>NC_141697.1:229056949-231706772 GCF_964263255.1 Lissotriton vulgaris
ATATTCCTAAAAGATCAGACATTCCAAGTCTTTTCAGTCCCATATGGCTCAGTGTTAAGCCCTATGCTGTTTAATATTTACATCCACCTACTGGCAGATGTAGTACAAAATTGTGGTCTGACCTTATTCTCGTATGCAGATCACACTCAAATCATCTTCTCCTTCTCATCTGCACAGGGTTATGGACTGTTCGATCTGAACCTTGGCTTGAGGCATTTCACTTTTTGGATGAACAATAACTGAAGCTAAATGGCAATAGGATGGAGGTCATGATCCTTGGCAAGAATCCCCAAATCTGGGGCCCTCAACATTGGCTGGAATTCTTAGGAACTCTCCCTGTCCTGTCCCCAAGGTTAAGAATCTGGGCTTTGTATTGGGTGAGAATCTTTCCATGAAGATTCAGGTGATCAAGGTTGCCGTCACAAGTTTTGCTGTGCTCAAGAGTTTGAGGAAGATCATCTGGATGATTCCGCATTCAGCCCAAAGTATTGTGGTCCAAGCTCTAATCTTGTCTAGATTGGATTATGGTAACATCTTGTACTTAGAAATAGATCAAGCATCCATTGGTCTCCTACAGATAGTTCAGAATTCAGTGGCTAGATTTCGGTACCGGCTCCTGAAGCATGCCTCGGTGTCTCACCTTCTCCTAGAGCTTCACCGGCATACGGTTTCAAAGTGCATTCAGTTCAAAGCCCTGTGCTACATCTTCAAAACCTGAGCTGGAAGAGGCCCATGCTACATACAGGATCTGGTGGTACAGTATCCGCCCACACGCACGCTCAGATCTTGGAACATGGCCTGTGCACTGTGCTAAGATTTCACTTGGGGGGGGCTCCATCTCTGCTTTGGGTTCGAAACTGTGGAACTCACTTCCTGAGCCCCTGAGAAGATGCCCTTCCTTACTTGTATTCCATAAAGGCCTAACAACCTGGCTGTTTTAAGCTGTTCATTTCTCATCTTCTCTCTTACTCAGCGCTGGGAAACCCTTTTTGGGTAGCTGTGTGCTTTACAAGATTATTAATAGATAAATTAATAAATACATAAATAAATAAAATAGTGTGTGATCCCTGGATTGTGGCACCATCAGGCAAATGCCTATGGAGCCGGAAGGGAAACCCTGTGCTGGGGCCCTAATACATAATATGGCTTTCTTTAGCATGTTGAGGAAAAAGAACTATCAAAGTTCAGGGTGTTGGTGTGCCCCACTCTCTAAGATTTAAAATTTTTTCCCTCCATGCATTGCAGCAAGGCAATACAGCGCAGCAAGGCCATTTGCTGCACTGCATTGTGTGAAAGAGAGAGGGAAGAAATACTCCACATTTACAAAGATATGGAGCATTTGTGCTCTCTCCTTGCGCTGGAACCCTTTCACCATGGTGTGTGGGTGCCTATGTTACAGCCAGGATTGTTTTTGTGCTGAAAAAATAATCCTGAGAGGGATATTCCTCTTTCTACATGGAAAGACAAATTAACAAGGAGAAATAAAGATAGTTCTCTTACTTACTCCTCTATTGTGTTGGCGCACCATTTTGATCAAACCCAAGTTTACAAATCTTTGTAAATTTGGGTTTGCACCAAAATACATCGGTGGATACATGGAAATGACCATGCTCCACCTATGTAACGCCTGTCTGATGGAAAGTAGCAAAAGACAACACTATGTGCTACGTTACTTTGCATTTGCTGAATCACTCAACGCCATGCAAAGTGGCTTTGCGTGGCTTAGTAAATCCCAGTTAAGGATTTGTGTTGTCTTGCAGGGAAAACAACGCAAGCCCTTAGTAAATCTGCTCCTAAGTTCTTAGGAGGATATTTATGAGAGCCTTACATCCCCTTTGCGCCACATAAAGTGGTACATGCATGACGTAGGGCTCAGAATCAGATTTATGAAGCCACACAAAGATACCCTGCGTGGCTCTGAGTGGCATCATAAATCTTGAGTATGGCAGCAGAGCGCAAATCACTGAGTGGCCTTACTCTGCGTTGCGGTGGATGTTTCCATGCAACACCCATAGATTTTGACGGTGCATCATGTAAACCTGGGGATGCACCATTTCCTTACGCCTCCCAAGGTGTGGCGTAACAAGGAGAAATATCATAATATTTTTTTTCTTCATTTTTGCACATATTTAGCCAGACTTATTTTGTGTTTTTAGGTCTGGCCTATGTAGCGCGCATGTGCTGCTTCGGGAAAGACCTTTAGAAATAGATTCAGTTTTTCAGGCAAAAACGTGCACGCATTGCATTGCTTTGAATGACAACGCATGCATGTTTGGCAATTCCCTTGCCGGATCGAGCTTTCAAACCATCTGTTTGTAATTAACTTGCAAACAGATGGTTTAAAGCTTGCTCTCGCAAGGGAAACACGCCACTGCCCCTTTTGTCGCGTTCTAATCTAGGACCCTGATCAACCCTATGACCTTATGCCCCTATACGGCTATAATCCATTTATTCCCATATAATGGCATAAACGTTCAAGTGTGAAATCTCAGAATCTCGTCTCTGACCTCACAGGTTCAGAGCCACATTCCTATGCAGCTTCCTCTGCAGCTCATTAGTAAATGACACAGCAGAAGCCACTATCTAAGATTCCTAGATTAACACTCCGAGTTCTTCAACAAAGATAAAAACTCAGCAACCTGGGAAATCCCCGCTCGCTATGTTTTGATTAGTAATAGAACTCTAATGAGCACTGAGAGACGATCACTTCCTAGTGACATCTTTATTGACGTCTTATGTCCAAAAACTTACGTCAAACAAGGCACCTTTCAGGTATAAATACTACCATCATTGCCTTAAGCAAACGCTGATGATACCATCGTTAATGCTAGCTGCCTCATAGACATCGCTGCCGTTATCGCTGCTGATGCTATCGCTGCGAACGAGCGAACGATGGTGTGGTGAACAGAGGAGCTGAACAACCATCCCCAGCAGATGCAACCAGCCCGCGGACGCTGCCCCTCCTCCTCCTCCTCGACGCGCTGAGAGAGACGCTGTCTTTCTTCCTGCCGAGAAAATCCAGCTCCGGCGTTTCCAGCCTACTCTTGAGAGTGACTGGGATATCGAGTCCTGAAGGAGATACAAGCCCTCCAACATTCTATTCCAGAGGTATGGTGTTGACTAAACCCTTAGAGAGAATTCTTGAAGCAAACCTTGGCAAAACCAACTTAACTTAAATTGCTACTTCCTTACTCCCTCCCAAGTATTAGGCTTAGGTCAGGTACACTGGGGTAGGCGTAGTTAGAAGCACCAGTTGAGTATGTTAGCCTAATGTATATATGATTGTATATATGTTTTATTCATTTTAAACCATTGTATGGCTAAGAAACCATATCAATGCTTTTACAGTATTACTTCATGATACTCTTATTACTGTACGCACTTTTTATAATAACAAGTCTTGCAATTGTGGCAATACATTTCTCTTGTATGAGAAGAAAGACTGTTCAATAAATAATACCTTTTATTGAAAACGCCCGTCTCTCTATTCTCTACATATTGTGAAAGTAATCTGCACAACAACTGACTGAGTAAAATAACTGTCTATTGTTTCACACGACTCTAGAGATTGACTCTTATCTGAGGAGCAAAGTTGTCATGTTGCACGGTTGTTGGAAAACTGAATCGCTTCTTGTCTGTGCCAGGGAAGCTGATCACTTCCTATTCAGTCAAGAAAGTTTCCAGTGACCTCTGAGCTAGTTGGTAACAAACCCAATTAAGTTTAGCATAGTAGGTAGAGGCCTGGAAGATCCGCACTTCTACGTCGATACTACTGTTTATGTTATTCCAATGCGCAGGGCCTATTGTGAAAATAGGAACTACACTACACTTTGAGCCCCTCACATCTAATCTTTAACCTCGCACATGACAGAGTCGAGCCCCGCGTGTTTTAGTTAGGTGATGTCGCTGACTTTAGTGTTTTTTGTTCTTGGCATCCGCATCTTCTACAGAAAATGATATTAGTCCGGCTGAGCTTATCATTGTTGGCGTCCGCCATGCTTGGGGGATGGTGGGGGTGATGTGTCACAGGGAAGGGTGTTGCTTGTTCATTTACACATGTTTAATGTTTTTGATGTCTGCCTGTGCTCCTCTCTGTGGTGCTGCAAGTTAGCGTGCCCACCAATTCAAAATTCAAGAAAACATCTACCTTACTTATCCTACCAAAACCCCCACGGGTTGGATTACCTCTTTTTATTCCAGAGATATATTCTACTATTTCTTTTTGGTAGAGTTAAACCGGTTGCAGTTTCGGCTTTTTATCTCCCTGTGTTTTTGCAGCCAACCCCATCATGCTCCAAACCAGCATCCGGGCGGTATTTTCACAAGTAAAGGGCCTTTACTTTTGCCCTCAAGACACAAAGAGCTGATGCGGACTGGCATGTTTGGTTCAGAGCAGGCTTTTCTCAAGGAGGACCTTTCGATAAATGAATGGATAATTAGTTAGTTAAAGAATATTGTAATTGTCAGCGTCGCTGAAATTGTGTCTTTTTTCACATAATTATGAATTTGCCGATTTTACAAAAAAAATGATTTCTAGCTTAAGTGGATCAAAAGTTACTAAAAATGTGGCAGTATCTGTTCACATGTGGTGGAAGGCCCTTTGAAAAGGGTAACTGGCCATCTTTCAGTTGCTTATTTCTGTATCTGATTGTTAACCTGGTACAGGTAAGGTGAAATCTTTGGCATTGCGCAAAGTAGCTATTGGAGTGTTTTACATGAACACCAGTTGCATAACACAAAGTCATCTTTATTTTGTAGGCATGGAGCAATGAAGTGATTTTCCCAGTATGATTTGCACCGGATTTTGAGCTGAAGCAGAGACTCAAACCTGGTTCCCTATGTCCAACTTCAGTGGCTCTGGATGCAACTTACACCCTCTCTCATTGATTCAATCCTTCCTCCATCCAGTTGGTCGTGTGGCTTACACCGCCCCTCGTGTTGTGTTGCTTTTTTAGTTCCACACTGCAGTAGGGAGGTTCAGCTTTCACCAATGATGCAAACCACCACAGTCTTGCTTTTCTGCTCGCCCCTTCTTGCCAAACCCTCATTTCCATCTGAGATACCTCTCACATCCAGTCTGCAGCTGTATTTTAACCCTCGTCAAACATGTCTGTGATCTTGTTGTTTGTGCACCTAGGTAAACAAAGGTATAGAGATCTCTTGGGACAACCCAAAGGTTCACAACTGCTACTGTTATCTGATTCCTTGTACTTTAATAAACTAAAGACACACCACCCATACACACTCAGTTGAAAACCATGGACCCTACCTGGCAATTATAATACACACATACAGTACTACAAGAATATATATTTTTATTAAAAACAAAGGTATCACTTCATAAGAATAATGGAGTAATCCACCATTCAAAAGTACATTAAAACTACAATTTTATACAAATATAATAGTGAGAGACACAACTAAATAGTGCAAACTAATAATCACATCTTGTTTCGGTTGTTCCACATGGAATGCATTCATTTGTGTGTTCAAGTGTCCATAAACCTAGTCATCTATTGGGCATGAACATGTTCCTTGAATACAACCACATTAAAAATCACAAAGGCGTTGACGCGTTTCGGTGGTGTTTCACTTGATACCAACCACCTTCTTCAAGGCAAAAACATAATAGTCTCGATAGTGTTTTATTCAGGAAAAACCTAATAAAAAACATAAATATACATATCGTCAGTCATAATTGAACAACTCCTTCCATATTAAATACATTGACTCAATCTACATATCAAAACACACAAGATGATGGACGGAATGTTGCACAATGGCAAAACATTCACCCCCAGCCACAGATCTGGGTTTAATCCATCGTTATTTTGCTCACCAAGCCACCCCAGTTCAGACATGGCCATATGCAAATCAGTCTTGACCCTGTGCCTCATGGGAACAGTGCAGCCCAACTGCCAAGTCATGTCTTCCCTGGACCGGAATCAAGCATCCTAGGACCGGTTTCTGGCTATCAGCCGTCTTCAGCCAGGATAGCTTGACTCCAGTGGCTTAGTGAGCACGGGACCCACGTCTGGGCATACCCTTCCCACATAGGGTGAACAGCAAAACACACAAGATGATGGATGGAATGTTGCACAATGGCAAAACATTCACCCCCAGTCACAGATCTGGGTTTAATCCATCGGTATTTTGCTCACCAAGCCACCCCAGTTCAGACATGGCTATATGCAAATCAGTCTTGACCCTGTGCCTCATGGGAACAGTCCAGCCCGAACTGCCAAGTCATGTCTTCCCTGGACCGGAATCAAGCATCCTAGGACCGGTTTCTGGCTATCAGCCATCTTCAGCCAGGATAGCTTGACTCCAGTGGCTTAGTGAGCACGGGACCCACGTCTGGGCATACCCTTCCCACATAGGGTGAACAGCAAAACACACAAGATGATGGACAGAATGTTGCACAATGGCAAAACATTCACCCCCAGTCACAGATCTGGGTTTAATCCATCGTTATTTTGCTCACCAAGCCACCCCAGTTCAGACATGGCCATATGCAAATCAGTCTTGACCCTGTGCCTCATGGGAACAGGCCAGCCCGAACTGCCAAGTCATGTCTTCCCTGGACCGGAATCAAGCATCCTAGGACCGGTTTCTGGCTATCAGCTGTCTTCAGCCAGGATAGCTTGACTCCAGTGGCTTAGTGAGCACGGGACCCACGTCTGGGCATACCCTTCCCACATACAACATATCAACATTCACATTTGACAACCATCAACAAATGAATACAGTGCATTTCGTTAGGAATTATCATATTGCCTCAATATATCTATCCCAACAATCATAATTAAAAAATCCTTCCCACATAAATACAGTGCAATATGCTACAAATATTCCTATTAGTAACATCAGTGTCTAAACACTGAGTTGTTGTATATAATTGCCCATAAGGTCCAATTCAAATCAGCCATTCAAAATCTTTCACACACATCTGAAGGGGTGACTCATTACAGCCTCTACATCCCTTATCGCATAGTGGGTATTCTTTTCAGCATTATACCCACCTCAAAACTGCTGAAATTGATTTAGAAATAATCTTTAGATTTCCATACGCGGGGCTCCTTAATGCTCCAAGAACCAAAATTCACAATATCTTTGGATAAAAACAAATTTTGATGTGAGACTCAATTGTCCCAGAACATTAGGGATTTCACCATTTCTATACCCCTTATATCGTTGGGTAACCTACCTAGTGGGCGAACCCAACCCTGCACCTCAGGTGTTCTAATTCTGAGGATCCAACAGCTCTCCCCGTTTAATGGCGTTCCACTTCGAGTATACTGGGAAAATAATTACACATATAAGGGAGGGTTAATTAATATCCCCATTACCCCGCTTCTACACTTCAATTGTATAGCACGAGCACTCACCAGAAGTTATTTGGGATGAGGTGGGCTTTGGTGTGGGGTTAAAACCAAGAGCCATACGCTGATTTGTCCTAATTCATTCAACTCACAGTGTTCTCCAATTGCAAATGGACCTATGAAAATAAACAAGGTGTCCGCCTATTTTTTAGGAGGATATATCACTCTTAAAAATATCCCATGATAAACACTGAAGAAATATCTACGTGTATATATACATATATGTGGGGATTGCTATAACCATCTCCCAGGCATATTACAATATTGTTCTGGATCGTATTGGAATAAATCCAGCCATATAAGCTACTTCCCCGCTTTTCCAAAATACGAACTAAACTTTAAAGTGTAAACACCTCCATCTTCCTCACCCCTGAGGACAAAGGTAACAGTTTTTGCTTAATTGTTATCCTGTATATTTAAAACGTTTTTGCACCTAGTCCATTGGGAGACAAAGCATTTAGATAAATACTGTTCAACATGTCTAAAAACTATTGGCAAATCCCTACAGAAACAATTTTCAGAAAGGCCCTCAAAACTTGGATCTTCACTCTCTCCGAACAGCAATGTAAAAACCTAATCTAGATACCCCCCACTTCCCTTCCAAATCCACTAGGGTTCTTAAATCTCTTTCTACAGCGCAAAGATGCTCCTTGGAGTCCAACCTGGGCTTTATAAATACCCCATCACATCACATCACATCACATAGATCCCAAAGGCGCGACCTATTGGCTTTGCCAATGCTTATTTAATAAATGAAGCTGAAACGTGTATATTTCCACATTTAATTAACTCATAAAGGTATACTAGCATGTGGATGCCTGATAGGGTTTAGTGCTATAAATATCAATATTTCATGCATTTCTCAAATGCAATATGCTCCTGTAAAACATTAGCATTGTAGCAGAAACACATTCCCATCTGCAGCTATTTAAGTCTTTTTCGGGTAGAGAGTGACCGTGAGCTTCTTGCAACCTATCTTGCAGTGCAAAAACCTAATAAGGATCAGGTGACTATGGAGCAACTAGTAGCTGCTTCAGAGCTAGTGCCCTCAATTCAGAACAGAGTATTAACATGAAAACATAACAACTCAAAGCCATATCTAGTGTTTTGTGATGATCTATACTTGGCAGTAGCGGTCCGTGGTGGGAGTACCTGCCGAGCGGTGATGTGGGGAGGTGGAGGGGCAGGGTGGGGGGTAGTAATCTATGGATTACGGAGGATTACAGGTAAGTAAACATATAAATAAATAAAACAAATTTTGTTGCGCCCGCTGCATCCCCAAATGCGATGCAGTGCACGCAACGGAATTAGTTTTACCACGTCACCGCCCGGCAGCTACTCCCACCACCGACTGCTAATGATACCTGGATATCCTGTTAATCAGTGTTACAAATGTGATAGGCTAAAATGCACTTGCAATACAGTGGACGGGCCAACAACCACGCTTGTAATGAAGTATTCCATTCACTAAATTATAAATAAGAGCCTCTGTCACAAGGGCATTATGGATAGTGGCCATGGTGGGAGCAGAATTTGGCGAAAAGCCCTTACATGATTTTCTTAACAGGTTTGAAATAGATCTGACATTTGTGAGAGTGGTTGATGACATCTCGTCTCTTCATCTCCTGACCACCCTTGCACCATCTAATGGTTAATGATAAACATGAGTGGTCTAAGGAGGAATCTGAGTTTCAGAAATAAATTATTTACCAGAGCATTGAGAGCCTGATATCATAGTCATGATGGCAGAACGGATCTTAGATACCAAAAGAAAGAATAGCAAAAATGAACTGAGCAAAAATAGCTAGATGCAGCAGAGAGGATGGAGCACATTGAAATCAGTGCCCCAGAACATGAGCAGTAAACGATTTTGGGACATTGTGTCACAAGGATAGTCAGGGAGGCCAAATTGCCTTGAGCTGGTTGCCTCCCTGTAGTGGGTGTGTGAGATGGGAGAAGCATCCCAGTCGGCTGGATTCATCAGGGAATGCCTGTGTTGGTTTCCCAAATGATTTGTTGTTTAACGAAAATTACAAAGAATCAATCATGGTTATCACCCTTGGAGTGGTGAGAGTAGTGGCAATTGTTGACCAAAAAACCCTCCTGATGTTGCTATTGGTCTCTTTCAGCAAATATAATCATCTAGCCCCACTGCTTTTATCAGTTTGAATGCCACTTTACACTTTGTTTTGGACTCCTGGATATCTCCCATAATTATACCCACTTACAAAAAAGGTTCCCATTCAAATTATCGGCCAATCTCCTTGCTTGACTGAACTGAACAGTTGAGAAGGCCTTTAAATTGTATTACAAGACCAAAGGCTCATATTATGCTGTCTGTTCTTGCTCCTTATTAAATAGCATACAAGTTAAAGTGAAACTACATTAGCCAGAAAACCCGGATAAAGAAACTCCAAGCAATGACATTACAATAGAAGCACCAATAGCATGATGAGTAACCCAATAAATACATTGACAGAGTGCAACAATTCCTATTTTCTTGCTGCTTGCAGTCAAGATAAGTATTGTTTTCACGTTTCCTCACATCATATTAGTAGTGTTTCATGAGATTGCTTTTAATGTGGTTATTTTGCTTCAATATTTCAAATATTATTGTTGCTTCTCATCGCTTATCTCGTGTGCGCGCTCGCTGACAACGTGTTATGAGTGATGTCACTGACCATGTCATGAGTGATGTAATATGTGTCATCAGCAATGCATTGCAGGCGCGCAAGTTATAGTGAGTCCAACTAACTATAACGTGGGAATTTCAATGGTTTTATGTCAGTAAAATTTCCAGCTAACTATAACTGGTGTCAAACCTATGGTTTTTTCAGTGAATTTCATAGGTTTTTTAAATGCTAATTCCTAACTATATAAGGCCTGAAATCTATGTTTTTTCAGTGAATTTCAAAGGTTGTTTTAATGCTAATTCCTAACTATATAAGACCTGAAAACTCACCAGGAATCTCCAGTATGCGCCAGGGGACTGCATTGCAGAGAGGTGTAATGAAGCCACGCCCCTATTTACACTTCTCTGCAACGCAGCCCCCGTACATGTTTGAAGAGGGAGAACTAATTCTCCTTGCATACTGGGGGCCCCTGGGGGCCAACTAGCCCACCTGGAACCTCCAGTATGCGCTAGGGGGCTGCATTGCAGAGGTGTAATGAGGCTATGCCCCTTGTTACACCTCTCTGCAACGCAGCCCCCTGCCACGTTTGCAGAGGGGGAACTAATTCCCCTTGCATACTGGGGGTCCCTGGGGGCCAACTAGCCCACCAGGAGCCTCCAGTATGCACCAGGGGGCTGCATTGCAGAGAGGTGTAATGAGGCCACACCCTTTTTTACACCTCTCTGCAACGCTATAAAGGATGCTATAAATTACTCAAGTCTGCCCGAATTGTGTGGGTAAAATTGATACCTAGTCACTTTGAATAAGAATGTACTTATGTCTCGTCTAACATTTGGAAGAAATATCTAGTTATATGACAACAGGATACCGACATAACGTGAAGGAAATAAGAACTCCCTGAAGAAGTTCTGTTGTACAGAACGAAACGTTTCGGCTGACTGTGGTACATAAACTTAAGGAAAATTCTGAATGTTAGCACTCTAGTTGCTCATTAGATCACTGTAGTAAAGCTACTGCTCACCAGGGAAGTCTGCTGCTGGTATTCAAAGTGCATGTTTCAGTCTGCATGTCAGAATTCTTTTAATGAAATAGAAGAGGATTTGAGAAGTCACTCAAAATGATCCCTAATTTTTCTTTCTGAAGCACTAATCATACTTTCTATGGCAAAATGAACCCCCTCATTTTGTTCCTTTTTAAATTAAATGTTTTCAGACTTACCACTTCATTCCAATCAAGATGGCTTCTGGTGTGCCATACTTTTGTCATAAGTAATACTGTTAGCGGTCTAGTTGTTCTTTAGAACACTCTGGGACATTCTGTCATTGGGCTATACTTGGGCTATATCTGGGTGATATTTGGGCTACATTTAGGCTCTTTTGTCTCTGGTGGCCATCTTGGGAGACTGTATGTCAGAATTTTTTTATGAAATTGAAGAGGATTTGAGAAGTCACTCAAAATGTGCCCTAATTTTTCTTTCTGCAGCACTAATCATACTTTCTATGGCAAAAAATACCCCCTCATTTTGCTCCTTTTTAAATTAAATGTTTTAAGAGTTACAACTTTATTCCAATCAAGATGGCTTCAGGTGTGCCATACCTTTGTATAAGTAGGACTGTTAGCGCTCTTGTTGTTCTTTAGAACACTCTGGGACATTCTGTCATTGGGCTATACTTGGGCTACATCTGGGTGATATTTGGGCTACATTTGGGCTCTTTTGTCTCTGGTGGCCATCCTGGGAGACTGCATGTCAGAATGTTTTAATGAAATAGAAGAGGATTTGAGAAGTCACTCAAAATGTGCCCTAATTTTTCTTTCTGCAGCACTAATAATACTTTCAATGGCATAATATACCCCCTCATTTTGTTCCTTTTTAAATTAAACGTTTTAAGAGTTAACACTTTATTCCCATCACAATGGCTTCAGGTGTGCTATACCTTTGTAATAAGTAGGACTGTTAGCGCTCTAGTTGTTCTTTAGAAGACTCTAGGAGGCTGCAGTAGAACACAAAGGAATCAACTGACAGTCTCTGTCCTTGTTGTGTTGAAATTTTTTATTAAGAAAATTATAAATAAATTGCAAAGATAGATACAAATGCAGAGGAAAAAATGAAACATAATATAGATGAGGAAACCATACATTAATTAAGTATAATAAAGAAGGCATAAAACAATACATCCTCTGGAATTCATAAGGCAGAAAATAGAAGTGAAAAAGAGAAGAAAAGAGAGAAAGGGAAGAAGGGGGAAGGAGAAAAGAAGAAAAAAAAAAAAGAAAGAAAGGAGGGTGGGCCCCAGAGCAACAAACTGGTTATGAAGAGAAAAATGGGAGTAAGAAGAATGGTAAGAAACGGAAAAAAGATTTGTGGAAGAGAAATTAAGCAGGAGATCATGATCTGGTACAAGGGCACTCACATATGATGTGCGTTATATCACAACCGGAAGCAGAGCATCTCCAACACAAGGAATGGGAAAGTAGCTTGGCATGATGTAATTTGACCGGGGACCAGTGCCATTCATGTAGAATTTTAAAAATACAAAATTTAAGACGAGCTTCTCGAACACCCTTATGCAAACCTTCCAAAATGAGATCCCATTGAGTATCTGAGCATGTTACAGAGAGGCGTGTTTGCCATTTTAATTGAAGGCTTTTTGAAAGGGGTTGTGTGAATAAAGGGTGTAGGAAAGTCTTATAAAGACCAGAGGTGACTCCCTTAAAAGTGCCCCATAAATTCAGATAAGATAAAATAGGAGAAGCGGATAATAGATCAGGTGGGGAACCTAGATGTTTTATGATAGCTTGTTGAAGATGAGAATATTTACAGGATTGCGTGGGTGGGAGGTGAAATTCCTCACTCAATTGGGGAAAAGATTTAAAATTATCACCATGAAACAGTTGTTCCAGGGAATGAATACCAGCTTCCTGCCACAAAGGCCAGGAGACAACGCGACCACGAATCCGAATAGCCGAGTTAGACCATATAGGAGCAGTAAAATGAAGCCGCGAGTTAGATTTGAGGAGACGGTGGCTTCTTTGCCAAGACTTAAACATGGCAGATAAAATAGGATTTTTAGGGTCAAGAGAACTGGATCCCTTGCCATATAGAATGGACAAACCAGTGCCAGAAGCCAATAAATGACGTTCAAGTGGAACCTGTTGGACTTGGCCCGCAGGGCAGGTTCACCCCTAGACTTTTTGCCTTATTTGTGACCCTGCGTCAGTGATTTTTGGGTCTCTGCGCACTTTCCCCTGAGTCCCAGAGTGAAAGTGCGTGCGTGTAGTATGGCTGGCCTGCCCTCCCATAGGAATGCATGGGGAATGTGTGTGTCCCTGGTAGTTCCTGATGCGTGGGGAGTGCAGGCTCGAGTTTGGTATGCTTAAACTCGTGAGAGTGAATGCTGCAAGATGGTGCCTGCGGCATGTGTGTGTCTAGTTGGGAAGTGCTACTTCTGGACATTGAGATATGTGTGCAGTGAGGGTGCTGGAGCGTGATTGGCTGGAGCTGGCTGGCATGCCAGGCTCTAGGAAGTCTGGATGGGTCTGCCCGGTGGTGAGTGGGAGATTAGCATGAGTGATGTGTGGGAGGAGTGTACTTGTGTCCTGGATGGGCTGGGTTTTCCCCACACAATGCTGGCGCCGCCCCCGGTGAGTGCAGGTGCCTGCAGAGGAGGGGGGGAGCGTCGGGACACATTGCCGGTGTCCGCCCGCCCCCTCTCTGTAGCGCAACCTCGCGCCTGTAGTGTGGAAGAGCCAGAGAGGCTCTTAGGGGGCATTGTTGAGCGATCCGAGTCCCCAAGAGGGGGACTCCAACCCGAGCCTAAGAGAGGCTCCAACGACCGGCGCATTTCTTGTGTGGCGAGCCAGAGAGGCTCGCGAGTACATTAAACTACGAGCCCAGAGAGGCTCTGAGGGGCATTTCGTCCGTGAGCCTGCGAGGCTCTTGAGGGGCATTTGTCTTTAATCCGGGTCCCCAGAGCGAGGGACCCCCCCAGCCCAGCGAGGCTGCACCTGTTCGTTGCTGGAGCCCTGAGAGGCTCAGCAGCCCCCCCCTTACTGGTGAGAGAGCCTAAGAGAGGCTCACCAGTGCCACAGTGGTGGTTCCTTGAGCCCAGAGAGGCTCCAACGTTGCCCTAACTTTCCCTGCTCCAGTTGCCCAGCACTTTGTGGGCAACTGCCACGTTTAGGGCCTGACATTGGGACACCGGGACAGTCACAGGTGGTGACTTGTGAGTATGGGGCAATGGTTATTGATTCTGCACCTCTGAATGTATTGTTTATGCGTCATGTGCCTTTACACCTCTGAATGTTACGGCATCATGTGTTTTGCTTTTACACCCCTACAGGTAGTGTGACGTGTAGGTGGTTGTTTTCTCCCTAGTACAGGTGGTGCTAGTGAGGTCCTGTTACCAGTGATTACTGGTTAAGTGCTATTACTGAAAGTATTGCTTTATTACTGAAGGTATTGCTAAAGTGCTATTACTGAAAGTATTGCCTTATTACTGAAGGTATTGCTAAAGTGCTATTACTGAAAGTATTGCTTTATTACTGAAGGTATTGCTAAAGTGCTATTACTGAAAGTATTGCTTTATTACTGAAGGTATTGCTAAAGTGCTATTACTGAAAGTATTGCTTTATTACTGAAGGTATTGCTAAAGTGCTATTACTGAAAGTATTGCTTTATTACTGAAGGTATTGCTAAAGTGCTATTATTGAAAGTATTGCTTTATTACTGAAGGTATTGCTAAAGTGCTATTACTGAAAGTATTGCTTTATTACTGAAGGTATTGCTAAAGTGCTATTACTGAAGGTATTGCTTTATTACTGAAGGTATTGCTGCTAAAAGTGTTGATACCCTTGACAGTGGTTCAAGTGGCCCTGTCCTGTACGAATATCCCTTGTAAATTTCGCCCGTGCCTGTTGGCACAGTGTAATAAGATGTGTGTTTTATCTGATGTATATTTATTATAATACAAAGGCTATTTTTACATAACCTTGTGTGGAGTGTTTCTTTGTGGTAGGCCTTGGGTGTTGTTGCTGGGGTGCGTGCGCAAATACTTAACTTACATCGCCTCCAAGTTTAGCCTTGACTGCTCGCGCCACGTTACCTAGAGGGCGAGTGAGGGGTTATCTTGGCGTGTAACTCCCTTGCCCTGACTTTAGAAATGGTGATCCCTGACTGACCTCGACGCGAGTCTTGGCCGGCCAGGGTCCCGGTTCTAACATTGGCAGCAGCGAGAGGATAAGGATTTTTTGTTTGCGTTGTACCACAGTGGCAACTGGCCACTACAAAGCTCTGCATTTTAGATGACCACATTTTTGGGGATTATTGTGTTTTTGGTGAAGTTCCATTATTGCTTCTCCTGAAGAGTGCCATTTGATAATTGTGTTCAGTACATTTGTCCCCCGCCCTGCTTCCAGAGTTTGGTACCTGTGTCACATGTGGTCAGGTTGAGAAGTCAGGGGTGGTAGAAACTGCCTTACCGATCCGAGGGAAGGGTGTGTGTGGATGAATGGTGTGTTTCCCTGGACGCATGAGTGAGTTCTTTTTTTTAAGGAGAGTGGAAGTTTTGGAATTGTGTACTTCTACTTCAGATTGCTAGTTCCCTTGTGTTGCACGTGTTTGTGAGCATCCTGTCAAGATGGAATCTCCTTTTAACCTTTGTGGCCTGTTTAAGTACAGTGTGCATGAGTTGGTACGGTTATGTAAGGAGAGAGACATCCCAGTGAGTGAGTCAGACACCCAGTCCAAGCTTAGGGATAACATGATCCTGTGGCAGAAGAGTGACTGGGAGCGTGAGCACAGTGAGAGGGAGAGGGCCCGGACCACACACCATGAGGGTGGTGGGTCTGAGGGGAGCCCTGAAGAGTCTGATGCGGAGAGTGAGTTTGACAGTGGATGGGCGCCAGCAGAGAGCGAGTACCCCCTAGATAGGGAGTCCCTTGCTGGGTCCCGTGTCAGATGTAGCACCCCATCCCTTTCCCTGTCCCCAGAGGAGTGGGTGGATAGGAGAGAGGAGAGGGAACACCAGCTGGCCATGGAGAAGCTCAGGTTAGAGCATGCCTGGAGGATGGCGCAGCTGGGTGTGAATGAGCGGATTGCAGAGGCTGAGAGGGCCTTGGCCAGGGAGAAGATAGCCCTAGAGTGTAGGTTATCCCCTAACCGCAGTCATAATTTTCTGGATTCCCCAGGGAGGGTGGAGTCCAGTGGTGGCAGCTTTTTAAATGTTGGTGTTGACAGTCCCACTCCCAGTTCCCAGGGTATGGTTCCTGTTTCTCCAGAGGAGGAGAATAGGTTGAGGTTTAGGAACCTTAGAAAACCACCTCACCAGGAATGGAAGTATTTTGTGGATGACTGTTCAGATGCAATGTGGGACTGGCTGAAGGATAGCTTGACCGATGAGGTGGATGATGAGGTGGACAATGTGGTAAATATGTTCCTCAAGGAGCAGTTGCTCAGTATTGTCTGTCCAGAGTTGCGTCAGCACCTGCTGAAGTTGAAGAGTTTTAGTCCTTGGACCCTTGCAAGGGAAGCAGAGCGCTGGGAGAGCGCCAGAGGTTCTGCAGAGTCGCTAGAAAGTGAGTCCAACAGTAGTGGTACAGGGAGCTTCCAACCCAGCGTGGTGGAAGAGGCTCAGTGTAGCCCAGCTAGGTCCCAGTATAGTGAGAAGGGTGAAGGGGCTGACTGCCTGGTTCAGTGGAGCAGGAGTCAGGGGGTGGCTGAGAGCACCCAGAGGCCCGAAGCCCTGTCTCAGAACTTGGGTGGTTTCTTGAGGGAACACCAGGTTAGGGACCTAGGCTGTCCTGTTAGTACACTTGAGGAGGATCTCCTAGTGTCTAGGGAACCGGGAGCGTCTGTAACTAGAGCTCCAGGGGTTCCAGTGTCCGGCAGTGTCGCTCCAGTTGGGAGGGCACAGAAGTCCGAAGCGAGGAGTGATTGGGGGATGAGTTTCCCAGTGGATGCACCAGTGGACCAGAGACTAGCCAGTGGGGCTAGATCTTCTTGGGTGGACCCGGGTGGCGCCACTTCTGGTCTGGGGGATCTTTGCGCCCTGTCAGGTGGACAGGAGGCGGGAGATCTGCGCCAGACAGACAGTCACACGACACATGGGTCATGTGTCAGCCTCAGGGGGATTGCGTGTGAGTCCCCAGAAGTCCTGGAGTGCCAGGCAATTATTCCACCAAAGGTTTTAGACCGGAGGTTGGGAGGCCAGGTTCAGGTTCGGCCTGACCTGAAGGGTAGGACGACTGTAACCAGTGTCCTGACCGGTTCTTCCAGAGGAACTTCTCCAGTTGGGAGAGGGCAGACCTCTGGAAGGGGGTGCAGAGGGTGGGAAAGCCCACCTCTGACCCCGGCGCAACCTGAGGGGTTAAACCCTTGGTTGGAATGGCGTTCTGGGTGTCCCCCTCGCATGAGGAGGAGGAACCCTGGAAGAAGAGGTAAGGGGAGGAAAGCCTTCTCTGAGACTCCTGGTCCGCCTGAGGTTGTAGACCAAAGGCTGGTGAACCAGTGGCAGTCTAGTCCTGTCTTGCAGACAGGGAGAGTGGAGAATGGACACTATGTGCCAGGGGTTACTACCCCCCGCTCTGCGAATTGGCAAGGACCGGTGGCACCTGGGTGGCCCAGGGCCGGGTCCTGGCCGCGGACAGCTGAGGAGTACCAGTGGGGTAGCCCAGTTGGTCCTTACAGGAGCTTTAGAAGGAACCCTAGGGGTTCACCGTGGCATAGAACAGGAGAGTGTCCCGGCAGTGGCGGGCCTGCGTTCGTGTTCTATCGCCCCAAGCAGGGAAGTCCATCACGGTGGTTATTGTTCTCCCCTGCGTTTTAGCTGGAAGGGGGTTGTGTTGGACTTGGCCCGCAGGGCAGGTTCACCCCTAGACTTTTTGCCTTATTTGTGACCCTGCGTCAGTGATTTTTGGGTCTCTGCGCACTTTCCCCTGAGTCCCAGAGTGAAAGTGCGTGCGTGTAGTATGGCTGGCCTGCCCTCCCATAGGAATGCATGGGGAATGTGTGTGTCCCTGGTAGTTCCTGATGCGTGGGGAGTGCAGGCTCGAGTTTGGTATGCTTAAACTCGTGAGAGTGAATGCTGCAAGATGGTGCCTGCGGCATGTGTGTGTCTAGTTGGGAAGTGCTACTTCTGGACATTGAGATATGTGTGCAGTGAGGGTGCTGGAGCGTGATTGGCTGGAGCTGGCTGGCATGCCAGGCTCCAGGAAGTCTGGATGGGTCTGCCCGGTGGTGAGTGGGAGATTAGCATGAGTGATGTGTGGGAGGAGTGTACCTGTGTCCTGGATGGGCTGGGTTTTCCCCACACAATGCTGGCTCCGCCCCCCTGTGGTGTGTCTAATGACCCTAGCCTCCCCAGTGATAGGAATGGGTGGTTGGGCCATCAAGAGTGCTCCAGAACCAGCTGCGACTGGTTTTCCCCCCACCCTGCACATTGTAACAAAGGAATTTACAGTATAAGAAGGGGCTGTGTCCCCTTGGAAAATGTTCTACTTTGGAATCCTGCCAGAGGGGGCTTGTGCCGCTGCTGGGGCCAGAAGGACCGCCACTCGGGGAGTCTCCCTGCCTGGAGACCCAGTGTGCTGGCTCTGGCCCAGCCTTGCCCCCCCTGCCTGCCTCCAGCCCTGCTGGAGCCCTGTCCTGTCCTCCAGTGCTGGGGAGCACTGAGGACTTCGTTGCCTGCAGCCTGAGAGCGCTGCTCTCTGCCCTTCAGCGCTGGGAGCGCTGAGATCGCCTGCCTAGCGCTTGAAAACGCTGGATTTTGCCCGAGCGCCGTGAGCGCTGTATTTTGTCCGCCCCGTGTGGTGGTTTGGCGGCGCGGGTGCCACCCCGCTCATTGCCGCGTTGTTGTGCCCGGTTTTGATTGATCTACGAGGGAGCCCACTCCTCGGATCATCTGGGAGCCCGCCTGCCTGCCTAATGCGAGCCGCCGCGCTGCCCGCGGCGACCCGGAAGTGAAGGGACGGCCGTCCAATCACCGCGCGGCCCGGGAGAGTCAACCCGGAAGTCCCGCCTTCTCCGCCGAGCCGCGAGAGAGCCTGCCGAGGCTCCCCGAGAGGAGAGGAGAGCCCCGGGACCAGCGGGAGAGACCCGCCGTCGCTGGAAAGCCCAGCGCGAACCCGGTGAGTGCAGGTGCCTGCAGAGGAGGGGGGGAGCGTCGGGACACATTGCCGGTGTCCGCCCCGCCCCCTCTCTGTAGCGCGACCTCGCGCCTGTAGTGTGGAAGAGCCAGAGAGGCTCTTAGGGGGCATTGTTGAGCGATCCGAGTCCCCAAGAGGGGGACTCCAACCCGAGCCTAAGAGAGGCTCCAACGACCGGCGCATTTCTTGTGTGGCGAGCCAGAGAGGCTCGCGAGTACATTAAACTACGAGCCCAGAGAGGCTCTGAGGGGCATTTCGTCCGTGAGCCTGCGAGGCTCTTGAGGAGCATTTGTCTGTAATCCGGGTCCCCAGAGCGTGGGACCCCCCCAGCCCAGCGAGGCTGCACCTGTTCGTTGCTGGAGCCCTGAGAGGCTCAGCAGCCCCCCCTTACTGGTGAGAGAGCCTAAGAGAGGCTCACCAGTGCCACAGTGGTGGTTCCTTGAGCCCAGAGAGGCTCCAACGTTGCCCTAACTTTCCCTGCTCCAGTTGCCCAGCACTTTGTGGGCAACTGCCACGTTTAGGCCCTGACATTGGGACACCGGGACAGTCACAGGTGGTGACTTGTGAGTATGGGGCAATGGTTATTGATTCTGCACCTCTGAATGTATTGTTTATGCGTCATGTGCCTTTACACCTCTGAATGTTACGGCATCATGTGTTTTGCTTTTACACCCCTACAGGTAGTGTGACGTGTAGGTGGTTGTTTTCTCCCTAGTACAGGTGGTGCTAGTGAGGTCCTGTTACCAGTGATTACTGGTTAAGTGCTATTACTGAAAGTATTGCTTTATTACTGAAGGTATTGCTAAAGTGCTATTACTGAAAGTATTGCCTTATTACTGAAGGTATTGCTAAAGTGCTATTACTGAAAGTATTGCTTTATTACTGAAGGTATTGCTAAAGTGCTATTACTGAAAGTATTGCTTTATTACTGAAGGTATTGCTAAAGTGCTATTACTGAAAGTATTGCTTTATTACTGAAGGTATTGCTAAAGTGCTATTACTGAAAGTATTGCTTTATTACTGAAGGTATTGCTAAAGTGCTATTACTGAAAGTATTGCTTTATTACTGAAGGTATTGCTAAAGTGCTATTACTGAAAGTATTGCTTTATTACTGAAGGTATTGCTAAAGTGCTATTACTGAAGGTATTGCTTTATTACTGAAGGTATTGCTGCTAAAAGTGTTGATACCCTTGACAAAGGTTCAAGTGGCCCTGTCCTGTACGAATATCCCTTGTAAATTTCGCCCGTGCCTGTTTGCACAGTGTAATAAGATGTGTGTTTTATCTGATGTATATTTATTATAATACAAAGGCTATTTTTACATAACCTTGTGTGGAGTGTTTCTTTGTGGTGGGCCTTGGGTGTTGTTGCTGGGGTGCGTGCGCAAATACTTAACTTACATCGCCTCCAAGTTTAGCCTTGACTGCTCGCGCCACGTTACCTAGAGGGCGAGTGAGGGGTTATCTTGGCGTGTAACTCCCTTGCCCTGACTTTAGAAATGGTGATCCCTGACTGACCTCGACGCGAGTCTTGGCCGGCCAGGGTCCCGGTTCTAACATTGGCAGCAGCGAGAGGATAAGGATTTGTGTTTGCGTTGTACCACAGTGGCAACTGGCCACTACAAAGCTCTGCATTTTAGATGACCACATTTTTAGGGATTATTGTGTTTTTGGTGAAGTTCCATTATTGCTTCTCCTGAAGAGTGCCATTTGATAATTGTGTTCAGTACATTTGTCCCCCGCCCTGCTTCCAGAGTTTGGTACCTGTGTCACATGTGGTCAGGTTGAGAAGTCAGGGGTGGTAGAAACTGCCTTACCGATCCGAGGGGAGGATGTGTGTGGATGAATGGTGTGTTTCCCTGGACGCATGAGTGAGTTCTTTTTTTTAAGGAGAGTGGAAGTTTTGGAATTGTGTACTTCTACTTCAGATTGCTAGTTCCCTTGTGTTGCACGTGTTTGTGAGCATCCTGTCAAGATGGAATCTCCTTTTAACCTTTGTGGCCTGTTTAAGTACAGTGTGCATGAGTTGGTACGGTTATGTGAGGAGAGAGACATCCCAGTGAGTGAGTCAGACACCCAGTCCAAGCTTAGGGATAACATGATCCTGTGGCAGAAGAGTGACTGGGAGCGTGAGCACAGTGAGAGGGAGAGGGCCCGGACCACACACCATGAGGGTGGTGGGTCTGAGGGGAGCCCTGAAGAGTCTGATGTGGAGAGTGAGTTTGACAGTGGATGGGCGCCAGCAGAGAGCGAGTACCCCCTAGATAGGGAGTCCCTTGCTGGGTCCCGTGTCAGATGTAGCACCCCATCCCTTTCCCTGTCCCCAGAGGAGTGGGTGGATAGGAGAGAGGAGAGGGAACACCAGCTGGCCATGGAGAAGCTCAGGTTAGAGCATGCCTGGAGGATGGCGCAGCTGGGTGTGAATGAGCGGATTGCAGAGGCTGAGAGGGCCTTGGCCAGGGAGAAGATAGCCCTAGAGTGTAGGTTATCCCCTGACCGCAGTCATAATTTTCTGGATTCCCCAGGGAGGGTGGAGTCCAGTGGTGGCAGCTTTTTAAATGTTGGTGTTGACAGTCCCACTCCCAGTTCCCAGGGTATGGTTCCTGTTTCTCCAGAGGAGGAGAATAGGTTGAGGTTTAGGAACCTTAGAAAACCACCTCACCAGGAATGGAAGTATTTTGTGGATGACTGTTCAGATGCAATGTGGGACTGGCTGAAGGATAGCTTGACCGATGAGGTGGATGATGAGGTGGACAATGTGGTAAATATGTTCCTCAAGGAGCAGTTGCTCAGTATTGTCTGTCCAGAGTTGCGTCAGCACCTGCTGAAGTTGAAGAGTTTTAGTCCTTGGACCCTTGCAAGGGAAGCAGAGCGCTGGGAGAGCGCCAGAGGTTCTGCAGAGTCGCTAGAAAGTGAGTCCAACAGTAGTGGTACAGGGAGCTTCCAGCCCAGCGTGGTGGAAGAGGCTCAGTGTAGCCCAGCTAGGTCCCAGTATAGTGAGAAGGGTGAAGGGGCTGACTGCCTGGCTCAGTGGAGCAGGAGTCAGGGGGTGGCTGAGAGCACCCAGAGGCCCGAAGCCCTGTCCCAGAACTTGGGTGGTTTCTTGAGGGAACACCAGGTTAGGGACCTAGGCTGTCCTGTTAGTACACTTGAGGAGGATCTCCTAGTGTCTAGGGAACCGGGAGCGTCTGTAACTAGAGCTCCAGGGGTTCCAGTGTCCGGCAGTGTCGCTCCAGTTGGGAGGGCACAGAAGTCCGAAGCGAGGAGTGATTGGGGGATGAGTTTCCCAGTGGATGCACCAGTGGACCAGAGACTAGCCAGTGGGGCTAGATCTTCTTGGGTGGACCCGGGTGGCGCCACTTCTGGTCTGGGGGATCTTTGCGCCCTGTCAGGTGGACAGGAGGCGGGAGATCTGCGCCAGACAGACAGTCACACGACACATGGGTCATGTGTCAGCCTCAGGGGGATTGCGTGTGAGTCCCCAGAAGTCCTGGAGTGCCAGGCAATTATTCCACCAAAGGTTTTAGACCGGAGGTTGGGAGGCCAGGTTCAGGTTCGGCCTGACCTGAAGGGTAGGACGACTGTAACCAGTGTCCTGACCGGTTCTTCCAGAGGAACTTCTCCAGTTGGGAGAGGGCAGACCTCTGGAAGGGGGTGCAGAGGGTGGGAAAGCCCACCTCTGACCCCGGCGCAACCTGAGGGGTTAAACCCTAGGTTGGAATGGCGTTCTGGGTGTCCCCCTTGCATGAGGAGGAGGAACCCTGGAAGAAGAGGTAAGGGGAGGAAAGCCTTCTCTGAGACTCCTGGTCCGCCTGAGGTTGTAGACCAAAGGCTGGTGAACCTGTGGCAGTCTAGTCCTGTCTTGCAGACAGGGAGAGTGGAGAATGGACACTATGTGCCAGGGGTTACTACCCCCCGCTCTGCGAATTGGCAAGGACCGGTGGCACCTGGGTGGCCCAGGGCCGGGTCCTGGCCGCGGACAGCTGAGGAGTACCAGTGGGGTAGCCCAGTTGGTCCTTACAGGAGCTTTAGAAGGAACCCTAGGGGTTCACCGTGGCATAGTACAGGAGAGTGTCCCGGCAGTGGCGGGCCTGCGTTCGTGTTCTATCGCCCCAAGCAGGGAAGTCCATCACGGTGGTGATTGTTCTCCCCTGCGTTTTGGCTGGAAGGGGGTTGTGTTGGACTTGGCCCGCAGGGCAGGTTCACACCTAGACTTTTTGCCTTATTTGTGACCCTGCGTCAGTGATTTTTGGGTCTCTGCGCACTTTCCCCTGAGTCCCAGAGTGAAAGTGCGTGCGTGTAGTATGGCTAACCTGCCCTCCCATAGGAATGCATGGGGAATGCGTGTGTCCCTGGTAGTTCCTGATGCGTGGGGAGTGCAGGCTCGAGTTTGGTATGCTTAAACTCGTGAGAGTGAATGCTGCAAGATGGTGCCTGCGGCATGTGTGTGTCTAGTTGGGAAGTGCTACTTCTGGACATTGAGATATGTATGCAGTGAGGGTGCTGGAGCGTGATTGGCTGGAGCTGGCTGGCATGCCAGGCTCCAGGAAGTCTGGATGGGTCTGCCCGGTGGTGAGTGGGAGATTAGCATGAGTGATGTGTGGGAGGAGTGTACCTGTGTCCTGGATGGGCTGGGTTTTCCCCACACAATGCTGGCTCCGCCCCCCTGTGGTGTATCTAATGACCCTAGCCTCCCCAGTGAAAGGAATGGGTGGTTGGGCCATCAAGAGTGCTCCAGAACCAGCTGCGACTGGTTTTCCCCCCACCCTGCACATTGTAACAAAGGAATTTACAGTATAAGAAGGGGCTGTGTCCCCTTGGAAAATGTTCTACTTTGGAATCCTGCCAGAGGGGTCTTGTGCCGCTGCTGGGGCCAGAAGGACCGCCACTCGGGGAGTCTCCCTGCCTGGAGACCCAGTGTGCTGGCTCTGGCCCAGCCTTGCCCCCCCTGCCTGCCTCCAGCACTGCTGGAGCCCTGTCCTGTCCTCCAGTGCTGGGGAGCACTGAGGACTTCGTTGCCTGCAGCCTGAGAGCGCTGCTCTCTGCCCTTCAGCGCTGGGAGCGCTGAGATCGCCTGCCTAGCGCTTGAAAACGCTGGATTTTGCCCGAGCGCCGTGAGCGCTGTATTTTGTCCGCACGTGTGGTGGTTTGGCGGCGCGGGTGCCACCCCGCTCATTGCCGCGTTGTTGTGCCCGGTTTTGATTGATCTACGAGGGAGCCCACTCCTCGGATCATCTGGGAGCCCGCCTGCCTGCCTAAAGCGAGCCGCCGCGCTGCCCGCGGCGACCCGGAAGTGAAGGGACGGCCGTCCAATCACCGCGCGGCCCGGGAGAGTCAACCCGGAAGTCCCGCCTTCTCCGCCGAGCCGCGAGAGAGCCTGCCGAGGCTCCCCGAGAGGAGAGGAGAGCCCCGGGACCAGCGGGAGAGACCCGCCGTCGCTGGAAAGCCCAGCGCGAACCCGGTGAGTGCAGGTGCCTGCAGAGGAGGGGGGGGAGCGTCGGGACACATTGCCGGTGTCCGCCCCGCCCCCTCTCTGTAGCGCGACCTCGCGCCTGTAGTGTGGAAGAGCCAGAGAGGCTCTTAGTGGGCATTGTTGAGCGATCCGAGTCCCCAAGAGGGGGACTCCAACCCGAGCCTAAGAGAGGCTCCAACGACCGGCGCATTTCTTGTGTGGCGAGCCAGAGAGGCTCGCGAGTACATTAAACTACGAGCCCAGAGAGGCTCTGAGGGGCATTTCGTCCGTGAGCCTGCGAGGCTCTTGAGGAGCATTTGTCTGTAATCCGGGTCCCCAGAGCGAGGGACCCCCCCAGCCCAGCGAGGCTGCACCTGTTCGTTGCTGGAGCCCTGAGAGGCTCAGCAGCCCTCCCTTACTGGTGAGAGAGCCTAAGAGAGGCTCACCAGTGCCACAGTGGTGGTTCCTTGAGCCCAGAGAGGCTCCAACGTTGCCCTAACTTTCCCTGCTCCAGTTGCCCAGCACTTTGTGGGCAACTGCCACGTTTAGGCCCTGACATTGGGACACCGGGACAGTCACAGGTGGTGACTTGTGAGTATGGGGCAATGGTTATTGATTCTGCACCTCTGAATGTATTGTTTATGCGTCATGTGCCTTTACACCTCTGAATGTTACGGCATCATGTGTTTTGCTTTTACACCCCTACAGGTAGTGTGACGTGTAGGTGGTTGTTTTCTCCCTAGTACAGGTGGTGCTAGTGAGGTCCTGTTACCAGTGATTACTGGTTAAGTGCTATTACTGAAAGTATTGCTTTATTACTGAAGGTATTGCTAAAGTGCTATTACTGAAAGTATTGCCTTATTACTGAAGGTATTGCTAAAGTGCTAATACTGAAAGTATTGCTTTATTACTGAAGGTATTGCTAAAGTGCTATTACTGAAAGTATTGCTTTATTACTGAAGGTATTGCTAAAGTGCTATTACTGAAAGTATTGCTTTATTACTGAAGGTATTGCTAAAGTGCTATTACTGAAAGTATTGCTTTATTACTGAAGGTATTGCTAAAGTGCTATTACTGAAAGTATTGCTTTATTACTGAAGGTATTGCTAAAGTGCTATTACTGAAGGTATTGCTTTATTACTGAAGGTATTGCTGCTAAAAGTGTTGATACCCTTGACAAAGGTTCAAGTGGCCCTGTCCTGTACGAATATCCCTTGTAAATTTCGCCCGTGCCTGTTGGCACAGTGTAATAAGATGTGTGTTTTATCTGATGTATATTTATTATAATACAAAGGCTATTTTTACATAACCTTGTGTGGAGTGTTTCTTTGTGGTGGGCCTTGGGCGTTGTTGCTGGGGTGCGTGCGCAAATACTTAACTTACATCGCCTCCAAGTTTAGCCTTGACTGCTCGCGCCACGTTACCTAGAGGGCGAGTGAGGGGTTATCTTGGCGTGTAACTCCCTTGCCCTGACTTTAGAAATGGTGATCCCTGACTGACCTCGACGCGAGTCTTGGCTGGCCAGGGTCCCGGTTCTAACATTGGCAGCAGCGAGAGGATAAGGATTTGTGTTTGCGTTGTACCACAGTGGCAACTGGCCACTACAAAGCTCTGCATTTTAGATGACCACATTTTTAGGGATTATTGTGTTTTTGGTGAAGTTCCATTATTGCTTCTCCTGAAGAGTGCCATTTGATAATTGTGTTCAGTACATTTGTCCCCCGCCCTGCTTCCAGAGTTTGATACCTGTGTCACATGTGGTCAGGTTGAGAAGTCAGGGGTGGTAGAAACTGCCTTACCGATCCGAGGGGATGGTGTGTGTGGATGAATGGTGTGTTTCCCTGGACGCATGAGTGAGTTCTTTTTTTTAAGGAGAGTGGAAGTTTTGGAATTGTGTACTTCTACTTCAGATTGCTAGTTCCCTTGTGTTGCACGTGTTTGTGAGCATCCTGTCAAGATGGAATCTCCTTTTAACCTTTGTGGCCTGTTTAAGTACAGTGTGCATGAGTTGGTACGGTTATGTAAGGAGAGAGACATCCCAGTGAGTGAGTCAGACACCCAGTCCAAGCTTAGGGATAACATGATCCTGTGGCAGAAGAGTGACTGGGAGCGTGAGCACAGTGAGAGGGAGAGGGCCCGGACCACACACCATGAGGGTGGTGGGTCTGAGGGGAGCCCTGAAGAGTCTGATGTGGAGAGTGAGTTTGACAGTGGATGGGCGCCAGCAGAGAGCGAGTACCCCCTAGATAGGGAGTCCCTTGCTGGGTCCCGTGTCAGATGTAGCACCCCATCCCTTTCCCTGTCCCCAGAGGAGTGGGTGGATAGGAGAGAGGAGAGGGAACACCAGCTGGCCATGGAGAAGCTCAGGTTAGAGCATGCCTGGAGGATGGCGCAGCTGGGTGTGAATGAGCGGATTGCAGAGGCTGAGAGGGCCTTGGCCAGGGAGAAGATAGCCCTAGAGTGTAGGTTATCCCCTGACCGCAGTCATAATTTTCTGGATTCCCCAGGGAGGGTGGAGTCCAGTGGTGGCAGCTTTTTAAATGTTGGTGTTGACAGTCCCACTCCCAGTTCCCAGGGTGTGGTTCCTGTTTCTCCAGAGGAGGAGAATAGGTTGAGGTTTAGGAACCTTAGAAAACCACCTCACCAGGAATGGAAGTATTTTGTGGATGACTGTTCAGATGCAATGTGGGACTGGCTGAAGGATAGCTTGACCGATGAGGTGGATGATGAGGTGGACAATGTGGTAAATATGTTCCTCAAGGAGCAGTTGCTCAGTATTGTCTGTCCAGAGTTGCGTCAGCACCTGCTGAAGTTGAAGAGTTTTAGTCCTTGGACCCTTGCAAGGGAAGCAGAGCGCTGGGAGAGCGCCAGAGGTTCTGCAGAGTCGCTAGAAAGTGAGTCCAACAGTAGTGGTACAGGGAGCTTCCAGCCCAGCGTGGTGGAAGAGGCTCAGTGTAGCCCAGCTAGGTCCCAGTATAGTGAGAAGGGTGAAGGGGCTGACTGCCTGGCTCAGTGGAGCAGGAGTCAGGGGGTGGCTGAGAGCACCCAGAGGCCCGAAGCCCTGTCTCAGAACTTGGGTGGTTTCTTGAGGGAACACCAGGTTAGGGACCTAGGCTGTCCTGTTAGTACACTTGAGGAGGATCTCCTAGTGTCTAGGGAACCGGGAGCGTCTGTAACTAGAGCTCCAGGGGTTCCAGTGTCCGGCAGTGTCGCTCCAGTTGGGAGGGCACAGAAGTCCGAAGCGAGGAGTGATTGGGGGATGAGTTTCCCAGTGGATGCACCAGTGGACCAGAGACTAGCCAGTGGGGCTAGATCTTCTTGGGTGGACCCGGGTGGCGCCACTTCTGGTCTGGGGGATCTTTGCGCCCTGTCAGGTGGACAGGAGGCGGGAGATCTGCGCCAGACAGACAGTCACACGACACATGGGTCATGTGTCAGCCTCAGGGGGATTGCGTGTGAGTCCCCAGAAGTCCTGGAGTTCCAGACAATTATTCCACCAAAGGTTTTAGACCGGAGGTTGGGAGGCCAGGTTCAGGTTCGGCCTGACCTGAAGGGTAGGACGACTGTAACCAGTGTCCTGACCGGTTCTTCCAGAGGAACTTCTCCAGTTGGGAGAGGGCAGACCTCTGGAAGGGGGTGCAGAGGGTGGGAAAGCCCACCTCTGACCCCGGCGCAACCTGAGGGGTTAAACCCTAGGTTGGAATGGCGTTCTGGGTGTCCCCCTCGCATGAGGAGGAGGAACCCTGGAAGAAGAGGTAAGGGGAGGAAAGCCTTCTCTGAGACTCCTGGTCCGCCTGAGGTTGTAGACCAAAGGCTGGTGAACCAGTGGCAGTCTAGTCCTGTCTTGCAGACAGGGAGAGTGGAGAATGGACACTATGTGCCAGGGGTTACTACCCCCCGCTCTGCGAATTGGCAAGGACCGGTGGCACCTGGGTGGCCCAGGGCCGGGTCCTGGCCGCGGACAGCTGAGGAGTACCAGTGGGGTAGCCCAGTTGGTCCTTACAGGAGCTTTAGAAGGAACCCTAGGGGTTCACCGTGGCATAGAACAGGAGAGTGTCCCGGCAGTGGCGGGCCTGCGTTCGTGTTCTATCGCCCCAAGCAGGGAAGTCCATCACGGTGGTGATTGTTCTCCCCTGCGTTTTGGCTGGAAGGGGGTTGTGTTGGACTTGGCCCGCAGGGCAGGTTCACCCCTAGACTTTTTGCCTTATTTGTGACCCTGCGTCAGTGATTTTTGGGTCTCTGCGCACTTTCCCCTGAGTCCCAGAGTGAAAGTGCGTGCGTGTAGTATGGCTGGCCTGCCCTCCCATAGGAATGCATGGGGAATGTGTGTGTCCCTGGTAGTTCCTGATGCGTGGGGAGTGCAGGCTCGAGTTTGGTATGCTTAAACTCGTGAGAGTGAATGCTGCAAGATGGTGCCTGCGGCATGTGTGTGTCTAGTTGGGAAGTGCTACTTCTGGACATTGAGATATGTGTGCAGTGAGGGTGCTGGAGCGTGATTGGCTGGAACTGGCTGGCATGCCAGGCTCCAGGAAGTCTGGATGGGTCTGCCCGGTGGTGAGTGGGAGATTAGCATGAGTGATGTGTGGGAGGAGTGTACCTGTGTCCTGGATGGGCTGGGTTTTCCCCACACAATGCTGGCTCCGCCCCCCTGTGGTGTGTCTAATGACCCTAGCCTCCCCAGTGAAAGGAATGGGTGGTTGGGCCATCAAGAGTGCTCCAGAACCAGCTGCGACTGGTTTTCCCCCCACCCTGCACATTGTAACAAAGGAATTTACAGTATAAGAAGGGGCTGTGTCCCCTTGGAAAATGTTCTACTTTGGAATCCTGCCAGAGGGGGCTTGTGCCGCTGCTGGGGCCAGAAGGACCGCCACTCGGGGAGTCTCCCTGCCTGGAGACCCAGTGTGGTGGCTCTGGCCCAGCCTTGCCCACCCTGCCTGCCTCCAGCCCTGCTGGAGCCCTGTCCTGTCCTCCAGTGCTGGGGAGCACTGAGGACTTCGTTGCCTGCAGCCTGAGAGCGCTGCTCTCTGCCCTTCAGCGCTGGGAGCGCTGAGATCCCCTGCCTAGCGCTTGAAAACGCTGGATTTTGCCCGAGCGCCGTGAGCGCTGTATTTTGTCCGCCCCGTGTGGTGGTTTGGCGGCGCGGGTGCCACCCCGCTCATTGCCGCGTTGTTGTGCCCGGTTTTGATTGATCTACGAGGGAGCCCACTCCTCGGATCATCTGGGAGCCCGCCTGCCTGCCTAAAGCGAGCCGCCGCGCTGCCCGCGGCGACCCGGAAGTGAAGGGACGGCCGTCCAATCACCGCGCGGCCCGGGAGAGTCAACCCGGAAGTCCCGCCTTCTCCGCCGAGCCGCGAGAGAGCCTGCCGAGGCTCCCAGAGAGGAGAGGAGAGCCCCGGGACCAGCGGGAGAGACCCGCCGTCGCTGGAAAGCCCAGCGCGAACCCGGTGAGTGCAGGTGCCTGCAGAGGAGGGGGGAGCGTCGGGACACATTGCCGGTGTCCGCCCCGCCCCCTCTCTGTAGCGCGACCTCGCGCCTGTAGTGTGGAAGAGCCAGAGAGGCTCTTAGGGGGCATTGTTGAGCGATCCGAGTCCCCAAGAGGGGGACTCCAACCCGAGCCTAAGAGAGGCTCCAACGACCGGCGCATTTCTTGTGTGGCGAGCCAGAGAGGCCCGCGAGTACATTAAACTACGAGCCCAGAGAGGCTCTGAGGGGCATTTCGTCCGTGAGCCTGCGAGGCTCTTGAGGAGCATTTGTCTGTAATCCGGGTCCCCAGAGCGAGGGACCCCCCCAGCCCAGCGAGGCTGCACCTGTTCGTTGCTGGAGCCCTGAGAGGCTCAGCAGCCCCCCCTTACTGGTGAGAGAGCCTAAGAGAGGCTCACCAGTGCCACAGTGGTGGTTCCTTGAGCCCAGAGAGGCTCCAACGTTGCCCTAACTTTCCCTGCTCCAGTTGCCCAGCACTTTGTGGGCAACTGCCACGTTTAGGCCCTGACATTGGGACACCGGGACAGTCACAGGTGGTGACTTGTGAGTATGGGGCAATGGTTATTGATTCTGCACCTCTGAATGTATTGTTTATGCGTCATGTGCCTTTACACCTCTGAATGTTACGGCATCATGTGTTTTGCTTTTACACCCCTACAGGTAGTGTGACGTGTAGGTGGTTGTTTTCTCCCTAGTACAGGTGGTGCTAGTGAGGTCCTGTTACCAGTGATTACTGGTTAAGTGCTATTACTGAAAGTATTGCTTTATTACTGAAGGTATTGCTAAAGTGCTATTACTGAAAGTATTGCCTTATTACTGAAGGTATTGCTAAAGTGCTATTACTGAAAGTATTGCTTTATTACTGAAGGTATTGCTAAAGTGCTATTACTGAAAGTATTGCTTTATTACTGAAGGTATTGCTAAAGTGCTATTACTGAAAGTATTGCTTTATTACTGAAGGTATTGCTAAAGTGCTATTACTGAAAGTATTGCTTTATTACTGAAGGTATTGCTAAAGTGCTATTACTGAAAGTATTGCTTTATTACTGAAGGTATTGCTAAAGTGCTATTACTGAAAGTATTGCTTTATTACTGAAGGTATTGCTAAAGTGCTATTACTGAAGGTATTGCTTTATTACTGAAGGTATTGCTGCTAAAAGTGTTGATACCCTTGACAGTGGTTCAAGTGGCCCTGTCCTGTACGAATATCCCTTGTAAATTTCGCCCGTGCCTGTTGGCACAGTGTAATAAGATGTGTGTTTTATCTGATGTATATTTATTATAATACAAAGGCTATTTTTACATAACCTTGTGTGGAGTGTTTCTTTGTGGTGGGCCTTGGGTGTTGTTGCTGGGGTGCGTGCGCAAATACTTAACTTACATCGCCTCCAAGTTTAGCCTTGACTGCTCGCGCCACGTTACCTAGAGGGCGAGTGAGGGGTTATCTTGGCGTGTAACTCCCTTGCCCTGACTTTAGAAATGGTGATCCCTGACTGACCTCGACGCGAGTCTTGGCCGGCCAGGGTCCCGTTTCTAACAGAACCCATTGGGGGATGTCCTTAGATTTAGGTAAAAAGAAAGAGAGATGAGAAAGATGAAGAGCAAGGGAATAGTGCTCAATAGAGGGAAGACCTAAACCTCCATGCAATTGATGGGACTTTAATTTGGCAAAGGCGAGACGCGGTTTAGCTGCACCCCATATAAAAAAGGACTGTTAGCGCTCTAGTTGTTCTTTAGAAGACTCTAGGAGGCTGCAGTAGAACACAAAGGAATCAACTGACAGTCTCTGTCCTTGTTGGATGTACATGTTTTACTGAGAATGTCAGACTTCATTCTCACATGACTGAGAAAGATAATGTGAATTTACAGAAAATATGCTTTCAGTTTAGCTTATATATCCCCTTCCAAACCACTGTGGGAAAATCATGAGATATTAGTTTTCTTTCAAACATGATTCATGATATCACAGCAGAAGGCTTTTTCACATGGTAAAATCACCTTAGAACACACCACAATTCCTAAAATGAGTATGGTACCATCAACAAATGATTTATAATGTAATTGAAGTCCTAAAACCCTCTATTAACTACAATGCTTTTTAATGAGGTGCTATCATGTATATTGGTCCCAAGATGGCTGCCAATACTTCTTGGATGAAGTGCTGACAGCTAATCAGATCAGATGTGTGGTTAGGCTCCGCCCAGATATATATATTTTTTTGAACCTAAATTACTCAAAATCCACTGGAGCACATATCTTGAGACATAGCAAAGGCACATCGGGCTACCAGTCCCTACAATTTTGCCAAGTTTTGTGGAAATCCATTCAGCCGTTCGGGCTAAAAGTGAGTCCAACCGCCCTATGGAAATTAACATGGGGAAAAAACGTTTTGGGACCCCCCTTTTATCTCGGCCCCCGCTTGACGAATCCCCCCCAAACTTTCAGGGAAGGAGCGGAGCACAGCGTGGCAAATTTAGGGAAAATTACAGGCAGATTCCTCAACCGGCGCCAAAGTTATTCCCAATAGAATGTTGCAGATTTCCTATAGAAAACAATCCTAACTATAACTACCTACTGGCGACCGCCAGTAGGTAATATATATATAAAAACGAATGTATGTCTGTCTGTTTGTCCTTTATGCATTACTACACCATTCATCCGATCGGCATGAAACTTTGGGAAGTGGTTGAGTACACTACCGCGAAGGTTTCTGACAAAAAAATAAATATATAAATAAAAAAAAATAGAAAATTGATAAAAGTTGTGGAGTACACTCCAGCAAAGGTTTCTGGAAAAACAAATTGCTAAATATCGGCCCCCGGCCGCCCCCAGGACCTTCATAAAAAATGAAAATAACATTTTTTAAAAAGTCAAAATTATTTTTTTTAAAGTTGTTGAGTACACTCCGGCGAAGGTTTCTGCAAAAAAAAAATTTTGTTAAATATCTGCTCCCCCGGCCCCCCAGGGCCCTCATAATCTTTCCAATACTGAACGTTTACAGTTTCCGGTGCGACTCGCTTTTGCAATAACCATCAACAAAGCACTAGGACAATCGCTGCAAGTGTGTGGAATACTGTATGTGGCCAGCTCACGCGTCGGAAAACCTACTGATTTATTCGTGTATGCACCAGACGGAAAACCAAAAAATACTGTGTATCCACAAGCACTCGAATAAATAAACAGAATTAAAACAACACTTTAAAATGTTTTCCATATTAAAATGAATACGTTTCAATAAAAATGACACAATGTAAATTGAATGCTATCATAATAAGTTTCCTTAAATTTCCTTTCTTCTGAGATCGCAGCAACGCGTGACGGGTAAGCTAGTCTATATATATGAAAACAAAAATATGTCTGTCTGTCTATTTGTCCTTTATGCATTACTACACCATTCATCCGATCGCCATGAAACTTTGGGAAGTTGTTGAGTACATTCCCGCAAAGGTTTCTGTCACATTTTTTCGGCACCCCAGGGCCCTCATAATCTTTCGAATACTGAAATAGACAGCAAATTTGCGAGCATCGTCAGCAGTTATGACCCTCAAACGGAAATCGGTTGGCCAATCTACATCAGAAGCACGAAAGAAAAAGGCATTACGAGCTTCAGAAACAGACGAGCAACCGGAAGCAAGATTAGAAGCTGTTCGAATACAAACTGCTCAAGCCCGTAATTCTCAAACGAACGAGCAACGAGAATCAAGATTGAAAGCCGATCGAGTACACACTGCTCAAGCCCGTTCTTCTCAAACGAACAAGCAACGAGAATCAAGATTGGAAACAGATCGATTACGCACTGCTCAAGCCCGCTCGAATGAAACAGGAAACCAACGAGAATCAAGATTGGAAAACAATCAATTACGCACTGCTCAAGCCCGCTCAAATGAAAAAAGAGAGCAACTAGAATCAAGATTGGAAACTAATCGAGGACATACTGCTCAAGCCGCACGTAGAAATGTTTTCAAAAATAAAATGAATACGTTTCAATAACAATGACACATTGTAAATTTAATGTTATCACAACGAGTTTCCAGCAACGTACGACGGGTAAGCTAGTTACATCTAAAAAGGTTGACGCTCAGGTGTTTAAAGACAATTTGAAATCCTTTATTTGGGATTCTGTTCAGCAGAATGTAGCAGTCTCCATGCTGGATGTTTCAAAGAATTTAGAAGTGTCCCTTTCTAAAATGCTCTCTTCCCCCTCTGACGGTCCCTCTAAGTAGGGCAAGAAATGTGCAGCCACCTCTGTAGTCGCTAATAAATGGTGTTTCTTGGAACACTAGTCCCCCCACCCAAGAGGTTTCTTTTTCGGGGCTCCCTTGCTCTTCCCTTCAAGTTACCCATCTTAAAGACACTGATGATGATGATGATGATGTTGTGCATGACTCTAACAATTTTGATGGATTTCCAGATCCTACAAATTATGGGCCTCTGCAGAAATGGCAAAATATTCCTCCTTATGATTGTGGTGTTTCTCACTCAGTATCTAATGGTTTTGTGGACCATCTTGGGGAGCCTATGTTTGACCCATCCCTTATTCACCACCCCAACTCTACTGAGTTGTTCTCTTCAGAGAATGTGGCTTATTATGTGTCCTTTTTCCTTTGCCACACTCTAGATACGCTGAAATCTAAATTTCCCCGTCCTTCCCAACAACATTACTTCTACTCCTGTTATTGATCCCAATATGTTAATGGTTTTCACACAGTATGAGAAAGAACCAAAGAAAGGAGTTGACAGAGCCTGGTCCAATTGTCAAGGTCGGATTGTGGATTTGGTTGGTCCTCTGACCAGAATTTGGGATTTAGAAAAAGATGGAAGGCATGCATGTAGATCCAGACACCTTATTGAGCTGGAACCAACGGACTATATGCATTTTGAGCAATACCAATGCCCAAATCTCACAGGAAAGGAGGAAAATCCCATTTCCTAAAATAGAGCCTAAACTTAGTACTCTGGCTACTATAGAAGAAGGTCATTTTGCTAATGGCTTTTTATTTGGAGATTATTTTATTAAAGACATTAGAAAGTATGTCTACACCTTTGCCACAATGGATATGGTCGAGCTTCCTTGCAAGAAATTATTTTCTTCTCAGATTTTTGCCAGGGCAACCAAAAATCCCTCAAAGCTATGCCTTACAGCAGCTCCTTCAACCAGCAGTCCCAGGTCTTTGTCTACACGGGCTACAAACCCCAGTTCTATCCCCGTCAATCCAGAAGTTTCCATTCCAGGGGATACCGGAACTAAGGAGAACAGTTCTCCTGTAAGCCTTTACAATTCTGGCCTGCCTCCAGTAGAGGGGAGATTAGCTCTTTGCCGAAATGCATGGTTTTATCTCACCAGAGATCCCTAGGTAATTCAAAACATTCTTCCTCGTCCTCTTATCATTTCACAAGACCAATCACTTTTAATTCAGGACAAAATCCATCTCTTCAGGCCAAACAGGTGATTGAACAAACATAATTCGAACCCTCAGGTTTTCTCAGCACCATTTTTCTGGTGCCGAAGAAAACCAAAAAAATTGGCTTGTGTTAATTATAAAAGTCTTCAACAATTTTGTTGTGTACCATCATTTCAAGATGGAAACTATTCTCCAGCTCAGAGATATCTTACTTCTTGACGATTGGTTAGTTATATTGGATCTTCAAGAAGTGTATCTGTCTGTTCCCGTGCATCCTTTTCACAGAAAATAACTTCAGTCCCAATAGGGAATTTTCTTCTTCCGCTTCAAAACCCTCCCTTTTATTATCCTATCAATTGACAGCAGCAATGACAACATGCCACTTGGCTTCCAGTTGAACAAAGTATTATGAGATGTGTTTTGTATGTAACATGATCAATATGATATACTACATCCCTACTCCACAGATGCACTCGTTTACCAGCAGACACTCCAGGTTTGTACCACTGTATAAGGAAATTTTAGGAATTCGAATGAAATATCCTCCTGCTACATACCATATGTAATTGTATAGGATATGGTATCCTGTTAAGATGGGTTCCTCTACGTCTCATCGAACCACCTTACTTGCCAGTGTTTAGCTACATATAACTGGTCATTCGTAAGTTAACAATTTCTTAACGTGTTATGTTCCTATACAACAGATACAAATGTAGCAGAGCAATATATGGTAATGTAACATAAGATCTTGGAAAACCAAGAAAGATGATTTTAAAAAAGAATGGTTTTGAAAAGAACTGTGGAGAAAATGCCTTTGCCAAATTGCTAAAATAAAGCATATGGTCAAGAATACAAAACACCCACTGAAACACCCCTTTTCCATAAATGGAGTATTGCTCAAAAGGGTAAGCTGTTTGACTACTTGAGTATCATGATAGACTAAAGACTGTCCTGAAACCACTAAAGGGAAAAAGTGCCTTGTATTCCGTGCTAGCATGCTGGTGCCTTCCCAAGGGGCAAAATAAACTTGAACGTTATTCCATACGCTGAATCATTCGGGAATACAGAGCAAAAGCAGTTGCCCTCTCTGCTTATGGGCAGAAGTCTGGTGGTGCCCTAAAATCAATGGCATTGTTAAACATGGGGACAGCTTTCAAGATCATCTCTTAGGTTGGGCACAGGCACACCACAAGTTGCACGAAGGGAATAACTTTGTTTACCTACTGTATTAGACATAGTTGCCTTATGACCTGTCATTCTGTGGATTAGACTACTGTTTAATGCTCTTGCTGAAATACATAAATGAGCTCTCCAGGCTCTGTCACAGATAGAAAATTCAAGGAGGTGTAAATGGTTAGTCCAAGCTCAGAACATGCCGCTAGGAATGGGCGCGTAGATCTATGAGAAAATCCAGCACTCGTAAATATGGAGTCAGCAAGAGTATTTGCTAAGGCACAGGTGCTGAGAAAAATAGTGGTAGGACTTATTAGCATATACACTTAAAATAAACATCACTGGAAGTGACGTCACAAGAAGTGAAGTGATTGCCCTATAATATTCCTCACATAAAGGGCTTAATTGGCAAAAGCAACAAATTAGCATAATCACAAAGAAATGTCAAAACAATGTTTTTCATTTAACTTTTTTTTTTTAATCACAAGTATGTTTTCCACTTGTCAATGCGCAACTAAACTCGGAAATGGCTTAAAGTAATAAAGTTTTTAAACAGACATGTGGACCTGAGCAATTGCATTTTTAAACTAATTTAGAGAATAAACAAAATATGCTTGGTGTGTTATGAAACAGTAAGACGTGCTGTTACTGCATGTTTGTGGTTTGCTTGTGTTTATTTTCCAGCTTCAAAGCCAAAAAGAGAGTCATAGTTGTAGTTTATTAAGCGATAGAAGGGTTAATGGGGTGGAGTTCTCAACTCATTCTCAGATAAGAGCTTAAAATATAACCGCCCCCCTGGCACCTACTATATTCTCACAAATCCCAAATGAAGGGGCTGGTGCAGCCCGGCACCACAATAAATGTGGTCTACCTTAGTGAAATAGATAGGTAAAAAGTGGACAAGGTTTGCAAATTGAGTCAGTTTTGAACTTGTAGAGACACGCTGTCTAGGTGTTTTGCAAGGTATGGGAGACTGCAAGCATTTGAGCTTGCTGCAGGCAATGTTTGTTTTAATATCAGGGAAATCAACAGTACAAACCAGGCCCAAAAAACGTCCCAGGCTCATACCTGTCAGACCAGCTTGTCGGGCACTGCCTCATTACCCTTTAGGCCAGTCCGACTCTGAGGGTGAACTAACACCGGGACAGGAGGCCAGTTTAACTAATCACAGTCCTTGCAAATGCAAACAATTGCAGTGCTGGGGCACCAGGTGACACCTCTCTTGCTCTTTCAGCCTTAGACTAAAGGTAACGGAGTCTCCTTTCCACAAATAGTGGAACTGCGGACACCCGAGTCCACCCCCGACTTGTACCCTGGAATCTGCACATGGTGATTGGTGTAGCAAGTTAGAACAGCTACTATTCCAAAACACAAGTTATAGGTGCTTTATTATGGGATACACATCTATCAAGTTAAATATAGGCGTTAGCCCATATTTGGATGAAATTAGGCCAGATCTATCGGGACAGGCTTGTCCTGTGTTAAATTTAGACTTAGCATACTCCCCGGCGAACCTATGCTGGAAAATGGGACTTTCAGGGGAGTGTCTAATGGGTTTTGTTACTGTGAGTGTGGGGGAGGTTAAAAAATATGACCCATTTTGTGCTCTTCTGCACTTTATAATAAGGCGCTAGTGCAGAAAGTTTTTGATACACTTGCATAAGTATTTTGTTTAGAGAACTGCACAGAAGCCACGGCACTATGTTACAGTGACAGATGCAGCGTGTATTTTTTTGCCTTGTCGTCTTGTTCATACGGCGGCATAACTGATAAGGGTGTGCCTTTTTGAAACTCTCCTTGAGGCGAGGCGATCTTACTTTGTTTTTAATTTTAATTGTTCATTTATTTTCTTTATGTATGTAATGCATTTTTACTCTTTTTACGTGTTTTTATATACTGTACAGCTTTAATCCGAAATAATACAGGTATAATGATGCCTAAATGAATTTTCATTAGGAAACAATCATAAGAATATGTGTTCTGTTTTTTTTCATATTTAAAAAAAATTGAAAGATGCAGATGGTGCGCTGTCTTTATTTAGCTATAAAAATCACTAAAATGTAAAACTTATATCAGTAAAGCTCATAATACAAATCTGTATTAGCGGATGAGGTGCACTAAAAAAGTATGGGAACTGGGATGCTATGCGCAATTGGGGTGGGGTGAGTGAGCACAGGGCCTGGTCAAAGGTGTGGCTAAAAAAACAACATATTCTGTAACTTTTTTCAATCTTTCACCTTCAGGTAACTACATATATAATAACACACAGTTTAAATGAAAAGTAAATGCAAGTTATGTAAATCATCGGGAAATGCACTTATTATGAATCCTTATCAGTTAATGATTTGCACTAGAGATCCACAGAATTGAATTGTGGTTAGTGCAGGGGACAATAGTGATTTGTGTGTGTTTAGTGATACAACGTCCCACTCTGGTCTGTGACTGAAAGCACTGGGAACATCTAAGTCAGTATTTTAAACTTGCATTACCTTCTCTATCCCCCCACTATCCTTCTGAATTTAAATAGCTGACTAACATATCCACCACTCAGATTACTTTCATATTTTCACTATACAAATTCAACACTAATCCTTTCTGGGTTCCGAAGTACCATGCTACTCGCCGCAAAAGTACTTCAAAACCTCATCAAGGGTAGCAAGTGCTATATAAATGCAAACATTTTCCCTCTTCTTTCCCTCCACCATCCTTCTCAATCCAAATAACTGACTAACATATCCACCACTCAAATTACTTTCATATTTTCACTGTAATAATTCAGCGCTATTCATTTATGGGTTCCGGAGTAGCGTGCTACTCGCCGAAAAAGCGATTTGACGCCTCGTCAGGGGTAGTAAGCGCTATATAAATGCAATTACAATTACATGCAGTGTACGATAGGTTGCTACAAAATTATCAAAAAGGTTAACAATCAACAATTGGTTTCAAAATATAGATTTAATAATACCCAGACTGTAAGTAGTGCAAAGTTTTTTATAATTGTCCTTTAAAAGCACCCATCACACCTTACCTGGTAGCTCCCTTAAAATACCTCTCAAAAAGAATAGATCTGTGTCATTGCGGAAGCTTCAAGTGATTTATTCAATTAAAGCCAATACTGGCTACCAAACACCTTTTACATTTGGAGAATAACCAGTTGGTACATCTACATTTCTGTAGAAAAAGCAGAAGTAGGCTTGCCTAGCTGTCTGCCCCTTGTAATGAGTAGAGATGAAGGCTCAGATGAGTAGTATGTATTTTATTAGATATTTAGTAAGCATAAAAAGCGGGCCCACCAGCTTGCATCTATGTAGACAAGCTCCAACAGTAAACAGTAAACTGCCGACTGGATAAGCTCCAAGCTGGAAGCATGTATGCATGTATCGTGGAGAAGTGTGGCTCAGGGGTTAGAGGCGGCAGACCCGGAAGCCGAGATCGGCCCTGGACCAGGGTTCAATTCCCTGCCTCGACGGGGCTTGGGCTCAATAATTCCATGGACTCGATAATTCTCGCTCCGGTGCCTACTCGACTCACGGGTTCACACTCTGTGACTCTGGGCAATAGCTTGCTTAATCTCCACAACGGCCCCTCGCGGTGGGATGCCTGGCTTTCACCTTGTGGATACCCTGCCGGGGTTATCTCACAGGGGAATACCAGGACGGGTTCCCCAAGCAAGCGCTTAGATGCCTGCGATGTGGGTGGTTTGCGCTATATAAATACCTGTACATTTACATTTACATGCCACCGAACCAAGGCACACTCACATATTAACATTCTACACAGAAAGATGCAATAGAGGATACAACATATCTCCTCCTACAAAATGAACATAACTAATAAACACAGCACATGTTGTACAAATGCAATAACCACTCAATTAACTCTATAAAAAATAAATAATAAATGAAAGATAACCAATCAAGATACATCATCCTTCTCCAATAAAGAAGGAAAAAAACAATCAACAACAAAAAAATATTAAACATCAAATTTCTGTAAATAACGTGGTTTCTTAGACACCCGACCACCATGGGCGTCCGCAGAAATGTTTCCAGGGGGGGGGCAAAAATTTAACTTTCGTGTTTGAGGATCTAATTTCCGTTTGCTTTTTTAACTGTTTAAGCTCGTATTTATTTTGTTACTAAAATATTAAACATTACTTCTGAACTGAGTTTCCCAGTTTAATGCAGTTTTGCACAACTAGACTACTGCAATGCAATATGTGAGAACATGAGGCTGGGAAACTCGGTTCAGAAGTAATGATTAATATTTACAAATAAAAAATAAACACGAGCTAAACAGTTTAGGCTAAAAAAAAAAAGCTAACGGATCTAATAGTAGATTTTTTTGCTCAGATGTGGGTGGTATAATCTACTGCCTCCAAACACTCACCTTCAAGGCGCGTAAAAGGCAGACGGCCCATTGTCATTCTTTATGTGATGATCAGCAGCAGATAGAATGACAATGGGCCCGTCCATGTCGAGCGAACAACAGGCTCCAGGCAGAAACCAGCTTCCTCAGAAGTGTAGACAGTGTCTCTCTCTGTTACAATCGACACCACACACCCAGTGAATAGCAACACACATAGGTCTGAGAGGTCGTCAGAAAAGAGAGAGACCAAAACCCATAGGTCTCCTGAATAGAAGATAGGGCACTCGGGAATGATAAGCGATGAGGACGCAGTAACCTGCAGAGGAGAAAGAAAACAGAACACACAACAGGGACTTAGTAGATTCAAAAGGGCACCAACGAGGAGCTTAATATATTTCTGTACCAAGTGTGCTGCAATGCTCTTACCTGCCCATTGAGTGCAGAAAACCCAAAAGGTATCCAAGGAATAAAAGAAATATACGAACCAAAAGAAGGGTGTATACTTTGGTCTCTCCAAAATAAAGATAAGTAGTTCCTCGTAAGAGATAATAGTCTCGAATCAATTCCCAATATGTAGAATCCAACAAATGATATTGTAGGTAATAGTTAATCCTCTCTGCGTGGGCAAAAAACACAAAGTTCACAAATGCGTGCGTATGTTCACCAAGGATCCTTAAAACCGGCTACATTTAACCGGCGTGCCTTAGTGCAAAATAATAACTACGTGGATAATTGTCCTCCAACAAAAAAGGCAGAGAGTTCTCAGCAGAATTTCGCAGCGTGTAGGTGCGGAGGCACAGGGGAGCCGAAGAGCGACTGACAGAACCAGGCAGCGCTTCCAAGCGTCGCACCTGTGAACAATTAGGGTGGAGGCAGGGTAAATCCGGTCCCAAGGTCGGCGAAGGCAAAGGCAGGAGACACAAACCAAAACACCGTAGTAGTTCTTGAAATAGACCGCGTGAGCCCACACGGTCTCGAGGAGCGCTATCTCGGGGGTGGGAAAGAAGGGAGGAACACGAACACAGTTCACGGGGATACAGGAACAGTATCAGCGATTCTCTGGTCGGGAACCAGGCAGGAATCCAAACATGAAAACCAAGCACCGCCAAGAAGAGGGAGGAGGCATATGAACCTCCCAGACTGCAGCTGATTGGTGCAAAAAGAAGCATGGTTTCCATATATCGCCTCAAGGCATTCTGGGACATGTAGTCCATGGTAGGCGGAAAAATACATTACAACACACTCAGCACAGACTCGAAAGGCCTAGACTTCCCCTAAGAGCTACGGGTCCTAACAGTACCCCCCCTAAAGGTCTTCTCACAGGTCGAGGTTTGGAGGGATGAAGAGCATGGAACCTACGTATCAGCCTAGGGGCATGAATGTTTTCTGCCGGTTCCCAGGTCCTGTCTTCTGGAGGGTAACCCACCCAGTCAATTAAATACTGGAGTCTACCTCTGTGCCTGCGAGAGTCTAGAACCCTTCGCACCTCGTATTCGATGTCTCCCTCAACCATGACTGGGGGCGGAGGAGGTTCAGGGAGTAGAGGGGCCACATAAGGTTTCAGAAGGGACGTATGAAAAACAGGTTGTATCTGCATCTCAGGGGGCAGGACCAATTTGAGAACCACAGGGGAGATGACTTTTAGTATTTCAAAGGGCCCTATTTAGCGGGGTTGTAACTTACGTGGCCCTTCGAGTCTCAAGTTCTTAGATGATAACCAAACCTTATCACCTACTGAATAAACGGGAGCAGGTCTTCTATGTTTGTCCACTTGGGCCTTCATTTGCTCTTTCGCCTGGGTTAATTCTGTTTTGGCTTGCTCCCATATCTGTAACAGGGTTTGGTGATGATCGAGAACCGCAGGGTTTAGCGTGTCAGAGGGGAGTACCTCAAGAGGGAGTATTTTGGGGTGATAACCAGTGGTGAAGTAAAACGGAGAGATCTTAGAAGCAGTGTGAGTAGAATTATTGTACGCAAATTCTGCTAGAGGTAGTGCTTGCACCCAATCCTGACATGTGGTGGTTATTAAACATCTGAGATATTGCTCTAAGGTTTGGCTTGTCCTCTCGGTTTGACCGTCTGCCTGGGGGTGATAGGCTGAGGATAACCTATGATCAATGTAGAGAGATTTGCATAACCCTTGCCAGAATCTAGAAATAAATTGGGGACCCCGGTCTGATACTATAACAGAAGGTAATCCATGCAACCGGACAATTTCTCGGATAAACACTGCTGCTAACTCCACAGCTGAGGGGATCTTTTTTAGGGGTACAAAATGGGCCATTTTGGACAACAGATCCACGACAACCAGAATTGTGGTATATCCATGAGTGTTGGGTAAATCTGTTATGAAGTCCATGCTAAGGGTAGTCCAGGGACAGTTGGGAACAGGAAGGGGTTGTAGTAACCCCGCAGGTACAGAATGTGAGGCCTTCTGGCGGGCACATGTAGAACAAGTCTTGACGTGATGCTTAACATCATGCGATAGTTGTGGCCACCAAAACCATCGTTGACAGAGACTCTTGGTTTTGTTTTCCCCCGGATGACCTGCTAAGGGCACATTGTGACACCATTGTAAAACAAGGTGGTGCAATTCTGTAGTAGGTAAAAAGATTTTATTGTCATGATACCACAGATTGTCCACGATGGTGTTTTTTTGGTCTTGTAACCAGGTGAGAGGATCTAAAGGGGCATAAGCCTGTTCTAAGTGCTCCAAGAAGGTATGTGAATCAGGAATTCTTTCCCCTATAGCCACTAGTCTACTCTCAGGCATAAGAGGCAACGGCTTCTCCTGAACCCACTTGTTCTCCTTACCCAGTCTGGATAGAGCATCCGCCTTACCCTGTCTTATCCCTGGTCTGAAGTGAATCAAAAAATCGTATTCCCCAAAAAATGCAACCCAACGTAGCTGTCTCGGTGTAAGGGCTTTAGCGGTTCGGAAGTATTGTAAGTTCTGATGATCAGAATAAACAGTGATCACATGGGGGGAGCCTAAAAGGTAGTGACGCCATTCTTGGAAGGCTCGCTTGATGGCAAGGAGTTCCCTTTCTCCGATAGTATAGTGTTGTTCTGATTGTGTCAAGGTTTTTGAAAAATATGCAATAGGATGGAGGGTACCCTTTATGCAGTCACGTTGCGATAACACACCACCCACCGCGTATTGTGAAGCATCCACTTCCAAGAAGTAGGGTTGCGTTTCGTCCGCATGTTTCATAATGGGATCAGAAGTGAAGCTGACCTTAAGAGCCTGAAAGGCTTTTACAGCTTCCGCATCCCAGATAAACTCAACTCCCTTTTAAGCAGGCGTGTAATGGGAGCTACCAGGTCAGAAAAATGGTCAACAAACCTTCTATGAAAGTTGGCAAATCCTAGGAAGGATTGAATCTCCTTTACGGAAGTGGGACTTGCCCACTCTATGATGGCAGAAATTTTGGCAGGATCCATATGTATACCCTTGGAGGAAATAACAAACCCCAAAAAGGCTACGCTGTGGGTATGGAAGATGCACTTGTCAAGTTTTGCAAACAGGTGATGTTCTTGTAATTTTCCCAATATGGCTTGTACATGGGACACATGTTCAGACTCATTAGAGGAATAAATAAGTATATCATCGATATACACGATGACAAAAATGTCCAGATACTCCCGCAGTATCTCGTTTATAAAAAACTGAAACGCTGCGGGAGCATTACATAGCCCAAAGGGCATGACGTTGTACTCATAGAGCCCAAATTTCGTTCGGAAGGCAGTCTTCCATTCATCCCCTCTTTTAACTCTGATCAGGTGATAGGCTCCTCGTAAATCGAGTTTGGTAAAAATAGTGGCCTTCCTAACCTGATCAAGCAGCGTGGAAATGAGGGGAAGAGGATATTTGTTTTTGATTGTGGCTTTATTCAATACTCTGTAGTCTAGGCAAGCTCTGAGTCCCCCTTCCCGTTTAGGAATAAAAAAAAAAGGGGGGAAGACACTGGAGAGGTGGAATGACTGATGAAGCCTTTGGCCAACATGTCATGTAGATAATCTTGCAGGTATTTAGTCTCTGTTTCCGTAAGCGCATATATGCGACTAACAGGTAAATCAGCGCCCGGTATTAAATCTATCCTACAATCGTAAGAACGATGTGGCGGTAAAGCAACTGCTTTTACATCATCAAAAACGTCAGCAAATTGTCTATATTCAGAGGGTAAGGTAGCCCCATCAATAGTGGTAGAAGCACAATACACAGGAGTATGCCAGTGGTTGATGTCTCTATAACAATGAGTAAGACAGTGAGCTGAGCGTAGGGTAACAGTTCTGGCTACCCAATCTATATGGGGGTTATGAGTCTGAAGCCAGGGTACTCCCAATAGAGCCCCGAAATTGGGGGTATCGATTAGGTCAAAGGATATGCTCTCACTATGACCATTGTCACATAACACAATAATGTCAGGGGTATGGTATTTCAACATCCCAGAGGATAGGGCAGACCCATCTACGGCTCTGACGTTTTCAGGCACTTCTTTTTTTATGAACTGCATACCCAAGGATTTAGCTAGAGTAATATCCAAGAAGTTACCTGTTGCCCCTGAGTCCAAAAGAAGAGCCATAGAATATCTTCCCTGTGAAGGCAACACTAACACCACCGAAATGGTAAATGGTTTAGGAATGGGTGAATATGTGTTAGCCACATATTTAGAGGTCTGAGACAGCGAGGGACTTGGAAGAGCGACCTCGGTACTCCCCAAGTCAACTAGTTTCCCGAAGGCATAGTCTTAGAGTATTTTGGTAACCCCCCACTCAAGGAACTTCTGGGCTTTACAGGACATTCTCGGGCGAAATGGCCAGCCTTTCCACAATATAAGCAAAGATTTAGCTTACGCCTTTTTTCCTTTTCTTCGGGAGTTAATGGGCCACGAATACCTCCTATTTGCATGGGTTCGCTTGTGTCTTTGGGATCGCTTTTTACCGTCTTTGTTATTAAGAATTTAGGGAGGTCACTACGAGATTTTTCTCCCTTTCTTTCAGCCAGTCTGTGGTCTAATTTGACCACTAGGTCAATGAATTCGGAACAGTTTTCGGGAGGGTCCACTATTTGCGATAAGATGTCTTTTAGTTCGTCTCGCAGACCTCTATAAAATATAGAAGTTCTCTTATCATCTGGCCAGTGGGTCTCTGTCACTAATCTATTGAAGGCAGTGATATATGTCAATAAATCCTTGGAACCCTGTTTCAAATTAAGAAGCTCGTTATCACTCGCCTGCATATATGTGTGCCTAGAAAAAAGGTTTTTCATCCTCTCTTTAAATAGGTCAAGATTATATAACACAGGATCGTCATTTTCTACTAAAGCCACCGCCCAAGAGGCAGCATTCCCGCTTAAATAGGAAATGATAAAAGCAACCTTAGCCGCGTCATCCGGGAATGAAGCGGCTTTACACAAAAACATCAGGTGGCATTGATTCATAAAGACTTTGAATTTCTGACTGTCTCCGCTAAATCTTTCTGGCATTGCTAAGGGAGTTTGAGGTGGGGTAACTACAGTAACCTGTACAGGAGTGGTAGAGTCCCGAGAGGCTCCCGAGGAGCTAACGCTAGACGCTTGAAAGTGAGAAGGTTGTATATAACTTTTTCTATGTCTAGCTTGTATCTCAGGGGTTTTACTTGCTTCTATTAATCAGGCGTTTTCAGCTAGTAATCTTTGATTATCATTTCTAATTAACTTTAGTTCAGTTTGCAAGTTCACCACTGTGGTTGCTAACTCTCTTAATGTTACCTCATCTGCCTCACCTAGCATGGCTGCGTCCTCCATGACTGTCTACACTCGGGAGGAAAATAAAACGTGGGCTTGGTTTTCTGTCGAGCGAACAACAGGCTCCAGGCAGAAACCAGCTTCCTCAGAAGTGTAGACAGTGTCTCTCTCTGTTACAATCGACACCACACACCCAGTGAATAGCAACACACATAGGTCTGAGAGGTCGTCAGAAAAGAGAGAGAGCAAAACCCATAGGTCTCCTGAATAGAAGATAGGGCACTCGGGAATGATAAGCGATGAGGACGCAGTAACCTGCAGAGGAGAAAGAAAACAGAACACACAACAGGGACTTAGTAGATTCAAAAGGGCACCAACGAGGAGCTTAATATATTTCTGTACCAAGTGTGCTGCAATGCTCTTACCTGCCCATTGAGTGCAGAAAACCCAAAAGGTATCCAAGGAATAAAAGAAATATACGAACCAAAAGAAGGGTGTATACTTTGGTCTCTCCAAAATAAAGATAAGTAGTTCCTCGTAAGAGATAATAGTCTCGAATCAATTCCCAATATGTAGAATCCAACAAATGATATTGTAGGTAAAAGTTAATCCTCTCTGCGTAGGCAAAAAACACAAAGTTCACAAATGCGTGCGTATGTTCACCAAGGATCCTTAAAACCGGCTACATTTAACCGGCGTGCCTTAGTGCAAAATAATAACTATGTGGATAATTGTCCTCCAACAAAAAAGGCAGAGAGTTCTCAGCAGAATTTCGCAGCGTGTAGGTGCGGAGGCACAGGGGAGCCGAAGAGAGACTGACAGAACCAGGCAGCGCTTCCAAGCGTCGCACCTGTGAACAATTAGGGTGGAGGCAGGGTAAATCCGGTCCCAAGGTCGGCAAAGGCAAAGGCAGGAGACACGAACCAAAACACCGTAGTAGTTCTTGAAATAGACCGCGTGAGCCCACACGGTCTCGAGGAGCGCTATCTCGGGGGTGGGAAAGAAGGGAGGAACACGAACACAGTTCACGGGGATACAGGAACAGTATCAGCGATTCTCTGGTCGGGAACCAGGCAGGAATCCAAACATGAAAACCAAGCACCGCCAAGAAGAGGGAGGAGGCATATGAACCTCCCAGACTGCAGCTGATTGGTGCAAAAAGAAGCATGGTTTCCATATATCGCCTCAAGGCATTCTGGGACATGTAGTCCATGGTAGGCGGAAAAATACATTACAACACACTCAGCACAGACTCGAAAGGCCTAGACTTCCCCTAAGAGCTACGGGTCCTAACAGTCCACAGTCTGCTCGAGGTCGGGGAGGGGCTGCTGCAGCCTCTAGAGTTCAAAGAGAAGTGCGAGAGGCCCCAAGTGAGAGAACGTTTAAACTCCTGGGGCTTCTCGCAGGGAAACGGCCCAGCCTGCTGTAGTTGTGAAAATTAGGGATAAAAGGAATGTTGATGGCCTACCTGCTCGGAACACGTGGGGTCTGCTACAGCAATGTGCGCTGCCTAAGCGATAATATGCAGGGGGGGGCAAGCGCACCCCCTTGCCCCCCCCTGCGGACGCCCATGCCGACCACATCTAGTAGTAATAACAACATTACCCAGATCTACAGCTCCCTTCTTAATATAAGAGTTCACAGGATGTATCTCCTCCTGATTTGCCCCATGACCTGTATCCACGTCAGAAAAAACCAAAGAGTACAATGAATTCAACACATTTCATTGTGTACTTTTTTGAGCATCATGAAGAGTATTATCCTGTCTTGAAAGTTTGCATTCCTGCAAAACTCCTACAGGGAATAAGGTATCCCCTTGAATACTTAAATTCCTCCTAACAATATTTATTTAGAAAATCCTGTAGAAAGACCAAATTCTTTTTGGACCCCCAATGACCATCTATCAACTGTACGGATGTGCGAGCAACTTTACTCACTTTAAATGGACCATTGTAATGGATTTACATATTTTGGGCTTCATGTTACGTAGCATAACCCAACTACCAACATCAATTATGACATTACTTAGACAATGCACTTGCTCATGGTACTGCTTTATCTTGTTCTGTGCATTTTCTACTTTCAACCTGAGCTTATCACAAGCTATCTGCTCTGATACATCTTTTGAGGATGCATTTCCATCCAACCATGTAGGCAAAAAACCTGTGCGAGCATTCCTACCCCCAAGCATTTGAAAAAGGGGAAACCCCAGCTATGGAGTGAGGTGTATGTGATGAGCCGATATCTTATTTCTTAAAAACTCCTCAACATTCACACCACAAGTGGCATCTGTTTGTAATGCCTCCTTGAGCAGCCTGTTTACCCTCTCAATGGCTCCATTGGCACTTGGATTGTAAAGTGCTAGAGTATAATGTTTAATACATTTGTTTTTAAGATAAGATTAGATTTTTTCATACACTAATTGTGCCCCATTATTCATAACTAATTTGAAAGGGTTGCTTCCTAATTCAAAAATTTTGCTTAGAAACTCAATAGCTACTTGAGTGCTGACCTCATGTACAAATTCATACTAGACCCATTTGGAAAATTAATCAGTCAGCACCACCATATACTTGGACCCTTCCGTCACCTGCGAAATGGGTCCAGAAAAGTTCTATGCTATCTTACTCCTTTGGGATGCCGGAAAAGGAATAGGTACCAAAGGAGACTCCCTTGTTTACCAGTGTGTGTTAGAAAGTAAGCATTCCTCGCACGTATCAACAAACTTCTCCACTGGATTGTCTCTATAGGGCTAAAAAAAAATGACACCTTAACATTTTCTTAGTGGATGTAGTACCCAAAAGTCCAGAATGTGGCAATCCAATAATCTTACTCTTTAAACCATTTGGAGAAATAAATGTATCAGCTCGTAGTAAAATACCAGATTCCACAGTAAGCTGATTTGTCTATAACAATGTAACTCCCCTTATAAATGCTTTAGTGGTGGCCACCCTTTGATGACATAATCAATCACTTTCAACAAATGTACATCTTCCGCAAATGCCTTGTTCCACTCCCCTTCACTGATTGTTCCCTGACATACCTCTGCCACATAAACTCCAACTACTACACACTCAAAACCCAAACTAACAGACTCATCTGCTTCTCCTTCCAGAGGCAACCTTGACAAACAATATGCACGGGCATTACTTCTTCCTGGTATTTAATCTTATATCAAAGTTGAATTATTGTAACTTTGACAGTATACGAATAAATCTGGAAGAAGCTGCAGATTAACCCTTGTCATCAAGCAGATACATCAAAGGCTTATGATCACTACACAAGACACATTTTGTAGCCCAAACATATGTTTTATACTTTTCAATGGCACATTCTTCTCTCTCTATCGTACTGTACCTCTTTTCGACTTTGGAGAGTATCCTTGAGGCAAAAGCTATAGTATGTTCCTCAGTACCAACCTTTTAGCAAAGAACAGCACCTAATCCTACAGCATTAGCATCAGACAATATGACACATGTAGCCCCGCCTACACAGGTCTTCAATGCAGGCACATTAGCAAGCACCTATTTTGATTTAATCAGAATACTTGTTTTTGCTCACTCTCCCAAACACATTTTTCCTTCTTCTGCAATAGTTTTTTTAAAGGCTCCATAAGAGTTGCATATCTACTCACAAATCTAGCGTAATAATCACTTAAACCAATGAATGACTTCGGCTCATCCTTATTCTGCGGGCATGGTTAATTCCTCAAGGCTTGCATTAAATCATCCTTGCGTTGCGGTTGCACACCTTCTGATGTTATACAGTGACCCAAATAATCAACAGAATTGGTTAAGAATGTGCACTTATCACGTGATACCGTCATCCTATGATAACAAAGAATGGACAATACTTTATCTAAAATACAATTGCGCTATTCAATTGTTTTAGCAAAGATCAAAATATTGTCCTGGAAGACTTGTACCCCAGGAACATCCTTAAATTAACAATACATCAGCTTCTGGAAGATACAAGCAGAGGATACTAGGCCAAATGGTAAACGTAAGTACTCAAATGCTCAGAACGGAGTAATAAATGTGGTTAAAATTTGAGATTCTTTCTTAAAAAGCACTTGATAGTATGCAGCTTTAAGGCCTAGTTTGCCTAAACATATAATCTCCCCCCCCCCAAATGGTGTCAACACCTCATGAATTTTGGGTAGCGGATGGCAATCCATAACAATGTTTTTGTTTAATGAACGTAAATCCGATCGTAGACGAATATTACCATTTTTTTCGCTATTCGCTATCACCACTGAACTTACTCAGCCGCATTTACAGGCTGTATAATCCTGCCCGCACACAGTTAATCCAGATATTTTCTCAACTCTTCTTTGATACACTTCACGTATTTTGTGCACTACAGGTGTCACATTCTGCTTTAAAACAATCTTATGCTCAAACCCCTTCACAACATCAATCTTGTCTTCAAAAATATGTGGATATTTTTTGAATACAACAAATCGCAACCATTGTCACACACTCAATCAACCAACATAATAGGAACATGCGTACCAGGCCTTAATACCATCCCCATTTTCCCTTGATCAATCCATCCCAAGATATCTTTGTCTTTCACTGCAACATAACATTTTGTATGAATTATTCTACCCTGAAAATCCAAAATGTCTTCAAAAAAACCTAAAGTCTCAATTTCAGTGTCACTGTTGGAAATGGGACCCCTGGCTGGCCAGGGCTTTCGCCAAAGTCAGTCAGAGACCACCACTCCCAAGTCAGGGCAAGGGAGTTACACGCCAAGATAACCCCTACTCGCCCTCTAGGTAACGTGGCGCGAGCAGCAAGGCTAAACTTGGAGGCGATGTAAGTTAAGTATTTGCGCACGCACACCAGCAACAACACCCAAGGCCCACCACAAAGGAAAACTCCACACAAGGTTATATAAAAAATAGCCTTTGTATTATAATAAATATACATCAGATAAAACACACATCTTGTTACACTGTGCCAACAGGCACGGGCGGAATTTACAAGGGATATTTGTACAGGACAGGGCCACTTGGACCACTGTCAAGGGAATCAGCACTTTTAGAAGCAATACTTTCAGAAATAGCACTTTAGAAAGTAAAATCAGTGTAGCACACAATCTAAACATAGAGCACACAACCAGTAATCACTGGTAACAGGACCTCACTAGCACCACCTGCACTAGGGAGAAAACAACCACCTACACATCACAATACCTGTAGGGGTGTAAAAACAAAACACATGATGCATTAACATTCAGAGGTGTAGCAATAACATTGCGCAAAACTTAAATCAGTCACCACCTGTGACAGTCCCTGTGTCCCAATGTCAGGGGCCTAAACGTAGCAGTTGCCCACAAAGTGCTGGGCAACTGGTGCAGGGAAAGTTAGGGCAAAGTTGGAGCCTCTCTGGGCTCAAGACCACCACTGTGGCACTGTGGAACCTCTCTGGGCTCCTGGACGAGGGAATGGCACCCTCAGAGCCTCTCTGGCTCGTAAATCACAAATTGCCCCCAGAGCCTGGTGGCTCTAAACCACTATGGCCGTTATGGTGGAGTCCCCTCTCTGGGGACTCAGGAAGACAACTGTCAGCAAGAGCCTCTCTGGGCTCTAACATAAGTGGGGCTGAGAGCCTCACTGGCTCGGGTTGGAGTCCCCCTCTTGGGGACTCGAATTGCCCAGAAATGCCCCCTTTCGCTGGAGTCCCTCTCGGGGGACTCGGGAGATACTGGCCGCCTCAACAACTACAGGCGCAAGGTCGCGCTACGGGGGAGGGGCGGACACCGACAATGTGTCCCGACGCCCCTCTCCCTTCTCTGCCACTCACCGGGTGTCTTCGCCGCAGCGCGGGACTCCTCTCCCCTCGGGGACGGCGGGGCTCTTTCCTTCGCGTCTCTTGTCCCTCTGCTCCTCCGATGACGCGGCAGGGGGGCTCGACCGCCTGGGCCAATCCCAGCGCGGCCGGGCTATGACGCGGCCGGCTGCTTCCTCAGCCTCCCGCCTGGCCTCGTCAGGTAGCAATCCGCCTGACTTCCTCTGGGGCCGCCAATGGCAGCGCGGCCCTGGGGGTAGGGAGGCGGGACTTCCGGGTCGCCGCGGGCAGCGCGGCGGCTCGCTTTAGGCAGGCAGGCGGGCTCCCATGATCCGAGGAGTGGGCTCCCTCGTGATCCACATAAATCACGGGCAAACAAAGCGGCAATGAGCGGGGTGGCACCCGCGCCGCCAAATCACCACACGGGGCGATCAGATGCCGGGTGGGCACCGGCTGTGCACCCCAAGCGCTAGCAGCGCTAGCAACGAAGGGCAGGCGCTCCCAAGCGCCTCCAGGACCAAATACAGCGCTCACAGCGCTAGGGGCAAAATCAAGCGCTTTCAAGCGCTAGGTAGGCGATTCCAGCGCTTCCCAGCGCTGAAGGGCAGAGAGCAGCGCTCTCAGGCTGCAGGCAAGGAGTCCTCAGTGCTCCCCAGCACTGGAGGACAGGACAAGGCTCCAGCAGGGGCTGGAGGCAGGCAGGGGGCAAGGCTGGGCCAGAGCCAGCACACTGGGTCTCCAGGCAGGGAGACACCCCAAGTGGCGGTCCTCCTGGCCCCAGCAGCAGCAATAGCCCCCTCTGGCAGGATCCAAAAGCAGAACAACTTCAGTGGGGACACAGCCCCTTCTTATACTAGCAAATCCTTTGTTTCAGGGTGCAGGGTGGGGGGAAAACCAGTCGCAGCTGGTTCTGGAGCACTCTTGATGGCCCAACCACCCATTTCTTTCACTGGGGAGGCTAGGGTCGTTAGACACACCACAGGGGGGCGGAGCCAGCATTGTGTGGGGAAAACCCAGCCCATCCAGGACACAGGTACACTCCTCCCACACATCACTCATGCTAATCTCCCACTCACCACCGGGCAAACCCATCTAGACTTCCTGGAGCCTGGCATGCCAGCCAGCTCCAGCCAATCACGCTCCAGCCAATCACGCTCCAGCACCCTCACAGCACATGCACACATATCTCAATGTCCAGAAGTAACACTTCCCAACTAGACACACACATGCCGCAGACACCATCTTGCAGCATTCACTCTCACGAGTTTAAGCATACTAAACTCGAGCCTGCACTCCCCACGCATCAGGAACTACCAGGGACACACACATTCCCCATGCATTCCTATGGGAGGGCAGGCCAGCCATACTACACACACGCACTTTCACTCTGGGACTCAGGGGAAAGTGCGCAGAGACCCAAAAATCACTGACACAGGGTCACACATAAGGCAAAAAGTCTAGGGGTGAACCTGCCCTAAGGGCCAAGTCCAACACAACCCCCTTCCAGCCAAAACGCAGGGGAGAACAATCACCACCGTGATGGACTTCCCTGCTTGGGGCGATAGAACACGGACGCAGGCCCGCCACTGCCGGGACACCCTCCTGTTCTATGCCACGGTGAACCCCTAGGGTTCCTTCTAAAGCTACTGTAAGGACCAACTGGGCTACCCCACTGGTACTCCTCAGCGGTCCGCGGCCAGGACCAGGCCCTGGGCCACCCAGGTGCCACCGGTCCTTGCCAATTCGCAGAGCGGGGGGTAGTAACCCCTGGCACATAGTACCCATTCTCCACTCTCCCTGTCTGCAAGACAGGACTAGACTGCCACTGGTTCACCAGCCTTTGGTCTACAACCTCAGGCGGACCAGGAGTCTCAGGGAAGGCTCTCCTCCCCTTACCTCTTCTTTTAGGGTTCCTCCTCCTCCTGCGAGGGGTAACCTTACAATGCCACTCCAACCCAGGGTTTAACCCCTCAGGTTGCACCGGGGTCAGAGGTGGGCTTTCCCACCCTCTGCACCCCTTTCCAGAGGTCTGCCCTCTCCCAACTGGAGAAGTTCCTCTGGAAGAACCGGTCAGGACACTGGTTACAGTCGTCCTACCCTTCAGGTCAGGCAAAACCTGAACCTGGCCTCCCAACCTCCGGTCTAAAACCTTTGGTGGAACAATTGCCTGGCCCTCCAGGACTTCTGGGGACTCACACGCAATCCCCCTGAGGCTGACACATGACCCATGTGTCGTGTGACTGTCTGTCTGGCGCAGATCTCCCGCCTCCTGTCCACCTGACAGTGCGCAAAGATCCCCCAGACCAGAAGTGGCGCCACCCGGGTCCACCCAAGAAGATCTAGCCCAACTGGCTAGTCCCTGGTCCACTGGTGCATCCACTGGGAAACTCATCCCCCAATCACTCCTCACTCTGGACTCCTGTACCCTCCCTACCGGAGCGGTACTGCCAGATTCTAGAACCACCGGAGCTCTGTTTACAGACGCTCCAGGTCCTCTAGTTCCCATGAGATCCTCCTCAAATGGGCTAACAGGACAGCCTAGGTCCCCAACCTGGTGTTCCCTCCTGGAACCATCCAAGTCCTGAGGCAGGGCTTCGTGCATCTGGGGACCCTCAGTCACCCACTTACTCCCGCTCCACTGAGCCAGGCAGTAAGGCCCTACACCCTCCTCGCTATCCTGGGACCTAGCTGGGCTCCACTGAGCCTCTTCCACCACGCTGGGCTGGAAGACACCTGAACCACTACTTTTGGACTCACTCCCTAGGGACTCTAAAGAACCTCTGGCCCTCTCCCAGCGGTCTGCTTCATCTGCAAGCTCACATGCGTCAGACAATCCACACCCCAACAGGTGTGTGCGCAACCCTGGAGAACAACAACTGAGCAGGTGCTCCTTGACAATCAGCTCAAACAAGACATCAAAATCATCTTTTGTGTGAACCTTTACCCAATCAAACAGTGTCCCACAACATTCATCCTCAAACTCCTCCCACGACTGGTGAGGCAGCTTCCTACTGCCCCTGAATTTCAACCTTAACTCCTCCTCTGGGGAAACAGGTACCAGACTGGGGGAACTGGGGGTGGGACTGCTCGCACTGGGCTCTACATAGCTGCCACCACTGGACTCCACCCTCCCTGGGGGATCCAGAAAATTATGACTGCGGTCAGGGGATAACCTACACTCTAGGGCTATCTTCTCCCTGGCCAAGGCCCTCTCAGTCTCTGCAGTCCGCTCATTCACACCCAGCTGCGCCATCTCTCTGGCATACTCTAACCTGAGCTTCTCCATGGCCAGCTGGTGCTCCCACTCTTCTCTCCTATCCACCCACTCCTCTGGGGACAGGGAAAGGGATGGGGTGCTACATCTGACACGGGACCCAGCAAGGGACTCCCTATCTAGGGGGTACTCGCTCTCTGCTGGCGCCCATCCACTGTCAAACTCACTCTCCACATCAGACTCTTCAGGGCTCCCCTCAGACCCACCACCCTCATGGTGTGCGGTCCGGGCCCTCTCCCTCTCACTGTGCTCACGCTCCCAGTCACTCTTCTGCCACAGGATCATGTTATCCCTAAGCTTGGACTGGGTGTCTGACTCACTCACTGGGATGTCTCTCTCCTTACATAACCGTACCAACTCATGCACACTGTACTTAAACAGGCCACAAAGGTTAAAAGGAGATTCCATCTTGACAGGATGCTCACAGACACATGCAACACAAGGGACCTAGCAATCTGAAGTAAAAGTACACAATTCCAAAACTTCCACACTCTCCTTAAAAAAAGAACTCACTCATGCGTCCAGGGAAACACACCATTCATCCACACACACCCTCCCCCCGGATCGGTAAGGCAGTTTCTACCACCCCTGACTTCTCAACCTGACCACATGTGACACAGGTACCAAACTCTGGAAGCAGGGCGGGGGACAAATGTACGGGACACAAGTATAAAATGACACTCTTCAGGAGAAGCAATAATGGAACTTCACCAACACAATAATCCCCAAAAATGTGGTCATCTAAAATGCAGAGCTTTGTAGTGGCCAGTTGCCGCTGTGGTACAACGCAAACACAAATCCTTATCCCACCGCTTGCCGCCAATGTTGGAAATGGGACCCCTGGCTGGCCAGGGCTTTCGTCAAAGTCAGTCAGAGACCACCACTCCCAAGTCAGGGCAAGGGAGTTACACGCCAAGATAACCCCTACTCGCCCTCTAGGTAACGTGGCGCGAGCAGCAAGGCTAAACTTGGAGGCGATGTAAGTTAAGTATTTGCGCACGCACCCCAGCAACAACACCCAAGGCCCACCACAAAGGAAAACTCCACACAAGGTTATATAAAAATAGCCTTTGTATTATAATAAATATACATCAGATAAAACACACATCTTGTTACACTGTGCCAACAGGCACGGGCGGAATTTACAAGGGATATTTGTACAGGACAGGGCCACTTGGACCACTGTCAAGGGAATCAGCACTTTTAGAAGCAATACTTTCAGAAATAGCACTTTAGAAAGTAAAATCAGTGTAGCACACAATCTAAACATAGAGCACACAACCAGTAATCACTGGTAACAGGACCTCACTAGCACCACCTGCACTAGGGAGAAAACAACCACCTACACATCACAATACCTGTAGGGGTGTAAAAACAAAACACATGATGCATTAACATTCAGAGGTGTAGCAATAACATTGCGCAAAACTTAAATCAGTCACCACCTGTAACAGTCCCTGTGTCCCAATGTCAGGGGCCTAAACGTAGCAGTTGCCCACAAAGTGCTGGGCAACTGGTGCAGGGAAAGTTAGGGCAAAGTTGGAGCCTCTCTGGGCTCAAGACCACCACTGTGGCACTGTGGAACCTCTCTGGGCTCCTGGACGAGGGAATGGCACCCTCAGAGCCTCTCTGGCTCGTAAATCACAAATTGCCCCCAGAGCCTGGTGGCTCTAAACCACTATGGCCGTTATGGTGGAGTCCCCTCTCTGGGGACTCAGGAAGACAACTGGCAGCAAGAGCCTCTCTGGGCTCTAACATAAGTGGGGCTGAGAGCCTCACTGGCTCGGGTTGGAGTCCCCCTCTTGGGGACTCGAATTGCCCAGAAATGCCCCCTTTCGCTGGAGTCCCTCTCGGGGGACTCGGGAGATACTGGCCGCCTCAACAACTACAGGCGCGAGGTCGCGCTACGGGGGAGGGGCGGACACCGACAATGTGTCCCAACGCCCCTCTCCCTTCTCTGCCACTCACCGGGTGTCTTCGCCGCAGCGCGGGACTCCTCTCCCCTCGGGGACCGCGGGGCTCTTTCCTTCGCGTCTCTTGTCCCTCTGCTCCTCCGATGACGCGGCAGGGGGGGCTCGACCGCCTGGGCCAATCCCAGCGCGGCCGGGCTATGACGCGGCCGGCTGCTTCCTCAGTCTCCCGCCTGGCCTCGTCAGGTAGCAATCCGCCTGACTTCCTCTGGGGCCGCCAATGGCAGCGCAGCCCTGGGGGTAGGGAGGCGGGACTTCCGGGTCGCCGCGGGCAGCGCGGCGGCTCGCTTTAGGCAGGCAGGCGGGCTCCCATGATCCGAGGAGTGGGCTCCCTCGTGATCCACATAAATCACGGGCAAACAAAGCGGCAATGAGCGGGGTGGCACCCGCGCCGCCAAATCACCACACGGGGCGATCAGATGCCGGGTGGGCACCGGCTGTGCACCCCAAGCGCTAGCAGCGCTAGCAACGAAGGGCAGGCGCTCCCAAGCGCCTCCAGGACCAAATACAGCGCTCACAGCGCTAGGGGCAAAATCAAGCGCTTTCAAGCGCTAGGCAGGCGATTCCAGCGCTTCCCAGCGCTGAAGGGCAGAGAGCAGCGCTCTCAGGCTGCAGGCAAGGAGTCCTCAGTGCTCCCCAGCACTGGAGGACAGGACAAGGCTCCAGCAGGGGCTGGAGGCAGGCAGGGGGCAAGGCTGGGCCAGAGCCAGCACACTGGGTCTCCAGGCAGGGAGACACCCCAAGTGGCGGTCCTCCTGGCCCCAGCAGCAGCAATAGCCCCCTCTGGCAGGATCCAAAAGCAGAACAACTTCAGTGGGGACACAGCCCCTTCTTATACTAGAAAATCCTTTGTTTCAGGGTGCAGGGTGGGGGGAAAACCAGTTGCAGCTGGTTCTGGAGCACTCTTGATGGCCCAACCACCCATTTCTTTCACTGGGGAGGCTAGGGTCGTTAGACACACCACAGGGGGGCGGAGCCAGCATTGTGTGGGGAAAACCCAGCCCATCCAGGACACAGGTACACTCCTCCCACACATCACTCATGCTAATCTCCCACTCACCACCGGGCAAACCCATCTAGACTTCCTGGAGCCTGGCATGCCAGCCAGCTCCAGCCAATCACGCTCCAGCCAATCACGCTCCAGCACCCTCACAGCACATGCACACATATCTCAATGTCCAGAAGTAGCACTTCCCAACTAGACACACACATGCCGCAGACACCATCTTGCAGCATTCACTCTCACGAGTTTAAGCATACTAAACTCGAGCCTGCACTCCCCACGCATCAGGAACTACCAGGGACACACACATTCCCCATGCATTCCTATGGGAGGGCAGGCCAGCCATACTACACGCACGCACTTTCACTCTGGGACTCAGGGGAAAGTGCGCAGAGACCCAAAAATCACTGACACAGGGTCACACATAAGGCAAAAAGTCTAGGGGTGAACCTGCCCTAAGGGCCAAGTCCAACAGTCACCATAGGCTACAGCTCTAATATCTGGTACACATAGTTGCACATTCTTCCATAAAGCCTTGAATGCTCCTTCCAACAACATTGTCACTGGTGAACCAGAATCTCACATTGACATCTCCAATTCTCACATCACAGTACGGTCCATTCTTACTAGCCAGTCAGCTGCATCCAAATTCACATCCACCATCCAAATAGTAGAGGTGGAAATATTTGCAACATCCTGACATTCAAAATGGCTAGCATCTTGTTGCTCCTTCTCAGAAATACAACTTACTTTCACACCAGTTCACATACTTTTACACAATTTCATGAAGTGTCCGACCTTATAGCACTTACTGCACTTATTTCCTTGAGCAGGACACTTTATGTTGTTACCTAGATGATAACGTGAGCCACACCTATAACAACCACCACCATGTAACAAAAGATTATTAGCTTAAGCAGTATCTTGGTTTTTTATGACCAAACTAACATTCACGTTGTCTTACTTCTCAGTTTGGCCAACATTTCCTAAAATGTTAAAAATGTTTAAAGAGCATTCTATGCCCTTGGCTATTTTTATCGTTTGATCAAGAGAGGGATTAGTACAGCACAATAAATGCTCCTGTACTTTCTTTATATAGCAATTCAAAACAATTTGGTCCCTAATGGACTGATCCACTGCATTTTCAAACTTTAATGTGCTAGCCAGGATTCTCAAGGCCGCAACATATTGATCTAAAGATTCTACTGAGTCTTGCTTGCAGGAATATGCATTCAAATATTGTAAAACAATACTGGGTTCCTCAGAAAAATGTCTAGATAATCTTTTCTACGCTTCCACAAACATATTCCAATCTCCAGCATCCCCAGAATCCTCACTCAGTGGTTGTACTTCTGGAAGATGGTCAAAAGCTCTTTGTCATTCATTTCCCAAACAATTAAACAACAGGGCCAACTTTCTGACCAGTAAAAACCCACAGGCATATATAGCCTCCAAATAATTTTGGAAAGCCCTGGACCACCTTTTCCACTCTAACGCAGGTTTGCCAGGATTCATTAAAAAACGTGGAGGTTGTTGTATATGACCACCACTGGCCATGATGACCATTTAACTTGTGATAAATTAATCCAGAACTGCCTAAATATTTTCCAAAGCAAGAAATAGCAGAAGGGTGGCACACAATTGAATTGTCACACAAGCAAAATACAGTAGCAAAATTCCAAGAGGAACACTACAGTAATGAAGTTCAACTTTAGGCAGACAGCAACAGTTCAAGCAAAATTGTAGTACCTACTAACTTGCCAGCAAATTCACTCCAGTACTTCGCAAACCATTGAACGCACACAATATAAGGTCAATAAACAAGAATTAATCTTGTAAATATGTGTGTGCGATAGGAGCTACATAACACTGGTTTGTGTATCCAAAAGAAAATATGCACCAAAGATGGCCGCCACGTTTCACACGATACATTTAACACAGAAAGTAGTGCATTACAGAAAAACTGGTGTGATGCAGGACTCCAGCTGCACATAAGAGGGCTGCCAATCCACGTAGACGCTGATGCAAGCCTAGATTGACACACACAACAGGTGCCTGACAGATGACGCGCAGGGGTTGGCCCAATTGTCACAGGCGAATTCGGAACCCCTTCTTCTCCAAATACACTGCTACGTCTGCCTTCCTTGGCCCTGTTGCGCCGTGACCTTCTGAAGGAAATCCTCCAATTATTGTTTGAACTGTCAGCGATGCACAACGACTTCTCCAACTGCCGCTACCTCCAATGAGCCGCTTCAATTATTCGTCCCAAGATCGTTGCCAATATGTAATGAGTAGAGACGAAGGCTCAGGTGAGTAGTATGTCTTTTATTAGACATTTGGTAAGCATAAGAAGTGGGCCCAAGCAGACCAGCTCCAACTGTAAACTGCAGACTCCAGAATCACCGAGCTGGAATCACGTATGCCACTGAACCGAGGCACTTTCACATAATAACATTCTACACAGAAATATGCAATAAAGGATACAACACCCCCCTCGCTTTCACAGCACAGGAGTCTAAGGCCCACATGCATCATTGTGTCATTTTGCATTTCTTAATTTGCGAAAAATAAGGAATCGCAAATTAAGAAGTGCAAAATGCTATGCATCATTTTTTTCGGTATTTCTTTGTGATTCGGTAAAAATCGCAATTTTTACCGAATCCCAAAGAAATACCGAATTCTTACGTTAATTTCCGCAATTCCCATTGATTCCTATGGGCCAAAAGGCCCATAGAAGTCAATGCAAATTGCGAGTGGCACTTAGAAAATTTCATGGGTGCAGGGGGGGGGGTCCAAAGGACCCCCCCATGCACCCCTGAAATGTATTTTTCGCATCATGTTGCACACACACATGTCCTAAGGACATGTGTGTCCGTAACATGAATGTTGAAAAAAAAGCATTTTCAACATTTTAAACACTTTTTCCAAATTTACCGAGTGGTTCAACCACTCGGTAAATTTGGCACCCTATTTGCGAATTTCCACTTTGTAAAATAATGATGCATTGCTTTTAAGAAATCGCACATCTGCGACTTCTTAAAAGCACCCGCAATTTTAGAACTCGCAACAATGTTACGAATTCTAAAATTGCTTAATGCATCCCAAAAAGCACTTTTGCATTCGCAAACGGCCGATTTTAAGTAATCGCACCGTTTGCGACTACAAAAATGCTTGATGCATGTGGGCCCAACTGCCTTACACTTCAGCTGAAGCATTTCAACTCTTGGAATTAACCGTACTGGGAAGGTTGTCTGACCGCAAAATGTATGGGAACAGCTTTTCTTAAATTAAAGATTTATGAGCACGTTGTGCCCCTCAGACTTCTCACCAGTGGCGGCTGCCATGGTTCACAGGTGGCAGGGCGGGTAAGTGGAGCGTGCAGGGGGGCGCAATGTAAAAAAAATAAACACTTAACTTGCCGCCCTCCGTTGGACTCCAGGATCAGAAAGCACAGCTAGGCTCCCCTGATCAATCACAAAGCTGCAATGCGGCGTTGTTATTGGTCTGAGCATCGTGGTTCGTCGCTCAGCCAGGGAATGGGGGCCTGGGCATGTTCTCCACGCAGGCTGGAATGCAGCCTGCGTGGAGAACCGGGAAAGTGCGCATGACAGTTTGGCCGGCCCGAGGGCCGACCAAACAGTCATGTGCACTTAGGAGTGGGCAAACCCCTCCTCCCATGCAGTGCTACAGGAGCAGAGCAGCCCCACATGCCCACCTGCAAAGCAGCACAGAAACATAAAATGATAACTCAAAATTATCATTTTATGTTTCCTTTATTTGCACTGCTTAAAAGCGGTAAGGCAACGCTCCTCCGCCACAGCGGGGGAGCCGCCACTGCTCCCCACCCCACTTCCACCACTGTGTGATACAGTTAGCTGCCCAGTTTTCGTTCTACTTAATGCTCGCTGAGACGTAATCCATGCCATGTGCGCCAGTGTGGATTGTGTAATATAATTAGTGTAGTTTAGATTAAGCTGTGTTTCATCTGTCTGTGATTCAAGTGCTTATATAACGGACGATGGTGTTATCATGTGTTTTAAATGCTTGCATTTTGCATCCTGCTTGTGGCTTTTTTCGTGATTTGTGTGCGTCCGGGGGTCAGCCTGAGCTTAACTACCACTGAGTACAGTAGCTGTTTTATCTGACCCATCTGGAGGGCCCAGTGGAACAGCTGTCTCCAGCTACGCCACGCCACGTCTTCGTCGTCAGCGCGTCACGCACGTTAAACGTGTGTCACTGTTAACATCCTTTGTACGTGATCCAGTGACTGGAACTGCCTTTAGTGGTCTCCCGGGGGAGCTTCCTGTTTTATTTTCTGCAGGAAGGAGTGGCCGGTGTTCCTTGTTTGCTGTTCTGGGCGGTGGGAACAGATCTCTGACCATTTCCCTGCCCGGTATATATCATTTTTTTTTTTTGCAGGACAACGTCTGTGCGCGTGTGAGCGTGTTTGTCTGTGCACTTGTAATCCATGTGGTCAATTAAGAGGGAGGCATCTGTTGGTTTTATTTGACATCCCGAGGAAGGGCTGTGAGCATCTGTTCAGCATTTTCTCAATGGCTTGTTTTTCCATAATTTGCTGTACAGGGTGAAGGTTTAGTGGGGAGAGGAGCCTTTCATATTTAGATTCTGCCTTGCCCTTGAGCATTTTTCAGGAGTAGCTAGTGAAAAGGGTAGTAGTTGCAAACGATGCAAACAATAAAACATAGTTCAAATGTCGATTTGGCACATATGAAGACAGCGTGGAAAATAGAGGAATTTACTTTATTTGGAAGATTGGTGAAGGGCTTTTGAATAAAATATAGATTTATAGCTGGAGCCGGACTGGGAACCAAAAGCTGATCAGATAAAAAAAGTACATATTGTACTTAAAGCATTCTTGAGAAAGCTCGCCCCTCTCAGGACGAGTTGGGAGCCCTCCCCCATCACAATATTTAAAAATAGGACAAATTATGTTTTTTACAGCAGTCTTACAAACCGTTCTCAAGGGGCATTAATGAAATATTCTAATCCATGTGGGATGCCACCGTGTCTAGGAGCAATATTTTTCAATAGCAGTAAACAATTATACATTCTTCGGAGAAAATTCTGCACTCGATGCTATGTAAACAAATATTCGAGCGAGCCACTGGATACGTAGTGGCTGCCTGGTGGAGAGTGCACCCCTGAAAAACAACCATTGAAAATCCCAAGTCAGGAAATTAACAACCAGTGTAAAATATATTGTGCCAGAGAATGACATCCCTCAATTTTCTAGTGCCAGTTACTAATGGTTTAGAATTTCTTTGCCAGAAAATGATATGGTATATTTCAGGCAGCTTTGATTTATATGCAAGTTTTCTGAGATATGCTCAAATAATTTATGGTGCAGCAAAACACACCTATTGGAATGCTTCTCAAGTCATCGAGGGTGTTCATACTTAACATTTTGAACAATGTGCCAGCCTCATAGGAATATCACCCAAATATGCCAGAGTTCATCTTAATGTTAAGAATGATCATGCTGATTATAATGGCAGGGCTAATACTCACTGTGCCTTGGCTGATAAAGGTGGCTTACTACCCACATATGTTTGTATAGGTTTAGGCAATTAGAGCTGTCCATCAGATAACAAATACTGTCATGATGATTCCAGTGATCCATGATGTTTCGGTATGTCGACTGCACTTTGTTATGCCAGTTTCCACATTGCTGCACCAGCTTCTTTTTTGCCTGCCAGGCTGGCTTCACATAACTCTAGGAAGTTAAGTTGCATTGACATGCCTTTATCAACACTGTCCCAATACACACATCTGCATTGCTGTGCTAGTTCCTACTTTTTCCAGAGTATATGTAGCACCATTGCCGTGCCCCTATCCACACTTCTCTTCAGCATGGAAAACAATGTTTTCATAGTGTCAGAAACACTTTCAGAGGGCCATGGGGCAGGTAGGGCCTACTGGGACCAACCGTGGGGGTTGAGGCCTTTTACTCATGATGTCCCAGGGCCCGATCTACTATGGGCTCTGAGCAACTGAGCCAAGTTCCCTTTTAGCGCTTGACTCTCAGCGGTAGAGTGGGTCAAGCAGTCAAAGTCTTCTCGGGGTTTGGGGGGAATTGAGGTAAAAGGTAAGTACAAGGTTTACATGGGAACAAGAATCAAAACACATTCAGCAACCTCAATAAATAATTGTCCAGTCAAATATTTGCTTTTAGTGAAAAAGCAATATTTATATACAAACACAAAGTGAAAAATCGCACACCACAAATAATACACAGAGTCTTGGTAAGGTCAACACTCTAGCCTTGTTCAGGTAAGATCCTAAGTCCCACTTCCCTGTCTAAGGTCTGTGGTTATGCCCCATTTACATGAATAAAGAACAAATGATGGATGGAATGCTGAACAAATCAAACATTCACCCATAGTTACAGGTCTTGGTTTAATTCATCGTTTTTTGCTCACCACGCCTCACCTGTTTGGCCATGCTCCCCATGGAAACAGTCAAGCCAGAACTGCCAGGCCAGGTCCTCCCTGGACCAAAAACAAGCCTCCTGAGACTGGTTTCGGGGCATACCCTTCCCACTTAGGGCGATAAAAGCAAAAATGTTTGATTTGTTCAGACTTCTGTCCATAATTTGTTCTTTTTGCTTTTGTCACCCTAAGTGGGAAGGGTATGCCCAGATATGGGTCCTGTGCTCACTGTACCACTAGAATCAAGCTATCATGGCTGATGATGGGTGACACCCCAAAACCGGTCCTAGTATACTTGTTTCCACTTCAGGGAGGGCCTGGCCTGGCAGTTTGGGCTGGTTTGTTCCCATGGGGACAGGGTCAAGACTGATTTACATATGGCTGGGTCCAAACTGGGGTGGTGTGGTGAGCAAAAAGGCGATGGATTAAATACAGTTCTGTGGCTGGCTGTGAATGATTGATTTGTTCAGCATTCCATCCATCATTTGTTAATTTTGCTTTTGTCATCCTAGTTGGACAGGTATGCCTAGACGTGGGTCCCATGCTCACTGATGCCCAGACGTGGGTCCCATGCTCACTGTGCCACTGGATTCAAGCTAGCCTGGCTGATGAGGGATGATACCCTGAAACCGGTCCGAGAATGCTTGTTTCCGGTCCCGGGAGGACCTGGCATGGCAGTTAGGGATGGACTGTTCCCATGGGTATAGGATCAAGACTGATTTGCAAATGGCTGGGTCCATACTGGGGTTGCGCGGTGAGCAAACAAACTATGGATTAAACCCAGATCTGTAACTAGGGGTGAATGTTTGACTTGTTCAGCATTCCGTCCATCATTTGTTCTTTTTCCATTAACAAGAGGCAACATTCAGGCTAGGCCTCGCCAGTAAATGTAAGTCTTAGAAGTGCCACAGTGACTTTTAGAAAGCAAAAGTATCTCAGCACCATAGCGTTTCAGTCAGAGCAAGTCCTGCAGAGGCCCATTGCCCTGGTAGTCAGTCCTACACGCTTTTGCTGGAGTGACAGTATGGAAGGTCTGGGGACATTCCAGCGGCCCGGCAGTGAGCAAAAGTCTGGATGCTGCGTGCGAGGCAGCAGGCAGCCGTAGTGCTCCTGCCGTCATGTGTTAAGTCTTCATGAGTCTGGCGGCAGTTCTCGGGTACTCCTGGGCTTGGGTGGTTGAATTGATGCTCTGCTTTCACAGGTCACAACCCGCTACTGTCCACTGTTGCAGGCTGCTCCGGGGCAGTGGCCCTCTCCCTTCACTTCAACCCTCATCTGGCATACACTAGTCATGAACAGCGGCCGCTCCTGGTTACAGCACTGCACTATACCTTCTTTAAAACAAAGCTATGCACTAGGGCGACAGCCCTTAATTATGTCCTAGACCCCCACTTAGCATACGGGGTTCACAAGCAGCGGCATACAGGGGAACGGCCCGGTAGGTGCGGTGGTCCCAACGTGGACTGGAATTTCACACTCTGCTTTTAGGAAGCCACTTGGAGCACCACTGGACCTCGCTCCCTCCAGGCATTCTCAACGTCATAGGATTCTCAGGTACCGGCAGGTAGGCTGATGTTGATACTCCAGGGCAAGTGGTCTTGATACTCCTGGGTGATATCCCCTCATGCAGCAGGGATACTAGAAGAACTTTAGTTCCCAGTCCTGATCAGGCAGAAGTCGTGTTGAGCTTCTCCAATTTTAGGAGTCTTAAGCTCCCCTCTGTATAATCCATATCCAGACATAGATATAATTTAGTGTCTTAGTCTTTGAAGTACGTGTTGTGGAGGATGGCCTCTTTGAAGTGACCACTCCTCTTTCCTGTCCCTTGTCCAGGAGGCAGTCTGTCACAGCAAGAGCGAGTCCACTCGTCATAGTCCCACAACACAGGCCATGGAAGTAACTAGAGGATCAAACCTGGATGTCAGCCTCACTGATATACGTCTATCAAAAGGTTACAAAGGTCCCTAGCCCTACTCTTTATGACTCCCCTAGCCCCATCTCCTTCCTCAGATGTGCCACAGCCCCACTGACCAGTGACCTTTCCAGAATCAAAGAACCCCTTTGCAGTGCACAGGAGAGCCTGGCTCTCCCTTTCTCTAGCCAGTGTCCCACCCAGCTGTCAGGAATAAAACAATCCGCAAATCTGTCTGGGGGTTCCTCCACATGCCTTCCTCGAGACCCTGGTCTTCCAACGTGAAACCATTCAGCCTCCATGTATTGTACCACTTAAAGGCGCACATACATGTCAGATGCATGCACACAGCTTACACCATGTAGATCAAGGGTGAGTTAAGCATACAGCAGCGGAACGTTGCATGAGTGGACTGGTAGGCCCCACTACAGTGACACAGGTAAAAAGGCCTGTTCACACTACTGATCATCAGTACTAAAACACAGCCTGCTGCCACACCAGGCTTTTGCTACTTAATTCTTTCATGAGGGCAGTAGCCCGTAACCACTTATGAGGGTAACACTTTGGGCGCCCATCCCAGTCCAACACGACTGCAGTCTGTGAGACAGGCCTAGGTCATAGCACACACACATGTTCACCTATGACTAAAAATCATCACCATCCAAGGATCCAGATATCTTTGAAGCTTGGGCACTCAGGGCTGGGGTGTACTTCCATCAGCATGCAAGGGGGTTTTCTGTCCCAACACATGCCAAGAGTGACATAGCCCCCACTCACTGCATGATGTATCACTGCCAGACCAGTGTCCACATTGCCCCTGTACATAAAACCTCATTGTCTGCTGGTGTTCACTTTGTCTTCAAGTAGGTAAAGCTTTATTGCTGTGTCTCTGTCCATGTTACAGTTTATTATGTAAATGAACATTGCCAGTTGTCAATATTGCCCACCCAGTAGGTATTTGTAAATTAATAATTTCCATCAGAAAGCTGTAAACAGTGTCAACTTACAATATTATATCACCAACATTGACATGCCTTGATATAGTGAATTGCACATATTCAAAGCACCATTTACACGCCAAGGTCAACATTGTTTTACAGTAGGTAAAGCATCATTGCTTTGGCATTGTCCACACTGCCCAAATATATGATTACCAACCCAGCAACCGCAGAGTCCCCCTTAATGCCACTGTAATTTTTATGCAGCTGAAGCCAGCCAAGTGTGGTCCAATGGGCTTGTGTGGTATTTATTGTACTTTAAGAGGAAAAAAAAAATTGCTAATTTGTACCATGCCACCATTCCAGATTCTTAGGTGCCTTCTGTCAGCGGCTGAGGGCATGTACTTTGTGAAGATTACGCAGTATTAGTCTACTGTGGAATATGCACTGAATGAAGCACCTGATGTTTCTCAAATGGTATGCAAATCAAAATTGCAACTTCAATGTCCACTTTTCTGCCCCCTGTATGTAAAGTTTCTTTGGCCTGCCATGTCTACATTTCTCTGCAGGATGCGCATTACCATGGCTATGCCACTGAAATCACTGCCCCAGTACGTCGAGCACACTTTGCGCTTGCTTTCCGTTCATCTCATCACCTTTCCAATTACTTGCGCAGCAACCCTGGACTTCTGTTCTCAGTGTTGGAGCCACATAGCTATAAGAAACACTAATGTACTAAAGCTGATTCTATTTTGTTCTTGCATAACAGAACCATGTGCCATGTTGTTTTCTAGGTAGGCTGTTATTGCAGGTACCTTTCGTTGTTGTGGAAAAACACTTGGCATTTAAGTAGTGCTGCTGTTTGGCAGAGATGGCAGAGGAGTAAGATAATCTTTATGCTCGTCCATGCAAGCTCCTTTTCAGTGCCGCTCTCTGCTTCAAAGGGACACAAACTGGCTAAGCACCCCGACTTATCTTTGTGAACACAAACAAATCTATGGATGGAGGTGGATCAATGAGAATTGGTGCATGTGGTAGACACTGGCAAAATTGCGGCCGTGCCCTGAGTGGCAGTGAGCCGGGGCCTATTTGCCAGCCTTCGGGGGGTTTGGGTAGAGTATAATCCTGTGAGAGAGCATAGCAGAAGAAAGAGAGTGCCCAGATGGGCTCTTAGTGAAAGGCCAGTGCTTGCAAATAGGCTGCAGGAGCAAAGTTGAGACACCTGGCCCAGCTTCTACAATCCAGTAACATGAGTAGTTAAGGTTCAACATAGGTGTTAGAATGCACTTCCCCTGTAAGACAGCTAAGAAGAGAACAGCTGGAGGAGAAGGCAGAGTGCTGGTGTTGTCCTGGGAGCTCGTAAAGGCCTGGAAAACATGCAGGGACCTCCTAAAGGTCTGGAAAACAGGGAAGGGACATCACAAATCACATTTAAAAAGGGCTAAAGCCTAAACAGGAAAGTGGACGGATCCCCAAAAATAAATAAGACAATACCAAAGAAAGCATCATGAGAATGAGGACATAAGACACAGACAGAGTCCTCACCCATAGTTGAAAAAGTGAAATGAGTGAATAAGGGGTTAGTGAATCAGAGCTAGTAGATTTAACAAACTCCACAGAGGGACTAGCCACACTGGGGTGGTTCTTCTCCCTATAAGTCTATAAATCCTGGCTGATAACAACAACACAAATTGTGAGAGTGAGGAGTATAGAGGCAGAGCTTGGAGCTGAGCAAGTTGATCGCTCACTGCTAGTGCTCCAGCAGGCACAAACATAATTCCCCCAGTCTGACTGCTTAGCGGGCCCCCTGCACAGACACACAGATGGCACTGACTATCAACAACCCCCTGTCTGCACTAAGGGGACCACGGGGAGGATCAATGCATGCTCCGTGAGCCGCTGGGGCTGTATTGCAGCCTATCTCATACCCACACCCTGCTACAGCTTCCATTGCTACACGTGATGGTCCAGCAAGCCCAGAGATCAGTGCATGCAGCAGACTCCTGATACAAACCTACTCTCCCTTGTGCCACCATGCAGTAGACGGCATGCTATGTCACACCGTGGGCCAGCCTAGCAGAGACAGATGCAGGTGCAGGCTCCATTGCAGCGGGATCTCGCACCTCTGACGCCCTTGTGGCCCGGCCAGGATAGCGTCTGCTGATCACAAACCCCCATGAAGGGGACACACCTGGAATATCACCCATACACAATGGCGACACCCAGGGTGAGTGATGCCATACATGTAGGCACTGGAGTCACCTCCCCGCAACATCTTGCCTGGGGCCAACAGCGAGCAAAAGACATGAAGGCTTTCCCACTACCCCTGTGAATGGCATCATCCCCCCACCTACTGAACTGTAGAGCTCCCATGCCCACTATGGGCAGCGATGGCCAGGCGATCCTGGCCACAACCAACATTGCAGGAGAGCCCACCTAGGACGCAGCAGAGCCTTACCGGTTAGACAGCAAATACACCTTACCCCAGAGACGTGCATGACAACCCTCCTGCTGCAAGGCCTGGGGGACATATAACCCATCCCCTTCAAAGATAAGGGTGATCTATGGGAGATAAAGGGGGCGACCTGGAACAGGCTGCCACCCACAGCACCTCCTGTTTGACCCTTAGTTCCTCCGATGACTCACAATCCTTGGCTGACACCCTGGGACATAGCCACCAAACGCAGAGGACAGCAGCCTGAACCAATTGGCTGGTGGCTGCGCTGCATATTGACCCAGAGAAGACCAGCCCACCATCTATTTTCTGAAGCCGTGCAACGCGCACAGCCACCCATGAAGCATCCCCCGATACACCTGGCACCACCGTGGAGACCCTCATTAAGGAAATGTTGGCCATTGGTTCCACCTTACTGCCATGGATAGTAAGATGATGGAATTAACAACTGGGATGCAATCCATCAGACAGGAGGTGTCCTCTCTTTATACTGGTCTGGACACAGTAGACCTCAGATTGGATGACATGGAGAGGCGCTACAACTGTCTACTGGACTCAAACGGGACATCGACTTCTTGCTCCACAAAGTGATAGATTTGGAAGATCGGGCCAGGAGAGACAACTTCAGAATATATGGCATATCCAAGGGAGCAGAGAAAGCTGACATAGTAGACTTCCTCAGGTCATTGCTGAGGGACCTGTTTCATTTCCAACAGCTAGAATCCCTGGAACTACAATGGGCACTCTGGGTCTGCCCCCACCAAACCTCACAGCCCAACTCCCCATGACCTATCATTGCATTCGCTCTCCACCATCAACACATTAAGGCTATCCTCTCTGCTGCCAGGCACCGCACGGCACTCCTGCTGTCGGCGGCAACCGCTTCTCTTTTTCAGCAGATTTTTCTGCCGTTTCCAGCAGCACAGGCAAGTGATTCCTGGCACTCCACCAATCCCCTTGCCTGCAGCATAACAGCTTCAAGTACAGACGCATGGAACACATACGAATGCTGATAACGATAGATGGCTCTTCAAGAGGCTGCACAGATCCTGGAGACCTTGAACTGTTTCTGGACTTGCCACAGTCACAGCTGCTGGCAGCGCATCAGCGCTCACCCCAAGAGGAGTGCCTCCCCTGATGGAAACCTAAGTACCCGTGCAGCCACATCTGCACTGAAGGACCACTATGGACCGAATCCGACAGAGGGCCTCCATCAAATCGTGGAGGTGCTAAAAAAGGAAACAGGTATCACCAATGAAGCAGGGGGAACAGCGTTTACAATGCAACTTTTACAACGCAGTACCTTTACGACGCAACCATTACAACACAAGTCATTACAATGACTTGCGTTGGGGGGTGCTCTAGGATAGGGAATAGTTTTAATTTACTATCCAACACCTTCCCTACTATCCACGGGGACTGGAGTTGGAATAGTAAATTAAACTATTCACTATCCAACGCCCCCCAACGCAAGTTGTTGTAACGACTTGCGTTGTAAAAGTTGCGACAGAGAAACTTAAACATATCCTTTGCTCTGTGAAGACTCTCTCTCTTTCTGCTCCATGCTGAAGTCACTTCTTATCTCCCTCCTGCTTCTCTTCTTGGCTTACCGCTACCACTACCCCCAGTGGTTCGCTAACTGCCCCCCCACTGCGGCCACCCCCCAAGCACCTCCTCAGAGGGAATGCTGAGGCTGCATACCCCTCCTCCCTCTTGGGCAATGTGCCTCAGACAGAACCACTCTGAATATATACACGGGGCACACTCATGGCCTTTGTTGCTGTGTGACCGATGAAGATTCCTACTCACCTGACCCGTACATACTTTGAGCCCCATCACCCTCAACTCATCATCTCCCCTCTCATAGAGGCGACTGACAGCACTAGCAGAGGTGGGTCAGTCTCCATTGTACCCATTCCACCATCATATTTACTGCTGCACAGTGTCCAGCGAGTGCCACATGTGCAGACCTAAGCTCATCCCCACAGTTGAGACCCCATCACACTAGGGTCCCCATAGGTTTAATCTTGCCCCCCAGTTGAATCCCCTCCCTAAACCCCCAACCACCCGGCCTGCCTGGTACAACAGGAACTACAACCCAGCACCCCCACAAAACATACCCTGCCCACTCCCCTCCAGCCTGCACTCAAAGCGTAACTACCGTGCTCTGCGTGACTGACCGCATGTCAGGGAACACCGCATCCTCACTACCACCGTCACATGTCAACCATCCCCTTACCTTGATCTCCATGCACATTAATGATATGTACCACTACATCAAGCACAAAAAGATCCTACAATACCTACACATAAAATGAAAAGACATGGCATTACTGCAAGAGACATACACATCCCAAGCCGAATTAGCCAAACTAAACAGGGATGGGTGGGCACAGTCATTAGCAGCAGTAAAACGATCACAGACCGCAATGCAGCCTCTCTGGCACATAAATGCTAAAAAACAAAGCAGGATGGCCATCCCCATAGGAAAATCTTTGCCCTGCAAATTACTTAAGACATGGGCAGATGAAAGAGGGCAGTGGGTGCTGTCTAGGCAATGGATCCTAGACGGAACTATAGTGGTTAGACCAATATATATATATTCTCCCACCACCATAAAAAATCCAATTTCCTAGCGCAACCTGCCAGGCTCCTGTACTCCCTTGGCAGTACGCTGATACTCGTTGGTTTCCGATTGGAACCTGGTACCAGACTCCATCTTGGAGAGGACAGGCTGAGAAGACGTACACAAAAGGCGAGATAGGGCAATATATGGAGACCTAGTGACTGATCATGATTGGTGGACGTGTGGTGACTACTGCACCAGAGGGACCGAGAATAAACATTCATCTCTTGCCCACACAGGACCCAATCCTGGATCGATTACTTCATTATTCATGGCCAATTCCTACCACACATCAACAATTGCGACATCCTGGAGGCAGACCTCACTGACCACTGTCCAGTATTGCTCAGGCTCGACATCCGACATGATGCTCCCCCCACCCATCAATAGTGCATGAAAGCCTTCGCCTACCTGAGGCAAAAACACAGTTATGCAACCACATGCAGTCCTACTTTTCCGACAACAAGGGATCTGCGCCGTCCCATAGAGTGCTATGGGCCGGCCGGCAAGGCGACACTCCATGGCTCCATATTAACATTGCGGCCGCAAACTGTAAAGACAGCGCTGATAGACACACAGTATCTTATCAAACAACTAGAACTTGCCAAAATCCCACTTCACAAAAGCTGCAGAGAAGACTTTGGTCAATGGCAGCGATAGGATGACAGAGAAAAGGTGGATAGGCTTCTAGCCACCCAACTGAACTAAAAGAAATCCCAACTAGCCATTCGAGTGATATGGGATCAAACGGGGTCACAGCTTATACACTCATGTGACATTGCTTACCATTTCTCTTCCTTCTATGCCTACATTAAAAAGAATTAACGCTTTCCTGACCTCCCTACACCTGCTGGGGCTCTCTGATGAAGGATGAGAACTATTTTCAGGAGCCTTCACTGAAGACGAAGTAGCCAATGCTGTAGCGACCCTTCCAACGTGCAAATCCCCAGGGGAAGACAGGTTCCCAAGTGAATATTGTAAAACAGGGAAAGATTGTAAAACAAAGAAAGACCTATTAGTCCCCACCCGACAAGGGCATTCCAGGAGGCTGAAAAAGCAGGCACACTGTGGGCTATTTCTAATAAAGCCACTATCACCCTTCTTACCAAGGCAGGCAAGGACCAGTTAGACTGCACCAGCTACAACCTGATATCGCTGCTCAGCGTAGACACAAAGATTATGACCAAACTGCTGGCCACATGCTAGAACAAAGCAATAACCCTTCTGCTCCATGAATCCGATGTGGGCTTTGTCTCGGATGCGCCCAGGCTGAAGGCAAGCTGATTAATAAATCCTCCTTGCACTGTTGTTTTAACTGTTTTATAACTCTCAATTGAAGAAACTTATTTTTTACTTGCGCTGCATTTCACTTTCACCTACCTGTCTTCCTCGAACCGCATTGCTCCCCTGTCCACCACGGGTTGTCCCAATTGAGTGGAGGGAGTATCCAGCATCATTTCCCACCCACTGCCGGGCAGGAGACCGGAGATCCCGCACTACTTAACCCACATGCCACAAGCTTCACGCAGCGGACGCGCGCAGCGGGCATTTTAGGGCGCATCAAAGGCAAGCTCGTCTGCGCCCGTCCACGTCTGGACAGGGCCAGGGGCCAGAACCCCTGTCCATTCCCCGACCCACATCAGATTCTATAAGGCCACACACCCTACCCAACTTAAGAGGATGCACATCTGACAACTGCCGCCACATGTAGAATGTAGCAATTGAACACACTGACTGTCCTCATCGTGGGTTTAAATTTTGGCCGGTCATTAAGGCGCGGAACCCTGAAAATCATGTCAGTATAAAGATGTTTCTGCTAAATTGCAGATCATTCCCTAAGCATGCCACTGATATCGCCCTACTAGTGGAGGAACTAAAACCTGATGCTCTCTTCCTGACAGAAACGTGGCTCAATAATGAGTCTGAGCCGGTCCTCTCTCAAAATCTCCCTTCCAGCCATCTTATACAACAGGAGGACCGTAAGGGAGGCAGAGGGGGGGGGGGCTGGCAATTGTTTATAAAGATCACTTTAATTGCTGCATCTCTCCAGACCAGGTATCAGATCGTGAGAGTCTCCTCTTCTCCATTGACTTCTCCCCCACTATCACCTTCTCTGGGTTACTTATTTATCGCCCACCCAGACCCCTGGGTCAATTCCTCAATACCCTTCCGATAACCATCGCTAATTTAGCCTGCTCGCCCTCCAATTTCACTGTATTGGGGGATCTCAATATTCATCTAGACAACACCTCTGATCACACCACTAATGAACTAAACCTGAGCCTCTCCGCACTTCAGCTAAAGCAGCTAGTATGCAAACCCACCCACATTAAAGGCCACTTACTTGACCCCGTTTTTTAGCAACTGCACTAATCTCACATCAGGGGAGCCTTCTCCGCTTCCCTGGTCTGACCACTTCCCGATTCCCCTAACTTGGGAAGTCCCAAATTACACCCTTCCCTCCAATTCAACCTCGCGCCGGGATCGCAACTGGTCCAAGCTTCCCAGAGAACTTTGGATCGCAACCCTCAAAACCTCCAGACCTAACAGAGACCCTTACCCGATTTTAGCCAACGAGAAATGTAATTGCTGGATTCAGAACTCCTTAGACGACGTGCTCCCCCATAAGGCTCACCCACAAAAAATGCAGAGCAAAGACGTTCCCTGGTACACGCCTAAATTACAGGAGCTCAAACAACATTGCAAAAGGCTGGAGAGGAAATGGAGACAGACCTATGGAGTCTCTAGCAAATCCGAATATAGGGAGGCAATAAAAATCTATAAAAATGAAATTAAACCTGCCCAAGCCGCCTTCTACGAGGAAAAAATCAAGGCAGCTTCTAACTCCCCCAAGGAAATCTTCCGAATTGCTAAAACCCTCTCAAAACTACCCCTGAAGCAACCAACCTCTGACAATGCTCTATACCGGTGTAACAACATATACTCCTCCTTTACTCCTATCCAGTCTGAACCCACTAATTGCTCAGGAACGTGAATCCAAGCCACACTGAAACTACTTCCCCCCTTGGACCTCGCATCCTTAGACTCCATCATGCACCAGGTAAAGTCGGGTACCCCCTTAGACCCAGCACCCCCACGTGCCCTGCACCCAGTCAGAGCAGACATCCTACCAACTGTTCTCGACCTGTTAAACACCTCCATCTCCACTGGAGTGGTCCCCATGTCATGGAAATGTGCCGTGGTAAAGGCCCTATTAAAAAATCAAAATCTTGATCAGAAAAACCTGAGAAACTATCGTCCGATCTCCCTACTTCCCTAGCTGAGTAAGATCCTGGAAAAACACATCAACTCAGTGTTGGTAGGGTTTCTAGAAACAAACAACCTACTCCATCCTTCTCAGACTGGCTTCCGTCCCCAACACGGGACCAAAACTGCCCTCTTTGAAGTAATGGAGGAGGCAAGGTGGATATTGGGTTAAGAAGGCTCCGTGGCAATAATTCTCCTCATTCTCAGTGCCGCTTTCGACACTGTAAACCACAACACGCTGACCCTGAGACTTAAGGAGCTGGGTGTTTCTGGCAATGCAATCGCCAGGTTACAATCCTACTTAGGCGACCGATCTTCCCAAGTCTTTGAAGGTGATGTTGTCTCTAAACGGATGCCCCTTAGTTGTGGTGTGCCCTGGGGCTCTTCCATAAGTTCCACACTATTTAATATTTACATGAATCCCTTAGCAGAGATTGTCCTTCCATTTGGCATAAAAATCATCACCTACGCTGATGACACTCAGCTTGTGGTGGCATTAAACCACCCCGAAAGAACACCAACTTATCTTGAAAGCTGTCTTAAGGAGGTGGCCAAATGGATGGAACTCTTTTGCCTAAAACTCAATGGGATTCAGAAAAGGGGGTGGTGATGAACAGAGTGTCTGAATTAAGCAGACCACTCTTACCCAGTCCAAAGATCAGGGCTTGATCCATCACCGTTTTTTAGCTCACTGCACCATCCCAGCTCAGAACTTGGCTACATGCAAATTTGTCTGACCCTGGCCCAGTGCATCATGGGAACAGGGCAGACCAAACTACCAAGCCAATTCTTATACTGGGAAGGAAACAAGCTTCCGGGGACCGGTTTCTGGCATTTCAGCCGTCTTCGGCCCGGCTTGCTTGAATCCTGATGGTGCAATGAGCAAGGGACTCACATCTGAGTATACCCTTCCACGCTTATGGTGGACAAAAACGATTCAGAAAAGGGGGTGGTGATGAACAGAGTGTCTGAATTAAGCAGACCACTCTTACTCAGTCCAAAGATCAGGGCTTGATCCATCACCGTTTTTTAGCTCACTGCACCATCCCAGCTCAGAACTAGGCTACATGCAAATTTGTCTGACCCTGGCCCAGTGCATCATGGGAACAGGGCAGACCAAACTACCAAGCCAATTCTTATACTGGGAAGGAAACCAGCTTCCGGGGACCGGTTTCTGGCATTTCAGCCGTCTTCGGGCCGGCTTGCTTGAATCCTGATGGTGCAATGAGCAAGGGACTCACATCTGAGTATACCCTTCCACGCTTATGGTGGACAAAAACGATTCAGAAAAGGGGGTGGTGATGTTCATCACCACCCCCTTTTCTGAATCGTTTTTGGCCACTATAGGTGTGGCAGGGTATACTCAGACATGAGTCCCTTTCTCACTGCTCCATCAGGATTCAGGCAAGCCAGGCCGAAGACTGCTGAAATGCCAGAAACCGGTCCCCGGTAGCTTGTCTTCTTTCTGGTGAAGAATTGGCTTGGTAGTTTAGTCTGCCCTGTTCCCATGATGCACTGGGCCAGGGACAGACTGATTTGCATATAGCCAGGTTCTGAGCTGGGATGGGGCAGTGAGATAAATAACGGTGATGGATCAAGCCCTGATCTTTGGACTGGGTAAGAGTGGTCTGCTTAATTCAGACACTCTGTTCATCACCACCCCCTTTTCTGAATCGTTTTTGGCCACTATAGGTGTGGCAGGGTATACTCAGACATGAGTCCCTTTCTCACTGCTCCATCAGGATTCAAGCAAGCCGGGCCGAAGACGGCTGAAATGCCAGAAACCGGTCCCCGGAAGCTTGTCTTCTTTCTGGTGAAGAATTGGCTTGGTAGTTTAGTCTGCCCTGTTCCCATGATGCACTGGGCCAGGGACAGACTGATTTGCATATAGCCAGGTTCTGAGCTGGGATGGGGCAGTGAGATAAATAACGGTGATGGATCAAGCCCTGATCTTCGGACTGGGTAAGAGTGGTCTGCTTAATTCAGACACTCTGTTCATCACCACCCCCTTTTCTGAATCGTTTTTGGCCACTATAGGTGTGGCAGGGTATACTCAGACATGAGTCCCTTTCTCACTGCTCCATCAGGATTCAAGCAAGCCGGGCCGAAGACGGCTGAAATGCCAGAAACCGGTCCCCGGTAGCTTGTCTTCTTTCTGGTGAAGAATTGGCTTGGTAGTTTAGTCTGCCCTGTTCCCATGATGCACTGGGCCAGGGACAGACTGATTTGCATATAGCCAGGTTCTGAGCTGGGATGGGGCAGTGAGATAAATAACGGTGATGGATCAAGCCCTGATCTTTGGACTGGGTAAGAGTGGTCTGCTTAATTCAGACACTCTGTTCATCACCACCCCCTTTTCTGAATCGTAAAACTCAATGGGGACAAAACCAAGCTTATGTTTCTCGGAAACTCCCCCTCTCTCAGCTCGGGCAACTTTGGCTGAAATGCCTTGGCCCCACCCCAGTACCCAAAGACCAGATCAAAAGCCTTGGCACATGGCTGGACCGCTCCCTCAGCTTTAATCACCAAGTGGCGAAACTCTCTGCTACCTGCTATGGTACATAAGATCCTCCCCCTCCTCCCATTCCAAGCAAAGAAAATCATGGTGCAGGCTCTTATCCTCTCCCGTTTGGATTATGGGAACGCCCTGTACCTAGGCGCCCCACAAGCCGCCATAGGCAAACTTCAAATCATCCAAAAATGTGCAGACTGCACACTCCTCCAGACCACCCACCGGCAGTCCGTAGCCCTAGGGCTAAGGAGGGATATATGATGTTACCACGCGTACTTTTAGCACGCATACCATTACCACGGATTTTTTACAACGCAGGTCATTTTACAACGGAAACCTTTACAACGCAATACACTACAACGCAGATACTATTACAACGCATACCATTACAACCTAAGTATAGGTAAGTATATAATATTAATATATACTGTAAATAATTATTTTTTTATTTAATTTAATTATTTATTATTTAATTATTAAATAATTTTATTATTAAAATTAATTTTAATTTTATTATTTGTAAATATATATTAAAAATACCCCTGTACCCCAAACCCAGCCCTAAAACCTAAAAATACCCCTGTACCCCAAAACCCAAACCCAGCCCTAAAACCTAAAAATACCCCTGTACCCCAAAACCCAAACCCAGCCCTAAAACCTAAAAAAACCCCTGTACCCCAAAACCCAAACCCAGCCCTAAAACCTAAAAATACCCCTGTACCCCAAAACCCAAACCCAGCCCTAAAACCTAAAAATACCCCTGTACCTCAAAACCCAAACCCAGCCCTAAAACCTAAAAATACCCCTGTACCCCAAAACCCAAACCCAGCCCTAAAACCTAAAAATACCCCTGTACCCCAAAACCCAAACCCAGCCCTAAAACCTAAAAATACCCCTGTACCCCGAAACCCAAACCCAGCCCTAAAACCTAAAAATACCCCTGTACCCCAAAACCCAAACCCAGCCCTAAAACCTAAAAATACCCCTGTACCCCAAAACCCAAACCCAGCCCTAAAACCTAAAAATACCCCTGTACCCCCAAACCCAAACCCAGCCCTAAAACCTAAAAATACCCCTGTACCCCAAAACCCAAACCCAGCCCTAAAACCTAAAAATACCCCTGTACCCCAAAACCCAAACCCAGCCCTAAAACCTAAAAATACCCCTGTACCTCAAAACCCAAACCCAGCCCTAAAACCTAAAAATACCCCTGTACCCCAAAACCCAAACCCAGCCCTAAAACCTAAAAATACCCCTGTACCCCAAAACCCAAACCCAGCCCTAAAACCTAAAAATACCCCTGTACCCCATAAGAAAATACCACTAATAAATGTTTTTAAAAAAAGATAAACTTACCTATAATTATACTTACGTTGTAATGGTATGCGTTGTAAAAGTATCTGCGTTGTAGTGTATTGCGTTGTAAAGGTTTCCGTTGTAAAATGACCTGCGTTGTAAAAAATCCGTGGTAATGGTATGCGTTGTAAAAAATCTGTGGTAACAGTTACATACTGCTAAGGAGCCTTCACTGGCTACCGGTCAAAGAGAAAATCGTATTTAAGGCCATGTACATTGCGCACAAGGCTTTTTGGAAGACGGGCTCCCTAATCAGCCAGTTGATAATCCCCTACCAGCCCAACAGGCACCTCTGTTCAGCATCCTCTTCCCTTGCCCTACTGCCCAGAATAAAGAGAGCGAGATGTGGTGGACGCTCTTTTTCCTACAACTCTGCCAAGCTTTGGAATGCTCTCCCCCTCCACTTGCGGACGGAGCCTAGCCTCCTACCCTTTTGCAAACTTCTAAAATCCCTACTTCCTAACAAATACCTTTAACTGCTAATCCCTCCTTCTGTCTGCGTCCATCTACAGCGCTGGGATGCCTCAGGGTAGCTATTGCGCTATATAAATGCTTTTTTCATTTTAGCTCCCGAGGCCACCTCCAGATGCCTTCCCACCAGCTGTGGCAAATGAAGGACGACCTGTCTGAATTCTTAGCGCTTTCTCTGGGTGCCCAGTAGGAGTTTGTTTGCAAAAAATGGTGAAACCTTTTGTAAATACTGTCCCAATTGGGCCTGGGTGGGGGCTTTATCCGCAAGGTGTGCCTCTTCAATAATACCCCGGTGGCAGAGGTCTCTTGCAGCGAACTCCTATCAGGCCAATTCACAGTCGAACTGGACACCCGTGCCGGATGTCCCCCCCACGCCCCTGTTCCTTATTGCCCTAGAGCCACTAGCGGTAGTGATTTGGTTATCACCGGAAGGGTCAGGTATCCCCACAGCAGTTGGAGAAGTCAAGGCACTTCTTTACACGGATTACATTATACGCCTCCTATTCCACCCCCAAACCTCGATAGCAGCCGCAGTGTCCCTCATCAATTACGTCTCCCACCCTTCTGGATTCAAAATCAACTGGACAGAGAACGAAGCCCTCCCTATGTCCCGCTCAACCACCGGAGGTTGCATCCACGGCTATCACATACAGTGGGTACCAACAGGACTTACCTACCTGGGAGTGAAGATCAACGAGGCCTTGCTCACATGGTTGAAGATAACCTGCTCCCACTAATGGATCGCACAAACAGGACTTAAAGAGATTGTCCTTATTACATCTCTCCCTATGGGGCAGATTGCAGACCATTAAGATGACAGTGGCTCCTCCATTCAACTACTTATTCGGAATGCTGCCCCTATGACTACCACAGACTTTGCTTGCGAACAAAGCTGCAAATATCTGTGCCTACATATGGAGCTGGCACAAACCTAGGCTCCAGGCAACCCATCTCTAAGCGGATACGATGGTGGGAGGACTGTGAATTTATGTATTTGGGACAACCAAATGTATGATTGCAACTTACTCATGAATTTCCTGGCACACCCAATAGAATTCAGACTCCATCTCACTGACAACTGGTTCTACTGCCAGTTGACACACTGCCTATGGGCTACCCTAAGACCGGCACCGATGGAACTCCCCAACTCACCCTTCCTACAAAACCTACACACTGTGAGACAATACCGGGGATTGGTCTCTGGCCTATATGGGGTCCTCATTAAATTCTCCTTTTCTGGACCCTCAAGCACTAATATACAACTGTCATGGCAAATAATGCACAAATAACGCACAGCAAAGTCTAATAGCCGGAGGACTTGGCATCTCTGTTGGCTGGGCAAGACAGAGGCCTCCGGGAATCCCAACTCAAATTCCTGTATTTAAAAATCCTTCAAGATTGGTATTGGTCACCATGGAAGCTTAGGCGTGCAAAGTTGCTACCCCACGACCGATGCTGGAGATGCAGAACCAACCACTGTGATCTGTTGCACATACTCTGGTCAGGCCCGAAACCTGAGAACTACTGGACGAACATTTGGTCCCTGCTCTGCCGCCTTTGTCTCTTCCTGATTTCCCCTTCCACACAACTTGCTATTCTACACAAGACCTCTGACCTCCCAGAACTGACAACCCACGAACATCAGTGGGTAGCAACTTTTCTTGCTGTGGCAAAGCTCTGCATGCTCACTGTAGACAACCTAATGTACCTACCTCCAATGAATGGAGAATCAAACTTCACGGGTTAGCCAGCCATGAATGCACAAAGTATAAACTCTACAAAAACCTGGACGTCTTCAAGGCAAATTGGGGTTGCTTCTTCACAACTGCTGAAATAGTTCTGACCTAAGCCGATCGACACTAGGCAACCCACAGAGTCACACTCGCATCTGCTGCACTGAGGCCCAACCCAGCCTGAACGCCCAGAGCCACACCCAACATACCTCCTTCCCACATGGACACCAGCCCTTTGTACCGTCCGGGTTCTCCTTACAAACCCCCCATGATAACTACCCCCCCGATATAAGACCCACTGTCACATACCTGACCCATGATCTCACTTCCTTAATCCATGACCGCTTGGCTCAATGCAACGTGACTGGAGTTAAGCTTTTATATTCCCTGTACTGGACCCAGGATACTAACCCCACTCCTTTTGCAATGCAATCGAGTCATTTCAACATCTTAGAGCCCCTTTCGCACCTTGCAGATCTCCTGAAAGTTACATGTATAATGTTTGTACAGTTTTCATAACAACTGTTACCCATAAAACCCCAATAAACGTTAAGAAAAAGTCAGGAGTGTAACCCCAGATGAGAAACGAGAGGATGCATAGAAATAGAGCCTTGAAGCATAAATTAAGGTGAAATAATTCAATGTATGCTCCTCTGCAAAGCACAACAGCAAGATCAAGAACAGTGGCACCCTGGATCAAAATCAGTTACCTTTGCACACACACTAGCAGTCTGATACAGCACCTTCTTTCAGCTAAGCGCTATTTAGAAAAAAAAGGATAACCCATGCAACAATCTCATAACGGCTTCTAGGAATCATAAGAAAGATATTACCCTTAAAGATATGCTCATACAGGCCTGCTGTGTCAGGGACTGGAACACAAGCTTGAGCAGAACATACCTCTTCATCCACCTGTGACCCACCTGTATTGGCAAAACACAAAAAATGGTTAGAAGAATGCTTGCACATAGCCTAAACTACTGACAATTGCTCGGGTAGCATTACAATCCATTGTTTTTGCCCACTGTGTCACTCCAGATGGAGGTCCACCTTATGCAAATCAGTACTGACATTGCTCCTTATGGGAACAGTCAGTCGAAAACTGTCAAACAAGGCATCATCTAGAAGTGAACACAAGCAACCCCGATTAGTTTTGACCTTCATAGTCAGTGAGTATAGTTTGGAGTCACTGAAAGATTGTATGGGAGCTTGACCAGCCACTCTTTCACAAAGGTCATAACCTTTATGTGAACAACTTCTATATGGGAGTAGAACTGTTCAGTGAGCTCTACAAAGCTGGCACTGTGGCATGCAGTACAATTCGTTGTTGCGGCAAATGATTCCCAAAGGAGCTTGTTTTTAAGAACCTCCAAAAATCCCAGAATAGTGCGTTGCATTTCAACGAATTGCTCGCAGTCAAATTCTCTGATGGGCGTGATGTATGTGTGCTCACTATAATTCACGATGGGAGCACTTCCCACGTCATGGTTTGGAGTCAAATGGCCGAAGTTCACAAGCCCGCCTGTATACTTGATTAAAATAAGTACATGGGTGGTGACCAGGTTCGTCAGCCATACAATGGGAGTCGTAAGACTTGCACTTGGTATAAGAAGCTATTAACCCACCTGATCCAGATGGCAACATATAATGCATATGTTGTTTATCATTAGACCACTACGGGAAGACTCATGTCTTTTCTTGACTTTTAGTTGAATGTCATTGAAAGTCTTACTGCTACAGAAGCAGCAGCCTCCAATTCATTTGCTCTGGAGGACGTTGCAAGGCTCCAGGATCAACACTTTGCCAATCGCATTCCTGAAACAGTAAAAATAGAGTCAAAATATCGCATTTTTATTATCGACTAGACATAATATCGAGTAAAAAATATAGAATGGACATAATATCGACTAGACAGAATATAGACTACCAAAATATCGACTAGAACATTTTAATATCGAATAGAATGGACATAATATCGAATCAAAAATATAGAATGGACATAATATCGACTAGACAGAATATAGACAACAAACATATCGAATTTAAGGTAAGTTAATAATAATTTTTAATTTTTGTGTAATATAATTCTGTAGTGGATTGTGGGTTTATAGGGGAATAGGGTGGGAAGTAATGTAATTATAATTAATTAAATATGTTATTTTATTTATTGTTATTTATTTAGAATTAATTTCTAATTAATTATTTATTGGTAATTAATTAAAATATAATTGGTAACTAATTTTAAATGATTAATTGATAAATATGTTAATTTTAGTAATTTATTTTCTGTAGCGGGTTGTGGGGTTATAGGGGAATAGGGTGGGAAGTAATTTAATTATAATTAATTAAATATGTTATTTTATTTATTGGTATTTATTTAAAAATAATGGTCAATTAATTATTAATTGGTAATTCATTAAAATATAATTGGTAGTTAATTTTAATTGATTAATTGATAAATATGTTAATTTTAGTAATTTATTTTCTGTAGCAGGTTGTGGGTTTATAGGGGAATAGGGCGGGAAGTAATTTAATTATAATGAATTAAATATGTTATTTTATTTATTGGTATTTTTTGGGAAATAATTGTGAATTAATTATTACTTTGTAAATAATTAAAATATAATTGGTAATTAATTTTAATTGATTAATTGATAAATATGTTAATTTTAGTAATTTATTTTCTGTAGCGGCTTGTGGGTTTATAGGGGAATAGGGTGGGATGTAATTTAATTATAATTAATTAAATATGTTATTTTATTTATTGTTATGTATTTAGAAGTAATTGTTAATTAATTATTAATTGGTAATTAATTAAAATATAATTTCTAATTTATTGTAATTGATTAATTGATAAATATGTTACTTTTATTACATTATTTTCTGTAGTGGATTGTGTGTTTATAGGGGAATAGCTTGGGAAGTATTTTAATTGTTAGTAATTACATTTTGTAAATATTTTTTTGTGTCTAATTTTTAATTATTTTTATATTGTAAATTAATTTATTGGTAATTGGTAAATAATTAGTATTAGTAGGTAATTTTTATTATTAGTTAATTTTTATTTGTAATTTTAATTGATTAATTAATATATTTTATAAAATTGTAAAATATTTTAATTATTTTGTAATTGATATTAATATTTATGCTATTTATATTTATATATGAAGTATTTATTTTCCCTACTATTGCACTCACTGGAGTGGGAATAGTAATTTTTAACCCTACGTTATCCAACGCTTTCCCTACTGTTGCACTCACTGGAGTGGGATTACAGATTTTTACCCCTACGCTATCCAACGCTTTCCCTACTGTTGCACTCTCTGGAGTTGGAATAGTAATTTTTACCCCTACGCTATCCAACGCTTTCCCTACTGTTGCACTCACTGGAGTGGGAATAGTAATTTTTATCCCTACGCTATCCAACGCTTTCCCTACTGTTGCACTCTCTGGAGTAGGAATAGTAATTTTTATCCCTACGCTATCCAATGCTTTCCCTACTGTTGCACTCACTGGAGTGGGAATAGTAATTTTTACACCTACGCTATCCAACACTTTCCCTACTGTTGCACTCACTGGAGTGGGAATAGTAATTTTTACACCTACGCTATCCAACTCTTTCCCTACTGATGCACTTTCCGGAGTTGGAATAGTAATTTTTACCCCTACGCTATCCAACGGTTTCCCTACTGTTGCACTCACTGGAGTGGGAATACAAGTTTTTATCCCTACGCTATCCAACACTTTCCCTACTGATGCACTCTCTGGAGTTGGAATAGTAATTTTTACCCCTACGCTATCGAATGCTCTCCCTACTGTTGCACTCACTGGAGTGGGAATAGTCATTTTTATCCCTACGCTATCCAACGCTTTCCCTACTGTTGCTCTCTCTGGAGTGGTAATAGTAATTTTTACCCTCTCACTATCCAACGCTTGCCCTACTGTTGCACTCTCTGGAGTTGGAATAGTAATTTTTACCCCTACTCTATCCAACGCTTTCCCTACTGTTGCACTCACTGGAGTGGGAATAGTCATTTTTACCCCTACGCTATCCAACGCTTTCCCTACTGTTGCGCTCTATGTAGTGGGAATAGTAATTTTTACCCCTACGCTATCCAACGCTTTCCCTACTGTTGCACTCACTGGAGTGGGAATAGTCATTTTTACCCCTACGCTATCCAACGCTTTCCCTACTGTTGCGCTCACTGGAGTGGGAATAGTAATTTTTACCCCTACGCTATCCAACGCTTTCCCTACTGTTGCGCTCTCTGGAGTGGGAATAGTAATTTTTACCCCTACGCTATCCAACGCTTTCCCTACTGTTGCACTCTCTGGAGTGGAATAATAAATGTAACCCTCTCGCTATCCTACGGAAAAAATATTGTATATGTTTTGTTAATAATATGTATATATATATATATATATATATATATATATATATATATATATATATATATATATATATATATATATATATATATATATATTTCACTTGGACAGCGCTCCTGCTGCAACCCCTCGCCTTCGTGGGTGTGGCTCGAACCGGCGGAGCAGCCGGAATCAATATGCAAAACGTAGCGGCGTTCCTCACGGGCACTCGGACAAGGATCACACAGCAAGCTCCAGGGTTACCAAGATTAAAGATTTATTACTTCATAAATCTCGTCGTGACGCGTTTCGCACTCCACAGAGTGCTTGATCACACAATTTGCCCCGAGTTCAATTACATTTTTTATGTTAGTTACACAATAAACACCAAAGAGGGACTCGTAGTATTAAGCCGATATCATAACCTTACGCAAAACAGGAGGCCATATTGAGCTGGTGTGAAACACATACTTTGCCCCATTACTACATAAGTAGGAGTGAGTTAATAGCACTCTCCTACTCGAGCATTATGAAAAAATGTTAAATTTAACACATTGATTTTACTTGCGTTATTTACGTTATTTAGTAAAAAATGTTCTTAAATGCGAACTCAAGAGAAAAAGAAAATAAATGACATAGTGTTTAATGACATCATTCAATCTCATAACCTCGACCTCCCTTGTTACTGGGATATGAAGGTTAACTAACTAGTAGTTTAAGTTGCGGGGCTCCTCCCTGTGTGCGTCATGCAGGAATGTGGTCATGGCAACGAGAGGTAAACAAGAACTGTTTAAGTCCGATATATGGAGCGAAATAATCGCTTCTTAATATGGTGGCGCACTCTCACACGTTAGGGGTGAGTGCAAAATAGAAGGCGAGTTACAAGCTTGTCGTGTTGTTTTCATGTGTAACTCGTCTAGCTCAGTGTTGTATTTCGGCAGTAATCGAGGCTGTCCGAGTTGTACACTGTCTGCACGTGAAGTGCATGTGTATCCCTCTAATAATTACGATAGAGGGTAAGGGGGTTAGGTTTACACTACTCTTGTTAGTGAGAAGGGGAGCCCCCCTAGACGATACGCACCTATTTTATTGGCGTTAGCGTCAAAATTATATGATTATTCCTGGTTAGTGGATTAGACTATAGTTCTCCAGATGTCTCGTAGAGTCCCAAAAGTTGTGGTGTGCATGTGTAGTAACTCTGTGTGTATTACTGCATACAACACGTACAATACTAGGCTCAGGTGCATATATAGAAAGATTAGAATGCAATTCTATTTAAAAAAATGGAAGAGGATAAGAGAGGAGATTCACAGTGCAGCTCAAGATGACTCATGTAATTCTTATTCAGACATCTCCCTCGGTTGGATTTATCTGTAGAGAGACAGAGAGAATAGAGAGTATAAGGAAAAGGAGGTGTACTAGAGACAATGAATAAAGTGCAGATAATACAAATTACTTATCCAAGTATAGTTAATCCAAACACATTGCACTAACACAATTCATTCTTGTAGGTGTACATTGTATTCCTCGTCCATATTGTGCCCCTTAGGGTAACGAGTACAGAGGCTGATTATGTATTTAGATTCTTTTTGTCTTAACTTAAGTAAGCGATTACCTCCTCTAGGGCCTATATTAACCTGCTCCAACACAAAATAAGTTAGTTTTTTGGGTCAGAATAATGATGGCTCTCAAAATGGCGTGCTATCGGGTACTGTTGATCAAGGTTACTGATAGCTCTAGTGTGTTCCAACACTCTTTTTTTCGCCATATGTGTCGTGCTCCCTATATATAATAGATTGCACGGGCATGTCAGGGCGTAGATAACAAATGGAGTGGTGCATGTAAGGAATTGTTGGATTTGTTGCATCTTGTTGATGCTTGGATTCCAAAATTCCTTCTTCATGTGGCTATTGGCACAGGCTTTACAGTGGCCACAGGGGTAGAAGCCCTGTAGGTCAATGCCTCTGGAGACAGGGATGGTACTGACATCATTCTTGACCAAGAGGTCTTTAAGAGTAGGTCCTCTCTTGTATGTTATGCTAGGGCGTTTGGGTAGGCTGTCTCCTATTATTGGATCAGAGGTTAGAAGGTTCCAATTTTTCACTAAACTTTTTTGAATTTGTTTTGAATTCCCGTTGTAAGTGAGAATTACTCTGGTGATGTTATCCTTTTCTTCCTCTTCCTTTGTCTTAGTCTCAAGTAAGCTCTCTCTCTCAATCTCCGCCACTTTTTTGCTTGCTTTCTTTATCACCCACAAGGGATAACCTCGTTGGAGGAATCTCTGTGTCATGATTTTCTCTTCTGCCAGTATATATATATATGTTTAAAAAAATTGTTTTTAGTTACATTAATTATTTATTAATTGTAAGTCTATTTAAGTATTTTAAGTATGTTTAAATTAATAATATTTATTATAATATTAGTTTTAAATTATTTTTAAGATATTAAATAAATTCGATATTTTGACTGTCTATATTTTTTCCTATCGATATTTTGGAGTCGATGTTTTTGTACTTACCTGTTTGTAGATAGTAAGTCGATATTCTGGCATTCGATATTTTTACCTCAATATTTTGGCAAGTCGATATTTTGACTGTCGATATTCTGTCAGTGATCCGAGAGTTATGTTTACCCATTACAGCCCATCGCAGCCAGTCCTATGTTTTCCTATTTGTATTATGTTGTACCATACAAAAATGAAGTATTGGGAAATTGACTGAGGTGGAGCTGCAGTGTGGTAAAGCTTTCAGTGGCTTTGCATGGATACCTACCTTCCATTGCCCACTATTTCACTAGGCTAGAAGCTGTATAATTTGTTTTCCTCTACTTGAAGAAATCATGGACTTGTCTATGGCCTGCTCGACACCTTATTTGCTGTCAGAATGTGGTAGGTGTTCTATACGCTGATTGACAAGTACATTATAGTTCCTACATTGCACATAAGCCACCTTGTCATGGAGTACCCTGTGTGGCAAACACGTAAAGTCATGACTAGTTTTTGAATTGCTCTTTGGGAACTTATGTATACAACACAAGAACCACCTTAAGTGCCCATAAGAACCAGAGTAAGTGTAATAAGTCAAACAAATGTCCTGTGAGACTCATACACCAACATTTCTACTTTTAAACTCAATTATCAATCAATCAATCAATCAAAGCATTTGTATAGCGCGCTACTCACCCGGAGGGTCTCAAGGCGCTTGGGGGAGGGGGGTCCGCTACTGTTCGAACAGCCAGGTCTTGAGTTGCTTCCTGAAGGAGAGGTGGTCTTGGGTCAGGCAGAGGTGGATGGGGAGGGAGTTCCACGTCTTGGCAGCCAGGTAGGAGAAGGATCTTCCTCCCGTTGTGGCTCTTCGGATGCGGGGGACGGCGGCGAGGGCGTGGTTGGTTGATCGTAGCTGGCGGGTGGGAGTGTAGAAGGTCAGGCGATCGTTGAGGTATTCCTGGCCTTGGTTGTGGAGAGCTTTGTGTGCGTGGGTGAGGAGTCGGAAGGTGATTCTCTTGCTGACGGGGAGCCAGTGCAGGTCTCTCAGGTGTCCGGCAATGTGGCTGTGTCGGGGGATGTCCAGGATGAGTCGTGCTGAGGCGTTCTGGATGCGCTGGAGTATTTTCTGAAGTTTGGCTGTGGTTCCGGTGTAGAGGGAGTTGCCGTAGTCCAGTCGGCTGGTGACGAGGGCCTGGGTGACCGTCTTCCTGGTTTCCGTGGGGATCCACCGGAAGATCTTGCGCAGCATGCGTAGGATGTTGAAGCATGACGAGGAGACGGTGTTGACTTGTCTGGTCATCGAGAGGGAGGAGTCCAGGATGAAGCCCAGGTTGCGTGCGTGGTCCGTTGGTTTGGGTGCGTTGCCCAGGGCAGGGGGCCACCAGGAGTCGTCCCAGGCGGAGGGTGATGATCCCAGGATGAGGACTTCCATCTTATCTGAGTTCAGTTTCAGGCGGCTGTTCCTCATCCACTCGGCTACGTCCTTCATCCCTTCATGTAGGTTAGTTCTGGCGGTTGTGGGGTCGTTGGTGAGGGAGAGGATCAGCTGGGTGTCGTCGGCGTAGGAGATGATGTTGAGGTTGTGTTGGTGTGCAATGGCTGCGAGGGGGCTCATGTAGACGTTGAAGAGGGTGGGGCTGAGTGATGATCCTTGTGGTACGCCGCAGATGACTTCGATGGCCTCGGATCTGAACGGGGGGAGGCGGACTTTCTGGGTTCTTCCAGCGAGGAAGGAGATGATCCACTCCAGTGCGTTCTCCTGGATTCCGACGTTGTTCAGGCGCTGCACTAGGGTGCGGTGGCAGACCGTGTCGAACACTGCGGAGAGGTCCAGGAGGATGAGGGCCGCTGTTTCCCCGTTGTCGAGCAGGGCTCGGATGTCTTCGGTGGCTGCGATGAGGGCGGTCTCGGTGCTGTGGTTGGCCCGGAAGCCGGACAGTGAGTGGTCGAGGGATCCATTTGTCTCGAGGAAGGCGGCCAGCTGTCTGTTGACGGTCTTCTCGATGACTTTGGCAGGAAAAGGAAGGAGCGAGATGGGGCGGTAGTTTTTGAGGTCGGTGGGGTCCGCTGATGGTTTCTTCAGTAGGGCGCTGAGTTTGGCGTGCTTCCAGCTCTCTGGGAAGGTGGCGGTGTCGAAGGAGGTGTTGATGATGTCCCGGAGGTGGGGTGCGATGACGGAGTCGGCCTTGTTGAAGACGTGGTGAGGGCAGGGGTCGGTTGGTGATCCGGAGTAGCTTTCATCATAATTAATGTTACTGAAAAAGGATACAGGACAAAATAGCTTGCATGATGATGATTTTCAAATTTTCAGGATTTGCCAGGAGATACCATATATGAAAGACAGGATCTCCGCTTATATGTTTCTTTGATCTAAAATCCTATGCAACCTTGGGATCTGTTCATTATATATTGTTGTTATGTATATATTTGTTCACTGTCTGAGCACTGCATCATCTGCATTAATTTTGCTACCTAACCAAATGTATATTGTCTGCATATTAAAAAGTGTGAAAATCATGATCACACAAGATATTGTGCCTTGTACCCATTTTTAATAACATTGATTACGATACAAGTTACTAATAGCGTTTTCACACATCAAAAGCAAAAGTAAAAGTGGCTGTAAATGATTCCACTGGACATTTGTTTAGCTTATTACTTTAGTGAATCTAGGAAGTATTCCACAGAATGTGTGCCTTAGTTTAAAAGGTAGAAATGCTTACTAAGTTCGAGGAATGAAGGCCTTGGAAGGCATTCTCGGACACCCCCAACTGCATCCACAAACTGGATGGAGTTGGATTTAGCACAGCAAGCAAACGGGATTAGTCACAATTTTGATAAGGACAGAGACATGAAAGGGTAGAAAAAGTTTAGGCTAGGTGTGCTTTCACAGGGACATCACAAAAGGTAGAAGTCAGATAGACAAGGTAGTACAGATACACATGCCATCACTTCATCTTAACCTACGGACCCAATCCAATTGGCGCCGCACTCACCCCAATGCTGAAATACTCCCTCACTCAACCAAGCAGATGACTCCAAACCATACAGTACACAGCCGGCAGCCTCCTCCCTCAACATGCAGACATCCTGCACGTCAAACAGCTTCACTAACTCCCCATCCGTAGTTCTTTTCAATCTACCGACACACTCATGAAAAGCCTTTCACTGCATAAGCCCAACATTGCTCAATTCCGCTTCAAATTTCAGAAACCTTCCAGATACCTGTGCACAGCCGGGCTCTTACTTGCACACATTCCATGCATATGCAGCACTAGAACAAGGAGAAGTGACTTCTCCTAATTGGCTTCAAAAAGGCGGAATGACCTGCAACTACACATATGCACTGTCTATAAAAATTACTGCATTCCAAACGAAGCTGAACACTTGGCTCTTTGACCAGGCTAATCCATGGATCAGTCTTGACTGCTCATGTGTTGACAAGAAGATACCCTCCCGGGTGACAAAAAAATCATAACATTACAGAGAACTCTCCACCCAACGCAACATGTATGGGTAAAATCGTTTGTCCTGTTTACCATGTTCATCCTCTATCAGAACTAAGTAGATGTTCAGTTTGCTGTATGACGTGCATTACAGTTACAGCACTGTACATAATGCTGGGTGGGACATGTGCTATGTTCTCACTGACTACCATGTGTGTCAAAAACTAAAATTCATGTCAGTTATGACATGCTCCTTAGACAGTATTCCCCAGAATGTTTGCCTCAGCTTCAAAGTTAGATATGCTCACTCAGTTCGGGAAATGTGGGCCTCGGAAGGCATTTGCGCAAACCCCCAACTTGCATCCACAAACTGGAAGGAGTTGGATTTACCACAGTGAGTGTGCTAAAAACACGTCAGCCAAGTCATCTAAGCCTCATGTGGCTGTCATAAAAGTCATTAGCAAAGGTTCACTAGACATGCATTTGTTAATGTTCAAAATGAAGGTATGTATTTGACACTTGGTAAAAATTGTGTCAAACAGTATATTCATTTGTGAAGGTTGTGGATGCACCAACCATCAACATGTCTGGACATATGTGCTTATAGAGGTTTGTTTGTGGAGTGGTTGTGTGTAATTTGGTTGCTGACTGGTTGATAGGTTATCTTCAATGGGTATTCCGTCCTGTGGCATTTGAATGAGATGGGGACTTAAATGGCAGCAATATGTTGATGTGAGTGAACTGATCTGTTGAACTGGGCCTGTGACTGGCAGTATAAAAGTCTTGCATGTGGTGCATGAATGGCGTGTGAATGTGCACTAAAGCGGTTGGTGCCTTGATGTGGCTTTATGACTCACCTTCAGTGGTCTTGACTTCAGTATTCAGATACTGTGATAAGTATTTGTGCATTAAATGTAGTATTTCTGGAGGTGCTAAAACCAAACCAGTGTAAGTGGTAGATTAACTTTAAGAAATTAGTACCATACTTCTAGCTATGGTGAGGATACTTCATCGCAACTTCAACAGGGTATCCTTACTGTGAAGAATGGTCTGCCCTCCTAATATATATATCTATATATACATATATACATACATATATACCATATATATATATATATATATATATATATATATATATATATATATATATATATATATATATATATAATGTCTAGATCTCAGAAATGTGCATGTTTGCTAGATTTCTTTAGGTGTTGGCTGTGCTAGAGCCCAAAATCCACAGGTACCAAATTTACAAAATAAGTTTCAGTTTTGAGTTGAAAAATGTGGTGCATCCATGTTGCGTTTTGGGCTGTTTCCAGTCGCGGGCACTAGGCCTACAATTGAGGTACTATTTTTATCAACAGACCTGGGGGAAATGCTAGGAGGAAGGATGTTTGTGACTCCCCGCAGATTCCAGATCTTTCCATCACTGAAATGTGAGGAAAATGTGTTTTATTAGTCAAGGTTTGAGGTTTGCAAGGGATGTTGGGTAAAATAAACCTGGTGAGAGTCATGCAAGTCACCCAATCATGGATTACCCTAGGTGTCAAAAATGTATATGGTTACTAGGATTTCCTAGGTGCCGGCTGAGCTAGGGTCCAAAAACCACAGCTACCTGTATTTGAAAAAAAGGGTCCGTTTTCAGTCGAAAAATGTGATGTGTCCATATTGTGTTTTGGGCCGTTTCCTATCGTAAGCACTAAGCCTACCCACACAAGTCAGGTACCATTTTTATTGGAAGACGTGTGGGAGCATAAAATAGGAGAATATTTGTTATTACCAATTGGATATCACTGCATTTGTGTCTTCCAAATGTAAGCCAGTGTGTAAGAAAAATCATTGTACGGTGCAGCTCAATTGTTGGCTCTGGGCAGCGATAGCTCCTCCGCTAAGTGACAACAGCATTATGATTGGCTAGGGGAGTCTGTGAGGCAGGGTGCTGCTGGGTGCCAGTGAAAAAGCAAGGACGTAGGAGAAGCGGCGGCTGGCGATCAGCAGGTAACTCATCTTTTTCTTTCTTTTCTACTTTTTTTTAACACTTCCCACCATGCCCCCACCATTGTTCCCTATCATCCACCACAGGCTCTGGGTACCTTGGTTGTTGAACAACTTACAAACCCTACATATCCCTGCAACTAGAAGGATCTAGCAGATGTAATGGTATATTACTTTTGTAAATCGGCCAGCATGGCAAAGTTACAGATGAAAACGTTGTCATAAATGGCAGTTTTTTTTCTACTCAATTTCAATATTTCTTTAATTTAACAGTTAGTTTCTTTGGGAAACCCTTGAGGGATTTACACATATCAACCCATGCCAAATTCGAAATTCTGTCTACTTTCCAGAAGTGTGAAGCTTTCCTGGATCACCCATGGGCTTCAACCTGGTTTCTATCACAAAATGTAAGCATGTTGAGAGCACAAAAAGGGAAAATGGGCTACATCTTTGAAAAATGGCCAAACTGGGGTGAAAAATGTGTTTTTTTATTCATCTCTGCATGTCCCTGAAAGCCAAGAAGATGGACTTTAGTACAGTAGAACCGTTAGTTGCCGCAATTTTTAGGAAAAAAAACAGACACTTCCATCTGGAGCACTTTTTTTTACCATTTCCCCCCCAAAACTCAAAATGAAGCTATATGTTGCCTATTTTCTCAGTCCCCTCCAGCGGAATCTGCAATTCCTGGGTACCTTTGGAATCACCAGGATGTTGGAAAAAAAGGAGGCAAATTTGGCATTAATACCTTATGTGGACAAAATGTTATGCAACCCAAAGGCTAACTATCCCAAATAGCCATAAAAAAGGCTCAGTACTGTGGTGGTGGGTGGAGGGTGGGGCGATTTAGGCCCAGCAGTTCAGAGGTTAAGACCTATTGCAAAAACAAATGTAATTCTTAGCAAAATCTTTTTAGGTTGCTCTTAAGCTGCCCATTCCTCATCATTTGGTGGCTTTCCAGTTATTCGAATTTGCCTGCTTCTTATTCAATGGCTTACCTTGTTCATCTTTCGTCAGTCCCGCCTCTGGAGCATACCTCTTTACTTGTGTCCTTACACTGCTCAGGATTAGGAAACTACTTTTTTGTGTGGTTAAAGTGCTCCGTGAGAGTCCATGTTTTTTCAGCTTTCTCACTCTTGTTCTGCTTTCCCCACCCAAATACCCCTCCTGATCCGTGTAAATATCTACCCCCTCACTCTGTGTTACTTCCCTTGTTTCCTCCAACTAGGTGGTACCTATCTTTCCAGAACCCTTCCTATCCCGTTCAGTCTAGTGAGGGTCAGGCGCTCTCCTCACCAAAGCAAAGAGCAGGAAATAACTCAACAAATAAGTAGGATAATTAGCAAGAGCACACTTCCAGCAAAGCCTCACTGACTAAAACTCATATTGTTGCCACAGCTATCACTAGCTGTGGCAAGGCATGGTATTTTGAGCTGAATTGAGCCATCCCGGCTGTGCATCCCGAGCTCCCATGTCATCCTTGATTGGGAAGCGGCTCCAGAGTACAACTATCACTTGCACTTATGGCCGGACTGGCCGTAGCGGGCACCGGGCATTCACCCGGTGGGCCGCCAGGGTGGCGGCCAGTTTTGAGCCCGTGGGGGGCCGTTTTTGTTTCACGGCCTTTTTTGCAGCATAGCCCCTGTAACAAAATCAGCCGAAATTGGCCCTGGCAAACAGCTCGGCCACAACCCCAACCCCCCGGGAGCTGGCCGAGCACTTTGCCAAGGTCGGTTTTCATTCTCAGCCCGGCCCTGCTTGCATTGGTCTGACTTTTTCACTATCAGTTAGGGTGACCAGATTTTGAAAACAAAAAAACACTACAGACCAGACATAAAAGTAGGACTAAAATCTATAGTCTTACTTTTCTATCTGGCCTGTCATGATTTTGTGTCGCCTTGTAAAAAAAATGCACACACCTGTGTGGGCTCATACACACATATAAATAGTAAATGTGTATTTGTGAATATATATGTATACATATATATATTCACTGAAAAAACCATAGGTTATAGACCATATATAGTTAGGGATTAGCATTTAAAAAACCTTATTTTATTTGCACAAAACCATTGAAATTCCATATATAGTTAGTTGCACTAACTATATATCGCGGACCCGCAATCCACTGCTAATGATGTCACATATTACATCATTCATGACATGGTCAGTGACATCACTGATGACATCTCAAATGACATCACTGATGACATCACTGATGACAACACCCAGTGACTGTATGTTTCTGTAAAGTTAAAATATGTCTTACATATTGAAGAATGAGTGGATGTATAAGTGCCTGGATGAAGGATTTAGTAGGTGCATGACTGACTGTATGAGAGAATGATTAAATGTGTCTCACTGAGTGCATGGGTTAGTGATTAAAGTGTCTTAATTTGGCAATCATTATTTATGTTCTTCTGTAAACTGCTGCATGTTTAAATCAGAAGCTATATCAGTAACTATATGGGTTATTGAATGGTTGCCCAAGTATTTGTATGGGAGACTGAGCATGTGTGTGGGTGGCTGGGAGGTGTATAACTCGGTGCATAGATGTGTGAGCAGTTGATTCCCTAGGTGTATGGGTTCAAAAGTGCATGTAGAAACAGCTGTATGGACAGTTGACTGTGTGCATGAGTATATTGGTGAGTGAATGGATATCTCAGTTCTACATGTCAAAGTAAGTACATATGTAAAACACACTCCATGTGAGAGTTGACATATATAAATAACTGAACATAAGAGCCAGTGAATGTGAGAGTGGCTGTATGAATCATTGTGAACTTGTATCAAGGATTGTATAAGAGAGTAAATATGTGTTAGTATATGTTTGAATAAGTAAGGTGTGTATAACTGTATAGTTGAGGAAATGGAGGTGTGATTGATTCTTTGCATGACTGACTAGGTGTGTGAGTAACTCCATGGATGTGTGACAGTCTGTGAGTGCCTGTTTACACTGAGTGTATCTAAGGTTATATTAGAGTCTGAAGATGTATTATCACATAAATGATATCATCAGTGATGTAATCAGTAATGTCAAATGAGATGTCAGTGATGTCATCAGTGATGTCATTTGAGATGTCATCAGTGATGTCATCAGTGATGTCATTTGAGATGTCATCAGTGATGTCATCAGTGATGTCACTGACCATGTCATGAATGATGTAATATGTGACATCATTAGCAGTGGATTGCGGGTCCGCGATATATAGTTAGTGCAACTAACTATATATGGAATTTCAATGGTTTTGTGCAAATAAAATAAGGTTTTTTAAATGCTAATCCCTAACTATATATGGTCTATAACCTATGGTTTTTTCAGTGAATTTTCAAGGTTTTGTAAATGCAAATTCCTAACTATATATGGTCTATAACCTATGGTTTTTTCTGTGAATTTCATTGGTTTTTTAAAAGCTAATATCTATAGCTGTAAAATATATTCTTTATTAAGTGACGTATCACGTAGCCCGTGAGACGCCTCATGATGCATCGCATAACCGTGACGTATCGTCTCTGCAGCGCAAACCAAACCCAAAACGTAAGCGCGCCAGAACACGCTTAAAGATATATATATATTTTTTTAACCTTAATTAGACAAAATCCACACATGCACATATCACAAACGTTCAAAAAACACAATATGTCGGACTCCCGTTACGCTGCCGGTTAGCTGCCCGGTTAACGTACCAGGAAGCACCTTTACCGCGAAAAATCGCAATTTTTTTTTTCACCCCCCAGGGAACTTTAATAGCCCCCTCATCAATCCTAGGGGTTCAGGAGGGGTCTGCCTTACCCCTTTCATTCATTTACACCTTTTTTTTTTCCACCTCTTGTCTCTCGATCCCACAGAGAGACAAGATGGCGGCCGCTCCAGACTGTTTACAATGATAACAGCCAATCAGCTTCTCCTCAGACTCCCGTTACACTGCCGGTTAGCTTCCCGGTTAGCTGCCCGGTTAGCAGCCCGGTTCGCGTACCAAGACGCGTCTCTACGGCGAAAAAATCGGATTTTTTTTTTTTTTGGCCCCGCGTGGCTTTATAATATCCCCCTCATCAATCCTAGGGGGTCAGAAGGGGTCTACCTTGCCCTCTTTCCTTCATTTCCCCCTTTGTTTTGGCCTCCTCTTGTCTCTCGATCCTACCGAGAGACAAGATGGCGGCCGCTCCTGACTGTTTACAATGTTGACAGCCAATCAGCTACTCCTCAGACTCCCGTTACACTGCCGGTTAGCTTCCCGGTTAGCTGCCCGGTTAGCTGCCCGGTTCGCGTACCAAGACGCGTCTCTACGGCGAAAAAATCTGAATTTTTTTTTTTTTTTTGGGGCCCGGCGTGGCTCTATAATATCCCCCTCATCAATCCTAGGGGGTCAGAAGGGGTCTACTTTGCCCCCTGTCCTTCATTTCCCCCTTTGTTTTGGCCTCCTCTTGTCTCTCGATCCTACCGAGAGACAAGATGGCGGCCGCTCCGGACTGTTTAGAATGTTGACAGACACCGGAGAGCCAATCAGCTTCGCTTCGCAAAGTTCCGATACGCGAAAAGTTCGCGAACCGGAGCGCTGCCCGGAGCGCTGTTACAGATATATATCTTGTTTTAAACGTTAATTTCTCAAAATTCACTGAAGCACATATATTGAGACCTAGCAAAGGCACATCGGGCTAACAGTCCCTACAATTTTGCCAAGTTTCGTGGAAATCCATTCAGCCGTTCGGGCTAAAAGTGAGGCCAACCGCCCTATGGAAATTAACATGGGAAAAACGCGTTTTGGGACCCCCCTTTTTTCTCGGCCCCCCCTTGACGAACCCCCCCCAAATTTCCAGGAGCTGCTCAGAAACAAAATGTGCCATTTTCCTGAAAATTTCAGCCAATTCCGTCCACAAACGCCAAAGTTATTAGGCATAGAATTTTCAAAAGTTCCATAGAGAAAAAATCCTAACTATATATACCGACTGGCTATCGCCAGTAGGTAATATATATATATATATATATATATATATATATATATATATATATATATATAAAATGATATATATACCACACACTTACGCAAGCTACGTATAAATAACATTAGCTATGGCACGACCTCTACCCTGAGCCTTCCTGCCCTCCATCCCCACTCTGTCTCCCTATCTGCTGCAGCACGCATGCAGCCTAACTCCTCCTGCACTGCCTGGAAAAAAGAAACAATTTACTTAAGGAAAGCATACCTTTCAACGCGACTTTCAGTACGAATTGACCATTGTTCCAAAAACCGGGACGTGTTTAAAATTAAGGAAAGCGTCGGGACACTGGGGCAGTCCTGTGAAAAGCGGGACTGTCCAGGGAAATATGGGACGCCTGGCCATCCTACTTTAGTGCCACATTTCTACCACAAATACGCGTTCCTACAGTCCTTTCACAGCAACTTTGTTGAAAAAGGAGCCTTTAATGGTCATATAACGTGAATTTTAATTACTACCTTTCAAGTTGATTGTATGTGTGGTCTCTAAAAGGAAGCATTTGCCATGTAAAGGGATATTTTATTTTATATCCCTCACAGTTTTTAAAGTTGTCATGGTTTTAAATAGAGGTGGGTAAAGCAGGTTAGACTTGCTCCACCTTTTAACTTGTGGCTTGTTTTTCAGATAGTAATTTTTCAACAACAGCAGGAAGTGGAAAGGTGGCTGCACACACTGAAATGAAATACAGAGACAAGCGAGTCTTGTTTTCCAGGGCCAGTTGCATTCCTTGTGTTGCTGCTCCCATTCTGCTCTGTTGTCATTGACATTTTTTTCTTGATAGTTTCTGGCGTCAATGTTTCATTTGTTTTCCTCTTATTTTGTAGTTTTTTTCCTCTCCCTTCTTATTGGGCATCGCATAGGAGAAGTGATCGCGTCACTGTGTTGGGGAAACAGCACTGTTTGTGGATAAAGTGATACACTTGGGTTGTATCAGACTGAACAGATGTCTTATCTGTATTTTTCTTGACGTTTTGTAATTGTGAGGTAGGTATGCTCGTTTCATGGACCCCCAGGAAGCAGGCAGCTTGTAGTAATTTGACAATACACCAACAGGTAAGTCACAAGTTCTGTTCATTTTTCAAAGAGGAAAAACGCACCCCCAGCTGCAGGCACTGGGTAAGGCTGAGTATGACAGAACCAACATTCCACAGCTTCTTTCATGTGAACGTTCTAAGGGTGAACCAACTGAGGGAAAAGAGCAGGGGGGGAAATGAGCGGTGGAGGGGACCGAGGGAAGATTACAACACCTCTTCGTTCCTAAGGGGGACAGGGAACAGAGGAGCCAAGGCAAGTGGGATAGGAAGAGTGGCAGGAAAAGAAAGCAGAAAAGACAGGAGAAACGGTGGAGAGTAGAGGAGTTAGAAGTAGGAGAGAGACCAGGAAGAAATCAAGAAGTAGAACATAAAGAGTCTTGGAAGTAGACCCTAGGTCAAATGATAGATAGAATCAGTAACAAACACTATTCACAATAAAAATCCTGATGCCACCCCAGCACTTTACGAGGCCTTGTACCTCTTTTCAACGGAGGTTCCCTTCCCAGCTCTTCTTTCGTCTCCACACCGTTGCTCCCACTCGGTTCCGCACCAGTTTCTCCAGTGGCTACTCTGTCCATACTCCATTTTTTACCATTCTCCAAAGTGACCATGTTTTTGTGCACCTCTCTTATTCTTTCTGGGGCAAAATACTTGTCCCCTTTCCTGGCCAACCCTTCCGGTTTCCTTATGTAGACCAACTGACCTTGTTTTAGAACCTTTTCTCTGGTACCCCACTTCTTGTCATACCACATGTTATACTTGTCTTGGCGTGACTCTACATCCCTTCTAAATTCTTCCTTGTTCACTTTGACTGGCTCTTTAGGAAACAACCAGTTGGGTGACAACTTTGAGCCCGCTTTCCTTCCCCTCAATAATTCGAAAGGCGAGTAACCTGTGCTGAGGCTAGGTGTTGTGTGATATGACCATAGCATATCTCTTAATGCCTGCTCTACTGGTATACCAGACCTTCCTGCTAATTGAATGCAATCTTTCAACATTCTATTTGCTCTTTCTACTTTACCATTAGACTTTGGACAATAAAGTTGAGTACGCACATGGTTCACAGACAAATCTCTTAGGAAGACCATCATTTCCTCCGACACCAACTGCATAACACTCTTTGACCTTATCTTCCATTAATTGATCCATTTTAGGGAACCAATACTCGGATCTTAATTTTGCCTTGCAGAGACTTCTGCCCATATGTCCTTCATGTGTGAGGTCCAGAATATGATTTAACAACCCTACAGGGGGAACAATCTTTCCTGACTTGTATAAGTTTTCCCCAACAATAGATAAGTCATCTTTCACATTCCAAAACGGCTGCAAATACCATGGCAAATCTTTACATTTACTAGGCCATCCTTCAACTACCAGTTTTTTCACCTTTTGAATGACATCATCATTTTCCATGTTCATGTTCCACAAATCTTTTGTGATGGCTGGTTGTCTTATCTCTAAAACCATGTCCTTTTCCATGGCATCCTCCAAATCACCTTTTACCGGTGCCCTAGATAAAATATCAGCTACCTTATTTTGAGGACCAGGAACATGTACCATTCTGAAATTATACCCTTGTAAACCAATGCACCACTTTGCAATCCTAGGTGTCATGTTTTCTACTTCTTTTTTACTGAACAAAGACAACAGAGGTTTGTGGTCTGTGTGCACTTCAAATGGTATTCCCCATACATAAAAGCTGAAGTGCCTCACCGCCCACTATACCGCTAGTGCCTCTTTTCCCACTGTGGAGTAATTCTGCTCTGACACCGTGAGAGTTCTGGAAGCAAAAGCCACCACGTTTATCTTTGAGTCTTGCCTTTGAGATAATGTGGCTCCAATCCCTTTAGCACTTGCATCGGTGAAGATTACGGTGTCCTTTTCCACATTGAACTTCCCTATGAAAGGTGCAGATATGATCGCTTTCTTGATATTCCCTATTGCTGTGATCTGTTCAGTATCCCATTTGAATACCGCACCCTTCTTTACTAGATCTTTGAGAGGTTGGGAAATCATAGCAAAGTTCTTCATGTATTTCGACATGTACTCTGCCAAACCTAAAAAAGCCAGGATTTCATCTCTGTTTACTGGAATAGGAGCTCTTCTTACTGCGTCCACCAGATCAATCTTAGGTTTTATGCCCTCTTCTGATATTGTATGCCCAAGATAGTCCACTGATGATACCCCTATTTTGCATTTGCTTTTCTTAGTTGTAAACCCCACTTTCCTCAACTCTTCTAGCAAGGGTGCGTGCACTGCAGTCATGTTCTTTCTCATTTGAGCCATAAATTAATACATCGTCCTGAAAACACAGAGTTTTAGGGCAATCCTTCAGCACATGCTGCATAGCTCTTTGAAAAGCAGAGGCTGCAAATGCCAGCCCAAACGGCATTCTCAAGAACTTGAAGTTGACGAATGGGGTGGTAAAGGCAGTCAAGAGCTGGGAATCAGGATGTAACCTGATTTGATAATATGCTGAGGATAAGTCCAGGACACTGAAAAATTTGGCCCCTTGAATTGTACTCAACATTTCATTAATTCTCGGCAATGGGTGTCTGTCAACCTGAATATTAGCATTTAAGGACCTTAAATCTACACAAAGTCATATGCTCCGCCCCCCATCCTTGGTCGTGATAACAATGAGTGCCAACCAAGCTGAGCTTTCAACTTCTTGTATGACACCGTGACTCTTCAACCTTTCAATCTCTAATCTCAGTGGTTCTCTCATCATCAAGGGAATGGAGCGTGTTCTGTGTACTACCGGGATGGAACCCTCCTTAAGGACAATTTTGTGCATATAGCTCTTTAATACACCCAGCTTATCATTGAAATCATCCGTGAATTCCTCCACCAAATTAGTTCCTATAGCTGGAGGCTCTATCAACATTACTTGTTCGTGATTGTTAGGATCAAGTTTAATCCCCAATTCCTTCTGATGCCTCCACCCTAGCAAACTCGAACCCTGTTTGGTTATATACACTTTGCCAACAGTGTGCCTATCTCTAAATGAAATCCTCATCCTAACCATGCCTTCTAGAGGTATGGGTCCTTTGTTGTAACCAGCTGGAGAGATGTTAGCTTTTTCCAACTCTAACATCCCTTCCCCAAATTTCTCTTCAAAAACGTTCTTGTCTATCAATGTGAACGGAGAACAAGAATCAGCAGATACCATCAATTTTTCACGGCGCCAAGAAGTTTTCGCCGCTGAGAATACCAGACGCTAGGCTTTCCCACAGCACCACGGACTCACAGCGCGGACCAGAGCGCTTTGAGATCACCACACTTCTTAGCCTGTGTGAAGGTAAACTTTACACATGATGCTCCTTTAAAACCAGCCGTAGCTCATAGGGACCACAAAACTTCACTCGATCCTCCGCCGGGGCCACAACACTTCATTAGAACCACCGCCACAGTCTCCTACACAAAACCATAGATAGGAGCAGGAACAGTCAATTGCGCTTTCCTTCGCCGCTTTCGCGCAGTGGCAACAGAGGCAGAAAGTTACATTGGAAGTTCACAAGGCAGCGTGCCCCTGACGAGTCCACAATACTATTTTAGGACTCATTCCTCCGATTATCACCAAGATCGGGGCACTCACCGTCAACAAGGAGCTCCACCAGACGGTTCAACGAAGACTGCCAGCACTTGCCTAAGTGCCCTCCACTCACAGTAAAATTCACAATACGCTGTGAATATACTTTAACTTCTTCATTCAAGGGGTCCGGTGCCTCAACTGTTCATGAGCAGTTAAGCGACCCTGTGCCACCACGAGCCGCCTGCAGACGAACTATCACAGGGAAGGATGCGCAGCTGTCCCTGTCACAGCATTCCGTCCTCGTCGCCACAAAGGTGTAGTAATTTGACAATACAGCAACAGGTATCACAAGTTCTGTTTATTTTTCAAAGGGGAAAAACGCACCCCCAACTGCAGGCACTGGGTAAGGCTGAGTATGACGGAACCAACATTCCACAGCAGCATTCATGTGAACGTTCTAAGGGTGAACCAACTGTGGGAAAAGAGCAGGGGGGAAACGAGCGGTGGAGGGGACAGAGGGAAGATTACAACACAGCTCTGTAGTGTGTGTTAGGTTTGCTTCTTTCCTTTTTAAGCATCACATTGTCGATTTTCTATCATTTTATTTGCCTGGAATGGATTACTTTATCTTGCTCTTTTGTGCTGCTTCGCTGTAGGACAGAAAAGCTCATTGAGGGATTATAATTGAGGCAGTGGAAAATACCAAGGTGTCCCTGTGTCACCTCGAATTGCTCTGGGACATAGCTGTCCATCGATGAACTCTGGACAGGTCTAGTCCTACAGGGTGCCTGAGTTTTCATGTCCTTCCTCTCTCCGCCCACATTCGCCCTGCACTCCCCACCACACGTCAAACAATTGAAAATCTTTTATTTAGGCCTACCCTATAAGGCAGCACGAGTTGTATGGTTGTGAAAGATCTATTGTGGGCTTACCAAGAACTTAAAGAGGGTTTAAAGGCCGCCCATTGCGTACCATTGATTGGCACTATCATCACTCTCCTTGCTTCTTGATGATGATGATAAAGAATATGTATAAAGCTCAAACAAATACCCGGTAGGGTTTCCTGCTCCTAAGAAATTAAAGCAAAGAGAAATATTAAAGCTGACTGAAATGCCACGTTATTAAAACTCTGTGGAAACTGCAGTGGTTGTGTTATAGTCTCAGACACACTGGGAGGTTGTTCCTAGCCTGATGGGCCAGAAAAGAGAAAGATCTTCCACCTTCCCGCCAACCTTTAATTCTCTCACAAACGAACAGTCTCAAATCTTAAAGGTCTATTTGAAACATACACTCTAAGTTTCTCTGAAATTATATTATGACCAGTTCTGTAAAAGGCTTAATGTGATAAGCAAGCAAAATGTTAATAGAATTCTCTGCTTTATATGAAGCCAGTGCAGTTCTTTAAATGCTGCTGGCGTTGAAACACACTCCTTCTGTTAGTAATCATCATAATATGATATATGCAGCCCAGTCCTGTTACCTTTGCAGTCTGGGTAAAGTCTTTCCGGGGAGACTTGAGTACATTGATTTACAGTAAGTCTGATTGGGCAGAAATAGGAGGATCGAACATAGCAATGTAAGATGAAAATAAACATACAGTAGAAACTGCATTAACTTGCTTGTCCAGGTTTATTTCTGTGCCAATGATAACGTAACTTTTTCCCAACGGAGCAGAAGTAGGGGGCTCCTGTTACAATAAAAGAGGAAGTCTTGTAAGTTACAAAAGATGTAGGTTTATTAGGTTCAGATCTTGTTACAGGTAAATCAGTTAAAGCAGGTAAAGCCCCACCAGGAGCAGCATTCTGGTGCTCAGCCCTTCTCATTTTCAACATTCCAACTATCCAATGTCCTCACTCACTGGCTGAGCAGCATGGAACATCAAGACTGTGGTGAGAATGCATAAGATAGTAAGATGCCACAACACATCTCCTCCCCCCCTATTAAACAACCGGAAATTCAGCAGGACGAAGGACGGCAAAACAACCTCCCACAAAATGTCCAACAAAACTATAAATACCACTCCATGAAAACAAACAGAAAAGATCAAACAACACTCTCTGCAATAACTTCAATACTTGAATGGAATTTGAGATAGTAAAATACACAGGCAATCTATATGTCCCTCAAATTCACAATGCAAGTGTGCAAATAACCCAAAAACTGAATACAACTACCTGCTCCTCTCACAACACATACACTCTAACAGGACCAGCCTGTTACCCTCCAAAACACAACACTGAAAAGGAACAAGGGCTTCTTCCACACTCTACTGCATTGGGGTGTAACCACTTACCCCTATCACCATACACTTAAACAGGACCAGGGTTTCACCTACCCTCTACTGCAAAGGGGTTTTCCAAATTACCCTCTTAAAAGTGAGCTAACAAATGCCCAATCATCCTAACCCCTTAGGAAAGATGGTCAAAATCCCACTTTGTAAAAATGTCACTCAACCCACTCTCCCCTGTCTGCATAGTAAACAGGACAGAGAAAAAGTACAAGTACACCTGTACAACCATGGGCTTAACAGATGCCCCCACACCCTTAACCCCTTATGCACTGCCCCTACACTCTTACCCCTTAGGAAGGGTGGACAACCTTAGGATAACACACTGCCCCTACACCCTTAAACCCCTTAGGAAGGGTGGTTACAATTACACATCACAAAAATGTCACTCAACCAACACATTCACACTCCAGGACCAACACGTCACAAGATGGTCACACTTTAGGACCAACATCTCACCTTACTCATACTCCCCCTTCTGCATACATACCCAACATGATTGGGAAGAGAATTAAGTATGGCAATAAAAACATATACTGAGGTAACACGTAAAAAAAAAACACTCTAGTGAGCGACCTCTCACCTGACATCCAACCCTGAATACTAACAATAAGACCAACCGGAACAGTTTAATTCCTCCCCAATTGCCACAAGAGGATCAGCAGTTGCAGTTCAGCGCCTTCAAAACAGCTCCAGAATGCACCGTCTAGCACGTATTAACACTTCACATTATATTGGCATGTAACTCACAGGAAAATCATAAAGTTTTAAGTCATGCCGGAACTTGTCAACAGGAATATTGCTTGTATGCGCCCCACGCACGTAGTAACCTCCCTCCTCAGCTTCAAATGCTTGGGACTCCACTGCCCCAAAGTGAGGTAGTTGTGGTTCGATAATCATTCTTCCTCAACTATTGTGTTTATGCCAACGGTGGTTAACCCATATAACAGCTTTGTGTTTTTGTATATATCTGATATAAAACAAAAAATACAACAACAAAAAATGTGAAAGTCTCTCAGTGCTGGACAAAATCCCAGAGAAAATTCAACAAAGTCTCACCACCATAACCCATAACGGGGAGCAGCTGTAATCTTATCTCGTTCCAATAAAGCTGAGCTGCAATTTTCACTGAAATTTCCAATGCCCACAGGGAATGGCAGTCAAACGCGATCTGGCACTGGGTAGAGAGTCAAAATAATGAGTTTTTATTATCGACTAGACATAATATCGAGTACAAAATATAGAATAGACAAAATATCGACTAGACATAATATAGACTACCAAAATATTCACTAGAACATTTTAATATCGAATAGAATGGACATAATATCGAATCAAAAATATAGAATGGACATAATATCGACTAGACATAATATAGACAAAAAAAATATCGAATTTAAGGTAAATTAATATTAATTTTTTAATTTTTGTGTAATATAATTCTGTAGCGGGTTGTGGGTTTATAGGGTGGGAAGTAATTTAATTATAATTAATTAAATATGTTAATTTATTGGTATTTATTTAGAATTCATTGTTAATTAATTGTTAATTGGTAATTAATTAAAATATAATTAGTAATTTATTGTAATTGATTAATTGATAAAAATTGTACTTTTATTACAATATTTTCTGTAGTGGGTTGTGTGTTTATGGGGAATAGCTTGGGAAGTAATTTAATTATAATTAATTAAATATGTTAATTTATTTATTGGTATTTAATTAGAATGAATTGTTAATTAATTATTAATTGTTAATTAATTAAAATATCATTTGTAATTTATTGTAATTGATTAACTGATAAATACGTTGCTTTTATTACATTATTTTCTGTAGTGGGTTGTGTGTTTATAGGGGAATAGCTTGGGAAGTAATTTAATTGTAAGTAATTACATTTTTTTTTTAAAAAATTGTGTCTAATTTGGATTTATTTTTATATTGTAAATTAATTTATTGGTAATTGGTAAATAATTAGTATTAGTAGGCAATTTTTATTATTAGTTAATTTTTATTTGTAATTTTATTTGATTAATTAATATGTTTTATAGAATTGTAAAATATTTTAATTATTTTGTTATTGGTATTAATATTTATGTTACTTATATTTATATATGAAGTATTTACTTTCCCTACTATTGCACTCACTGGAGTGGGAATAGTAATTCTTACCCGTACGCTATCCAACACTTTCCCTACTGTTGCACTCACTGGAGTGGGAATAGTGATTTTTACCCCTACGCTATCCAACGCTTTCCCTACTGATGCACTCTCTGGAGTTGGAATAGTAATTTTTACCCCTACGCTATCCAACGCTTTCCCTACTGTTGCACTCACTGAAGTGGGAATACTAATTTTTATCCTTACGCTATTTAACGCTTTCCCTACTGTTGCACTCTCTGGAGTTGGAATAGTAATTTTTACCCCTTCGTTATCCAACGCTTTCCCTACTATTGCACTCTGGAGTAGGAATAGTAATTGTTACCCCTACGCTATCCAACGCTTTCCCTACTGTTGCACTCACTGGAGTGGGAAAAGTAATTTTTATCCCTACGCTATCCAACGCTTTCCCTTCTGTTGCACTCACTGGAGTGGGAATAGAAATTTTTATCCTTACGCTATTCAACGCTTTCCCTACTGTTGCACTCTCTGGAGTAGGAATAGTAATTGTTATCACTACGCTATCCAACGCTTTCCCTACTGTTGCACTCACTGGAGTGGGAATAGTAATTTTTACTCCTACGCTATCCAACACTTTCCCTACTGTTGCACTCACTGAAGTGGGAATAGTAATTCTTACCCCTACGCTATCCAACGCTTTCCCTACTAATGCACTCTCTGGAGTTGGAATAGTAATTTTTACCCCTACACTATCCAAGGCTTTCCCTACTGTTGCTCTCTCTGGAGTGGTAATAGTAATTTTTACCCTCTCACTATCCAACGCTTGCCCTACTGTTGCACTCTCTGGAGTTAGAATAGTAATTTTTACCCCTACACTATCCAACGCTTTCCCTACTGTTGCACTCACTGGAGTGGGAATAGTAATTTTTACCCCTATGCTATCCAACGCTTTCCCTACTGTTGCTCTCACTGGAGTGGGAATAGTAATTTTTAATCTTACGCTATCCAACGCTTTCCCTACTGTTGCGCTCTCTGAAGTGTGGGAATAGTAATTTTTACCACTTCTGTTGCCTGTTGCTTCCTGTGCTCATGGTTCTCAAGCAACGGGTCAAACAAAACTCACAGGTAAATGTCGGCTTCTCATGCTGTACACAGGGGAAACAACCGTTCAAACACAGTCTTTACAACACACTACCTTTACAATGCAGTCATTACAACGCAACATCCTTTACATCGCATGCCATTACAACATATGGCACTACAATGAATGCTATTACAACGCATGCCACTACAACGCATGCCATTACAATGCATTATAAGGTAAGCAATGGGAAATAGTAATTTGTACACCTACACTATCTAAAACGTACCCTACTGTTGCACTCACTGGAGTGCAAATAGTAGTTTTTACTACTACACTATCCAACACTTACCCTACTGTTGCACTTACTGGAGTGGGAATAGTAATTTTTACCCCTACACTATCCAACACTTAACCTATTGTTGCACTCACTCGAGTAGGAATAGTAATTTTTAACCCTACACTATCCAACACTTACACTACTGTTGCCCTAAAAGTATTATGCATTGTAATGGTTTGCATTGTAATGGTGTGCGTTGTAATGGAATGTGTTGTAAGTGTAGTTTCTAAAAATGCGTTGTGAAGGCATGCGTTGTAAAATCATGCATTGTAATGGATGTTGCGATGTAAAAACCATGTTGTAAAATGTGTTGTAAAAGTTTGCGTTGTAACATGTCCTATTCGTACACAGACTGCTCAAGCGCCAACAGTCAAACTCCAGAAATGTCAAAAACTTGCTTATGGGCCCGAATATAAGTGGTAACACAATTCCCAAAAGTCACATTACCTATTGACATTCGGAGGTATTCAAGTCAAGTTTCTTGATAGAATGCTGCATGGGCCCAAAAGGGGAATTGGTGGTGCAGGACACTTACATACCAGCTTCAATCTTGTTGACATCGAAGTCCTTTCAACTCAGCAAGCTACCCTCAAGATCTGCTGCACATAGTACTTTGGCCTGTTCAATTGTCCTGGACTGTCTGGTGTAAATAGAGACTGGTGGGGTTGCCAGGCACAATTCTTCCTTACAGGCTTCAAACTCTTTTTTCTTTGTAATCCTCTAGTTTCTTCTGCAGTTTCTTTAATTTCTTTTTAATTTCATGTTCCTCACACTTAGTTTTTTTTCTGCTCATCACCAATGTTACAATCGCAGATGTAGTCTCGTAGTTTACAAATGATGTAGATTTATTAGGTTCTGATCAGGTTGCAGGTAAATCAGGTAAAACAAGTAAAGCCCCACAAGGAGCAGCATCCTTCGGCTCAACCCTTTTCAATCGAACTGCACATCCAAGCACAAACACTCTCAACATTCAAACCATCCAATGACTTCACTCACTGGTTGAGCAGCGGGGAACATCAAGACTGTGGGAAGAACACTGTGGAATGGCCCTATATTGTTTGAAGTTTTGGAAATCATGGGGTTTAGCCCAGCGTTCCTAGTTTGGATGCACCTACTATACGAGGCCCCGATGGCCCAAGTCAAAGTTAATGGCACGGTATCCAGCAGTTTCATTTTGGGCAGAGGTACTAAGCAGGGGTGCCCACTCTACCCATTGATATTTGCGCTTGCCCTGGAGATCCTTGCAGCTTGGATCCTTCAAGACCCAATTGTACATGGCATTTCTTGGGGGGAGTCCTGGGAAGAGCGCATATCTTTATATGCAGATGATTTTCTCTTCTATGTGGCAACCCCCCCACCGGCAACGATCACCCCCCTAACGCACATACTACAAACCTTTGGCCAATACTCCGGGTATATTGTGTACTGGGACAAATCCCTCATGTATTTGATAAATGATCCCCTGCCGACACTTCCTAGAGACCTCTGTCTCCCCTTGGCCTCTGAATATTTCAGATATTTGAGCATCCATGTAACTATGGACCCCACTATATTTTATCAGCTAAATCTGAAGCCCATGCTTGAACGATTCGAATCTGATGTATGACACTGGAGAACGCTCCTCCTTTCTCTTTTGGGGAGAGCAGCAATGTTCAAAATAATGACATTACCCCTCTTGCTCTATGCACTGCAAAGCACCCCCCATTGAATTCCTGATCCGTTTTTCCACTCCACCGAATCTCTCCGCCATTCACTCCTAAGGCATTGGTCCCCACCTCGGATAGCACTCTCCAAGTTGATGCGAGGGTGTATGACGGAGGCATTGGTCTCTGTAAGATTTGGGGGTCTCTAGTTGGCACAGGTGGGTAATTTGTGACAAAAAAGGACCCTCTCCTCTAGTCAGGGTCAGGGGGTACACTCCTAAAATAGCCCCTGCTCACCCCCTTGGTAGCTTGGCACGAGCAGACAGGCTTATCTCAGAGGCAGTGTGTAAAGCATTTGTGAACACATACAGTGATCCAGTGACAATACAACAAATGGATGCCACACAGGTTGTATATTTATAAAAATAAGTATCTTTTATATAGATTTACCAAAGGCTATAAACAACAAAAATAATCCACAAAACTATTAGAAATCAAGATTTCTTAAAAAAAAAATGCTTAAATCGAAGTTCTGTGTGTCGGTAGCCCTGTCCAGCTACAACGTTGCTGAAATACACAGAGTCTAACAAATCCAGCGGACCGTGTCGGTACGGGCCCATTCAAGTGTCGACAGACTCAGTTACAGTACCTTTACTTGAGGCGTTCGTCGCAGTGCAGAAAAGAAAGCGTGGCAGGATGCATTGCCCCTCGATGCGGTGCAGGCAACGGCCCGTTGACGGAGTCGGTGGGTCCGAGGCGTATGTTGCAGGGCGAGATGGTGCTTCGATGCAGTGCTTGCAGCTTGCGGTGCGGCAACAGAGCCAGATTGCGGGAGCTGGCTTTGATCAGTCCGGACAGTGGTACTAGTCGGGCGGGGAGTCGCGAAGTGTGCGAGCGGTGCCCAACTCCGATGTGTTCACAGGACTCGAAATCAGCAACAGTGATTGTGTGGGTCAGACCAGTTCGATTTGGCGTAGCGAGGCGTTGCACGTCGTGGTGTCCACAAGTCGCGGTGCAGGCAACGGCTCGGTGACGGCGTCAGGACGGAGTCGGTGAGCTCAGAGCTTGCGTTGTTCGATGCAGACGTTGTTCGATGCCGTGCCTACAAGACACCGGGGCAGTCGTGAGAGTCGGTCACAGCTCCCTGCCTCTTTAGCCACTGAAACAGCATTTCCATCAGCAATCCACAAAGGGGGGTGAAGTCTACTGATCCTGAGACTTTGGTCAGGGGGCAAACTCTTTTCCAAACCCTTGGAGCTCCTTCACAAGTTAAAAAAAAGCACACAAAGTTCCTTTCTTCTTCCTTTGGCAGTCAGGCAACCACTGCAGGCCAATTCCTCAAGCAGCACTTCAGCTTAAGGATAGTGTATCCTCAGTTTCTTCAGGTTCCTCTCCTCAGCAAAGGTTTCTTCTTGTAGTCCAAAAGTGATCTAATTTCTTAGGATCAGGGTCCCAATATTTATACCCCATAATCCTTTGGCCTCTGAGGGCAGAGGGGCCTTTGCCCAGTCCAAACCAGTTCAGAAGCACTCTGTTGACAAGACTCCTTCTTTCCTTTCACAGTGCAGGGCAGAAACATCAGACGCCCCACAGTAGGTGGAGCCAGCATTGTGGAGGGAAAGCACATCCCTGAGCACTTTATTGACATTATTCCTTCTCTTCTTTCACAGTGCAGGGCAGAGACATCAGACACACCACAGGGGGTGTGCCAGCTCTGTGGGGGGCAGGCACAGTCCTATTCAGGTCCCAGGTGCAACTAGATGCAGATCTCTCTTTTCACTACTGGGCTGACTCATTCTGTCTCCTGGAATCCCCAGCCCTGTCACTCAAACTCCAGACAAGGAATACACAACCTAGCAGAGACAGGCCTGGATATTTAGACAAGAAAATACCTACTTTCTAAAAGTGGTATTTTCAAAAACAGATTGTTAAAACTAACTTCACTAAAAGATGTATTTTATCATTCTGAGATCAGGCATACTGAACTCGAATTTCCACCATGTTCCCTGAATCAGTTTGGATTATAAAATGTAATAATCTAACTGCCCATTCTGGCCTATAGAGAACAGGTAGCCTTGCAATAGTGAAAAACGAAAATGGCTGTAATTCACTATTAGAACATGCCACACTCACACACCAGGGCATGTCCTACCTTATACTTACAATACACCCTGCCCATGGGCCTATCATAGGGGTATCTGATATGAAGAAAAGGGAAGGTTTAGGGACTGGCAAGTGGGTGCACTTGCCCAGTCAGCATGACAGTACCAGACTGCACACAGGCTCTGCAATAGCAGGCCTTAGACACATTTCACAAGGCTGCTTCTGTGGGTGGCACAACCGGTGCTGCAAGCCCACCAGCAGCATTTGGATTTACAAGTCCTGGGCACACTCAGTGCACTGTACTAGGGTCTGACAACTAAACCAAATCAGCCAATCATGGAGTCACTAATTCATACATTAATTTACAATAGGGAGAGCATATGCACGTTAGCACTGATCAGCAGTGGTAAAGTGCCCAGAGTCATAAAACCAACAAAAACAGGTCAGGCAAAATACAGGAGGAAGGTAAAAAGTTCAGGGATGACCCTGCAAAAAGGGCCAAGTCCAACAGTCTCCCCGACATTAAAAAATACTATTGGGCATCACACTTGGCAGTCAACAACTGGGAAAATATGTCTTGGGCTGACCCCGCCCTCAGGCTTGAAAGACTCTCAATAGAACCAAAAGGATACCTAAGCCTACTCTATCGTTCCACTAAAACAAAGACCTTGTTACCCAAGACACATACTGTGACACAAATTTGGAGATCTGCCATGTAATTTCTAGGCTGGAAAAAGAAACTTACAGACATGACTCCCCTATGGATTAGCGACTTACTCTCTCAACTCCGCTGCCTACATGGTTTCAAATCATGGAACCTCATAGGGATATCTTCGCTGGGAGATATATGGAAGGGGGGAAGAATGCTTCATGGTGGGAGCTACAGACCCAATACAAGTTGGCGCCCCAGGATGTCTTTAAATACTTACAGCTCCAGCATGCCCTTAAGACCCATATCTCCACTGGTACCCCTGTCCCAGATACCTCCCCAATGGAGGATAGAGTCCTAACCCAACCGCTGCTCAAATAAATGGTCTCCCTAATATACAAGAAACTAATTAATAAATCCCCCAATACTATCAAATTACTCAAAGCTAAATGGAAGGGAGATATTGGAAGCTGTGACGAGGGGGAGTGGGAAGAGGCTCTAAGTACATTCCGTGAAGTGGCCATACAAGCGGGGTTTAATTTGATTTATTTACGTGTATTGCACCGCTCTTATTACTCATGCACAGCAATTCGGGCCGTGAGCAGCTCCCCAACTGGCGAATGTCTTAGAGGTTGCGGGGAGGTGGGCACTTTCTTACACTCTGTTAGACCTTGCATCATTGGCCTGAGTCTCTCCTCCATTTTTTCTGTTTGCCTCCTCTGTTTACGAGGTTTTTGCTGGTATATCGCTCTGGGCACTGTGCCACTGCTGATCAGTGCCGCGGTGCAAGTGCTCCCTATGTTAAATTACTGTATTGATTGAATTCCATGTTTGGCTTATTTTGTTTACTGTCAGTCCCTAGTCTAGTGCACGAGGAGTGCCAGGGCTTGTAAATACAAATACTGCTAGTCGGCTTGCAGCACGTATTGTGCCACCCACACGAGCGGCCTAGTAAAAGTATGTCTAAAGGTCTGCCATTGCTAGACCTACGTGCAGTCTAGTACTGTCACGCGGACTGCGTGAGTACACTTACTTGCCAGTCCCCAAACCTTCCCTTAACTTCATATTAGTCACCCCTATGGTAGGCCCGAGGGCAGGGTACATTGTAAGTATAAGGTAGTACAAGCCTGACGAAGTTGGCATGTCCTAATAGTGAACTACCGCCATATTCGTACTTCACTATTGTAAGGTTGCCTGCTCTCCATCAGTTAGAATGGGCTGCCGGGATTATTAATGGTATAATCCTAGCTGGCTCGGGGAGCAGGGTGCTTTTTGTAAGGAAATCGCTATTTACCACCAACTTGGAGTTGGTGGTAAATAGCGATTCCTTAAGGCTGAGGGACAGTGTGTTTGTGCTACCTACATTGCATTTAAGGAATCAGTATTTCTGATTCCTTAAATGCAAGAGCAAAATAAGGAATCGCTATTTAGCGATTCCTTATTTTTCTTGTAGGTTTAGTCACCTACATCGCACATGGCTAAATAAAGGTCAGTAATGCTGAAATTTACCGAATTTCGGCGTTACCGGCCTGTATTTAGCCACCTATATCTGGCCCTTTATCTCTTTCTGAATATCCCAATTAGTCTCCCTGCATTCTTTTTTTAGAGGCTTTATAATTTAATGATTACATTGTTCCTGGCAGCTATGCATGCCAATGATAGAGCTGAAGAATACTACTAATACTACAACTACTAATAATAATAGTAATATTAATAATACTGAAGCATATAGGCCTGTTCACAAACTACATTTGGTAGTACATAAAGTAATACTACAATAGTTGTACTCACTACAAAATGCTATTCTGAAACCTACGGGCAGAGACAAAGACTTCCGCCTCTTCTAACTGTTCTGTGCAGAGATCTTAGCCAAGGTGACAGAGAAGGGCACAGCGGCCAGGACAGCTGACTCCGGAGCGCAGGTCTCACGGTTTGATTACTGGCGACAGCTCAGCTCAGCACCATGTGACTGGGCAATTGCTCATTTAATCTCTCCAATGGCCCCCAGCACCTTGAGACACTTAGGGGTTAGTAGTTTGCGCTTTACAAATACCAGATTTATTTATGACACTTAGGTCTCCCAAGTACCTCACATTACAGGGTTGGACTATCCATGCACATTCCGATAACCCACAGAGGGGTTCAGACAATCTTTAATGGAGGTATAGACGACTAAATGGATGTGCATTTAAGACACAGCCACCCTACAAATGGAGTATGAATGTGGTAGCAAATGGGCTCCAGACACAGAAGACAATGGTAATTTTGCCATATCCTTGAATCATGCTCCGCTTTCCAACTTAGGTCTTGAATTTGATTTTAGCGGGGGGTACACCCTCGCTGCCAAATGAAAGATCTTCCCTCCTCATTTAGAATTGGGGGAACCTCAATATGTAGATTGTGGAGACTACTCTGTCTCCGCAGCCTACATACACCTCCGATGGGGTACACAGACAAAATATCGATTTTTAAATATCGATATACAAAAATATCGAAGTTTAAATATCGATGGGACAAAATATCGAAGGTAAGTAATATCGACAGTCTAAATATAGATATTGGTATGATATCAGTAATATCGAAGTTGTAAATATCGATGTCAATAATATCGAAATTAATAACTTTGATGTTACTAATATCAATTTTTAAATAAATTTAGTGTATATTATATTGTATTTATTATGTTTTATTATTTATTTTTAATGTAATTTAATTAAATATTGTCTTTTACTACTGTAGCGGGTTGTGGGTTTATAGGGGAATAGGGTGGGAAGTAATTTAATTATGTTAAATTAATTATTAATTAGTAGGAATTATTAATTAATTAATTGAGAAATAATTTTTAATTATTTTTAATTAATTGATTAATTGATAAATATGTTCTGTAGCGGGTTATGGGTTTATAAGGGAATAGGGTGGGAAGTAATTTAATAATAATTAATTAATTGATATATGTGTGTACATATTTTAATTAATAATTAATTGGTAATTAATTTCTATTAATTAGTTAATTAATTAATATAATTTTTGACATATTTATATTTATTAATTAGTTGGTAATTAATTAATATTAATTATTTAATTACATTAATTATAGTAATGTTTTTTATATATAATTTATTGTTATTCTTAATTAATTAATTGGGAAAAATAATATTACTTATTAAATTAAATTAATTACAGCAAATGTGCTAATATATTTACTTTATTGTTATTGTTAATTAATAATTAATTGGTAATTAAATAATATTAATTAATTTTGGGTAAAGGAGTATTTTTAGGGTTCAGGGTCAGTTTTCAGTTTTTGGGTAAAGGGGTATTTTTAGGGTTCTGGGTCAGTTTTCAGTTCATGGGTAAAGGGGTATTTTTAGGGTTCTGGGTCAGTTTTCAGTTTTTGGGTAAAGGGGTATTTTTAGGGTTCTTGGTCAGTTTTCAGTTCATGGGTAAAGGGGTATTTTTAGGGTTCAAGGTCAGTTTTCAGTTTTTGGGTAAAGGGGTATTTTTAGGGTTTAGGGTCAGTTTTCAGTTTTTGGGTAAAGGGGTTTTTTTAGGGTTCAGGGTCAGTTTTCAGTTTTTGGGTAAAGGGGTATTTTAAGGGATAAGGGTCAGTTTTCAGTTTTTGGGTAAAGGGGTATTTTTAGGTTTCAGGGTCAGTTTGGGTTTTTGGGGTACAGGGATATTTTTAGGGTTCAGGGTCAGTTTTGGGTTTTTGGGGTACAGGCATACAGGGTAAAAACAAAAAAAATTACATTAAATCAAAAAAATTACATGAAAAATATTAAAATTACTTTAAATTATTAAGTGTTTTATTTATTTTAAATGTATATGTATTATTTTAATTTTGTTTTAATATTTTTATTTAATAGTTGTAAAATTATATGTATTTTAAATTTATTTTTACATTATTATTAATACATTTAAAAAAACGATATTTTTAATTCCGATATTTTTGTACTTCGATATTATTTTTTCGATATTTTTGTACTTACCTTAATGAAGATAGGATTCCGATATTTTTGCTGTCGATATTTTTGCTCCGATATTTTTGCATATCGATATTCTGTCTGTCGATATTATGTCAGACATTCCTCCGATGGCCCGACAGAGAAAGGGCCATTGGTGATTTGGCCATGTGTTTGCCCAATGAATTTAGAGGGAGGGAACACATTTTTTTTAATTAAATTTGTTTTTATTGCAGAATTAGAAACCATTGCATACAATTGCTCAACCAGTACACTCATGGTGTCCCCCCGCATCAATCGTAAGAGCTTAGATCATACACAGCCTTTCAGCCCGCATCCCGGAGGCCGGGCGGCACAGCGTCCCAGTTAGTAGCAAGACATCATGGTGAGCGTCCCTGAGGGACAATGGTCGAAATCGCTTTACGTATCTGCATTTTACCCCCCCAACCCCTAACCTATCCCCAACATCAGCCATCCTAGTCCAACATTCCAGTGCTACGGAGCTGCTGCAGTCCCGTTCCCCGTTCCCTACGAGGGCCTCGTCATGTCCGTCCCATGCTCCCCTGCCGCCCCCCGCTATCCTCCCACTCTCCACAGACCCAATAAGCAGTCCCAATCCAGAATCGCTGCCGTATCCAATCTGTCTCCCGGCTCCTAGCCCACCCCTGAACAACCCCTAAACAACCCCTAGTCCCACCCCACCTGCAACCGCTAATGGTGTGTGCCATGTTCCTGACTCTTGCTTGGGTCCCGCTCAGATCCGCTGAGACCTCCGTACCCGTATGCCTCGCGGTGTCCTTGAGTCCTATCCATTCAGTCCTCATCCTCCACTAATGAATCACGCAAAGCCTGCACTATCAATTCCCATGCACGCGCTGACTCTAAGGTCTTTTCATTATCAAGCTTGACAGCCTGCCTCATTCGGAGCACACTCTCGCACTCGGACCACCTCAACAAGTCATTCGTCCACCTCCTCACAGACGGTCCCTCCCTGGACTTCCAGTGCCAGGTAATCTCTCGCTGCGCCAGTATCAGCCCTAGGTCAATAAGCTTACTTGTCACCTTAGTGTGTTTAGTGTGTGGAAACCAGAGCAACAAGCACGCCGCCATATCAAACTCCACCTCCCTGTCGGTCACTGCATTGAGAAGGTCCCCTACCTCCGCCCAGTAAGCTTCTAATTTCGGACAGCCTCAGAGCAGGTGATCCATATCTGCCTCCAACGCCAAACACCTCAGACACCGCGCTTCCTGCACCTGGAAGTACCGTTTGATCTTCTCCGGAGTCAAGTAGGCCCTATGTAATACAAAGAAGTGCACCTGCTGGAAGCGCGCGTTCCTCGTGCCCTTCCACGTGCGCTTAAGAATATGGCTCCACACCGTATCCGGAATGGGCCTACCTACGCTCGCCTCCCATTTCGCTTTCAGCCCCAGGAGCGGTTCCAGCCCCTCATGCAGCATACTATTATGTAGGCAGGTCACCGCCTTAAAGGTGCCAGCGGCCATCACTACGTACTGGCATGCCATAGTCGTGTCCGGTTCAATGAGCCCCCCTTTCCAATGCTTCTGAATGGCCGCCACCACCGCCGCATGCAAGAGGAAGCTCCCCTCCGGCAGCCCAAACTGTTCCTGTAGGACCCCGAAGGGCACCAATGTCCCGTCAACATACAGGTCCCCTACCACTTGCAGACCCAACTCCTCCCATTCCGACAGTGGGGACCAATCGCCCCCGTGCGGCAGTGCAGTCAACATGCCTATCGGTATCTCCGGTGCATACGGTCGGGTCGCCTTCGCCCTCCTCAGACTCCTCTGCCAGCACGACCTGAGCGTCCGCTCCTCCATAGTGAGGCCTCGCAGCTCCAGCTTCTGCTGCATGACGATATAGGCCAGGACATGGCGTTGTATCCCCAACTCTCGGTCGCACTCCGGCCCTCTGAACACCCTAGCCACGTGCTGTGTAAGAACCTGAAGCTGCGCTGCCAGGTAATACAGCTCAAAATCAGGGACGGCCATCCTCCCTCAATCTTGGGGCGAAGCAACGTGTTCAGTGCCACTCTACGGCGGCCATGCCCCCAAAGGAAGTCAATAACCATCGTCCGCAAGTCCCGAAAGATCCTCTGAGGAATCCAGATGGGCAGCGTTCGAAAATAATACAGGAGTCGTGGGAGCGCTACCATTTTCAACAGAGCAATCCTACCTAACACCGTCAGGGGGAGGGATGCCCAAAAGGACATACAACCTCTCAGCGCCCGTACGCACCGTCCAATATTGCCCTCTGTTAGGTCCGCGGCCTCGTGGTAGATACGGACTCCCAAATAAGTAAAGCAAGATGGCTCCCAGACCACCCCCAAGTCACGTGCGGAGCAAGGTGCATCCGCCCGGAGCGGGAAGACACAGGTCTTCGTCCAGTTAACCCTGAGGCCCGACAACTGGTCAAACTCAGACAGCATTTCCATCGCCCCTTCCAGAGCCCGTTCCGTGTCCTCCATATATAGCAGTAGGTCATCCGCGTACAGCGAGATGTGGTGCAGCTGCCCACCGCTTGCAATCCCTGCATACCCGTCTCCCGACCTGGCATGCACCGCCAAGTGTTCCATCGCCAGTGCGAACAAAAGAGGGGAAAGGGAGCACCCCTGTCGCGTTCCCCTACCAACTGGATAAGACGCGGACACCAAATTGCCCAGGCGTACTCGCGCCGTTGCCGAGGAATACAGCACCTTCGTCCACCTGCGGAACCCTTCACCAATACCAAACCTCACCAGCACTTCATCCAGATAGACCCACTCCAAACTATCAAACGCCTTCTCAATGTCTACAGACAACACCGCCTGGGCACCATCCGTATCTACTGTACCATCCAGTATCCCAACCAGGCGACGAATATTTAACGCCGTGCTCCTCGTGGGGATAAACCCCGCCTGGTCCCTGTGCACCAGGCCAGTCATGTGTGGGGCCAACCTGGTGGCCAAAATCCGGCTCAATATCTTGTAGTCCACCGTCAGCATAGACAATGGCCTGTAGGACCTCACATCAGTCGCTTCCCTGCCGGGTTTTAGCAACGGCACTATCAGTGCTTCCCTCATTGACCCGGGCAGACCCCCCAACCTGTAAGCCTCCGTGTACACCACCAGCAGTCTGGGCGCCAAACTATCAACGTACTTCTGATAGAACTCTATTGGTAGGCCATCCACACCGGGCGTTTTATTTCGCGCCATGTGCTTAATGGCCGTCCTGATCTCGGCCAGCGTGATAGGCCCACCTAAGTCTTTTGCATCGTCATCGTCAAGGACCGGAAGCTGCCCTGACTCCAGATACGCCGTGATTTCGTGGGCCTCTACTCCCAGCTGACTCTCGTACAGCTCCGCATAATAGGCCCGAAAGCACTCCAGCACCGCCGATTGGGAATACACCGTTTCCCCCTGTGCATTTTTGATGCTTAGGACCGGGCAGCCTCTGAGTTCGGGATTAGCAAGCCTGGCCAGGAGCGTACCCACCTTATCCCTTTCGGCATGCGCTCTAATGGCGTATTGTCTGTAGTCATAGCTCCGGAGCCGTTCCGTTTCGGTGGCTACCACCTCCTTCGCCTCCATCAACCGGGCCTGCAATTCCGGTCGGGTCGGCCTACACCGCTCCAGTTCCTTCAGTTTCTCCTCTGCACTGGCAAGCGCATTCAGCACCGACAATCGAGCATTCGAAAACCTACCCAAGCATACATCTCTCACCACCACTTTCATCGCATCCCATTCGGTGGCCCTGCATGTAGCTGTACCCTCATTCTCACTGAAATACTGATCAATGCCCTGTTGGACTGCGTCACTGAACACCGAGTCCTCCAGCGTGTCGGGCCGGAGCCGCCATGTTGGAATCGCAGAACGCTCCCGCTGCCATTGGACATGCACCAGCAGAGGATTGTGATCCGAGATGGTCCTGGCCAGATACTCCGTATGAGAGACCAATGGGGCTAGGGACCCGCCACACAGTACCGAATCAATTCTGACATGTAGAGCATGGAGTGCTGAGAAAAAGGAGTAGTCTCTAACATCCCTGTGTTGTTCCCGCCACACATCCAACAGCCCCCACCTATCCTGCCAATCCTTCCTATGCATGGCTAGCTTGCATACCGGGGAGTCAACCAGGGGAGGGTGAGATCTGTCTAAGGCCACATCCGTGATCGAATTAAAGTCCCCCCCCAATATCACAGGGCCCGCTAGGAAGGAGGCCAAGGACCCGGACAAACCATCGAAAAAGCGGGCCTGATCAACATTTGGAGCATATGCACAGCTGAGAACCACATCCCGACCATATAACCTCCCCTCCACCGCCACATATCTACCCTCGGGATCCACCACTTGATTCAGCACCTGAAACGGTATCCCCGCCCTCACCCATATCAGTACCCCTCTAGCGAACGCTGAGTAAGTGGTGCCAAAAACCTGACCCCGCCATCTCTTCTGTAGTGCGGTGCATTCCTGTTTCGTTAAATGAGTCTCCTGCAACATGGCAACCTGAACCCCCCTCCTCACCAAATACGCATGCACTTTGCGGCGTTTGACCATAGTTCGCAGCCCTCGGACATTCCACGTCAGGTATTTCAAGTAAGGTAACGTCCCCATACCAGCATAGAGCGATCCAGTTCAAATGCAGCCAGTCAATATCCACACCATAGCAGTTCCCCCCCCCGAGAACAAACTATTGAAAAGAAAACTCCCCGAACCCCACTCCCCAGGACAGAGCCCACAAACCCAGTGTCAGCCCCGATCCAAACCTGAAACCAAACACACATCTGACTAACCTGTGGTCGCCACCACAGAAGGCCGTAAGGGCCCTGGGGGGGTGAGTTATCGCCGACCCCGGCAAGCGGAGCCCGCGCCCCGCGCTCTCCATCCCGCAATGCCAACGCGGCACCCTGCCCCGCGACCCACCCAGATCCAACAGGATGCCACCCTACCAAAAATCGTGTCCAAGTCCCAATGAAAAATCAGCCATGAAAAATCTCATCAGACGTCTGGGGGGTGACCACCGGCCCCTTCGAGCTTTCCGCCTCCGAAAGTTCCTCACCGGTCCTGCCGCCGTCGTCGCCAGAGTCCGTCGCTGCCAGTTCACTCTCCGGCTGCGATCTCGTAATGGCCGCCGGCGCTGCAAGCGCCTCTCTCTTGTCCGCAGCCATTTGGGCCTCCCGTTTCTCTCGCTGGCGCCTATTACCGGAGCGGATCCTTTGGGACTGCCGGACCTGAGGCGGTTTAGGCCGATCTCGTCGACTTTTGTGATTCCTGTCCGTGCCAGCTCTGTATGATTCCAACCACAGCCATGCTTCATCCGGGGTCTGAAAAAAGTGCGTGGCCCCATCCAGGATTATCCGCAGCTTGGCCGGGAAGAGCAAGGAGTACTGGATGCCCTCCTCCCTCAGTTCCTTTTTCACTGCCAGAAATGATGCCCTATTCTTCTGGACTGCCTGAGTGTTGTCCGGGAAGATCGTGACCCTGCTGTTTTCCACCTCATATGGGCCCGAAGCCCGAGCTCTCTGGATTAGGAGGTCCCGGTCCTTATAATGAAGGAGCCTCACCACCATCGGTCGGGGGGGGGCGGCCAAGCGCTGGCGGGCGAGCCGGCACCCTGTGAGCTCGTTCCAATGTAAAGAAGGAAGTAAGTCCCTCCGGTGCCACCACAGTCCGGAACCATTCCTCGATGTAGGCCACCGCATCCTCCCCCTCAATCCGTTCCGGCAGGCCTACGACCCGCACGTTGTTCCTTCTGTTGCGGCTTTCGGCATCCTCCGCCCGTCGTTCCAGCATGTCCAGCCGGGTCAGGATGTCTGTTATCTTATGTTCCGCGGTCACCACCGCCGGTTTCAGGTCCAATAAGAGCTGTTCATGGTCCTTCACCTTATCCGCCAACTTGGCGTGATCCGCTCGCAGGAGCCCCAGCCCCGTAGCGACCTGCGCAATGTCCTGCTGCAATGCCTCCTTGGTCGACGTGATAGCATCCAGTATGGCATCCAAGCGTCGGTGGAGCCTCTGCTCCTGATCCACCATCGGCGGGGGGCCCTCGCCGACCTGGGTTAGTGCGGCCATCTCCTCCTGGCCCTGCTCCGTGATGGTCGCTCCCCCAGCAGCCGCCATCTTAGGTTGCTCTGTCGCCTCCGCACGGGCAGAGGGCCTCGCCAAGTCCAAGTCCCAACAACCACTGTCCAGTGGGACGTGCGTCTCAGCAATGATCGCGACAGAGTGCCACCACAATGCCCGCAACTCCAGGGAGCTGGAGGACCAGCGCCGTTCACCTCACTGTTACCAGGTCCGGGGGGTGGGGGAGGGGGAGAAGGAGTAGAGACGAGTAGTCGCCCCCAGTTGCCCTGAACAGATGCTGGGCACCAAACTCCCCGCCTTCAGGACCGCAGCTACAGCCCCCACAACTCCGATCTCGTAGGAGCGGGCCACCCCACCAGTCGAAGCCAATTCCGCTCAGTTTCGGTTTCCGAGGCCATCGGTCCGCGCCGCCGCCATTTTCTTCACACTCCGGGTGACACCTCGGCCATCGTCTTACGAGGTCTCCACGGGGCCAGCGAACCCTAAAAGTGCTTTCCGCCGCTCCCCAGTGGCTCCCCAACTCTTCGTAGGCCAGTCAGATCGACCAAGGGTCGCTCCGGGTGCTGATTTCAGGAGAATTAGCGGGACCCTGCGCGGAGCTGCAAGCTCACGCCGCCATCCCGATCGGCGTCCTAGCCACGCCCCTAGAGGGAGGGAACACATGGTCCATTTTCACTATCCATCACTGCCAGGTAAAACCTGTGATTTCGTTAATGGAACGTTGGCGCTGAGCTGAAGAGAATGTGAGCGTTGGGAGTGGAGGGCTGATATGATAGGAGTCAGGAAAAAAGCAGAAGTAGCAGCCTCAGGTTTCTTAAGGCTCATTGTGAGAGAGGTACTGTTGAGACGAGATTGTTCCCTGCATGGTATATGTAGGAAAGTGGCCTTTTTTGCATGGTTACCCGACAATTTTTCCCTGATTTCTATTACATTTTGACTGAATGTGCACTGGGTCCCTGCCAATTAGGTTCCCAGTGCCTGTATTCTTTCCCAAAACTGTACCTTTGTTTCCACATTTGTCACATCTCTGGCCCACATATAAGTCCCTTATACTAGGTACCGCTGGCACCAAGGGCCTTCAGCCTAGAGAGGGTCTCTAAGTGCTACAGCAAGTATAGTGCCACCCTCAGAGACCCCTCACCTAACATATACTGCCATTGCAGACTGTGTGTTTTGGTGCAGACAAAACTTAAGAGTTGACATGGTACAAATCTCAGTGTGCCATTCCCACATATATTACCTGTGGCGTAGGTAAATCACCCCTTTAGCATTCTTCACAGCCCTAAGGAAGGGTGCACTATCTGAGGGCATAGCTGTATGAGCAATATGATCCGACAGTGTCTAAATCCTTTCTTAGAAACTGTAAGTGCTGTGAAGCCATATTGAGTACATGGACTGGGAGTTTCTCATTCCGACTTCACAGCTCCATGATGGCTTTACTGAAAGCGAGGAAGTTTTGTCAGGATTCCTGCCACAGCTCAGCTCTCTTGACTATCACAAAATACTGGTGTGACTCATACAATTCCTCCCAGCACTTATGAATGAACAAACGTTTGGTACCCTGACTTTTGACCATATTACATGCAGTTGGTAATAGCTAGCTGCAGCTAGTGTTCCCCAGTTTGTTTGAAAAGACTTAATAGCTTATACAAATGTTTTACCATGCATATGCAAGGTAAGATTTCAGGCGCCAAGGAAACATCCACAAAATTCACCAAAGAATAAGCATCAAGCAACTGGCATAGATTACCTCGATGTGAACCTCTGAAAGATTGCCCTGATCAAATTAATCCCCTGTACCTGTTCGTAAGCTTAGCCTCTTTGCCTGCCACTTACCTGTTTCTCGGCTTCCAGAACTCTGTCTAGCCAATTCCCTTGAACCTCCCGCTTCGACCTAACCGCAAAGAACATCCCAAATTAGTCTTGCACCTGGATGGAAGAATGAACATGGAAACAAGGAGAGCAGCATTAACAGACTTGATTTTACTATGTGTTGAGCTCAGTCACAACATTGTGCTGCAAAAAAATGGTTGCCAGTGCTTTTGTTCATCTTGTACATAATGTTGTCAGGGCTCTGCCAGAGAGGACTTGGAGGAAGCTAACCCCGTTCAAATTTGCTTGTGGGTTTGATGCTGAAATCATACTCACTACAGAAAATGTGATAAAGGAGCCTTTACGGGCAATCTAAATGAAAACAAAACAACAACAAAGCTAAAGGTTGGTTGAGATTTGACAAGCTTTTGTGGGGTGATACCTTAAGAGATAGAGTTAATACTAGACCTATTATTTGTTTGTTTATAGGTGCCATATCTGCCAGTACCATTCATCAGACTGGTGGGAATGCCTACTGCAGTGTTGCTGTTGAGTAAGCGAGCCACTGCATCTTTGATTCTACACGCTCTCTCCATCTCAACCCCCTTCCCCCAGGGATTTGCCACCAGAGAACTGTCTCCTGTAAATCGAGGGTAAGTCTCGGGAGGGTTCAGGAATGAGAGTCGCTGCCCCATTGGAATCATCTGGTATCCAGGTAAGTGGCTTATGACAAGTTTGGTATCAAACTTCTCAGCACTATAAACCCACACTGATGCCAGCGTTGGATTTATTGTAGGCCTAGGCGGTAAATTTGTTCCGCTCGCAGAATTTAGGTAATTTGGGTAATTTCCTGTTCCACGGAGAACGCAGAATTGCCCAAAATTACGGGATCTGCGGCTTCGCTGAATTTTTGACTTGTTCGCGCTTTCAAAATGCGTGTTCGCAAGATATTTCTCCCCGAGCACGCAAACAGCATACGCAAACAGGAAAAAAGCATCACGAACGGGCGGAACAAGCAATTCCACGTGTTCACTGAACGTTTGCATGCTCGCTGACATTTTTTACCATTTCGCTGAGCTTTGTGTAGCTCAACTACGCAAATTCCGCTCTCCACCACTAATTTATTGTAAAATGCACTCAGAGGGCTTCTTAGAGATGTCCCTGAAAAACAACCAACTCCCTAGTGTACAGCTGACTGGTCTGCACCAGCTTGCTACACTCAGACGTATCTTTGACCCCCTGAGGTGGGAGCCTTGTGCTCTTGTGGGTCAGAAACAAAGCCTACTCTGATTGGAGTTGCTTCACACCTACCCCCAAACAGGAACAGCATTCAAGGGTTCCTGCACTTTGTTATGCTAGCCAGGACCTTTCCAGCTAGTGGAAATACCCACCCCTCTGACAAAGAGCCACTTTTGGCAGCAAGGACAGTGGGAACATTTGTAGTCAGGAGAGGTGTGTCTCCACTCATCCAGGACCACCCTTATGGTGTCCTGAGCTAGACTGACCCTTAAGGTGTTCTTTGAAAATCCTCCATGTTGGATGGAAGAATTTTAGCCAATCAGGTTAGAGGATGCCCCTCCCCAAAGGAAGAGGACATACAAAGGGTGTAGTCGCCCTAAAGGTAAGTAGCCCATTGGCTACCACCTGTCAGTAACTGTAACATCCATAAATTCAGCATTCAGCACCCCTGAACCTTGATCCTCAGATTCCTGCAACCTAAGAAGAAGAAGGACAAAGAAGACGCTGTGCAGCCAAGCCTGAAGATGACTAATGATTTGGCCTCAGCCCTACCAGCCTATCTATCGCTTAAGAACCCTGCAAAAAAGAGCGATGCCTGTCCTGCAGCCAGCAACTTCCAGCACCTGAGGAAGACGGCCTGCTCTTCAAAAAGAAAAAGACCAGATTTCTAGAGGACAGCAGAACACAACTCCAAGGACTCCGTATCCAGCTGGAACCACAACACCTGCCGATTCTGCACCCAATGCCCACGGCCTGAGTCTGAGTGGCTCATCTGTCCAGTGAAATCTCCCCATTGATTCTGACCTCAAAACCATCATTGGATGACCTCTCCTGGACCCCACAAAGATGCCTGCAACCTCATCACAAATGATCCCCGTGCCCGTGACCGGCTCCTGTAAAGAAGTTCTGAGGTCCAAAGGCACGCATGCATCCTCATCCTCACGACTTTGTGGAGCCCTGCCAATGGTGCCCAGGCATCTACCTGCACCTTTATCTCCCTGCCCAGCTGTTGGTCACCTTCATCCAGCCTCCTGGTCTGAGCCTGACCCTCTATGTGCAACTGAGATTCCCAGTTACGTGCATTGGGTGCCGGACACTGATTTGCATCTTGCACACAGCCCCCGTGCAGCTGATGGTGTATGGTTGGTGCTGCCTTGTGCCCCATCCCCCATGCTTGCCTAAACCCCCAGCACCTCTGTGGCCACCCGTAGTCTCCATTGACTAACACTGGGCTCAGTGACCTCTGCTACTGGCTGCCCCAGTGCTGCTGGTGGTGCAGTACCTACCTTGATCTTTCCCTTGCCCAGTGTTGTTCTAAACCAGCAAAGACTGGATAAGTAAGTTGAGTACTTACCTGTAAATATACATAACTGTGTTCCTCCCATAAGATTGCATTGCATTTCTTGCTATCTGCATTAAGGGCACGATTATGACTTTTGGCAGTCCGGGGGCAGGCGGAACTCCACTGCAGCACCCCCGCACCACCAAGAGTCGCCACCTGCCAGATTACAACTTGAAAGTGGTCAAACGGGCAGGTGGCGTGGCGGTTCCTGCTGCAGTTCCTCTTTCAAAGGTAGAGGTGAGAACATCACACAAGGCTCCTGCATGGCATGGACTGTAAAGTCCATGCCGTGCAGGAACTCGTGTGCATGCACACAGGGGGGCACATGTTTTACCTCCTGTGTACGTTGATATCCAGAGGAGGCACAGGGGCCCTCTTTGTTTCTTCTTCGTCACTGTTTTAATGGTGGTGGAACTGCCAACGTCCCACCAAGCATATTACGTCCTTAGTACCCTTGTGCCACCTCCAGGGAACTGTGGTTTCCTGGCGGTGATAGCGGCCCCATGGTAGTCCAACCACCCAAGTCATAATAGGGAGGTCGGACCGCCGGTGCAGCGGTGGCTGGACCGCCACCGCCGCGCATCCACAAGTTTGGCGGTAAGGGCCTGATTATGACTTTTGGTGGTGCTGGGCATGAGTCAACACCAGCCAGATTACAACTTAAAAGTGGGCTGGTGAGCTGGGGACGTAGTAATTCCCACTGAGGTTCCTCTTTCAAAGGTAGCAGTGCCTTTGAAAGAGGCACCACAATGGGAACACCACAAAGGGTTCCTGCACGGCATGAACTGTAAAATCCATACTGTGCCGGGCCACAGGGCTACGGCTTAACCCTGGAAAGTCCATGCTAGTCCCCCTGCATCTCTCTAGTGAGTGCTTCGAGTGGCAGTCCACCATACCGCTCCGGAGGCTGTCATTTAAATATCTGTGGATATGGATCACCCTTCTTCCCGAACTGGGCTGGTCCCTCAACGTGGCCCTCTTGGTTAAGAGGGCTAAGGAGGACCTCCTTAAATGGAGGGCGCTTCCTCTGAACCCCCTGGGAGGGTTGCCTTGTTTAAAATGATGATCCTCCCCAGGTTCCTCTACGTCCTCCAGAACACCCCCTTCTGTTACTCCAAGGTCTGGTTCAGAGAGCTGGACAGTCTCATCACGAAGTTCCTTTGGAGTGGTGGAAGGGCCTGGGTGGCTTTGTCTGTCTCTCGGATTCCCTCTTACGATGGGGGCATGGGAATGACACACCTATATCTGCATTTCCTAGCGGTATGTCTACTAGTGATACACGATTGGTTCAATGGGGGATGGTCGGACCCTGCCTACAGGCTTGAGCTGAGCGAAATGGGGATAACGGGCATCCAAGCCATGCTACACGGGGAACCTATTCCGACCTGACTCCCTGAGGTGATGCGCTCGGTGCTCTTGGCATGGCGGGCCTCGCTACGACACACGGGGTGGCTGGGGAAGGTGACCCAGTGCACCCCTCTTTGGCAGGGGGACTGGCTTCGAGAAGTCAGCGGGCTGCAAGTTTTGAAATCATGGGACCTTATTGGTATCTCCCAATTAGGGGACGTGTGGGAAAGAGGCCGGATGCTGTCCTTCCAGGAGCTCCAAACCTGTTACTCCTTACACTCCAATCAACATTACAAATATCTGCAGTTGAGACATGCCCTCCTCACACTTATTACAGGTGACACGAGACTCCCTGAATACAGCCCTTCTGAGGCTCAGACACTGATGGGTGACTTGGGTAGGGGGGGTCTCAGAAATTTACCGTACTCTAGTCAATAACACCCCCACATCGCTAGACAAGTTAAAGGATCAATGGGTGGGCCCTCTTGACGATGTGGACTAGCACGACACCCTATGGCCCCCAGAATAGTTACTGTCTCAGCCACACTCTAGCTGATTCAGTTATACTATCTACATGCAGCATATCTCACCCCCCTGCGCCTGCATCGAGCTGGGTTGCGCCCAGATGCGGCCTGCGCGCGACTCCGGCATGTACCAGCCGACTTCCTCCACATGGTTTGGTCGTGCTCCCGTTTGGGGCAGTACTGGGGGTCCATTGAGGGAGAATTAACTGAGGTGTTAGGCTGGGAGGTTCCCCATGACCCGCAACACTCCTTGTTGGGAATCAACGATGGGCTGGATGGGTCCAGGTCTGACAAGTTGTTTTACAACACAGCTTTGATGGTGGCCAAGCGGGACATTGGGGCGGCCTGAATAAGCCCTCATCCTCCCGCCCTGTAGAAGTGGCGAAAAGGGGTTGACTGGTGTGCGACCCAAGAGAATGCCATGTACACAGCGAAGGGGCGTGCTAAGAAATTCCGTAGAGTGTTTGGGGAAGTGGTTGGGGCTGGTCGAAGGCCCTGATTGACTGGATTCCAATTTTTACCAGGGTTTTTAAGGGGATCTTGATTAGGGGGTATAAAGATGAAGTGAATGTATTTATATCTGTGATTTCCATGCTCTGGCTGATTTGTTCTTCCTTTACTTTTTTTAAAATGAATAAAATTTGCTTATCAAAAAAAATCCATGCCGTGCACAAACTGGTGTGCATGCACATAGGGGGGCACATGTTGTGCCCCCCTTTGTGTATCTACATGAGGAGGAGGCATGGGGGTCCTGTAGGGCCCCATTTGTTACTTCTCCACCGCAGTTTTCAGGGTGGTAGAACCACCATGAAAACCATGGCGCAGAGAAAACTTAAAATATGCTTGGCGAGATGATGGTGGTCCCACCAAGCATATTGCAGCTAAGCATATTGCAGCCTCAGATCCGCCACACCGCCTCCGTGGAATGGTAGTCTCTTGACAGGCTGACCACTCATGTCATAATGGAGTGGATGGTATGCCAGTGTGGTGGTGGCTATACCGGCATCGCCACGTACCCACGAGTCTGGCAGTCCTTGGATCACTAGGCTTGTAATTGGGCCCTAAGTGTTTATCTTCTAAATTGCCAAGTCACTGCTACTGATGATTGACACCACAAAGTATTTTCATTAACACTGTAAAGTATTGTTCTGCTTTTGCAAACACATTCCCACAGTACCTGAAAAGTATTGCTATTTTAAAACTGGTTCCTACCTGCAACTGAGTTTGTCTTGGTTCTAGAACTAAAAGCAACAAAGTAATATTTTTTTTTAAACAATTGGCCTTGGATCCAGTCTTTGAGTGTGTGTAAACATTTCTTGTCTGAGTGTGTACAGCAAATGCTTAACACAGCCCTCTGATAAGTATAATGCTCAACCACACTACCACAAAAATGTATTATCTACTTTAAACTGTGTAAAGCCTCTGGGGATACACTGGTCTCTATGCATACTATACCTTACTTTGGTATAGTATATACAGAGCCAGCTTCCTACAGTATATAGGCACATACACCTGTCGTCAGTGCTCATCTACATGTGTATCAGGTATCCTTAATTTTAATTTTGGCTTTGATGTCACACTAATCTAGCTTGTCGGTAGAGACCTAGATCTGTCCCTAACAATGTTACAAGCCTACCCTCAGAGCTGACAGAGAACTACTGTCCCGATCTTAGTTTTAGTATATAAGTCCATAAGGCAAGGGTGGCACCATACCATGAATTTTGTGAATTTAATTGACAATACCTTTTTATCTATTGATCAAAAGGAGGACAAAGTTCCTAGATCAGGGTGCAAAAGTCACCCATAGATCAAGTTGCAAACAGTCACCAACAAGGGTGCAAAAGTCACCCATGTATCAGGGTGCAAAAAGTCACTAAAAAGGGTGCAAAAGTCACCCATGAATCGGGGTGCTAACAGTCACCCATATTTTAGAACAAAGAGAAATTAAGAAATAAGATAGACTAAAGTAATCCTAGATTTGAAAATGTCCTAATGTGAGAGGGAAAATAATTCTACATCCTCTGCTGCCCTCACACACCCGGGGGGTGTCATGCTTCATCATCGGGCGTTTGCTCCTAATAGGGCTGGCGCTGCAATTCCCTACGGGTCCCCCGAAGGGTCACTTTATTGGAGATCTTTTTTGAGGATTGCCGGATGTTGCATGCGGGTGTGTAGGGATTGGGTAAAAGGAGGGTAAATCAATTTATGTGCACGTGATAGTGTAAAAAATGACTGACCTCAAAAGGATCCATTCGGCCTAGGTGTCAAAAGTCAAGGCCAACATGTTTCGCGCCTCTGTTGCCCGTAGGTCATTGGCGCTTCTTCAGGACCACAATAATAAACAGTGTAGTGCACGTGCTATAATAAGTAAAGATTAAAATGAGAACCCTCTTAACTCAGCCAGGGCGGGTCTGTATACCCTCAAAGTAGTTACAGCTGCTACATGGAAGCCGCTCCTGGGTAACACCAAGGACTCGTTACAAGTGCTCCTCCGATCATTAAGTCAAAAGGACACCCACGTATGGTCGGGAATTGTATTCGGGTGCTGCCTCTTGTGCACCTACCCCTGACTTGACCAGACGCTTGCCGAAAGAAAATAGAGGCGGCAAACCGCAACAATTAAATTGATTATCTGTAGTGCAAATTTGACCTACTGACTCCTCTTCTTTAAATTCCGATGTTGTGTGGAAGCTCAGAACCTTGTACCAACATTCTTTGTATATTTTGAGTTCATGTGCTTGTGTAGGTTGTGTGTAGCACATATATGGTAGAAGAACCTGTTTTGGTTGTGCATGTTTACCATGGTACAAGATGGAGGATGGAGACAGCTTCCTCAAACATTGGAAGTGTATTTTTTGCCTTTATTCATGTGGCTGGAAGGTGGAGATCCAGACAATCACATGAAATTCCTTCAAGACTTTGTTAGCAAGAGGCTGCTGATTAGTTCTTCCAGAGTCCTGCCATTTGGTAGACAGCAGGAGTGAAGTGTTGGGTTGCAGTTTCTTTTGTTCAAGGTGAGGAAGTTTCTAGGTCAGGTCTGCCCTTGTGATTCATTTCTACTTCATAGACTGATAACAGTCAGGTGCAGGTGCCATTTGTTGTGTGTTCCTGCTTAAAGACATCTCCAATGCTACAGGCATCTTTTTACGCAAAGGCTGTGTCTGGAGAGCAGCCTGAGAAGGACACTGAAAAGAGAACCACCCTAAACTGGTTCCGAAGTTTGAAGCAGAGGATAAATACCCCCTGTGTAGAAAATGTGTATAAAAGTGAGGCCCAAGCCACCCACCTTGTTCCAGTTTCACGTTCTTCATGACCAAGAAGGGGACAGGTCTCTAGAGTACTCAGACTACTGTATGACCAAGCTTGATTTCCGACTGACAACCAGTCTCTCAGGTTTGAGAATCATCTAAAGTCTCCCCATTCTGCGGCAGACACTGACTGCCTGTTTCCTATAAACCTGCCCGCCTGCTGAGAGAGAGAAAGGGAAGGAGTCTGCCTGGCCCTGTAGGACAAGAGACTGTCCAGTAGGAAAAGCCTAGCCTCAGACCACTTGACAGAGTGAAGTCAAGTGCTGCCTATTTTGCAGCGCGTTTTCTAGTCTTTCGGTGGTTCCGGGTGAGAACCTCGAAAATCCACTAATCCTATGCATAAATATTTTGCTGTAAAAAATGCTAAAGACTTTTATACTTTTTACCTCAGCATGGATGGCACTCTTCTAATTGAATGCTTAAAAGCTCTGCTAGAAAAACAGGTAAGCAGAGTGACAGTGACAGTGGTATTGTAGGGTATAAAGGAGTTGCTCTCTACCTAAACTTTGGAGCTACCAGGAGTTCCCTCTTCCTCTCTTGCCTAATAGATATAAATATATATATATATATTGCACAGTGGGGTAGTTAAAGTTAGGAGAGACTTTCCATAAGACAAGCGTTTTTTGTTTTTCTAATAAATGTTGGTGCAGTTTGATCAATCTTTATGAAAGTTTCCAAAAAAAGGGTAATCCACCTCAGCTCCTTTCTTGAAATGTTTGGGGTGATATGTCAAGCGAGGGATGAGAAAAAGCGGGGCACCCAAAACGCAAATTCTCCATGCAATTTCCATAAGGAAATTTGAACAGCACTATAGCCAAAGCCACTTAACACAAGTTCACCAAATTTGGAAAAAAGCTACATCTTTACTTAGAAAGCATTCTTTTATGATTTGGTATATATATGTTCTAAGAAATGAAGGTTCAGAATTTATAGACATCTGGGCAGTTGGGTTTGCAGGAAGCTCATGGGACTCTCTTGGTCTCGCGAAATAAAAAAATAGAGTAGTCCCATTGGTTGAGGGTGTTTTTTTTTTACCTATTTGCAGGAGTGGTGCTCCCATGAGAGCGTGTGCTCTGACTTGCTAGCCTCAAAACAAACAGAAAGTTACATTACCATTACAGTACCCCTCTACATGTCCTGAAAATTAAAAATATTTAATGTGTAAGGGGCAGGGTGGGGATACTCTGACCTCATAGCTCTTGGGGGTAAATCCCAAAGGGACACGCCTGCTGTTATATTTTGGAGAAAAAAATAGAGGGGGCACCTTGATCCAAAGACTGTAGGGCATGCGTGGTTGGCGGGTTAACTGACTGCAGGGGTTGGCCTGTGGCCAACACCACATTGCACACAGCCAAAGGCCACGTACAGCAAGAAAGTTGACAGCTCGTTGGGGTAGGTGCAGGCCAGGGTCTTCAATTAACCCAACGTCTCCAATGGCCGAAGGCCGTGTGCGGCAGTGTATTGGTCACCAATGGGTTGTTGGGTATGGCAATATTATCTTACTTTAGGTTCAAACACACCAAGAAATTCCATGAAAAATCAAAGGTTAAAGAGACATTATTATTACGTTTTGTAATGTCCTACTTTACTTAAATGAAAAACTGAAATAAACGTGATGTTATAGTTAAGTGATAATGTCAGTTAAAACATAACATTTTGAACTTAGATAAAACACTGACATTCACCAGTTATAGTTAACTAAAGTAACTATAACGTGTGCTCTGGCTGTAACACTGTAACAAACAAGGGTTAAAGACAACCTATAGTTAGGTAATTTCATCTTGCTGTACCTTAAAAAAAACACAGAATTTCACTGACAAAAACACAGTTATAGTGCAGTCACTGGTACAAAACCAAACCTAAAAAACACTGAAATACACTAGTTAACGTTTTGTGAACTAACTATAATTTGCACCCCGTCATGCACCGCTTATGAACTCACTTATTACATCACTCTTGAAATGTTAAATGACATCTTTGATGATACCAAGAATGACATCTCAAATTACATTATTGATGTCATCATCCAATTATTGTGACAGTGTGCTACATGATTTGTGAACGGGAAGTAGTTCATCAAGCTGTACCTGTGCTCAATCTTCTATCAGCAATCAACTGATAATGAACTTAACCTCCGGCAACATGCAATACATATACCATATCTCATCCACTTGTTATTGGTATTCACCCATCTAACAAACAAAGTGTCCATGGACTTTAATGGGGTCACCCACTTTTTACACCTTGAATGCCCTAAAAATAAATGTTTGTTCATTCTCTAGTCACCTTAATTGGCTCATCAGCTTAAACACCTCACCTGCAATTTTAAGTCAAGAGGTCAACAGGTATGTATTAGCCACTGATAAAGCGTCTTATGACAGCCCCCATGGATATCTCTCAGTATTTTGGTAATACACACTACACACATTCTTGTGATGAGCAGAATGGGCTACAACCTTTTAGCCTTACTTACAATAACACTGTGAGTAACCCAATCTCTAAGTGGGTCTTCCTACATAGTACATTCTTAAAACATGTGCCTTAAACTCATCAGGGAAATTCTGCAAATAAACATCTACATCTTATAAAGTAATTTGTCTATAGCACTGTATTACAACTACTTAACTTGGGCCTGTGCCCAGACATACACAGGTGAATAATCTATTTTGAACAGAAGCTTTGGCTTTTCTCACAGATTCTTGGCAAGAGGCTTTGGCTTGAAGCCGCAACCTACTTTATACTGTGCCTCTGCAACCCACACAAGGTATGCTCAACGTTTGCCGACTTCTTCTTGCATCCAAACCTGTACTGGCAGGTACACTGTGCACCAGATAACTTCTGCCATGAACACCCAGACTTGGCTTCAGCAGCAACGCTATTTCCAATGTATGCACCCACACCTGTGCACACAGCACTTCTACGCCCTGTTGTATTGAAGGCCCTTTATTACCAACTTCTTAAACTACCAACTAAAATGATGTAAGGGTTTATGGAGTAACATGACTTGCAGTGATGCCATCAGTGATGTCATGTGACATGTTGTCAGTAATATTATCAATGTTATCATTTAACATGTTATTAATGATGTAATATATGAGGTTATAATCTGTGCATGACGAGGATCCCGGTATTGTTATTTCCCTGAACTGTCACTGCTGAATATCAGTGGTTTCGAGGTTTTGCTTTTTAACCATAACTGCACTTTAACTGCAGATTTTTTCACTGAATTTGTGTTTTTTTTTAACATGCTTTAAGAAAAGAATGACCAAAACTAACTATAACGTCACTTTAACCTTTTGACTTTTCACTCAATTTCATGTTTTATTTATCATAATCTAAACACACTTCGTTTAGGACCTCAGTTATGTTTACAGTTCTTTGTACCATACCCTGCATATCTGACCCCAGGTGCAGACAGCCTTCAGGTCTGCACTGTGGAAGTGGGGCCCACACCCTAGCCTACAGATCCCAGTTTGGATCTACAGTACCTCAGAAGCAAGCTTCCCAACATTGGGTCAACAGTCACACAGAAACTTCCTTCTCTTCTGTTGGCCCCACACAGGCCAAGCTCTGAATCACACTCTCTGTGAGTGACAGAATCCAGTGCACACATTGCTGCCAGGTTTGTACCCTAACCACAATGGACAACCAACCCCTCTGTGCACGACTATTGGCTATGCTCAGCAAGTCCTTGCAAATGGCCAACCCCGAGGCTCACAGATTATGTTAGTGAACAACAAAGGAAATGTGCAGGCCATGGTCTGTGGCCAGGCCCTGCACCCTGGCTTCCAAGGGAAACCAACTCCACTGTGCATGGTATTCGGCTACCCAGCTCTCCATGAGTGACCGGCCTGTTGCGCACAGCTCAGATGCCCAACTCCACTGCACACTACCTTTGGCTGTGCCTCGGACGGCAGGATGCAGGGCTTGACCTGCAGCCAGGCACTGTGCTTCACCTTCTGCCGCCTGCTCAACCCTGCTATGAGCAGCCTTTGACCATGTGTAGTAGACGTGGGAAAAAAGAGCACGTACCATGCTCTCAACAGTTGTCCAATCTAAAAGGCTGTGCAAAGAGGGACAGGTGCATAGGACTTGGCTATGCACCCTGTACCCCACAGATGCTGAGCCCCACTTCACACCGGCACAGGACTAGTTTTTTTTTGTAAACCGCGGGTCCAGTTTGGATACACGGTTCCTCAGGAGCAAACATCACTACAATGGCTCCACGGTTCCATGCAAGCTTCCTTGCATACAACTGTGGTACCAAGGTAAGAATGCTTTCTCCCAAGGACCTTAGGTAGTACCATGGATATTCATATGTGACCTTCACTTAGTTCACTATTACTAGGCATTAGTACTGCATATCCCACAACGGATTTTTTTTTTTAAACTTTAAACACAGGGGGGCTCTTTGGGACACCCCCCTACATGGACATCACCAACTCCCCTTATGTAACCTTTCAATTTTTTGGGAACTGAGTCCCCGAGTCCTGTAATGGCTCGTGCAAAAAATGTTCTCCATGTCGCAGCCAGCCAATCAAATCGGTGTTTACATGGCCGATAGAATATAAAAGCTCCCTTGGCCAACCGGAAATAAGTCTTTTGTTAATTTTGGAGTCAAAAAGAGTCCTCAGTACTGATATCACGGATTCTCCAGCACATAATGGTCCAGATATTGTCACCTGTTACTGAGGCTAACCCCACTTTGCCCACTCTGTACACCTTTTTAAAATACTAATTTCTCAAAAACTACTGAATGGATTTGGTGTAATTCAGTTTAGCCGTTTTTTTCTGTATCAGTAAATAATCGCTCCTAAGCAATTAAAACGGGAAATCACACGTTTGGGACCCCGCTGCCTAATGGGTCAGCCAAAAAGCATTCCATGAGGGATCCAAAGTGGAATATATATATATATGGGTGATGGACACCTAGCAGAAGGGTTGTGGCGGTCATGAAGAGGTCCCGAGAAAAGCGCTGATTGCGGGACTTTTGTTTTTCTCTTTGGTTTCCTCCAGCGATGTGCCTGTCCCGTTTCCCTGCTCCCTGAGTGAACTTTTCTCCCCCCCCCCCCCCCGGCATCACCTTACCAGAATTGCATTACACAGCGGCATTCTGGTCTGTGTAGTCTGTTACGTGAGAACTGCGTAGGTGAGCCGCTAGACCTTCAGGGGGCGGAGCGGGGCATTACTTAATGAGACAGGACTAAGTTCACAGCAATGGCAGAGGAAGCACTTTTGAGAGAGGCGCTGAAGAAGGCAGGACATGCCGAAATGCATTCACCCAACAAGATCCCTCAATAAAGCATTTTCTTGATTTCCTCTTCGGGGCACTGCTCTTTCTTTGGGGAGGAGATACCGTACATATTTTAATGCGCCTGCCAGAGCGCATTTGAGTGCACCCCCGCCACACAAGAGGTCTGGATTTTCCTGGCGTGCTCTGTGGAGCTTGGAACTTTGGCAGTGTGTTAGCACTAAGGTCCGGAACCCACCACGACGCAAGGAGGATACTGCGGTTGGAAGGTATTCATACCTCCCACTTTGGGCAAGCACGCTTTGTCATGTCAGCCCCCGCAATGGACACCTAGCAGAAGGGTTGTGGCGGTCATGAAGAGGTCCCGAGGAAAGCGCTGATTGCAGGACTTTTGTTTTTCTCCAGCGCTGTGCCTGTCCGGTTTCCCTGCTCCCTGAGTGAACTTTTCTCCCCCCCCCCCCTGGCATCACCTTACCAGAATTGCATCACACAGCGGCATTCTGGTCTGTGTAGTCTGTTACGTGAGAACTGCGCAGGTGAGCCGCTTGACCTTCAGGGGGCGGAGCGGGGCATTACTTAATGAGACAGGACTAAGTTCACAGCAATGGCAGAGGAAGCACATTTGAGGGAGGCGCTAACGAAGGCAGGACATGCCGAAATGCATTCGCCCAACAAGATCTCTCAATAAAGCATTTTCTTGATTTCCTCTTCGGGGCACTGCTCTTTCTTTGGGGAGGAGATACTGTGTATATATATATATATATATATATATAGATATATATATATATATCTATATATATATATATATATATATATATATATATATATATATATTCAGGCTCACATCCTCCGCATCAGCGCCGGGACACCAAGACAACGGTGCATTCCAGGGGCAAAGGTAACCCTGTATACAAATTATGGTTCACAGCGCGTAGCCACTGCTACGCGAATGCACTCTCCTCGATAGACAACGATCACTCCCAATCCATTATGCGCATTTCAGTTAAGTTTATTTTCCCAAATGCAGCATCGTGATTACAAACACGGAATAAACCCAACGCGTTTCGGTGACACACTCGCCTTGGTCACGGGTGATTCCATCAACACTGTTCAAACAATAAATAAAGTTCCACGTGATAAGTGATCAAAATAAACAAAGGACTCAAAGCCATATTGTCGTGGCCATCTTGGAGTGGAGTAAGGTATCGTTAATACATATGGCCCGCTATAACATATTATGCAAGCTACATATAAGCACTACTGACATTTGAGTGAGGGCATGGGAGATATCATTTGAATTGATTGATTGCATTTACGTAACCAATTTCATATCACATATTATCCAAAATAGTGAATTGGTACACAGAATAATTAACACATTCTCGTGGACAACATCATAAAACAACACACTAATAGCACTTTGTGGAACATCGTTGCCACATTAAATTAAATTCATTAGAAAATATCAAAGATACTCCAGTGAGCAGCATTTTACTGTCAATACTCCACACACTGTCGCAAAAGGTATTATCTGTGTATGTTGTATAGTCCCAAGTGAGATTATATAGAATAAGTCCAAACGATATCATCCAATTATCATCACCCCAGTGGGGTTTTCGTCCTGTACACCGCTACACTTCCATTACCTACAATTAAAACACAAGAAAGTGGGCCTATCAGAATTACTGTATTCTATATAGCACTCCATAAGGCCCTAAATGGGTTATGAGTCTTAATATTAGGGAAAGAAAAAGTGAAATAACAAATAATAAACATTTTTAAAAAACAGCAGAAAGCACAAGGTTGACATTGGGCCTTAACAATAAACTACTAGAGTATATACAGTTCAGACGAGATCCTAAGAGACCTGATCAACTCGGAAACACCTCAGGTATCATTCTGTAAGACACCCTGTTCTTGGCTCTTAATCCCCTAAATGCCATTTCATTTCTTCCTCGGAATTAAGACCTCTGGGCATAAGAGTATCCAGCTCAAGAATGTATCTATTTTCCATTTGTCTTAATTTACGGATTTTGTCACCTCCTCTTTTCATGACCGGAAGCTTGTAAATTACGAAGAACTTCAACAAGTTTCTATTGCTCTTGTGTAGCTCTTCGAAGTGACGACCAATCGGTGAGGTTTGGTCTCTGTTGTCAATAGATCTCATGTGTTCCAGGACACGTTTTTTGGCTGGGAACATTGTGCTCCCTACGTATTTCCTAGAACACGGGCACATCAACACATAAACACAATATTCGGATAAGCATGTAAGATGTTTACTGATGGTTTTCTCTACAGCTTCTACCGGGAAGAAGACTTTCTTGATATTATTACTATACCTGCATGCCTTGCATTTCATGCAGGTATAGAAGCCTTGGATGTCACTGCCTTTTACTGTATTTGTGCTCACATCATTCCTGCTCTATTTGTCTTTTAAGGAGTGGGCCTTCCTATAGGTCATATTAGGATTGTCACCTAAAACATCCCTCAGGGTAGGTTCAGTCTTAAGAGTGGCTAATTTCACTAGCTTTTTTCAGTGCTGCTTTTTTCATTTTTTTGTCATAGAGGCAGCACAGAAAAAAGGTAGTGAAATTAGCCACTCCTCGCTATTGGTTGCCAATAAAGACTCGAGACCTGCAGTAACAAATGATGTGATAAGATTCATATCAACTTATCACTCCAGATCGTGGCGGGTACAAAGCAGTCTTAAACGCAATTGGAATATTCTTAAGACTGAACCTACCCTGAGGGATGTTTTAGGTGACAATCCTAATATGACCTACATGCTTATCCGAATATTGTGTTTATGTGTTGATGTGCCCGTGTTCTAGGAAATACGTAGGGAGCATAATGTTCCCAGCCAAAAAACGTGCCCTGGAACACATGAGATCTATTGACAACGGAGACCAAACCTCACCGATTGCTCGTCACTTCGAAGAGCTACACAAGAGCAATAGAAACTTGTTGAAGTTGTTCGTAATTGACAAGCTTCCGGTCATGAAAAGAGGAGGTGACAAAATCCGTAAATTAAGACAAATGGAAAATAGATACATTCTTGAGCTGGATACTCTTATGCCCAGAGGTCTTAATTTCGAGGAAGAAATGAAATGGCATTTAGGGGATTAAGAGCCAAGAACATGGTGTCTTACAGAATGATACCTGAGGTGCTTCCGAGTTGATCAGGTCTCTTAGGATCTCGTCAGAACTGTATATACTCTAGTAGTTTATTGTTAAGGCCCAATGTCAACCTTGTGCTTTCTGCTGTTTTTTAAAATGTTTATTATTTGTTGTTTCACTTTTTCTTTCACTAATATTAAGACTCATAACCCATTTAGGGCCTTATGGAGTGCTATACAGAATACAGTAATTCTGATTGGCCCACTTTCTTGTGTTTTAATTGTAGGTAATGGAAGAGTAGCGGTGTACAGGACGAAAACCCCACTGGGGTGATGATAGTTGGATGATATCGTGTGGACTTATTCTATATAATCTCACTTGGGACTATACAACATGCACAAATAATACCTTTTGCGACAGTGTGTGGAGTATTGACAGTAAAATGCTGCTCACTGGAGTATCTTTGATATTTTCTAATGAATTTAATTTAATGTGGCAACTATGTTCCACAAAGTGCTATTAGTGTGTTGTTTTATGATGTTGTCCATGAGAATGTGTTAATTATTCTGTGTACCAATTCACTATTTTGGATAATATGTGATATGAGATTGGTTACGTAAATGCAATCAATCAATTCAAATGATATCTCCCACGCCCTCACTCAAATGTCAGTAGTGCTTATATGTAGCTTGCATAATATGTTGTAGCGGGCCATATGTATTAACGATACCTCACTCCACTCCAAGATGGCCACGACAATATGGCTTTGAGTCCTTTGTTTATTTTGATCACTTATCACGTGGAACTTTATTTATTGTTTGAACAGTGTTGATGGAATCACCCCTGACCAAGGGGAGTGTGTCGCCGAAACGCTTTGGGTTTATTCCGTGTTTGTAATCACGATGCTGCATTTGGGAAAATAAACTTAACTGAAATGCGCATAATGGATTGGGAGTGATCGTTGTCTATCGAGGAGAGTGCATTCGCGTAGCGATGGCTACGTGCTATGAACCATAATATATATATATATATATATATATATATATATATATATATATATATATATATATATATATATACTTTGGGAAACAATTATGCAGAATTGTCAAACAGTGCCAAAGTTTGCCCTTCAGGCAGCAGAAACCCACCGGATCCGCTGAGGCCACAGCGGAGAATGCTCCTCCTCACACTTGGCAGCCAAAGTTTGGAACAACCTCCCCCTGCATGTTAGGACCACCTCATTGCTCCGGAAATTCAGGAAATGAGTCAAGACCTGTCTGTTCGAATGAACAGAGCAGCATGGATCAGCTAAAAACGCCAGCACCTTCAGGCCCTTATGGTTGATTTGCTGCACTTTATAAATGATTGATATATATACCACCAATAGGTAGTTATAGTTAGGACCATGTTTCCATATAACAAGCGTTTTTTTGTTATGCTAATAACTTTGGCGCCGCTTCAGACTCAGGTAACTATAACTGCTGAATTTCATTCGTTTTGTATGAGTGAAATCTGAGCCTAGCTGTAACGTCCTTGTAACCTTTATTTTATTTCTATCCTTTGGGTTTTTTAAGTGAATTTTTAACTTGTATTTCCTAACTGTCACTTGTATCCTTTAGGAGTGAGTGAGTGCATGAGTGTCGAAGTAGGTATGTGAGGGGGTACATGTGTGTCTCAATGGTTGCGTAAGTTTGAGTGTGAGGGTCTGTATGGGCCTGGGAGTGGCTGCATAAGAGTCTCACTAGGTGTCTGAGTGGATACCTGAGTCTCTGAGTGGGTGTTTGAGTGGGTGCCTGTATGGGTCTGTGAGTGGCTGTGTGGGCTGTGACTAGGTGTATCAGTGGGTGTCTGAGTGGATCTGTCAGTGGGTGTGTAGGCACCTGAGTGGCTGTCTAAATGTCTTTGTGGGTGTGTCAGTAGCTGTGTGAGAGACTCAGCCACAAAGGAACTGCACCTGCCCTTTTATCCAATAAGAATTCATAGTTTTGCACAAAATATCTACCCAAGCGGAGTTTCATCTACTGGTTAATTACTAAGTGCTGCCTCCTTGGGTAAATGTCCAGTATGTATTCTGCACTACAACTGAGAAATGGAACATGAGTAAATGTCCAGTGACTTTGTGTGCATTTTAGAAATGTGATTGTTCCTGGCGCATTTTTATCCAGAGATATGTGATAACATGAATCCTTCTATAGAGAAGACTACGAGACTACAAAGAGGTAAATCTCCACCAAACAAGGGTCCTTCCTCTTAACTATATGAAGTAAGTGCTTCTTTGCTTGGTGGAGATGTCAATGTATTCATCGGTATCAAAAGCTATTTACCAAAATCGGCGGATACATGCTGGGGAGGGCGCCTGTTTAAGCTGTCCATCATCTAGGGCAAAAGGCAGGAAGACCTTTGGAAACCACTAAGATGGGCAGGGCCAAACAGGGAAGCATCCAAGTGATTTCCACATTTGCATACTCCTAGCAATTTAAAGGGAGACCCATGGACTCTGCTCTCACCAGGAGAGGACAAAAAAGAACCCTCTTGTCAAAGTCACATACAGATTGAGCTCCAATAGATCAATGATGTAGTCACCTTCACAAAGGTTTTCAGATCATTTTTCAATATGGAATTGCTGAAAAACACAATTGCTGTGCCTTCGCCAAGCACAGGAGTGTCCTTTATAGAAGTGGAGCTTCAGTGGGGACACCTTCTATGCTTATATGTGTAAGTGCTTACTGTGGAGGTTTCATTTTTGTGAAATGAGCATAAGGGCCAGGACTGCCCCGGGGCCCCATCCCACACGGCTGGCACAACTTAATGGGGGAGGGAGGCTGCTTGGCCCTCCTCCCCTGGCCGATTTTGGCTGCACGGATCCCAGCGCCAGGACACCCTTGGGCATAAGTGCGCTTTATAAGCTTATTAACATAACATCATAACTACTCCGAGGCCCAGATGAAATATAATTGGGGAGGAGGTGGGAGCTCAGCCCCCTCCCAGGCCCAAATTCGGCCTTGGGCATCCCATTCTCCGGGTCCCAGCCATGTGTCCCTGGAGGCCGTGGTCCCACCCAGGGCACCGAGTGTGCAAGATGGGGACCTTAAGGATCCCAACCATCTGCAGTATTCCGTTTGCTCTTGAATGCAGGGACCTGATGGAAGTGCAGCTCCGTGTGTGTGAGAGCAATAGTTTAATCTCTTTTCCTGCCTGCATGTGTGCCGGCAGGAAGAGAGATGAAAACTCCACTTCCAGCAAGCGGTAGTACTTTGACACCTCACGTTTGCTGGAAGTGGAGTGTTTGCTTTTGTTTGGGGAGAGCTGTCACAGCTCCTGCCAAGCAAAGGTAACCAACTATGTCCTGCGGGTGGGCAACCTGGGACATAGCAGGAGCCAGCCCTGGGCCCTGGCCCCCCCTTCTTCTGTTGCACCTGCTGGCCCCAGGGAGGTGGTGGTCTCCAGGGTCATATATAACCCGGGAAGTGAACCGCGCTGCCCCCTCCCTCTTTTTAAATAACCAGTTGGCCCCAGGTAGGTGGTGGTCCCTTATGCCGGGGGGGGGGGGGGTGATACGCACATCATCCCTATCTATTTCAAATGGAAAGCCCCGGGGAGGTGGTGCTCCCGGGTCCCATGGGGTGGGGGTTTGTGCGGCCCCCCACATTAATACAAACAAGAGCCCTGGGTAGGTGGTGGGCCCTGGGGTATAAATTACCCCTAGGAGGGGGAAGGCGTGCACCCCCTACTTATTTATTAGAATACACATGCCCCCAGGACCTGGCCTACCGAGGGACAATATTAAAACCAAGTGCAGGAGGCCAGGCTTGTTTCTTTTTTGAATTCACGGCGATATTCGCTAATATTTTGATAAAATCGCAGGGAATTTGTGCAAAAAATGCTTTTTTACTCTGGCGCGGCCCCTCATCGGCCCCAGTACCAGAGCTAGAGGGTTGGGAATTCCGACCCAGCCCCTTTTCCTTTCATCCTGTGTTTGTTTTTGGGACTTGGTTGAAGTTGAGTCCCAAGATAGTTGCCAACACTTTCTGGGTGAAGTGTTGGCAGCCAATCTGAGCTCTGCAGATCTCTGCACGAGCTCCTCAGTATTTGTGAAGGCTTCGCGAAAGTAGATATACAAATTTGGATTTCCCTAGATTTACACTGGATGACTGAATGCGGGATCTGTGAACCAAAAGCCAAAATCGGTGTAATTCCGTCCACCGGTTTTGGCTGTATTTGTGTTCAAATCTCCTATGGGAATTAACATAGGAAAACACTTTTTTTTAACACTTTGTTTTTCTTGGCCCCGCTAGCTAGATCACCCCAAAACTTTCCATGCACAACAAAACCAAACTTGACACTTTTTGGGAACATTTCGTGAAGATTCATCAAACAGTGCCAAAGTTATAGGCAAGTCAAAAAAAGCTTTTCCTATGGAAACATGGCCCTAATTATAACTAACTACTGGCAACCTCTATACATATACATACTTTAAACAGAATTTTCTCTGTAGGCTTCTTCTTCCTTATCGGGGGACCAGAGGATGAAGGACTTATAATGTTGTTCACCACATCTATCCCAGCTCCCAAATAATGATCACAGGTGCAGCACATATTTTGCACTCAAATACTTACGCACTCTAAAATGTTCCAGTTTTACTATCAAAATGGCAATATTTGTTCATCTACCTCTCCCGACTATGCCCATTGAGGAATGTCCTCTCAATCAACATTCAAAAATTCAAGCACTCCTAACAATAAACACCCGTTTTGTGAACTTGTTTGAGGACCAGTTCAGAAGAACTACTGGGAAATCTAAACATAACATGCCTTTTCGAATGTGTTGCTAGGGTTTGTGTGTTGTGCAGTTTAATTAATTAATTGATTAATTGTGTGCTTATATAGCGCAGGAATCACTCCCGAAGGGGTACCTCCGTGCTTCGACCGCTGCGAAACCCTTCCTGGCTTCCCCGAGAGATGGTCCCTTAATGGGTATCTCCAGGGTAAGACCAGGCATCCCCGGCGGTCTGGTGGGGCCGTTAGTGAAGATGAGGCAAGCTAGTGCCCAGAGTTGCCGAGTGTGATCGCTGATCAGAGTGGGCACCGAGGCGAGAGAATTATCGAGTCCGCTGACCCTGGTCCGGAAACCTGCCGCGTCGGGAATCGAACCCTGGTCCCGGGCCGTCCTCTGCTCTCGGGTCTGCCGCCTCTAACCAGTGAGCCACACTACTTCACTAGTTTATAAAGTTGTGTTAAATTTGGTTTCCCATACATCAGGGTGTTGAAAATATCATATTGTGAAGACACGCTTAGAAGTCAGGCTGTGGAACAGTTCCCAAATTTGGTAGGTGATCATTTCACTCTTTCTTTTCCTTATATCATAAATTGTATTTTTGCATGTATTTTGGATGACCGGTTTTCCTTGTTCAATACTTCTTGTGCCAAAAGTGACTCGCTAAACAACAAAGAGCAAAAAAAAGAATACTAGGATAAAATGTTCCTTAGTTGGCATGCCCCTTTTTCATTTGAACCTATTATCAACAAAACAAGGCTGAGCACGTTTATGGTGTCCAACTAAACGCGTAGTCTTATAAGGCAGCTTGCCAATTTATATCTAGCAACTAATTTAATACAACTCAAGCAACATTTAGTACCAAAAGCCTAAGTAGTCTAATAAAAACACATTTTACCTTTCTGGATCTTTGTCACACTTAAGTTTAGTTTGTACAACTTATATTAAACACCTAACATTGCAAACGCTAGCAACGCATGCCCTCAGGTGGTCGACACTGACTAATTTGAAGAAAATACAATGGCTGTGTTTTTGAGAAGCGAATTATTTGAGACATATTAAATAATAAACGCATGCACACTAGCCCATGTTTCATACTTTCTTAACGTAATGTGTTAACATAATGATAGACATGATCTAGACTTGTACGTTGGGGGATTTGTAAGGTTGTCTTTCAACCCTGCGAAAACGTGCTTAGAGCTTTGAAACGATAAGTGAAAATTAAGCTTCAACAGAGCAAAAAAGGACATAGAACAATTTGGTAGAAGGAAGATGTTTTCATTGTGTAAACACAAATTCAAACTTTGTTGACATCACATGAAAAACATGACATAAGAAGAAATAAACATATGTACAATTCTGTATTGATTATAAATATACATTATATACAAAATAATGCTATAAAACGTAGAAAGTTCAGTGCTTTTCATTTTTTTTAAATTATTGAAATTCTAGACTTCAAAAAAACAAGCAACAACAATCAAAACGAAAATGTATTATTGATTTCCAAAAGATGTCTTGATAAAGACTTGTAAAAAGCTCTAGTGTGGTCGGAGTGGAAGGCCGGTAGTGGTTATGGGAGATGCCTCCCCACTGGACGAATAAAGGCAGCAAATTGATTGGCGTACTGGACGGCACATGGTTTAGCTCATTTGTCTTTCAATAAAAACAGCCCGGTCTACTGTTTTCCTTGGATAATTTTTCCATAGTCTTACCAACATTAAAGATTTCCCTATCAGCCAATCGTTTGGACTCCAACTGTCGTTTTTGGATATGTGCATGCGGAGTCCTCTTATTCTTCGTGATTGTAAGTGTACATATAAATATATTATTATATATACACGTAAACAGTCAAATTGCCAGTTCTGCTGGTTTAACAACTGAGCTCTGTTCCAATTTCAGTTGAGCTCGGTACAATAAGAATGAGAGGTGGAACGTCATTCTGTTATGGCCTGCTCTGCCACGGGGTTCAGAGTCCAAGACGAACTGAAAAATGAGGGTTTTTAACTCTTTTCTTGTTAGGCCACAGAAACAGATTCAATCTGGTTCGAAATGCATGAAATAAATGAAGAGACCACACTCTGCAAGCAAAAAAAACGGACAATAACACTCTATGTAAACCAAAGACTATGAGTGACAGATTAGTTCCAGTTTCTAGCAATTTTGTTGTTTTACCAACAAAACCACAATTTCCAAGTCCACAGGAAATACAAAAATAAGATTGCTTCTAACCACAATCAGTAGTGCAAAAGGTGTGACAAGGGCAGCTGTGGCCTTGCATCTGCAGGTTCCAGCTCCTGATTGACTCTAAACGCATTGTAAGGCTTACGAAAATGGTATGGGCGCCATCCCTCAAGTCTAGGTCTACAAAGAGACGAGTCAGCAATGAAGGCCTCAATTTCATTTATATGTCCCTTCTTTTGGAGAGGATGTAATTCTTGGGATCCCATACAGTTCAGCAATTTCACCTACCTAAAGTTAACACTCAAGTGTAGGAGGTTGCATGGGCCTCAACTAGATGAGATGAATGGTGGTGGAAGATTGCTTTCTCCCTCATTAGTAGTGTACATACAAGAAAATAGGTATCAACTCAGCCCAATACTGTTTGGGTATTGCAAAAGGAGGCAGTGAATCTCTCAATGGACGCTACTGATTCTATAACACACTTTAGGCACTTTTATAACTCATGAGATTTTAAAAATGTATATCTCAATTATTCTTAATCCAGTATCTGCATAGCAAACATATCTAGCTTGTTACGAAAGATCTTTCACGCCGGTAGTGGCACTGCTTCCATACATCCAAGCATATCAATGAGCTGTCGGCAACTTGGGCTCCCACAGAAAACAATGCTGCTCAAAATTCGATCTTGAGAGGCGTCCAAAAATTAGTGTCATCTTTCAATAGTTCTTATTGCTCCAGTTCTCTCTGTTTTTCTCTTTTAACGTTGCTTACATTCAAATTACCCAGAAGCAGATCATCAAAAGGCAGAATATCGCATCTTTCCTTAAAGTCATTCTGCTCTGTTCATCTCATTCCGGTCCTTCTGAGAGCAGCAAGCTGCATGTAAGGAACACCCACAGTCAACATGCAGTCCTGAGTCACCGACAATGCAGTGGCAGGTGTCTCTCTGGTGCTGCCGCGGAGATAGCAGGTTGCAGATGTACATTCATGCCTTACACCTGTGAAAAGAAAGCCAGTGAAGTGAGCTTCTAATCAAAGGGTAACTAAACAAATCATAATTTCACATAAAGTCATTATGCATGGCGAAAGAAAGCACAGTGCCCTTTGTTTGCCCTTTCTCCAAGGTCAGGGTGCCTCCGAGGTTGCACTAATTCCCTACAAACAGTTCCTCTTTGACAGACTAACTGGCTCCAGTGCAGTGTCCATCTGGAGCGACACATGTGTTAATGCTGATTAAGAAGTGTTTTTATCATTCATCCTACTACCCGTTACAGCCTCTGGTTTCCTAGGACATGTGCGCGCAACTCCCTCCTCGTCTCGCTCCATTCAAGCACCTGCCCAGCAGTGACTGCCTATTTCACAGAGAAAACTCACTAATGAGGACTGAGCCCCGGTCAGGGTCAAGTGTCACAGGTCAAGGTTTGTCATGATTGTGAAGCTGAGAAGAATGACCGCTAGTCGACCTGCTCCTCTGCTGGACACTTAACCAGAAACAACAGAGGCTGCGGATTTATCAAACTAAAGCACATGTGTAAAGTCTAGCAAGCTGAAGACATTTCCCCGGTTTTCCATAAAGCTTGCGATATTGCTCTTTTAAAGAAAACTAGACGAGATTCAACATGAGTGTGGCTCTTACATTTATGTGTTCACTGTGAGATGACGAGACCACGTGTCAAGGTCTCAAGCATCACACCTGTTCTTTCCACATAAGCCATCCATACTATAACCACGTTTTACCAGGCACACATAGAGTTTCGCCTGTAATTCCTCCAGACATTTTGAGCGCTATGATGCCACAGTGGTGACAGCTGCATGTTATATTAAGGCTAATTAACACAACTTGAGATGTACTTGCTTTAATGTAACATATGGGTCAAGGTATCTCTGTGTGTAAAGTTTTAAGATTCAACGAAATATTTCATAGCTTCATGAAGAATGATTCTGCAGACAGACAATTATAAAGTGACTCTTTGTACACTTTCAACATGATTTAATGCTGTTATCTGTCATGAAGAAGATAAACCTTCTAATGTATGACGTATGAAAAACTTCTATTGTATAACTTTTCGTAAGCTCGCTAATAAATCTTCCTCTGCCACTTCCTCGTCGCCATCTCACTTTCAATCTCAAACACAATCTTTCAATTAAAATTATTTCAATCTGATTTAATTTAAACAAACCAATACCGATAGGTCTGTTCTGTCCCCATCCTTGCCTCGTGTGGAGTGTCATCATGCATGAGTGGTAGCTCTAGGTAGTAGTTTAACATTTTAGATGTCTCACACTGCACTGTATTTGGTTTAAAACACTGAGAATTCATCATGGGCCGACAACCAAAGACAAGCGGAATCTGATCTCATGTAAGGACCGATATATCGAATCAGAGCGGTCCTAGACTACCTAAGAAAACCGTGCCAATAATACCCCCAATGTTTTTTTCCAATTTGAATTTTCGGTTTGAATTTGGCCCACCACCTAACTTGGCACCCCAGACAACCATTTTGATTTCATATATGAACAGAACACCTCTGGTGTAGTTATCTGCCTATTTGCTGTTTGCTCTCGACATGCAGACCCTTCCTCAGGACTTATATTTTGCTATCCACGGTAGTATCTAATTCAAACACTGTTTTTGTCTCAATCACTTCTACTTTAACATTATTCTGTGCCTTCTCTACGTTTCATGAAAACGTTTTTACAGCCTATAATTTTAGGAATCTTCATCAACTACACTGTTATCTTTTGGGAATTTGCGGTTTTATACACCTGACATCCTTACCTTATACCTTTTCACCAGAATTTCATATTTAAGCTATTGAGTCTCAAAATATTGCTTAAATAATTTACCACACTAGAAGGCCATCTCTGAGCTTTTTTTTTAATCTACACTTATCTCTGCTGGTGTGACCGCCACCTAAGGCTCTAGATGAGATCCGTGGTTTAGGGGAGAGCATTTGCACTTAGCTGCGATGAACAGAACCTGCCATGTCCCACAGCACCTATTCAGATTTTCTAAGTAGAACCTTATTTTCTTTACACACATCAGGTTTATCAACTGTACTGCAGATGGTGTGGCATGTGCAAACAGACTCACCTTCCAGCAGCTCTGAAACACCACTAAAGAATACGTTGAAGGACAATGTATCAAGAATCTATCCCAGCTTGTCTGCCCCCTTCCCTCAGAGTGAACTTCATTCACTAACATTCTCCGGCACCTAACAATCAACCACTTACAAATCAGGCCTGCTTACCAATACCCATTGCCAAGCTATTCAACATATTTACAAGTCTTTAGTTTGAAGCCATATCTAAGTATTTCTGAAATATAAACATATACGATCCACAGCACTGCCTTGATTTATTTTGCTAGTGTTCCAATCAAAAGAATCCATTTAATTTGATTGGTATAACTGTCCCTGTTCCTTAAGAATTCTAGAATCCACTGGTTTCTAGGTATTTTTTTCTTTATTTCATAGTGACTGGTCTTAGTTTTTCTAAAACAAACAAGAACACCTCTGATCAACTACAAATTATTTACTTGCCTGTTTCACAAATTTTGACTATCACTACAAAAGACACTTCGTCACATCAAACACTTATTTTCTGCATAGAGTATCTCTTAGTATGTGTACATGCTAATCACAGCTCCTAATGCACCATTTTTTCAGTAAACACTTAAATATTGGGTCACCCTCTGCCATAAAAAACTGTAAAAGTAAATGGTTGAGCAAATTCTGATATTAGTGCACAAACCCTTTCAAGAGGTACACTGACTTGAATTAGGAGATTCAAGACAGAACAAGGTGCCTGGCATTCTTCTGCTATGTGCCCAAAGTATGGAACGCCATCCAAAGAGAAATCATCCAAGCAGAATCTTTCCTCCTGCACAGGAAAATGCTCATTATGGACCTCTTCAAACTACCCATCATCAAAGTGTGACTCCATGGAGGGGTAACTCTGGGTCATCATCAGGCCTCTAGACATGAAGTATTCCCTCCCAGTGCCCAAAACACCTCCCCATCTCTTACGTAATGTTCCCTCTACACTGTAAAGGGCCTGTTGACTTATATATAGGTCCTCCTAATACAAAACCACCCAAATCACTGATATAGTCGTGAGGTGGGTTTAAATCCCTTAAAACTACTCTTCCTCAATCTAATTTTCTATTTAGTGCATACTTCCTCTAGCTAGAAATAACATATGTTACAGTGCCATTTATCTTATTTGCTAGGGCACATCTGTAGCACTCAGTTGTGTTATTCTTCCAGAGCACATTAGCTTCCATTTCATTTTGCTAATGATCTGGGGTAGCAAGTTCAATATTTGGTGTAAGCTTTTAAATGCTGAGTCGATCAAAATACTGAATATGTTCATTATAGTGACTGTAGGAAATACCCTTAGGGTCGTTGTGGCCTTGCAGTTTGGCATTTAAGATGTGAAGAAACGCACCTATCTGTTACAAATGTGAAAAAAAGCAATAATATTGGTACCTCTTTTGTGAGTTTTCTATAGTTAAAAAGTGAAATGGCCGTTACTACTCTTGAAAACTCGTTTGTTTAACTCATTAGGTATACTCATGATTGATTTACATTGGGGTGGAACATTAGCATAACATTTAAAGCTCTGACAAAAGGCTACTCATCAAAATACTGAACATACATGCAATTACTTCAGTGATTCACTTTAGAAACCATTTGTGCCCAGGAAAACTTTAACTCCTTATTTTTTAATATCATTTCCTTACCTCTGTGGCTATGACACACTCATTTTTTGTCTCTGTAATCACGAAGACAGACTGGTACATAGAGTCCCTCGGAGAACATATTGTTGATATTCTACACTGAGGTTTTTCACTAAAAAAAGAGTAAATGGGAAATAAAACAAATCTATGAAAAAGTGTGTTAAAAAGGAATGAAAGAAACAGAGAAAGATATAGAAATCAAAAACACACCTCAAACCATGTTAACAAATTACTCACAACAAACTACTTTTGCAACCCAATTCTAATTCCCCAAATACTGAATGTACGGACTGTTGAAGAGCGACAGTTGTGATTGATTTTTAAAACATTTTGCCACCTCAAATATATTGAATATTATAATCAAAGTCACATGGACTGATGGTGGTCAGCACTGAGTGAAATAGTTTTACAGTACAAGAGATCTTTATCTGTAGCATGCAAAATGTAAAACCAGCACGCCCATCATCAACCAGCTACAAATGATGTTATTGATCGGAGGCCAGGGGTTGTATTTTCAACCTCAGCTCAACAAGCGTGCCTGTATCACACAGATGACACACACCTCCACAGATACAAACCTGACAACTCCTGTCTACTCAGATATTTTCTACAACATGCAAGTTGTAGTCATACTTCGACTCAAGGAGCTAGCTTCATTGTTCTACATGTTGTAGGGCTGTATGCCTACCCAATGTATCCCAGTTATTTTATTTTGCATCCCCAGAAAGTTAATAGCCTACAGAAAGAGACAGATTGTGGATTTAATACTATTGAGGAGATGTCCACGGAGACCCATATACTTTTGTCTCTGACTTAACCGTAACACTACCATACACATTTTCATAAAAGAATATGGTCAGTTGAAATTTACCATTTTCTCATAACATGTTAACAAGTATTTTCCTTGCAGGTTACGCAAATCTGACATGTTCTCACCTATATAAATAAAGTGGAGACTTTTCGTCTTCTAAACCCTTTTCGTTTTTATGAAATTTCTCATTCTTTCCAGTTCGGTCTTTAATATCACTTGGCAGATCTTTCACAAGGTTAAAGTCCGTTGTGTGGTTTTTCAGTTTATAATTAGTTTTCTCCACTCCACAGTCCACCTCCAGGTCCTTCTTCTTGTTATTGTTTTTCAGTTGAGAGTCTGTTATTAAATTGTCCCTTTGGAAGTCTGAGAGATTGTTCATAGTGTCACAATCCTGCTCTTGGTGCTTTCGCATATGTCTGAATACCACAATGATCATGAATAACAAGACTAGCAGTGCCACAAAGCCAACACTAATAAAAACAGCCAACCATGGGAAGTTACTATCTTGGGCACTGGGCTTTGGCACAGTCACAGTGTATACTGGAAACTCACACTGGCTTCCCATATAGTCACTGGGGCAAGCACAAACAAAGGTATTGTCATATGGTCTATTGTGGCATGTGCCTCCATTTTGGCAAGGTTCAGAGGCACATAAATCTCTGGATTTAAGATTGCAGTTCTTTCCACTATATCCCATTAAGCAGTTGCAGTCGTAGTCGTTTATCAGATCAACACATGTACCCCCATGCAGACAGGGGCTCCTGGCACAGTCGTTGATGTTGATTTCACACGTTGGGCCAGCGAAACCAGAATGGCAGCGGCAACGTCGCGTCTGACCCATGTCAATGCACACACCTAATAGAAGAAAAATGAAACCAAAAGTTCAACCAGGCACAGGTTTACGAATGCACTCAAGCTACTTTCTGGAATGTATTTTTCTCACTGGGACATTAACCTTTTTTAAACTCTTATCCAGTGGCTCAGGGCGTACTGTACTGGAATCTAAGTCTGAAATGAGAACCTTTATCAAGGTCACCTGTCATAATTATCATTGCTGTTTATACAACAGCAATGTGCCTATAATAAGGAGATAAGTACAGCTGATTCATAAGTATGCCCTTTAACCCACCAGGTTTATGTAAATATGTACAGCATGTCACAACACTGTGGTCTGACATGGATATTTCTAGGTCACAAAGGAGATCAAAATAAGTAAAAGGTATGCTAAATCAGGAATGACCTGGTGGTAGAATAATGGACTACAGCCCGATATAAATAGGCAATGGTCACAGGTTTTGGAGATTTTTTAGTTTTTTTCAGGAACAAACTGTGTGTGATAAATCATTACAAACATACCATTCACGCATGGGTTGCTGGTGCATCTGTCAACCTTCTTCTCACAGTTGGAGCCTGTGAAGCCAAGCGGACAGAAACAGGTGTAGCTGGCACCTGGCTCTCTTTCCTGGCATGAACCACCATTGAAACAAGGGGAATCTGCACAATTCAAGGCACTGTTTTCACAGTGAGATCCGAAATAGCCCACAGGACACTCGCACATGTAACCATTCTCCATGTCCTGCAACAGAATAAAAATGCTATGAAGGGAACGAATGTTTGAGTTCGTCATTTTACTATATTTGTTGGCACAACATAAAGACACTCACATACATATGCACATATCCACTAAACAAAGGAGGCCTGATTCATAGCCATTTGCACAGACACAGTCCAGGTATATATGGCACTATTTATAAGGCATTCAAAAAAGGTTCCATGCATTTGTAAATTCGTTACTCAGGTCCAATATTACCTCATGGCTGTGTAATATTACACACATGTAAAGTCTACTCACGTAATGGTCGTTCTAGAGTGGGGCTTTCCTGGTAAATTTGAAAATGCCCACAAATTCACCACCTATCCCTTCCCACCCTGGAAATGGTAAGAGATTTACTACTGATTTTCCAGTTTGGGAATAGAAAGGGAACACCCCTTAAAATTGGCTGTGGTGTAGGGGAAGGGGCTTCTCCACAGCTATTGCAGTTCAGCATTTATCATTGAAAACGTACTAATATGCAGAGGATGTACCTCTGCACAGGCAAGAAAAGGAATCAACGAACCTTTTTTAAAGTATACCTCTAAACCTTCAACTGGCGCATCTTTCTATTTCTATTTCCTATGTTTACTTCTGCAAAGTTTTGTGATTTTCCAAAAAGCTTATATCTGCACCCCATGTGAGGGTGTAACTCTGTGGGGGCAGATTCACAAATTCTTTCTTGAACTGACTAAAACCACTATACAATTGTAAAGCAATGACATTACGCATGGCTTTGAGCATTTGTAAGCAATAGTCTGAATGTGTTCATGTAATACCACAAGAACCATTTTGGGAAACAGACACAGGAAACAAGCAAGCAAGCTATACAGTATTACGTTTCATATAAACTGTTTCAAAAGGTCCACACAATAACACAAATTACATTTGCTGATGTAGAAAGAATGACACAAGAATAGGAATATAGTAAACACCTTTCACACAATAACAGAAAGCAGTCACTTCTGAGTCAGCCTAGTATCTCTGAGAGGAAAAAAACCGCACAGTACAATAATAAGGGTACACCTGTACTATGTGGAACTTCTTCATGTTGAGACTTGTGTTTTATTTGCATTCAAAAAGCAAATTTAGCAAAACAATGGGCTCTAACTAGAAACAGTTTATACTGAGTCAATGCTTGTCTTATCAAAAACTGACTTCTCAGACATACTCTTAAATGATCCGAGCCATAGTAATGATTTCTTTCAGTGTTTTCATTGATAGCAACAGTAAGGCTTCCAGAATGTATGCCATGTTTCATTTGTTTGGCAGGGAATGGAACAATGTTGTCAAAGAGCATGGAGGAAAGCTGAACAACTTACCTTAATTTGGTGACCCAAGCAGCTGGCCTTGCTGCCCAATTAAGTCTCACCGTTTTACTAAACATAATATTTTCGCTCCTTGGTTTAAAGAAAAAACTAAACTACAGAAAGCCAATGGAGCTGACTTAACGATGAGGTATCAAAAGGTTCCGATAAAGCAGCCATGATGGCATACAAAAGTGCTACAACCAGTACATCATTAGAAAAACACTAGATTTGCCAATCCTCATAGAACTGCCTTTCAGATTATCCTTAATCCTACATATATCACCAGAACCACGGCATAAAATCTCTGCATCAGAATCGTTATGCAACTCTTTAAATTACTATTTTATTACAATTTGAAACTGAATATGGTACATTTCCCACGGCCGCTGCTGAATATTAGTTTCAACCCAGTTAGCTCTCTACCCTCACCTTTTTTGACGGAAGAGTTTCTGACAGTCTTGACTAAATTAAAGTCAGGCTCCACTTCGGACTCATGTCCGAAGGGCGTACTTGAGTGCATACCTATATACTCTCTTGTGGGGATTGATACGGGCAGTGAATCTACAACCAGACTGCAGGCTATTTGCTTACTACCTTTATAAAACACAGTTAATTAATCACTAGCGCAAAGCATTGCGTCCAAATACTACAAGACTTCCTTTGTTACACCAATTTAAACATAATAATCGGTACTGGATCTTTTGATAATGTAAAACTTCCGGCCAATATAATTATTACCTACTGCATTCATGCTACTGGAAAGTAATGAGGCTAAACAACTGAGTGCTCTCCTGTGACCGGCTACTGTACTAGATTCTATCAAAGCAGGCTTTCGATTGGTCCACAGTACTGTGTTGGTCCTTCTCGTAATACTCAACGACTTAAGAATTCAAGCGGACATGGTTAAAGTCAATGTTCTGTTTTATTAGACTTGTCATCAGCTTTCGACTTAGTGGATTAGGAAATTCTCCTGAACGACTAAAAGAAGCAGGAATCAAAGACATTGCTTGGGAATCGTTCTTATAACTTAGTAAGGAACAAACCCAAGCAGTAAAGCTGTCCTCTTTTACTGCAACTGAAGTTTAACTGTGCTGAATCCCAAGGCTCTGCAATTTCCCCCATCTCATTAATATTTATGAAGTCCTGTATCAAAACTACTTCTTGCCAGGAATGTGAATCTATACATATATGCAGATGATACCCAACTATTAGTCCGGTTAGACAGCAAATAGTTCTCCTGTTCCCATTTTCCAGGCACCAGGAGATTTATTTGAGAATAAATCGAAAACAACTGACTTAAACCGAAGCCCATAAAAATGAGATACCCGATGGGAAATCTAACCTTACTAAATACTAATAGACCATGGAAATGGGTCGCATTAAGCCAGCCCTGTCTAAAGTAGTGATTAACCTGTGAGCTAAGATCCATTGTAATCTCGCCTATCAAAGCAGGTTTCAGCACTCATCCAACTTCAATTTAAAATTACATTGGAAAATGGCTCTATATTTGAAGATGAATGCAAACAAATGGTTAGTCTCAGTGATTGCTGGCTCAAGAACCAATAAGGCAAACTATTTGGGCCTTACTAAATGCCTTCAAGAGAGAGACTACAAGTTATTTAGAACACAACTGTTTTAGGAGTGGAGCCTCTTTTTACAGCTACCTGTACACCCTTCGAATGCTCCCAGTTTGGGAATATATTCTTTTCAAGAGACTATGTACGGTAGATATCCTAGACTTGAATCTCACACACTTTTAAGAAAAATAAAATGGAAAAATGTTCTGTTTAAAGATTAGCTGCTCATCTGCTGTTGGTCAAGTAATTATCCCAAAGTTTTCATAAATCGGTGTTGGTGGTCGGAGCTTTTCAATCTATGCAGCCAGACTGTGGAACTCCCTCCCTTTACACTTATATGCAAATCATGCACCACCAAATTAGAAGTCAGATTAACACACACTTGTTCTTTAAAACCTGTTAATTACCATTGGTTTGCGCACGTACTGGGATAGTGCCAAGAGACCGTCAGATGCATAAGCGCTTCATAAAACCCCTACTACAAGGTAAAAGAAAATATTCAGTGCCCCCTTTCACTTCCTAGATTTCTCGACATTTAATTCACCGAATACCTTAGACATTCTGCTAAGCCTTTCTGTATCACAGAAGTGAAGCATGCTGTACAACTCACAGCTGAGCAAGTGGCAACTCCTCCTGGATGCATGAGTCTTTCATAGATAAAAGCAACTGACTCAACAACACCAGTCAGCTTTATTCCAGCCTCTCCCTGTGCAAGAACACTAGGCTCCTGATTGCAATATAGTAGATTTAGCTTTTCTTACCGAACAGCTTCCTCCATTTCTGCAGGGGTTGCTGTCACATTCACTGATCTTTCTCTCGCAGTCGACCCCACTGAACCCAAGTTTACATGAGCATGTGTAGCTTCCTTGTCCTGTGTTCATGCATGTGGCTCCATTTTTGCATGGCTTATGGTGAGTGCAGTAGTTCAAGTCTGTAAACAAACAAAGAATTTAGACAAATGGTTAGTTCAAAGATTAAAAAAACAATAAATGCCATTTTAAAGAGGTTTTCTTAATCTCAACATTGTTCAATAAACACATGTTGTCTTTTACAATCAATGTCAGAATAACGGTGCAGGGAAAGAATTGTTTTTAAGTGTGCTTAACTGTTAAATATGCTGTTCTTAAAGCCGTACTGCACTTGTTGTAATCCTCACTTAATAAAAAATAGTCTTGCAGGTTAAATGATAATTTCATGAGGAGGTATCCACCGCACATGGCATGATTTCACAAGTCTGACCTACCTTGGTCACAGAAGAGACCGCCCCAGCCTTCATTACAAGTGCACTGCCATGGAGTCGCACATGTCCCATGGCGACATCCTAAATGAGGAATGCATTCGGTGCAGAGGGGACCTTGCCAACCAGGGCGGCAACTGAAAAACAGCGGGAAATTAAATTTAGCCCCCAAAAAATAAAGCATTAATTTAACTGTTATTATGTTGCTATTGAAACAGTTCAATAAAATAAAGTAAAATTAACACGTCTTAAAATTTTGAAAATGCGTGGTGCAGATAGTATGTATACTTACATGCACTCTTCCTGTTTATTGCAATATCCATTTTGCTCACTGCAACCAGACCGACAGATGGCTGTAAAATAAATGAATGTTTGAATTACAATGTATTCATTTATTTTTTATTTTATTTATTTATTTAAATGTATATATCAGCGCAACAGCTACCCAAAAAGGGTTTCCCGGCGCTATCAAGAAACAGCAGAGCAAAGAGAGAGACCTACTGGTTAAAAAGCCAGGTTTTGAGTGACTTTTGCAACAGTATGAAGTTGGACCGAGTGCGAAGAGAGAAAGGGAAAGCATTCCAATAGAAACAGTAAAAAAACATGATACAAAGGTCAAACAGTATGATTTAAACGAGAGCAATTCCGATTTTAACCAATCATTCGGATGTATGACGTTACCACGCAATCACAATGATCACGGTACATCACAACGCAGCTTTTACCACGACTTGCGCTGTAGGGTGCTGGACTTAGGAATAGTATGATTAACTATTCCAACTCCAGCCTACATACAGTAGAGGTGTTGGAATAGTAAATCACACTATTCCTTAGTCTAGAGCGCCCTCCAGTGCAAGTCGTGGTAACGACTTGCGTTGTAAAAGCTGCGTTGTGAATGTATTGCTGTGTTTTGACAGCGTAGTAAAGGTTGTTTCCCAATCATTCACATTGCATATGTTGTTTTCGAGAGGGCTTTATCCAATGCATGCTTATTTTACTTGTGAATTTACTGTGTGAATAGGGAATTAAATTTAAGAGGAGTAACATAGTACTACATGAGACTAAGAAAGCCTTTGAGAAAGCAGAGAACGCTACTAGAAAACAAATCAGTATTGGTGTAGATGTCGGAGTTGCAAACTAAACAAGTCTGACATGGACTAGAGCGTTTTAATGCCCGATTTCATGCCTGGTTACTGGCCACGGTAACCAAGGTCACCTATGGTGCTAAAGATGAACATGTGAATTCTGACTAGCCATATACACCAATAGCAATACAATTAACAACTGCTGGCAAACATTTACAAAGTTTCTACACTACAATCCTAGATCTCTTCAGAACAGTGCTTTAAATGGGTGGTTACTCACAGATACTCATACTGAATACCTGCACTTCTTTAATTTGAAAGGGAGAGTACCTGTACTTCTCAGCTGGGTTCAATATTTTTAATAGGAGAGTACTGGCATTTATCAATAGCATCGAGGTACTCTTGGCCACTTCTATGATTCCATTTCAACCACTACTTCAGCATCAGTTTTGAGCAAAACACTGAGGTTGGCTTTCTTGAAGAACATTATCATTTCTTTTGGATAAGAAAGACAGCTGAGTGGCATGGAGCAACCCATACACTTCTTTGACTGATATATTTTTCCAAACTACATCAGGTCACCATTAACCACTTGAACACAGCTGTCAAATGGCCCAGGTCATGTGCCTTTCAGCCAACAAGTTAAATTTTGGGTCTTGATTATGTACTTTTAACATTGATAGTACAGGTTCAGAAATCTAAGGATGCGAAGCCATTATGGCTCAAACAGAGCTGTAGCCCTGCCAAGTGCTACACATCCTGCGTTAGCCTAAAGCATTTTAAGGCAAGTTCCCGCATTAAAAATAATTATCACGCATTTATAGTGCCGCTAATTAGGCCGATTTTGGCTGCTCTATTTTTTTTCTCTCTTGTTCGGCGGCTCTCCTGGTTACGCCTCATTAAACCTTTCCTTCCTTTACCATACACCTAACCCCTTCGTCCTCCATTTCTGTGAGACGTTAGACATAGAAGAAGCAGTTATAACAGGAAACAATAAGTTATCCGGAACACAGTGTTTTCATTATCCAGAAGCAGTAGCACAAACTGTACTCCTCTCTCTTCAAGCCCAGAATTAGATATGAAATGCTTCCGAACAATCAGATATCACTGCCAGGCCCAGCAGTGACATTGTTATGTACATTCTGTCCTCTTTCTATCGCATATGCGGCGAACGTAAATAGAGCATCAGGAGCACAGATTCTTTCTCGCATTTTTGCCGGCCCTAACATTTTCTGCACGTGGATTCTAACACCAGGGCGCGTACATCTCCAGAATCACTTAATGTGATTTTAGCTCACTTGTTAGGTGTTCGGCACTCTATCTTAATGTTTAATATTTGTTTGGGAGCAGCTTATTTGCACTTTGCTTTTTGAAGTGATTCCACAGCTTTGTGTACTGTTTGAAATCAATTTGTGCACCTACCAACATATTCTTTTGGTATTATATATTTTTTGAGTTTTCTCATATCCCTTTCTGTGTCAATGTAGGTGTGTCACTCACTGTCTTGTACCGTATGAGCTAACGCTGTTGGATAACAATACGTAAAGAAATGCTCACACTTTGGGCTGTTGCTATACTCTTGTGTAGCGAATAGTGCAGTGATCGGCTCACATATTTTATTAAGGACAGCAGACAATCATTGAGGTCTCTATTAGGAACTACGAAATATCACAATGCTGCAGTTTTAAGATCTTAGTGTCATGTTGCCAAATGGGTGCAGTTTCTACTATTTATGTTTACCTCGTCTTCACTGCTTGATTTTGCTCACGAGAAACTCTCACTCAGTTATTGAAATGTCACTCATAATTACACTGAAATTATGAAAATGTCACACATAGCAATCTGAAACCTTGGTAGATTTGGGGCTGGGTTTAAGGTATCACTAGTGACATAGGACCTCTTAGAGGATGTGTTTGAAAATGTGTCTTCAAATCTAGCATACCCACGATTGAAGTCCACAACTTGATACCGGCATCTACCCAACACTGAATAGCATGGCATCACTTGGTTGGCTGCCCCCAAACTAGCGCTCATTGGACTGGAAAATATGGCTAAGCAAATAAGTCTCTCTTCCCACATTTGAGCCATGTTGCGCTTTTAAATTAACTATAGAAGATGCCCCAATCTGAACTTGAGGCAGAGGCAGTTATTTTTAATTTAGAATATGACGTAATTGATTATGAACAAGAGGGAAAACTCATAAGTATATATATAAACATAACCATCCTTGTGTTTGAGAGATCGGATTCAGAGTGCCTCTAACATTATGCACGTGTCTAAATCACGTGTAACACCCCTTTATCAGAAACAAGCTTTTGTTGTAGGGGTAGATTTTTTTGTTGCACTCTTTATTAACTTATTCCAAGAATACATTCGTTGTGCGGCCCTTTATGTAATATCTTGATGCGGAGCCTCTAGTTCGTGTGCTGCAGGGGCATCAATTACGCGGGGATACAAGCACCAGGTTTAATGCTTGGCTTGCTCCTAGCAGATGCCTGCTGCCTCCCATCAATCGCTGGCAGCTGCTTCATTGTTGTACCAGGGTGGCCGCGGTGAGGCCCCCGCCCGCATCCCCATCGGTGCAGCTGCCGACCACCGCACAAACAATAACAGCAGCAACGGGCGGCACGTGGCGGCAGCTAACGACTTGCCGATTAACGAGCGGCGCGTGCTGCCTCTGGCCCCGCCCTTGGACTGACGGAGCTGTGGGGATTAAAGGATCACAGCCCCCGCGGCAGGGCGTGCGAAGAGGGGCTGACATACAGAAAATGGAGAGGCCGCAGGCAGAGTCTCCGCACAACCTGGACGTGCGGTAGCGTGAGAGCTTTGGCTTGAGTCTGCCGTTCTCTGTCCCGCGCCAAAATGTCAGCGCTTTGGCGCGCGCTTCAATTGCTGCGACGTGCTCTCTGACCCGCATTTTCTAATACCTCAGCGCTGACGTAACTGCGCTTCGCCGTTTGCGCTAGGTTCTTTTGGGAAGAGGCGTGGCGTTTCACTGATCCAAACATTGACACCGCCCACTGGACCAGTCGCCGGCACATGTCTATTGTGCCACACGCCAGATAGCGTAGCGGCACGAGCCAGGTGCGCGGCAGCGCGTGGTATGTTGTGGCCGCTCCCCACTGACGCCTGGGGGCGCGCGCATGTTAGCGGGAAGCTGAAGTAAGGCAGGTTCTTACACCCTTTTGGCTTATATTGCAATGCTACCTCAAAGGAAAATCTTTTTAGAAGTCCATGTACCCTGTGACTTTTCGTTCGTTAGTCTTCCTTTTATATGTGATACATAAAAGTAACATGAATGGATTGAAACCGTCAAACGTCATTCGCAGGTCACGTGAAGACGACAATTCTAAGAGTAAGGACAGGTGAGGTGACAGCTCTGTCGTTTTCTTGGGCCTATAAAACTGAGTGGTAAGGTAGCCATCCTGAAAAATCCATTTGTGATACAGACACAGTGAAACGTTTGTCGAAAGCTCTAGATGTAAGTATGACTATGAAAGTAAACCGGGCCTACGATCGGTGGGACCATATATACATTTCACAACGATATTTAATTCCTCAACACTATACTCAAAGAACCTCATTAGTCATAGAACACAGAACACTAAATATGTCATGGAAGAATAGCAAAGTAATTAAAGGTACAGATACAACATTGGGTTGTATCTCTGAACCATGGCTAGAATTACAGCTTTGTAACATTAATAACAGGTACATTGGCAGAATGTTACATTCTAAAATACGGGCAGCTATGAGTTAAATCTGCCATAGCAACATGAAGGTCCGAAAACGACCTGTGGCTGATACTGCAGGCACAAGTAGGGCAGGTCTTGTAAACTGTAAAACAATGCTCCCAGCACTCTCAAAAGACATTTTGACTTTTTCCTAACTTTTTGGTTTCTGCCACCCAAACTATGAGGCATGAGAAACTAGGCCACATTCATGTTCAAAACATTGGTCACCACCGAACATACCAAGTCACAACAATGATATTTCTGCATTTGAGTCTCTTTGAGCTGCTCATGAATGCCGGATGTACCCAAGTGCAAATTAATGAACGCTGCTTACAAACTGCGATTGATAAAACTCACAGGGCTTTCTGTGTAAATGGGGTAGTTCTTTTAAGTGAAAATTTTAGTTTACATTTCTCTGAAATGGAGTTTCAGGTAAATACTGTCGAGTGTATTTGTGACACTCCAAAACATTAGTTTTGCCCAGTGCTAGCCAACTGGAGGAGTACTTAATAGTTAGTATTTTTTATTGTATAGTTCATTAAAACCATGACAATTAGACATAAACAATCAGCACGATAAACGCAATGAACAATAAAATCAACGATAGTCCATTATTCAGGTAACCTATGCGAGTGCCTTATTCAAGTGCCTCGATCTAACCAAATCCGAATGAGTGATTTCCGTCATAAAAGTAGAACATAATCTCATAGCCACTAAATGAATATTCGATATATAATATTCATAATACAAAGTCGAGAATACATAGATAGATCTGGTGTATAATAACGGTGAACCAAATTAAAATAGTGCCTAAATCCATTCCATGAGGACCGGTTGCCCAGTTCAGTGTAGTAGGGCAAAATTATTGTTGCACTCTAGTCTTGTCAAACTTTGAGCCTCAATATACCTGTTTGAGCGTAATGCCTACTGGGCTTATCCCTCCTATTACCTCTGCCCTACTCTCCTGGTGCCTTCCTCACCAGCGGGGAATGCCCAACTGGAGGAGTAGAGGGGATTAAGATCAAACAATTGGACAATCATCACAACAGTCACAACCTGAGAAATTATGCTTCAAAATATAGATGAAAAAAAATAGTGGGGCCAAAATATCGAGGCCTAACTACCGTGCATGCAGGTAAGTATGGGTGAGTAGAGCTTTACTATTCTTTGCTTAGTGTCTGTGCATCTTGAAGAGCATAAGATTTTTATATATATATATATATATATATATATATATATATATATATATGCACACGTATATACACATGTATATATACTTGATATTTTGGCCCCACAATATTTTTTCCTAGATATTTTGGTGAAAACCCATTAGGGTGCTATTGCAAATGACTCTTAGGCCATTTTTCAAACTACTTTAAAGAACAAAGATTCAGCTTGAACTCTCCTAGGGCCTCTAAAATGCAATGCGTGCCTACAGTCTCATGCTCCTACTCAGCATTTATATCTTTTTATGCATAGAACAGAATTTGCTTAATTCTTGGTTCTGAGAAATTTTGCCATGTCAAAGTTATTAACCAGTTTTAATCAATTAGGATGCAGCTTTACAAAAAAACTCACACCGTTATTTCCCATATGATAGTATTAATATTGTTCTATTTCGGTGAACGGGCCATGACAAAAAAATAATTAGAAATATTTTGCAGTAGTTATGCAATGGTACTCCTAAACGGACATCTTGCTTTTGCCATGTTAACTGCTTCAGCAGTTAGTTAGATGTTCCCCTGTTGTAGTCATTTCCTAGTAGTATTCCTGGAAAGGGAATAGCAAGCGTCGAATAAGTGAGAACCTGCCCTCAAGCATCAATAAAACAATTCATTTGTTTTAGTATTTAAGTGCCAGAATCACAAGGAGGCCCTCCCCACTTGCCTACCACAGGGCAATGTAAGAAGCATCTCAGTGTACAGGCTGGAGTATACTTTGAAATAAAAAGGTGTTGGATTTAGTGGCTGCCCCTTGTTTCAAAACCTACAAGAGTTAGAAAGTTGTTTGAACTTTATCTTTTTATTGTTATTGTTTTAGACAGGAGACTAGAAGACAGAGCAAAACAACTTGGTCACTTGAGTGCGAGAGAGAGAGATGAAACCTCTCAGTGAGCTTGTAGTCGGTTTGCACTATATGAAACCTGAGACCCAATGTCAGAGGAAGGTAAACTGATACATCACTTAAAGAAGCACTGTCATCTTTACTCACACAGGCCTGGCTCGTTTCACACAAGGCAGTTTGTGAGAGGTATGGACCGATTTGTGCTATCATTGACACTACAAGTTACAGACCTTACTGTTATTCATGGTCAGTTTGTGGGTATTCTACAGGAGGTTACAAGGTGACTCAAGCAGCTCAAATGCTGCAGTAATACCATTGTGACTGGGAATGTTTCTTGATGAACATGTTATGAACTTAGAACTAGTTCATCTCATGGTTCAAGTAACAGAAACAAACCTGGTTTTAATGGTCTGTAGGCTTCCACTCGCAGTGATTGACACAGTTTGACGGGTGTGATTCAGGAGTAGATGAGAGTAAACATTTGAAGCACAAGAGAAACAAGTGGAAAACAACATTTTAACTTTCATTTTCTCTTTGATCTGTTCTCGTCTGTTCAGAGTATGGAATGCGTTGAGTCTTCTAGCACTTTAGAAATTCTCAGGGATTTGATGGATTGCACTTTGCAAAATTGTACACATCTGGTTTTGAAATATTCTCTGTGTGTATGGGTGTGTATACATATATACACACACACACACACACACACACACAAAAACACACATGTATGTTTGTGTGCTTCGACCATTGGATATTTATTTCAAACAATATGTAGTTTCTGCTGCAAATGCAGTGATGGTGGAGGGGGTTGTGAAATAATCCCCATGTGATAATGGCATTAGGACTGGAATTTCCAGCAAAACCTACATATACTCGCCAAAGAAAATATATATTACATGACCAATAACAAATGCATTTTTCAGCATCTACAAAAATGCCAAGAATCTCGGATGTAGCCTTGTATTTGTTAGGTAATGTGTTTCTAACGACACCCTATTTAATGAGGTGCAGTATTTACAGAGAAATAGAGAAAGCCTTACGTTCTGTGCAGTATCCTCCTCCGGTCCACCCTTTCAGACAGACCATGTTGCCATCTTGGTCGCAGACATAGTGCCCAAAACGGTCGTCGCGGCCCTTGCATAGCCTAGAGCAGCTCTCTCCGTAGTAAGATTCACTGCAGATAACACGGTATGCGTACTTGAGCTTCATCTGGTGTTTTTCCTGAACAGACTGAGACCATTCTTCACTCACATTTAAGTGGCTCTGGATGGCAAACTGGCTGATGATCGAGGCTCCGTCCAACAAACCTGAAGCTGCCACAAGAAGGCAATGTTCCCATTACAACCACGAAGACAGCGTTTTTGACTTACAGGCATGACCCGTTGCATGCTGGGCCTCAGTAGAAATATGTTGTTCCTAACTACCAGTACATTTCAGCCACTAACAGTTTTTCAGTATGATCCTTTTTAAGACAATTGGACATGGTTAGGATTAGTGAATCATCCTTTATTATCCCTGATATCTAATAGTGACAGTAGGATGAAAACTATATTTTTGTATGCTTAGCAATTCACTCACAGTATGTTAACGCTGCACTTAAGTCACATGTTGGTTTTCGATTTTAAGAAAGTTTGTATTTAAAAAAAATGATCTAAATACCAACTTTGAATTGCTTGTTTGAAAGAGGCAGGATTGTGTGCACTTCCATTTCTTCGCCTCTCTGCCTTAGGAATAAAACACCAATTTGGGATTTTAACAACTTACATACTTATATGTAAAGTGGCAAATTACAAAATTATTTAGCATGTACCAATGTGATATTCTTCTTTAAACCCATTAACTTGGAAAGCAGAGTGAACGTAATGAAAAAAAGGTTTTCTATATAACTACCTCATTTCCTTTCTATACTGCATTTTGAATGCAGTCTTCTTCACTGTACCCTCTTGTCTAAAGTTGAGTCTTATCTTCAAAATTGTGTGGTCTAAATTAACAGAACATAAGATGTTTTTCTTTCTTGCACACAGACATACAATGGAGCAGACTAGATTGCAAAGCATGTGTTCGCAAAAACTTTAGCTTAAGAGCAAACACAAAGGCGCTGAATCAAGTACAAAACTTTAAGGAGCCTGCAAAAAGTTTTCAAAGTGGGAACAGTGTTGTTGAAATATCCCCTTCCTTTATGTCATCAAAACATCCAGAACCCATTATTCCTTTTGCAAAGGGCGGAATTTGAAAAGGTGTAAAATACAGGAAAAGGCAGTCAGGGGATTTTGGCAGACTTCTGTTTTTCTCACCAGAGAACGGATTTCTTTCCCACGCCAAAAATAAACTACAGGAAGCGCAATTGTGTTGTAGATTACGTAGGGGGGACAGAAATCAAAGCAGGCCTGATTCCTATCATGCAGGGCATAGCGTTTGATTGTGGACTAAAACTAACACTGAAACCGTACTATAAACATGTGAATTCAATAAGGACGGTACAGATTGTTTAGGATGTTGGTTATTCTGATTAACTGCTTCAGATTTGTTTTGCAAGCATGTGCTTCCAGTTTGTGAAAGCCTGGCGCCCTCTAGCGTGTACAATGCAGAAATATGCCTGTATTCACCTGTTTCACGGTTGTCGACGGGAGCGTGGAAAGCTTCAACGATGAGAGAAAAAGTGCCCTGCAATAAATGCAAAAAATGAGAGATGCATGAAAATACAGCAACGGCGCCCTTTGAAGTCCCATGTTCTTATACTGTCGATGAAATACTAAACCCCCGCTTTCTGCAGAGCTGCCAGGTCAGTGGTACGTTTTAATCAATCTAATTGCAGATAGCATTACTTTGTCCAGAGCTCAATTAAACAGAGCTTCTTTAGAGCTGCTTTCCAGTGCTTAGGAAGGAGGGGTGGATGGAGGATTTGGCGCTTCTAAATGGACACCTTCCTCTTACCTACTATAGGCATATTTTCTGTAACGGCACCTTTTGTGATGCCTGTCTAAACCCACTCCACCCCTCTTTGTCTATGAATTAAAATATCGGTTCATTTCTTTTGCTTAATAAAATATTTGTGAAAACGCATATTGTTCGAATATGTATATTTTAGGTTGCAATGTAATTGCGTGTTTATTACATTTCTGTCAGTAGATTACGTGTACAATTGAGGGGTTCCTAAAAGTGATCGTTTGTGGAAACTATTAACAAACAGCTATTTAAATAATGCATCTTTAAACTAGTAATTATATTAATGATAGACATCATCCTCCAGTCCATCCTGTTCATGTCTGACACAATCCAACCCTTTCCACCATTATTTGGTAAGTTTCCACTGATGCATTTGTTTTTTATGTCATCAGTAGTTTCTATTACTTTAGCTTAGGTCTTTGTTTCAGGGGGTTACAGCTATGCACACACACACACTACTCTCTCTCTCTCTCTCTCTGCTTGGGCATACATACAACAGTGTCCGGTCACTGAACCATACACAGCAGAGCCCCTCAGACTTTTACACGCATACAGTTTGTGTTAATCGCACACACCAGGGCATCTTCATTCACATGCAAAAGCTTCCCTCTGTCATCCGAACCAACACTCACAAAGCCACAAACACACACATAACTACCCTGATGAACCCAAGCCTCCCCAGTCACACGCACGATCCCTGCAGCCCCCCAATCACACGCCGAAAACCACCCCAGTCTAACGCACAAACGCTCCGATGCCCCCAGCCCCCCCCCCCCCCCATCTCGTTGCACTCATCCTGCAGTCTCACCGGCCAGGTGAAGTTAAAGGGCAGCCTGATGGGGTTGCTGAATCCCGGGACCTCAGTGATGGCGAACGAGTTGGCCCCCAGCACCGGGGTGACGAGGCTGCCGAAGGTGCAGGCCTCCGGGGAGGGCACCTTCTGGAAGTGCATCAGGCAGACCCTGAAGAAGGTTCGGCAGTCGGGCCAGCAGGAGCGCCCGTCCTCTAGGAGGCTGCCGGCGTTCACAAACTCCTGCAGCTGCAGCTGGAAGACCCCCGAGCAGGACACCTGCACATAAGAGAGACACCCACGTCAGACCTGACTGCCTGTCCCCCACCCAGCACCAGGCCTCCGCGACGCCTGCCTCCACCGCTCATTTATTTACCTGTTGCAAAACCACGGAGAGAAACGTCAAACCAAAGACGCATAACGTCGCCATCCCGTCCGCGAGTGCCAAGCTCCAAATTCAACTTATACGCCAAAGAAAGTTGTCTTTTCACTTTGTTGATGTTTATATTATCCACGTGGTTTAAAAAGGTAACGAACAAGAAAATCCAAAATACCACAAAAAAGAAAAGATGAAAAAAAAATGTGGCAGTGGGTCTCCGCCAGTGCGTTTCCTCCCAGATATCCCTTGCTGTTCAAAGCACAAGAAATAGCCAAGGTGTAATCCAGGTGATTAAGAAGCCCCGTGTGCGTGGATCCTGTAGGCTCCCTTGTGTCAAACTTCAGCCCCGCCTCTCGGTGTCCGCTGGCAGCAAGCAGCAGCAGCGCCGTGAATGCTCAGCCTGCGACTGGAAACTGTTTATATAGCAGCGCCTCTTGACCACGGCGTGTTGCAGCTCCGGCTGCCACTCAGCGCCCTGGCGCCTCCCACTTCTTCCCTCGCAGCACCGAATGCTGTGGAGAGCACCCCTGAACAGAATTAATACCCTGCTGCCGCCGCCGCCGCACTGACCACCAAGGACTCGGTGTGCTCATTAGCGGAGTCCGGGCATCTGTTGATATATTTCCCATACTGGGCCATTCGCACAAGCGCCTCCCCCCCATCCACTAAATAGCTGTTCCCCGTTAATGAGGCTTACGGCGCACAAGAACTGCACACGTTTCAAATTAAACAAAACATTGGCCTTTTATTCCTTCCCTTCTAGTTAGTCGACCCTTGTGTCAGTAGTCTCCTTTTATAGGACATGTGTGCATGCTATTACAGTCCAGGCACCTGACGTTTAAAGTGCATCACCCAGAGTGCAGCATGATCTAGAAGGGACGTTTAAAGAAGCAAAAGTTCCAAGTACCTGGCATGCTCTCTGGGATTACACAAGGCATCGGTGTACAGGTTGACATGCTTAGATGAAATATAGCAACTCACACAAGTTCCATACTTATGTGATAAATGGAGTATTGTCAGGTTGTTATGGCCCACTTGTGCATTACAAATCTTTGTACATGTTTTCAACATGTGGGAAGCCTGGTTGCTTAATATTAAAAAAACACACGCCCACAGGTGCAAATAATTTACAGATTGTCGAAACAATACAATAAAAGTGTTTTTTAAAGGGAATGCCTTGATATTAAACTATTAGTGAGTGGTCTTAATGTGTCCTCAGAATAGTATGATTTTATTTGATTTAAAACACGTTTTTAACTTTATTGAGTTCTTATTTTTGATGTTTATGATGTATTGACTGTTTTCACTTGTATTGTGTAGCAAAGGCGTACTTGGGTTCTATAAATAGACAATACCATATGTATAATCTACTCCTACAAACACTCATACAACAATAACAAACCCAGTGCCCCATACACCCACAGACAAAAGCAACCCACCCCAGATGTTATTCGATTCTCCACAAATTCACACCTTTCTCTACATTAAACACCTGTTGCTTAAATTTGCTGCGTTGACGTTGCATCTAATCAGTACCTGATAGCACCTCAAATTTCCAGTCTTGGCAGTGATGTACAAACAGCTCCGTTTATGATCAGTAATGAAGTTCTACAGGGCAGCTTCTGGTTCCTTTTTATCCCTCAGTCGCAATGTTTCAGTTCTCAATGAAAATGCCCTGTATCTGGGAAATTCCATTTGAGATACTTTACTGTGGACCAGTGACGCAGCCTTTGACACTGACATACCTACAGTTACAACTGGCATGTGCCATTGAATAGTTTAATCTTCTCCAGCTATAAACAAACATGCTAAAAACCAAGGTCTTTAGTAAACAGAACAGTATATCCATGTGAAAAAAAGCAGGTGAAACCCTGTAGCTACATTCATATTTGGGGCTTATTGTTTTTAGTTAATTGGTAAAGTTAGCATTGTTTATATTGCATCCAGCTTGGTGGGCCAATTTGGGAATGTATACATCCTCAAATGTGTGATCAGAATATCTTTTGGCCCAGCCAAAAGATATTTTGATCTCACATTTCAGGATGCATACCTTTGAGAAAGAAAAGGGTGGGACCAGGAGCCAATCTTTAAGCAGGTCCTGCACGTGTGGCTCCAAGGAGAACGTGTTGAACACGAGGGGTATAGTTCCTAAGGGATTGATGGAAGGGGAAGGGGAAAAGACAATACTTTTGTCATGTTGCCCTCACATACTCTGAAAGGTCTCATGCTTCATCATTGGGCCATGCTCCTCGTCGGGCCGGCGCTGCAATGCTCGACGGTCCCACCGTTTCCGGGGCTCTTTGTCGGAGATCTTTTTTTTAGAAGCTGTTGGGTGCGTGCAGGTGTGGGGGCAGTGGGTGGTTATGTGCATGTGTGAAGTGATTTGAAATAGGTCAGGGTCATTCCTAATCTCAATACATTTAATGGTAAAGGTAGATCCTGCCTAAATAAAATGAACTGGATGCCGTATGGGGATGTAATGTTCTTAACAGGGTGTCTCTAGAGTGGGGTCGACATGTTTCGTGCCTAATTGTTCCTAGGGAAACGGTTGGCACTTCATCAGGACCTAAGTGAAAGATTGGTGCACAAATGGAAAGACAGGATCCAAGACTATTGGGAGGTTGCCTGTTATGGGGCCCTAGTAGTCCTGTACTGGGCGTAGTTGACACCTGTGAAGAAATTGAAAAGACAAAAACAGGACATTGTAGGGTCGAAAAACAAGGGGGGGAAGAGAGGGGCAGCTTAATAAAAACCCTATTAAAAACTACTGTAGCCCCTGAATTGTGAGACTCATTGTAAGCTGTACCAGTAGTAAGGAGGCGTATTCAGGTAGTGCCGGTATCACTGCCAATCAGTTAGAATAGTAACCATGAGGTAAATTGTAAAGTACTGTCTATGTAGAATCATCCTCTATTTTAAAATTGAGTCATAGGTACTGTAAAGTCAACCCATTGTGTCGTGCTGCAAATTGAGTGCGAGACACATGGCCAGCTGTATTTAGGGATAGAATGGAGGAAAGAACGGAGAAGCCACATCATGACATCTACCATCGGTCTCATAAAAATGGGTAGGTAACCCAATAGGATACAGAGTTACAATAATTATGGTTAGCTTAGTTGACACAGTGTGATTAAAACCACAAATCACCCAGCTATGTACGTATATGGTAAGGACTTAATACATGTTCTTTCATGCCTTCACGTAACTGTATGTCACAAAGCTGATGCGCCTATGTGACTATGCTCCTTGTCTGACTTGTTTGTAGTGTGTATAAATGTTGTAAATAAGAGGATGGCACTCCAAGGTTCATCTTAGATAAGTATCTTTTTTTAATGCAGTACAGAATAAAGACGTGTGTCTCATCAGCTGACCAGGCACCAACTGACCCGACTGGAATATCAGCTGGATGAGATCATACATTCAAGACAGAGAAACATTCTATGCATAGTCATACAAGTAAAACTAAAGAAAGACTATGAATGACTCTAAAAGATAAAATGCTATTTACAACACATCTCCTTCCCTAGGAGTACTAAAACATAAAGAAAGCACAGAGTAAAAATTAACACACATAATCGTCCAAATACAAAGGTGGACGACGAACTCTTGAACTCCGTGAGGTGGAATTGCTCACAGATTCACCAGAATTCATACAACTTGAAAAGTTGGAAAACTGAGAAGCATCACCACTACCATCCTCCCTCCTATGAATAGAGAAGGAAGAAGAGGAAGCCCCTTCTTCTTGAGTGGAAAACATATATCCACTATTATCACACAAGGTCTCACTTCTCTCCTTACCAGACATATCACAACCTTTCTTGTACAAAGCAACCCTACTATAGTTCCATTTCTCACCATTTTCCAAGACAAGGTAATGAGGAAATACTATTTTCACATAGAATGGACCTCTAAACTTAGTTAAACCTTTCGTAACTCTACCTGGTTTAACCTTTACTAACCATTAAACTATGTATCCTGTGAACACAAGATGCATTCCATCCATGCACTCCTTTTCAAACTTTCATAGATTTTCATACAAATTTTACTTTCTTGTAGAATGATTCATTTATTTCTCATTTTGTTCAAGGTATATCATTATGTTCATGACTATTCAACATATTCCATGTCTCGGAAACATTTTTCACATAATTGTAGTTGCCCAATGCATTTCAAGCGTAACGCCCTTCCTCAGGGGACTTCATAAACTCTAGAAACAATAATCATAAGTCACAATCAGTATCCAAAAAGGAATGGTCCCTAAATAGAAACACGTTCTTATGTTAACATTGTACATCAGTGATACCCCACGTGCTGTAGTGAAACTCGTGAAAATACTCATAGTGCTTCTGTAAATTAGTGCTCGTGTCCGAATGGTGAAAAAAGACAGATAAAATATAATGGAGACCCAATAGCTGGGTACTGACCTTAATGCATGGAATTGTTCGTTCCGGGTGTTTAGCTGTAATGAGGTCAATGGAATCTAGGTGTCAATATATAACGTGACACAAATGTCTCGTTTCTGTGTGAAAAAATGTATCCGTTATATCTTACCGGGGTACTGGAAACGTGGAGTCTCCCTCGCTAATCTTGGCGTGCAGCGCTCTGTATGCGAGCGCTCTATGGTTTAAAGACTAAGCGTTGTATGTTGCCAAGGTTACCGTTCATCGACGGGTGACGTTCGCTGTACTCTATGGTTGTGGACGGCGCTGGGGAAACGGCGTGTGCTTGCGAGGGTAAACATGAACGTAGGACTATGTCGCTAGGAACACGTTGTGTGTTTACGTGGGTAAACAAAAAAAAAAACCTTTACTAAACCACCTTCAGAAACACACGAAGAAGACAACCTCTCAGTGATCTGGGTGGCATTGTCACAATCACGATTCTTCAACCAAAATGGGGTCAACTTTGTACTAGGAGGCCTGCCTCGCATCATTTCAAACGGTGATTTAGTATCTTTTTTGTGTGGAGTAGAGCGATAAGCCCATACCATCTCTTGTATTTTCTCATCTGAAAAGCACCCCAAAGCACTAGTCATTTGTATTATTCCTTTGATTAACCTGTTGACTTTTTCACAAATACCATTGCCCTGTGGGTTGTACAAGCTTGTTCGATGACGACTAATACCACAATTATCTAAAAAAAACTTCATTTTACTCGAAGTTAACTGTGTCCCATTGTCTGTTATGAGAATTGACGGCAAACCCTCATCAAGAAAAACTTTCCTGAGAAATTTAATTGTGCTGTCAGTAGTAATCTCCCTTACAAATGAAATTGTGAGCCATTTTGAAAAGACATCTATAACTACAATCGCAAACCTCTGATTAAAGGGTAGCTCATCCATTGGACCAATAAAATCCAAACATATGCTATGCCAAGATTGATCTGCTACAAAAATCTTACCAAATTGTTGAGTTGACACTAACTTAAGTCTTTTTTCTCCTTCTCTACAACTCTCACAATTCTCAACGCAAGATGCAGCATCCGAATCAATAGAAGGCCACCAAAAATTGCTTTTTATCCTGCGTTGAGTAAGGGTCTGTCCCAAATGACCTGCATGAGCCAATTTAAGAAGCTTGTGCCTCAACAAACATGGAGGAATGAATCTGTCACCTCTCATTAAAACAACATCGCTTGACACAGATAATTCATCTAATATCTTTATGAAAGGTCTCACACCTGGCTCCACTGTACTCTCATGCCTAGTGCCCTTCTTCACCATATCAATAACTTTCATGAGCACTAAATCTTTCTCCGTACAAGAAATCCACTCCTCCTTCGAGAATGAGCCTTCACTCCAAGAAACTACATCTTGAACATAAGCTATGGCACTTTCCTCCTTAAAATCACCTGAACCTTGATCAGAAACTTCTCCCGCTACAGGAAGCCTGGACAAACAATCTGCCTGTACATTCCGCCACCCTTGAACATATGATAATTCAAATTGATAGTCCTGCAACCTTGACGCAAGTCTAGCTAACCTGGGTGAGCCCTTACCTGCACCTCCAGGAGCCAAAACATTTATTAGAGGTTTATGATCCGATCTAAAATGAAACCTAGTACCCCAAAGATAAGTCCTAAAATAATGGGTACCCCACACAGCTGCCAACGCCTCCCTCTCTTTGACAGAATAATTTCGTTCTGACACAGTCAAAGGACGGGAAGCAAAGGCAACAGTCTTTTCTTCACTGCCATGTTTTTGTAACAATACAGCGCCCAGACCAATGCCACTAGCATCAACCATCAATATTGAGTTTCTTTTGATATCAAATGGCGTTAACACTTTGGCATCACACAATTCTTTTTTAATAGCTTCAAAACACATGGTATGTTCAATATTCCATGAAAACCTCACACCTTTTTTAAGAGACTCCTCAACGCAGATGTTTTGTCTGAAAAATCCCTTACGAACTTCGCATAAAATTCAATGAGCCCCATAAACGATCTTAACTGATCTTTATCTATTGGACAAGGAGCAGATTCAATGGCAGACAATAGATTCTTCTTTGGTTTGATACCATCACTTGTGATAATGTACCCCAAATACTCAATCTCTTTTACTAAGAAAGAGCACTTTTCCTTACGCAACGTCAGGCCTGCATTACGAATCCTAGACAGAACAGATCTAAGTATATGGTTATGCTCACTAATAGTGTCTCCAAATATAAGTATATCGTCTTGAAAGAACAAGACTTTTTTTAAGCCCTTAAAATTTTCTGTCACCATTCTCTGGAACACGCTGGCTGCTGAAATTAGACCAAAAGGTAGCCTTGTAAATTGAAATGTCCCCTCACTAGTGATAAAAGATGTTAGGTGTTTCAATTCCTCATGGAGGCGTATCTGGTGATAAACACTTTTTAATTCAAGCTTGCTAAAATATTTTGCACCATTTAATGTTGAAACAAGTTCCCCAATATTCGATAAGGGAAACACATCAGCCACAACACACTTGTTTAAAGACCTGAGATCAACACTCAATCTTATTTTGTTATCGTCCTTCTGTGTAATCACCACCGGAGAAACCCAAATAGCCGCCTCCACTGGCTCTATTATACCCTCTTGTAGCATCTCTTCAATAACACCTTTTACTTTTTTCTCACCGCCATGGGTACTCTCCTTGCTCTATGCTGAATGGGAACGGCCCCTTTCTTCAACAAAGTTCTGTGTTCATATCCAATTAGTTCACCCAACTCATCTCTAAACACCTCTTTAGCTTCTGTCAAGATGTCATCAATGCTTAGGTCATCAATGACCATTACTTGCTCGCTAGCTCTCGGATTGACAATAATGTAAAGATCATATTGATGCATCCAACCTAATATGGATGGACCATCTGCTGACACATAAACTTTTCCAATAGTAGACCTATTCTTGAATTTAATTTCACTCTCAACATATCCAAGAAGTTCATTTTTTTCCCCTTGGTATCCCGTGGGAGAGATATCACATTCATTGAGAACCTTTTCTCCCCACACCTCTCTCAGGACAGAAAGTGGAATTATCGTCCATCTTGACCCAGAATCAACCATGAGACTAATGGTTTTCTCATCAATTATAAAATCTGCCCTCGGTCTCTTCTCCCTTTTCTCTTGACAGAGGTTCACTCCCATATCTTCCACAACTAATAATTTGTTCGTGTCTCTTTTGACTATACATTCATCATCATTAATCGTCGCTATTCTCGACTTCACAGTACTCTTACACATTCTTGCAAAGTGACCAACTTTGCCACACTTCAAACATTCCTTGTTATTAGCGAAACAAAACTTTGCATCTGAACTGTGTGAGTTACTACCACACTTAGAGCATATTCTGTATGGACCTTTGCCTACAAGTTTTTTCTTCTCTAAACTGTAACTTTTTTTCCTTACTGCAGCAACCGCACTTTCATCATTACTGTAGCTATCTACCAAATTCTTCAATGAAACAACATCAATTTTTTGTTCAGAATTACATTTTTGAAGTTCTCTCATGCACTTTTTGGACTCCTCCACTACTTTCGCTAGACTTATGGCAGTTTTTAAATCCGGGTTTTTTGCTGCCCACAACCTCTCTTGGATTTTACGATTGTTACACTGCACGATTAAATGATCTCGAATAAGTTCATCCGTCATTTGTCCAAAGTTGCATTTTACGGATAATTCTCTTAACCGTGCAACAAACTCGTCTATAGATTCCTCTTCAGGTTGTTTGTTTTTATAGAATTTGTACCTATTCATCACTAGGTTCTCTTCTTTAGCAAATCTTATCTCCAGTCTCACAACTGCCTCTTTAAACTCATCCAATGGAGTCTGACCACCGGCTTGCAAGACTTGCGGAAGGTATTTAAATATTCTCTGACCCTCCTTACCTAACGTTGTCATTAAGATCGCTTTTTTACTTTTTGCTGAAAATTCTCCACCATCTAATGCCTCTATATAATTGTAAAACATTAATATCCAGTCTTCCCATGCTATTACAGGATTACTTGGTTCAATTAAAAACTGTGGAGGTAGAGCTACATTCACTTGCTGAGCCATATTATGTTGAAAACAAATACAGTCCACCCTAGTGATAAGAATTATTAGATACAATCTGTAGAAAAAATATTTGTTATTGTGTAATTGAGAACAAACAGTTACTACGCATGTATTTCAACTAGCAAACAAACAACTGTAAAGAAAGTGTTGCTATAAAGTATATACCACAACCAATGCTAACTTCTTCACGAAGATAAACAATGTTATTTGATCCTTTTGTGGATGTTAAGAAAAAGTCACCTTTAAAGCAGCTCCTAAAAGGATTTCATTGTTGTTCAATCCAATATTTTTCCTTTTTTTTTTTAAGTAGTCTCCTCAAAAGGAATTATCGTAGTTAAATTCCGATGTTTATCGACTTCATTTCTGGAGAAACGCTATTTTCCCTTAACCAAGATGGCCGCCGACGTCTGACATCATCACGTATGTCACGTCTAACACTGCGTGATCACCGCGAGCACCTAACTCCACGCGTACTCTCACGTCAATACAGCTGATGACGTGCTCTGGATGCTATGTACTCTCTTGCCAGCGCTCAATCTCCTCTCCACGTTCGGATGCTAGGAAACACAACGGAAGGTTCTGCTCCCTCGTGACTCCACTCGCGCCAGCATTCAAAAGTAAGCACCAGCAATCCAATTTAAATGTCAATGATGAATACTATCACCATAATCTTTACAAAATTAGCGCGGTAATTCAAATCCTCACCGGAGTTTTACAGGTGGTCAAATGACTTTTTTTTTCTGTGTGGATCCTTTTCTTGATGGATACGGTCTTTCTCTGTAGAATTCAATAAAATCTTCCAATGCAATAAAATGATTTTCTCTTTCTGGTCAGCCTTTAAGAACCGTCGCCAAAATGTTGTAACTAGTAATGATGGCACTCCAAGGTTCATCTTAGATAAGTATCTTCTTTTAATACAGTACAGAATAAAGATGTGTGTCTCATCAGCTGACCAGGCACCAACTGATCCGACTGGAATATCAGCTGGATGAGATCATACAATCCGAGCTCGGCGGTAACGGGTAGGTGAAGGAGGAAGAACACGGGCAGATAGAGCTACACCTTATGGCTCTCCCCTGATGTTCTATTACCGCCGAAGACTCATGCGGCAATTAATCCCAGACTTTTAGGCAGAGGATATGATGACAGAGGTAAAATAACCTGATAGTGCTTGCATTTACACACATGACACCTGCATGCTGCTGTATGACTGCATAGTACATACTCTAGGTCCTGAAGAATCGCGGATAATTCCTTGTGCGAGAAACATGTTGACCATGTCAATATCCAATTTTACCGAGTCCCACCACACTTAACTCAGTGGTACTTAGGGGAAGTTGGTCTCACGTTTTTAACCGTAGAGGGAGACCCCCAGAATAAAGTAGTACATTTCGGTACCCCCTACTCCATTTTAAATCACCTTTTCCCTTACTCTATTGCCCACACACCCACACTTCACCATAAGGCTGTTGGAAGAAAAGATCTCCGTCAAAGAGCCCCTCTTTGAGGTGAGCCCGTCGGGAATTGCACCGCCTCCCCGACGAGGAGCAACGCCGATGATGAAGCATGACACCCATTTGGGTGTGTGAGGCAAATATTTCCAACAAAATGGATGCCCAAGGGTGTCACATCTACACCCATGGTCACGCCTAACACACAGCTTCTTCTCTACCAGGAAAAGTTCAGCTACCCTTTTTGTTCATCATACATTCAGGACAGAGAAACATTCTATGCATAGTCATACAAGTAAAACTAAAGAAAGACTATGAATGACTCTAAAAGATAAAATGCTATTTACAACAATGAACAGATAAACGGACACAATCACATCTGTAGACAGTAATGCATTGTTGGATTACACCAATACATCATGTTAAATAAAATGATCGTGAGAAACACATTTGGTAGCCAGTAACGTATTCGTATTTAAGATTGTCAGAAGTGCCCGCCTCGAGGTTGCGAGGATTGATCAAAGTTGTCGCATTTGTTTTTTTGGCAAAAGGATCAACCACACTTTAGGGATTATTACACATGACAAGTTGAATGATTTTACATGACAAGTAGAAACACAAGCGGATTGTGGGGGTATAATAGTATTGTGTTGCCACTCACCCATGGTTCAGGAACTACGGCCCGACGGGGTTGACAAGGAGCACAATGTTACTCCACTCCTTTGAATGAATGAGTTAAGTCAATACGGATAGAATGAGAGGTGTTCTCTTGAAGCATACCGTGGCGACCAAGCAGACATACTCACAGTCGGGTGGCGACAACTTGCATGTATGCCTACCCTCGCTCCGGTTCCCCGTGATCTCGCTTCCCGGAAGCCGTGTATTTGTGCCGGAGTTCCTGTTGAAAGCTAGAGTGGTAACTGGAGCCGCCAACTTGGGGTAATGTTTGCTGTCATGAAAAACTTTATTGAGAATGGAACCTGTTGTTTTTCATTAACTGGAGTGTGGCGATTTGGTCATATATCAAAGCAAATCTGTGATGATGCTCCACAAGTTATAGTGGTGTCTCAGGTAGGTACGTAAGCGTAATGTAAAAAATGTTCAGTATGAGCAGTGTGCTTGGGACGTTTAAACTTTGTGTCACGCTGTGAATGCTAAATGTTAGCACGGGCGCTGGTAAAAATTAAGTGTTGCTCATATAGTTTCCATTACTCAACATTGTTCATGAGGCATGTCAAATGTGTTGTATACCACCTTTGCACGACAGTAGTGGCAGTGTAGAGGTAGTGGTGGTCGTAGTGGGGGGTGTATTTGAAAAGCCCGGAGTAGTGGCCTATGGTGAGGATGTCATGACCCTCCCAGAATGACTGTGTCAAATTTAAAGTGTTCATAGGAGGGGTGGGTGCGTGTAGTATTTTTTCTCTGACCTACGGGGACATCAAGTAGATGGCAGGGTTGCCGTGCTGGGCTTAAGTAGGAGAATCTCAATATCATGTGCGGGGGAGCTAACCCAAAACCCTGATGTCAATTGTCAGACATGTGGAAATGAAAGGCTGCTGGCAGTGTGGACATTGACTGTTGTCATCTGAAAGGTAGACCATACTCAGTTTGTTTCCACTCATGTAGGGTTCAGTTGTCGAGGGTAGCCACATTGAGACCTAATGTATGTGTAGATAACTTAAAAACCCAGCGTTGTTCCTTCCTGAACAGGGACTCTTTTGAGATGTTTTTGATGTGTTCCGGGATAGTCCACTGCAAGTCATTGGATGAATGTCGTGCCTCTGCAAAGTGTGTGTATAACTTTGTTGTTGTTTTTCCACACCGGATGTTGCTCCTGTGTTCAGTGATTCTCGTTTTGACAGGGCGTGTGATCATCCCCACGTATTGGCGTTGGCAAGGGCATGTAAGAAGGTACACACAATTGTTGGTGTTACAATTGGTGTGTGGTTTTTGGGTCCAAACCCAGTTATCAGTTAGTGCAATCGTTTTAGTTGCTTTTGTTAGAGGACACACCGCACACTGCCCACAGGGAAAATGACCTGTAACAGGGGGTAGTCTCCAAAGGACTGTCTGGTGTGGGGTTTAGGTCTTGTGTGCACGACCATGTCTTTGATATTGGATGTTCTTTTGTAGGCGGACCTGGGTTTCTCAAATGTTGTTTCTCCCACCTGCAGGTTTTTCCAGTGTTTGTTTATCACCATTTTCAGTAAGTTGGATTCTGGGGTAAAGGTGGTTACACAGGTGAGAATGTCAGCAGTGCATTTTTCTCGTTTTTCTAGAAGTGCCAATCTATGGGTGTTTTGGGCTCTCTTGTGGGCATTTTTTATCTGTTTGGATGGGTATTGGCGTTTATTTAAGTCTTCACTGAGTTGGGAGGCTTGGTTCTTAAAATCCTCCATCTCTGTACAATTCACCCTCAATCTGAGGAATTGCCCGTAGGGCAGGTTTTCCTTGAGCACCTTGGGGTGGAAGCTCTGGTATTGCAAGGGACTGTGACTGTCAGTTGTTTTTTTTATAGGTGGTGGTAGTCAGTTTGTTGGGGTTTCTCTTGATAAGGAGATCCAGGAAGGGCACTTCACTTGAGGAGCTATGTGCTGTGAAGTGAAGATATGGGTTTATACCATTGATCCATCTTAGGAAGAGTGTGATCACATCACTGGAACCGTTTCAGAAGATCAAAATGTCGTTGATATAGAAATTCCATTTTAGATACTTTACTGTGGACCAGTGACGCAGCCTTTGACACTGACATACCTACAGTTACAACTGGCCTGTGCCATTGAATAGTTTAATCTTCTCCAGTTATAAACAAACATGCTAAAAATCAAGGTCTATAGTAAACAGAACAGGATATCCATGTGACAAGAAAAGCAGGTGAAACCATGAAGCTACATTCTTATTTGGGGCTTACTGTTTTTAATTGAATGTAAAGTTAGCATTTTTAACGAGTCCCAGATTGTTTATATTGCATCCAGCTTGGTGGGCCAATTTGGGAAGGTATACATCCTCAAATGTGTGATCAGAATATCTTTTGGCCCAGCCAAAAGTTTTTTTTATCTCACATTTCAGGATGTATACCTTCCCACCATGTCAAACAATAGACATCCCAAGTCCTTATTGTTTGCCTAAACATTAGTGTTGTCTGAAGTAGACAGAGGCAATGAATGAATAAATGACCACATTTGTAGAGGGCAACAGCTGCCCTAAAAGGGTGCCCGACACTTATCTAAGTAAAGTCAGAGAGCTCTTTGTAGATGATTGTTGTCTTCTTTTTTAATCGCTCTGGTCAGAGCTTCATTGCGTGAGATGACATTAACTCTTTCAGTTGCCTTGGTTATGATGTCTTTGGGGTACCCCCGATTTTGGAATCTGATGCCTATTTCTTTCAGGCGAGTGCAGCAAGTTGTGGGATCAGAGGTTATTCGCTTAATTCGCAGCATTTGGCTGTATGGGAGATGTTTTTATTTATAAGCCACATCTGACACTGTTCTGTACGTTGTTGCATGTTATTGGAAACTGTTTTTTTGTGTGATGATAATCATATTATAGTGTATATCAACTATGATATTTTTTCCAACAGAGCTCCTCGACAAAGGGCCATGCCCGAAATGCATCGGAGAGTGTGTTTTTTTTTATATAAATGTGAATTGGATATTATGAAATGAGGATATGAAATGAAATATTCATCCAACGAATGTCGTATGTAAATGAACTTTTTGAATTCACAAACAACGATTAAATAATCAAACAAAATTCAACGGAGCCTGTCCTGTGTGACGAACCAAAAGGTGTGCCTAATTTCAGGGACGCATTTACGACGTTTGTGCGCAACTAAGTATTAACTATGATTTCACAGGTCTTGACGGGTAAGATATGGAGTATCTGTATTCAGTGAACGTAAAAACAAAAAAAGGACCTGTAACTGACAAAATCTGGGGATGAAATTATAAATCTGTATCACATTTGATCCCCAGTTTTTTGGCTACAGTACTTGGTGCAGGGGAGAATACCCAGTCCAGAAGGCCACAAGTTGTTAGACCAAAGTTCATATGCAATTTCGAAATTTAAAGAGAAAGTATTTCAGTATTGTCTGATTTTCATTTTAGATAGCTGTGGTTCATCCAATACACCACACTAGTTAGTCATGTTTTACTAATCCAGGAAAAATATATGAGCTCCCTGGTTGAACCATATGAATGAAAATAAGACTAGTTGTTTTACATCCTCCTGTCTCCCATTACATAGCAGTACTAGGGCTTAGTTGTGTGAACCAAACCGAAAGCGAATAGGAATGCTAGTATCAAGCTATATTGATTGAGATGTAAAGACAGTCTATCCGCACGTGGTCTCTTTCTATAATCATGTAAATATGTAAGAAATGCGTATCAGACAGAGGTGTAGGGGTTCTGGGTGCCTTCATAGTTTTTAGGTTTAGCCCACACTATGTAAATGTGTTCCATATTGGTTCATTATACATACATTTGTATTATATGGCTATCCTGAAAATCGGGCATGGGTCTGGCCCGCTGGTGTCTCCCAAGGTAGGACATATATATGGGTAAAGTGTGGGCTAAAGTACATCCTTTGCAAATCCATCATTAACTGTTTTGCCATATTTGCCTACAGAAGACAATTATCTAAAACAATGTTCTTGTAATTTATGAATGGTTTTGTATCTGGGTGACTTCTCTATTAAGTAATATGACACGTGGGTTGCCATGGTCCGCACTAAAACTTAAAAACAGACATCTAAATGTGAAAATGGAATGCCCTGCTAGTTGAGTTTTACCTTTGAATGGAGCCAGCAGCAATGCATGGATTTACTTCTGAACGCCAGACCTATTGCCTTTGTCAGTGCTCGTCTGAGTGCGCCTGCAGCCAGCCCAGGGTCTGGCTGCGGTCCCTGGTGTGCCGTCGCTGCTGTGGTTACAGCCCTGGCTGCAGCCTGGCGTGTGCCAGTAAAGCCCTCTGCCTGATTGCAGAGGCTGCTTATTGTTGGGTCGCGTGCCCCTCATTAAAGCCAGGCACACAGAGCGCCTTTCATGTGGCTTCTCTTCCAGCTTGTTAAAAGGGGGGTTGGGGGGACGCAGCTTCAGCTGTATGCTAATGAGGCGCAGCCAGCTCTCCACTATCTTGTCTACAGCTCATAAAGCAATAAACCCCCGCAGTGTGTTGGTTCACCTGTGCAAGAAGCAAGCAACACGCACCGCTCTTCTACACAAAGATTTATTTGCAGAGAACACGCATGAATTATTTAATTTTTGGAGCAGGTTTATTTCTCCTTCATTTCTAAAACGTTTATTTGCCCCTCAAGGAGAATACTTTTACGATCTGATACGACTTGCGGGTTTCTATTCATTCGTAAGTTTTGTGCGGGTCCGTTTCAAGCTATCTGCTGCCACTTACTCTCTGGTGATGTACACCAGAAATGCAGCAAAAGGGCCGTATCAGCAGAAAAATAAAAACAGCGCAACTGGTATTTTATACTAGCCCGGGCTCCGAATATGCTTGACAAGGAATTGATCCACTCAGATGAACGCTTTATTGATTGGTATGCATGCGCCGACAGCGGGGTTGTTTGGCCAGATGCTGTTGATATTATCAATGAATATTAAACAGCATCATGATCCAGAGATTATGGAGTCTGAAAGATCGAGTGAACGGCAAATTAGCGAGCAGACAGCGATGCACGCGTCTACCACTTGTAAGACCGAATACATGCTTGCTTTGAAATTGAAATAGGGAGAAAAGAGGTTTGTGGCACCCTTTCCCCAATATATACCGATGTCATTCAAACCTGTTGCTCATCTATTTTCCAGCTGTATTATTTTTAGAGACGTTAGAAATATAGTACGCGATTGCCCAGGAAGTGGACGACCCAGCAGGGCAGATAAAACCGCGGTTCCGTTCTTTCAGAAGTCAATGGGTCCGATGTACAAAGCTTTTACGAAGTGTTTTTGTTTTCTGTTTTAGATGTGAATGAAGGGTATGGTAGGTAGTTACCTCTTGTCCTAGTCCTCTTTGTCCCAGCCCTTAATTGTAAGGATTTAACAAGTAGAAAAGTAGTGATGCCTAAAGATTTTTATTGTGTTCAACAATTACTTAATTGCATGATTTGAAAACATGAGTACCAAAGGAACCTTCACTAGAATCTGTACCATCTTCTTGAAGTGTGTAACACATGATAGATGGGACCCGACCACATTGCAGCCCTGAAAATGTCCTGAAGGTAGGCCTCTCCTGCTTCTGCCCAGGAAGCTGCTACTGCACTGGGTTAATGTCCCTGAACACTTAAAGGGATTGTTTCCACTACTGAGTTGTAGGCCTAAGATATGGCCTGGTAGACCCATCTACTTAATGTCTGGGTTGACACTTTCTTGCCATTGTTGTGTGACAATGGGTGAATTGGAAGATCTAAACTACTTTGGTCTGTCTATGTACAGGGATAAAGCCCTCTTGACATCTAAAGTGAACGGCACGCCTTTGTCTGTTTCTGAATGAAAGGCAGATAACATCACATCTTTGGCCAAATGAAAAGATTAATTTATGTTTGGAATAATCTTAGGATCCAACTTTAGAACTATCAGAGCTGGAAAGAATCTCAAGTAAGGAAAATCCAATGATTCAAACTCGCCTAACCATCTTGCTGTGGTGATTGCTACTAGGAAGGCTGTTTTAGAGGATAACAACGCTAGATCCGACTGTTCTAGAGTCCCAAAAGGTTGTAATTGTAAGCCACTCAACACTATAGATAAATCCCACATAGGGATTGGATTTCACAGTGGTGGCCTCTTGAATCTTAAATTCTTCAACCGTTTAGTAATCAACAAAGTGATCTTTAAAGACTCCTTGCTTACCTCTAATGCTTTTATGGCTGCCCACTGGGAGGACAATGTAGATGTGAGACAAACGTTTGAGGACCCCACCTTTCAGGAATTCCAGAATTTGGAAATGATCAATAGTTACAGGATCTAGGTCTTTAGGAGAGCACAATTTAAAAAATGAACTCCAATGTGTTTATTTGTGGGATGCTACCATTGATGGTCTACATGATTCTTGAATTTGAAGAGCGACTCGCAAACACCAGTCCATCTGTTGCAATCCCAGATTCCAAGCTGCAAAGCTGATGTGCTGGAACTGGAAGAAGAAATTCCCCCTTGGACAGATGCATTAGAGATGAAAACCGCAAGTGGTGTTAATAAAATAGAGTTATTAAAATCACCCTCTTCCTCTTTTCTAGAATATTCCAAAGCACCCTTGGAGAATGGGTGGGAGGATTTGATGGGATTTCTTGAGGCGCATCTATCGCCCAAGCTTGGGGCCACAGCACCGCTGCACAAAACTAGGGAAGCATCGTATTGTGATGCTAAACAAATAGGTCTATCCCGGGGGTTCCAAACAGGCCACATACTAAGTTGAACTCCCCCGTTGACAGGTGATAATTGACAGACAATTGATAATTGAAGGGCGATGGATATAGCCCCTGGATATATATTGCCGATAACACAAGCAGGCAAGGTTCTTCCCAGGCTAACAAGAGACCTGCCACTCAGTTGAGTTCTTTGCTTTTCGTGCCACCCTGACAGTTGTCTGTTTTTTTCAACAACATTCATGCCTTCCAACTGGGGGTAAATATCTGCAATGCTTGCCAAACTGCTGTCAATTCTCTCCAGTAGAAGGACGGGGTAGCTTCCCTCTCTGACCAGTGACCTTTCTCCTATGATCCCCTAGATTGCTAACCACTCCAAGAGGACGGCATTTGTTTTCAGATGAATGAGACATGAATACTACCAGGTTATGCCCCTCAATAAGTTGCTCTCTACTAACCACCAACCGGGTGATGTTTTATGTATGGCGTTACTGGTATCAATTGCTCATAGTTCTGAGGTCTTTGGCACCAGTGTGAGAGTATATGGTTGACTAGGAGTTTGAGATAGTGCCTTGCCTATGGAAACACTGCTTTTGCAGATGCCATTAGACCGTATATCCTTAGCCATGCCCTTGCTGTTAGAATGGAATGATGCATAAGACTATTGTCAGAACTCTTTGCAGAAGGCTACACGTCAAGCAGGAGTAACTGGGGCCCAAACATGGGGGTGGAGGCCTTTTACTTCTTATGTCCCAGTGCCTGATTTACTCTGGATCTCGAGCAGCTATGTTAAGCACCCTTTCTGCACTTGTTTCTCTCTGGTAATGTGGTTGAGCAGTCCAAGGCTCCTCCTCAGGAGGAGAGGGGGAGGTGTGGATACAGCATAGTGAACATGGACTCACAATTCAAAATACCTGCAGCAGCAGTAATAAATCATTGTTCAGACAAATTCTCACTTCATGAAAAAAGAGAAGTATTTTATTTCTACCTCATACTGATAGAGCGCGCAGGTCACCCGATCCTTATTTACCAAATATACACTACTGGGCCCAATACATGTTTGTCACTTATTTCCATAAATCAGGTAACCTATACACCGCTATCAGTAATTCGGGGATTTTCCTTTCTATATATTTCCGGGTACCTGACTTACCAATCCTCGAGAACAGGTACCTATGATCACAATGGATCAGGAGCTAATATTGAGATTCAAGCAGATAACACCAATACCATATATATTTATATTTGTTTATACCACGTAATAACCACAAACGCAAGAAGTTTCAAAATCTTTATCTAAATTGTCAAAAAGTCATTGTATGCCATGAGAATGAAATTTACACAGATCAAAACGTCTATGACCAAGATCAGAAAGATAGTATAACTATGAATTAACGTGAGGATCATTTAATACTCAGAAAAATATAAAGGAGAAAGGTAAAGGGAACATGCTAATTTGGTCTAACAGATTTGTATTACGTCACTAAAGGTTGGGTAAGAACAATGGAACATTCTACTAAATGCTAATTGGAATATACTGAAAGATTTGGAAAACCATACTTTAGAATGCATGCAATTTCTATAGGGAGGGTAACAGTGGAATATACTAAATATGCAAACAATTCAGTGTTTGAGTAAGGGTAAGGGGAAGATAAGGAACATGCTAGAAAAATACTTTCATAAGAGTTCAAATGTCAGAGATAAATCACATAGGCAAGATTGCTTTATTAGGAAAAATAGGAGAGAAAGATTTAGATAGACAAATACCCACATATATTTTATAGTTACCTAGGACAGAATGAGGACTAACCCTGGCCACGGGTCAGTTTGGAAAGGCGGGAAAAGGACCCTCAAGGACTTGGAATGCCAGTAGGCGAGCAGGTACAGCTCATGGACAGTCAGGACAGGATCACCCCGGGATATGGATCAGGACTGGACTCATCTAAGGTACGACCAACACCTGCAGCTTCGGATGCAACGCCTGCGCTACGCCCTCTCTGCAAGGAATCTGCCAATAACCCCGATTGGGTTCTCGAATCTCCCAGCAAAGTGCTTCGCCAGCACTTAAAGGTTTCTCCACCCCAGACTAAGTTTGTGGAAATTAAGGAAAGAGTGCTCCGCAGCTCTCTGTATCAATCACCTATAGAGTTCGTAGGGTCAGTGACAGGTCAGCTACTCGGACAAGTCGGACAATTTCTCTAGCTAAACCTAGGCCAGTTATACTGTTTTCGGGTCAATGTACCACCCACAATGTTGCAAGTGAAAGGATCCCCAACTTCGGATTGGACAAGAGAGGTGGTTAGGTCATTGTCACCACCTAGAATTTGGTGTTCCCACAATTAATATTCAATTTCTTGAACCCACCCCTTACATTCCAGTTCCCATGGCATAACAATACAGAAACAATAGCGTACAGAGTACAACTATTACAATGTTACAAGTGTAGGTATGTATTTGAGTCTTCTTGCTGGGGCGCAGGTCGATTCCCAGGAGCATCTCAGCTTCGGCAGCCAGCTGGCTGAGTTCCACTGCTGCAAGACTCTCTTGTCCCCCATCACGTGATTGGTGTCACATGGGCTTCCAAGATGGAGTAGCACCTCTCTCCCAGGCCCCCGGAGAATGTTACATGAAAAGTAAGCGAAAACAATTTAGAAACACAGAAAAAATGAATACACTGTATACCATGATTGGCTTCACTACACCCCTTACTTTATAATATCTATAGCATTAGGAGTTAAGCAGAACGAAACAGCTGAGCAAAAGCAGCGGTGGCAAGCGAAGAGCATGTTAGAACAAAGCGGACATGTTTAGCAGTACTGCGCATGAGCGAAAAAATCCCTCCAGAACTACGAGTGCGTCACATCGCATGGGTATGACCGACGCATGCGCAGACTGGAATCCCGCATAGCAGCGACCATATTAGCTGCAAGCGTAGTTAGGATTAGTAAACACATAGGCAAGCGTCTCTGGGACACCCGCGTGTAGTGTAAAAGTGCAAGATTAGTAAACGAAACAAGTTGATTACTACATTAACGTTATGCGAGGGTTTTGAATTCAAGCAAGTCGCGTAACGTGCGAATCCTTGCTCCATCAATACTATACAAAGGAAAAATATGACATTCAGAACCCATCATACAGTCCCTATTGTGGTTGGGGCTCTAGTGTTTCTTTGGTAATTCCCTGTCCTACCCCCTCCTCGTTCTAGCGATAATGGTTATTAACCATTCACTACTGATAACATCCAGGGTATGCCCCACTAGCTGTCTGAGTCTCAAGAGCCCATTTTGACCCTAATTTAGGTATATAGTATTCCAGTACTTCCATGCGAACTAGCAGAAAGTTACTCCGGGGGCCAACAAGCCATAAAACCAGTCTTACCCACACCAGCAGTCGTGTAGCGTGTGTATTTCCTGAGTGGACCCCGTCGGTAAGTATTCGGAGCAGCTGAGTTCCTGTGAATCTGTTGCACGTGGCCCATGCGGCTGCACTCAGCATGTGCAGAGTCCTTCAGTTGTGGTTGTGCTCTCGAAGTGACGTGAGGTTCTCTGCAGCTCCTCCTGCTGGGTAAGTGTCCGGTTCTTCTCCCAGTTGGTTATGGTTGTGATGATCATGTTGCAGGTCCCTTGACTGGGAGCTGGTACTCTCACGACATCCTCATTTATCCAATGGGAATTGACAGATCGGGTCGGACTTCTTGATGCTCCTGTTCACCATATCTCAGAGTACACAGGCTCCCACTCGATCGGCACAGTGAAGTCTTCAGCTGCGGCTTCTCCTGACATAGGGGCCACAGCCCACTACCGAACAAGGCTATAGCCATTACTACACGGCTTACGTTTTCATGTCAAACCTCCTGGCATATGGGGTCACCGACACTGCACTATGCATGTGCTCTGGCTCGGTCTGCACAGTGTAGCACATGCTTCCTGGTGGCCCTACCCTGCATACGGGGAGGCGTTGATTCTGTCCTGTGTATGAAAAGAAGGGGCCCCTACCTAACAGGATGAACCCCGGTAAGGAAAATATACTTTTTGGGAAAAAAAGGGGGGGGGGGGAGCACCGGGTTACGTGCAGAGATTATAACCACACAAGTTAGACGCTGAACAAATATTCAAGTACTAATCAATTTTTGTATGATTTATCTTCTGTTTAATTTTAATCATTATATCAAAAAGGATTTTGTTCACATTTTATGTCTGTTTAAAAAAAAAATTACATATTTTTTAACTTGGCAAAATACATTATATTTCATGTGACCCTATACACTTCTAATACATTACAATCACACATAAATCACATAAAACAATCAGTCCTCTCTTGGAATACAGAACCAATTCCTCTTCAACGCGTTTCGGCGATTAGCCTTCCTCAAGAATTCTGTTATTTTCTATGTGACAAATTGATACTGCTTCCCAAACTTTAAGGCTCTGATGATGTGTCTTGTCCAAGGGGCGAGAATTTCAAATAGAACTGCTGAATCGAGAGACTTAGGTGAACGTCTTGTAATGTTCCAAGATTCCACTTCAAAGAGACATGTCCAATTGTTTACTAGGGGTTGTGCTGGTTAGCTGTAGTAGTCTGCTTATAATACAGAGCTAGCGAAAGTAGGCAAGCAAGAAAACGTCCTGTTTACTGTAGACCATGGAGACGCTTTCTTCTTCTATAGCTGTGGGCTGGTATCGTTTGCTTGTTTTAAATGAAGTGCGCCTGATAGTGATGTCTTTCTCCCGACTCCATAAGCCACAGCCCACTACCAAACAAGGCTATAGCCATTACTGCACGGCTTACGTTTTAGTAGTAGTAGTGTGGCTCACTGGTTAGAGGCGGCAGACCCGAGAGCAGAGGACGGCCCGGGACCAGGGTTCGATTCCCGACGCGGCAGGTTTCTGGACCAGGGTCAGCGGACTCGATAATTCTCTCGCCTCGGTGCCCACTCTGATCAGCGATCACACTCGGCAACTCTGGGCACTAGCTTGCCTCATCTTCACTAACGGCCCCACCAGACCGCCGGGGATGCCTGGTCTCACCCTGGAGATACCCATTAAGGGTCCATCTCTCAGGGAAGCCAGGAAGGGTTTCGCAGCGGTCGAAGCGCGGAGGTACCCCTTCGGGAGTGATTCCAGCGCTATATAAGCACATAATTATTTAATTAATTAAAAAACCTCCTGGCATATGGGGTCACCGACACTGCTCTGCAGCATGTGCTCTGGCCCGGTCTGCACAGTGTAGCACATGCTTCCTGGTGGCCCTACCCTGCATACGGGGAGGCGTTGACTCTGTACTGCACACAGGCAACAACCCGATCGGTGCAGCAGCCATTCCCTCACACCTCGCAGGTGGTAGTCTATTCGACAGGGCTCCCCATTGGACCTCACTTCCTCCAATGCTCTCCTCTTCCTCACAGGGTACACTGGTCTTGGCAAGCAGGTCTGCACCGGTGCTCCAGGGCTGGTGGTCTTGTATTTGCAGGGTGAAGCCACCTCACCCATCAGGGAAACTAGCAGGCCTTGGCTCCTAGCCCTGGTCACAGGCAGAAGTCTTACAGAGCCTCCCCCCCTCACACAGTCTGTCTGGCTGCTTGACAGATGACAGTTTATGGGGTCTCAACCTTCCCTTCATATAGTCCATTCCTGGAAGCCAAATGTGATTTAGGGTCTGCGTATTTGAAGTCTTATGTTAAGGGTCTGCTTCTTTTGAAGTGTCCACTCCTCTTCTCCCTGTTCCTCTTGAAAAGCAGTCGGTCACAGCAGGAGTGACTCCAAAGCTGATAATCCCACAACACAGGCCAAGGGAGTAACTTGAATTCACAACTGGATGTCAGCTATAGTGATATGTGCATCAAAAGGTTAGCCCTGGGCTCCCAGCCCTACTCATGATTCTCTTATGAGCCCCATCTCCCTCCTGAAATGTACACAGACCCTTCATTGTGACCTATCACTGAATCAAAGAGCACCCTTTGAAGTGTGCCGGGGAAGCATGGCTCTACCCTCTCTAGTGTGTGTCCGAGCCAGCTTACACAAATGCAGCAATACACAAATCTGTTTGGGGAATAGTTCTACCTCCTCCCTTATGTTTCACCATGCAGGCCTGGGTCTCCCAAAATGGAACCCAGGGCCCACCATGTATTGTACCATCCCCAGGCACACATGCACCCCATGCATATATAAAAAATTACACACACTGCACAGCACTGGATCCTCCATATACTATACTGCTCACAGGCACACACACATGTTATGTTATGTTATGTTATTCACACTTATACCGCGCACAGCTTCCCCAGCAAAAGGGCGTCCTGGCGCTTTCACATGCTTTCTTCATGCATGCACTGCACAGCATTACGTCTTTCATGCATTGAAACACATACATCCAGCACATGTATTAACCATTCATGCTCTGCCCTGTACTGCATTATCCTTGCATTGTACCCTTCCTATGCACAACGCCCAGCGCAGATACACCAATTCCGTGTTGCGCAGCAGTTCAAAACAAACTTACGTAGGCCAAGGGTGAGTTAAGCACACAGCTGGGGAACTTAAACAATGAACGAGCCTGTAGGCCTCTCTCAAATCACACAGGTTAAAAAGCACCTGTTCACTAGTACTGATCATTACATGGTACACTGCCACTCCATGCTCGTGATGCTTAACTCCTGACGAAGGCAGTATCCTTCCACAACTATGAGAGTAGCACTTTGGGCACCCCTCCCACTCCAACAAGACCTCAATCCGTGAGACAGGCCTTCGTCATGGCGCCCACACATGATCCGTGTTTGCCTGTGACAGCACAAATCAGCATTAGGGATCTAGACATCAGTACAGTTGGGCACTCAGAGCAGGGGTGCACGTCTATTCCCATGCAGAAGACTTTTCCATCCCATCAGTGATCAACAGCGTTCTGACTTGCAGTTACTCCCTTGATGAGGAGAAAAACATGCCCTAGAAGAGTAGTGAACTGCAAGGTATTAAACAGTATGTCTTGAACTGACTGCAGGTGTGGTTTTGGAAAGTTGATGATAAATTTGAGTTCTTGTAGCGTCTTGATCACCATCAGCACATCTTCCTGGACCGTCAACAAAGAAGGAGCAGATAACTGGTCATCAAGATACAGAAACATGGTTATACTTTTCAACTGAAGAAATGAAACTACTGGAGTAAATACCTTGGTGAAGATACTGGGTGAAGTCTCTAGGTCGAAGACAATGCGTGAAATTATAAATCGTAATGTTCCACAGCAAAACAAAGAAAACTCTGACTTGAGCGATAGATTGAGATGTGGAAATAAGCGTTCAGTAAGTCCAGAGTGACCAGAAAATTGTCTTTTGCCTAAAGAGGAATGATCATCTGTTGTCAGAACCCGCTGTCATTCAGTCATGAACAAGAAGTCAGTGAATGTATTTATTCGTAAAATCCCTCACAGTGTAAGACAAATGGGGCTAGGTAGTGCAAGGAGAAATTCCATGATGGCTGCACACAGGAAAGGTCAGCAGTCTAGTGCATCTCCCTGCACCTAGGTGCATCCATCGGAATGTCCCAGAACATTGCCTCTGGTTTCTCGCACTTCACCTGAGATTCCAGAGGATTAGGCAGCATATCTTGAAGCAGGGTGAAAGTTAGTCAGGGTAGAGGTGTCGAGGCTTCGTCGTTTCTGAAATGTAGTGCGTCATGTGAAATTCCTGAATTCAAGTTCCTGAGAGACTTCTGACTAAAGTAAGACTGTGGGAAAAAGAGTGAGGGACTCAATTAAACCACAGGGGTATGGTACTAAACGACAATTGTCAAAAAAGCTCCCCAGGGAAATTAATATAGCAGCTCAATCTTCCAAACACACTCACTCTTCTACCAAATATATCTGAGGGACTCACATAGTTTCACACAATGAACCATAAAAACAACACAGTGCAGAAACAGTATTAAAAAATATACACAAACTTACTATTTATTAGTAATATTATAACAAGCACAGCTATGTAGTTAAAAATTCATTGTACAATACAGATTAAAAACATCAAGAGTAAACGTTAGACAAAACACAGCAAGAAAAATAATTTCAAGTCAGGGAGCACCAAGGTAACAGAACCTGGAAATAGGTAAATTGTATGCACAACACTTCAGGCAGAATTAAATTCTAGCTAGATAATCAAAAGCTGTTGTTCACAAATGTCTTATATCCATGGCGTTTTCCTAGAATCAAAGCATTGACGCTTTTCGGTGGGTCCAATTTGAATAGCTGCCCACCTTCATCAGGACAAAAACATACAATCTTCCCACTATCTATAGTCAAATCTAATAAAAAAGACATATAAACAATAAACATATTAAAATATGAACTGATTTGATTGACTGGTTCACAAAAAATGTCCATACAACCATATTTTCAATTGTAATCTGTACCATTCCCAACTACCATACATCATTCTCACGCGTTTCTAAAGGATACTTTAATGGGCAGTCCAACCAAAGTAAATACTGAACCATTAAACTTCTGAAAGCAGGTTTGTGTTAACATCTAGCTCAGATATAAGAATAGAGGTGATCCACGGCACTTTATGAAATTCAGAAGGCTGATATAATCATTTAGAATATAATACATTAAAAGGTTAAACAATTTGGATCATGATGTGAGTTAATAACCCCCTTTTATAATCTTTAGTTTGGGTGCGCTGATCTTAAGCCGGTACCTAACATGAGATGAGTTCTTTTGGCACTTTCTTTTGGAAGGCCGGTTTAATGGTTCAGTATTTACTTTGGTTTATTTATTTATTTTTGATATTTATAAAGCGCAGCATATACCCTAGGGCGTCTTGGCGCTAATAAAACCAGTTACTTGTGGTGAGAAACGTGGGGAAGGAGGAATCATTGATCGAACAGCCACGTTTTTAGGAGCTTACGGAAGTGAAGGAGGGAGGGGCTCTGCCTGATGTTTAGGGGTAGAGTATTCCAGAGCTTCGGGGCTGCCACCAAGAAGCGTCGATCACCCCAGGATACCGTCTTTGTACGAGGAATGACCAGTTGGCCGAGGGTAGCTGAAAGTAACATTCTGCTAGGTTTGTACGGTTGCAGCTGCTCTTTCAGAAAGTGAGGTCCTTGGTTGTTGAGCGCTTTGAACACGATACAAAGGGACTTGAAATGGATTCTGTTTCGAATGGTGAGCCAGTGGTAATCCTTTATGCTTCTTGATATTGATTCATATTTTGTTTTGCCTGAAAGCAGGCGTGCTGCTGCGTTCTGGATAGTTTGTAGTTTGGTTATTACTCTGGATTGAGCGTTGAGAAAGAGGCCGTTGCAGTAATCCAGAGCAGAAAATACTAGGGAAGTGACCAATGTTTTGATGGCAGACTCCGGGAGAAAAGGTCGGATTTTTCTGATCATCTTTAGTTTTAGATGTGCTGTGGAAACTGTTTTATTGGCATGATCCATGAAGTGTAAACCTTCATCGAAAACGATTCCGAGGTTCCTAACTTTGGCGGTTGGGGTGGGAGGGGTACCGAAGGCATCTGGCCACCAACTTGATGGCCAGGCTGGGAGAAGAGGTCCAAATATAACCACCTCAGTTTTATCTGAGTTTAATTTGAGGCAATTAGTGGCCATCCATTCTCCTATGTCGACAAGTCCCTTCTTAAATTTTTCAGCCACTTGATCTCCGTCACCTTTGATTGCCAGTACCAACTGGGTATCATCGGTTATACTGCCAATTAAAGTATCCATTAGAAACGCGTGAGAATGATGTATGGTAGTTGGGAATGGTACAGATTACAATTGAAAATATGGTTGGACATTTTTGTGAACCAGTCAATCAAATCAGTTCATATTTTAATATGTCTATTGCTTATATGTCTTTTTTTTATTAGATTTGACTATAGAAAGTGGGAAGATTGTGTGTTTTTGTCCTGATGAAGATGGGCAGCTATTCAAATAGGACCCACCGAAACGCGTCGATGCTTTGATTCTGGGAAAACACCACGGATATAAGACATTTGTGAACAACAGCTTTTGATTATCTAGCTAGAATTTAATTCTGCCTGAAGTGTTGTGCATACAGTTTACCTATTTCCAGGTTCTGGTACTGTGGTGCTCCCTGAAATTATTTTTCTTGCTGTGTTTGGCCCACATGTTTACTCTTGATGTTTTTAATCTGTATTGTACAATGAACTTTTAACTACATAGCTGTGCTTGTTATAATATTACTAATAAATAGTACGTTTTTATATATTTTGTAATTCTGTTTCTGCAGTGTTTTGTTTTTCTGGTTCATATTGTGAAACTCTGTGAGTGGATCACATATATTTGGTAGAACAGTGAGTGTGTTTGGAAGATTGAGCTACTATATTCATTTCCCAGGGGAGCTTATTTGACAATTAAAGTAAGACTGTTCCTTGATTTATTTGTGGCGCTTGCAAGTTTAGAGGTTTAATTACGCACAAGGGAATCTTGTGAGTAACCTATATTGTGAGCGCAAAAAAATTGGCACATTTTTTTTTTAAAGCAAATGTTATTTTATGGAGTGTCTGAGTGAAGTTAAAAGCCCAGGGTTTATTATTTAGTTTTACAAGATGAAAATTCTGTGTTTGCATCAGAAGAGCGGAATCGAGTTACCAGCAGTTGCTTTTGCTTTCCTTTGACTGAACATGTATATTTTGAAGTTTAATTTCGCAAACAGTTTATTAGCAAGTTCAACAGACAAGAGGTCAAAGGTCATTGCGTGAATTATTAGTTAACCTTACAGGCTCACAGGAATACTTAACCACAGCCTATTTTATTTCTGCAGTTGTAGTGAAGCCCGAGTTTCATTAGTGCTGTAAAAGAAAACAAATTCAAACGTCAGAGAAAAGAATTACAATTAGTGGTTTATATAAATACAAGGAAAAAAGGAGAGTTGCTTGAGGTAAGAATAGGAGCCAAAAACAGTTAAAAGAATTAGAAACAAAGGATTAACAGAGATAATAATGGGCTCATTTTTCTAATTGCAGAGAAAATTAAAATACATAGCAGTTTTAATAGAAGAAAAGCAAACTCCTTTTAGAAGAGAAGCAGTAGCCAAGTGAAAGCGAAGTGGGTAATACTAATATACAGAACTAGAGCTTAATGATTAGTAATGTATATTTAACACCTGTATTACAGCTTCACCCAAAGAATCAAAAAGAAGACTGAGAGAGCAGAACGAGAGTCCGAAGAGGGAGAAAAACCTGGTGATGGCTTGGCAGTCTCTTCTCTGTCCCATACCCCTTTCCCCCTGAGGGTTTCTTGCTGAGCAAGTATAAAATTTGTCGGCGGTAATGTCTTAGAGAGGTATTGGGATCAGACGTCATTCTACTCCCTTTCAAGTGGCCTAAAGGCGCTCTGACAGAGTGAAGTGCCCAAGTTTTACTTGCATCTGGATGGAATGGCTGAAGGTCTAGACTTAGAGAGATTGGGTGAAATTTTAGAAGGAATTCAGAAGGAGGTGTTGGCAGTAAGGGGAGAGAATAGAGATTTAAGGCAGGACCTTTTAATGGCCAGAAGAGAATCTGCAGATTTAGCAGTGAAATTAAAAGAGGCTGTAACAGGTCCAAGTTATAAATTCCCTAATGCTCAGGAAGGAGTTTTTAGTGATTTCCCTGGTTCCAGCTCACAACCTAAGTTAACCACTCAGGTCATACATTCCTTGTCACCAGTGATTCCATTAGCTCCCCCCGAACGTTTTACAGGTGATCCACAGAAAGCCCAAATATTCTTGACTCAGTGCACCCTACATTTTATGTGTAGGCCAGCAGTTATCCCAGATGCCCAGTCAAGAGTAGCCTTTGTCCTGTCCTATCTAAGTGGAGATGCAGCTTCTTGGTCAATGCCGTTAGTGTCTAGGAATGACCCCATCCTATACAACTTTGAAGAGTTCAAGAAGGAGTTCCTCTTAATTTTTGATCGTAGGCGAGCATTCCAAGCAACTGACAATGAACTCTTAGAATTACGACAAGGAAATTGAGAACTAATCGCTTATTTAGCTCAGTTCAATAAATTGATTGTCGAGACAGACCCGCCAGAATGCAAGAGAGCTGCAGTGCTCTAAAGGGGATTAAAGGATGAATTGAAGGATGCCCTTGCTCAGGTGCCCAACAGGCCTACAGAAGTGTCTGCTTTGATTGATCTGGTATTAGAACTTGATTTTTGACAAAATGAACGGAAAGGAGAAAGAAGACAAGATTACTGTTCAACTGTTCCCCGTTTTGATCGAATTCTATCAGAAGGTATGAGAACTAGTGAAGCACAGTAAGGTATAGAGGCGATGCAGATCGGAACTATTCGTGGGCCGTTATCCAAGGAAGAGAAGGCAGAATAAATTGTGTTTGTATTGTGCAAATAGTATTCATTTTGTGAGGAATTGCCCACGAAAATCAAAGCAATCGTTGAAGGAAAACTCTCAGCACCACCAGTGAGCAGTGTTGTACTGGTGAGTGCAAGTATTAATCCAACTCCACAAAATCACCTTTTGGTCAACACCTTGCAAGTGTCATCTCCTCATCTGATAATCTCTGTGACTCTCAGGTTTCGAAACCAACATCTAAGGAACATTACAGTAATGGTAGACTCTGGAGCAATGGGAAATTTCTGCGATTTGAAGTTCGCTAGCAAGGTTGGTTTACTCTCTTTGAAGAAAGAAAGTAGTGAAGCAGTTTGGGCAGTAGATGGCACAAATTTTTCATCAGGACCTATAACCTGTCATACTGAGTCTGTCGAAATGACATCTACAGAAGGGCATGTTGAAGATTTGCAGTTTAACCTGATTTATGCGCCCCATTTACAGTTGATTCTGAGATTACCTGGGCTCACGGAGCATAACCCTACGATTAACTGGAGTGCTCGCACCATCGTTTTGGACTCTAAATTTTGTAAAGAAAACTGTTACCAACAGGAATAATTTCGAGCAGCTAATTCTCCATCCCTGCATTTATGTAAAGGAGGTTCAACCATTTGTGTTATTGACATCACTGAAATTCCTTGCCAATATGCAGAATATGAAGATGTCTTCAATGAAGTGGAGGCAGAATATTACCACCTCACAGACCCTTTGATTTTAAGATTGAATTAGAGCCTGGATGCAAATTTGCCTTGTTTTAGGATTTATGCATTAACTGAGCAGGAGAACGTACATTTGAAGGAATACATACACAAGCACCTAGAAAATGGTTTCATTCGCCCCTTCCAGACTCCCGTCTCATTTCCGCTTTTCTTTATACCAAAGAAGGAAGGCGAGTTAAGAGCTTGTATAGACTACAGAGCGATTAACAGGATTACAATCAAGAACAGATATCCATTGCCTTTGATTTCTGTGCTGTAAGATCAGGTTAAGGAGGCAAAGGATTATACCAAGCTAGACCTGAGAGGAACCTACCATCTAGTGTGAATCCGTGAGGGTGATGAATGGAAGACAGCTTTCAGGACCAAGTATGGGCTTTTTGAATATCAGGTCATGCCTTATGGCTTGTGCAATGCTCCAGTGGCTTTTCAGTATTTTATAAACAATGTGCTAAAAGACTTTATTGACCAATGAGCCATCGTTTATATAGATGACATCCTGATTTCCTCAAGATCTGAAGAGCAACATGGACAACAAGTGAAAGGAGTATTACAAAAGTTAAGGGAGAACAGTTTATTTGTACAGCTGGACAAGTGTTAAATTGGTGGAATTTTGGGATTTCGTGTTGACACCCACAGGCATAACAATAGATCAGCAGAAGGTAAAAGCTGTGTCTAAATGGAAATCCCCTAAATCTGTAAAAGAAGTTCAAAGTTTAATTAGTTTTTCAAACTTCTATTGGCGATTCATTCAGAACTTTTCACAGAAATTTATTCCACTTACACGACTCCTCAGAAAGGGCACTCCTTTTGAATGGTCGGAGAGTGCTGAGGAGGCCTTTAGGGCCTTAAAGCAGGATTTCACAACTTGCATACTGTTGCTTCATGCCGACCCTATGGAACCATTCTATGTGGAAACTGACGCTTCAAATTTGGCATTGGGAGAGATAAATTATACAATCACAGAAAAACAATTGCTGGTGATCAAGGATGCCTTTAAAGATTGGCGGCATTATCTTATGGGAGCCAGGCACACAGTTACAGTTTTTACAGACCCTCGCAATTTGAAGTTTTTGAAGTCAGCTAAGACACTTAACTCCCCGACAGCTTCGTTGGTCACTCTATTTCTCAGAATATGATTTTGTCATAACTTATCGTCCTGGCTCACAAAACGGTAAGGCTGATGTTCTATCAAGGTTAGACACTGAAGATGTAATTGAAAAAATGGAGGAACAGTGTATAATACCTCCAGAACGAGTCATTCGTGCAACCCTGCGTGAGACTGAAGAGAATCCAATTCATCAGGAAATCACTCCAAGTGACATGGAAGAGTGGGTGGCACAAGATTCTTGAAGAGAAATTAGAGAACACTTGCCCTATCATGATGGGGCCTGTATTTGCCCACTCAAGAATTACAGGTCAAGGCTTTGAAGGAGTGTCATGATCATCATCTATCTAGACATAAAGACATACAAAAGACTATAGAACTGATCAAACAACATTTTTGGTGGCCTAAAATGAACAAAAATATTCAACAGTATGTGTCTAGTTGTGAGCTGTGTGCAAGAGGAAAACCGAGTAGACATTTACCAGAAAGCCTCTTACAGCCCTTACCCAATCCCCACACCCCTGGCACACAGTGACCTTAGATTTGATTGTAGATTTACCATCCAGTCAGGGTTTTGATACCATTTTTGTTTGTGTAGATGCCTACAGTAAGATGGCTAGATTTATTCTTTTAAAGGGGGTCCCAACGGCAAAAAGACTAGCACAGGTTTTTAGTCAACACATAGTGAGAGCACATGACATTCCCAAGGTATTGATTTCTGATGTGATTCGCAATTTCTTTCTCAATTTAGGAGGCCCTTTGCCAAGAAGTTGTGAATTGAAACTAGATACTCCACCAGTTTTCACCCTGAGACAGATGGGCAAACAGAGAAGGTTAATCAAGAGTTAGAACAGTATCTAAGATTATATTTGTTAGATCAAGAGGGAGATTGGCCAGAGCATTTATGGACTGCAGAATTTGCATTTACCAATGCCAAGAATACTTCCACAGGGTTTTCTCCTTTCTTCTTGAATACGGGTAGACATCATCATTTATTGTTAAGTTTCCACAAAGCAGATGTCCCTGCAGTTAAAGACTTAGTACAGCACATGACACAAATACATAATTCAGCAATGACTAATTTAACTAAGGCAAAAGAAAGTTCTAAGTACTATGCCGATAAAAAGAGGAGGAAGGAATTAGAATTCAGTAATGGAGACAAGGTTTGACTAAGTACAAAAAACCTGAGAATGAAGGGAAACAGAAAGTTTCAATCAAAATTCGTAGGGCCATATGAAAAAGAGAAAAGGGTAAACGCAGTATCTTACAAATTGAACCTACCAGTTGGTTGGCAGATACATCCAGTTTTCCATGTCTCTTTGCTAAAGAAGGCAGTCAAGGGTCTCAGGAAGCATGCACCTCTCTCCCAGGTACAAACTGAACAAGGAACAGAATTTGGAGTAAAACAGATCCTAGACTCAAAAGAAAAGATAGGGCAGCTCTACTATTAAATAGATTGGTTGGGTTTCAGTCCTGAAGAGAGGTCATGGGAATTGTCTTCTGAAGTGCATGCTCCTCGGTTAGTTAGAGCATTTCATAAAAGGTATCCTTGCAAACCCCGGCCCGAATAATCTGCTTTACGAGGGGGTACTGTCAGAACCCGCTGCCATTCAGTCATGAACAAGAAATAAGTGAATGTATTTATTCATAAAATCCCTCGCAGTGTAAGACAAATCGGGCTAGGTAGTGCAAGGAGAAATTCCAAGATGGCTGCACTCAGAAAAGGTCAGCAGTCTAGTGCATCTCCCTGCCCCCAGGTGCATGCATCGGAATGTCCAAGAATGTTGCCACTGAAATCTCGCACTTCACCTGAGATTCCAGAGGATTAGGCAGCATATCTTGAAGCGGCGTGCGTCATGTGAAATTCCTGAATTCAAGTTACTGAGAGTCTTCTGACTAAAGTAAGACTGATCCTTGATTTATTTGTGGTGCTTGCGAGTTTAGAGCTTTAATTAAGCACAAGGGAAGTCTTGTGAGGAACCTTATATTGTGAGCACGAGAGAATTGGCACATTTTGTTTAAAAGCGCATGTTATTTTATGGAGCTTCGCAGTGAAGTTAAAAGCCCAGGGCTTATTATTTCATTTTACAAGGTGAAAAATCTGTGTTTGCATCAGAAGAGCAGTATCGAGTTACCAGCAGTTGCTTTTGCTTTCCTTTGACTGAACATGTATTTTTAGAGGTTTAATTACGCAAACAGTTTATTAGCAAGTTCAACAGAAAGCGATCAAAGGTTATTGCTTCAATTATTAGTAAACGTTACCGTCTCACAGGAATACTTACCCACAGCTGAGCTTATTTCTGAAGTTGTAGTGAAGCCCGAGTTTTATTAGTGCTGTAAAAGAAAACACATTCAAACGTCAGAGAAAAGAATTACAATTAGTGGTTTATATAAATACAAGGAAAAAAGGAGAGTTGCTTGAGGTAAGAATAGGAGCCAAAAAAGGTAAAAGAATTTGAAACAAAGGATTAACAGAGATAATAATGGGTTAATTTTTATAATCGCAGAGAAAATTAGAATACGTAGCAGTTTTAATAGAAGAAAAGCAAACCCCCTTTTAGAAAAGAAGCAGTAGCCAAGTGAAAGCGAAGTGGGTAATACTAATATAGAGAACTAGAGCTTAATGATTAGGAATGGTAAGAGTAATGTATATTTAACACCTGTATTACAGCTTCACCCAAAGAATCAAAAAGAAGACAGAGAGAGCAGGACGAGAGTCCGAAGAGGGAAAAAAACCTGATGAAGGCTTGGCAGTCTCTTCTCTGTCTCATACACCTCCCCCCGAGGGTTTCTTGCTGAGCAAGTATAAAATTTGGCGGCAGGAAAGTCTTGGAGAGGCATTGGGATCAGACTTCATTCTACTCCCTTGCAAGTGGCCTAATGGCGCTCTGACATCTGTAGTGATATTCAGAAATGTTCCACAAAGCATATTTGTTGAGTGCTTTGGGATTCTGTACTGGTTGAAGTCTTTCATTGACTTTGAGAACAAAGAAAATAAGGGAATAGAATACTTTCCCTCTTTGATCCTAAGGGACTGGAATCACTGTTGCTTTGCCTAATAGTGGTTGGATTCCCAGAAGCATGGCATAGCTTTTGATTGTTCTTTTAACAATTGGGTAGAAATAAAACTGTCCTGCAGAGCACTGTGGAAGAGCAGAGTATGATAACCATTAGGTCCATTACACCATTACCTCACTGACTGTAAAAGTTCCTTAACCCTGCCCCAACTTTTGTACCAACTAACAAGTAGGCATTACTGGAGTTGTTTTTAAGTATTTGGTTTGTGTGGTCACATTTTTCCTGCAAATGCTGCCCTGGACCATTAGCCTGGCCCGAAAGGGTCGCTTAAAAATAAAAGATTTCTTCCCAGAAGAAACTTGAAACAGTTTAATGATTTTTTTTTCTTGTACAGCATTTTGTATCATCTGATCTAATTCAGGAACGAAAAGCTTCTGTCCCTTGAACGATAACTTCTGAATCAGATTTTATTGACTGGGCTAGAGTATCCATAATTGCGTCCAAAATGGTCTGCGGCTTCCTATAGATGCTCCGGCTGAAGATGTTGCAGCACACAGACTGTTAAAAGTGACATCTGACAACATTGAGATACCAGTTCCATATTAGACAGTATGGTTGTAGGTTCCTCTTGGCTTGAATACAGTTGTTAGACTTAACGTAATTGGCGTGGGTCTCCCTTCCATTTTTGCTGTTGTCTCATCGGTTTTATAAAAAAAAATTTAAACAGTTTTTATTGTTAGAAACAAACTGCAGCAATTATGACATTACATCTACACCCTGACTGGGTAATACAAGAAGTCGGCATTACATTATGACTTTCAATCCATCCGGAGCACAAAGGATTATAATCTATTTACAGTTTAACAGTTACTATGAGGGTTGCAACTATGCCCCTGGGTAAGGGAACACCACCAGTTCTCATTGATTTTAATTGTCCTGTGTCCATGCCATCATCACCCCATCTTCCTCCTCCAACATTAAGAGTCTCTCCCTCCTGAGTTTCACTGTGGGAGAAATACAAATCTCACCCCTGTATTTGTTTCAGTGTCCCCGTTTATGATCCCATTTTCGTGGGCAACCTCTTCCTTTATACACAGTTTCTCAGCTATCATGTCGTAGTCCATGTCTTTTGCCCAGTCCCGTAACAGTGGTATAGTGCCCACCCCCCACTTCTGGGCAATGTTCCGTTTTGCTATACTCCACCCCATAGAGGCCCACGATTGTTCAGCTTGTATGAGGTCAGTTGCCTCCCAGATATTGAGGAGACATAGTGTGAGAGAAGGCTGTATGGGTTTGTCACAATACCTCATTAATTGTTGGGTGACATCTATCCAGTATTGTTGAACGTGAGGACATTCCCACAGGATGTGCATGAATGCAGGGCTAAAAAAATCCACTCGACCGCTCGCATATGCGAGCTAAATTTAAAAAGGTCGAGCTGTTTTTAGGTCCTACTCCCCCTTTCTGGCGAGTAGGAAGACAAGCTAACTTTTGTCCTCGGTCTGTGAAAACTGAGCAAATGTGCCAAGAGAACAAGATTTAAAGGCATTTTTATTGCTCACAAAGTTAATGTGCAATAAAGATGCCTTTAAATCTTGTTATCTTATCACACTTGCTCTGCTTTCGGAGACAGAGGTCAAGTAGGTTGGAGTTAGGTCGAGGAGATTTTTCAAAGTACTAGTCCTACAGGACTAGTACCATTTTTGGGATTTTTCGAGACCTGGAATGTACCAGTTTGGTTACAATGTCGGAGGCAGAGTGTATTGCGTCTCCTACCTAACCTAAATAACAGTGTGGCGTCAAAGTATACACAATGGAGAATCTTGAGCTGGACTAGCCGCAGCCGCATCGGAATGGCTGCCTCACGGGGAGAGGCCGGTGCCTCTATCCAGTCCTCGTCGGCCATAACCCCCAGGTCAATCTCCCATTTCGCTCGCAGCTTCCGCATTGGGTCGGTCCGATTATCAATCAATTTCTTATAAGTGAAGGAAATGGCGTTGTGGTCTATTGGGTCGAGCATTAGTCTATCCTCAAGAGGAGAGGAGTCCGGCAGGGGATTATCACTAGGTAGGGCAGAGTCAATGGCATAGCTGATCTGAAGATAACGGAAGTACTCCGACAGTGCTAGTTGATATTTGAGTTGGAGGTCCACAAAGGAAGCCTACTTGCCCTTAACCCACATATCACCCACAGTGGAGATCCCGATCATGTCCCATTTATCAAACCCCACACAGGCACTGAATCTGCCCAAGATATCAGGTTCCCACAGAGGGGAAGCCTTTTTAAGGCGCCCACGCCAACCCATCTGCCCCTGGACATCATGCCACACTTCCACTGTACGGGCCGTGGGGCCTCTGAGGCATAATTTTCTGTGGTTTGTGTACATTGCTCTGCTGTAGCCTCCCTTTCCCATTAGCCAATGGTCGGTGTGGTAGCTGGGATCGTCATGCAGCCCAAACACCTATTGATGGCAGTGAGCTGCGAGGCCTGATAGTAGAGGCGAATGTCTGGCAGCCAAATACCCCCATCGTACCATCCCATAGTGAGTTTATTTATGGCTATCCGGGGTGGTCTGTTATCCCAAAGTAAGTCTCTTACTGCTGCGCCGATCTTTAAGAAATAGGCGTTAGGAGCCGGAGTGGGAGTATTTTGCAAGGCATAAAGCAAGGGTGGTATGGCGAGCATCTTGAATAGAGACGCACATCCCAGAAGAGTGAGGGGAAGTGTCTTCCAATGGAAGACACCTGACTTAAACCTCTTTAGCGGTCCCAACACATTGTGTTCATAAAATAGTGTTGCATCCGTTGTTATAAAAATGCCATGGTATCGAAAACCACGGGACACCACAGGAATGTTATAACCTCGAGGGCTTTGCGGGGGGTCTCACCAGAGAGAATACATCTGGGATTTGGACCAGTTTATCTGGTATCCAGAGTGCCCCCCAAATATATGGAACATATGAAGTACTCGACGAAGTGTTGGCGTAAATAACAAGGACCCCCTGTTTAGACAACTGAATTTGTTATACAGGGAAAATAGACAATGTAAGAAAAACAAGCGATTAAGTAACGTAGCCAGGGAGAGAAAGCATGTAAGAAGCATAGTGAAAACATATTAATTCAAAAACATGTTTTTGAATTAATATGTTTTCACTATGAATATGTATACCTATGAATAAATTCTATTTTGTATTTTTTAATTAGTTGTTGTGCTTCTTACATGCTTTCTCTCCCTGGCTACGTTACTTAATCGCTTGTTTTTCTTACATTGTACTCGACGAAGTGAGCACGCTGGTGAGGCAAGATAGTGCAGAATATCGTCCGTATATAGTGATATATGGTCCTCATGATCATTCTTCCACTTAATACCTCTGATGCCCGGGTCCCCCTAATCCAAACCGCCAGAGGTTCAAGTACTAGGGTAAAAAGGAACGGCGATAACTGGCATCCTTGCCTCTTGCCACAACAAAGGGGAAAAGAGGTGAAGCGATGATTGTTCACCGAAACGTGTGCCATGGGTTGCGTGTAAAGTAATCTAATCCATTCAAGCAACTTGGGTCCGAGCCCTATCCAGGTCAGAACCGCAAACAAATATTCCCATGCCACGGTGTTGAATGCCATTTTTCGTCGAGCGCAAGCAAGATCCCTTCTTCCTCCAACTTATCTACCCGGACCAGAGTGCCCTGAACTCGACGCAAGGTTCGTGCCATATTTCGACCCGGCATGAATCCTGATTGGTCCGAGTGGACCAGGTCAGTGAGATAAGGAAGCTGACGATTAGCCAACTGTTTGGCCAAAATTTTGGCCTCCACTGTAATCAGCGATATGAGTCGGTACATCTTATCTGTTTTTGCTGGTTTAGATGGTTTGGGCACTTTGCTAATGCTGTTCAGTACCAAAGTACAAGTGCTCCCGTGTGTAAATTGTTGTTATGGATTAGTGCCTCCATGATTGGTTATTTGATTTACTTGTCAGACTCTATTACAGTGCACCGTGTGTACCCAGGGCCTGTAAATCAAATGCTGCTGGTGAGCTTGCAGCACTAATTGTGCCACCCACAGAAGCAGCCTGTAAAATGTGACTCAGGCCTGCCATTGCAGAGCCTATATGCAGTCTGGGACTGCCATGTCGACTTGGCAAGTAAACACACTTCCCAGTCCCTTAACCGTCCCTTTTCTACATGTAAGTCACCCTTAAGGTAGGCCCAAGGTACCCCTGTGGGCAGGGTGCATTGTATGTGAAAGGTAGGACATGTCCTGATGTGTACGGCATGTCCTGATACTGAAATACTGCCAATTTCGTGTTTCACTATTGCATGGCTATCTGTTCCAATAGGCCAGAATGGGCAGTTAGTTTATAACATCTTATAAACATAACTGGCCCTAGGAACAAGATAAGAAAATAGTTTAGTATGCATGAACTCAGAATGTTAAAGTGCATCTTTTACTGAGGGTGATTTTTACATTCTGTGTTTGAAAATACCACTTTTAGAAAGTGAGTATTTTCTTGCCTAACCATCCAGTGTGCCTCTGCTATGTGTGTGTATTGCATGTATCGCTTGTGAGTGACAGGGGCTGGAGGAGGGCAGCGGCTCCGGCAGTCTGATGAGTCAGGACTGGGCTGAATGGACCTGGGTTGAATTTAGAGTAGGGGGAGAAGATTTCCTTTCAACTGCTTGGGCCAGGTCTGCTTTCAACAATGCTGTCTCCACCTCCTGCTAGGAAGCTGCACCAGTGAGGACAGAATTGTTTTTTACTTCTTCACAGATACTCTCTGCCTTTCAGAGAACAAAGAATTTGTGTGTATAAAAAGGGGGATCTAGACCCCAGAACTTTGAATCACTTCTGGGAAATGAAGCGGAAACCTTTGCCAAGGTGAAGAGCTGGATAAGCTGAGGAGGAATACTGTCCCTGTGCTGTTTGCTGTCTGGGGTTGGCCTGCAGTGACTGCTTGCTGCCAAGGAAAGGAGAAGAAGGACTTTGCTGTTTGCTTTGTCACCTGCTTGAAGAAAAGTTCTCCAAAGGCTTGAAACTGAGCTTGCCTCCTGTCTGAAGTCTCAGGGACACAAAAACTTCACCACCAGCTCCCCGGAATTTCCTTGCTGGGAATTCTAACCTGCAAAGAGGTGCCTGCTGCTGTTTAGGACCTCTAGACCTCTAGAGACTGTCGCTGGGACCTGGAAGATCGACGCAATGAGAAGAAGTGTGTCGCATCCGCACCGATTCCTGACGCCTCGCCGAGCCACGGGGAAGAAGCGTGCCACATCCGCAGTTGGCTCCGACGCCTCTCAGAGCAACCAGGAAGAACCGCGCTGCATCCACACGGGTCTCCACACATCACTGAGAAGACCGTCACAGCACCTGCTGTGCGGCTGCTGAAGATCACGCATCGTACAGGCCCATTGCGTCGCATTAAGCCGCCATTTTGTTGCTTCACACCGGATTGTCGCCACGCTTCGAGGCGCCATCTTGTCGCATCATAACCGGAACGCAGTAAGAAACAGACCCATCCCCTCCTCTCCGGTAAGGAACAGACGCATCGCCTCCCCTGCGCTGCAGTAAGGAACAGACGCATCGCCTCTCCCGAAGCAAGGAACCAACGCATTACCTTCCCTGCGACCCTTTTGTTTGTTTTGCATGACACATCTAAGGTACTTTGTGATAGAAGCTAATTAACTCAGTGTTTCCCAGTTAATAGGGTAGTGCGGCGAGGGTGTGTTCCAGCCCCTACCCTATTCTCCCTATTTATAAATAAGGTAATCTCTTACTAAACCAACTTTCCATCTGATGCTCCAACTCTTGCCGGATCTAGGGTTCCACTTCTAATGATTGCAGATGATACTCTAATCTTGTCCAAAACACAATCTGGTCTGCAACGTGCCCTAGACAGATTTACTGTTTTCTTCAATGACCATGAACTGGTAATTAACGTAGACAAGACAAAGTTTGTGGTGCTGCATAAACACAAAACATTAAAGGGAAGAGTGGTAATGAATAATGCACCTTTGGAACAAACAGATACCTTTATCTACCAAGGAGTAACTATGGGTAGGAGGATGAACTGGAAACCCCAGTTAGATTTGCTAGTCCTCAGGCATAATCAGCTAGCAGGAGCTTTACCAAAAGAACACCGGCTTTCACATACTAAACTGGTGGGGCCCGCACTAGCTATGTATAATGGTAAATTCAGAGCATCCATAATCTATGGTGCAGAGCTCTGGGGATTCGATAACTTATCTCCCCTAGTTGTTGCACAAAACAAGTTCTTACGATCGTTAACCGCCCTGCCCCAATCTACTCCTTTCAAGCCCCTACTGTTAGACTTAGGTTGTACTCCGTTGGATGAGGATGCGGGATTTAGACCCCTATCCTACGGGAGAAGGCTGTGGACGACACCAGAGCTAGCATCTTATGCCAATGCAGTAATGTATATTAGGAAAGCAGACATGTCTTCGAAAATCATATGGTTGCAAAAGCTTAAGGGCACATTGCTTGACATGGGCCTTGGCCACCTGTGGGATGACCCAATAGGGAACTAATTTCCTAATAAAAACAAGCACAAAGCACTCTACTGGGACATGACCAGTAGGAAAACTTTGTCTCGGGTGAGTAGCAGCTCCCTAACTGGCATTCTTATGGAGCATAAGCTGGTCACAAGAGTAGAAGCTTATTGGAACTCTTTCACAAGAAGTTATATCACCAATTTAGAGTGGGCACTCTACGTTGAAATCTTTCACTGCAAAATGGAACGATGCTCTAGATACTCATTGTCCCACATGCCCCTCTATGATAGAGATGATAGCTCATGTACTGTTTGTGTCCCCAGCATATATTGGTCCATGTGACAGGTGGCTTAAGCCGAAATGCTCTACTCTTGGCACCAGATCTTATGAGATTGCTTTGCCTATTTTGAAAACTAATACTCACGAAGACATAGCAATTGCCATGGCAACATTTCTTAGCTGGACCTGGGCATTACGTAGAACAAATCTGGAGACTGACACAGTATCCCTACCGTCTTCTTAATTATGTACATCTGGATGAGCGGTCCGTCTCTATGATAGAATCCTGAGTAAATTATCTTCTCTATGTTTTTTTTCTTTTTAACTCTAAACTATTAAATTATTATGGTTTGGATTTTAATTGTTAGATACATGTTAGGAAAATCTTCGATAATGATGATATTTAATCTTGCACTGAACTGAATGATTTTATGGCATGGATATGGATAACATACCTTTTTATCTTTTGTAATTCATATATATATATTTTCTAGGGATTTTACTGTTATGTTTCTCTTTTTTATCATTTCTACATGCCAACACAATATTTTATGACACTTTCTATATTTGTATTGTGTCTTTTATGATTGAAATTATCGAATAAAGACTAACTTGAACTGAACTGAGAGAAGTGTCGCATTTACAACTTGCATTGAACTGAACTATTTCTACCATTTGAAAGCCTTATTTTTAATACTGTATTGTGGATTTTTGTTGTTTAGTCTTGTTTAGATGAAGATTACTTATTTTTCTAAACTGGTGTGGTGTTCATTCATTCAATAACTTTATTATGGTCGCAAAGGACCATAAAAGTGCATAATAAAATACATACATAGAAGATTTTTAAAATAATAAATACCAGTAGAAATACAAGTTCAAATTAATCTTTAAAACACAAATTTGGAGAGTTACAACTATAACTCTATCCCATGGCAGAACACTGGATTAAACATTAAACTCATTAGCGAAATAATTCATTACATTTTAAAACAGTAATAGTTCCTAATGGCCCATTACATCGTTAATAAAATTTCTACGTCTATACCACATTCCGTACAAAAAAGGCGAAACAGCAAAGATGATGGGGGCGGGGGGGGGGGGTGTGCATCGTATTTTAGGACTCTGGATGCTTGGGCACACTGGCGGAAGCCTAGGTTTCTGCAAATTGGTATCACCCAACATTTGCGTGGACCTTGATACGCTGGGCAAAAGAAAAGAACGTGGGTTTCATTTTCCAGATGGTGTTCATTTGTAGTGTTTTCACTGTGTTACTGTATGTGTCCACAAATGCTTTACACACTGCCTCTGAGATAAGCCTGTCTGCTCGTGCCAAGCTACCAAGGGGGTGATCAGTGGCGATTTTAGGAGTGTATCCTCCTTACTCTGACTAGAAGCAAGGGCCCTTACTTGGACAAAGGTACCTACCTCTGCCAACTAGAGACCCCCATTTCTAACATTGGTGGTCAGCAGTGGAATTTGGACTTGCATTTGTGATTTACATACAGTGATTGGTGTACACTATTAGTGAGTGCTGACAATTACGCAACCACATACATTTTGGTAGAATTTTTCCTTGGAATTTGTTTTTTTTTTGCATCTTGAGAACTGCCAATTTTCAGCATGAGCAAACAAGGATCCATTGCATCTGTTGATATTGAATTTGAAGAAGAGAGGGTTGATACCTACACTGTGTCACAACTTAAAACCATCGGGTAAAAAATGTAAAATCTTCATAAGAGGCCTCATCAGGAAGGAGGAGTTCCAAAAGGCACTGAGGACCTGGTTGGAAGCAAAGAATGCCAGTGGGCAGACAGAGGATCCTATGGTGGAGGGATAACATTTAGAAGGGCAGCAGGACGGGTTAGTTGACCAAACGTAGAGGGGAGTGCCTCCCAGGGAGGGCAGCAGTGTGTCTTCAAAGAGTCTGTCTCCAGAAGAGTTGCAGGACAGGGAGAAAAGCAGAGTGTATGAGATGGAGCTTGCTAAGCTCAAACTGGGGAGCCAGGGTGACATAGAGAATAAGAAATTGGAGTTGGAGAGCAAGAGATTGGCCATGGTGGAAAATAATATGCTTTTAGAGCATGAGAGAGTGTTGAGGGAGCTGGCGCTGAAGACAAAGAACTTGGAGATCACTCCCTCTGGTGGCAGCACACCAGCACACCGTCAGTGCCTGTAGAAGGAAAAGTATATATTCCCAAGGATGTGATTAAGGATTTCAAGAAGCACGAGGACATCGGGCAGTGGTTTAAGGCTTATGAGGTAGCCATGATGTCCCATAGAATCCCTGAGAGAGATTGGGAAGCGGTGTTTTGGGGCCGCTTCATGGGTGAAGGAAGGGAAACCTTGCTAGTATTGCCCAAAGAGGATCAGGTGTCCTATGCCCCCATGAAGGAAGCCTTAGTAGCCAGGTTTGGGTTGAGCCCAGAGCTTTATAGGCGGAAATTTAGAAATTGCAAGAAGCTGGGGTCTAGCACCTGGGTGGAATATGTGTCTTTTTTTTGCAGAACATTGAATGGTTGCGTGAAGGGTAGCAAGGCAAATGATTTTCTGGCGCTCTATGATTTGATTGCATTGGAGCACCTGTCCAGTAATTGTTTTCCAGAGCTACGCCAGCACCTGATTGATAGTAAGCAGACTGATCCCAGGAAGCTTGCTATGGAGGAGGACCGCTGGGTCAGTACCAGAGTCCACAAGGGTTTTTTGGAAACTCTGCCAAAGGTGGGCAGGCACCCCATTAGAAGAGTGGGGGGACAAGGGTAAACAAAAAGACTTACAAAAAGTGCCCCAAAGTAATCCCAAAGGGAACCAAGGTAAGCGTTCCCAGCCTCCCGCTGACAAAAGACCATGGGCCCAGCCAGGTAAGCCTGTGCAGAAGGGTCCTAAAACCTGTTTTAGCTGTGGTCAGGTGGGCCACTTCAAGGGAGATCCTAAGTGTCCCAAACCAGTTACCACTGCACCCACTGGTGCACCGCCCCGGGAAATGGCTAGTGTAGCCTTGGGGAGGAGATGGGTGCCCAAGGTGGGTAGGGTCCCGCAGAGATGTCCCTGTTCTCTTTAGGAGACAGTGAGATGGTCCCTAGGGCTCATCTGCCTGACAACACTAAAAAGTACAGAAAGTGGGTGACCATCAACAGCCATAGTGTGGAGGCTCTGAGAGACATTGGAGCCAGTGTGACAGCTGTCAGTTGTCGGCTGGTGTCTGAAGAGCAGGTGGTCTCAACACATTCTACCCTGTAGTTGCCGCTGTCAATTCAGAATGCCTTTGCAAAGTGGTACAGGTTCCCTTTGAGTGGGGGGTCTCAGGTGCCTTGAGAGTAGCTGTTAGGCTAGCCATGCCTGTTGACTGTCTGCGAGGCAATGATTTGGAGAGCTCCCCCTGGGCGAAGTTGGAGCAGTTGTCTTATTTGGAGATGTTGGGTCTGCCTGAGTGAGCATGTGTGACCACTCGATCAATGGCAGCCAGTAAGGGCATTCAAGAGGACCAGGAGCCTGAAAGAGTGGCCCAGGTGCCTGCCTTAAAAAGAAGAGGCAGGGGGCAATGGAAACCGGCCCGAAGTTCCCACGGTCCAGGAGGAGGCAAACCTTGAGGGGGATGCAAACGGAGCCTACATGGGAACAAGTGGCTGAACTGGGGGACCTGCCTGAGCTGACTCATTGGCAGCAGGAAGGAGGCCCCTCCAGGGAAGAGTTCTGCGAGGAGCAGAAGAAGTGCCCTTCTCTTGTGGGGTTGCGGCAACAGGCTGCAGGCCAGTCATCAGTTGATCAGTCTGGATCACTTTGGATTTACTGGGAGAATGGTCTCCTGTTAAGTGAGCCTAAGGTTGCTGAGCCTGGGTCAGCCCTTGTGCTGGTGGTACCGCAGCTCTTCAGAGTCTTCCTTCTAGGTCTGGCTCGTGGTGTGCCTTTAGCAGGACATTTGCGGGAAGACAAGACCTCTGAAAGGCTTGTCACCCACTTTTACTGGCCCCAAATGTGCAAGAGTTCATATACTCATTGCAGGACCTGTCAGAATTGCCAGGCAAGTGGTAAGACTGGCAGGAAGCACAAGTCTCCTCTCCGACCTTTCCCTGTTGTCAGCCCCTATTTGAAAGGGTGGGCATTGACATTGTGGGACCTCTGACTCCCAAGACAGCCACAGGCAACAGGTTCATCCTGGTCCTGGTGGACCATGCCATCCGGTACCAGGAAGCCATCTCTCTCTGCACTATGATGGCCCCCGTGGTGGGTTGTGCATTCATGGGGATTTTCTCCTGTGTGGGGTTCCGCCAGAGAGGTGGTTTCAGACCTTGGTACCAACTTCATATCTAAGTTTATGAAGTCCCTGTGGCAGGAGCGTGGTGTAACCTATAAGTTCACCACTCTTTACCACCCCCAAGGTAATGGGCTGGTTGAGAGATTCAACCGGACCCTGAAGGGCATGATTATGGGTCTTGACGAACCCATGAGGCGTAAGTGGGACGTCCTCTTGCCATGCCTTCTGTTTGCTTACGGAGAGGTACCACAAAAGTCCTTAGGGTTCAGGCCCTATGAACTGCTGTACGGCCATCCTGTAAGAGGACCTCTGAGTTTGGTGAAAGAAGGCGGGGAGAAAGCTCCCAGTAATCCTCCCCAGGATGTATATAGCTACATGCTGGCCTTCAGAAACCAGACTAGGCATTTCAGACAACTCGCTAAGGCGAATCTGGAAGCCAGCCAGGAAGAGATGAAACGGTGGTATGATCAGAATGCCACTCTGATCAAGTTTCCGCCTGGACAAAAAGTTTGGGTCATGGACCCAGTGGAGCCTTGTGTGCTCCAGGATAAGTGGACTGGACCATTTGTGGTGGTGGAGCGCAAGAGTGACTTCACATACTTGGTGGACTTGCAGTCTCCCAGGAACCCCTTGGGGGTTCTGCATGTGAACCGCCTGAAGCCTCACTTGGAGAGGTCATGCTCCTAGCAACAGATGCTGGAATGAAAGAGAAGACTGAGCCTCTTCCTGACCTCCTATCTGCAAAGGAGCAAGATGGGACAGTGGATGGTGTGAACCTCTCTACCGCCCTGATCCCTGAGCAGCAGGATGACTGTCCCCAACTGTTGGGACAGTTGTCTGAATTGTTCTCCCTGATCCCCGGTGTCACTCAGTGGTGCGTCCATGATGTGGACACTGGGGAGAGTCCTCCAGTAAAACATAATATTTACAGAGTCACTGACAGGGTCAGAGCTGCCATCAAGGAGGAGGTCTACAACATGTTAGCGCTAGGGGTGATTGAGTCCTCCAACAGTACTTGGGCCAGCCCAGCTGCCGCACCCGGTGCCACACCAGAACTCCGGTTCTGTGTGGAATACCGAGGGCTCAATTCAGTCACCAGGACTGACGCGCACCCCATCCCCAGAGCTGATGAGCTCATTGATCAGTTTGGGGCTGCCCGGTACCTCAGTACGGTTTGACATAACGTCTGGGTACTAGCAGATCGCCTTAACTGATGGGGCAAGAGGGAGGTCAGCAATTTCCACACCAGATGGGCACTACCAATTCCAGGTGATGCCCTTTGGGGTGAAGAATGCCCTTGCCACCTCTCAGAGGTTGGTCAACCAGGTGCTGACTGGACTGGAGGATTTCAGTGCCGCCTACCTGGATGACATTGGAATGTTCAATGCCACTTGGGAGGAACATCTGCACCACCTCTGAGAAGTTTTGAAGGCGCTGCGGAGGGCAGGCCTCATGATCAAGGCGAGTACGTGCCCGATCAGGCAGGGTTCTGTGGTGTACTTGGGACACCAGGTTGGGAGCGGCCAGGTGGTGCCCCTACAGACCAAGATTGATACCATTCTGGTTTGGGAAACCCCCAAGACCCAGACAGAGGTTAGAGTCTCTTTAGGACTCACAGGGTATTACAGGAGATTTGTCAAAGGGTATGGCAGTAAGCATGGGCGAATTTTGCGAATTCGCGATCCGCGAATTTGCGGATTTGCGAATTCGCGATCCGCAAAATTCGCGAATTTGTGCGAATCGGCGGATTTTTGTTTTTTGCATGTTCGCAGGGTTTTTTGCGTGTTCGCAGGGTTTTTTGCGTGTTCGCGGGGATTTTTGCGTCTTCGTGAGCCGCTTGCATAGCGAAGTTACCCATGCAGTCGTTTATGGGCGAGGGAGAGAGAGATAGATAGATAGATAGATAGATAGAAAGAGAGGGAAAGAGAGACGGAGAGAGAGAACGAGAGAAAGAAAGAGAGGCCGGATCTCTGAAGGGCCAGATTCCTGAGTTGCCCCTACAGAACATACAGCTTTTTATTTTTAGCAAAATGCATATGAAAATTGTGCTGTAAAGGTCTCTTTTAGTTTAACCCCTCCTGACAACTCAAAATGGGTGTATTTGCCATCCTCTCCCTTCTTCCTGTTTTTTATATCTGTAAGTGCTTCCTGATGAGGTTTAATTCCTTGGACAGGTGCCTCGTTGCCTATTTGTAACTATTCTCTGACCCTGCTTCAAGGGTCAGAGCAGGGTCAGAGAATAGTTGCAAGTAGGCAACGAGGCACCAGGAAGCAATTAGCAGCTGGTGTCCAAGTTGAAGTTAATTTGTTTGTAACCCTTTTGTAAAAGGTTACAAAGAAATTAGGTTCAACTTTTGCACCTGCTGCTGTAACCCTTGCTTGGCTGAAAAATCGTCCCCGCTGATTCGCGGATTTTACCGCGATTTCGCGAGATTCGCGGATCACGAAATTGCGGAAAATCTGCAAATTCGCCCGCGAAACGTATTTGCCGCCCACCCTTATATGGCAGCATTGCTGCACCCTTGACAGAGCTGACTTCCTGGAAGCAACCCAGGAAAGTGAACTGGACTGATGCCTGCCAGAAAGCTTTTGATGCCCTGAAATCTGCCATGTACATGGCGCCAGTGCTTCAGGTGCCCAACTTTTGAAGGGAATTCATTGTGCAGACAGGTGCTTCAGAGCATGGTGTGGGGGCTGTGCTCTCACAGTTGATTGAAGAGGGCTGAGACCAACCTGTAGCCTTCATTAGTAGGTTACTTCCACTGGAACAGAGGTGGAGTGCGATTGAGAGTGAGGCATTTGCTGTGGTCCGGGCACTGAAGAAGTTGAGAGCATACTTGTTTGGGACTCACTTCCGAGTTCAGACAGACCACAGGCCCCTCAGATGGTTGATTTAGATGAGGGGTGAGAATCCAAAGCTGTTGAGGTGGTCCATTTCCCTTCAGGTGATGGACTTCACTGTGGAACACCGCCCTGGTACACAACACGCCAATGCTGATGGTCTGTCCAGATCTTTCCACCTTAGTGAAGAGAACTCCAATTGGGTGGGTAGTTGTCTCCACATTTCAGCTGGAGGGGACATGTGTTAGACTTGGTACATTTGGAGTGGGTCTCTCTTCCATTTTTTTGCTGTTGCCCCATCTGCTTTTGCTGGTCTAGATGCTTTGGACACTTTGCCACTGCTGTTCAGTGCCAAAGTGCAAGTGCTCCCTTGTATAAATTGTTGTTATGGATTTGTGACTCCATGATTGGTTAATTGATTTACTTGTCAGACCCTAGTACAGTGCACCATGTGATCCCAGGGACTGTAAATCAAATGCTGCTGGTTGGCTCGCAGCACTGATTGAGCCACCCACAGAAGCAGCCTGGAAAATGTGACTTAGGCCTGCCATTGCAGAGCCTGTGTGCATCTGGGACTGCCATGTCGACTTGGCAAGTACACACACTTGCCAGTCCAGTTCAGTTCAAATATATTTATTCAGCACTTAAAAAGATACTATAAAAGTACATAAAACATTTAAAAAACCACATTGCCATTCCCTAAACCTTCCCTTTTCTACATGTTAGTCACCTCTAAGGTGGGCCCACGCTACCCCTTTGGGCAGGGTGCATTGTATGTGAAAGGTACATTCCCTGATGTGTTTGGCATGTCCTGATAGTGAAATACTGCCAATTTCGTTTTTCTCTATTGCAAGAATATCTGTTCCTATAGGCCCAAATGAGCAGGTTGTTTGTAACATCTTATAAACATAACTGGCCCTAGGAACAAGATAGGAAAATAAAGTTTAGTATGCCTGAACTCAGAATGTTACAGTGCATCTTTTAGTGAGGTTGATTTTTACATTCTGTGTTTGAAAGTGCCACTTTTAGAAAGTGGGTATTTTCTTTCCTAACCATCCAGTGTGCCTCTGCTAGGTTTGTGTATCGCATGTCTGGCTTGTGAGTGACAGGGGCTGGAGGAGGGCAGCGGCTCCAGCAGTCTGATGAGACAGGGCTGGGCTGAATGGACCTGGGTTGAATTTAGAGTAGGGGAGGAGATTTACTTTCACCTGCCTGGGCCAGGTCTGCTTTGAACAATGCTGTCTCCACCTCCTGCCAGGAAGCTCCACCAGTTAGGACAGAACTGGTTTTGGCTGGGTACAGACACTCTCTGCCTTCAGAGAACAAAGAATTTGTGCGTATAAAAATGGGGACTCAGACCCCAGACCTCAGACCTTTAGATCACGTCTGGGAAATCAAGAGGAAACCTTTGCCAAGGAGAAGAGTTGGATAAGCTGAAGAGGAATACTGCCCCTGTACTGTTTGCTGTCTGGGGTTGGCCTGCAGTGCCTGTTTGCTGCCAAGGAAAGGAGAAGAAGGACTTTTCTGTTTGCTTTGTCACCTGCTTGAGCAAAAGATCTCCAAGGGCTTGAAACTGAGCTTAACTCCTGTCTGAAGTCTCAGGGACACAAAGACTTCACCACCAGCATCCCTGAATTTCCTTGCTTGGAATTCTAACCCACAAAGAGGTGCCTGCTGCTGTTCAGGACCTCTAGAGACTGTTTGACGCTGGGAGCTTGAAGATCGATGTAACGAGAAGAAGCGTGTCGCACCGCACCGATTCTCGATGCATCGCCGAGCCACGAGGAAGAAGCGTGCCGCATCCACACTTGGTTCCAACGCCTCGCCGAGCAACCAGGAAGAAGTGCGCCGCAAGGGTCCCGACGCATCACCGAGAAGACCTACTGGGCCATCGCATCGCATTAAGCCGCCATTTTGACGCATCGCACTGGATCGTCACCACGCATCGAGGCGCCATTTGTCGCATCGTAACCGTAATGCAGTAAGAAACAGAAGCACCCTCCCCCTCTCTGGTAAGGAACAGACACACTGCCTCCCCTGCACTGCAGTAAGGAACAGACGCATCGCCTCCCCCAAAGCAAGGAACTGACGCATCACCTTCCCTGCGACCCTTTTGTTTGTTTTGCGTGACACATCTAAGGTACTTTGTGTGAGAGAAGTGTCGCATTTATAACTTGCAAGGAACTGAACTATTTCTACCATTTGAAAGTCTTATTTTTAATTCTGTATTGTGGATTTTTGCCGTTTGGTATTGTTTAGATAAAGTTTACTTATTTTTCTAAACTGGTGTGGTGACCATTTGTGATGTTTTCAGTGTGTTACTGTATGGGTTCACAAATGCTTTACACACTGAATCTGAGATAAGCCTCTCTGCTCGTGCCAAGCTACCAATGGGGTTAGCACGGGTTATTTTATGAGTGTATCCTCCTTGCCCTGACTAGAAGCAAGGGCCCCTATTTGGACAAAGGTACCTACCTCTACCAACTATAGACCCCCATTTTTATCAACAGTCATATAATGTGTGGAAATCCTGTGTTGTGTGTGCTTCCTAGGTGTTTGCTCCAATCGCCCTCTGGAGAGTTGATACCACTTTATTATCCCATATATCAGTTAGGAAGGAACTCTTAGAGGCTAGATATGAAGTAGAAGCCATTGAAGCCAAAATTGTGTTTACTTTTGGTGTCTGTGAAAAGTTCTTATCAAAATCTTTAATCTTGTATCTTTTGTTTAGAACATGGGGGATTGCCTGTTCATGAGGATCTTTCTACTCTTTGCAGAAATTCCCTTTATTACCTCCTGGAGAGGTTAATCATCTTGTTCTACAGCACTATACTGGGAGTTGACCCGTTCTTCTTTCCTTCGTCGCTCCTCAAAACCTAGAGCCTATCTGATGTGTTCTAGGAGGTGCCGCAGTTGAGTGCCTTGCACATATTTGTCTTTTTGATCTGTTTGTAGATGATCACCTTGGTCCTATCTCTGCTTCTTGGCTCTGTTAGGGAGGACTCAGTGGCTTCTTTAATAAGGGTTCGGAGTTCAGAGCTCAACATTGTGCTCCTTCATAAAGGTGGGTGAGCCACAGAAAACATGAGCCTGAAGCCTGACTGTGGCTCAGCTCGAGGTCCCGTTGGAACCACAAGCCCATAACGAGCCGAGCTTTCATATGGTGTCTGCCTGCCACCCTTGGTCTACCCTTCACTCAAAAGGAAGTAAAAGCAAAGCATTAACATTTTAGTTAAACACTATTGTCAAGTATATACCGTTTTAGTGGCTGATTTGCAAAAGTGAAACCAGAAAAACTGGGTTAATCACGGTTTAAGAGGTTAAACAAATTGGGTGATTTTATGCAAATATTTTATTTTACTAGTTCTTCTTTTTCTTCACCATCACATATGAAAGCAACTTCAAATACTGACTTGAGAACACCAGCTGCAAAAAAAAATATTGTGTTTCATTTGATAGACTATAATGTTGCTCTATCTGTAAGTGTGTGGGCCACATAGAGGATTCTTATGACTGCTGTTGTGCCTCTTAGTTCACCAGGGTGGGGCGGAGCCAGGAATGGTTCTAAGTTCATGTTTAAAAACTATCCCTTTAAAACTATCCCTTGACCCACTCAGAAGAGGTCGCTCCCCACACTCCCAAGGCTCTGTGGCATCGTAGCGCTTGAAGCTGCTCCCAAGGCACTGTGACATCGTAGCGCCCCAATCTGCTGACGATGCTCCGTGGTATCGTAGCGCTCTCAGGATAATTTAAAGCACCGCTCGCTCTGCTGCCATTGTCTGTACCTGTAGCGCTATCTCAGTGTGATTGTGCGCCATTGCCTGCTTTGTAACTGTAGCGCTCGCATTGCTCTGCTCGCATTAATTTGATTTTTGAAGTAATCTTTGCCTGACTGTGCATCTGCCCATACAGTCAGCTTAGTTTGTGCCCCAGTCTCGCCCTGTTTCGCTTTCTTTTTGTTGCTGCCATTTTGTTGTTGTTGTTGCCTCACAGCTCGTCTCTCCACCCCGCTACCGCCTCCCAGCTGCTCCTCCCACGCCCCACCCCCCCACCACCATTCGCTTATGACAGATGCTTTTGCGCGCAGCGTTCACGCGCAGCTGTCGCGCCCCATGCGCGCCGAAGGTGCGCCAAAGGTAAGCCCGTCTACGCCCGTCCGCGCCTGGACCGCGCCCAGCGCCAGACCCCATGGTCCTCGCAAAACCCACTCCTCCCGCATAACGTATGACGCCGCTACCCTCTTTGCCCTTAACCCCGGACGCACACCACAATGCTGCAAAGCTGCCCCAGGACACACCCATGGTCCATTCGCCTGCCACTCCTGCAAGTTCGCCTGCACCAGGACCCACACCAAATCCACGACCTCCAAACACAGCTCCAACTCCAACCACCTGAAGTGCATCCTGCTGAACACCCGCTCGGTCCACAGACACGCCACTGAACTCTGGGACCTACTCGACACTGCATCGCCGGACGTCGCCTTCCTTACAGAAACCTGGATGAACGTTTCATCAGCGCCCGACATCGCCATAGCCATCCCCGACGCTTACAAGATCATCCGAAAAGACCGCACCAACCAAACAGGAGGAGCCATCGCCATCGTCCATAAGAACACCATCCGAATCACGACCAGCTCCGACGATAACCTCGCGACCGCCGAACACCTTCATTTCCAGATCCACACCGACCCCAGGACCACACTTAGAGGCACCCTCATCTACAGACCACCAGGAACCCGCACACAATTCAACGAGGACATCACCGACTTCATCAGCCCACATGCCCTCACCTCCGAGAACTACATTCTACTGGGAGACCTCAACTTCCACCTGGAAAAGAAAAATGACAGCAACACCACCACCCTTCTGGACAACCTGGCCAATCTCGGACTCAAACAACTTGTTGACACCCCCACCCACCTTGCCGGACACACGCTCGACCCTATCTTCACCTCCAGCAAACACATCTCCTTCGATCACACCACAGCTCTCCATTGGACGGAACACAACTGCGTTCACTTCAGCTACAAACAGACCACGACCCACAACCCCCCACAACCTATTCCTCGAAGAAACTGGAACAAAATCACCACCGACCAACTCTTCACATCGCTAAACCAAAACCCTCCTGCCATATCATCGGACCCAAACCAAGCTGCCACCAAACTCACACATTGGATCACCCACAGCGCTGACATATTAGCACCCTTGAAAAACCATCAGATCAAACAAGGTAGCAAAAAGGCCCCCTGGTTCACGATGACCTTAAGAAATCCAAGAAGTTATGTCGTACCCTCGAGAAAACCTGGAGAAAAAACCCAACCTCTGACAACCTGACCACCTTCAAGGACGCCACCCGCAAACACCACCAATTGATCCGATCCACCAAGAAATCAGCATTTACGGATCGACTCGACAACAACGCCCACAACAGCAAGGAACTATTCAACATCGTCAAAGAATTTACCAACCCCACTGCCGGCACCAACGACATCACTCCCTCCCAAGACCTCTGCGACTCTTTATCCTCTTTCTTCCACAACAAAATCGCTGACATACATAACAGCTTTGAAAACCAGTCCGATGAACAGCCCACTCCACCCACCTCCGAACCAAAACAGCACTCTCACAACCTTTTCGCCTGGAACCCAATCACCACTGAAGACACCATCCGCCTGATGAACTCCATTCACTCAGGATCGCCAACCGACCCATGTCCCCACCACATCTTCAACAAAGCAGACTCCATCATTGCACCCCATCTCCGCGATGTCATCAACTGTTCCTTCAACTCCGCTACTTTCCCGGAAAGCTGGAAACATGCCAAACTCAGCGCCCTTCTGAAGAAACCCACAGCAGACCCCTCTGAACTTAAGAACTACCGCCCCATCTCACTCCTCCCATTCCCTGCCAAAGTCATTGAGAAAGCCGTCAATAGGCAGCTCGCCGCCTTCCTTGAATCCAACAATTCCCTCGACCCTTCACAGTCCGGCTTCCGAGCCAAACACAGCACCAAAACCGCCCTCATCGCAGCTACAGACGACATCCGAACGCTACTGGACAACGGAGAAACAGTTGCCCTCATCCTACTCGACCTCTCCGCCGCCTTCGACACAGTATGTCATAGCACACTCATACAACGCCCCAAACAAAGCTTTTTATTGGATCATCTCGTTCTTCGCCGGAAGAACCCAGAGAGTCCGCCTCCCCCCATTCAAATCAGAGGCCACCGAAGTCATCTGTGGTGTACCACCAGGATCTTCACTCAGCCCCACCCTCTTCAACGTCAACATGAGTCCCCTCGCATCCATCGCACGCCAACACAACCTCAACATCATCTCCTACGCAGACGACACCCAGCTGATCCTCTCCCTCACCAAAGACCCAAACACCGCCAGAACCAATCTACACGAAGGAATGAAAGAAGTAGCCGAATGGATGAAGAACAGCTGTTTAAAACTTAACTCGGAGAAAACGGAAGTCCTCATCTTCGGATCATCCCCCTCTGCCTGGGACGACTCATGGTGGCCACCGGCCCTGGGTACAGCACCCATACCTACAGATCACGCACGTAACCTGGGCTTCATCCTAGACTCCTCCCTCTCGATGACCAGACAAGTCAACGCCGTCTCATCTTCATGCTTCAACATCCTACGCATGCTCAAAAAAATCTTCCGCTGGATCCCCACCGAAACAAGAAAGACAGTCACCCACGCACTGGTCACCAGCCGACTGGATTATGGAAATACCCTTTACGCCGGGACCACAGCCAAACTACATAAAAAACTCCAACGCATCCAAAACGCCTCAGCCAGACTCATACTGAACAGTCATGCTCACATTTCCGGTCACCTGAAGGATCTCCACTGGCTCCCCGTCAACAAGAGAATAACGTTCCGTCTCCTCACCCACGCACACAAGGCCCTCTACGACCTAGGACCCGAATGCCTCAACACACGACTGTCCTTCTACACACCCACCCGCCAACTACGATCATCCAATCAAGCCCTTGCCGCAATTCCGCGCATCCACAGATCCACCATGGGAGGAAGATCCTTCTCCTACTTAGCGGCCAAAACCTGGAATTCTCTCCCCACTCACCTCCGACTTACACAGATCCACCTCTCCTTCAGAAAGCAACTAAAAACCTGGCTATTCGATAAGTAATGCACCCACCCTCCCTCAAGCGCCGTGAGACCCTCTGGGTGAGTAGTGCGCTATACAAATTCCTGAACTTGAACTTGAACTTGAATGTAGCTGCTATAATGTTACATATTAATGTCATAGCTTTCACATGTTTCATGAGATGGATACAGAGTGTTCAGAGGCAGGGACCAGGGGCTGGTTCCCTGCCTCTGCACAAGTGAATGGCGCAATCTAATATGGGGGGAATTGTGGAACAAAGGCACAATATGGTCCATTTTCTGACACCCTCCGATGTATAGTGATGCATGCCTAACAGATGTTGTCTGTATGTTTATGCAATAAAGTGTTAAATAAAAAAAATTTCTAAGATGCTTACACATGCTAAAGAGATACACTTTTGTGCATTTTTAAGTGACTTTATGATATTTTACGTGATGTTTGTTGTATGATTTACAAGGCAAACATTGTCAGGGCTAGGCTCATGCACGGGCTCTGAGAGCCAAGCCAGACCATTGGCTTGACTCTGGCTCGGCTCGCCCTGTTAATTTATTGGCTCACCCACCTCTACTCCTTCGTGGTAGTTTTGCTGCCCTCAATTGTCAGTAACAGAATGAAGAACACAATATAGCAGCGATTTTCCTGTTTTTATACTGTTGCCTGGTTACAAGATCTTATTTTCACAAGATCTCGTAACTAAACAAAACAATGCTGCCTCCCCATGCCTGCTGTGCGCAAACTAGCACCGACATCAGGTCAGAATATACATATGTTTTATCTATACACTTTGGAGACTTGGCTTCGCTGTCTTCCCCCACAGGCATGTGCATGCCTTTTTGTCTTTTTTTGCTCCTAGGGATCTGGTGTCCCGAAAAGGGCTTTTTCTTGTAACCATCGGCTCAGAAGGTGGGCAAACTTGGCACCTTGTGCCATGATCCTTATCTGCTTCTTTTTGCCAGATAAATTCTTCCTTCTGATTCGTTGGGCTTTTCAGCATAAGGAATCAATGGTTTTTTAGGTCTCGTCTATTCCATCCCGTAGGGATGGTAGGCGAGATTTATAGTAAGGCTTCCGAAATGTCTACCCAACTGCGGATCGCGTACAGTTTATGGGAGCCAAGCACGTGCACAGGAATCCGCTCCTCCTACCCCTCCCACAAAGCAAGACAAGACAAGAACATCAAAGCGACTGCGGCCGCTCTGATTCCATTTGCCACCAGCCACTTCACGCGCTCCGCAGGTCATGAACAGGACCATCTGCTCGCGGAATGCTGGCATGGTTGCCCAGCCCCCCTCCCAGCGCTGCCTTTCCTCTACCATTGTATGGTTTCCAATACGTTTTACTAAAACCTAGTTATCTATGCTGAAGGTTTTTTTTTTTTTAGGGAACTTGTTTAAATGTTTTGACGTGGCTGAGTGGGAAACAAATTGTTTCTCTTTTATTGTAGAAGCAATCTTTCAAATATATGTACCTGCTATCCACGTGAGTTGGAAATTACGTAAAACATGCTATTTCTGTGAGAAGGGCGGTGGTTAGGCTTCGACTCTAGATTTCTTCTCCATGGGTTCTTACAGCATTTAACAGTTTAACAGTAGCAGAGGGCAGCCAACCCATCTGGGCTGTATCTGTTACCCCTTGCTTTCCCATAAAGATTACCCCTGTCTGCCCTTTAGGTTTTAGGGGAGGAGGACCGAACACACCACTGAGGATCATACTTCTGTGTTTGAAAAAATGCGTGCTTTTTTTGGTTTTAAAGGAATCGCCTTTATTTTGGTTTTAAAGGAACCAGCTTTATTTCTCATGAAACAAAGCATCCACAGCCTCCTCTGTTGTTTACAAACGTCCTCACGTTGAAGTGGAAAGACTCTGCCCGTCCTTCCCACTGTTGCCTCTTCCACATAAACGCATAATAATTTTCTATTACTTCCATCCCAGAGCAATCTGCCAGTTTGTTCTCACTCTGGGAACCATAGCACACAACTAGGTTTGAATTTCAGGCTAAATACAGTAAAACGAGGGCGTGGCCAAGATGGCGGGGTGAGCGGACGCTTCCTCCCGTAGCTCCCCCGGCCCAGCTCAGCTCGAGCCCCGATTCCTGCGCTTCTCTCCCCCCGCGGCTGCACTGCAGGCGAGAGAATTGTGCCGGAGTTCTTGGGGCACATTTTGATACCAACTTGACTCCTGTTGCCCCGGGGGAAGTCCCCGAAAAGTTTGCTCAACGATCGCTCCGGGGAGCAGAGCCTGGGTCGCCCCGAGGAGAAGGGCCTGGAGGCGGAGCATATCGCGGCACTGTCCGCGCGCCTCGGCTGGGCCGAGTGCTGAAAAGCTGGAGACCCCGGGGAGCGGATTAGACGGACTCCGCGGAGTGTGGAAGCTTCCTGGCCGGCGCCCTTGTGGCAAGAACCATCGCTGGACGACAGACCCCAGCCCGGCGACGGCGATCCACCCCCCTGCCTCCGGTGTCGGTGTGTGACGCTTTGCGGACCCCGAGCTTGGAAGTGAAGGACGACGGAGTCTGAGCGGGGCCCGGCCCGGGCATACTGGCCGGTGTTCATGGGAGGCATTGGTTTCGCTCCTTCCCGACCCATTGCTGTTTGAGGGTCGCCCATGGACTTGCTGGCCTAGGCTGCCCTCCCGGGTTCCGCCCTCCCGCCATCTTGTCTTTGCGGAGCTGAAACTGGTGGCCCTCGCCCGCGCCCTTATCACACGGGCGCCTTGGTTCCTCCTGGTGCCTACACGCCTGCTGTCCTCCCTGGGAGCACACAGCTGGAAGCCTCCGTTTTGAAAATTGCTGACCACCCTAACTGGCTCGATGGTCGTCTCGCTCTGACCCGGGCCGCCATTTTGTCGCCTGTGACGCACCACCCTCGTCCTCGGTGAGGCCTTCACATCTGGTGCCCTCGAGTGGTTGGGCACATTCACAGCGGCTGGCTCTGGGCCTCATCCACTGCGGAGGCCAAGATGACTGGGAGACGAGGCGCGGCACGGGGAGATCGCACTCTGCCGGAAATGCTTGGCAGGTCCCAGCAACTACGCGACAGGACGCAGCCGTCCCCGGGGTCCTCCCGGGCCTCAACGGACGCCACCGGAGGCGAACCGCCAGTCACGAGGTTCTTTATGGAGGACTTATTCAGCTCCCTCAAGGAGGAATTCCAGACTCTCAAGACCGAGGTGGCCGGAGAGGTACGTGAAGTGCGTAGGGAGGTCGAAGGCCTGGGCGAGCGGGTCGACACTGTGGAAACGGCGGCCCAGCGTCGCGACGACGAGATAGTCCACCTCCAGCAGGACGTCCTCCGCCTACGGGAGCAGTGTGTCGAGCTCCAGGCCCACTCGGAGGACCTCGAGAACAGGTCCAGGCGGAATAACATCCGGGTGCGAGGCGTTCCGTCCGCGGATGAGGGTGCGGACCTAGTGGCCTATCTGCAGGACCTGTTCCGCGACATCTTGGAAGAGGGAGCGGACTTCCAGATCCGCATCGACAGGGCGCATAGGGTGGGCCGCCAGCGCCAGTCATCGGCGCCCCCGCCTGATATCCTGGCATTCCTGCCGGATTTCCCCTTAAAGGAGCGCATCATGACGGAGGCCCGCAGGAAGCAACCGCTGTCCTTCCGAGAACGACCCGTGGTGCTCTATCAAGACTTGTCCGCCATCACACTGCAGAAGCGCAGGTCTTTCCGCATCGCCACGGACTTTCTGCGGGAGCATGAGACGGCCTATTCCTGGGGTCACCCCTTCCGTCTTATCTTTCGATGGAATGGGGTGCTACATCAGCTGCGCTCCCTACAGGATGTCTGTGGGGTGCTGGGACTTACAGCTACGGAGGAAGAAGGAGCTACGCCCGCATGGAGGCGCCCCGAGCGGCGAGGTCGACGGAGATCGAGGAGGCGCCAATCGTCGGCGACAGTGAGTCGTCCTGACTCCCCTACCATCAGGGCGGATATGGCGGAGGCCCTGAGGACTGCGGCCAGGAACTTGCCTGAATCTGACGGCGTGGCCCTGACGGCCTAACTTTACTCCGGGGGGAGAGATTCTTAGCTTCTATGATGCTGGGCTGGGGCTGGGGGTTGGGGGGGAGCGGTTGGAGGTGTGTGGCTGGACGTCCACTTGCCTTTTTTTCTGCAGACTCGCCCTCTTGGGCTGGACTGAGACAATGGGGTGTTTTTTCTTGTTTTTGGTTTTGGCTGGTTGCCACGGGTTGGTTTTGGGGGGGTTTAAGAACTGGTTTGGTGCTGGGGGGGGTCCCGTCCGATACTGTCCGAACACTTGCGAAGTCGATCCTGGCCTTCCCTGCTCCCCTGCCCCGCGTGCCCCTCCCGCTGATCCCTCGCTTGCTGCATAGCGCTTTGCTTCCCCGTGAGCGATGCCGCCCCTGAAAGTAGTGACCCTTAATGTTAAGGGTCTGAATAACCCTGTAAAGCGTAGGGCGATCCTTTCCCTGCTAGAGGGGTCGCAGGCGGATATTTGCCTCCTGCAGGAAACCCATTTACTCTCTAAGGACTGCCATAGGTTGCGCTCTGCCAAGTTCCCCACGCAACTCTTTTCCTCGGCTGCGACTAAGACTGCGGGGGTGGCCATTCTTCTAGCTAGCTCCTTCAGGGGTGAGGTGTTATATAAACATGCCGAGCAGAAGGGGAGGCTTCTAGTGTATCGCATGCGTCTGGGAGGTGTTGCCTTTACGGTTGGTTCCGTTTACAGCCCGAATGACCACCAGGATCGCTTCCTGGACTCTGTGTTAGTGGACGTTACTGCCTCGCCCGACCGCCATATTATCTTGGGGGGGGACCTGAACATGGTCTTCGACTCCACCCTGGATAGGTCTGCCCAGCGCTTTCCGCAGACGGGGGAGCTCTCTAGAGCGGTGCAAGACCAGATTGCTGAGATGGATCTACATGACCTCTGGCGAACCATGCATCCCACCGACAGGGACTACTCATATTTTTCCCACGCACACCGCACTTATTCGCGGTTAGATTATCTCCTGGTGAGCGGCCCGCTTCGCTCGGCCGCCACGGCGGCGGACATCGGGGTCTTGTCCTTGTCCGATCATGCGCCGGTTTCCGGAGTTTTTGCTTGGCCGGCGGCCCCCCCCTCCAGAGGGATGTGGCGGCTTCGGGACACGCTTCTCCATAAGAAACTAGTGGTGAAGCGAATAGAGGAGGTCATCCGAGAGTACCTGACCCACAATGACAACTCCGATACGTCCCTGGCGACGCAATGGGCGGCTTTGAAAGCTGTCATCAGGGGGGAGTTTATCTCCATTTCCTCGGCGGAGAATAAGGAGCGCCAACGCAAGAGGGAGGAACTAACGGCGCAGGTCAGGGAACTTGAACAGGTTCACCGCCGGACGGGGGCTCCTCGTGTTTGGAGGCAGCTGAAGGCGGCGCGGAAACTCCTCTCTGCGTTGGACCTAGACCGGGCGGAGTATGCGGCGTTACGCTTGAAGCATGCCTATTACACCGGCGGAGATAGGTGCGGTAAGCTCCTGGCCCATCGGCTCAGAGCTGCGCAGCAACGCAACGTGGTAAAAGAGCTAGTGGGAGTAGATGGGGTCCCGGTTTCCGGTGACGCGGAGGTGGCGGATTCCTTTCGTGCCTTTTACGAGGCGCTGTACGCTGCAGAGCCCTCCCCACCGGGAGAGGCTGAAGCCTATCTGGACTCCGTAACCCTCCCGACCCTGGATTCCGCCCAGGCGGACCACCTGGAGAGGGATATTCACGTGGAGGAAGTCATCTCCGCTATTGCTCGGCTCAAGCACGGCAAGGCTCCGGGCCCGGATGGCTATACGGCCTTGTTCTACAAGACCTTCTGTCCCACTGTCGCGCCTCTCCTGGCTCGCTTATTCAATTCCTTCTCCGACTCAGGAGCTTTTCTCGGCGACTGTGTCGGTTATCCCGAAACCGGGAAAGGATCGGACTCTGTGCGGCTCGTACCGGCCCATCTCGCTTTTGAATGTGGACCTCAAGCTTTACACGGGGATCTTGGCGGCCAGGCTGGGTCTATACCTGCCAGGTTTGGTGGAGGCGGACCAGGCCGGTTTTGTACCCGGTAGGCAGACGGTCGACAACACCAAGAGGGTGACGCGCGTGCTAGAAAAGGCCTCACGCGTCCCGGGGGAGCGGATGCTGCTATCGGTCGACGCGGAGAAGGCCTTTGATAGGGTTCATTGGCCGTACCTCGAGCTGGTCCTTGGGAAACTGGGGATCGGCGAGAAGTTCCGCACTATGGTCTTCAATTGTTATAGGGGACCGTCAGCATCTGTGCGTGTCAACGGACACAGCTCCGGCAGCTTCGCCATTGAACGCGGCACGAGACAGGGTTGCCCCCTTTCGCCGCTCCTGTTTGCCCTCTATATGGAGCCGTTTGCCCAGAGGATTCGCGATAACCCGGACGCTATTGGGTTGAAGATGGGGCAATACACGCATACTGTCAGCTTATATGCGGATGATGTCTTGCTGACCCTGGATGACCCCAAACGGTCGCTCCCTGCCTGCGTCCAGGAGCTGGACTCCTTTGCCCGCGTGGCGGGCTTTAAAATGAATATGACTAAGTCGGCTGCCCTGGACGTGTCGCTCTCTGTCGACACCAGGCGGGACCTCCAGCGTCTTTTTCCTCTGGAGTGGTCCTCCTCCACGGTGCCTTACCTGGGTATTTTGCTTGCTCCCTCCCTGCCTGCTATGGTCGCCGCTAACTATTCCTCTCTGGGCAAAAAAGTCAAAGATGAACTCGGCCGATGGAACAAAGGCCTGCTCTCGTGGCTGGGCCGTATCGCAGCGGTGAAGATGACGATACTGCCTCAGATCCTGTATCTTTTTCGCGCTCTGCCTCTCCAGCCTCCTGTAGGTTGGATACGGCAGACGCAGGCAGACATCTCCCGCTTTGTGTGGCAGGGTCGTAAGCCGCGGATGAAGCGGGTCCTCTCCATGCTTGCCCCGGAGGCGGGGGGTCTCGGGGTCCCGGACCTCCGGAAGTACTTTCAGGCGGCGCAACTTCGGTACTTGGTGGAATGGAGCCGGTGGGAATCGGACAAGCATTGGCTCTTTCAAGATCAGGCAGTTGCGGGCCGTACCCTCCAGGAAGTCCCGTTCCTGCGGCGCACTCACCGCCCGCCTAATCTCTACGCCTCTTTTATCACTCGGGTTCCGCTGAGAGTGTGGGACGCGGTGTGTGAGCTTCGTGAACTCACCACCTTTCCATCGCCATTCACTCCCATTGCTGGCAATCCAGACTTCACTCCGGGTCTGGAACCGGGAGCCTTTTCTCACTGGGTGAGTGCGGGTTGCAGGGTGCTTTTCCAGATTTACGGGCCGGAGGGTGTGCTCCCCTTCCAGCAGCTCCGACAGGAGTTTGGCCTGACGGAGGGGGACAGACTGCATTATATGCAAGTCCGCCACTGGGCTCTTCAACCCTCAGTACGCGACGTCGCTGCCCGTCCGATTACGCCCTATGAGCGATGGCTGGTAACCCGGGCTTCGGATGCCAAGCTTATCACCGACTTGTACAAGTTTCTCCAACCCCCGCCGTTTCATTACCATAACCCAGGGAGGGAGCGTTGGCACAGGGAATTGGGCAGGACCTTGAGCCACAAGGAGTGGGACAGGATTGCGTATCGGGCGAGGCACTCTGCGTACCACACTGGGCTGACGGAGACCTTTACTAAGGTGTCCACCTATTGGTATTACACCCCGGAGAGGCTTTACGAGATGCGCAAAATCGGTGATAAAGGTTGCTGGCGCGGCTGCGGACAGGAGGGCACCCTCACGCATATTCTCTGGGAGTGCCCGGTGCTGTCGGCCTATTGGAAGGAGGTCCTGGATGAGGTAGATAAACATTTTGAGATCGAGCTCCCGCGCTTCCCCGCGTATGTTTTGCTAGGCCTCCCCAATGACCTGATGTACCCGCTGAAGTCTCGTAGGGGTAGGCAGATTGCGATTGCGCTAGGTTCCGCGGTCCAAAACATCCTTGTACTCTGGCGCACCCCTACTGCCCCCTCCATCACTGGTTGGCTACATAGGCTCTGGCAGGTACTGGGCATGGAGAAGATGTCGCTCACGGTGGCTGGGAATGTTGACCAGTTTGAAGAGCTCTGGCACCCCTTTCTGGCACTGCTATCCACGGAGTTTTGCGAACTCACATGTCCACGGTACCTGCGACTCCTTAGGCTGACACCGCCGGCAGCTACAGCGGAGTGATGTGCGGGCTCGGGGGTCTGGGGCTGGGGGTGGGGCGCGGGGTCATATGCTTTTAATGCTGATTTTCGGACGGGGATGTTGGGGTATTGTTTTCTTCTTTTTCCTCCTTTGCTTCTCTTTTTTCTCCTTTTCTGGGGACGGGGGGTTGGAGGGATGGTGTGCTTTCTTTTTACTGTAATGCGGGACGTTATTCCAGCTCTGCCTTGCTTAGGGAGTGGGGGTCTCCTGGGGGGTCACTCACAATACTTTATTGCTTTATGACTTCTGCCTTGTTACCCTCTGGGGCTTCCTGCCTCCCTCCTTCTCTTCTGAATCGCTGCAACGTTCCGCTTCTTGTACTGTGTATTCGCTTGACCTCCTATTCCCTTCCCCATGCTCTTTTTGTACTTTAATAAAATACTTTAAACCTAAATACAGTAAAACAAGTAATCCGTTTAATAATCCGTATAACCATCCCCCCCACCACCACCACCCTGACCATAGGACTGATAGTCGTCGTAACTAATCCCTAGGTGTCTAAAATGTTGTTTTTCTGACACTGTTCCTAATGGATTCAGCACAACTTCATCTGCTAGGCAGCAGATGTAATGCTCACCCTCTAATGTAAATGGCCCAAAGAAACGCATGTTTATATCGATTACCCTGTCCTTTACAGCACTTCATAAAACACTCTTAACTTTGAGTCTTATCACCACGACCTCTCCCACACTTATAACCGACCACAAATACAGTATAATATACACACATGGGAGAGAAGCAAAGACACTGGCTGTGTGGGGTTGTACAAGTTCTTCCGGAAGCTGCATTCACATCCATGAAGTAAAGGTAACATGGTATTTCTCCTTACAAAAGAATCTATTCCCACCAGCCAGCAGCCTCTTCTTATCACCCTCACTCTACCACTCTACCGCCCTCACTCTACCACTCTACCGCCCTCACTCTACCGCCCTCACTCTACCGCCCTCACTCTACCGCTCTCACTCTACCGCCCTCACTCTACCACTCTATCGCCCTCACTCTACCACTCTACCGCCCTCACCCTACCGCCCTCACTCTACCACTCTACCGCCCTCACTCTACCACTCTACCGCTCTCACTCTACCGCCCTCACTCTACCACTCTACCGCCCTCACCCTACCACCCTCACTCTACCACCCTCACTCTACCACTCTACCTCCCTCACTCTACCACTCTACCACCCTCACTCTATCACTCTACCGCCCTCATTCTACCGCCCTCACTCTACCACTCTACCGCCCTCACGCCCTCATTCTACCACCCTACCACTCTACCGCCCTCACTCTACCACTCTACCGCCCTCACTCTACCACTCTACCTCCCTCACTTTACCGCCCTCACTCTACCACTCTACCGCCCTCAGTCTACCGCCCTCACGCTACCACCCTCACTCTACCACTCTGCCGCCCTCACTCTACCACTCTACCGCCCTCACTCTACCGCCCTCACTCTACCACACTACCGCCCTCACTCTACCAAACTACCGCCCTCACTCTACCACCCTCACTCTACTGCTCTACTGCCCTCACTCTACCGCTCTACCGCCCTCACTCTACCACTCTACCGCCCTCACGCTACCACCCTCACGCTACCGCCCTCACTCTACCGCCCTCACTCTACCACTCTACCGCCTTCACTCCACCACTCTACCCCCCTCACTCTACAACTCTACCACCCTCACTCTACTGCTCTACTGCCCTCACTCTACCGCCGTCATTCTACCGCCCTCACTCTACCGCTCTACCGCCCTCACTCTACCACTCTACCGCCCTCACTCTACCATCCTCACTCACTCTATCGCCCTCACTCACTCTATCGCCCTCACTCTATCTATCTATCTATCTATCTATCTATCTATCTATCTATCTATCTATCTATCTATCTATCTATCTATCTATCTATCTATCTATCTATCTATCTATCTATCTATCTATCTATCTTTCTATCGCCCTCCCTCACTCTATCTATCGCCCTCACTCACTCTATGGCCCTCCCTCACTCTATCTATCGCCCTCCCTCACTTTATCTATCGCCCTCCCTCACTCTATCGCTCTCCCTCTATCTATCTATCACCCTCACTCTATTTCCCTCCCTCACTCTATCTATCGCCCTCCCTCCCTCTATTTATCGCCCTCCCTCTATCAATCGCCCTTCCTCTATCTATCTATTGCACTCATGCTATCTATCGCATCACCACAGCATCACTCTGCACCACCACAGCATCACTCAGGGGCACAACGACATCACTATGCGCTACCACAGCATCACTGAACGCCACAGCATCACTCGTCGCCACCACAACATCACTCAGCGCCACCACAGCACCAATCTGTGCAACCATTCAACAACAACTGGTTCAAATATGTTCTCTCAAAGTTTCAAGCTTTATTACAAATGTCACAAAAAGTTGTTAATATTTCACATCTTTTCTTGGATTTTCGTCACAATAAAATACACTGAACATAATCTTCACAGAATTTATTTACTAAAGTTTAAGCTATTGCCATTATAAATTTTAATAACTTGTATTTAAGTATTAATTATTTAAAAAAATTAAAAGCCATTGTTATTTGTAATATCAATACATCTAAGTCACGTAAATACAACACATATTGCATTACAAATGCTATAGGTGTCACATTTGCGAAAGTTAAAACTATTGGAATTGTAAATGACAAAGCTATTAATGTAGCTATTTTCAAAACCAACACATAAATACAAAATTTGTCATTTACAATACCAATAGCTCAAACTTTCCTAATGCGAGACCTATTGCATTGCAAATGCTTGTCATGATTCCCAGGACATTGTGTTGCCTGCTTCCTACTCCAATCATCAGTCACCTGCAGAAATGGGCAGCAGGTGCCAAGGCCCCATGGCAACCCTACCCTCAGACCTTTCTCCCACCCACAATACCCCTTCAGATAATGGCAAGATGACAGAAAAAGGCACATTGGGTTAGGGGTCGAAAGACCTCCTGCTGTATTTATTTACACATATATACACAACAGAACTTTAAATCAGTTATTATGCACTGTAAACCACAGTTTTACATCGTTGCTTAAAGAGATCAAGTCCTAACCTTAACAAAGTTATAAAACATGGAAGTTTCCTATCCATAGCTAAGATTGTTTCTGCGTGTTCTTCAAGATCCTATTTTGACGAGTGAGATCATGACTGGTAGCAGAGTCCCTTCTCCTAGACCCATTTATCCAGTAAATCTGGACCTGAGTGGCTCCCTTCTTATGGGCAGGTCCCACCCACCGACCTTCCCTACCGGGGTGTTCCTGCGCAGGGGAGCCATCTGTCTGCTAGGATACCTACCTCGGCACTCCTTACTCCCAACTCCCCCTGAACCTCCCCGGGCCCTGTGCTAGCTTGTGCGCACTGCACCTGCGTGTCTGATTGCATGGTAAGGACCGCGTGTGAGTGACCGCCTCCAACCCCCATGCAACTGAAATCTCTGCTTTTGGAGCCAGCCCCCCCCTGAAGGACCCTTTATACAGCTGTCACTTTGGTCTAAAGTGATGCCTTGCATGTACCTAAACTATCCCACCAATCATGACCTCACCCGCCACACAACCATAAATACGACATATCAGCCAAACCCGCAAGCAAGGGTCCGAAGCGGCATCTGCCTTGCGGGGCAGCGAGCAGGCAAAGAGACCAGCTCATCACCTGGTGCTACCTTTTAAGTCCGACCTCCACCTGCCAATCCTTTGCACTGCGGGCCCAACCAGCCCCATACCTGCTGCAGTAGTAGCGGCCCCAATTCTAAAGGAATGAGACCCCTGCCCTTCGTATCGAAACCCACTGCCCTCAGGGCCAACACCCTAGAGAACCGAAACCTAGTGAGTGGTGTACCGTCTGCATGTACCAACTGAGGACACTCGAGCCCCCCGAGTATGGTGAGACAAAAAAAAACCTCTAGATTGCAAACAAGATGCAAAACAAGAAACACTATGGCACCTTAATCCTATAGTAAAATTGCTAGCAGACCATAGAAGATACCAGATGTCCAATTCCTCGGTATCGGAATGATAAAAATCACTGCTGGAAAATGCATCTCCTGAAAACAATAACAGCAATCCCCCTGACCACCGTTTGAGACCCCACTCAACTTTCCAATTCTCTTTTGTTTATAGAGCTCCCTCTGTGTATCTTGACCGTATGGTGGCCTTTCCTAAATCGGAGGACTTATTTATCATCTAGGCCTCCTCTAGCGATGAATATCACTTTGTTGCAGGCGTGTGTTGCCCAGTGTGGTTTCTTTTTTTGACCATGCGCATTAGTATTGTGATAAAACTATGACAGGTTTCTGAAAATAATTATGCTTTAGTGCATTCGAACTGTGGCAAGAAAGGTCAGGCTCGGATTAATAAAGATTATTGGTAGCAATGCAAACATTTTCTGTGATTAGTTGTTTCTCACTTCAGGCTCAGTGCAAGACTTACTTATATTTTTCTATGAATAATAACATAGCCAAGAAAAAAGGTTTTGTGAGGTAGACAGCTTTTTTCTTTAAGCCTGTCCTGTTCCTGTACATAAATGTGTAAGTCGTACCTAAAACTGGAGTAATATGCTGCTGTGCACGAAACTGCTTTGTGAAACATGCAGGGATATTCAAGTATTATTCACATCTGAGACGTGAAAAAGACACAACCACTCATGCATTGTGAATCATGTCCACTGAATGTTATATGTCAACAATCTTGCTTCATGGTTATTCCAAGTGGCTGGCAATTGGTAGCTTGTTTGAAAGGATGAAGCTATTCCCTCTTGATATTATCCCAGGCCAGTTCTATTGTAAGAACTTGTTATCTAACATAATGTCTGTTCTCCTTGTAAAACAAAAACAGGCTTCCTCTGCAGTGCATATTGAACGGGATCTTTTACATTTGAGTGTGCAGACTGACATGAGACAGTGCCTTTTTGGCAGCCTCAGTCCAACTCTGGCAGGCACAAGGGCTGGTAGGGGGCGTTATGCAGGGAGCTGACAACTCTTCCTTTGTCTGTCTTACCTTAGGTAGCTTGAGGCTCGCAGCTAGCTTTATTGAGGGTTCTGCAGTTCGTGTTTTGTCTCTCATTCCCTATGGGGGCAAGGTGTAGTAAAGAGCTTTAGTTAGGGTATCTGTGGCTCTTGCTGAGTCTGTACTTCACGTAGGAACTCTGCCTTGGAATAGTGCTTTAACCTGAGGTTTTGCTCTGCATGTTTTTATTCTAAGCAGTAAGAGGCTGGTGTTATTCAGGGGCCTAGGGCTGGCATGCCAACCCTGCCCTAAATGAGCCTTGGGAAGGTATACAATGATTTGTGGCAACAGTTGCCTTTGTTGTGTTTGCTATACCTTAATTGCTTATGGTTGTTAGAGATATTTGGTATGGTGTTAGCAAGGCTTGTGCTGTCTAGCCTAGAATAAGGGCCCTTTGGCTGGAAGAGAACTTTATAAAGGGTTCACCAGTCCTTGTCTCTTTTTCTGGGAGACAGGGACTCGTAGAGCGCATGATTTAGGGGGATCTTTTCGCTCTTTGTCTCTCCTACAGTGGGCTCAGTGGTACAGCAGTTCCCTCTTTGCCTTTCCCTTTTGAGTGACAAGGGACTGGAAGAGAGCATTATTAATGGGATTATGAGCTCAAGCTATGCCTCTCCTGCCTGCCTATGGGTTGTAGCATCAGGTAAAGTACCTCAGTTAAGTCTAGCAGCTTTTGCTGTGTCTGTTCTGTTTTAGCTAGTGGATCCACTATTTTCGATGCTGACCTACACCAGTGAAAAGAGGCTGGTAGAGAGATTTATTTAGCTTTATTTTGCATGTTAGCGTCCCTTAATGTGTCATGCTCACTAGGTGGCCTGGATCCTATGGAGCGTTTTTGGGGGTGTGCAGAATTTACTGTGTCTCACCTACCTAAAGGGGCGGAAGGTTTGCTGAAGGCATTATTGAGGGATCAGTATGTCTTCCTGTGCTTGCTGTACTCTAGGAAGCAGATAGCTGTATTCGGGGCCAACACGCTCTTGATGTGTCTGCCCTGGGTTATGGGAAGCCTGCGACTAGTATAGAGATTTATTCAGGGCCTTATCAGCTCTATCTGTGTCTGTCCTGTGCTATTGGTCCAGAAAATAACTTTATTCAGGTTCCAGTTGTTCTTTACATGGATTTCAGAAACAAGAAGCAAGCTTTAGGCAAGGTGCCACCTGCTCTTCCTCACATTATTTTGAGATGCAGCTTGTGCCCGTTTTATTTGGGGATCCAGCACCTCGTGCCATGTCTGTTTTCCCCCTATCAGTAGAGGGTGATAGAGATCCTTAATCAAGGGGCAGCAGCTGTTGCTGCATCTTTTCTGAACTTTGCGGTCTTTACAGGCCTCATTAGGAGTCAAGAGCTCTTGCTTTGACTGTAATAACGTAATGGGAAGTTCCTGATGGAGAGCCTTAGTAAGTGGCCCAGAAACTCCTGCCAATTTGGATTTACTCCAAGAGCAAAGGCTGGTTGGAAGTTTATTCATAGGTCTGTATCTCTTGCTGTGCGTGCCCTGCCCTAGGAGATAGGGACTCGCAGGGGTCTCTTTTCAGGAGGGTAGCAGCTTTTGCTATTCTCAATTGACCCACGGGACTGTGAAGTGTTCTGAATGCTTAAATCAAAAATCCACAGCACTTGCTGATTGTGCATTGACCTAGAAAGGAATAGATGGACGAAAACTTTTTCAGGGGTCTATAGCTGGAGCTTATGTGTGTTTCTCTCTAATTTTGAGGCAAGGGCCAGTAGTGAGTTATTTTCATTGGTATAGAAGCTCTTGCATAGCCTCACCTTTCTTAGGAGGTCTGGAGCTGACCAAATTTATTCAAAGAGCAGCTGGTCTTGCTGTGTCTGTAGTACCCTATGAGCCTAAGGCTGCCATTGTTTGAGCTTTATCAGGGGGTACCACAACTCTTGCTGTGTCTATTCCCACCTAAAGTGCAGAAGCCAGTACAGAGCTGCAGTCAGGGACTTTGCAGTTCTTGCTATTTTTGACTTACACTGCAGTGTCTGGGCTCAAAGAGAGCTTCATTCAGGGTCAGCAGACTTGCCCCTCTGATCTGATCAAAAGAGTAGTGACCGAAAGATAGCTTTATTCACTAGGTCATGAGTTCTCACTGTGGCTGTACTACTTTGGGAACTGAAGTGAGAAGGAGGTGAGGGTAAGAGCTGGATTCAGGGGTAACAAACCTTTCTATGTTTGTTGGGTGTAGCATGCCTGGGGATGATCTGGAGAGTTGGACTGGACTACAGGGCAATCAAACAGTGCCCGAAGGCTGGTTATTGTGCTAGTCGTTTTTTTGGTTGGTTGTTGGCCTGTTTTATGGTCTGATGGCTGGTTTTCACAGTTGATTTCCCGGATATTGAAACGAGCATTGCCTACAGCAAGCTCAAATCCATGAAGTTTTCCATAAATAGAAAAACACTTATAACACATCTTTACAAGTTCATAACTGCGCCAATTTGCAAACATAAGACACTTTTCTCATTCATTAATGGGGTCCCCTTTTATTTTGGTGCCCGGGCCTATTTTTCTATCCCAGTGTGACCCTAAATTGGTAGAGAGCCTTAGTCGGGGTGAGCAAAGGTTGCAGTATCTTCCCTAGAAATGGAGGCCTGTGGGTGGTAGGCAGCTTTAAGCTTTTACAGTCATATCCAGCCCGGGGGCGCGGAGTCTGGTAGCTTGGTTTATAAAGAGCCCAGCAGCTTGTCAAGTCCATCCGATCGCTTGATAGCATGGAACTTTATTATGAGGCCAGCAGCAGCTCATGTCGTGGGTGTTTCGATCAGCTGTAAAATCAAATATGGGATTTTCTGACAAACTATCCACGGAAAGCTTCATGTTTTATTTTTATTACTACCACTGTTAGTGATTTAATCATTATTGTTAACATTTAAAAGATTCGCGTCACATTATCGACAAATATTCCAAGTACAAATTGATGAATTATGCATAAAGAGTGTTGTGATAGGGGCTGACAACAAAGGGCAGCTATTGCGTTCCCGAAATGGTGTGATTTCCCAGCACACGCCGCGTGCCTGTCAGGCCCTGGCCTGACGCTGGTAGCTTGGGTATTAAAACAATCGAGGTTAGCTTCCCTCCGCCTCCTCAGACGGTAATGAGCGCCCTCCCCGTGGGAGCAGCAGGGTGCGGGGCCCCAGCGTCAGCACCAGGGCCTCACTCGGCTCTGTAGGCCCCGGCAGATGTTGACGTGTGTTTTGATTCTTGACTTGCATTGTGGGTTTATTAGGCTCACGAGAGCCACTCAGCGCGTGGCCACTTGGTAGAAGCACCATCTGGAGGAGCAGAAAGGAAGCCGTGTCACAGCGCCCTGCACGCGCCTCTTGCCTCTTCACAGAGCAATGTATTCTCAGGTGGAAATTTGAGTTCACCAGGTACGACGACTGGGTCCTACTCTGTCCATTATACGATGCAAAAAGTTCCAGTTTATTGCGATTGCATCTGGTACCGCCATTGGTGTTAGTTGTTGCATAAAGTTAGTATTTTTCTGAGCCAGTGGAACCTTTTTGTCTTATGCTCATCTATAGTCTAAAGACCCCTCAAAAACAAAACAACATGGCAAAGCTCATTCCAATAGTAAACAATTTGCAACTAGTCAACTGGAATTTCCCAAGGTTTATGATATATATGCTGCAGGTGAAGTGGTGTATTCTTCGGAGAACAATGGACAAGGACAGGTTTTTAACACTTTAGACTTCTAGCCATGCCTATTTCTTCATGGCTCACATCTCCTAACGGAATCTGTTGCACCTTTTAACACACCTTTGTCAACTCTTATCACATATCTTTCAAAACAAGGCGGGTTTTGAGTTAAAAGAACATTATTTTGCCTTTCTTCTTTACCAATTTCCGCAGGGAATATGTTTTCCCGGACGTAGCTGGCAACGAAACATGTGTAGGGCTCCCTGTCAAGCACTAATTGACTATAAAGCAATAGCTTAGGTACATAATACAGCACCTGCAGCAAGCTGACCATAAAAGCGCCAATAAAATGTTGAGTTATCATGGCAGTGAACATCTGGGAGCTGGGTACACGAGGCTGCTGGGTCCAATCCGAGAACAGTGACCCTCACGTGTTTGCTCTTCATGCAAACATTGACAGGGCTTTTGAAAAAACGTATCAACCTTTGGATGATTATAATTTTCAATATTTGTCTTTCTAAATGTGTAAATGAAGGGGAGTTTCTTCCCCTTTGTTTTTATTGGCACTCAGATGCTTTACCTGTTGTACCTCGGTTGTACGGCTGACGCTAGTGTGTTGGCGCAAAACACTCTGAGAGAGCATTAAAAAGCGTGCACCGTTCTGGAAATGACAGTGGCAAAAGCAAAGATGGATAATTTAGATAATGGTTATGTATAACTGCTAACAATCACCCGAATTGGCATGAGCATGACGCACCCCAAGATGATCTGGGGTGTTCTGAGGTCTGGCAGGGCCACTACAGCTTTAGCTTCATGGAGGACCTCGTGTCATCAGCTCTTCAGAAATGTACAATAAGAAGTACAGAGCGAGTGACTGAAGGTTAAGCCCCCTTTAATCAAACGCTTTCATGTGTATTTCATGGTTTACCATTGCTTGGATGGGTGATAGAGCATCACGTAGTCCTTTGTTAGACTGCAGATACGACATGGCACAATGTTGTAATTGAGACCTTTGTATGTGTTATTTGATGTATTTATTTGCTGACACCACAACATTTTAATTGTTTTTTTGTTTAGGAAGTGCATGCTGTTTGTGTGTCTTTGCATGTCTTAAAGACACAGTGTTACTCACTAATTGCCTTTGTGCATTCATTTATTTTAATTTGCCATCATGATAACATGTAACAGAGATGCCCCCCCCCCCTCCCTTGGGAGAGCCGACAATATGGCCGGGAGCCGGGGGCCATGCACGGGACTGGGGCATGTTCGGTCCCAATGGTAGGGGCAGCAGTGATTGGGCCCGGTCGGGCGCTGACCGAAAGCATTAAAGTGCTTCTGGTGTACGACAGCTCAAACCCCGCCCCTATTTAAAGGGCCACACAGCCGCAAGCAGGTCTCTTGGTTCCTGGTCGCAGCCAAGGAGGTCGCTGTCGCTTCTCTCCCCCAACACACACCCCCACAATAATCATGCTCTGCTGGTGGGCCCCTTCCCATCTTCTTGCCCTACCGGAAGCCGCATTGGCTGGAGAGTTTTCTCGCCTAACCCAAGAGCCCAGGTAATGATAGTGGACTCTCGGTGGCTGCTCCACAGGGTGCGCCAAGGATAAACAGGAGTGCGGTTTGGGGGGGCGATATGAATGCTGGTGGTGTGGTTGCTCCCCGTATGGGAAGTGTTGTTTTGGTTGCGCCGGTCATAGATTACTTCAAGTAAATGAGAACATAGAAGCACAGGAGGGCTTTTATTTGATTGATGCACATTTGCGTGCTTTGTGGGGACAAGATCAGGCCAACTTCTCACAGTGTGCTTTGTGGGGACAAGTTAATTTGGTGAGGAACAGGTCTACAGACAGAGGATCACCCTGTTCATGCTCACAGAGGCAGAGATCCTACAGAGGTACAGGCTGGACTCAGACACCATTCTAGAGCTCATCAGGGACCTCAAACCACTGTTGGACCACCCCACCCCAAGGGCACACGCCATCCCAGCGCACGTGCAGGTGCTATGCAGCCTACACCTGCTTGCGTCTGGCAGCTATCAAAGTGGAGTAGCTGCGGTAGGAGGGGTGACCCAGAGCAGCCTGTCAAGGTTTTTCCACAAATTCCTTGACGCCATGATACAGAGGATGGACCAATACATATCTTTCCCTGCAACCCATGCGGAACTGGTACAAACAAAAGCAGACTTTTACCAGATGGCACAATTTCCCTAAATCATCGGCTGTATAGATGGCACGCACATTCCGATTTCCCCCCTGCTGATACAGAATACATATACCGCAATAGGAAGTCTACGCACACCATCAATGTGCAGGTGATCTGCAATGCGAAGTGCACCATCACAGACCTGGTAGCAAAATTCCCAGGGAGTACCCACGACTCCTACATTTTTCAACACAGCGGCATCTATGCACGGCTGACGGCTGGCGAATTTGGTGAAGGATACCTCCTAGGTGAGACACATCATCAGACCCCCATAACACAAAGTAGCTAAGTAAAATACATGTATGCATGTGAGTAATGTTACCCCTTTTCCTTCTAGGCGACAGTGCATATGCCCTCCGCTCATTCATACTCACCCCCTACCTCAACCCCTCTACACCCAGCCAAAGGAGGTATAACCGGGCCCACAAAAGCACAAGGAATGTAGTTGAACGGACCTTTGGCATCTGGAAAAGCAGATTCAGATGCTTGCACAAGAGTGGAGGTGCAAGGCAGTATACCCCCATCACCTGCTGCAAGATCATAGCTGTCTGTGCAATGTTGCACTACCTTGCGGTGAAGAAGGGCACTGAGGTGGAGTTGTCAGACTACGAGGACCATGACGACGACGTTGTTGTGCCACAAGCACAACCTGCTGGGGTGTCTACGCCAAGTGATGGCAGATACAGACGTGATGAGATTACAGAAAACTATTTCTGAGTGAGTACAGATGCACAGACAGGTCAATGGATGTTAGAACAAAAAAAGATTTAATAATGTTGCAACAACGTTACTGCACTGATGTGCAACAAAAGAAAAGTTTAACAATATGTGGGTAAATGTCCATTGTCCGGGTTGCCTCACCCGCCCTGGCAGTCTTATTTCTTGCTGCGCTTAGCAGCCCTACTAGGATGTGGCTCACCCACTTCTGTATGTCCAGTAGCCTCAGATGAGCGCCTGCTGCTGCGGCGCGGCTCAGACACTGCGCTGGCCGGGCTGCTGCGGCTGCTGCTGTCCCCAGCCTCGCCCAGGTCCAGGGCTGGATTAACAACTGTGTTCGATATAATCAGTGCCTCCATGGCGGTGGTAATGCGGGCCATGCCCCTAGTCACCTCTGCCGTGTTCTGGGTGAGGCAGTCCTCCATGTTTGCCCCACGGCGGCATAGCTGGGCGGTAGCAGCAGCAAGGCAGTTGATAGCCCTATTCTGCACGCGGGCATCCCTGCGGCGAGAGTGCTCGTGTTCATCCATTTTATTACAGAGCTGGGTGATGGCAGTGGTCATTCGCCCAAGACCTGTTGCAATGTCCTTGTTGCTATCAACAAATGTCTTGAATCCCTGTGCCATCTCCCCCATCTGCAGGTTATGCACCCGCAACTGGCGCTGGCAGGCCAAGATTGATTTTGCCTGCATCCTCTGGATCTTGACCATATTGCCCTCCAGCCCCTGGAACACGCTGCCCTCCCGTGCTGGAAGAGCACTGCTGGATGTTCGTGGCCTCCGGGGATTGCTGCTGCCCTGCTGTGTGGGCTGGGGTGCCACAGGTGTTACTGGGTTGTTTGCTGGAGCCTGACCCGCTGCTCCCTCCATGAGGTTTAATGGAGCAACAATTACCCTCCTGGCAGGAGATGTGGCAGGTGCAGGGTGGCTCTGTGGTGGTGAGTTCTCCGGGGAGAACTGCATTGGGGGCGTTAGAGACAGTCGGGGGGAGTGTGGAAATGTGAGGGTATGTCCAGTGTCTTCCTCATTGCCCAGGGCACTGCTGTTGTCCTCCTCCTCCTCCTGTGCTGGTAGACTGGTGCTTGGCCCTGCCACCGCACTGGTGGATGGTGCTGGAGCTGGTGCTTGAGTAGCTGCTGCTCCCCCGCCTGATGGTGCCCCTAGGAATAAAGAAGCATTTGTGAACTGAGTGCTAATGTATTACAGTCACTACAATTAAAGCATTGCACATCTCATTTCAAAAACTTTGATTCAGTTTTACAGTTCATTTTATTATGCTTCTGCACTGCCATTTTTGGCTACTTCTGCTGACTACATTTACCATGATGCATTGCTCATGTCTGTTGCTAGCAGTACTGGGCTGGGGTTTGGCTTTGCATTGGGCCTGAAGGGGAGGTGTCTGGTAGGGTGTGTCAAGATGCGCATGCTTCTTACCTTGATCTGTAGCTCTGGATGAGCTATCCAGGTCCCCAACTCCCACCACACTCTCGCTCTCAATGGTAGTCGCCACAAGTTCCTCCAGGTCAGTGAGGGGTGGCGCCGGGTTCCTGCCTCCACCAGTTACTCCTGCCTGCTTGTGCAGCTCAGCCAGTTTCCTCTTTGTGAGGCTGCGGATGTCGTAAAACCTCTTCTTGAGGCTCCTGGGGGTGACACCAACAGCGTTCACTCTTTCCCCTATTTCACTCCACAGCTTCCTCTTAGTGTTCTCTGGGACAGTGAGGGACAGCCTCCCCAACAGCTGCCTGTGTACCCTCACTACCTCCTCCACCAGCACTTGCAGCTCCATGGTGCTGAATTTGGCCTTCCGCTTGCGCTCTGCCTTCAGGCTCTCAGAGCTGCTTGCCATGTTTCACAGAGTTCTGGATACTGCTACCACTGCTGCTCACTGTGAATGCTCAGCTCAGGCTGCCTCTCCAGAAAGTTCTAATGGGTTGCACCTGCCTGGGTAGCCACTCCCTGCTAGGGTGGGGGAGGGTGGTTCCACCTCATTGGCTGATGTCTTTGGTTTCAGTTTTACTTGCTCGCCGAATCGGCATTTACCGAATCGGTATTTACCGATTCGGCTAATACCGAATCGGCTACTACCGAATCGGTATTTACAATGCGTTCCTATGGGCCTTTTGGCCCATGGGGGTGTATTGCTATTACCGATTCGGTATTTGCCGAATCGGTAGTAGCCGATTCTGTAAATTTCGATTCGGTAAATGCCGATTCGGTACGTATCGAATCACAATACCGATTACTACCGAATCGGTATTTTTCCGATTTTTTTTTATCTACATATCATTTTCCGATTTCAAAATACCGATTCGGTACGAGTCGGTATTTTTAAATCGGTAAATACGTTTTACCTACATCGGGCCCAAAGTCCTTATAACACCTCGCATCCAGAAAGCGCTGGAGTGGTGGGCTCACCCTCCAAACATATCTATGGGCCATTCATTCCAAGACGAACTTCCGACTCTGACGCTTACAACAGACGCGTCTCTCGAGGGATGGGGAGCGCATCTCGACGGCATGTCTGTAAAAGGAAAGTGGACGGCGACTCAACGTACTTGGCATATCAATCGCCTGGAACTCTTGGTGATTTTCTTGGCCCTAAAGTCCTTCCAGAGGTTAGTGCAGAGACACACTCTGCTGGTGAGGACAGACAACACCACCAGCATACACTACCTCAACAAGCAGGGCGGCACGAGGTCTCTCCTACTTTCACAACTGGCACAAGAAATATGGGATTGGGCGATTCAACATCAAATTCATCTCACAGCCATCCATGTGAGGAGTGAGCTACAGAGTTGATGCTTCGTTTGATTCACTCGTTCTCAAACTATCTTGGATCCTGAGACTCACGCTACAGGCTCCTTCAACATAAAGAATCTTATGCTGACCTGGACTTTTGGATATAATCTAAGGGCAGACTTGAAGCTTCCCTAAGGCAATGAACTTTTAAATTCTATGCAAGTTCACCAATAGCTTGGTCTCATACACTGTATAAGGGTCCTCCTTATTGCATTATCTCCCTGTCCTGATGATGGTCTCTGGATTACACCACTGAGACCGAAACGTCGACAATTGAATCCAAGTCTCCTCTCCAACCTTTGGCTTTCTATTCATAATCTTTTAAAGAAGTCAATTTTATTTAATTTTTCCTAGACTGGATTGTTTTCTTCTGTATTTATGGCTTGTTTCATCAGCTCCATTTACATAAGAAATATATGCATTTGTCAATACCTGTACACCCTTGATTTTCTTTTGATGATTTATTTCTGGATGAATATAAATAATAATAATTTTTTCAAAGAACAAACTTTCCTCGTGTTGCTTCACCTTTATTCTTGTGTTCAATTTTTCATTTACTGTTTGACACCACAAGATTTTCACAGAATCTGTTCTGATTATTGTAGTTCTATGGGGCTAGTGTGGTAGTTACCATAGATCTGGGTTAACAGGTTCATAACAAGTTGAACAGTTGCTGTTTCATTCAGCTGTCAAGTCTAATTAATATTGACTGTACTACACTGTTAAATTCCAAGCGCCAAATAAATCCCTTGCTGGCAACCTCCTTTACAATACTTTCACTGCCCAAGCCCGCAAGGGTATACTGGGTTACCCACCGCTATTACTAACCAACAGGAAATGCCAACGCTTTGCAAGTCGGCATCCCCACAGAGAGTCGAGCGGAAATGCATTTTCGATCAATTGGTCGAACGACTTTATCTACGCTTTTCCTCCACTTCCTCTAATTCCTCGCCTGTTACACAGGATGAGGTTTCAACCTTGCCACATCATCCTGATTGCACCCAAATGGCCGAGGCGTCCATGGTTCACGGACCTGCTCCTATTTTCACAGTCCAACCCGATACCGCTTCATCCTCTACCTCACCTCCTCACGATGAAGCAGGGACAAATCTGTCACCCGGATCCGGCATACCTCCAACTCCATGCCTGGAACCTGAATACAATGAATTTGCACGTCTGAATATCGACGAGGACTGCATAGAGGTGTTAGCGCGCGCACGCGCTCCATCCACCATTAAAACCTATCAATTTAAGTGGCAGCGTTTCTGTGTCTGGTGCCGCACTAAAGATTTGGACCCCATGACGGCAAAACCTGAACAGATCTTGCCTTTCTTTTTATCCCTGGCGAGATCAGGACTTTCACACTCAACTCTTAAAGTGTTTCTGGCGACGATTTCCCGCTTCCGTCATGATGGTTCTACATCTCTATGTTCCTCAAGAATCATTAAGTAATTTTACAAGGGCCTCTTTAGGATGTTTCCACCTATCCGTCGCCCTCCACCTGCTTGGCGCTTAAATTTGGTCTTGTCTCAACTGCTTCTACCTCCATTTGAGCCTATCCACTCTGCAAGTCTAAAATTTCTCACATGGAAAGTTGCTCTCTTGCTCGCCTTGACATCCTCGAGGCGTGTCAGTGACATCCAGGCATTTACCATACAGCTTCCTTTTCTACAATCCTCCAATGAGGCTGTGACATTGTGAACTAATCCTAAATTCATCCTGAAGGTTCCCAGTGACTTTCATCTCAACGAACCTGTAATCCTGAAGACTTTCTTTCCTGCTCCGCAAACTCCAGCTGAGCGGTCATTGCACGCATTGGATGTGAAACGTTGTCTCAAATTTTACATTCAGCGAACTGCGACTGTCAGAAAGTCGGATCAATTGTTTGTGGCGTATGGCCCAATTTGCAAAGGACAACCTGTTACCAAACAGACCATAACCAGGTGGATATCCTCTACCATATCCTTTTGCCACCAACGGGCTGGGAAGCCCCTTCCTGCTCCAGTTCGTGCTCACTAAACTAGAGCGGTGTCTACTTCTGCTGCCCTTTTTGCGGGGGTACCCCTGAGGCAGATCTACAGAGCTGCTACTTGGTCGAGCAGCCATACTTTTACAAAATACTACTGCCTGCAATCAACAGACGCCGCGGATGCGGCAGTAGGTCAAGCGGTGCTGTGGAATCTTTTCCAATAAAGGTGAGCCTCTGTTGCTACCCGCCTCCAGTCATAAAGGTTTCTTTCTAATAATATTTTGGTATTTATTGCATATTGACTGATATGTTTACCTTACGTGCTTTGGTATATCACCTTTATGACTTATGTAATGATTTACTGCTTTCTACTCTTATTCAAGCATGTGAATCTATGAAAGACACCCCTAATACTGGAGAAGAACAAAAGTTACTTACCTGTAAACTGTGGTTCTCCAGTATTGGTGTCTTTCATAGATTCACATGCGACCCTCCCATCCTCCCCTCAGAGGCTCTCTTCTCCTCAGGCACTTTTACTTACTTTGTGCTACGAAAATCTGAGGACTTAGGCTTCTGAGGAGAAGGTTCTAGAGGAGGCTACAGCCTGATTGGCTGGAATGTGAAACAACACATAATGACACTAATATGCTACTAAAGTGAGTTCTCCCTTAGACTTTTCAATGGGCCTATTATGTTCTATGGTACTTTTAAAATTTACATTTTTATTACATTATATGTATGTATATTTTTATTTATGATATTTTTCATGTATACATGCATATGTTACTGCTATTTTATGTACCGTGGGACTCCCACTTCGACGACGGGGAATATTCAAGCATGTGAATCTATGAAAGACACCAATACTGGAGAACCACAGTTTACAGGTAAGTAACTTTTGTTCTTAATAGTTGTTTTGGCAGCGATGACAGGGGGGATGGGTGGTGCACGCTGCAGTGGCCTCCTGGTCAGGGCCCTGACACTTATTATTTTACAAATTAAGCACTGCTGCATTATTTTGATGACTTCTTATTTCTGGGCACACCTGGAACAGGGGAGTGTGGGAGGGCTTTGCAGTGCTTCCAGAAATTGATGGGTGTATTCGGAGCACCCCTTGTGCAAGCAAAGACCTGTGGGCCACCGACCACAAATACATTCCTGGGGATATAATTGGATTCCAGGGCAGGTGTATCCAAGCTCCCTCGGGTACCTTAGAGGGGAAGGGAGACCTGTGTCCTATGCCAAACAACATATTGTGACAATTTCATTTTTTGCAGAGATGCTGGGCTACATGGATGGGACAAAAGCATTCCTGGTGCAAAGGGCACTGAAGGGCTGGCAGCACTTAGAGGTGTAGGCAAGACTCCAAATGCCCATAGACACAGCGAAACTGTCACATATCATGGGCAGTTTTTACAGGAGATGTAGATCATCAGATGAAGTTTGCCTTTTTAGGGCAGTGTTCTCCCTGGCATTTTAAGGGGCATTGAGGGTGGGCGAACCAGTAGTGAAGAACAAAAAAGACATGTGGGCTGGTCTGCAGCGAACAGCTATTCAATGGAAAAATAGCTCCCTGGCAGTCACTATTACCTATTCTAATACCGCCCCAATGGGTAGGAGGGATCACATACTGCTGCACCGAACCGCAGGAAATGATTGCTGCCCGCTAGGAAAACTGGAAGCCTTTAAGGTCCACCAGGTACAAGGGGCGCCTTTAGGTACATGAGGTGGGGACGCCACTCACAAGGTTCCAATTTGCCAGGGTGTTCAGCAGAGCACTGGTGTCAGCAGGTTTGGATCCGGCAGGCTATATTTCCCATTCATTTCGGATTGGTGCGACAACCGATGCAGCAAGTATGGGCTTGGCTGGACGGTCAGTACAAAGGATAGGCAGATGGAAGTCTAATTGCTAGAAGCACTATGTGAGATTGAGCATGTGAATATCCATTTGCTTCTTGTGTGACTTTCCCATTCCATACCATATTTTCCTGTCAACACAGGTGGAGAAGATGTTAAAGTGATGCAGCCTCTGGATACTAAGTTGCCTCTGGTCTACACTAGAGCAAGATGTGCTGGTGTTGGGCCACTCCTATGTGAGGGGCGCAAATAATTTTTATTCTACAGGTGACTACGCATCACGAGCGAAGAAAGACGGCTCTCAGCTTCTGCGGACAAGGGGACTGCTCTTGGCCCATTGGAGAACTGCATTTGTCAGAATGTTGCCCCGGAGGCTGAAGCTTCCAGGTGTGATAATTGTGCATCTGGGAGGAAATGATTTGACAGAGCTAGATTGGAAAGACTTGTTTGAGTTGAGATGGTAAGTCAGTTAGAGCTATCAATGAGTCAGTGAAACGATTGAAGTGAGAGTTGGGTAAGTTGTTCAGGACAGCTCGTTTGTCAGCCATACCTCATGGGTGCGTCAAGGGTGAGCGTTTTTTATTACAGATGGAGTGCACCTGGCAAAAATGCAATATGTCTTGTAAATATGCTGGCCTGGCTAGGCCAACGTACACTGTGCACAGGGTGGGTGGCGGGCGGTGGGCAGATAGTCAGTAAACTATGCTGACCTGTGGCAGGTGAAGTCAAGATTGGAAGGGGACACTTTGGGTCCCTTTATAGCATCCTTTTAATACCAAATTTAACATCAGCATCCCTGGATCCTCCAAGGGGTGCTGCCACCAAAGAGCTCACAAGGGAGTGGGGTTTCTGGGCGGTCGTTGACATGCAGTCCTTACCTATCAACCACCCGCGCATTAGGGCACAACCCTTGGATTGGCCATTGGGGGACAAGGAACCTGGGTGTAGGGGGTGCCTGCTGTAGGTATCCTAATGGAAGCTGGGCCCCCTGCACAAGAACCTGTGAGGCAGGAGAGCTCCCAGTACAGGAGAGGGAAGGCGGGCCCTTCTATAAGGAGGGCTCCCATCATTTAGGATGGAGGAGTTGGAAAAGGAAGGGGCACAGAGCCAGTCTTGATCTCACTCGGAACAGTTATGGAGTTTCTTTTGGTTGCACAGGAACAGACTCATTATTGTTAGCTGATTCCCATGTACTAGAGTCTGTGTTAAGGCTAGGTCTCACTTGTAAACAAGATGTAAATAACGTGTTTATTGAGCAAATTGTTATGAAAAATGATTTTTAAGTGAAAAATCATAAACACAGCTACTGGTCTGACGACCTCTAACCCAAAGAAATAAGAAATGGGCTCATGACATTGTGTTTGACATTGATGTTGGTTAGATTAGGGTTAAGTACTGATGGGACATCGGTGGCTCCCTGGCCATAAAGTTAGGGTTTTGTTTTTTCTGTTACTAAAGGAAAGCTGCATGCGCCCCTAGACTTTCTTAAAGATAAAAGGAAAATATAGCCCCTTGTCAAAAGTATTCACTATGCACTTTGAGGTTTGCATTGTCACCACTACAATGCAGACCTCATACTCTGTCTTCTTATCATATGCTCCTTCCCTGACGATATAGCTTAACTCAGATAAATCATGCTTGTTCTTCCAAACTGCTGTAGTTCAACATATGGCTTCATTATGGAATCTTCTGTCCAGAACAGTCAAGGGCAACACTCACAAATCTGCAAAACTATTACCAAGCACTTATTCTTTACAATGCTTGTTTTGCAGAGGGCGAGCATACTATATCAAACGTTAGTATAATTTTGAAATACAATCAAGATTTGGTTCTCAAAGACCTGTTTAATAGTTTATTTAAATACACATATTTTATCTTTTCAATTGTGCTAAAGAAACTCTAATATTAGCTATACATTTTATGTATTTAAACTCAATTCCCCAAAACACATGTTTGTTGTTATCTCTAATTAGCTTTTTTAAAAATCCCAAACCCAGGCTTTCATTTTTTGTAAATACATGATTGGTCTGCAGATATCAAACTGCCTTTTGAAATCTAATACTTATATGGAAAAATTTAAAGTGTCCTTAAAACTATTGTATACACTGGTAATTTTTTGCCTTCCATGTATTGTTATATTTGTGTACATTATGTATTGATTTATGATGATGTTGCTTTTATGATTTTTAACTTTACAAAAATCGAATAAAGCTTTTTTACTACTACTTATATGTCACAAAAGTGATGTAAGTGTCCAGAGTCCTCTCAGTGCAAACTCAAACTCCGAGTAGTCGGTATCTATGGAAGTCTTAAAGATGGTTAAATAGGAGGGGAACATGCACACCAGTATGCCACCAAAGCTCAGGGACTTCCTCAGTGCTATAAAATGAACAAAGATTCCCATGTAAAGCTTAAAGTTACCCTCAAGATGATATTCCATCAGGGTGAAGACACCTTAAAAACATACAAATGAGAAATGTTCCAGTGCTCAGTCCAAGGCTACTAAATCGGTCCTTTACTGGGAAGTTGTTGAAATAAGCTTAAAAATAGAGCTCCCAACTTAAAGTGTTTGAGTGCAAATGTAACTCGAATCAGATTTCCTTAAAAAACAGAAGACAAGAGGCGTTTGGCAAAACAGGAACGGTCTGTTGAATTAAACAGTTCGGCCAGGGGAACAGTTACAGGCACTTGGTCTAAGAACTGTCTCAATTCACATCTATTTTGAGGTTTCTTCAAATACAATATTACACCAGCCATTAAATGTTCCTGGCTTACCATATATGGTGAAGAATGTTGAATGCTGCCTTTAGGGGTCATAAATTGATGGTCAGTGGTTACTACCGGTGGGTCTTGATGTACGTGGACACAGTGTGGCCAGTGGTGAATGTGTCCAGATTACTGGCATGGGGAGCATGTGATCACTATGTGTGCCTGGCCCTGATTGGCTATGTGTTCCGAACTGATGTGGCATCTGACTGTATGGTGTTTTAAGAAGCGCATACCCGCACTGGCCATGTATGTTTTATTGAGGCAATCTCCCCTGATCATTGTAAAGTTGCTGCGCCTATCTGTGGAACAGACCAAGAGTTTCCTGCCCGAGTGTTTGCCTGCCATCTATGCACCCTTCCACCTATGACCCATCAAGCAGTAATCCTGGGCCTAGGTTGTAGGGCCTGTCTGACCACGTACTTGTGTGTCAACGTAGATGTGGAGTTCAGTTGGGTGATTCTTTTAAAATGTACGATAGTTCATTTTTGTTGACAAACGCATCGATATCCATAATAACATTCTCTCCTCTAGTTGATTCTTCAACTACACTATCTAATTCATGCGTTTGTATCATTATTTTATTTGAGTCCTGTTGCTCGCTTTTGACTACAACAACCTTCCTAATGACCTGTCTTTTACCTAGTTTGAAGACTGTGTTTTTACAGCAGGTAATCCCAATTCTATAACTCCGCAAACTAATGGGAACAACCGGCAACAGTGACTTAAACAGACTGGATGTCCACTAGGGGTGGGCGGAACTGCGTAGTCGCGTTAAGCAAAGCTCAGCAAAACGGTAAAAAATCTCAGCGAGCATGCGGAATTACTCGTTCCGCCTGTTTGCGATGCTTTTTTCCTGTTCGCGAATGCTGTTTGCATGCTCGGGGAAACATATCTTGCGAACACGCATTTTGAAAGCGAAAAATTCAGCGAAGATGCGGATCGCGGAATTTTTGGCAATTCCGCGTTCTACGCAGAATGCGAAATTACCCAAATTCTGCAAATTCCGCGAGCGGAACGGAATTTACTGCCCAGACCTAATATCCACCAAGGGAGCTAAGACAAACCAATTAGAGAACCACTCGTGCTCAGGGGCACCTCCTTCACATATGCTTCTCTGGAGGTTATGAGGTGCTTGGATGGTGTTCCTTGTCCATATCTTTTCCTGGAATAAATATGCAACAGGAAGCGCCTATCTTGGCTTAGACCCTTCCCTCCATTGCAGTCATTATTTCCAGCACATATTGGTGCTGCATTGCCATGAGGCGGATGGCTCACATTTTTTCCTTGTTCGAATTAAGGCCAAGCCCAGTGGTGTTCATCATCTTGAGCATTTACCACTGGGTAATATGGAGCCTTAGGGCGTTTGCTTTTGCCTGTAGGGTGAAATAAGTATCGATCCCCACCCTCAGGTGTGCTTCCCTGAACAGTCTGAATTCTTCTGGAATGTCTTTGAACTGAGCCCAGCCAAAATAGTCTGACGCTCTCTTTTCGCAAGCTTATTGCAGCAAGGTGGTCTTTTTCTTTAACTGGCGCTGGAACAACTCTTTTAGTTCTTCTCCGTAAATGACCAGACTCGGTGTGTACAAAGTCACAGAGGATCACAGTCCTCTCCAACCGGGAACCAGTTGGATGTAGGCGTGTTCACCGCACTGCCAGTAGAATCCATCAGTGTGGCGATTCCTCATTGTAAATCTGGAATGTGCAAAATCACTCTGCCGTTGCATGTGTGCCTACTGGAAGCGTTCCTCTTCCTACTGGAAAGGTGGCTTAGCAAATATACCACAAATTGCAGGGACAGACAATGACATATACTAAAAAGTCAGTACTGCATGTAATGAATTTGGGAATTTTTTCCTATTCTTTCAAGGGTTACCTCAGTAGTGTTCTTACTGTATTTGCATGCTTTACAGTTTCTGCATTTGCGAAACCCCTCGAATTCTTTTAGCCAATTGGTTTCTTTTGCTGGAAGATGACTCTGAACTAGGAGATCCCTAAGAGAGGAATTCTACTGGTAGGTTAAAGATGGATTGGGACCCACCTTCCTTAAAGTAGGGTCTTGTTGTAAAATCCCCCATCTGTTCTTTTTTTTTTCCTGAAAATTCTTTTTTATTGATAACAAAGAAGACAACAGCACTGTTGGAAAATGAAATACAACATTGCACTTCATCAATATACACATTATGAATCAATAAGGTTAAATTTGAAGACAGTTTCCCTGCTTGAACTTAGGGAGATAGGTCCTCGTCCTCGATAGGTACCAAAGGCACTTCACAGATTTCTCCTCTGTACTTATTCCAGGCGCACCAAACTGAGGACCACTATTTTGGATATCCCCGTGCAATGTAGACTGTCTTCTCTTTAAAAATGCACCAGTCCAAATTATGTGTCCATTGTGTCAGTGTGGGTGGTGTGTCCGAGCCCCAGTGTTGCGTGATGTCCCTTTTTGCCGCTGTAAGACCCAATGTAACCCATGTTCTCTCGGGGGAGGTTAAATCAGTAGGCTCCCATATGTTGAGAAGGCAATGTTTCGCCTCAGGGTGTATGTGTTTGTTCAGGACTGCTCGGAAGGTTTGATGTATCTCTTGCCAGAACCTCTGAACACGGTCACATTCCCAAAGGATGTGTATAAATGTACCCACCTGTCCACACTCCGTCTATGGCATTCACCGCCGCCCTCCCTCCCCATATGTATCGATTGTGGTCCAGTGATGTAGGCCCTATGGAGGATCTTGAATTGGACCAGCCGCAGTCGAACAGATATACCCACCTCCCGGGGAGACGGGACTGCCTCCCTCCATTCATCGTCTTCAATTTCCAGGCCGTCGGCCACCCAGTATCTCCGCAGTTGTTCAATGGTGTCGGGGGTGTGGTGTAGGAGCTTCTTATATGTAAGGGAGATTGCCTTTTCAGGCAAGTATCCGTCTAGAAGCCTGTCCTCCAGGGAGGAGGAGTCCAGGAGTGTTGTGCCCTTTGGTGTACCCACACAGAGGGCATGGCGGATCTGCAGGCATCGGAAAAATTCAGAGTTTGCCATTTCGTATCGCTGTTGTAACATTGAAAACAGTACCACTTCTCGTGATATGCCAATTAGATCCCATCTGTCAAAACCCTTGGAGGTCCTCAGTTGTCCTAGTTGCTCAGAGTCCCATAGTGGGGTGGTAAGTGTTAGTCTACTATTCCAACCCATACTTTTTTTGATGTCTTGCCAAATCCTCAAAGCATGCCTTGTAGGGCGTGTGCGCGGTAGTTTCTTCCAAGGGGAGTACAACGCAGCACTAAAGGTTCCGCCCGGAAGGAGCCATCTATCCATTGCATATCTGGTATCATAGGGGCCACGATAGGTGGCATGGTTATCGGCTGCTACTTGTGCAGCCCAGTAATACTTTTTGATATCTGGGAGGCTTATGCCTCCATCATACCAATTGAGGACCAGTTTTCGATATGCTGTTCGGGGTCTCCCATTCCAGATCAGCTCCCTTTGAAGACTCTCAATTTCTCTAAAATAACTGGCTGGCACCGGGTTGGGGGCATTTTGTAGTGCATACAAAAAATGGGGCAGGGTCATCATTTTAAATAAGACTGCCCGTCCCAAGAGTGAAAGAGGCAGCATCTTCCAAGTGGTGATGTCACGCCGTAGTCTCTGCAGGGGTGGGCGCAGATTTCTCCCAAAATGTAATTTAGGATCAGGAGTAATAAAAATCCCCAAATAGCGAAGCCCATCTTGCGCAGTTTGTATGGGGCAATCAGCAAAGAGACGAGGAGGGATACCCTTGAGTACATACATTATGGATTTGTCCCAATTGATCGAGAAGCCGGCGTGCCGCCCAAACACCGCAAAGATGTCCAGGATACTCCTGACTGATGTACGGGGGGAAGAAAAAAAAAGGGGAATGTCATCTGCATATAGCGACATGCGATCCTCCCAGTCCGTAGACCATTTCAACCCTCGAATAACGGGATCCTGTCGGATCCATGCCGCCAGGGGCTCCACGGATAAAGCAAATAATAATGGTGACAGAGGACACCCCTGGCGGGTACCCCGGCTGAGTTCAAATGCTGCAGAGCATTTGTTGTTTACTACTACCTGTACCCGCGGTGCCGAATATAGTAGCCTGATCCAGGATATGAAAATAGTACCAAAGCCCAGCTTTGCAAGCACTGCCATGAGATATGGCCACTCTACGGTGTCAAAGGCCATTGATGCGTCTAAGGATAAGATGATGGCGTCCTCCTGTATCGTGTCAACCCTTCCCAATTTACCATGCACTCGCCGTAGGTTAAGGGCCGTATACCGCTGGGGCATAAAGCCCAACTGATCGGCGTGCACTAAACCAGGTATGCCCTTGATTAACCTAGTTGCCAAAAGCTTGGTGAGGATTTTGGGTTCTGCGTTAAGAAGGGAGATGGCCCCCATCTGTTCTTGAGTATTCGGGGGAATTGTCTAGATTGGTGGTTACATTTGGTAATAAAACGGATGGTTTCAGATTTATCTTTTGGGGGGTGGGAGGTACTGGAATTGGGTACTTAGAACAAAACATCTTCCCAACACAGTTTTTCTACTGTTTTCTGCCTGTCTCAGCGCTTTATGTGAATACCCTTTCTCCTTGAAACATTCACACATCGCTTGTTTAGTGAGTCGATGACTATCAGTGGAGCTACAATTACGTTTAGCTCTTAAAAACTCACAATGCAGTATGCCCCATCGGAAGCTCTGCGGGTGACAACTCGAAGTGTGTAAAATCAGCTCCCTGCTGTTTCCTCCCTGTATAATACTGACTGAATGGTATTGTTTTCTACCATAAGTTTAAAATCTAGAAAGTCTAAACAGTTCTTATTTTGGTTCATGGTAAATTTAAAATTCTTATCATTTTCATTCAATGTCTTTATAAACAGTTTCAGGTCTGATTCAGTACCTTGCCACACATAGAAAATGTTTGTCTATGTACCTTAGCAACATATTTACATTGTAAATTCAGTGCTCGTTTTTTAAATTCTAGTGCACCTGCTTCTCCCACTAGCCCACCACAAATTTGGCAGAGCTTTGAGCGAAGCAGGAGCCCATAGAAGTGCCCTGCAGTTGTCTAAAGTATTCGTTTTCAAACATAAAACATTCTCTTTCTGGTATATTTTGTGCATATCAATAATTATTTGTTTGTCTTCCAAGTATGGTAGACTACTAGATTTGAAGAAATATTTGCATACCATTAGACCAGCTGAATGCCTAATGCTCGTATAAAGGCTTTCAGCAGCGAGATACACTAACCAATGATTCTCGTTGACAGTTACATTCTGAATTTTTTGCACACAATCTTTGGTGTTTCTTATGCAAGACTTCAGGTCCTTTACTGAGGGGAACAAAAAGTTATCAACAAAAATCTAAGCATTTTCAAAATGCCTATTCTTAGGTGAGACGATGGGCCTGCCGGGTGGATAGATGCGCTCCTATGTATCTTGGGCAATAAATACAATGTGGGTGTTGTATTTCTCTGATATGTGAGAAATAATTTTTCATCCCAACTCTACAATTTTTTGTCTTGCCACCCTTGTACTAATGTGTGGTATCTTAGGTGTAAGCTAGCGAGATATGACCTGTCGACTTCACAGTAGCAAGCCTTGTCATTCGGTTGGCGATATACTTCCTGTACATACATCTTTCTGGTCATGAGTACCACGTTTCCCCCTAAGTCTGAGGGTTTATTAATCAGGTCAGCGTCAGCCTGTAGGCTTTTCACTACTTCCCACTATTCTCTGGTCATATTTTTATTATGTGGTGCCTTGCCAATCAGACCTTAAAGGTCTTGTACCAACACATCACAAAAAAATATCAATGTTGTCCCTAGCAGAAGAGGGTATATATTTGGAAGGAGCGCTGAGTTCTAAACCACATAACTGTGGGATCTCTACTCGGTGTGTGGGATCAAAGAGATCACCATGTTCATAACTAATGCCAGGTTGACTCTGATGACTGAGTTCTCCCATTACTCGTAAGGTAGGAATATCTGCTATTGATAGGGCAGAGTCCACAACTACAGACATTGCATGGTCTGCTGTGGTGGACATCCCTTCATCACGTAGTGTATGCATTTTAAACAATTTCAATTTATGCTTAAATTTATATAAGTCAACTCTGGTTTGTGCATAATCAAATCCTATTTCTGGTCAAAAGGATAGGTCTAGTTCTAATGTTTTCTCTCCCTCCCTGGTTACAACCCTATCAGAGATGTTAATTACCGTGGGTTTCTGTGGTGTCTGCCATTATTTTTTCTTTGTTGCCTGGCCACGTGTTCCCATAACAGTTGTCTTACGATTTCCTTCTTCTGTCTCGTCGTTTCCTGTTTTTCCTCTTCCTCACCCTCTTTCCTTGGGCCTGCCTCTCTGCGACTGTTCGTTGGTTCTCTGAAAGAGGCGCCGTTCCTCGGAAAAAGATAATTGTTTTTTTTAGAACATCTTTTTTATTTTATTATACCCGCTCAGTACATTGTTCACAAATCAGAAGTACAATGGATTCAACACATTTTTGGTAAAAGAGAAAAGTAAATGGAAAAAGAACGCAAACATAACTTTATGTTTGTATATGCACTCTCAATATCTCATGATGTTGTTACCCACTCACCGAATAACTATCTTCCCTTTATTTATACATTCAACCCCCAGGGTACTTCCTCCATACATTTATCTCTTCATTTATATTCCTCTGTATGAATTCCATTGTCCCCATATCTTTTCCCACTTCCGCGGGCAACCTCTGGCCTCGTATATTACCTTTCCTGCCCCTGAACACCAGTCTAACTCTTCCTCCCATTCCCAGAGGTCTGGCGGTCTGGCTGCTCCCCACCCCCTGGCTATATATTTTTTTGCCACTATTGCTGCGATTTTAAGCCATATCACTATATATTTGCACCACCTTATTTCACCTGTCACACATAGTATTAGCCAACGAGGTTCCAGTGGGATCTCCTCTTCAGAGACCTTCGCCATAATTTGTGTTACTTCCTTCCAGTAATTATAATTGTACCTGCACTCCCACAGAATGTGAAAGGAGCCAATTTCTCCACTCCCTCTTGCACAGAATGGAGAGACACCTGCGTACTTATGTTCTGGCAGCATAGGACCTATGGAGGATTCGCAACTGAATAAGACGGAACCTGGCTCACAGCCACTTCACGCTGACTCTGCACTGCCTCCTCCCAGTCGTCATCCTCCAACAGTCCCAAGTCTAGTTCCCAGACCTGTCTCAGCGATTCAATCTGATTTGGTGAGTTATATACAAGTTTCTTATATTTTAACGAGGTGGCTTTGGTTACCATATGGTCTACCAACAAACTGTCTTCCAGTGGGAAAAAGATAATTGTTCCGCTGCTCCTGATAAAACATTATCCACTGATTCCTGATCTGAGCTGTGGTCTGTAGTTGATCCTCTATTGTGTGTTTCGGCTACACCCAATGCCTTGTCCCTCACCAGTTCCGACCTCGCCCTGTCAAACTTCCTTGCAAATGTTATGATTTTGCCAGCAGCATAGTCTTGTTCATCTCTCAAGAATTATCGTTGCTTACATGCAGTTATTTCTTTCTCGTATACTTTAATTGTATCATCCACTTGTTTGACTATTTTCATGGATTCCGCTTGGTCTTCATCATTCTTAAATTCGTCCATCACCTGCTGTATCTGCATCATCAAATCTTTGTGCTCATGCCATGCATTTGCAATCAAGATTTCTAGCATCTTTGTTGAGCAAGAGTTTGTATTTTCCATCCAGTCCCTCAATGCCTGCGGTTTAGTGACGGCTAGTGTAGGTATTATAAAAATTCTCAACCCTCTGGGAACACGATTCACCTTTATGTAGTTTTGAAGCAAGGTGGCTTCCCACCACCTGCTGATTTCTTTCTCAGTTGTTCAAGAGTGTTGCCTCTCTGTTTGATCCCCATTACGCTTGTATTGGGCCTAATACTTGCCATTTCATTGGTGATTGTTGTTTCTTGAACACCAATTTCGCCAAGGCTTCTCTGCCCCTTAAGAACTCTTCTGCCATATTTCGTCTACGAGTAGGTTCCTTTCACTGTTCCTGATCACATGTAAATGAGCTGTCAATTGCTCACACGAACTCTAGCTGCACCCAAACCCCAGCGAGACACTGCTCTCAATGAAACTGCCACTTTGCGTATACATGGAAGCCGGTTTGATGAGTTGATCGTCTTCCCAGCGTTTAACTCCATACCTAACTACCGGGTTGGGTGATTAGCAGGCGGGCATCCTCCATTACAAGAAATCCAGACGACAGGTGGACGGTAGGACAATAGACTCCCTTCCTGGCGAGTCGGGGCTCAGAAGGTGGACGCCGCCCCAATATTCCAACGAGAGAATCCCAACAATAAACATTTCCAGAGCCACAATGATCTTTGGAGGTAGATGTTAATAAGCAGGAAAAAGACACATTTTGACCACAGCCGTGGTCTTGATCACATGACTCCCAGCCAGGGGCATAGAGTTGTTAAAGTTGCAGTAGTTGGCATCATGCACAACGCTTGTATCGGTGAAACATTTTTACAGCATACATCATAAACATCAAATGGCAATATTACATCAAGAGCCAATCTCACAAATAATTATCTTGGCAAATCTTGTGGCAGTAAATCATTGACAGAATAAATTCATTTGTGCAAACACGCGCCCCATCTCAACAAAGAATGATTCAAATTGACATAACTTCACTGTTACCAAAATGTGCAGACAGAGTGACAGTATGTTGTAAGTAACCCAGGTATAGTACCCAACATGTGCTCTCATCTCTATCTCTGTGTATATCACCTACGATGATATATATATATATATATATATATATATATATATATATATATATATATATATATATATATATATATATATATATGTATATATATATATATATATATATATATGTTTTCCTATATAAACATGCATTAATATATATATACCTCTCTGAAAAGCTCTAATGAGAGCGAAACACGTATCAGGGGTTGCTATTATTCATTTCAGGTTGGCTTGGATGGTACTTTAGCAATTCAAAGCTGTAATACTGTGCCTGGAGTGGTAAAAGGCTTTGGCCATTTTACAGCTTGGCATGGATAGCACTGTGCTAATGCTATGTTTAAAGACTTTGCTGTGGTAATGGTAAAAGACTTTGCCCCTTTATATCTCGGCGTGGATGGCACTTTGCTAATCCTATGCTTAAAGACTTTAATAGAAAAGCAGCCATTTGAGGTGAGCAAATTTAGAGTGTCGCTGGTGTTGAGAGTGCTTTATACTGGAGCTGCTTTCCACCTAAACTTAAGAAGTACCCAGAGTTCTCTACTACTTTTTTTGCATAATTTAGGCATCACTTTATGCCTGAAAGTGTATTCTGTTGACTTATACTGGGCGCTCCCTTGTGTCTGGACAAAGCTATACCTCTCTGAAGAGCTCTAATGAGAGCGAAACACATGTCAGGGGTTGCTTTTATTCATTTCAGGTTGGCTTGGATGGCACTTTACCAATTCAAAGCTGTAATACTGTGCCTGGAGTGGTAAAAGGCTTTGGCCATTTTATAGCTCGGCATGGATAGCACTGTGCTAATCCTATGCTTAAAGACTTTGCTGTGGAAATGGTAAAATACTTTGTCCCTTTCTATCTCTGCGTGGATGGCACTGTGCTAATCTTCTGCTTAAAGACTTTGATGAAAAGCAGACATTTGAGGTGAGCAAATTTAGAGTGTCGCTGGTGTTGAGAGTGCTCTATACTGGAGCTGCTTTCCACCTAAACTTGAGAACTACCCAGAGTTCTCTACTTCTTTTTTTGAATAATTTAGGCATCACTCTATGCCTGAAAGGGTATTCTGTTGACTTATACTGGGTGCTCCCTTCTGTCTAGACAAAGCTATACCTCTCTGAAGAGCTCTAATGAGAGCGAAACACATATCAGGGGTTGCTTTTATTCATTTCAGGTTGGCTTGGATGGTACTTTACCAATTCAAAGCTGTAATACTGTGCCTGGAGTGGTAAAAGGCTTTGATAACTTTACAGCTCAGAGTGGATAGTACTGTGCTAATTATATGCTTAAAGACTTTGCTGTGGAAATGGTAAAAGACTTTGTCCCTTTCTATCTCGGCGTGGATGACACTGTGCTAATCCTCTGCTTAAAGACTTTGATGAAAAGCAGACATTTGAGGTGAGCAAATTTAGAGTATCGCTGGTGTTGAGTACTTGATACTGGAGCTGCTTTCCACCTAAACTTGAGAACTACCCAGAGTTCACTGATTCTTTTTTTGTATATATATATATATATATATATATATATATATATATATATATATATATATATATATATATATCTATATATATATATATAAACACAATTCACCCCAAACAGGGTGAAAAATGGGACGAACTCTCGTGCAGAGTTGGTTTTGCTAATTTTTCTTTATTTTCCACTTTCAGATAGATGTTTGTGGCAAAGTTTCAACAACACAGATCAACGTGTTTCGGGAGCCTTCTCCCTTGCTCACGATCACCTGATCACAGGGTGAGTTCACATTTAAAGGGACCTTGTATATCTTCCCGCTCAATGTTCGTGTTGCCTCTAAGCCTTCTGGAACTTGTGGTTTTTTGTTTTTTTTCTCTCTTTTTTTATTTATTTTCAATAACTAAAATGTAATGTTCCAACAGTCTCTCGCTTTTTGCATTATGTTTTATTTTGTCTCTTAAGGAATTATATTGCTATTTTGTTGTTGTTTATTCTCTACAGTTGCTTCAACTTTTTGGTAACTATTGCTCCGCACATTTAGTGAGTAATGAAATTTCATTTCGCCATGTAGACGTGTCCATCATCTTTATTCTGATGTATATTTCAAATTTCTAATTGTTTCAGAGTGCATTTGCTTTTCCAATATTTTTCCGTCCCCCCAGTGGGTAAACCCAGTTTAAGTCTCCTTTTTCTCCTATGTTGTTTTTTTATACATTTTTCTTCTTTTGACTTCCTGACCTCCAGTGGTCATTCTTTCAGATGGTATTTCTTTTTCACTTTACTCTTCTTATTTTTTCTTTTGGACACGGATTCTGATAATTCCTAGTATTTATTTTTCTTTTTGACATTTTCTTATTCTTAATTCTTTAATTTCTTTCATTTATAATTTTGTTTTATGCTGTTACTTCCTTATATTTTCTTTTTTATTTTGAAACCCTTACTAGAGTTTATTGCTGGTACTTTCCTTCTTAAAGATGGATGTAAAGTTCTTCCGATTGGTTAAGGCCAAACGGATGCATTATTCTTAATTTCAGGATATAACGCGATTCCTTTTGTCACAATTCCTTTTCACGGTCTCCACCCCTTTCCTTTTTTGGACTGTATATATTCCATAAAATCTGAGTTGTTTCCAGTCTCCTTGATGATACTGCTCCATATGCTTTGCCACAGCATTGGCACAATCTTTATGTACTGTGGCTCTCACGTGTTCCAAGATCCATTTTTTAAGCTCACAAATAGTACTTCCCACATACTTTAATGGGCACGGACATTCGACTATGTACACTCTGTATTGTGTTTTACATGTTATCAGTTGACGAATCTCCCAGACTTTATTGTTGTTCAATTTGATCTCCTTCGTCTGTTTGGCAATCTGGCACACCTTGCACATGTGGCATTTCACGAATCCTTTCGTATTGAGCCATGTTCCATCTTTCTTTTTCGGTTTGAAGTGACTGTGTATTAGGTGATCCTTCAGATTTCTTGATCTTCTGTATGTGACGATGGGGTGTTTAACTACTACTTGTTTTACTGTATTGTGCAGTTGTAGGATTTTCCAATTCTTCCTCAATATGCCCACCACTTGCTTACTTTCCACCGAGAAGTCTGTTATGAAACGGATTGGTTCGTCCTCCGTTTTATTTTATTTTTGTTTCGGCATTAGGCATTCTTCTCTAGGTTTCAAGTTTGTTTTCTCCCAACTTTTCAGAACTATTTTCTTGTTGTATTTCCTCTTTTTGAATCGTTCTACTGTGTGGGTTCCATGTTTCTTCCACTCCTCATCTTCACTACATATTCGTCTGATTCTTAAGAATTCCCCGTAGGGGATACTTGCTTTTAGGGATTCCTGATGAAAACTGGTTGCTTGCAGTGTTGAGTTGGTGGCTGTACTCTTCCTATGTAGGGTAGTGTGGATTTGGTTGTTTCTTATGTAGATTTCTGTATCCAAAAATACCACTCGTTCTTTGCTTGTTTCGAACGTGAATTTTAGTTGGGTTGTGCTGTTGTTCAGTACCTCAAAGTATTCTCCGAACTCCTCTGCTGTTCCGTCCTATATGATCAAAAGATCATCAATGAATCTTTTCCAACCTATGATCTTGCTTGGAAATCTGTCATTTTCTGGTCTCCACGCCACCTCTTTTTCCTAGTATCCCATGGTCAAGCAGGCGTAACTTGGGCTAAAAGAAAACCCCATAGCTGTGCCATTCCGCTGTCGATATACTTCTTCACCGAAAAGAAAAATGTTTTTGTTCAGGCAAACCTCAATCATTTGTCTGAGCATGTTGTTATGATCTTGATATTCCATGTTACGCTCTTGGAGGAAAAAGGTGCATGCCTCCATGCCAAGGTATATAGGGATATGACATCCATGGTTACCAACAAGTAGGTCTCCTGCCATGGAGTATTTTGTAACATTCTCAGAATGTCCGTTCTATCTCGTATGTAGGAGCTCAATTGTGTCATGTAAGGTTGCAAAAAATAATCTATGAAGTTTGCCATAGGTTCTAGGAATGATCCCTTGGCAGAAAGGATAGGTCTCCCTGGGGGTCTTTTTTGTCTTTGTGCAGCTTAGGAAGGAAATAAATTGTTGCCATTACAAGATGAGTCACCGTTAGGTATTTCCGTTCTTCCTCATTTATTTGTCCATTTTTCGCCCATTCTTCAAGTTTTGAATCCACTGATTCTTTTATTTCCAGGGTGGGTTCTTTTTCAATCTTTCATAGTAGGCATTGTTCCACAATTGGCGATGAGCTTCCAGAACATATGCCCCCTTCTCCTGGATGACGATGTTCCCGCCCTTATCTGCGATTTTGATCTCTATTTGTCAGATTTATTAGGGCTTCTCTCTCCTATTTGGTCAAATTGTTACTACGGTCACGTCCTTTCAGTTTATAAAGGTCCTCGATGACAGCTTCCTGGAACAGGTAAATTGTATTTCCCAACAACAATTGTGGGTAAAATTTAGATTTTGGCTTTAGACCACTTAAGCTCCCACCTTTTTGTTCACATGGTACTTCTAATGGGATTTCCTCCCCTTCCAGTGTATCCAGGTTTAGTAATGTCAGAAAATTTTCAGAGTCTTTCACTGGTAAGCCCCCAATGTTTTCAATTGGTTTCATTCGTATTGTCGTATTTTGTTTCTCCCAAAAATATTTTGCCAATCTGATTTTGCGCAGATAAAGATACAGGTCTATTCTCACTTGGGCTATAACCATTGTTTTTGTTGGGCAAAATTGTATGCCCTTCTTTAGCAATGTGATTTCATTGTCTGTTATAATACAATTAGATAAGTATATATATATATATATATATATATATATATATATATATATATATCGATTCCGTCTGGCCCAGATGCGGAGGCTCTCGGGCGCTCTTGGGCGGTGCACGCGAGGCGCAGCAGGACCCGCTGCGATCAAATTATTCGGATTTTCCCGAAAGGGAAGGTTTTTTCCTCATGCACTCCCGTGTGTTGAAGTCAGGAAACCACACCGGGTTTGAAATAAATTCGCAATTTCCTTTATTATTCAAACAGCATCCAGCAAAACCTAACGCGTTTCGGTCTCTACGGAGACCTTGCTCACAGGTTAGTATCTTGTGGCAACAATTAGTGTTAAATAAACAAAAGTGAAAAGGGGTAAACACTAAGTAATTACATCACTTCCTGTTTTGAATATAGTGTTTCTGGGACATGTAGTTTTTTGTAAATAACCAAAAATTAACAAATTCAGAATTTGAACAAAAGACAGCACCGATAATTGACCTTATCAATCTTAATCAAAAATACATTTTAGTCATGTCAAGTTGTAACACGTTAACCAATAACATATTGCAGCCCTCTAGTGGGCATTACATTATTTCATGTGTGCCACCTAAGGACGATTTTAAACCAATTTTGTTTAAATGGAAATTAAATCTGCATATTCAATCAGAATTGAGCCCTCCAGTGGGCAAAGAGCTGTTATGTATATTAGTGCATGCATATACGCTAACTTAAGCATTTTCAACTACACATGTTCATGTCCAGAGTAAACCTTAGAATTAATTGTGAATTCAATAAGTTAAAAAGGTTTGAGATAGCATCACTTCCTGTCTAATAGATGAATCAAAACTGTTTTACAAGTGGCAATGCAGTTCTTCATCCTGATTGTGCCCAAACGGGCTCAGAGTCCGAAAGTTCATGATGTGTTTGGACTCTTTTTGCCTCAAAACCAGTTCACGATCTCCACCTCTCCGATTCGGTCCAACACTTTCAATTCCATAGAAAACTAGGGATTTCCAATCACCCTTGTGTTCTTTTTCCATGTGTCTGGCCATGGCATTACTGCGATCACAGTTGACAGTCGCACGGACATGTTCCAAAATTCGGAGTTTTAGTTCTTTTTTGGTGCTCCCAATATATTTTAGGGAGCATGGGCATTCCAGGGCATATATCACAAATTGAGTTTTACAGTTAATTAATTGTTCAATTTGCCATGTTTTCTTGTTGGCCATTTTTATTTCTTTGGTCGTTTTTGCGATGCAGCATACTTTGCATCCTGAACATTTAAAGAATCCTTTCGGTCTTCGCCAGGCTTCTGGTTTTTTTTGCTCTTGAAAATGGCTATGAATTAATTTGTCCTTTAGATTCTTTGCCCTTCGGTAAGTTATATTAGGATGATCACCAACAATTTGAGACACTGTGGGGTCCATGTGAAGAATATGCCAGTTTTTTTTAAGAACCTTTGTGATAGATTGGTTGGCTGTTGAATGAGTGGTGATAAATCGTATCTTTTCTGGTTCTACCTCTGTTGGTTTTTGTTTGTCCTTTAGTAGCTCAGTTCTGTTGATCATAGTGGAGCGATTAGAGGCAATTTGTATCCATGTTGGATTGTATTTTCTCTTTAAGAATCTAGTTTTTGCTGATTCTTGGTGTTTTTGGCAATCATTGTCATTTGAGCATATTCTTTTAATCCGGAGGAACTCTCCATACGGGATGTTTTGTAACAGACTTGGCTGATGAAAACTTTGCGCATGTAACACCGCGTTTGTCGCTGTACTTTTGCGGTGTAACGTAGTATGTAATGTATTGTCTTTGACAAAAATTTCTGTGTCTAAAAAGACGACCCTGGAATCACTGATCGTGTAAGTGAAATGTAAACCAAAATTAGAATTGTTCAAAATTTTAAAATAACTTTCAAATTCCTCATTTGTTCCTTCCCATATTAATAGCAAATCGTCGATATATCTCAACCATGCTATGGTCTTTTGAACAGCTTGGTCATTTTCCGATCTCCATGCCCATGTCTTTTCCCATTGTCCCATTGTTAAACAGGCATACGAAGGGCTAAAGGAAAAGCCCATCGCAGTGCCTTTTGCTTGTCGGAAGATCTCATTTCCAAATAAAAAGATATTTTGCTCCAGGCACATAGAAATCATTTCTAGCAACATATTGTTGTGATCAGCGAGTTGTATGCTTCTGTCCTTAAGGAAGGCTTTACATGCCTCCATACCGATTTTGTTTTCAATGTTTGAATATAATGATATTACATCCATTGTTATTAATTTGTACGTAGGTTGCCATGGAGTGTCCTGAAGTCTTCTGAGCATGTCGCCCGTGTCTTTTATGTATGATGTTAAACTTTTTACGTACGGTAATAGGAATACATCAATGTAGTTGGCAATGGGTTCCAATAATGCCCCTTTGGCAGAGATTATGGGTCTGCCTGGTGGTCTAGTGGCATGTTTGTGGATTTTAGGCAGAAAATAAATTGTTGCCATTGTGGGATGTTTGGTTTGTAAATATTTATGTTCATCAGGGTCTAGTAGTTTTTGTGAGAGCCATAGGTCTAGTTTAGTATCCAATTCCTGTTTCAGTTGCGGCAGAGGATTGGTTGTTAGTCGTTGATAATATTCTTTGTTTTGAAGTTGTGAGTAGGCTTCCCGCATGTAAGCCTCCTTGTCCTGAATGACGACGTTGCCACCCTTATCAGCAATTTTGATTTCAATTGTATTGTCCTGTTGTAGCGAGTTAAGGGCCTGGCGTTCTTGTCTGGTTAAGTTATCTTTTGTGAAAGGTGTGTTGAGTTGGTAAAGATCCTTAACAACACATTCGTGAAAAAAGTCAATTTTGTTACCAGGTGGTAGCTGTGGATAAAATCTGGACTTAGGTTTCATATTGGAGATTCCAGCTCCTAGTTGTACACAATATGCCTGTACGTGTCCACCTCCTTCCTGGGGTGTCTGGCTCAATTCCATGAGATTGACAAAATGTTCAGCGTCTTCAATGGGAGTTTGAAAAGTTGGTTGTATGGTTGCTCTCCTATAGGCAGCCATATTTGGTTTGTCAATGAATAGTTTGGCAAGTTTAATTTTTCTAACGAATTTGTAAAGGTCTATTCTTGTTTCAGCTAAATTCATACTGCTGGTGGGACAAAAATTCATGCCCCGTTTGAGGACTTGTAGTTCAATGTCATTTAGTTGTTTCGATGACAAATTAATTACTTGTAATTCCTGATTGTGAAGAGTGTCTTGTTCAATAGTGTCGATGTTCATTGTATTTGTATCCGTTTTCAAACATTCCATTTTTTTCTCATGTTGCGGGTCATTGTACCTACGCGGTCTGGGCCAGAAGCTTGTGCCGTATTTTCGTTTGCCTCTCCTTGTTTGCTTTGGAGTGTATTTCCTCGTCCTCTTCCCTTCCCTCTTCCTCTGGAGTTTGTATATCTGGGGGGACCCACTGATTTTTCCCAAGTCTTTTGGTTGAAGGCCAGTTTTAGATCGCCTAAAAAAGAATTCCTTGCTCTGGCTTCTCTTTGTTCTTCTTCCCCCCCACTGAGGCTTGGTTCTGTTGAAACAATGGAAGAGACAGAGGACATACTTCCGAATTCACTATTCCTGAACTTTTCATATTTTTTGGCGTAAGTGAAAATACGTCCATCCTCATAATCTTCCTTATCTCTTTGGAATTTGGTCTGTTTACGGATTCTAACACTTTCCTCGTGTTTATCAATGAATTTTTCAAGGTCCTCCTTGAATTTCTTCATTTCTGGATTTAAGTCTATTTTAGCCAAATCATTTTCCAGATCTTTTAATTGTTTGGTGATTTTTTCCAAAGCTATTTCTACATGTTTTACCAGGATCTCCATTAATCCTAGTGAAGATTTCAAAATATATTCTCCCCATTCAGTTAGTAGTTCATTGCTAGTATCTTGGTGGCTGGGCATAAGATTGATACGTAGTCCACGCGGAATGCGTTTTACATCCAAATATTTTTTCAGGGCGGCAACTTCCCACCATTTGTTAATTTCTTTTTTTTTTTTTTTTTTTTTTTTTTGCTGGATGCTGTTTGAATAATAAAGGAAATTGCGAATTTATTTCAAACCCGGTGTGGTTTCCTGACTTCAACACACGGGAGTGCATGAGGAAAAAACCTTCCCTTTCGGGAAAATCCGAATAATTTGATCGCAGCGGGTCCTGCTGCGCCTCGCGTGCACCGCCCAAGAGCGCCCGAGAGCCTCCGCATCTGGGCCAGACGGAATCGATTTGACAAGAAGGCTCGGGTGAACGCCGACGTTTGACTAACCTGGAGAAAGACGCGAAGCAACACGGAAAGGGAACCTGCTGGCGCAGGCTGGAAACGGGAGACGGCGATCTCGGAGGGGAGCGAGTCTATCCGAAGTACCCTGCTGCCGGTAAGCGACCTGGGCGTGTTTCCGCTTAAACAAATAACAATATTGCTTTGCACTACCATAGAACTGTCGGTTGGTCTCCTAAACAGTCAACCTTACTGCTTTTATGACATACGAGTGACACGAGACTCGGGGAACAAAATCCTTTGAAATCGCAGTGAAATGAAACTGACATCAGTTTTACAGTGACTGTTGGAGCCGTGTGTATATGCGCAACGTGTTTAAATTCTTCTGAAAACACTGCAGAAAAAATCAATCCCAGCAAAACATGGATAAAAGAGAGGCATCACGCACAACCCTGATACAAACCTGCTTTGAGGATGATGTAGCTACTACCAGCAATGGAGCCGGCGCACGTAAATCAGATGTAAAAAATATGCTACGTGCATGGGAAAAATTATCTAAAAAAGAAATTAACAAATGGTGGGAAGTTGCCGCCCTGAAAAAATATTTGGATGTAAAACGCATTCCGCGTGGACTACGTATCAATCTTATGCCCAGCCACCAAGATACTAGCAATGAACTACTAACTGAATGGGGAGAATATATTTTGAAATCTTCACTAGGATTAATGGAGATCCTGGTAAAACATGTAGAAATAGCTTTGGAAAAAATCACCAAACAATTAAAAGATCTGGAAAATGATTTGGCTAAAATAGACTTAAATCCAGAAATGAAGAAATTCAAGGAGGACCTTGAAAAATTCATTGATAAACACGAGGAAAGTGTTAGAATCCGTAAACAGACCAAATTCCAAAGAGATAAGGAAGATTATGAGGATGGACGTATTTTCACTTACGCCAAAAAATATGAAAAGTTCAGGAATAGTGAATTCGGAAGTATGTCCTCTGTCTCTTCCATTGTTTCAACAGAACCAAGCCTCAGTGGGGGGAAGAAGAACAAAGAGAAGCCAGAGCAAGGAATTCTTTTTTAGGCGATCTAAAACTGGCCTTCAACCAAAAGACTTGGGAAAAATCAGTGGGTCCCCCCAGATATACAAACTCCAGAGGAAGAGGGAAGGGAAGAGGACGAGGAAATACACTCCAAAGCAAACAAGGAGAGGCAAACGAAAATACGGCACAAGCTTCTGGCCCAGACCGCGTAGGTACAATGACCCGCAACATGAGAAAAAAATGGAATGTTTGAAAACGGATACAAATACAATGAACATCGACACTATTGAACAAGACACTCTTCACAATCAGGAATTACAAGTAATTAATTTGTCATCGAAACAACTAAATGACATTGAACTACAAGTCCTCAAACGGGGCATGAATTTTTGTCCCACCAGCAGTATGAATTTAGCTGAAACAAGAATAGACCTTTACAAATTCGTTAGAAAAATTAAACTTGCCAAACTATTCATTGACAAACCAAATATGGCTGCCTATAGGAGAGCAACCATACAACCAACTTTTCAAACTCCCATTGAAGACGCTGAACATTTTGTCAATCTCATGGAATTGAGCCAGACACCCCAGGAAGGAGGTGGACACGTACAGGCATATTGTGTACAACTAGGAGCTGGAATCTCCAATATGAAACCTAAGTCCAGATTTTATCCACAGCTACCACCTGGTAACAAAATTGACTTTTTTCACGAATGTGTTGTTAAGGATCTTTACCAACTCAACACACCTTTCACAAAAGATAACTTAACCAGACAAGAACGCCAGGCCCTTAACTCGCTACAACAGGACAATACAATTGAAATCAAAATTGCTGATAAGGGTGGCAACGTCGTCATTCAGGACAAGGAGGCTTACATGCGGGAAGCCTACTCACAACTTCAAAACAAAGAATATTATCAACGACTAACAACCAATCCTCTGCCGCAACTGAAACAGGAATTGGATACTAAACTAGACCTATGGCTCTCACAAAAACTACTAGACCCTGATGAACATAAATATTTACAAACCAAACATCCCACAATGGCAACAATTTATTTTCTGCCTAAAATCCACAAACATGCCACTAGACCACCAGGCAGACCCATAATCTCTGCCAAAGGGGCATTATTGGAACCCATTGCCAACTACATTGATGTATTCCTATTACCGTACGTAAAAAGTTTAACATCATACATAAAAGACACGGGCGACATGCTCAGAAGACTTCAGGACACTCCATGGCAACCTACGTACAAATTAATAACAATGGATGTAATATCATTATATTCAAACATTGAAAACAAAATCGGTATGGAGGCATGTAAAGCCTTCCTTAAGGACAGAAGCATACAACTCGCTGATCACAACAATATGTTGCTAGAAATGATTTCTATGTGCCTGGAGCAAAATATCTTTTTATTTGGAAATGAGATCTTCCGACAAGCAAAAGGCACTGCGATGGGCTTTTCCTTTAGCCCTTCGTATGCCTGTTTAACAATGGGACAATGGGAAAAGACATGGGCATGGAGATCGGAAAATGACCAAGCTGTTCAAAAGACCATAGCATGGTTGAGATATATCGACGATTTGCTATTAATATGGGAAGGAACAAATGAGGAATTTGAAAGTTATTTTAAAATTTTGAACAATTCTAATTTTGGTTTACATTTCACTTACACGATCAGTGATTCCAGGGTCGTCTTTTTAGACACAGAAATTTTTGTCAAAGACAATACATTACATACTACGTTACACCGCAAAAGTACAGCGACAAACGCGGTGTTACATGCGCAAAGTTTTCATCAGCCAAGTCTGTTACAAAACATCCCGTATGGAGAGTTCCTCCGGATTAAAAGAATATGCTCAAATGACAATGATTGCCAAAAACACCAAGAATCAGCAAAAACTAGATTCTTAAAGAGAAAATACAATCCAACATGGATACAAATTGCCTCTAATCGCTCCACTATGATCAACAGAACTGAGCTACTAAAGGACAAACAAAAACCAACAGAGGTAGAACCAGAAAAGATACGATTTATCACCACTCATTCAACGGCCAACCAATCTATCACAAAGGTTCTTAAAAAAAACTGGCATATTCTTCACATGGACCCCACAGTGTCTCAAATTGTTGGTGATCATCCTAATATAACTTACCGAAGGGCAAAGAATCTAAAGGACAAATTAATTCATAGCCATTTTCAAGAGCAAAAAAAACCAGAAGCCTGGCGAAGACCGAAAGGATTCTTTAAATGTTCAGGATGCAAAGTATGCTGCATCGCAAAAACGACCAAAGAAATAAAAATGGCGAACAAGAAAACATGGCAAATTGAACAATTAATTAACTGTAAAACTCAATTTGTGATATATGCCCTGGAATGCCCATGCTCCCTAAAATATATTGGGAGCACCAAAAAAGAACTAAAACTCCGAATTTTGGAACATGTCCGTGCGACTGTCAACTGTGATCACAGTAATGCCATGGCCAGACACATGGAAAAAGAACACAAGGGTGATTGGAAATCCCTAGTTTTCTATGGAATTGAAAGTGTTGGACCGAATCGGAGAGGTGGAGATCGTGAACTGGTTTTGAGGCAAAAAGAGTCCAAACACATCATGAACTTTCGGACTCTGAGCCCGTTTGGGCACAATCAGGATGAAGAACTGCATTGCCACTTGTAAAACAGTTTTGATTCATCTATTAGACAGGAAGTGATGCTATCTCAAACCTTTTTAACTTATTGAATTCACAATTAATTCTAAGGTTTACTCTGGACATGAACATGTGTAGTTGAAAATGCTTAAGTTAGCGTATATGCATGCACTAATATACATAACAGCTCTTTGCCCACTGGAGGGCTCAATTCTGATTGAATATGCAGATTTAATTTCCATTTAAACAAAATTGGTTTAAAATCGTCCTTAGGTGGCACACATGAAATAATGTAATGCCCACTAGAGGGCTGCAATATGTTATTGGTTAACGTGTTACAACTTGACATGACTAAAATGTATTTTTGATTAAGATTGATAAGGTCAATTATCGGTGCTGTCTTTTGTTCAAATTCTGAATTTGTTAATTTTTGGTTATTTACAAAAAACTACATGTCCCAGAAACACTATATTCAAAACAGGAAGTGATGTAATTACTTAGTGTTTACCCCTTTTCACTTTTGTTTATTTAACACTAATTGTTGCCACAAGATACTAACCTGTGAGCAAGGTCTCCGTAGAGACCGAAACGCGTTAGGTTTTGCTGGATGCTGTTTGAATAATAAAGGAAATTGCGAATTTATTTCAAACCCGGTGTGGTTTCCTGACTTCAACACACGGGAGTGCATGAGGAAAAAACCTTCCCTTTCGGGAAAATCCGAATAATATATATATATATATATATATATATATATTTTGTAAATGCTCCGGTGGGCGGGACTATTTAGTGCTTATGACTATATGACTATTGACTAGTATCCCTTTGAAGAGAACCAGATAACCCATTCAAACGTCATGCTGAACACACAGGTACTGAGCCTCCCAAAAGGTGGTAATAAAGAGTTTGGAAGCAACATTGATGTTTGTCATCAGCAAATGCTGACTGAACCAGGTACGAATAACGGGATTGTGTCTGTGCAACATGGTAGTGTTGCTCAGAGTATGCCAGAGGCCGAGACGGTTAACAAAACAGTTTTGGAGAAATAGCTTGTCATCCACAAATGTTGATTGAACCAACTATAAATAAAGGGAAACAACCTTTTACAACACAGTCATTACATTGCACTACCTTTACAAAGCAGTCATTACAATGCAACATCCTTTACATCGCATGCCATTACAACGCAGCCATTACATCACATGTGATTACAACGCATGTCATTACAACCCGTGCCATTACAAAACAATATAAGGTAAGTAATGGGGAATCATAATTTTTACCCCTCCCCTTTCTAACACTTACCCTACTGTTGCACTCACTGGAGTGGGTAATGTTTAGAAAGGGAAGCACAGCACCGGGTTTTGTGCATACATTTAAAAACTGCCCATACGTTAAACACTTCTAATCAAAACATAGAAACTTTCTATGGAAAAAATATTCTCTTTATTAATCTTTATATAGATTTGTTCTCTTATGTTCTTTTTTTCTTTTCTTTAAAAATTATTATTTTACACAGTTTATCAAAGGTTTTCAAAAATACTCACTGGAGTGGGAACAGTAATTTTGACCCCTACACTATCCAATACTTTTTTTTTTTTTTAAACTGTTTATTTGCAGGATAGTAAAATTGCACAATCGTTACAGTACATGCAGTCACTTGTCTTACATCCCATTGAAATACATCAGTTGTACCGTACTCGCTCATATTGCCTTTTCCTATTTTCAACCTGTTACACTATTCCCAACTCAACCCCCCAACCCCCCCCCCTCCCAATATCCCTCCCCAGGCACTCCTATTCAGGCATAGTATGGGTTCAGACATGACGGTACAGTATGTACCCTATTCCTTGTTAATCCACCCCTTTGTCGCTATGCCATGAAGGTCCATATAAAGGGCATCACAGCCCAATTTGAGTTCTTCCTGTGCAGTGCACCTGTGTCCTTGTGTGGGTCACTGTCACTTGACATTCGGGTACTCAGGGGAATCCAATGAAGCGGTGACCCCCAAAGCAATCAGCTCCTTTCAATCACTGAAGGACGACCCCACAGAGGTAGCATCCTCATCCAACAGTTCAAAAGATAACATAATAGTGTTCCATTCGAGGGATATAGGAATCCTTCTCAAGCCTTTACGCTCCTCGGTCTGTATTGCCATTCCCTCCGCCTTGCCCCACCTCACCACCTCCGCCTTCCACCTGCTCGACTTCCACCTCATAGTAATGGTACGTTTTGCCAGTAGCATTGCTAGGTCAACAAACCTTGTGGCCACACTTTTCTTGCGTTCTGCAGGTCCCAGTCCCAGTAAGCTAGAGGATATAGTGTTGTGTTGTCTGTTGGGGGACACCCTGTGTAAGGCGGTGTGTACCGTTGCCCAAAAATAACCTAATTTCGGGCACTCCCATAACATGTGTATTATCCTCGCATCTTCCATGCCGCACCGGGGGCATGAATCCAGTGTGTTGGGGAACATTACGTGCAATCGGTGGGGTGTGAGGTATGCGCGGTGTAGGATCATGAGTTGGATGAATTAAAATTTTGGGTTCCGCGAGACTTTCCTGGGGAATGCAAGGGCCCGCTCCCACTCTTTATCTCGAAACACTCGACCTGCATCCCTCTCCCACGCCTCGCGCAGTGGCTGCAACGACACCGCCCTCCCTTCACGTATACCACTTGTGATCCATTTTGTTAAATGGCTCCCTGTACCCATCAGGTATTGCATCGTGTGTAGTGGATTTGTATTTGGTTCTATGCCGTCCGGTGCCCAGTGCCGTGTGATGTAGTTGCGCACCCCTGCATGTAGTAAGAACATTCCCCCAGGCGTATGGTGCACCGTGCAAAAGTCCTCACAGGACATCATATGTCCCTCACTAAATAGGTCGCCCACCTGTGCTACCCCGGCATCAGTCCACGTAGCGAGTGCCCTGGTAGACAATACACTTGTCCCCAGCGGGATCCCCAGCAGTGGTATCGTTGGGGCATAGGAAGAGGCCGGGGACGAGTATCGTACGGCCCGCCTCCAGCAGGTAATGGCCAACTTGAGCAGGGGGGGAGATTGCCCAGGGATCGCAGCGTTAGGCAGCAACAGGGTGTGTATGACTCCTCTCTCCCTATCCGCTTCGGACATGCCTATTTCGTGCAGGTTGCGACCCGCTAGCCAATAGGCCAGCCATTGTAATTGGCATGCATAGTAATATGCCAGGAAGTCCGGGACTCCCATCCCGCCAGCCGTTGTAGGCAGCTGTAGTTTCGCCAGGCTTATGCGCCGTCTGCCCCGTCCCCAGACCAGCTCCGTTAGCATGGTGTTCAAGGTTCGGAATACAGCAGCTGTCGCCAAGAAGGGCAAGTTCGTAAAGTAGTAAAGAAGTCTTGGGAGCACTACCATCTTAGAGATGGCCACCCTGCCCGCAACCGATAATGGCAGCGTGGTCCAGAATTGTACCTGCGACCTCAGAGCTGCCACAGCGCGGCCCAGATTACCGTCAAGCATATCTGCCGCCGTCCTATAGATCTGTATCCCCAGGTAGCGAAAGGTTGTTTCCGCCATTTCAAAACTGTGGGGCGGAAATGGTAAGGGGGCGCTCGTGTCAAGGGCATTAAAGCAGTACCCATACGACTTAGATTCGCTTATCTTGAGGCCGGAGAGTGCACTGAAGTCTTCAAAGAGCCCAGGAATGGGGTCCAGATCACCGTGCAGGTCTCTTAAATAAAGGATGATGTCGTCGGCGTAGGCCGACACCACATGAGTTACGCCTCCCCTCGTGATGCCCCTGTGTTGCGCTCGAAGCCGAAGCTTGGACAGCAGTGGCTCTAGCGCCAGTATAAACAATTGCGGGGATAGAGGGCAACCCTGCCTCGTACCCCTCGCTATGTCCAACTGTGGCGATATGCATCTGTTCGTGCGGACCCTAGCAGTGGGATGAGTGTACAGTAATCGGATCCAATCAATAAAGCCAGCCGGGAGCCCAAACCGTGCCAGTGCTGCAAACATATAATCCCACTGGAGTGAGTCAAATGCCTCACGCAAGTCCAATGAGATACAGCCCTCAGCTGACGTAGGTAAACGCTCGTGTAACATGAGCTGACTGAGCCTCCTCAGATTCATTGCAGTGCTTCGACCGGGCACGAAACCGCACTGGTCCGGGTGGACCAGGCTCGGAATATGTTGTGCCAGTCTCAGTGCCAACACCTTGCTCAGCACCTTGTGATCGGTGTTTAATAGGGATAGCGGTCTATAATTAGCTGGCCGTAAACAGTCCCTGCCCGGCTTAGGCAGCGAGACAATCAGGGCCTGCAGCGCGGACTGCGGTAACCCTTTGGTTTTCTTTGCTTCGTTAAACACCTCATAAAGCCGCGGGGCCAACAGGTCATTAAACGCCCCGTAAAATTCTGCCGGTAGGCCATCGGTACCCGGGGTTTTGTTTCTCGGGAGTGCCCGTATTGCCTGCCTGATTTCCGCCACCGTTATGGGCCGCGCTAAGTCCTCACTCTGGGCCTGTTCCAGTCGCGGTAGTTCCAGTCCTGTCATGAACTCTTCGAATGCCTCGTCCGACATGTGTCGATGTGGACCATACAGTGACTCGTAATAGTCACGAAAGGCGGTATTTATACCGATCTGTGTCACAGCCAGCCTCCCAGTTTGGTCCAGAACCTCCAGTATTGGAGTGGGGGCAGGGCTATCCCGCAGCAATCGGGCCAGCAAGGGCCCAGATTTGTCAGCGTGGGCATGTTGCCTACATGTATATTCCTTGTAGTCCAGGACACGCTTTTCCTCCAACAGCTCGGCGTGTTGAATGTGCGCCTCCTGCAAAGGTGTAAAAGGTAAGTTTGTGCCCGCAGCCTCCCTCTCCAGCATGGCCAGGCTGCCCTCCACTTTATTAAGCTTCTCTAAGACCAGGCGTCTCATGCCCGAGCGTGTGTTCATTGCATCCCCCCTTATGGTCACCTTAAAGGCATCCCATTCGATCTGACGCGTACTAGCCGTGCCGCCATTAAAATGGAAATGTTGCGTGATTGCCTCTGCTATAGTTGCCTTAAAAACAGTGTCTTCGAGCAGTTCCGGGGACATACGCCATGTCGGTATCGGTGTGGGTATCGTGCCCCATCTCAGCGTGACTTCCACTGGGTTGTGGTCCGAAAGGGTCTTGCCCATGTGTTCTGAGGCCACTACCCCCCCAGCAATGTTGTGCTACAGAACATGTGATCTATTCTCCTGTGTAGACCATGGGGAGGGGAGAAGTAGGTGTACTCTCTATCCGTCAAGTGCGTGCATCGCCAAGTATCCGCCAGCCCCCAGCCCATTGCCCACTGCGAGAGTGCTTCAGCCTGCCTTCTACTTTCAGTAGCCTGCAGTGGTGGGTGCGATCTGTCCAGTGATACGTCTAGAACTGCATTAAAGTCCCCTCCAATAATCCACACACTCTCCGACCATTCAGTTAATACTCTGTTAAGCGCGGTCAGGAAAACCGGCTGACCCGTATTTGGCGCATACACGCTACCAAGCACAACAGGGGAACCATCCAACAACCCCCTTATAAGCACATACCTTCCCTCTGGGTCGATCCTTTCTTCCAGTATCTTAAAAGGGACAGAGTTCCTGATCCATATCGCCGCCCCCCGGGAGAACACTGAGTAAGTAGTAGCAAACAGCTGCCCCTTCCATTTCTTTAGCAGTTTCACACCTTCATCTCTATTCAAATGCGTCTCCTGTAAGTATGCCACAGCAACACGCCTCCTATTGAGCTGTGCCAGCACCCTATGCCTTTTTTGGATTGAGCCCATGCCTCTTACATTCCAGGTGCACATTTTGTATTCACTAAGGGACCCCATGACTGTTAGCGACAATTATATTCAGCGTGTCCCACCCTATTCCAATTAGTCTTGTGAAAGTTTCCATGAGTGCCCTAATTACAAACAATCCCAAAACATCAAGGTCCCCATTCAAAGAACTGTGAGGTCCAAACACTTGCACCCAACTGGGGTGCCAATTGAACAGAACCATTGCTGCGCCCTGGGGGGTGTGGGCCCGCTCTCCCTTGTCTGAGCCCCGCCGGAATCCCTGCGGCGTGCCCTGACAGGTGTTCGTACCCCCGGCCCCAGTTGACCCGCCCAGAGTCTCACATGCAGTCTGTACATTACCAGTCGGAGTCTTCCGAAGTCCCTTTAAAGATCGTTAGCTTCTTGTGCGGTTATTTTCGGAAACAGTTGCAGGCTGTCCGCAGAACCAGACACCTCTGTCCGGGAATCGGAGGCGCTATCCAGCACCGTCTCACCATCCGCGTTGTGTGCAGCCAAAGCGGCCTCTGTCAGCAGGGACCTCTCCTGTGACACCCGCATCCCTCCCAGCCAAGGGATCCGGACCACTCGTGCCCGCCTCCTTCTCGTGTGTGGCACTCGCTCCGGGCTGCCGCTCCTCGCCCTTCGAGCGTCCTTCCCTCTGTCTACCCTCCTCAAATGGATCTTGCGAGTTGGGCGGCGTCAGCGTCACTTCCATCCATTCCGCCGCCTTCTCAGCCGTGTCAAAGAAGAGTGATTTGTTGTTATGAATTATTTTCAAGCGGGCTGGAAACAGCCGGGCATATTTAAGATTCCTGTCGCGCAGGCGTCTCTTCACACCCATAAACGTTGACCTGGCCCTTTGCACCGTCGGGGTGAAGTCTGGGTAGATCGAGATAGTTTTGTCCTCAAAGCGTATCGGCGCGTTCTCTCGTGCCACTCTCAAGACTATGTCCCTGTCTTTGTAGTTAAGCAGGCGGGCTATTAAGGGGCGAGGTGGTGCTCCCGGCTTTGGTGGTCTAGACGGTATCCTATGCGCCCTCTCCACACTGTAGAGTGGCGTAAGTTCCTGTGGCCCCGCAAGTTTCTTCAGCCAATCCTCAACACACTGGGTTGGGTTCCTCCCCTCGCTGCGCTCCGGAATTCCTAGGATGCGCACGTTGTTGCGGCGAGCCCGCCCTTCCGCTTCGTCCATCCTCTCCCATACCAGCTTCATCTGCTTCTCCATGTTTTCCATTTTCGTGGATTGCTCCGTTTGCTGCGGTATCAGGTCGTCCAGAGCCAGTTTGTGTTCCGTGACCTTCTCCGCCAGCTTGTTATGGTCGGCGCGTAGTAGAGACATACCCGTCGCCATACTGTCCATGCGCATTTCAAGCGCTTCTCTTGAAGCCCTTATCTCAGACAGAATAAGGTCCAGTTTGGCCTCCTGTGAAGTCTTGCCCGTCGGAGGCACCATCTCGATGTTTGAGGAGGCCAGTGGGTCTTCCGAGCCTGTAGACTGCAGAGTCCGGTCGGCGCCCCTCTCAGGAATCTTGGTCCTGTTCCTGCCCATGTTTCTGGACGACAGTGCGGCGGTGGTTGTGTCCCCAGGGGGTCCCCTTCCCTGCGTACAGTAGGTCAGCCTCAGGTATCCAACGTGCACTGGGCTCGACTCTGCAATCACCAGTGACTCCGTGCGGAAGCGAAGTGGCGTATTCCCTCCTTGTCGCACCTGGCCCCCCGAAGGTATCGCCTATCCCTGCTCGGGGGGGGGGGGTGCACCCCAGGCCACTGTTATTCAGCTGCTCGGCGTCCAGTGAGGTATGCTAAGCAAGGTCCGTTCCCTTATCAGGGTACTGCTCAGAAGAGGGTCGGCGGGCCCAGTGTGTCCTCGTTAGCGCTTCCTCAGGCGTGTCCGTGCAGACTGACTGCACCCCTGCGGTGTCCACCCCCTGCCAGAGTCTCTCCGTTAGGCGCTCAGGGGAACTTACGCCAGTGTGTGTGGGTCCTCCGCCCGCAGATCCTGCAGCTCCCCACAGCCGTAACGAACGGCTCCCTTGTTCCAGTGACCCCTGCAATGTGCAGTACTCCCAGCGTCAGTGGTGTGAGCTGCGCTGCCGCCAGAGTCACCAGGGTAGTGCTCCAGGTGCTGCGTCGCAGTGAAGGTCCCCCGCCGGTAGGCAATATGGCCGCCTTACCGCCGGATGCCTCCGCAGTGGCTGGGCCCCCTCTCCGACAGTGTGACGTTCCCAGCAAGTTCGAGGCTCTGCTCGTCTGCGGCGGCGTCCCTATTCCTCCAGTGTGGGCCGTGCACAGCACCGGGCCGTCTCCTGCACCTCGGGGCCCACAGCGTGTGACAGCTGTACTGCAGGATGCCCCAGCCTTCTTCGTCCAGGCCGTCGCAAGTCGGGTATGGCGCGGGCCTCAGTTGGGGCCGCCGGGCCTCAGTTTGGCCGCCGGGCCTCCCCGCCTTCCCGCTGCACTTCGTCCCCGGTCAGGCCGCCTCCCTCCGCTGCGTGTCTGGCAGGTCCGCGGTTTCCCTTCCTCCAGTGGGCCCTAAGCGGCAGAGGAGCTCCCGGCGTCTCTCCGGCTAGTTGCACCAGGGGGGCTCATCAAGTGTGCCAACAGGGTCCCGGGGGGCCGGTGTTGGCACTGCTCGTCCTCCGTAGGCGGTCCCTTGCCCACTCCACTTTCCTCCAGCTCGGCGCCCCCAGGCTGGTCGCACTCCGTACGGGCACACTCACCACTGGAGGCCGCGGCTCCGGTCTTCCCAGCAGGCCTCCCCCGCGTCGGATGTGTCGGCGACGTGCGAAGTGTCACCTCGGTCACCAGACTCCGACCGGTCCGCTCAGCAGTGCCTCCGCAGTTTTTCGGACCCGGGCGGGTCATCAGGGCCGTCAGGGTATCAGGATGTTATGCTTGTTTTACCGGGCAGAGGACGGAGCTAACTCAGCAAGCGTCCGCCATGCTCGGCTCTCGGCCACGCCCCCCTACACTATCCAATACTTACCCTGCTGGTACACTCACTGGAGTGGTAATAGTAATTTTTACCCCTACACTATCCAACACTTACCCTACTGTTGCGCTCACTGGAGTGGGAATAGTAATGTTTTCCCCTATACTATCCAACACTCACCATACTGTTGCCCTAAAAGTAATATGTGTTGTAATGGTTTGCGTTGTAATGGTATGCGTTGTAATGGAATGCGTTGTGAATGTAGTTTCTAAAAATGCGTTGTGATGGCACGCAATGTAAAATACTGCGCTGTAATGGATGCTGCGATGTAAAAACTGCATTATAAAGGCATGCGTTGTAAATGTTTGCGTTGTATTGTCATACATATATGAATAATGAGGCTATGTCTGTGCCACAGTGTTGTTTGATCCAGAGAACGCCTATGCATATGTTAGCTAATGAAAATAGGTCTGGAGATACTAAGAGATCATTATCTTCAAAAGAATATCAGAATAGCTTTTTAGGCAGCGGTATTGAACCAGGTCTACTTATATCATGGCGGAAAATCAATCTCCTAATGCCTTGACACTAGTAATCCATCCCTTATATGAATCTAAGGGCATATGTGATCATTTGAATCAGAGTTCAGTTCTAAAACTCATCTCAACAATTTCTGAATTAACATTTATCAAGTCTATGGATCTTTTATCCATTCAATTTAAACAAATTCACCCAAACATACTATGTGAATCCACCATTACAACTTGGGCTCCTAATGAAATAGTAAACAAAATTATTGATTCAAGTTTATATTTGTTGAATGGGGCATTGAGATCAAGAAATGCACCCCTTCAAAATATCCCTCTATATTGGAAGTAGTCCCAATTTAAAAAAAAAAAAAGCTGATTGTAAAATGTCAATTCCATTACTTAGAGGTGCGATTGGGCCACTGAATAACCCAGTTAACAACACAGGCCTTTTAGTCAACCACTTTAAGGAGTACGTACCTGTGAATTGTTAACTAAAAATAAAATGACGTGATGATTGGGCATAGCTACCAGCGACCCTTACAAATGTGTCTTCTGCTGATGTAGACTGAACTCTGCTTGCTGCTATTGTAAATGATATGCTCTTGGAATGTCCACGGTTTAGCTCACTTGCTGTCTGACCCTGACACACTTTTGTTTTTAAATGCTTTTGAAATTTTGATGTTTCAGAAAACATGGAGAGAGCAAGATACTCCATTGCTTGGTTTTAATGAATATGCGTACCAATAATCAAGGACGAGCAAAGGGGCGGTCTTTCATTTTATATCACAACTGAGTTAAGAGTAAAAGTAGAAGCAATTGATTTGCAGTTGGCATGGATACAAGGTGTTTTATTACAGCATGATTTTTATATGATAATATTGAATGTATATTTAAGCACGAGGAAAAATAATGAGATGACTCCGTTATTTACCTTGAGGGATATTATAAGGACATTAATACTCCGGTATCCAATTGCCGGCTTGATTATTTCTGGAGATTTTTATATACATCTGGTCACATTTAACTCTTTCAATGAGCCGAGTAATGGTACTGCTAAGATGTGCCGTGACTATCTGCAGTAGCTTGGGCCAACTATTATAAATGAATCATCTTTGTGTATATCAAGGGTAGTTCCAACTTTTAAACAGTCTAAGTATGGTTCAATTATAGATTTCACTTTTGTTTCAGATAAACTGGGTTAAAAAATTGTTGAATATAAGGTGACTCCTAGAGTCGAAAGTGATCATAATCCTCAGTTATGAACTCTGCATTTGCCCATAAGCTGCAATCCTAAAACCAATGTGCTTCAAAATATTGCCCATTCTTCATATCATTTAAAAAAGGCTGGTATGGTACTTATAAAAACAAGTTGAAATAATGAAGGTTGCTAAACTTCTAATCAAAGACAGTGATCAAGGCGTAGTGGGAGTCGGATCGATGATGGATACGTGGAACTTTATCACTTCATTATTTGTTGGAAAAGTTATAGCACGAAACCCAACAAAAGCGGATCCACTACTATCAATCACTAAAAATTGTATTTATCTAAGTTACTTACATTAAAACAGTCACTTAATAGGGCTTCAAGGGACATTTTTAACCATCTATATTGGCAATTGTATCGTGTTTTTAGGGATAAACTGAGGTCATTAAGAAGGTCACATAGTCAAGACGAGTGGCTGGCGAAATCACGTTATCAAACAGGGCTATTTATTTATAAAGTTTTATATAGCGCAAACTAGATCCCGAAGGATGTCAGAGCGCTTTACAAGAGAGGCCAAGAGTGTAAAGACAACAACAAATTTGTAAAAGACAGGGATCATACAATACACAGAAGTAAGCGGGCCACAAGGGTGGCAATAATATGCATAGTAAAAAACTCAGATCATATAATAAACAGAAGTAAGTGGGCCATGAGGGGGGGCAGTAATATGCATAGTAGAAGATCCGTGGCAAATGAAGGTACCATCGTAATAATAACAAAAGTCACCGGATCCCGTGAGTCTAACGGTCTAGGGTAAGAATTTGCTAATTAGGAATCTTTTGGTTTCCAGTTTGAACGCCGTCGTCGAAGTGAGTTTACGTACTTCCGGTGATAGAGAGTTCCAAATCTTAGGAACAGCACCTGAGAATGCTCAGAGATAAGTTCTCTTATTGCTAAGGATGCAAGGTTTCAAGAGGAAAGTGGCATGGCACAGATTAATAAATGCTACTAAGCTTAATAATGAGAAATTGTTTTGGGATGTCATTAAGGAATTGGAAAGGGGAGGTAATAGGGCCATAGTGTTAATATTATGAAGCAGGAATGGGTAAGATGTATTACCAACCTGTATGGCCCTGGTGCCTCTGATTTAAATAGCCACATCTGAGTCTCTACTATGTTAAATCTAGCAAGCCATTCACAGAGAAAGGGAGTAACTCCCATTTCAGTGCCAGACTTGGCATTTATAACCAATATAGAAACAGCCAATCTTTTTCGTCGGATTAGATCAAATAGGGCCCTGGCGCAAATGGGCTCCCTAATGCTACTTCCCGTGCTAATATAGATATGTGGGCCAAAGTGTAGACTCCTGTGTTTAATGAGATATTAGCATGTCTCTAAGTCATGGCAAAGAAGCATTATACAGCCAATTGTAAAAGTGGCCCAGTGGACTGATGTAGAAGCTAAGGTCTTTGCTTTCATATTATTGATTGAGTTGGAAGATTGTGCAGCATGCCAGGGAATAATCCCAATGAACGAGACAGGATTTTGTAACGGACAATCTACAATTACTTATGTGCTGACCCTCACTTTGTTAGCCGAGCAGGCTTTAAAAGAAAAACCGAAATCTATATATTTGTTCTATAGGATTAAAAGCTGCTTTCGATTCAGTGTCACGATTACTATTATGGCAAAAACCTGCATGATAGGGTATTCCCTAAAAGTTGCTGGATGCTATAATACTCTTGTATACGAATACCTGGGTTCAGGTTAAGTTAGGTGATTGTTTTACTTTGTCTCAAAAAATCAAAACTTGTAATGGTCTTAAACAAGGTTGTGTACTTGCCCCATGTCTTTTTAATCTTTTTATGTCAGACCCGCTACAGCACTTTGAGTCTGTCACTGCCTACCCTCCGAAACTTGCTGATGTCCATCTTAATTATCTACAATATGCTGACGATACGATTTTGTTGAGTCAAACTCTGATAGGTTTACAAAAAGTAATTACTGCATTTGATGATTATATTTTAGATAATGGTCTGGAGTTGAATGTTAACAAAACTAACGTGAGTTTAAGACAAGATCGTGGTGAGCTAGAGGTGGGCCAATTGAAGTGGTGAAGACATATACATATCTGGGCATTCTATTTGATAATAAAGTCTCGTTTAAAAGCCATTTTAATTTAAGGGTAGAAACATCTTTAATTTATACTTTTAAATCTTTATGTATATCATCGAGATATCAATCGTATGAACATATTTTTAAAGTTTTGGGAGCCATGATACAGTCAACCATTGTATATAGCTTGTCTATCACCAAGGGAAAAGATTGTGAACTATTGGATCTACTAGTAATTAACAGCCTGATTCATCAAGCCGAAATCGGCTCATGCGAGTGCGATTTTTGCATTTGGGATTCATCATCCCAAATGCAAAAATCGCTATTTAGAAACTCGCAAATTTGCGAGGAATAGCATTTAAGGAATCTCTATTAGAGATTTCTTAAATGCTATTCTTGAAACATTTTAAAATTGCGAAACCGCAAATTTCGGCCGCTATTTACCGCGAGGTCAAACCTCGTGGTAAATAGCGAAAACGTAGAAAAATGCTTTTAAAAGCATTTTTCTAAGTTGCGTGTTACACACACACATGTCCTTAGGACATGTGTGTGCGCAACACCTGTTGAAATGTGCATTTAAGGGGTGCTACAGGGTGTCCTTTGGACACCCCTGGCACTCTTCAAATCGCTATCTTATTTGCGATTAGCAAATAGCTAATCGCAAATAAGGAATACTCCCCATTCATTCCTATGGGCCTTTTGGCCCATAGGAATGAATGGGGAGTTATTCCTTATTTGCGATTAGCAATTTGCTAATCGCAAATAAGGAATCTGTAGGAATCGCATTTAATTTTGCGATTCCTACATGAATCCCGTTTTGCGAGTCTGTAATAGCGATTCCTTATGAATCGCTATTTCAGACTCGCAAAACGGGTCTTTCATGAATCTGGCCGATAGGCTTGTAAATCAGTCTTTGACATTCCCAGGTTGATTGGACAAGCCAAAATTCGGTTGGAGTTTGGTCTCAAAAGACAGTCCATGGTGGTGCAAGGGTCATTTTTTAAATGTATGTATTCCTTGTTTTTATCTGATCCTGACTCTATAGCAAACAATTGCTGGTGTGAAATAAATATTCTGTTTACACAGACGCTTAGAGATCCCATATTTCAACGACTTCCAGTGTTTTGATCTGCAGTCAGGATTTCCAGAAATGACAAAGCACAGCTTTAAAAAGTTTTAATTTAAAAAGATGAAAATTAATTTACTCATTACCGATAAAGTGGCTTTATTGGCAAAAACACATGCTTGGTCAGTGATTAATTCTTATCAGACATTGCGAATTCAGCCCTATTTGGCTGCTTATTTTTCGGCCCATATCAGGAATAAATTTTTTAAATTAAGGCTTATCAGATACCCCTCTAAGGAGGGCATGCCTACATGGATACAACAGTGGCCAACCAGCGAATGTAGACTTTGTGGGTTTGCCGAGTGAAACCTTATTACACATTGTGTGTGCATGTCCAAAATTGCTTATAACACATTGGCCCACATGCATCAATGTCGTCTTTTGCGATTTCTAAATTGCGATAAATAGCGATTTGCAATTTAGAAATCGCAAAAGGCTATGCATGATTATTTTTTTAATTTTTATGCAATTCGGTAGAAATCGCTATTTTTACCGAATCGCATAAAAAATGCGATTTTCAAATTGCGAATTCGCAATTCCCATTCATTCCTATGGGCCAAAAGGCCCATAGGAATGAATGGGAATTGCGAATGCGCAATTTGAAAAGCGCAAATCCTGATTGCATTTCAAGGGTGGTGAGGGGGGTTCAAATGACCCCCCCTGCACCCATGAAATGCTGTTTTCGCATCATGTTGCACACACACATGTCCTAAGGACATGTGTGTCCTTAACATGAATGTTAAAAAAATGCATTTTCAGCGTTATTTTCACTTTTTGCAAATTTACCGAGTAGTTCAACTACTCGGTAAATTTATCCCTCAAATTGCGAATTCGCAATTTAAAAAGTATTCATGCATTGCTTTTAAGAAATCGCAAATTTGCGATTTCTTAAAAGCAATCGCATTTTTAGAAATCGCAAAAATGTTGCGATTTCTAAAAATGCTTGATGCATTCCAAAAAGCATTTTTGGAATCGCAAACGGCCGATTTTAAGGAATCGCACCGTTTGCGACTTCAAAAATGCTTGATGCATGTGGGCCATTGTGCATTAGTAAAACCTTTATTTCTTAAAACTGGGGTAAGTTCTGCTCGCCAGGCCCTTATTTTATGTTTATCAGGTATGTTGATTCCATTGATTAATCAAATGATAAAGTTTTAAACAAGTGCCACAATTACTGAAAAAGGCTGGCCTCTTTAAATTAAACTTGTTGTTTATGCTTTTTCTAAAGGGAAATTCTATAGGATTGCATAATAAAAGGTTACTGGTGTTAGGCACTTGGCACAATGAATTTCTATGCTGCTGTTTTTAGGTTGTTTAAATTCAATACACCTAATTTTTTGTTTTGTTTAACTCAGTGATTTTGTTTTCAGCAACTATTGGGATTTGACTCTAAAGATTATGTGTAAGCACAGATGCACTTTATTGCTCATTTGCACAATGGTTTATAATGTTTACATTTTTATTGAATTTTACACTATGGTTCTATGATGGTCAGTTTTTTAGCTACTTGTGAGATTAGACTCTACAGACCATGTGTAAGCATTTATGCCCTATTTTGTCCATTTGCACAATGGTACATAATGTTTACAGTTCTTATTGAATTGCTTATGGTACTGCTGGATCATTATATGTTACTTTTACTTTGACTAATAAACGACAGTGATAAAGATGTGTATATGTGGTGTCAATGTCCCAGTATGGTATGTAATCAATGAAGCATTTTTGTGTACAGTTGTATAATAATTAGCGAACTAGGGAAATGCAAATGATCCCAGCTAACATATCAAATATTTAAATGATTGATGATTTTTTTTAAATGACATTACTGTTTTAATTGTAATTCTTTTTATTAATCAAACAATAAAGAATTACTCTAGCATCAGCCTGATCACCCAGACTAGATATGTGTAGAAAGGAGGAAGCAAGGTTCGTTAAGGTTGCTTTATTGAGTTTAGAAATAACACATAGATGCCGTCAGCTTATCATCAAGGGGCTCAGCTGCTATCTCAACATTCGATAGCGAGCGCCTGAGCTGTCAGTGCGGTCCATACCAATATGGCTACAAAGGTAGGGGGGAACAAGGAGAAAAGGAGCATACCAAGTTACAACACATCATCCTCCCTAGGGAAAGAGGAAAGTGTGGGGGAAATGGAAAACAGGGGAAAACACTGGGGGAGGAGAACGGGTGAGGGTGACGTGGGGGCGAATCTCCTGCCCCACCATAGCCGTCCCACTTCTCTCGCAGCAGGCCCACAAAACATTATACTCCAGTAACATAGCTGCTCATGTTCTCATTATGTACTGTTTATGCCAGTTGGGGGGAATCCTAAGTCTATCGCTCTTCCTGTGCTGTATGTCCCCATCCTTGATGTCTCCACCCCCCACTCCTCTTGGTCCTGACCTGGCTTCAAAACCCTCTGTGGGCACCACCCGGTCATGGCTCCATAACCTTCCATCCTCCATGACCACAGTGTTCCTCTTTGGCCTACAGATAGCACTGGAGGCATAGTATTTTTCATCGCCTTTTCTTAGTCTTTCAGGTTTCCTGATGTAGACTTTTTGTCCTTGCTGAAACTCCCTCTCCTTGACTCCCCACTTCCTGTCGTACCACTCCTTGTATTTCCTTTGACTGGCTTCGATCCTCTTCTTGATCTCTTTGGGATCGGCTTCCTCCATTTGCTTCCTTCCCATCCAATTGGGAGTCAGCTTTGTTCCCGCTTTCCTCCCTCTCAGTAACTCGAAAGGAGTACATCCTGTGGTTGATTTCGGGGTGGTGTGGTATGCCCACAGCATGTCTCTTATAGCTTCTCGATGTTTTCTCCTGCCTGGTTAGCCAGCTGCATGCACTCTTTCAACATGCGGTTAACTCTTTCCACTTTGCCATTTGCCTTTGGGCAATATAGTGGTGTGCGGATGTGGGTTATGGAGCAGTCTTTCAGAAACTCCTTCATTTCTTCGGAGATAAGTTGCACCCCATTATCCGTTACCAGTGTCAACGGAATGCCTTCTCTCGAGAACACCTCCTTCATAAATTCAATGATCGTCTTTGTGTTCACGTTGTGGACCATCTTGCATGTGATCCAGCTGGAATAGTAATCCACCAGGACTAGTAGGTACCAATCCTGAGGCCCTTTGCCATGAACAGGTCTGGCTATGTCGAAGCCTAGCTTGTCCCAGGGAATCTCTGGAACTTCCACGGGCGACAGCGGTGCCCATCTAGTGACTTTAGACTTGTCGCTCAGGCTGCATGCGTAGCAGTCCCGTACCTTGTCCTCCATTTCGCTGTCCATGGCAGGAAACCAGTAATCCATCCGTAATCTAGCTTTGCTCAGACTGCGGCCCAGATGACCTTCATGCGCCAGCTCCACGATCTGGTTCCTTAAAGCCTCCGGCGGAACAAGCTTCCCAGACTTGAGTATAAAGTTTCCTTCAATGGAAAGATCATCCCGCACATTCCAATATGGCTGGATGTCGCTCTCCATGTCTTTACACTTCTTTGGCCATCCCGTGAGGATAAGTTTTTTCACTTTTTTCATAACTTCATCCTGCTCCATCTGGGTTACCCAAGCATTCTTCTCCACTGCTGCTAGGCTTACTTCCAGAATGGATTCACCACTCTGCTCTTCCTCCTCCTCTTCATCGGTTGGTGCTCTCTATAAAAAATCTGCAACCCTGTTCTGTTGCCCCGGAATATATGTCACCCTGAAATTATATGCTTGTAGGCCTACAGCCCATTTGGCTATACGGGGTGTCATGCTTCCCATGTCTTTCTTGGTGAAGAGTGAGACCAGGGGTTTGTGGTCCGTCTGTACTTCAAACGCAATACCCCATATGAAGAATTTGTAATGACGGATCGCCCAATATACCGCCAGTGCCTCCTTCTCAATGGTCGAGTAATTAGCTTCTGATGAAGTGAGGGTCCTTGATGCAAAGGCCACAACTTTGATATTGCTTCCCTCTCTTTGCGCTAATGTCGCCCCAATGCCTCTGTTGCTTGCATCTGTCGATATGATAGTGACTTCATTTGGATCGAATTTTCCAATGTACGGGGCTTCAATGATTGCCCTCTTTATGCTCATCATGGCCGTCTCTTGTTCCTTCCCCCACACAAAACACTATCCTTCTTAATCAAGTCTCTTAGAGGCTGCGACACCATGGCAAAGTCCTTGATAAATTTAGCCATGTACTCAGCGAGCCCTAAGAACGATAGTATATCCTCCTTGCCTTTGGGTGTGGGAGCGTCTCTCACCGCCTTGACTAAATCGTACTTAGGTTTTATGCCTTCCTCTGATAAGGTGTGTCCCAGGTAATCCACCGAGCTTACACCTAGCTTGCACTTGCTTGGTTTGGTGGTGAATCCTACTTCTTTTAGCTTCTCCAACACCTTCTTTGCCATCTCTTTATGTTCTACCTCGCTACCTCCATAGATCAAAATGTCATCTTGGAAACAGATGGTCTTCTTGCAGTCCTTCAGCACATGTTGCATGACTCTTTGGAAGGCCGCAGACGCAGACGCCAAACCGAAAGGCATGCGCTGAAACTTGAAGTTTCCGAAAGGAGTGGTGAAGGCTGTTAAAATTTGCGATTCAGGATGTAGTTTGATTTGGTAGTAAGCTGAGGAAAGGTCTAAGACGCTGAAAAATGTTGCCCCCCTGATAGTGCTCAACATTTCACTGATTCGAGGAAGTGGAAACCTATCCACCAGGATGTTCGCATTTAGATCTCTCAGGTCCACACAGAGCCTTATGCTGTTCCCTCCATCCTTTGCCGTGATCACAATAGGAGCTAACCATGCTGAGCTCTCTATTTCGGTGATAACTCCTTGGCTGACTAACCTTTGAAGTTCTTGCTGCAGTGGTTCTCTCATTCGCAACGGTATCGATCTTGTCTTGTGCACTACTGGTACTGCCTCCTTCTTGAGAATAATCTTGTGCATGTAGTTTTTGAATACTCCTAACCTTTCGCTGAATACCTCCTTGAACTCTTCAGTAAGGTTCCCTGATATGCCTTCTGGGTTGATAAGTAACACCTGCTCCTTGTTATTTGGGTCTAGTTTCATGCCCAACTCCTTCTGGTGTTTCCAGCCCAATAAGGTCGAACCACTAGTGGACACATACACCTTCCCCACAGTGTGCCTGTCTTTAAATGCAATTCTCATTATTACCATTCCCTCTAAGGGGATTTTTCCCTTGTTATACCCCTTGGGACTGATATCCGCTTGCAACAATTTTACGGGATGACTGGCAAATTTTTTTTCAAATAAATTTTTGTCAACCAAGGTTTAGGGAGAACAGGAATCAGCATACATACTGAACTTTATACCATCAAGTAGAACATCACATTTGGGATAAATGTCATCATTATTTCCCTCTTCTTCTTCTACCTGAAAGATATAGGATTTCTCCCCCTCCTCATCCTGAGGATACTCCTCAATGGCATGTACCGTCTTGCTGGGTGCCCTACACACTTTAGAAAAATGCCCCCATCTGTTACACTTCCTGCATTGTACATTTCTCGCTGGACATTTCCAGTTGTTGGCTAAGTGATTAGAACTACCACACTTGTAACACAACATATTTCCTGTCTTACTACGAACCATCTCTTTACTCTTGTCCCCCACTTTACAAACAGTTTCTCCCTCCTGGTGTCCCTTGATCTCTGCCCTCTCTTTGTTTGTCCCCTCCTGTGGCTTCATTTCTCTCATACACCTCGCCATGTGTTCTAGACCCTTAGCTATGTTGATGGCTTCCTCTAAATTAGGGTTCTTAGTGAGTAATTCCTCTTGTGTTTTAGTATCATTTGTACATCTCACCAGTTGATCTCTTATCAACGAGTCAGTTAGTTGCCCAAATTCACATGTGGCTGATAATCCTCTCAACACTGCTATGTATGCACTCACTCTCTCCTCCTTCTTCTGTGCCCTCTTAAAAAACTTATGTCTTTCCATTACCACATTTATTTTCTCTTTAAAGTGTGCTTCTAGCTCCCTCAATGTGCTCTCATAGACATTTACACCCTCTTCTACTTCTTCTTGTTCATCCTCCACCATTCTTCCAGTAATATCCTGATATATTTTCCTACCATGTGTGCCTAAATTGTGGAGAAGTATGTGCTGCTTCCTTATGTTATTATAATTACTTCCTCCAATGGCTATAAGATAGGATTTGAATATGCCTTCCCACCTCCTCCAGGGAATGACTGGTTCCCCCAATTCATTCAGGAAAGGCGGTGGCTGGCTCATTCCTGCCCCCGCCATTGCATATACAACTGTGATCCTGTCCCAATGCTTCTTGAAAATGAACTGGACAGCAATGGTAGGTAAATCTGTAGGTGAACTCCTGACAGCTGTGATTCAACCCAAAAACTCCTTGAAAATGAGCTGGACCGAAATGGTATCTAAAACTGTGGGGAAATCCTCAGGGAACTACTTTCTTTGCAGACAATCTGGTTAAAAATACATGTTTTTACCACCAACACAAACACAGTTCCCCACACCAAAATAGGATTCTCCCACCATAGCAGGTATATATTTCCTCTACAAGTCCCCTTTCTTTTACTACAGTTATAGTCTTTAATAACCAATAGAGCAAGTCTCCTCCCCGTTTGGCGGGAACTTCCTGTGTGGGGCGTCTGACTGAACAGTTCCTGTCGGACTCGAGCTGACTGAGAAGGGGTAAGCCTACTCCTTTTACTTTGTTCCGTTAGTCGTGCTGCTCATAACTCCCCCAAATCAACAGTTTTCTCTTCTATGCTCCTGACCAATTTCAATAAATCGGCTAAAGATCCGTGTTGCGCCGGATGATTGTCTCTCGTATTTCTCCTCACACGCGCCTGCCCTGCGCTGCCGTTAGGATAGGACTGGCGCGTCTTCCTCACGAACGCCGGCTCATGCTCTACGCATAACTTAATGATAAACACCACCCAGGTGTAAGACGATAACTGCCTGTTCCTTTCTTCGACACTCGCCTCCTTCCCACTCCGTCATGCGCCACCGATAGTGAAGTCCCTCTCAACTCGCTGCGCTTGTTACCATGCGCCCCCCTTGTGCCCGATAAGACACTCGAGAAAACACTTTCCTTCCGTTTTTCTTTACGCTGCAAGCCCCCACTGACACGCTGATGCTAACTTCAAATTTCAATTTCAAAGTCCATACACTTTTCTTCATGCGCCAATAACATGCCGCCAGCGCTAAAAACACTGCATAAGTAACACTTAGCTCCCTTCAGTAGCTAGCGGTTCACGCCGATGATTCTTCACTTCAGATAAGCTTTTAAAAGTCACTCCAGGGGGACGGCATCCTCTGTCCCTGGCACAGTCTCCTCACCTCGTCGCCAACAGGAGAAAGGAGGAAGCAAGGTTCGTTAAGGTTGCTTTATTGAGTTTAGAAATAACACATAGATGCCGTCAGCTTATCATCAAGGGGCTCAGCTGCTATCTCAACATTCGATAGCGAGCGCCTGAGCTGTCAGTGCGGTCCATACCAATATGGTTACAAAGGTAGGGGGGAACAAGGAGAAAAGGAGCATACCAAGTTACAACAATATGTTATGGGCCCAATAGACCACCCAAGTGGAAGCAGGAGTGGGGGGCTCAATGGCTTATAAAAAATATAAAAAAGATCGATCTAGAGGATAAAAATAACCGTCACTCTCAGACCACTAAAAGATGTTTTAATAGGGGTTGCCTTTCGATGCCTCACTAGATTGTGACCAGTAGGCTGATGGGACCACACCCCCATGGCAACATACAGGGTCTCTGAAAACTATCAATAACGGAGCACGTTTGACTAGCTGAATTCTAGCTTAATTACCAAACAACAAGGTTCTTACAAAACAGGTAACAACCAAAACAGCAAGTGCACCAATGTTCTTTGTCAGCCTTCATGACCCAGAAGGAAAAAGGACGTTTTCAAACTTGTGTCAATGTAAGGAAAGAAAACCCATGGGCCCTCAGCGAGGGGTCTGCCTAATACCTGCATGGGTGCACCGTCCTAACATAAAACAGACCCTTCCATTATGGGGCAGAATTCCAATTCGGCAGAAGAAACACAGTCACTGGAGTAACACAGATGGCTCCAAAGGCAATCACAACTGAACTGCGATATTACGACAGAAGTTATGTATACTTGGATGTTTGAGTACGATCTACCTATTATGGGTATTCCCACACCTACTTACCATTGAGGAGCTGCTGGGGTAAACGAGATTCACAAATGGGAAACTGCAGCGCCTGCATAGACCTCTTGTAGAAAAATAGACATATTGATGTACATAAGCAACGTTCATTTCCCTTTTCCCACTCCTCTTCCTGCGCATATCCTAAATACCGTAAAGCATTTAACTACATCCTACTGCCGGCAAAGGCCTGTACCCGTGTATACATGACAGCCATTTTAGGCACCCTGGCCCTTTTTGCCCGCCTAAGATTAGAATCACTGGCTCCCCTTCCGCGTGTATTCAAAATCTCTCTCTCCCTCACATGCATAAACCATGAAGCCCTCTCCCTCTGCACGACCCCGCTGTGAAAGGCAACTCTCCCCCTTGACTCGCACAAAACCCCCTATTCCATCTTGGAGAGGCATCCTTTGCCTTAGCAGACATAGCCCTCCCCCAGCTGCACCTGACTGCCCCCGCTCTCATGTACGGGTCATAAGATCTCTCTCGCTCTCTGTGTGACTCTGTCCTTGTGTCCACCCTGGCTACCCCTCCCTTCTCCTCACGTAAACAAGTCATAAACCCTCTTCTTACGCAGAGCCCTGTCCTTGAGGGTCACGGCCGCGCCTGACCAGCACCTCCTTCCCTTCCATGAATGCCCCTCTGTTGACAAGCCTTCCCTCCGCACTCAATTGTCCACGCGGCATTAATACCACTCCTTTGATGACCCTTTTTCCCCCGAGTCCGGCTGACCACATATGTCCGAGGCCATCGCCTGAGCCAGGAGATACCATTTACTGCCCTTATTGTATGAAGTCACTCCTCTTCAAAGGATCCTCTATTGGTCTTAGCCACCCCCACCCCTTGGGCTATGATCAGGCGTACACATCCTGCAAAACACTCAGTTGCGTGATTGACCTCCCCTCTTATCAGCAGGTCAAGGGCCCCCATTGTGAATGTATATGGGTAGGATCACCACGAGGATTATGGGGATGTCTTTCCTTTTGCGTCACACCGTCCTGATTGTGTTATCATGTGTTCTGTAGAGTATAAAAAGCCAGAGTCTCAGCTCACTTGTTAGAGCACCTCCCGAAAGACACTGTGTTTCGTGTCCGAAATGACTGGCTCTCCTCATGAGTAATAAACTCTGCTCTTGATTCCTGCTTCCAGCGCCCGTCTCTTTATTTTGGTAATTACTCAACATGGGAACTAAGGCGGTTTGCGCCAGCAGCCTGGGCATCGATAGGAAGATGGTTTTCATTTTCCACAATTGGCGCCCAACGCGGGGCCCATCAGTGACATAGGGTTCGGTAAGAGAGATCCAGACGAAGAAGTGAACGTCTAAATGATCGGGGCATGCCTGCCTTGAGAGGGCCCTCGCCCGGCGGCCGATCGACAGAACTTCACCAATTCTGAACGGACCTCTCTTCAAGTGACCTATTGTCCTGACTGGAATCCCACAGGAATGCTACATGGAGTAAGAGAACGATCGGGCGCTGGAGGAGGAAGTCGAAGAACTATCCGTATGGTCCGGTCCGGGTAAGATTAAGTAGGGTGTTTTTACGCCTGATTGGTAGGGTGGCTCTGTCCACCTGATTGATTGATTGTTTGTATTGAAAACCGGTATTTGTATACTGGCATTGTTGGTATTGGTTCATTTAGCTCTGAGGGCTACTTGACATATTGGTTCTCTTTTGAGAACGAGACATTCTCTGTTTGCAAACAGCGGCGAATAGGAACGTCGTCCCTCTTTGCAGATAGAGAAGGGTAGGTAATGTAGACTTTTGTCCCCGGTATTAAGCCGTCATGCCTACCTTTCTCCCCACTGGATTGTTTGAAGTCGATTAATAATCGATTGTTGTTCTTTTGAGATCTTCCCTGTCTACAAACTGAGACGAGTAGAAATATTCTGTCTTCCTTTTTGGATAGCGAAGGGCAGGTAATGCAGACTTTTGTCCCCGTTGTAATCCGTCATGCCTGTTTTTCTCCCCACTGATTGATTGAAAACCTGGACATTGTTGTTCCAGGCATTGTTTCGTTTGAGGTATTTTCCGCCTGCAAACAACGTGGAATAGAGATATTCTATCTAGTCTTTGCAAGCAGAAAAGGGTAGGTTATGCCCCTTTGTGAATTCGTCAGTCCTACCCACTCCCCACTGGTTGGTTATTGTGGGGTAGCTCGCATGGTCCGCCCAGGAGACTACTCTTATGGAGGACATATGCTCTCTACTCATGGGCCATTTAGTAGAAATAGACCGACTGGTCCGTCCAGGAGGCTACCCTGGTAAATGGAAGTACATCGCTCGGTCCGTCCAGGATGATACCCTAATGAAGGAATATATGTTCCCCTTTTGATCGATAATCTCGTTCCACCCCGGACCATTTATTGGAGGGGACTCGTCTGGTCCGTCCAGATGTACCACCCCACCCCCCCAGTGAAAAGGACACATAAAAATATGAAGTGATCACCGTTCCCTACTAACAGAAAGCTTTAGCTCGAAACACGCTAAGGAAGAGAAAGAAAAATAAAAAGGAAATCAGGCTAAGTCAGTAACCCCCTGATGAGCTTTTGACTTCACTAAAAATAAGAAACATTAGAAATAGTTCGTAACAAGAAATATAAAATGGCGAAAAGTTTGACAGCAAAAATAGCCACGAGGCAGCTAGGCTTCACTGCCTGTTCCTGCTCCCAACATGCCTGCCTCATTGCCCGCCACGCCCAAATAACGGTCACATGAAATAGAAACAATCAAATAGGTACCTACCCCCATTCCGGAAAACTCCCGAAGTGCAACAGGTCCGCAGTTACGCCCATCCGGAAGGCGAGGCCTCGAGGTACGAGGGTCCCGCCTGACCACGATCGGGAGGAGATGATGTTGGGCAGGCGGTCCAAAGAATGGCAGAGTCCTCTCCTTCTCTCCTCTTCCGCTGCCCTGCAGGCCACGGGGGGGGGGGGCTGTCTTGCCTCAGCCACCGACCACCCCCCCCCTTCTGTCTCTCGCCTGGTCTGACCCACGAAGAAGGCAGAAGCCGAAGGCGAGAACGGCGGCGAATCAAGTAGTCCCGCCACATTTCGAATTCGCCGCATGCCATCGCCTGTTTGTCAAAGGCCGAAGCCAAGGCGAAAACGGCGGCAAATCAAGTAGTCCTGCCACATGCCAAATTCACCGCATGCCGCCGCCTGCATAGGCACAGGTAGTCCCGCCACATGTCAAGGAAAAGGGGGGGGCTGTCTTGCCTCAGCCGCCGACCACCCCCCCCCCCCATCATCAATGGCTGGCATGGCCGATATCGAAGACGACGGAGCCGAGGAACGGCGCGGGGTCGCTGGAAGGGGGAGGCGGCGCGAACGACCCTCCCCCACCTCCCTCCAGGTGGAGGCTTCCAGCGACACCCCAATGCTCTTACTTAAAGAGGGTCAACATCATAAAGCGGTCTTCTGCCCAGGACGGTCACTCGCTCCATATCGCCTCTCCTCGACCTTGAAGATTCTATAAGAGCTGGGGGGCCCCCGACCCCCTGCATGGGTGCCCCCGCCCCCTTCACCGGGAACCACGACATCGGTGCAACTCCTGCCGGCGCCAGCCTCGGATTAGAACTGGCTAAAATGCAGCCACGGCACAGACTTGTTCAGTTCCGGAGGAACACCAGGATGACCCGGTAGGAAAATTGTTGCCGCCCTTCCCACTCTTTGACTCATGGTCCATATTGTTAGACTGTTAACCTTATAGCACGAAACTTTTTGAATTCCCAACGGAAGGCTCTGGGCCAACCATGCAAGACTAGAGACATCCTGACTGTGCTGGAACTCGCCTGACCCCACCCAAAATGGCGCCGACACAAAATGAGAGTTTTTGAATGAACTTTATTGTACCATGACCTTGCAACTTTTTAACCCCGAGATATATATATATATAACGTTTTGGATAATGAAAGTAGATATGAAGGATATTGAGCATGTGCTTGGACAATGAATTGACTTAGGGTGGGTACTGATTATGAGTTGGAAAATGAATTGGTGTAATTTAGATAAAGAATGAGTATTGGATAATGAATTATGAATTGATTAATAATGAATTTTTGACATGCATCATGTCTGCTCTGTAAGGTAATTTCAATACGATTTTATTTGCACTGCTGCACTTTATGAAATGAACTGCTACCAATTCCGTTTATTAAAAGTATTTTGAAGGAGAAAGCATGGTCGTTGCAGTTGCATTAATAAGTTTTGTAATGCCTTACTACTGCGAGCGAAGATTAAGTATGATGATGGATGTAGATCAGAAGGGATCAGATATTTGGCAGCTACCTTATGTGCCACAAGCAACCGGAAAAGTGTTTTCAGATACCCTTAAAAATGACACCACAGAAAATGCCTTCTGACCGTCACCCTTGCACCCGATAAAGACGGTTACGACCAGGTAGCTCATGTAGATACTCAGATCGTCAATGATTATCTATATGACACCACTGGTCCCTCTGGGCTGAAATGCCGAAGGGGCAAGGGAATGCGGTACGAGGAGATAGGGCGAGTATATGGTAGGTAAAACATTTTCGAACTACTGCATGATGATGTGCTTTGAATGCTGCCCCCCCCCTACCCCTTCTTTTCCTCCCTTCTGCAGGTCACGTCAGAACGTCGACTGAAGTATGAAAGAGCGACGGTCGGACCACCGACGAAAAAGGGAAAAGGGGAAATCTGTGTTTAGTCGTTATAACAGATAAACTTTTTAAAGACGTAGGCTTAACATGACTGTTCCTCCTTAGGACATAGCGACTGAGAGGATGGACTGACATAGAAACTGGACAAGTACTGAATGACGAAAAATTGACTAGAAAAGACGTGCTAAATAATGTAACTGGACGTTTGACTAGGTAGGGAAAGGACAAAGAAAAATTATACAGGTAAGGGTTGCCACGGCACCACCCGTCTAGGAAGTTAGAAATATTGCTGATGTTCAAGATGCACTACCCCCTTTCTCACACTCTTATAGATATAGCCAAGCTGCCCGACTGTTCTCCCGATCAATGCTTGCCGTTGCCTCAGCCTGGAGAACTTCCCACCACAGGAGGGAACAGAAAAATGGCTTAAGATCCAACCATGGGTAACTAGCACGACCAGGTTAATCACTGATCGACCAGCCGAGGTGTGAGTATTGGTAATTGGGAACGCTCGCAGGCGTGACAAGCGAGAAGGGAAAGGGGGGAAGGGTAGAAAGAGCAAGCACATAGATAAAACAGGATAGTAAAGATACGTAGGATATACGGATAAAAACAGATGTTGTAGGCTAACAATTGTTTCCTGTCTTGTCGTGAATGTCTTATATATGTGTAATACATGTGCCGTCCTCCCTGTCTGAGTTTGTGTATAATGTACGGATTTATGTCTTCCCTCTGTCTGTATCTGCATGTTACCTAACCTTTGCTGTTCCGTGTTGTGAGCGCACTAAATGACCTATTTTTGTACACGTCTCTCTCTCTCTCTCTCTCTCTCTCTCTCTCTCTCTCTCCCTACATGTCATACGTGTACCGAATGGCTCGTTTAGATTGCTGGCGACTCTCACTCTCTATGAGAGTCTGCCTATTCTCTCTCTTTCATTTGTAAAATTGTGCCCCACCGGCATCAGTCTGATTTGATATATATTAAACGCAAAGGTGTTCAGCGAAAATTGGCCGAAACTTAAAATAAATTGTATCTCGCCATATTACTGCCTCTCCTTTCTGCAAAAATGAATGAACTTGAATTGGCTGAGAAGGAAAGGACAGGTAAGACGACTAAAGTCCCCCAAATCTGGCCACTTATAGGGGAACTGTATGTCAATGGCACCTTATGTCTGTTCTTCAGAGGCGAACGCCAACGACCAGATTGAACTCCCAACGCCCGGATTGCCCCACCCCTTTTTTTTTTTTTGCACCCAAGCGCAAGCGCCCGAAGCATCCCCGCCCCATTTTTCGGTAAACCCCAATTGCTGTCCCGAATATAAACTTGATACACATGAGTAGTTGTTGACCCTCGAGAAGACCCTGTTTTGCCTGACTCTCGATAATAGCACCCCCGCCCTGTTCAAAAAGGATAGCCAGTCCTGATGGGAAATGTTCTGTAAAATGCTATATATGATGTAATGCACAGTTGATGGGAACCTCACTTGATTTATAAATAAGACGATGAATAGACCTGCCATGAGCCCAGTAGGAATACTGACACGTGCACTGCTTGGTAATGGACCTCTGACTACTGTGACCAATGAGCGTATAATTGAGGGAGGAATTCAGCATGCATAGATATCTTCTTTTGCCATTTCACTGAAACATTGTCTTGTACCTATTCAAAGATTCACGATCACCGAAGGAGATGGGTCGGAAGTGACGTACAGCCTGGCTGCGGATCTTGGGACTCGTGTGACCTCGACCAAAGGTGGAGCCGTAGAAAAACAGGATACAGGACGAGACCGCAATTTCAACGTGGAAAATGAAAAACGGTGGGCCGCCTTGAAGCCCTCCGTCTGCTGAACCCACGCGTGCCTGGAGTCTCCGTCCCCCTTCTTTGGGCCCGATTGACGGGCCTGCCTGCTTGTTATCCTTTGCTCCCTTGGTCCCTTTTGCGTGTCCCAGGAACTCTGACCCAGCTCCACCCTCTCCCCTATCGACTATTTGAACCACACTCACCCTCTTCTCCACGTGACTTTTTGCCAAAGGAACGAACTGCATTCCACTGGGAATAGGGTGCTGCCATAGAACTGTGGGCGCCGAGCATAAGGCGCCGCCAACCGGATTGTTTAGGGAACAGGACTGTGGTCTAACAGCAGAAGACTGACCGCACCCTGCAACGCGAAAGGATAAGAACAGAGCTGGACCCATAGCTCCACCGCCGGTGCTCAACAGCGCCAACGAAAGTACTTGGACTAGAGCCTACCAGTGATGGCTCACTGACAAAAAGACACTGGGACGAAGAAATATTGTATTTGAGCTGAATTCCGCTCTCATCAACCTGGTCAAAACTGTTCATTGGTTACATTTTTAGTCAGAGACATTTATGCTATGTAGTGCTTTGAAATGATAGGAACTCGACAAATGCAATCTCCTATGTGCCGTGTTCTGCCAAACACATCAACTGTCCATGATTATATACCATATGCTAATATTGACAAATGCTAATTCTGCGACCGTCCCTGTTTATATGTACCATCATCGATCACGAAAATGAACTTTTGCTATGTAAAAAGGGGCGACTGTAGAAAAATAGACATATTGATGTACATAAGCAACGTTCATTTCCCTTTTCCCACTCCTCTTCCTGCGCATATCCTAAATACCGTAAAGCATTTAACTACATCCTACTGCCGGCAAAGGCCTGTACCCGTGTATACATGACAGCCATTTTAGGCACCCTGGCCCTTTTTGCCCGCCTAAGATTAGAATCACTGGCTCCCCTTCCGCGTGTATTCAAAATCTCTCTCTCCCTCACATGCATAAACCATGAAGCCCTCTCCCTCTGCACGACCCCGCTGTGAAAGGCAACTCTCCCCCTTGACTCGCACAAAACCCCCTATTCCATCTTGGAGAGGCATCCTTTGCCTTAGCAGACATAGCCCTCCCCCAGCTGCACCTGACTGCCCCCGCTCTCATGTACGGGTCATAAGATCTCTCTCGCTCTCTGTGTGACTCTGTCCTTGTGTCCACCCTGGCTACCCCTCCCTTCTCCTCACGTAAACAAGTCATAAACCCTCTTCTTACGCAGAGCCCTGTCCTTGAGGGTCACGGCCGCGCCTGACCAGCACCTCCTTCCCTTCCATGAATGCCCCTCTGTTGACAAGCCTTCCCTCCGCACTCAATTGTCCACGCGGCATTAATACCACTCCTTTGATGACCCTTTTTCCCCCGAGTCCGGCTGACCACATATGTCCGAGGCCATCGCCTGAGCCAGGAGATACCATTTACTGCCCTTATTGTATGAAGTCACTCCTCTTCAAAGGATCCTCTATTGGTCTTAGCCACCCCCACCCCTTGGGCTATGATCAGGCGTACACATCCTGCAAAACACTCAGTTGCGTGATTGACCTCCCCTCTTATCAGCAGGTCAAGGGCCCCCATTGTGAATGTATATGGGTAGGATCACCACGAGGATTATGGGGATGTCTTTCCTTTTGCGTCACACCGTCCTGATTGTGTTATCATGTGTTCTGTAGAGTATAAAAAGCCAGAGTCTCAGCTCACTTGTTAGAGCACCTCCCGAAAGACACTGTGTTTCGTGTCCGAAATGACTGGCTCTCCTCATGAGTAATAAACTCTGCTCTTGATTCCTGCTTCCAGCGCCCGTCTCTTTATTTTGGTAATTACTCAACATGGGAACTAAGGCGGTTTGCGCCAGCAGCCTGGGCATCGATAGGAAGATGGTTTTCATTTTCCACACTCTAGTATGTCACCTACAATTACACTGAACCAAACATTAGCATCCTGCATTCACTACATAGCAACCTCCTACATAACACTTGGTATATGCCCGCAGTTGGCAGCCAAGCATCAGCTAGGTCATGTTATGTATGTTAGCTAATCGCACATACAGTAGGCGCAGATAGGCTTTACCTGTCTCAAGAGGTAGCCCCCGAAAAAGCAAAGTGCCTCGTTCACCTTTACTTATGTAGGATAAGAGCCAAGATACAGCCTAACAAGTTAGAGCCACATGGAGTATGTGTGAACCTGACCCAATACGACACCAACCCAACAGTGTTATACCTTTTTACTGAACCAATGATATCCAAACTGAGCTGGACAGGATGCGTAGTATGGGCACCATAAGGGAAGATACTGTTTGGCCCCAAGATTTCTCAGAGAAGAGATTCTTGGAAGAAGCATAATCCTCAACTCCATGCACAACCACATCCACTCCAGCATCCATCTGTGGACCGAGTGGCCCTTAGCGTATCTAGGAGGTGTTCTTTAACAAGTGGTCTCCCAACAAGAAATTCCTGTGTAGGGCCGTCCAGCCCGGGGATAAAAAGGAGAATGGGTCGCTTGAGGGAGGGTTCAATGAAAGTATGGCTAACCCCTGTCAGGAAATCTGGGACACCGTGGTGGGTAGATACACTCGGCTAGAAGGGAAGGATCAACCGCGGATTGCACAGAACCTTACACTGTTGTTTACTGGAACATTAGAGAGCCATTACCAACAGGGATTTTAGTTACAGCACAGCGAAACACTTTTCTGAAAAACATGCAGGAGATAGGACGCAGGCCAAGTACTTGGCCCTGGACACAGTCATTACTCACTACTCACTAAAGAGGTGGGAATCGACTTGTGTCATCATGCAGACTCGAATCCTGATTCATTTTACAGTGTGGTACCAAATTTCACAATCGCCTCAATGTTGAGGAAATTCACTCTCATTTGTTAGTCATTTGTATCAAAGGATCATTCCTTACATATTATTCTTGTTGCACCTCTAGTTTGCTTTTTCTGATTAACCTTTTAGGAATTTTATTTTTTGTAAAACAGCTAGATCTGTATGTTTGGGCATTATACTCAATGATTGTTTTTTATCCTCACTATTAGCATCTTGATGGTGCATTATCGAATTCAATGTTTCTACGAAATATGGGTCATATTATGGTTCTAATTTTATATCTGATTTTATCTTCTATAGGAAGTGAGTGACATAGGATCAAGGATCCCCCTGACCCACCAATGTTAAAGTTATGTGCACAGGGATGGAGAGATGTTCCAGTGAACACCTGCTGCTCCTAGTTTTCATAGTCAATTTTTAAAGCGAGCTAAAAGAATCGAATGCGGCTATAATAAAGTACTACACCTTTATTCAAGAGGCATTTCATCCTAGGTGATTTACACAGAGATAGAGATGAGAGCACTTAACATGTTGGGTACTATACCCGGGTTACTTACGACATATTGTCAATCTGCCTGGAAATTTTGGTACCAGTAAAGTTATGGCAATTTGAAACATTCTTTATTGAGATGGATCGCGTGTTCACACAAATGAATTTATTTTGTCAATGATTTACTGCCACAAGATTTGCCAAGATAATTATTTGTAAGATTGTCTCTTGATGTAAAATTACCATTTGATGTTGATGATGCATGCTGTAAAAATGTTTTACCGATACAAGCGTTGTGCGTGATGCAAACTACTGCACCTTTAAGAACTCCATGAACCCAGCTGGGAGTCATGTGATCAAGACCACAGCAACATTTCCATGATATAGAGAAATGTAATCTTAATTTATTTGAAAACACCCTTTATTTTCAAGGAACAAGGCAAGGTAATATTAGGCCGATTAGCTCATAAGGCTGCATATAGACAACTCCTCAAAAAACTAGTGCCATGCCTTTAAGATCTCCAGGCTCCCATCATGCCCCCACAGGAGACAGGTCAGTTCTTTTTTCTGGCTCCTTCTCTGAGGATCCTGGAGCATTGAGCTTGTTGGTTAGTGGATTTCTGTCATTAATTGGTTTCGAGAAGTTGCATTTTCTTTACTTAATTCGATGTCTTATCGTACAAGCTGTACTTTTCTACCATTTTTTCTGACTTCCCTGTTATTTTCTGGTTAGATATGTTAGCACTGTCTAATAAGTGTCCTTCATGTGGGAAGAAAATGGCTAAATGTGACCCACACTCGGTCTGTATTGTGTGCTTACGATCCTCACAAAGACCTGACAAGTTTTACTACTGCCAGCAGTTCTCCAGAAGGACGCTTTGTGACAGGGAAAGGATCAAACTGTATACCATGTAGGAGAGAGTAAAAAGGTCTACAAGTGGCCGGGAAAGACATCCTTCTAAAGAGCCCACCTCTCAAGTAAGGTCTGAGCATAAGAAAAGGGTGAAAAAAGAAGATATCAGTCAGGTTCGCCTTTGAAAGAGAAAAGATCGATGTCAAAGATTCCCCTATGCTCACCATTGGCTTTCAAGTCGACAGGAAGAACTTTACAGCTGTTGATGCCAAAAGATGAATCACCGTTGAAGTGCCCGGCGCCAGGCATGTCGAAGCCAAGTAAGTCTAAGTCTAGACAAGCATCAGCTACTCACCGTCTGACGTTGACTGTTCCTCGTCGATGGTCCAGGTCAGCTTCACCTCCGACGACAGAACACAGACGCTCGACGTCGAAGTCACACCGAAATGGGTGGTCGCCATCGAGGTCCCTTGTGCCGACGTCAAAGACACCACCTAAGTTGAGGACACCGCAGAGGTCTAATACGCCACCGACATCAACACCACCTCCAACGTCGAAGACTCCACCGATGGCAGGTCATGGTCAAAGACGCTCCGCTTCACCATCGCCGACGTCAGGGCGAGTTCGATCGATGCCCAGAAGATTACCGTAGAGAAAATTGCTGTAGAGAAGATCGCCATTGAGAATGTCGACGTCGAGACCTCTCTCCTCTCACTCGCCTCTGCCAGCAAAGAGGCAGAGATTGACTCGTTCACCTGTACCAACGTCGAGAAACCCTTCGACATCGAGGGATATTCAAGAGGTGGAACCTCAGGAACCGACATCGAGGAGTGCATCATCCTCTCCGGGCCTGAGAATTGTTCAAATTACGCTGGGGGGTTCCCCGGTTCGAGAACAACATACACCTCCGATTAACCTAACCTCAAGATGGCTGAAGAGTGTAAAGGAGTGGAGAGTACCAAGACATAGTCCAGGGTCTGACTACTCTTAAATATATTCCCCCTCTTGTACACTTGATAGAGAGGTTTGTCCACCGACGCCAGCCGCAAGATCTCCTCAGAGATCTCCACGACAACAATCTCCAGCTACAAGGAGACGTCAATCTTGGTCGCCTCTTAGGCGCTCCCAGTCTAGATCATGACAATCCCATTCCTCAAGGCCTCAGGAGCATAGACACAGGTCTCCATCATGGTCTACTAACACTTCCAGATCCTTAGTGGCAGACTATTCTCCTACCTTGTCTGCCACTCCTCCCCCCAGAGTGTCACCAGTGGAGGTCCTTTGTAGGGGGGCTGCGAAAGTCAACATCGAGATGGCATCCACGACCCTGTCGGCATCTGTCATCTTTGAAACCCTCCATCACAGGTTGTCCACTAGGCCTCTGCTTCCTTTGGTTCCTGGGCTACTAGAACCGGCACCTCATACCTTTCTCACTCCTGCATCAATAGGAGCAGCGCCACCGTGCTTAATCAAAAAGTACAGAGCCCCAGAAGAGGAGCCACTGGTCCTGAGGTCCGACCTTCCACCAGTCTCTGTCATAGTGTCAGCAGAAAGGAAAGCACACACAGGGGTGTCCTCCTCTGCAGTCCATCCTGATGAAGACAGCAAATCTATTAACTCTACCGGGAAGTGGATGTGTAGCACCTCAGCCTCTTATAAGAAGGTTGCTAGAGCCTCTGCACTCTTAGGACTATATGACCGTTCACTATGGGACTCACTCTCATGGTTCGTTGACAAACTACCAAAAGAAGACCAGCAGGATTTTCAAGAGAGCCTACAAGAAGAAGGACTCATAGAGAACCAGGTCATAAGCGCAGCAGCCGATGCATCAGATCTAGTGGCTCTTGGCTATCCACATGGCATCTGCGCTAGATGCTCCTCCTGGCTGGGACTCAGAGGCCTAAAACCTGAGACCCAACACAGGATTCTAAATCTGCCTTTCAACGGAATTCACTTTATGGCTCTCATGCAGACGGCGAGATGTTCAGAATGAAGTCCGAACTTGACACTCTGAAGACAGTAGGCCTGGAGAAACGTAAGGACTTCAGATACAGATACCGTTCTTATGGCCGCTGCAATACCAATAGAGGGTTCAAACCCCTCACTGGTCATCGCAGCAACATCATGCCAGATCACACTATCACCAGCGCCGCCCTGGATGAGGGGCCTCAAGGCAAACAACCCCCTCTGCTAAACAGCAGCCGAAACAGTGAGATCTTGCTTCCCCCAACTCTGTTATCCACTCTGGTGGGGGAAGTATAATGTTTCATTTGGACGAGTGGCACCCAATCACAAAGGACAGTTGGGTGCTCAATATTGTGCGGAATGGGTACTCCATCAGATTCAAATCCCCACCATCTACCATGCCTCCTCAGAGATCTTCAGTACACCAGCTAAAGCTACTTTGAGTGGATGTCTCCATCTTGTTACAAAAATTACAACATCAACAAGGGATTTATTCCTGTTACTTCTTGGTTCCAAATAAAGGGTGAACCAAGGAGTGCAGGCCTATACTCGACCTCAGACTTTTAAACAAATCAGCCCCTGCACTTTTTAAAATGCATTGCAGTTGTAGCGGCTTTCCTGCAAAAGCAGAAGATGTTCGTCTATCCATATCTAGACGAGTGGGTGCTCTAGAGTGCTTCTCCCAGTCTTCTGCAAGAACACCTGCAATACTGCATTCAAGTTCTAAATCAGTTGGGTCTGCGCGTCAACTACAAGAAGTCAATTCTCAGTCCAACTCAGAGAATCCACTACCTGGGCGCAGCTCTAGACTCCGCAAACGCAAGCGTGTGTCCTTCAGAGGAGATGCTATCCTCAATACTCCACAAATGTTGCGCTCTCCTCCACACGCTTTAGCCCAAGGCCAGACAGGTATCCTCTCTGCTGGGCTCGATGGCATCTTGCATATTCATTGTCCCCAATGTCAGACTACAGATGAGACTGTTACAGCAAGTCTCCAACTGCTGGGAGGACACTATAACTCTTCCCCACACAGTCAAAGTCTCCCTAAGATGGTGAATGCAGAGTCATCATTTGTTGAAAGAAGTTCCATTCCACCAGGAACTCCCCAAACAAACACTCTTCATAGACGTGTCCCTCCCAGGCTGAGGAGCTCACATTGGACCACTTCAGATTCAAGGGACGTGGTCAAAGTAGGAGAAAACCTACCACATCAATATGTTGGAACTAAGAGCTGTACATCTGCCACTCAAAGCGTTCTTTCTCTCCATAAAAACACGTTCCCTGTTAGTTCTCATGGACCACAACTATGTATTACCTGAACAAACAGGGAGGGACCAGATCCAGACCTCTATCTCTGGAGACTCAAACAATTTGGAGGTGGCTACTGGCGAGGAACCTGCTCATATTGGCAATTGTCCTCCCAGGGACTCTCAACATGCATGCGGATGCACGCTATCTTATTTGCGATTAGCAAATAGCTAATCGCAAATAAGGAATTACTCCCCATTCATTCCTATGGGCCTATGGCCCATAGGAATGAATGGGGAGTTATTCCTTATTTGCGATTAGCAATTTGCTAATCGCTAATAAGGAATCTGTAGGAATCGCATTTAATTTTGCGATTCCTACATGAATCCCGTTTTGCGAGTCTGTAATAGCGATTCCTTATGAATCGCTATTTCAGACTCGCAAAACGGGTCTTTCATGAATCTGGCCGATAGGCTTGTAAATCAGTCTTTGACATTCCCAGGTTGATTGGACAAGCCAAAATTCGGTTGGAGTTTGGTCTCAAAAGACAGTCCATGGTGGTGCAAGGGTCATTTTTTAAATGTATGTATTCCTTGTTTTTATCTGATCCTGACTCTATAGCAAACAATTGCTGGTGTGAAATAAATATTCTGTTTACACAGACGCTTAGAGATCCCATATTTCAACGACTTCCAGTGTTTTGATCTGCAGTCAGGATTTCCAGAAATGACAAAGCACAGCTTTAAAAAGTTTTAATTTAAAAAGATGAAAATTAATTTACTCATTACCGATAAAGTGGCTTTATTGGCAAAAACACATGCTTGGTCAGTGATTAATTCTTATCAGACTTTGCGAATTCAGCCCTATTTGGCTGCTTATTTTTCGGCCCATATCAGGAATACATTTTTTAAATTAAGGCTTATCAGATACCCCTCTAAGGAGGGCATGCCTACATGGATACAACAGTGGCCAACCAGCGAATGTAGACTTTGTGGGTTTGCCGAGTGAAACCTTATTACACATTGTGTGTGCATGTCCAAAATTGCTTATAACACATTGGCCCACATGCATCAATGTCGTCTTTTGCGATTTCTAAATTGCGATAAATAGCGATTTGCAATTTAGAAATCGCAAAAGGCTATGCATGATTATTTTTTTAATTTTTATGCAATTCGGTAGAAATCGCTATTTTTACCGAATCGCATAAAAAATGCGATTTTCAAATTGCGAATTCGCAATTCCCATTCATTCCTATGGGCCAAAAGGCCCATAGGAATGAATGGGAATTGCGAATGCGCAATTTGAAAAGCGCAAATCCTGATTGCATTTCAAGGGTGGAGAGGGGGGTTCAAATGAACCCCCCCTGCACCCATGAAATGCTGTTTTCGCATCATGTTGCACACACACATGTCCTAAGGACATGTGTGTCCTTAACATGAATGTTAAAAAAATGCATTTTCAGCGTTATTTTCACTTTTTGCAAATTTACCGAGTAGTTCAACTACTCGGTAAATTTAACCCTCAAATTGCGAATTCGCAATTTAAAAAGTATTCATGCATTGCTTTTAAGAAATCGCAAATTTGCGATTTCTTAAAAGCAATCGCATTTTTAGAAATCGCAAAAATGTTGCGATTTCTAAAAATGCTTGATGCATTCCAAAAAGCATTTTGGAATCGCAAACGGCCGATTTTAAGGAATCGCACCGTTTGCGACTCCAAAAATGCTTGATGCATGTGGGCCATTGTGCATTAGTAAAACCTTTATTTCTTAAAACTGGGGTAAGATCTGCTCGCCAGGCCCTTATTTTATGTTTATCAGGTATGTTGATTCCATTGATTAATCAAATGATAAAGTTTTAAACAATTGCCACAATTACTGAAAAATGCTGGCCTCTTTAAATTAAACTTGTTGTTTATGCTTTTTCTAAAGGGAAATTCTATAGGATTGCATAATAAAAGGTTACTGGTGTTAGGCACTTGGCACAATGAATTTCTATGCTGCTGTTTTTAGGTTGTTTAAATTCAATACACCTAATTTTTTGTTTTGTTTAACTCAGTGATTTTGTTTTCAGCAACTATTGGGATTTGACTCTAAAGATTATGTGTAAGCACAGATGCACTTTATTGCTCATTTGCACAATGGTTTATAATGTTTACATTTTTATTGAATTTTACACTATGGTTCTATGATGGTCAGTTTTTTAGCTACTTGTGAGATTAGACTCTACAGACCATGTGTACGCATTTATGCCCTATTTTGTCCATTTGCACAATGGTACATAATGTTTACAGTTCTTATTGAATTGCTTATGGTACTGCTGGATCATTATATGTTACTTTTACTTTGACTAATAAACGACAGTGATAAAGATGTGTATATGTGGTGTCAATGTCCCAGTATGGTATGTAATCAATGAAGCATTTTTGTGTACAGGTGTATAATAATTAGCGAACTAGGAAAATGCAAATGATCCCAGCTAACATATCACATTTTTAAATGATTGGTGATTTTTTTTAAATGACATTACTGTTTTAATTGTAATTCTTTTTATTAATCAAACAATAAAGAATTACTCTAGCATCAGCCTGATCACCCAGACTAGATATGTTATGGGCCCAATAGACCACCCAGGTGGAAGCAGGAGTGGGGGGCTCAATGGCTTATAAAAAATATAAAAAAGATCGATCTAGAGGATAACAATAACCGTCACTCTCAGAACCACTAAAAGATGTTTTAATAGGGGTTGCCTTTCGATGCCTCACTAGATTGTGACCAGTAGGCTGATGGGACCACACTCCCATGGCAAAATACAGGGTCTCTGAAAACTATCACTAACGGAGCACGTTTGACTAGCTGAATTCTAGCTTAATTACCAAACAACAAGGTTCTTACAAAACAGGTAACAACCAAAACAGCAAGTGCACCAATGTTCTTTGTCAGCCTTCGTGACCCAGAAGGAAAAAGGACGTTTTCAAACTTGTGTCAATGTAAGGAAAGAAAACCCATGGGCCCTCAGCGAGGGGTCTGCCTAATACCTGCATGGGTGAACCGTCCTAACATAAAACAGACCCTTCCATAATGGGGCAGAATTCCAATTCGGCAGAAGAAACACAGTCACTGGAGTAACACAGATGGCTCCAAAGGCAATCAAAACAGAACTGCGATATTACGACAGAAGTTATGTATACTTGGATGTTTGAGTACGATCTACCTATTATGGGTATTCCCACACCTACTTACCATTGAGGAGCTGCTGGGGTAAACGAGATTCACAAATGGGAAACTGCAGCGCCTGCAAAAAGACCTCTAGTATGTCACCTACAATTACACTAAACCAAACATTAGCATCCTGCATGCACTACATAGCAACCTCCTACATAACACTTGATACATGCCCTCAGTTGGCTGCCAAGCATCAGCTAGGTCATGTTATGTCTGTTAGCTAATCGCACATACAGTAGGCGCAGATAGGCTTTACCTGTCTCAAGAGGTAGCCCCCGAAAAAGCAAAGTGCCTCGTTCACCTTTACTTATGTAGGATAAGAGCCAAGATTGCAAAAAACACAGTTGATGGACAGAATGTAGAACAATGTCATACATTCACCACAGTACAAGGATCTGGGCCTAAATCCATCGTTTTTTTGCACTCCACACCACCCTGGGTTAGACACTGGACTGTTCCCATGAGGCACAGGGTCAGACTGATTTGCATATAGCCATGTCTGAACTGGGGTGGCAGAGTGGGCTAAAGAACGGTGATGGATTAAACCCAGATCTTTTGACTGGGTGTGAGTGTTTGATTGATTCAGATGCTCCGTCCATGACCACCCCCTTTTGTACCGCTTTTGGCCGCCATAAGTGTGGCAGGGTATGCTCAGACGTGAGTCCCTTGCTCACTTTGCCACTGGATTCAAGCAAGCCTGGCTGAAGACGGCTGGAATGCCAGAAACCGGTCCTCGGAAGCTTGTTTCCGGTCCAGGGAAGACATGGCTTGGCAGTTCGGGCTGGACTGTTCCCATGAGGCACAGGGTCAGACTGATTTGCATATAGCCATGTCTGAACTGGGGTGGCAGAGTCGGCTAAAGAACGGTGATGGATTAAACCCAGATCTTTTGACTGGGTGTGAGTGTTTGATTGATTCAGATGCTCCGTCCATGACCACCCCCTTTTGTACCGCTTTTGGCCGCCATAAGTGTGGCAGGGTATGCTCAGACGTGAGTCCCTTGCTCACTTTGCCACTGGATTCAAGCAAGCCTGGCTGAAGACGGCTGGAATGCCAGAAACCGGTCCTCAGAAGCTTGTTTCCGGTCCAGGGAAGACATGGCTTGGTAGTTCGGGCTGGACTGTTCCCATGAGGCACAGGGTCAGACTGATTTGCATATAGCCATGTCTGAACTGGGGTGGCAGAGTGGGCTAAAGAACGGTGATGGATTAAACCCAGATCTTTTGACTGGGTGTGAGTGTTTGATTGATTCAGATGCTCCGTCCATGACCACCCCCTTTTGTACCGCTTTTGGCCGCCATAAGTGTGGCAGGGTATGCTCAGACGTGAGTCCCTTGCTCACTTTGCCACTGGATTCAAGCAAGCCTGGTTGAAGACGGCTGGAATGCCAGAAACCGGTCCTCGGAAGCTTGTTTCCGGTCCAGGGAAGACATGGCTTGGCAGTTCGGGCTGGACTGTTCCCTTGAGGCACAGGGTCAGACTGATTTGCATATAGCCATGTCTGAACTGGGGTGGCAGAGTGGGCTAAAGAACGGTGATGGATTAAACCCAGATCTTTTGACTGGGTGTGAGTGTTTGATTGATTCAGATGCTCCGTCCATCACCACCCCCTTTTGTACCGCTTTTGGCCGCCATAAGTGTGGCAGGGTATGCTCAGACGTGAGTCCCTTGCTCACTTTGCCACTGGATTCAAGCAAGCCTGGCTGAAGACGGCTGGAATGCCAGAAACAGGTCCTCGGAAGCTTGTTTCCGGTCCAGGGAAGACATGGCTTGGCAGTTCGGGCTGGACTGTTCCCATGAGGCACAGGGTCAGACTGATTTGCACATAGCCATGTCTGAACTGGGGTGGCAGAGTGGGCTAAAGAACGGTGATGGATTAAACCCAGATCTTTTGACTGGGTGTGAGTGTTTGATTGATTCAGATGCTCCGTCCATCACTACCCCCTTTTGTACCGGATAAGAGCCAAGATACAGCCTAACAAGTTAGAACCACATGGAGTATTTGTGAACCTGACCCAATACGACACCAACCCAACAGTGTTATACCTTTTTACTGAACCAATGATATCCAAACTGAGCTGGACAGGATGCGTAGTATGGGCACCATAAGGGAAGATGCTGTTTGGCCCCAAGATTTCCCAGAGAAGAGATTCTTGGAAGAAGCAAACCCTCAACTCCGTGCACAACCACATCCACTCCAGCATCCATCTGTGGACCGAGTGGCCCTTAGCGTATCTGGGAGGTGTTCTTTAACAAGTGGTCTCCCAACAAGAAATTCCCGTGTAGGGCCGTCCAGCCCGGGGATAAAAAGGAGAATGGGTCGCTTGAGGGAGGGTTCAATGAAAGTCTGGCTAACCCTTGTCAGGAAATCTGGGACACTGTGGTGGGTAGATACACTCGGCTAGAAGGGAAGGGTCAACCGCTGATTGCACGGAACCTTATACTGTTGTTTACTGGAACATCAGAGAGCCATTACCAACAGGGATTTTAGTTACAGCACAGAAAAACACTTTTCTGAAAAACATGCAGGAGATTGGACGCAGGCCAAGTACTTGGGCCTGGACACAGTCATTACTCACTACTCACTAAAGAGGTGGGAATCGACTTGTGTCATCATGCAGACTCGAATCCTGATTCATTTTACAGTGTGGTGCCAAATTTCACAATCGCCTCAATGTTGATGAGGAAATTTACTCTCATTTATTAGTCATTTGTATCAAAGAATCATTCCTTTCATATTATTCTTGTTGCACCTCTAGTTTGCTTTTTCTGATTAACCTTTTAGGAATTTTATTTTTTGTAAAACAGCTAGATCTGTATGTTTGGGCATTATACTCAATGATTGTTTTTTTATCCTCACTATTAGCATCTTGATAGCTCATTATCGAATTCAATGTATCTACGAAATATGGGTCATATTATGGTTCTAATTTTATATCTGATTTTATCTTCTATAGGAAGTGAGTGACATAGGATCAAGGATCCCCCTGATCCACCAATGTTAACGTTATGTGCACAGGGATGGAGAGATGTTCCAGTGAACAGCTGCTGCTCCTAGTTTTCATAGTCAATTTTTATAGCGAGCTAAAAGAATCCAATGCGGCCATAATAAGGTACTACACCTTTATTCAAGAGGCATTTCATCCTAGGTGATTTACACAGAGATAGAGATGAGAGCACTTAACATGTTGGGTACTATACCCGGGTTACTTACGACATATTGTCACTCTGCCTGGAAATTTTGGTATCAGTAAAGTTATGGCAATTTGAAACATTCTTTATTGAGATGGATCGCGTGTTCACACAAATTAATTTATTTTGTCAATGATTTACTGCCACATGATTTGCCAAGATAATTATTTGTAAGATTGTCTCTTGATGTAAAATTACCATTTGATGTTTATGATGTATGCTGTAAAAATGTTTCAGCGATACAAGAGTTGTGCATGACGCAAACTACTGCACCTTTAAGAACTCCATGAACCCAGCTGGGAGTCATGTGATCAAGACCACAGCAACATTTCCATGATATAGAGAAATGTACTCTTAATTTATTTAAAAAAAACCTTTATTTTCAAGGAAAAAGGCAAGGTAATATCAGGCAGATTAGCCCATAAGGCTGCATGTAGACAACTCCCCAAAAAACTAGTGCCGTGCCTTTAAGATCTCCAGGCTCCCATCATGCCCCCACAGGTGACAGGTCAGTTCCTTTTTCTGGCTCCTTCTTTGAGGATCCTGGAGCATTGAGCTTGTCGGTTAGTGGATTTCTGTCATTATTTGGTTTCGAGAAGTTGCATTTGTTTTTACTTCATTCGATGTCTTGTCGTACAAGCTGTACTTTTCTACCATTTTTTCTGACTTTCCTGTTATTTTCTAGTTAGATATGTTAGCACTGTCTAATAAGTGTCCTTCATGTGGGAAGAAAATGGCAAAATGTGATCCGCACTCGGTCTGTATTGTGTGCTTATGATCCTCACACAGACCTGACAAGTTTTACTACTGCCAGCAGTTCTCCAGAAGGACCCTTTGTGACAGGGATAGGATCAAACTGTATACCATGTAGAGAGAGTAAAAGGGTCTACAATTGGCCAGGAAAGACATCCTTCTAAAGAGCCCACCTCTCAAGTAAGGTCTGAGCATAAGAAAAGGGTGAATAAAGAAGATATCGGTCAGGTTCGCCTTTGAAAGAGAAAAGATCGATGTCAAAGATTCCCCTATGCTCACCATTGGCTTTCAAGTCGACAGGAAGAACTTTACCGCTGTTGATGCCAAAAGATCAATCGCCGTTGAAGTGGCCGGCGCCAGGCATGTCGAAGCCAAGTAAATCTAAGTCTAGACAAGCATCAGCTACTCACCGCCTGACGTCGACTGTTCCTCGTCGACGGTCCAGGTCCGCTTCACCTCCGATGGCAGAACACAGATGCTCGACGTCAAAGTCACACCCGAATGGGCGGTCGCCGTCGAGGTCCCTTCTGCCGACGTTAAAGACACCACTTACGTTGAGGACACCCCAGAGGTCTAATACGCCACCAACATCAAAACCACCTCCAACGTCGAAGACTCCACCGACGGCAGGTCATGGTCAAAGACGCTCTGCTTCACAATCGCCGACGTCAGGGTGAGTTTGATCGACGCCCAGAAGATTGCCGTAGAGAAAATTGCTGACAGAAGATAGCCATTGAGAAGGTCTACGTCGAGACCTCTGTCCTTTCACTCGTCTTTGCCAGCAAAGAGGCAGAGATTGACTCGTTCACCTGTACCAACGTCGAGAGACCCTTCGACATCAAGGGATATTGAGGAGGTGGAACCTCAGGAACCGACTTCGAGGAGTGCATCATCCTCTCCGGGCCTGAGAATTGTTCAAATTACGCTGGGGGGTTCCCCGGTTCGAGAACAACATACACCTCCAATCAACCTAACCTCAAGATGGCTGAAGAGTGTAAAGGAGTGGAGAGTACCAAGACATAGCCCAGGGTCTGACTATTCTCAAATATATTCCCCCTCTTGTACACTTGATAGCGAGGTTCGTCCACCGACGCCAGCCACAAGATCTCCTCGGAGATCTCCACAACAACAATCTCCAGCTACAAGGAGACGTCAATCTTGGTCGCCTCTTAGGCGCTCCCAGTCTAGATCATGACAATCCCATTCCTCAAGGCCTCAGGAGCATAGACACAGGTCTCCATCATGGTCTACTAACACTTCCAGATCCTTAGTGGCAGACTATTCTCCTACCTTGTCTGCCACTCCTCCCATCAGAGTGTCACCAGTGGAGGTCCTTTGTAGGGGGGCTGCAAAAATCAACATTGAGATGGCATCCACGACCCTGTCGGCATCTGTCATCTTTGAAAACCTCCATCACAGGTTGTCCACTAGGCCTCTGCTTCCTTTGGTTCCTGGGCTACTAGAACTGGCGCCTCATACCTTTCTCACTCCTGCATCAATAGGAGCAGCGCCACCGCGCTTAATCAAAAAGTACAGCGCCCCAGAAGAGGAGCCACTGTTCCTGAGGTCCGCCCTTCCACCAGACTCTGTCATAGTGCCAGCAGCAAGGAAAGCACACACAGGGGTGTCCTCCTCTGCAGTCCATCCTGATGAAGACAGCAAATCTATGAACTCTACCGGGAAGTGGATGTGTAGCACCTCAGCCTCATATAAGAAGGTTGCTAGAGCCTCTGCACTCTTAGGACAATATGACCGTTCACTATGGGACTCACTCTCATGGTTCGTTGACAAACTACCAAAAGAAGACCAGCTGGATTTTTAAGAGAGCTTACAAGAAGAAGGACTCATAGAGAACCAGATCATAAGCGCAGCAGCCGATGCATCAGATCTGGTGGCTCATGGCTATCCACATGGCATCTGCGCTAGATGCTCCTCCTGGCTGAGACTCAGAGGCCTAAAACCTGAGGCCCAACACAGGATTCTAAATCTGCCTTTCAACGGAATTCACTTTATGGCTCTCATGCAGACAACGAGATGTTCAGAATGAAGTCCGAACTTGACACCCTGAAGACAGTAGGCCTGGAGAAACGTAAGGACTTCAGATGCAGATACCGTTCTTATGGCCGCTGCAATACCAACAGAGGGTTCAAACCCCTCACTGGCCATTGCAGCAACATCGTGCCAGATCACACTATCACCAGCGCGGCCCTGGACGAGGGTCCTCAAGGCAAACAAACAACCCCCTCTGCTAAACAGCAGCCGAAACAGTGAGATCTTGCTTCCCCCAACTCTGTTATCCACTCTGGTGGGGGGGAGTATAATGTTTCATTTGGACGAGTGGCACCCAATCACAAAGGACAGTTGGGTGCTCAATATTGTGCGGAATGGGTTCTCAATCAGATTCAAATCCCCGCCACCTACTATACCTCCTCAGAGATCTTCAGTACACCAGCTAAAGCTACTTTGAGTGGAGGTCTCCATCTTGTTACAAAAACTACAACATCAACAGGGGATTTATTCCCGTTACTTCTTGGTTCCAAATAAAGGGCCAACCAAGGAGTGCAGGCCTATACTCGACCTCAGACTTTTAAACAAATCAGTCCCTGCACTTTTTAAAATGCATTGCAGTTGTAGCGGCTTTCCTGTGAAAGCAGAAGATTTTCGTCTATCCATATCTAGACGAGTGGGTGCTCTAGAGTGCTTCTCTCAGTCTTCTGCAAGAACACCTGCAATACTGGGTTCAAGTTCTAAATCAGTTGGGTCTGCGCGTCAACTACAAGAAGTCAATTCTCAGTCCAACTCAGAGAATCCACTACCTGGGCGTGGCTCTAGACTCCGCAAACGCAAGCGTCTGTCCTTCAGAAGAGATGCTATCCTCAATACTCTACAAATGTTGCGCTCTCCTCCACACGCTTTAGCCATGGCCAAACAGGTATCCTCTCTGCTGGGCTCGATGGCATCTTGCATATTCATTGTCCCCAATGCCAGACTACAGATGACACCGTTACAGCAAGTCTCCAACTTCTGGGAGGACACTATAACTCTTCCCCACACAGTCAAAGTCTCCCTAAGATGGTGGATGCAGAGTCATCATTTGTTGAAAGAAGTTCCATTCCACCAGGAACTCCCCAAACAAACACTCTTCATGGACGTGTCCCTTCCAGGCTGAGGAGCTCACATGGGACCACTTCAGATTCAAGGGATGTGGTTAAAGTAGTAGAAAACCTACCACATCAATATGTTGGAACTAAGTGCTGTACATCTGCTACTCAAAGCGTTCTTTCTCTCCATAAAGACATGTTCCCTGTTAGTTCAGATGGACCACAACTATGTACTACCTGAACAAACAGGGAGGGACCAGATCCAGACCTCTATCTCTGGAGGCTCAAACAATTTGGAGGTGGCTACTGGCGAGGAACCTGTCCATATTGGCAATTGTCCTCCCAGGGACTCTCAACATGCATGCGGATGCTCGAAGTTGTAACTTCGTCAAAGCACACGACTGTGTGCTAAAAGACGAGGTAGAACACAACAGTTTTCAACAAGCATTTACAATGCAATGGTCTCAGCATTATTAAAGGTAGAGCTATTGGCATTGTCATGACATTTTTTTAAAAAAAACAATAATAAATGGTATTGTCATTTACAATGGCAATAGGTAAGCATTAGAGAGTAGTAGAGAGTATTCGCGGACACAAAGCCACATACACAGACACAGACAGAGCCGCGCATACACACAGACAGAGCCGCGCACACACAGACAGAGCAGCGCACACACAGACAGAGCCACGCACACACACACAGACAGAGCCACGCACACACACACACAGACCCACGCACGCACACACACACGCAGACAGAGCCACGCACACACACAGACAGAGCCACGCACACACACACAAACACACAGACAGAGCCACGCACACACACAGACAGAGCCACGCACACACACAGACAGAGCCACGCACACACACAGACAGAGCCACGCGCACACACAGATAGATCCACGCACACACACAAACAGAGCCATGCACACACAGACAGAGCCACGCACACAGAGGCACAAAATAACCGAGATGACAAGCAGGGAACAGAGGCACAGAAAATCCGGGGGAACGGAGGCATAGAAAAACCGGGGGAACAGAGGCAGAGAAAAACCGGGATGAAAAGCAGGGAACAGGAGTAAGAAGCAGACTAGAGAGCTACATGGAAGGAGTAAGACAAAGGCAGTGGGCACACCAGGAGTAAGATGCAGACTAGAGAGCTTTGTGGAGGGAGTAAGACTTGGATTAAAACCTGGGATGACGAGGCAAAGTATGGGCTCATAACAGTAGTATCTGAGTGGAACAGTGGTGTCACAGCAGGAGCATGCACACTGGCAGGCAGAATCTATCCATGTTGAGGCAGAAGAAAACAAAAGCACACATTCGAAAGGACAATCTGAAATTCTGGAGGAAAGGTTATTATTTGATGAGGAATAAGGTGTTTGTCAGAAAACACCTCTCAGGATAGCAACGGGTAGGTGTGAGAGAGACCAAAGAGCAGTTAAAGGACGTAAGCGGTCTAAACCATGGACACTCCAAGATGCGAAGAAACATACAAAGGGTCCAAACCACAGAGAGATTCTGAGGAAGAGAGAAGCAAAAGGGACCCAGGGAGGGCACAGTGAGAGACTACGGGACAGGGAGAGACATGCACGAGATCAAACCACATAAAGGCTCCAGGATAGAGAGAGAGACGCAGTGAGTGGCTCAAACCACAGAGAAAGAAGCAGAAAAGACAAAGCAAAGAGAGAACATCAAGTAAACTGAGAGGTACGAGACGAGCACACACAGACAGACACCATGACCGGGGGAGGCTCAGGAGGGGTCCAAGCCACAGAGACGTTGAGGCAAAGACAGCAGCGTACGAGATACAAGACATAGAGCTGACCAACCCACTGAAGTGCCAGGGACACCAAGAGGGAAGACACAAGCACACACCGCCCCCGCAGGCACTGACTTGTAACGGTGATGCTGACCCTGCGCCCCCTGGCCCCCAGTACTCACGATGGTGACGCTGGCCTTGCGCAGGTCGCGGTTCTCTTCCTGCAGGGCTTTGCACTTGAACTTGTAGGTTTCTAGCTCGATCTTGAGGACTTTGTTCTCCTGCTGCAGAGACGCCAGCCGGTTGCTGAGCTCCTCCAGGTGGAAGGGCGAGATGACGATTTCGGACTTGCTAGAGGAGGAGGAGGATGAGCTCTGCATAGTGGTGGAGCCCACACCGCCTGTGTCGCTCTCGCTGGCGCTGTCTGCCATGGTTGACCCGGGCACCGGGGCAACGAGGAGCATAGACGGCGGCAGAGCGTGTGCACGAGTGCTTACACTGCGCATGTGCACCTACCCTCGGTCGTTGGGACAGAGCGTCTCCCAATCTGCGTTCTGCAGTGGTTGAGCACAGCGCCATCGCCGGGTCTGCGAAGCGCACCCGAGGCGCCGATCAGGGTCTGCCAAGCCAGTCTGCAAACCTTTATCAGAGTACATCGGAACTGACAGAGCAAAGGATGCGAAAGGAAAACAATACTCGTGCAAACTCCAGTTTGAAAGGGGATACGTAGACGACTTTGATGTGGCACAAGCTCTAGGTTTCTGTGGGAACTGAGGTGAACTGCGCAGTCGAGCGATGCAACTGGGGCTCAGGCTTTTCTATCCCGAGCAGGTAGCACCTTTTAAAGAGTGGGAAGAGCATCTGTGGATTGGATTTGGATAACAGTGCTCACCCACAATAAGCCACTCTTTAACAAAAATAAACTTTAAATATATTAAATATGCCTATTAAATACTCTTCTGTCTAAAAGAAACAATTATTGCCTCGATCATTGCCGGAGATCCCGGACTGCGGCAGGCCCCAACGAGGGGAGGGGGAGGGAGGAACGAAGGGGAAGGCACCAGAGGGAAAGAGAAGAGGTGGGAAGAGACGGGGCAGGAGGAGGACACCAGGGGAGGGATCGTGAAAGAGCCCCGTCCTTTTCAGACTGGGGGGATTGTTTTTTCATGATGACGTCACAGAGAGAAAGAAACGAAAAAACATGCCCCCCAATTTGAAAAAGACGGGGCTTAAACGGAGTGACGCCCTTCTCCTCCATTGGCTGGCCAGCATTTATGAGGCCAGCCAACGGAGAAGAGGGGCGGGTTCAAGCCCCCTAAATAAAAAACATTAATTCTTCTGACCGAACTGCGCAAGCGCAGCCTACGGTCCTCGACCTAAAAATGGGGTTACCGAGACATCGATCTGTTTGCGGATGCGGAAACGCAAAATGCTGCATCTTTCCATCCAGGTACCCTCAACCAAGCTCCAGAGGGAATGCATTTTTTTTTGGTTGCAGATTTATATAGCGCAAACTCGACCTGAAGGTTTTGGAGCGATTTACATGAGCACCGGTTACATTACACAAGAATGCATTCATTTTTTTTTTAAGTAGGCCCGGGAAGATTTAGTGATTTGCCCAGAATCACAGGATGTGGAGAAGACCCCGAGGCTCGAACCTTGGTTTCCAGCACCAAAGTCGGCAGCGCTAGCCGTCAAACCACATCCTCTGATCCATCGTCTGATCGATGGGTCAGGGAAATTACACTGGTGATCAACAGACTGTAAAGATCCAGGACCAAGATGATCCTGATCGTGCCAGTGGTGGTATCCGGACCTTCTACATCTTTCCAAGATGCCACACAGGAGATTACCATGCCAACCGGATCAGTTAACCAAGTTCGGCAGGAAGGTTTTTATCCCAACCTTCCATCACTGAGATTGACAGCATGGCGCCTGAGTTCCTCCAATATGGTCATCTAGGCCTCTTGTGGGACAGTATGCAGATTTTGAAAGAAGCGAGAAGGCCTTCTATGAGGAAATCATGTGCTTTCAAATGGAAGTTTTTTCTATCTATGGTGTACAGCCAACTGACATAATCTAATTCTTGCCCAGGAACAGGTTATTCTCTGATACCTTTTGTACTTGGCTAAATCAGGCTTACAGTATACTTCTATTAAAGTACACCTGGCAGCGATTACAGCTTATAGAAACTCCCTATCAGACTTCTTTCTTTCAGATGCCAGTTGTTAAGGACTTCCTGGAAGGGCTAAAAAAGGTCTACCCAACAATTAGATCTCCTTCCCCTCCCTGGGAACTTAATGTAGTCCTCTCTAAATTAAGGCAGTGAAATTTAAAACTTGACTTCTCTCTGTGTTAACATTCTCTGCTACGGTAGGACTTTCATCTGTTTCACTTTCTGGACCCAAACCTCCTTCCAACTTCCTAGTATGCCCAGCTAAACTATTAGTAATGTGTGCAGGGACGTCATATTGAACATTTTAAAGCTTCGTACTCTCACTAGTGGCCCCTGCCCCTAAACCAGTATGGGGTGGTAGAAGTAGTTCAGCCTTTGGTTGTATGGCCAATTTCTTTACTTCGTCAATAAGAGACCCTACTATATTTGGAAGTTCTGACACATTATCTAAGATATGTGAGCACTTACATTTGATTAGTTGTTTATTAACATTGGACTGAGCTCTTAACATTAAGGTAGTTAAGTTATGCAACTTTGGGGCATATGTATCAAAGGATACATTTGCGATTCACAAATAGCGATTTTTAGAGAGTCTCTATTTGAGAATCACAAAACGCTATGTATGTAGGATTTGCAAATAATTTTTCGAATCCTACATATTCCTTAACTGTAAATCGCAAATTGTGATTCACAATTAGGGAATACCTCCCCATTCATTCCTATGGGCCTAGAGGCCCATAAGAATGAATGGGAAGACATTCTCAATTTGCGATTCTGAATTAGAGAATCGCAAATTGAGAATGCAATTTCAAGGGTGCCAGGGTGTCAAAAGGACACCTTGTTGCACACCTGAAATGTATATGTGTGCACATGAGGCACACATACATGCCCAAAGGGCATGTATGTGCGCCACATGGCACTTTGAAAAATGCAAAAAAGTGCATTTTTCAAAGAAATCGCAAATTACCACCAACTTCAAGTTGGCGGTAATTTGCAATTTCTTAAGGCCAAATTGCACTTTTTCTGTGCTTCATACATTGCATTTAAGGAATCGCAATTTGGGATTCCTTAAATGCAATTGCAAAATAGAGAATCGAAAATTTTGCAATTCTCTAATTTGCAATGCCTTTTGGGATGATACATCCCAAACGGCCTTTTCCCGTTCGCAAACAGGCTGATTCTGGGAATCGGCCCGTGTGCAAACGGGAAAAGGGCTTGATACATATGCCCCTTAGTGTCTATCCCAGCCACATACATAGCTAAGGTATTTAATAACTCCACCTGAATATCGAGTTTATTGAAATAAAAATGTAACTCTGTTGTTATTGCATCCATTGAATCTAACAAATTTTGCCACACTCCGTTATCTGATGAAATTTGATGTTTGGGAGAACTTACTTCCACTAACGTGGGCACATCATATTTATCCAAGAACAGAAGATATGCAGAATTCAATGATTCATCTATTTGATCAGCCATCTTAAGCCCCTGATCGGACCCTCTCGTGTTAACTTTTTGAGAAGTTAGAGTTGTTTGTGATTAGAACATTGACCACACTCCCGAATTACTGGGCTAAATGGATTCATACTGATTTTTTTTATTCAGTGGCTGGTTTATAGACTCTCCTAAACTCTTGCAGACCTTTAAGTACTTAGTAAGAATTGGTGATTTAGAGAAACTTTTGTTAAATTGGATATCATCCAAACATATGACAGAGATATCACAGTCACTAAGCGCACTGTATCGATCTACCCCAACCTGAGCTATACCTTCCGACTTTAAAAGATTGATTTGTTGAACAGGCAACATTATTTGATCTGACGTTGCAATCAATGAAAAAGTAAGTGAGACACCAAGTTCAGGGTCCAAATGAACTTGGGCCTTCACTACTGTTACACAAGACTTCCCTCCTTTACATAAGACATCTTTTGTTGCAGTCGTTTTTAAACAGAAATCATCATTATCAGCAGGCTGTAACAAACAATCACCCTTTGAGGCTCCTTGAGGTAACACCATCACACAATGCCAGAACTATCGCTGGTGAGCATAGACCTGCTGGAGCTGATATGGGTAATGACAACCCACGTAACAATGAATTTTATCTGACCATTTGAAATAGTCCATAGTATAGGACTGGGAGAGCTGAGTTCGATTGTTGTTAGCAGTCTTAATTGCTTGATCAGTGATCATCTTATCATGTTCCATACTTGGTGACTCCTCAATATGGACCTGCAATTCCTCCAGATGCATCCCATTGACGGGTGATGCAGCCTTGTGGGCTTTCTTAAAGAAGGTCCTCCTTTTTTGTGACGTTAAAGACCAACGCAGGCATCCCAACCTCATAATATAATCAACCAATTGTCCTCCAAGGTACAGAAATTCAAGAGTTCAAGGTTGGCAGCGAAAAATAAGAAGTAAAGTCCTCCTCTCCTACCACACAGAGCAAAACACCAGCACTTCCAAGAAGACACAATACGTCACTGAGATAATATCAATGGAGAGAAGTGGAGGGAATCCTCAGTCCATACACCTTGTGCACTAGACCCACCTATCTGTCCATTTCAAACAACATGAGGCACTTTACAGTGGGGCAAGAACACACTAGACAAGCAAGTAGGCACAAAATCTAGATGCAAGATAAAATTCCAGTTATAAAAGATTAGAAATTAAAAAGCATATATATTTGGATTTCCAAATTTTTCTGGAACTATCCAAGGATGTACCAGCCCCCTCAGCCGCGGAGCAAGCCTCACCGGCCTATCGCCAGCCGCCTCCGCGCCACCAACAGGGGTGCCAGTCACATACGATACCAGTTCAGATCTTCAAAGAAATCCTCAAAATTCAGTGCCTTAATACATATGTGCCTCCATTTCCTGAAGGAGCTTTTACGAGGGAGTTCACCTGCAAGCCCTGCTATGTTCTTGCTGTGTCTTTGAGTAGTACAGCCCAAGAGGTTTGCATGGGATTGCCAGCTTAAAATACTGCTGCCTGGCTACGCCAGGTGTGATCTGTAGCAGTTGCAGCAGTGTGTCAACTGAAAACTGGATCCCCCTGTGTCCCCCTATTTTTGCACTATCCAAGGATTTACTGGTTCGTATGCGTGGAGCCTGGCTGACTCCGGGCGGGATCTGTAGCAGCGTAGTTGCTTGTGCACTCAGGGTGTGGCTGGGAACAGCGAAGAACACGCAAGCAGTTGTTTATGGTGCAGAGCAAAAACAGGGCACTACCAAGAACAAAAAAGCAAAGCTCCCTAGAACAGGTGACGTTCGGAGCGGTTCAAGGGGCCGGGAGCCGATTGCAGTCTCAACGTTGTCAAAGAACAACTGCCCGCCGACACATCGTAGATCCCACAGCCCTGCCCGCCTCCGCCCTGCTTGCTACTGTCGGTGAGGCGGTTGAAAACGGCACCGATAACCGGGACCAGCACCGGTGCCGGCTCACGGCAGCGATAGAGTAGGAGCGGCCAAACTCCCCTGCGCTGCTCCCGCTCCTTGAAATCTACTGTATCCGCTGCATCACATTCTCGTCTGTGTTAATGCTAGGTATGTCTGTGAGGTGGTTCTCATGAGGATAGGGATTGATGGGACAGTGGCTCTTAGTAGGAGTCTTATGGGTGAGGCTCGGTATTGCTATAGGTGCAAAGAAGTGTAGGAGGTCGGGGCGTGTTGTCACTTGGTGTTGCTGGTGTCTGCCATGTGCCCCGTGAACACATTTTTATGCCTGCATAGCTCTCTATTCCCGGCACGTGTTGCGTAACATAACCTTTCCTCCTGGCCTGAGATAGCTAGTTTTGCTGAACTCAACACTGTTTTTTTACTTTTGGGCATTTTACATGAACCGCACCATGACAGCTCCTGAGGCGGAAAGCCGGGAGCACTGAATAATTCTAAAAACTGCTTTTAAACTTGTGTTACTCTCACCTCTCTTGAGCACTTGTCCCCCCTCCTTCACCACCAAAGCCTCTCCGCGCAGCAAACTGAACGCTGCTGCGGCGCTTTGGGGAATCACATTGCCGCCATTACAGGGCAGCGAGGCCATGCCCACCTACAGAGGCCACGCCCACCTCCCCTCATAATGTGCCTCAACCGGACGCGCAGCGGACGCGCACAGCGGGCCCGCCGTCAGCGCGCCAAAGGTAGGCCCAGTCTCTATGCCCAAATCCATCAAGAATCATCTCACCTACACCCAAGGAAACCTCCTCTCACTCAACCCCATGAAAAACGAAAACTGCAACTATACCTATAGAGGTGGGAAACCCTTTACCAACTGCGATCTCTGCAATTCAGCCCACACCACGGTAGGACGCCACGGCCTGCAGCTCGGCCTCCTCAACTGTAGGTCCCTTCCGAAACACTCCCTAGTGTTAAACCTCCTCATGCAAGATCTCACAATCGACATTCTGTTCCTTACGGAAACTTGGCTCACCCCAATGCAGAATCTGATATCGTTAATGCCCTGCCTCAAGGCTATCAAATCCACTCTCAGAACAGACCCCTCGACAGAGGAGGTGGCCTGGCAATAATACATAGGGAGCACTTCGCTTGCAGAGCAAACAACGGCACTATCGAAGACTGCGAAAGCTGCCATTTCGCCTTACAAATCTCACCCACAGTCTGCCTCCCCGGGCTACTCATATATCGCCCACCGGGAGCCCCTACCAAGTTCTCTAGCGCCCTTGTGGAAACTGTCACCTCAATGGCTACGTCATCCCCCAACTTCATAATCCTGGGAGACCTCAATCTCCACTTTCTAGACCCCAAGGACCTGACAGCCTCCGACCTCCTTCTCGACCTCACCTCTTACGACCTAAGACTAGTGAGCTCAGAGGCTACTAATGACAAAGGTCACCTACTTGACCCCATTTTTACCAATATCAACGACCTCAAAACCGCTCTCCCCCTCCCACTGCCGTGGACAGACCACTTCTTGGTCCCCATCGATTGGCACCCCAACGTCCCGCCACCTCAACCCCCTCAAATCCGGGTCACTGATAGACCCTGGTCCAAACTCTCGTCTGAAGAATGGGCCACCAGACTCACGGAGTCTCTTCCCCCCCCCAGCTCTAGACCCAGCTACCGCAGATGTGCAATTCAATTCCTGGCTCATCCACTCACTTGACTCTTTTCTCCCCAAAATAAGTACCCTGAAACGAGCCAAAAGAGTCAACCCCGCCCCATGGTACACCCCTGAGCTTAAACTGCTACGAAAAGAATGTAAAAAGATAGAGCGCGCCTGGAGGAAAGACGGATCCATATCCAGAAAAGACACTTTCCGCTCCTCCATGAGAACTTATAAAACCGCCCTACGCAACACCAAAAGCCAATTCTTTGATGATAGAATAAAAAAGTCCTCCAGCTCTGCTAGAGAAACTTTTATCATCATGAAAGAACTACTCAAAGTCCCTGACCCTCCCCCAGTTCCTAACACCTCCGAGGACAAATGCCACAAGCTGGCAAAATACTTTGACGAAAAAATTCACAAGATCCTCGCCACACTGCCCCAAGTCAACCCCAGAGGAGACGAAAACAGTCTCCCCAAACCTATTCCAGACTCTAACCCGCAGCCGGAAAACCTAGACACCTTCCTAGACACACTCGGCCCGGTATTGGAAGAAGAGGTCCTTACAACGCTTGCCACAATCAAAAGTGGCTCTCCCAGCGACCCGGTGCCCATTCGCATCCTCAAAAAAGTGGCATCCAAAATCGCCCTCCCTCTAGCTGACCTCATCAACTCTTCGCTGTGTCAGGGAACGGTCCCTCCCAGCTGGAAGGCCGCCGTCGTCAAAGCCCTCCTCAAAAAACCACTCCTGGACCCGTCGGACCTGGCCAACTACAGGCCAATCTCCCTCCTCCCCGGAATTAAAAAAATTACGGAAAAAATAGTGAATAAAAAACTTTCTCATTTCCTGGAGTCCAACAACCTCCTCAGGAACTCTCAGACTGGATTCCCCCCTGGTCAGGGCATGGACACCGCCCTCCTGGCAGTGGTGGAGGAGACCAGATGCATTTTGGATGCAGGAGGATCAGTGGCAGTGATCCTCCTGGACCTCAGCGCGGCCTTCGATACTGTCAACCACCAGGTCCTCATCCAACGACTCGAAGACATCAGGGTAGAAGGAACCGCTCTGGCATGGCTCACGTCATTCCTAAACAACCGCTCCTTCCAGGTCTGGGAGATTAACACCCGCTCCACACCGATCCCCCTCCAGTGCGGAGTACCGCAAGGCTCTTCCCTTAGCCCTACATTATTTAATGTCTACATGTCCCCACTGGAGGAAGTGGTCACCCCGTTTGGAGTAAAAATCATTAGCTACGCCGATGACACCCAACTGGTAGTATCACTATCCCATCCCAACCAAGAACCGTCCAACCTCCACACCTGCCTCTCGGAAATCTTTATGTGGATGAACGAATCAGCCCTTAAACTCAACGGGTCCAAAACTGAAATCATGCTTCTCGGACAGAAAGGGCCCACCCTTCCCCCAAACCTCTGGCCCACCTGCCTGGGAGAGCCCCCCGCTCCCAAAGAGGAGATTAAGAGCCTAGGGATCTGGATAGAGAAGGACCTGTCCTTCAAAACCCAAGCAAAAAAAACTGCTGGGATCTGCTTCGGTCTTCTCAGATCAGTCAGAAAAATTCTACCCCTGCTCCCACAAACCTCCCGGAAACTGCTCATCCAAGGCCTGATCCTTTCCAGGTTGGATTATAGCAACGCCATCTACCTGGGAGCACCCGAGGCCACCCTCAACAAATTACAACGAATTCAGAACGCCGCTGCCCGGCTTCTCACGAACACCCCGGCCAGAACCTCGGCCAAGCCAGCTCTGAAACTCCTGCACTGGCTCCCAATAAGAGAAAGAGTAAAATTCAAGGCCCTCTGTCTAGCGCATAAACTTCTACAGGACAAGGGCCTCCCCATCCTCAAAAACCTTATCACGCCCTACAAAGCCACAAGGCCCAACCGTTCGGATCACGAACAGCTTATCACAGTCCACAGAGTAAAAAAGACACGCACAGGAGGCCGGCGATTCTCGGTGAACACGGCTAAACTGTGGAACACCCTACCTCTCAAACTCAGAGGTGAATCCAGTCATCTCCGCTTCAGAAAACTATTGAAAACGCACCTCTTCCCCTGATCCACTTCTTCTCTTCTCTCCTTGGTCACCCCACCAAATCTGCTGTCTTGGTTTTTTAGCGCTGGGATGCTCCCGGGTTACCATGCGCTCTATAAAACCCACATTCATTCATTCATTCATTCATTGTTTTCCCTTGCCCTGCGGGGAGAGTGTCAGAGGCTGCTCTGTGGTCCTTCCCCCCTCCCCTATACTGCCCCCGTGGGGTTGGCAGGTAGGGATGACTGTTTCCTGGATGGTGCTTGCAGGGTTGGAACAATGTGCGCGGACTACGCACTGTAAGGGTATTGAGTCTGACCTGGGGTGCGCCCGAGGCCCTGCGATCCCACTGGAGTGGGGGTAGAGACTTTTAGGCCTCCAACCCTCACATCCACTCCTCCCTTGGGCCGTACTCTGCCTTGGAAGGTTCAGTGAGCCCCTGACTGGAGTCCCGAGCTCATCATTATGCTGAGGAAGGGTGACCAGTCAAAAATGTGACCATTTTCCACAAAAGTTAGAGTAGGAATAATATTTTGTATCAAAGAGGGGCGCAGAACGCCTGTCAGGCGGTGCTCATCAATGGAGCCAACACTGAACCCTGGGTGCCACAGGACATAGACTAAATAGGGGCTGAAAAGGCCAGTCTGGTGGGGGTCCTGTCACCCCAGAAAGATGTCAGGTCAAATGGCCCAAAAAAAAGAAAAAAATGAATTCTCTGAGCAAATTTGAGATGTCTGGTCACCCTACACTGAGGTTCTAGGTTTATTGACTCCTGCGTGTGGCGGGTTGGGGGGTGACTATGGAGTTTTAAGATCTTGTCATCCCAGGTGTGGGACGAGTATTGGTTCCCGTTACCGAGGATGGCTTCATTCTTAGGTGAGAGGGAGGCCTCCAGTGCATCAGAGGCTTTTGGTGCAAGTTGGGAGTGCTGTTGGAACAGCACGCCATGAAGGATCTGTTAAGCTTTAGACTGCCCTATCCTGAGGGGGGAAGCGCCAACCCCTCCCTGGAGAGTCAGTCAGCAGAGTTGTGTTTTCTGTGGGTGCTCTGGGCAAGCCGGGGTATTCTGCATTCCCACGGATTCATCATTGATACCTAGACTTGGTGTGGACATCTGATCGACACGGCCCATAATAACCCTGAGTTTCTGGTTATAAGAAAAACTTTTGGACCCCTGAATTTTGGCTATAGTTTTTTCTGTTCTGGAAAGGGGTGTAAGGGGATTGCTATTTGTCTGTGCTATCGGGGCTAAACTACTGATTTTGGCTGCTGATATATTTTATATCCTGTCTTAGTCTACTGAGGAGGTGTCTACTTTACTGTTGATTTTGGTTTTGTGATTGCGGGAAGGCCCTACCTCCCCACACTGTCAATACTCACTGATGGGGTTGTGTCCCCGGTACCTGTTGCACTGGGTTCCCTGTCTGTAGCTGCTGCTGCCAAGAGTTTCCTCGATTGCTGGACCCCTGCTGCTGTTGTGAGTCGACCAGTGAAACTAACTGCCGATGAGTGTTGGGAATGTTCTGATTACCCTGTGCTAGGTACTGAGGAAGGGCATTTGTGGCGGGTTGTGGAGGCTGCCTGGTTCACTGACCTCCGCTGTTTCTGACTATGTAGAAAAGTAGGGCTTTCTGGCATAGTTACCCCCACTTTTGGCTGGTGTCAGTGTGTTTTGACTGTAGTTCACCGGGATCCTACTAACCAGGACCCCCAGTGTCAGTGCCCTCGCTTTCAAATTGACTGGTAAGTCCTTTGTACACCCCCAGTTGGTATAATGGTGTGCCCCTGTAAGTCCCTGATATATGGTACTGAGGTACCCTGGGCATTGGTACACAAAGGTCTCCCATGGGCTGCAGCATGTATTATGCCACCCATGGGAGCCCATGCAAACTGTGTCTGCAGAGCGGTTATCACAGTCTGCGTGAAATAGTGCATGCACCTTTTGCTTTAGATATAAGGTTTTCCTTATATCCTGATCACTGCACTTAAGACCTATAAGTCACACCTAAGGTAGGCCTTATAGCCCACAGGCAGCATGCATGGTTCTAAGTTTGTGGGTACACCTGCACTAGCAGAGGTACCCCTACAAACCCAAGACTTCATTCTCTGGGCTTTGTAAGTGCAGGGAAGCCATTTTAAAGTATGTCGTGAACACTGGCAACTCAAGATGTCCAGTACATGATGGCTTCTCTGAACCAGGTCATGTTTGATATCAAACACGTTGGAATCATGCAACGACACCGATTCCAGGGCTAGTTGCATAATACCATGTACTTGGGGGTCCCTTAGAGAACTCCCCATACCTACCTGAGTAGCCTTGCAGGTCTGCTTGCTAGCTTGTGCTGCTGTTGACCCCAGTAACAGTTCTGCCCCTCTGCTGATGAGCTTAACTCGTGCAGAGGAAGGCAGAACAAAGGTTTTCCAGTAGAGGAGAGTTGTGATCACCTCTCCTTTAGAATTAGGTATGGGTGGGAGTGCTTGCAAGTGCCTCCAAGCTGCATTAAAGGGGACGTTTGTTGTCCTCCTTGCATAAACTAGTTTCCACTAGTACAGGATCCCTTGGCTCCTGCTCTGGCACAAAACTACACAAACTACAGGGGATTTACCACCCTCCTGTCCAGCTCCCCCCACCCTGGAGTGCCCAGAGCTTCTCCAGGCAGCCACTTGATTCTGCCATCTTGAAACTTGGCCCCTGGGAGCTTATAACTGGTAAGGTCCTCAGAGTATTGTCTCTGCCCCCTGATAGGTGAGTCACTGCAGAAGATGTCCTTCCCACTTTTAGGGTTACTAAAGGGATCCCCTGAGGGTGGGTCCTTAGATCTATCCGGACTACATCTTGAAGAACAGACTGGCTGTCGGCTTACGATCGTCTAAAGACTGTTCTGCTCACAGACACTGGAACTCTGCTGCTGGATTGAGCCAGGAACTGAGACAAGAGTGCTCCACTTCCTCGCTGTACTCTTCCAAGTTTCTACAACTCTGTGCATCTTCTGAGTCTTCCACAACTTTGAAGGCATGTAAGCAAGAAGGAATCTCCCTTGGAGTGAAGGAGTCACTTCCCTGCACCTGCAGGCCCCTTAATGTCGATGACCGGTTTGCTAATCCTGCTGTCCCACGGGCACCTCTGAGCTCTGCAACACAGGTCATGGTTTGTTGACTCCCCAGAGGCATGACCAGGCTTCCCTGCAGTTTGGAAGACTGTAATCCCTCTCCAGGCAACTGTAAACACATTCCTGTGCACCGCATCTGTTTTCCATTGCCAAGACTTGTCGACTCTTGACTGAAGATCTTTGAACTTCAAGAACCCCTACCCTCAAGCATCACACAGCTCCAAAAGTGTCATCCTCCATTTATCCCCTGCGATGTGGGCATCCATCTTCTATGTGCTGCTGAGGTATCCTTGTGACTCACTGTGTCTGCTGCCAGAGGGTCCTCCTGGGGTGTCTATTGATTCCTGATGGCTGTCCTGCGTGCTGAGGGCCGGCCCGTACTCACCATTGTTGGGTTAGTCCCAGAGGCCTTGCTGGTCTGCAACCAGGCATTGTTTCCTCCAACCCGATTGTTGTGCTTGACAAGGCTTGTTGGTGGTCCTGCCAGCCACTGACCCTCCTGCATTGTGCGACTGCTCGTGCACAGCTCCTATGTTCCTGCATTGTCACCTGGGCACCAGAGCTGCCTAATCAAGACCTTGGTGCTACAGCAAGTGCCTCCGTCAAGGGGTGGCATCATGCTCCTGCTCCTTCTGGACACCTCCGGGTGGTTTATAATCTATCCACTCTGCATTCATGTACTCCTCGTCCAGAATCCACGCTTGGGTTCCACTGACCTGGTCCACAAGACGCTGTAGCCGCCGGACTTTCAAGATCGGCCACTGACATCAACGGGCGGTTCTGGCACTGTTGCACCTAGACTTGCTGGTGTAGGTATCCTGGTTCCCAGGGAATCAATAGGTGGGGTAGCTCTCCAACCTTCCTTGATCCAATTGGTTTCCTCTGAATCCTTTGGAAAGGGTCCTGAAACAGTAAAATACCAACTGCGACTTTCCTCATGTTATCTAATGGACATTTGCTTTTGTTTAACATGTCTGCACCCGGGTGCCTTGGGGACCCTAGTTCCTTACATTTGGTGGTTCCATGCTTCCTCAGGCTTCTTCATCCTTGGGTATTAGCCTTGTTTGGTTCCTCACCTTACAGCTCATTTTTATAGTCTTCGGTTTGCCCCCCCACCTTAGGGGCTCATGTGTTTTCCTATGCAATATCTTGCTATAATAATCATTGACATTTTAAAAAATGTATTTGTTAACTCTTTGGAATCAGTTCTTATTGTATGACCTGGTTTATGTTTTGTATTATGGTATATTATGAATGCATTGGTCCCAATTATTAATAATATTTGATGTGATGATTGTGAAGTGTTTTGAATGCAATGATATCTATTAATCACACAATAAAGAGTGTAACAACTATGCTTACTTACCTGTTTTAATGTATTTCTTTGTGTGTATTGATATCTCCGGGTAGTGAATATAATAAAAGTAGTTCTTGGTGTTGTGTTTAATAATCAGGTGTGGTTCTTTCTTGTGTGTAAGCTTGCTGAATAACTAGTGTGGTAGTTGCACTCGCTCTACACCCTCCTGGATAAACCTTAGCTGCTCTCCACAGCTTCCCCTTGAGAGCTTTGGTTACCAGATATGTGATGATACAATGCGATCATTTAGACTGCAGTAAGTTACATCGCGGCAATTACAACGCAAGTCGTTACAATGACTCGCGCTAGAGGCACTGGATTTCGGAATAGTATGATTTACTATTCCAACTCCAGTGTCTGTAACAGTAGGGAAGGTGTTGGCATAGTATATCACACTTGTTAGATTTAGGGATCTCTAGTTGGCAGCGGTAGGTACCTTTGACCAAATAGGGACCCTTGCTTCTAGTCAGGGTAAGGGGCTACACTCCTAAAATAACCCCTGCTCACCCCCTTGGTAGCTTGGCACGAGCAGGCAGGCTTATCACAGATGCAGTGTGTAAAGCATTTGTGAACACATACAGTAATACAGTGACAACACTACAGATGGACACCACACAGGTTGTATTATAAAAATAAGTATTTTTATATAGACTTAACACAAGATCAAACAACAAAAATCCAAAATACAGTACTCAAGATATGCTTACAAATAGGTTATTCACTTAAAATCTGTCTTTATCAACAGATAACTCCGACATGAGTTATCACAACGTTGTGACAGGAGAAATCCAAAAGTACGGCGCCAACCGCGAGCTGACCAGCGTCGGGCCCGGAGTCAAACAGACCCCCCAAAGAATAGTACCTTTGAAAGCGATGAACAACAAAGACAGCTTAAGGCATCGGGGAGGTGCGGCTTCGTTGGCGCTGCTCGGTGTCGGTTTCTTACGACCCCAGGGGAGGTGTAGACTCGGTTCCTTACTGCAGCGCAGGAGAGGTGAAACGACAGTTCCTTACTACGTCGGGGACGTGACGTCACGATGGTGCCGAAACCACGGTTCCTTACGATGTCTTGCTGTTGATGGATTCTCAGTCACCCACGTCAAGGATCGGCTCCGCGATGTCAATGTCAGCTTTGGAGTAGATGCGGTCCTTCAACAGGCTTGAGGACCTTGGCACAAGTCGGAGCAGCGCTCACTGCTTCGGGCAGGTTACGGCGTCGCTCGCTGGCGTCGATGTGGCACAGCGGCCGGCGTTGGGTCTATGGTGCAAGTCAGAGCAGGGCTCGCAGCTTCAGTGCTGAAGACGACGTCGCTTGCCGTTATCGTTGTTGCAATTTCCTTCTGCAGCAGCTAATACCGCAGTTCTAGATGCATGCAAGCAGAAGGGGTGAAGTCTTGTTTCCCTGAGACTTCAGGCAGGAGGCAAGCTCAAGTTCAAGCCCTTGGAGATCTTCCTCAAGATGATGAAAGCACACTCAGTCCTTTAGGTCTCGCCTAGCGAACGCAGCTCATGCGTTGCTTCGGCTTGGCGGGACTATTGTTGTCGGTTTGGTGCGCGAAGGGAGGCAAACCATGTGCATGCCTGGACAGGCGATGTGCATGCCCATGGCTTCTCCTCTCCTCACTTCTTACTGGTGCGCCTGCCAAATTCGTGGTTTCTATTGGTTTCTATTGGGAGGGAAGCATGTTTGGTTCCCACCCTGTCTTCCTTCAGTGTGCCTGCTTGAACACAGCATGCGCACGCACCTGGACATGACTTTAGCACGTGCAGCTTTGCTTTCCCCGGGTGTTTCCTGTAATAGCAGCGAGCGCCTTCACTTTCCTTACTCATTGCAATCCCACAGTTTCCCATCTCTGCACGCGCTCTGTTTACTTATTTATTTATTTATTACTTCGGAACGTGGCGCCCTGCTTAAGGGACACCGTGCTCTGTTTGTTTGAAATCAGTGATTTTTAGATGAAAGGTGCAGTACTGGAAAAAATGCCCGTAACGATGTGAGTGAGTGCTTACTCGAGCTGAGCGCGGTTCTGTTTTATTGTGAAGGGAGGTCATTGTAACGCATTCTCTGTGTAGATCTGAAGTGATACCACGCTTTGTACACTTAATTAGATGTATGCCATAACTACCTAACATATACACAGATCTTTGATCTGATTATGAAGCATTTACCATTTGAATTGGGGTACCCAGTTTAAAAAAACTCACCCATGGACAGGCAAGAGGCTGGGGCAACCCTGCTGGATTTGAGCTGGCGGTTGCACACAGATCTCAGCAGCAAGTGTCTACTTCATTGTCCACCAACCTGTGTGATCTTGGGCAAATCCATCTTTCACCCGTGCCACCAGGGTTTACTGATTTGCAACAGACAGATAGGCTTCAAAACTCGTTAGCCCCATGTTTAGGGGACAGAAGATGATGCCTGCTTCCTACAGGAGTGCAGTGAACTTGGCAGGCAGGCAGCAGGTGCACGCATTCACTGCAGAGGAAGGACAGACACGTGTCCCTTGCTGCATACTGCCTTCCCTGCTCAGTCTGTGTGTGCTAACGTGCGTGAAGCAACATGTGATCGTGTGCACAGATCCCTGGTGCAGTGTCTGTCCTATGAGGGCTGCCTTCAAGAGCACAAGGCAGCCTCTTGTTTAACACCCGGTAGGCATTGAAATTACAATGGTGCTCAGTGCCTGTGTGCTTGAGTGCATGAAGTGCTTGTGATCATGTGCATGGATGTCCTTGGAGTACTGCCTTTACGAGCTCCTTTCAGTGTCCGTTGTGCAAGCTGGTGGGCATTGAAATTACAGTGGTGCTCAGCCCGTGTGTGCATGAGTGAAGCGGCCTGTGATCGTGTGCACGGATCCCTGGTGTGGTGTCTGTCCTGGGAGGGCTGCCTTCGCGAGCATGTGGCAGCGTCCAGTGTGCCAGCAGCTGGGCTCTATCACCCACATCTGTCTAACCCTCCTCCTTTTCTCCTGCAGGACAGGGTATCTAAGCGTGTTGTGCAAGGAACTGATAATAAATGTGTGTCCAGCTGGAAAATTAGAAAGGCGGGGCCGGAATCGGCCACGCCAAAGGTATGGCAGTCGTGCCAGCCCCCGATGACCATACTGATGATGCGACAGGCGCGCCTCGCCACTAATTGGTCATAGTCGTGGGCGTGACCTGGAAGTGATTGAAAACAAAACAGGTGATGGACAGAATGTGGATCAATGTCACACATTCACCCCAGTCCAAAGTGGTGTCCAGTCCAGTGGTGTGGAGTGCCTGGGACCCACGTCTGAGCATCCCCAGCGCACTTATGGCGGTATTGCAAACAAAACAGGTGAGAGGTGTTACCTCGAAACCGGTCCGAGCTGATTTGCATATCGCCATTGTCTAACCCAGGGTGGTGTGGAGTGCAAAAAAACGATGGATTTGGGCCCAGATCTTTGGACTGGGGTGAGTGTGTGACATTGATCCACATTCGGTCCATCACCTGTTTTGTTTGCATATTCCACCCTAAGTGCGCTGGGGATGCCCAGACGTGGGTCCCAGGCACTCCACACCACTGGAGTCAAGCTAGCCGGGCTGATGAGAGGTGTTACCTCGAAACCGGTCCGGTCCTCGGATGCTTGATTCCGTTCTGGGAAGGACATGGCTTTTGTAGTTCGGACTGGACTGTTCCCATGGGGCACAGGGTCAGAGCTGATTTGCATATCGCCATTGTCTAACCCAGGGTGATGTGGAGTGCAAAAAAATGATGGATTTGGGCCCAGATCAGGGTGAGTGTGTGACATTGATCCACATTCGGTCCATCACCTGTTTTGTCTGGAAGTGATTGAAAGCACTTCCGGGTCGCACGTTTTGAGCTAATATCAGGCCGGTTAGAACTGGCCTGGCTGTGATCTTGGCAATAAAAGGCTGGGGAGCGGCGGAGTGTGCCTCTTGGCTCGCTGCTCCCTCAGCCTGCCATTAGTTACGCTAGCCTCACTAGGAGGCTGTATTTTAATTTCTTGTTTTATTTACAGGTGTGTCTGCAGGACGGCCAGTGCGAGCACTCTTCACTGAGCTTGAGGTCCCGGGTGAAATCGACATCGTGTGGGCAAGATGTGGACACAAAGTGAACAAATCACAGGGATTAGCGGGCTGAAGGCACAAGGAATTTCGTCGCAAGGCGGGGCGGCTTTGGAGCACCAGTGAAACAGTGCGCTTGGTAATTCTAGGTGCGTTTGAGTAGTGCTAGTGGTGGCGGTCTCCTTTGCAACACCGCCGTTAAACAAAATTGTGCGATCGATGATTTATGTTGTGCTGCTCTTTGAAGCGATCAGCGTTTTAAAAATGGGAAGCAGCTGAGGGATGTGCGTATTTTTAGCAAGCGCAGTTGGGGGCGGGCTCCTTCTGTCATGCACTCACCTCAGGGATTGTGATGTCCCATTTGTAATATACTTTTCCGTAATATTGCGGGTGGCTGTGGGGCTGGGTTCCGCGTGCGGAGGACAGCGTGTCCTAAGTCCGCGACTGCTGTACATTGGATCAGGAGATATGTCCGTGAGGCTGAAGGGGCTCTGACCACCGTCATTGTCAGCGCTGCTATCCTGTTGAGTTCTTTTCAGAAAGCACAGCTTTTCGTGAATATTCCAAATAAAACACTAACAGAATCTTGAATTGTGAATCCTCGCCGAGCCAATTTCCGAAATTATATAGGGCGCTTATGTTACATCCCAAACTCGTGCTGAATAGCAGATTTCTGTGAAGAGCTCCCGGCTCTGAATCCTTTCTTTGCCAGTCTGCGCTTCTGTCTGAAGTGGCCGAGCTCTCCGATGACAAGAGCCTACATTGAGCTGGGGTAGACGGTTCGAGTCCCTCTAGGCGACAATGGAGTCATGATAGAAAAAGTCTCCAAAAGCGCTACGAAGCCATATAAATAGCAAGAGTGCGTTATACAAATGTTGATAGTATAGCAACTTATAGGATGCTGTGTGAGCAAATGGTACAGCATATATATGTCACGGGCGATAGTAAAAAATGCTTTGGGATTTCCATTCTTAGGGCGTGCAGCAACAAGTTTCCAGAAGGCGTACTCACGGAATTATTTGAGGCTTCATGAGTCTTTCAATCTTCTTCCTCCTTCCTCGAACTGTGGGGCCGATTCACAGAACTAACTTAAGACAAAATCCTAAACTTACTACTTTTGGTATTCACAAAAGTTAGGATTTTGTCTTAAATTTGTCTTAAGACAAACTTAAGACAGACTTAAGACAGACTTAAGACAGACTTAGGACAGACTTAGGACAGACTTAAGACAGACTTAAGACAAACTTGAGACAGACTTAAGACAGACTTAAGATAAACTCTTAGCTTAAGTCTGTCTTAAGTCTGTCTTAAGTTTGTCTTAAGACAAACTTAAGACAAAATCCTAACTTCTGTGAATACCAAAAGTATTAAGTTTAGTATTTTGTCTTAAGTTAGTTCTGTGCAAAAAGAAACGTCCCACTCCCTCAGCACCTTGGATCAACAAATAGCACCATAGCGCCATGGAACCGTTTTGGTGAACGCGCGCTTTATAAATAATTTAAAACTCAAACTCAAACAAATCCCTCTATGAAGAAAGGAAGCACCTTAGATTCCTGGAGAAACAATGGAGGCATGCTCCCTCCATTGATAACTTGGCCAGGCTTCGCTCAGCAAGATCCAAGTACCACAAGCACATCTTCCTTGGGAAAGCGTCGCACTTCAAAACCCTCCTTGACTCAGCCAAAAATAAACCTAAAAAGCTATGCAATCTCATCAAGAATCCCAAGTGCTCTCCCCCAACCTCCAAGCTGGGGGATTCTACAAAGAAAGCAGCGGATTTCGCTATAATCTTTGACGAAAAAGTGAAATCACGGGCGGACCAGGTCGCTCATCCTACCCCTCTAGAGGAGCACAAATCCTTAGCCATGTGGCAGAACTTTGACCCCATCTCTGAAGATGCCCTACTCAACTGCATCTGCGAAACAAAGCCCTCCAACCATTCCCTGGACCCCATCCTTAGTGCCATTGCCTTTGACTTTTATACCCCTTCTCTTTTCTATTGGACCACTCTGGTCAACCTCTCCCTCTGCCAAGGCTCCCTTCCAGTCTCCTTCAAAACTGGGCAGGTCACCCCTCTGCTTAAAAAACCCACTGCAGATGCGAATAACCTCAACAACTACCACCCCATCACTAACCTACCCTTTCTTGCGAAGATCACAAACAACTCTCTCATCATATCAAGGACAATGATCTTGATAATTTTCAGTCTGGCTTCATCCAAACTGGCATTGAAAAAGCCCTGCTGCAAGTGATTGATGACGCGCTGCGGATACTCGACTTGGGGGGGTCTTGTCTTCTAATTCTCCTTGACCTTTCTGCAGCCTTTGACACTGTCAATCACAACACCCTCCTCAACACTCTCCAACAGAGAATGGGCATGGAGGGCACTGTGCTTAAATGGTTTGCTTCCTTACTCTCCAATAGATCCCAAATGAACAAAATAGCGAACAGTCTTTCATCTCCTTTGGCAGTAGGTCAAGGTGTTCCTCAAGGCTCTATACTTGAACCCACATTGTTCAATCTCTATTTAGAACCACTGGGAAATCTCCTTAGTAAATCCGGGATCCACTATCATCGCTATGCAGATGACACTCAAATCTACTTCAAGGTTGCCTCTACTCACAATCTCTCCATCCTAAGCTCTACTCTCGACTCCATTCAAAACTGGATGTCAACTCATCAACTGATTCTGAATCCCTCCAAAACGGAATTCCTCCTCCTCTCCTCCTCACTTTCTCCTCCCCCGGCTCAATCATTGATAGATCAGATGAATCTACTTAACAGTAAACCCATCATTGTTGACAGCGCAAAATCCCTTGGTGTCATACTCAACAAAAAACTCAATCTAATCTCCCACATCAATTCCATTGCAAAGTCTGCTCGATACCAACTGCACCTTCTTTGGGGAATTCTTCGCTTCTTCCCGGAGCAAGACCTTAAAACACTGGTCCAATCGCTGGTCCTCTCCAGACTTGACTACTGCAACTCTCTTTTTACTGGCCTCCCCAAATCCCATCTGTCCCCCCTTAAATCTGTTCTCCATTCAGCAGCTTGTTTCATTTTTGGAGCCAAAAGAAGCGACCACATCACACCCATGTTTTCCACCCTTCGCTGGCTTCCCATCGAGGCAAGATCTATCTTCAAGACTGCCTGTATCACCCACAAAGCCTTGCATTCCTTCTCTCCTTGCTACCTGACGAATAAACTAAAACTCTCTGGAGGCTCTAGACCATCCCGTAATGCGGAAAATTTACTGCTCGAACCTCCCACTTTCAAGAAGGAAAGATCGATGGCCCAATCCTTTTCAGGCAATGCGGTGAGAATGTGGAACTCACTTCCGCCTCAGCTCCGGACCACCACCTCCTCCCAGGCCTTCAAAACCGACCTCATGGTTCTCCTCCTTCAAAGACACTTCCAAATTTTATTTACGCCCTCTCTATTACCTGAAGGAAGACCTTCCATTACAGAAAATACTATTCTCCATGACTATGGAAGTGCCTTCCCAGTGTGTTCTTGTGGTCTGAGTGTCTGCCAAGTATTGCAGCATTATCCTTCTTCCTGTATTTGATACTCTTTTGTAACATGCACACATCACTTTTCTCTTGTAACACACTGTTTGCTACCTCTCACATTTTGTTTGCTTTAGATACCTGCACAAGTGCCACCATTGCCTACGGAACGATTGTTCTTGTGTTTGAGTGTCCTCCATTTATTGCAGTATTATACCGCTACTTGTACTTCTTTGTATACCTTTATAACCTGCACACATGTCACTTTTTCCTCCTATAATGTACCGTTTGCTACCTCTTGTATATTGTTTGCTCACATTTGTCACTTTGCCTCATGTAACTTAATGTTTGCTGTTGTAATTTGTTCACTTGTAAGTTTCTCCTCATGTACCATTACTGTTCCTTTTGTGAAGTGCTCCGACACCTTCGGGTAAAGTCTGCGCTATATAAAAACGCATAAAGAAATAAATAATAAATAAATAAATACAAGAGAGTTTAATGGAAAGGGTTGATCTCAATATGCTCACCTGTCCGAGCAGGATATGCACAGGCATGGTAGTGGGAGTGCTTTATTGGGAGAGCCGCCAGCCTTTGCCAGGCGTCCCTGAAAGCAATTAACGTGCCACAGGAAATTACTACAGCGGGCAATACCATCTGTAATCAGGTGAACAATGCAAATGTCAGACCTGATCATACAATCGCAGGTTCCTAGGTCGCAAGAACCGCACGTGGGTGAGGCTGCTGGACTTGAACCGTATTTCCAGAGGCAGCGTTTGATTGCTGCATTCAACTGTCTGTAATGTATAGTGAAAAAGTAACAAAATATTACAAAAAAAGCCCAATGTTAATAATTTAACACAAGTTGAAAGAGCTGCAACTGGTAGGGTAAGAGAAACGTAGAGTCTTATATAGGTATTTACCTACACCTCATTCCTACGTGGGTAAACTGTCCTTGAATAAAGTTATCACACTCAAGGGAAGGATTTTCTCCTGGTTTTCCACAAGTGTTTTCTCTAGGGCCCAAGGGCCTTAGTAACACAGAACCCAATTCTTCCCGGTGGTCTTTCCTCTAAACACCTGAGCAGTCAGTCTGACTACCGACAGCCTTGGTTAAACAGAGGCAAAGGGGCAAAGATAATTGCTAGTTAAGGGGGCACAGAGCAGAAAATTCATGAGTGTTGCATGAACAGTTCATTCCCAAATGGCCTCATTTTACACATGCATGAGGTAATCCGTCATGTGTGTTCTTAATCCTTGAATTTGACCAAGCGCTTTAGGAAATACTATGTGTGTAAACTCATCGGCGCTTAAAACAGGAATTGGCAATGCCAATAGCAGTCTTAACAAGAAATGTGCCTGTTGTGCCATTAACTGGGCTTCAGCATTCCTTGAGTAACCATGTATGCGTTACTGTTTAATTAGTTGGGCGCCCAAACTTGGTGTACACCTTCTGGGGAGAAGGGTACATGGTATGCTGGTAAATATAAGCCTGTTCTATAACGGAATTAGAAGGTTGCATTCCCGTCTCGTCGGACACTGTGGGTTAGGCATGGGCATTTCACTTTGTTTGCAGCTCTCATAGGGATCCAAGAGGGGAGATGTCACCTGTCCTTCCCCTTCAAAGGTTTCATTTATCGGGTCATGAAGTTGGCGAACGGAATATCTCGGCAATGACATTGAACACAGGCGATGCTGGGCAGATCATTTAATCCTAATCTCCTGCGTAGAAAATATGAAGGGTCACCATGTAATGCAACCGGTACTATGCCAGGCGCTCTCATTGAAGGTCAACTTTCAATGTTCCTTTTTTAATGCGACTGAGGTGCTGGCCTTGGGGGATGTCACTCAAGTGCATCATCAGCACTTATGATTTCACATCAGTACGTCCCAGGCCTTGTTGTCACACCTTCAAAAGTACTTAAACACATGTGTGCAGTTACACATGTGAATTAGGGATCTGTGCCAAAATGCAACTAGGCACCCATTGCAGGTACACAGGTGCGTTAAAAGCGTGTTATGTCACAGGGGGGTACGGCAATATGGGAAACAACCGTTACAACGCAACTATTACAACGCACACCGTTACAACGCACACCATTACAACGCAGGATCCTTTACAACGCATGCCTTTACAACGCATGACATTACATATCAGATGCTATTACAACGCATGCCATTACAAGTCAAGTCAAGTCAAGTCAAATAATTTGTATAGCGCGCTACATACCCAGAGGGTCTCAAGGCGCTTGGAGAAAGGTGGGGAATTACTTGTCGAATATCCAGGTTTTAAGTTGCTTTCTGAATGCTAGGTGGTTCTGAGTGAGGCGAAGGTGAGTGGGAAGTGTGTTCCAGGTTTTATAGTCAAGCAAGGAAGTCCCACAGTTGGCCCGGATTGGGTGGTATGACCTTATAAATGCCCAAACTTATATTTTTACAAATACCAATCACACATTATCATATGCAAAATCTAATCAAGGTTATATTAGCTAATGGAGCGGCCAGCATTTAGACACAAGAAAATCAGAATGTTTTTAGTGCTCTTACAGTCTTTCAGTATTAATCAAATTCTAAGAAGGACAGGACGTGTAGGTTTAGAAAAATATAGCAATGTATATTTATTTCAAAAGTCATTCGTAAAACACAAATGGATAAAAACAGTTTATACAATAGCTAGATTAAAAACAGAATAAAAATACAATAGTATGTACTTCAAGGCGAAAAATCCATTCATATGAAATATAAACACAACATTTTATTACAAGAACAGGGGTCGACGCGGCGTTTCGGTTTTTGGAGAGACGATTAAAAACCTTCTTCAGGACCAAGTTCTAGAAAGAAACATATAATTACTTTTTTTGCGTGTGACAGGTATCCAGTATATATACAAAGCATTTTCTCTACTTTTTTGTCCTAAAACAACTCCTGACTGTTATAGAGACAGAGCACTTCGTTTCTATTCACAGTTGGCCCTGACCTGTTTTACAAAACTAAGCAATCATATTGGTATTTGTAAAAAACTGGTTGATTCCAGGACGGGGCATGTCACTAGTGGGTATAAGAGATAGGGATAATAATATCTCTCCAGCAAAATTAACAATGGTTACATGAAGAAATTCAAATGATTCCGATGAGTCATAATGCTCTCAACTCTCATTGTTGATTGTTCACCTGGTTATGGGGGGCTCATGTCTCTTACCCAAGATAAATATTTGGTGAGGTTGGATTACCTTAATCATATGAAGCTCTCGTCCCGATTGATCCGGGGAGACTGTCTTCCCAAGTGTATTCTATTGGGTTTCACCAGGACTGTATGCTGCTAGGTCTGCACATAATTATGAATTGCCGAAACGTCTAAATGCTGGCCGCTCCATTAGCTAATATAACCTTGATTAGATTTTGCATATGATAATGTGTGATTGGTATTTGTAAAAATATAAGTTTGGGCATTTATAAGGTCATACCACCCAATCCGGGCCAACTGTGGGACTTCCTTGCTTGACTACATATCCTCCCCTGTCCCAGAACTGACAGTTAAGGGGGCCTCCTTCATTTGTTACTTGTTCCAGGTTTTAGCCGCTAGGTAGGAGAAGGATCTTCCCCCCAGGGTGGTTTTGTTGTTGCGAGGTACAGCAGCAAGGGCTTAGTTGGAAGAGCGAAGTTGGCGGGAGGGGGTGTAGAAGGAGATTCGTGTGTTGAGGCATTCTGGTCCAAGTTCGTAAAGTGCTTTGTGTGCGTGGGTAAGGAGGCGGAATGTTATCCTCTTATTGACGGGGAGCCAGTGGAGGTCTTTCAGTTGACCAGAGATGTGGTCTTTACGCGGGATGTCTAGTATGAGTCTAGCTGATGCATTCTGGATGCGTTGGGAGTTTTTTCTGAAGTTTTGCGGTGGTATCGGCGTATAGGGTGTTTCCAAAATCCAGGCGGCTTGTAACCAGTGCGTGGGTGACCGTTTTTCTAGTTTCGGTGGGGATCCAGCAAAATGTTTTTTTGAGCATGCGAAGAATGTTGAAGCAAGATGATGAAACGGCGTTGACTTGTCTGGTCATCGAGAGTGAGGAGTCCAGGATGACGCCCAGGTTCCGTGCGTGGTTCGTCGGGATGGGTGCTTTCCCAAGTGCCTCTGGCCACCAGGAGTCGTCCCAGGCAGAGGGGGAGGAACCTAAGATAAGGACTTCTGTTTTGTCTGAATTCAGTTTCAGACGGCTGTGCTTCATCCACTCGGCTACTTCTTTCATTCCTTCATGTAGATTGGTTTTGGCGGTGTTAGGGTCTTTGGTGAGTGAGAGGATCAGTTGGGTGTCATCAGCGTAGGAGATGATGTTGAGGTTGTGTTGGCGAGCGATGGCCGCAAGGGGGCTCATGTATACGTTGAAGAGGGTGGGGCTGAGTGAAGATCCTTGTGGTAAGCCGCAGATGACTTCAGTGGCCTCTGACTTGAATGGTGGGAGGCGGACTCTCTGGGTTCTTCCGGTGAGGAACGAGGTGATCCATTCCAGTGCTTTTCCTTGGATTCCGATGTTTCTGAGACGTTGTAACAGGGTGCTATGACAGACTGTGTCGAAGGCTGCGGAGAGGTCGAGGAGGATGAGGGCGACTGTGTCTCCATTGTCCAGTAGAGTTCGAATGTCGTCTGTTGCAGCGATGAGTGCGGTCTCAGTGCTGTGTTTGGCTCGGAAGCCGGACTGTGAGGAGTCGAGGGATTTGTTGGTTTCGAGGAAGGCGGCGAGCTGGTTGTTGACAGCTTTCTCGATGACTTTGGCAGGGAATGGTAGGAGCGAGATGGGGCGGTAGTTTTTGAGTTCGGTGGGGTCTGCTGTGGGTTTTTTCAGAAGGGCGCTGAGTTCGGCGTGTTTCCAGCTTTCCGGGAAGGTGGCGGAGTTGAGAGAGCAGTTGATGACGTCTCGGAGGTGTGGTGCTATGATGGAATCTGCTTTGTTGAAGATGTGGTGAGGGCATGGGTCTGTGGGGGATCCTGAATGGATGGAATTCATCAGGCGGATGGTGTCCTCAGTGGAGATTGGGTTCCAGTCGTTAGGGATGTTCAAGGGGGGTGGAGGTACGGCAGAAGGTTGGGTGGGTTGGTCTCCGGATTGGTTGTCAAAGCTGTTGTGGATGTCAGCGATTTTGTCGTGGAAGAACGAAGCTAGGGAGTCGCAAAGTGTTTGAGAGGGAGTGATGTCGTTGGAGTTGGCAGTGGGGTTGGTAAACTCTTTGATGATGTTGAATAATTCCTTGCTGTTGTGGGCGTTGTTGTCTAGTCGGTCTTTAAATGAGGCTTTCTTGGCGGTCCGGATCAGTTGGTGGTGTATGCGGGTGGCGTTTTTGAAGGCGTCCCTGGTGGTGGTGTTTGGGTCTTTTTTCCAGGCCTTCTCAAGGGAGCGACAGAGTTTCTTGGATTTCTTAAGATCATCGTTGAACCAGGGGGCCTTTTTGCTGCCTAGTTTGATTTGATGTTTTTTCAAAGGTGCTAGGTTGTCGGCGCTGTTGGTTAGCCATTGAGTGAGGTTGATGGCTGCTTGGTTGGCGTTCGAAGAGTGGGCAGGGGGGTTTTGAAGAAGCGATGAGGAGATCTGGTCGATGGTGATTTTGTTCCAGTTTCTTCGCAAAGTGGGTTGAGGATGGTTGTGGGTTGTGGTCTTTTTGTAGGTAAAGTGAACGCAGCTGTGGTCGGTCCAATGGAGAACTGTGGTGTGACTGAAGGAGATATGTTTGCTGGAGGTGAAGATAGGGTCGAGTGTGTGACCTGCGTAGTGAGTGGGGGTATTAACAAGTTGTGTGAGTCCGAGGTTGGTGAGATTGTCCAGGAGGTGGTGGCGTTGCTGTCGTTGCTATTATCTAGGTGAAAATTACAACGTAAGTATAGGTAAGTATTTCATTTTATTTAACCTTTTTTTTAATTACAAAAATATTATAAATAAATAAAATAAATTAATTAAAGTAATTTTATATATATAGTTTGGGCTATGGGGTACAGGGGTATTTTTAGGGTTCAGGGTTGGGTTTGGATTTTGGGGTCACACGGTACCGGTGCACCCGTGTGCTCTACACATATGCATACTACTAATGTATTGTCTCACACAGTACCTCTGCACCAAGGTGCCTGAGCACTGGTGCATTGGATGTCTGTGTTGTGTCACACGGTACCAGTGCACCCTATGTGCTTGATCAATCAAGCATTATATGCCTATGGTTTGTCACGTGGTATCTCTGCACTCTATTCCCCGTGGGCTTGTGCACATTTAGTGTTTTGGATGCCTATGTTGTCATACATCTGTGTTGTTTCACCCAGTACCTATGCATCTTGGGCTGGGGGTGTGGGTAACAAGGTGGCTACAGTCTCATGATTTAAATGTCGTTAAATGTCGTATACTTGTTAAGCGCACAGCTGCCCCAGCAAAGGGGCGTCCCGGTGCTGTATACCGCTGGGGAACCCATCCTGGCTTTCCCTGTGAGATGATCACTCCTGGGCATCTCCAAGGTGAAGACAAGCATCCCCGGCGCTGATGGGGCCGTTAGTAGAGATTAAGCAAGCTATTGCCCAGAGTTGCTGAGTGGGATCCATGGTTGGAGTAGGCACCGAAGCGAGAATTATCGAGTCCGCTGACCATGGCCCAAGACCCTGCCGCGTCGGGAATCGAACCCTGGTCCCAGGCTGACCTCTGCTTCCGGGTCTGCCGCCTCTAACCAGTGAGCCACACCACTCTATAGGGCTGGCATGTAAACTGTATCTTTTATCCAAAGACTAAAAGCACTAATCATCTGTGTTTGATTTTCATTTATGTATGGCTGGATCCATGACTGTGATACATGGGAGGTGCTCCACACCATAATGACTGCAAGATGTGGACAGGCAATGGGACCGGAAGATCCGGAACGTGAGTGGCAGACGACGGCATCAAGTGTGATGGGCGATCAATAGAAAGGCTTAAGAGATGCCAACATGCATGGGTGAGATGGTTCGGCCCACGCACTATATTGGTTGAGTATAGGTGTGTCCACCATTTGTTGTTGCCAGTCGTGGAATTTTAGCAGTACGCTGCTTTACAGGTGTATGCCTTGCCAGCTTGACCAAACCCAGGTGTAACGTGCGGATGCAACACCTCAACACCCCTTGTCATGAAACAGTATTCTGCCATTACGGCACCTGTGCTCGCAGGTGCCATCGTAGCGGACACTGCGTAGTGTTGGGATGCTCCGTAGTAGGGGGAGAAGCTTACACAGAGCCTATCCCAAAACATAGTTGTCAGATGTAGTTTGGTCACAGATTCCATGATATGCCTATGGGAGATCTCGGCGCCTGTGGCGCATTCCCTGGGTAGCCTTCCAATGGTGCAGTTGCACCAGCGATGAGTATCATTGTCTGGGGAAACAGGTCTATCGGGCGCATCGTGCTGCTATCAATTGAGACCATTTAGTGGCTCCAAGACAGTATCTCAGTTTCCTCTGAGCCAGCCTCTACATTTTATCCTGCACCTGGTGGGGTATGACTGGGTAGAAGGGGGGCTAGTCGAAACACTAATCACTGAAGTGGGTTGGTCGACACATATATACACAGGGTAGACCCCGGCACAGAGACTGCAGAGATTCCAATGGGGGGGAAGTGAGTCTGTGAGGGCATTGAGCCACTCGGTAAAAGACTTATTAACAAACTGGTGAGGCTAGCTAGGGCGGCTCTACACCTGCAGACTATAGCTCATGGGTACATCTGGGGGGGAGTCTTGCTTCTTAAAAAGACGGCATCCAGTTGTCCAAATTAGGGAAGGAAATCTGCATGGAGACTGTTCTGGTCTAGTTAGTGGTGTATAGGGACAAGGGCATGACCTTTCAGTGAGCTTTTGGGGGGGCCTGATAGTCTGTCTACTATGCAGGCCTGTGGCGGTAAGGTCATGATTGGTGAGCAGTAAATTTAAGGTTCTTAGAAGGCGGCGACATTCTTGAATTGGGTCGTCGAAGGGGGAGGGACTAGTGGTCTCTCATAGAACTCCAGGGGCAGCTACAGCGGGTTGGCTGGATGGGTGCGGGGGAGTGGGAGTTACGCTTTCCAGCAGGCTGCTTGGCCACCCCACACATGCACAATGGCACAAGTAAGCAGCTCATAACTGCAAGGGCCCCACTATGGAGATAATCTACAGGGCGTACGGGGGTGACCTTGGAGGGGAGTACCCTCACGGGGAAGGGGCCCTCTGCGCATGCGCACTTCGGTTGGAGTGTGGGCATAATTATATAAGGATCTGTCACCACTTATTGACTTTGCCGTAGGCTCAAAATAGCGATACGCAGAAAAATGAAATGTTATTATTGTGATTATTGATTATGATATGTTTAGATTTGGATAGGAATACCTTTGTATTAGAGATGTTTTAAGGTTAGCCATCTGACATCTGTACCTATCAATGAAGCAATGTAATGTAATTGTTTTCTGCGTATTGTGTAAATATTGTATATTAATTTTGTTTGAAATATTTTTATGTAAATAAATACGGCCGGGGGTTTACGACCCCCTAATCCAAAATCATCTCATGTTATTATCTTGTTATTGATAAGGGAGAAGGGCGTATAGGTAGTACCAGGCCATAGATGCACTGTGCCTAGCTCTGTCTTTTCTCGCTCCAGCATCGCAAGGCGCTCTAAGGTGTCTGAAATGTGACATGCTGGTGCTATGTAATGGACTAATAAATAATAAATGACTCTTCAGCCAAAAACAATGCACTATGCACAAATGTGTCTTCTCCAAGAAAATGAGGCTCCCTGAAGTATCTTAATGGCAAAATGCAGGCACTACACATATCCCAAAAGTCAGCCCTGCTGAAATGTAAAATGCGTATATCTTTTTTTATGCAAATGATAGAGTGCGCCCAGATCTAACTACTCGCTGTCTCCAGAGTCCCTAAGTGGTGTAAATGAGCTACATTAAGCTCCAATAAATAAAAATAAATAAACCTGTCTCTTTACGTTTAACAATTAGCACGAGCCTGGCGCTGTCTTCCTCCAATCAGGGATTCAAAACGCTATAAAGCATATGAACGCATTGACTCAACATGTTGGCACTACACAAAATACAAATGAATAAATAAGTACACAGATAATGAAATAAATGTCTCTTTGCTTTGCAAGTAAGATCGCGTTACGTACCTAGCTTTTTTCGTCAATGTTGCAGGCTTCTAAGCGCACAGAAGTGCCTAGAAGGTAGCGTGTTGGTGCTACGCAAAACACCAATAAATGCATTAATGTGTCTTTTGCTTGGTACGAATACAGCATGGCATGTCTAGCTCCTTCTATCACTCTATATTCTCAAAATATTCTGATGTGCCTTGAAGGCACCATGTTGACGCTCTCTACAAAGAAGCTTTTGCAAAGCAATAGGTCTCGCATTTATGTGAATTTGAGCTATTTACATTGTAAATGACGCCTTTCTTATGTTTTGGGTTTTAAAACATGGTCATTTACAATACTAACAGCTTAAACTCTCGTAAATGCGAGACCTATTGCATTGCAAATGCTTGTTTCTCCTTTCTTTGGTAATGAAGCAACCACTGTCGGCCAACCTCAACAACATGCAGCATAGGGGTAGTCTCCTCCTTTGCTTTCTCGGTTCTTCTCCTCAGCAAAGGTTCATCTTGATTCCCAGAAGTGATCTAAAGTTCTGGGGTCTGGGTCCCCTCTTTTATACACCAAAAAGATGTATTTTATCATTCTGAGTTCAGGCATACTAAACTTGAATTTTTGCCTAGTTCCCTGAGTCAGTTAGGAATATAAGATGTTATAATCAAACTGCTCATTCTGGCCTATGGGGAACAGGTAGCCTTGCAATAGTGAAAAATGAAAATGTCTGTAATTCACTATCAGTACATGCCACACACATCAGGGCATGTCCTACCTTTACACCCACAGGCTCTGCAATGGCAGGCCTGAGACACACTTTACAAGCTGCTCCGGTGGGTGGCACTATCAGTGCTGCAAGCCCACCAGCAGCATTTGATTCATGAGCCCTGGGCACACGCAGTGCACTGTACTAGGGTCTGACAAGTAAGCCAATCATGGAGTCACTAATCCATACATCAATTTCCCGTAGGGAGCACTTGCACTGTGGCACTGAATAGCAGTGGCACAGTGCTCAAAATCATCTAAAACCAGCAAAAACATAAGAGGCAACTGCAAAAAAAATGGAAGGGAGATTCACGCCAATGGTGCTAGGTCTAACAAGTGTCCCCTCCAGCTGAAATGTGGGAAGAACTACCCTACCTCTTGGGAGTTCTCATCACTAAGGCGGAAAAATCTGGACAGCCCATCAGCATTGGCGTGTTCTGTACCAGGGCGGTTTGCAACTGTGAAGTCAATCCCCTGTAGGGAAATGGACCACCTGTACAGTTTTGGATTTTCACCCCTCATCTGCATCAACCATCTCAGGGGCCTTTGGTCTATCTGAACCCGGAAGTGAGTCCCAAACAAGTATGGTCTCAACTTCTTCAGTACCCAAACCACAGCAAATCCCTCACGCTCAATTGCACTCCACCTCTGTTCCCATGGAAGTAACCTCCTACTGATAAAGGCTACAGTTTGGTCTAGGCCCTCCTCATGAATCTGTGACAGAACAGCCCCCACACCATGCTCTGAAGTGTCTGTTTGAACAATAACCTCTTTTGAGAAGTTGGGTGCCATGCACATGGCAGTCTTCAGGGCATCAAAAACTCTCTGACAGGTGTCAGTCCAAATCACTCTCTTGGGCTGTTTCCGGGAAGTCACCTCTGTCAAGGGTGCAACAATGCTGCCATACCCCTTGACAAATCTCCTATAATACCCGGTGGGTCCTAAAAAGGCTCTCACCTCTGTCTGGGTCTTGGGGGATTCCTAAGCCATGATGATCTCAATCTCGGGCTGTAGGGGCCCAACCTGGCCGCTCCCAACCTGGTGTCCCAAGTACACCACAGAACCCTGCCCGATCTGGCACATACTCACCTTGATCGTGAGGCCTGCTCTCCGCAGTGCCATCAAGACTTCCCAGAGGTGGCGCAGATGTTCTTCACAACTGGTGCTAAACACTGCAATTTCATTCAGGTAAGCAGCACTGAACTCTTCCAGTCCAGCCAACACCTGGTTGACCAACCTCTGAAAGGTGGCAGGGGCTTTCTTCATCCCAAAGGGCATAACCCAGAATTAGTAGTGCCCATCTGGTGTGGAGAATGCTGACCTCTCTCTTGCCCCATCAGTCACGGCGATCTGCCACTACCCAGACGTTAAGTCAAACGTGCTAAGGTACCGGGCAGCCCCTAACCGATCAATGAGCTCATCTGCTCTGGGGATGGGGTGCGCTCCAGTCCTGGTGACTGAATTGAGCCCTCGGTAGTCCACACATAACCGTAGTTCGGGTGATACACCGGTGCAGTAGCCTTTAAGACCAAGACCAACGGCTGGCCCAAGGACTGTTAGAGGACTCAATCACCCCCAACGCAAGCATCTTGGAGCCCTCCTCCCTGTCAGTCACTCTGTAAGTTTTGTGCTTAACAGGAGGAAAATCCCCAGTTTCCACATCATGGACGCACCAATCAGTTACATTGGAAATCAGGTAGAACAGGTCAGAAAACTGCCCCAGCAACTGGTGACAGTCATTATTTTTCTCATGGGTCAGAGTGGAAGAGAGGTTCACACCACCCACCGACCCATCTCGCTCTGTTGCAGACAGGAGGTCAGGAAGTGTCTCAGTCTCCTCCTCCATTCCAGCATCTGTTGCTAGGAGCATGCCCACTTCGGGCCTCTCTAAGTGGGGCTTCAGGCAGTTGACATGCAGGACCCGTAAGGGGATCCTGAGAGATCGCAAGTCCACCAAGTAGGTAATCAAACATTTGTACTCCACCACCTCAAATGGTCCGGTCCACTTATTCTGGAGTGCATAGAGCTCCACTGGGGCCATGACCCGCACTCTCTGACCAGGCTGAAGCTCAACCAGAGTGGCATTCTGGTTGTACCACCGCTTCATCTCCTCCTAGCTGGCTTACAGATTCGCCCCAGCGAGTTGACTAAATCGCCTAGTCAGGTTCCTGAAGGCCAGCATGTAGCTATATACATCCTGCGTAGGTTTCCTGGGAGATGCTCCCAGCCTTCCTTGACCAAACTCAAAGGTCCTCTCACTGGGTGACTATAGAGAAGTTCAAAGGAGCTGAACCCTAGAGACTTCTGTGGCACCTCACGATAAGCAAAGAGCAGGTATGGTAAGAGGACATCCCACTTACACCTCATGGGTTCCTCAAGACCCATAATCATGCCTTTGAGGGTCCGGTTGAATCTCTCAACCAGCCCATTACCTTGGGGATGGTAAGGAGTGGTGAACTTGTATGTTACACCGCACTCCTGCCAAAGGGACTTCATATACTTAGAAATGAAGTTGGTACCTCGGTCTGACACCACCTCTCTGGGGAACCCCACGCCGGAGAAAATCCCCATCAGTGCATGTCCCGCCACAAGGGTTGTCACTGTCTTGAGAGGGATGGCTTCCGGGTACCGGGTGGCATGGTCCACCAAGACCAGGATGAATCTGTTGCCCATGGCGGTCTTGGGATCCATAGGCCCCACAATGTCAATGCCCACCCTTTCAAAGGAGGCGCTGACCACAGGGAATGGCTGGAGAGGAGACTTGTGCTTCCTCCCACTCTTTCCATCTGCCTGACAAGTCTGACAGGTCCTGCAATGAGTGTCTGAACTCTTGTGCATTTGGGGCCAATAACAGCGGGTGACAAGCCTTTGAAAGGCCTTGTCTTGCCCCAAATGTCCTGCTAAAGGCACATCATGAGCCAGCCCCAGTAGGAAGGCTCAGAAACGCTGGGGTACCACCAGCACACGGGCTGACCCAGGCTCAGCAACCTTAGGCTCACTATACAGGAGACCATTCTCCCAGTAGATCCAATGTGATCCAGACTAATCACCTGCTGCCTGGTTTGCAACCTGCTGCCACAAACCCACAAGAGAAGGGCAATTGTTCTGCTCCTCACAGAACTCTTCCCTGGAGGGAACTTCTTCTTGCTGCCAATGGGTCAGCTCAGGCAGGTCTCCCAGTTCAGCAATCTCTTCCCCTGTACGTTCCAGGGCATCCCCCTCAGGGTCTGCCCCCTCCTGGACCGTGGGAATCTCAGGGGTCGGTTTCCCGTGCCCTCTACCTCTTCTCTTTAAGGCAGGAACCTGGGCCATTTTCTCAGGCTCCAGGTCCTCTTGAACACCCTTGCTGGCTGCCATAGACCGAGTGGTCACACAGGCCCACTCAGACAAACCCAGCATCTCTAAATGAGCTCTTCGCTCCACCTTAGCCCACAGGGAGCTCTCCAAATCATTACCCAACAGACAATCAACAGGCATGGCTGGCCTCACAGTTACTTGAAGAGTCCCTGTGACCCCCCCACTCAAAGGGAACCTGTGCCATCTTGCAGTGGCTCTCTGTGATGTCAGCGGCAACAACTGGGTAAAATGCATTGGGGACTACCTGCTCTTCAGACACCAGCCAAATACTGACAGCTGTCACACTGGCTCCGGTGTCTCTAAGAGCTGCCACCCTCTTGCCATTTATGGTCATCCACTGCCTGTACTTGTTAGTGTTATCAGGCAGCTGGGTCCTGGGGACCACCTCACAGTCTCCTAAAGAGACAAGGGACATCTCTGCGGGACCCCACCCACCTTGGGCACCCATCTACCCCCCCCCCGCCCCCCAGAGCTGCACTAGCCAACTGCCGGGGTGGTGCACCGGTGGGTACGGTCTTCCCATACAAGGGAAATCTATAATCATAAGAACAGTTGCCTACTAGACCACACTTAAAACAGGTCTTAAACTTTCCCTTGGTTTCCTTGGGGATTACTTTGGGGCCCTTTCTGGAACCCCCTTTGTTTACCGTTGTCCCCCCCACTCTTCTGCTGGGGACCTTGCCCACTTTTGGCAAAGTCTCCCACAGGGTTAGTCAGCTTGCTATCAATAAGGTGCTGGCGTAGCTCTGGAAAACAATTATTTGACAAGTGCTCCCATGCAAACAAATCATAGAGAGCCTCAAAATTATCCACTTTGCTACCCTTCACCCAACCATCCAATGCTCTGCAAAAGAAAGACAAATTTTCCACTGATGTAGTAAACTCCAGTTTTCTGCAATTCCTATACCTTTGCCTGTATACCTCAAACCCAATCTGGGCATTAGGGCGCCCTTCATGTGGGTATAGTACATGTGCTCCTCTGTAGGGTAATATAACAAAGTGTCCCGTCCATCACTAACAAAGCAGCCCCACAGCCCCGCTCCCCAATCCTTCTCAGGGACCCGGTGGGCCAACTTTGCAGCTTCATAAGCCCTAAACCATCGATCAATATCCTCATTTTTGTGGAAATCTTTAACTACTTCTTTGGGATGTAGGCTCTTGCTTCAACAGGCACTGGCGGTGTGCTGCCACCAGAGGGAGGAACCTCTAAACTTTTGACCTTGAGTTCCAATTCCCTCAATCCTCTCTCATGCTCAAAACGCATTCTCTTTTCCTCTAAGGCTAACTTCTTCATTTCTAATTCCACCCCAAGCTCTATTTTCTTACTCTCTATGTCTTTCTGAGCATCCATTTTGAGCCTAGCTAGCTCCAGCTTGTGCATACTATCCCTCGCTCTGTCCTCCAGCTCCCCTGGGGTCAAACCCTTGTGTTAGACCTGGCACTGTTGGCTTGGGTCTCCCTTCCATTTTGTGTTTTTGCTGGTTATAGATGCTTTGGGCACAGTGCCACTGCTATTCAGTGCCACAGTGCAAGTTCTCCCTATGGTAAATTGATGTATGGATTAGTGACTCCATGATCGGCTAGTTTGATTTACTTGTCAGACCCTAGTACAGTGCACTGAGTGTGCCCAGGGCTTGTAAATCAAATGCTGCTGGTGGGCTTGCAACACTGGCTGTGCCACCCACAGAAACAGCCTGTAAAGGTGTGTCTCAGGTCTGCCATTGCAGAGCCTGTGTGCAGTCTGGTACTGCCATGTTGACGTGGCAAGTGCACCCACTTGCCAGTACCTAAATCTTCCCTTTTCTGCATATTAGTCACCCCTATGGTAGGCCCAATGGCTGGGTGCATTTTAGGTTAAAGGTAGAACATGCCCTGATGTGTGTAGCATGTCCTAATAGTGAATTACGTTTTTCACTATTGCAAGGCTACCTATTCCCCATAGGCCAGAATGGGCAGTTTGATTATTACATCTTATAATCCTAACTGACTCAGGGAACTAGCGAGAAATTCGAGTTTAATATTCCTGAACTCAGAATGATAAAATACATCTTGTAGAGAAGCTGGTTTTAACATTCTGTGTTTGAAAATACCACTTTTAGAAAGTAGGTATTTTCTTACCTAACTATCCAAGCCTGCCTCTGCTAGGTTGTGTATTCCTTTTCTGGAGTTTGAGTGACAGGGGCTGGTGGATTCCAGGAGGCAGGGTGAGTCAGCACATGGCTGAATAGAGAGATCTGAATGTAGATGGGAGGGAGGAGTTGCACCTGGGACCTGAATAGGGCTCTACCTTCCCTCCACAATGCTGGCTCCACCTGCTGTGGTTTGTCTGATGTCCGTAGCCCACACTGTGAAAGGAAAGAAGGAGTCTTGTCAACAAAGTGCTCCAGGACTGACCAGAACTGGTTTGGACTAGGCAAAGGCCTCTCTGACTTCAGAGAACAAAGGGAAAATGAGTATAAAAGAGGGGACCCAAATGCCAGAACTTTAGATCACTTTTGAGAAACAGGAAGAACCTTTGCTGAAGAGAGAAACCGGAGAAGCTGAGGAAGAGACTGTCCCAGAGCTGAGTGCTGTTGGGGGATTGGCCTGCAGTGGTTGCCTGACTGCCAAAGAAAGGAGAAAGGACTTTGTGCTACTTTCAATTCAACTTGTAAAGGATCTCCAAGGGCTAGAGATAGAGCTTGCCTCCTGCTGAAGTCTCAGGGACAACAGACTTCACCAACCAGCCCCCCAAGAGTTCTTTTGAAGTGCCTGCTGTTGTGTTGGGCCTTCTAAGGGACTGCATGTCTCAAGGACCTGGAAGCACGACTCACGAAGAAGAAGCGTGTCGCCACCGCAGCCGCTGTTGTTGCATCACTGAAGAAGGGTGTCCCCGCTGCCGCTTTGCCTCGCAGAGCCGCCACGCATCGCCGGAGAAGAGTGCCGCCATTGCAACAGATGCCGTCGCATCATCGGAGAAGTGTGTCGCTGGCGCAGCCACTGTTGTCGCATCACTGAAGGAGGGTGTTGCTGCAGTCGCATCGCATCGCCGAAGCCCCTCGCATCACCGGAGGAGAGTGTCGCCATTGCATCAGACGCCGGCTACAGATACTGGCATGCTTTCTCCCCCAAACGTGGCTATGGAGGAGGGAGGGAGATAGGGAATCCAAGAAGCTGGCTATTTGGGGTACAAATATTTTTTTTTCCGCCAGCCTTCCATGGCGGTCGGTGAACATTGCATGCTTATTGGGTAGTCATTCCCACACTTTGTGGCAAACTGTTGCACAAGTACTGCCGATGGTCCTGGAGGGTGTCCAGGCCATCGTCTCCCAAGCAGTGTCAGATGGGACAGATGCAGAAAAGTTTGCCATCCGGTGTGATCTAGACACAACCAACTTGCTGAGCAGAGCGATTTCATCAACGGTGGTTGATAGACACCATGTATGACTGAGAGCATCTGTTTTTTCGCGGTATGTCCAGTCCTCTCTCACTGACATGCCCTTTGATGGCACTCGTCTTTGCTGAGACAAGGCAGACAGTGCTCTGGAGAGCTTTAAGGATTCACATGATACAGCCAATTCCTTGGACCTCTCAGTGGTAGCACGTCCCTAGCCTGCCTTTTGGCCTTTTCATAGCTACAGAAGGGGTTGTCAGGCACGCCACCCATATCCCAGCAGCCGAGCTGTGTAAATTGGTGGTCAGCTTTTTAATTTTGTCAATGTGTGACTTGCTTTGGCATGGTTTTTATAAAACCTTATTGATGTAGGAGCTGCCGGGCCCTCACCATTATAACAAACATTGGCAAAAACAAAAGTAGTTTTTGGTCTCAAAAAAATACAGACTGCCACAGTAGTTACTGGCACTGAACAAAACTACTTTGTGTGCCGATATGCTCTTTGTGAAAGAGCTGAATGCTGTCACAGTGAAGCCAGCTGATACAGAGAGAGAGACTAAACGACTTTCGTCAATTCCCAAGAATTTACAGAAGTAGGACAAGAAATAGCACTCCTAGAAAATATTTGTGAACTGAATTTTAGCATGAGCATGTGTAGATTTACTCATGCGAAAATCTGAGTGTTTGCAAGTTCACTCTCCCTTCAACCACTTTTTTCCCAACTCAAATTTCCAACATTGCTCTGTATGGGAAAAGATTAGAGAAGAGATGTTGAAAACCCTTAAAACATGCAAGTTAGTAGGTTTGCAGAGACACAAATGAGCATTCTAACCCTGGAACTATTGCTTACCACTACCTTCAGGCACCAGTATGTAGATCTGCGGAAACGCGGCAACATAAGGGGTTGCAAGTATTCAGACACTACTATGCTAAGAGCCCTGGCATAATCAAAGAGGCTATATCAGAGCTCTTATATAATGAGATTGCTGCCATAATTTGTCACTGCACTACATGGCACTTTAGGGACAAGTGGATTGATTTATGAAGCAACCTGCCCCATGGACAAGTAGATATTTTATTAAATTCCACATCCCTGCCTTACCAGCACCCCTCAGGTGTTCATCAAGGTGATGGCAGTGGGCGCTTCTCATCTGCCCACCTCCAGACTCAGGCGGACTCATCCCAGGCTGTCATCTTGCACCTCCAGACTCTGGTGTGCCTTCGGCATTTGCTGGGGTTCACTATCAAAGTGCCAAAGTCACACCTGACTTCCTCTCAGACGCTCCCCTTCATCGTAGATGTTCTGGATACAGAGCAGTTTTGGGCTTTTCCTCCCGAATAGCAAGTCCAGGATATTCAGACTATGATTTTTTTGTTTGAATATCTTTTATTGCTTTTATCATTATTTCTGTAGGCACAATGTACATCATAGTAATAGTCTTGAAAATGCAACATTACATCTAATAGCCAATCAATAATTTTCAATAGAAACAACAGGTTGCCATAGTACCACGCATATTTCATGATGTACAAATCAAAGATGTGCTCGAGGGTGTGTCACAGGAGATACCTACATCCATTTAGCGGTCGAAGCCATGTAGGAATGGAGAATGTGGCGGGGGTCAGTACACTACAACAACGCCCAAGGGGCAGGAGAAACAAAATAATTTGTAATCCAAAGTGAATTGCAGAGAGTACATAGTCTCTAGATCATAGTAACCATGCGTTACAATCTTTGGTAATGCAATACCAAGGATTCGATCGATTACCCGTGTCTCCAATGCTCTGCAATCTTAAACAGTCTTATAGCAGAAAGTCCGAATCATTACTATTGGCACGTGTGAATAGGTATGGAGCAATTCGTATATAGTCCGATATTCACAACATTATAAAAACTGCTAGGAACTAAAATCAAAGTGAGACACAAAATAAGAAAATCAAGAAAAAGAAGCGATAACAAAGGGAGACTAGACTGATAACAAATCATAAGTGTGTGTCTGCTGGTTCATGAGCGTGTGCATTGGGGAAAGCTTGTGTGGGGGTCTGGAAACATGCCACTGCTGTATATTGGGTTTGTCGAGGAGGTGAGGGACAGAAGCACATGCAGCATTTGCACCAGGCTATGGGTGCTTCGAGGGTGTGAGTGTCGGTGTCTAGGTCAACTATCAAGTTCAAGTTCAAGGATTTATATAGCGCACTACTCACCCGGAGGGTTCAAGGCGCTTGGGGAGGGGGTTCATTATTTCTCGAATAGCCAGGTTTTAAGTTCTTTTCTGAAGGAGATGTGGTTCTGTGTAAGGCGGAGGTGAGTGGGGAGTGAGTTCCAGGTTTTGGCCGCCAAGTAGGAGAAGGATCTACCTTCCATGGTGGATCTTTGGATACACGGAACTGCGGCTAGGCCTTGATTGGAGGATCTTAGTTGGCGGGAAGGTGTGTAGAAGGAAAGTCTAGTGTTGAGGCATTCGGGCCCTAGTTCGTAGAGGGCCTTGTGCGCGTGGGTGAGGAGACGGAATGTTATTCTCTTGTCGACGGGAAGCGAGTGGAGGTCTTTCAGGTGGCTGGTAATGTGATCTTGGCGAGGGACGTCCAGGATGAGTCTCGCTGATGCGCTTTGGATGCGTTGGAGTTTTTTCTGTAATTTGGCTGTGATTCCGGCATAGAGGGTGTTTCCGTGTCCAGTCGGCTCGTAACCAGTGCGTGGGTGACGGTCTTTCTTGTCTCGGTGGGGATCCAATGGAAAAAAAATTTGAGCATACGAAGTATGTTGAAGCAGGAGGATGAGACGGCGTTGACTTGTCTAGTCATCGAGAGGGAGGAGTCTAGGATGAAGCCTAGGTTACGTGCGTGGTCTGTGGGTATGGGTGCAGAACTCAGATCCGATGGCCACCATGAGTCGTCCCAGGCAGAGGGGGAAGTTCCTAGGATGAGCACTTCCGTTTTGTCAGAGTTAAGTTTTAGGCGGCTGTTTTTCATGCATGTGGCTACTTCTTTCATGCCTTTGTGGAGGTTGGTTTTGGCGGGGTTGGGGTCTTTGGTGAGGGAAAGGATCAGCTGGGTGTCGTCAGCGTAGGAGATGATGTTAAGGTTGTGTTGACGCGCGATGGAAGCGAGTGGACTCATGTAAACGTTGAAGAGGGTGGGACTGAGTGATGATCCTTGTGGTACTCCGCAGATGACTTCGGTGGCCTCTGATTTGAATGGGGGAAGTCGGACTCTCTGGGTTCTCCCAGCAAGGAACGAGATGATCCAGTCTAAGGCTTTTCCTTTTATGCTGATGTTGTTGAGGTGTTGTATGAGGGTGCTGTGACAGACCGTGTCGAAGGCGGCGGAGAGCTCGAGTAGTATGAGGGCCACTGTTACTATACTTAACTGGCAACTATACTGCAATGCAGCGTGTCAGGTGTGTCCCGTGGGGGGACAGAAGGGATTAAAAGACAACATTGGCCCCAGGTCCCGGCGCTGGTATCCCCCCTAACAAGGCCAGGAAAGGTGCATCTACGGGGTCCCTATTCGAAGGCATGCCTGATGAAAAGTCTTTAAGGTGGCATCCCAGGCCTGCGCTATTGGGTGTTTGCGCAGCCCCGCCGGTTCCTCCCTATGCAGGGTTGTACTTTCCGCTCGAGCCCAGTTGTCAAGTGAGTCGCGCCAGTGTGTCACCTAGGGGGGTTTGCTGCTTTTCCAGCGTTTAGTGATGAGCCTTTTTGTCGTAATGAGCCCTAGGTCCCAAAACCTAGAGAGGATTTTAGTGTGTTTTGTTTGTTTACATATGCCTAGTATGCATGTCTCCCATGTATGTGGCAAAAAATGCATCTCTTTTTAACTCTGGAGGAAGTCATAGAGGCAATCAAAAATAGTAAGGGCGGCAAAGCACCTAGGCCGGATGGGGTACCCATGGATTTCTACAAACATGAAATAATCCTATGGGCCCCAATTTTAACACGTTACTTTAATGCTGCGGTGGAAGATACTTTGCCACTGACATGGGGTCAGTCAATCATTGTTCCCCTCCACGAAAAAGGATCTAGGTCCGAGGCCCGAAATTATCAGCCCATCTCACTCTTGGACTCAACAGTTAAAATCCTTAGTCGAGTCCTATTAGTGAGATTGGAAGCCTGGGCTGAGGAAAAGAACATCCTATCCCCAGTCCAGTATGGGTTCCGTAGGGGGTTGGGTACAATGGAGCAGTGCGTGAACCTGCAGCTCATAGTCGGCAAGTACACTAAGGCTAAAGCTGGCAATCTTTACCTGTGCTTTGCCGACTTGAGCTCAGCATTTGATCTGGTGGAACACGCGCTGCTCTGGCCTACCTTGTTGGAGATGGGCGCCCCCACTGAAATTATCCATCTGCTTGCCCGACTGTATAACAATCTGTCTAGCAAAGTGAGATTCGGAAGAGATGGTGAATGTACCCCTTTTTTTTTAAATTAGAAGAGGTATCCGGCAAGGATGCATACTTGCCCCTCTATTATTTTCGCTTTTTATTAACCAGGTAGATAAAATTTTAAGACAGACTAATGCAGATGCACCCACCATTAATGGTAACCCAATCCCAATTCTTTTATATGCGGATGACGCAGTCCTCCTTTCTAGGACACATAATGGACTGCAACATCTAATTAATCAATTTCATTTTTTTATTGAAAATAGGAAGTTGAAAGTTAAGAAGGGAAAGACGGTTACAATGGTTTGTGGTAAGAAACAGAGAAAATGTAAACCCTTCTTTTTAGAAGGGGAAAAACTAGAATCTGTCAATAGTTTCTGTTATCTAGGTATCACCTTTTCAGGAGATGGTAGATGGGTTAATTAACAAAAAAGTGTCCTTTTTAAAATGGTTAGGAATACAAGTTGTATTTTTAGATTTGCTGCAAAATGAGGGGGTCGTAGAATTCATTAAATGATATCTATATTTAACGCAAGATGTATATCCTCAGCCATATATGGAGCTGGAGTATGGGGATATGATGCACAGAGTGCCAAACTAATTCAACGTGAGGAAAATGTGTTTTTAAAACGTTTAATTAGTGTGCCGGCCACGGCTTCAACTGAATTAACACACAGGGAACTTAATATAAATCATGTTAATGATTTAATTGTTTTACGTCCTCTGTCCCTTTGGCGCTAAATTTGGGCAAAAGAGGAGACAAAGTTTACACAGGATGTAATTAATGACTGTATTAAACTTGATCGTCGATCAACTATTCCTTGGTTAAATCATATACAACGTTGGTACAAGTCACTTTACGGCCTAAACATCTTTAAAGACCCTGTAACTAATTTTGTACCATCAAAGCAGGAGCTTAAAAATGGATTCCTTAAACATACGGCTGGGATTAGAGCGGAAAAATATGCAAAACAAAGTACGTTCAATCTCTATTTGGAATACAATATTAATGAAGGCTTCCAACATTATCTTAGCATTGTTAGTACTAACTCACACCGTTTTGTATTGACCCGTCTCCGTTTGGGAATTGTGCACCACCTAGTAGCCTTTCCCGTGGTTAAGAAACCTACCACCTGCCTGTGTCCATGTGACAGTAAATCCAAGCAGAGCATTTGCCACTTTATGTTATCCTGTAACTTTTACACTTTTTACAGAAAATTTTATTTGAAACCCATCTTTTTAAAATATAACACGCGTAATATACAAAAAGCAATGCAACTGATGTTCAATCTAGAGACCCCAGATGTATGTTTCCATGTGGCCACTTATATTTTAAAATGTATTTCTGTAAGAAAGTCAATTATTATATGAACTCATCCAATAATGCTTTATCATTCCTAAGTACTTGAAATTTGGGCTGTTGAACGTATTGTGTATTTTTGGTATGATGCTATTGACACCTTGCACTTTATCATGCTAATTTGCACATATATTACTATTGTATAATTGCTGCTATCGTTTCTCTGAGCACTGAAAGTAGGCCATAGCATTTGCACTTTATTACCATTCTTAAGTACTTGAAATTTGTGCTGTTAACCATATTGTGTATTGTTGGTATGATGTTACTGACACCTTGCACTTTATCATGCAAATTTGCACATATATGAATATTGTATACTTGCTGCTATCGTTTCTCTGAGCACTGAAAATAGGCCATAGCACTTGCACTTTATTATGAGGTAGCTTAGCTTAGATACTTTTAAGTATTTGATTCTCTGCTGCTAAATGTACATTGCACTTTAGTAACAACGGAATTAATATTTGCACTTTATTTGGCTACTTTGCACATATATCAATATCAGATGAATGCCACTATATTGTATTGCACGTAGAAATATTTCTATAACCATTTGTGCTTTACCTTTGATAAAATTTTGTAAATATTTTAGCAGAAATGTATTTTTAAAAAATCTGATATATATGTATGTTGTTTGTTACTATGTCTGTTGCTATATGGTTGTATTTTTACATACCGAATACAGCATTTTTTAATTGAATTGAATTGAATTGCATCTCCTTGCCTACCCCTTCCGCAAGGGAAGCTGTCACAAATTGCCAATATGTCTGCAATGCGGGGCACGACCATAGCATGTGTAAGAGATCTGCATGTACTAGTGCGCACCTCGGGCATGCAGATGTTGTAGTTTGGAAGTAATGATTGAGCTTGTCAGGCGACAGGTATGCACAGTGAATAATATAAAGCTGCATGACCTTGAAGCGGGAATTGCGCTGGATATTCGTGGTGCTAGCAAGCACCACCACCCACTCTTTATCTGTCCATTCTTGTCCCCTGTCCACCGCCCACCTGTCTGGCAGGCCCTGGGTAGAGCTCTGCGTGTGGGCAAGCAGCGCCTGTGCTAGCCAGTGAACTACATGAGAGCCATTCCCCATTACATGCAAGTACTGCACCAGCAAATGCGTTGGCAATTCCCTAGAAAGGTTGCCCCAGGCCCGTGTCAACGTGCGTACTAATGTTGCATGCATAAGGAACTGCCCTGCCGGGAGCCCCGTGTCCGCAACCAGGGTCTCAAAAGGAACCAGCACTCCCTGTACAGGTCTCCCACACTGTCCAAACCAGTCTGTACCCAGCGCTCCAGCACCGTCTCTGTAAGGACATTTCCGTCCCTGGGCATTCCCAACAGTGGGAGCACTGGGGCATATGGTACCGCTGCGCCAGTGAGTTTCAAACTTCGCAAATAGCATTTGCGAGCGACTGCTAAATGTATCTGTGGCGGATAGGAAGCCCTGGTCAATGGATGGAACAGCACATGAATCTGCGTACGTGTTCAAACCGTGGAGGCTGATGCAGTATCCCTCAAGTTCTTCCCGCTCAGCCAGCCGGCCACCCACTGCAGCTGCGCTGCTAGATAGTGAAGTTCCTGATTAGGAACCGCCAGGCCTCCAGCATCAGGAGGCACGTAGTTTATTCAACACTACTCAGTGACTCCTTGTGTTCCATATGAGACGTCTAATTGAGACTTCTAGCTCGCGGAATATGCATGTCGGGACATATGCCGGGAGGTTGGCGTAGTAGTACAGCAGCCTGGGCAATATTATCATCTTCGTCAGCGTGACACGGCTGGGCACATTTAGGGGGAGGGTCTTCCAAAAGGTCATTTGCGCTTGCAAGGAGGAGATAGCTTGCACCAAATTATCCTCCAACACGTCAATCGGGGTTCTATATATATGTATACCGAGATAGCGAAACGTAGTAGGATACCAGGCGAGCCGCCCCCCATTGATAGTGACCTCACACTCCTGCGTGTCCGCACTAAGAGAGTACACCCCAGATTTGGCCCAGTTGACCTTAAGTACCGACATAGCCTCGAAGTTGCGAAAAATGTCAGATAGGGCCGGTGGCAAACAGGTCAGGTCTCTGACATATAAAAGCAAGTTGTCGGCGTATAGGGACACTATATGTAGTCCGTTCGCCAGGGGAATACCCCAATCCACACCTTGCATTCTCAATTGTTCCGCTAGTGGCTCCATGACTAATGAAAAGAGCAGCGGGGACAAGGGGCATCCCTGCCTGGTCCCCTTTTGACGCGAATGGCCTCAGACAGCAACCCACCGATGCGAACTCGTACCGTGGGCGTTTGGTACCAGAGGCCCACCATCTGAATATAGTCGTCTCCAAGGTCATATTTCCTCAGTTCCGCCACAAGGTAGGGCCACTCCACCGAGTCGAACGCCTTTTTGAGATCCAGTACCAGGCACCCTGATCGAGGCCACTGTACTGTGGCATAGCTTTGTCCTCGAAACAAGCGTTGGATATTAAGTGAGGTGCTACGGGTGGGCACAAAGCCATTCTGGTCGCTATGCACAAGTGTGGGCACCAGCAGGGCTAGGCGTTGAGCCAATGCGGAAGCTAGAATTTTGTAGTTGGTATTCAGGAGGGCTAGTGGACGATAAGAGCCCAGAAGTGCCCTGTCCCTGCCCCGTGTTGGGAGGGAGATTAGATTAGCTTCATTCAATGTGGGCGGAAGGGAGGAGTCAGAAATGGCCGCCGCGTATATTCTAAGAAGTCCAAGATTAAAATGTCAGAGTAGGCTTTATAAAACTCAGCAGGGATCCCATCTGGGCCCGGGGATTTGCCATTAGATAGGGAAAAAATGACAGTGCGCAATTCATCAGGCGTAAGGGGGGCTTCCAGTTCGTCGCATTGCACGTCTTCCAGGCTAGGCAGCGTTAAGCCTGAAAGGAAGTCGGTTATGGCAGCTGCAGAAACCCGCAATCTGGAGCGGTACAATTCTGCATAGTGGTCCACAAAGGCCGCATGTATGGCACTCTGCGTGTACACCACCCTATCCCGATCGACTCGCACCGCCGTCACCGGTGTAGTCATTGCATCTTGCTTGATCAGCCAGGCCAATAGCTTGCCCGGTTTGTCCCCAAGGTGGTGGGTGCGTGCCGAATGGGCTGCATAATTTAAATTTCGCAGTCTGTCTAGTAGTCTCGCATGCTCCTCCCGAGCCCCTGCCAGCAACTCTCCATCGCCCTCTGCAGCGTCTTGCTCCTTCTCGAGCAGATCAGCTTCAATGCGTGTCAGCTCCCTGTCCAGGCGCTTCCGCATACTGGCCTGCGTGCCCAAGCAGTGGCCTCTGATGACAACCTTAAACGCGTCCCACTCAATTTGGGGGGGTGGATGCAGTATGATTATTCTCCTCAAAATATCGCACAATATGTGCGGACATAGAGGTACGAAAGGGTGCGTCGAGCAGTAAGTCGGGCTGGAACCTCCAGGTGGGTAAAGGCGGGTGTGGGCGTACCCACGCCAGTTCTAGAACATGAGGATTGTGGTCTGAGTGGGTGCGACCCATATAGTAAGTGTCAGTAACCTGGGGGAGCAAGTCTCTCGACAGCATGTTTCTATCTAGTCGAACATGCAACGTGTGTGCGCCTGAATAATATGAGTATACCTGGGTTTGTGGATTACGGGTCCGCCAAGCATCGTGCAGGTCCCATTGCGAGGCCCAAGCCATTAGTGCCTTCATAGCCCCATGCATAGGTGCGCTAGAGATGGGCGGAAAGGAACGGTCCAAGGCAACATCTAAAATGCAATTATAATCGCCCCCTAACACCCAGGGGATTCCATGCCAAGGCGCCAGTACCTTGGACAATTTTGTAAAGAAACCTCCCTGGTCTGTGTTGGGAGCATATAATGAGGCCAAGACGATCTGCTGCCCATCCAGCCTACCTTGCACAACTACATACCGCCCCTCTGGGTCCACCCGGGAGTGCAAAATAGCAAAAGGGGTCCCAGGCCTTACCCAAAGCAGCGACCCACGGGCATAAGCCGAGAACCCTGTTGCAGACAGTTGCCCTCGCCACCTTTGGTGTAGCTTCTGCATTTCTGTGCCGTGTAAATGTGTCTCCTGCAAGAGAGCTATGTGGATGTGGTGTCTTTTAAGGTAAGAGTAAATTTGGTATCTGCGCAACGGTGTATGCATTCCACGCACATTCCACGTACATATCTTAATCACTGACATGGCTATCCTCGGCATCCTCCCCAATCTCCCCCCGCCGCATGGTTGCTACCTGCGGGCCGCCCCCCCCCCCCCACCTCCATAACCCTCACATCCCAAGCTGCAGAGCATAGGTTAGCAAGCAATTGTAAATCACGCTCTAAATAAAAATACATTTCAAACATGGCATGAGAGAAATAAAACCAATAACCAATGCCAAAAGGTCGACAGCGGAACATGCCGTCATCCAAACTCTCCAATGAGGCAACAAACATTCAAATTCAAGGGGGGTCGCTTAGGCACTAGGCATGGCCGTTCCACTACATCCGCAATCCAGGCAGAGGGAGCGCCCCTCTCACAGGCAGTCTATGCCAGCCAGAATAGGTATAGAATAGTCAGGCCGGGTAGCTCACGGCAGTAAACTTCAGTTTGTAGAGCTCGGGTACCCTCAGAAGGCAACGAAGGCACCACCCAGCCACCCACGCCGAGAGAGAGCCCAACACTAATAGGCCCGATCCGGCGCTAGACAGCTCTGCCAAGCCATCACCACTTCAGAGATCATTTATCGCAGCAGAAGTACTCACTGCTCAGCTTGCTGTGGATAGAGAGCTCAGCACGTGTTCTGGCTGTCACCGCCACATCGCACCTCGATCTAGTCAGCTCCAGGTCTGGCGACAAAGCAAGAGCCTCCAGTGGCAAAGAAATAGCTCCAATCAGTAAGATAATACAGTCAGTGAATCAAATCAGCCATCTGCGGAGTGACATCCGGTCGGTCTATGGACATCTGAGAGCCTGGCAGTCCATAAATGTGCTCGTCGTCACTGGGTAGTTCTTGTGGGCTGGCATCCGGGGCCACGTCTGTACTAGGGGAGCCACTAAGCTCCGCCACCATTCGGAGGGCATCCTGCTGCTCACTGTAGATAAGCGCCGCAGGCGGGCTCACCTCCGCTGCCCCACTTGGTCTATTCCCAGGAGGTGATCTGTTTCTGCGTCGGGGCCCTCTGATGCGCGGTCTGTGAGTCGACACCAATGCCGTCTGGGTCTCCGCAGCCATACCAGCGTCCAACCAGGCCTCCACCTCCTCCGGAGTGGCAAAGAAGTGAGTCTTGTCCCGTGCCACCACCCGCAAACGTGCCGGGAAAAGTAGGGAGTACTTCAAGTCCATTTGCCGGAGCCGCTGCTTGACCACCAGAAATGAGTGTCTTTGACGCTGAACTTGAATCGTGTAGTCAGGGTAAAACATTATCCGAGCGTTGTCGATTCAGACCTCTTGTTTTTTCCGAGTTTCCCGCAGGATAGAATCACGGTCTCGATAGTTCAGTATCCTGAAGAGCATAGGCCTGGGATTAGATCCCGTCTGGAGTGGTCGGGTCGGCACTCGGTGCGCCCGCTCTACGACGAAGTGCGGCAATAGCGCGCCAGCCGGCAGCAGGTTCCGTAGCCAGTCTTCCATTTGTGTCGCAGGATCTCTTCCCTCCCAGCGCTCTGGCACACCTACCAGACACACGTTATTCCTCCATGCCCTTCCCTCCGCATCCTCAGCACGATCTTCCAGGAAGTCCACCCTGTTGAGGAGGTCCTGCACCTGCTTGTCAGTCTGGGCGACCCTGGGCGCAAGGTCCGCCACTGTACCCTCCTAGGCGGTGGTTCGCTCCGCCAACTTCTTGTGATCGGCTCACAGATGCATGAGGTCAATCGACCCCCCATATATCTTGGTCTCTAGGGAGGTGCAGGTTAGTTATACGGATTCCTCCAGCCGTTCCATTGCGGCCAGCATCATGCCCAGTTTGGACGCTGTCTGGTCTGAGTCCACCGACTGCGTTTTTTTGTCCATTCTCCCCTTCATTTGTGTGCCACCAGCTCCAATCCACGCCCTGGTACCCCCAGACATGAGCGACGCAGTAGGCAGCAAGTCTGTGCCCCGCACTCCAGCGGTCAATGGTCCACGAGGTGTGAATCGGCGTCTGTATCAGCAGGAGAGACAACGGGTAGAAGGTGCGTACCTTTGAAGCAGCGCCTCCACCAGATGGGACAGGCGGGTCGTGTTCCAGCACGACCCGCATAGTCTACCACTATCTGTTCCTAGACAAAGGTGGTAATCATAGACATCGTTTAGTAATAACACTGGAATCACCAGCACCCGAGTTATGACCAGTTTCCTGGATCACTATGCAAATTCTGCCCTGTAGCGCTGAGGTTTAAGCTAGATGCACCTCCCACACTCCTTCCAGATACTATGGGTGTTAAAAAACCACTTTATCACTGGGAAACCGTTGAACTAAAAAACAATGAGACTGAGGTGTCAACTCCACCCAATCAGGCTTAGCTATGTCACAAAAATAAGCATTGAGGGAGTTATCAAGGGCTATACACATTATTGCACAATAATCACCTAAGGTAGCTGTCAGCTATCGAATAAAGGTGACTTCCGAAGGAAGGCCTCCGAGGCCACCTTATGACTGATATGACAGACCCCGTCAGCGGCAGGGCGCTCAGGTTATCTTTTTATGTTTTTCACTAGTTTGCAATACCCCAAATGCTTTGAGATTATGTTATGTTCGGATGTAGATTCTACCCTCTGCGACGGCTGCTTCAGGATGAACCTCTGTCCCGAGGATTCAGCAGAACTTCCAATTAATTGCTATGTCTGCCCACTTTTCTCATTGCACAATGTGAATCCATCCCGGCGGAGTCACCTTGCTTCGGCTGCAGTCGTATAATGAGGTCCAAATCCTCCTGTCTGGCTTGCCAAAATGTTGCTCGAATCGGATTTCCTTAAAAAGTAGAAGACAGGAGGCGTTTAGTAAAACAGGAACAGCTTGTTTAATTAAACAGTTTGGCTAGGAGAACAGTGACTGGCACTAAGTCTAAGGACTGCCATGAAAGGTTTCGGGCGTACCATATATAGTGAGGACTGTTGGTTGCTGCCTTTAGGGTCATTAATTAATTGGCAATGGTTACTACAGGTGGGTCTTGACCTGAGTGGATATAGTGTGGAAGTAGTGAATATGTTCAGATATCCGTCATGGGGAGCACATGATAATTACATGGGCTAGGCTCTGATTGGCTATCTGTTCCTAACTCATGTGGCATCTGACTTCATGGTGTTTTTAGGAGCACGTACCCCCACCGGCCATGTGCACTTTATTGGGGCAATCTTCCATGATCATTGTAATGTTGCTGTGCCTATCTGCGGAATTGATCAAGAGTTTTCTGTCCAAGTGTTTTCTTGTCAGCTATGCAACCTCCTGTCTGTGACTCATCAATCAATAATCCCAGGCCTAGGTCGTAGGGCCGGCCAGTCCACGGACTTACGTATTGAGGTAGATGTGGAGTTCCTAACGGGCGATTCTATTAATAAGTACAATAGTTCATTCATTTCAACAAACACATCAATATCCATATGAACATTAATATATAGTTCAAAAAGTTCTTCAATGTAAATGCAATATTAAGACCAGCGTCATATGAGCGCGCAAAATATAAGTGCAACATAAAGTAGGCAAAACAGTTCGGCAAGGCATTCGAAGTAAATCACCAAAGTGAGTGTAAGAAGAGAGCAATTGTACCAATTACAGTCACTAACAACACCTTAAATATTTTAAGAGTTCATCAAGTCTTCCCGGTTCGTCAGTTAGTCATTTGAAATCGTTTCTAAATCTGCAGTAGAACAGATCCAAAAGTACAAGCCATCAGTAACTAAAGTACCTTCACAATCACCCAGATATCACCTGGTGTAGACCTTAAGTGCTTGTCAACAAAATACCTCCGATAACGTATCACCTCAAGTGGACAAAGTAAAGAAAACCTCCTTGATTTGCACAAAACCACAGGTTTATATTAAAACAAAGTGTTGCACATTTTATAGACAAGGGGAATACCCCTTACTGTGTATCCCCACCCCTTGGTTGAATAGAAAATCAAACCAATCAGAAGTAGCACAACCTAACATAACCACGGCTAATGCTCTTACATGCTTGACCCAAATTCATTCATTATTCAACAAATGGCTGGAAAACTCTAATGTAGTAATTTACCATCTGAGAAGAATATAAAAGGAATGTGAGTGCCCACAAACTCATGACAGGCGTTCATTCCACTGACCACATTTAGGTACCCCCACAAAAATGTGTAGGACACAGTCAAATTATTCTGTTGACAAAGTCAATCTTAGATCTGTGAATATGGCTATATATTGAGCCACAAATCAAACGAGGACTTAAAAAAAAGAATATAGATAGTCCTTAGACGCATAAACATTATGGTCATAGTAGTGGCCCTAAACAAGAAAATAAATATAACTTGCTATACGTGTTAATGAGTAATTCTCATATCGGACTAACAAGAGTAATCTTCAATGTCCTGAACTGGTGCCAATAGAAAAGGGCGGATTCTTCAACATCCAGTGAGTCCTTTACCTGGATTCAAAAACTAAGTCGCCATCTTGAAACATGCAATCCTATCTATAAAGCCCATATGTTGCAAGTGAGCACCACCTAAATTCCTAAAAAATGTCAATTAAACTGACTGTAAACAAAACATTCTTGTAAAAGGAGATCCAAATAACTTAGGCCCAGATGTAGGTAAATCCCATTTACCGATTTTGAAATACCGAATTTTACCGATTCGGTATTTCAAAATCGGTAAATGGGATGTAGGTACTAACATCTGGATTTTTTTATTGATACCTTGAAATTCGGTATTTACCGATTCGGTAAATACCGCATCGGTATTTGCTATTGAATCCTATGGGCCTTGAAGCCCATAGGATTCAATTCAAATACCGATTCGGTATTTACCGAATCGGTAAATACCGAATTTGTCAAGGATGCAGGGGGTGTCACTTTGACACCCTCTAGCACCCCCAAAACGGGCATGTGTGCAATGTGGCACACAGACATGCCCTAAGGGCACGTCTGTCTGTCACATGGCACATGTGTACATGCACAGATGTGCATGTACACAGGAATCGGTATTTTACCATGGATTTGTATTCCATGGTAAAATATCGATTCTGAAAGCCATGTGCCAATGGAAAATTGGCTACCCACATTGCATTTTCGGTAATTTTACCAAATAGGTAAATATTACCGAATCGGTAAATTTACCGATTCGGTAATAATAACGATTCGGTAAAACTACCGAATATGTGCCCCTACATCTCCATAGCCCTTTACCGATCAGAAACGGCCGAAAATCGGTGTTTTCCGCCGATTCCGATCGGTAAAGGGCTACCTACATCTGGCCCTTAATGTGCAATTCTGCTGTTCTTGTGTTAAATGTGTAGACTATCCTTGGCCTCATTTATGTGGACCATCTTGGAAAGATCAAAATCATCTATCACCAACAAAAACATGCCCTGTAGATTATAAGAAAAAGGTTCCATCAAATAAGAGGCAAAATAATAATAATGAAACCAATATATTACAAAAATACCCAATATTAAACCCTGAATAATTATAATGAATACAATGGCTTATACAATATGTAGCATCTTCCCCAGCCCGGGAACATGCAAGTGAACACACCACACACGGAGCTCTGTAACATAAATCTTCATTCCTCAACATACAATCACACACTGCATGCATTGCGTCATAATGGCCATTGTGTTGAGCGAGAATTGCCCCAGCCTCACAAGCTCATATCTACTGTATTCTGATTATGTTACTTGGGGTCAAAATAGGCCATTTTGGGTGCATTCTCAATCGCATGTTTTATTTCTTTGAAAATGTTCTCCTATTCATGAGACCACTGGAATGGACATTTCGCTTTGTTAAGTCTAACAATGGGACACTCACTTTAGCAAGGTCACAAATGTATCTGGAGCAATAACTAGCCATGCCTAAGAAGAATCGCTTCATGGTTACATCTTGTGGGGGCAAGTAGATGGCCAAAGCTTGCCCTTTATCTTGGTCAGGAGACATGCCCTCAACAGAGAATATGTGCAAAAAGCATTTAAGTTTAGTTTTGTGAAACTCACTTTGCTGCATTCAGAATGAGACCTGCATCAGCAATTAATTGCCACACTTGTGTAATTGCCTTGTCATGCTTCTTTTGTGTTGTCCTAAATACCAGTATGTGATCATTGTAATTGAAAACATGTGTGACAACATGTCCAATTACTGGGTGAATAACATCCTGAAATATCTCTGCAACCGAAGACACTCTAAAACTCAATCTTTTGTATCCGAACAGACCAACATGAGTCGAGAACGTTGTAATGTACTCATGGCCTCAAATGCACAATTATCTATAGAATCGCTGGCTTAGTTCACAACACAAATGAACTAATTCACGATGACATAACTGATCACATATCCTGTGATGCAGTAACTTTAGCAGTGTAGGGATTGGGAAATGCCTTCCTGAGAGATTAGCATTTAGCATCTCACTACGAAATAGCGCCATGACGCTGGTAACAATGTGGGGCTGTGTGACTGAAGTGGACTGGCGCTTTTCATCTGCTGCGACAGTCACATTCCAGGTTGACGCTGTGGTATCATCTCAATTTGAAATAGACCAGCTGCCTAATTTAGTAGGAGACACAAGCAGGAGAAGGTGGCCAATGTGTTAGTAAAACTCCATCAAAATCAAGGTGGGCCCTATGACTGTTTAAGGCAGGTCATCCAGAAAGGTGCACACATCATAGCAGTGCTTCAATGTGAACAAGATAAAAGGCGTTGGGCGCTATGCCATTGGTCAATACCAACAACAGGAGAGTAGTTCGTGTGAATATCTCTGCTACTGCTATTATTAATTAGACACAACGTGCCTCGGGAGGGTCACAGTGGGGGAGGTAAACATCCTTGCAAAGAAAGCGATCAACAAGTAACTATTAGCATGTCAGTAGCCATGTGTAGTGCACAGTAACCCGAAACATTTCAAGGCGCTTTGTGCAGAAGTAATACCTCTACCCCTAACTTATCACAAAAACATAACGAGACCAACACTTTTTTTTAATATGGCACGTTCAATTTGCTATCTTAGACTCCGCTGGGTTTGTGATCGCTCGTAAGGTGTTGCCGAGCTCACTTCACAACCCCCGGGGTCTACAGCCGCACTCACTGCAAAGCAGTAGCGGGACAGTCCCTGGCCCCATGTTCCGCTCTTCCGGCTCTGCTCAGCCTCTTTTCCCGAGGAATGGGGGCCCTCACTGCTTCATTATCCTTCACTCGTGATGTGAGGTGCTGCCTCCGGGTGTGCAGCTCACCTCCATCAGGCTAAATCCTAGTTCCACAACCAAAGCAGCGCAAGGATTGGCTGAGCATTGCGCTCATTTGGAGCCTTGAGGGCTGCGGCAGCAGTCCCCCGGGATGCTACATTGCAGAGCCTGTCGAGGGCTGGAGTGCATATGTGTGGCACGGCGGAACAAGGCTGGCGTCCAACCCAACATGCGCACTTCATCCCAAGAAGGCCCGGGCCGCACCTGCCAATCACCGAGCAAGTTCGAAGTAGAGGCTTTCCCCTCCCTCACAGTGATGCCGCAGCTGCATGGCACGCAATGCAGTAAAAAAAAAAAAAACAAGCATTGGAAAGGCAATAGGTCTCGCATTAGGAAAGCTTAAGCTATTGGTCTTATAATTTTTTTATTTTGTATTTATGTGTTGCTTTTTAAAATAGCTAAAATAATAGCTTTGTCATTTACAATTCCAATAGTTATAACTTTCGCAAATATGACACCTATAGCATTTGTAATGCAACATGTATTGTATTTACGTGGCTTAGATGTATTGATATTACAAATAACAATGGCTTTGAATTTTTTTAAATAATTAATACTTAAATAATGTATTTAATTTGTAATGTCAATAGCTTTAAGTTTTGTAAATAACTTTTGTGAAGATTATGTTCAGTGTTTTTTATTGTGTTGAAAATCCAAGAACAGAAGTGAAAAATTAACATCTTTTTGTGATTTGTAATAAAGCTTGTAAACTTGAAAACTGCTTGAAACATTGAAAGAACATATTTGAACCAGTGATGCTGTGGTGGTGCTGAGTGATACTGTGCTTGCGCTGAGCGATGCTGTGGTTACCCTGAGAGATGCTGTTGTTACACTGAGTGATGCTGCGGTTGCGCTGAGTGATGCTGGGGTGGTGTTGAGTGGTGCTGTGGTGGTGCTGAGTGATGCTGCGGTGGAGCTGAGTGATAATGTGGTGGTGCTGAGTGATAATGTGGTGGTGCTGAGTGATGCTGGGGTGGCACTGAGTGATGATGTGGTGATGCTGAGTGGTGGTGCTCAGTGATGCTGGGGTGGTGCTGAGTGATGCTGTGGTGTTGCTGAGTGATGCTGTGGTGATGCAGAGTGGTGCTGTGGTGGTGCAGTGTGGTGCTGTGGTGGTTCTGTGGTGTCACTGAGTGGTGCTATGGTGGTACTGAGTGATGCTGTGGTGGTGCTGAGTGGTGCTGTGGTGGTGCTAAGTAATGCTGTGGTGGTGCTGAGTGGTGCTGAGTGGTGATGTGGTGGTGCTGAGTGGCGCTGTGGTGGTGCTGAGGGATAATGTGGTGGTGCTGAGTGATAATGTGGTGGTGCTGACTAATAATGTGGTGGTGCTGCTGAGTGGTGCTGCTGAGTGGTGCTGTGGTGGTGCAGAGTGGTGCTGTGGTGGTGCAGAGTGGTGCTGTGGTAGTGCTGAGTGATGCTGTGGTTGTGCTGAGTTATGCTGTGGTTGAGCTGAGTGATGCTGTGGTCGTGCTGAGTGGTGCTGTGGTGGTGCTGAGTGATGCTGTGGTGGTGCTGAGTGGTGCTGTGGTGGTGCTGAGTGGTGCTGTGGTGGAGCTGAGTGGTGCTGTGGTGGTGCTGAGTGGTGCTGTGGTGGTGCTGAGTGGTGCTGTGGTGGTGCTGAGTGGTGCTGTGGTGGTTCTGAGTGGTGCTGTGGTGGTGCTCTGGTGGTGCTGAGGGATAATGTGGTGGTGCTGAGGGATAATGTGGCGGTGCTGAGTGATAATGTTGTGGTGCTGAGTGGTGCTGTGGTGGTGCTGAGTGGTGCTGCGGTGGTGCTGAATGTTTCTGTGGTGCTGCTCAATGATGCTGTGGTGGTACAGAGTGGTGCTGTGGTGGTGCTGAGTGACAATGTGGCGGTGCCGAGTGATAATGTGGTGGTGCTGAGTGGTGCTGCTGAGTGATGTGGTGGTGCTGAGTGATAATGTGGTGGTGCTGAGTGATAATGTGGTGGTGCTGAGGGATGCTGGGGTAGAGCTGAGTGATGATGTGGTGATGCAGAGGGCAGAAAGGCACAAAAACGAGTCTAACAGAGGGCAGAAGGGCAGAAAAACAAGGAAAAAACGAGTCTAACAGAGGGCAGAAAGGCAGAAAAAACAAGGGAAAAACGAGTCTAACAGAGGGCAGAAAGGCACAAAAAAAATAAAAGTACACTGGGAGGGGGGAGGATGTTGAAAGAGACATGGCCTGGCGGCCGTGAAAGTGAAAGTACGGCCGGTGTTGCAGTTATTCATATGTCGTGCTTATAGCCATCCTCCAGAAGTCGTAGAGTTCAAGGAACATCTAACTAGGTGCATGGTGGGACTTGTAGTTTCACTCTTCTTATTAGAAGTAAGGGATTGAAACTACTGGAGCTGTCCTCCAGACTCAAACGGCAAAAACTGGCTGGATGTGGCAGTCTTGACTTGGTACCATGCCCATGTAGGAGGAATGTATACCATAGCATAGCGCCCAACAGCTGCAGACACAATTTTTCCAAGGAGTACCTCAAATAAATCCATTTACAGAGGCATTTACGTAACACCTACTGAATGCATATGGACTATTTATCTTACGAATTTTATATAGCGCGAACTCGAGCCGAAGGTGTCAGAGCGTTTTACATGAGGACCAGTTGCATTACATAAATGAAATTCGCCGCAGGGGTGAGTGAGTTTCACTGGTGGAACCAGCTTGTGGTCCTCGGGTTGTTGTAGAGTCAAACAAGCCACAGAAGGAAATTCCAGGTGACTACCGCTGAGGAGCACTAGAGGCAGCGACTAATGGTAGCTGTCACAGACTCCCGGTCACCTCCACGAGTCTCACAACTGTACATTTGCCAAATATATAACACGTGTGTGCACTGTTGTAAAACGTAGTTGCGCTGTGCAGTACTGTCCAAATGCATGAGCCCGCCTCAGCTTGATATATATATATATATAGGCGAGTTATTGTGACGTAAGGGCGGTGCTGTAGACTTTGGAACTTGGGACCCAGGTTTGAGTCTCTCGGTGTAGGAAGAACAGCCTGTGAGTCTGTGCATAGTCACTTAATACTGTACCTAAACATAAACAAGCTCTGTAAAAACAAACAAGCACTGTTTGTTTAATGCTAAACTCTGGCAACAACATGGAAGGTTTGGAGTGCAGGACCGGGCGGTATGGAGAAGCCCGCTATTGTTAAAAGTGAAAGTGTGCTGCAACTAAAAACAAGTCTGTGGCAGAACAGAGTGGAGGGGAGCAGCTGTAGGATCAGACATCCGTCCTATGCAGCCTTCAGAAACTAGTATGGTAAAGAGAAGTCCAAGAGGCTTTTAGCAGGCTTCAATAGCTAGTAAGAGGCGCATTTATTAAAAAAGTAAAGGAAATCACACAAATGCGCTATTGATATAATTTCACTCACCAGTTGACGAAAGGCGAGCTTAGGAAAGCTGGGGTGCCGTGCAAAGTGCTCGGGCCTCACATAGGATTCTTAAAGGCACACTACAGTAGAGTTTTTACAGTACTACTATCAAAAAATATGAATGGATTGCATGTACCGTATTGAATGCAAGCCCGCTGCTGTGTCTGCTTCTTTCAGTGCCCGGACCATGCACTGGATAGGATAATATCTATAAATGACCAGATACAACTTAAAAGAAAAACAACGAACTCAGTTGCCGATGCACTCAATGGTATGCAATGTTTAGTAACAATATACAACAAAAAGTAACAAATGACAGAAGTGTCTAAACAAAAACTCTCATGAAGGGTAAGTCTTGGAGTCTTTAATGCAGTGAACAGCCAGCCGACACGTGTTTCATCGCACTCGCGATTCCTCAGGGCTAGATGGCTGTGTCCAGGTCAAATAAGGTCGCTCAGCTGGTGCTAATTCCAACCCAGCTGTAGTAATCAGGGTTCCCAAGGCCTACATGCTCCGTAGATAACCCACTTACATTCAAGAACTGTTGGCACGGAAACTGTAAAATTCAAAGAACAAGTTTATTAAGACCCCATGGGGTGGTGGTACACTCCTACAGCACCCTTCGGTAATGCAAGAGGTATCACACCGAACATCGGTGTGACTTGGTCTTTTATACAATTTACAGGTAATAAAAGATAGGCAGCACAAAGTTACAAGACGTTATGTACATATATGGTCATGTTTTGGAACACAGCCAGCTCATTGGAGGGGGTACAACTCCGCTGGTCAGTTTGGCGGCACATTCCTGAGGGGTGACTGGTCAGTGGTGACTGCGCATGTACAGGCTTGACCAGTACTAAAAATAGCCTGTTGCTGGGCAAACTCAAGTGGTCAGTGGTACGGACAACGGACTAAAGGGCACGCTAGCCACGAGGCCGCTTATGATCTAAGATGGCCGCCGTAACATTCAAAATGGCGTTTTCGTGTATAGCCAAGTTAAGCAGGAAAACGTGTAGTTTCAGCTAAGCGCTAACGCGGCCATGTCAAATTACGACAGACGACCCTTTTAGCGTTCAGCTGAAGCTACCTCATAGTGAACATAATCAGGATGTCCGTCCTCAATATCTATTAGCATTATTTGATTTACTTCTTTATGAAGCATCATTTTGTCATGGGCAAGAGCCCGTCTTGATGGTACACAAGCTGATAAGCACATAGTACATAAAGCTGGGCCACATTGAATACATAAGCACACGAAGAACAATATCCCTACAATGATACATAGAATCGTTAGCAGTTTCCAACCCCAAGCAGTAAGTATTGACCAGAACCATCCTGAAAGTGTCCAAGTTCCATTGTCCGGGTGTATTTCAGCTGCTATCTTATGCAGCTTTGAAATGGCATCATAAACAGATGGTGAATTATCAGGTATGTAAACACAGCAGCTACTCCCGATAATTCTGCATGCCCCCCCACGGTCAGCTAAAACTACATCTAACACCATCCTATTTTGGAGCGTAACGATCCTAGAAATCTGGAGTTCTTCTGTAATATTCCCAAGTGCAATGGCAGTGTCATTCGCTACAGCCTCAACAACACGTGTCAATCGTCTTATTTTCCGACTGTTCAATGCGGCCCCCACAAAAGAAAACAGTCCCAAATTAAAGTCCACATATTGCTGCAAGGCAGTATCAGTCTGGTCAATGTCGTCCAGAACAACAGTCCGTTTAACTCTATTCAGAACAAAGTCATGGTACAAGACATAATCATTATGATACATTGGTGGGGCAATGAATACAGGGGGTAATACAAACGATACATAGCACGTGCCTAACCATCCCAACGGAAGTTGATGATAACCTTTCGTTCCACAAATGAAATACGTATTGCGAGACGCTACAAACGAGATGCCATTCGGGCTATCAAAAGTAAGTGTGGTGTTGCATTCACTTTTCCCCACCGGAATCGAACCTTTATTTCTTATACACAAATCGGCTTTAGTAGCAATAACATTAATGACATGTGAGCTGGATACATTGATATTTCGTTGATTGCTGTACACACGCGGGGCAGATATGTTATCGGGCCGGTACTCCTCCCATTCAAATCGAGTACCTTCAGCCCATGGAAACCCATCCTTGTCGTGGTAACATATTTTATTCAAACGAAAAAGCACCCCCCCTTTCGTTGGCCATCTCAGAGTAAAGAGGAGAGTGTACCAGGCATTACAGGATCCATTATGCGAAAACGGGAGTGGAATGAGTGGGGTGCCCCCTTTCTTCTGATGCCCCGGCAACATCCCACACACCCAGCAATTAGACGTATTCGTCATATTATGCGTGTGATGGAGAATCTGGATAAAGCTATTGTTCAGGTAAGTTTGTCGATGCCGTTCTTCATGGTAGGGTAAGGTAAAGTGAAAATGTTCAGATGGAGCCGGGGTAGTCGGTAAGCATGAGCGAATTTTGCGGATCTCGCGTTCGCGAATTTTGCGGATTTGCGGATTCGCAATCCGCAAAATCCGCGAATTCCCGCGAATTTGCGGATTTTTTTTTTTTTGTGTTCGCCCGTGTTTCTGCCAGTTCGCGAGGGTTTTGTACACTTTCGCAAATTGCGAACTTACCTGTCGGGTCGCAAGTTTCGCGAACTTGTTGTTTCTACGTGTCCAGCCTGTTTGGGACACTCTTCTTCATCACTGCCACTCTCTGTCACCACTGCCACTCTCTGACTACTCATGCCACCCTCTGGCCCACCCATGCCACCCTCTGTTTCATCACCACACCCTCTGGTTGTCCAGTGTACATTATTTTCGGCAAAGCAAATCACACCTTCCCTGCCTCAAGTGACCTGAATTAATTTGGGGCTGATTAATGTGTCACAGAATATTTTTTTAGCTGGCACCTGCTTCCTTAGTGCGCCCTGATTAGTGATCTTTTGCACTTGCTAAGTGCTTTCATTGTTGCAAAATCAGTTACAACACCTGCCCTGCCCCAACTGACAATAATGAATTAGGGGCTGATTAATGGATTTTAACTTCCAGCCTGGCTCCTGCTTGTCTCCCTTAGCTGTAATTCAGGACCTTTGTGGCATATGTGTAACTATTCTGAGGTTCAGAGCAGGGTCACATAATAGTTTCAACTGGCAACTGAACTCTGGAGGGGCCCCTCAGGAAGCACTACAGGAAATGGCTACTAATGATGAGCCTGAACTTTTGAACCTGGTAAGTAGTTACTTTCAGTTTTGCTAAGATCGTATTTCTGCAATTTTGCACTTATTCGCGGGGCGCGAACTCACACGAACTCACGCGAACAGTGCGAGCAGTGCGAGCAAAATCCGCTGCTCGCGGATTTGCGGATTTTGCGGGAGATTCGCAAATCTCGCGGATTGCGGATTTCCCGAAAATCCGCAAAATCCGCGAGCGGAACGGATTTTCCGCCCATGCCTAGTAGTCGGCAGCAAATGTTCACGTGCAGGCACCACAAGTTCAACTACCCAGGCTATTACAGTTATTACCACAATGGTCAAGACAATAAGAATGGCACCTAATATTCGTTTGTCTCGTGATGCGGAAGACGCCATAGTTCAGAATGTTCTCAATGTCTCAAATAGTTCAAATTGTTCACAAAATCTCAAATACACATGTGTGTATACCTAAAAAAAGAAAAATACGGTGCTGAGCTCCGAGGTAGCCGTTGTTTTCTTCTCCGGGCCAAGACGGGTGTCGCTACACTTAGCAAAACTGATCCCCCCCCTTGGAATTCCCGGTTTCCGTTTCACAAACCCCAGAGCGGTAACCAACCAGTCTCGAAAAAACAAAAAATCTTCTTATCGTGGCCGCAGATTGTAACGCTCTCGTCCAACAACAGCGTGGTCCGGGAAGGCTCCCTCAACTTCGGCCGACGTCACAGCTGGGCTCTTTTCTTTCTCCAAAATCTCTTTGTAGTCGGTCAACACAGCAGGATTCACCAGATCAGGAGAGACACGACGGCAGTGTGTCGAATGCACCCACCGCTTCCTATTGGTCACTCGTACAGCTGTCCGGGTTGCCAGGAGGACCTGCTCAGGGCCCTTCCACCTCGGCTCCAAACTGCTCGCCCTCTCAAACGACCGGATCATGACATGGTCGCCAGGGCGAAGATCATGGCCCTCTCCAGTAGAGTTGTCGGGGAGCGCTTCTCGAACCTGTTGATGAATAGAAAGCAAATCATTTGTTAATCGTGCCAAATAATCGTTCATCATTATACAAGGCACATCATGTATTAACCGCGGCTTGGGCACCCCCCAGATATTCATAGGGCGACCAAACACCACCTCATATGGTGTGAGGCCAGTTCGCGAGTGGGGTACTGATCTGAGAGAGAGTAATGCTAGCGGCAAAGCATCCGGCCACTTCAACGACGTGGATGCCACAATCTTAGCCAGTTTGAGTTTCAATGTAGCATTGCACCGCTCAACCAGACCTGCCGACTGAGGGTGGAACACAGCGTGAAACTTCTGCTGAATCCCTAACCCCTTCAGTACATACTCCACAATCTTCCCAACAAAATGAGGCCCATTATCGCTCCACAAAAATTTGCAAACTCCAAAGCGAGGAAAGAATTCCTTAAGCAACACCTTAGCCGTTGTTAGAGCTGTATTGTCTTTCGTGGGGAAGGCCTCAACCCATTTGCTAAAAGCACATACCACCACTAGGACGTACTTCAGATTGTTGCAACGCTCAAGCTGGATATAATCCATTTGGAGTACCTCAAATGGTGCAGAAGGTGGAACGAACCCTCCTTTCGGAGTATGGGTCCCCTTTCCAGGATTGTGTTGCAAACATACCAGGCAGGTCTGCACTACTCTCTTGGCAGTATTAGCAACCTCGGGATGTTCCCAGACTCGTGTTAACAGTCGAGTGATTGCAAGAGCTCCCACATGCGCCAACCCATGTGTCATCTGGACCATCGCTTGCAAGTAAGCTGCAGGCAATTTCCATTTCTCCATGTCCTTGCTTCTCCAACAACCTTCATCATCTAGCACCCCATCTGCTGCCCATGCCGCAAGTTCTGATTCAGTAGCTGATTTCTGAATATCTAAGATTTCTGCTCTAGCATCGCTCCATCGCTCAGCCTGTGATTGTGACACATACATGGGAGAGTCAGTCCGAGACATAGCCGTTTGTCTCGCTATGCTGTCTGCGAAGGCATTTCCCTGACCCACTTTATCAGTGATCTTTTTATGGGCGCTACATTTTATTATCGCTACTTTCTTTGGACACAGCAACGCGTTTAAGAGATCACGCACTAGTTCTCCGTGCATAATATGTACTCCGTGAGAAGTCAAAATCCCACGCTCTCTCCAGAGTAGCCCGAAGTCATGTGCTACTCCGAAGGCGTACCGGCTGTCTGTATATATGTTCACACATAGGCCAGCACTCAATTCGCAGGCTCTTGTTAACGCTATCAGCTCTGCTGCCTGAGCCGATTTCTGGGGTATCCGTGCTGTTTCTACCACCGTCTTAAGTGTCGTGATCGCATAGGCTGCGGAAGTCGTACCATCTGGCAGCCTCAAACACGATCCATCAACCCACAGTTCCCCATCCACATCTGGAAGTGGCATATCCTGTAAGTCGACACGACCCTTTGTCTGTTCCTCAGTCAGGAAAACACAGTCATGATGTTTTTCTTCCTGACCCTCCTCGACCGGATAGGGCAATAAAGTGGCAGGGTTCAGGGTAGCGCATCTTTTCAGTGTGATATGTGGCGCCAAAAGTGTAAGCTCATATCCTGTTAACCGTGCACTCGTAAGGTATTGGGTCTTTGTTTGATTTAACAGGGCATCTACTGCGTGGGGAACTAACACCAGCAATTTGTGCGATAACACTATTCCCTCACTCTGCCGTATAGCTACTGCTGTTGCTGCCACTGCTCGGAAACACCCAGGTAACCCTTGCGCTACAGGATCAAGAATGGCAGAGAAATACGCACATGGCCTCTGCTTATCCCCGTGTGCCTGCACTAACACTGACAACGCGCACCCATCTTTCTCGTGCACGTACAATGTGAAAATCTTCGTGTAATCTGGTGTACCTAACACGGGTGCAGAGCAAAGGGCCTGTCTCAATTGTTCAAAAGCATTCTGACATTCATCTGTCCATTCAAAAGGCATTGGTGTAGCTTTGGACAGTAACACTAGCAATGGTTTTATAATGTGCGAAAACCCCATGATCCACTGTCTACAAAAGGACGTTAACCCTATGAAGGCACGTACATCTCTCTGTGTGCGGGGGACTCGTGTATCTAAAATTGCTTGAATTCGATCAGATGTTAATGCACGCCCCTCCTTAGACAAAAGATGACCGAGGTAGGTCACCTTGGGTCTACAGTATTGAAGCTTTTTCTTAGAAACCTTGTGATTGTTTTGTGCCAGAAAAGAAAGCAACGCAATTGTACTCTCCTCACATTGTGCATAAGAGTCTGCAGCAAGCAGAAGGTCATCTACGTACTGAATAAGGACAACCCCAGACTGTAACTCAAAGGAATCAAGATGTCTTTTCAGAGCCTGGCTGTAGATACTAGGGTTCTCAGGGTAACCTTGGGGAACACGACAAAATCTATACGATTTATTATTTAACGTGAAGCCAAACAAATATCTGCTATCAGGATGGACAGGGATGGAAAAGAATGCGTTTTTCAAGTCAATTACACTAAAGGTCGTGGCCGTTGGTGGCACCAATGTAAGCAAGGTCGTAATATCGGACACCACCGGGTATTGGGGTATGACAATTTTGTTAATCTCTCTCAAGTCAATAATAAACCGATAGATTTTGTCGTCAGTATCTCTTTTAAGAATCGGGAGAATAGGGCTGTTACAAACATTGTAAGGAACCTCTTCCACCACCCCTGCAGTTATCAAATCTTGAACAATGTGTGTCAAAGCGATTTCACCTTCCCTCGAAATCTTATACTGTGGCACCCGTGGTAGAGAGGCCCCCTCCTTAACAGTAATGTGAATAGGTGGAATACGCATCTCTCCCACATCCGTGTCTGAGGTCGCCCATAACGTGTGCGGTAGAGAGGCCAAAGCTGGAATGTCTAGTATAGTACAAAATCTATCCGAGTCAGGGTAATTATCGTTGAGGATAACCCGCACTCCCTCTGGAGCGCACCGTATCGTTGCTCGGAAATACTTAAGCAAGTCAATACCCAGGATATTATCTGGTGTATTGGGCGACAGCAAAAATTGACCAAAACTAAAAAATTTGTCAAGACAAAGTGCAAGGGGTTTTGACAATGGGCTAGGGGAGGGTGTGCCATCAAACCCTACACATGTTATCATTTCGCCAGACAGGGGAGCCCTCGGAACCAAGTTTTTTGACAAAGCGCTACGAGTTGCCCCTGTGTCGACTAGAAATTGATCAGTAGAACCCAGAATACCCGCTGTTACATATGGACCCTTCTGATCTACCGGCACTTCAATTGATTCCGTACCCCATCCTACGCAGTCCTATGCATGCACATAATCCTGGTGCTCCACATTCTCACCCTCCGATATCTGATATTGGTTTCGTCTATCAAAAGTATTTCGTTCGTCCTGGCCACGGCCCCTTTCCTCAACCCTTCCACGATCACCTCCACCACCTCTCGTCCCCGTATAACTGCCTCTCGAACAACCGCCTTCTCGACCACGCTGGCTACGCTGCTCACGAAGTACCGGACAATCTTCAGCCCAATGCCCAAACTCCTTACAATAGGCACATTGATCCTCTGCTATATCCGTACGACCATACGACGTATTTCCTCCACCTCGTCTACCTCTATCATTCCCTCTACCCTGTGTTCCCCGAACCTGCGCCAACATCACCTTCGTTTTCAATTCTTTCGCCTTTTTATCAACACTTTCTTTAGCCTCCAACTCCTGCCGCTCATAATACTGAGCCATAGTTAACAAAGATGCAGGGGTCGCCGTGGCCCAGGAACTTTCACTCGATTTCAATCGTTTTGCAATCTCCGGTAGGAGATTAGCCACATACTTATCTACGAACAAATGCCGACCCGTATCGTCTGTTAAAGATTGACCACTGTAATCATGAAACGCCTCTTCAAAGCGCGTAAAGAAATCTGAAACCGTTTCATCAGGCTTTTGTTTGCACGAAGCTAACATGGTCCAATCGATCTTTTTAGAAGGTACAAGCGTTTTCAATTTATTTAAAATAGCCGCCGGGAGGTCTAAAATCAACTGGCAAGGCTTACATGCCGGTTCCCTATCTAAATCGGCAGCATTTATTTCTTTCCATGTCCCCCCGAGTATTGTTTCATCATTATTTTTACGAATTTGTCTCCACATATCAGGTGGAAGGATTAACCCAAAAAACAGATCTATATCGACAAGAGTCATCACACAAGACGAAATGGCCCCTTCCACCCCTTCATAAAACGCCGCCGGATTTTTCCGAAGGTCAGGTAAAGAATTTTTCAATGCCATAACATCTGCTCTATTCCAAGGCGTATACACCCAGTTATATACAAAATATCCCTTCGCATCCTTTGACAATTTATCATCATCTGTACCTTCCCCTTTTGGTGGAACATACAAAGGTGCGGCTTCACGCATAGGCATAACATGCAGTGCAGAACTCTTATCTGAACCCCGGAGAGAACACTCCTTAGACTGCCCGTTAGACTCCAGCTTGGACTCCTTTTCCTTTTTCCGCTCCTCCCGCAATCTGGTGGTCTCATCTCGCAGCTGGATCAGTTGCTTGTAAAAGGCATCAACATCTGCAAGATCAAATAAACCTTTATCCAGATTCTCACGATGAACTGACACAGCTTTAGATTCTAACGTATCTGAAAGTTGACGATATGCGGCAACAACTTCATCTGCCAAATTAGCCAGAAAATACAGTAATTCATGATCCGTCCATCTACCCCTTTCCGTAACAACCTCAGACTGAGAAACATAGTTCGTATTCATTTTACGAGCCCAACTACGTAAATGTGCGGAAAACCTGAGAGCAGATACACCCTTCTTTTCCGGCTTATCCTGTCTTTCATCATCCGATTCTGTAGCTGGAGCCGTTGGCGAAACATACGGAGGCGGTGACCGATCTAGCAATGAAAAATCATCAATTTCATTATTAAGGACAGGATAAAGCGGTCAGCGAATAGGGAATTGACCAGTCGTTTGCAATTTACGTTCCCGTTCCTCCCTTTCTTTCTTCTCCTGAGCCTCTTTTTCCTCAAGCTGTAAAGCCTTATCCCGAGCAGCCTTGCGCTGCTCTTTGTCCGCCAAGGCAACTTCACGTTTCATTCGCTCACGCACCGCTTTCTCCCACATTCGCACACAATCAAACATGTTTTGTCTAGACCTGCGTTGAAACAAGCATTGTTCCACAAACTGTACTTTTCGTAAATTGAACGACCCATGTAGAGGCCATTGCAATTCAGGATCAGACTTTGTATACTTATGCCATAATTTGCTGTACATTATAGGGGGAAGGCCAAATTTTATATACATATCACGGTTTGGTGTTCCTTCTGGGGGAGCCGGTTGTGCTTCCGCTAACCTAATTGTGGTACCGTTTCCAAGACAGCACATCCCTCGGAGTGTGCTTAAAACAGGCATGTTCAAGAAGTATCACGAAAGCGTGATACGTAAAAAATGGCACTTACAGTACTTCACACAAATGTGCCGCTCAGAGGAAAAAAACAAAATTAGAGAAACATCTCTACATGCCTGCCTATGTGAAGTGCATTACACATATAAATTCAAAGGTCACAAATTCACAAACGTTAGCTAACTCAAATCAAAATCATAGGTCATAGGACTCCGGCAAGCGTACGGGGACTACCTTACCGATCACAAATCATAGAACTTCAGTAAGCGTCCGAAGACTACCTTACCGAACACAAATCATAGAACTTCAGTAAGCGTCCGAAGACTACCTTACCGAACACAAATCTTACCCAAAATCTCAAATGTCCAGATTCCAACTGCCAAGGTCTTGTAATCGAATCAGCCAAACGGCACTTTCCCAGCAACGCAGACGATCGAAAACTCAGTCGGAGACCGGCGCCACCTGGAAGGTCAGATCGGAAGGAAAGGAAGAAACACCGCGGGTGCCAAGACTCGGGTCACTCGGTGGCAGCGTACGCGTCCATGGCGAGTTTCCAAACCTTCGTCACAACCTCTCCTTCGGGCATCCGAGTCGCCGATGAGTCCCTTCGTGGTCGCCAATTTGTAGTAATCAGGGTTCCCAAGGCCTACATGCTCCGTAGATAACCCACTTACATTCAAGAACTGTTGGCACGGAAACTGTAAAATTCAAAGAACAAGTTTATTAAGACCCCATGGGGTGGTGGTACACTCCTACAGCACCCTTCGGTAATGCAAGAGGTATCACACCGAACATCGGTGTGACTTGGTCTTTTATACAATTTACAGGTAATAAAAGATAGGCGGCACAAAGTTACAAGACGTTATGTACATATATGGTCATGTTTTGGAACACAGCCAGCTCATTGGAGGGGGTACAACTCCGCTGGTCAGTTTGGCGGCACATTCCTGAGGGGTGACTGGTCAGTGGGGACTGCGCATGTACAGGCTTGACCAGTACTAAAAATAGCCTTTTGCTGGGCAAACTCAAGTGGTCAGTGGTACGGACAACGGACTAAAGGGCACGCTAGCCACGAGGCCGCTTATGATCTAAGATGGCCACCGTAACATTCAAAATGGCGTTTTCGTGTATAGCCAAGTTAAATAGGAAAACGTGTAGTTTCAGCTAAGCACCATGTCAAATTACGACACAGCCGGGCCCTTGACCGTGAGGATACTCGGTATGAGTATGTATGTAGATAGGTACGATTATTGGATGACAATGTATTCTTATCATCAGTCTCGGAGGTCACAGTTAATTGCTAATTTCCAAGGTTGGTTACCGCCCACGTCGAGCAGAGTGTTTATTCTATGGCGGGAATGATTCGCATATATCGTTGTAGGTTCTCCAAACAGGAACACGGCTCGGGGGTCCGGACGCGATACACGCCGCTCGCCGCTCCTCTGCTAGATACAGCGGGGGGCGCACATTTATGTGAGAACCTACAACGATATATGCGAATCATTCCCGCCATAGAATAAACATTCTAGCCCTGAGGAATCACGAGTGCGATGAAACACGTGTCGGATGGCTGTTCACTGCATTAAAGACTCCAAGACTTACCCTTCATGAGAGTTTTTGTTTAGACACTTCTGTCATTTGTTACTTTTTGTTGTATATTGTTACTAAACATTGCATACCATTGAGTGCATCGGCAACTGAGTTCGTTATTTAGGAGTAGTTTCCGCTGCTCTGTTGAGTGGTTAGGGTTTCATCCACTCGGTACGCCGGGATGCACCCTTGAGACAATAGCTTGTCCTCGTAACAGACTGATTAATACTTCCTTTTCTTTTACCAGCCGAACATTCAATGCGACACCTTTACCATGGATCCCTGATAAAGGTGGTCTTCCACCGGAATGCATTGGATATGTATTATTTTCCTGGAATGAATTTTGAATAATAACAATGAGAACAAAGAAAAATTTATTAATTCAATGAAATAAAATTGGATATTTACAACCAAGAAGACGAAGACGTATGATTTTGAAATAGCTGAATGTTTTGGTCAGCAAATACACCCGTGCCTAAGGTGACAGTTGCACTATTGGGTGTTTCTGCTACTTTTCATGTTCTATAGTCCCCAGGAAGTAAATGATTAATGTTTTAATGATGAATGTTTTAAGTGGTTCTGGGATGTGCCCCGGATTACACTTTCATCATCATCAAAAGTTTATTTCGGATTCAACGATGCTTAAAAAAAAGATCAAAACCAAGTTTTGACAATAAACTGCAGTATCAGATAAAAGAGATTCAACACACATCAATACACTTTAATAAAGGCAGCATCATAGCCCACAGAAAGACACTCAATAGTATTATAGACAATAACAGGATATCCATAGGGTTACCACTACATTGTGCAAGATCACCAAGACATGAATCGCACAAACTGTGCTATTACTGTTAATAAGTAAAACTCTCTCGATGTCAGTCACACATAACTTCGCTCTTTCCCCCACTCCTGCTGAAAGGCATCCGTGTCCTGCACAAGAGCTTCCGGCCTGCAAATGAAAAACCTCGGAAGCTGATGGTCCAGCCTGGATGCAAACAGATCCACCGAGAAAGGGCCCCAGAGGTTGTTCAGCCACCGAAAAACCTGAACATCCAACTTCCATTGACTGGAGTCCCGAAGATGACGGGAATGCCAGTCCGCTACCTGATTTGCCTGGCCCGGAAGGTACTCCGCCGTCACTGATATGTGGTGGTCCAGGCATAAACTCCAAAACTCCTTCGCCAAGTTCGCCAAGGCTTGAGACCGGCGACCACTCAGGCGGTTGATGTAACGCTCCACCGAGACGTTGTCCATCTTAAAGAGGACGCAGGACCGAACTCTGTCCCTGGTCCAACACCGGACCACGAAAGAACCCGCCAGAAGTTCTAAACAATTGATATGTAGAGCTTGCTCGTCTAACAACCAAACGACGCCGGTAGAGAAAGCGCCGCAATGGGCACCCCACCCGATCTGCTGGCGTCTGATTCTATCACGATGTCGGGGGCGGTCCCGAAGATGGCCCTGCCATTCCAGGCATCCATATGGGAGAGCCACCAGGACATTTCCTCCCGAACCTCCTCCGAGAGAGGGACCATCTGGTCGTAGGACAAACCTCTTCGGAGATGATACGTCTTCAGGCGCTGCAGGGCGCAATAATGCCTGGGCCCCAAAAAGATTGCCTGGATGGAAGAGGAGAGAAGGCCTACCACCCGGGCAATCTGACGGAGGGAAATGTGCGACTTGGACACTGTCTGACGAAGTAGGTGCCAAATTTTGGTTATATTTCAGGAAGGAAGACTCAGAGTCGCGTGGACCGAGTCCACTACAAAGCCTAAAAAGACTATCCTCTGAGTAGGGAGAAGTCCAGACTTGTCGCCGTTGATAATGAACCCCAAGCCCTGTCAAAGGGAAATCGCCTGCTGCAATTGAAAGGTCAACCTGTGAGGGCATTGTGCCATAAGAAGAATGTTGAATAGACAATCATCCGAACACCCTGGCTTCGTAAGAACTCCACCGCTGGGTGGAGGACCTTCGTGAAGCACCAGGGGGCTGAAGACAGACCGAACAGAAGGACGGTAAACTCATAAACCTGCTGCTTCCACTGAAACTGCAAAAAACGACGATGGGGAGGATGGATCGGGACCACGAGATACGAGTCCTTGAGATCCAACCGCACCATCCAGCCGTTCAGAAGGAGAACATCTCGAAGTAGATGAATCCCCTCCATTTTAAAATGGTGGTAGACCAACCAACCGTTGAACTCCTTCAAATTTATAACCGAACTCCGCCCCATCCGTTTTCTCTACAAGGAAGATATTGCTCATAAACCCATGGGGATGCAGGTCCGACCGACAGACTGCTCCTTTGCGTAAGAGCTCGGAAATCTCCTTGTCCAAGCAAATCGGCCTCTGAGAAAACGATAGGGCAAGGGGGACCTGTTTGTCGGGGTGAATCGTAAAACTTTATGTGGAACCCCCGAATGGTTTGAAGAACCCAAGCATCGCTTGTAATGGTCCGCCAGGCCTCGCGAAAGGCCGCTAACAGACCCCCAATCTAGGTTTGACAGGGAGGAATAAGACTTACTGTTGGAAACAGTTCCCCCAGCATTGTTTCTGTATCCTCCCCGGCCCCGAAACTTCTGACCTCTGGTCAGATAAAAGTTGGTATAGTTTGGCGTAGAGTTGTATTGTCCTCTCCTGGAGACTTGTCCCCTGCCGGGGTTCTGCTGACCACTACGGCCGGTCGCGCGGCACCTGCCACAACCGGCCCGCCAGAAAAACGAGATTGAAACACACGCTTAATGTTGGACTCGGCCTTTCCAACCTTGTGAAAATGGCCACAAACGTTCCTAATTCTTTCACAAAGGGGTCCCCGAAGAGCCCCCTTTGTGCCACCATCCCCGCTTCCGATGATGCCAAGTCACCCAGCTTGGGGTCCAACTTAATTAACAGGGAACGCCGCCGCTCTGCAGAGAGGGCACAGTTGGCGTTACCTAAAAATCTTATCGCCCGCTGTGCCCAGTTCGAAAGAACCTCGGGTGAGATTGTGGACCCTGTGGCCTTCGCCTCCTCTGCCATATCTAATATCTTTGTTAATGGTCTGACCGCATCCAACAGCTTATCCTGGCAGGAAAGCCAGACTTTGTAGAAGTATGTTGCTGCACTGCCCTATGTCATGGGAGTGGATGTTTTGGAGCAAGTTTTTCTTGTTTGGATTAAGAAGAAAATGTTGTTTTTTCTCTATGTTGTTGAGAGAAAAAAGTCATTTTTTGCTTTCTACCTGCTGTGTATTGTTTAGAAATTAAATCGAAGAAAGATATAGCATAATCGGAGCCTCCGGTCCTGCCAATAACATAGTAACATTATAAAACAACCACATTACACATTATTGCAGTTAAAAGTTACCCTCAAATGAAACCCAAACCCCTCCCTGTCTTTCTGCAACTGTAACTACCAAACATCTACTCTAAACTTAGCCTACCTGCCTACCCTTTCCCTGTCCCTGCTCACAAACTTCCAACACTTAAACAAAAACTTCTGCCAATCCTGTTCAACTTTTAACAACTGCGCCACCCAGTAAAAAGCGAAAAAGCGGGAGCGTATGCGGAAACGCCACCTCCCCTTTTTGCTGCCCCCCCCCATATAACCTAGGAATTTAGACTTTAGCAACCTTGTACATTCAACATCCTGGCTAGAACCTCCCTGATTTCCAGCAAATATAGGTCCATACCCATATGTGACAAGAGAACGCCATCGCCCCGGAAGAATTCTACTGCATCAAATCGGATTTCCTTATGAGCTATCCTCCCAAACCCCACTTCCCTGCAGAAACAAACCATTTCCGTATTGAGTTTGCTCCTGGCCCTGTCCACTGCCCCAGGGTTAACAGCTCTTCTCCATACTCTGCAGGGAACACACTCTGTTCAAATGACTGAGCACCCAGACCACTGCTGTTTGATCAAGGCCAGCTCCCTTTTCAATGAGGCATACTCCTCATCAAGATTACCCCCTTCTCTCTTACCATGTAATTTTCCCCTAAGTGAAGCAACAAGATGTCAGGGCACCTACCAGCCACCAACAAACCATTCAGAGTCTGCACACGCTCCTTCCAGAGCATGCCACCTCTTCCCATACAAGACACTTTAAACAGATCTTTATTAAAACCGAAATTCTCTCCAAAGTAACTGGTGCATGCCTGGACCTGGGCCCACTTCACAAAGGAATACTCCACTATCCAAACAGACACCTCTCTGGCAATGGCCACCGAAGCTGAAACAAGAAAAACTGTGTGAACATGAGGAAGAAAAAACATTGCACTACACCAACCTGGCTGTGCTGCAAACGTACTGCCTGTAACACTCCGAGGACCATCTTCCCAGCCTCATAATTTCCCCAGGTCCCCACCCTCTGTTATTGGCTTCAAATGCTGCCCCAATCGTAAACAAATGAGTCCCAAAATCCCTACCATCAATTCCCAACTCTGTGAGCGCCTTCCGTAGGACTGCCAGTAGTTGAAATGCCGTCACCCTACTACGTGTGCAAAAAGACCAACCCAGCCTGCGACCTAGATAGTGCCCTGCACTTCTTCTCCCACTCGCAAGGGTAAGTCAACTGCGGGTCCAAAGCCTGAAGCGACACCCATTTTCCCATGCCCCTCTGATCTGTCCTTGACTTACGCAGCCATATGCACATACGCTGTACCACATCCTCCCAGCCAATTCCCCCTCCCCCCCGACCTCGGGCCCAACAACTCTGGCACCCGAAAGGTCCCAAAAAACATCCACACCACTACCGTGGAAAAAAGACTGGTTTCATATTTGTCCAGGCATACCGTCGGTAGTATCTGTATCACCCTACCCAGCAAGTTCCAAGACACCGGTGTCCTAGCTCACCCCACCTAACCCTGCTCTCTACCCCACCCCTCCAGCATCCGTGTGATGATCTCCCTCGCGGATGGTGCATAACCTCATAACAAGTTCCCTACAAACACGATTCCTTCCAACTTACCCACGATCGTCACACTAGATAGCCCCCTGCCACCTAACCCTGCTCTCTACCCCACCCCTCCAGCATCCATGTGATGATCTCCCTCGCGGATGGTGCATAACCTCATAACAAGTTCCCTACAAACACGATTCCTTCCAACTTACCCACGATCGTCACACTAGATAGCCCCCTGCCAATCAAGTCTAGAATAAATTGAATCACATCTTCCCTTCTACTCTCCAACGTGGGACGTCGCCGGATTCCCGAACATAAACACTCCTCCCAAGCTAAGCTATATGCTACCCTCGTGGTTTGTGCCAGGGACCCTACCACCAGTTGTAGCATCCTGTGTTGCCTTTGTACCACTTCTTCTTCGACATGGGGGTCGGAGTCCTGTCTGCGTCCTTGGCTAGCCCACGGAATCTCCCCCATAACGAGACAAAGCATCCGCTATGTCATTGTCTACCCCTGGCACATGCAACACTCTGAATGCTATATCATGTCGCAAACAGCCCAAAACAAACACTCTCAGCAAGTTCAACAGCTGTTCGTCCCTGGCGGGCTGGCAGTTTATGATCTCCACAACTGCCATGTTGTCAATCCTGAAAGTCACATTTTTATGCACTAGCTGTGCCGCCCACAATGTCACCGCCACTACGAGAGGAAAAAATTCCCAAAATGCAATACTTCTACCCCCCCACCCTATTCTGCTGGCCCCTGCTCTGCGCACCATTTTCCCTGCCAATAAAGGCCAAAGCCTTTGCTGCCTGTTGCATCCGAAAAAATCTGTACTTCCCAAACCATATCACCCTCCCTTGCCAAAGAGATGCCGTTGAATTCCTGTAAGATAAACATCAACATCCTCAAGTCTTCCTTCACACCCGCCGAGAGGCGTACATGGTGGTGTGGTGGTCTCTGTCCAGTAAGTGCCTCGCGCACTTCATCATCTAACTTGTCCTGCACTTTTCTGGGGTGTTCTTTCACTGATTGCAAATTGTTTGCCCACCTCCTGACAGTCATACCCCAGTCGAAAACCCTGCCGAAACCCATCTCACAAGATCCTTGCAGCCTTATGGTTGCCATAATCCTGTACGGCTGCCTCTAGCTTGTCTGCCCTAAACGATGTATGAGCCCTTGGGCCCAGCCCTCTTAACCCCCAGTCCTACTGCGAAAGGCATCTGCTGCTGCCCGCATGAATTAAACCACCCTTGCTGCCACTGCTGGCCCCCTTGCTGTTGACCTGGCCCTCCCCTAAAGCAATTAACCAGTGCGTGCTTGCCCCCACATTTGGAGCATGAAAGTGCGTGCCTACCCCCACATTTGGAGCAGTCATGCCTGAACTTACAAAACTCCTGAGTGACATCCCCATATTAAAGTCCCATCATGCCCCTCCCAAACCTGTCTGCCCTATGCCTGTTCCTCCCACCCCTCCCCGGGTGGGCTTCCCCTGAAAGGGCAGATAAACTATAGGTAACTGTTTTACCAGCCCTTGACGCTCCCATCCTGTGCTGCCAAAGATCTGTGTCTAACTCACCCCACTTTGCTTCAGTGTCCCAGGCCAGGCATGCCCAAAATCCCTCATCATATTGTGCCCATGCATATCCCTCCCCCGTGATCTGTGACTTCCTGATCACGTCCATGTATTTAAACAGGGTAGCGATACGTTCCGGATATTTCTCACAATACACACTTGCGTATATTAGAAAAGCCGCCGTCCAATTCTTGATGGTGAGTGGCACCTGTGACCTCTTCGCTAATTCATACTCTTCTTCCTTCGAACCCTCCTTCGCGCGCACTTCCATATGTAGTAATTTGAGCATCTCAACATACTCACCTTTCCATATCCTCTCTTTAGTTGCCAACATTAAGTGTGCGCCCATCGGCTTGGTCACCCCCATATAGGGCAATTTATTTAATTTTCAACTGCTTTCTAATTTATCTGTCGATTCTACTACCTTCTTTTTCCATGTGTCGCCTGACCCTTTTGCGTTAGTGTCCTCTAATGCATGTGCAAGCAACTTACCCGCGTAGTCCATGCCCACCCTGACATCCTAAACATACATGCCTGCCCGCAACCTCCCCCCCTCCCCCTTCCCCCAACCCCATCCCCACACCAATTCCCACCAACACCATCTTTGGCTTCTCCCCTCCTTTCCTTGTTTTACTTGGCTCCAAGGAGAGTGCCCGTCGTGCTGCAGTCTGCCTCGACATGGGAGCCGTAGTCTGCTCCACTCTGGAAGTCCGCCCCGCTGGCTCTGCCAGCCATCGTGCCACCTGTAACACACGAACAGACAAATTACTCAGCCCCCCTTACCCCCTTCTTCAACCTCTCTTAACTCAGCCTCCTCCAGGCTGTCCTCATCATAATCTAATTCTTCCTGTTCTCCTTGACAAGCACTCTGTTGCCTAAAATGCTCCCATTTCCGCTCCACCAGAGGTGCCGACTGCACCCTCCTGTATACGCTAGCACTCATGAAAATTGAAGACCCGAATCATTGTTGCCCTTTATACTGCTGCAGTTCTTCGAGTGTTGGGGCCAGAGAGACCGCATGGGGCCTACTTCTGCTAGCCGTGCCGAGATCCTGCCCCGGTAGTGGGCACGCTGTATGAGGCTCCACCCTACCGTCTCCTCTGCGCCCCTGAGCCACTCCCAGCTCTGCCAAGTCTGTCCCCTGTCACGGCTCCTCCACCTGCAGTAAAATGGACTGGTCTGGTGTGCTGGGACTCCCTTCCCCCTCTCTTACACCACAACTCCTCTTCCGGCCTACTCCAAAGAACACACTGCCCACCCTCTCGCTACCCTACTTAAATCTAATGCTTCCCCCACGTATCCCCTCTTCCTCATCCTCACTCCAATTAAGCCCCCCTACAACCCTGTCTGTGCCCCGCGGAGCCAGCACCCAAACCCTAGGAAACCCTGCCCTGACTCCCCCTCCCTCCTGTCGCCCACCTGCCCCCTCTGCCACATCCCCCTCGCCTCCAGGCCCAAAGACCATCCTTGCGCCATGTAGACATCTACCTGCCCCACCCTGTCTAAGCCCCTAACCTCTTCCTCCCTAAACCTGAAAATATCCAGGCTCTCCCAGTCCTGGCTACCCTCCGCTGGGTCCAGCCCGCCTGGTAAGGCCATCCCCCTCCATCCCACCTAATGAGACATTGACACCTTCCAACCCTCCCTTCCCCAAATTCACCCTGGTGCCCAAGGTATCCTTCCCTGCCCCTATGGGGGCCACTCTCCCCAATGTGCTCACCCCCACTGCCCCTTCTTCCCCCTCAACCCCTTGCTCTCAATTCCTGCCCCCTCGCCCAATACAACCCACCACCTCCGTCCTGTCCGCCCCCTGGCCCGGAGGTACACTCCCTGCAGGGCCTACACGTGCCCCATGCCCAGTCTCCAGCTCACTCCTGATGAGAACCTCCTTTATTCTTCAACCTTTCTTCTTCCTCCCTCCCTCCCTGCTTTTACTGATCCCCCCTGCACCAGAGGCCTCAGGTGCATTCATCCTGCTCTCCCCCAATGTGTGTTGCCCTTCGAGGCCCTGGCCGGAGAAACGCACAACTTGCTCTTTTGGCAGGTCCAGCACCTTCGCTGGAGACTACACGCTGCTGCGAGGCTCCGGTTTGGCGCCAGTCATCAGGGCCGCTCACTCACCTGGCATGCCACAACGGCAGGTGCAACCCCTGCGGAAGCACACCTCGGGGGCGCACACTCCCGGCGGCCTTCGGCAGCAACAAGTCCAGCCGCCCGGCCTAGCTCAGGAGCCTGAAAGCCTCCAGGACGCCGTAATCTTTTCTTGCCATAATTATTGTCTAGCGACTACTAACCTCACTATATATCCTACCACGCCAAACCTGCCTCAAAACGCTGCCTACCAAAAAACTTCCAGCTATCCATACTGCTCCCAGCCACAAGGTCACCAAACCTAAAATGGTGGCTGGGAGCGCGACGAGCCCCAATTTAATAAGTATTGGGCTATTCCCCAATGTAGCCATATATGCAAAATGGCCGCTAATTGGCCAGCCCCTCCCCATCCCAATCTGCCCAGGGGACAAACCCCACCGTGTTCAGCCACCCCCAAACCCCTCTTGTGGTTGCCGGTGGGAGCTGGCACTTTTATTCTAGTACCCACATCTGTTAAATAGTGGGGCCCACGGGTCAGCTCCAAAACCTCCCGCCCCTCACAGGCTCCACAGCCAGTACTTATCCTGGGTGCTGTCCGCAGCTGGCAGAAACTATGCTCCTGCCCTGGGGGAGCAGATATTAACTCTGCTCCTGCAGTGAAAGCAAACAAGAAAAGGCCATTTTTGCTCTTTCCCAGCAGGAGCATTACTGCTCCAGATGGAGGCAGGGAACATAGCTAGAACTACAGACAATGGGCTTCCTGGGGGTTATATCAGCTCAGGTAAGGGGCTTCGTGCACACCCCTCTCTCAAAAAAATGTTATTAAATAAACCAGTGACCACCACGGGCCCTCAAACATTCAACTTTGGGTGATGGGATCCCTGGAACCAATATCGGCCCTGGGAAGGGAGGCTCTCACATGCCCTCCTCCACCAAAAATATTTTTACAAACAGGAGGCCCCCAGTCCACTCCAGAGAGCTTAAAAATGAAAAGGGTAGGTGGCTGCCCTTTTGTAACTATCCTGCGGCTCCTCCTTGGTTTCGCTGTACGGTTAATAAAATTGTTTTTGCCTGAGGGGATCCTTCTGCCTACCAGGCTTAGGAGGGAAAGCAATCCCTACCCTCCTAACCTATATGTTTTAAAATAATTATTTTGCAGGAAGGGGGACTGGAAGGACAGAGTGAATCCTATCTGGTCTCAGTGCCAGTTAACCCTCACTAAGGCGATATCCGCCATTCAGTCTGGGGAGGGACGATGTCCTCTGTAGAGGGACGGTGTCGCCTGTAGTCACACAGACATCAAGAGGTGCATCGTGCCAACATACCTATCTTCTGTCCTCACCCAGCCGCAGGATTCACTCTGTTCCTTCCAGTGCATGATTTTTACTTCTTTCTATAGACTATTTGTTAGTCTAGGTTTCTAGGGATCCACAGCCCTGATAAATGCCCCCAACCAGTAAAGGTGACTTCGAATGGGACAGAAACATGTTGGCGAGAAGACAATGGTCCAAGCCATTGTGCCCTCATTCCGTTGCATAGTTTATGCACCAGAGGTTACCACTATTAAAGGTAAAAAAACAGTTACTGCTACGTACTTTTAACTTTATCTGGATCCCCTTGTTTTGTCCAGGAAAATATTTTATCTAAGAACTCCTTCCATCGGATCCACTAGGAGGTTTAGTCCGCCCTGATGGCATTGTTCTACCAGGGTGGGGAGAGGTTGCCTATGATGAAACACCTCACATTATGTGACTGAAGCTCCACCATGCAATTTATACAGTCCTTCCCTGACATAGTGGCAGAAATCAGCTTACTAACTGCTAACTTCACAGTGCTTGGGGACCTCAATCTCCAGCTAGAAAACACCAGCTGTGAGATCTCAAAAAACTTCCTGATAGATCTAGCAGTAATCCAACTAGCCTCTACCCACAAACATAGCCACTTGTTAGACCATGTATTCTCTGATATGTTGGAAGTAACCACAGAGGACCCACTAGAGATCACTTGGTCAGACCATAAATGGATGCCATTTCAAGTGGGGCACACCTGCAACCAAAACACCACATCCAATCACAGCAATGCTAAATGCAACTGGTCGAAATTGGATATAGGCACATGTGAAAACATGCTTACAAACACTACCCCTAAAATGAATGGAGACATAGATGCAGATACAGCAGATTTCAAGACATGGATTCAGAGCACCTCAAATAATCTTGTTCCCCTTAAGCAACATAAAATTACTCGCGCAGTAGTGAAAGCACCATGATCCACATCAGAACTCTTAGAACTGAGAAAACAATCAAAATAACTAGAGAGAGCATAGGGGGAAAATGATTATGCTACTGAGAAACAGTACTACAAGAAGGCAATAAAAAAGTATCACCATGCCATTAGGAATGCGAGTGAACTTTTTTGCATCCAAGATTAACAATGCTGCTAATTCCTGTTATAATTGTAAATAGTCTGATGAAACCTGCAAATAAAACAAGCATTGGCATAGCCAATAGGTCTCGCTTTTGGGACCTTATAAGTATTTCGTTATGGAGCAGAATATCATTTGTGCAACAACATCAACTGTTGCCTGGCTGAACACTTATAAGGTCCCAAAGGCAAGACCTATTGGCTATGCCGATGATTGTGTGTGTGCGTAAAGGGCATCGATGGTAGAGGGAGTGGTGTGTCAAAGGGCCCTAGAAGAGTGATGGTGTGTTGTTTCAGTAGGACATGTTCCAATCATTTCTAGGTCACAACGCAGCACCCATCGAATGTTTTACAAAGTGCAAGTGCTAGTTTTGGTCACACGTTCCTCCCTCTCAAGCGTGGCAGGGCTTGGGTGGACCCATCTTAAGGACACATTGGTAGAGAATGCAGGAACACATAGTTTCTGTTGATATGGCTGAGTGGTGTGTGGTGAATTTCGGAATAGGGGTAGAATACTAAAGAATCATGAAGAGGAAACAAATATCATTGCAAATTTTAAGGGCACAATCTAATGAACTCGTGTGAGTCAGGTGTGCCTGATAACACATCAACTCCACTGAAAAACCTCCGACTCTCTGGTCATAAAAGCTACAATAAGACCAGCTCTGCATGTTTGAAGTGTGTCGTCACAGTGCCTGGAGTACTGGTGGTCTCACGGCAGAAGCTTTTAGGTCGATTTTATTTTGAAGTTGGAGTGGTGCATGTGGTTTTTAGTATATATAGTTCAGTTTGCAATTTTGTTCGCATAATGCAATTGAGCCTTTGCTTAACTGCCATGCAACCGTGTAATAAACATAGGATGGTTTAAGAACAATGTTGGCTTGTGTGCTCGAATTATCACATAACTTTTTTTTTTTGAAAATTCGAGCGAGTGGCTGTCTCTCTGAGCCCAGAGCTCGCATTACTTTAGAAGCCCCAAAAGAAACAGAGTGTGTCAAACCTGATGTTTACGATGCAGAGTAGAAGAGGGAAAGGATCGGGTTTGAGTCTTGCAGAGTCTTTAACATGTGAACTAAAAATATTGATTGGAACAAATAAAATTAACAATTGCATGATTTTATTAAACAATGCATGCAGATTTAATTTAATGAAATTGGGGAAGGGTTGACCCCTACTTAACCGTTAAATCACAAGGATCAGCGTGAAGCAGGTTATGCTCTGCCTTCTCTGAAGATCTGGCCGCAGATGTATAAAAGGAATTTGGGGCGACGGGCACAAAGGGAGATTGTGAAGCTTTGAAGTGGAAAGGGAAGACAAAGAGGCGCGGGCATTGAGAAAGGCAAGATCGGTGTTTGTGAAAACACAGTGCATCTACAAACAGAACTAGCCTGGGAGTGGTGCGGGTGCGCGCTCTAAAAGGATTTTTTTTAAAAGCATGGCGAAGATGCGTGCCTGCGCGGGCACCCTGCTCTTTTTCAAAGCACATGATCATGATTGTGGCGTGCCGCTGCACACTCCTGCAAGGTGTATGCCGCCACAAGCAAGAGTATGTGCTTTGAAAAAGAGCTGCACAATGGCTAAAGGTCTCTATGCAGTGCATGCGCAATACGTAGGCGAGACCTAAAAAATGGGCCCCCCTCCATCAGAGTCACGCTGCAATATGCTGGCCAACTTCTTTCTGGAGACGGTGAACAATATCCTCACATTAAGAGAAGACACAAAATCCTATAAGCCCCCTAATACACAACTGAGAAAATGTAAACTGGTTTCCAGAAATGACCCAGGAAGACACTAAAGAGGTTCTGAAATCCCTAAAATCAGGCTCCCCGAGACCCTGCGCCCCCTGACATTATGCTAAAAGGAGGGAAATCAGTAATTGCTGTGCTGACAGACATGTTTAACTGCTCACTTAGCTCAGGGACCGTGCCATGAACATGGCAGCATGCCATTGTAAAGCAATTATTAGAAAAGCCATCAGCCGACCCTGAAAAATGCGAAATCTTCTTGCCAATCTCCCTTCTGCTGGGACCCAGCAGAGTCCTAGAAAATATCTTAATAAGAATCTCTCATTATACTTGGAAACTAACGACATAGTACACCATTCACAGACCGGTTCCGGTCAGGTAGCAGCACATAAATTTGCTCTGCTTGCAGTCACAGAAGAACTCAAAGCCATCTTAGATCAAGGAGGGTCCACAGCTCTGATCTTTCTGGATTTCAGTGCGACATTCAACACGCCTTACACCAGTGCTGATCACATGGTTAAAGGAAGTAGGAATATCCGGATCTGCACTTACGTGGCTAACCTCGTTCCTCCAAAATAGAACCTTCCAAGTCTATGAAGAGACCACACTGTCAGACGTCTTCTCTCTAAACTATGGGGTCCCTCGCTGAGTTCAATCTGTATTTCATATCACAGACAGAAATCATGAACAGCCACGGTTTCTCAGCAATATCTTATGTCGATGACACTCCCTTTCCCACCAAGCAGACAATACCTCCACACCTCTCAACTCCTGTCTTAAGAATGTTGAGAAGTGGATGGTGGCAAGCTGCCTAAAACTAAATGGGGAGAAAACTGAGGTGAGGGTGGTGGGAAACATCTCCTCCAGATGGATGGACTTCAACTGGCCTGAGTCCCATGGCAGTCAACCTATCTCAAAATCAGTAGGTTAAAGCCTAGGATTCTGCTTGACAATAAGATGTCAATGGCAACACGAAAAACTGGCAGCAGCCTGCTTCGTCATGCTTAGGACCTTGAGAAAGCTGCTCAGATGGCTACCAGAGCCATCGCATAGAATAGTAGTACAAGGCTTGGTCAATTCCGGACTCTATTATTGGAATCCCTTGTACTTGGACTGCCCCAAGTCCATCACAAAAGGACTTAAGTCGTCCAAAATGCCACAGCAATTCCCAAACGTCACTCTGTTACCACAGAACTGGCAAGCCTTTATTAGCTGCCAGTGCTCAAAAGGGTGCACATCAAGGCACTGTGCATGGCCCACTAAGTGATGGATAAAAATGGTCCCAGATTGATTCAAAATCTCCATACATCCCTGCCAGAACGGTGCGATCTAACAACCAGCAATTGTTTGCAGTCCTTAGGATTATAAGGATTAGGAGTGGAGGGCGGCCCTTGGCTTTTTGGTGGTACCCATGCTGTGGAACGCACTCCCACAGAACCAAAGGCGAACCAAATCAGAAATAGTATTCAGGAAACTACAAAAAATAAATGTTCTTATTGTGATCTTCTCTGAAACTAGTTGCTATAGAATGATGGTTATAACCCAGATCTCTTGACTGGGAGTGAATGTTTTGATTTGTTCTGCATTCCGTCCATCAATTAAGTGTCTTTTCCTTTCTCGCCCTAAGTGCGTCAGGTATGCCCAGAAGTGGGTCCCACTGTGCCACTGGATTCAAGCTATCCTGGCTGATGAGAGGGTGAAACCCGAAATCGGTCCCAGGGTGCTTGTTTCTTGTCCAAGGAGGACCTGGCTTGGCAGTTCGGGCTGGACTGTTCCCTGGAGGCACAGGGTCAAGGCTTATTTGCATATGGCCAGGTCTAAACTGGGGTTGCGTGGTGAGCAAAAGAATGATGGATATAAACTCTTGACTGGGGGTGAGTGTTTTGATTTGTTTGTTGCATTCCGTCCATGTGCGTCTTTTGCCTTCATTTCATTGACAATTTATTTTAGCACTGGTGTCTCTACACATCGATGCCCTTTGCCTGTGTCAGTGCTGGTGATGATGTGTTGTTTATGAGTGGTCCTTACAGGGGTCAGCGTGGATGGATGCTAGCTTCAGTACATGTGCCAATGGGTGCAGGTGCCAGTGTTGGTGCCAGTGGGTGCAGGTGCACGCGAGGAGTGCTACAAAGGAAGGAAGCTCTGGGGGATGCTCTGCCCGCTGATGAATCCCGCAGATGAATCCGATAGAGAAAGGGGTTGCTTGAGGGGCACAAGCTGGGGGAATAGTTTTTAAAACAAATATGGGAGGGTGCATGTGTGCGCTTCAGCTGCAGCCGCCGGACACTTATCATAGTCAAGGAAAGAATGTGACGAGGAAGGGATGCTGTGTTCTGGGGATAACTGGTAAGCAATGTACGCAATGAATTCTGGTAATTGTAGTCCATGTCTACACTAAGAAACCTAGGGCCTCATTTATGAGGCAGCGCGTCACTTTTACGCCGCTGGTGCGTCACTTTTTGTGACGCACCAGTGGCGTAAAAAATGCGCCTTGTTCCGCCATATTTACAAAGTGACGCATCTAGGTAGATGCGTCACTTTGTAAACCCCTGCTCCACAGTATACCTGTGCCAGGTATAATGTATGCAAGGGGGGCGTATTGACACAAGAAAAGGTCGTAGAAGTGACGCAGTGAAATTTATGAGATTTCACTGCGCCACTTCTAGGACACAAATGTGTCAATTTCTTACGCCAGCCTCAAGGCAGGCGTAAGACTGATACAGGCCCTTTCACAAGGGGCTTGCCCCATGTGAAAGGATACATTGCTGGAGTTGCGTCACTTTTCTGACACACTCCAGCAATGTGCCACTTTTGCGCCATACAGATACGTCAGAAATACTGACGTATCTGTAACTCCTTGCGCAATGATGCGTCATACTGTAAATATGACGCATCATTGATGTTGCAAGGAGGGCGCAGTGAAAACAGCGATGCGTCACTATTTATAAATGAGGCCCCTAATATTTATTATATGTAAATTGAAAGCCCAGGACTGAAAATATGATTTTTTTGTCGACGCGCTTACTAGTAGGGCCATAATTCAACTCTCTGCGCCCCAGAAGGGGCTAAAATAAATATCTTTAACCAATCATTTCTGAGGTACAGTGAGCGCGATGAATAAACTTTGCAGGAAACACTAAAACAGTACATTGTGAATTGTTAAAATACATTAGCAGGATCTGAGCCACTACATACCAACTCTCTCACAAGTCTGAGGGCCAAAAACGTTTATTTAACAGATTCCTCTAATGCAAGTCAACATACGTCACTGGTCAGGCCCATTTTCAGACTGTGAGGTCTCGAATTGTTTACACCTTTAAGTAAAGTCAGTGTGCCATGTAATTTGCGTGTTTGGAGACCTCGTGCTCCTAGCGTTTGACTTGCATGTGCTTTGCTCACTGAGAGGTTTCGGAAATGTTCTGGTATATTCATGTCTCAGCCTGCTCCCACACGCTGCTACTTCTGTTGACTCTTTCGGGGAAGACGCTGGCACGCCTTACGCTTAGTTCTGCTGGGGAATTCGGAGGCACAGGGGACCCGGCTGCAATCCATCATCCGTCTGTTCTGGTGTCCGAGTGAGGCGCGCAGAGCGGCTGTTCCTGCACCCTCCGTCGAAGCTGTCATCCCATGAAGTTCCCCAGGGCACGCGACAGAGGGTGGTGCACCACAGACCGGATGTCCCAGAAACCTCCTTGCCTGTCATCTGCCCCAGCAGGTATGCTTCCAGTGATGGAGTGGTGCTGGGGTACCGAGTGTTAACTATATAATTACCAGTATATAAATACACACATTTAAGCTTGCTGACGTTTTGTAGAGAATTGAAGGTCAGATTAGGACCAGAATTAGGCCCGGGCATCCAGAAATAGCGACCCACATTATTGCATTGCGGCCTTTTGTGAATATGTACTTGGTTAGTAATAGGAACTAATTTGTGCCGAAAGGTGGTAAAAGAACATTTCATTTCCTCTCCCAACTTCCAACCTCTTTATTACCCCTTTTGATCCCCGCACCTTCACTAATATCTTGCAACGGACTCTATTCCCGCACCCCTCCATCGCCCCCTTAGCACTGCATGGCACATTTTCAGCATTTCTCCTTTTCTTCTCACCTCGCCTTATCTCCCTCCGTTTCTTCGGACCGAGCCTGTGTTTCCTTCTTTTCCTCTCCTCTGTCCTTTTCCTCTCCTCCTTCATTGTCCTACCTTAGCTATTGTTTCTTTTCTTTCCAGTGCACTGCTGGGGCGTAACTTATAGTTGGCTCAGGTAACTATAACTGCTGAATTTTAATGGTGTTGTACGAGTGGAATCTGAGCCTAACTATGACGCCCCCGAAACTATTGTTTTTTCCAGTGAATTTCTATGGTTTTTATAAGTCTCTTCCCTAACTATAAGGTCACTGTAATCTTTTGTTTTTTAATTGCATTTTTTTTAGTTCTTTATGAATGAGACACGTTTGCAGAGTAGTGGAGAAAGGGGACGTTCCAGCCAAGAAGACTTAATTCCTCAACAAGTTGTGCACCAGGAGGCTCTTTTGCAGAGTGGTTGAGAAAGGGGGCGAGCCTTTGGTGACTTCCCCCAGGGCCGGCCTATTTTACATTTTTTATGAGGGGAGGAGGGCCGCAAGGCCCCCTTCCCTAGGCCAATTTTGGCCCGGGAGACCCCATCCCCCCATGCTGGGCCTTTTCTGCCCCCCTTCCGGTGCTGATTTCGGCCCGGTGACCCAATCCCCAAGGACCCGCACCTATTTGTACTAGGGGAGGGGGACCCCGTCCCAGGGTGTATTATGGCCCTGAGGGCCCCATCCACTAGGGCCTAGCCATTTCCAAATTGTGGAGGGGAAGCTGCACAGCCCCCTTCACCGGGACGATTTCAGCGCCAGGGAGCTCATACCCCGGGCCTTGCCATTTGTTCAGGGTGCCCCCTGGGCACCAAATCTGTATTGGGACCACAGGGAGAGCCTGAAGTCCTTTGCTTTCCCTGTCGGCTCCCCGCCTTCTGAGGGAGCTGGTACTGCATTCAGACACAGGGAGCTGCTAAACATGCAGCTCCCTGTGTCTGAAAGGAATTAGTCTGTTTCCTTGCTCATTTGGCAGCAGGCAGGGCAATAGACAAAAGCAACGCTTCCAGTAAGCAGGAGTATGTCTCCTCTCTCTCTTGCTGGAAGTGGAGTATTTGTTGTGGCTTGGCAGGAGCAGTTAAAGCTCCCGCCAAGCAAACAGCTATGTCTCGGGGTGGGCACCCCGGGACATAGGAGGAGCTGGCCCAGGGTGGTGGCAGTCCCCAGGGCCATCTATGGGTCCAGAAGGAGGGGGCTGTGCGGCCCCCCTCCTTGGTTGTAGTAGGACCTGCCCCAGGAAGGTAGTGGTCCACAGGGCTGAGAATAGTCCGGGGGGCGTGCAGTACCCCTCCCATTAAAAAAAATAGAATTTTGCCCCAGGGAGGTGGTGGTCCCCGGGACCCGGGGGTCCATGAGGCCCCCCTTCACAAACTAAATAGCCCCATGGAGGTGGTAGTTCCCGGGGTGGGGGGCCCATGTGGCCCCAAAATTATTTTTGCTATATGGCTCCAGGAAGGTGGTGGTCCCTGGGACCCAGGGGGGGTCTGAACAGCCCCCCTCTATACATACACATAAGCCTCGAAGAGGTGGTGGTCTTCAGGGAATTTTGTAAGTTCTAGCTGGGGGGCCTGTCACCCCCTCCTTTAATTCCCCAATGCCCCTGGGACCTGCCCAACCCAGGGGCCTATTTGAAAAGAACCACTGGAGCCTGCCATTCTTTCTTTTTTTGTGGGGGCTGCGGGCCTGGCAATTTTTTTTTATTATCTTTTTTTAGCATTTTTTGTGGGACTTGGCTGAAGCAGAGTCCTAAGATGACTGCGAACACTGCCTGGTTGAAGTGTTGGCAGCCAATTAGCTTACAGCACTGGGACTGTCTGATCCATGGAGGATTTGCATCCCTATATGTACACATTTTGATTTTGGTTAGCATCTTTAAAACTACTGAATGGGTTAACACCAAATAAGTGAAAGCATGATTTGCGTAACCAAATCTACCTTTCTGGTAAATTTGCTGTAATTCCGTCCAGCAGTTTAGGCTGTAGTTGTCTTCAAAGGTACTATGGGACATTTCTCAGCCCCTGTTTGATGGACTACCCCAAAACTTTCCAGACACAAGCTGAAGTAAGTATTACATTTTTTGGGAAACTTTCGTGAAGATTCTTTTGATTGGCACCAAAGATATAGGCAACTGAAAAATAACTTTTTAACAGAAATCAAGTCCTAACTATATCTAACTACTGGGAGTATATGTATATTTTAAATATTGTTTGAATGTTTGTAGTTATCAGAAATAATACTTTTAATTGATTTTTGTGAGGTATTTAATTTAATTTATTTTTTGGTGATTTATATTTATATATTTAAATTTATTTTATGAATGTTATATATTAGATAACATATGTTTGTATGTTGTTTAATGTTTAATTTCACATTTTGTTTGTTATAAAAAGTTATTTTTAGGTTTTGTAATTATAATGTAATTATTATGCTGATAATAATGTGGTTGATATTGTGTGAGGCTATATTTTGACTATTTATATATTTATTTAACAACACATAGTAGCCCAGCACACTTTAAGCACAATTTAGTACAATCAATAAGTCAAAGAAAGTTTGATTTCACGAACAAGCCGATGTTTTCAGCTTCAATTGTTCTTTATTGTTCAATCTTTAAAACTTTTGACAGCATCACTTTTGGAACCGCCAACGCGTTTCGTCCCAACCAGGGACTTCTTCAGGGCTATAAAAGTACATATAAAAAAGGACTATTTACAATGTTATACATGACAATATTATACAAGATAAAAACACATACATCGACTTTTATTCATTTTATAGAACACGTCTTCTGACACTACATAATGTCATTCTTTATACAGTACATTCTTTTACTTAGATGAACGAATGGGAGAAACAAGGGAGGAACCACTTTCTAGTATTATATGACCAAATGCATCAGCACAAGCAGTCAAAGGACATACCTTGAACAGTCAATATAGTCAATTCTGGTTGACAAATTCTTAACAGTTCTTTGTTGACAGTTTCTTATGAATTGTTAATGGTAATACTGAAAATATTAAGAAAATAAGTTTATCAGTACGGTTGCACCACAGGAGCGTGAAGCATTAGTGTTGATCATTTATTATACTTACAAGTATTTCAGAAAAGGAGTATTCTATTTGGTGACCCGTTGTCGTTTCTTCATCTGGTTAAGGCATCATATTTGATAGTCGGAAGGGTAATTATACAAAATAGTAACCTAAAGTGGATAATATTAGTTGTGGATTAATGTCTACAACAGGGTCACGTTTATTTATAATTCTCATAAGTGATTCCCTAAGAATCATAGTCGGTATTCTTGAAAAAAGGGGGGAGTGAAGTTCATATTTATATGGACTCAAACCCTATTTTAGCAAAATGACAGAGAATTTAGATATGTAACTAGACATTTTGAGTCAATGACAGTCAATTAATACCAAGCTACCAGTAGTTAAACCATATTGGTTCAATTTTAGGAAAATATGCATATGTGGTTGTGATGAGCGCATTAAGCTAAGTAAGGTGGCAAGGTTGCTCTCGAATTAGCAGAAGTCGATATGATCAGACAGGCGCCATGTTATGACACAACAATGTTGCCCATGCTCTAAAACCAGTAAAGAGTGGCAATTATTCGGGAAGTATTTGCAGATGAAATTATTTTAAAATTCAAAGGATCAAAAAAGGGCAAATATCTAAAACCATTAGGCCGATATTTTTTAGTGCAGAATTCTGTTATTTGACTCGCACAGCTGAGAGGCAAATTGCAGTGGTTTAAAACTAGGTCGTTCGTATTGGTGCAGAATAGTGTTGTTTATACTCGCATAACAGTAGTTTTCAGGTTTAAATAACGAGGCAACCTCATTCACATAAAATATGCCGAACTGGGTCCTCTGATCAAGTTAGTTAACCGTCTAGCAGCATCAATATCATAGCTTTAGACACCAGTTCATGGACCGAGAGAGTTTCCCCTCTTAAGTATTTAGCAAAAGTCGGGCCATTTTTTCAGAGTCCAACTCACCCGGATATAGTAGTTCGGGTCCGTAAAGAGGGTCCTCGATCGTCTCTGCTCCAACAGGAATCACCACGATACTGAGGAGGCAAACCCTGCTTCTTATATACTGTGTTTAATTAAGAATTAAACCGCATTATTCAATCACTAAGTATCGCAAATTGGCGCGCTTTTTTAAAATTAGTTTGCATTTGTTATGGACTTATATGCCAAAGTAAGCGCCATCTTGGAGTGTCATTATTAAGTATGGTATGTGTTTATATTGGGACTCACCACAGTTATTAAGTAAGCAGATCGCTTCGTATTCAAATCAAAATATTAGTTTAATTATAATCAAAATATTTGAATGTTTGGGTGACGCGTATTGCGGAATATTATTTTATGACAAGGTGGTGCTCAACTGTAATTGATTATGTCTAACGAAAGGAGCGACATACTGATTATATAATCAAGCGATATGGGGTAATAAATGAAACAATATCGATCGAAAATTTATCTACGAAACGGCGTGGTAATTGCTGTTCTGATCCCGCCATCTTGGAACAGTAACACACTCCAAGGTTCATATCTGTTTCCAAAAGAACCTAATTTCAACCACGACAGAAGAAAAAATACAGTGGCAATACATCTGTCCAGTCTGTACACATCTCACGGAGAACAGCATGTTGCCAGTGCCACTAGCTGATATAAAGTCTTTAAAATAATAATTTTTATCGTAAACTTGATTTGAAAGGGGAAACAGAATAATTATTGTTTAGATACCGCCATCTTGGCGCAGGTAATCATACCAGGGTTTGTTTACTATTTTTTACGATATAACGGAGTGATCAGCAGGAGCCCTCAGCCCTCTTAACATACAATCGATTAGAGCTACAGTATGGTATAGTGAAAAAGTAAATACATCTATCTATTTTCTGAGTTAAGCAGAACAATACAGTTTTGAAAATTAACATTCATATAACAATAGGTCCCTTGAGTCATACATTTATTAATAGTATGTCGAACTTTAAAAGTGGGTAACACATGTTCTCTTTTTAGCAAATATTTATACGATCTGATATCGAAAACAAAGGAGGAAGGGAGAAAAACGGTGGAAAACAGAAACAGGTCTTTTTAGATATATGGGTAAATACCCATATTAGTTTTATATCATTACTATGATTCAAAATTGATTATTATACCATTGCTATAAATCAGAAATGGTTACAGTGAATTATAATTTTTGGCATGCAAGATACAGACATAAATATACATAATCACAGACTGTTCTTAATAGTCTCAAGAAGATCTTTGATCTATTACAGAAAATGATGAAATTCATTATTGATATTGAGGCCAGAGATCACACTTCTAAGTTTACAAATCCAAAGGGATTCCATCTTTCTCAGATGTACAGTTCTATCGCCACCCCTCGCATTGTACTTTAAATGGTCAATCGCATGAAAGGTGATGTTCTCATTTTCGGGATGGGTCTCCAATATATGTTGTACTATTGGGTTGGACATGTCACTATGTCTAATATTCCTTAGATGTTCCTGTATCCGTACTTTAAGACATCTGGTACTGCTGCCCACATACATTTTATTACATGCACACCGAATAACATATACGGTGTGAGTAGTATTGCAGTTGATGAACGTTTTTATGTGGTATTCCTTTGGACCATTATACTTAAATGTTTTCTTTTTATTCTGGCCAAATTGACAGACCGAACATGCCCCACAGGTGTAAAAACCACTTGGCTTTTCAGGGAACCAAGACACTGACTTTGATTTAGGTTTAGTAACATAGCTAGGACATAATAGATTTTTTATGGTACATCCCTTTCGATACACAACCTTAGGTTTAGTGGATACTAAATCAGATGAAAGCATTTCAGATCTAAGTAAGTGCCAGTTCTTTCTTAGGATGTTATAGATATGATTGCTATAGATCCCATATTCAGTAATGAACGCACACTGTTCTTGATTGTTATTGTCTTTAGCAGATTTCTTGTTTTGATGTTCTAAAGTATCTTTTCTTTTACATTTCCTGATCTTGTTTTCTGCCCTATTTAAGCATCCTTCATCATATCCTCTGTCCTTGAAATCATTTCTAAGTTTAACGATATTTGGCTCAAAGTTGTGTTCCTCACTGCAATTACGGCGGGTTCTAACCATTTCGCCGTATGGTATTGTAGTGAGTGTAGATTTGTACTCTTGAGCACTGGTTCTAATGGGAGAGGTATTGTTTGAAAGGGAAGAATGTCCCCTTTCCAATGGAACCCTGCCGAGTGGATCCCTGCTTGGGGCCCACCCACTAGCCACCAGTGATAGGCAGAGTGACCCCTTGGTCAAGGGCTTGTGCTCCCCAACTCCTCCTCCAAACGTTCACTTTTTCTTCCTCCCAGGGGCCACATAGGGGCAATTACCTAATCCTGGGCAGAAAGCCCACTTGACACTCGGAATCCAGGTTAGGTTTCAGTAGCTGTTTTTAATGCTTGCAAGCATTAACATATATATATATATATATATATATATATATATATGTATATATATATATATATATATGTATATATATGTATATATTAAGATGGCCACCACCTACATGTATTTTATGTTGGTCCTTTTTCTATGTTCGCAAACATCTTTATCACTGTGTTTGGTCTTCTGTTTTCTACACGTGGTCAAGCCGCTAGGCGAAACGCGTTGTGTGGAATAAACCTGTGTTCCTGCATATGTGGTTTCTGACTCACTTTTCTGAGAGCGTACGATTGAACTTTTTCAAAGGACTTGGATATATATATATATATATATATATATATATATATATATATATATATATATATATATATATATATATATATATATCACGCTCCAATTCCTCCTCTGATCCGAGAAAGATGACAGCACTCGGGGGTTACTTTACGAAAGTGCAGGTTTATTTATTCTTTGCAGGCACCCTCCACAAACGCGTTTCGGCGTGCTGCCTTCGTCAGTGTGGTAACAACGTTTATCATTACTCGGTGGATTTAAGTAAGACATTCTCAGTTTCTAATTACAGTAATAGAAATAGAAAAAGACAGAGGACAACCCCACTGTGGTTGCTGTAGGCGCCATCTTTGAGTGTTAATGTGCGCAACCTGAAGATGTTACACAGGTTTCACAATGTAGCCCACAGATGGGCAAATCTATACAGAGCGTGGGTATACACAAAAATCATACTGTTCAAGGCATAAACAAGAAATAAAGCCGTAGATCGGCTAGGGTCCTCTATCTAGTACATCAAATAACAATCCACCAATATACTGCATGAAAATGCCATCTTATGTTACCGAAAAAAAGATCACAAAATCATTTTGCTGTACAAATCCAAATCTCAAATAATAATTGTATACATTCTTGTATAAGTGCATTCATGCATGTCATGAGAAACAGCAGTGTTGAACCCTATGCATGGATAAAATCCAGACACAGGGACAGCCTGTGCCTCCAGGCAATGCAGAGATATGTGAGATAAATCGTACATTATCACAGGGTGATTGCATCTAACAATGTACAACAGACAAACAGGTACATGCGTCAGCATACGTCATGTTCAACTTCCCATTCCAGCCACAGTAAGGACCCTGTGTATATTCTATGGTCACCTGGGATGTCTACTCTAATCTTCCCAAGACGTTATATTGTAACAGGGAAAGGGGTATGTCCTATATATGGCCTAAATACACTGTACATGGTTCTATTTTCCCAGATGGAACGCCATCTCCTCCCCCGCATTCAGACCCCTGGGATGCTTCGTGGAAAGGTCAATAATAAACCTAGATTCCAGTCTGCGGAGTCGTCTCAAACGATCTCCGCCCCTCGCATTTATGGGTATGGTGTCTAGACCGTAGTACTGTAGCAATTTACGGTCCCGTCCATGTACCTCCGCGAAGTGGCGGGCCACTGGATAACTGGGGTCAGCTTTGTCGATGGCTCTCAAGTGCTCCATGACCCTCAGTTTCAGTTCTTTGATCGTGCTGCCTATGTAGCGCAAGCCACACGGGCAGTGTAGGCAATAAACAGCATATTGTGTGCTGCAGGTAATGAACTTTCTTATGGGCATGCTCTTGCCTGTGTCTGGTATGGTGTATGAGAGAACCCTTTTGCTATTTGCACAGGCTTTACATCTTCCACAAGGGAAGAACCCTTTTTGGTCCTTCAAGGTATTAACCCTTGGAGGGGGTTTCTCCAGATGGCTTGAAACGAGCATGTTGCCTACAGACCTTGCTTTGCTGAATGCCACCAGCGGATTGGGGGGAAGGTCGTCCTTCAATACAGTGTCTGTTTGTAAGATATGCCAGTTCTTTTTAAGCATTCTTTTTAGGTCATTGGCCCCAGTGGAGTAGGGGGTGATCATTCTGAATTTATTGACATTGGTGTCTTTGTTTGCATCACGGCCTGAACCAGCCGGTCTGGCGGTGAGCAAACTCCTTCTCGATGTCTTTTTAACCCTTCTCAGTGTGTCCTGTAATAGGTCTTCACCATATCCCCTTATCATGAAACGGGATATGCATTCAGAGGCAGCCGCCTCGAAATCCGAATCCCTGGAACAGTTCCTACGGAGTCTCAAGAGCTCTCCGTAGGGAATGCTGTTGATCAATTGTGGTGGGTGGCTGCTGCTGGCAAAGAGTGTTGAATTGCCAGCAGTCTCTTTTCTGAACAGGCGGGTGTGTAACTGCCCATCTTCAACAAACACCCTCAGGTCCAAGTACTCCGCTGCCACCGGACTAATAGTACCCGAGAAGTGTAGGTTGAGGTTGTTGTCATTGAGCAGTTTGATATATTCAGTGGCTGTCTCGATATTACCATTCCAAACGATGAAAAGATCATCGATGTATCGATGCCAACACACCGCGTTCCCCACCTCCTACCCAACCCTGCAGGTCCTTTTTCTATGTTCGCAAACATCTTTATCACTGTGTTTGGTCTTCTGTTTTCTACACGTGGTCAAGCCGCTAGGCGAAACGCGTTGTGTGGAATAAACCTGTGTTCCTGCATATGTGGTTTCTGACTCACTTTTCTGAGAGCGTACGATTGAACTTTTTCAAAGGACTTGGATATATATATATATATATATATATATATATATATATATATATATATATATATATATATATATATATATATATATATATAATAGGGGTGGGGGCTCCCTACCAGGGCGTGGCTATGCTCCACCCCAATGTACATGCAACAGTAGTTCTGCCCCTACGTGGGTGGAGTACTCGGAAAGCCCACTAGACACCAGATTATGTTCTAAAATTAAAATATATAATGGTGGGGGCTGGCCACAATAAGCATGGCCCTGACTCCACCAAAAAAAGGTAGACAGTCTTTCTGCTCCCCCAGGGGGGGGGAGCTGGGATCAATTACCCCGATAATTGCCCCCTCCCTCACGGGGTGCAGAAAGTCAACTACACACCACGGAATTAAAAAATAAATAAACATAGAGGTAGAGTCAGCCCAACAGGACATGGCCATGTCTACACCCCCAATATACACAGAACAGTCCTTCTGTCTCCACATGGGGGCATACGGGGTGAGTACCCCAATCTGCCCCCTGGTGGGTGGGGGGTAAAAAGCTCACTAAACACCAGAATATACTTTTTAAAGATAAACATAGGGGTGGAGGCTGCCCACCATTGGTATTGCCATACCCCACCCCCGAAAAGGCACACACAGTCTTGCTTCCCCACCCTGGGTGGCAGATGGGGGGTTATTACCACCAGTCTGTCCGCTCTGGGCAGAAAGTCTACTATGCACCAGGGAAACAACCTAGGGATGAGGGCTGCCCACCATGGGCATGATGAGGCCCTGCATCACAACAAGAGCTCAACAGTATTTCTGCCTCCCTAGAAGGTGGATGGGGCAATTACCCTTCCCCTAAGGGACAAAAATCCCACTGGTCAAGAGGAAATGCATTTATGCAGTATTGGTTTGGGGAGAGAGGGGGCCCCTTGGGCATGGGCCTGTGTTCTCCTCTCCACAGAGCCCAGAAGACTCTCTTCCCCCAGGGGTAAATAAGGGTATTCACTCCCAATCTGCCCTCCTCGGGGGACAGAAAGTGCAATAAGCACCAGGGATTAAACAATGGTGACAAAACAAACAAAAGGAGGTGGTATCTTACCTTGGCATCGAGCCGTACCCCGACCTCAGAAGGGGCAATAGTGTCTTTCCCCAAAAGAAAGGGGTGTGGGCATTGCACTCTGACATTAGACTACACCCCTAAAGCCTCAACAGGCATTCTGCTTTCCTGGGGACTACATCCCATCCTACAGGCAGGAGAGAGGACATTCAATATTTTTAGGTGTTGTTTTTCCACAAAGGCCATCAGAGTGGGGCTAAACCCCAATATCTTTTTACTTGCCGTGGTGGACGGCTGCACTTTTTGTTCTTGGATAGACCACCACCGGGAGAAAACTACCACACCCTGAAATTTCGAGGGTAGTCCATGGTGGTATTCCTTGCATGGATTCAATGACATTTTCTTACCCACAATACTTTGCATACCTAAAACTCTGCCTAAAGTCACACATTTTCCTTGCATTTCTGTGATGTAAAATTTTGGAATACACAGGGATCCAACACATTTTTAGTGCCCAGAATTCCCCGACTTGTTATAATAAAAAACGACCCTTCTTGTATGGGTGGCCTAGTGTCCACAACAGAAAAAGCCCACAATTTAATGTGGAAACTTCTACATTTCCTGTCAAAAAACATTTGGCAATAGGAGTAGCTGTGTTAAATAGAGCTTGGCTTGGCTGCCTCCAAGGGAAACCTACCAAACCACCACACTTCTGAAAAGTAGACATACTGGGGATGTAGGGTGGTGTGCTTCATCAGGATCCCATAAGGTTTTCTTACCCACAATGCCCTGCAAACCTCAAACTGCCTAAAAAACAAATGTTCTTGCATTTCTGTGACAAAATCTCCTGGAGTCAGGAGGAATCCACATAATTTGCCAAACAACCTTAACTCACTTATGCCAATAAAAACACTGCCCCATTTGTGTGACTGGATCCAGTGCATGCTAAATGAATGGACTCTCACAAGGGCTCCCATTGACCTAGGTGGGATCCATTCCTGTCATGGCACCAGACCCAGCCACAAGTGGCACAGAATCTTTATCAGCATAAGTGGGGTAATAAAGAGTGGTATCAATTTTGTGGATTCCTGCGGATTCTGGAAGTTTCCATCACAGCAATATAAGGAAAATGTGTAATTTGAGGTAAAGTTTAAGGCTTGAATGGCACTGTGGGGAAGAAAACCTTATGGGATCCACACAACGCACACCACCTTGGAATCACCTGGATGTCAAGTTTTAAAAAATGTCTGTGGTTTGTAGGTTTGCTTGGTTGGCGCTACAGTGCAGTCCCAAATACCATGGCTACCCCTATTGTTTATCTATCAATGTAGTGCTTTACCGCCTTTTGTGTCATGGACTCTTGGTCCGCCCTCATAAGCGCGGCCCATTCTTATCGAGGGACCTGTTGCAACTAAGGGTGGTAGGAGATGTGTGAATCTCTGCAGATTCCTAATGAGGCATATCTATTTTTTTAGTCAATTCTGAGGTTTACAAGGGACATTGAGTATAAAAATTTGGTGAGAACCTCGCAAGTCACCCCTAACCTGGATTCCCTCAGGTATTTCATTTTCAAAAATGTGCTAGTTTGCTAGGTTTCCCCAGGTACTGGCTGAGCTGGGGCCCAAAATTCTTAGCGGCCCACCAAAAATGGTCAGTTTTGAGTGGGAAAATGTGATATATCCATGTTGAGTTTTGAACTGTTACCTATTGCAGGCACTAGGCCTACTCACACAAGTGAGGTACCATTATTATGGGGAGACTTGGAGGAATGCTGGGTGGAAAAAAGTTTGTGCTCCCCGCATATTGCAGAGATTTCTATCACAGAAATGTTAGGAAAATGTGTTTTTTAGTCAAAGTTTGAGGTGTGCAAGGCAATTTGGGTAGAAATAACCTGGTGTGTGCCATGCAAGTCACTCCACCCTGGATTCCCCCAGCTGTATAGTTTTAAAAAATGTGCAAGTTTGCTAGGTACCCCTACGTGTAGGCTGAGCTATGCCCCAACATCCACTGCTACCCTCTTTGCAAAATAAAAGTCAGTTTTGACTAGAAAAATGTGATGTATCCATGCCGCGTTTTAGGCTATTTCCTGTCACCGGCACAAGGCATACCCACACAAGTGAGGTGCCATTTTTAAAGGAGAGACTTGGGGGAATGCTGGGTGGAAGGAAGTTTGTGGCAGATTCCAGAACTTTCCATTTCAGAAAATGTGTTTTGTTAGTCAAGGTTTGAGGTTTGCAAGGGATTCTTGGTAAAAAAAAATTGGTGAGAGCAACACAAGTCACCCCAACCTGTATTCCCCCAGGTGTCTAGTTTTCGAAAATGTGTATGCAAGTTTGCCAAGAGCCAAAATCTACAGCTACTCACTTTGCAAAAGAAATGGGTCAAATGTGAGGTGCCCATGTTGTGTTATGGGCCATTTCCTGCCATGGACACTAGGCCTACCCACACAACTACCATTTTTATTGGAAGGCATGTGGGAATAAAGAATATAATAACGATTGTTATTAGCAATTTGATTTCGATGTATTTGTGCCTTCCAAATGCAAGCCAGTGTGTAAGAAAGAAGACATTTTAAAAAATACCCTCTAAATTATATGTTACTATGAGTACCCACACAGTCAGAGATATACAAATACCCATTGCTCCTAAACTCCATGGGCCAGATGTGCGACCCACCAATTTGCAACTCGCAATTTGCAAATCACAAATTGGGACGTACAAAGTGTCTCAGCACTGCTTTTGATTCTTAATGTGGCGCAAATTGCATGCCTCATTAATATCAATGAGGCAGGCGCAATTTGCGACCCCATTAGGAATGGTTAGCACTCACAGGGATGGTGGCCTGCTGAGGTCATCAGACCACCATGTCTGTGACTGCTTTTAAATAAAGCATTTTTTTTTAAATGCATCCCGTTTTCCTTAAAGGAAAACAGGATGCATTTAAAAAAAATTAAAAATAAATTTTCAATTTCATTTTTTAAGGGCAGGCAGTGGTCTCTGGGACCACTGCCTGCCCTTAAAATTGATATTTTGACCCAATCACAAAGGAGAATGGGTCCTTTGCCTTTGGGGACCCCTTCCTGTTTGGGAATGGAGGTTGCAAAACATTCATACATACAAATGCAAGCCGCTATTAGGAAGGGATGCCCTTGGCATGCCCCTTATTATTAGAGTCCCAAACCTCATTTTACGAATCAGTAAAATTTAACAATGCGCAAAATGAGGTTTGTACGTGGCCATGCCCTAAATTGCGGTCGCAAACGGATGGATTGCCCGTTTGTGACTGCAATTTAGGGTCATACATATGGCCCCATATCTGATGCCCATTTCAGAAATGCATTGGTTTCCATAATACCATTTTTCACACTACATATTTCACCATATGAATTGGTCTATACTCAGGACACAAAGAAAAACCATTGTAAGATGCAGCTCAGTTGTTGGAACTGGGTACTTTGGGTTCTTGGAGAACCTACAAATCCTATACATCTGCACAACTAGACGGGTCTAGCAGGCTTAATGGTGCATTGCTTTTGTAAATCTGCCACTTTGACAAAAAGTGACAGGTGAAAACATTGTCCAAAATAGCTGTTTTTCCAATTAATTTTCAATGGTTCTTTATTTGAACAGTTTCTTTGGGAAAACCGTGAGGGATCTACATATATAACCCCTTGCTGAATTCAGATTTTTTTCTATGTTTCAGAAATCGTTAGCCTTCCTGGATCACTGGTTTACACCACAAACTGGAGTGGTGTGGCTCACTGGTTAGAGGCGGCAGACCCGGAAGCAGAGAACGGCCCGGGACCAGGGTTCAATTCCCGACGCGGCAGGGTCGTGGACCAGGGTCAGCGGACTCGATAATTCTCGCCTCGGTGCCTACTCTAACTAGGGATCACACTCGGCAACTCTGGGCATTACCTTGCCTCATCTCTACAACGGCCCCCCACATTCGCCAGGGATGCCTGGTTTCATCTTGGAGATACACAGTAGGAACCATCTCACAGGGATAGCCAGGACGGGTTCCCCAGCGGTCTACAGCGCCACGACCCCTCAGGGCAGCAGTGCGCTTTACAAGACACATACATACATACATACATAGATTAAGAGCTCATAAACTAGGAAAAATGTGCTACCTTTTTGAAAAATGCTAAAACAGTGGTAAGAAAAATGTTTTTTCATGCAACTCTGTATGTTTCAGAAAGCTGAGAAGATGGTGATTTCGGCACAGCAAACCGTTCATTGATGCCATTTTTAGAAAAAAAGTAACTTTTATTCAGAGAACTTTTTTTTAGAAGTATACATAAAACTTGAAATGTAGCTAAATTTAGCTTATTCTCTTGGTCCCCTCCAGGGAAATCAACAAACCCTAGGTATCATTAGAATGCCCAGGATGTTTAAAAAAGGGCACAAATTTGGAGTGGATACCTTAGATTAGAAAAAATGGTATGCAGCCCTAAGCACAAACTACCCTAAATAGCAAAAAAGGGCTCATCACACAAAAGCCCAGCAGTTAAGGAGTATATTTTTGTTTCCGATATTTTTGTTGTTGATAATCGTAAAATCCTATATTTATACCAGCGATATTTTTGTTGTCAATATTTGTGAATTTCTTATTTAGGTATTTGAAGCTGATATTTTTGTGAACAATATTTTCTGATATTTTTTGGCTCAATATGAAAACATCGATATTGTGTCATTAATCCACTTACAAGCCTGCTCAATTCAATTCTGGTAGAAAAAGAAAACATCTTGACAGGAAGCCCGACTGGTAGGAAATTTACTTAGAGGACCGTTCCTACCATTAGATATGACCCAGTGAGTAAGTCTTAGCCATGGAACTAACCCTTGGAAGTAAGGCTTCAAAAGTAACTTCACCACTTTACCAAAACGCACTAGTAATGAACACTCTTGGCATGCCCCCCAGAACAACAACATTTATGTGGTAGGAGCAGTCCAGGAGCATCACCATCAAAACCACCCCACTTCAGTTGTACTCTTTTGGCCAAGTTGAAAACTGTGAAACCTGTAGAGATGGAGGTCTATTCACAAAGGTCAATTTGCTTGTGAGTAAATCTACAGTGTAAGTGTACTTTTACACGTTTGAGTAACTTTACTACTTTGGACTATTCACCATTTACAAGTGTAAAGTTACTCAGAAGTGTAGATTTACCCATCCTCACCTCCTGAATTGAGGAGGTGGAGCCTAATTTATGAGTGTAAAGTTACTAGTTGTCACTATTCAGACTTAGGTATAGATATATATCTGAGACATTCTTATGGTAAAGTATAGGGAAAAGTTTATTAAAGTTAAAAAAAAGATAAACACTTTTGTGTTAAATACTTGATGTTAATGTTATATATTTTTTTTTTATGTAGACCAATATAACAAAGTTAAAGCATTATTACCTTAATTTTATATTAAACATGTAATTATTTTAAACATAATAAATTTAAAATGTAATCATTCTTTTGAACTTTAATAGTTCCTATGGGATTTTATTTTAAGTCCCTGCCTCTATTATTTTCTAAGGGAAGGTGTTTGTAGCCATGGATGGTGCTGGACTTTGTCAAGCTTTGAGCTGGAGTACATTTGCAACTGTATTGGGTCCTCTTGACTGTAGAAATTTTAGAAGGGCTGTTTGTGAATATGATGGGGTTCACTCTTTTGTGGGTGGGTGGGTGCATACTTCCCAGTTCTCACTTACCCCCCTCTTAACTCTTCCCTTCCCTTTAGTAGCAAGAAATCACAATTTTCCAGCCACTCCCCTCTGTACCTATTTTCTACTAACTCCCCACATAAATAATAGGAAAGGTGAATATGGAGACCTCCGCATGTAGGTATGTGTTAGAAATGGAGGTCTCTAGTTGCCAAGAGTTTGGACCTTTGTCCAAATAGGGACCCTTCTTCCTAGTCAGGGTAAGGGAGTTACACTCCTAAAATAACCCTTGCTCACCCCCTTGGTAGCTTGGCACCAGCAGTCAGGCTTTTCTTAGAGGCAGTGTGTAAATCATTTACACATAACCAACAGTAATACAGTGTAAGTACTACAAAAGGACACCACACCAGTTGAGAAAAATATCCAATATTTTCATGTACTTGAGACAAGACCAAAAACAATAAAAAAATCCACAATACAGTACTTCAAAATCTTCACTTATCAAAATATGCTTTAAAGATAGTTCCTTGATGTCAATAGCTCCGTCCGGGGCTATCACGGCGTTGTGATCAAACAAATCCAAACAGTTCTGGCTGATCGCAGCGGCGCAGGCCAGCTACGGGGTCGGAAAGACCGGCAAACAGTACCTGTTAGAAATGCAGGGCATCGATGAGCTCTCATGAGCTTCCGAAAACACGACATCCGCAGGAGTCGTTTCCGGAGGTCGGTGCAGGAGTCGCCGGGGCCCTCGAAGTCGCACGCTTTGCAGGTCGAACTCCTCTCTGATGGAGTCAGGAGCGCTGGCGTCAGCAGGCGTCATCTGCTGTGGTGCGAAGTGCAGCGGTCCGGCGTGTGGCGCCCACAGGTCGCGCTGCGAGCAGCGGCTCTGTGGAGGAGTCAGATGGCGTCATCTGTGAGACTAGGGTTGCGTTGCGGTGTTGCGGCGGTGCCTTCAGGACAGAGTCGGCAGCAGCGTTGTAGACATCGTTGAGTTGCTTTTCTTCTGTTGCAGCACAAAACACAGAGTCCCCAGTGCTGAGGGCAGAAGAGATTGAAGTCTTTGCTTTTCCTGAGACTTCTTGAAAAGGGGGCAAGCTCTACCTCAAGCCCTTGAAGAAACTTACAAAAGTAGATTGTAGAAAGTTCAGTCCAGTCCTTTCACTGCCCAAGACAGAAGCAGCCACTGCAGGCCAACTCAGCAAAGCACATAGCAAAGCAGTAGTCCCTCCTCACAGCTTCTCCAGCTCATCTTCTTGGCAGTCTTCATGATCTAAAAGAGTTCTAAAGTTCAGGGGTCTGGGCCCCAATATTTATATCCCAAAATCGTTTGATCTCTTAGGCAGAGAGTGTCTGCGCCCAGCCAGAATCAGTTTTGCCTTCTCTGGTGTGATTTCCTGGCAGGAGGTCGAGACAGCATTGTCAGAGGCAGACCAGACCCTCTGAGGTGCAAAGAAATCTCCTCCCCTTCTCCAATTGCAGCCCAGGTCTATTCAGCCCTTTCCTGACCCTACTTAGACTATCTGGAGCCACTCCTGCTCCCCAGCCTTCTGTCATCCAAACCCCAGACAGCCAATCCACATTCAGCAGAGGTACACAGGATGACTGAGTCTGAAAATACATACTTTCTAAAAGTGGTATTTTCAAACACAGAATGTAAAATTCACCTTCACTAAAAGATGCATCTTTTGATTCTGAGTTCACGTATACTAAACTTTATTTTCCCACCTAGTTCCCAGGGCCAGTTATGTTTTTGAGATGTTATAATCAAACTTCCCATTTCGTCCTATGGCGAACAGGTAGCCTTGAAATAGTGAAAAACTAAATGGGCTGTAATTCACTATCAGGACATGCAACACACCAGGGCATTTCATACATTTCACATACACTGCACCCTGCCCTCAGGGATACTTTGGGCATGCCTTAGGGGTGATTGACATGTAGAAAAGGAAAGATTTATGTCCTGGCAAGTGGGTGCACTCGCCAAGTCGACATGGCAGTTACAAACTGCATGCAGACTCTGCAATGGCAGGTCTGAGTTACCTTTTTAGGGCAACCACGTGGGTGGCACAATAAGTGCTGCAGGCCCACTAGTAGCCTTTGATTTACAGGCCCTGGCACACTCAGTGCACTTTACTAGGGACTAAAAAGTAAACCAAACACCCAATCCTAGAAACATCAATCCATAACACAATTTACCACAGGAGCACTTGCACTTTACCACTGATCAGCAGTGATAAAAGTGAGAAAAGTATGCAGAAACACTACGCCAGCAGACAAAACCGGGAAGGCAGAAAGCAAAAACTCAGGGGAAACACGCCAAAAGATGCCAAGTCTAACACTATGTGAATAACGGTTTGTAGTATGTTAGTAGTAGTATTGTAAATGCACTACAAAAACGCAGTTGGTGAATAAGCATCATGGTTTTCAATCCTGGATTTCCAAAGTAACCAAACTGTGTGTTCTTGGGCAAATGTGTGATCATAAAACTAGACTGGAACCTAAAATATATCTGATATTGTCCTGGAGGAGATCAAAATATGTTACAGGGAAATTAACAGGTCTTGGAAAAAGCAATCCTGAATTGCAATCTCTCTTCTACTTGAACAAAGTGGTTGTTCTAGATAAATCATGCACTCCTATTGCCTTAGTCCTCTAAGAAACTCAAAACATGAGAACAAAGGACATATACCTAGAACAGACCCAGCTCAGTTGTCCTTCAATAAAATGTAATTTTCATGATTGTATTATATTTTTATAACTAACTGGTTACGATTAAATGATAATGCCTACATGACCTGTCATTGTGACTGATTTATGAAACACTTTCTGAACCACTTTGGTGGTAGTTTGGGTCTTTCGACACTAATGTCCTAGAGCCTGAACTATTATGGCACTGCAACTGGGCACCAAGTCCACCCTTTCCACAATTCACTCTCATGATAGCAAAGGCTAGATTTTCAAGTCTTCTCAGCGAGATAAAGTGCGTGCAAGAGACTCAGAACTCAAACAGTTATGCAACAGAGACAATAAACATTGTCAAGTCATTTTCCTTTCTTTGTTGAAAGAAAAAAGTACTTTTAAATCACACACCAAAATGGAATACTACATAAAATAAGGTCAGTCAGGCACAGGGTTCTAACATGAGTGCTACTGGCTTATAATCGGATAGAATATGACTGGCGAAATTATGGTACAGGTTCAAGCTCAATATGGCATTTGTGAGCAGCCTAGTTCAATAAGCCATTGGAAGGTTTAGTTGTGTTCCACTACTACTAGTCAAGAATCCAATGCATGGAGAAAAGAAATGACCATTCCGTTTAGTGGTAGAGGCACCATGTTCAAATTCACTCTTTGGGGTCTACTGGAAGTATACAGCACTCAGGAATCTTGAGCTTGAAGTCTGTAGACAGCAATAGTGGCACAGGCAGGCAATCCTGCATCCTTTTCCTGGTGTTGGTTGCAGAATGTGGTAGCTCTAGCAGAGCAGGAGCATAGGCCAAAGTTGTCCCACCACCCAAACAACAGGGAGCCCTCTCCCTCTGTTGGCTGTCACAGGTTGTCCGACCGTAGTTCTAGCTCCCGGCAGAGGTAGCATAAGTCACTTCACCCCAACTGGCAGCTTACAACATTGTGGTCATACTGATGGGCATGCTTTCAGGTTGTCAGATGTTCAGGCATAAAAGGTTTGGTCTGGAAAGTTATGGGAGGCTCAGAAACCCATTCTTAGACTTGGGCATGGATGGGCTATACGCCCTTGATTCAGTATGCTCTTCTGGGCTGTCCCACACTCTTGGCACAGCTGCTGGACTTCTCGTCCTCAGACAGTGCTCTCCCTGCCAGCTTAGGCTCTCCTTCCCCTCTCTCAGCAGACCAAGCAGTTTCCCAGGAACTAGGCAGACCCACCATTCTTCCGGTAAGATGAAATAGACTTGAGGGGATGCCACCTCACATCTTGGAGTCTGGCTGTCAAGGACAGACAGCTTCTTTATTTAAGATGATGGCTCTCAAGGTAGTAATGATGCTACCTGCAAACTGGAGCACCCAAAACATAAGCACCCTGAAGTGTGAAGGGTCTTTGCACCTGGCTGTCATCAGCCTTCTGGAGCTGCACTATAGGGAAACACAGAGGGGCAGGTCCTGCATAGAAGAATTCCTCTGCAGAACAAAAGAAGACTCCCTTATCACCTATCACCAGCCAAGTGTTCAGGATGAGTTGGTCATGTTGAGTCACTCACAAGCAAGGCATTTTTTCTTGACATCTACACTTTTGGGTTAGCCTGAACACTTTGGGGTTTTAATGTTAATAGAAATGTGTGTTAGATCCGCCAAATCGGTTTTTTAGCAATATAGACCGATCAGTCAAAACAACAAGAGAAATCAGATGAGGAGAATACCTGAGGTGTTGAAGAGAGTATGTAAGGAAGTTTTCTTCAGGTGTAAGGGAAGGCTGTTCCAGAGATGAAGAACCATTGCAGAAAAGGCTTTACCTCCAAATTTATTCATAACCAAGTTGGCTGAGGAGGCATGTCTTCGAGGAAGGAAGAGTACCAGTAGGGTTGTATCTGTTGCTTGTGTTCTTTAATAGTTTCTGATTTCACCTTTTCAGGGCTTAAGCCATGGAGGCATTTGTGGACCAAAGGAGACTCTATTTTGAATAGATACACAGTGAAATCAGATCATCAGAGGGGAGAGAGTAACCAACCTGACCACTTAATTTTGTACAACTTGAAGTCTTGGAATCAGAGTTTTAGGAATTTCATTGAGCCCTTATGGTTGCAGCTGTTACAATGTAATACTATGAAATAAAAGAGGATGCATAAATTGATGGGTTTTAATGTACACATCCAGAAGGAGTAGGGGTAACCACGGTAAAGGCTTTGTTCTCTATAGCCAAATACCTGCCCAATTTCATCCAGATGCTTTTTACACTTATTTTAGCATTTGGGAAAGAACGAAAAAGAGTCAGGACAGAGAGATGCAGACAAGAACTAGGGATTACTGCATATGTGATAAAAAAAACTCGGATGGACCAAAATTGGCTGAAAAAATCATCAGTAAAAAGAAATTAGTTACTTACCTGTAACTGTAGTTCTCCAGTATTGGAATCATTCATAGATTCACATGCCTAAATCATCTCCTGTTTTCGAGATGGGAGTCACCTGCTACCTTTAGAAAGCAATGTAATGATAGGTATAGACAAGAAGAACGCTTAGCCCTCTTAGTTTAGTAACCTATCATAGTCATTTTATAAAAAGAGACCAAACTTAGGTTTTAACAAACCAGGTTGTATCATCCTCTAGGAGACTCCTGTGAGAAGCTCCGATGCCTCCATTGTTTTACTGCATGTCTTGTTAAGGAGTCTCCACTGAGCTCTACTCGGGCTTTCTTTTTCAGTGAATTTTCAGACATATAACTCTTTATATTTAATACAGAAATATGTATACACCTGTAATTCTATATTTGTCTTGCTAACATCTAACTTACCATTGCAGAAAGAAAAATGTTGTGCTATCTGTGATAAAAAAGAGGCTCTACACAGATGATCCTCATTAGGACTGCATCTACTCCAGACTGTAAGGTATGTCATACCTTTTCAGTTAAAACTCTTAAAGACCGTGAGGGAAGGCTGCTTTTATGGCTCCAAAACTGAAAAGAGGAAAGGAGCCTGTGACGGACACTTAGGGCCCGATGTAGGTGGCCAATACCGGTCGGAAACGGCCGAATACGGCCGTTTCCGACCGGTATTTGGCCTTTTGAGATGTAGGGGACCTTTTTTTGTCCGATTCGGTATTTTACCAATTCGGTAAAATTACCGAATTTGAAAAATACCGAATCGGTAAGTTTACCGAGTTTTAAAATTCGGGATGTAGGTGGGACTACTTTCAGTCCCACAGGCCCTTCAGATTCGGTATTTTAACACCCAATCCAATTGGGTGTTAAAATACCGAATCCAGGTGTGCATGCACATGTGTGCATGCACACCTATGCCATGTGACAGACAAACATGCCCTTAGGGCATGTCTGTGTGCCACATGGCACACAAGCCAGTATTGGGGGTGCTAGAGGGTGTCAAAGTGACACCCCCTGCACCCTTGCAGAAATCGGTAATTACCGAATCGGTAAATACCGATTCGGTAATGCACATTGATTCCTAGGGGCTTCAAGGCCCATAGGAATCAATGGGGGATACCGATTCGGTATTTACAGAATCGGTAAATACCGAATCTTACAGATTCGGTATTTACCGATTCTGAAATACCCACATCTCCCCCCCTCCAATTTACCACTTCTTAAATACCGAATCGGTATGATTCGGTATTTAAGAAGTGGTAAATTGGAGTTTACCTACATCGGGCCCCAAGAGTGAAGAATCGTCATTTTCTTCCAGAAAGTCACAAAAGAGAGAAAGGAACTCTTCCCATCCTCATTCCTCTCTAGAGCCTTCCTAAAAAGTCTCTAAAAAATCATCTCATGGTTCTTTACATAAGGCAAAACATTCTTCTTGTCATCAACAGAAAAAACAATGTCCAAAAGCAACTTCAAAGCCTCCTACACCTCCACCACAGATCAGACATTCCTTCAAATAAACGTCTTCAGTGCCTTTGACGAACAGATTGCAGACTGTCGATGACTAAGACGTCCACTAACATTACTTCCACTCTTGCTACATTCTTGATGACTTCATCACTCTTGACCCCTAACATAGTAATTTGTAGGAAGGTTCCGCTGTTGACGGCACTCTTGCCGAAGAAGACACCGTCATCGGCAAAGCCAGCATCGTTAACGGAGAGACCCTCATCGACTGAAAGCACTGCCTTCAGCGGATTCTCCTACATAGGATATTGGAGGATTGCGCAACCTGCTTGAGAGCGCTGCAAAAAGGTTCAACCTCCCAATGCCTACAAAGCAAACAGATTCTTTTCTGTATGACTTTAAGGAGATGTTTCTTAAATCTACCAGGGCTATGTCTATTATAAACTATATTTGGGAGGAAGGCATTAGGTCATGAAGCCCACAGCCTCGGGGGCAGCAGTTTTACTATGCCTTGACAAAAAAAAGGCTCCTGAAGATGCTCCTGCTTGTCATATTGGGCACCCTAAACCAGACTCTGTTGTCACCTAAGCAGCCCAGTGCCGCTCCAAAAACCCTTCTGCACCTATCTCAGTACCTCCAGATAAAGAGGGTAGGCACCTTGACAATATTGGGAAATGTTTTTCCTCAATGTCAGCATAAACTGTCAGAACAGCCAACTTTTTAGCACTTCTGGGAAAGTACAACCGACAAATGTGGTGAAACATTGCCTAGTGCATCAACCAGTTGCTAGATGACATCAAAGCAAAGGCCCAGAAGGTTCTGCTTGAAGGTGAGCGTACATCCATTGAAGTAATAGATTGCAACTTGGATATCGCCATTACCGGTTTCCGGCAATTGGCAGGGATCGACAATGCTCAGACGTCAAAGGTGGCTCAAGGCTACGTCTTTCCGACTGAAAGTTAGGAACACAATCTTAGACTTCCCCTATGACGGGGAATTCCTCTTCTGGAAACACATGAATGAGGCCCTCCGGGCTTTGAAATAGGACATAGACATAGCCAAGTATTTGGGAAGCTTACAATTTAGGAAAGTGCCCTTTCATGGCTCACATGGAAGAGGACAACCCTCATATAGAGGGACTACCAACAATACTGTTACTACTCATACTCCTCTTCCACTCAACAATATCGTCCTCAATACCAGCAGAGGAACCTACCACAATCCTAATATGTCAGACCTCTGCAGAGAGGAAAATCAGGACTTCTGGGCAAAGACACTGGCCTATGTCAATAATATGCAGCAGGCTCCGGCTAATTCCTTCACTCATTCGGCAACACATTGGAATTACTCCAATGACCACCCCCAACCCGCCTTAACCTTTTATACACAACCATCTAAAACTTCTCAAATTGGAGGTAAAAACCATGCTAAAAATAGGAGCTATAGAAAGAAGCCCTACAGCCCACAGAGCGAATGGTTTCTACTCCTGTTTCTTCTTAATCTGCCAGAACTCAAGGCAGTGGCAACCAATTCTAGACCAATTCAACCTCTTCGTCAGAAAACAATAATTCCCCATGGTAACACTACAAGAGGTGCTACAGCTTTTGAACCAGTGAGACTTTATGACAACCCTCAACCTCCAAGATGCGTACAGTCACGACCCATCCACCCCAAAGACAGGACATTTCTATGGTTTACGGTAGCCCGAAGCCACTGCCAGTTCGGGGTGCTCCCCTTTGGACTCAAACCCACCCCTCGCATCTTTACAAAGTGCCTCACACCTGTAGGAGCTTTCCTCCAATACCACCCCCATCAAGTCTTTCTTTATCTGGATGACTGGTTGGTCAAGGTGCAGTCCAAATCCTCTGCGCAGGCTTCCACTATAGCCTGCATGGATCTCTTCAAACAGCTAGACCTCATGTTGAATCTAGACAAATCCAATACTCTTCCATTGCAGACTAATACATTTTTCGGGGCCACCCTGGACACAGGATCCTCCATCAATTGTCTTACACAGGAAAGGCAACTACGACACATGAGGCAGGTACAGTCCATCCAAAGAAGAACATTTCTTTCTGTTCGCCTCTACAAGTCCATTCTAGGGATGATGTCCTCTTGCATACCGCTCATTCCATTTTGTTGTCTACGCATGCGTCCACTTCAGGAGGAGGTTTTAGACATACATTGGGTGCAGGTGACTGGTTCGTTCAACGACCTCACTCCAACAATGGTCAGTGCCTGGTGGACCAACCAGGAACATCTGTCAATAGGACTCTTTTTTTGCCCTCTAACTTCCCCTCTAGTCATCACTACTGATGCTTTCCTGGAATGATGGGGAGCATACCTTCAAGATCTTCAAGTCAGTGGAAAATGGCCACCAGTTCAACGTCACTTGCACATCAACTTACTAGAGTTAAAAGCAGTGCATCTTGCCTTGCACACTTTTCTCCAGATAATTTACAATTCTGCAGTGCTCAACTGCATGGACAATACAACAACAATACACTACATCAACAAGAAGGGTAGCACAAGATCCCACCTGTTGTCCAATTAAGCACAAAAAATATGGAAATGGTCTATTCATCACAAAGTACGTCTGCGAGCGGAACATGTTCCTTGGAAGCAGAAAACTATTGCGAACACTCTCAGCCGCTTGACAACATCATGCCATGTTTGGGAGCTGCACAAGGGGACCCTGGACAGCATTTTTCTCTGATCGGGAAAGCCAAACTTGGAACTCTTTGCCATCCCCCATACCCGCAAATGCCAGTTTTATGCCAGCTGGCAGCACCAAACGGAATTCAGAGGAATGCATTTTCAATAGCATGGTCCGGCATTCATGCCTACGCTTTTCCTCTCATTCCTCTCCTCCCAAGATTCCTAAGGAAAATGGAAGCAGACCTCTGCCAGATAATTCTGATCACTCCAGCATGGCCACACCAACACTAGTTTACGGAGTTGCTTCTCCTATCTCAACAGCATCAAGTTGAACTGAAAACATTTCGCACTCTACTGACAATGAATCAGGGTCAAGTGTTCCATCCGGATCCTAAGTCTCTTCATTTATCAGCATTGCATCTAAGTTCCATGAATTCCAGCTAATGAACATACCATCGGACTGTAGAGAAATTCTAGCTAGAGCTCGTGCTGATAGCACCAATAAAACTTATTGCCTTAAATGGAAAAGAGTTTGCATCTGGTGTCTGCAGGCTAAGATACTTTCTCCTCTTGTGCAGATGAAATCCCCCCATATCTCCTTCACCTAGCTAAATCAGGTCTAGCTCATGCTTCTATCAAAGTCCACTTAACAGCCATCTCTAGTTTCAGGCAGTCTCCCTCAGCTCAGCCCCTATGATCTTCCAGGACTATTAAACAATTTATCAAAGGCTTATTCTGGACCTTTCTGCCTGTAAGGCCTCCTCCTCCACTTTGGCAACTGAACACAGCGCTATTACAAAGATCCCTTTGAGCCCATCCACAAATCGGATATCAAATTCCTCTCCTAGAAACTGGCCCTTATCCTCGCTTTGACCTTGGCCAGAAGGGTTTGCGAAATTTTGGCCTTTACAATACAAGTACCATTTCTGCAATTCAGGGACAATAAGGTTATACTTTGCACAAACCTCAAATTCATTCCTACAGCCCTGGCAGACTTACCCCTTAAGAACCCATGGTTTTCAACTCTTTCTTTCTAAATCCTACAACCTCAGCAGAAAGATCACTTCACTCTCTAAACATCATACAATGCCTCAAATTCTACTTGGACAAGACTAAAGGTTTTCACAAATCCTCCCAACTATTTGTAGCTTACAGCGCTCCAAGGTTTTCCTTTCGCAAACAAAGCATTTCGAGATGGATATCAAGTGCCATTCAATTCTGACTCCAGAAAGCTGGAAGGCCCTTGACCACCTCAGCTAGTGCCCATTCTTCAAGGGCTATGTCTACTTCCATGGCGTTATTTGCTGGTGTCTCTCTTCCTGAAATTTGACGAGCAGCAACCTTCACTCAGTACTACTGCTTAGAATCAGCAGTCCACAGCGATGCAGCAGTGGGCCAGGCAGTACTTCAACATCTTTTTCACTAAAGGTGAGCTATTCCAGCCTTCCCTCCACCCGCTTATTCTTTACGCACGTTTCATTGTGTATTTGTATATATAGTGTCTTCTTCTTGGTGAACAAGTTCTACTTCATACATCTGTATATCCAAGTGTACTTCTTGTATGCGCTATACATTGAAAAAATACACAAAATGTGCTCTGCAACTGCTGTATAATCTGATTCAAGCATGTGAATCTATGAAAGTTTCAATACTGGAGTAAGAAATTAGTTAGCTACCGGTAACGGTAGTTCTCCAGGAAATACATCTTTCATAGATTCACATGCCGTCCACCCTCCTCCCCTGGGAAGCTCACCTTTCTTCCTCTCTCTTGCTATCAGTGAATATGTATATTATGCACTCGTACTCTAAAATCTGAGGGACTGGAGCTTCTCACAGGAGTGTTCTAGGTGGTGATACAACCTAATAGGTTAAAACCTAAGTTTGGTCTCTTTTTTGTCAAATGACTAGGATAGGTTACTATACTAAAAGGCCTACGCCTTCTTCTAGTCGTTACCTATCCTTACATTGCTTTCTAAAGGTCCTGGGAGACTCTCATCCCGACTACGAGAGATAATTTAAGCATGTTGTTGTATGAAAGATTCCAATACTGGAAAAGTACAGGTAAGTAACTAATTTCTTTTTACTGTTGATTAGGATCTAATTTTTTTCGATATTAATTTTCAGCCAATTTTAATCTATCTAAGTTTGTTTTTATCACATATGCAGTCTGTATACTCCATTAAGATGGAAAATTAGCTGAACATTGTCAGCATATGTATAGAACAGAACCTACAAACTTACAGGCTGATCATCTTCATGATTGGGAGCATGTGGATATTAAACAAACAGGACAAGGAATAAGATAGAACGCTGAGGCAAACTGGTGTTAGTAACTTTAAAATTGGAAAAGAAATTGCCTAGGCGGAATCTGTGGGACCTATTCCAAAAAGTAGGAGAACCAATCAAGAGCAGTACCACTTAGACCTCAGCTTTTGAGTCTTATTAGCATGGTGGTAGGGTCCACCATAACAAAGCTGGCCGTTAAATCTGAAAGTACAAGGACCACAGTGGTGTTAATACCAACAGATTTATGTAGATTGTCCATAACTGACACCACTGCTTTCTGCTTCTCTTAGGCTAAAAACAGCCTTATCTATCTTTGAGGATGCTATTTGATACTAAGAAAGTAGACAGTTGGACGACCACTGTATCTTCTAGTATTTTGGCAATTGCAGGGAACAAGGTAATGGGTTAGTAATTTGATGACTCACCAAGATCTAAGTCCGGCATTTTTTAAGAGTGGGCCTTACTTTGCCCTGTTTGAATTCTGTAGGGACAACACATGAACAGAAAAAATATTACAATTTGTTGTATAGCCTCATGTAAAGATGGCAACTTATGGTGAATAATGCAAAGGGGGTGGGGATCAAACGGGGCACCTGATTTGCATTCTTTTTTAAGACTCTGTTTATTAAACAAGTGCTCAATAGACAGCATTTAGACAGAGGAGACAGTGCGCAATAGTTTGAGCCAATATGCCACATACTTAAAAGCAGCGTGTATACAGTGAGTAACATATCCTGCCTTCCCCAGCAATCCATAACCAATTTCCATCACAATCAACTGAAACACATGGAAAGTACCTCATGGTTCAGTTATGTGCCCCTGTAGCTTTGCTAACACCCCCATACCATTTCCCATTTCTGAGGGCAGCCCCTGTTGAGATGCACTGTGTGTTCCGTCCATTGACACCAATCAAGATCTGCCTCCCAGTCCCTTACCATGAGGGGTGGGCGCCCTCCCATTTCCTCACAGTATTGCACTTTACCACCACTGATGCCAGGGCCAGCCATATTTTGTGATAACAGTCCCAGGTCACCTCACCCGTAATATTAGGGAGGTGCAATTTTGCCTCCAAGGGGCCCTCTAGACCTGTAACCTTAGCCATTATACTTATGACCTCCACCCAATAACCTTGAATTATGGGGCAGCTCCACAGCACACGAAAGAAGGTTCCCTCCTATCCATAGTCCCGACCACACAGAGGTGGCAGCCCACCCCATACGGTGCAGCAGTGTTCCGGAATAATATACCCTATGAAGAATCTGCAGTTGAATTGGATGGAAATTAGCCCTTATGGCTACCTCATTGGGCGACCTGGTCAAGTGTGCCTAGGCCTCTCTCCCATTTAGTTCTCAGCTTCACCAATGGATCTGGGGAAATGAATACCAACTTCTTATAAATGGTGGAGACTGCTTTTCCTGTCAGGGGATCATGAGCAAGTGGGCGTTCAGCGGGGTTGCCTCATGTAATTATTTCCCTTCGTGAATGTGACCTCACAGAGCATGTCCTACTTGCAAATAACTGAAACGCTCTGAATCCCTTTATTTGTACTCTTGCAGCAGGACCTCATAGGACAAATACACCTGTCCCCTTCACACATCAACAGGCCAATCAGTCCCCATTTTGCAAAGCCTTTCACCCCTCTCAATGCGCTCAAGAGATCGCTGTCCCATAGTGGAGTCATTACCGACAACTTACCCTCCCAGCCAAATTACTTGATGGCATCGCTCCACACCTACACCACCATCAGGGTCTGAATAGGTAGGGTCTGCTCGAGCCTTCTACGATCCAGAACTGGAGGGTAATCCCTTATGCCCATGGCCATTCTATCTACTAGAAAGACTGGTTCCTCAAGTTCAGCAAAAACCAAATCAACGACCGCCATCAAGATCGTGTCCCAGAAATATTTGAGAATTTTCGGCATCGCCAGCCTCTTGTCGTAAACCCACCTTTGAAACTTAGTCAGGGAAATGCGGGCGGATTTGCATTTTTAATCAGTCAGTGCAGATGTAGCTTCAGCACTCAATCCGCCTAAATTAGAGAAAGTGATTGATTTTGAATAGAATGGCAAATAGTTTTGTGTTTATCATTAAAATAGGTGACCAGAAATTCTCACAGAATTATTTAGAATAAGTCAAGTATGCCAAATGATTAAGTGGAAGAATTGCTATTTATGGCCTGTAGGAAGCTGACTCAGTATATGGTATGCCAGGTGGTTATATCATGCACAGAGTCCAGAGATTCCACCAGACGTGTAAAGGGCTCAATGTCAACCCAAAGTGCTCTATTTTTGGTAGTGTGGGTGACCAGCCTTAGGCCTAACACAGAGGAGTGTAAGACGTGTTATTCACACATTGACTAATCAATGATACACAACTCAAAAAGGAAATTCACACCAATTTGAGAAAAATAAGCTTCTTTTAAGATTTATTGTAAGACCAAGATGTTTGCAAACAGGTAAATAGTTTTTTCAGGAAAAATTATTTACACGTTAAAAAGTGGATTCAGTGCAGTTTTCAAGCTTTGCAATGTTAACCTATGGGAGGAAAACAAGAATGCAGTTTCCGAGGTAAGTACACGACTTACGAATCACGGCTTCGGGGTTTAAGGTCAGCACTGGGCAAGGTTCAAGTTGGGACCAAAGGTGCATTACCTGGGGCTAGGCCAGGTGCAGAGGTAGGCCAGGTGCAGAGGTGCAGAGGTTACAGTAGAGGTTGGATGCCCAATGTTAACCAATAGAGACTGGGGGTGACTGAAGATGCACTACTCACAGGTGAGTTAACCTGCACCTATGGATGATCTCCTGGATTTATGGTAAGCACAGGGGGGCCACAATGTAGCACCAAACTTACACCCACAGCGGCGCGGGTGAGGCCGGGGGCAGAGTGCCAACACAGCATTGGATGCCCAATGCTTGTCAATGAAGGAGATCGGTTTCAAACAAAGGCTGCAGGCTCAGGCCAGGATGCCAGACGAAGAAAGCCCACAGCTGCCCAGTTAAGTAGAGATGATAGGGGGCAAAGGGACAATGATGGTTGAGGTCCCCATGACCCAGGGGCTTTTGGTGCTGGCTTGTCCTTAGGCATCTAAAAACAGCTTACCGGGCGGATTGAGGATTCATTATCTTCATTTTAAAATTTGCAGAACTTTTGAAAGTACTGAATGCAGCTAAATTTAGATTCTTTTTTTGAAGGCAGGCAGTCCTCCCAGGGCTTTTGAGATCACTGGGCCTGCAGGACAAGTCGTCTTTTTCTAGCAGAGGCAAAAGACTGCAGATTGGCCGCCAGGGCTGGCGGAGAGTCAGTCAGCGGTCCTTCTTCTCTGGTGCTGGTGCGGCTCCTAGGTGTCCTTGATTCATAGCTCTGCCTTCAGGGTCTGCTGAAGCTACCTAAATACTAGATTTAGGGGCGTTTACATGGGAGTTACAGGTAGACCCCAATTGGTTCCTTACCTTGTCTGTCTATACCCACTATTATGCCACCCTCCTGTGGGAGGGGCGTAGCCCAAGCCCTGATTGGATAAGGCCCACCATCTTCAAGATGGTGGGCATTGAAAATTATGTATTACTTCGCCTCCAGCACCTGAGGGGTGGAGTTGGCCAAAAGTGGGGGTTTGAACAGGGCCTGCGATTGGCTGCTAGCAGCAGAGGCTGGAATTGCATTACAAAGGCAGCAAGGCCTTTGAAGCTCCCTCTTGAGAACTGTGCTCATCCTGGGGGAGGAGTTGTGACACCTCCACCCAGGATGTGCTTTGTTTCTGGCCTCATAGAGCAGGGGCTCCCAACCCAGGGGTCCAGAAACATTTGTGGTGGTGGCAGGCTGCCTTAAGCCAGCCAGAGACTACACCAGGGTTGATAGGTTTTCAGGGGGTACCTCTGAGGTGCCCTCTGGGTACATGTTTCAATAAATCCTACAATGGCGTTAGTGTGGGTCTATTGAGAAGAGTTGTTTGGTACCAAACACTCCTGGGTTCAGTAAAGCCATCTTGGCGCTGGGGAACTCGAGTTGAGTTTCTCTATGGCTTCACTTGCACTTACAATATTAAGAATATACTTAAATATTGTAGGGGCATATCTTCTCCTGGAGATATGCCCACACCTGAGAAATAAGGCACCCTGTCTAAGGGCTTGTAAGGCCTGCTAGTGGGGTGACTTACCTATATCTTAGGCAGTGCAGTTTGGCGTGGCACACATGCAGTGTGCCATGTTGACTGGGTCGTTTTTCTCTGCACCAAGGCTTGGGGGCTGCAGTGGCAGTTTGCATGGCCTTGGTGAGAGGACCCTCTTCAGTCCCAATGCCCTAGGTACCAGGGTACCATTTACTAGAGACTTACAAGGGGTCTGAAGTGCTAATCTTTGGTACAGTTTTAAGGAAAGATCACTGGTACTGGCAACCTAGACAGCAGGGACCAAGTACTCTACAGTCAAAGTTGCATCAAAAGCCAGGCAAAAACCAACGGGCTATCGTGGGTGTGGGGCCTCGCATCCATGTGAAGGCTACGCAGTGCTTGGCAACTATAAAGCCCATGTCTACTAGTCTAAGTTTGAGTGGCGTAATAGGTTTGGAATATCCCAACAAAGCCAGCAAGGGGGACGGAAGAAGGGTCAAGTCTGCAACTCTATTTACCTCCGCATATACCGCGCGCCAAAAATCAGCCACCTTCGGACATAGCCATGCCAAATGGAGAAAATCTGCAGCTGGCTCACGACATCTCTCACAGCCTGGGCTCTCGCGTAAGCCAAATCTAAATAAACGTGCAGGGGTGTGATAAACCCTATTCAAATATTTAAAGTGTAGTAAACGGTGCCGGCCGTTAAGAGACACCCTGCGGACGCTAGCGCAGCAGTACTTCCACGTGTCTTCAGGAATGTCGATCTCCAAATCCGTCTGCCAAGCCAGTCACGGCTTAGAATAGGCGGCCGTCCGCTCAGTTAGAGTGGTACGATACAGGTTCGGGATCAGTTTGGTCAAGGACTTGGCTGCGACTATATATTTATTTGACCATACTGTTGGCGGTTCCGCCATGTCTTCACCAAGCAGGCCCTTCAGAGCATGTTGCACTCTATGAAACTGAAAGCGCGGGAGCAACGTCGTCCCCGCGCCCTCTCGCGGAGTTAGGTTGTCCCATGTACAAACCTTTTCATTCACGAAGAGGTCCCCCATTACAGTCACATTCAATTCAGAGAGGTCAGATAGTACCCCTTTATCACCGCAGGGAACCAACCACGAGCACCAATCTAATTTCACCTCCGGGGCGTACAGCAGAGAACATGCTTGGGCATCCATTAAGTGATACCACGCATGTGTTACCGAATTCATAGAATCCAAAATACCCGTGCGGCGGTCCCTATGTCTAGACATCAAAGCTGGAACGGGGGCCGGAGATGCCACCAGTGTCTCAATCCGTATGTGCGGAGCCTCGGCCGGACCGTGAATCCAGCCATAAGCATGTGCCCCCTGTGCAGCACGATAATACTGCTCGAAGTCCGGAGCATTAAGACCTCCAGATTCGTATGAACGGATCAAAATATCCCAAGCGACCCTGCGTTGCTTCCCAGCCCACACAAGCTTGAGCACCAGGGCATATAGCTGCTGAAAAAATGTTTTACTCAGAACCATAGGAATTTTGCTAAATAGAAATAAAACACGATGTAAGACCACCATTTTCAATAACGAGCTACAACACAACAAAGACAGAGGCAGTACTATCCATCTGTCCACATCGTCTTCTAGCTTAGATATGGCCACTCCATAGTTTTTGCTCGTTCCACTGCGAGCAGCTTGAGAGACCGACGCCTCGGGGTACTTCTCCCTCACCGCGGACCAGTTATTCGTCTGGCCGCTTTCCCAGACTCAGCGCTAATTCGAGACGCTGCAGGACGCCGATCCGGCCGCTAAGGCATCCTCAAGCATATCAGCTTGCAGTTTCATCCTCAGAAACGGATCTTTTGCAAAATCCTCATAGTCACCAACAGACCAGGTAAAATAATGTCATAGGACCAGATGTCTCAGACTGATCATTTTCAAGACCAGCTCGTGCGGTTTCACCTCACCGCGCAAACCCTAAAGATCGGGCTGCATCAATCCCAGCACCAATACAGAATCGAGTGACCGACACCTCGGAGAAGAGTGTTATTTTAGATTGGGCTCCATCAACCCCAGCACCAACACAGAATCCATAACAACCTTTGGAACGTTTTACCCCTTAAGAATTACCTGGCGGACCCATTAAGTTATCTCATCTGAAGACAAGTCTGCGTCAAGCCACCACCTTGGTGTGTTATATAATTGTGTTCAGGCAAAATTATTTCACTTGTCCTGATGATGATCCCATGATACCCGAGCTAGGGATCGAAACGTCGACCTTAGAGTAGTTCATACATGTACTTCCTTGATACTATTGGTTGTATGAATGACTCCAGGATACACTGCTAAATGTATAACCTATACCAGTGACCTGCAAGCTCACACTGTTTGCCTGATAAATTTTCTTCACTTACCTCTGCTTTCTCACCTTTCTCCTCCTTGCATGGCACAGGACTGTGCCCCATTGTAACCCGTAATTCTCGGGTTATTTGTTGTATCTTTGAGACTATAAATTTATTGAACCAATAAATATTCTTTGGCCGGCTGGTCAAGGAACCTTGAACTATATAGAGCCCCATCGTGATCTATATATATCTAATTGTTTTCCCTATTTTCGTATGCTCAGGACCACCTGTTGTTTTGTTGAACTCTAGAGGCCTGCAGCGCAGCGTAATAATCTCTAAACCGTTACGCCACCTGCCCATCAGTTAAAGCCTCATCCGCGCCCTCATATCTCAATGCGGGTATTCGAGTTTCGTGCCAGCACCGCCCCCGGGCGTTCCCCCTCTCCATAGAACCTAGCCGTGGCGTACTTCCCTAAATGCAGCACTTCAGCATCTACTTCTTCGTGTGTGAAGTGAATTAATTTAACCTGACATTTATCTGAGTAAAGGCCAGATTTACAAAGCCTTTTTACCGTCGTAAACGGCCCGTTTCGCACAATCCGGCTATTTGTGACCAGAAAAATGCTTTTATTATGTACAAAATGCAAAATGCGATTCGGTACCTTGAAACTGAATTGCAATTTGCATTCAGTACTTGGAAGGGGTGTGTTTTGTGCGTCCCTTTCAAATACCAAATCAATATGGTATATATCATTGTTTTGCAACCAAATTCCAGTTGCAAAACAGTAATACTTTACCACCATATAAAAAGTAGTAGTAAACCATTCACAAATTGGAAGGGCTCCTTTTGGGACCACGCCCCTTTGAAAATGTTGAAAAAATATTTTTTTAGAGCAAGCAGTGGTCCCACAGACTTAAACGTTTCAGTTATTTCTTTTTAAATACATCCAGTTTTCCTTTAAGGAAAACGGGCTGCATTGCAAAAGATGATTGCTATACATAAAAGCAATCACAAACATGATGGTCTGCTGACCCTAGAAGGCTACCATCCCAGTGATGGCAAAGAATCCTATTGGGTCACAAATCCATTCTTCCTCTTTAATATGCATGAGGTAGGTCTATTTGCTACCCATTAGGAATCACTAATGAAACTCAAAAGAGTTTCATACAGTAGGAATAGTGATTTGCTATTTTCAATTCGCAGGAAATCACAATCCGGAAATCACTATTCCTAATCTAAGTACATCTGGCCCTTAGTGCTTTATTTTCAGACAGCACAGCCCAGAAACAGAAAGAGGCAAACCTTTCTCACTGTTTCTAAGTGGTATTTCTTAAAATTAAGCACTCACTCAAAAAAACATCGGGTTAAATAAATTCACATTACACACTGCAAGCACATAAAAACAGGTACTTGGCACTGTGCAGAGCCAGCAAAGTTCCTCATGAAACAGCCACAGGATCCTTGTCTGATGGGAGCTCATTAAATCTTATTAGGCCATTACTTTTTTTTTTTCAAAGCAAACCTTTAATGAAAACATCAGCGTAAAAATATACAAAACAGTCACCAGATCAGGTCAATCAAATTCTTATTCCTTAAACTTCCTCTGGTAGTAAACGCCAACTCCTCAGGTCTTGCCATCTTATCTAAGGTACCTGGGACAAGACTTCTACACTGGCCCTTCAACCTTTTTGGAGGGTAGCCAAGATAACAGCAGCATTCTTCGGGCAATCATTCTAGAAACGGAGCTGATCCCAGCTGAATTTAGCAGACAACAGGAGTACACTGAAGCTTTTTGGAGGGAAGCCGAGATAACAGCAGCATTCTTCGGGCCATCCTTCCTTTTTGGAGGGTAGCCGAGATAACAGCAGCATTCTTCGGGCCATCCTTTCTTTTTGGAGGGTAGCCGAGATAACAGCAGCATTCTTCGGGTCATCCTTCTAGAAACTGAGCCAATCCGAGCTGAAATTGGCAGATGACCGGAGTACACTGAAGCTTTTTGGAGGGTAGCCAAGATAACAGCAGCATTCTTCGGGCCATCCTTCTAGAAACTGAGTTGATCCCAGCTGAATTTGGCAGACAACATTAGTACACTGAATCTTTTTGGGGGGTAGCCGAGATAACAGCAGCATTCTTCGGGCCATCTTCCTTTTTGAAGGGTAGCCGAGATAACAGCAGCATTCTTCGGGCCATCTTCCTTTTTGAAGGGTAGCCAAGATAACAGCAGCATTCTTCGGGCCATCCTTCTAGAAACTGAGCCAATCCCAGCTGAATTTGGCAGCCAACAGGAGTACACTGAAGACAAAAGATTACATGGTGAGTGCTAGTAGCGACCTAATTGGATGGATTAATCAGGGACCACACCGGCACCAGGTACAGATACCCCATCGATTCTAATGACCCCTTACAACCAGTAAGCCTCCTTCTGACCATCTTCATAGCCTTTAAGTCTTGTTGCATACCATATTCTATGTTCCTAACTGTTGTATTCCTCTATGGCCGGTCAATAATACCTTAAAGTCCAAAAAGTCTACTTACAGAAGTACTCAAAAGACTCCACTGTTGTGACAAATCCACCTAATAGGCAAATCTAGTCCTGGATTTAGTTTACCCTTTGTTCCCTATTCTCCTTTAATTCCTCTTTCGAGCATACCATCTACCACATAAGTCTCCAAAGAGATTTAGGGGCATAAGGGATTCTGGGTGTGTCTGATTACTTGGAATCTGACAGATCAGCAGGCCTTTGCTAAGAAGGGTTAGTGCTGCATTTCTATAACAGCCCTTTCTCTATTCTCCCACACTTCATTGTTTGAGGCTACACTGTTCCACTTTGAAATACGAACAATACACTATTGCTGTCTTCTTGAGTTATGCTTTACCATGTGCTTCCAAAATAGAGCCCACTCATCTCTGCAACCATACTCATACCATAGCACATGATACAGGATGTCAGTGTAATGTCTGTGCATTAGGTTCAAGTGGACTTTACTCGAGTTGGGTCAGTAGTCAACACACTCATAACTAAACTGGAAGAAAGATCGCCTTAGTATTATCAATCAGAAAAACTGTAAACTGCCACACCTGTTTAATGTATGTGTGCCAGGACATTGAGCGTAGTCCCATGTTGACAAAAGAGTGCGCTTGGTGTGTCCCTCTGGGACTAATAGTTAAGCGATGGATCTCATGGTCAGCTACAACACCTACGTCTGAACAATCATGCAGGATAATTGTTTTTGCTGGGCCAATAATATCAGGATAATAACCTACAGCTGGGTCCCTCAGGGTACGGGTGCAAACCTGTATTACCATCCATGAGACTGTCTCATGCCTGTGCATTTATAGCACACCTTCAGTGCTGCAGGTAGACCTTGCTTCCTAGTCACCTCTTAAACATATGGTAGCCCTCAAAGCAGTCCCTATTCACTATTTTCTGTGATAAGCAGATAACCGTACCCACTTGACCCGTATCATTATCATTATTGTTTGCCAGACAGAGTATGTTTCGATCTGCTGCAGCCTTTTAGGTTGTGCAGGAGGAGTAAGCTGGCCTTGCATATTAATAAATGCAGGGAAAACCAGTACACAGCTGACCTTGACCTTTGGGCCTCAGGTTATGGCTGATAGCCTTCGTCTCTATCTGACCGTGAATAATCAACCTTTAGTTACAATGGAGAATCTTAAAAGGATCCCCAGTCTATTCCCATTTCCCATTGTCAATTTGAGACTGAGGATGTGTCAAGGATTAGTTTCCTGCTATCCCGGCGAGTCAGAGACAAAAAAGAACCCTTACTGGACTTAACTAGCATTGGCAAAGATGGACAGGCGCACAGGACAGTTGGCTTTGCCGATGGTTTTCCCCCAAGATGGCTGCTATGCATGGACACACACGATGTTGTCTTGGAATGCTTTATCATAAGCTTTAAGAAAATAATTCAAAGGTGGTTGCTGGGTGTGTACCTGCACACGTCTACATACACCACAATGCCCATCTTGCAATGCCTTTTCATTTGCTTTCTTATTTTAAGATGGCCGCTGTTGGATTTGGCCCTCTCTGCAGGGTCAACCCTATTAGTTTTGCCTTCTCCCCACCTGTTTCGCTGATTTCGTTTTTTGTTGACTTTAGGACTCTGTCTACTTTACCACTGCTAACCAGAGCTAAAGTGCTTGTGTTCACTCCCTAAAACATGATAAAATTGGTTTACACCGGATGGGCATATTTAATTTACTTATAAGTCCCTCATAAAGACGTATACCTTATACTGTCAATTGAACCCAGCAAAATAAACCCCTTTTCTAGTCCTAAAACTCATTCTTTAGTACATATAACCCCTAGAGTAGTCTCTTGCGGCGTCTACCCCAGCCTGAGTACCTGCCATTGACTACGCCACACATGGAGCTTAATATTACATGTCATTATTCTTCTGTGTTTAACTGTGAACCTAACATTCTAAACCAAGCTTTCATTGCCTTCTGATCTAACACTTGCCTCAGCTCTAAGGAGACCGAGAGGAACCAAAAGGGTTCCATAATAAAAACTCACAAGACACTACATCTCCCCCTCTGTTAACCAACAACTTGAAATGTTCTACTTTACCGATCAACATATATATGTATATATATATATTCACTGAAAAAACCATAGGTTATAGACCATATATAGTTAGGAATTTGCATTTACAAAACCTTGAAAATTCACTGAAAAAACCATTGGTTATAGACCATATATAGTTAGGGATTAGCATTTTCAAAACCTTAATTTACTCGCACAAAACCATAGAAATTTGCATATATAGTTAGTTGCAATAACTATATATCGCGCACCCGCAATCCACTGCTGATGATGTCACATATTACATCATTCATGACATGGTCAGTGACATCACTGATGACATCACTGATGACATCTCAAATGACATCACTGATGACATCACTGATGACAACACCCAGTGACTTTATGTTTCTGTAAAGTTAAAATATGTCTTACATATTGAAGAATGAGTGGATGTATAAGTGTCTGGATGAAGGATTTAGTAGGTGCATGACTGACTGTATGAGTGAGTGATTTAATGTGTCTCACTGAGTGCATGGGTTAGTGACTAAACTGTCTTAATTTGTGCATCATTATGTCTGTTGTTCTGTAAACTGCTGCATGTGTTGATCAGTAGCTATATGAGTAACTATATGGGTTATTGATTGGTTGCCCAAGTATTTGTATGGGAGACTGAGTGTGTGTGTGGGTGGCTGGGAGGTGTGTGACTCTGTGCATAGATGTGTGAGTAGTTGATTCACTATATGTATGGGTTCAAAAGTGCATGTGGAAACAGCTGTATGGGCGGTTGACTGTCTGCATGAGTGTATTGGTGATTACATGGATTTCTCAGTGCTACATGTCAAAGTAAGTACATATGTAAAACACAGTACATGTGAGAGTTGACATATATAAATAACTGTGCATAAGAGCCAGTGAATGTGTGAGTGGCTGTATGGATTATTGTGAACATGTATCAGGGATTGTATAAGAGAGTAAATATGTGTTAGTATATGTTTGAATAAGTAAGGTGTGTATAACTGTATAGTTGAGAAAATGGAGGTGTGATTGATTCTTTGCATGACTGACTAGGTGTGTGAGTAACTCCATGGATAAGTGACAGTCTGTGAGTGTCTGTTTACACTGATTGTATCTAAGGTTATATTAGAGTCTGAAGATGTTCATTGTATTATCACATAAATGATATCATCAGTGATGTGATCAGTAATGTCAAATGAGATGTCAAGAGTGATGTCATCAGTGATATCATTTGAGATGTCATCAGTGATGCCATCAGTGATGTCATTTGAGATGTCATCAGTGATGTCATCAGTGATGTCACTGACCATGTCATGAACGATGTAATATGTGACATCATCAGCAGTGGATTGCGGGTGCGCGATATATAGTTATTGCAACTAACTATATATGCGAATTTCTATGGTTTTGTGCGAGTAAATTAAGGTTTTGAAAATGCTAATCCCTAACTATATATGGTCTATAACCAATGGTTTTTTCAGTGAATTTTCAAGGTTTTGTAAATGCAAATTCCTAACTATATATGGTCTATAACAGTGAATTTCATTGGTTTTTTAAAAGCTAATATCCATAGCTGTAAAATATATTCTTTATTACGTGATGTATCACGTCGCCACGTGAGACGCCTCATGACGCGTCACATAAACGTGACGTATCGTCTCTGCAGCGCAAACAAAACCCGTAACGTAAGCGCGCCAGAGCACGCTTACAGATATATATATATTTTTTTAACCTTAATTAGACAAAATCCACACGTGCACATATCTTGAGGCCTTGCAAAGGCATATCAAACAAACAGTCCCTACAATTTTGCCAAGTTTGGTGGAAATCTTTTCCTTTAAATTTAAATTTTATTTTACTGTTTCTCTTGGTTTTCCCTTGTTACGCTTACCGGAACGCTACCCGGTACGCAAACCGGACGCTCCAAAACACAAGATGTCGGACTCCCGTTACGCTACCGTTTAGCTGCCCGGTTGGCATACCGGGAAGCGCCTCTACCGCGAAAAATCGCAATTTTTTTTTCTTTTTTCCTTTTGTCCTGCGGGGCACTTTAATATCCCCCTCATCAATCGTAGGGGGTCAGGAGGGGTCTACCTTGCCCCCTTTCCTTCATTTCCCCCTTCTTTTTTCTCCACCTCTTGTCTCTCGATCCTACCGAGAGACAAGATGGCGGCTGCTCCGGACTGTTTACAATGTTGACAGCCAATCAGCTTCTCCTCAGACTCCCGTTACGCTGCCAGTTAGCTGCCCGGTTTGCTGCCCGGTTCACGTACCGATTTGCGCCTCTACGACGAAAAATCGCATTTTTTTTTTTTGGGCCCCCGCAGGGCACTTTAATATCCCCCTCATCAATCCTAGGGGGTCAGAAGGGGTCTACCTTGCCCCCTTTCCTTCATTTCCCCCTTCGTTATGGCCTCCTCTTGTCTCTCGATCCTACCGAGAGACAAGATGGCGGCCGCTACGGACTGTTTAGAATGTTGACAGACACCGGAGAGCCAATCAGCTTCGCTTTGCAAAGCTCAGTTACGCGAAAAGTACGCGAACTAGTACGCTATCTAGGACGCTGTCACAGATATATCTGTTTTTTAAAACGTTAATTTCTCAAAATCCACTGGAGCACATATATTGAGACCCAGCAAAGGCACATCAGGCTAACAGTCCCTACAATTTTGCCAAGTTTTGTGTAAATCCATTCAGCCGTTCGAGCTAAAAGTGAGGCCAAACGCCCTATGGAAAAATGAATGGGAAAAACGCGTTTTGGGACCCCCCTTTTTTCTCGCCCCCCCCCTTAACGAAACCCCCCCATATTTTCAGGGGCTGCTCAGAAACAAAATGTGCCATTTTCCTGAAAATTTCAGCCAATTCCGTCCACAAACGCCAAAGTTATTAGACATAGAATTTTCAAAAGTTCCATAGAGAAAAAATCCTAACTATATATACCTACTGGCGACCGCCAGTAGGTAATATATATATATCTATATCTATATATATATATATATATATATATACCTCCAAAGCAGTTCCTTTTTGGGAGATGGTGCAGCGCTCACGCATGTGCGGTATCCTGCGGCAGAACCAAGCCGCTATTATCCTCAAAACTTTCTCCCAGCACGGGAAAAACGGGTCGCACAGCCAACTTTGGATTTTAAACAGCAATCCTTTTTATTTTGCTCATTTCCAAGGGCAACAGGCGCAGAGATCTACGCGTTTCGGTGTCACTCCACTTTTTTTCAAAAACAATTGTGTTTCCTGTCTAGTTTTTGCGAAAAGTTTGACAAAAACTTTTTGTGAAAAACAGTGCACCCAAATTAATAATTAAATTAAAGCTTTCAAAATTAAATGCATTTTAGTCATGTGCCTTCCAATAGGCTTAGAATGTCCATCTTTGATTTGCCTTCCAATAGGCTGACTCTTACTGATTACTGACACTTGTCCTTGCGTAGTTGATTCATTTCAGTCTGTTCATAGGTGCACATACAACTCCTCCGATTGATTCAACCCATTCGGGTGCAGGGTCCTCAGGTTAATGATGAATTTCGATTCAGCTTGTCGCAATTTTTTCGCTCGATCACCCCCCCGCTCACCTTTAAATATTGTTTGAATGCCATAGAATTTCAGTTTTTGCCAATCACCCTGGTGTGCTAGTTCCATATGTTTGGCTATGGCATTTGAGCGGTCCTTGTGAATTGTAGCCCTCATGTGTTGCAAGATTCGGTTCTTCAATTCAACAGTTGTACTGCCCACATATTGCATGGGGCAAGGGCACTCCATGTGACAGGAAACACAATTGTTTTTGAAAAAAAGTAAAAAAAATTGTTGTGGTTAAATGTTTGTGGGTGGGGCAAACCCAGTGATCGTGAACAAGGTGGAGTGACACCGAAACGCGTAGATCTCTGCGCCTGTTGCCCTTGGAAATGAGCAAAATAAAAAGGATTGCTGTTTAAAATCCAAAGTTGGCTGTGCGACCCGTTTTTCCCGTGCTGGGAGAAAGTTTTGAGGATATATATATATATATATACATATAAATCTTCAATTTGTCTTTTGGGTGTTTTAATCATGCAACCTGATCTGGTCACTGGAAGCTGGGAGATTTTGTCTTTAGTGTCAGAGATCTTCAAAGAAGGTGAAGAAACAACAACAGTCATTGGTCTTTCAGGCTAAGTCTTTTGTTCACCACTTTGATCAGCAGACCGATGAGTTAAAAGCCTAATGTGAGAAGAGTCTATGGTTACCGACTTCCCAGGTCACTGGGCAGTCACCATATGTCCCTTTGTGGATATCACGTAGAAGGGTTCAACATCATAGTGCACATCAGACTTCCTCCGTCGGGTCTGGTGAGCGATCAAAAGATCTTCTTGGAACAGGAGGTTCTTTGCCCATTGCCTCTTGTCTGCATAGACTTTCATTTTCTGCTTGTTAACCAAGTCCTTTAAGCGAGTGGTACTTTCACTGTTTTCTCATTAGTAGGTCCATTGAGGTTACTTGGTTATCACTACTCTCCCGAGCATCAAATTTGCAGGACTTTTGCTGGTGATCAAATGCGGTGTTGAACAACAGGCTCATTGAGTAGAAGTCAGTACCATTTTCAACTTGAGCCCGTCTAGAGTTGCATGCTGTACCACTTTCTTTAGTGTACATAATAAAAGGCTGAACGAGTCCTTTGGCCTGTGGCCACAGAGGTTTACTCTTCTGATGCTTTATGTTCATATGCTGTAGGAAATCCTTAAACTCCAGACTATTAAAGAGTGTGCCATTATCAGACTTCACAATGGCTGGAGGGCCCCACGTCACAAACATGTTATCCATTTTCTCAATGACGAGTAGGGGATGAAAGATCCTTTATGAGTGGCAAGCGAGAATATTCATCCACAATTACCAGGAAATGATTTTGGTTATCAAGTGGACCAAAGAAATTGGTGGCTATTCTCTCCCAAGCATGTTTAGGGAGTTCTGACATATTCAATGTATGTTGAGTTACCTTTGAGGAAAGGCAGTTGCATAGATGACAAGTTTTGAGTTCCTTTTAGACTCGCTCATCTAGGTATAGGAACCAAACTCGATCTAGAAGAGCTCTCTTTGTGGCAAGTATCCTGTGATGTCCTTCGCGAGCCACTTCAGTCATTCTCTGTCGCAGACTCTCCAGAATTAGGATTCTCGGCCCTCGTAGTATGACTCCTTCCTGAGTTATGGACAGTTCATCTTTCACGGTCTTGGATTTTTTTATATTCATCATTATTGTTGAGGGGTGGAGTGTGTCGGTTCCACGACTGATGTGTAATTATCTCTTTCAATTTCAACATGTCACTGTCATGACTTGTGGAATTGATGATCTGGGCTAATGCTATGGCAGCTGGTTTATTTGTTTTACAATTAAATTAATGTAGGCCTCAGCCACCTTAGATGGAGTACCTTGACCTTGTATAGGCCCTCTGGAAAAGTAGTCAGCAGTATTCTGATCCTCTCCTGGACAATGTACAATGGTATAATCATGCTCTTGCAATAGTAATTCCCATCTTTCAATATGAGGAGGAATCTTGGCTTTTGGATTGCCAAATATAGTCAGTAAAGCTTGACGATAAGTTACCAATGTAAAAGGTTTTCCATAAAGGAACACATAGACATATTCACAAGCCCATAACACACTCAGACTCTCTTTCTCATGTTGTGAGTAAGCATGTTCTGTCGCGGACAAACGCCTACTGGAATATGCCATTCATGCATTTGGATGTCCTTTATGAAGTGCAAGGATAGCACCTCACCAAACAGGGCTAGCATCAACAACAACCTTTAAATGAAGCTTTGGATTGAAGTAGGCGATTTTTAGTAGGACGTTGGATGGCTTATAATGTTTAGTTTTCGTAAAACCTATGGTGCATTTCTGCAACCACACAAATGAAAACATTTTTTTGTCAATTCTGGCAATGGAGCACTAAAAATTACAAAGTCTCTTATGTATTGTGAACAGTAACTGACCATGCCAATAAACAAACTTTGCATAGAAACATCATGTGGGGGATGAGTATTTGACATTGCTTGTACTTTGCAGGATCAGGTGTCATGCCCCTATCTGAAAAGATAAGGCCAATACAATTCAACTTCGTCTTGTGCAACTCACTTTTGTCTGCATTTAATGTCAAACCTGCATCTGTAAGTAAACAACACACTTGTGTGAGAGCTATGCCATGCTCCTTCTTTGTAGCTCTGAAAAACAATATGTCATCACTGTAGTTGAGTGCATTTACAACAGGTTGTATGATCCGTCCAATGACATCTTGGAAAAGTTGTGCAGCTGATGGCATGCCAAAACTGAGTCTCTTTTAATGAAACAGACCAACATGTGTAGAAAATGTTGTAGTGTACCTGCAAACTTTTTTGAGTTTCAATTGATGATAACCTTTATTTAAATGAAGGCGAGAGAACACTTTTGCACCTTTTAACTGTGGACCTGGTTGTTGTTCTCTTCCAATTGCCTTGTTTGCCTCACACATGTCAAAGCATATGAGTACATCTTTTGCACTGTCCTTTTTAGGCACTATGATTATGAGAAAAACCCATGGCGTCGGACCAGTAGAACGCTCAATAATGCCATGCTTAAGTAACAATTCAGGTTCTTTTTCAACAACTTCTCCTAAGTGGAAAGCAAATTATCCATGTCTCTGAGCAACAGGACGCACATCTTCATTATAATGCAATTTCACATTTTTATAGTCTTAAGCTTTCCTACCCCGTGAAATAATGAAGGAAATTTACTTACGATTTCTTGAGGAGCATTCATGTTGTAATTCATGGAATCTATGGACAATGTTTATATGATTTTGATGATTTGTCATGTTGACTTGATTGACATTTTTTCTCACACATGCAACCAGTCCAAAAATTGCAAGCTTTCTGAGGTAACCATCGACATGGCACCACCATCTTCTTCACTTTCACTCAATATTGAGGCAGATGAACAGTTTGATGATGATTTAGACCAAGTTCTAATTCATTCAGTCTCAATTTGCCTCACCTGATGTCGCAACTAGGCCTTTTGCGCGTGCGTCAAAAGTTGCTTCTGAAAGGTTCTGGCAGCATATTTTGTCTCTGCGCCGTGGCGCACTTACTTTTTCCTTCGCTTTGCAAACCGTCACAAAATGGTTCTCCTTCTTACAACCTTTACATATCTGTCCAATGGCAAGAAATTCTTTTTTTTTTTTAAAAACCTTTATTTTGTAAAAAGTGATACAGTTACAGACCCACAACCACGGAGGCTGGTCAGTCAAACACAACAACATCAATATCAAAGTACACAGCTCTTCAGCCGACAACCCGAGGGTCCGGCAGCGACATTTCGTGATGATGTAGAAGCAGGTGGTATAACTAGGAGCAGTGAAAGGTTTCACATTTTATCTTTTATAAAAATAAAACCACAAACAAAACGCAAGAAAGATCGAGGCATCACTATGTAAAAACTGGCTGTTCCTTATGGCAGTGGGAGACGGGTAAAAGACGTATGGCAATATAAGATAGGAGAAATATGAGGGAGGGTGGGGGGGTAGCCGGGAGCAAAACAATACAGTGTAGTCAACAAAACTAAGTACAGGGAACGCTCGGTCAAGGGAGAAGAAGCGGATCCGGAAGGTCGGTAAATGGGGGGGGGGGGTGCAAATCTCACCAGGGTATGCGTTCCATTGACCCCAGATCCTACCCCATTTCTTTGGTCTGCCGCGGGAAACATATACAGTTTTCTCTCTGAACATAGACCAGTCCATATTTTCTTTCCACGTCAAGAGCGTTGGCGGCCTTGGGGAACCCCATAACTGAGCTATGTCTCGTTTAGCAACCATATTACCCAATGTGACCCATTGAGTTTGAGCAACAGTACAATCATTTGGTTCCCAAACATTCAACAGATAACGTCTGGCCTCAGGCAACAACACAACCCCCGTCACTTCACCCATAACCGCATGCACTCAGCGCCAAAACGTCGCCACCTCCGTACATTCCCAGAGGATATGCAAAAAAGTAGCCAGCATACCACAACCGCGCCTACACAATCCATCCACAGAAAAACCCAAATGCTTTAGTCATGGGCCCGTGACATATACCCGATGCAGTATTTTAAGTTGCACCAACCTAAGACGTGCCGAAATCGCAACCTCCTTAGGGGAAGATATCGCCGCCTGCCAGTCTTCATCATCCAGTTCTAACCCGTCACTGGTCCAAGCGTTCCGCAGCTGCATAAGGAGATCCGAGCGATCATTGATCAGTTTCTTATAGATGAGAGATATAGTGCTGTCGGGGACGTATCCATCATGCACCCTATCCTCAAGAGGGGAGGAATCCGGAATAGTAGTGTCAGCCGGGAAAACCGAGGTAATCGCATGGCTAATTTGGAGATAACGGTAATATTCCCTGTCGCTCAGTTTATATTCCTGCTGGAGTGCCTCGAAGGTCTTGACCTTGCCCTTGGCCCAGAGGTCGCCCACCCTACTGATACCGATGAGATCCCATCTGTCAAAACCCTTCGATGTCCACAGGCCACCTAGCGCTTCCGCGGCGTACAATGGGGTCGATTTCGTCAATTTATCCGTCCATCCCGTGGCGGCGGTAGCGCTTCCCCAGACTCGCACTGCCACTGCCGTAGGGCCTGTGAGATGCTTCTGGTCGGCTCTAGAATAGAGCGCCCGATTGTAATCCCCCCCGGGGAGTTGCCATCTGTCCATCTCAAACGCGGGGTTTGGGATAGGGCCGTACATAGCGTGGTTCACGGCACTCAACTGGGAAGCCCAGTAGTAGCGCTTGATGTCGGGCAACGCGATACCTCCATCGTACCATGGCAAAGTCAATTTCGCCAGTGCGATATGTGGTCGCCCACCCCATACCAACCGCCTCTGCAAGCCCTCGATCTTTCAAAAATAGCTGGCAGGTACCAAATCAAGTGTGTTTTGAATGGCATACAAGAAGCGGGGGAGAGACATCATTTTGAACAGGGCCGCCCTTCCCAGGGGGGAGAGTGGCAAGCCGCACCACGCCGCAACATCCGACCGAAGCCGGGAGAGCGGAGGCAACAAATTCCGCTCATAGCGAGCTTTGGGGTCCAGTGAGATGTAGGTCCCCAAGTACTTAAAGCCATCCCTAGATACCGGTATCGGACAATTGCGGGGAAGAAGAGGTTCATCGTCCGTGAGTGGATAAATACAGGACTTGGCCCAGTTAATGACCAGACCGGAATTCCTCCCAAAGGAGTGTAAAACATCAAACAGGACGCCCAATGACTTACGAGGAGAGGTAAGATACAACAATATATCGTCGGTATAGAGCGATATCCGGTCCTCGAAATCAGGCGACCAACGGATGCCCTTAAGCGATGGTTCCCACCGCAACCATGCGGCCAGGGGCTCAAGGGCAAGCACAAAGAGGAGCGGTGACAAGGGGCATCCCTGTCTCGTTCCCCGTCCGAGGGTGAAGGGCTCCGAAGCACTACCATTAACCACCACCTGTGCCAGCGGCTGCTCATACAAAAGCCTAATCCACCCAATGAATTTAGGGCCGAAACCAAACTTAGCAAGAGCAGCCCACAAATATGGCCACTCGACCGTGTCGAAGGCCATCGAGGCATCAAGAGAAACCAAAATGGCCGGCTCTCGAAGAGATCCCGCCTTAGCTAAGACGCCGTGAAGGTGACGTAGATTGAGCGTGGTATTACGGTGGGGTATAAATCCAGATTGGTCCGGATGGATCAAGTCCGCAATCACCGTTACCAGCCGATTTGCCAGAAGTTTAGCGAGAATTTTGGGCTCAACGTTCAAGAGCGAAATCGGTCGATACGATGAGCAACGGTCCCGGGGCTTGCCATCTTTATGAATGACCACAATGGATGCCAATCTCTGATCTCGAGGAAGAGAGCCGAGATCTTGCGATGCCAAGAACATCCGACGAAGATACGGCGCCATTTTGTCAGGGCATAGTTTATACAGTTCCACCGGAATCCCATTTGGGCCTGAGGCCTTCGCAGAACGAAGTGAACGGATAGCGAGCGCTACTTCATCGGTGGAAAAATCCACCTCCATAAGCTCTTTGTCCGAATCCGACAGGCCAGGAAGGGCGATATCTGGAAGCAAAAGATGCGAATCCTCTTCCGGCCTATCAGAGACCGGTACATAAACCGACTGAAAGTGCCGGGCAAATGCTTGGACTATATCAATCGGGTCCACGACATGCACACCATCCATACGCTCAACAACAGGCACCACCCGGTTCAATCTATCCTTTTTGTCTAGCCATGCAATCAACTTTCCCGCCTTATCACCAACATCATACAAACGCCCCTGTTGCTCACGGTGCATCGCCTTGGCCGCATCAGTGACCAGCGCCTTATAATCAGATTGTTTCAGGGCCAGAGAATGCAGCACCTCCGGAGTGACCCCGGATTCCAACTGCCCCTCTAAGTCAGTGATCTCATTTTCCAGATCCACCACCGCGGCATTCTTACGTCTCCTTTCGCTGGCAATGAGGGACAAGGCCTGACCACGAATCACTGTTTTATAAGCCTCCCACAGTGTAACCGGGGAGGATACCAATCCCTCATTCTCAGCGAAGTAGTAGTCCATACATTTCACTATCTCTGACCTGATCTTAGGGTTACGAAAGTGCCAGGGGTTGATCGGAGCAATACGGCCCTCGGCACCCAATTGCATGTCAACTGTAAGCCAAAGCGGAGAGTGGTCAGAGATCCCCCTGGCCAGATGCCTAACCTCCCGCACAGAGACCATCTGAGCTGCTGGCATAAGAATATAGTCTAATCTAGAAAGACTCCTGTGTGCACCCGAGCAGAACGTATATTGGAGCTGACCAGGGTGCAGCTGTCTCCAACAATCAACTAGCCCGAGCGCATCCAGGAGCTTCCCGAGCCAGAGCTGTGCCGCAGACAGAGCTCTGGGGGGGCTACGATCCTCATCTCCACTAACTACAGAGTTAAAATCGCCACCCACTAACAGTATGCCGTCTGGAAGCCCCAGGATCACATCACCCAAATCAGCAAACGTGGTAGACTGCAGGCCAGGGGGGACATACACAGACATAATAGAAACCGTTTTCCCTTCCCATCGACCCGTAATAGCCGCATAGCGGCCCCTGTCGTCCAACACTACGTCGTCTATCTCCAAGGGGAGGGAAGTTCGTACTAGGATCCCCACCCCTCTCGAACCAGATGTGAACCCTGAGTGTGCCACCATACGGTAACCACGTCTATTTAGTGCGCGGCATGCATTTCCAACCAAATGCGTCTCCTGGAGCAAAATCACATCTGGGGCACAGCGTTTCAAATATTGCAATACAATACCCCGCTTTATTCTGTCTCCGAGACCGTTAACGTTCCAACTTAGCATCCTAAGCTCCCCCCCCCCCCCATCCCCGCACTGAGCACCCCGCCCCCCCGCCTGGGATTAAGCACAGAGAACAAACAAAAGGATATAAGGCAGCCTCGAACAAAACTAAAAGAAAAATACCCCCCCACCACCCCCAAGGAACCCTGAAAAACACACTCCCCCACCCTGCACCCCTGCATTAGACCAGAAAGCCACCCCAACTTGCAGTGTGCCTGTCGCCCCATTAAACTAACCTACAAGAAGAGAGAAAAAGCCCCCAGAGGAGGAAGAGGATGCCCGATTCCCCCCACCCCCGGGTATCCACATTATAAGCAAGTCTATTAAAAAGCCGCTGCTAAAAGTCCAAAGTAACTAGTTCGCCGTTGCAGACTCACTACTCCTGTTCAGCCAGGCCCCCCTCGGCGCCTCTCGAGCCCTCGCTGCTCGTACGATTCGATGGTAACGTGTCCAACCAGTCACTGGCCACTTCGGGGCGATCGAAGAAAAACGCCCGCTCCTCATACTCGATCCTCAGTCGGGCAGGAAAAAGCATAGCATATTTGAGGCCCATATCTCTAAGCCGTCTCTTCACCCGGGTGAAACCCATGCGTTGTTTCTGCACCGCCTGGGTGAAGTCCGGATAGAAACTGACCGAGGCATTATCAAATTTGGTGGGACCCGTGGTTCGTGAAGCTTGCAGGATAGCGTCCCGGAAATTAAAAATCCTTGCGATGATAGGTCTTGGTGCGGCCCCCAGCTTGGGCTTCCCACCGGGAACTCTATGTGCTCTCTCCACGGTAAAAAAGTTGCTGAGGCCCTTAGGTGCAAGATGTTTAAGGACCAGATCCTCCACCAGGAGGTCCGTGGAGACGTCCGCGTAGTTCTCCGGAACCCCCAAGATGCGGACGTTGTTGCGCCAGGCCCGGCTCTCGAAATCCTCCAGCCAGCGGGCAAGCTGGTCGTTGGAGGTATGGAGAGTGCGGACCTCAGCCTGGAGGTCCGAGACGTCAGTGGTCAAACTCGCAGTTTTAATGTCCAAAGACTTGACCCGTTCATTCGTCTTACCCAGGTCCGCCCGAATGAGGTTAACCTCGATCGCCACCGTGTCGATCTTAGCAGCGAGAGTTTCATATTGTTGCCCCATAGCTGTCCGAACACTAGTAATGGCGCCCATGATGTCCTTCAGTGTCGGCTCCTCCGATGAAGGAGTACCATCTCCAGTCCCTTCAAGAGCCTTGCTCGCTCCACCTGGGGACCCTTTCGGGCGAGTATAGCGCTCTACAGTCTGGGATTGAACAATGCCCCCACGATGCGTGCCCTTGGTGTTACGCTTCTCCGATTTCGCCTTGCCCGCCATAGTGGGCCTTGAACTCCCACGGAGTCGTTGTGATCTGGTCAAAATGATCCCGCTTTCGATGAACCTCAGGGGCAAGCGGGCCAGGAACCAGTGCAAATGTAGGAGCCGTAGTTCAGACGAGAAGTCGAGTGAGGCAGCTGTAGAGCGTCGTCAACAATGGCCCAAAACAAAACCGAAAGTACCACAGGGGCTGTGGGTGTGCCAAACTGGCCGTTGTTGTTGAATTGCCACCTGGGTACCTCGGGGACTCAAGTCCGGGGATGGTCTACGATGTAGGCCGCAGACTTCAGGATGCAACAAGTCCGGTTTTCGGCGTCCGATTTAAGTTCTCAAAAGATCCTCAGAATCAGCAGGGCATAGTCTACCAGTACCCGTCGTTCAAATCAGGATTTGTGGCAGGATAGATGCGGGAGGCGAAGAGGGTCTCAGGAGCCCTGTGCTCACGCGTCCATCTTAGATCCGCGCGAAGCTCCTCCAATGGCAAGACATTTACCTTCATGGATGTGGAAATGAAAATCCACATCTAAAAAACAATTTCTTTTTATGTGTAGACATCACTTTGTGTCCTTCTGTCTTTTGCTTATGTTTACTTTTTACTCTCATGACTGATTCACTCAGATCACCTCCTGCCTCCATTTCAGCAGCTTGTCTTTTACTACGCTCTTCAGCTCTCGCAGCCATCAACACTCGCTCAAGACTATGAGTTTCTATCAGCATTTGTCATCTCAATGAATCTGACAAGCATTCATCTATGACTCTAAGACACATAGCTCTTCATCATTGCATTAATTGAACTTACAGTAGTTGAAGAGCGTCTTGAGTCTCTGCACAAAGTCATCAATGGGTTCACAAACTCTTTGTCATTTTTGACTGAAAATATATATTTTGTAATCAACATTTTGTTCAAGATTAAACTTGAGATTCAACATTTCTCTAATCTGCCAGTATGTGATTTTTTCATCACTTGTGGCAGTTTCTTTATGACTTCCTTCACACCCTCACCAGCAAGATTTTTGAGATACTTGATAATCTTTTAATTTATCAGGCTCTTCAAGTGCATCTATGAAATCATCAAATGTCTGTAACCAAGCTGTCCATCCATCGCCAATATTTAGCTTTTTGGCTGTATCGAAAGGTGGTGTTGGTTTCAGGAAAGAAGCAGTGTTGTTAACCAGTGTGGAACTTACTGACACTGCATGGATCACTCCACTTGGTTTAGGCAACTTATCTGTGAGAACTTGCGACGTGCTGTTCTCGGAATCATCTTTAATGATAGTTGGAAATGTAACCTTCTTCGCTGCCATCTGTAGAATTTCACTCTATATATAGTCACTCTTGGCGCTTTATTCTTCAAAGACCTGTGAAATTGTTCTGAGCCCCACACAGCAGTTGTCGTGGCTGACCACTTCAGGTGTGAACAGCTCTGTATGCACAACCCCTGTCACTTCTCCCCGAGCCACTTAACCACTTGCTGTGATACGATGACTCTCTTTAAAGAATTCAGTAAGTCATTTACTTCTCTTCTTTGAAACATAAGTTTGTATTTTCTTCCACCTGGTTGAATCTGCCTTCAGCGTTAAAGGTCGTATAATGTACAATTCTATCTTGTGTAGCAGCGCGGTACCTTCATGTAAGGCTTGACCAACAGCTTCTCAGCCAACAATGTGTAGATTCTTTACACTGTTTCCTAATTTTCAATTGCTTCACTACTGCTGGAGCTCCACTTTGACTCCACATGCTTGAAGCATCGATTCCGTACTTTGGCAGCAACACACGTGGCCCACCAGCAGTCTGCCTGGACCACGGCACACTCTCTGAAAGAGCCCAGTTGTTCTTTGGGTTTCTTATCCTCTATCTCATTGCCAGTTTCAGAATCCACCCCAGCCTGGGTACCTGCCATTGACTACGCCACACACTTAATAGCTTAATATTACGCACCTTTATTCTCCAATATTGGGGTGTCTTTCATAGATTCACATGCTTGAATATTCCCTGTCGTCGAAGTGGAAGCCCCACAATAAATAAAATAGCAATAAAACCAATAATATATGTATATAAAAACATAATTGCATACATTCCAAAACCATAAATATGAGTACCAAGTTTAGCATTAGCACATAGGAATACATAGAAGAAAAAGAACACTGTTATAGCATATCCATGTCATTATGTTAGACCAAACTACAGCGGATCAGGCGCAAGGACCCCTCTAGAACTTTCTCCTCAGAGGCTCAGGCCCTCAGATTTTCTACCGCACGTCGTGTGAAGGGAGCCTCCCTGAGCTCTGCTCAGTTTTCAACATCTTTCTAGATTTCTACAGTTTTCTGGAATGTCTTCAAGTAAGAAGTCTTTGTTTCGACCATGTGCTTCTTGTGGGAAATTGCGACTCTTCTCAGAGGACCCTCACAAGAAGTGTATTAACTGCCTCTATCCAGAGCATGAAGCAGGAAAATGTAAAATTTGCAGGACTTTCTCAACCAAGGCCCTTAAGGACAGGGAAGGGTGTCTCCTCCTGTGGTTGCAGAGGTTGAAGGATAAGGATTCACCTCTTTCTGATGCCGAAAGCCTTGCATCAGGTGTGTCTAGAGCCACTTCTAAACGTAGCAGTGTGCAGGATTTGCCATCCCCTTTCCTAAAGAAGAGGAAACTTCAACTCCAGAAGGCTCCTGCTGTGTCTCCACCTCCTCCTGCTACGCCTATGCCCCCGAGATCTGACTCTCGGGGTTCCACTAAAAACATGCTAAATCGTCGACGGGAGCGTCAACGGTCGTTCCGGCGACAAAATCTGCCGTCTCCAGCTCTCTGACAACGACAGTGACGACGACTTGTCCCAGCGGGTCATCGACGGTGGCTGCGTCAACGTCGTCAGTGTCGACGATGGTGTGTGTGAGCTTCAAGTCTGTCTCGTCGACAATTCCAATCTCCTCGTCGACATCGAAATCTTCATCGGCGCTTGCTGTGAAGAGAGCCTCTTCGTCAGCGGTTGCTCCGTCGACGACGGCTCCTTCGACGGCTGTTTCGTCGGCGGCGGCTCTGTCGACAGTGGCTCCATCGACGGCGGCTTCATCGACGGCTGTGGTCTTGCCGTCGACAGCTTCGTCAACGGCTGCTTTGTTGACGGCTGTGGTCTTGCCGTCGACGGCTTGGTCGACGGTGGTTGTCCCGTCGACGGTGTTACTGTCGTCGATGTCTACATTCGCATCATTGCCTCTGGTGCCAATTTCTTCATCCGTTTCTGGGGCTTCTGCTGTTGACCCTCTGCACCAACGTCGACATGTGCCTTTGGATCAACTTCCGATTCCACGTCACTCTCAGCCTCCATCACCTCTTTTTGCCATGAGTTCGGAGCAGGACTCTGGTTCTGATGAGGATGAAGATGATAGATTTCGGGCAGCTCAAAGCCCTTCAGAGCTGGTCATTAAATGTCAGGACTATGAGGATGATCAGGAAGATCCTTACTTCCATGAGGAGGAACCTTCTGCTCAGGTTCCCACAGCACAAATACTGCTCTCCCTCATTTCTAATCTCCAATACATGTTAGAGGATTATAATAGATGATTTCCACCGTCTCAACAGGGGTCTCCTCAACCTAGGGTGCCTACAACTACAGCAGCTCCTCCCTCTACTACACTGCCAGAGCCAGCTGCGCCTTCTGCACCATCTACCACCTCTATTCAGGTCCATGCTACGGTTTATGAGGATGATGACGTTTGCCCAGATCGGGAAGATGGTGAGGTTGATGATGATGATGGGAACATGGCGGATTCGGATGATTATCAGATCCAGACACCGTCTCCGCCACGTTCGGGTCCAGGGGATTCCCCTCCCGTGGATATAGCTGTTTTTCACCAACTTATGGAACGAGCGGCTCTGCGCTTTAAACTTCCTATGGTTCTGAAGGATGAGGACTGTTTTCTTTATGATTTCAAGAGTAAACCTTCAAACAGGTCCGGACAGAGCCCATAACTGACTTCCTTTGGAATGAGGGTGTCAAACTGATGCAGACGCCAAATTCTATTCCGGCGCTTCTTCCTCGTTTGGAGAAGAAATATAGGGCGCCCCAGGGTTCTCCAGCTTGCCTGGTGGCGCAGCTTAAACCCGATTCCGTCATCACCCAGGCCGCACAGCGCCGTTCCAGGAATCCGTCTTCTCCTATTACCGCTCCTCTGGACCGTGAGGGACGTCGTCTTAATGCCATTGGACGAAAATGTTCCACTATGGCTTCTACCACCGTGAGGGCTGTGAATTCACTGGCCATTCTGGGGCGCTACGACCGCCAGATGTGGTAGGATATGTCTTCTTTTATCGACCTCATTCCTGAGCCCTCCAGAGCAGAGGTTCTCAAGATTCTTCAGGAGGGAGAGAGAGCGTCATCAGAGATTATCGACTGCTCTGTGGACATTGCGTGCACTGGTTTTCGTCAGCTTGTGGGGGCAGCCGTTTTGCGTCGTCAGGGCTGGCTTCGTTCCACCTCTTTTCGCCAGGAGGTTTAGGCAAAAATCCTCGACATGCCTTATGACAGCGAATCGCTCTTTGGCCAGCATGTGGACGATGCACTTCAAACTATCAAAAAGGACACAGAGATGGCTTGTGCCCTAGGCACTTTGCAGTTTTGCAAGCAGCCTTTTCGTGGTGCGCGTGGACGCGGCACCTCCTCTTCTTTTCTGGGTGGATCCAACCAGTACCGCTCCTACGGCCAAGGAAATCAGAGATATGACATACAGAGGAAAGTCTTCCTACAGAGGCTCCAATTCTAAGAAGCAATGATTTTCCTTCCCCGCACAAATTTGGAGGTCGAATCTCCCTTTTTTCTTTTCCAATTGGTCTTCAATCACCTTGGACGGTTGGGTGCTGGACATTGTATCAAAAGCCATGCTTTGGAGTTTGGCAAGTTCCCTCGAAACACTCCTCCAACTGGTCCGCCGCCGGCTCACCTCAAGGAGCTCTTTCAACAAATTCGACTCATGATTCAGAAAGGTGCCATCAATGTGGTTCCCAAGTCTCAGAAGGGGAAGGGATTCTATTCCTGGTTTTTCCTTGTCCTCAAGAAGTCCGGCGAATGGTGTCCGATCCTCGATATAAGAGCCTTACACAAGTATCCGCATGCTCATGGAAATTCTCTGCCTTCTCTCGAAGGACGACTTCATGACCACCATCGATCTCCAAGACGCTTATACTTCGAAAACGCCGGAAGTACTTGCGTTTCCGGGTAGGGCGCAGAGACTTTCAATTCAAGGTTCTGCCTTTCGGCCTTCTCTCCGCCCCTCGCGTCTTCACGAAAGTCCTGGCCCCGGTGGTGGCATATCTACGTTTGAAGGGCGTTCAAATCTTTCCCTACCTGGACGACTGTCTCATAAAGTCGCAATCTCGCCATCAGGCGTCTCTGAACACTCGATTCTGTCAGACTCTATTCCATTCCCTCGGTCTCTCCATCAACACCGAAAAGTCTCAGGTCGATCCAGCTCCCTGCAGGACCTTTCTAGGCGCCACTCTGACTACTTTGCTGGCAAAAACATTTGTGTCTCACGAGCGTCAGCTGCAGATTCTATGCCTAGTGGCTTTCATCCGTTCAAAAGGGTCCGTTTCAGTTCATGTATTGAAGTCCTTCCTTGGGATGGCGTCCTCCTGCATCTCCCTGATCCCAAATTGCAGGCTCAAGTGTCACCCAATTAAGGAGGAACTTGACAAACAGTGGCGTCAGGTCACCGGCTCTTTCAACGATCTGGTCCCGGTGACTGCTCGGATGAGGTCCGCTCTCCAATGGTGGGCTTAACCGTCAAACATCGCTGCCGGTACTTCTTTCCTAACCATCGCTCCGGAGCTCGTCCTTACCACGGATGCCTCCCTGTAAGGCTGGGGCGCACATCTTCAGGGGCTCTCCATAAAGGGCAAGTGGACCCTGTCTCAACGTTCCTGGCACATCAACTGACTGGAGCTAATGGCCATTTTCCTGGCGCTCAAGTCTTTCCAACTTCTACTCCAGGGAGAATCAGTGCTCATTCAAACGGACAATACCACTAGTACGCACTATGTAAACAAGCAGGGCAGCACCAAGTCACTGCTCCTTTCTCAGCTGGCGCAGAGCATCTGGGACTGGGCACTCCGTCACCAAATTACCCTGACAGCGGTTCACCTACCAGGCATCTCCAACATCCTAGCTGATTCCCTTAGCAGGTCAGCGTCCTCGACCCATGAGTGGGAATTGCATCAGCCGACTCTGGACTTCTGGACGACATGGATCTTTTTGCAAGCTCTGTAAACCGGAAATGCCAGTCTTATGCAAGCTGGCTTCCCCATCAAGGGTCATGCGGGAATGCCCTTTTGATGGACTGGTGCAATCTCTTTGCCTACGCCTTTCCACCGATTCCGCTGGTTCCTCGAGTGTTGTGGAAAATGCGGAGACAGCCGTGCCACATTCTCCTGATCGCTCCCAGATGGCCTCGAGAAGCGTGGTTCTCGGAACTGCTTCTTCTCTCACAATGCGAACCCATCCTCCTTCGTCCTCGAGCGGAACTCCTCACAATGGACAAGGGTCAGATCTGTCATTCGGAACCCTCCACTCTCAAATTATCGGCCTGGAACCTGAGCACCTTGAATTTGCCCACTTGAATATTTCGCCAGCATGCAGAGATGTTCTTGCCAATGCGAGAGCTCCGTCCACAGTAAAGAATTAAAAGCTAAAGTGGAAAAGGTTCTGTCACTGGTGTGCATCTGCCAACCTCCATCCCGTGTACTCCTCTCCTGCTCAGCTCTGCAGTTCTTTCTGCAGTTAGCTCAATCATGACTTTCCCACTCCCCTTTGAAGGTCTTCCTAGCGGCAATATCTTGTTTTCGGCAGGATGGGTCTTCCTCTCTCTATTCTTCCAGAGTCATTCGCCAGTTTTTCAAGGGGCTGTTCAGGATGTTCTCGCCCATTCGGCGTCCTCCTCCTACCTGGCATCTCAATGTTGTTTTGGCACAATTGATGAAGGCGCCTTGTGAGCCCATTCACAAAGCGGATTTGAAATTCTTGACCTGAAAGGTGGCCCTTCTTCTTGCTTTGACCTCCTCACATCGCGTGAGTGACATCCACGCCTTTACCATTCAGCCTCCTTTCCTTCAATTCTAATTGGACTGCGTTGTACTTCGCACCAACCCAGCATTCATGCCCAAGGTGCCAACTGATTTTCACCTCAATGAACCAGTGTTCTTAAAGACTTTCTTCGGTAATCCCCAATCTCCGGTGAGCAACGTTTGCATTCATTGGATTTTAAAAGATGCCTTAAATTCTACATCGACAGGATAGCGCCTTTTCGTAGGTCTGATCAACTGTTCGTTGCTTACGAACGCATGCGCATGGGGCGTTCTGTTACCAAGCCAACTATTGCACGTTGGATTTCCTCAGAAATTTCATTCTGTCCTCAGAAGGCTGGCAAGCCTCTTCAATCTACAGTGAGAGCTCATTCCACTAGGGCAATGTCATCCTCTACCGCCCTGTTTGCTGGTGTGCCGATTCACCAAATATGTCGAGCAGCCACGTGGTCCAGCAGACACACTTTCACAAAGCACTACTGCCTTGAGACGATCAACGAAGCTGATACAGCAGTGGGCCAAGCGGTGCTTTGCAATCTTTTTAAATAAGGTGAGCCTCTTTCCTTCCCTCCGCCTGTATGGTTTCTACTATTATCTGTCTGGCAGCTTTATGTCATTTCATTGCATTGCATGCTAATGCACTGCTATTTTGTCTTGTGGCCAGCTATTACTGCTCACTATTCTATTCAAGCATGTGAATCTATGAAAGACACCCCAATACTGGAGAAGAACAATTGTTACTTACCTGTAAACGGTGTCTTTCATAGATTCACATGCGACCCACCCACCTCCCCTCAGAGGCTCGCTCCTCCTTCTAGACTGTTTTGTCACTCTTGTGCTACGAAAATCTGAGGGCCTGAGCCTCTGAAGAGAAGGTTCTAAAGGGGTGCTTGCGTCTGATTGGCTGTAGTTTGGTCTAACTTAATGACATGGATATGCTATAACAGTGTTCTTTTTCTTCTATGTATTCCTATGTGTTAATGCTAACCTTGGTACTTATAAGTATTTATGGTTTTGGAATGTATGTAATTATGTTTTTATGATGTATCTCTTTAATTGGTATGGTTATGGTCGCATGCCACTGCATGCAACATGTTTTCATTCAACAGGGTTCTGTGTTCCACATGCTTTTAGATCTGAAATGTTGTTGGATGAGAAGTCAGTTACAGCTGGACTCTGATACCTGTGGATGGATTACCATGCTGCTAATAAATATACATCACATTTTTATTGAAGTTTCCTGATTATTCAACAAAATATGGCGACGAGGGAAATCACCACTAAGCAGCATGGATTTCAGTGGTGTTGAACTCACTATTTTACTTATTTTCTGCTGAAATTTTGGTATGTACTTTGCTTATATTTTTTTTTTCCTCTATGTACTGTGATTGTACCTGCGGCTGAAAGGGAATATTTATGTGCTATGATCGAACCTGCGGCTGAATTTTGCTTTTTATTGCCATTTTACAAGCTGTTCCTTCATTCCTTAGCGTTTATACTGTGTCATTTTTTTTTTAAAACTATTTTTAATTCACCTTTGTCTTCAATGCGAAAAATTTCTCATTTACTACACTCGTCTAACGTTTTAAATTATTTTTTGGATGTTTACCTACTTTTACGTTGAAGAATCTTAATTGTAAACATCTTCCGATTTCTCAGGCAGTGACTCGAGCGTGTGCGCATGAAACTGACTCGAGCGCGACTTGAGCGCGCATGAATCTCTCAGCACATGCGCATAAATCTGTATGACGCATAGCGTTCATCACCCTCTCACGTCACCTGCATCGCAGCCATCGTTGCTTTGTTTTGGTTTCCTTGGCAACGCGACAGATCTTTCTTCAAAGATTTAACATATCCACACACCTCGTTTTTCGACACAATTTTCTACAACGCGTCAAAGTAAGTTGTTTGTTCATTTGATGTTATTTTCTGGAAAACTTCCAAAAAATGTTCATTTCGAGACTGTTTGCCTCACGGAAATACAGCGTGTGTGGTGTATTATTCCTTCATTACTCGGAAAACTTGTTTTATTTTTATTAACTATTAAAACATTGTAAGGAAACATATATTCTATTACTGCTCCACTAGCAGATTAAAGACAAACAAAAGAATATTTATATATTAATTTAACAGAATTTCAAGCATTGAACAAAATTTTGCCATCTACAATTTATAATATAATTTTCAACTTATTTTACACAACATGCAATTTGATCCTCCTGCTAAATGTTTACAACTTAAAGGAGATCCACCCATGCCGTGGACAAGGTGGAAAGAGGAGTTCATGACTTATATGAAGGCTATTGATGGTGAAAGAATGGGTTCTGAGAGGAAAAAGAGTATTCTTTTACATTGCCTTGGTTCGGAAGGGCAGGTTATTTTTAGATCTTTACCACAAATAATCTCTCAAAGTGATGGTGGTGGAGATTCCATGAATGTCTACACTGAAGCATTAGCGAGACTTGAGAAAAGATTTAAACCTAATGTCAGCATTGCTTTAAATCGTTTTAAGTTCTACACTCAAAAACAGAAGGAAGATGAGACTTTTGATGACTTTTTAACTTCTTTAAGATCTCTAAGTTTACATTGCAATTTTGGTATGATGACAGATGAAATGATTCGAGACCAGATCATTGTACATGTTAAATGCAAAAAAATACAAGACAAACTTTGGGTTATGGGTGATCCCAACCTTACAGAGACAATTGCAATTGCGAAAGCACAAGAACAATCTGACTTATGGATGAAAACTATTAGAAATGATACAGAAAAGAAAGTCCCTGAAGAAGAAGTTTGCGTTATTAAAAATGGACAGGATAACAAATTTGTTGTTAATCAACCTTCAACAAAATATGTACCTTTCAGACCTAAAACTAATTTTACACAAAAGTCTAATGATTATAGTAATATGCAAGGAATGTGTTTTAGATGTGGAAACAAATCTCATTACGCTTCCTTTCCAGGTTGTCCAGCACTAAAAAAAGAATGCAATTTTTGTAAAAGAATTGGTCATTTTGGAAACATGTGTAGAGACAGACGCTTTCAAATTCATAATAAGGGTTCTGTTTCGCTGGTTAGTTAGGTCATATTTTTGGTGGCCTGCGGTTGACAGATTCATTGATAGAATTGTCAGGGAATGTCAGGATTGTGCATCCAGTGACAGAATGTTGAGAACTATTACTCCACCCCTCAAAATGGTTAAGTGGCCATTGGAACCGTGGGAAAAGGTTGCATTTGATATTTCTGGTCCTTTTCACATGTTGCCAGAATCTTCAAAGTATGCTTTGGTTATGATAGATTACCACTCCAAGTGGCCGGAAGTTAAATTTGTACCCAAAGCTTCCACAGAAGCTGTGATTGGATTTTTCAAGGAAATTTTTACTAGAGAAGGTTGTCCTTCGGTAATGGTATCTGATAATGGGGTGCTGTTGACTTCTGTGGAAATGTCTACTTTCCTTAAAGATTGTAATGTTGTCCACAGGCTAACATCTTTATACGAACGACACGAGAATGGGCAAGTGGAGAGGTTTAATCAAGTGTTGAAGAATTTTGTTGTGGAATCTGTCAAATGTGGGAAAAGTTGGGTAAGTGCTTTAAGAGAGAGGTTTGGACTTATCGCATCACGCCCCACTCAACTACAGAGGTGAGTCCCTTTAAACTTTTCAAAGGTCGCAATCCAGCCTCCAGTGTTCTACCTTGGTGGTTAAAAGAGAAGTATAGCAAGGTTTCTATGGATGATAAGGAAAACCTTTTTGATGTGGCTAAACGTGTAGAAAACAAACAGTTGAAAACGAAATCATGGTATGACAAGAAATGGAATACCAAACGACAATTTCTTCAAGAGGGTGAATGGGTAAGAGTTCTTAAACCTGGTCTTTTGGCCAAAGGATCCAGTAAATTTAGTGATCCAATTGAGATTAAAAAAGTGTTTACCAACAGTGTCATGACTCAAGATGGTAGGATTTGGAATATGGGAAGGTTAGCCAAATGTTCTAAACCTTATAATGTTCACAATAATCTGTCTGACGAGTATCTCGGTGTAGACACAGAAGATTCTATAGCTCATAGAGTCAAGGATGCAAAACGTGTTGTCAATTTACCTAAAAGATTTTCTGACTGAATGTAATGTCATATGTTTCTTCCTTTTCTAAATACTGTACATATTTATTTTGTTCTCTTTTGTTTCATTTGTTTTGAAAAGGGAAGATGTTGTATTCCCATTTTATGATGTATCTCTTTAATTGGTATGGTTATGGTCGCATGCCACTGCATGCGACATGTTTTCATTCAACAGGGTTCTGTGTTCCACATGCTTGTGGATCTGAAATGTTGTTGGATGAGAAGTCAGTTACAGCTGGACTCTGATACCTGTGGATGGATTACCATGCTGCTAATAAATATACATCACATTTTTATTGAAGTTTCCTGATTATTCAACAATATATTATTGGTTTTATTGCTATTTTATTTACCGTGGGGCTCCCACTTCGACGTCGGGGAATATTCAAGCATGTAAATCTATGAGAGACAGCAATACTGGAGAACCACCGTTAACAGGTGAGTAACAATTGTTCTTCTTCTGCATGTAACCACAAACTCAACATTCTAAACCAAGCTTTCATTGCTTTCCACTCTAACGCCTACATCACAGTCCTACGGAGTCCGGGAGGAACCTATAGGGTCTGTCATAGAAACTCGCAAGACACTATGGCCCTAACCAGCCCATAGGGCAGGGTGCTTTGGATTTTAAAAGTTGGACATGCACCTTTACGTTTTAAATGTCCTGGAAGTGAAAACTTCCAAATTCGTTTTTCACTACTGTGGAGCCTACCTCTCACATAGGATAGCATTGGGTTTACCTTATTACCTTTAATAGATGCTAAATTTTGTTTAGGATCAGATAGAAATATCATGTTTGGTGTTTAAGAAGGTACACAGTCAAAATATCGAGTATGAAATATCGATGTACCAAAATATCGTGTCAGTAATTTCGAAGGTGCAGAATATCGAAGACAAGAATATTGTTGGACAGAATATCGACCCTAAGGTAAGTAATATCGAAATACTTAATATCGATGTAAGTGATATCGAAGTTAGTAATATCGATAGCATATATATCGATGTTACTAATTTCGATTACACTAATATCGATATTTGTATTATTTCTGTTTTTTATTATGTATGTGTTATATGTTTTACTTAAGTAATTAAAATAATTAATATTATATGTGTATTACACATATATATTAATACATTTATTTATAAGTAAATTATATGTTTTAGTACCGGAGCGGGTTGTGGGTTTATAGGGGAATAGGGTGGGAAGTAATTTAATTATGTTAATTTGATTATTAATTAGTAGGATTTATTAATAAATTGTAATTAATTGGTCATTATTTTTAATTAATTGGAATACAATTTTAATTAATTGATTAATTGATAAATATGTTCTGTAGCGGGTTATGGGTTTATAGGGAAATAGGGTGGGAAGTAATATAAATATGTTAAATTGATTAATAATTAGTAGTTAATATTAATTAATTATAAATAATTGGTAATTAAATTTAATTAATTGGTAAATCATTTTAATTAATTGATTAATTGATAAATATGTTCTATAGCGGGTTGTGGGTTTATAGGGGAATAGGGTGGGTAGTGATTTAATTATGTTAAATTAAAAAATAATTCGTAGTTATTATTAAATAATTTTTAAATAATTGGTAAATAAATGTAATTAATGGTTATCTCATTATAAATAATTGATTAATTGATATATATGTTCTGTAGCGGGTTGTGGGTTTATAGGGGAATAGGGTGGGAAGTTATTTAATTATGTATAATTAATTATTGATTAGTAGGAATTATAAATTAGTTTTAAATAATTGGTAAATAATTTTAATTAATTGGTAATTAATTTTAATTGATTGGTAAATAATTTTAATAAATTCATAAATAGATAAATGTGTTCTGTTGTGGGTATTGGGTTTATAGGGGAATATGGTGGGAAGTAATGTAAATGTAATTAAGTAATAATTTTTTTAATATGATTGTTTTGTAAATAATATAATTGTTAAATAATTATTAATTGGTAATTAAATATTATAAAATTGTATTTTTTAATATTTATTTTTGGTTAAATATATTTAGGTAATCATGTTTTTTATAATTATGTATAGGTATTGTATATGGTTTAAATTTTTTTAATACTTTATATCATTTTTTAAATAAAAAGCTTTTATTTATAAGTATGTTATTTTAACCCCCACGCTATCCAACATTTTCCCTACTGTAGCATTCTTTGGAGTTGGAATAGTAATTGTTACCCCTACGCTATCCAACACTTTCCCTACTGTTGTACTCTCTGGAGTGGGAATAGTAATTTTTACCCCTACGCTATCCAACACTTACCCTACTATTGCACTCTCTGGAGTGGGAATAGTAATTGTTACCCCTACTCTATCCAACCCTTTCCCTACTGTTGCACTCTCTGGAGTGGGAATAGTAATTGTTACCCCTACGCTATCCAACGCTTTCCCTACTGTTGCACTCTGTGGAGTGGGAATAGTAATTTTTACTCCTACGCTATCCAACGCTTTCCCTACTGTTGCACTCTCTGGAGTGGGAATAGTAATTTTTACTCCTACGCTATCCAATGCTTTCCCTACTGTTGCACTCTCTGGAGTGGGAATAGTAATTTTTACCCCTACTGTTGCACTCTCTGGAGTGGGAATAGTAATTTTTACTCCTACACTATCCAACTCTTTCTCTACTGATGCACTCTCTGGAGTGGGAATAGTAATTTTTACTCCTACGCTATCCAACGCTTTCCCTACTGTTGCACTCTCTGGAGTGGGAATAGTAATTTTTACTCCTACGCTATCCAACGCTTTCCCTACTGTTGCACTCTCTGGAGTGGGAATAGTAATTTTTACTCCTACGCTATCCAACGCTTTCCCTACTGTTGCACTCTGTGGAGTGAGAATAGTAATTTATACTCCTACGCTATCCAACGCTTTCCCTACTGTTGCACTCTCTGGAGTGGGAATAGTAATTTTTACTCCTACGCTATCCAATGCTTTCCCTACTGTTGCACTCTCTGGAGTTGGAATAGTAATTTTTACCCCTACGCTATCCAATGCTTTCCCTACTGTTGCACTCTCTGGAGTGGGAATAGTAATTTTTACCCCTACGCTATCCAACCCTTTCCCTACTGTTGCACTCTCTGGAGTGGGAATAGTATTTTTTACTCCTACGCTATCCAACTCTTTCCCTACTGATGCACTCTCTGGAGTGGGAATAGTAAGTTTTACTCCTACGCTATCCAACGCTTTCCCTACTGTTGCACTCTCTGGAGTGGGAATAGTAATTTTTACCCCTACGCTATCCAATGCTTTCCCTACTGCTGCACTCTCTGGAGTGGGAATAATAATTTTTACTCCTACGCTATCCAACGCTTTCCCTACTGTTGCACTCTGTGGAGTGGGAATAGTAATTTTTACCCCTACGCTATCCAACATTTTATATAATTAATTGTAAAAATATTAAAAGTATATTTAATTTTTTATGTTTTGTACATTTTATTTATGTTATTGTTTTATGTTTGTAAATGTATATGTAAATTAGAATATATTTTAATAATTTATAAGTTAGTAAAATAATTATTACAACATATTGTTCAGAACATATATATTATATATTTACAGTATATATTTAATTAATGTATTATTATTATATATGTATTATTTATTAATTTTAAACATTATTAGATACTTATAAGTATGTATATTATATTTATTAGTGTTATTTAATTTATTTTACAATTATATTTTAAAAGAAAAAAAATCGATATTTTTAACATCGATATTTTTAACATATATATTATTTTTTCGATATTTTTGTACTTACCATGTTGTAGATAGGATGTCGATATTCTTGCCCTCGATATTTTAGACTCGATATTTCTGTAGGTCGATATTTTGGAGGTCGAAATTTTGTCAGTGATCCGTTTAAGAAATTGTAATTTAACATCCTCTTTCTTGGTGAAGTCAGATTTTAAGTCAGAATTCTGAAAAAGCCACTTTGAGAAAATTCGCATTTTTTTGTCCTAAACATTTAGTGGCTGAAGCCTGTTTCTTGAAACAAATTACCAGGAGTAGTTGGGAGTTGGCTTTTGTATTCCTCCCACACAGCCACACAATAGAGGGGCTAGATGTTGAAAGGATGTGCCATTGTAGCAAGATGAGGGGGCATGGCTGTGCACAGTTCCACTTTTACTTAAAAGACCCGGCCTCAGCTCACACACAAAGAACTTCACACTAGCCAATTGAGACTGCAGACAGCCTGAAACCAGAGCAGGAAGGCAGGAAATTCCAGGCACTCTGTAGCGGGACAACTTCAGAAGTTTTTTCCCGTTCAAAGCTGGCACCAAGTATAAAAATAGGACCCCCTCTGCAGTTCAGTTCTGTACCTGCAGAAGGACTCTCAGATGAATTTCCTGCTGCCAGTGGCCTGCTGTGTACCTCAGAGGACTGCCCTGGTGCAATAAGAGAGATACCCTGCTGCCTGAAGCCTGCCTTGTGCTCTCAAAGGAGTAGCCTGAAATCTGCTTTTCTGCTTGGACTGACAACTTCCAGAGTATTTCCAAGGCCTAGTTGGCGAGTGACCTGATCAGGGCCTCAGGGACAGAAAAGGCTCCACCCATCTTGAACCCACAATTGAACCGAGCCTGAGTCATGTTAATATAATTCATATTGTGCATGCATCACCCAAGAGGTGTATCTTGTCGTAGAGCCAAAAACGCATGCAAAAGCGTAAGCTGCAGAATTAAGAGTTTAAGTAGTTCTCTAAATTCGAGATGTTTAATGCACATTCAGATTTGGAGGCGTAGCCTGTTCCAATACAGAAGGGCTACGTGAGAAAAGACCTGCCCTCCTGTGCGGGTCCTTCTGACCCGTGGTGTCATCAGCAAAGCTTTATCACTGGATCTAAGAAGTCTGGCAGCGCAATAGAATGTGAGTTTAGAAGATGGATAGCTGGGGCCTTTCCCTATCAGGGAGTTGTGTGAGAAGCAGCAGATTTTAAAAATAATTATTTTTCTGACCAGTAACCAATAAAGGAAATGCAGGAGGGGTTAAGATGCTACTCTAGATGAGAGATTGCAAATAATACGATCAGCTGTATTCTGCACAACTTGAAGTGTCAATACTACCTTCTTTATTTGCAGGGGCCAGCAAGGCGTTGCCATTGTCCAAACAACTAATGACTTATGCCTATATCAGAGATTTCCTCACTGAGAGAGGGAGGAAGGTGAAAACTCTCTTCAAAAGGATACTGTGTAAAAACAGATGCTAATAGTAAAAAAGACCTGCTCTTCAATAGAAAAAGTTTGGCCCAATCAGACACCAAGGTTATTGACTACTTGTTTGGGGCTCAGAGCCACACCAAGTTCCGGAAGTAGAGGCTCAAAGCTGTTGAGCCTTGCCAAACAACATAAACTCAGTTTTGCCTGCATTCAACCGGAGGCACTTAAATGTTATCCAGTCGGCAATTGCTTTCATCCCGGCTGAAAAACACTGTTTAGCTTTGTATAGATCTGCATCAAAAGAGATTATTAGCTGGGTATCATCAGCATAAGATACTACCTCTAATCCAAAGTCTTATCAAGGGGGCCACATAGATGTTAAAAAGCATAGGGCTGAGACAGGCGCCCTGTGGCACCCCCTTGTCCATTAACTTGGTGTGGGATTTATAGGAGTCCAGAGTGATAGTTTGAGGTCTGTTGGTAAGAAAAGCCTCAAACCATTGTAATTTTAAGCCCCGAATTCCAATCTCAGAAGCCTTTGTATCAACCTGGTATGAGATACAGTATCAAATGCTGCAGATAAATCCAGCAACACAAGCAAGGAGGGACTGTTGGGAACAAGGGACCATCTGATATGGTCAGTGACTGCTACCAGGGCTGTCTCTGTGCTGTGGAAAGGCCTGAACCCAGATTGTGAAGGGTTCAGAATCTTATTGGCCTCAGGATAGTCCATAAGTTGCTTATTTATTTGGCCATCCAACAGCTTGAGTGAGTCCAGACTCCTCATGTGGTGCCCCTCCAGTCCTGGACCCATGGAAGTTGTGTTAACGGTGTACAGATAGCCCAAATCCAAAACGTAGTACATGGAAAATGTTCAGACAAATAGTGCTATAAGAACCCAGAAGCCACTGAGATCCTACATTCTTGTTGATGCACCTGAAGTGCATCGCCAGTCGGCCTCACTTCAAGCTATTTACTTTTTTGCAGCAGCACATCCTGTTCAGCAGCTCTTTTCAGAAGGGGTTTCCGACCTTGTGAGCCCTCGTGGGCTATAGCCTGCAGCTTCGTCCGGCTGGAGATGTTCGACTTCTATAAAGAGACCAAGTCAGAATGTAGAAATCTTCACTGCAAATTTGTCTAGCAGCTCCCTGTGACAGCTCCTCCTTGTCACACACGACCAGCTACCTTGCCCTGTTGTACTTTACCTTCTCAGACAATTTCCTTCAAAAATTCTGCTAAGTCTGAAGGAAACCCGAGACTGGGCCTAATCCACTTCATGTATCCGAACTGCGCTCCATCGCGGGGGCCATAACTTTTGCCTTTGCCCTGGTCTTGAGGGACTAGATGTCTGCGATTCGTAACCCCGGTTCTACTGATCGGATTTTTGTCATTTTCATGTCAAATAATTTATTAACATTTACTCAATTTGTCTACATTAGTGTGGGATTTTTATTTTGTTGTGTTTTAACTTTGTTACTGTTCTAAGTACTGCATACATTATTCACACATTGCCTGTAAATTAAGCCTGAGCCAAGCTGCCAGAGGGTTAAGCACAGGTTAATTAGGTGACATTTTGTGGTTCACCTGTCAAGGATTGTAGATGTTGATTGAGAAGGACTCACGTCCCCCTCAACCAACAACCCAATTTCCCACTGTCGTCATGAATGTGCATGTATGGTGGCTATATTTGGATAGTTTCTCTTACAACATGTAAGAGGCATTCCAAGATTGCAGATAAGTGTGTGCATGCATGTGCATGCATAAGCCCACATGGCAGCCATATTGGAGTAATAAATACATATAAAAAGCCTTCCAACGTGACCCACCGGTAAACTGGAGCCCTTTCTCGATTTCATTGAATCCCCGAGAGATAGGGCACTGTACCTGAAGTTGAGGCATGGAACACTCTCACTCAATGACTTTACGGTAGGGTGGAATACTTGTGATATGAAAGGTAGTAAGTGCCCCGCCTGTGCTTCTCCCACAGAATCTATTCCACACTTTCTTTTTGCCTGTCCGGTGTACAAACTCCCGAGAAGAAAATGGCTCAAACCCGTATGTACCAACCTGGGAGCAAGGAACTATAGGGAGGTGCTGCGCATTTTAAAATCCGATACATCCTCCCCTAGTACAATCTGTGGGACAGCTAAATTTCTAGGCTGCGCCTGGTTAACCAGAAGTAAGCTATTGAATGCTAATGCCGTTAAAAACCAGGATCAATAGTAAGGGATCCCCTTGATATGTGGATTCTATGTTATATGAATTGTTTTTAATCTGTATAGATTTTATGCTATTTTTACATTTTGTATAACTTGTTTTTATCATTACGATTGTGTTTTATCGAGCTAGTGTATGACATTGAGACACTGTTTCTTTTTATCAATGGATTGTCTCATTTGATGGACATGGTCTGTTTATACTTTTATGATATTTTTATATCGAATAAAGTCATAGAACGACAACAGCATTCCAACGTGACAGTCCTGCTTGTGCACATGCAAGGACAATATTTTAGAAGCCATTAAAAGATGGTCATCCACCAATACAATAAGGTGCGGCGAAAGAAATGAAGTGCTGATATACAAGAGTTGTTTTCACACTCACGGGTAGCACAAGTTAACTTAGTCCAATGTACTAGTGCTTATGTGAAAGGCAGGTTATTGCAGCCCCACAGAACCCCACCCAGTTTATAAATAAGGTGGTGTCAATGCTTTTGGGTTACTAACAGGGAAATGTGGTTATCCAAACAATTGTTCATTAATGATTTACACACTCAAGATCAGTAGAAAAAGAATATGTATCTCAAAATATTTATTTTATAATAGTTATTTTAGAATGTCCAGATCTAGTGCACATAATATGGGTAACATCACAGAAAATAATAAAAATCAGCTGTGCTTTTCAATAACAGTGAAAAGGGATAACAAATGTCACAATCTATAGCCCTTACACCCTCAATGTGCTATCTCTAAGCGCTATGCTAGTTCTAGCAGATGAATAAATAATAAGCCCTAGTTTCTGAGGTGGTGCGATACCTGGACTACAGGGTTTGTTGTCTAGATTAGCCTGTCAGCTATTTCGAACACAAGGCCAAAAGCTAGGAGATTTTACCTATGAGAGAACACAATCTTAGCACCAGTCCATGAAGGGACAATAAAATGGTTCTCAGACCCTTGGGAAGTCTTGCATGAGGCTTCTTTGGTTGAGTAGACATCTTGGGCCGTAATCATCTGGATTTGCAATCTGCGTCTGCGACTGGGTGAAGATTCTCTCCTCACTAAGTGGTTGTGACAATTCTTATATAGTGAATCTCATTAGAGATTGGAATTTCTGATATAAATTGCTGAATGTCTGACAGATTATGTGCATCTCAGAATTTCCTTATGGATATATAAGGTGAGAGTACGTCAATTCAGACTACACTATTTTGGCTATCAGTATCATATGACCTTGAAAAAGGTACCTGTCCCAGACTGATGTTGCACTGTGAGTTTTGTTGATGTCTGTATCTTAATGACATGACACTTTCACAGCTCTTAGAAAGATAGGCGTAGACGACATCTGGCAGCCTCCTTTGTCTAACATGGCAACCTCGATTACCTAGGATGGATTCGGGGCCAAAGGAAAACAAGCTGGACAGGCTAACTAAAATAGAAACTATAGCTAAAATTGAACCTGTCCTGTATGTGTTTCAGAACTGACACCTAAACGAAAGAAGCCTAAAAGCAAGTAATTCAAATAATAGGATTATGGAGGAACCAGTCATAAGATTTAAGACATTTCGGCAATCATTTCTAAGCTAAATAGCTACAAAATTTTCACTGAATATGTTTTTGATTGATTTTGCTCAACAAAGACATGTATTTATTATACATTTTCAGAATAAAAAGCACGTCAGAAACGTGCATTTGATGAGATAGCAATTCATCACATGCTACATGTTCCATAGCACGTCTTCAAACTGAAATAAGAATGGGGTCTTTACCCTGGAAGACATGATCCTTATAATTAATGCACCACTTTCCTCACACGCCTACTCACCTATACTTTTCCTCCTACTCATTCCTACTTGCTCCTATCAACTCTTATTCCTACTTGCATCACGCTTTTACTTTTAACTCAGCATGGTCCTTCTCCTCAGCCCATTATTACACCCACTTACTTCTACTCCTACTGCTAAACCTTCTCCTCATTCCTACTTGCTACTCCTACTTTCACTCCTGCTTACTTCTCATATTTCTCATATTTACGCTAAGGGAGTCCACAACCAGTCGCCAGCAAAGTATCCCACCAGCACAGGTACATTGCATCCACTTTGACCAAAGTTGTGCTGATATTCAAGTGGCACATTCAGCTGAGGCGCAATACACATTGAACATGGGAGCAGTCCTTATGGATCTGCAGTCCTCAATTGGTTTCTGGAATCACTTTCCCCTATCTATCATGGGTCGTGTGGCCTTGGCCCAAATGGTCCGGCTAACAGTGTCCTTGTTTCTCTGGTGTGGGCTCGGAAACATAGCAGGGTAAAGCTAGAGATTCTGAAGTTGGATATGGATCTGGGGGGAGTGGGCCTCCCGGACCTGCATTTTCATTATCTTGCTTCTCTCCTTCAATATGTGGCGCAGTGGTGTGTGGAGGGCCCTAATATAGAGAAGGACCTCCTGGCGGATTGGGGGCCGGAGACCAGTCTTCTGAGATGTCTCCTAATGGGATCTAGAACTCCCTGGAATTATCCCTTTAAGTTCGTCGAGTGATGTGGGCTTGGGAGCGAGCGGTCACCCTAGTGCTGTGGAAGTCACTATATGAACGAATGTTGCCATTGCAATGGCTACACACCATTCATCATATTCAGTCCGTGATGAACTTGACAAAGTGGCTTGAGGGGGGTGCCTCACGGCGGGTGACCTTTCATTTGCCAACGCACAGGAATGCGTCTGATTCCCAGTGGGATATTTTTTGCTATATGCTAAAAGTTTGTGCATAGCACATGAACTATAAATCTCATTCACCTAGAAGCCTGCAGAGTCTCACACCTTGTTGGTGATTATTTAACCAGGCTCCTTTAGGGGATTGATTTCTCGCTTATACGGGGCACTTAAAGACAACCATTGTGTCGATGTTTCCTGCGTGGATAGGTTGTCAGCAGACCTGCTGGTGCTTTTCACTGAGGGGGAATGGAAGCGGCGTTTGCACAGGTTCGAGAGGTGGCCATTAATGCTCGCTTCAAGCTATACAATTTCACAACTTACACCTCATGTACCTGACCCCTAATAGGTTAGCACGGTTCAGTGTGGTGCGTTCGCTGGTGTGTCCCTGCTGCAGATTCGAGCCAGCGACTTTTGCCCATATGACATGGAACTGCCCTTGTCTCTGAAACCTACTGGTCGGGAGTGTTGAAGGCACTTCGGGAAACCACAGGACTTCAGGTAGAAGCAACAATCAAGCATTGTCTCCTTAGTGTTCTACCGGTCCACACGGCTAGGACCAAGATACAATATAAATTTGCGATCTTGGGAATAGGGTTGGCTAAGCGCCGCATTGCAATTCATTGGATGCATCCTGCGCCTCCTAGGGTACCAAAACGGATAGCAGATATGTGCGAATGGGGTGTAGCGGAGAAGAGATGTATACAAATACTTTGCACGGTTGAGAATGCTGACCAAGACATGGGGGATACTACTGGAGAAACTGCAGTCTATTGGACAGATGAAAACGCAGACACTCTCCCGCAGATGGGGACCTCTGACTCATGGGCCAGAGGCGATGCCAGACATCCCGATCACGGACTCTATCAGCCAGCATAAACTAATAGGTTTTGGGGCAGAGATGCCTAACTGGCCTAAGCAGGGAGAAATGGGTTATTAACACAATTTGCTAGTAGTGGCGATAACCTCTGTAAATCTAGGACACTCTCTAGTCACACTTTGTGGGAGGAGCCTTAGGACACGGCCCTGTAAACTTGGTACCGAGTACGTTATAGATCAATTCAGAAGAAGGCGCGGGATGGACATAGATGCAGGGCTAAGTCAGTCTATGTTATTAGGGGATACATATGACGCACTGCTCTGTCAGTTTCTGCCCAGTTTTTAATAGTTATGTCCTATTTGATTAGCATATCATTGTTTCTTGTTTACCTTGTTGGGGATGTGCAGGGTTTTCGGCCTTCTTGGTTGCATTCTGTGCCATGGTGGATATTTTCCCCACGCACTGCAACTTGATTTGTCATTTGCTATCCATCCATGTGTTTCTTGCATGTGATCACCCTGTATATTGCTATATGTTTCCCGAAATATAAACAAGGTTAAAAAAAAAAGTTGTGCTGATGCATGTGCAGTGCCTGCCGCCTGGTGCTCTTTTGTGTCCTTGTCATCAATAAAAAAACTGCACATAGAAGCTGTAAACATCCTCAAAACACCATGAGCTGATACGAAAATATAAGTGCAATTCAATGAGCTATTGCTTGGAGAGAGATGGTTCAAACAAACCAATGACTGAACCAACATCCTTTCTGTATGTTGTGTTGACATGGACGATGCTTGACAGCTTAAGCAGTTCATTCCCGGAATTGAAAACGGATTCAGAACGAGCAATTGGATTTTCAACAGAATTTAATTTGGCTGTAAAGACGATAACTTAGGTAGTTCACAGTGAAATAATCAGCAAAGTGAGAAATTGTAAGACCTAAATCATGCTCTAAGCAGTTAGATACAAAACACTTAGGTCCACATGAAGTAATATTTGCATTGGTGCTTAATATGCATTGTGCAACAGGTGGCTGCTTTTACATTACGGAATGGAGAAAATCGATTTTGCTCCAGTCTGCTTTACAAAACTCCCTTTACACTAGGACATATATTGAGGAAGCAAATTATGAAACATTTGCAGATCATACATGACACAACAGTTGCTTATAAATCATTTTACATCAGTAATTATGTTTTAAAAAGGAAATTGTGGTTTGTGGCTAAACTGCCTAAATATGGAAGAAAGATATTTTACTTTGATTTTTACCTCAAATGTAACCCAACTTTTCAAAATTAAAGAGTGGTGGAAGATGCAGTGTCTCCATCTCTTATATTAGGTACCTGCTGGCTCCTTGGAAATCATTTTGCTCCATTCTTCGCTCTACTGGAAAATCTATGTTCAGAGCAATTACTGGTTTCTGTGTTACCTGGCTGCTATTATGCAAGCTTCAAAAACAGGGTAAAAAGATTTACTGTACACTTTGCACCAGTTGCAAACTTTACATGAGGCACCTTCTGTTTGTTTTACTTTCCTTAATCAGATTTTAGAGAGAAGCCAGTGGAAAAAGAAGTGCAGAATACCAGTAATGTGGGAGCTTCTGGATGAGCCTGTGATCAAATGTGCCTGAGGGAACAGAAGGAGAGGGTCTGAAAACTGTTGCTGCCACATGTCCCCTCATTCTTCTCTTTTTCATTGTAATGGGTTTGGCGCGTGCCTCATCTGCAGCAGGAGCCTGTTCAGCACGTGCCAAGCTGGGCCCCAGTGACCTTTGCTGTCGGCATCTACGAGAGGTCAGAGGTAGAATTAGGCACACGCGCGGAACAAGAGAAAATGCTTCCCGGCAAGCTACTACTTATATTCATTTGCAAGAACGCTCATTCTCAGACAGTAATTTTGAAGCATGTGATGTCTGTATGCATTTATAGTGAATTAGCAACTTTAAACAGAGTGATAACATTGTGAAAAACATATTCTGCAATTTTTTTTAGAATAAGAGCAGTTTCACTGCTATTTAAACATAAATATAAAAGAATCGAGGTGCAATTGCACAATGCGAAAATTAAAAACATGGTTCTTAAAACTAGCTCCTTTAAATTTGGAAATGTGACTTTCTACTTTTATATCAGTGCAGCCTACATGATGCTTTCTAAAGCCTTAATTTTAATGGGCAATGAAAATTCCACCTTTAATGAGAGGTACAGTAAATGCAGTGTTCATGTCTCCGAGGTCATTTGCATTGTGAGCACACTTCACAGCGTCGACTGATAACATACTTATTTAGCCTCAAAGAACTTTAAGTTTGTATGATAGTTGTGATATTTTATTCATTGGACTTTTGCACAGCGCTGCATGCATTATCGGTGGGTTACAGCATTACATAACTCAACATATACATAATTCCATTCATTTAAATCAATCTCTTAGGACATTGGTGCACACCATAGTGTTAGAGTTAACAACATGATTTTTCTGCACATTTTAAAATTCTAAAGATTCCAGTCCTTTGAGTAAACACAGTGAGGGATATTCACAAGAATGGGCGATAATCATCACCAACCTAGGTTAACGCAATTGTACATAACGCCATCTATCGCGGGAAATCAACGCTGTGCTAACGGAGTATCCTCAACACGCTGGCAACAGGCGATAGTCTCCCGATAACGTGTCATATGACTGCTTTAAAATGACCAGGACGCCAATAAAAAAGGAAACCCAAACGTGAAAAAAGTTGCGATGGACCCAACAGCGATAAAAACTTCAGCGATAAGCAGCGCTAGGCTTGCAATTTCCACATCAGGGATGAAAAATCACCACAAAAGCAGCATTAAAAAAAATAAAAAAAATACTGAAGAGCACCATGGAGGAAGCTGGAGCAACTACAGGGGCCAACCAGAACCCCACAAACCCCCCGGAGGACCAGCCAGGGACCTCGGGGAAGTAGAAGGGCAAGAAGAACAAGAGGTCCGTAGTCTTGTTCTGCGCTGCCTCGGTTGTTGTCCGGGGGGTGGTTCTGGGGGTGGTGGCGGTGGGTGTTGTGGCCCTCTTGGGTCTCCGAGCTGCTTGATTAGTAGCTCCATGGCATCCGTTGGTCTTCAGATGTGGCTCTGCGCTGGGCTCCCTTTATACTGCAGGTTTTCGTCCTACTTTAAACCAGAAAAAAGCAGGTCTTAAGTCCCTGCTGCTAACATGCCTTATCGCCGGTTTTTGGACCACATTGCCGATCTGGCTGGTCGCTGAGAATATCGCAAAGAGGTGTTATCGTGAGTTTTTGGACGGGAACGCCTACTCTTTATATGATTAGCGTTAGTAGTCGCTGTCAGCCTTGGCGATGTTTTTAGCGACAGCTATCGCAGGTAAACTGACGATGTTGGCTGTTAGCGCAGGCTTGTGAATAGGGCGATATATCTATTGCCACTTTTGTGGCGGAAAAGTGCCGCTAAATCTGCGATGTGTCCTTGAGAATATGCCCCACAGTCTGTGTTCTTTTAATGAAAGTAATGAGGTAGCTTGAGATTTCTCGGTTAAAATGATCTCCAGTTTCTTGTTTCTAAAGGTAGACACATTGGGAGTCATGGTAAAGGACTGAGCTTTATGAGAACATTATTGATATCGTAGCTCCAAAGAGGGCTTGTGCAAGACAGTGCCTCTTGAAAATGTACTTTTATGTATGTTTGAATATATGTATGTATACACGTATGCACTGAGTAAGATTGTTAGTGGAGCACTGCCATGTTGTCTGCTTCCCGCTTCATATCTCTAAATCTTGTTTTCATCCCACAGCAAAAAAAGAAAATATAGTGAAAACAGCAAACACAGCATAAAGTTCTTTACTAAGACTCTTCCTTCTTTATACACGCCCATCGTTGTTATTTCTTAGGTGTTTGGTAAAACTACTGTGAATCTAGTCTTGATAGAAAGTTTTGTTAGCTTTAAATTCATCCCAGGGGCTAAAATACATCCTCAGGGCGGTGTGTTTCAACTCTAATTCGTAGAAGAAAAAAAAAACGAAACTTCCCAACTCAGAAAGGCGGAAAGTTATTTGCTTCGACACAAAGATCAAACCCTCATTACAATGCTAATTCAAGGGAACAATAGTACACTGCAAATCAACAGCGCATTAATTAGTGCGAGTAAAGAGTTGTCCTGAAGCGGATGTGTCTTTACATAAAAGTGCCCTGTAACACTTTTACGTTCCCCATCTGCTTGCTGCCAACACCTGCCGTTCAATACATTGATTTTACAATTCGTGTAACAGCTTCCCGGGATAGTTTCTGTGCCAGATGCCAAGGGGCACTGCAACCACCCACCCCACCCCGGACTGTATTAAAGTGTAGAATAGCAAAGCAGTGTCCTCAATCAACTGTAAATGCAGAGCTCTCTTATGCAAAAAGTCCACCCCCAGGGAAACAGTATTGACCTAGTAATGACTACAAATGACTCTGCACACACGACTGGCCCAGACTTACTGATCTGTCATCCAGCCTGATCTTTATCACTGGAAGTCATAAATGTGCTTTTTTAATAATACCATATGTGATGTCTTTGTGACCTTATCGGGAATGTTCCCTTCTAAAGTTTGCAAAAATAAAACTAAAAGGGAGTTGTATTAGAAAACGACCTTTGGAAAGAGGGTCAAACCCAAAATCACCAAAATTAAAGAATGGGATAAAATAAATCTGAAGGCATGCATTTATTTGAGATAATGACAAAACGTTCCCTCAAAAATGTTTGGCTTAGTTTGCTCTAGTCTTAAGCCCTTATGAAACAGGATGGGTATTGGTTAGAATCAAGAGCGTGACCTGAACCCAGGAGTCTGCTGAAGTTTATACAAACAGAATATCCACATTCTCTATTAAATTTTATGTATAAATCTATGGTGCAGAGAAATCATGACATTTGACCATATACAGATTTGACTGTATGGCAACAAAGGCAAAATCTCGCTGCTGTAGAATCACAATAACTGAGCGCGAGGAAAACCTCAACAACACCTGCATGGTTCTAAAAAATATACTTACATTGTTTATAGTGAATTTCTTGCTTCCAACATCTATATCTTCTTTCATGTCTCCCATCCAAGAAACTGGGACTGATAATTTATCTCCTTGTCATTTTTTCCAGGGTCAAACTACAGTGAAAATAAACGAGACTCAGTGTAGTGTCTTGCAAGTTAGAAATGATGGAACCCATTTGGCTCCAGATGGCTCCGTAGAACTGGGACGTAAGTGTTCGAGTGGAATATAATGATCGCAGATTTAGAATGGTGAGTTCGTAGTTAAACGCAGCTGAATAAAGTTGTGTAATACTAAGTTCCGTGTGTGCTGTAGTCATTGGCAGGTACCCAGGCTTGGGATGGGGAGGATGCTACAACTGGCGACGAGCTTGGGGATAAGTAACCTGAAGATTGACAGTGCCCTCCCAGAGAGTTTGATGTGGTCCAAGCAAACTCCTAGTGCATGCCACATGTGTTGTCAGTCGAAATAAGGACCCGACGTAAACGCATGCAGAGTCAAAGTGCAACTCCAGGCGCTGTAAACAAGTTGAAAACAATGAAAGCATTGCAAAGAACTCTACATATCAGTGTCCGAGAACCTGCTGTTCAGATCATACATAAAGTGCGCTGTCAAACGTAATTCGTAGCATTAATGCTGAAGGCAGATACAGACAAATATTCAAAGAGCAGCTATTGACAATCATCAATTACATGATAACTCTGCAACTAGGTCTTAAATAAAGAAGTAGAGACAAATCCCGCAGAGATTCTATCATTAAAAAGCAGCAAAAAATCTCTTATGGATAAAATTGAAGCCTTAGAAAATACTAGCAGACTGAAGAACCGGGTTTTAGAACCCAGCGGCGCATGGGGAAACGCCCGATGTCTTCGAGTTCTCCTGTCTTGGGAAACAGAGACACGGGACACTTCTAGGTGACGTCAAAGACCAAGTTTATTGGCTGCAACCAGGAACAGAGGTCTACGAAGCAGAACACGGGTGTTTCGTCAGAGACTGCACAATTTAGTAGAGCGAGACATCGTCTTTTATGCCAAAAATCACATTCCTGACTAGCATCAACTACTTACGAAGTGTCCAATCACACAGTGACATTTCAAAAGATATCGCATAACGACAAGCCCACTTTCAGTTGTCCAACCCACCATAAATGACAAGGTGAAATCCAACATTCATGCTCGGACAGGCCGGACAAACCCATAATAATAAAGACCTCAACCCAAACCATAAATAGGCCACAAAAGAAGGAACAGAAACAGATGAGAAGCAAGATAGAAGGGTGTGTGCAGGTACCATAAATTCAGCAATGTCCTGCTCTTTGATCTCGGTCTGATCAGCTGCCTAACAAGGAACTGGCTCAACAAGGTCAGCCTCGGGCAAGGGAGTCAGTTCGTTCAGGTCACTCAGAAGTCAGCTAAAGGTGTATGTGTCCCAAGGACTCATTCGGCCGCAGTCATCGGCCTATGTGAGGGCAACCACCAAATGGCTGCCGTACACAAAATGGAACCCGAAGGTTCGAACGAAATCCCTGAATACACAGTGTATCCATCAATCGATTATGACGAAAACATTTGTACATACCGCACTCGTCATTTGCGGTCCGCTGATACCAAAATCGTCTTGATACGACGACCTTTATTGAACGGGTTCAGAATCACGGAAGAATCCACAGAGATCCGTTCACAAAAACACCAATAGAACAACACCTAGAAGAATTTTGGTAAACTTTAAAACATTTCTTCTGAAGGAGCGGATTTTAGCTGAGACACTCAAAGCTGGTTCCTACAGAAAGGGTGCCCGGTCCTTCCGAATTAAGTCAGATCTGTCTAGAATTACCCAAGATAAACAATAGGAGCTGGGGAAATTCATACCGATTTTAAGATCTTTAGGGGCTTCAGCACATTCTCGGAGAACTCCAGCCAGATGACAGAAATCAGCACTTTCTGCTCCACAGCGTCTACAGCAGGGCAAAGCCCTAAGCCCATATTTATGGAGCTGTAATGGCGTATAATACATTTGATGGAGATACTTATAATGTATTAGTCTCAGATTTCCATTAGAGGTAGGGATTTTCATAGAGCTAATCAGGACCAAGGGGTAAAGTTGATTTTGTACTGCAATATACTGTAAATATACGTTGTCCGCAGAGGAGGGGAGGGAACTGGAATGGGCGGCCTATCATCAAGCCCAGGTTAATGTTAGGGAGGGTTCAATGGGAGGGGGGCACAGTTTGAGAAAGTTAAATTTCTATCTTTCTTTTCAGTGGGTGAGGAGCAAGTTAGGGAAAAAAGAAAAAGAAATCCTTGACAAATAGACAAGACTGTACAAATGAAAGTGGGCAAAGTGGCAAGCATTGTATTTTATTGCCACTCTTTCTTTAACTACAATTAGACTACTGACCTGGAATGTTAATGGACTAACTGGCAGATGCATCAACGTAGACTTTTGCTATTCCTAAATAGCGATTTTTAAGGAATCGCTATTTAGGAATAGCAAAAGCCTATGCATGTAGGAATCGCTATTAAAATAGTGATTCCTAAACATTCCTTAATTGCTACTCGCAAATTGCAAGTCGCAATTAAGGAATGCTGTCCCATTCATTCCAGGCCCATAGAAATGTATTGGAGATTGCATGAGCAACTTGCGAGTACCAGTAGGTACTCGCAAATTGCTCATGCAATTTCAAGAGTGCAAGGGTGTCAAAATGACACTCTGTTGCACCCCTGAAATTGATCTATGCACATATGTTGCACACACACATGCCCTAAGGGCATGTGTGTGCGCAACATGAAACTTTGAAAAATGCACAAAAGTGCTTTTTTCAAAGTTTTAGAAAATTACCATGAAGTCCAACTTCATGGTAATTTGCTCCCCCTATTAGCGAATTCGCTATTTTTTTTTTACTTTCCTGCATTGCATTTAAGGAATCTCAATTTGGGATTCCTTAAATGCAATGGCAATTTAATGAATCTCAATTTAGAGATTCCTTAAATTGCGATTTTTGAATTTGGGATGATGCATCCCAAATGCAAAAATACCAGGAGCAAAGGGGCAGATTCTGAGAATCTGCCCATTTGCTCCCGGTATTTACTTTGATGCATATGCCTGTAAGAGTTCTAACCATGCAGAGGAGAATCTTCCAATATCTGCGTCAATCTGAGTTTGAAATTATTATCCTCCAAGAAACTCACATAACATGTGAGAAATGGGAATCCATCTGCGATAAACAGCGATGGATCGAATGTTCCTGCCACACGGCACAATCCTGTTGTACAAAAGGTGTAGCTCTTATTTTTAACGTTTAACGTTAGGTGAGGTCAAGGTGGATGCTAAAGGGCGCTGGGTCATTTGTAATGTTAAAATTCAAAAGGAGTGGCATACCATAGTTGGTTATTACAGGCCTAATATAGATGACGAAACCCAGTTAAACACAATTTATAACCACTTGATTCAATCTAACTATCCTATAATAATGAGGGAGATTTTAAGATCCTTCTGAATCCACTTCTGGATAGGTCCAGTGGAGGGAAAGTTGTTTCTTCGAAAATGGATTTGTTTATAAAGGTTTTGATGAGGTATCCCGGTTTGATAGATATCTGCTTTAAAAATATAATGGTTTGGGGGCACCGTCAGATTAAACATTCCATAACAAAAAGTATGGGCATTCTTCCCGTATTGATTTCTTCCTGATTGATTTAAGGTTGCTGAAATATAAATCATCAATTACACACGTCCCTGAACATCTCCCAGATCACTCTGCTGTTGCACTAGTCCTTCAATTGCCTAAAGGGGAATCTACGAGGAGATGGACTTTTGGTAGGACGATACTTCTCGATCCTTTAATAATAGCACAGTTGAAGAAAGAAACACTAACTTTCTAAATGTAATCGCTAAGAAGCAGTCATTAAAAGACCACTTGGACAATATAATTAGGAAAAAATGGGAAGTCAGCAAATTAGCTAACTATGAGTGTGGGAAGGGGTGTGGGAGACTACTTGCTTGGAAGTCTTGTGTAAATCAAACTAAGATTCTAATCAAAGAGATAACACTGGAATCAGGGGAGATTTCCTCAGATAATTTTAAAATAGCAGAGGAATTTGAGTTGTTTTTTCAGGATTTGTACACAGAAGATCTAGTGGTTTCAGAATAGCAAATCAAGAATTTTATTGAGGATCTACCGCTCCCTCGACTGATAGAAAGTCAAACTAGTTTATTGAATCGAAACATAAATCTAATAGAATTGAAGAATGTGCTAAACATTAAAAAATGGCAGGGCTGTGTGAACGGATGCTATAATGAACTTTATGTGGCATTGTCTGATGAGAACACCCAGTTTCTTGTGACTCTATTTGATAATATCTTTCTGGAAAATGACCCAATCCCCAAGTCATGAGATGAGACTGCAGTTTCTTTTATTCTTAAACCAAATAAGAACCCAAAGAACTGTGAGTCATGCCGACCCATCTCCCTGCTAAACTGTGACTATAAAATCTTTGCACACATTTTAGCAGGGAGGTTGAATCTGGTAATGAGCTCCTTGGTTTATTCGGACCAAAAGGGATTCATTAGGGGTCGTCAGCTACATGAGCTAACACACAAAATAATCGGGGTGATCAATATAGACACTGCTCACAATTGTCCCCTCTCGATTTTTGCCTTTGATGCAGTGAAGGCTTTTGATCAAGTGAACTGGCCTTGTTTAACATATATGAATCGATGGTTCGGGTTGGGTGACTATTTTATTAGAGCAATTAAAAATATCTTTAAGACGCCCACTGCCAGACTTATTATCAATGGTAATCTCTCTAAATCGATTATGCTGGAACGAGAGACAAGGCAGGGATGTTCATTATCCCCTTTATTATTTAACTTGTATATAGAACCTTGTAGTGTTAGGGCCAGTAATAGGTTCACACCTTTTAGAAGGGAGGGATGGGAGAAAAAAGTTGACTTATATGCAGATGACTTGATGATCTTCTCTTGTGAGTCTCCTTCTATCTTGCCCTGTCTAGAGAAGCTATTGATACATTTTGGAAGGATTTCGGGTTATTTTATTAATCCTCAAAAAACTCAGATTATGACTTGGAACACATCTGTAACCTCAATTATAACAAAACAGCAAATCCGTTATCTTGGCACCCAAATTACTCATGATATAACAAAGACGACCCTAGTTAGCTTCGAGCACAAAAGGAAAGAAATGGTTTTACTTCTAAACTCTTGGAATAGCCTTGCATTATCCATTTTGGGTCGCTCTAATTTAATTAAAATATCAATTCTGCCAAATTTTACCTTTATTTGTAACACGATCCCCTTATCTTTTGACCAGTCTGCTTTGAAAAAAGCACAAGTCTTAATAAGTAGTTTTCTCTGGGCTAATAAGGGGGTGAGGATTGCTTGGTGGAAATTGAGATGCTCCAAGGTAGAGGGGGGTATTGCTAGTCCGGATATACGCTTTTACTATTATACTTTTCAATTAAAAAATGTAAGACCTCTCCTGTTCAATTCTTTACTCTTTCCTCCTATGATGCTAGCCATGTCTAGAAACACCCCATTTTTAGGTTTGGTCACCCTAAATACTTTAAAAAAATAAGACTGAAGGTTCTAAGTTCGGCCTGTGAAGTTTGGTTCCAAATCAGGAAAGTCCTGAAGATTTCTTATTATAGTGCAGGGGCCCCCATCTGGAATTATCCAGGTACGACAGCCTGCTTAAAATACTCCCTATCCACTGTACTACAGGAAGAAGGTATTATGAGTTGGGGTCAACTGCTTCGAGGGAATACACTTCATTTGTGGGACATACTGGTTCAAATGGTTCAATTCAGCTCTGAAATTACAACACCTTGAGCTGCGCCAATTGGAGCGTAGGTGGAGGCGTAATTATCTAGAGAATATAAAAAAGCTATCACTACAACCAAGTCTGCTTTTGTCTCAGAGAGAATACTAACAGCTCCTAATAAATCTAAAGAGATATTTAAGGTCCTTGGCGAATTAACATCGGACGCCAGGACACTCCCGAACTTGGCCCCCTCCGCAGAGTCGTGCAATGCCTTAAACACCTTCTTTATCGATAAGATCTTGGCAATCAAAAACTCCATCCCCCATTCCCCTCTCTCAGCTATAGTTGCAGCCCCCCCTATCAATACCTCCATCCTGACTTGTTTCCCTATACTTGACTCCGACTCCCTAGCCAAGCTGGCTACGCGAGTGAAATCCGGCTCCCCCAAGGATTGCTGCCCTCCTTCAGTGCTTCGCGACATCTGTCACACTTTACCACGCTGCATTTTACCCTTACTCAACACCTCCCTCAGCTCCCCAGGTCGTTTAAGGAGGCCGTACTGGTGCCTTTGTTAAAAAAACCTGGCATGGACCCAGTGGTCCTCGCCAATTATCGGCCCATCTCCCTCTTGCCTTACCTGTCTAAAATCTTGGAGGCACACGTTACTGCTTGCCTCTCGCAATTCATCGAGGAGTCCAACTTCCTGGAAATAAACCAGGCCGGCTTCAGACCTGCCCATTCCACGAGGCTGTGATTCTCGCCATGTTGGACAACCTCAGAGGCAATGCCGACAGAGGACTTCCCCAGGCACTGGTCCTACTGGATCTGTCGGCGGCATTCGACACGGTGGATCACAACATCCTACTCCATCGTGTCGAGTCAGCCGGAGTCCGTGGGCCTGCCTTGTCCTGGGTCAAGTCTTTTCTAGAGGGAAGATCTCAAGCAGTTAGCTTGGGCCCTTTCAGCGCTACCAGCGCTCCTTCGCTCTGTGGTGTCCCCCAGGGATATTCTTTGTCCCCCCTCCTTTTTAATTTGTATATTCAACCTCTTATTCACTCCCTGGGTAGGTGGGACGTCACTGTGTTCAACTACGCTGACGACTTACAAATCATTTTCCCCCTCACTTCCCCTGACGCCGTCACCAACTTTCAGGCGGTCATGACACACATCCAGCATTGGATGAATCAAAATCAATTAAAGCTCAACCCTGGGAAAACTGAGCTCCTCCTTCCTGGGAGGAGCGCCTCCCACTGGGGCCCCCAGTATTGGCCAACTGAGCTTGGTCCACCGTCTCCTCCTGCTGGCTGTGTAAAGAGTCTCGGGGTCATTATTGACTCTGAGCTCACTCTCAAGTCCCAGGTGAGCGCCGTAACATCTTCCTGCATGTTCCAGCTACACAGGATACGGAAAGTCGCCCACCTCTTGACTCCTGAAGCCTTGCTACAAGTCCTAATAGCACTGGTGATGTCCCGTTTGGACTTTTCTAATTCCCTGTACCACGGCCTTCCCAAATCCCTGCTGTCTAGGCTACAGATCGTCCAAAACCAGGCTGCCAGACTGGCATTCAAAATTCCAAGATGGCAGTCGGCCAAACCTTTATTACATCAATTACACTGGCTACCAGTCAGCGAAAGAATAGCCTGCAAGGTTTGCTGCCTGGTCTTCAAAGCCCTGACTGGCCCCTCCCCCGCTTTCTTGAAGTCCCTGATTACTCCCTACTGTCCCTCCCGCACTCTGAGGTCTACCCACCTTCAGCTTCTGATCATCCCCCGTTTCAAACTCACCAAACTAGGTGGCCGCAGCTTCACTCACCTGGCTCCTAAGCTGTGGAATTCTCTTCCACTCTCACTTAAGACCTCGTGCTCTATCTTATCATTTAGGAAATCTTTAAAAACTCTGCTCTTCTCACACCCCCGCTAAATCCCTCTTGCACGGCCTCAGTGTCCAATCAGCGCCAGGAAACTCATGGTGGCAGTGCGCTCAATAAATTCCCTTTAACATTAACATTAACATTACTGTATAATCTTACCAACCAAAGATTTGCGGGATTCAAGTTTTATCAATTATCTAGTTGGGCTTCACATTTGGATAAATAAGAAGGAGCAAGTGTAGAATATGAACTTTCCCTTTGTGGCTGACTATTTCAACAAAAGGAGGTCTCCAAATGGCATTGGCTCTTAATTAAGAATGAACCCCCTTCAGCGCCTATGGAGGAGTCCTGGAAAAGAGACCTGCCATCGACAAATTGTAAAACATCTATGGCAAGTATCAATGCGCTCCTTTTGAAATGTGGTCAAAGGTGCCTATCTCAAGAGGAGCCCTTTGTACACACTCCACAGGGCTTACTGGTCACCAAAGAAACTAGCCGAAAGGTTTGCCCGAAATGTGAGTCTGACGACGCGGATGATCAACATATGTTTTGGGAGTGTCCTTCTATCCAGGGCTTCTGGCATGACATAGGTAAGCCTGTCTCGGAGGTTCTGGAGCGAGACATCAAGGTAAGCTTAAGTCTGGTTATGTTTGGGGTCCGACAAGAGGAGGGTATTAGTTTTAATTTGTCTAATTCACAGGCCTCATTATTTTTGTTGGTTCTTCTAGCTAAACAACAAGGGATGGTCCCAGTAAACAATACTTTGCCACAAAGCACATAAAACATATAGTATATATTTGCACAGCTTAAAAAAACATAACATAGAGGAGAAAGATTGAACAGTGTTATTTATTCACACTGTCAGTACTCAAATGCATATAGTACATAATCTCAATTTATAGAAAAAGTGCCCGGAGCAAAAGAGAGAAAAGGGGGGGGGGGGTCATTAAGGAGGTGATTTTGTGAGGGTGAAGTGGTGTGAAGAAGTGGTATTTGTGCAAACAGTTAAATCTCAATTATCCACAAAAATCCTGAAGCTGAATTACATAGCCATTAATGCACCATTTTATACATGATTAATCTTAGCCAGGCCTAAGAAATGACCAAACATAGTGAGGCAATCTCTGTTGTTTATGGCTGGCTTAAAGCGAAGTGTCGAAGTTTCGCCCCCGAATGACTGTAGGTTTAGTGGCACCTTATGAGGGGGTCTTCATCAGGACTGGGGTGGAAGGGGAAGGGCAGGTGGAGTGGGGCACCGTGGTAGCCCTACAGGGAGGGCTATGATGGGGCAAGGATTACTGGCCCATGGGCTCAAAAGTAGCGAAAGCGGAAAAACTGCACGCTCATCCCAGGAAGTCACGTTTTGTTCCAGCCACAATCTTAGAATAGTCCAGCTAAATTCCATTAGCTAAAAACTAGGCAGCATAAATCTGCTCTTGACTCCAGAATACTACGCACCTGAGGGCGAAGAATCGCTCCTCGAGGTTTATGAAGACATCCCAAATTAACTAGACCGGGCAGTGCTCAATCACTACTGGCCGGCTGCCCGGCCTCGTTAATTTGGGATTTGCCTACATAAACCTTGAGGAGCAATTCTTCGCCCTCTCATGCATAGTATTCTGGAGTCAAGAGCAGATTTATGCTGCCTAGTTTTTAGGCGGAGTGTCCCCGCGCTAAACACCAGTAAGTACCCAGCAACTGTGATCGAGACCGCCCCCCCCCCCACCCTGCAGCCAGGACCCCCTGTGGAACAGCTACCTATTGCCTATTTCCAGCCATCCGGTGGACAGCGGAATAGCCATGTCTTAAGTTTTTTCCGAAACAAAGTCTCCGACTGGCACTTCCTTAGGTCGACAGGGAGGTTATTCCAGGCTTTCGCCGCAAGGAATCCAAAGGAACTCCCACCTGCCCGTTCCTTCCGAACCTTAGGCACGATCAACTTTGCCGTGCCCAAGGACCTTAGGCAGCGGGCAGGTCTATAGGCGATAAGAAGGGGGTGCAAGATGCCAGGCCTTTGCTTATTAAAGATCCTGTACGTGAAACACAAGGCCTTAAAAGTAACTCTGGCCTGTATGGGGAGCCAGTGTAATTTCCTTAGAACCTCTCTGACTGAGGCCCGTCTAGGAATGTTCAGAATTAGGTGGGTCGCAGCATTCTGAACCTTCTGCAAGATGTACAGATTTTTTGGGGTCACCCCTAGGTACAAGATGTTACAGTAGTCTAAACGCGATGTAACAAGGGCCTGTATAATCGTCCGTCTAGCCTCTACTGGGAGAAGGTCCAGAATTTTTCGCAGCATCCTCAAAATGCCAAAATAGCCACCAGCCACCAGCCACCACTGATAACAGTTCGGAGAATGAAAGGGAGTCATTAAACCACACTCCTAGATTCTTAACCTTGGCCTTAGGGGGCGGGGATGGTCCCAGTTCCTCCGGCCACCACAAGTGTGACCAAAGGGAGGGCTGCTTACTGACTACCATCACCTCCATCTTGCCCGCATTCAGCTGCAAACAGCTGAGCTTCATCTAGTTAGCAAGCTCCCCTAAGCAGGCCTTGAACTTGACAGCCGTTCCTGCCTCCTTCTGCTCCAGGGTAACAATCAGCTGTGTGTCATCAGCATATGATACCAGTTTTACCCATGTCTCAACACAATGTTTGCCGTGGGGCACATATAAATGTTAAATAAGGTAGGGCTAAGAGCAGAACCCTGCGGCACCCCTTGCGACAATGGACAGACTCTGGATTCAAAAGGATGCTGTTGAACCTGGAAGGTTCTATTCTCCAGATAGTTTTTAATCCACCTCCATATCACTCCACCGACCCCTGCCTCCCCCAACCGTTCTAAGAGGAGGCTGTGTTCAATCTTCCTCCTCTACGTTATGTTTTTTTTTAAACTGTGCGAATATATAATATATGTTTTATGTGCTTTGTGGCAAAGTTTTGTTTACTGGGACCATCTCTTGTTATATTGCTCAATACCCAGGTCCCAGTACCATGGAGTCTACCCCTATACATAACTGGTTCTTATAGCTAGGCTGGAAATTTGTCTTAAATGGATTTTACCACAATCACCCGTAATATTAGATTGGGTGACCTCGGTGAGGCGTATTCATAATCTAGATATGACAACTCTATCAAAGAAAAGATATAAAATATGGAGGAATTGGGTAGACTGGGAGAATAAGGTCGGATAAAAAATTGCTTTGTTAATTGCTTGGCTCACATAAAGTGCAATGATTATTAAATAAGTGAGATTGGAGGTGATGTTTCTATCTCGTAGAGGTGAAATGGTTTCACTCGCTACTTGCATCACTAATCCCTACTAGAATCTTGGTAACTGGTTTTGTGGAATCTCCGGGGCCCAGCGACTTGAAGACATCGACAAACTTATAGGGGGATTCCTAAATAAACCTTGGATTGCCTAAAGATTGCTCACTTATTTATGTTAAATGAGGACAAAAAAAAAGATAACACTGCAACTAGAAAGTGGGGTAAACAAAGAACAGGCAAAGCGACGCCAAAGAATAAAACAGTTATTTACTCACCAGAATCTGAGTAAAGTGAGTCGGTACGACCGCAGCGCCAGGATCCACAACCCAGAATAAGCACCAGGGTTGTGTTTGACATGTGCATGACAGTCATCATAATCTCAGATATCCCTGGAATAGTGGAACACTGTTTTTCTGATGGAGGCAAATACAGAGGCTGTCTTTTCAAAAGTCAGTCATCAAGAAAGATCCAGATGCCAGCCCGTCCCAAGGCCTCAGAGGTGGCTCACACATACAGGTTCAAGATGATCAGCCGAGGAAGCAGTAGAGAGCTCCACCCTCAATGTCAACCACTTCAATAAATGGCTACAAAGCTACCGCTTTCCTGAATTCACCACCAATGTTCAATACCGCCAAAAAGCTAAATATTGGCAACAGATGGACAGCTTGGATAGAGACATTTAATTATTTCATTCATGGAATTGAAGAGAATAATAACAAAAAGATTGTCAAGTATCTAAAAAAACTTGCTGATGATGGTGTAAGAGAAGTCATATAGAAAATGCTGCAAACTGATGAAGAAGTCACATATCATCAGATTAAAGAAGTGTTGAATCTCATGTTTAATCCAATACCAAATGTTGATTATAATCAACACATCTTCAACCAAGAACACCAGAAAGTTGGTGAAACCATTGATGAATTTGTGAACACACTTGACATACTCATCAGACATTGAAGGTTCACTAAATTCAATGACTAAGAAGCTATATGTGTCTGAGACCTGTTGATGGATGCTTGCTAGATTCATTCAGACGACGAATACTGAGTCTGGAGCGAGTGTTAATGTCTGTTATAACTGAAGAGTGTGCTGATAGACAAGCTGCTGACATGGAAGCCTAAGATGGCCAGAATGAATCTGTCATGTTTGTGAAAAGTAAGCCAAAACAAAAGACTGAAGGACAAAGTGATGTCTACACGTAAAAAGAAGTTGTGTTGTAGATGTGACTTTTCGTTTCCACACAAAGGTAAATGTCCCGCTCTTGCACAGATATGTAAAGGGTGTGGGAAAGAAAACCATTCTGTGACGATTTTCAAATCAAAGGAAAAAGTAAGTGCGTCACAGCGCAAAGACAAAATGGCTGCCAGAATGTTTCAGAAGCAGCATTCGACGCACACCCACAAGGCCAAGCAGCAACATCAGTTAAGGCAAATAGTGTCAATGTTCAAAATATTTTCTCAGGAACGTCAAGAACATTAAGCAAGATCCACAACTTCCCTAAGGCACCTATTGTACCAGGACCCGTCAGAATAAGGCACGAGGCTATGGGTATGTAGAAAATGACACCGATTAAATGAACATACAGAAATATTCACCCTATGCCTCTTTCAGTTGTCTCTAGGGTACTATTCCCTACCTTAAAATAATAAAGCCAAGTCTTGAATGATCTTGTCTTCCTTATAATGGGTTAGGCTTGTGTCTGATTCCAAAATAAATAAATAAACATTATTGAAATGAGTGTAATTTGTGCAAAGAATTAAATGTATTCTTCAGTGCCGATACTAAAGCCTACCTCTATGCCATGTCTTGCTTGTGACAATAATGCATAAAGGTGTTTGTTCTGAATCCAGCGTAAAAGGAACAAAAAATAAACCTTACATTTTGGTATTCTTTCTTTTTTGTATCAATAGATTCACCAAAGAAAAAAGGTCGGATCCCCACAGTGCCAGGAGCAAGATCAGGTAAGTAGTAGCAGATTCGATATATGAAAGAGCAGCGCAAAAGCACTGTTACCGGTAATTTTCATTAATGCAGAGTTGATTTTCTAATCTTCTTCCTTTGCAGGTACGTGAAATTCCCCCAACAGACGTTGTCAAGAAGGAGCCAAAATAAGGGATGCGGCCAGGGAGAGACGCTGCAGATGAAAACGACACAGGAGGTATGCTGCCAAGGAGAGATGCAACAGGAGGGATGCCGCCAAGGAGAGACGCCACAGAAGGGAAGCTGCCGAGGAGAGACGCCGTAGGAGGGAAGCTGCCAAGTAGAGACTCTGCCGAGGAGAGGAAGGCCCGCGGGGAAGAAGCCGCTTCAATCGCCGGATCTTCACAAGAGACGCAGCTTCCTGTGAGAAATCAGGTAAGTTGAAACCGGGACCACTACAAGTACAAGTGAATGTGAAGCATCAATGCTCGAGGGAGGCCGGGCTTTGACTCTCCTGACATCCCTCCGCGCATGCGTATACCTGAACGGCGGCGCCATCTTAGTAATTCGCCGGGATCAGAACCGGCAGTTCTGACAAATAGATACTGAACAAATTTGATCGTCATCTAAATCATCGTCATACAGTTCTTCTGTATCAGTATCACGTGAAAGTGCTGAAAAAGATTGTGCCATGTCGATGTTTAAAAGCGTGCTAGTGTTGGCTTAGCCTCTTGTGAAGAAAAATGTCAGTCAATATAAGAACAGCATGCCTACGAACCAAAGTCATTCAAATATTGTCCTAAGGTTACACTGAAAGTAAATTGTTGTACAATACCTTTCATTATTGACAGTGATGCATCGTTAAACATTATGCCTGAGGAGAAATAAGATTAACTATCTCTATTACTACAACTTACACCATTGAAAACCTAAATCTCCCTTAAAAAGTCAAGGTTCATTTGTAGCAACACTGAGATACAAGAAGGCAAAGGTGCAAGCACCCATCCATGTGTTTCCAGGCACAGTGTCAAGTGCCTGTCTACTCAATTTCAGCACAGCTGCTGATATGAGACTGATTTCTGTGAATTACAGCATGAATGCTCACCACTAAATAGTAAGACAGTTGCCTTCGTTATTTCATGGTTTGGGAAAGCTTAAGACTATGAAAGTAAAGTTGCATATTAATGAGGATGTCTGTCCTGTTGCTCAGAGACATAGACAAATTGCTTTTCATTTACAAGAAGCTGTCGAAAAAGAACTTGAAGCATTACTTAAGCATGAGCATGAAGGCTGGGATTATACCTACCCCCTTTACGTCGACATCCTAATTATCGGAAGGAAGACCAAACTGGAAGGATCTTCCTGATTAGGAAGTTTCCTATTACACTATCGACCTTGGTGAAACAGAGTTTCTCCAGAAACGTTGACACAACTGAAAGGACAGTCTCAGACAAAAGCGCCAAAGAGTCTTCTGGTCGCTTTTTCGTTATCGTCTAAATAAGCATCTAGATGTCCTTGTATATACCAATAACCTTCCATATAATTTCTGTAAAATTTTGTAGTCACTTGATTGTCACTTTTTCTTGATGTTTTGGTTATGGTTTCTTAACCTGGAGCTTTTTAGCACCTATTCCTCTACAAACACTTACCACTAAAATCCATATGCGCCATTGTACATATGTATAGCTATTGTATCTAATGTTTGTGAAAATAATAGAAAAATAATTACTCAGTTCGGCTGAATTGAGTGTTATGACAGTTTGGATATGGCCATAAAATAATTTCCCAACTCTGGTTTTAATAGATAAATACTGTTCTATAATTCTATAACTTTTTCTTTAATTACACACATTTTTTTTTGCGAAAATATAAAAACGCTGTTGTAAATGAGGTCCATGTGGACATTTGTAAGAAGGTAATGCTTCATACCCAGTTTGCAGTGACATAAGGGTTACTCTTGTTGTTGTCTAAAATATGATACAGCCGAGCAGCTCAAAAAACACGTGAGACTAGAGAAGACAGTAAATGTGAAAACAAAAATCTAATGCTATGTGAACGCGTATGGGTGTGTGTCTTTGTGTCTGAGTACGCATTTGTGTGTGCATGCAGGTTAGAATGCATGTGTGTGTGTGGAAAATAGCACATGTGCATGTGTATTGTATATAAAGACCTTAGGCAGCCTATACATGTGTATGTGTGTGCATCTGTGAGTGATGGAGTGTATTGGTGTGTGCAAGTATCTATATGAGTGGGTATTTATATATGCAAGCATTAATATTTTGTCATCTGCTACTGGCATTTTAGTGGTACAAAAGGGGTTGGTGATGGACGGAGCCTCTGAATCAATCAGACACTCACACCCAGTCAAGAGATCTGGGTTTAATCCATCAGCGTTCTTTAGCCCACTCTGCCACCCCAGTTCAGACATGGCTATATGCAAATCAGTCTGACCCTGTGCCTCATGGGAACAGTGCAGCCCGAACTGCCAAGCCATGTCTTCCCTGGACCGGAAACAAGCTTCCGAGGACCGGTTTCTGTCATTCCAGCCTTCTTCAGCCCGGCTTGCTTGAATCCAGTGGCAAAGTGAGCAAGGGACTCACGTCTGAGTATACCCTGCCACACTTATGGCGGCCAAAAGCGGTACAAAAGGGGTTGGTGATGGACGGAGCCTCTGAATCAATCAGACACTCACACCCAGTCAAGAGATCTGGGTTTAATCCATCACCGTTCTTTAGCCCACTCTGCCACCCCAGTTCAGACATGGCTATATGCAAATCAGTCTGACCCTGTGCCTCATGGGAACAGTGCAGCCCGAACTGCCAAGCCATGTCTTCCCTGGACCAGAAACAAGCTTCCGAGGACCGGTTTCTGGCATTCCAGCCTTCTTCAGCCCGGCTTGCTTGAATCCAGTGGCAAAGTGAGCAAGGGACTCACGTCTGAGTATACCCTGCCACACTTATGGCGGCCAAAAGCGGTACAAAAGGGGTTGGTGATGGACGGAGCCTCTGAATCAATCAGACACTCACACCCAGTCAAGAGATGTGGGTTTAATCCATCACCGTTCTTTAGCCCACTCTGCCACCCCAGTTCAGACATGGCTATATGCAAATCAGTCTGACCCTGTGCCTCATGGGAACAGTGCAGCCCGAACTGCCAAGCCATGTCTTCCCTGGACCGGAAACAAGCTTCCGAGGACCGGTTTCTGGCATTCCAGCCTTCTTCAGCCCGGCTTGCTTGAATCCAGTGGCAAAGTGAGGAAGGGACTCACGTCTGAGTATACCCTGCCACACTTATGGCGGCCAAAAGCGGTACAAAAGGGGTTGGTGATGGCCGGAGCCTCTGAATCAATCAGACACTCACACCCAGTCAAGAGATCTGGGTTTAATCCATCACCGTTCTTTAGCCCACTCTGCCACCCCAGTAGGGGTGTATGTCTTTGTGTCTGAGTACGTATTTGTGTGTGCATGCAGGTTAGAATGCATGTGTGTGTGTGTGGAAAATAGCACATGTGCATGTGCATTGTATATAAAGACCTTAGGCAGCCTATAAACGTATGTATGTATGTACATCTGAGGGTGATGGAGTGTATTGGTGTGTGCAAGTATCTATATGAGTGGGTATTTATATATGCAAGCATTAATGTTTTGTCATCTGCTACTGGCATTTTAGTGGCAGTTCGTGGCATTTTTGCACCATCAATGACAGGATGATGCCCACCCAAGCGCTTGTGGCAACATGCTGGCCCTTGCATATAGACTGTAATTCTTGGCATATTGGACCATTCACAGACGGAGGTGCCCACCGGTGGTAATACACTGACCCTGGCTTACTGGTAGTAATCCTTAGCATATAGGTCCCATCAATATATTTTTCTGTGACAGTAGTACCAGACTAGTTGATGGAACAATAAAATGATGTTTGGCACTAAGCCTGTATTTTCTAACAATGAAAAGGTGATGTTTAATGACAAGAACTGTGTTTTCTCAGTAAAATAATAATCTTTTGTTTAGAGAAATAGTGTTCCTTTTTCCAAAATGTAAAGCCTATGCAAACTGTGTATTTTTGTAATATGGCAAGCTGTTTGTGGACAACATTATTGCATTTTCAAATACAATCTCAGTGATAATCACTACTGCTGTCTGAGACACTAGCCTGTCTAATTGGCTTAGTCTTGTCCACTTCCTGATCCTGTAACAAGAGTATGATGCCATTTGATTCAATATTGGTCTATAGCACAGAAGATCCATCTCCCATCAGAGCTCGCATGGTGCACAGTAGTACTGACGAATCAGGGGACTGGAGGATAAGGTTAGTAGTCTTGGCAGTTTTCACAGCACTTAATTCATTTCACAATTTGGTACCTTTTCTTGGTTTGGTTAAAACTCGTTTATTTGTTTTGGAGATATGAGATAAAATGTATAGTTCTCCTGCGCTTGACAACATTTGTCTATTTTCCACAAGGATACGAAAAGCTCTTCGTTTACCCGGCTGCTCTGGGGTTTTAGAAGGTAGGATGGGGGGTGAGGTGGAAGAGGGCCCTCCCTGTCCATAGCATAATAAAGTGCTTCCTTATAGCTGGTGCGCAGGATGCGCTTACCAAAAAGACTTGGTTTACCTGGCTGCACTATGGCTGCAGAGAGGAGAAGGACTTAGGCTCTTCCCTGATGACACCACTGTAAATGACTCCTTTACAGTCACTCTGCGGGACACACAGACCAAAATGGACTTCATTTAACATGCTGCTCTGGGGCTGCAGAAGGGGGGAGGAGGTGACTGAGTCCCACCAAAATATAAAGTGCCCCTTTGCAGGTGTTGCACTGGGCGAACTGGGGTGGCACCTGGGCAAAGACCGGACTAAGACGGGATCTGTCTATGACCAACAGAGCCCAGAAAAGGCTGGGTTGGGCCATCCCCTAGGCTGCTGCACTCCACATTTGGAGATCTCTTAATTGGGCACTATCGGAAAGAGAAATGCAGGCGTCCCAACACATCCTTGTAAAAGGCTCCCAATTTCCCCATCTATCGCCAATTATTTAGCTAATGTTATAATTTCCATTAACAACGAAATATAGCCAGTAGAAAAAAGATTTAAAGGGCACTCAGTGAGCCCTTTCGGGAACCCTGTCTACATCACTAAATAATATACATCATATTCAGGTTCAGGTTGATATGACATCAGCGACTGAAGATATCGAGGCTAACATTAACCCCTGTGTCCATACCCGCTCACTGACAATTGATGCAGTTATCTCTCAGTCATTAGTCCACTGTCCCACTGTCCTATGTGCAATCCCCTTCCAAGTTCTCAGTCTCTTGTGCTCAAACGTTGCTTGGGACCTTCTTATATGGTCCTGGAATGGCTCCATTTAAAACGCTGTCGCTTGCAGATCGCACAGAAATACTCAATTCCCTTAAAGGACCTTCTTAAGAAGATGATATCTTACCCTCTTCCTTCGTCAAAGCTCTCTTAGGAGATGCTCTCACACCTTCTCTCCATTTTCAATGCCTTCTTCACTCAAGACATCTCCCAGAAACACTCAAGAAAGGCCACATCCTCCCACTTCTAAAGAAATCTACACTAGGCAATGATGACCTTGCCTAAAACTCAGCAAGATCTCTGAAAGAGTAGTCTGCATTCAACTCCATTTCCACATTAAGTTCAACCATCTCTTGTGTGACTACCAATTTGTTTCCAATTCAGGCTGTAGCATGGAGACAGCTATGTTACACATGATTGATGAAGCCCCTTGACAACGGATGAAGATAAAATCAGCCCCCTGATATTGCTGTACCTCTCATCTTCCTACGACATCATTGAACCTCTCACACTCATTCGCACCCTGAAGAGTCTAATGGGATTCACTGGCATCTTCCTTCAGTAGTTCTCTTGCGACCTTTCCTTCCGATGTCAGTTTATTCAGATGGGTGCATCCAGGTGGCAGAAGATCTGTTGCACTTGTGGATTCCATAGGGTTACATACAGTGATCCTCTACTCGCAGCTCCTTGGAACGCTATTCACTGATAAAAGCATTGAAATACATTACTGTGCTGACAGCAGACTACTTTACTTGAAAGTCACCTATGTTACAGACATCCAATGCCGTAACGCTGAATGCACCTTATCCAGACCGGGATGTCCAGCATCTACCTGAATTTCATCCTCACCATGGCAGAATTCCTGTTTTTTGTCAAGACGAGAAGCGATCAATAGTATAAACTTGACTCAGTGACATGAACCTTGATGCCTTTGAACCCTATCTTTCACCCAACTCCGACTTTTATTATGGGCCCAAATTGAAATAAATCCTGGATTGGAAAAAAGAGGAGGGTGGATGCAAACCATTTGCTTCTATGGTTTATTATGTAGAAATTCGTTGAATGTACTATTTGCATACATTTGGTACAACTTTCAAAGGGGCCCTAGCAAGCGGCTATATGTTTCCACACCAACAGCCTCATGTTTTTCACTATATTTAGAAGCTAGGGAAAGAATGCCAGAATGACTGCTAGGGCAATGTGCTTCTCAGCAGCTGTCCTACTGCTATGTTCTTGTCCTTCTGTCTGCTTAAAGCCTGAGCGATGCCATTCCTTGTTTCAAAAGACAGTGGGATCGGGAACTCTGCACCGGGCAAAACTATGCTTTACCTTCTCAAGAAATCTTCAAACTCTCTTGAGAAGTGACATCTTGGTGGCACTTTAGAAGAAGTGTTATGGTGTTCGCTGTGTATTTCTGGGCTGCAGAATTCTGCTTTTAGTAAAAAAAACAAATCGCCGTATTTTACAGAAAACATACGAGAAAATAAAGTAACTTTATATGGACCATTGACAAATTTGGCTCTCACTGCTGGTAATCATGCACTGATTGATGATTGCACTTAATAATGTATTGGCCTAATCGAGAGGCAGAAAATCGATGTGCTTGATTGATCTTATGGGGTGCCACTGAATAATGACTGACTTAAAAAATGCATTTCATTATGCTGAGGAACACATGCTGGGCTCTGATTTACAAATATTTACATGTTTGCAGTTGGGGTTTGCCCATTTCCGAAGTAGTTTACAAATGTATATGCTCCAAGTACAGGGCAGATGAAATCCAGTACCATCAACTAAGTGTCCTGCAAAACAGCATTTATGCTGAGAAAAGAAATTCTACCATGCAGGGAAGTGACCTACAAAGGAGAAAAGAATTCACATGCCAAGAATAGTAATTATGTGGCAAAACATGATGTCCAATGACAAAAAGAGCTCTTGGAGCCTAAGTTTCAACAAATGCACCTGCTTCATGAGATTAACTACCACAAACCTATTTATGTAAGCAGCTATATTAACACGACTGGACTATGGGAAACTGTTTACATCGTGATCTTCACAATGACTTATTTGCCGAGCTGTAACTATACAGAATAGGGCTGCCAGACTTACCTTTTGCTTTACAGGCAGAAATGATGGGCCATATTACAAAACGGTTTGGACTGGCACTATTGTATGTCCTTGGGGGCAAGACCTTTTACCACCATAAGATTAATACAGGATTCTGGAGGTGGTACTATGTGGCAAGCCAATGTATGCATTTTTGTTTTGCGGTATTATGTCTCGGTGATGTGTTCTGTTTTTATGCTTCTGTGTGTTTGTGCTATATTATTTCAATGTGAATTTGTTGCATGGTACGGCAATTGTTATATTTCTTCCTGTCTTGGCTGTTTTGCTGTAATGTACCCTGTTATGTTTTAATTGTGTCGGTATGTTGCATTGTGTAAGTTATTGTATTATGTTCTGTTTACTTTAGCTAGCTAGCTTTCCAGATAAAAGCAGCACATGCCTTGACAGTTGTTGTAACAAACAACCCTTTACTGCTGTCTAGGGTGATAAAATAGCACTGCTCCAGCTTTTCAACTACTTAAGAGTAAGACACCAGTCAGGCCAACACTGTGGCACAGACTGACTGAGCGCTCACAGTGAGCTCTTTATGTGATGCATCTCCAAGGGTTCTCTTTATGTGACATAGACAGTGCCTCCCACTATCTCACTGCTTTTTGCTGGTTGCAAAAATAATCACTTTTAAATGTACATTTGCCACCGGGCTACTCATAAATTTGGACTGATACTTCTACATTGTTGTTTCTCCCAGTATTTTGTTGATGCTACCTCTGCTACAGTTCAGAAGAACTTTTCACCCAATGACTGTTAAAAGCAGGGCTGGACTGGGAGCGGTAACTGGCCATGGCCACAGGTGGTGGGGGTGGAGTTGACAGGGGGGGCTTAGGGGGCCGCGTGTGTAAAACACGTTGCTTTTGTTACAGGGGGCCGATACTACAAAACTGGCACTCAGTAACATAAACGCCCCCCCCCCCCAAGTCAAAAACCGCGCCCCCCCCCCCTTTAGAGGCCCACCGGTGAATCGCCCTGTGCCTGCTATGGCCTGTCTGGCCCTGGTTAAAAGAGATGCGGCAGGCGGTACCTCTTCCTTACGGTGGAAAGCTACAACTGTCTCCTTCTAAATCCAAGCTCCAGCACTAATAACTTTACATTCTGAGATCTCTTAATGATGTATCTCTTCACTTCTGTCATGTAATACAATATGGTTACTATGTTTCTCTTCCCTCTTCCTCCCCGTCCTCTGAGATACCCCGCAGAGTCACATTGTGCTACATAATACCATTGATCATCTAAATAACAAATTCCATTTATTTTGTTTTGTGTATTTTAAATAGCACGAGCCTTTCTTCAAGGAGGTGTGGACCGTTTTACAAAGAACAGTTGTATTGTAGCAGGCGCATCTTAACCAAGAAGAGCTGTGCATTGAACACTGTGTGTGAGATCCAGTTGAGACATGATTACAAAAATCATGATTTGAAAATGTGCAATTAATAGTGTGGTTACTAAACCTGTGTCACATTTTGATGTATCAAATTGTATTTTCAAATAAATAAAAACATTCTAATATGGTCGCCTCATTTTTGCAGATACAAACAGTGGCCAGTTTCTTTATTTTAAGGAAAAGCATTCCAAGATGGCTGCTGAATATCCCCATACACACAATGTGGCCATCTGGAGAAAAAAGATATTTGCAAAGCCAATTGGTTTCACTAGCAAGACCGTTTCGATTTGTGAATACCTGTTTTGTTTTTGTCACTGTTTTCATAACTCCTGAGAGGAGGGTTAGCATGCACAGTGCTAACTCTCACCCTGTTTGATATGCTGCTAAGGAAAAGAAAAGCATAAATTAGAATACATTTGCCAGTGAGGGAGGTCTCCAATAGTTTCACGTCAATTAAGAGTCAGGGATGTTGAGTCAGATATACCAAGGTGGGATGTCAGAGCATGCTTATGGTTCCATCCTTTTCAACAAATAAAAACACTTGGGGCCTGATTCACAAAGGTAAATCTATACTTTTGTATAAGTTTAATTTTAACTTTTGATTAAGTTAACTATTTGTTGGTATTCACAAACTACAAGTTTGATTTTACTCATGGTAAGGCTCTGCAGTCGAGGTGGAGAACTCTGCACATAAGAAGATAGGACTGGCCTATGTATCAAATGCTAATTTCTCCAATGTGTAACACATTTAAAAGTTGATACTCAACAGCTATAGCCTACTAACTACAGTTTAGACAGTTTGCAACATGTTGTTAGAATAATTGCTTATTAGTAGTTTTTTTTATAAACTTCTTTTTATTAAACAAGTGTCAGTGTCAGTAAACAGGTTACATGGGCAATGGTTAAAAAATATGAGTTTCTCATCAGTTTTCACAACATTCGACATATGGATATGTGGGAACAGTCTAGGATATATGTGAATTTCACTGTTCCACCACCCCGTCCTCTTCTAACTGGCTGTTACTTCCCAATTCCCCCTGTACTCATCCTACGGCTGCCAGACTTTCTCCCATTTTTTGGGGCAACCCCAACTCTCGTAGATTGTCTTTTCGGCACCCACAGCACCAGTCCATATATCTCTTCCATTGTGACACTTTCGGCGGTTGAATAGCCCCCCAGGCCCCAGGCCCCAGTACATTTCTCTTGGCCACCATTGCTGCCACCAGTAGCCACAATTTTTGGTTTTTGGGCCACACTTGTTCTCCAAAGATGTGTAGCACGTGCCACCTTGCGTCCATGGGGACTTCCTGTTCGATTACCTCTGACATAATCCGAGTCACCTTCCTCCAATATCTCTGTATAATCGGGCATTCCCACAGAATATGGTAGCAGGTACCCCTCTGACTACACCCCCTCTGACACGCCTCTGTTAATATGCGCCCCAACTTAAACATTAGTGTGCTGGTGTAGTATGACCTGTGCAGGATTCTCAGCTGGACCAGTCGAAATCTTGCCCGAATCACCACTTCCCTGGGACTCTGCACCGCCTCTGCCCAGTCATCATCCTCCAACAGGCCCACAGACTCCCAGGCCTCCCGCATCTTTGTGGGTAAGTCTGGGGAATTATTAATTACCTTCTTGTATGTGCATGACAGTGCTTTCTCTGGAATTGGCTCTAATACTAATCTGTCTTCTAGTGGGTTATTTTCAGGGATCTGATCCCCATCTTTGAGGTGTCTGTTCAGCGCATGTTTCAGTTATAGATATCTGTAGTGTTCTGTGTGCACCAATCGATATTCTTGCTGTAATTCTGGGACTGAAAGCACCGCCTGCCTTCTCCACACATCCCCTAAGCATACAATATCCATTAATTTCGGTTTAGCAAAGCCCTGCAGTCTACCTACTTCCCGGAGCATTTCGCTGTGCCACAGAGGTGTCTGTTCCGTCAACCGGTTAGCCCAACCCAGAAATCGAGTTGCTATTGACAACACTGTCAGTACTAATTGAGTATGCAGGGGCATGCATCCTTGTCTTCCTCGCCCGTACAGTGCCCCTAAATAGCCATTAGCCCCCATCGCCCAGTGGTCCACCCAGTACGCCGGGTCATTTCTATCCGCGAATACCCAATCATTAATGACCATTAAGCACGAGGACCAGTAATACTTTCGATGATCTGGAATGGCCAGACCACCCTCATATACTCTCTTTTGTAGCTTAGTCAGTGCGATCCGAGCACTCCAGCCATCCCACCACAACGTTCTCAGTTCACTATATAAATAATTTGTACGGTATTTGACGGGGTGTTTTGTAGGACGTATAATATTCTTGGCTGGGACAGCAAGAGAACTGCTCTGCCCATAAGGGATATTGGTAGCGTCCTCCAGTGAGCTACATCTCTCCTCAAGCGTTCCAATTGTGGCTGTAGATTCCCTGCCAAAAATGCTGAATCTGTTCTATCTGTATACCCAGGTATATAAAACTCTCCTTGACCTGCAGTTTGGAATCTGCACCCAATAGTGGTGGCGGCCCATTCAATAGCATGAATAGGAGGGACTTGTCCCAGTTGATCTGGTATCAGAATACCCCTCAAAGAGCTTAAAAATCTGTAGTAGGTTGATTGTGAACCGTGGTCTCGTGGCATTCAAGAGGACATCGTCTGCATGTAACAATATTGTCTCTTCCCACTAATCTCCTCCATTTATGCCCGATATCACTGGGTCCCCCCTCACCCACGCCGCGAGCAGTTCAAGCGCAAGTGCAAATAAAATCAGAGATAAAGGGCACCCCTGTCTCGTACCCTTTCTGAGAGCACAGGAGCGGGACACCGAACCATTAACTCAAACTCTGGCCATGGGCTGTGTGTACAACAACTTAATCCATGAGCAGAATTGGGGCCCGAACGCAAACTGCTTCAGGACTCTGAAGAGGTATTGCCACTCTATGACATATGGGCGTCCAGTGACAGTAACGCTGCCTCCACCTCCGGGGTTGGCCTTTACCAGGTGCATCACCCCATAGAGCCGACAAAGGTTGAGCCTGGTACTACGGCGGGGCATATAGCCCGATTGGTCTGGTTGTATCAGTGTCGTAATTGGTGCCAAAAGTCTGTTCCCTAGGACCTTGGCTAATATCTTAACCTCTAAATTTAACAGGGATATCGGCCGATATGAACTACATTGGTCCGCTGGCTTACCTTTCTTGGGGATTACCACAATGGTTGCCGTCCGTTGGTCAAGCGGTAAGTACCCACGTTCTCTCGCCTCGTTGAACATTGCTAAGAGATATGGGGCCACAGTGTTGGCCGTGCATTTGAAAAGTTCTGCTGGCAGACCTGTCCTGGTGCCTTCCCTGTTATGTTATGTTATATTGTGTCTTTTATAGCGCTCGGCTACTCAAAAGAGTGTCCCGGCACTTTATTGACAACCTAGGAAGACAAACACAACACAACAGATAAAAGAAGGCAGGGTCAGCAGAACATAAAAGAGACTAGGAAGCAAAAAGCCAGGTTTTCAGGCCCTTCCTGAAAGCCAGCAGATTTGAGGTGCTACGTAAGGTCAGGGGCAGAGTGTTCCAAAGCTGACGGGCCCGGAGCATGATAGAGCGACCTCCAATGCGGGCCCTCCTCACACGTGGAACAATGGCCAGAAATTTCGACTCTGACCTCAAAGAGCGAGCAGGACGATAAGAGGCTAGCCTCTTCTGAAGATATTTAGCCCCCGTGGCATAGAAAGCCTTGTGGGCAAGGGTTAGGGCTTTAAAAACTATCCGCTGTCAGATAGGCAGCCAATGAAGCGACTGCAACAGGCCAGAAACTTTAACTCGCCTATGCAGGTCAAAAATGGCCCGTGCTGCAGCGTTCTGGACCACCTGCATCCGTTGCAAGAGATATTCGGGCAGGCCAAGATATAGGACGTTGGATCCCTGACTGTAAATCCTGTATGGGGGCCTACTATTTCTGTGTAAAATCAGTAAGGACTAGCCTATTTGTGAATTTGCATAGACTCAAGACTGCAAGACAGGGTACAAACCCTTTTGTTTGTTCATGAAGCCCTCACCCACCAACCTGGTTGGTGGCATGCTTCATCATCGGGCCCACCCAGTGACACCGAGTGTGTCCCGGGTGTGCTTCGATGCCTGAATACAGCGGAGCAGGTATGTTTCTGAGTGTGCAGTGTAGTGACGTGAAGGTGAAAGTTTAAAAGCTATACAGTGATCCCCTTACCCGAGGGTAAATTATATTTTAATAACTGGGTCACTGTTAGCGTTAAAAAAGGCTGATGGATGTTATAGGTGTGTTAATTAGGGTCTCCTACATCCAGGTGTGGTCTACATGTTTCAGCCAGGCCTTTATGATTAAAAATGGCTTTCCTCAGGACCAAAGTGTGTAGGTGCAGATTACTTAAGTTTAAGTGATTGTGTAATTTTGAAAATGTGTAGCACTCGCTAAAGTGCTTTACATGTGTGAGGGGGATTCCCTCTTAGAGCATTAGTTGGCTTGTTGCCAAATTAGCCCCATGGAGTGGTCCGGCAGAGGAGTGGATTGAAACTTTCGGTCAGTGTCTGCGTTGAACCTCTTGTTGTCTCTGCGTCCGACGGATACTTATGTATCTGATTATGGTTGGTTGGTTGATAGCTTTATTTCAATATGCAAATATCATAAAAGCAATACAAAAAATAATGTATAAAACAGCACATCGTAAGAGACTGTACATTAAAAAGCAGAACAGTAAAAACTTGCAGTTGATCAGAAATAAATTAGTTAAAAATGGATTAAATTGATATGGACAGTCTTTTTTAAGCGAATCAACCACGCCCATTTTAAAAATTTGGATACAGCGAAAACTATGGGAGAGGATGTATCAGTTAATAAAATCCGTAAGGCCACCATATACTGGCGAGTTCCCAGTTGTCTACATAGAGGTTTGAGCCAATGAGTTCTTGGGCGGATGTAATCGGGACATTCAAAAAAGAAGTGAGCCACAGTTTCGGGCCTAGTTATACATAGGGCGCAGTGGGGCAATGCCTGCGCAGGCATATTCCATCTAGAGATGAGGTCTGCTAGTGGTAAAGTGCCTAGTCTAAATTTAATGTAGAGTGCCCGGTCCGCGGAGATTGTAATTATGTCCAGGTAAGGCTCAAAGGCAACAACGTCTTTTATTTTCAAGTAAGCTGCGGTGGAGTTGCAGTGTCGCGGGTTGCTGATAAGCTGGGCAGAGACCCATTCCCAGTATAGTTTTTTTAGGGTCGCCTTCGGTGGAGCAGAATGTGTGGACCAGCAAGTCCCCAGACCTAGGTCTCCCAGGAGGTTTTTAATGTCCCTGAGCCACTTAATCCTGTGCCAGCCACCCAATCCCATCACCTCTGACAGCCCGTCCGCATATGTTTTTAGTTCGGGAACCCTCCAGAGGCGAGCCCAGAGGAGAAGAGGCTGGAGACGAGCCTGGTCCTTAATTGATTTACAGCCCACGTCCAGAAGCACCGGAACTGTTGGAGTGCTCTTCGGGATGGCCAAAAGGTCCTTCAGGAATTTGTTCTCAGCCTTGGTCAAAATCTCCATGTTACCAAGGCCCCATAGCTCAGCCCCATAGAGAGATGCCGATACAACTCTGGCTTTGTATATGTCAATTACTGGAGCTACACATTGTTTAGATGAGTTATGGTACTCCTTCAACAAAGCTCCCCCCACCCTTTTATGGCTGATGGTCATTTTGTTGATATGGGGTGTCCAGCTCATGACATCGCTCATGCGAATCCCCAGATAGTCAAATTCTGAGACTCTCTCCAGGGGAACAGAATTCAGTATTGGAGGGCGGCCAAGCTTACTGGGGGGGGTGCATGATTATATATTTGGTTTTGTCCACATTGATGACAAATACTCTTTTTGTGCAAAAGTCCTGAAAGCGGTTCAAAAGCTTCTGGAGGCCCTGGGGAGTCTTGGAGATAAGGAGGGTGTGGTCGGCAAACAACAGGGTTGGAATCCTCATGCCCCCTAGTGAGGGTGCGTCTGCAGGTTCTTCTAGCAGGTGCTCTACCACACCATTCACGTACAGGGAAAATAGGGTGGGAGCTAGTACGCAACCCTGCCGGACACCCCTAACAACCGGGATCCTGTCGGTCTTTTCCCCGTTCTGTCCCCATTGTACCTGGGCATAGTTGGCATTGTGTAATTTGATGAGGAGCATAAGAATGTAGGGGGGCATCCCGAGGCCATACAAAACCCTCCAGAGTTCCTCCCTAGGAACCAGGTCAAAGGCAGTCTTCAGGTCTATAAAGGACAAATAAAGACTGCCTTTGCCCAGTTCCACCACTTTCCAGTGAAGTAGCAAGAGTCTAAAGACTTGCTCAACAGTTCCTGTACCGGAACGGAAACCTGCTTGCAGGTCGGACAATATGTGATTTTCATCCACCCAATGTAGAATCCTCCCCAAAATTGCTTTTCCCGCCACCTTCTGGGTTGAGTCAATGAGGCTTATTGGCCTATAATTCCCCGGGTGGTTCCGACAGCCCTTTTTAAAAATTGGGACTACCTCTGCCCCTCTCCAAGACTCATGGACAGGGCCTCCCGCTAAGATAGCATTCAGGAGGGCAGAGATCAACATTCCCCATTCGCCCGGATAGGCTCGAAGAAGGTCCCCTGGCAACCCATCCGGACCAGCTGCTTTTAGTGGTGTTAGAGATTTAATTAGATTCGTGATTATAATTGTACTCTGACTTTCCTGAAATAAAAAAAAATAATAAAAAAAAGATAGTGATATTGGCCTACTATTTCCTCCATCGTTATGTCGCACTCGATATGCTCTCTATCTTCTTCCGACAGCACTGGCAGTCGCATTTCCTCCAGCAGCTCACAACAGTCTGTGGCTGGCCTAAAAGGGTTTGTTTAATAAAATTCCTCATAATAGTCGGCGCATACTCGTGCCAAGTCTTCCCCCGCTGAATGCACACTACCGCTTTTGTCCAAAATATTTCCGCAACCCAACTCCTCTCCCTGTCTCGTTTTTCTAGCCAGGCAATCATTTTATTAGCTTTGTCCCCCAGATCATATACTCTTTTCTGAGTTGCCAGTGCAGCCGATCTTGCAGCGTTATTTGCCAACTCTTGTGGCTCATTCTTCCGAAGGTCAAACTGATGAGCAAGGTCCTTAGCCTTACTCCCACCCTCCAGAAAGGTGGCCTCCATCTACATTATTGTCGCCTCTAACCTATCCCATCTCAGTTTCTTTTCTTTGTTTGCTCCTTATATACAGGCTTGGACATGCCCCCTCATAGCAGGTTTATATGTCTGCTTGCCGATGGGCAACATGGAGCCCATGGAGCCCATCGGCAAGCACACATATAAAATCAACTACCCATCCACACTCACCAAAAAAGCCGCTAAACGCTTCAAACACAACTTCCTGAGGTCCCACCCTGAAACCCCCTTTGTCGACACCTACTTCTCACCGGTCAATGGATCCCTGAACATCGATATCATCTTCCACACCACTCGCAGAGCTCAATGGAGAAAGACGTTCCTCACCTTACTCACTGTCTCCACCACCAGGAAATCCGCTCATGGCATAAATCTCTCCATCACACCATCCCAACTCTTCCTAGGCAGAACCACCATTACTATCTACAATAACGGGATTGTCCTAATTCAATCCACAGACAGGAACCTGGATCTACTAGACAACCTGTTCCCCACTGTCAAAGAGCACCTCTCCTCTCCTCGGACTTCCACTCACATCCCCTCCAGTAATATCACCCCTGACCTCACAGCCACCACCCACAACCCTTCTATCCTAGCTCAGCACCAGAACGACACGCACCTCACCTCTTCCCCCATCACACTAGTCATTCACCCACCTGCTGTAATCACCCCACACTCCTCAATCACAGACACAAATCCCTCCCCCTCATACACCAGCCACCCCCCCCACCTCCAACCCAGGGACCCGCACTCATACCACCCCCACTCCCTCCAACCTTGGGACCCGCACTCATACCACTCCCACTCCTCTCCCCCCTGACATCGCAGCCCCCACCCACAATCCCCCTAACCTAGTTCAGCAACAGAACAACACTTTATCCCCTCCCACTCTCAGTCCTCACTACCACCCTCTAACTAACCACGCAGAGCACTCCACATCTATTAACTTAACTCCCCCTCCCCACAACAGTACCATCACCAATCCCATTTCCCCTCCCACTCTCAGCCCCCACTACCCTACCTGCTCCCCCATCACCACTAACTTACACTCAACCCCCACCCGGCTCTCTCCGCCTGCCACCAACGCCCTCATCTACACCACCAACCTCCTCCCTACTTCATCCACACCCATCCCTCCAAAACCCTCCCTCCTCTCTAACACCACCCAGTACACCGATACCACAGAGCCCTGCTCGAACACCAACCCACCCCCCCACCCGCACGCTCATTTTCAGGTCAGTCACGCACCCTTGATGCCCATCCCCAACACCAAGTCCTATCCCACACTGGACAAGATTATGTCCACCCTCCTCCAGCTCAAAAAAGACATTCACCCCATCTCAAATGCACTCTCCTCAACTGCAGATCGGCCTCTAGACACTCCTCCGCCATCGCTGATCTCATCTTAACATTGGACCTTGACCTAATCATTTTAACTGAAACCTGGCTAACCAAATCTTCTACCCCTATAATGGACATTCTGGTTCCTCCCAACTACCACATCATCAGACTTGACAGGTCTGGCAAGATAGGTGGTGGAATCGCATGCATATACAGGAACAACCTTTCTGTTCTGAAAGTCACCGCACCTTCCCTACCCTCCCCAACCTCCTGTGAATACATCTGCCTCGATATTATCAGTGAGGGCAAACCGATATGCTCTCTTCACAGCATTTACCACCCACCCAGGGACAACCTCACCTTCGCCCAACAAATCATGGATATGATCTCAACCAATTCCGGACGACAGCTCACCCAAATATACCTTGGTGACTTCAACCTCCACTGGAACGATCACAATGATGCGGTGGTAAATAGTCTTAAAAATTTCCTCAACGCACTTGACCTCAAACAAATATGCAACAGGCCGACCCACGAGAAAGGCTCTATCCTCGACCTTATCATAACCAAAGAGGACGCTATCCAACTTGAGTCTATCCAACCCTGTGACTGGTCAGATCATCATATTGTCACTTTCTACATCAATGAAAAGGTCAAATTCAACACGATGCATCCCTCCAAGCCCAAAGTATGGAAAAGAGACCTGAAAAAATTCAACCCAAACTCCCTACCCCCTAGCAGCTGTGACCTCCTACGCCCTCCTACCGGCGCCACGGACGTCCAATCCTTGACGGACAACTATCTCAACGCCATGACTTCAATAATTAATGAGGCTGCACCATTGCAGCTAAAAAGAGCCTCTGCTAAAATCTCCAATCCATGGTACGACGGGAGTCTCAATGAGGATAGACGAGCCATGCGAATGGCAGAGCGCACTTGGAGATCAGCTCCCTCGGCACTGAACCTAAAAACCCTGAAGGAAAAGAGAAACGCCTACTTCAGGAAAATAAAGCGCTCAAAATCAGACTTCTTCAGCCTCCAGCTCGATCAAGCAAAAAACCGCCGAGAAAACTGTTTGAGCTAATCAGAACCCAATCCAAGGAACAACCTCAACCTCTCAGCACTAGGCGCGAAGCACCCTCCTGTGAAGACTTCGCTGCTTTCTTTATCCAAAAAACTGACAACATAAAGAGTGATCTCCTCATTGATGCAAGCCTTTACTCCAAACCCCACTGCATAGCACCCAATGATCCAAAAAACAATGCTACATGGTCATCCTTCGACACCTACTCTGAAGAGGAAATTGGCAAACTGCTCAGCACCCTGAAACCTTCCAATCACCTCACGGACCCCCTCCCTGCTAACGCTGTCAAAGACTTCACCCCTTTGCTCCTTCCACTCTGGACAAAAATTATCAACAGCTCACTTCAACAAGGAATCATCCCTGATTCCCTCAAAGTTGGACAAGTCACACCTTTACTAAAGGAACCTACAGCCGACCCATCTGATCTAAACAATTACCGTCCCATTACCAATTTTCCCACTCTCGCCAAACTCCTGGAAAAATGCGCTCAACTACAATTGACTAAACACATTGATCAGTTTGATCTCCTCAACCCTCATCAATCAGGCTTCCGAGCAGGACACAGTACAGAAACTGCTATGACTCACATAGTAGACAACACCCTTCAAATCCTAGATTAAAATGATACCTGCCTCCTCATCCTTCTTGATCTCTCCTCAGCATTCGACACCGTCAAACATGAGAATTTACTCGAACTTTTAAACACAAGAATGGGTCTATCTGGGACTGTTCTTAAGTGGTTCACTTCCTTCCTTCACAACAGGTCGCAGAAATTCAAGAGCAACAACCTGATGTCCTCGCCAATACCAGTATCGTTAGGCATCCCCCAAGGATCCTCCCTATCCCCAACGTTGTTCAACCTAGTTATGGAACCTCTCACCACCTTGCTACAAGCATCCAATGTACTCTTTCACATGTACGCCGATGACACCCAACTATATCTCAAATTACAATCCCCCAAAGACATTTTACTCCTGAACTCAACGATCAGAAGCACCCAATCCTGGCTTGCCGATAATCATCTCAAACTCAATGCTCTGAAAACAGAGTTCCTTCTGATCTCACCTCCCGCGAAGATCTCTTCCACTCAACTTTGGCTTAAACACCTAACTGCACTCAATGTCCAACCCACCATCGTGGACTCCGCAAAATCTTTAGGCATAACACTCGACACCAATCTCAACATGCAGCAACATATCAGCAAGGCAACTAAGGGAGCGAACTACCAAATCAATACCCTGAGGAGACTTAAACCTTACCTCCCAGCCAAAGACTTCCAAACTGCAGTGCAAGCGCTAGTCATTCCTCGAATAGAATATGGCAGCATCGCTCTCTGCGGTCTCCCTCTAACTACTACTGCACCCCTAAGAGCTTCTCTAAACGCTGCAGCGAGACTCGTCACTGGGTCAAAAAAACACTCGCACATCTCCCCTGACCTGAAATCCCTGAACTGGCTGCCTTTTGAAGCCAGAATACATCTGAAAATCGCCTGCATGACACACAAGGCTGTACACCTGAGCTCACCCGGATACCTCACCCAGAAGCTGACAATCTCTGGCGGCACTAGAAACACTAGAGGTACAAACAATCTGCTGCTAAAACCTCGAAGATTCCGGAAGGAAAAAACTTATAAACGCTCCTTCTCAGAATGGCACCCAGGATCTGGAACTCACTCCCTCCTGAAACCAGGCTCATATCATCCATCACACTCTTTAAGAAAGAAGTAAAAGCTATCCTCATGGCTAAATACACCTGAGCTATTGACGTCGTTTTTTAAAGTCGCTGCACCGATCTGTATTATCTGCTAGATCCCTTCAATTATTTGTTTTACTTGTATTGTTGATTTACCTGACGGTCTATGTTTTCACTCATGTGTAACCCTTGCATTATTGATGTAACTGTTTTACTATGCTCCCTCCTATGCCTACCCCACCCCACTTATTACCTACAATTTTGCCATATCTAATGGCCTGTTATGTGTGCACTGTAAAGCGCTCTGATATCTGCAAAGATCTGGTTCGCGCTATATAAAACCTTCAAAATAAAATAAATAAATAAATAAATAAACACTTCCCAGAGAGTACAGGCCTCCTCTACCGACCCAGCATTTTCGCGAAAATAAAGCTGAGCTCTTTCCCGGACCCCTTGAGCATTATCTTTGTTCTTAAAGAACCATGTGTTCATTCTGGGTAGCGGCATACATTGACGAACCAGACCCCTCACCAATACCTCCACTGGGGAATGGTCCGAGATTCACCGTGGACCTATCTGGCATTGCACACATCCCCTCCTCTGTGGGTCAATATGTGATCTACCTGAGAGTAACTGCCATGGGCAGCCGTGTAGAATGTATATTGGCGAATGCCCGGATTATGCAACCGCGACAGGTCTATTAACCCCATCGCCTCGGTGAATGCGTGCAGCGGCTCCACCCCCCTCTCCCTCACTGACGCAGAGTCCCTATCTATCCTCGGGTCTATAGTGGAGTTCATGTCACCACCCAGCACCAATAGGCCCGGTGGAAGGTTCACCAGCAGGGTGCCTAGCGCTGGAAGTGCCTCGTACCCACCACTGGTGGAATGTAACTGGAGACCATATTGACTGCTTGCCCTCCCAGTTCCGCGTGATGGCTACAAACCTGCCCAGGTGATCCTGCTAAATCCTGTCAATCACTGGGGGAGATTTGACTTCACCAAAATACCCACCCCTCGGGAGCCGGATGTATAACCAGCATGTGCAATCAGCTTATAACCATATCTATCTAAAGCTCGGTATCTATGGCATTTCCTGAAGCAGCGCAATACTTGGGAAGTGTTGATGCACATATTGAAGCATTATGCTCCTCTTAATGCGGCTCCCCAATCCATTTACATTCCAGGATAGATTTTGCAAACTAGTAGCCCCTTGCTGTCCCGCCCGCGGCCCTCCTGGTGGTATCTGTCCTATTCCCTGCCTTGTTACCCACTCGTGTGATGCCATCCCTGCACTAAGTACCCCGTTCTATACCCATCCTGTTGTATTGACCCATTGCTCTGACTGAGTGTTGTGGAAAACTGACACTAAAACTGAAGAAACCTACAAAACTTAACATTCCCCAAACTGCTCTCACCCCTCTCCCTGCTACCATGCTGGTGGGTAAAAAAACTCCCACCCCCAACTCGCAGAGTGCCTGTTGCCCTTCCATTACAATGCATGTTCATAGTGATACATTAAAACTACCATTACAACACATTCCATTATAATGCATACTAATATTATGCATACTATTACAACGCATAATATTTTGTTGGTGTTTTTTACTTACATTTCTTCCTACCTATTTACCTCCATTACTAACCTCACAATGCATTGGAATGGCATGCGTTGTCATGGCATGCATTGGAATGGCGCATGGATTGGAATGGCATGCGATACAAAGTCACCAGCATTGTAAAAGTTGTGTTGTAAAGGCACTACGGTGTAATTCCTGCATTGTAATGGATTTCTCCCATGGAAATTGCACCAAAGTAAACTGTGCTGAGCAGACCACATGTTTATCTTGTCCATTCGCCAAGTTTCTTGTTTTTCACTAAGAAACTTCCAAAGCAGCAGTTTGTTTGTGAAAAAAATAACTAAATAGCCCTATTGAGGAGGTTGTTCTGTCCCTAACCATGGGCGCTATTAAGTGACCTTTCTGCTGAAATCCCCAGGCCTTACTTGGCAGTTCCAGGCAGGGAAATCTAGTGATGGTCACTTCCCTCCAACTAGGGAAAGGTGATCATCACTGTCACTTGATGGCCCTCTGGTGCACAAAGAGTCAGATAAAGGTTTCTGTTCCTGAGCCACCTATGGGCCCACCTTTTGAAACTAGTGTTTCCACCACCTCTGAATGGGACAGGAGCATCACAGATGTGGCTCACAGATCATGGGGAATTATTTGGTACATGCTGCACATCTGGTAAACTTTAAATTTGCCTCTTCTTGTTGTGTTTCCTGCAGTGATTCGTGTCTTTGACAAAATTCCCCCTCCTGAGTTACAGTCTGATTAATAGATAAGTGAAGATGACTGGGGAGGAGTTTGGTGTTAGTATTCTCGACTGACCTATGCATCCTTGTTTTACCTTCTCAGATAGGTTCCAGTTCTGAAGTGAGGATGGAATTGATGCAGTCTGCAGTAGAATTCCTGAATTTGATGTCTTGTTCCACGTGGGTAGGTACTGGGCAAACTGAACGAAGATCTGTTGTTCTCACAAGAAGACTCTAAATATAGTAGAACGCTGTGCCTGCCTTCGTCAGGCCTTCACAGAGATTCCGCTGCCAGCTCTGCATTGTACGCTACAGTGCCACAGGAGGCTGGGGTATTGGCTAGGCTTCAAGGGACGAAGTCTGTCCTGGCAATGCAGCTCATAGGAATAGGTAACCTATGCAATAGAACCTATGGGCATTGGATGTCCCAGGTTGTGAGTCTACGTGGACATTGGGTGACTTAAGCTGCGGGACCCCAAGGGCATTGAGTGACTTGGACTGCGGGGAATGACTGACCTATAGCTGTAAACATTAATGTGTCCTTACTTGGCATGAAGATGGTGGTGTATGGAATGGACAGGTTATGCAACTGTTCCAGATGTATAGTCTAGAGTAATCACTGGTTGAGGTATAAGGGGGATCTAGGGTTGCTGCCAGGCATTGCTGCTACCACTTATTTCTTTGCAAACGTACCCTTCACCTGCCTCCTCTCAATCTGCCATTATTCTTCATTTCCTTTATTTCCCCCTGCTTTCTTTCCTCCACCTCCGATGCATTCACTCTATTGGTCACACCCTGCTACATGGCTGCGTTCTTTGCTCTGCTGAGTGTGTGTGTGAAGGCAGACTGTGGGGTGGGGTTCAGCGTAGTAGTCAGGTTGATCCCAATGACTTTTTCCTTCTCAGTGAAATATATCTTCCTCTTCGGTGGGGTGGTCTGCATTTTTCTGATTTAGACAAACCAAGCTCAATGCATGCATAGGAAAAGGGGACGAGGTCATGGCCCTGCATAGGGTATCTCTATGTGCTTCTGATTATGATTGTGCTGAGGTGTGGCTAGTTACCTGTTTCTCCATTTAGAATGATATGCAGCACATATTAATGTGATTCCGACTTTACAGGGTAAGCGGAGAAAAAGGAGGAAAAACTGCTGTATTGTAACAGTACAGTCAGATTTTCAGATGCATCTCTGTCATCTAACTCATTTGCATCAGTGAAAATGGGCTGGTGGGACGTACACCTACCTCTGTGCGGAAATACACACTTCTTTATGAATTACTATTCCATTGCATTCTATTCTGAATTTATAGATGTCACGAACACAAGATTTCATAGAGTTTTAATCACCTGAGGAGCGAAGGCGGATAGTTGTTCTATTGGTCTTTGATGACGGCCAGTTAGAGTTCATTCTGAGCTCAAAGAGCAGTGAGTTCCAATGCTTGGCCACTGCTACCCAGAAGGCTTTTTCTCCAGTGCAAATCGTTTTGTTTTGGGGCTACACATTCTGAAGTGCTGATGTGTCCTGCAAGCTAAAAAGGAGTGCGGGCTTTAAAATGCTTACAATTGTTAGAAAATTAGTATATTAATCATTGCACAGACAAATAGACTGAAAGGTGACTTAATGAGCCACAGGAAGCCAGTGCTAGCTGGCCAATGCATGCGAAATGTGACCAAACTACTTTGGTGGGCTCAAGTTCTGGTATTTTGCTCACACTGCAAGTACAATAAGAGTCTTGCTGGAAGTCCTGGATATCTGCTATTCACTTCGTCCAGGTTAACTAGTTCCAGAGTGTACAGTCAAAAACATGTGGTGGGACATCTTCAGAGGAAGGAAGAATGCTGACAGGATTCGATTTCACAGAAGACCACGACATTCTGTGAATATGGCTTATAAGGGAAAAAGAATAGCTACTAAAATGGGTACCAGTAATGTAAAAAGGTATGGATGTTGTCATGGATTTTGTGGATCTTAATGCGAATCTCATGAATAAAATTTGATATCCTTTAGGAAGATTAAATAAAGATGAAGTGAACAAATTCATTTCTATTGCTAGAGTGCTTTGAACTAGCCATAATTCCAGATTCAGGACTGGCGGTGAGCTTGCTAAATTCTGTTTTACTCTAACCTGCCACGGCTCTGGGAGGCATATCATGATCCTGTTCCCTGGATACAAACACCAACTGAGAACAACAAGTAAATACTGGAGGTTTATCCTGACAGAGACGGTTTATTGAGGCTGCTTATTCGCACGTCTCCGATTGTGGAGTTCCCGTGGGCTGCTTAAACTTTGGCCCACGCATCCTGGCTATCCATCTGTCTGTTATTTCCTCTCACAGATACGGCACCCGTGAGTATTTATTTTCCTGTTTACTTGTGCTCACTTGGTGTTTTTTGAGCACTTATGTGAAGTAATTCATAGACTGCTTGCATTCTGAATTCTTTTCAAGTCTCCATTCCCCGGGCTATCTTTTGGTCCTGATGAGACCCCCTTATCTCTGGATGGGTCGAATCGAAGTCAACATTGTTTACAAACAAACCTCCTGATATGGCACAACATTGTTGTGTGGAAAGGCAACTATGTGCCTGGTCTAATAGGACTTTAGTGCGTGACTGTCTGCACACCAACATACAGGGCTGGACTGGCCATAGCGGGCACTAGGCGTTTTCCCGGTCGGCCGGAAGGGTGGGGGCCAGTATCAAACGCTGGAGCATTGTATCCCACCAGGACCCCCAGCCCCTCCCCCAGGGCCGGTCCAACTTCATTGCCAGGGCGGGTTCGCGTTCCCAGTCCGGCCCTGCCAACATACCTACGATTCTCAGCACTTGTTTCACCTATAAGTTTGGTTGTGGTGTTGCACACGTGGGGGTCACTTTGCACTTATCATGTTTAAACATTGATTTCATAATTTGATTTATGATGTACTGGAAACCTGCTTCCTAGATTGTCATTATACTATAAGACAGGGGCTACAGTCATTTTTGCTGTTTTTGTCCAATAATTTTGTGCTCTGTGAGTTCTGTCTGAACCATTATCCTTGTTTGTACACCCATTTCCCAGGTTTGCATGGACATTTGGGTTGCGCTTGTTTATTTGTCATTTAGGAATGATTTTAGAGCACGTTGGCAGTAAGCCATAATCTTATTAGATCTCACCGCTGCATTTGACACTGGCTTCCATAACACCCTGCTGTACAGACTGCTAAAGGTAGGAACTTCAGACCATGCGTGAAACCTCTTTGCTTCTTTTCTAAACGATCGTATTTTTCAGGTTTTTGACAGACCATTCTATTCAGATGTGTTTAAATTAATATGTGGGGTGTCTCAGAGATCCTCCCTGAGCTCCTCTCTGTTTAACATATACGTCCGCACACTACCAGACATTGTGCAATCCTTTGGCATAACCATTGTCTCATATGTAGATGATAAACAATTGGCCTCCTTTCCCATGACCTGCCATCTGAATGACTGTCTTGCATGAGTAGCTTAGTGGATGGGCAAAGCTGCTTAAAAGTGAACAGTTATAAAACCAATCTCATGCTGGTGGATACCTTCCTGGGATCACAACCTCAACCAAAACCCCTCAATTAAAAACATAGCTTTCTGGTTTGACGACAAATTGGGTTCTAAGCACATGTCAAGAAACTGGGAGCTTGCTATTTTGGCGGACTGAGAACACTGAGGAAGATTAACTGTACTCTTCCAACTTCTACTTTGAAAACGGCTCAGTATCAAAGCATGGTCTTATATAGGTACCATCCTTGACTAAAAACCATTGTCCACTTAGTATAGTACCTATTTCCACTGTCTGAATTTGCACACAAGCACTTTAACACCCATAGCAGTGTTTTTATGTGAAGAGAAACGGCAGTGCTTCTAATTTGTCGCTGCTATGGTCCCCTATGGTGGCTGTTCCCGATCTCGTCCTGTTACGGCAAACATTTTATTTACCTTTGCACTTCCGTCTTGCACATTGGCTTTTTTCAAAGCACACTTGGGTCCCATGTTTGATTGAAAACCACTGTCCACCATAGCACCTACTATTGCTACTAGAATTTGCACTTAAGCACTTTAATTCCTGTGGTGGTGTTTTTAGGAGAATGGTAATTGGCAGTGCCAAAAATCTGTTGTGGCTTGATCAAGTCATTGCAAGACTTTTTATTTCCTGTCTTGGGCACTTTTTATTTTAAAGCAAAAAAGGGAGACCCCCTCTGAAAAGGATAGTTTCAGGTCATGGAGAAGAGGGGAAAAGCAATAGAACAATATAAAGAAACTCCCTTAGTGACCTATATTTCTTTCACAGATCAGAAATGACATGCAACATGGGATAAGCAGCTATACAATATCAACAATGTGCTTCAAAAAGAGGGAAGACTTTTATAATTTAACATTTTATCATTGTTTATTTTACCTCATTTTTATATTTTACAAAAATATATTTTTTTCTTGACTTATTTTCTCCTTTTTTTAAATGTAAAAATGTTATTCTCAACATTTACATATAGATAAACACAATTTTAGTATACAGAATAGAGTGCAATACAATCTAACATAATTACCCACTGAGTGAAGGATCATACAAGGAATTCATACATACTACAACACCACCATACACTCTTATACCAATTCATACAACATTCACTAATACAGCTACCTGGAAAGTGGGAGGCAAAAGATTGCACTGTCTCCACGACCAATTAGAATGGATGCGTTCAGCAAGATCTGAACACTTTTTGAAGCACATTTTTGGTATGATATAGCTGGTTAGCCCATTATGCATGTCATTTTTGAGCTGTGAAAGAAATATAGATCACGAAGGCAGTTTCTTTATATTGCACTTTTTATTTTAATACACAGGAAGGGCTGAAGGAAAATATAAAGGCCCATAAATATTAGGCTTTATGGTGAAGTAGATCTATGATGTCTTTTTATGCTTTCTTCTAATTTTTTGGTATTGTGTATTGTGCTATGTTTATGGTTTTAATTGACTAATAAACAATATATATATTATATATTACTTAGAAAACAGTAATCAAGGCCATAAGTCAATCGCGCTTGGACTATGAAAATGTCCTGTATATAGGGACCTCTCAAGCCGTTTTAAACAGAATGCACATAATCCTAAACGCTGTGTTCCATGTCCTGTTGCGGATCCCTAAGGACCTGTCTGTGGTCTCCTACCTAGTAGACCTTCACTGACTCCCCATAGTGAAGCAGGTTTATTCAGACATCAAGCGTGTAGTGTTCTACCTAGTCCGGTAGCATGCAAATGACCATACCACACACAGAGCTCTGTAGTGCACGTCTTTATTCTTCAGAGTAGAACCGTTAAATGCACTCACTGCGTCACAAACTTTATTAACCACACCCAGCCACACCCATCTGATTACGTAATACTTGTAAGGAGTCTGTCAAAGGCCACTAGAGCCTTCATGCAGTTAAACACAGGACACAACATCTCCCCCTTCGTTAAATAAAAGTTACAAACAAATATATATACACACTACAAATCCTCAATGAGTTTTCAAGGTGCCCAGCCTTCCAGATCTAGATGTTTAAGATAGAGGAGGGGTGCTCTCATCTGGCATCTCCAGAGAAGAGTCAGATGCTTGACTTGGCTTGACAGGTGGACTTGCTCACTCGCGAGGTCTGGAGTTGAGGAACATCGAGGCAAAGGCTTAAAGTGTGATGAGCCCCTTGTTATGAACTTTCAAGGTCATTGGACAGTTACCATATGTCCTTTGCTCAGCACAACTCTCAGTGGTTCAGCATCAAACGGAGTGTCTGTCTTGCATGTCTGCTTTTGCTCAACAAGAACTTGGTTTCCTTTCTTAAAAACCATGTCTCAAGCATGTAGTCGCTAGTCGGTGTAGGCCTTCATTTTGCATTTGCGAGAGGTATCAGTGACACAAATATTGTCAGGGTCAATTGATCAGCTGGTCATCCATTGTAGTATCTTCCTTTCAAGAGTTCTCCCAAACAGAAAGGTGGCAGGACTGTCTACTTTTGTGGAATGAGGAGTGGAATTGTAGACACGTAGGGCTGGGTGCAGAGCAGACTTTTGTTCAATGCCTTCCAATGCAGTACATTGAACTACCTTTTTAAAGTACTCATAAAAAGTTCAACAACGCCATTTGCGATTTGTGGCAAGAGATGTGTACCTTTCTGATGTTGGATGTTCAAACGATTAAGAAAGTCTTTGAACTCTCTGCTATTGAAGGGTGGACCATTGTCAGATTTGAGAATGAAGGGAATACCCCATGTTGTGAAAATGTCATCCAGCCTTTCAATGACTTTGTCATGTGTGGTTGATAAGTCTTCCACTGGAAGAAAACGTGACTACTCATCAACAACTACCAAGACAAGATGCCCATTGTCCAAATAAATGATCAGCAATCCTCTCCCAAGCTTGCTTAGGTAGATCAGACAGTTTCAACGTGTTCTGAGTTGTTTTAGGAGACAGGCAGTTGTAGAGATGGCAAGCTTTAAGCTCCCTTTCAACTAATTTGTTATGATGTGGGAACCACACTCGATCCATGAGAGCTCTTCTAGTTGCAGCAATGCCACAATGTCCTTCATGTGCCAGTTCAATCAATTGCTGACTCAGGCTTTCAGGGATAACTATTCTTGCCCCTTGAAGTATGACACCATCATATGTTACAGAAAGTTCTTCACAAACATTTTAGAATTTGTGGTATTTAACATCATCTTGTCATGTATGCTTCCTCCATGATTGTGTTGTATTCATTTCCTTGAGCTTATGCATGTCTTCGTCAGTATTGGTAGCTGTCAGTATTTGTTCAATAGAAAGAACTGCAGGCACACTTGACTTTACTATGAAATTGATGTAGGCCTCTGGCGCTTTGGACGTTGCGTTACGATGCTGTAGCCGCACTTGTGAAAGTAGTCTGCAGGGTTTTGATACTTTCCCGGTTTGTGCACAATAGTGTAATATTACTGCAGATGCAACCCCTACCTCTCAATGCAAGGGGGCATCTTGGCTTTCAGATTTCCTAAAATGGTGAGCAATGCTTGATGATCTGTGACATGGGTGAAATGCTTTCTGTACAGAAACACATGGAAGTGTTCACACGCCCATGCCACAGCGAATATTTCTTTCACCGGTTGAGAATAAGCATGCTCAGTCTGAGATAGACTGGCTAGCATAGCCCGCAATGTGGCAATGAACTTTGGGTTGTCCATTATGTTGAGCAAGGATTGCCCCCAATCCCACCGGGCTTGCATCAACCACAATTCCTGTATACAATTTCGGATTAAAGTAAGCCATCCCAGTTGCATTTTCAATTGCATGTTTTATTTTTTGGAAACTTTGGTCACATTCAGTAGACCGTTCATTGCTTTGTTAGTTCTCTTAGAGGGGCACTCACAGTGCCAAAGTCACGAATATACCTGCCAATGTTTTCAGAGAAATTATGCCCATAGAATTTCAGTTTGTTTTTGAGAGATTCACACTTCTCAGCATTCAGTGTGAGACCTGAATATTCAACCGCACGGCATACTTGTGTGAGTGCTTTGTCATGTTCCTTTCATGTTACCCTAAACACCAGTACATCATCACTGTAGTTAAAAGCATGTGTGATAGGCTGATTTGCTTGACAAATGACATCTTGAAAGATTTCCGCAACTGATGACACACCAAAACATAGTCTTTTAAATCTGAATAAACCAATATGCGGTGAAAAAGTAGTAATGTACCTACAGTTTTCTTCCAGTTCAAGTTGATGGTAACCTTTTATCAGGTCAAGGCAGAAGAAGACTTGGGCACCATTCACCTATGTGATTATGTCCATAACGTGTGGACCTGGATGTCTTCCTTTTTTCTATTGCTTTGTTGGCCTGTCACATATCAACACAAATGCACACTGAACTTTCACTGTTTTTTTTGGCCCCACCACAACGGATGAAACTCACTGTGTCAGACCAGTAGAGAGCTCGATGATGTCATGCTTCACCAGTACTTCTAATTCTTTCTCAACAGCTTCCTGTAAGTGAAAAACAATGCAATGGTGTTTCTGTGCAACGGGATGAATATCTTCTTTAATGTGAAGCTATACCTTCATTGGCTTAGGCTTCCCACATCCATGAAACAATGTTGGGAACTCACTCTATATTTCAGAATGGGCATTCAAATTGTAGTCAATAGAAATCAGTCCCAATGTAAGCAGCAGTGTCCAAACATGTACTCGACAAAGTGCCTATTAATACATGGATCAGCGCTTGCACTGTAGCTTTCTTGTGCTGCATGGTTGCCACAATGGATCCCTTACTCTGCCAAGGTATATACCTTGGTTCTTGATGGTGTGAGACGTGGTATCAGAGACAGTTCTTTGAACTTTTCTGCCGGCATGATGTTCAGCGACACAGGACTGTCTTTAATGAAAGTTGTAGGACACCCATTCACCTTTAGACTGATTTTAGGACAATCTCCAAAGGAAATGTGTTGCTTCATGTGCTAATGCTTGTCAGACATGTATTTTACTTGCAAGAGACCAATCCTACATGCGAACGTCGATCTGTGACTGACATCACCATGTCACATCCATTTTCCTCATCATCACTCGAGGAATTGATAACAACCAATTTCATTTTGTTTCCACTTGCCTTAACCGGTGGTCAAGTCGGGCTTTGTGGGAGTGTCTAGAATGCTTCTGGAACTTCCATCTTCTTGTCTCTTCATGATGTACTTAGTTTCTTCTTTGCTGTGCAAACTGTTATGCAATGGTTTTCTTTTACGCAGCCATGGCATATTTGTCCAATAGCAGGACATTTACTTTTATGTGGAAAAGAGAATCCACAGTGAAAACTTAATTTATTCATCTTCAGAGACGTCACTCGGTGGGCCTCTGCCATGTGTTTCTGCTTACTTTTTAAGCTCAATGCTCATTCGTTTTCGGTTGTTACAGATTCTATATTGACTGCTTGTCGATTGTAATGGTCCTCCGCTCTTGCAGCAATGAGCATTTTCTCTGAACTGAGCGTTTCTTTCAGGCATGAGTTGTCAGAATGAGTCGGAGAGGCAACCATCAGTAATTCTTAGATACATGGCTTCTTCATCATTACATTTATTACATTTGCAGTGCTTTATATATCAAGTCTCTCAACAAACTCATCCATGGTCTCCTCAGGTTTCTGTCTTGCTTGGTTTAAAATGTACCTTTTATAATCGACATTTGTCATTGGATTGAACTTGACCTCCACTGTCTTCTTGATTTGACGGTATGCTTCACCATGATAGTTTCTTTATCACCTCTTTTATTCTGTCACCTGCAAGGATCTTCAAGTGTTTGATGATCTTTTCATCATCGTTTTCGTCTAGCGCGTCGATAAAATAATCGAATGCTTCAATCCAAGCAGTCTATCTGGCGCCAATATTGTGCTCTTTGGTGGTATTATATGGAAGCTGCAGTTTCAGGAAAACTGCAGCGTCATAGCCAGTTGTGGACCTCACTGACATTGAGAGTAGGGTCTTCTCCAGCGCTATCTGCTGTACGCTTGAACCGGCTCCATTCATACCATCTATAAGCCCCAGCCACTTGCTTGCATCAGTGTCACCACGGCCGATATGATGTTGTATGCCCTCTTTTTCATCTTTAGCTGTGATTAGCTGTTTTGTTTCCTGTACAAGTAATCACCATTCTCAACTCTGCATCATACCCTGTTTTCACTGCTTTTAGCATTTTTTTGGCAACTTGATCCTGCTGCTTTTGGCACACTAGTGAACCTGGCTATTGCAGCCTCCTGTGCTTCTCTGTTCCTGGTTGTTGCTGCCTTTAGCGCTATCATACTGTATGTATGCCAGCTTTTTGCTATGTTGCGGTGCAGTCTCTTGTCTTTCGGCCTTCTCAGCAGGTTCCCGGACGACTGTGACTGAACTTTCTGTGGGGCCTTCGTCTGCTTCAAAAGCCTTGTACTAGCTGGAGTGGCTCTTGGACTACACCTAAGCGACTGAGGTGAACGTGTGTCAGGATCTCAGTGGCGAGGGTAAAGAGAAGAATTGGACGTAGTGATTACCTAAAGAAAGCAGCCAGATACCCCCATTGGAAGAGACTCCACACATCCTTTTTGAAGACTCTAAAAACCTTTCTTAAGGTTTTACAAATGGCCGCTGTTGCTCCGTGAAAAAAGACAGCTTTATATTTCCTAATCGGGTTCGCGCTCTAGTGTTTCTTTCTGACTCTCGCTCTCACTACCCGATGAGGAAAAACCTAATGCGTAACTTTGAAATGTCGCACTTCAACTATGGCTTGAGACGCTACATACGTCTCGCTGCGGTTCCGATTCTTGTGAAGAGAATTTCAGGACTTCTCATCTTTGGTGAAAAGAAGAAGGCTTCCAGGACCAGTTTCGTCATAATTGGAAGCCAATTTGTCATTTGGAGACATTGTTCTTTCATACCTTTTGTGAGAAAATTTGTAGTTAGGTTAGTTTAGGCTTAGCGTGCGCAGGGTAAATCAGTTAGCATATTTTTGAGCTTTCTTCATCTTTTGCTTGCGACCTTCGTGGGAGTATTTTAGCAAGAAGTACAAGGTATTGAGTTTAGATAACTCGTTCAGGATTAGTCTTAAAGAAATCCATCCTTCGCATGCTGAACTGGGAATATATGAACAGTGACGTTTGAACTATCATATGTTTTCCTAATAATTGAGTGCTTGAGGACATCTCTATTTTCAAAGATACAAGAATCTACAGAGAGGAGCTATAGCCTTGTTAGAACTGGGTAACTAGAGCAGAGATAACAAATAATGAAATTGTATTAAGATTATTGGCATGTATGTTTATCCTAATCTCTCCCAATGCAGATGCTGAGCAACCAGTTCCCAACAAAGTAGAGGAGACGAAGAGAAGCAACCATAGTCTCCGGGCCAAGGCAGTCTCTCTTTATCCACTTCCCCTTTTCCCCCACTGTTGCACTTACTAGAGAATTAGACAAGTTTTCTGGTATGTTCATTGGTGGAGGGGCTTTGGGACCATCTTCGACTTCCGAGGACTGATCTGGTTTCTGACAATGTGGCATGCTCGAGCAGTTTGCTGGACCTCAGCAGACTCTCAGGGAGAGCAGTGTAGTTTCTTCAGGTTTCAGATTTCCTATCTCACCGCCAGTTGTCGCAGCCCCCCCAGCCCGGTAGCTTACAAATGACCACACCACACACAAAGCTCTGTAGTGCATATCTTTATTCTTTAAAGTGCAACCATTAACTGCACGCACTGTGTCGCTAACTTTATTAACCACAACCATCTGATTACATAATACTTTTAAGGAGTCTGTCAAGGGCCACTAGAGTCTTCATGCACATAAATACAGGACATGACAAAGTGCAACTCTACTCTCCCTTCAGAGCCCTGAGATCATCTATCTTGCTAGAATCCCTAGGCTCCATGAATCAAGATAGGGAGGATGTTCCTTTGACTATTTTTCCCTAAGCTATTGATCTCTCTATTGCACTCTATCCGCCAGTAGCCTGATGAGAAAGCATTCAGAAGAACCCTCAAGACATGGCTGTTCCAATGCCCTTACATTTGAGATTACCTATCCATCTGACCATTATAAGCGCTGGGAATCCTTTTTGGGTATCTGTGAGCTATACAAGTGCGATCAAATTAAATCAAATGTAATTTGTGCTGCAAAGAGTACCCATTGGGCTGTTGCTGCTTATTATTACATTGTTTTGTGTTTATTTAGAGTGAAACTCTGGTAAACTGATTTGAAAAAAGGGAAATGAATGAGCAACAGTAGACAAATTACATCTTTCTTGCGGAAAATAACCTGAGACTATAGGTTCAAGACTGGCACACCCCACAGCTTATTCAAACTGGTTACAAGGAGCTGAGTCCCGAAAGCCAATAGTTTAGGAAATCTGGGGATGATAGCAGAATCCAGGATCCAGTCACGAAGAATGCCAAGTTTTCATTCAAGCTCCCCAGTCAACCACAGGGGACTCATCTGGTGCATTATCCCTGGCTTCTTACACTTGAGTAAGAATCGCCCCTGGAGTGAATATTAGCAAGTTACACACAGGCGACCTATTGTTGTTCACCTCATTCTGTTCAAGCAACCAAATTGGTTTTTCCCAGGTATTTTGCAGGAGAGATTTATGGGTTCAAAGTTTATAGCAACTCAGAAACCAGGCATGTTGTTTGAACCACTGTCCATGCAACATCAAGGTGTACCCCAACAACATCACACTTTGATCCCAAATTCTCGTCCAGATAGATTAAACTGTCTTTATACACTGAGAGAGAGCAAGAGAGAGCGAGAGAGAGAAAAAGAGAGATAACAATGTGTTTAATAGGACAATTATCCATAAAACATTCAAAAAACCAATACATACATTCTAAAAACCTTAAAGACATATGGTTAAGACAGACTGAACCCAAACCAATTTTAAAACGCTGCCTAACACAGAGCATAAAAAATGCAATTCCTACTGCAACCTCCATAAAATGCATTTCAGACAATAACCCCAATGCATTCAAATAGAGGTCTTAAAAACTTAAAGTGGCCAGCCTTATAAAAGACACAATCCATGAGAACATGACACAATGAGCATTTTACATTAAGGAAGCACAAAAAAGCCATTTTCATCCTGTATTGCCATATACCATTCAGCACTAGAAAAGATTGGGTTACACCCAGTCTCATTTTTTAACTTTCCTTACGTAACCTGGGATCTGGTAATTGTGCGCTATATGGAAAAGCAGCTCTCGGGCCTAAGCACTTTAGTTGAAAGCTTATAGAGGGTTTGTCCCTCAAATAGGTGATATTCAACGTACAACCTACTTTCTTAGCCAATTCCCTCAATGCTTGCTTACTTGGAAAAGCAGACCATGTTTCTTTTGTGCCCCATATGGAGAGTACAGTTTTAAGGTCTCTTATCCTAAGACAAACATCTCGGACCACCTCCTTTCAATGGCAAGAAGCTTTTTCCAGCATAACATGGAAACCTTCGTTGTTTCTTCATCCAGAGGTAACTCGTTGAAAATCCTCAGTGTACGAAAGCTGGCCAACTACTGCCAAGATAATAATTTTCATTTCCCTTCTTATACCATGTATCATAGTTCCCAGTGGAAGGCTCAGTAACCCTTTGAGGACTGCACCTTCCATTGGTTCGCAACTGCAAGAAGTATAGAGTGCAAAGATCTCCGCCCCCATATAGGGCGAGGGGAGGTATATTCCCTTTGTAAGCTTCCATAAGGGGGGTAAGAGACCAGCACCAATAACTAGGTATCCTGGTTGTTACGTGGATCTGGGCTTAACACTTCCCATATGGGTGGCTGGTAGAAAGGTGTCCCCAAATATTTGTAAAAGTCCACTACTTCTACTTGTATAGTATTCCCAGCCCATCTAAATTTAGGGGGTCATTATGATGGCGGAAGGACCGCCACTGCCGGGCCAGCGGTGGTGGTCCCGCCGCCATCTGACTCCCATTTCCACCCGCCACATTAGGATGGCGGGGGGAATCGCTTTGTGACCGCGGAGCTGACAAAGACCGCCCTCCACGCTTCTGCCACAGGTAATCGTCTTGATTGCCTGACGGATCGGTCAGCATGAGTAAAATGGTGGTGGTGACTAGCAGGCACCGCCTGCCAGATTACAATGCTGGCGTCAGCCAGCCTTTACATGGAGGTGGAACTGCCATGGAAAGGCTGGTGGAGGCTGGGTTTGGGGCTCGTTGCGGGCCCCTCTGTGTGGTGGGAATGTGTATGTCCACAGGGGAATTTCCATGCACAAGGTGGCAGGCACCACGCGGTGCCTGCCACATTGTGCATGGAAATGCACTACGTGGCATTTTGGCATTGCGAATGGTGCTGCAGCCAGCAGCAGCGTCCGCAATGATCAGGGCCCTGGATGCACCCGCCATCGTAGCCCTCCGCCATCTGACTCCCATTTCCCCCGCCACATTAGGATGGCGGGGGAATCGCTTTGTGAAAGCGGCGGTCACAAGGACCGCCCTCCACGCTTCCACCACAGGCAATGGCGGAGCGGTCAGCATGGGTAAAATGGCAGAGGTGTCTAGCAGGCACTGTCCGCCAGATTACAATGCTGGCATCAGCCAGCCTTTCCATGGCAGTGGTACCGCCATGGAAAAGCTAGCAGAGGCTGGATTCGGGGCCCGTTGCGGGCCCCTCTGTTTGGGGGGAGGGTGTATGTGCACTGGGGCATTTCCATGCACAAGGTGGCAGGCACCGCGTGGTGACTGTCACATTGTGCATTGGTTGTTTTTGCGCAGGAAGGCGGGCCTTCCTGCACAAAAACAATCCCGCCATCAATGCAAACACCCTTGCACCATGGGTCAAGGGTGCCTGCATTAGCGCTAGGCACCAAATTGTGCACCGGCAGAAAGGACAGGAGTGCACTGTATCTTATAAATACAGTCCAATCCTGTATTTTCGAATTGGCATAGGGCAGTGCAGCAAAAATACTGGCAGAGCTGCCCTATTCCATTTCATTGGAAATGAGACCCATAGATTCTAGTAATAACCAGACACTATGTAATGCAATTTCTTTTACATAACTGTCCCTTCAGCACTATGTAAATACAATGACTATTAAAAGAAAGCACTTCACAGCTCAGTAAACTCTGTGCACTACCACTCAAAAAGTGATTTGATCAGTTAGCTGCACTAGAACTCCCGTGTCCAGAGACATCAAAGCTGGTCAGACAGCTAAACACTCCTTTCTCCCAGTGTGCTGCTGGCCTGAATGAAATGCAAATGTACACAATGAGTTGATCTGCAAATACTTTACATTTGCAGATTAACTGATTGTGCACATTTGCATTCCTTTCAGGCAAGCAACACAGTGGTAGAAAGGTGTGTTTAGCTGTGTGTCTGGCTTTGATTTCCCAGCACAGGAGAGTCCCTGAATAACACTCCCGGGAAAACATGTTAACTACTGGAATCAACCGCCTGGGCCGTTTCCTTTAGCAAATGAAGAGCACAACCCCCTTCCCATGCCTCGAGGGCCCCCCTTGGGATCGCGCCCCACATATTGAATACCCCTGCTCTAAGATATCCAGGCCCACCAGGTGTCTTTGGGAGTGACAAGGAAGAAAGCTGCTCTCTTCTATGGAGCCAAAGCCAAAACCCAGAACAACAACGACATTGGGGAGCTGAAGAGATGCCCAAATACGGGGTTGAAAACAATAATGGTGTCTGCGGATCTATGAGGCAGGATTAAGATGAGGGCCTGGGAAGATTAAATGGATGTGAAGTAGAAGGCATGCATGAAGGAACCACAAGAGCTTTGGGGGGAATGATGGGGTATCCGGACACACGAGGCGCTGGTCCAGCCCACTCTCACCCTGCCATGCATCCATACCGCCCAGCATTCAGGGGGTAGACCAAAGTAGCGAGAGAGGGTTTTTGCCACCTGACCCCGCTGTCCCTGAAGTCCTACGACTCTGCTGAATGCTGCAACAAGCCTGTTACCTCCCAGCCCCCAGCTGATTCCTCTTGCCTCTGTGGCAGTGTCCACCAAACTCCCGAACAAAGAAACAGGGTGGGGGGGAACACAAGACTCAGACAAAACAGAAGTCCTCATCTTAGGTACATCCCCCTCTGCATGGGACGACTCTTGGTGGCCGGAAGCCCTTGGAAAAGCACCCATCCCGACAGACCACGCACGGAACCTAGGCGTCATCCTGGATTCTTCACTCTCAATGAACAGACAAGTCAGCGCCATATCCTCATCCTGCTTCAACATTCTTCGCATGCTCAAAAAAACATTTCGCTGGATCCCCACCGAAACAAGGAAAACAGTCACCCATGCTCTGGTCACGAGCCGACTGGACTACGGAAACACCCTCTACGCAGGTACTACCGCTAAACTCCAGAAGAAACTCCAACGAATCCAAAACGCCTCAGCCAGGATCATATTGGACATCCCGCGCAACGAACACATCTCTGGTCACCTGAAAGACCTCCACTGGCTACCCGTCAATAAGAGAATCACTTTCCGACTGCTAACCCACGCACACAAGTCACTCTACGACATCGGACCAGAATGCCTCAACTCACGACTGTCCTTCTACACCCCCTCCCGCCAACTACGTTCTTCCAGCCAAGCCCTCGCCCCTGTACCTCGCATCAACAAGACCACCATGGGAGGCAGATCCTTCTCATACCTGGCTGCTAAAACATGGAACTCACTCCCCGCTTACCTTCGCCTTACCCAGAACCACCTAGCATTCAGAAAGCAACTTAAAACGTGGATATTTGACAAGTAATCCTCCTCCCCTCTCTAAGCGCCTTGAGACCCTCTGGGTATGTAGTGCCCTATATAAATTCTCTGACTTGACTTGACTTGACTTGTTTCCCGTGACCCTGCGTCTTGGTAGGCATCCTGTGTCTCACTGGGCAGATGTGGGTGGGAGGGCACGAGCAGCATTATGGCATTGCACCACAGCCAGAAGGAGCTATACCCAGAGCAGAATTTTATATTTATGGGGAGTTTACAGGGAGTTAAGAAAACTATTTTGAAATGCTTCACAATAAAGTAACAACATCTCCCCCATAATATTGCATATTTACTAATGCTCACAAATAAAAAGGATATCATTTAGATTATTTCTTTTTTATATTTTCCAAATGTTAGATTTGGAGGGGTTTCAAATTTAGTACGACCATTACAGGTTTTGAGCTCATGGTTTAGTGACGCATTGTCAAATGTTAGCCCACTTCATCATTTAACCTTGCCATCTGAGCTTAATGTTGAGGAATATGCCTTATCTCATTCCTACATTCCAAATCTCTTTTTTATGATGCATTAGTTCATAACAAGAATTGGAATCAGTATCAACAATTAGGATGACTGACCTAATACCCTCTATTTTCTTTACACCACCAAAATGATATTGAATGTGACCAGTTTTAGTGGTGTTTAGACAAAATATTGAGTTTAAAATAATGGGATACATACATATCGGAAATTAATTATTCTGACACACAAATAGTGTGATGCACTAATATAATTGACGAGAATATTTTTTTTTAGTTAAGTAATATTGTTTTAAAGAATATACATTTTTTAAAATGTTGTTTTCAGTTATATAGCTGTTAACAATATCGTTTTTAAATTATTTTAATGTGTTTTAGTTTATATCCGAATTGTGTGTTACTATTTTTTATATACATTGCATTGCTTTTTAATGTAACTTGTAATTTTAAGTGATTTAGAATGTTTTATTCCATTTAATTATTAATTGTAATTGATAGTGTTGTAGCAGTTTGTTAGGTTTGTAGTGGTATAGGGTGGGAAGTAATTAAGTAATAATTCATTAACAATTAATTATTAATTCATATTTAAATATTCAATTGATTTATTTTGTAATCTATGGAATACTTATTTATTTTACCTATATTTTAGTTGTGGGCTGCTAGGTTTGTAGGGGTCTAGGGTGTGTAGTTAATTGAGTAATACTTATTTAGTAATGTTTTAATTGTTAATTAGTTGTTTAATTAATTTTTTATTATGTAAAATATGAAATGCTGATTTATTTTACGCATATTTTAGTTTTGTGATGCTAGGTATGTAGGGGTATAGAGTGGGAAGTTAATTAAGTAATAAATATTTAACAATTAAATATTAATTGTAAATTAATTGTTTGATTTTTAATTATGTAAGCTATGGAATACTAATTTATTTCACTTATATTTTAGTTGTGGCCCGCAAGGTTTGTAGGGGTATAGGGTGAAAAAAGTAATTAATAATTAACTATTAATTATTATTTGTAAATTAACTTTAAATATGCAATTTGTGGAACACTCAATTATTTTAGTTGCTGACTACTAGGTTTGTAGGGGGTCTAGGGTGGGAAGTTAACTAAGTATTAATTATTAATTAATTATTAATATACACATATTTTAAAAATATATTTTTATTGAGCAGAATCATATACTAATCAAATGCAGGAGAAACATTGGAAGATAATTTGAAAAAAGAAAATATTAATCGTACTTGTTTATCATGAAATACAAAATTTAGGGCGAAATTGCTGATCCACAGTGGGAAAACTTACTAAACACCAGTAATATATATTTTTACCGCCGATCAGTATAGCAGCAAACAGCAAAAAGTGCAATTGTACCTAAATAGCAACACTTTTGTAGCTATCATGGCTGTAAGAATATAATAATACAGTACATATACAAGTAAAAACAACTACCCTATTATCAAGTATTTACTACTGCATCCATAAACTGCCAAGAGGCAGTAAATCTTGAAATGCCCCTCACTCTTTTCGCCTATGCCTCTTCAAACTTTTTTGTGCGGTTAATATTATTGACAACAAAACAGGTGATGGACCGAATGTGGATCAATGTCACACATTCACCCCAGTCTGAAGATCTGGGCCCAAATCCATCGGTTTTTTGCACTCCACACCACCCTGGGTTAGACAATGGCGATATGCAAATCAGCTCTGACCCTGTGCCCCATGGGAACAGTCCAGTCCGAACTACAAAAGCCATGTCCTTCCCAGAACGGAATCAAGCATCCAAGGACCGGACCGGTTTCGAGGTAACACCTCTCATCAGCCCGGCTAGCTTGACTCCAGTGGTGTGGAGTGCCTGGGACCCACGTCTGAGCATCCCCAGCGCACTTATGGCGGCAATTGCAAACAAAACAGGTGATGGACCGAATGTGGATCAATGTCACACATTCAACCCAGTCCGAAGATCTGGGCCCAAATCCATCGTTTTTTTGCACTCCACACCACCCTGGGTTAGACAATGGCGATATGCAAATCAGCTCTGACCCTGTGCCCCATGGGAACAGTCCAGTCCGAACTACAAAAGCCATGTCCTTCCCAGAACGGAATCAAGCATCCAAGGACCGGACCGGTTTCGAGGTAACACCTCTCATCAGCCCGGCTAGCTTGACTCCAGTGGTGTGGAGTGCCTGGGACCCACGTCTGAGCATCCCCAGCGCACTTATGGCGGCAATTGCAAACAAAACAGGTGATGGACCGAATGTGGATCAATGTCACACATTCAACCCAGTCCGAAGATCTGGGCCCAAATCCATCGGTTTTTTGCACTCCACAACACCCTGGGTTAGACAATGGCGATATGCAAATCAGCTCTGACCCTGTGCCCCATGGGAACAGTCCAGTCCGAACTACAAAAGCCATGTCCTTCCCAGAACGGAATCAAGCATCCAAGGACCGGACCGGTTTCGAGGTAACACCTCTCATCAGCCCGGCTAGCTTGACTCCAGTGGTGTGGAGTGCCTGGGACCCACGTCTGAGCATCCCCAGCGCACTTATGGCGGCAATTGCAAACAAAACAGGTGATGGACCGAATGTGGATCAATGTCACACATTCACCCCAGTCCGAAGATCTGGGCCCAAATCCATCGTTTTTTTGCACTCCACACCACCCTGGGTTAGACAATGGCGATATGCAAATCAGCTCTGACCCTGTGCCCCATGGGAACAGTCCAGTCCGAACTACAAAAGCCATGTCCTTCCCAGAACGGAATCAAGCATCCAAGGACCGGACCGGTTTCGAGGTAACACCTCTCATCAGCCCGGCTAGCTTGACTCCAGTGGTGTGGAGTGCCTGGGACCCACGTCTAAGCATCCCCAGCGCACTTATGGCGGCAATTGCAAACAAAATAGGTGATGGACCGAATGTGGATCAATGTCACACATTCACCCCAGTCCGAAGATCTGGGCCCAAATCCATCGTTTTTTTGCACTCCACACCACCCTGGGTTAGACAATGGCGATAAGCAAATCAGCTCTGACCCTGTGACCCATGGGAACAGTCCAGTCTGAACTACAAAAGCCATGTCCTTCCCAGAACGGAATCAAGCATCCAAGGACCGGACCGGTTTCGAGGTAACACCTCTCATCAGCCCGGCTAGCTTGACTCCAGTGGTGTGGAGTGCCTGGGACCCACGTCTGAGCATCCCCAGCACACTTATGGCGGCAATTGCAAACAAAACAGGTGATGGACCGAATGTGGATCAATGTCACACATTCAACCCAGTCTGAAGATCTGGGCCCAAATCCATCGTTTTTTTGCACTCCACACCACCCTGGGTTAGACAATGGCGATATGCAAATCAGCTCTGACCTTGTGCCCCATGGGAACAGTCCAGTCCGAACTACAAAAGCCATGTCCTTCGTAGAACGGAATCAAGCATCCAAGGACCGGACCGGTTTCGAGGTAACACCTCTCATCAGCCCGGCTAGCTTGACTCCAGTGGTGTGGAGTGCCTGGGACCCACGTCTGAGCATCCCCAGCGCACTTATGGCGGCAATTGCAAACAAAACAGGTGATGGACCGAATGTGGATCAATGTCACACATTCACCCTAGTCCGAAGATCTGGGCCCAAATCCATCGTTTTTTTGCACTCCACACCACCCCGGGTTAGACAATGGCGATATGCAAATCAGCTCTGACCCTGTGCCCCATGGGAACAGTCCAGTCCGAACTACAAAAGCCATGTCCTTCCCAGAACGGAATCAAGCATCCAAGGACCGGACCGGTTTCGAGGTAACACCTCTCATCAGCCCGGCTAGCTTGACTCCAGTGGTGTGGAGTGCCTGGGACCCACGTCTGAGCATCCCCAGCACACTTATGGCGGCAATTGCAAACAAAACAGGTGATGGACCGAATGTGGATCAATGTCACACATTCACCCCAGTCCGAAGATCTGGGCCCAAATCCATCGTTTTTTTGCACTCCACACCACCCTGGGTTAGACAATGGCGATATGCAAATCAGCTCTGACCCTGTGCCCCATGGGAACAGTCCAGTCCGAACTACAAAAGCCATGTCCTTCCCAGAATGGAATCAAGCATCCAAGGACCGGACCGGTTTCGAGGTAACACCTCTCATCAGCCCGGCTAGCTTGACTCCAGTGGTGTGGAGTGCCTGGGACCAACGTCTGAGCATCCCCAGCGCACTTATGGCGGCAATTGCAAACAAAACAGGTGATGTGGAGTGCAAAAAAACGATGGATTAGGACCCAGATCTTTTGACTGGGTTGAATGTGTGACATTGATCCACATTCGGTCCATCACCTGTTGTTTTTGCAAATACCGCTATAAGTGTACTGGGGATGCCCAGACGTGGGTCCCAGGCACTCCACACCACTGGAGTCAAGCTAGCCGGGCTGATGAGAGGTGTTACCTCGAAACCGGTCCGGTCCTCGGATGCTTGATTCCGTTCTGGGAAAGACATGGCTTTTGTAGTTCGGACTGGACTGTTCCCATGGGGCACAGGGTCAGAGCTGATTTGCATATCGCCATTGTCTAACCCGGGGTGGTGTGGAGTGCAAAAAAACGATGGATTAGGACCCAGATCTTTTGACTGGGTTGAATGTGTGACATTGATCCACATTCGGTCCATCACCTGTTGTTTTTGCAAATACCGCTATAAGTGTACTGGGGATGCCCAGACGTGGGTCCCAGGCACTTCACACCACTGGAGTCAAGCTAGCCGGGCTGATGAGAGGTGTTACCTCGAAACCGGTCCGGTCCTCGGATGCTTGATTCCGTTCTGGGAAAGACATGGCTTTTGTAGTTCGGACTGGACTGTTCCCATGGGGCACAGGGTCAGAGCTGATTTGCATATCCCCATTGTATAACCCGGGCTGGTGTGGAGTGCAAAAAAATTATGGATTAGGACCCAGATCTTTTGACTGGGTTGAATGTGTGACATTGATCCACATTCGGTCCATCACCTGTTGTTTTTGCAAATACCGCTATAAGTGTACTGGGGATGCCCAGACGTGGGTCCCAGGCACTCCACACCACTGGAGTCAAGCTAGCCGGGCTGATGAGAGGTGTTACCTCGAAACCGGTCCGGTCCTCGGATGCTTGATTCCGTTCTGGGAAAGACATGGCTTTTGTAGTTCGGACTGGACTGTTCCCATGGGGCACAGGGTCAGAGCTGATTTGCATATCGCCATTGTCTAACCCGGGGTGGTGTGGAGTGCAAAAAAACGATGGATTAGGACCCAGATCTTTTGACTCGGTTGAATGTGTGACATTGATCCACATTCGGTTCATCACCTGTTGTTTTTGCAAATACCGCTATAAGTGTACTGGGGATGCCCAGACGTGGGTCCCAGGCACTCCACACCACTGGAGTCAAGCTAGCCGGGCTGATGAGAGGTGTTACCTCGAAACCGGTCCGGTCCTCGGATGCTTGATTCCGTTCTGGGAAAGACATGGCTTTTGTAGTTCGGACTGGACTGTTCCCATGGGGCACAGGGTCAGAGCTGATTTGCATATCGCCATTGTCTAACCCGGGGTGGTGTGAAGTGCAAAAAAACGATGGATTAGGACCCAGATCTTTTGACTGGGTTGAATGTGTGACATTGATCCACATTCGGTCCATCGCCTGTTGTTTTTGCAAATACCGCTATAAGTGTACTGGGGATGCCCAGACGTGGGTCCCAGGCACTCCACACCACTGGAGTCAAGCTAGCCGGGCAGATGAGAGGTGTTACCTCAAAACCGGTCCGGTCCTCGGATGCTTGATTCCGTTCTGGGAAAGACATGGCTTTTGTAGTTCGGACTGGACTGTTCCCATGGGGCACAGGGTCAGAGCTGATTTGCATATCGCCATTGTCTAACCCGGGGTGGTGTGGAGTGCAAAAAAACGATGGATTAGGACCCAGATCTTTTGACTGGGTTGAATGTGTGACGTTGATCCACATTCGGTCCATCACCTGTTGTTTTTGTTAATATTATTGAGCCACTCTTGATATAGGGTTTCCGCCATAAATAGGCTGTCAGAAAGATATATTATAATCCTGAGGGCGGTGCCTGCCTTGGCACTTCTGCCATTGTAGGATGCTCCTCCGACTACCGCACCATCGGATCTATGATCTTGGTGGAGCCGGCGGTCTTGCGTCTGACAGACTAGGGTCCAACTGCCAGTATCATAATATGTGGTCAGACAGAAGGGATGTTGGCGGTCAGATCCCCACCAATGGCCTGTCGTTGAGCCAACTGCACAACATCATAATAAGGGCCACATTCTGAGTAGTGCTTGAGAAATACTTTGGCGTTTAGATCATACTTTGGCGTTTAGATTAGAGTTACTACTTGAGCTGTGTCTAAGATAGATTTTATGGTATTCTTGCAATTTTTTTGCTTTTTCAACCATGTTAGATATCAGAAGAACACGTTCGCTTTACTCGTAGCTCCTTTCAAAGCAAGAATTTTGATTAGCAAATTTGATTGATGTAAAATGGTCTTTCACCATTTTCTGAGATTGACTTAGCTCTAGTTTTGCAGCGGGTGTATTGGAAGTGGTACAAGCTTGGGTTGCAATGTGCATTGCTGATTGTTATTCTGTAGCTACCTCTTTATACTACTGTATAGTCTTAGCTTCAAAGGAGACTGCCATGCCTCAAATAAAGGCTTTTAAGGCACCACATACAGAAAAAGAAGCGACGGTACCAAAGTTCCTTTCTAAAAATTCTTCAAATGCGATACGCATATGTGCAACCCATTCCTCATTAACCAACAAAGACTTGTCCAAACACCCCCTAAAATGGGTCTGTTGAAATTTAATTCAGGAATCAAATAAGTTAAAGGTGGTATTTATTTCCAGCACAGCATTAGCAGTCTCTCTGCTTCCAGATCCAGATGCAACTGGCTCTGTCTCTCTCAACCACCTTCTAGAATACAGAATGTAATTGGAATATAAACAAGGTGTACAGGCAGGCATCTCAAGAACCGCATGATGTCACATAAGCAGATGTGAATGAACATAAAAGAAATATGATACAGGATGTAACATATCCCCCTTTTCCATAAAGCAAACATACATGTTCAAACGTAATCTCTAAACCTTGTTGGTCTGTTTCTTACACAGACATTTTGCTTGATCCTTGAAGATATTGTGCCATCAAGATTCTGTCCTAAAACTTCAGAATTAGATTTATATCTAGAATTAGAACCATAGATGAAATTATTACACTTGGCAATTCTCCTTACATTCCACAATTTTCCATCTTGAGTAAGTAAAGAATTACTAAACACTTTTTTGATTTGTATAGGCTTACCAAATTTACATGAACCTTTCATCATCAGACCTGGTCTCATAATCCTCACCCAATCCCCCTCAACAAAATTATGAGTTTTGACCTTCCATTTTTTATTGTACCAACCCATGGTCTTGATTTGCTTCGCTTCTACTCTTCTAGCTGTATCATGTACACATTCCTTAATGTCCAATTTGTCTTGCCATTTATTTTTAAACCACCATGGACAGATTTTTGAAGCTGGATCTCTTCCTTTCAGTAACTTAAAAGGGCTAAGTTTTGTTGTAGAATGAGGTGTAATACGATAAACCCACAACCTTTCTCTTAACTCATTCATCCATTCTCCACGTGTTTTCACTGCATCTGTTACATAAGACTTCAACACCCTATTAAATCGCTCCACCTCGCCATTTTCGTGTGGCTCATATAATGACGTACACTTGTGTGTAATTCCATGTGCTTTAAAAAAAATCTCTATTGATTTCAATTGCACCCCATTATCGGTAACTAACACAGACGGGCATCCTTCTCGAGCAAAAATGTATTTAAAAAAAATAATCACTGCATTAGTGGTAGCATTAGATACAAATTTTACTTCGGGCCATTTCGAGTGGAAATCAATCAACACTAATGCATATTGTGAATTTTCAGGTAAATTCTTAAATGGACCCGAAATGTCAAAGGCTAACTTTTGCCACGGCATGTCTGGCCACTTAACAACTTTTAAAGGTGGAACATTAGTTCTGAGCATTTTCTCACTAGACACACACTCTTCACATTCTCTTACAACCCTATCTCTAAATGCATCCATTCATGGACACCAAAAGAAACTCCTAATCAACCTCTTCATAGAAGATATGCCAGGATGCGTCTTATGAGCCAACTTAAGAATGACATCTTGTATTCCTTGTGGTGGGACACACTTGCCTGACTTAAACAGAAAATAATTTTCCCATTCCAATTCATCTGCCACTCTCGCAAACGGTAAAAGCTCTTCTTTAATTAAGTTTTTTTTAGGCCATCCTTCCATCACATATTTTTTAAGGGTACTCCACCTATCATCTATCCTTACACAACTATCCCACTTCTCCTCTGTAATTTCTTGAAACTGGTCACCCATCACATTAGCTATTGTCAGAAAAAAGTCTTCTTCCTTAACCACATCTACCTTATCTTGTTCACACGGTAGACGAGACAGAAAATCAGCAGTGACATTTTTTTTTCCTGGAACATACTCTGTGCTAAAATTGTATTCTTGCAATCTTGAAGATAACCTCTCAATTCTGGCTGTAGAATGCCATCTGCCACCTGTAGACAATATATTAACCAATGGCTTATGATCTGTTCTCAGGGTGAATCTACAACCCCACACATATAGCCTAAAATGTTCTACCGCCCACACACACGCAAGTAACTCCCTCTCAATTGCTGCATATTTCCTTTCACACTCATTCAGTGTGCGTGAAGCAAAAGCTACGTTCCATTCCTCTTTTCCTTCCCTTTGCGACAAAATTCCTCCTAAACCATATAAACTGGCATCCACCGTGATTATACACTCTTTCTTCATTCTAGGAGGTTTCAATGTGGGTGCATTAACTATATCCTTCTTTCTACACTCAAAAGCTTCTTGTTGTTCACTTGACCATATATATTTCACATTTTGTCCTAATAAAACCCGCAATGGTTCCATTTTGGTCGCAAAGCTTTCCACAAACTTACTGTAATATTCACACATACCTGTGAATGATAACAATTGATCCTTGTTAACTGGTGATGGAGCTTCGACAATGGCATCTACATTAGTTTTCTTCGGAACAATTCCATTACCAGACAATGTATGACCCAAATATTCAACTGAACGTTTGAAAAGCTTACACTTATGTGCCTTTAATGTAAGCCCACGACTCTCTAATCTCTTGCAAACTTCATTTAAATGGCATACATGCTCAGTTTCATCCCTTGAAAAAATCAAAATATCTTCCTGAAAACATTTGACATATTCGTCCAAATCTCTAAATATCATAAACATTACTCTTTGGAAGACTGACGCCGCTGATGCCAGGCCAAATGGCATCCTCGTATATTGGTATAGACCAAAAAGCGTAATAAACGCTTTGAGCTTCTTTGACTCCTCCTTAAGTTCTATTTGGTGGTATGCTGAACGTAAATCTAACGTGGAAAAGATTTGGGCTCCCTCAAACATTGATACAACCTCATTAATGTTTGGCAATGGGTGACAATCTATGATAATATTAGAGTTGAGAGCTCTTAGGTCTACACACACTCTCAACTTTTTATCAGGTTTTCGGACCAAAACTATGGGAGAAACCCACTCAGCTGATTCAATTGTTTCAATAATCCCTTCATCCAATAACTCTTTTAGCATATCCTTCAATTCTTGTCTTGCACTTATTGGAACTCCCCTAATTTTTTGTTTAATGGGTGTGGCATTTTCCTTTAAGACAATTTTATGAGAGAAATTCTTTAACTTTCCTAACCTGTCACAAAACACATTCTTGAAACTGTCCACCAAAATCTTCTCTTTGTCAATACACTTATCATCATTACCAATAGTAGCAACCTGATTATATAGTGTATCATCACATAAAGTCACAGGTTCCTTTGCTCTCGGATTCAATATAATTCCTAATTTATATTGATCACGCCACCCTAGGACATTAACCCCTTTTCTTGCAATGTACAATTTAATTACAGAACACCTATGCTTAAAATGAATATTTACTTCAAAAATAACCTTCAAGTTCAATCTGATTCCCTTCAAAACTCACAGCCATAATATCAGATGGTACTAAATTCTCTAAAAACAACTGTTTGTTCAATTTCTCTAAAAAGTATTGCAGTGTGATAATTGTCCAAGGAGACCCTGAATCCACCATCAAAACTATATCCACTCCACAGACCTTAAAATCACTATTGGGTGATTTTTTAACTTGATCCGGAACTCCATCAATAATAGAAACAACAAAACCCTTATCTACACTCTCTGTATTATGTACTGTATTAGGTATACTCACTTCGTTATTAGCAACATAAGATATTGCTCCTCTAGAAGGTGTGACATTACGTCTAATATCCTTACATACACTTGTAAAATGTCCTACTCTACCACAGTTCCTACATTCTTTGTTAATTGTGGGACAACCCGGAATAGACACCAAATGAGACTTATTACCACATCTAAAACAAACTGTCATATTCCGTGATGGACTTTGAACATTTCTGTACATATTCGTGCTCAAACCACCTCTATAATTGTGTTGAAAACGTGAAGGCTGTTGTTGCATATGGTTCTCATTTTTTTGTGTAACATAACAAACTTCCTCCTCTGTAGTTTTTTTATTTGCATTGTCTTTGACAACCTCCATCCATTTTTCCAACTGTTCTAAAGCCTTTGCTTCTGAAATTGCTTCAGCTAAACTGGGATTTCCTAAAACCCATAACCTTTCTTGTATTTTTTTATTCTTAACATGTACTATGATCTGATCTCTTATCATTTCATCCGTTAGTAACCCGAAATTACAATGCAAGGATAACGATCTTAATCCTGTAAGGAAATCATCAAAATTTTCATCATCTTTTTGAGATCTGGTATAGAACTTAAATCAATTTAAAGCAATACTTGTAACAGGCTTACATCTTTTTTCTATCCTCAGTAAAGCTTCATTATATACATTCATGTTATCTCCACTTCCATCGCTCTGTGATGTAATTTGAGGCAAAGATCTAAAAACAACTTGCCCCTCCGATCCCAAGCAATGTAAGAAAATGCTTTTCTTTCTTTCTGCCCCCATGCGTTCACCATCTATAGCCTTCATATATGTAATAAATTCCTCTTTCCATCTTGCCCAGGGCATGGGGGGGTCACCTTTGGTTTTTAAAAATGTTGCTGGGGGGTCAAATTGCATGTTTAAGTTGTATTGAAAATATTAAAAGTTGCAGAAGTAAAAACAGTTGACACCCTAAAACATGTAAATATAAATTATAAATAAAACTTATTATTCTGTAATTTTTAAAACTGCAGAACATTTTAAAACTCCTAAACAATTAACAAAATTGAAGCATACCCTGTGAATAAACGAAAATACCATTAAGAATCCTTTTTGCAGATTTGAAATAATGTCTTGTAGACTTAAAATTAAAATACCGCAGTAAATGGTAGTCAATTTTGTGTAAAATCGCTGAGTATTTAATCCAGTTTGTGCTTATCGAAAGCGTGTCAGAAACGTAGAAAACTCGCCGTGAGTCCTTTGTTTATGGTTGCCTTGGTAATTAAAATGGCTGCCGGTGACGTTGCACGTTAACGTGTTGACGAAAAACATGTCGTGACGAAGAGTTCTGTAACCATGGACCAGGAAACCGTAGAACGCGCTGGTTGCAGGTTGCAGATCGCGCTGTGATACGAAAAATGCAGCTGTAGGAATTCCGTCGAACACATCAATGGAAGAACTGTAAGTTATCCAAAAAATGCCGGCAAGTTTAAGTAAAATACAAGTAGCGCTGCTGGTCAACCGCAAATCCAAAAATTTGCGCAACAGGATAAATAATCAATTCGGAAGGAGCAGACATTAAATAATGAAATCGGCAGTTGGAGAAAAAACACGCTGTGTGGCAGATTGTAGTTGAATTTCAAAGTGGGAACCAATAAAAGGTAATTCCAAGAATCTTAAGGAAGTAGAATAATTAAAAGCGATCCAAATTTTAAACCAGGTGCCATGGTTAGTCCCAACAATAATAAATATGTAAAATCTTCTTCAATAGATTCAGATTTAATTAAAAACAGCCGCAGGTGCCATCAGTGCACAAATAATGAAATTAGGATATAGTAAACTGCCGCTGGTGCTATCAAAACACAGAAATAATTATTTACAGAAATATTTATGAAGCACTCCGTACCTGTGCTGATAAATGACTGGAGTGTAATATGGTTCTTCTCCCTCGTCGCCAAAAATTGTTGCAATTTAATTCAGGAATCAAATAAGTTAAAAGTGGTATTTATTTCCAGCACAGCATTAGCAGTCTCTCTGCTTCCAGATCCATATGCAACTGGCTGTCTCTCTCAACCACCTTCTAGAATACAGAATGTAATTGGAATATAAACAAGGTCTACAGGCAGGCATCTCAAGAACCGCATGATGTCACATAAGCAGATGTGAATGAACATAAAAGAAATATGATACAGGATGTAACAGGGTCGCATTGGGTTCCTCTATTTTGAGCTCAATAGTAATGACTGAATGGTCTGAAAAGCTATTAACTAAAACATCCGTACTTCCCCAACAGATTGAATGTGATACAAAAAAAATGTTAATGTTAAATTGAATCTTTTTTAAAAGCAAGTCAATTGCTTATCCTGAGGGTGATCGACTGGCCATGGATCTATTAAGGCTAGATCATGTATTAATTTTTCAAGAATTGAACAGATTTTGACTTGGTTTGCTGTTTATTAATTCGTGAACAATCAACTCTAACATTTTGAATAATATAGAAATCTTTCTTTAGCATGACTGTCCCCTTTGATTGCATGGCAATATTACATATTTCCACTAAAGCTACATTAGAGTCTTCAGTATAGCCTTACTAACTTATAAAATGGATCATCTGCTGATCTATCAAGGTTCTAACCCAGATCCAGCTTGCCAGTGGATCCTTTATAACCTGCTGAACTTCACACTGCAGCTCCTTAGAAATCAATATGGCCACACCTCTAACTGAGGCATCAGCCAATGCAAAAAATACATGGGGAATATACCCAGTGAATGCTCAGCCGAGGCAATACAATTTTGAGGTGCGTTTCCTGAAAAAAATTAACTTTTGTGTAGAATGCTCTTAATCAAGCCAAAATTTATATATACTTCGTGTTATTATTGAGCCTATTGATGTTGCCAGAAACTACTTTTATAGGTTAAGGGATCATAAGTTTCTTATTCACTTGAGCTGTGTCTGGACTGAGACTGGGACAGCCTCTTTCTCGACTTTTAGATAGCTACACAAGGCAGTGGTACTGTTATGCCGAATGCAAATTGCCTCTAAAATAATTCTAACTACCATCCATCTGTTACATCTCTCCGAGACTTTTCTACTTTTTATTTGCTATGGGGATTTCCTCCTCCCTCTACTCTGTTCCTTCCCTCTCACCCTAGGGATCCTCCCTGAACCCCACCCGTCATGGATCCTGGGGATGACATCACTTGACCCCTCCTTTTGAATCCTGCCTTGACCTACTCCCCCTCATGTCCACCACTATAAATCCCCCCTGAACTGAGTGCCTTGGTAGTGCAAACAGGACAGCTTTCTCGTATGGTGGAGGCATGTAGTTCTAAATCTTCTCAACCCTTATTCACATTCAGCTTAGGAAGGGCATAATAAATGCAGCATTAATGAATTGTCAACATTTCAATAATCAAAGAAATAAGCATATACATTGAACACCGAACGCTAGATATGTGAAGGCATATAAAGAATACTCCACTAAAAACAAAGTTACAGGTTCTCCATTTTTGGCTCTGAAGAAGTTTATATTTTCCAGAAGTTCAGTGGCTTGAAAAATCTAAAAGTGTCATTATAAAGCACTTTCAGCTTCAGCTGTTGAACCAGTCCAGCTTGGTTACCAGCTTACTTGAACAGTTCGAGCAAGGCTGTAAATTCGATGTGTCTAAGCACCATGGTTAATGACAATCAGAGAAAATCTAGAAGGAACAGTTATTGAAAGTTTGAAATGGTTTTGCTAGCATCGCTTTGGTGAGGATCTGCCACTTGACGCAATAGTCCCCAAAAGTGACCAGGATTGTTCAAGGTATTTCGCGCTTGGGATCCGATGACTAAGGATACTATGCATGCATATAATCATAAGATCTTTGCCATCTGCCAACTAATATGTTTGGATTACAACAGTTATTAGTTTAAATGTTATTTGGCCATTCTTGCAGCCCTCTGGTAGGCCCACAAAGTGTAAATTTGATAACCATGATCTGTTTTCAATTTCTTCCAATTTGACCTTGAACTTGGATATCGCTAACATCCGTGTCAGAATATCGAAGCTCTTAACTTTATCCTCAAGGTCTGAAATTCTCTGCTCAGATTGCTCTATTCGATCATTACATTTAGTCAAGCGCTTATTCATGGCATTTAATTGTTTGCTGAGTATCTCGTGGGTGTTATTTTGGGTAGCTCTCCTTTCAGGAATTTCTCCCTAAATGTGCTTATGTACCAAAGTGATCAGCGAAGAGGGTATCAAAAAAGCAGATTGGTTAATGTGCACCTCTTGGAGCGATGGTGCCGATTGCTTTAGCCAAGGGGAAAGGAATGATTCTAGGTTAGTACTTGCAGAGTTCAAAATAGCTGTCTCCCCAGCATCAACATCTAAGTTTGAAGTCTCTTGAAGACCACTACAATTTGAGGAAACACTGTTGGATACTATCTCCTCGAGTTGTGATGATGTCCCTGTCAGTTGCGGTTGGTTGTGGTGCCATTTTATCGAAAGGACCTACCCTTCCTAGTGATGCAAAAATCAGATACATTGACTTGGAAGGAGGGGCAGATCACTGATGAACAGACACTGCGTCTTGTGAAAAATTCCGCTGTAACGAAAAAGCTGCTCTTTGTAGGAGTTTCTCGAAGTGAATAGCGCTTCATTTAATTAAATATTACAAAACTAGCAGAGCATCAAAATGCCCAAAGGTGCTTGCAGGGGATCTTGAGCTAGTCTCAATCCACATCCACTACTAAGTGGACTGCCTCTGCAATCCTCCCCCCCCCCCCAAAGTCCACTGCCGTAAGAGTGGTGCCTGATACGCAACTCAAAGTTACTCGACTTCTGGTTTCTGAGCCCTCGCAAACCTTGTAATGCTTTATAATTTCTGCTGGCTGTCCTAATCCAGTTGTGTGCTAATGGTATACACTCTGCTGTATGGTGTTTAATATAATTTGGGTGAAGAAGGCACACAAAAGCTTACTTACATCAGCAGTGAGCTGCTCAGCTCCTTAATCCTTAATCCAGTCTGAGCGACAGGCACTCAGATAGCATGTTGCTCCATCTCACCTTTTCACCACGCGTGATCACTGAGGTGGCTTGAACTGTTGTGACTACTATGACAGCTCCATCTGCTATGGTGCAGTAGCACCAGACTACGCCCAACTCGCTCAAACACAAAATATTGGCCCTAGCCCACTCAAGCACCTTCGTCCTTGTCACAATATCTTAAAGCCCTCTCCTTCGGTCAGACAACATGTTATGGTGAGATACGTGGCGGCACCAGTACATTCACTTTAGTGAGATAATCATCAGCATCTTGCCCTGTCTCCAATTAAACCGCCGCCACACTACTCCAGAAGCAGTCTTTACCATGGAGAATGACAAGAGCTACACTTGGCCATCACTCCATGTTAATATATTTATTTTCAAATGAAGCTTTGCAAAAATTTGCCAGTTCTGCATCAAAACGGGCTACTGTGGCTGTACTTTTGACATGGAAATAATACTCTTGTTTAGAAAGAACAGAGTTTCTTTTAAGCGTCAGTCTCGTTAGGATGATTAAGCCTGTGTTGGTCTTGGTCTGGCTTCCAATTGCAATTCCACTGCTTTCAGTTCTTCTTTATTGTGAAAAATTGGTGTAGAACAATTCCACACTTAAAGTCCATAGTATGTCAGTTGTTGTATCATGTGTTTTATAACTGTGTTTTATATCGATCAGGTTCATAATACTTTATCATAAATTTCTGATTTCTGTACAAAAGGTAAAATGAAGAAGTCCTCAAAATTGGAAAGTGGCTTGAGAATTTACATGTAACCACTGGCAGTTTATCTGACCAGTGGGTTGGTTGATTCTTATAAATGTTGTGGAATAGATAAAGTGGTGGGTCCTGTGTTCGGGAGAGTTACAAAACCTATGCTTATTTATAGCTAATCACCCTTCAGTTTGTGATATATCTGTGAGCATCTGAATTGCACACATTAATTATGGGCTGCGGTCATTTGGCAATTTACAGTAGTAAAGCCCATCATTAAGCTGGTTTATAACTTTACGCTCATAACGCCATTTTTTCATAATCAGGATTCTGTCCCCTTTCTCTGTTGTTTTTAACTAATCAATGTATTTATCTCTAGAGCTCCAAGAGCATTAAATTCTGCTAAGGACCTGGTAGGAATGACATACTTGTCCCTCTTCCAGTGTAGCCCAGTCCTGCCTGCAATAAATTCAAACATGGGTAAAGGTGATATAATTTGGTTACAGTCGGATTAGTCATGTAAATACGTGGCATCACAAAGGGGGTATACTCATTATTCACCAAAAAATATTGTAAATACTGGCCTTTTGGGTACAAAGTTAAGGTCTATACCCAGGACTTGTCTCTTATCGTGAAATAATAAATGTTAGCACATTTTGGGGGCTGCCTTAACTTTGTAAGATTGGACAAGTTGTCAACAGTGGCAGATCTGGTAGCATATTTGCATACGATGTTGTTCTGGTGGAATCTACACCACTAATCGTAGATCCTGGCATAAACAGGTGTCTAGTGCTGCACTAGTTGTGTAAGGGGATTGAGTTATTTCCTAGTGCACTTAATAGACTCAAACTATCTTCATGTGTCTGATATTGAGTTTTATGAAAAGTGATACACCTGTTGAGTTTGCCTTGACGGTTTGCTTAGTTACTCTAATGTATGAAAAGGTTATGTAAAAATCACATTTTAAAATGGGTATACATTGTTATTTCTGTAGTTTGCAGTGCCTTCTTTTTAGCTTTAAATTGCATGACTATGGGTATCTTTTATGATCTCCCTAAATTGTTTTTCTAGATTTTCCAATGTGTACTTTACATCTGTGAGGTTGATGGTGATAGTTAGATTTCTGTAACTGCAGTTTCTTCATTACTCCAGGTCTCAGTAACCTCAATTGATAGAACATCCAATCACTGTAGTAATAATGATCGCCTATTCAAATGAAGCTTGATCAATATTGCTACTTGCTTATGTTCTTAGTTTGTAAATCTAGTGAAGCTGTGAGATTAATGTTTTTTATAGATGGTCAGTTGACACATTCAAGACTACTTTCCATTTGCTAATTTGTAGGTAAAAGAAATCTAGGAATCGAAATCTACCAACTCAACTCATTTCCACTGGAAAATTCCACAAAAAGCAGTATCAAGACAAATATTGCAGACTGTTGAATTTTCTGTTATAAATTAATAATGGTTCTCTGTGCACACTGAAGTAATATGCAATGAATCTTCTATACAATGTTCATTTGGTGCTGCTCCATTCGTTGCACTGCGTCAATGTGCCAAAAAGTATTACAAAAATTGGTCAGGTATGGCAAGCCCGTCCTCGATGAATGTGCACACTTTTTTGCTGGAAACCTGGAGGGTTCCGTATCAATGTTTATAACGCCGAATTCTCAATAGATGAAGCAACAAGCCATTTCTTTTCAATGCTTTATCACTTCTTTATTTTCAAAAAGAAATCGATTTTTGCTTGAGTTTGTTCAATCCAATTTTCTGTTATGAAATAAGGGATAGCGTGTCAGTGCTAGAGGAACCTATTGATTACTTTCCCTGGAATACCAAAGAAATGTTTTTGAACATCTCTGTATCATGCTGATGGAAGGCCTTTTCCTGGCTTTCGATTGTCTCTCACAGACATGTTGCTTCAGACAGGTGTGTCCATGCTATGTGAAGAGCACCAGCTGTATTGTGATCAGCAGTCTCAGCAGTTATGAGGATGGCCTTTGTCTTTAATTGCATAGAGCAGTGAGGAAACTGAGAGCAGACCTCGTGGCCGTTTCCAAGAGGTGATGGAGGGCTTCCCCTAAAACCACCCCCACAGACCTGTACATAGATTTGCAAACATTTATAGGGGATGAATGCTCCCCCAGCCGGATAGAGGGTCACTAGGAGCAGAACCTGGACATGCTGGCCCCATCTATCAGAAAGTAGCACCGTTACCTTTATTTGGTAACAGCTGTTGCAACATTGCAAATTGAAATGTAACCCTGATATAAACGTTTGAGTTCCTGCGGGCCTCTGCAGTTGGTGGGTCAGGTTGTGAGATTTGGGGAATTTTGCACTAGGTCAGAGAAACAGCAGAGATAGCATGGACGCCTGTATCAAAATAAATTAGTTAATAATGGGAAAACGAATCCTAAATGCCTCAATACACAGCATAATGCTTACATCATATTTAGAGGACAAGGCATCATCAAAAATGTAGCTTTCTCTGTTCCACCTGTACAGGTAGAAAAGCAAGTAACTAACTTGCTAGTTGATACAAATAGTGGTAATAATCTGAATTCCTAAATATCTGTTTTTGCAGCTAAAAGGTACTTACAGCATATGTACCATACCAGCTGTAAGGACAGTGAGGTGAGATCCAATTCCAAGCCAGCAGGAGACTATAAAAGATATTGGAATGTGATGGAAAAATGATAGGCAGTACAGATGGGGATATGGCACATATTTTCGCAGAATGTCCTAACCTGATCCCCTTGTTAGGAGCTATCGAAACCTTTTTTTATATATCACTAAATTGCAGGGTTAAACTGACAACAGATGTGATTCTATTAGGAGTAGGGAGCGGTATAATACAATCGCAGTATGAATATCTCCTGTTCGTTGCCATGGCAGTGCTAAGATTGTGTATATCCTCTGCGTGGCGGGATAGAGCACCACCCACTATACTGCAGTGGATAGCAAGATTACTACATATCTATAACTTGGAAAAAGAGATATATGCTAGAAAGGGGAAAAAGGGGAGAATACTAGGGTTACGTATATGGAAACCGATCACGGATTGGAAATGTGGAAATGAAAGAGCAGAGCTATAATTGGCTTAACTTGTGTTTTTCTTGTTTCTCTCTTGTTTCTCTTTCTCTTTTTCTTCTTGCTTCTTCGTATCTGCATTTTTGTTAACTGTTGGGACTGCTACAATTTTTTCTGAATGTCTCTCAATCACGTTACATATCGTCATCTGGTTTCAATATTTACTGTATAGATACACAGGATGAACTGCGTTCATAATAGATATACCTCTATTTCTGATTTTCTCTTATCTTTTCTTTTTTTCTTTTTCTTTAGTCTTATATGGTTTAAGTTGTTCTGTGCGGGGGGGAGGGAGGAAATAAATGTTGTGAAAATTTTGAATAAAAATATTTAAAAAAAAAAAAAGGAAAAATGATAGGCAGTAGAATCATTTAAAAGTGGTACCCTGCTGCTTAAAGCAGATGAGGCTGGCAGGTATAAAGTCAGCAGGATGCACAGGTGGGGTTTAGCACAGGGCTTGGCCAGAGGCCAGGTCCTGCATCCATCTCCCAGGACACATGGGTGGATGGGCAGTGGGCCTAGTCTGAAGCTGGCCCTGCGTCCAACTTCTGTGATCCAAAGGTAGTTTGGAGGAGGCCCTGTCTGCTGGCCAGGCCCTGTTCTTAAGCACTGTTTTGCACTACCGGAGTGTGAAGGATTGATCTATGCTTAGAGTGAATGTATACATAGTCCATAATGATCACTATGATGAGACAGTGATAGTGATGACACCTAGCTTCTGTGGACCACTATGGTAAGAAACTAAACGGCATTATACTAAGCCACTAAGGAGACCTTTTGTGAAACACATATAGACTTTATGCCTATGTATTTGATAACAACTTGCAAACACACCCACGAGCATTATAGCAAAGGTTAGAAGTGCTTTAAATTCGTAACTTGTTCCTCTTTTTTGGCAACATGATTTAAAAAAAAGCCTTACATTGCATAACATTTTGAATAAAAAATGAAATGAGTTTCGTCCATGTTTATCATGGTGGTATTTTAGGCATTTGAATATTGGGAGAGTGATTTTCACTAAATGTGTCCTTACAAGTAATTCTCTATAACAGTTAGAAACATTGTGCTGGGTACATTTTAAAAAGGTAGGAGAAAGAACTTGTGAAGAAATGATCAGATCCCAGCCGAAGGCCATCTCAATGAAAGTGAAAATAAATTCTTTGAAAATACTGCCTGACTTGAAATCCTTCACTGATGAGTTTCTTTTCCTTCGCAGGAACAAATGTCTTCTCGTCATGCACTGAACCTGATAAAATCGAAAGCAAATAGATTTTTCAAACATACTTCCTGCACGGAATTTTCGCCTCAATTATCATTCCAGTTGCAAAAAGAAAACAAAGAAAATGTTATATACTACCCACAATCTATCGCTCGTCACAGGTATGCTTGACACACCCTATTCACTGCACACCTTCTAGGAACTGAATGCGTTCCTGCCACTGTAGTCACCACTGGCTGCATTTATTGGAACTGCCATATCGAAAGCGTAAGAGAATGTCAAAGGCAGACAGGACTCTACAAAACCTGCCCACACCTGCAGTGGTGGCAACAGACGCCTGCCCACTGGGCATCCACCAACTCCCACCTGAGTATAACCTCCTGGCCCACAGGAAGAGACTCCGAAACTAAGGACGTCTCAGGTTTACAAAACAAATCAATAAGTACAGGGAAAGTCTTAAACAATCGGAATCGGAGTGTGCAACCACAAAAATGCCTTTTAAAGTACTATTCCATTTCAGGAGTCAGTAATGATTTACATACTCCTAAAGTAAGATTGCGACCCCGTACTGATTTGGAATTTAGAAGGACCATTTTGTAGGCATCCATTCCAAATACCTAAGCATTATGACACGTTTTGGACCTGTCAGCCGTAGGGTTGTCTTCCTCCAACCTTTTTGCTTTCCTCCTCTATTTTTGCTAACCAGTGCTAAAGTGGTTGTGTTCTCTCTTTTAAACATGGTACTTGTAAGTCCCTAGTAAATTTGTACTACAAGGTGTGCAGCATTGATTGTGCCAGCCACTTAAGTAGCCCTCTTAAACTTGTCTGAGGCCTGACATCGCAGCCTGTGTTTGCAGTTTTAAACTGCCATTTCGACCTGGCTAAAAAAATACTTTTGGCAGACCCAAACCTTCTTTTTTCATATATATAAGTCTCCACTAGGGTAGGCCCTAACAGCCCAGAGGATAAGGTGCAGTGTATTTAAAAAGTTGGACATGTACTTTTAACTTTTACGTGTCCTGGTAGTGAAAAACTTCAAATCTCGCTTTTCACTACTCCAAGAACTACTTCTCCCGTAGGAATACATTGGTTTAACCTATTACATTTCATAAGTGCATTTTTCTATTGGCAGCATATCCAAATGTTGTGTTTGGTGACTGAGAAATTGTCATTGAAATTCTCTTTAATGGTAAAGTCAGGCTTTCAAGTTAAAACATTTTTAAATGGCACTTTTCGGAAGTTTAACAAAGAAACTAAGTACCTCGCCTGAACTGCTTACAAAAGTAGCTTTATATATAGCTCACAACACTTAATTTCATGATCTCATTAGTTATTCCTGTTTCATTCATTCCACTGCCAAACATTTAAGACAAGGAAACTGATAATTTGTACACAGCATTATCCACTGGCCTTGGATGCACTCCTTCCCCCAGATCTATCCACAACAGATGATGTCGAAAGCGCTTCTGCTTGGACTGACGTTTGGCTCTCTGATGCCATTAACGCCACTCTCCCCTTGTCTATGAAAAAATACAACATGCATAAGACCACAGCCCCTTGGTTCAATGAATCGCTTAAAATAGCAAAATCCAAATGTAAAAGACTGGAACGTAGCTGGAGAAAGGATTATTCCCCGGAACGTGCAATCATCTACAGAAAAGAATTATAGAATTACCACAAGGCTTGTGCCACTGCTAGAGCTAACTATGTCTCCAAAACGATCTCAGAAGCTTCTAATAAATCCAGAATACTGTTTTCCCTGGTAAAAGAACTTGGGGGTTTTGAAACAGCAGGCAAACCACCCAAACTGAACAATAACCAATGCGAAGAAAAAGCCTTATTCTTTACGCATAACATTGAAGCCATTTATCAAGATATAGCCCTCCAGCAGTGCAATAGATCCCAACTTCCACATGCCCCGAAGTTGAACCTAGCGTCTTGCTTCTTATCCAATGATTCGACTCACACACTCAGGAAACACTGACTATTTGGCCAAGTCTCAATTTGGATTCACTCACTAAAATTATAGGGAGTTTAAAATCAGGCTCACCAAATGACCCACTTCCCATGTCTGTCTTAAAACAGCTTAACTCGGACCATTTATCCATGATTTGTAAAACTCTCAATCTATCCTTACGGGATTCCAACGTCCCGGCCGGCCAGATGGAAGCATGCTATGGTCTCTCCTCTTTTGAAGAAACCTACAGCCGACCCTATAATCCTTTCTAACTTTCGGCCTATTTTACTCCTGCTGGCTTTTTCCAAAATTCTGGAAAAGCATGTTCATTCCATCTTGCCCAGTTTGTGGAGGACAATCTTATACTCCACCCTTCTCAATCGGGGTTCCGTCCCGGTTTTTCCACTGAGACAACTCTGTTAGGAGTCACAGAAAATGTACGCCAGCTACTAGATAAAGGAGATACAGTGGCACTGATTTTACTTGATCTCAGTGCCGCATTCGACACCATCTCACATCCTATACTTATAGAAACATTGACCGCCATAGGGCTAGGCGAAGCGGCATGTAAGTGGCTGGCCTCTTTTCTTCACATCGAACCTTCCAGATCTTCTCTAACTCATCAACATCAAAAACCCACAAGTCTCCCTATGGGGTGCCCCAGGGTTCGATACTCAGCCCCCTTCTCTTCAATCTTTATGTGAAACTACTGGCCCTACTAGCGGAACAAGAAGGCCTTATTCTTTCCACCTACGCGGACGACTCCCAAATCGCTTTTTCTCTCTCAGATCCTACTCAACGATCAGCATCCCCCCTTCAGTCAGGTTTGAGAAAAATTGCGGACTGGATAAACCAGAATCTCTTAAAACTGAACGGAAGTAAAACCGAAGTTTTAATCTTAGGCCAAAAAAATGATCTATGGAGCTCCAAACACTGGCCTCCTGAGATGGGCCCCATCCCCCTGCCGGTCGAATATGTCCGAAACTTAGGATTCACTATTGATAATACCTTGACCATGCAACACCAGGCCAACAAGGTTTCAGCCATCTGCTTCACAGTTTTGCGCTGGCAAAAGAAAATCATCTGGATGCTGCCCACCGATACCAAAAGAACCGTTATCCATGCCCTGATCACGTCCCGGCTGGAATACGGCAACGTCCTTTACCTAGGGACAAACAAAGCAGTGACCAGACGTCTTCAACTGGTCCGGAATGCCGCAGCCAGACTGTTGAATAACATCCCCAGATCAAGTCACATCTCTGGTCCCCTTCGCGATCTCCATTGGCTCAGGGTCGAGAGTCGTATTAAATTCAAGACCCTGAGCTACATGTTCAAGATTAAAGCAGGCACAGCTCCCCAGTACCTTAAAGCCCTTGTTAATCCCTACAATCCTCTGCGGAGACTCAGTTCATCTTCCATGGAGTATTTCTGTATACCGACAATCAGACTAGCCAGAATGGGTGGCCGGTCCTTCGCCTTCCTGGGCCCAAAATTATGGAACTCTTTGCCGTTGCATGTGCGGACGGAAACCAACTTTGCCCGATTTCGAAAGCTCACCAAAGCCTGGCTTTTTAACCAGTAATCAGCATTGATCACCTGTCCATTCAACTCCCTACCCGCCCAGCGCCGGGAAACCCTTTTTGGGTAGCTGTCGCGCTTTACAAGATTAAAAAATAAATAAATAAATAAATTGGTAGCAAAACATAAATCTACATGAACTTATTGGACATAAGCAACTATCCCATCACCACTATGTGAACAACATTTTTAGTTAAATAAAATAAATTGCTAGGGCATGCAAAATCACTGAGTCCAGTTCTGTTTATTATAGAATCATAGTACGGTCAGATGTTAATAATCCAATAACTTAATTTCCATACCCTGTCTTTTGTACCAAACTAGGGGCTGTGGAAGGTCCTTTATCTGGGAGAGGCCCGATGTTTTGGAAGTCTGCTCCTCTTCGATCGGCCAGAAATACATGCGGCTCGCGTACATAGTGACGGCGTCAAAAGGGAATGATGGGAGTTGTAGTACAGCTCCACCCACCGTAAATCCGTGATAAAATAGATTTGTACAAAGGGAAGGAGGTTTTGGCTAAATGAAGATAAGTTTACTGAAAAAATAAAAATTGAAAGCATTTTTAAGGAATCTGGTAAAAATAGGTTCACAAAAAGAAATGAATTTGGTATAAATTTAAAATATAAATGTTTGCATCTCTTCTCATCAAGCTATGCTTAAGGTCACCTCCTCTAGGATGGGGGTGGATAACTGACACGTCTGTCCATTTAAACCCTTTTTTAGTGTGGTGGTGCAGAAGAAAGTGATTGACAAGTTGGGATGATGTAAATTTACATTGAATATGTGATTTTTGTTGGATTATTCTCTGTCATGCTTCTTGATTTGTATATCCCACAGGCAATTTTTCACATAGGCACACAATTCCATACACAAAATCTTTTGTTTCACAATTAGAAAATTGTGAATGGGTCCACTTGGTGTTATCCAAAAGAAATTCAGAGCCTTCAACAGTTTGATCACAGGCAACACATGTTCCACATTTATGGTGTCCTTGTAGGGAAGGTGGATTCCAGTAATGTGTTTTGGGAATTTGGCATGGGCAAACATGCTCAAACTTGTTGCTTTCCACTGCTGTAGTTTTAGTTAAGAGCGAATAAATGAGGTTATAGTTTACAATTCATGTTGGATAAAATATGTCAATTTTGATGATAATGTGCTTATACTTATTAGTCTTTGGACAGAAAGTCGATACACAAATCAATTTATCCTTGATGTTCTGTTCTTTATTCTCTAAGACTGTCTCACATGGAGTGATCCATGCTCTTTTTAATTAATTCACCTCCAGCTTCAACTTTGTAGATAATATTGATGCTTGGTGGAAATAATCTTTTTTATTTGAACTGTTCCATCTTATTCTAAAAAATTGACCATATGGTAGATTGTCCTTCAATCTGCGTGGATGGTAACTGTCGTAGTGCAGGCCACTATTTCTGTCCGTTGGCTTTTTATAAAAGTTCATGGTCAATCTCTCCTCAGTGACTTTTACCTCCACATCTAAAAATGTCTGGTGTTCGATTGTTCAACTACTGGAATTTATCTAATGTTTTTTCTTCACCTTTCCATTTGCAAAAGCCATCATCAATGAATCACAGCCACATGGTGATTTTTCGTCTGACAGGATTGCTGTTATATATGAATTATTTTTCAAATATGCCATGAAAGGAATAGCCATATCAGAGGTGAAGGAACACTCCATAGCAGTCCCGTTTATCCAAAAGAAAAAGTAGAAATAATTATTTTTCAGTGCTTTACAAGCTGGTTCCATGGTGAATTCAGTGGGGACCCCATGTGGTCTTTGTTTCAAATATATTTCAAAATCATCTAGCCCATCATCCTGCAGTATATTGGTATATAAAAAGACAACATCAAGCATTAATAGCCATTGTGTGTCAGACTCAAATGCAGAGTTCTCTACCTATGTTATGAAGTCAGTTGTATCATGTTCATGTGATCGAACATTAAGAGTAAATTGAGGTAAAAAGGTGTCAACATAGGTTCCAACAGAGAATCACACCCCAAGACTATTGGTCTTCCGGGTGGATTTTGAGCATTGTTATGTATTTTTGGTAAGAAGTAGATAACTGGAAAGCAAGGGATTTTCTTCTTCAGCAATTCTAACTCTTCAGGGCTGATGACCCCATTGCCAAATCCGTCCTGTGAAATTCTTCCTATATCCCTTTGGATGGCAGTAGTAGGATCTGAGGATATCTTCTGATAGAATTCATGGTCAAGGACCTGCCAAGGATCTTCTGCAATATATTTCTCTTTTGCCAAAATAACAGTTGCCCCGCCTTTGTCAGCTGGCTTGATAACTATCGTATAGTAATTTTTTAAATTTCTTAAGCAGAATATTTTTTGCAGTATTCACGTTTCTTTTCAAGTTGACTGGTTGCAGAAACGACTCTTCGAAGCTTAAAACCTCTTTGGGCATAGTAAACATTGGAGGGCCGTAGGTCAGAATGTTCATCAGAAATGGATGGATCGTGATTGTGGAAGAACACTTCAAGTAGAATTTTTCGGAAAAAACCCTAAAGCCTCTGTTTTCACTTCAGATGGCTTAAATCTGTATGAATTGAAGGAACAAAAGATAACCTATTTTCTAAGTATGTTGCCTCATTAGAATTTAAGGTTTTTGAAGAGCGATTGATCATACAAAATTTAATTGGTTCTTGTAAAACTGTAATCGGGTTCACATTTCCCATAGTTGATTGACATGTTTGTGTCTTTCTCTTCCTCTTTTTGGGCCTCTGCCTAAAAAAGTAGTTTGTTGGTGTTTTGGGGAAAATTTTTCATTTGAGGTACCCTCACCTGGGTCTTGTTCACAAGCAGATTTGGAGAAAGAGATATCAGAGAAAGTAATGAAACGTTGTTTTGATCTTCCTTGATAATTGGGAAGTGCTCGTCTAGTCTCAGGTCTTCTATAAAGTTGTCTTTAAGATAAGGATAGATTGCCTTAAAGTTGTAATTGTACTTATCTCTTTCAAATGTTGTGGTTTGTTGATTTCTGGTGAAATCTTTAAATTCAGTGATCTCCCTTCTATCTTTACCAATAGCGCCTTCCCTTCTGTCAGGTTAGAAAGTTTGCATTTTCTTGCCCTAACTATTGGGTGCCTGCAGCCTGTTCCTGGATCCCATGACTGGGCATAGCTACAATTGGACTTTCTTTATTCCTCCCAGATAGCCACATGATAGAGGGATTGGGTGCGCCTGGATGGGCCATCAAGTGGCTGGATGATGGGGGCAGAGCTTGGCTCATCCCCACTTACCACTGAATTGGCTGTGATCCGCCTTCACACAAAGGACTTGTTGTCACTACTGCATTGTCTATGCATCCAACCTGAAGCCAGGACATGGGAGGCAGGAAACATCAAGGGAATTCTCTAGATACTTCTCATACTTCAAAGAAGGCACCAGGTACAAATATTGGGCCCTCAGACCCAACTCTTGAACATACTCCTATCTCAGAACATAAACTACTGTCTGTTATGGGTGTACTTGATAGCCGTTTGAGCTTTGAATAACACACTCACCACAATATCAGCAGGGTGCGCAGCGAGAAAGCAGTCCAAGAAAGGATCCGTGCAGCACAGGAGTGATAGAAACACAGCGAGGGGGCATGAAGCGGACGTTCCATGACGAATGTACAAACATTCTCGCAATGTTTCACGCATCAAGACTTTTACAACACAAAACCCATCAATCATTTAAAAAACATCCAAATACAAAGGCAGCCTTATGGCATTCATTAATGTGTGCATCGATGTTCTTGTCATATTTTGTATGTAAATCACGATTGTCACATATTTTGGCTTGCTTATGAACAAATGAGTTTAGTGAAATATTCGAATAAGCACGCACACACTCTGGTGGCTGGTACTTACTTTGACTCTTCTGTAGGCAGTGACTCTCCTAAGCAAGCGAACTGCAAGTCACTGTGGCAGTTCAGATTTACCGCCCACCTCCTTAGTCCAGGGGGCGGAATGGGAAGCAGATTTGCAGGTGCTAAAACTGCTATTTTACCAGCAGGGAACAGTCTATAACCTTTTGTTCTGTGGAATGGCAGGCACGCTGTGGTTATGTTGCTAAATTGGAGGCAATCACACCAAGCCGCTCTCCGACTTTTGCAGCTGAGGAAAATAGAATTCAAAAAGCGCCCAATCAAAGCTAGCACACCATATAATATGGCGAGACGTATATACTGCCGTCAACACGGACTACTTAGTCATAGCACCGAATCAGCCATGACACACATTATTGATGATACACTTCAAATCCTGGATCAGAACGGAGCATGTCTTCTCATCTTGCTAGACCTATCGTCAGCCTTTGATACGGTTAAACATGAAAACCTGATAGATATCCCAAAACATAGAATGGGGCTATCTGGATCTGTACTAAACTGGTTCACCTCCTTCCTCCATAACCGAATGCAAAAATTCAAGGTCAACAGCATTCTCTCCAATCCAGTACCAGTCACGTTGGGAGTCCCACAAGGCTCCTCACTATCTCCGACATTGTTCAATCTCTTCCTGGAACCCCCTCACTGAATTGCTTCATGCGTCTAACGTCCAATTTCATATGTATGCGGACGACACACAACTCTATCTCAAGATTTATTCCTTAGAAGACATTACAGTGCTCAACACAATGCTCAGGAGCACCCAGATTTGGTTGGCAGAAAACCATCTCAAATTGAACGACTAAAAAACTGAATTTTTCCTTATAGCCCCACCCGCCAAAGTCCCCATGATGCAAGACCTGGTCAAACATATTACGGCATTCAACGTCCAACCTAACATTGTAGACTCAGCTAAATCCTTGGGAATAACTCTTGACAGCAACCTAACCATACAGAAACACATTAGTAATGCAACAAAAGGAGCAAACTTCCAGATAAACACGCTGAGGAAGCTGAAACCATTTTTGCCAGCAAACGATTTTAAGTTGGCAGTTCAAGCACTAGTTATCCCGGGGGTGGAGTACGGAAGTGTATCCTTGTGTGGCCTCCCTAAAGCGACAACAGCACCCCTAAGAGCCTCAATAAATACAGCAGCATGACTCATCACTGGTTTAAAGAGAAGCTCCCATATTTACCCAGACTTAAAAGCCTTGAACTGGCTACCGGTTGAAGCCAGAATTCACCTAAAAATAGCATGCATGACTCATAAGGCCCTACACCACAAAGCACCCAGTTAACTCGCACAGAAGTTGACGATTTCGGGTGGGACAAGAGCTTCAGGAAACGCTGAAAACCTGCTACTGAAACCCCAAAGATTCAACAGGAAGAAAACATATAAACAAACCTTCTCTGGGATGGCGCCCAGGTTTTGGAACTCACTGCCCCCAGAAACCAGACTAAATGCTTCTACCGTTTCATTAAAAAAGGAAGTGAAAGAGTTCCTCATGGCGAAACTCGCCTACCCATAGTCCAAGGTATCTCGGGGACCAAGCACCCCCTTTCCTTTTACACCTACTTGGACAACGGGCCTCCAGACTTTCTAGGTATGCACGCTGACTGCGACCTAACTCAACACTCTTATGTTGTACCCTAATGCCTCACTTTGCACTATGTGTTTTTTATTCTTGATGTGTCTACAGTTATTCGTTTGTATACCCAGCCTTACTGACTGTAAAGCGCTCTGATATCTGCAAGGATCTTGTTCGCGCTACATAAGACCTTCAAAATAAATAAAAATAAATAAATACATAGGCTTTCCGTCTTTTTTCCCAGTAAAAGTAGATGGCGCGAACATCACACCGTCGTCGCAAAATCTTGTTTCCCCCTTAAATAGGGGGTAGGCGTTCACATTGACACCTTTCAGTGACAGGTTATCCTCGCCGGCCACTGCAACTGCAGATCACTGAAGAATAATTGGCTTTGCTGTGGGACAGCATGCGATAGCGGCCTGGGCAGTGCTGCAGGAGCAAAATTTGCGGCGGCGCCAGCACACCAGTAGCCAGTCCAAGCCGCTTCCTCTCAAATTAAACTCCCCGCCTTCTCAAGAAAGACATGCCATCCCCCCTCCCCTCGGCGCCAGACTAATGGAAGTATCAGACTGCCCTGGGCACTACCGCGACGTGGAAATCAAAATGTAACATTGTTGCACAGCGAGACTAACAGCAGCATTAACGCTGCTACAAGACCCAAGCCTATAGCAGGAACAGCGCACGCACCCAAGGTAGGGGCAGGCGCCTGATAGCTGCCACACTACATAGTTTAGGCAGCGCTATGGAAGCTGAGGTATTATGCAAATGTGTGACAATGAATTTCAGTGCGGTGATGCGGATCACCACACTGAAATGCGTTAGTGTCACACGTTATGCGTGATACTTGGCAGGACTGATATGTGTGCGGCTTAATGCAGCACACATTGAAGTTGCAAAACAGCATTTTAAAAAAATGATTACCTATGTGCCGGATGGGGGACCTTCCTATACAGAAACAATCATTGGCCATTTGCTGTTTTCATGTGTGCTGCACACCATGGTGTTGCCATTTACCTATTTACTTCTATGGGGAATATATGTTGTTTCACGGGGAATGGGGTTTACTTTGCATTTAATGAGTTATGAAATTCTAAGTTTGACTAGTTACATTTAAAAAACTTGTGGTACATAGCAGTTGTTCAGACCCCCTCAATGTGAAATAAGGTATGCTGCATGCTGATTCTATTACAGGACCGGAGGCTTCTGATTATGCTTCTCAAACTTTACTGCATCAACATAGCAGCCAATGAAAATATATTATTTTCGCAACAAGCAATAAATTACTACATTTCCCATGAACACCATGGTTATAGGCACGCCCCCATAGTCCATAAGAACCCTCTGCGTGCGTTACACATCCTCTTTCTTTGCTGCTCAAGTCAGAGTTAAGTGCAGCTCCCCTTGGTCCCCTCACTCTGCTTGTGTTTGGGTTGTTCCTTTGGGGTTAATGTGTATTGATTTTTGATATGAGTTGTATGATTGAGCCATTAGCTCCGAATTTGAATTGTTTTATTACTTTGTGTTGGAATTATTGTTGCACTTTCTCTGTCCGTTCACGAACCACTTCAGAGCCATAGACTTTGGACATCCGTCCACTGGACCGCGCGCTTATCGAGCGTCCAGGACAACGGTCTTTGACCGGCAAGGGGGCCGCCTCGCACCGCATAGGAGTCCGTTACCGGCAGCCGCAAGGCGCGCAGAGGCTTCCCTCGTACGCCCTGACGCTTCCTCCGGATGGCTCTCGGCCGATGCGCGCTACCTACACGCTTACCAATTTGGGCTAATTCGGCGGTTTTGGTAGCGTTTGGGCGGCGCGCCTCGTTCTGATTCCTTGGCTTTCTGCGAACGCATTGCCTACGCGCTCCACACACCTGCAGGACCCCTTGTGTGATCGCCAGCGCTCTTGAGCTTGTTGGTTGGAAAGTCGATACGTGGCCCAGAGTGTGCACACGCTCTCGGAATCGAAGGGCCCAGGTCTTTGACCTTTTGATTACAGCTTTGCTGAGGGGGTTTAGGAAACGTTGCCAGCAATTTTGTGTATCAGTGTGCCTGGGCTGACCCCCCCCCATTACCCCCTTGTACCGGCGGATCGCCGGCGTTCCTTCACGATGGAGGGTTGGGTTCGTTACCCAGATGAGGAACATCATGATGAGGAGGAGATTGTAGAAGGACAGCAGGAGGCTGTTTTAGAAGATAATATCGTGGAAGCCTTGGATGCCTCGGTCCAAGCTTCGGTTGCGAAGGCTATGGAGACGCAAGTCCCGCAGACGGTGCATCAGGCACTTGCAGAGGCTCTGCGCCCTATTCGTAAACAGCTCGAGGGTTTTGCCAAACGCCATGGCTATGGAGGGGAGAAGAAACAGAAATCGAAACAAGCAGCCACTTCTTCCGAGACGGGCTCGGCTGGGCAGCAGTGGCCGCATGCTCAGTCTTTGGCTTCCCTGCCGGCGAAAGGGCCATCGGACCAGCCCTACGTGGGCGGAAAGGCCAAATCTAAACGCCCGATACCTGTGGATACGGACACGGCTACCATGAATACGGACACGGGTACCGACACCGACACTTCGGAGGAGCACCCTCCTCCCTTTAAGAAGGCCAGAGTCGACCCGAAGCAGACGGAAGAAAAAATCGGGACTTTCAGTTTTGATCCGTCGGATATCGTCCACCCCCGGTCCTCGGACTGGATTCCACCCCCGGCGGTCGCCGAATATCTGCATGAGAACCTCCATAAGTCTTTCAGCAGGGAGGTTCGTAATCGTTTGAGGTCGGAGTGTCCCCGGCCTGAGATTCCGGATGGCGTAGCAGACACTCCGGAGATAGACGCGAGCATGCTCACGTTCTTACGAAAGTTCTCCAAGGACCCGAAGAGGGGGTTGGATAGGGCTTGGCGGGGCTGCCAGGACAAGATGGCGGACGTCGTGGGGCCCCTCGCAAAAATATTGGAAATGGCGCTGAAGGCCAAGGAGGGTACGGAAGCGGTGGACCCGGACATTCTGGCGGGCTGGGCCCAGCGCGCCATTTGCCTCGTGGGCAACGCTAACTGCGCCATCTCTTCCGAGAGGCGAAAATCCCTGCTTCTTCGGATGGACAGCAACCTCACGGAGCTTGCGGAAGCGGAACTGGGACCCCTGGCGGGGGGTTTCCTTTTTGGCGACAAATTCGTGAAAGACGTTACTAAGTACGTCGGCACCTTCACCGCCCTTGACAAGGCCCAGAGCGGAATCAAGCGGGCCCTTAGCCAAGGGGTTTTCACCAGGGCCGGACGAGGCGGGCCGCTCGTCAGGCCGAGGATTCCAGCAAGGCTCCCAGCGTGGAGACTTTGGTCGTGGTCGTGGAGAGTGGGACTCCACCCGCGGTGGAACTTTCTATCCATCCAAGCGGAGATTCTCCAAGGGCCGTTTCCAGTCAGGGAACAACAGGGCTTCCTTCAAGTCAAGTCAGAACTCCGGTGAGTGTTACAGATCTTTCCATTCTTCCGTTAGGGGGACGAACACAGCATTGCATGGCGCAGTGGCGAGATTTGACGCAGGATGCGTGGGTGCTGCAAACGGTTCAGGGATTTTGGCTGGAATTTTACTCCCGTCCAGCGCAGGGGTCTCCCCCTCCGCCTCTCCATTTTTCCCTACAAGATCACAATTTTAGAAACGAAGAGGTGGAAGAATTGCTGAAGAAAGGGGCGATCGCCCAGGTTCAGAGGGGTCCTCGGTCTTTCTTCAGCAACGTCTTCCTTGTCCAAAAGAAAGGGGGCGGCAACAGGTTGGTTCTCAACCTCAGAGATTTCAACCAATACTTAGCCTACAACCATTTCAAAATGGAGGGTATTCATCTCCTAGCAGATTTGCTGCAGGAAGGGGATTGGTTTGTCCGCCTGGACCTCAAAGATGCATATCTGTCTATCCCGATTTTTCCTCCGCAATGTAGGTTTCTACAATTCATGTGGGACAGCCAATGTTACGAATACTTGGCTCTTCCCTTCGGTCTATCCTCGGCTCCATGGTGCTTCACGAAAGTGATGAAACCGGTGGTCGCCTTCCTCAGGGAAAGAGGAGTACGACTGATCATATATCTAGACGATATATTACTCATGGCGCAAGATCGACTTTGTCTCCTGCGGCATCTGAACATGACTATGTCTTTACTCCAAAGCTTAGGATTTGTGGTCAACTCAAAGAAATCGATACTGGTTCCGACGCAATCGGTGGAATTTCTGGGGTTCACGATCGATTCCCTGTCGGCACAACTATACCTTCCGCAAGCCAAATTGCGGGATTTGAAACTAGAGATAAAGAAGTTATTGGACAGTCAGGTAGTGACTCTCAGGACGCTGGCCAGAGTAGTAGGCATACTGGCATCGTCCATTCAAGCAATCTTTCCGGGGCCATTGCATTACAGGGCCCTTCAAAGGCTCAAGATACAACATCTGAGGAGGGGCCTATCATACACGGACTCGGTACCTCTTTCAGAGGAGGTCCCGACAGAACTACAGTGGTGGTTAAGTCACGTGGATGCCTGGAACGGCAGGGCAATTTTCGGATCACAACCGGAGGTAGTGATCGAGTCCGACGCCAGCAGGTGGGGCTGGGCGCGCGCTGTGGAGAAGTTTCTACAGGCGGCAGATGGTCGGCACAAGAACTAGAAATGCACATAAATTGTTTGGAACTGCTAGCAGGGTCGTTTGCGATTCGCACTTTGTCCCCGAAACAGACGTCTTGTTGCATCCTCCTCCGTTTGGACAACGTGTCAGCAGTGAGGTATATCAACAAGCTGGGCGGCACGAGGTCGTCAATGCTTGTTCAAATAGCCAAAGATTTTTGGCATTATTGTCTCCAAAACCAGATCTCGGTGGTGGCGGAATACATTCCAGGTCAGGCCAATCAGGTAGCGGATTGGAATTCTGCACACCTGAGGGATTACAGCGAGTGGAAGCTGCTCCCTCGTGTCTTTCAGTGGCTTCAGGCGATGTGGGGCCCGTTTCAGACGGACCTATTTGCCCCCAGGCTTTCGTTTCAGATTCACCGGTTCTTCAGCTGGAGACCGGATCCGATGGCGGCGGCGACGGATGCCTTCCTCCAGGACTGGTCTCAGGGGACGCAATATGCCTTTCCTCCCTTCCTCTTGATTCCCAGGGTAATGACACAGGTAATCAGACAGAAAGCGGAAATAGTCATGGTGACTCCGTGGTGGACGTCTCAAGCTTGGTTCCCCAAGCTCTTGCAGTGGAGCTGCGATTGCCCACGGATGCTACCGGACTCGAGATGGTTGTTGCAGGGCCCTCAACAGGAACAGCACCCGTTGCTACTGGAGGGCAAGCTGTCGCTGATGGCATGGAGGCTTTCCGGGAACAGTGGCAGTTGCCGGGAATTTCGAGCGAAACTGCTGAGTTTATCAGACAGGCATGGGCGCCTTCCACCAGGAACCGTTATTCCTCAGCCTGGAAAAACTGGGTGGATTGGTGCGTGGGGCGACGTTTGGATCCCGTGGGGGCAGAGTTGTCCCAAGTTTTGAATTTTCTGACGGAAAAGGCCGGATCAGGTTTAGTGTACCGGTCGGTTAATAATTTTCGTTCGGCAATTTCGGTGGGGCATACTCAGATAGACGGGAAACCGGTGGGCATGCACCCGATGGTATGTAAGCTGTTAAAAGGCATCAGGGCTGCCAAGCCGCCCTCACCCAAGTATACCGGGTTGTGGGATGTGTCCTTAGTACTTTCTTTATTCAATAGTTGGCCGAGCAACGCTCTTCTGTCCAGAAAGCAGCTATCGGCAAAACTGGCTATGTTATTGTGTTTATCGTCTTGCAGACGGACTTCGGATGTGAGAGCGCTCGACGTAACAGGTAGAGTGTTCACCCCGGAAGGGGTTTCCTTTCATATTACAGGTCGCACTAAAACTTTGTCACGTCACATTTCATATAATGCTTTTCCTACAAATGACAAATTGTGTGTGGTTCACTGCTTGAAAGCTTACGAGGAATGTACCAAGGCCTTGCGGCCACAGGGTTGTAAACAATTATTAATTGCCATTCAAAAACCCTTCAAACCTGTGGTAGTGGCCACGATAGCTAGATGGCTTCGTTATGTGATGGCTGAAGCTGGCGTAGATACTAGGATCTTTGGTGCTCATTCTGTGAGAGGCGCAATGGCGTCGAAATCATATGGGTTGGGGTCAAGTATCCAAGATATAATGCGTTGTGCAGATTGGTCATCTGAATCGACATTTAAAACATTTTATTATAAGCCGGTGGGAGATATTACTTCAGTTGTATTTAATCAAGCGTTAAACTAGCATAATCAGAAGCCTCCGGTCCTGCAATAGAATCAAAAATTTGCTAGCATTCGCGCCAAGAATTTTCAATTCTATTAAGGACACGGAGGCGAGGATTATCCCACCCGGCTTAATGTCTGTATATCATACGCTTGCCCACCCTGTATTTCAGTGATTACGGTGGTGTTATCCTCTTTTCCAGGAGCTGAGAAAAAGTCGGACTAAGAGACGATGGACGTCAAGCTGTTAAGCTGAAGTTATTCTTCCATGTTGGAGTTCGTTTTGGTTCAAGTTATGGACTTTCGCCTCAAAGAAAGAGGATGTGTAACGCACGCAGAGGGTTCTTATGGACTATGGGGGCGTGCCTATAACCATGGTGTTCATGGGAAATGTAGTAATTTATTGTTTGTTGCGAAAATAATATATTTTCATTGGCTGCTATGTTGATGCAGTAAAGTTTGAGAAGCATAATCCTCGCCTCCGTGTCCTTAATAGAATTGAAAATTCTTGGCGCGAATGCTAGCAAATTTTTGATTCCTCTCAGACCGTTCAGAGTGGATTGGGGAATGCTGGCCCTTTTAATAGTAGTGTTTCTTACATGTGTGCCTTTGTTTCGATGGACACAGGAACGCTGGTCATACACACATGCTATCAGCACAAATACTATTTTATGTTCTGCTTCTATATTTCACAGATTTATTTTACTTTCGATTGAGCTATAGGGGCCCTAAAACCCTTTAATGCCAGAAGAAAAATGTTGTCAAAGTGATAATTTGTGTATGTTTGTATTCCGAAAACCATGGGTAAGGCCCCTATCCCACACATTGGCAAAACAAGTGAAATACTGGAATGCTAAAACATAGCCGTTTAAAAGATTCGATCACTTCAGAACATAACATTCTGTATAATCAAAGTAAAAGAGAGACGTTACTTAAGTTGAAGGTGTTTCTTTTATTCTTTGGAAATCTGCTGTTCAGTACTTGAAGTACAGTCATTCAATATCAAAAGTACAGCAAAGACTTGCTTCGAATCATTAGGCGGCACAGGCCTTGAACTTTCTCAAGACTGTAAATGTACACATAGATATATTTGATATACCTTACTACAATCTTAAAAAGACGTATTTAATATTTAAATAAACTATAAATGCTTAGTTCATGCTTATTTGTACCATGTGGAATGTTGCGACACAGCAAATGTGTTTACATATTTCAAAAAAGGTGATTGTGGGGAAACTGACAGTGATAAGAAGTGAGCCTTTAGAGTACACCAAGCATCCTGCACTAAATTACTGCAAGCAGTAAAGGCTAGAGACTCAGTGGAATTGGCAAAAACTAACAGAAACATGTGGGAGGGGTAATTACCACGGAATCAGAGCTCATATCTCAGATGAATCTTCTTTGTTAGAGGCTATGGAGCAATGACAATACGTACCACTATGTGATTTCCATTCATATGTTTGCGCGCCGGACAAACACAGGCACTCTTTTAACAAACAAAATATCCTTGAAACTAGAATTTCTAAAATCAGTGTTACGTGATAGCCAGTGACAGACTTTATTCTGCACCTCTCCCGTAGACTTGTCACTATTAACAGGCAATTGGGGAACATTAATTAGAATTGCCACATAAGGGCAACACTCGCGAGCAAGTTCCAGCGTCACATGCTTGGGGTGGGCTTGTGATTGGTCAGCAACTTTGGTGGGTTCTCCTAATTCAGATCTAGAACCCTTCTTGTTACCTCTTTGTTGGCGACAATCTACCATACCCCTGTTTCCCTTTTTATTGGTTCCACATGATGTTTTGGGAGTGCCTTTCAATACATCCTCAGCCCAGGTCTCCCCATCCCAGTTTGTAGCCCCTTTTATGTGTAAAAGAAGGAGAAGAAGAGGAGATAGAAGGAATAGCATTACATGACTTGGTATTAGGTCGACCTGCCTTGAGGCCTCCCTCATTGGTGCTATCACTCCTTACCAGAACCTGCTCTAGACCTCCTGCACTTTCAAGCTATCCAGTGTAGTCTGAAACATTAAAACAGAACCCTCCAGTTTATTAAGTCTGGCCAAAATAGGGAAAAGGCTTGCTATCATTATGGACTTAAATGTACTAATTATATAATCCAAGTCCATGTCAGAGTTCAATGTAGAACCAGGGTAGGCGCTGTCGTCTTATCCATGTTAGGGTACAAGGCTGGCATAGTCATCTCCACTCTAGTACATTGTACCTATGAGGCCTCATTTGATACTGTTCTTGGCGCTTGATCTGTGCCATATTTTGTTTATTTTTCCTCTTCATCGGGGCCCTGCCCATATTAGATGTAAATGGGTGAGGCGAAATGTAAGCATCTTGCAATTTCCCAGGTGATGTCACAACCTCACTCCTACGACTGGTGTCACTTTGCAGGATCACAGGGTTAATACAAGTATCTGAATCTGTGGGAAATATAATAGCGTCACCCATTTCCAATGATAAACGGCATCTGCAAGTGAGATTTCATTATTGAGGACCCTTGTGGCGCGCACCAGAAACAAATCAAAGGTAGTGCCTTGCGGCCTCTTGAGGGAAACTTCTTTGCCCCTAATATTTTTCTGTTTCACCATTTTCCAAGTATCTATTTAATTTTAAATCTAAATGGTAGAGACTCTCCGGACACTTCTGTCAGCCACAAGAACCAAGAGGCGGTAGCCTGAACTGACCGCCGACGGACGCAGAAGTGCCTGCTCTTGACCCGGGCCACACCAAGGCACGACCCGCTCATGTCCCATGCTGCGGGACACCTCTGCCTGCGTTATGGTGCTCCGGTGCCTGTTGACTGACACAACAACAGCAAGGGAGGCTGGGAGATGTGGTCTTCTGCCCCAGCGAGTCCCAGCCGGGTCAATGGAAACTGAACAATTGTAAAAGTCAATAATTATCACCCATTCCAACTTTTGGGGAATAGCATGGAGATGTTGGTGCTTTTTTAATGCTTTTTTCCACTGTTAAATTTCAGCAGGTTTGACCTGGTATATTTAGTGAAGGGTACAAACTTTAGTGTGCCCTATAATTAGTGAGTGCGGTAAATATCTAACCACTTATAATTGTGATGCCTGTGCAAACAGGTGTTTATGCAAGAATTACTGTTTGTTCAGCCACTTGTATCAGACTCTAATAGCCTTCTATCCTCTACCAGCTGCTGAGGCTCTTAGAAACTATGCACCCAATGCAGTTCAATGGAAGCACCTGAAGTGGACTAATACAACTAGCAGGCAAAGGCTTGACAGGGAAAAATAAATACTTGTCTGAGCTGAATGACACTTGTTTCAAGCAGTGGTTAGTTGGTTCTGATCTGAGCAAACCTATTGCTGCAGGCGGCAACCCCAAAGCCCGTCTAGATCCATGGTTGATTGTTTTGTTACTTCTCGTGTAAAACCTATCTTTAGGATCCTTCACTTTTCTCCTAATACACACCGCCATAATTCTTCATGAAATTGCATAATGTTGCCTTTGATTTATTAATTTATTTTCAATCTGCGTGGTCCAAGTCCATGTGTATTATTTTTCTCCTCTATAAAGAAAAAGATGACCCAATTATACTTTCCCACCCTCCCTCTGAAAATATGTTAACCCAACTTCCACTTAACTGTTTAACGATTGAATGCAAGGACACCTTTATTTCATAGCTAATAAAAAACATTGCACATGGCATACGTGTTGTATGATTACAATAAATAAATCAAACGAGTCATCAAGCATAGTTAGAGGTAATGCGTGACCTGTAGATTTGAATCATTCTACGCATACATTTTCAACTTCAGTATATTAAAACATATATGCAATCACAACATTCTTCTAGTAGTTATTCACTAACTCAGCCCTATCGCTAAATATTGTGCATGATGGGAGGACATCTTAATGCAAGTGTTAGTGGATTAATAGAATCCAGCAGTCAAATCGTGTGGATATGATGAAAGGAAATAGTGAATATATAAGTGTATTAAACAGGTCACATCTACTTTAAAAACATGATTCATTTAGTCCTACAATCAAGGGACTAATACTTCCAGCCCAGAATACAGTGATATAAATTTGTTAGGACACGTGGCGACTTATAAGCACAAATTTATCCTGTTACCTGTGAACCCACAAATATTAATTTGTGGTCAGCGCGGGCTCGTGACACTAAAGCCATTCCACGAGGAGCTGTCCAATGTAGCCAGGGCTATAAAGGGGTGTTGAATCCAACCTACAATCCAACATTCTATCTCCCTTCCTGTAGGTTTAATTTCTGTTATCTTCATAAAATCCGTCCAGTTCCTAATTGACGACAACACAAACATTTTTCATTATCTCAAGTTGGGACTGTTAATCTTCTCTCTTGCTTGGATTTCCTACTCATTCTTCAGCCTGTTTTAAATTCCTCTCTGCAACTCCATTCTTGCTCCCCCTCCTCCCCACGGTGCTCCTACTTCCGCCTCCCTGATATCTCTCTACTTGCTTCCTTTCATTCCTCACATTCTATTTCGCCTCCTTTCCATTGGATGTAAAAGCATCCATGGCCTGCACCCTCCTTCGCTTTCATCCCTTGTCCTCTTGTACATCATCAGCTGTAGCCTCCATTCTCACTCTTAGGTCTTGCTGGTTTCTCCATGCCCTTCATGTGCGCCATGATATTTCATGTATTTCTCTCTTCCCAAACATTGAAATGCCTTTCCTCTCCTTAGTTCTTCTGTCTCAAACATGCTTTGCTTTCACCTATCCTAAAAGTTGACCTTCACATATGATGCGCCTTGTCTTACTTTACATCTGTACCAATTATATTGTTACCTTTGTTCAGGAGTTTGGCAAAATCGTTAAATGGAATGGAAATGAAACATTCATATTTTTAGACAATTGCATTTTTGACACATGAATTATGAACACATGATATGAAATGGTTGACTAAATTATGGTTCGTAGAAAAGGCAAAGTACACCTGAGGAAAGACTAGTGTTGCTTCAAATGCAAATAAAGGCAAATTATTCAGCACATTCTGTGGATTCTATATCCAGCTATTTTGACATTTAAACATACAGTGCGGCCAAAAGAATACCATGGCCTCAGAAAATACATAGGTTTCTTAAGAAAGAAAACTATATAAATTCACTAGACATTTCTCCCTATGTACAAATCGACAGCTCAAATCTGCTGTTATTTACCATGGAAAATGTTCAGTAAATACCACTGCATTCATATTTTGGTACACAAAGCACCAATATATGTACGTTATGCCCCATTTTGAGGATCTAAACTCATTATAGGCAATAATTATTGTGCCTAAAAGATTCTGAAATATGGGGTATTAAATTGTGTCAGGTGTGATAATGATCTCCGCGCCGTCTAGAGCACATGTAATCAGTTCCTTAGATTTCCTGTAGTAAAAGGTGTGTGCCTCTGTCTTCTTCTCACTTCTGTTTTAAAACTGGTGTTAAGTTTCCATTGTACTCTATGATTGTAAAGTACCGTTTCTGAAAGCACTTTTTTTCTTTTAAAAAAAAATCAACATTTTATTGACATGCATCACCAACATTCAAGACTTCAGATGGTAAAAGGAGGTACAAAATGTTTGTGGGTCTTCTAAACCCTGAATGCCTTCTTGAAATACATGCTGCTCTGAGAAGTGTACCTAATGTAAACATGAATTAGCACAAATGATGAATGAGAACATTCTCATGGCCAATAAGAATTCATTTGTTTCCACTGTCTCGATTAAATATTTGTATATTAGAGTTGTGTTTCCTACTGCAGGCAAAATAAATTTCTCTCAGTCCAACAACTGGAAATATTCACAAAATCTTGAGTAATTGCTACACATTCATGGCTGACTACCACAATGAAGGTTTGGGTGTCATCCAATTACCCTCTGCAATGTTCTGGTGTGCAGTGTGAATCACATTTTGGTCGAATTCAGTTAGGAGAATTTTTCTGTTGTTGAATTCTGCAAATTTCACAGTTTATGGTGGTAACGTGGCTAACCCATTATTGCATAGGAAAGTGCATAATCGTGTCATTCCAGTGGCCCAGGAAACTGGAAAACTGAACAGGAGTTACACTGCAAAGCATCGGCTATTAGGACATTACAACTCTCTTTTAGTTTTTAAGCTACATAGTTACATCTTTTCAGGTCCTACCCAAAAAAAAACCAACCAAAAAACGAAAATTCCTTTGACTGTACTTAGAACTCAAGACACATCCATCTCCTTTGCTCAAACTAAACTGGGTCACAACTCTCAAACGAAACAAAACATTTTTTTTTAAATTTAACAAATGGATTGTTTCCTGTAGGCAGCCAGAAGGAAGTTGGTCAGACATTTCAAAACAATGGAAACCAACGGCTTGCTAATTCACGTACTGGGACATTTTGCTTCTGGTCAGCTGATCTGTGTGTGACTTGACTTTTAACAGAAAACATGCAAAGAAAACATTTATATTTACATTCATTCTCCTGAGATTTTTTAAATGCTTCCTGTCGAACAAGTCACACTAGAAGCGCTGCCATAATTGTTTTTAGTCCTTCTTTTTTTAATATAAACTTTTTTTTGGTATTTGTTTCTACTTATAAAGCTCCTCATCAATATACTAGCCTTATGGCACTAGAGTTTTAGAGTAGAGAGGCATAAGGTATTAGGCAGCAACTTTTCGAATATCATGTCTGCAAAACAAATGATAATTTACTATTCACCTAAATTCTGTCATTCAACAGGTGTGCTGCCTAGAATGAGGAGGAAGCAATCTTAGTTTCACTGTATTCAGGTCACAGTTATATCGGCATTCACTAAACATAGTATACTTTATGGCACATGCAGGGCCTTTTTGCAGCAAAGAAGTATTGTTTGCTTTACAAATAATGCTGATACCGCAAGGTTTTCCACAGTTAAGAATTAAGAAACATTAGGATTAGAAACACTTGTTTTGTACTGTGTGGAAAATGCCCTTCCTCCGGGTCTAAAAAATATAAATATTTTCTAGTTAGTTTTTTTCCCTTTAAAATCTAGAACCACCAGTACATTGTGTTAAACCAGGCATTTTCTCTGTATGCAAGCTCCAGAATATTTTTTTTTAATTGTATTTTATGTCATACAACGTTTTGCAATTTTGAAGAGTTTTTCCACATTTTGATATTCCATATTTGAACATTCTTGATAATAGATGAGCTGCAGTGTTTAAGGCAGTGCTTGTGAGATGTAGTCTGGATGATGCAAGTGAATGGCTTTGGCATAATCAAGCCTGTATGGGTTCAGGGAGCGTGATCTGGACATTGAGCATGGCTGCCGCTTGCTGACGAATTCAGCAGGCAGCCCACAGTAATCTGTTTTCAGCCCAGTCCGGGCAGAGTCTCTGGGGGCAGGGAGACCTCGCATCGAATGAGTGAAACACCAGGAAAGGAGTGGCACCCATCCGAGGGGTAGCTCTGACAGCCTGTGTTGTCCTCGTGGTTTGGTTAGAGGGGCTGGCCGTGGCCAGGGAGGAGGACGGCAGTGCAGCAAGAGATTGGGGGCCCAGAGGCCTGCACAGAGTGATCTCCAGGAGACGCTCGGGGGGGCCTGAGGAGATGAGAGGGGTGGCAGCATATCTGGGGCCTCCTGATGCCATCTGGTGCTGGTCCTCTTCTCCATTTGGGAGGCCCACAGAGGTGCTGGGTGGAGCCGGTCGACTCTGGCCTGGGTGCTGTTGATCGGGCGGTTTTGGAGGTCATCTGTGACACCTCGTGGGAGCTCCTGAGTGTGTGACATGGTGTCACCTGGCAGGTGGGATTCGGCCCTTAACTCCAGTCGGGAGGCTGGCCTCTTGGGGCTCTGGAGTGCTTAGAAACAGGCGGAATGGTTGCTTCTTCCCCTCCCCTGTTTTCTCTTTCTTCCTGGTCTACAGGGATATGCCTTGAGGTGCCACGCCATGGGGTGGCCTGGAGGAGGTTGTAGAAGGCCATATCATTGTCCACAGGCTATGGGTGGCAGCCCAAGGCTCCAATTGGGAGGCCCCTCACAGACATTCTCCCTCCTGCCTCTTTCTCGGTGGCCGTGCCTGTGTCAAGGGGGTTATCCATTGCTGTCATTGCTGTTGACCTTGTGTGAGGGGCCACTTTGTTTGGGTTTCTAAACCCCATTGTGGCATGTAGCATCTGTGGCCTGCTGTTTTCAGATTTCTTGAGAGAAGAGAATAAAGGGAAGGACAAACAACCATTGGCCCAAACATCACAGGGCCGGATAGACAAATTTACTCTCCCAGCAGGGGCAGTTGAGAGAGATTCCCCGTTGTCGCCTGTGGTGGTTTCTCCGGTCCCTCGGCCTTGACTTAGCAAATTATCCAGGGCCTGCATTACTAGCTGGGCTGAAAAATGGGAGAATCGAAGGTGGACGTATCGGTGTTGCAGAAAGACCTGCGCAAAACAACGGCAAGAGTGGCAGAGGCCAAGGATCGTATCTCAACCACTGTAGATAACCTCCATTCCCATCAGACTATGGTGTCTCAACTCTCCAAAAACAGTGTAACAGCTTGAGTTGAGGAGGACACAGAGGGCTGCTCCAGGTGCAATAATATCAGAATTATGGGGATCTCAGAGGGTGTAGAGGGGTAATCCCCAACCCAGTACGTAACCAACTGGCTGACCTTATGGATACCCAAGGGGGAGCTGTCGCTCTGCTTCACAATAGAGAGATTACACAGATCCCTGGCACAGAGACCTCCGCTGGGTGCCCCACCCCGGTCCATCATCACTCACATCTTCAATTTTGCAGACCAGGATAGAGTCCTTCAAGCCTCTTGGCTGCAGGAAACCCAGACCTGTGCCTCTGCTCGTGTAATTTAATTATCCTGATTATAATCTTAGGATCCAGCAGCAGCAACATTCTTTTCTGGAGGTCAGACGCAAACTGCGTGCCTGTAAAATCCAGTATATGCTACTTTTTCTGGCACATCTGAAGGTCATCTTCCAGGACAATACATCTTTCTTTGAGAAGCCGGAGGCGGCCTAGACTTGGTTGGAAGAGTGATCCTCCTTCCAGCAGGGGGTAGCCCCCTCATCCGCTAATTGGTACGGACCAGAATGAGACCAGAGGTAGGGACAGCTGCAGCACTGGTCCTGGTGGATGCAGTAACGGTGCCACTCATCTACTGATCCACCAGGTATGCCGGGACCAGTGCTTAATTTGTAAAATATGAAGTCCAGGTGCTCAAATGTTTATCGGAGGCCACACCCACTTCCTCCACTGGCTCCACCCACTTCCTCCGCTGACTCCGCCCACTTCCTCTATTGGCTCCAACTCCCTCCAGACACTTGTATCAAACACATAATTCCTAGCCAAAACTCTATCAGACCAAAATCCCTTCTCTATGGATATGAAATCTTTTCTGTCTTGGAAATTGCAAGGCACCATTTTTGAGGACCAAATATTCAAGGAGACACTGAGAGACATCATCAACAATCCTAGGAACACGAGAGGTCAGCTACTAGCATGCTAATCGAACAGGAAGCCTTCTTAGTGGTGGCTATGGTACTCAACATTAGTTCGGTGTGGTGCCAGGAAATCGATGGCTAGGGTACTGATAACACCAGATAAAACACTAATTTACCTAGAACAGGCGCCAATACATGACCCTCTCAGCCAGCAATATTTACAGTTAGCAGGCAGGAACATTCAGTGCTCCTGACAACTCATATATACTGAAAACCTAATCCACAAAGACTATGAGGAAGGTAAAGCAGGCACACTACTTGCATGTCTGTGTAAATACAAAATGAGCATCACACAAATGACACATACCTATAATCGGCCATGAACTGCACAAAACAGCATAAACAGCCTTTTTAGGCTTTTACACTGGCCTATATAGAGCACAGGGCCCTGAATCACTGGTTGATCTCAGCTCCTAAATGGATTGGATAGAGTGAACCTGACAGGATTCCCTCCAGAGAAGCAAGAAACTTTGAATATGCCCTTGATGTATTCAAGCTTAAGTAGGTAGTATAAAAATCGGCAATGGGAAAAACTCCTGGACCATATGGCCTGCCTGTTGCATTTTGCAATGCCAAAAGGCAGTGCCACTGGAATTACCTATCAGAGAAGGGCCAAATTATGCAGCAGGGTTTAGTAAATTATGCAGGAAGACAAGGCAAATCATGCAGCATAATGAGGCACATTTTGTGATAGATCACTTTATTATTTTGTCAGCTTTACACTTGTTAATAGAGCCCTATTTAAATGCAATACATAATTCTCCTTCTGATCTCAACGGTTTTATCCATGTGCCTCTCCAGGGACCCTCTTCTCATTCCGCTGAACTCCAGTGAATGTGAGACACACCCAGGCTCTGACCCACAGGCCAGTGTGTGCTACCCTGGTCCTGGAGTGCAGCTCTCTCTACTCTTCTCAGAGGGCCCCAGACCTTCAAGATGGATGAGGCTCCCTTGCGTCTGAGGCATAGGCCTATTTTGGTTAAGCACATTCTTTGTTGGGCCTTTTATCCACATACTACTTTATCATTGCAGAACTTATGAGAGTGCTATTAAACTTCTCCTTGCAAGCAGATGCTTGTGTATTCAGTAACCACATCACCCCCCTACCGCTCCCAGCTGATACTTTTGTTTTTTATTGCTATAGTATCATGTAACATAATTGGTTGTTGTGGTAGATAAGTTTCACCAGTGCCGTATTTGGGCTTCCTCACACACAGGTGGTCGTTTATGCTTGGACCTTCTGCCTACACGTCTGTTTTTCCTCATACACACATGGACTCACTCTCAAATACTAACACACATGGACCTACCCTCATACACACGTTCATCTTTCCTCACACACAATCCTGGACCTACCCTCATACACACACAGGCCTTTTTGTATCTAGCTGGTTTAAGCTTAGGCCAACAATCAGGTTTTGCAGTACCTCCAGGAATGGTGCGCTTCTCGACCCGTGGAAAACAATGCTATTTAAAAAAAAGTTGAGAAAAATAAAGTAGTGTTCCCCAGGCAAACTCTGTAAAGTGGTGCGAATGTGTTTGGGTGTGAATAACATCAATCTGGTCACATTTTGTTTCTTCATATTTTGAACCTTTTACTTCACTCCATCCAGAGGCTGCACTTTTACATAGAAAAATGTCAGAAAAAGACATTTCCAGCAAAAGTGTTTTTATTTGGATCCATTTCACAGGGGAACAAATAAAGGAAAGGAGAGGTACAAGAGGGTAAGCACCATGTCTTGAAGTCCCGGTTTTCAGCAAGTGAGGAAGAGCGAGACAGAAAGAGGGGAAATAACAGAAAGAAAGAGAGCAAGAGAGAAGAGGGGGGGCAGCTGTCGGAGGCAGGAGAAGTGGACACTGTCCTTGTCTTCTCTGGGCAGGCCGTTCTCTGGGCCCGTCCCCAAACGGCCACGAGCAGTCAAGCCTTATCTATAGGCCTTAGCCATTTCTGCCATCCTTGGACGCATTTGTAAAATAAACAAGCAGGGGGACGGATTCAGTTCAATTAAAGAAGAAGGGGCCCTGCCCTGGTGATCCCTCTCACTTCGACCACTGGGCGAGCCAGAAGCTCACTAGGGAAAATAAAGCATGCACCACTTAGGAAAACACAGAGGTGTGTGTCAGCAATGTACTCAACATAGGGCAGACCATCACAAGGAGCTGCAGCACGTCTAACTCTAGCCGCCAAAGACATGCATAACAAGGAGCAGATAGGACAACAAGGCCCAGGGGCAGTAACTGACAAGGCTGTCGGAGAGGGCACTCTAAGGTCCGAAGGCAGCACAATAGCACATTTCAAGCTCGCAAACTGGGTCAAAAATACTCTAGGCACTAAGTAGTAAAACATAACAGGGCGTGAGATAATGGAGGACAGCGGAATACCTCAGCCTCACGCCTTAAACCACCAGAAAATGCTGTTGTAATCCCCTCAGATGCTAACCCTCGGCATGCTTAATTGCTGTTCTGAAATGGATAGTAGTTAAGGAGCGCAAGCGCATAAAGCGGCTAGGCTTTTGCTGCATATCACGATGGCGCTTTCATTACAAATACACTTACATTGTGCTCCATTGGCACTCGGTCTTTCCCAGTTATGATGCAATAATAAATATTATACATTGCACAGAGGATACTGCTCACAAAGGAGGGTGGAACGAAAGACCAGCCCAAGCCAACCACGCTGACAGTAACCATTGCTCTGCATTACACTTAAATAGCTGGCAGCCAGACATTCTTCTGCTAATGCGCAGCACAGTGGGAGGCGCTGGTTTTACTCCGTATTTCTGCTGCCCACCCCTGGAATTTTTGATTCACCAGTAAAGTTTATGACAGTGCTATACTTACTGCCTCAGCTATGAGAGGTTTAGTGTATATTTTTAAGCAGCGCTCATATTATTCTTCCTTTGTGTAAGGAATTTTAGCGGAAACGAAAAGTCTCTTTTACAAGGGAGAAGGGATAATTTGTGAAAGCGGACTACTAATTGTGTTACTGTGGGCCGATTTTAGTAAAAAAAAAATAATAGGCCCCAGTAACAAAACCAGCCCGCTTTCGGCCTTGTGTGACTGGACACACGTGCGCTGTACTTGATGTGAGTTGGCATCGGCACGCAGGTAGACCCGGCCCTAATAATTAAGTGCCGGTGCTAAGCACCGGAAAGCACCGGCACAAATTAAGCACTGGCCGGGACACCACCACTCAAGGTCTCTGGACCCAGCACTGCCATGCAGCAAGGTGTCTCCTTCTCTGCGGGTGCTTAAGGACCTGACTTCTTGACGCCGCTTTGTGCCCCGACGCCCACTGGGCCATACTGCTTTGCCATGAAGTGGATGGCTCAGTGAGGATCACGTGGACCCCCTGAGTTCTTTATTTTTTTCTCTGTGTGTTTCATTGTGGGTTGTGCTTTTAGGTTTGCTTTAGGGAATGGTGATCAGGACCATCTTTGGGATGCGGTTAACATGTTAGCGACATCTCCTAGTTCATTTCACAACAGGTACTTCATGATTCCGAGGTATGAGGTGGGGAGAATGATGGGGTTATTATTATTGTTATCGTTTAGTTGGTTTATTTATTTTTCACTTACACCAGACTACACCACACTTGCCCGAGGTCGACACTTGGACAATACAGCCTCTCTTCATACATCCCCACCATCACACTCTCATGTCTTATGGCTGACCAAGCTAATATCGAGATACAGGGCGTGGTCCATCTCCTGACATGGAATGTTAATGGCATTCTAGACCCTGCTAAGTGAGGGGCAGTGCTGAAACAAGCCAAGATATACTCTGCAGACATGCTCCTTCTGCAAGAAACCCACTTGGTGGGCAATAGTTGCCCATTCCTTGCTTGAATGGGAAACGTGCAGGTATATCAAGCTGGGTTTATTTGAGGGTCACAAGGGACGGCCATTCTGTTACATAAACTCATGGTTCACAAGGTTTGGCATGATACCGATGGCTATTTCACAGCGATATCTTGCCTTTTTCATGGGCACCCCATTGCACTGGCCAGCGTTTATGTACCTCCACCTCTGACACAAGGCTTCCTGAGAACCCTGGGGGCATTGGCAGCACAGTTTTCCAGAGGACACTGGGTCCAGATGGGGAATTTCAATGGGGTAGTGGACTGGGAACTGGACAGGACATCTTACAAAGTATGTGGTACAGCGCAGGCTAAGACAATATAAAAATTAAAATACATTTACAAGTAAATAGCATAACACTAATTAAAACAGTGTAAGAATAAAACTCATTGAGCAAGAGTGGACAAAAATTTCATAAATGTGATTTAAAAAAGATACAAAAGATACATTTAAAACGTTTGATTCATAGTGCTTACCAAAATCTGGCCAAACCAAAGACTACCACTCTGCGGGTGTCAGTGGCTAAAATTCTCAAAACCTCGAGGCAATGCCCAGGTCCGATTAGTTTACACAATGGAACAATCCACTTGACCCTCAAGGTTCTATAATGGAGCCACCAGATCAGAGTGAACACTAGATTTGACGGTCCGTACAAGATCGGCCTTGGCTTTACTACAGTCCTGATTATACCAAACTGCCTGTGATTTTTGCTTTGGCTATATCTTATCATGTTCAGATTTCTGCACCCTACGTGGTTTAACCAACAGATTCCTAATCTCATTAAATAGGGTTTGATGCTGGGTGATCAATTTTTCTGCTACTTTATCTTTAGAGAGTTTAGACATCTCTTCCAGCTCCAGACGTATTTTACCTTTAACTACTTCCAGGGCCTCTGGATGTTCCTCCACCCAGTCCCATCAGATCCTTCCTAAGTTGTTCATAATAGACAATTCACCCAGATCTGTCCTACCTCTAATATCAGGTTCATTATCACCCTGGTTTATTAAAGAAAGAATAAGGGCTTTATGGTCACTATCTGATCTATTGGCACCTGCCAAATCGTAAACCAAAGACCAAAGACCCAGGGCAACCAGGCAATAGTCAATCGTGCTAGCTTAACAAGATCTGTTAAAGGTTAGGTCCCCATTCTGATCTGAGTTTGTTCTCCCGTTGGTCGCTCTCAAGTCATGCTGCAGTGTAACAGCCAACACCTGGCTTCCTCTTTTTGTCCATCCAACTGGCGGGAGATCTAACTGTGGACCCTGCCAAGCACTATCCCACTCCTCAGTCAAATCTCGGGGGTCGGGGCAAATGGTTGAATTAAAGCCACCGGCTACCAAAACATGGACACTATCAGTGGATTTAGAAAATACATGATCTAAAGTGTTGATGGTATTAGTTTCTTCAAAACCCCTAGCAACTCTGTTACAGACATTAAAAATCCCAATTTTCAGACCACTACATAGTTCCAAATCTATAGCTAAAATATCTGGGGAATCTACATTGACCAACCTAACTTTTGACCCAAGAGCGTTTTTAAACTAAATCGCAAACCCCCCAATTGTCTCCCCTTATCTTTCCTTGTGGCACTTAAACCATAGGTAGAGAACCCACTTCTATGTGGGGTGTGCAGACTCCACGTTTCTTGGAAGAGTATCACATCATATAAATCCACAAAAGAACCCCAATCGGTGGCTACTACAATTTGGTAATCCCTGCCACGTTCCAGACCAAAACTCTTAAATGTCGGGAACAAACTTTGGTATTGATATCAGTAGTACTACACTCAGTGGTTACTCCTCCTTGCTCAGTATTAGAGAGATTGCCAACCCCCTCTTCCACAATTAACCTTAGAGTTTATGGCTGACCCTAGCCCTACAGGGGCTTTTGCTAGGGGCCCGTTCGCATTTGGACCAGGGAGGATTACATATGAATCTTGGGGCCTCTAGAGATACCTCTTATTGCAACGCGATGGGGGAAAACAAGGGTGGCAAAAAAAAGGTAAGACACTTTCCCTGTATACCCGCCCAAAGGGGCTTGCGATGAAACAAGACAGTAACTCAGTGAGTGCCCCCATGGTAACCACACCTTCACTCCACAAGTTCCTCAAAGTCAGTTTCCAGTCAATACGGTGGTGGAGAATAATAAAACTCAATATCAGAAGGTAAAGCAGCCAGCCAACAGCAGGATCTGAGTGGATGTTACAGTAACAGGGGGCTCTCCAGCTATCAGGCAAATTAGCTATAATATGTTCCAACGCACAGGCACGTTGGCAGTGTGCCAACCGCAAGGATAGCTGGGGGTTGGAGTCCTGCTCCCCCAGTGGTGGTGACAGGCTCCCGAGCTGCGGGAGCCCTGTGCTGCTAGAGAAGCGCCTCCTAGCGCGCAGGCAACGTTGGCAGCGTGACAACCACAAGGATAGCTGGGGGTTGGAGTCCTGCTCCCCTGGTGGCAATGGCGCGCACACATACATGTTCACGGTCCTTCCAGTCACTCTCCTATGGAAATAAGGTTGCAAATCATCTTGCGGCCCTCACAGCTGGGATGGTGCCTTATGCATGGGGGCTACAGGACCCTGAGACATGGGCACTTGTACACAAAGTCATACAGAAGTACTTTAAGATCAGCAATGGCGCGGTCAACTCACTGGTGCTGCTCTGGGAGGCTCTGAAGGCCACCATTAGTAGGGACATCATTGGTCACATCAGCACAGTGCAGGAAACACAGGCAGGAAATGACGGGCTCCTTCCCGGCACAGTAAAATTCCCCCCATCAACAAGGAGTACTCCAACAATTACTCTTTGGTGAAGCCCGGAAGGCTTGGCATGCAGCTCACAGCTGTATATATCAATGGAGAGGCAAAACTAGCAAGACTGTTCACTGGCTTTGCACCAATGTTCCGGGCTATGCACCCATCGCTTACATGACAGGAAGCACTAATATCAAGCCAAAACAAAACTGTTGCCAGGGTTTGAGAAGTGCTTGCATTGTGAGTCTGTTAGAGGGAGAATACATTCAAAACTTGAAAATGATTGGCAGGAACTTTTGAATCTATGCAAAAAGTTTTTCCATGTATTGGTTGTCATTCATCCACTGCTGATGATGTCAACATGTGGTTGGATAGATCAGTCAACTCAGTTACATTGAATTTATTGATCCATTCTCTGATCTGATCTGCTCACTCCTCTGCTCACTTTCAGTATAATGTATTGTCTTAACTTTGTATCAAAGACTTGAAGCTGAGAAGGTCTGTTGAGTTCTTTTCTTGATTGCCCATGGAAAGAATAGCTCCTCCCAGTAGTCTTGGTGCAACCCTGTACAGAATCATGTATACAAGAGGTGTCAAGTGTCCCCTTAAGAGTGTCCAGCTAGGAGGGAAACCCAGAAAAATATTAAAACCTTCCTTGGAAATCTTGTTGCACTTGTTTGTTTAATACTGCTTTATCTTTTGTCCCACGAAGAGAAACTTTGTTTCTGAAATCATTAATTCTGCACAGGCTTACCATCAAGTGGGAATTCTACCACAATATCAATATCAAGTTTCAACTATCAACTGCCACAATATTGTGGAGGTAAGTATGTACAGTAAGGTCAGGTTTACTAATTACTAAACCTCCCCCATTTCTTCTCTATACTTTGAAGATACATAATATCTTGAAGGTACATAAACGTGGAGTCATGAATCATAAACTCTTCTTATCTATGTATATTCACTTTCACAATGTTATAGTTTCAGTATTCAGGAAACAATACTTTGGCAGGGAGACGTTATGTCAATCAATATTTTGATATGCAACCCATTAAGCGTAAGATATTGTTCAAGCTATTTGTATTTAGTCTACAAATACTTTAGTATGGGATGAACAAAATTAAAATTCTGCCACACAAAGTTTTAATGTTGCACATTGTGACGTTTTCAGTGTTTTGTCCGCTTCAAAAGTCTTTGTCTGCAGGTGAAAAACTCAAATCCATTTGCTCAAGAATTTTCATGCTATTATTTTTAAAGGAGAAATCTCCCACTGAAAATGTTTTTGCTGTGATTTTTGTCTGCAACATTGTTCAAGTTGGAATAAAAAAAAAATGTTTATGGATGAATACTTTGTGCTAGACATTGGGTCACTGGTTGACTGGGGTGTGGGTCATGGTCAAGCAGCAGCGGCAGTCCTAGTCACAGTAAGGCACAAGTAAACCCCAAATTAACCTGTGCTCAACCCCTTGGTAGCTTGGGACAAAGCAGTCAGGCTTAACTTAGAGGCAATGTGTAAAGTATTTGTGCAATACTTCAAACTGTGAAAACACCAAACAAAAAGTTCCTACACCAGGGTAGAAAACCAGAGCTTAGTTTAATAAAGAAAATGACCAAAATGAAAAAAAATCCATTCCATAGAACCAGAGTTATCAATTTTTTAAGAATATGCTGCAATTTAGTGTCTAAAGCATAAAGCACCAACCGCAGTTATCTGATTAAGCGGGACCAGGTCAAAGTCATATGTTCAGGGTAACCGCAATGCAGTGCGGGTCGGATTCAGTCCTAGATTAGTCCTGCTGTAGGTTTACCTTCTTACGTTTTGTCCCTGAAGTCCTGTTCACATTGGGGAGGGCCGCCAGGAGCAAGGAGAGCATCATTGGTGGTGGTCGGCGTGGAACAAGGAGCAGGCCAGGTGTCGTGGATGGGTGGGCTGTAGCCTCGAGTTGGCGGTACTCCAAGGCGATCAATGCTTGCTATATGAAGAGATGGGCTGCTGGCGGCTCGCACTGATTTTTGGTGTGAGCGGCGTGGTTCCGGAGCAAAGGGGTCTGTTCACGGTCATGAAGAGCCCAAAGGTTTGATTTAAGAACCCATTGAGGCACACCAAGGGTCCAGGACCTGATGAGCACCACTTGCGGGTCAGGAACTCTCTGTAGATAGGTCCAGGAGCTGTAGGGGAGCCTGTTACGTCACAGAGGCTCAGATCAGGAGGCCAACAGACTAGCCATTTGAGTCACTCTGGGGTTTTGGGTTCAAGATGGGTTGCAGGTCCAGTTCTTCCTCCCTAGGCAAGAGGGCAGCAGGTCAGCACGACAGGGCAGCAGCTCCTTCACAGTGGTTGTCATCAGTGTGACAATAATTTCAGCAGCACAGCAGTCCTTCCTGGCAGAGAATCCACAGGTCCAGTGTATTTAAGTGTACTGAGGTGGTGGTGTCTGAGGTCCTTATTTTTTACACTAGTGCACTGGTTTTGGAAGGTGGGAGAAGGTTCTAAACTGTCTTTGAATTCACCTGCCTTGGCTCCAAGCTAGCTGAAGTGACAATGCAGGGTTGTTAGGCCCTTTTTATGAAGACAGGACACAGCCTATTCAAGTGTAAGTGAGGCTTGGCCCAGTCCTTCCCTCCCATCCTGCCATTATAGCCCTAAAAGCCACACCTACGCTCCTATTATGTGTGGCTGTCTAGGAGCAATACACAAAGTTCAACTGCCAAATACATGCAGTCATGTGGCCAGAGACATGCTGCAGGCACCAAATGGCTAAGGCAACAAAATGTCAACTTTTTAAAAGTGACTTTTGGAGAATTGCAATTTAAAATCTGACTTCACCATGGTAACTAGACATAATATCGACTCCACAATATCGAATGGACAAAATATCGAGTCAAAAATATGGACAATAATAAAATATTGTTAACAAAAATATCGTTGGTCAAAATATCGAATAAAATAATTGTAATAAAATATCGAGTACAAAAATATCGACTCAAAAATATCGACTAGACACAATATCGATAAATAGTTAAAGAAAAAAATATCGATATTATGTTGAAAAAAGGATATAAAAAAAAATTAATAATAGTAATATAAATTGTTGTTAATGTTTAGGAGCGGGATGTTGGGTTAATAGGGGATAAGGGTGGGGAGTAATTTAAAAAAATAAATTTTTAAATATATAAAAGTGTTATAAAACATTAATAAGAACAAATATTGCAAAAGGGATAAAAAAATATGTAGGAAAAAATAGATATGCAAAATAAAAAGTTGCAAATTATTCTGCAAATAAAAAATAATTTCACTAGTCTGCAAATAATTTAAAAAACATATAGTAACTTTATATTTGTTAATGGAATCTAATGATTTGAAAAAAATTTATAACAAATAATATAAATTAAAAATTAAAAAATACAAACAATTGAGCAAAATTTTTTGATAAATTTTTCTTTTACCACTAGTATGAAAAAAAAAATTATTTAATCATATTAGCTTTAGGAATATAATGTGTGCAAATAAATTAAATAAAATATTACAAAAAATGTAGAAATATTAGTGACAAAAAGTTGCAAATATTACTGCAAATTAAAACAATTAGCACTAGTCTGCAAAAATAATTAAATTTAAAATTTTATAATAATTTACTTAAAGGGATATAAATAGTGGACAATATTATATACAATAAGATTATACAAAAGTAGCAATACTAATTTATACATGGTCAGTGTCCAGCACCTTCCCTGATATTAGCTAGACTGGAGTAGGAATAGTAAATAATAATTGGTCTGTGTCCAGCACCTTCCCTGATATTACCTTGACTGGAGTAGGAATAGTAATTATTAATTGGTCAGTGTCCAGCACCTTCCCTGATATTAGCTTGACTGGAGTTGGAATAGTAATTATTAATTGGTCAGTGTCCAGCACCTTCCCTGATATTAGCTTGACTGGAGTAGGAATAGTAATTATTAATTGGTCAGTGTCCAGCACCTTCCCTGATATTAGATTGACTGGAGTTGGAATAGTAATTATTAATTGGTCAGTGTCCAGCACCTTCCCTGATATTAGCTAGACTGGAGTAGGAATAGTAAATAATAATTGGTCAGTGTCCAGCACCTTCCCTGATATTAGCTTGACTGGAGTAGGAATAGTAAATATTAATTGGTCAGTGTCCAGCACCTTCCCGGATATTAGCTAGACTGGAGTTGGAATAGTAATTTTAAATTTTTCTGTGTCCAGCACCTTCCCTGATATTAGCTAGACTGGAGTTGAAATAGTAATTACTAATAGGTCAGTGTCCAGCACCTTCCCTGATATTAGCTTGACTGGAGTTGGAATAGTAATTATTAATTGGTCAGTGTCCAGCACCTTCCCTGATATTAGCTAGACTGGAGTAGGAATAGTAATTAATAATTGGTCAGTGTCCAGCACCTTCCCTGATATTAGCTTGACTGGAGTTGGAATAGTAATTATTAATTGGTCATTGTCCAGCACCTTCCCTGATATTAGCTAGACTGGAGTAGGAATAGTAATTAATAATTGGTCAGTGTCCAGCACCTTCCCTGATATTAGCTTGACAGGAGTAGGAATAGTAATTATTAATTGGTCAGTGTCCAGCACCTTCCCTGATATTAGCTAGACTGGAGTTGGAATAGTAATTTTAATTTTTTCTGTGTCCAGCACCTTCCCTGATATTAGCTAGACTGGAGTTGGAATAGTAATTATTAATAGGTCAGTGTCCAGCACCTTCCCTGATATTAGCTTGACTGGAGTTGGAATAGTAATTATTAATTGGTGAGTGTCCTGCACCTTCCCTGATATTAGCTTGACTGGAGTTGGAATAGTAATTATTAATTGGTCAGTGTCCAGCACCTTCCCTGATATTAGCTAGACTGGAGTTGGAACATTAAATTTATTTTTTCTGTGTCCAGCACCTTCACTGATATTAGCTTGACTGGAGTAGGAATAGTAATTATTAATTGGTCAGTGTCCAGCACCTTCCCTGATATTAGCTAGACTGGAGTTGGAATATTATTTTTATTTTTTCTGTGTCCAGCACCTTCCCTGATATTAGTTAAAATGGAGTTGGAATAGTAATTATTAATTGGTTAGTGTCCAGCACCTTCCCTGATATTAGCTAGACTGGAGTTGGAATAGTAATTATTAATTGGTCAGTGTCCAGCACCTTCTCTGATATTAGCTAGACTGGAGTTGGAATAGTAATTTTTATTTGGTCAGTATACAGCACCTTCCCTGATATTAGCTTGAATGGAGTAGGAATAGTAATTAATAATTGGTCAGTGTCCAGCACCTTCCCTGAGTTTAGCTTGTCTGGAGTTGGAATAATAATTTTATTTTTTCTGTGTCCAGCACCTTCCTTGAAATTAGTTAAAATGGAGTTGGAATAGTAATTATTAATTGGTTAGTGTCCAGCCTCTTCACTGATATTAGCTAGATTGGAGTTGGAATAGTAATTAATAATTGGTCAGTGTCCAGCACATTCCCTGATATTAGCTTGACTGGAGTAGGAATAGTAATTAATAATTGGTCAGTGTCCAGCACCTTCCCTGATATTACCTTGACTGGAGTAGCAATAGTAAATATTAATTGGTCAGTGTCCAGCACATTTGCATATAATTGTACAGTACTGTGTCATTATATTAGAAAATAATGCAACATGGATGTTTACACAAAACTTTATTCAGATTTTTTTTTATTTATGTCTACTACAATAAAATCAAAATCAGAAATAACATAACATTATTTTGCAATGTAGTATTAGCTGAATAACACATCATTTATGTACATTTTGTAAATTATCACACAAAAATATTTCACAACATTTTTTCAAGAAATAATCAATTTTTTATTCATTAAGTTTGAGTAACAAGTATTTATATTTAATAAAATAATAAATCACTTTTTTATCTGCTTCTTCCATTTATATTTAATAATGTTAATATTATATATTAATATTATTCAATATATATTATTATTATTTACATTTTTATGAAGTAACATGAAAATTATTATATTTGTTCAAGATATGTAAATACAAATTCAGATATTTATTAGTACATATTTAATACAAGGTTCTTTTTAAATAAAACATACCAATATATTATGTTGTAAACTTTATAACAGTATAGGGGAACAATATGTTTAATAATAATATCTGGTATTGGAAAAAGATTATTTATGCAATTATATTCTTTTATAATACTTAGTAATTATTACAAAACATTCTGAAATAATTAATAAAAATAATAACAAATATATTTATTATTATTATTATTAATTACTAAACATAATAATTTATCTCTTCTTTTCAGAAACACATACATTCAGCCAAAGAAAAATACATTATTTAAGGTCATTGTTTATATATCAAATGGTTATAATTGTTATATTAATAACAATAAATAAGTAAAATTATTTATATTATTAATAATTACCATAAAAAATTATAATGTTTAGTTAAAAATAAACACAAAGTTATGACAATAAATGTACACAATAAGAAATATTTACATCTATTATTTCCAGTTTAACATAATTTTTTAATATTATTAATATATAATAATTAGTATATATTTATTAATATTAAAAAATGATATTTTTAGAAACACTTTAAATTATAATGAGTCTAGTGTATTAATTTTATATAAAAAGTATGGGTATGTATTATATTTTTAACTATAACATTGTATTTTCTATGAGACCTTTTCAAATATGGTTTAAGGGGACTACTTTTTTACCGCGTAAGGTTATTGAGGTTCATTCAGGACTGGAGAAGCTCGCGGTTGGGAGTTGCTTCGCGTGGAGAGAGGTAAGGTTAATTTTACATACAATTTTTAACTGAGTGGTACTGTTTGAGGGTATATTCGAACTGTGTAGTGTTTTTGTGTGTATGTATGAATTGTTTATGTATCTTTTAGGTCAAATGTCGTAGTTATGGATGCGTCGTGTATGTTTCAGTTCTAGTGTTCTTTTAAGTGGTAGGAAATGTCTTCTTACATGGTTAATGTTAATTGTGAGTGTATTTACAAATGTTATGGGGTATTTGTGGGTGGGTTTCGTTATGTAAGCTTTTTTACAGGTTCCGGTTCCTCGCATGAAAAGTACATGGAAGGAAGCGTGTTTTTTCCGGAGAAACTACTGTATGACTTATTATGGTTATATTTTTACATGTATCTCCTATTTTTCGTGATTGCCTGGAGCGGATTTAAAATTTTTAAAACTTTTTTCGGGTTTTTGGAGGGTTTCGTATTGGATTGATACACTAATATGCGTGACTGTTTTTTTTAAGGTGTGTGTATATCACTTTAAATACTAAAGTGTCCACACTAGTGTTTTCGGGATTTCCTGGAGCGTTTATTTCATTTTTCCATAACTTTCGGGTTGTGGAGGGTTTCCGATATTGGAATTGTCCTGCATTGGAAGGGATTGTATGGATTTTATTTTGCTGGATTACGTCTTTCTCATCTACATAAATTGTAAGTCTTTGAAAGTAATTTTTTATTGGGTGGGAAATGTTGATATTTCTGTAATGTGTATGTGTAATGTTATTATAAATATTGCATATTTGTTCAGAAATAATGTCTCAAAATTTTATTAATATGTTAAACAAATATGTATTATTTATAATTGTTTAGAAATGTTTATGAATTTTATATTTACCATTCTTGTAAGAAGAAATTAGTATTTTTTGTTTACTTTTTTATAGTAGGCTTTTAGCTATTAGTGACAGGTATTCTAATCCTCTAGTTGTAGGATATAGTGTGACTTGACTTTGCAGGAGTCTGAACATTTGTTTAGTTTGTTTAGTTAGTTTTGGACCAATTTGGGTCACAGATTGTTCCATTCTTAGTTCTTGATAGCTTTGTTCTTTTTTTAAAGCTTCCAGTAGGTTATGGAATGTGGGTTTGGCTCTGCTAGTGGTAGCTTGGAATGCATTATGCCACCCTTCTACACTGTTGTTTGTTTTTGCCTCTTGGTTTAATGTACTAAGATAGACATTCCACCAAGGGATGTGGAATTTGGGTTGGCGTCGATGTCCAGATCTGTGTAACCTTCCCACCCAAGTATCTTCGAAATAGTCCAGTAATGGGGCTAGTTTATCTTCATTCCTCTTGTAATATGTGCTGTCAATTAATAAATTATAGTGTTCTGCTACATCGGTAACAGGAACATAGGCCAGTCAATTTTTTAATTTGATAGGCAAAGGTGCTATCTGTTGAGTATAGAATACTAAGGTTGATTTCTGGAGATGTCTCCATATGCTCTGATTGAAATGATAGTAGCAACCCTGGATTGCTGTGTGGGGAAATGTTTTCAAAATGCTATTAATCATAGCTAACTCGAAATCAATAATTATTTTTTGTGGAAAATAATTATTGATTTCGTTTTTGAGAACATTTAAGATTTCTGTATAAGTGTTTTGCTGTTTGTTAGGTGACAAACAGTAAATGAAAGGGATGTTATAGTTATGGTATAAACCGTGGATGGAATATAGTTGATAAAAAGGTTTTGGGCATGGTTTAAATGTTCCATCCATCATCCATTGGGGACATTGTTGGATTTTTCTTAAATTACTTGCAGTAGCAAACATTATGATTCTGTTTGTACTGCTTTCATTGTCAAAAAGGATACATTTGTCTTTATTGTGTGTTATGCTCATTTCTGGGGAAATAATAATTTCCTCAAATGTAGTAGGGTTAGGTTGTGTTGTGGTAGTTAGTCTTTTAGTGCGTGCAATTGTGCGTTTAAGGGAGTCAATAGAGGGTAGTTGACCTGAAGCATGGGCTGGGACTTTTCACAGTTCTTCTTTAAGGATTTGTGTTGTTGGTTTATCACTTTGTGTGCTAGCAGTTTTTATACTTTCCAAAGCATCTCTTATTTCTATTTCAGTGACATTGGGGGGATGATTGTGTTCCCTGGTAAATAACACAGTTGTTTCATCAGTAGTAGCCCTCCCATAACATTTGTTTGAGTAATATTTGGTACATTTCCAAAACACTTTTGTACCACTTTGTCTTTCCTGATTATAAACATAACCCATATAACATAACAGTAATTTATTTTTCTGTGACATAACAAATTCTGCTCCTTCTGTCATTTTGTTTTACTTGTTCTAGGAAAGAGTAGAAAGAAACAAATTTTAAAAAGAAATATTTCACTTTGTGGTGCAAACATAATTTTTGAAGCATTTATACTTACAGTTAGTAAAAGTTGTAATCAAAAATGCAGAACTGTGTTTTGAAGGATTATCTTGTATGTTCTTCTTTAATTACTGTTGGTATGAAAATATGGAAATGCTAAGTAAATGTTTAGACATAACAAACGTTTTTCCTAGGATAAAGCTGTTTTCTATTTAGCTTAGTAGTACATTTGATGTAAACATTACATATACTTACTTGTTTAAATAGTTGAGTTGTAGTATTTGGTGGAGTACATCAAGGTAGTAAAGTTGAGATCTGTAGAGAAGATAGAATAAATAAATGTAATTTATTAGAAAAAATGTTATGAACGGTTGGGAAATGGGAAATATTTAAAAATATACTTACTTGTAAAAATGTAGTTTTGTTTGCTGTAGGTAGAGTAGATGTATGATGTATTCAGAATATCTGTAGAGGAAATATAACATATATAACATGGTGTTTAGAACATAGTTTTATTTTTTCTCAGGAGTTTTAGACAAATTACAAGTATACTTACATTTTTAACAAGGGTAGTCTTGTCTTTTGGTATAGTTGATGTAGGATATTTTTATAGGATCTGTAGGGAAGATGTAATATGCAAGACATGTTGTTTAGAAAAGTGCATTTTTAATTTTGGGTGTTTAATAACAAATACATATATACTTACATGTTTAATTAGTGTAGTTTTATACATTTGTAGTGTTGAAATCGGAAAATCTCAGACTATCTGTGAATAAAATATTGAAAAAAAAGAATGAATCTTGTAAAATAGTGTTTAAAAACAGCAGTTGGTGTATAACAGAGCATTAATATATACTTACAATCAGAAATTCCAGGTGAAGAAATAGGAGCATGTATTTGGAATTTTTTAGGAGTAGTCTCTATCAGAAATGTAGGAGGAGATAAAAATAAAATAAGTGAAAGAGTTAGGAGATATAAGTAAAATAGTAGACTACAAATTTAGATTTCTAAATAATTCACTGTAACTTACTTGAATAATTTGATAGTAAGCTGGATCTTTTAAGATGTTTGTTAAGGAACAAGATCCTCAGAGTGTTGGCATCTTCTTTCTATAGAGTTAGCAGCAACAAATGGTAGAATGCATGTATCCCTTTTATAGTATGTGTATTTTGTGTGCTTTGATTTGATTGGGTGTAGGATGAAATGAAGCATTGTATAGGCTAGTTTGAATTTTTTTTTAGTTAATTGGTGTGTTTGTTGATGTGAGAATGGTGATATGTGGTGATTTCAGCATTAAAGCAGGTTAGTTGTTAAATAAAATAGATGTGTAAGTGAAAATAAAGAATCAAAATGTTAGTTAAATGTAATGAATATTTATAAAATAATAGAACGCTTTTTATAGAATTTATAGGAAATGTAGATAAATAGGAATGTTATAAAAGTAACTGGTATTATATGTAAAATGTATTTAGTATAGTGCTATGCCTTTTTTAGACTCTTAATATGGTATTTTAGACATGAAAGGGTAAAAAAAAAACTCGATATTTATAAGGAAATGATATATTTGTACTCGATATTTTTGTAGTCGATATTTTTGTAGTATTAGGTGTCATTTCATGAAAAACGATATTTTTGTAGTCGATATATAGTAAGTCGATATTTATGTACTCGATATTGTAAAGAGTCGATATATTTTACTCGATAATTTGGTGTTTTGTGTAATAAGTATAGAAAGTCGATATTTTTGTCGTCGATAATTTTTCAACAATATTTTTGCAAGTTGATAATATAACCGTCGATAATATTTCAGTGATCCTTCACCATAAGTTAGGATTTTAAATTGAGATTCCAGAGAAACCAAACTTGGGTTACATTTTGAAATTACACTCATAAAATGTAATAAGGCAAATCCAGTGTTACCCTATGGGAGTAATAGGCCTTGCAATAGTGAAAAGCGAATTTGAGAGTTTTTCATAACCAGGATATATAGATTTTAAAAGTATGTCTTACTTTTTAAATACATTGCACCCTGCCGTTGAGACTGTCTAAGCCATACCTTAGGGGTGACTTATATGTATAAAAAAGAAAGGCTTGTGCCTGGGAAAAGGTTTATCTTGCTATGCCAAAATGGCAGTGTAAACTGCACATCCAGAATCTGCAGTGGCAGGCCTAAGACATGTTTAAAGGGCTACTTAAGTGGGTAGCACTATCAGTGCTGTAGGTCCACTAGTAACATTTAATTTACAGGCCCTGGGAACATGGAGTGCACGTTACTAGGGACTTATAAGTCAATTAAATACGCGAATTGGATTCAAACCAATTCTACCATGTTTTAAGGAGAGCACAGGCACTTTAGCACTGGTTAAAGGTGATAAAGTGCTCTGAGTCCCAAGACCAATCTACCCCATGTAGATCTTGAGTTAACTGCAGGTTTATTGTTCTTTTCCTCAAATAAGAATTTCACTGCTACTGATTTTTACTGCTTGTTGTAGTTAAGGCCTTTCACGGATGCAGCAATTCAGTTCCACATGTGAAAGAATAATAAAATCTGAATAAAATATAGAAATGGGAGATGGTTTGGAAAACGTTGCGGACCTTTCCTCAAGGTTTGTGAAAACAAAGAATTTTTTGTGGTTTCCTGAATTGCAATCCCAGTACCGTAGAATAAGAGACACTGCTAGCCTGAAATGAAGCATTGCCCACTGACCACTGTTAAGCAGTCTGTCATGTCGCATTGAGATTTAACCACTAGTAAACATTTGGCAGAGTCCTGGAGCACCACCTCAGAGGATTCATGTGCCTGGAGGCTTTCACCTTCGTAAAATGCACTAGTCTGGCACCCACCCTAGACATGTCATGAGTGAATATTGAGTCCTGGACTGGGGATGCAAGTGACATTTGCCCACGTTGAGGATCATGCTCATGCCATGCTTTTGGAGGACTATGCACCCTACTGCCATGTCAGTGGATGTTTAGTCAAATATGCATACCTGTAGCATCGACTTAATGACAGAAGAGAAAAAGGTTTCTCTGTCATAAGACAAGCTCATCAGTCGCATCAAGATCTCTATAAATAGAACAGACGATAGCGCTGCAGACTAGGGTATTCTCTGCATGATAAAATACAGGAACCTCTTGTGGGGTGGTAATGCAGGTACATCAGGTAGACATCTTGCATGTCCAGTCTGCACAGAAAATCACTGCGTAGAATTATTATCTTCAATCTCTCCATCTTAAAAATTGTTATCTGGGTGAATGTGTCGAATCTCGTAGGATTCTGCACTGTTCTACCTCGTCCGGCTGCTTTTCCCCTTTCTTCCATGAGATTCTGGAGAAGTGTTCTTTTTTATTTTTTCCTGAGCCAAAGAGTGAGTTAACTCGTCCGCTTCCAGGTGAACCTCTAAAGACGCATGAACATTTGCTATATCTGTTAGGACTACATTCAGCACTTTTTGCAAAAAATATTCATACCAGATCTGGGAAATGCCAATACGGCCCTCCACTGGGAGGTACTGATCTTAAACATCCCATCTGCTGTGCTGAATTTGGGCCTACTGCTTTCCAGTACTAGCTTGACACAGCTCCGAAAGGGCCATAGAGTCTGGTATTTGATTTACCATGCCAGTATAGCAGAAGGAGGGTATAATAACACAAAGGTGGGTTTCCTTTTGAATGGCCAATCCACATATGCCTTTGTCATGATCTCAATATGCAATGAATACCAGACTCACATACCCATATGACTAATTCTGCAGCTGTAATGAAGTTAAAGATCCAGTAGAAATGCTAACTACTTCTTCATTACATCCAAGTACACAGTAAAGCTAGAGCATTCACTATTACAGCTCCCACTGCCCCAAAACCTCTTGTGAGTTGCAGGATGCATATACAGCAGTTTTTAATGCAAAGCACAGATCCGAATATGTCTTTTTAAGAGTGGAGTTGACCCCCTTACCTGTGGAACTCAATGGGAAGACATTGCCTGTGTCTCGGATGATCACCCTGGCAGACTGAACATTACATTTTTATCATTAGCGGATCCAGATACTTTCAATTTGTTGATCTCCAAGCCAGATATATTTGGTCATAAACTTAAAGCCGAAGCCTTGTTCTCAAATAAGTGCAATGAATATTTAAACTCATGTGCTCTTCCGCATGTGTCCCAACAGGACACACTTTCTCTAATGCACCCAAAGAGAAAGAAGATGTTTTGAAGTTTTGAAAGCCATTCACAGCATAAGACCCAGTCAGGCCCTAGGGCCTAAAGGATATTCGTCCAAATTTTATGAAACCTTAGAGTCCATCTTCCGACAATACCCTGACTCTGGATGTATTTCAGGCTCCGCAGCGGAGGCTACACTAGTGAGAATTCTGAAGAAGGGGAAGGACGACATAGATGTTAGGAACTTTAGGGCCTTATCATTAATTCACTTTAATTGCAAAATGTATGTCGAAATCCTCACGGGCAGACTAGAGAATGTTATACTAAAACTTATCACACCCTCTCAGACTGGTTTCCTAAAGGGTATACCGGCAGCTGACAGGAGACTATTCTGCTACGCACTTGATATGGCTAACAGCATTGAGTCTCCAATGGCTGCCTTGTCCCTTGAGACAGAAAAAAATGCCTTTGATAAGGTCTCTTGGACATTTCTACACACTACTAGAAGCGGATTGCGTGTCAGGTTTGATGGCCACCTTTCCGAACCCTTCTCATTTGCCGAGGGCACCCAGAAGGGTTGTCCTCTACCTCCACTTCTATTCTTGCTACTTATTGAGCCACTGCTGTCGTCTTTCAGATGCAATTGTAACATCAAGGGTATCCCCTTCAGTCTGGTAGGCAGTTGGTATAGCTGCCTATGCCGATAATGTTCTATTTTTCACTGAAGATGCCGATCTGGCCATTCCTCACATTATGCATGAGATAGAGAGATTCTCTTCAGTCTCAAGGTACTCCCTTAGCAGAAACAAGACCAAGGTTTCTCCACTAAATATCCTCTGTACTACATCTGTAATTGCCAATTTGGGCCTAAAGTGGCAGTGAGACGCCCTCAAATATCTTGTATTTATTTGGTTTGGTAAACATCTGAATATCTACGTGGCCATCAGTGAAAGCAAAATGTTACCCATAGTTAAAAACTCTTTGAATACATAGTCTCCCAAACACATCACTTGGTGTGGTTAGACGGAAATGGTCAAAATAATGATAGCCCCATTGGTTAACTTTCTCTCGGGTATGTTCCCTACATCACTCTCACTATCCTTTTTTAAAACTGTGGACAAATGCGTCTCTGAGTTCCTGTAGAAAGGCAAGAGAGCCAAGATTTCTGGGAGTATTTTGAAAATGAAGCCCATAATCTTAGGTACAATTTCTGCATTATTGTGGATAGCTAAACTAATGGGTAAGCTAATGACTGACTCAGTGCAGGCCTCCTTATGGCACAACCATAAGATTAAGATAGATGGGAAAATGATAGTCTGGGAACTATGGGCAGACAAGGTCATAAACACTGTAGGGGATCTGGGAACACTTCATAACCCTCTGACACTGAATTCTGAATTCTTCCTGAAATTAAAGAGTATAATCAGAAACTATCACAGAGCCATACTCTAGATCCTCCTGGGTTGCTTGGTCAGTTAAGAAAGTTGGGACACTCAGCATCCCGTCTTTACAAATTGCTCGGGCCCTCCAAATATTTCCTGCTGAATGGTCTAAAAAAGAAATGGTTAACCTCCTTTACAGATGCAAAATGAAGTAAAATATGAGGCTTCCTATTTTTTGCAAAAATTACCCTGGCCTTAGCTCAATCCTAGTTTTGGTCCATACATAAAACTAACTGGTCACTGACCAGGCTCTACAAATTAGGCCTTGCTAAACCGTACACCTGCTGGTGGTGTGGGGAGATTGTGGGATCCATGAAACACATGTTTCACCGGTAAAATGACTCATCCGTTTTTCACCGCAGAATACAACTTATGATTCAAGATATTTTAAAAACGTTCATGACCGACTTCTTTACAGTAGTCTTAGGAGTCCCAGCTAAACCATCCTCCTTGTTTCTCCCCGAGCAAGAAAGTCTTAATGGAGTGGAATCAACGTCTGCAATCGCCTTTAAAAAGTGGTGAAACATGTTATGCTCCATTAGAAGCGCACAACATAAGGCACAAGAGATTACACAATGCATCCGATGAAAGACACTAAAGGGAGTCTTTTGATATGTACATACAGAAAGCCAAACCACCGTAGAGGTTGTCTTGCCGCGCGGGTTATCACGAATTTTATGATGGATACTGCCGGTACTGGGGAAACATCGTTTACAACGCATGCGATACATCGCATGCCATTCCAAGCGGTCATACAACAACCATGTTGTTACATCGCATACCATTACAACGCAAGTCATTAGAACGACTTGCTGTAGGGGGCAGAAGGTGCACAGACTGGAGTTCGAATAGTAAATTATACTAGGCCAAAATCCAGCACTACTCCTACAGCAAGTCATTGTAATGAATCAACACACAAAAAAGCATGTATCGCATGCGTTGTAACGTGGCCTATTTGCCGGTACTGTCTAGCTAGTGGTTCTGACGGGGTTGCCAACAATATACAATATATCGTCCCCTTTTCTCTCCCCCTTTTCCCTCCTCGACCCATTGCTTTTCTTACTCTGTTGTTTTTTTCTTTTCTCCTAGTTGCTTTTACGTGTTGGTTTTATGAATGCTTTCTTAATGTTTTTTTTTTACTTTGACATGGTACATTTCTGGTGGGGATACCAGACCAATTGCCCCCTTGGGTGAGATCTTCCTGTTCACCTTGTGATGTTGATGCTAATGTTTTGCTTTACAATACTCTTGCATTCTTGCATCCCTAGTCCACAACTTTTTTACATGTGCATGAGGATTTCATGCCGCAAGGCTATTGTTGTTCCACCGATCCCCACCCTGGTGACGTGCTCCATGTCGGAAGTGTATTGTGCATGCCTCTGTTATGTTCTAGAACGCAATAAAATTGGTTAAAATAAAAAGACTTGTCCATATCCACCAATTGTCACAGGTTCACATCCTGAATGGCCTGATGGAGGGGAGACTGAAACATAGATCTCTGCTGATTCTTAAGAAACCTATCTGAAAATAAATAAAAGTACATTAAAACGTTTAAAATATGGTGTATAAAGAAAATCGTCTCAAGGTGCTGTTCAAGGTACATTGATTTAAAAATGGGAATTCGTATACATCCGTAAGTGGTGCGTACTATAGAGGACAGGGTCAATGGATTCCTAACTATTGTGTTTAATGTGCTCCTGAAATAGGCAGTCACTGCTTTTTCCCACAGTTAAAAGCTTGCCTCATCCTTTAGAGGAAAGCCCTTGATTATTGAATCAGGGAGCCAATGATGATTAGCCTGCTTTGGAATTCCAGAGGGTCTGGCCTTCAGTCATTCCCATGCTGGAGCACTCAGAGCACACGACTGCTCCTGCACAATACTTGGAAATCCTCCTCGCTGCCCCAGCATTGTCTTTTAGTGATTCACTTTAGTCAAGAGTTACATCATGCACAGGCATTCGCAGGTTTTTTATTCTGAGCTGAAGCGCCTCGAGTGTGTAAATGCTGGCTGGTGCAAAACAAACAAAGGGAAACTTAATATTTTAAACTTTGTGGTACCAGGGCCATAAAAGTACACGTGCAACACAGGAATAAATAATCGGTGTACAAAAAGATAAAAAAGCAGTAATACACAAAGCAGTTTGTCATATAATAACTCCAGTAGATAATAAAAGAGAAAATATAACGAGAAATAATGAACATGTAAAAGTAGATGTCAACAATTAAAACAATAGATCTAAATGCAAGCACAGTGAATGTCTTCAGAAAGTCAGGCAGGAGGTAAAAGCTTTGTGCACAGCGTCCACATGGCCCCAAGGAACTTAGCAACAGGTCTAGCAAGGGGTAAGCCACAGTCCGACCTCAGAATACGAAGTGAAACTCAGGGGCTGCGCTGGTGAAAACGCCTGCAGGTGGGAGCTAACCAAAACTTAATGGGCAAACATAAGCAGGGCAAAGAAAGAAGAGGTGCACAACACTCTCATCTGTGGAAGAACATAAAGGACACGTATCAATAGCTCCATCAGACCAACTCTTTGTAAGGCTCTCAGCGGGAGGGTACCAAGTCTAAATTGAAAATACAACTTTCTATCTCTAAATACGGTTACTTAATCCCAGTATGGCTCATAACCAATCCGAGGCTTAACGTCAAGGAATTCGATGGTCAATTCAGGAAGACCAGCCATTCTTAAGACTTTTGCCTCGATTGATGACCACTTTTTTGATGAAAAGGAAATGGTAGCTGCATGGGTCCAAAGGTCAGTGGCCCCAATGCGGTACAGCGTCTCTTTGATGCAACATTTATTTAGAACCATGGTATAAAAATATTGTTCCCCACATGGAGCATGAAACAAATCCACAACTAGATAACAAAAAGGGTTTCTTAAAGCATTAGTTACTCACACAGTAGTAAGTCCACATATTCCTCAGCTCTTATCCCAATTACACTGGTTGCCAATTAACAGCATATTCCTTTTCAGGACGGTGACCATTGTACACAGAGCAGTATACCAGCATATTCCATAATTTCTGGCCAATAAATTCTCTTTTTACAAGTCGAGGAGAACATTGCGGTGAGTCTATCCTTTTCACCTTACAGTTCAGAAAAAGTGCACTTGACTTGCATTTTTGTGTTATCCCTGCTAAAGTCTGGAATATCCTTCTGCTTTCTCTTAGTTCTGAAGCCAACTTGACAACATTTAAGAAAGCACTAGGATTTACCTGCTAGTATATCCATTGATAGAAACAATGAGGTGTTGAAACCATTAAAAAATGAGTTTTCTCTCTTTACCCATACGGGAGCATACGATTCCAAAGAAAGGAACCATTTACTACTTTGCTTAAACAGGAAAATTGTTAGAAAATGTTTAAAGATTGCTAGATTGGCACTCCGGGTTCTTTTGTAATCTAAGCCCTTTGATGGAGATTTTGGGGGGGGGGGGGTTTATATTGCCACACAAATTGTTTGAATATGGAATTTAGTTTATAGTGGAAGTCATCTAATAGAGTAAGTGAACTCATACTTATTAGGTAATTATTCACAGGTGTGAATATCTTTTTTAAGTTTGTATTCTACCCCACCAAGACAAGAGTTTGGGTACCAACCCTTCTCTAACTCTGTGATTTCTTTTAAGACTTATGTTTTCATTAAGTCTGATTCTGTCTATGAAGTTCCTAGCAGTTGTTTGGAGCCTAAATGATGTAATAATTTGAGTTCTGATGTATCTCTGTCCAATTTATATCCGGATATGTCAGAGTATGATTCTGTTGTATTCATTAAGGCACTGATCCATGGAGCTCCATTTTCCATGGCTGCTTACATGTCATTGGCATAGACTGTGACCATCACCCTTGTGTCATTGACGATTATACTGTAGATTTTGGTGTTATTTTTTAGAGGCTAGAAGGTATAACCGTAGACAGAGGGCAACCTTGCCTTGTGCCCTTTTGAGGCTAAAGGGATCTGAGATGACTTCGCCTGCCCAACTTTGCTTTGGGATCAGCGAATAGGGATGTTACCATTCTAATTAAGTGATCACCATATTACATTTTTGTAGGACTTCCCTCAAATGACACTTTGTCAAATGCTTTCCCCACTTCATGAGTAACAATCAATCACACAGTAGAGTAGTCTTATGTTGTCATATTAGCACTAGTTCCTCACAAAGCCAACCTGGAATTTTGAAATGATCGAATCAAGGCTTGTGGTTAAAATATTTGCTTACATTTTTCAATAAATATTTGTAAAGGAAATTGTCCTAAATTTCTTGGCATATGCCAGACCTTTGCCTTCCTGCGGGATCACCGCTACTAGCTTCAGCTAGTGTGCCGTTAATAATACCCATATGGGCATATTTTTAAATAACTTGTGTAAGGTTATCATAGAGTTGAATGTTTTATAAAATTGTATAGAGAGAACCCAGCAGGACCTGGGGCTTTTTCGGTATTACATTTTTGGATGGCGGCATTAATATCATCTTGTGTGATTGGTGAATTTAGTGCTAGTTTGTCATGGTTTGATATATTGGCGAGTTATAGATTGCTCAAGTATTGTAGTATTGGAATGATACTACTACTGTTAGAGTAAATCTCCTCATAGAATTCCTTAAAGATATCAGCAATTGTTTTAGGTTTGTGTGCAAGATTTATTTGTTATATTTAGAGAATATTCTGGCAGATGCATCAACATAGCCTTTTTCTATTGCTAAATAGCGATTTTTAAGGAATCGCTATTTAGGAATAGCAAAAGCCTATGCATGTAGGAATCGCTATTAAAATAGCGATTCCTAAACATTCCTTAATTGCTACCCGTAAATTGCTAGTCGCAATCAAGGAATGCTGTTCCATTCATTCAAATGAATTTGAGATTGCATGAGCAATTTGCGTGTACCAGTAGGTACTCGCAAATTGCTCATGCAATTTCAAGTGTGCAAGGGTGTCAAGATGACACCCTGTTGCACCCCTGAAATTTATCTCTGCACATATGTTGCGCACACACATGCCCCAAGGGCATGTGTGTGCGCAACATGAAACTTTGAAAAATGCACAAAAGTGCTTTTTTCAAAGTTTTAGCAAATTACCATGAAGTTCAACTTCATGGTAATTTGCTAGTCCTATTAGCGAATTCGCTATTTTTTTTTACTTTCATGCATTGGATTTAAGGAATCTCAATTTGAGATTCCTTATATGCAATCGCAATTTAAGGAATCTCAATTTGAGATTCCTTATATGCAATCGCAATTTAAGGAATCTCAATTTAGAGATTCCTTAAATTGCGATTTATGCAGTTGGGATGATGCATCCCAAATGCAAAAATACCGGGAGCAAAGGGGCTGATTCTGAGAATCTGCCCATTTGCGACCGGTATTTACTTTGATGCATATGCCTGAGTATTGTTTAGTTTGTTTAAATTACAAGTATGATGTTAACATCTTGCCCACTCTGTTGGTTTAGCATAATTTAATGCATTTTTGTGTGTTGATCCAAATACCTGCCCTAGAGTTGAGTAGTTGGTTGTACTCATATTTAGTACTCATGAGTAAGCTTGGAATAAAGGCACCCTTGAGTGCTAATATGTTGGGTTTCTAGATTTGTGATTACTCTCTCTAATTTTAAGAAGATGTTTTTTTTGTTTTAGTTCTGATACTTATTAGCTCTCCTCTGATAGTTGCTTTTATAGCTCTCCATCTAGTAGCAGAAAGTTTGTTAGTTTAAGATGGCTAGACTTAGTGCCTCAATGTTGTCAGGGTGGGATAGCTTGTTCTCTGTTTTTGGGGAGAATCCTATTAGTGATAAATTAATACTTGAGTGATCAGAAGTTAGCCTCAGTTCTATTGATGTTTGGTCTATTGTATGGACATAGTCACCTGATACAAGGATGTAATTAATTCGTGAGTAGTAATTATGGGGGCTGAGTAAAAAGTATAGTTTTAGAGTCTGGATTCTGCAATCTCCAAGCATCTTGAAGGTTGAGTTTGGTACAGAGGTCTGAAATCAGATTCTGCTGATATAAGGAGATATCAGACACACAGTATATTGCTCTGTAAAGCACTCTAATTCGAAGATGGTCACATTAGATCGAGACACTGTCAATGCTTGAGATAGTTAATGCCACGAGGTAAATTATCCTCAGAATTGTATTAGTAGCTGGGCTGAGCCATCATGACAGATGAAGTTGAACCTAACTCAATAATACTAACAATGCAACAGATTTCTATGAATTCACTACAGCCAACATTTTATTAATCAGTCCCCTTATAGTGTGATCTCCAGCTATGGTGACAACTGACAGTATAGTAATTAGAAATAGGCATATGGCCGGAGAGTGATTTAGCTACCACAGTGATTGTATTTCTTGCTTTTCTGAGGTGTTAAGATTCATTCATGTGAGTGCTTATAAAGCTTTGACAAGTCGAGGTATTCTTCTGGTGCTCCTGAGTGCAGAAGATCATTTGCTTAGTGGAGCAACAATTTGCATTGCTGTTATTGGTGAAACTCGACTGGACATAATCTGGGTCTAATTTAATCATTTCTGTGACTACAAAGAAGGTTGCTACTGGTCTGGGTAAAGTGATTGTGTCTCAGCTGATTCATGGTATTGGTGCAAATGAATGCCTTGTTAAGCCTTACCCACTTATTCCAAAACTGATGTTACCTACAATACATGCCATTGAGTGGCTGGCAAACAGCATTCCCATTGTCAAGCAATGAAAATGTATTATGGACTCAGGTGAGCAGCGTTTTGTTTGTAATAGCTAATCAAACTTTTTGAGGTCATTGTCTTTACCATGTTCGTTTTTTGGCAGTATTTGACCAGTTCTATTTGACGGTCCTATCCTCCACCAGGCTACCAATAGAGGGTTAGGTAACAGAGCACACAGACAATAGCTACCTGCTTGCCATGTTCCTTCTGTAGTCCAGCCAAAAGAATTGCTTGATTAAGGCCTAACTTTCTGCCCACTTATAAGTTCCATGTTTACCTATCAGCTCATTCTTTCTTAATCACAGTTCAGCTGCGTCTTCTTGGATGGGAATGATGATTAATTGGTATATAGCACTCTCCCCTTGGCAAGGTAGTCACTTTCTCCCTTATTACAAACATCACACTTACCCATCTATGACAAAACATCAAATATGCCTTTACTGAACTTTTGAGTGCCACTAAGTGGCACCTCCTAGTCAAACTACTCCAGACTGGCCACCTTTTCTGTAATTAAATTAACACAATAAAGAAAACTCCAGGAGTCCATAACAAATGTTCATAAAAATGAAACCAGTATACTCATGTTCTTAGTAAAGGGTGTCTATTACACCTTTGCAAGTTACAGGAAAACTGGCAGATTTTTTGGTGTGCACATTGCTGTGACACAGTGGATACTTGAGTCAATAGAGTTGAATTCTTCAACATTTATTAAAATCGTGGAAAACAATGTCACAACTTCTCCAGGTCCAGCCAGTACAGGCTAGAATCTGGAACACTCACCCTCAGAAGGGGTGAGAAGAATTTTAACATGAACAACATCCTAAATGAAACAGACGAAAACATCCGCATATAACGCACCCCGCCCCCTTAAATATGAATTAAACATATTTACTGTTTACTAGCTGTGAAAAATAAGTGAGATTAACCAAGCAAAATCCATAAATGATTACATGGATAAAAACAAAAAACTAAATTAACGTAAAACTACTTAAGTACTTCAAACTATACTCGTATGGCAACCTCTTCAAGATAAATTAATCCCTTAAGTGCTTGGGAGCTCTAGAATGTCTCCTAGCCTCGCCATCCCTGAACTAGTACTTAGCCTAGATGATGGCACTGGAAGCTCTCCTGAAGTTCCATTAGAAGGCATTCCATCCCCACTCTACATGTTATGTTATGTTATGTTATGTTGTTATGTTATTTTTATACTTCTATAGCGCACAGCCACTCCACGGAGTATCCCAGCGCTTTATCGAAGGAAACCCAACCGAAGAAGGGAGAACATAACACTGAGAGGACGTGCAGACACAGGAAGCAACATCAAATTAAGGGAAAAGCCATGTCTTAAGGGCCTTTCGGAAGGACAGAAGGCTAGAGGTCTGTCTCAAAGAGATTGGGAGGTCATTCCAAGCATGAGGAGCTAAGTAGCGAAAAGACCGTCCTCCTGCTCTAGCACGCTTGATAATGGGAACACTCATTTTTGATAGGGACGAAGATCTGAGAGATCTGGGGGGGTTATACCAGGACAATCGTTTGGAAATATATTTGGGGCCTATACCATGTAGGGCCTTGAAAGTCGTGGTCAAAGTTTTAAATAGAATCCTTTTAGCAATAGGAAGCCAGTGTAGTGTTGAGAGAAGATCAGTGGCTCTGGCTTTTCTTGGAAGACCAAAGATGGCTCGGGCTGCAGAATTCTGGGTGATTTGCAGACGCCTGACCAGATATTTGGGAAGTCCCAGAAACAAAACATTAGCATAATCCAGCCTAGAGCCAATCAGTGCCTGGACAATGATTTTTCTGTGCTGGATGGAGACTAGAGGGAGGAATTTACGAAGCATCCGAAGGATGCCGAAACATTTCCCAGTAAGAGATGAAATATGCGGTCCGAAAGATAACATATTGTCAATCAAAACTCCCAAATTTTTGGCTTTCAAAGACGAACTAGCGGGAGGAAACATATCTTGCGGCCACCAGGGTTTCCAATCAGGCTCAGAGGTACAACCACAGAAGAGCAACTCCGACTTGCCGGAGTTGCACTTCAGCCCATGACGTCCAAACCACTCAAAAACAGCGCTCAAACAGCCCCTGACCTGGGCATCGTCAAACAGGCCATCCTTGTTGCTTACAAAGAGGAGCTGGGTGTCGTCAGCATAAGTGACAATCTGGGCGCCGAAAGACTCCACCGTCACCGCCAGGGGGGCCATAAAGATGTTAAAAAGGAGGGGGCTCAGAATGGAACCTTGGGGAACCCCCACTTCTAGCGGTGACATTTCGGCGGAGTAGGGAGGCGCCCAGATTGTCTGCCGGCGGTCGGCTAAGAAGGATTTAAGCCAATTCCACACCGTTCCCCGCAGACCAAAGTCCCAGAGTCTGGAAAGAAGAAGTGCGTGGGGAACGGTGTCGAAAGCCGCCGACAGGTCTAGCATAATCAGTACCACTTTTTTTCCAACATCCAACTCCTCCCTGATGGCATCTGTGACTTCAAGGAGCGCAGTCTCCGTGCTGAAATTTGCACGGAAGCCAGATTGAGTGCTATGCAACAGACCCTTTTCCTCGATGAAATTAGAAATAGATCTGTGAACAAACCTCTCAGTCACTTTCGCCAGAGCAGGGAGTAGGGAGATGGGTCTGTAATTGGCATGGACTGAAGGGTCGAGCGCTGGTTTTTTAATGAGTGGCAGGATCATGGCGCTCTTCCAAGCTTTGGGAACTACCCCAGAAGAGAGCGACAGATTCAGGATGGGATTTACCAGGTCATTTAGAACAGGTGCCATATTTGCTAGACACTTGGCAGGGCAAGGATCCTGAGGAGATCCGGATTTAAGACTTGCCAAGATGTCAAGAGAACTCTCCTGATCTAGTGGGGGAAAATCACACAGGAAGGGACCATGGTCTGGCAAGGGACACCCCAGACTCATCGTATGCTGCTGAAAAGTGGCCTGGAGAGATTCTTGAATAGTGGTAATTTTCTGTACAAAATAGACAGCCAATTCCTTCAGCCAAGCTTCTGAATGAGCATGGGTAGGAGTATAAGCGGAAGGAGAGGTGAAATCTTTTACCACGCTGAAAATTTCCTTGCAAGAATGCTCCGCTTCATTTATTCTAGATTCCAGATAGGATTTTTTACCTTCCCAAATTGATTTATGGTAGGCTCGAGTCAGCGTCTTAAAATTTAGCCTCTCAGTATGATCGTAAAATCGCCTCCATGCTCTTTCTGCTTTCTTAAGATCTTGTCGTGCTTTTTTTAAATGAGGGGTAAACCAAGGGGCAGATGTCCTCTTAAGGCCAGAATTTTGTTTCTTGGCCGGAACCAAGCTCTCTAGACGATCTGTGAGCCAGTTGTGAAAAAGAGCAATGTAATCCTCTACATTGTCAGAGGTGGGACAAGGGAAGTTTGCTAAAGCATTGTCAACCCATCAGAAGGTACAGTGGGGTAAACAACAACAGTCACAGAAGCATTGTTTACGGAAACATTCAAACGGGAACTAAAGAGCCACTTGATGAGTAAATACCCCACGTAGAGAAACTACAGACTAATGGATATGAACATCTACACCAAAGAGGAGGTACTCATCTTGAATAATTGGAAGTTCAATATCTAACAAATGAAAGACCCCCGTCCGAGCCTCGGCTACACAATGTACTACTACCTCATATATTTGGGAGCTTATATACTGTATCTCACAGCTAAAACTATTTAACCTCTACCTCACTTTATTATGTTTATGACTACTATTACAAGCTATACCTCACTTTATTATGTTTATGACTACTATGACACTCTAAACCTACGCAACTCTTAATGGCTAACTATATAGGCAATTGTTTTCGATTATGTTATATAACCCTACCTCAACGAGCTTGAAGATACGACTATGACACAAGCTGAGACCAATGCACCGTTCAATGCCTTTTAGCTAGTCACCCTTTTTACCACACCGCTTCTACCTCATAACTGTTTGTTGTTATAATTGATGTGATAATTTGTCAAGTCTGTAATCTTTCTATGTTCAGCGCTCTGATACCCACGGGTCTTGTTCGCGCTATACAAAACACTATAAATAAAATAAATAAATAAATAAAATAAACCATGCGTCAAGCCACTAGAATCCATGTCGCCATCCAGCCACCATTTGTTAGTAACAATGGAATTTTGTTCTCCCTTAGCATCTTCCAAAGTGACATCAAACTCATCATTAAGTAAGTGTGCACTTCTTTTGCACACAGCGATCATCAAAAATCACTAGAATATATCTTACATTTTCATGCAAACTATACATAGGCCCAATGAAATCCGTCCCCAACATTTCCCGAGACTACTTCTGGAACTCAATTAAGGGCAGAGGTATACTTTGCAAGCCAAGAGATTTGTCAGCACCTGTGTTTATTGGTGCTCTGCAGCTCAGCTCCAGAGCACTTGTGAGGCATTCATGCTTGTGCAGGGTCACCTGCAAAGTAAGCGGTGGTGCAGGAGTGCAGAGGATTAACAGAAACTGAACAGAATTGCTGTGATTCCCTCACTGTATATCCCTGACTGGCCAACCCACATGGAAAGTGGAAGGCAAAGCGCAGTATTCAGGATAGCAAATGCTCACACAGGCTGTTCAAGCTGTGAGGGACGATCAGAAAATGTGGTTAATGCCAAGTACTGGACTTGAAAGTTGTGGTACTCATGGGCAGCTTATCCAACGATACTTGTTGTCATGTTGCGCAGAAGTGGATGATGTCTGGTTACATACCGGTAATATTCATTACTCTGAGTCGTAGCCCTCCCTGTCCCAGTCCTAACTACATTAGCATAGCTCCTCCCACCAGAAACTCCCAAGCAACTAAAAACCCATTCCTTCCCTCCAGCCCACACCCACGCCCTGAGGCATATGACCATGTGACCCCTCAATCCACATCCTGTACCACCAAGCACAAGAAGCCAAACAGGGAGGGAGGAATGGGAACCTGGATTGGGACAGGGAGGGTTGCGACTCGAAGTAATGAATATTACCGGTAAGTAACCGGACATTACCTCCTCATCAGCCCTCCCCGTCCCAGTCCTAACTACCTGGGCAGATACCAAAGCAAGAATCGGCTTCACCCAGTAGCAACAACAGACTTAATCAGAACAAGCTGAAAGTCACACAACCTGAGCAGAACACAGCACCACGTCCCCAAACCCAGGAGACACAGTCCCACTCAACACCCAATGATTATGGGACAAAAAAGAGCGAGAAGTACACTAAGCAGCTTCCATGCAGAACACGGCCAGGGAAGCCCTCGGAAGCAAGCCCATTACGCAGCCACCCCCGAGTCAAGCCACCTCAAACCGACCGAGGCGCCAACACACCAGAAGCCAAAATGCAGGCCCCACAGCCAACTCAGCCACTGACGGAGAGCAGCCACAGAAGGCCCTAGACCATGAGCAGCCAGCCCAAAGGAAACAAAAAGGGAAACCACCAAATTAAAAAGGCACAGCAGGAAGGAAGCACACCTCCAGAGCCAGAACAAAGGCCCAACAGAGCAGCCACACCTAAACCCCAGAAAGAGGATCAGGACAGAAAACAGGCAAAACCTGACACTCCAACAAGGAGCAAGGGAATGAAGACCGTTCTCAGGAGGAAACAACTCCAGAACCACCTGGACAGCAAGGGGCTCACCGGCTCAAATACCGAACACAGCCGCTCACAGAGCTCTCAGGGAGGACACAGCCTGATCAAGTAGAAGCCAACCTCCAAGAAATCCAACAGACGCACCAGAATCCAACGCAGACACACCCCGTATCGGACAGCAATCCAGTAAAGAAACATCTTGACTGGCATAGGACATGAGAGTCGAAAGGCGCCCGGACCGAGGAAAAAACTCAGCCACAGAAGGAGAATACCCCAAAGCCATGAGGTCCGGACACACCACAGCCACCCCGCAAGCGGACCAGACACCCCCGAGACAGAGGGGAAACAACAAGGGACCACCGGCAATCAGCAGCAAGGCCCCACCGCCAACCTCAACAACAGAGGGAACCAAGGCCACCCAGACCAAACCGGAGCCACCAGACCAAACAAGGCCTGGCCCAGTCCGACCCACAGCAGGACCCACAGATCCAGCACAATCGGGGGGGAAAGCACACAGCAGGCCCCCGTACAACAGAAGGCAACCACCCGCCAGACAGCATCTAACCGAACCAGAGAACAACCTCACCCAAAGGTGATCCCCAGAGATGCAAAATAGGTCCAACAACGGGACCCCGAACAAGGTCAGCGACAGGCCCAACTCGGACAGGGAGGGAAACACCCGGCGCAGGCGAGCCGCCACCGAGAACAAAACCCCCAGCAGACGTAGAGCCCAAAAGGGACCACAAGGAAGATTCCACCCCCCGGCAGCACAGCAAAGCTGTCAAGGGAAGCCAACCTCACAGTCCGACCGGACCATCACAAACCTCAGGAGGACCCAAGGCAGAAAAGAGGCCAGACCAACCGAACGGACCATGGGGCACTTAGAAAGCACAGGCAGGCTTCAAACCCTAGACCAGTGCGAGCCGACGCCACCAGAGGCACAAGACATACCATTGAGCTATAGCTCCTTTGTCTAAATGAAAGCACCGCATGAACCAATACCACCAAGGGATACTTCGAAAGCAGAGGCAGGATACGACAACCCTGTCCCGTGTGAGCCAGTGCCAGCAGAGGCACAAGACATACCATTGAGTTATAGCTCCTAGGTCAATCAACCCCCATCAATTCCAAGACAGTCTCTGGACCAACCTCTTCCGGGACACAAAAGGATAGCCTTCCAAGTGGATGGAACCACCAGCCATCAGGACAACTGGCAGCCAATGGCCACAACCCCCAGAAACAACAGCAGACAACCCAGAGATGCCGGAACCCAAAGCCCAAGTGCAAGACACACCAGGGGGAACAAGTGCCAACGGGACCAAGGAACAAACACCACAGCAGCAGACAACAGCTGCTGAACATGGAGCCGCCGGGGAGCAGTGGAAGACTGAGCCCCCAACAACCAGCGCAGTTCGCGCAACAGAGTCAGCCTGCGGGGCACCGACAGGAATACCTCTCCCACCGAGGCACCGAAACCCCCCCCAATTAACAATAGAGCCTGAGTGTTGCAAAGAGAGGAATTCTCCAAGTTTAGAATCCACCCAAACCGATGCAGGATCCAGTAAATACCCAGTGAAAGGCCAGTAGCTGAAAGGGAAGAAGAGGAAGAATCAACCAACCGTTCAAGGGAGAGAACACCTGGATCCCCCGAGCAGGCAACAAAACCACCAAGGGTGATAAAACCTCAGCAAACACCCCAGGAGATGCAGACTGTCCAAAAGGCACTACCTAAAACCGGTAAAGAACAACACCCACACCAAAACGCAGGAACCACCGCGAATCCGCGTGTACCGGCATATGAAAGTAGGCATCCTGGAGAACCAGAGAAGCCAGGAACCCCCCCTCGGAATAAAGGGAAGAAACAACCGAAGATACAGCATCATGAAGGACTGATGAGGGAGACACAAGTGAACAGCCCACATAACCAGGACAGGACGGTAGTCCCCAGACTCCCGTAGCCCAGCCTGACAAGGAGGGACAAGAAAAGGAAGCACCCCGGTGACCCGGGACAAGAGGACGGAAGGGACACCCCGGCCCAGTTCCACACCACGAAAGGGCAGGGCCTCCAAACTAAAATGAAACGCCACCCAAAAGCCTGCTTACAATCCAACGGATCCCCAAACAGATTAGAGCCCACGAAGGGAAGCTCCATCATGGTAGCATCCCGAGCAGCACCACCTTCCAAGGCAAAAAGCCACAACTGCCATCGAGCAGCCACAGAGGTCCCAGCCGCCATCGCCGCCCTAAGGGAATCGAAGGACAAATCCACCAGGAAATGCAACAGCAGTTCCAACATGGAAAAAGATCCAGTGGGATCCATATCAGCAAGACTGCACAGAAATAACCAGACAGGCACATGAAGCGACCGAACCTGAAAGCCGGGGCAAGTCGCACTGTAAGACCAGAGGAAGCAAAAAGCCAGCCTCAAGGCCCCCAACCCGCATGACCACAGAATAAGAAGGAACCGCAACCATGGACACCACTAGACTCCGATATGCCACATCAGCCAGCAGGAATCCACCAGCACCACAGCCAGGATACCCCAGCAAGCCACCGTAAAGGAAACCCCATCGCCAGAAACCGGGGAAAGGCATGTTTGACAACATCCCTCCACAACCCCTCTAGCACAGTACTCACAGAGTTTAGAAAAAGGTAGGCCTACAAGCCCCCTCAACTGGCGATTGGCGAAAAAGTCTACTGACTGTCCATCTACCAAGGGCCAAGGGAACCCTAAAGTGGCCCGAACACGTAGCAGGACACTGTGAAGGTCTGTCCCTTGGTCTCAAACGAAACCAAGACCAGATCAATGCAGCAAAGGCATCCTGCTCATGCACTAGGGAAGGAGCAGCAGAAGACCCAGCGACCAACACCTCCACCATACAGTGCAGTCCACTAACGCCCAAACCACACGTCTCCATGATGTGAACAGAACAGAGAATTCAGTGCCCAACAAAATTCCCCAGACCAAGCAATGCAAGATCCATAAGGGACAATCAGGGAAAGCCAAACCCCAACAGGACAGTAGGCCAGCCCATCCGGGACACAAACACAAAAGAAATGAACAAAAAGGCCCAAACCGGAAGGAACTCGAAGGAGCCCAGAAGCCCCAGCCACAGGAACCAGTCAATGCAGAGCTCGGCCATACAACATACATAACAATGTAGCTCAGAAACCACAAAAAAAGAAACACCAGGTTTTTAAGAAAGAGAGCATACCCTACTGACTGAAACTCACAAGCAGTGATGCACCGGGATCTGAACCCACAAACTGTGGAGTAAGAGTGAGGGATCCAAACCACTAGGCCACAGAGACTAATTTTCCAGGAGGGACACGTCAGAGAAACTGCCTCAAATGACCGGGAAAACCCCCCACCAGGGCGCCCCCACTCACAATGAGAAACGGAACGCACCTTTGAAAGTACAGGCAGCCCTCAATACGATCTGCTACAAACAAATGCAATGCCCTTGAAAAGGGGCAGGGAGCGACTTGTGCCAGGTGAAAGATGCCAGGGGTGAAACCAAGACTATGCAGTCGAGGTATACAGTGCCCCGTCTTTCCAAAGCACCGACCCCAGGTTTGCGTCACGAGGCGCAGACCAACTTTAAAAGTTGAGCCGATGTCGAGGTTCGAACACTGGCCCCAACTCTAGAGTGGGCAGCTCTAACCTCTAAACCACAGCCTCTCCAGCTAGGATTCCTATTAACGAAGAAACAGCAGGAAATGAAACAAAAAAGGGAAACACAGGCCCGAGATGAGCAACGACCCCCAAATACATCTCTGAGGAGGAGCAAAACCGCCACACCTCTGGCACGCAGAGAAGCCAGCCGCGCCCAACACACCTCCCCTCCCTCCCCGGGTGTTCCTGCTAGACCAGGGAACGAACCTGGAAGAGGGGAGGCCACAGCAGGGAGTCACCACCCCACACCAGGCAGTCCGGACACCCCAACCCCACGGTCCCGCTAAAGCAGGGACTCAAGGTACATGTAATGACAGGTACCCTAGGGGATAAAAACGGCCGCCAAGCAGACCGTTCCACACTTACCCGAAAGGAGTCCAGGACCGGCACCCTCCAACGACGAAGTTGCCAGGAAGTAATTCACAGAAAAAACAAACAGGATGTGGATTGAAGGGTCCATGGTTATATGCCTCAGGGCGTGGGTGTGGCCTGGGGGGAAGGGATGGGTTTTTAGTTGCTTGGGAGTTTCTGGTGGGAGGAGCTATGCTCATATAGTTATGATTGGGACAGGGAGGGCTGACGAGGAGGTTATGGAGTCAAGTTTAATTGAATTCTTCAACATTTATCCAAAAAATGGAAAACAAGAGCAGCACACAGTTTTCCTTGGTGACTGCTTAATGTCCAAACAGTACAGGCTAAAATCTTCAAAACTCACCAGGAGCTGTCCTGTGAAGAATTCTAACAGCAGCATTCTAAATGAGACAGACGACAACATCAGTATATAGCACACATGTAAAGTATGACCTGCCCCTGGAAAAAGTATCCATTTGATCTTCTGTAATTGTGATACTTCACTTTCCCTTGAATGTGTATTGTGTGGCTGTCTTACATGTGGTATGTATGGGAACCATGTCTTATGAAGACACAACGTAGAAGAAGGCTACAATTTAGACAATTCTGCGGGAGCAAGCTCTGGGGCAATGGTCCCTGAAGCCTAAAGTTAGCGTCTAGGCTTCAATCCACACTTTCTGCAGAGTATGGCCCAGCCATAATCATCCATCTACGACTGATTGGGCAGCCTAGGCACAACAACACCTTGTTTTGTGCAGCAAATGTTAATCCCACTAGGGATACCTGGACTGTGACTTGGAAATCCACACCTGAGTGACCCAATGTTGCTTTTTCCCTCCTCCAGGGTGGGATGTCTTATTAACAGAGGGTTTTGGATTTGACAGTAGTGTACCGTCTTATGGGCTCCGAAGTGCTGGCCTTCTAGAATCAGTACCTTGTACTGTCTCCATACTGAGGATTTGCATCACCGTCTGAAAGGAGGACAACATACCAGATTACCTGTGTGTTGGTGGTCCCCATGAAGCTGTGAGGAAGTATAGGACCCATAGAAGCACTGCTGCTTTTACCTACAGGATGATAAAAAAGTGAGCTATCAGAGAGAAGATGAGCTGTCATAAACTTATGCACAAGGATTAGGCACTGGTGGTTGAGATCTGCATGATTTGAAGAAAGGAGCCTGACCAGGAATTGCCAAGTTGTGCAAATCATTTAGTGCTGCCCCAGCCTAAGAACCAAAAAGAATGACCTGAACCAATGAAAGGATTGCAACCCTTCGAACACACCCAAAGTATACGTGTCTTGGTACTGAAAACCTGGGACTATGGGAGACTCTAAAAGGAAGCAACAGCCCTTCTTGACTTCTTGGGGAATTTGTATGTAGACATTAGAGAAACACTAGTGCTTTCCCCTTGTACCTCAGTCCCCCGGAATGCCATTCAAGGGTTGCACATGGTTGGACTGGGCGTCCAACAGTTGAAATCATGCACACAAGACATATGGATTCTGATTAATCACGGTTACAAGTTTAAATCTCCCCCTAATCCTAACCATGGGGCCCTGGGTCCTAGTGGTTGCCTGTCCAAAGCCACGTTTCATTATGTCATGAAATATCTAGAATTCCCTAAGGATTTACAGACTGTCCTTCAGCACCACCGACCAGTCGGGATTGACTCCATGGGCCTCATTACAAGTCTGCAGAACACAACCCTCAGGGTGGTAAGTATACATTGCTGGACGGTCCTGCACCTAAGATTGACAGGTGCAAGAACAATGGGCCTGGTTTTACTGGGTGCTGATGTGCATCAGATAAAAAGGAGGATGCACAGAGCAGGGGCTGAATCACATCCCAGCCCCCACCTGGCCCCAGCACAAAGAGAAGCAGGCAACACTCCACCCAGCTCTGCAGGAGCCTGCCATCCCCTGATGCCCCACCATACGACCACCATGGCAAACCTGCTCAGATTTACCACCTGCTCTGGCAGCAAATTAGAGTGGCAATATCTCCAGAATTCGGGATAACCAGTGGAAAAGAATCTGTTAATCCCAGGCTCGCCCAGCCTCCCTCTACATGCCCAGCAGTGCGAGGCTCTGAGCTCACACATACATCTGAAGTTGTCTTTTCGTTTCTTGTTTTCTGTTGCTGTTATGTTATGTTAGTCTGATTTGTAAAGGGCATGGCTACTCAGCAGAGTGTCCCGGAGCTCAGGCTAAGGGCAGCAAACAGGTTTCCTTTTCATTTCATGGTGCAGTGACCAGGACCACACTTGAAGAAATCCTCTCTCTTTGTTTAGTGCAGTATAAATTGTGGCGTGCTGCTGCACCTTTGGACCCCATGATCCTGCCGTTCTACAACTGGTTCTACTGCCAAGAGTCCCAGGTAGCCGCAAAACAGCTCATCCTCATGAATGAATGAATATAGGACTTACAAAGCGCAAATTTAGTTCATGGGCATCAAGGCGCTGCGGATGGAAATCAAGATCAGGGGTGTCCATAGATAGAGGGGTTACAGTGTATTTCATGGGACAAATGTGTTGCGGCCCTTTGCTGAAAAAGAGCTTTCTTCAGAAAGAGAAATGAGTGTGATTAATATCAAAGCAATGCTCTTTCACAAAACACTTCTTGAAACAAGACAGACAGTGTGCAAAGTCCATCAGCGTGAAAAGAATGGACTGTTTTTTTAAATTTAACTTTGATTTCCTCTTCTGATAAAATAGCTAGTGGGGGAGCAAGAGTCCAACTTGTATAATGCATGATGCTGATCTGAATAATTGACGCAGAGACAAGTAGTACTGTGACTGTGATTTCTCTCCAAAATTCTTTATGATAACACTAAGAAATGGGTGGTTCCCAGTGCATCAGCCACGATTTAATGTTTACATTTCACATTGTTTACTTCATCTTGCTATCTCTAGACTCCCTGCATTTCTAGATGTTTTTCTGTACTTTTTTAATGCAACATGCAGCTCTTGTATAGGTCACTGAGTCCCTTTAACGCGTCTGGGTGTACTCAACTTCTGGATGGATGGATGTTCATGACTGGGCATGATTGAGAGATCTGGAATGGAAGCTTAATGCAGTGTGAGATCTCAGTGGTCACGGTGTTCACATTATATGCTCATCCAATTCTTGGCCTCTCTGCAGGGTGCACAGGGCCATGATTGCATTAGTGCCTGTTGAAATTCCCTTTTTATGTGAAAGGCTATCAGACTGGGAGACTACAGAGGAGAGTGACATTAGGGGAGAACAGGAATGAACAAGACACTTTGAAGACCACTACCTCTCCCCCACCCTTTCGTTATGTTAGTATGTATGTTAGTTGTGTTATGTTTAGTGTACTATTTTCTAAATTGAAATACTTTCATTTGGAATTCTTAAAATCCATATCATTGTTGTTACTCATTTATCATATTATTCTAGCAAACATTGACAATAGTTCTGACTTGCTCTAGGGGAATGTTGTTGTGTGCTATGTCTTGATACAATGACAGAAAAATCCGAGTGGCACCCAAATATTGGTCAGGTGGTACACTGTCTGAAGCACACGGTTTTACCTTACATGCTTTAACCCACACTCTTAATTACATAGGTCATTCCTCTTGGGAGGGATTCATAGCTATGCCTCTTTGGTATCACCCCTTTTACAGACCTTCCCCTCCCACACACCTTGTTTTTATCAGGCTTAAAGCACTTGTGGTTCTGTTGCCTGCCTGTCTCTGAGCTAAAAATATCTTACTGCAATCTTTAATTCGCACTCTTTTTGAGCAACTCTAAGCAATGTAAACAAGTCATTCATAGCACCTAAGTTTACTATTAAATATCCCTGATCTCTTACCTAATGGAAGGTAACAGTGCAGAAGACATTAATAAATCCACCCGTTTGTTGTGTCTGTTATGATAGTATTCGCCAGTGCCACTTTTATCCTATACCTGGAAGCACAGATTTCAAAGCACAACACAAAAAAGGATTATAAAATCATCACATCCTAAATCAATAATGAATTATTTCAGATGATTAAAAATAAATGCTCTTTGAAAAATGTTTCTATTTCTTTATTTTAATGAAACTTTGAGGCATATGTACAAGCCCCTATCGCCATGGGAACGTCACTTTTTGTGATGTTCCTGTGGCGATAGGGGTCTTGCCTTATGTACAAGGCAGCGTTAAGCCACTTAATGTGGCTCAACGCTGCCTTGTACATAAGGCACCCTTTCATAATAACGTAGGGTGAAAAGGGTGGGCAGTTGGTGTTGTGGTGGGCGTTCCACTGCAACACCCATTGTATTTGCGCTGCCCCTATGTTCAAGGATGAAGTACATAGGAGGCAGCGCCAAAATTAAGACCAGGAAAATCCTGGTCTTAAGTTGGCGAACGAGGAGAAATTAATTATTTCTCCTCGTTTTTGCTATTTTCTTGTGTGCTGCCTTGTGCAGCACACATTGAAAAAGCAAAATGCCATGGTTTGTATATGTACAGGTAGGTGTCCATTCCTGAACATGAACAAACCTTTTTAAAAAATACCAATTTGTAAATTTCATGTGTGCTGCACGAAGCAGCACACATGAAAGTTGCAAAATGGCATTTTAGGATTGTTTATGTGCAGGAAGGGACACTTTCCTACACATAAACAATTAAACAATCCTCCCTTGCACACAGACACTCTTGCACTCTGGTGCAAGGGTGCCTGCGCTGGCGCTAAGTTGTTAAACTTAGCACCATCGCGGGGGAAACGCAAGGCTGCACCATATTCTTGTAAATATGGTGCAGCCTTTCATTTCCAATGTGATGGAGCGTATCATTAAGCAAAGGAGGCTAATAACACGCTCCACCACGTCATTGTACATATCCCCCTTTGTGTGCTAAAATGTAAAGTTAAAATGACCATGAAAAGGCACATACACAATGGAAACAGATTCAATGCTAGTGTTTTGTGTAAAGAACTAACTGCATTTGGCAAGCCACATTAATAGACCATGACCCTGCTGGTCTTTGAGGGCCCCAGTGGCGTAGGAAGGGGGGTTGGTGCCGCCCTGGGCAGCACAACTTTAGGGGGCGGTGGCCTTAACAACCCCCCATTACTCTTACGGCTACCACGGGTGGCAAAGGCTGGGACTGCCACTGGTGGCAAAAGGCTTAGTTACACCACTGGCGGGCCCATGCCATTAAAGGAGTAGGCGCTCAGTTCACCTCCTTCACAGTAGTCCTTTATTGCGTTGACGTCACATTAAAGCATGTGGTGTGGCCTCACCTGCATCAATCAATCAAACAATCAGGATTTGCACAGCGTGGCTTATCACCCGTGAGAGTATCCAAGGGCTGAGAACACTGCTGCTAAGGAGGGGGTTCAGTTGAGCAGCAAGGTTTTAATCCCTTCCTCAATCCCAGCAGAGAGATTGAGGTGAAGTGGGATTTGGTTCCAGGTCTTTGCGGGATGGAATAAGAAGGAGCGACCTTCACTATTGGTGTGACGGATGCAAGAGGTCTGGGCAAGGCAGAGAGATGTGGAGCAGGATGTCTGGAGAGATGGTGGAAGTTCAGGCGGTGGCTGATGTGTGCTGGTGCCTGGTTGTGAAGGTCTTTGAAGGTGTGGATCAACATATTGAACTGAAATCTCTTCTGAATGGTGAGACGGGGTAGCTTGTTGAGGTGGGGTGATGTGGCTCCACTTTGGGAGGTCTAGGATGAGTCTGGTAGCAGAGTTCTGTATGGTCTGCAGTCCCTTTGTAGCCCAGCCAGCTGGTGAAAAGGGCTTGTGTGACGGTACGTCTGGTGCCGATGGGGAGCCTTTGAATAAGGAGCACAGATTTTTCTCCTATTATGTTTCTCCATCTAGTCTCAGGGGCTGGGAACGACAGACTAACACCGGAACCCAGTCTGAGACTTTTCAGGATTTTCTCCTTGAGGCACTTGTGAGTGACAAAAGTAAGTGATCTCTGGTTACAGAACAAGGGTCTTTATCATCTGCTCACTTTGGTAGGAGCTCTTTGTAGGCTAGTGAAAACTAGTCTACTGAAGTGATTTAATGCACCATTTGAGGTCCCATTGCCTTCAATTGAATTTCGGTGTTAGTCCCATTAAAGAGGGCCTGAATAAAAATCTGAGACACTGTGATAGACCCAAGCTATCACTTTTAACCACTTGGACGCTAAGGGAATCAGGTCCATTTAATGAGATTTCCATTGAAATGAATGGGCAGTGCATGACGAGTTACCCTTGTCTTTAGCATTGAAGAGGTTAAGGACAAACAAATAGCAATCTAACAGTTAAGTTTATACTGAATTGTTCAATGTGCTCTTTCTTTCTCATTATATGTAAATAACCATTCCAGCGATGGAAATAGAGCACTGTTATCAAAAATCAATTTTAAATGTTATGCATCTGAGAAAAGTACTCAATTGCATGGTAAGTCGGTGGATATAGGTTTGGCTGCTGTATACAGAGACCCTTCATTGTCACACACAGTAGAGAAAATAGAGGGAGCATTGCTGCTGCCCCCAGGGCCTTGTTGAGGAAGGAACTCTGATTTTGCTGCCTGAAGCTGATTTAAATTATAAACATTCCCAAATAATTTTTGCTATACCATTTGATCTCTGAAGTTGATGTATTTCATTTTCTGCGGTATTTTACTGATAAAATGTGGACAGTTTGAACTTACTTGGCCTGGACGCTCCAAGTTCTTTCTTTCTTAGCTGTACTGTCGTCTTGGCTACGTATTGCATATATATATACCTTCTGCATTTGGCATAAAAGACCATGCTCCGCTCATTGAATTTGTGCAGTCTCTAGCGAACCACCCGTGTTGTGCTTTGTAGACCTCTGTACCTGGTTGCAGCCAATAAACTTTGGTCTTTGATGTCATCAAGAAGCATCCCGTGTCTCTGTTTGACAAGGCAGGGGAACTCGAAGGCATCGGGCATTTTCCCTGACGCCGCTAGGTTCTAAAAACCTGGTCCTTCAACACATTACAATGCATGCACGGTTACCACGCATTCCTTTACTAGGAGATACATAGTAAAGCCATGTGTGTTAAAGGTACAATTAAAAATTTCAACTGCATTATTCCCTTTAACGATGTCGACTATGCCTCAAGCTAAAGCCCTATTCTTCGGATTGTCTTTCGGTGAACGTTGGGGATAGACACTATGGGCATAGATGAACACCGTTCTGTAAGCCCAAATAGAACCATTTCAACTAAAAGGCAAAACCAAGTATGGAATACCTTTATCGGTCGTATGGGGCATTAGACCACAAATCCAACAATTTGTTGTATTCATCACTAACTGGTGTTGGTGCAGAAGTTGAATAAAGGAATTATTGGCAAATTCCAGTCGTCCAACTACCTCATGTTCAGGCAAAGGATGAAAAGAATGAGAAGAAATAGTAGGTGGAGGTGGAGGTTGTACAGTGGGAATGAACGTCACTTTAAAAGAGAATGTCACATAAGCAATTAAAAATATCATTAAACTCAATAGCAAAAACAAACACAATATTAAAAATCTTTTCTGTGTGATTAGTTTGTATATCTTATTCTTAAAATTCATTGTCCTTACAGGTCTCTCCAACTCGAAGAAATCCATCCTAACTAAATATGCTGCTCGCGATGGTAGGGTGTTCTATGCTAAGGAATGCCTCTGTCAACCCAGGGCAACTCCCTTAGGCCAACCAGAACCTTTGACCTAGTGTCTCGGGCTTGCACTCCAAAGACTTCGGCAACCGCGACCCTACAGCTGAACCCGGATGGCGGTTCGAAAAACAAAAATGAGTAGATCCTCGGTGGAGAGTTAACCTGTAAACAGAAAAATCATAAAAACGTCATTTATTTTATTAGTCCCACGACTCTTGGTCGCAAATTATAACGATCGTTTCCAGGCAATGTTTGTTCTTTGAATAAAAGATCAGGCTCAGTAGTGTTCAATCGATTCAAAGAAGGCACAGCTTCTTGCAAGAAATCGTCACTTTCTTTCTCAGAGTTTGTTCCAATCAGACGGGCATCGCTGAATGGCAAAAATCGTGGAACAGTTTCTGTTTCAGAGTCTGGGACTGGGAGTCCTTCCTGGACCCGTACGTTAAGGGCAATGGAGCCCGTTTGCAGTGTACGCCGTGGATCCAGTGTTTCTTGCCTTGCACTCGAACTGCAGAACGTGTAGACAGGAGAACTAGATGTGGTCCTGTCCAACGGGGCTGATCGTTCTTGCTCCGCTGGAAGTTCTTGATGAAGACCCACGAGCCGGGTTCAATGGTATGGCCTGGATCTTCAGAAGCCTGTGGCAAACTGTCATAGACCTGTTGGTGTAAAACACGCAGTTTAGCCGTCAGTTCGTGCAAGTAATCAAGCAACACAGAGTACTCAAGGTCACTAAACTTTGTTGGTCTTGGTACGCCCCAAATATTCGCCGGGCGACCAAACACAACCTCATACGGACTCAAACTCATTCGCGAATGCACAGTCATTCTTGTGGACAGGAGCGCTAAAGGCAAAGCATCTGGCCATTGTAAACCAGTGCTCGCTTGGATTTTGGCCAACTTTAACTTCAGAGTGCCATTATAGCACTCGACTAAACCAGCTGATTGGGGGTGATTTGCAGCGTGGAACTTCTGCCGGATTCCTAATCCCTCGCATACTTTCTTCATCACTTGACCCACAAATTCACTCCCATTGTCACTCCAAATAATTCTCGGCAAACCGAATCTTGGGAAAAATTCCTTGATTAGGGCTTTCGCTGTGGACAAGGCAGTATTGTCCTTCAAAGGGTAAGCTTCCACCCATCTAGAAAAGGAGCAAACAACCACCAAAACATATTTCAGGTTGTTGCACCTCTCCATGTGGATGAAATCTAGCTGCAAAGCCTCGAACGGATACGTAGGAGGAGCAAAATGACCAGCTGGTGTTGGAGTTCCCTTACCAGGATTATGCATCAAACACACCATACAGTTCTTAACCAAATTCTTGGCACATTTGGGAATTCTCAAATTCTGCCAAACCGGAGCCAACAACTTACAAATCCCTTTCACGCTGATATGTGCCATCCCATGAGCCTTCGTAACAACCGGAAGCACATAAGCGTCAGGCAACAACCATCTTTGATGCAAAGACAAATCAGTCCAACAACCATTCGAATCCAATCTACCCTTACTTTCTCTCCATTCATTCAACTCTCTCTCTGTAGCCTCAACTTGGATGGATTTCACACTCTCAATCGTATCTTCACACATACTTTTCTCTGGAACCCATCTCGCCGGACCTGCAACATACATTCGGCTCATCACATTTCTCGCAGTTTCTTTCGCAACTTCATCCGCAAAAGCATTTCCGCGACCAACATCATCCGTAACTTTCATATGGGCACTACATTTCACAATTGCTACTTGCAACGGCAAAGTAAGTGATTCAAGGATTTCATTCACCAACTGCCCATGCTGAATCTTCGTTCCATGCGAAGTCAAAAACCCATGTTCACGCCACAAACATCCAAAGCTATGAGCCACACCAAACGCATACTGGCTGTCAGTATGCACATTCACTCGTTTTCCTTTCGCCAACACACATGCTCTCGTTAATGCAATCAACTCTGCTACTTGCGCTGAATTATGTGGGATACGTGCGGCTTCAACAATCGTATGCAAAGTCGTAACAGCATATGCCGCAGTCGTATCACCATTCGGCAACTTAAAGCACGAACCATCAACCCACAAAGTACCATCACACTCTGGAAGAGGAGAATCCCTAAGGTCTATTCTCCCTTTCGTTTCTTCCTCAGTTCTCAAAAAACAATCATGCTGTTCTTTGTCATTATCTGTCTCAACTGAAATCGGCAACAACGTGGCTGGATTCAACGTGTTGCATCGTTTAATGTGCACATGACTCGCTAATAAGGTCAACTCGTAACCCGACAACCGTGCACTAGGTAAGTGCTGTGTCTTGGTACTGTTCAACAAGGTATCCACTGCATGTGGAACTATTACGATCAATGTGTTGTCCATAACCAAACCAGCAGACTGTCGAATCGAAACAGCCGCTGCTGCTGTTGCTCTCAGACAACTCGGCAACGCTCTAGCTACTGGATCTAAAGTTGATGAAAAATAAGCACATGGACGTTGCTTATCGCCAAACTGTTGAGTCAACACTGACAATGGACATCCCTCTCTCTCGTGGACATACAATGTGAGTCGGGAGTACCCAGCACAGGAGCCGAACACAACGCATTGCGTAATTCGGAAAAGCTCTTCTGACATTCGTCAGTCCAAAGAATAGGATTTGGAGTATCCTTAACAGTAAGAGCTATCAAAGGCTTCGCTAGCAAAGAAAAATTAGGGATCCACTGTCTGCAGTACGACGTAATACCCAAAAATGCACGTACTTCTCTCTGTGTTGTAGGAACACTCATTTTCGCAATAGCTTGAATTCTCTCTGGGGTCAGTTTCCTTCCCTCCTTCGATAAGAGGTGACCTAAGTAGGTTACTTCTTGTCGACAATATTGCAACTTGGAGAGAGAAACTTTGTGATGAAAATCAGACAAGTGGCGTAACAACGACAAAGTGGCTTCTCTACAAATCTCTTCATTGTCAGCAGTAACTAACAAGTCGTCAACATATTGAATAAGGGCAGCACCATCTGGTAAAACCAACAGATCAAGTTGAGTTTTCAAAGCTTGGCTATAGATCGATGGGCTCTCGCAATAGCCTTGAGGAGCGCGCTTAAAGCGGAAACTTCGTCCTCCTAAGGAGAATCCAAAGATGTCTCTACTTTCCATGGCAATCGGGATGCTGAAGATAGCATTCTTCAAGTCAATCACCGAAAACCACGTGGCTGTAGCCGGGATCAAAGTCAACAAAGCAGTGATATCAGGTACAGCAGGGAATTTCGGAACAACGATCTTGTTCACTTCGCGAAGATCGATCACAAACCTATATACAGGAGGCTGTGAAGAATCTGTTCTCTTTAGAACAGGCAAAACGGGACTATTACACACATTACCTCTCGTTTCCTCAATCACACCCTTTTCGATCAGATCATAAATGATCGCCAAAAGTGCTCGCTCACCAGCACACGAGATACGGTACTGTGGAATGCGCGGTAACTTAGCATTCGATTTCAATGTCACAACATATGGTGGAATCTCTAAAAGACCAACATCGTTCGGACCAGTAGCCCACAATGAATCTGGTAAAGAAGACAATTTAGGTGGAAGTCTGTCTTTCGATATGTACATCGGAGAGATCACTCTCTCACCCAACGTAAGATGTACTCCCGACGGAGAACAATACAACGTCGCATACAATCTCTTCAACAAATCTAATCCTAACAAGTTCTCACCACAACCTGTAGTCAAAATGAGGGGTGCTTCAAATTTACGAGGTCCAACAGAAAGAGACAACAGAGTAGAAATCGGATTTGTAACCGGGGCGCCAGAAAAACCTACAGAAACATTCTCAAAGCCAGACAAAGGTGCGCCAGGGAGTTTAGAGTGCATTATAGAACTCTTCGTAGCACCAGTATCTAACAGAAAAGGCTCTGACACACCTGATGCAATCACTTCAACATAAGGTCCACTCTGATCTACTGGAACTGAAACAACTCCCTCTCTTTGTCCATGGCTGTCCTAACAATCATTACCATTAACTTCCTCACCTTTGACGTAGTAATCATCTGTATAGTACTGCGCTGTCCTACCAGACGAACCCTGCTGCTGATCAAAACTATTCATTGAATTCTGTGGGGGCAAAGAACGCCCATTCTGACCATGACCTCTACCTCTAGGCGCTTGTTGAACACCTCGCCCTCTCACACCAGAAAAAACATTCGTGCACTGCAACAAAACCGGACAACTATTCTTAAAATGGCCCTCTTCTTTACAATACGCACACTGATTAGGCCCATACGGGAAACGCTGTTGAGAAGGCTCGTTTCTTTGCGAGTTTCTCGAATATTGCTGATTCTGCTGATAATCACGTTGATTACTAGTACGGGGTGGATAAGCTTGTTGCAGAAGAACTTTAGTCTTCAATTCCTTAGTCTTCTTATCCGCTTTCTCTAACTCATCTTTGTGCCTATTTTCATAGCACTGGGCGTAGCTAAAATCTGCGCTGACGTGGAGACAGCCCAAGCACTCTCAGAATCCTTCAACTTAGTGCACAACTCGGGAAGCAGATTATGCACAAATTTGTCGACAAACAATCTCTGGCCACCCTCAGTAGCCATATCCTGACCACTATGATCTACAAAGGTCTCTTCAAATCGCGTGAAAAAGTCAGACACAGATTCATCTTTCTTCTGCTTGCATGCAGACAACTTATCCCAATTAACACGCACTTCAGGCATCAAAGTCTTCATATAATTAATTATCCTACCAGGGAGTAGAGTAATGATATCTTCAGGCTTAGCACCTCCTACTTGTCTATCATTCGCAGCACGAAAGTTAACCCATGTATCACCCAATTCTTGATCATGATCCGTATGTCGAATCGTACTCCAAATAGGCTGTGGGACAACATTTCCAAACAACATATCTATGTCTGCTAAGTTCATGATACACAAACCCACAGTCTGAGTGAGCTCTTTATAATATCCGGCCGGATTTTTGCGCGGATCAGGCAAAGACTGCTTAATAGCTAGAACTTCAACACGCTTCCAAGGAACATGTACCCAAACACGATGGAAGTGTGCAACAACAGGTGGAGCAGCATTAGGATCAGCAGGTCTCCAAACTGTAGGAACCTCTTGCATCGGATATTGATGCGCTTTTCTCCCTATTGACGAATCGGGTTCAAACAATCGTTCAGAAGGAGTGTCACTACGAAATGACAATAAAGTCGCAACTGCTCTCCCAACATCATGAGGACCCACAACGGTCCCTTTCGCAAATTCGGAACGTATTCGATACAACTCATTAGGAGCTTTACCTACTTCTTCAACCAATTGTTCATGGAGGAACCCACACATCATATCAAAGACGTACCGTTGCTTTGGTGCTTCCCATTGAAGGAAAACATCCATAACACCTTCAAGATCATACTGAGAAGCGTACGTAATCCATTTATGCGCCAAATGATCCAAGACTGTACGCTCATCTGTATCAGGCAACTGACTATGTGATTGTCTACGTTCACTAACAGGAGACATACCCAATTGTCCCAACAAAGGAAAAAAGAAACCAGAAACTGCAGCAGTCATTCTCTGTCTAGCAGAAGGAGAAGGTGAAAGAATAAGAGAAGACGGAACAATAGTAGAAGAATCCAAAGGTGGAACAGAAGGAGTATTATAGATAGGCGTAGGAGTAGCAGACGAAGACGGAGACAAAGTTGGCGGCCCCTGAGGAGGCTGCGCCAAAGGAATAGTAGCCAACAGAAGAGGAGCTGGCTGTGGAGGATTTGCAGGTGGCACAACAACCGGAGGTTGCGCAACTACAACTGGTGGCGGTGGTGCCGTAGCACTCTGTACATAAGGGGGTGGCGAACTCAATAGATGCGACATTAAAGGATCTTTCGCAAGATCTTTCTTTACTTCCTGCTCTTTAAGCGGCAAAACTGGGTAGCATTTATCTACCGCTAACTTCCTAACCCTAAGCATCTGTTCGCTCTCTTGCTCTTCATCATTATCCCTATATGCTATAGCTGCTTGCACCATTGACAAACCTCGTTCTTGTTTATTCTTCTTCGCTAATTTAATTTCTTTCTGCTTTGCTTCTTTGCGCCATATGCGAAAAGAGTCAAACATCGCCAGCCGGGCTTTCTTTTTGAACAATTTAACTTCGAGATTATCTAAAATCTCAGTTTCAAAACTACCATAACGGGGCCACTGTAGGACACTGTCTTTCTTCGTATATTTTACCCAGATATCATTATAACTAATGAGACCCACACCATGCTTCACATAGAGTTCATATGTAGGAGTTCCAATCGGAGGAACCAGACACGAATCCTCTAACCGGGAATCCTTAGAACAACCACAACCAAACATCTTTCCAAGTCTGCTAAGACCAGGCATCTTCGCTCACTAGTCTAGCTTCAAACTTCAAGGGAAAATCTGAAAACGATAGTCTCGTGAATACACGAGTCCCTTGGCTTTGGGGCCTGCAGGTACCAAATCAAAGCGATCCACAAAGGGATACCAAAAACAAACTAAGGACTGGGAGACGCTCCACTCATACTTAACTGAAATGTCGATGGCGTCACCAGAAGACCTGTCTATCGTCTCGCTCTACAAATCGTCTATGACTCCAAGACAGGGCGACAGTCAGGGTAGCAGTCCTTCGTAGCCGTCGGAAAGCGGGGAACCTCGCAGCAAAGACTTTCGGACCACGACGACATACAGGGGTCGATGTAGTGGCTGGCCTTCCTCCAGAATTTTCACACGAAGCTCTCCACGATCTTCAGGCTTGGACCGGTATCGCTGAAGTCGCCCCACGTTGGGCGCCAACTGAAGGACCAGCTTTTTAGAACCTAGCGGTGTCAGGGAAAACGCCCGATGCCTTCGAGTTCTCCTGCCTTGTCAAACAAAGACACGGGACGCTTCTTGATGACGTCAAAGACCAAAGTTTATTGGCTGCAACCAGGAACAGAGGTCTACGAAGCACAACACGGGTGGTTCGCTAGAGACTGCACAAATTCAATGAGCGGAGCATGGTCTTTTATGCCAAAAATCACATTCCAAAGTAGCATCGGTTTCATACAAACTAGCCAATCACATGGTGACATTTCGAACATATTGTATAACGACAATCCCACTTTCCGTTGTCCAGCCCACCAGAAATGATCAAGCACATTCCAATTTCTTGTTCGATCAGGCCAGACAAACCCATCATAAAACCTTAACCCAAATCAGTGATTATGTCGTAAAGGAAGGAGCAGAAACAGATTGGAAGCAAGATAGAAAGATGGGTGCAGTGTACAGTAAACTTCGGCATGTCCTGCTCTTTAATCTTTATCTGACCAGCTGCTTAACAAGGAACTGGCTCAGCGAGGTCAGCCTCGGGCAAGGGAGTCAGTTCGGCCAGGTCATTCAGAAGTCAGCTAAGGTGTACGTGTCCCAAGAACTCGTTCAGCCGTAGTCATCGGCCTATGTGAGGGCTATCAATATCATTGGGTGATCCCTTTTAGTCCCTGCATGACACTAAACTCCATCCACTAAAGAGTGGGAACTGCAATCTGTAAAAACATGGAAAGGGCCAAAGGGATTCCAGGACTGCAGAAGTCTTCAGTGTCCCTCTACAAAGGATAGAATTATGCATAGACTCTCGAGTTAACCGATGTATAGCGCCTAGATGTTTATAGATGTGGGCCCACATCCCACGGCTCATCTCATTTCTTCACCACAAAAAGTGCTAGGACCTTTTAATCTTTTGTATTTTCTCATGCTTGCTTTCATGGAGTTTGCTGTGCTATATAAATGCCTCAGGATTTTTTAAGCCATAGGTCTGAAGGGAGAGTTGCCTAAATAGAGTTCTGTATCTCAATGTTAAAATTGTATCACCTCCTAAATAAACTGTGAGTTTCCGACCACTCAATCAGTTGCACACTTGGGCAGCTGAGAATGAAATATAAATACTTAGCATCCAGTGAGCACTGCATTATCACTCGAGGCCAGGGACATCAGTGGTAAAGAAAGGTCACTCACTAGAAATGTGCCCCATAGCCACAGGATGCCCCAGGACCTGCCGAAGGCCTGTTAGGGAGCAAAGAGTTAGGGGAGGGCTGGTAGCTTACAGACTTGTGAACCAGAAAACCTGAGTGCAAATGCTGACTTCCCCACTTGAAAATGTCTGATCCTCGACAAGTAACTTTATCTCGCATCATTCCGTAGTTTACTTTGCCTGCTAAAAAAATTTAGAATATCTTATAGAAATGATTCAGTGCCTTAAAAAAAAGTTTATTCAACACGTTTTTTATTAAAATCTGCTTAAGTGCAGATATAGTCCAAGTGAGTGGCAATAAAATACTGGACACCACGCTTCTCTGACAATTGTTGGCTGCACCAAATATTCTATGTCATCTCATCTGTCAGAAGATTTAACTCAAAGCGAAAATGTAAAAGCAAAAAACATAAATCACGTGCTGCCTGAGGTCTTGAACATTAATTCGGAATATTTTTTTTGAGTTTGTTATACGGGCTCTTTAATTATTTTAAGAAGCATGAAAAGCAGGAACTCGAAATTGCCTCATTAGGACTCGACTCTGCTCAGTAATTAATGGTCTGAAAACAAAACAAGACGAGTAAAAGCAGGTGGTGGGTGCGCTCCCTGCAGCCAGAGAGACAATCACTTAAGTGCTCATTAGGTGTAAATGCCTCCTTTGCATTCACGGGTCAGTGAAGAGCGAAAGGGAGTCTGCGTGCGGGGGGGGGGGGGGGTGTGGGGGGGGGGGGGCTGTCAAAAGCAGCCTCGCAAAATCTGTTTGATGGACTCAATAAAAGGCCCTACAGAAATATTAAACTCCTCTGTCTTATAATGCGTGTATGTCGCCTGGAGAAGCTGAAAAAAAGACACATCCAGAGATTGACCAGCCTGTGATCGTGTTCACAATCCCGGCGCTTCTAGGCGCTTCGAACCAAATAACTGTCCTGAGAGCAGTAGTGAAAACCACATGCACTATTTGTATGATTCCCTATGTAAAGCCCACCATGACGTCTTGGCGCTCTTGGAAACGCGCCCAATGGAATAATGATGAGATCATTACTCTAACGATGAATATAATTCATTGATAGAATTCAAATCAACATAAATACGAGGGCTCACTTGGCCATATGGCGAAAAGGCTCTGGTGAGTGTCGTAAAGCAGCATATGTGGAGCAGCCCTCTCCCCTTATCATCAAGACACTTAAATGGCTGCAAAAGCTATATAAAATGTCAGGGCGGACACTACAGCACACAAATCAAGAATGCTGCTGATTATGAAGCAGTTTAATGGAAAAACGAACCCACCCACAAACACGTAGGGTTGTTTTAATGGATGGGCAGTATGCCAAGCTAGCTTTATATTCTGGGTGTGCTTATAAACAAGCATACACTAATTCACGGCCTCTGCGTTCATTCTTCTTCCCAATGATCTGTCACATCCCAGCTGGGTACAATAAGGGGCCCTTTACCGTATTCATTGTAATGAAATGGAAACTCCGAAATTTTAAAACATTGAAGACCAAGGGCAGTCCATATAAATCACTAAAAACATGAATATTCGATGAGAGTATGTTTGAGCGTATCTGGTGGTTATTGCTAGGGGATTCCAACGAAGAAAACATTCCTGACCATGTAAAGTTCTCAGTAACCTGATCAGACTTTCTGATTATCTGTGGATGGGAAAATTACATTTGAAAATAGTACTATTTGTAACTTTGTTGAATCATCTTGAAGACCCATAGGAATAGTTTTATTTAATTATTGTATGCATGTTTACATGCAGTTCTTTCCCATCCTCACACACTTCCCTCTGTCTGTAGTGTGTGCATTAAGAATGTTTTTTAAACTTCACCCATCCTTATGTAATTGTATACTGTACGTATATTCTTGTTAGTGAATAATTTGTTTTGTGAATGGGTTCTTTACTTCATAAGTAAAGAAAAAAGAGCATACTGCCATCCATGGCCTTCCCCTGGTTAAATTCTCAGCATAGTCTTCCATTCTGGATCTTACAGGATGCCTGAGGTCAAGCCCAGAGATAAGTTATAACTTGTGCCACCCACCCTGGTGCTTTCTTGATGGCTATTATTTGTTTCTGTGCCATTGGCAAACTGGTGTTTTGAGCATAGGGGTCGTGCGGATTATGGTATGTGTTGTTTGCATTGGAAACATCAAATGGTGAACTTCAGTGGTTTCATGAGTTTAAGCCAGAACCATAATTGGTTTTTTTAACTGTTGCTTTTAAGTGAATTTCAATACATTTTTATGATGTATATTTTTCCAACGCTGCTGTGCACGGCCATTGAACTTGTACAGCTGGAGTTTACTGCAGGCCCTGTGTCTGTCTGGTGGCAGGTGGCTAAACCTTGCTGACCTAGATCTTTGGCTATGCATAGCAGGGGTGGCCACAGAACCAGACTTGCTACCAGGACCTCCACCCAAATCACCATGAACAGCAAGTCCCCCTCACACATGACCTGTGGTCAGGCCTTGCGACTAACCTTTGGCTGGCAGTCCAAGGCCAAGCTTGCACTCACCCTACCACATGAATCCAAAACAAGCTAACCTCTAAATCACAAGCCTGATTTCTAATTTGCGAACCTCAACACCTAAAAAGGCGTCCGAGGACTGTGGTTCTGAGATAGTACTGTGGTCCCGGGCGCCATTTTAGGAGTTGGGAGTCGCAGAAACCAGGCTGGTTTATTCTTGCAACAGCCAATTAGATCCATCGATACTGGTATAGTTCCCAGATTGGCACAGCGGTTGCAAAAGGGACAATGGAAAAAAGGCTTCCTTGTTCCATGAGAAGTCTTTTTTAATTAGTTCCAGGACTTGCACATTTGCTCAGATTATAAACAGCAGCGATATAAAAAAGTGCTAACCTGTGAAAGCCAACACTGCAACTTTTTCAATTGTACGGATTTGCACCAGCCAAAGAAAGCAAGTTTTTGAGGTAATGTTCTACAAAATGTGGCTATGGATTAAAATTGAAAATCACTGCAGTGAGTGGACGTTAATGTATCTAGAGCCTGTTGATTTGTGTTCGTTGGTCAGTGTTGCCCGGACCTGCCTTGCCAAGACTGACCAGTCCAATAGCAAGTTATGGTTAAGATCAACCCCTGATGCACATGGATTTAGATCTTGAGCAGTGGGGGTTGGCAGCATGAATAAGCCTCTCGCTTGGCCCTGCACCCAACCCTCCACGCGTGGCCAGCCTCTGATGCGAAAGACCTGTGGGTGTATGCAGTAGGGGTTGTTGCAGGGTCTTGTCACCAGTAAAGACCTGTACCTAACCCTCAGTGGACGGGCAGGCTCTACTGAGCATGGCCTTTGGCCGTACATAGATGGTGTTGGCCACCAATGGAGAAGCCAGGCCTTGCACCCTAACCTTCTCAAGAGGTCAACTCTTGCTGAGTATGGTCTTCAGCCATGTACGTTTTTATTTTGTTTTGTGTTTTTCAGCTTTTTTAATTGATCATTTTTGTATTTTTTTTTGTTAGTCTAAACATGCACTTCTTTTGTTGTTTTTTGTTTTTCCAACGTTTGTTTGAACATTAACAATGTCAAAGCCACTTAGTTGCTTTTTTTGTTGCATGCTTTCAAAGAAGTACTTTTGGTAGTTTCTAATTGTCTTTTCATCAATGTCTAATGGCACTTCACCTTTACTGTCAAGAGTAAAAATCCTTTTTGCGTTCCCTTCCATTCAGTAGTTTCACTCTGAATTGAGGAGCAAAGAACCATACAAGAACTTTTTAGACTCCCTTATTTTTTGGCCCTTGCTTAACAGATCTGTTCAAATCTGGGAAACTTTTGTGTAACAGAATGTGTGGAACGGAATGGGAGTTATTAAGAAAACATATAATGCCATGGAATGCAAGAAAACTGTTACTGAACCTTAACTAAAGATGTGCTATTACAATTGGAGAAGATGTAGCTTAATTGCCAGAGCTGCCACTTTGGTGCTGGGGAACCAGCTTCGAGCTCAGCACCCTGTGATTCTTGACAGACTTCCTAATCTTCCAATGCCGAAAAAGTAAAACAAAAAAAGCTGACCTTGTGTAACATAAGCTGGTACTCATGTGAAATGCTCCAAAATTTAACAACTGTTTAAAAGTGAGGTGCTCCTGCTGGGAAACAACACATCTTTCTGGTGCCCCACTTGGTGGTCACAGGAACTTGGACCACTATCCACACCAGTTTTCAAAGCCAAAAACCTGGGCATTATTTTCAACGACAAATTGTAATTTGATAAAAATATCAATGCAGTGACTTCTTGATCTTTTCTTGTTCTCAAGATTTTGAGGAAGAATGTTTCCATTCATTTCACAAGATATCCAAAAACTGGTAGTTACCACACTTGTGCGGTCGAATCTTGATTTCTGTGATGCACTACATGTTAATCTACAGAAGAGACTCCAAAATAAATGACAAGTCCGAAGAATGCCGCAGGGCGCTTGATACTTAGGATCCCTAGGCATCATTCCAGCTCTCAAGCCTTGGCTCAGCTCCACTGGTTTCCTATTCGCAAGCGAGTTGATTTCAAGGCACTTTGCATCACTTTAGACGCACTGAATGGCCTTGGCCTTGAATATCTGACACAGAAATTCAGTTGGTACCGCCCGTCCAGAATCATGCGTTCCTCTTCAGCCCGCAATGTGCTGGTCACCCATGCCAAGATAACTCATTGGGGTGGTAGGAGTTTTGTCTACAGTACAGTCAAGAGATGGAACTCGCTTCCTCTATATCTGAAGAAATGTACAGATTGTCGTGCTTTCAGGAAAACCCTGAAAACATGGCTTTTTAATCAATTGTTTTTTCCTCCTTCTCCACATGTCAGGACCTCCTGTCATCAACCTTTCACTCGTCCGTCTCTTTTCCTTCTTCAGCAAAAGCGCCTAGAGGCCTTCGGGCAGTAGTGCGCTATATAAGAACAATTTTCATTTCATTTGAATGAACTTAGGCCAAGATTGTGCTATATAAAAAGTGCTAAAGGTCAAGGTGCATATATGTGTAGTTAAGAATATCAAACTTATATTATACCAACCTGTAGACCTATATAAACTTACCTTCACATTATTATGGTAGTCAATATTTTAGCTTTGAAATTATGCCAGGTTGATATTAAATTGTTGATATTCTGGTAAATAAACCTTCAGTAGCTCCTGATTAAAGAATGATTTCACTGTAAGACAATGTGTAAGTACCTATAGACAGGCAGAGCAGGTAGGTCCTGTACGCAAATCCGCATAGGATGAAATACCGCAGCTAAGTAAAACAAGAGGTTTTCCCACTGGGAAGTATTATAACCTGTTACTAGATCAGGATTCAAACTCACAACCATAAATCACAACATTCATTTTGTGGAACTAAAACACTTACCAAGAAGGAACATATACAAACAAAATTATAAAAAAGTTTCAATTTATTAAAAGGATATTGGTTACAAAATTTATCGACAAAATTTATCATTTAAAAACATATAAAAGACAAAAATACCTCAAAGCTATACAGTTAAATAAAAATACAATCAGAGCCACCTAACGTGGACGTGGAGAAATTTAGGAAAGACACTACTATCTGTCTTGTTCATTTCATTTCAGACATCTAGTTTGTCAACAATGGAAGGAATGTTTTTCCTTTAAACCAAAATTGTTGTTGGCAACGCTGAATATGAATTTAAGTTATAGCGTCGACGCGTTTCGGAAGCTTCAACTTGATGATGGCTTCCTTCCTCAGGACCAATTTATACTTTTATTCTCCACAACGTGAACGAGTTACTCCAGAGTGGTTCTGTTGCTCGTAGAAAGCTACCCACGGTATAGTTCCTTATGGCTTGTGAAGTCATCAAACATTTTATATTCCGATCTTAAATTTCTTTTCAAATGCTTTTTAATTAGCAACTTCTCTGTTCGGAGAGTAATTCCAGGACAGAACCGGCACAACCTCTTTTTATCTGTGCCAACCCGCGTATTTGACTTGGCGGTTTCCCTCCGTTTGAGAACGTATATTACTAAAAGGATAGATCTTGTTTCCGTGGGCGGGATTCTGTTATACAGCCGGGTAGTTTTACTCGAGGCTAACAAACCGTTTTCATCTCTGTAACGGGGGAATCTGTTTGGCAGTCGGGTATTTTAGCACGTGGCTGTTGAACGCACACGTCGAGTTTCCCCGGACCTGCTCTACGAGGGCGTCTGATAGATCACCGCTTGTGTTTTGAGAGTATCGCAGCTACAAAATACCGCAGCTACAACATGATCCTCTGCCTCGATCTAAGGGGCAATTACAATACATCAGAGGGGTTAAATTGAAAGAGTCAGATTCAGCATACACATAGGTATAGTGAATCCATAACTAGTTTTCCTAATCCTTAGAAGCATATCCCCCTGCAGTGTAGGGCAAAGGCTTTATAATATGGTCCTGAAGAAGTGTCATTGTATCCCGTAGAGACCAGAAATATTTGAAACATGTTGACCTAAATTTAAAGAAACCCCAGTATCAAACACTGTGGGACTATCATGGTTCATAAGTTACCTTATTATAGTACTCACATCACTGTTTTTATCCCTACCAAGGGTGCCACCAATTAAAGAGTAGCGAGTACACCTTATGTAGTTTTAACCCACTATCTCACACACTACCCTACTTTCCCGTTCCTGCACTCATCAAAACGGCAAAAAGTGAAGATCTCTGACAAAGAGCCCTCTAGCCAGCCCCATGAGGAGCAAAAACCCAAAGAAGAAGCATGACACCAATTTGGGTGTAAGATGACTTTTTTTTCCAAAGAGGAAGACACCCTGGAACCAACTGACTTTCCAACCTTCCTTTCCCTTACATTTCCTACTTCATCAACAGCCTCCCTACAATTGCATGAATGTGTAAGCCCCTTCATGCCAGCAGTCCTGGCTGTTTGAGTAAACTCTCCCTCTCCTACCAACCATCAAAGGCCCCTGAGATCAGCCACTACAAAACGATTGACCACCCGAGCACCCGAAGTGATAAGATTTGGTGGCAGAATCCTGCAGGGGCAGGAGTCTACCCTGTTGAAAATTCTCCTGCTACTCTTGTGGCTAGAAGGAGGATGATTAACATTTTAGAGAGGTTCTTCATTTAGGTTGGATTCACCCAGTTCATTATTTATACTCACCATTATTGTAATGATCTCATTATTCCATAGGGCTTGTGTCCGAGAGCACCAAGTGTTCAGAGTGGACCTTAAATAGGGAGTAAGGGCCGCTGGAGGTAAACCACCTGACTTTCTGTCCTATTTAGAGTGGATAGCTGTTTTTTACCTGTCCTTTACTGCCAAGTATATCCTGGTGCTGGGGAGTGTCCTCCCATGATGTGGGGGCATTAATTGTTAAACTTACAAAAATAAACTTCCACTTTAGGTGTTTGTTTTTAAAAAATAAAACACTTTGGAAAAGTTTGACTGCCGGCCTTCATGTTTGATGGAGCAGTCTGTCAAACTTTTCTACATTGACAGGAACCCACATGAAGGCGGTTTAGAGATGGGATAAACAAGGACCCCCTGGGTAGTAGTAAGGTACAGACTCCTAGGGAAGGGTAACAAAGTATGTGAGTAAAGTATCCTAGGCCATCTACTAAATAAGTGAACAATTAACCAGACCCAGTGGTGAAAGGAAAAATCTAAATAAAATTATATAAAAAACATGTTTTTAATTAGCATAATAAAAATCATATAGAAACTGAATAGAGGTCAGACTATATGATGAGCTTAAACAAATATCGTAAAGCATACATCAACATATACAAATATTATAAAAATAAATACATTACATATGAATTATACAGTTCAGTTAAAAATACATTCAGGGTTATAGTTGGTGCCTAAAATACAGGAAAACAAAAACTCGACGCGCATTTCGGCAGAAAACGCCTTCCTCAGGAGTCACAGGTGATACTCTGGAAATATATTTACAAGAAAAAAACAGGTATCAGATATCCGGGTTTATACATTATGAACAAGCAAGAATCCATAGAAATTTGTAACAGTGTTTTCCCAAAATACAGATGGTATAAAGAAAGATTCACATTATATAGGTCAGACTCGAAAGTCCTCAACACTCAACCTGCCTGGTCTACTAATTTGTTCACTCGATGTCATATGGTGGACAAGTCTTTTCCAACAATTGTGCAGTACTTAACCAATGATATACAGTATATCCTATGTTTGTTCAATGTGCAATATTAACTACATTGATATGAGTTAATTCAAGCAACACACTAAAATGAGGCATAACAATGTATGGTATATCCGGATTAGGCATGCATTGATACATAGATGTAAACTTACATTCAAAGCTGTATTTCATAGCAGTACATCAAGGTAGATGATATCTTCATATATGGATAAACAAAACATCACTCGATAAAGGATTTCTTTCTAATCAATAAAGAAACACAATTGTGTGTTATAATGTGTTATACATACTATTTTCTCTTTGAACAACAATGGGCCACACGAATAACATGACATGCTTATAAGGCTTCACGAAAAAGATGGTGAGACCCAATAATTGTTAATGTCTTTAAAGGCAGAGTAGAATGGGACTTAACTAAGGTACACGATGGTCTAAATGATCCATATAGAGGGTAGAGGTTAGATAGAATCGTATTAATAATGTAAAGGGCACATAAAGCCTATCCTAATATATGGTGAAGATTATATATACTGATGTCTGTAACGTATCGTTACGCCTTGCAACACATAATCGACGGTATAGGAGCTGCATCAACATAATAAGGGAGCGGTGGAGTTGAGAAGATATGTATACAAACTCCTAAATCACTGAGGGGCATAATTGAGATGGAGGAGAGAAGTACGGCAATGGAAACCTATAGAGATCGTAATCTAAACTCCCCAATAAACTGCTATCCTGCTATGCTGTATATACATATATATTTGTATATTTACCTGATAAAATATACAATTTTCTTGCTGTGGTATTTAATGGGATGGCGTTGATAACACGTACAGCATCTATATGTAATAGCGAGATACTTATTTTTAAGACGTCGCCACATGTATCAGTGGTTGCGGATATAGCTACAAAAAAGATGACATATCGAAAACTAAATTATGTTGCACTAGTAGGACAATAGAAGAGATGGCATAATAATAACACTAAATAGGACAGTTAGATGTCCATTTGGCCAGCGGTCATTACTAAATTTTACGGGTGGAATAAAGTCATGGTGGCTGACATAAACTCCTCCACCACTGTGTTTGAATTTACTCTGTCGACCAAACCCTTAATCAGGCCCTCTGTCTAGAGTGGCACAATGGGCGAAAAATGTTGCCTTTGTCAATGGTTATACTATTTATAAACATTTGTCCCATCATGTTTTGGGTGTTTGATTGCCAGTAGTGTGCCTGGAGGCTGACACTGGCACAACTTTGATAGCCTACTACTGCCAGTTTTTTTGAACTCCATAAGGTAGTATGCATTCTTTCAAAGAATACTCATAGGGGTGCATTTTTACTACTTTGTTAATAAAGTGGTCACTATCTATATTTAAGTTCCCCATCCAACAAAATGCAGGAGTTAAAACCTCTTAGTGAAATCAAAACCATGAGAAAAACCAATACATACACAGCAGGCCCGACTCAGGGCCCCCAGACCCAACTGCCAAGCCATGAATGCCTTCAGTTTGGGGTAGTTGCACCCCAAACATGTCCACTGAAGCTTCCCCCCTGCTTACCGGATGTAGATTGCCCAGTAAATACCTGGCCTTGCAGGTTTTGCACCAAAATATGTATCTTGTACCGATTGCAATTGGGAAACTCATAATAAGCATTATAGTTTGCATCCATTAAATAATGTTCCATTAGGAAATATTGGTTTCTAGAATCTCTGTGGATCATAGCATCTTGTGGACATTGTGGCAGCTAAAAACATACCCCCTCATCCTGGGGGCATAGAAACGATCGTCCTTCTCAGAACTGTGCCAGGTTTGGGGGTAATGGAAAAAACCTTCTATTACTTTTTTCTTTTTTTAAAATAATTTTTGCCAGCATTTTGGAGAGCACAAAATACATTAAGTTCCCTCAATCGTGAGTAAGATGAAGGGGAGTTTAAAGCTTGGCATGCCTCCTGTGCCACCGAGGACGGCAGGTGTAGTTAATGTGGCACATTTTAAACAAAGTAGCATTTTAGTTGAAATGAACTCATTTTCCCGTCAAAATTGTAATATTGTTGAAAGTGGCCACCTGGTCTTTTTTTCCACGGAATGTTTTCAAACAGTTCCAAAATATTAAATAAAGGGCAACACTCTCCACGCCCTTGGGTATGCAGGTGGTGAAATATTGATTATGAAAAGGTTACTATCTGGAAGGGGAAATGGCACATACATGGACTGTTTATGTAATTGTTGGGTATATTATGTTTTTGAGCACAGTACAATTTATATATATATAGCAATACTTTAATGGATTCCTATTATACAACATGGCACAATGTTATGCTGAGATCAGGGCCCCAAGTGAGCCTTTGTTTGCTTCAATTGCACTTTATTCACATTAAAACAATACAGTATGTTCACATCTATAACCCATGATGAAGGTTTTAACCCTTTCGCTGCGGCGGCTATTCCGCCGCAGCGCTAACGGTCGCGCGCGGGCGCGCGGGTCACCTGCGCTGGTGATAGAACCGTTCCGTCACGGCTCGCGGGTGAGCTGTGCTTGTGACGGAACGCTTCCGTCACGGCCCCGCCCGCTTAATGAAACCCGCCGCGCAGGCGCGAAATCAGCGCCGTGCATGCGCGGCGGCCGGGCCGTGACAGAACCGTTCCGTCATGAGCTCAGCCCACCCGAGGGGCGTGACGGAACGGTTCCGTCAGTAGCGTCGAAGGAGTTAATACATTTCGAGGAGTATTGATCAACTTGGGAATGCACTTTTCATTTGGAGATGAACAATAGAGATTAGTTGATGAATTCATAGGCTCTCACACCCATTGCTGAAAGGGTCAGGAAAATTTGTGAGAACTGTATGGACAAAGATACAGGACGTTCATACATTACAGAGGTCAGATATAGTATTCTAACTCCAGTATAATATATATTGGGGAATATATATAGTAGCCACTCTGTAGTTATAGTTAGAATTCCCAAGTTCCCAGGTATAGGAATTCCTCAGATTTTTGCTCGCTAATAACTTTGCCCCCGTTTGACGAATCTCCACCAAAACTTCCAGAGCGAATGCTTTACCTACATTTGCAAAGGATGGAAAGTTTCATGATGATTGGTTAAGGGGGTGCAAGATAAAAGGGGTTCCCAAAACAAATTTTTCTACTAATCCATTTTCAATTGACGTTTGTATTGGCTGTAGCGCAAAAACGGCTGAACAGATTTCCATGAAATTTGGAAGGATTATACATTATGGTGTGCAGTACTTGAGTACTACAGGTAAGTAGGGCAAGTATGTTTATAAGTTATAAGGCATTTTAACTCAATGACATCTGTTGTCGCTGTAGTTTGTGGTATTTCGCAGAACTACCGCAGTACAAAGTGTTGACAAGTCATTATGTGATTCCAAAAGCTAAAAAGGCAGCCATGTTGTTTTAAATACCCTTTGGATGTGTTATTTGTTGCACCCTTATATATAGATAGGTATTAGGTTTTACATTTTTGCTGTACCTATTACCACTTTCTTAAAGTGGTGATAGGTAGCGCAAAATATTTTCTATGTTTCTATATATTTTGTAACTATGTCCGGAGTATCTCAGTACTTCCTAGAAAATATTGCAGTACTTATAAGAAATGTAAAAATAAAATATGTTAAATAAAATAAAAATACACCGTGCAACACTATATTTTACAAATATAGTGTACTACAGTGTATTTTCAATAGTTTACATATTTAATTCTTTACAAAAATGTCTACGGAGTACCGCAGTAATACCTACAAATGACTGTGCTACTTAAAAAACGTTTTTTAAAAGCATGGTTCTCCATAAAGTATTGTACAAATATATAGAGAAACATAAATACTTTTCTCTACCTATTACCACTTTATCAAAGTGGTAATAGGTAGGGAACAACAATAAAACCTACTTATCTAACCCAGAACGCAGAAAAAGTGTGCAAAAAAAGTACATGACTACGTTTTACATTTTGTAAAGACAGCCATTCGCCATTTGCATACTGCCTACTCATCAGCCTTTACCGCAGTATACCTACCGCCGTATGCCATGGCACAATATATAGTTGAGAGCGAGAGGCAAGGAGCAGTGAGAAGGGGAGACGGGGTATACTGCAATTTTCAGAATAAACTTCAAATCTTCAATCAAGCCTTCAGACTTATTTGTCACACTGAGGGGCATATTTACAAACGCCCATCGCCACAGGAACTTCACTATTTACGACGTTCATGTGGCGATAGAGGCTTTGCCTTATTTACAAGGCAGCGTTAAGTCACTTAACGTGGCTTAATGCTGCCATGTAAGTAAGGCACCCTTTCACGCTATGCTTAGCGTGAAAGGGGAGGGCAATGGGTGTTGATGAGGGCGTTTCACCGTAACACCCATTGATTCTGACGTTGTCTCTGATTTACAAGGAAGGCGTAAATAGGAGGCAGCACCAGAATTAAGACCAGGGAGAACCTGGTCTTACCCTGGCGCAACAAGGAGAAATGTTTAATTTCTCTTTGTTTTTGCTGTTTTTATGTGTGCTGTGTTGCGAAGCACACATGAAAACAGCAAAAGGCCAATGATTGTTTATCTACAGGAAGGTCCCCCTTCCTGCACACAAACAATCATTTAAAAAAATGCTGTTTTGCAACTTCTATGTGCGCTGCAATAAGCAGCACACATAGGAGTTACAAAACTGCATTTAAAGATTGTTTATGTGCAGGAAGGAGGACCTGCCTGCATACAAACAATCTTCCCCTGCACGCAGACAACCTTGCACAATGGAGCACGGGTACCTCCATTGGCACTATGTTTCTAAGTGTAGTGCTAGCGCAGGGGGAAACGCAGGGCTGCACCATATTCTTGTAAATATGGTGCAGCCCTGCGTTTCTGAAGTGGTGGAGTGAGGCGTTAAGCCAGGAAGGCCAATGCTTCACTCCGTCACGTCCCTTGTTAATAAGTATTTAACACTTATAAATTTACCACTGCTTACACTATTTACATCTACCACCAGAAATGACCAATTATACATTATAAGCTAACCTCCTGCCACAATACATCTACATCCGGCCACCCATTTTCACACTATGTCTGTTTAAAGTACCACAATCCACTCTACTCTACTCCACTGTACATTTTTCCACTCTATGCCATTCCACTCCACTCTATGCCACTCCACCGTATGCTGTTCCACTGTACTCCACTCCACTTTACAACACTCCACTAATACAAAAATACAATAAAAAAAAAAGGGGTAACATAATGAAGGGGGAAAAAAAAAAACACACGTGAAATTATTAACACTTGGGTGAGGATGCACAAATCTGTTATTAAAAAAAAAAACACTATTAGGTGATATATCATAAAAGGTTGCGAACTGGGAATCTCACTATAGACTTCCACCCTAGTATACTCACATAAAAATCTCTGTGGTAACAAATTGTAATGATGCCTAGTCTTTTGACCCCCATACTATCGCTCAAAACCTATACTCGGACTTTAGAGTATTACTAATCGCAATATATATAACAACTATTAGATAAGGGATTTACAACTCTGTTCTATGTTTCACCACTGTTTATATTTTAAATACAGTGACCGGTAAAATGATTGATACTATTGATAATAGGGCATGGAGCGAGAGCATGTCAGAGATGACAAGCTGGCAAACCATCATGCCAGAGTAATTTGGGTGGGGTTTTCCAGGGGAGGGTGGGGTGGGGTAATGCAAAATACAAAAGTCCTCATAACCCGAACTTTATATTAACAAATAAGATAGATCCAAATGTGTCTCAAAGTGACCACTTGACCATAATAGTAAGAGAAATGGCAAACAATAGGTTGCCTCCCAGAAAAATCAATAGAGTTGAGGGCTGGGAAATTGAGTTAAACAACTTTATAATCTATGCCAGACATTAAATTCCTATTCTGGAACGTAAATGGTCTGCGCGTTAGAGCTAGAAGAAATAGAATCTTACAATACTTAAGAGACTCACCCGCGCAGATCATTGCGATCCAGGAAACACATCTGAACAAACAGGAGATTACTGACATACTTAAAAAACTTAAATGGGTTGATAAATTTATAACCACGGATCACAATGCTAATATTCGTGGTACTGCCATCATCTTCAAAAAATCAGCAAAGGCCCAGATCACGGCTTGGAAAACAGATGCTAGCAGTAGATGGCTAATAGTCAATGCTCAGTTACACTCAAAAGCTGTTACCATCATCAGTTACTATGGGCCAAACCAGGATGACCCCTCTTACTTAAACATTCTGCAAAATCAGCTGATTTCTTGCTCTGACCCCATAATATGGGTCGGAGACTTTAATCTGGTCTTAGATCCAAAATTAGACAAATTTACAACCTCCAGGGCCGTAGTACATAGCAATATGAGGAATACACTGCATAGATGTATGTCGAATCTTGGGCTAATAGATATATGGAGACAAAGATCTGGGAACACTATGGGAGTCTCATACCATAACGATAAATACAGGCATAAATCACATATTGATTATGCCCTATTTAGTTTCTCAATTAAGGATCAAATTAAAAGCATAACATATCTGCCTATACATCTCTCAGATCACTCCGCCATTTTTTTCACTATAGAATCAGAGCAGAGGTCCAGTCACCTATCCTGGTCTTTTGACCGAACTATCTTATTGGAGGACGTGGAGAAAGAGTATTTGAGGCAGGAAACTGTTTTCTTTCTAGAGTAAAACTTAGGCTCTGCTTCTTTGGTTACTGTATGGGAGACTTGGAAGGCTTTCATCAGGGGTTGTATTGCTGGTAGAGCCTCATTCAGGACAAAGATATATGAAGAGGCTATTCGACATATAGAGCTAGAATTAACACAACTAGAATCATCAGGCCAGTCCCTCGCTGATAAGCAAGAGGAGAAAACAGAACTAAAGGCCAAGCTAGACACACTATTGCAGGAAAGGATAAATAAAAGATGGCAGGCAAGCAAACTTGCACATTTCGAATACGGTGAATCCGCTGGAAAATTGCTGGCTTGGAAAATCAAAGCTGATCAGTCCAGAAACTTTATCAAGGAAGTGAGGGTTGCTGGGGAAGCTAGTAGTAGGGTAACAGATACAGCCATTGGGGAAGCCTTTAATGAGTTCTTCCAGAATATCTATACAGAGGAACTTAATGTTAATTCAAATGAAAGGAATGAATGGATGAATAATATAACTCTCCCAGAATTGGAATACCATCAAACTGAAAGACTAAATAAAGCTATAACAGAGCTGGAAGTTTCTAATACTATTAAACAATTAGCACAGGGTAAGGCTGCGGGACCAGACGGTCTCCCAGGAGAATTATACAGGATCCTTAATTTTAATCTTACCCCAGTCCTTACGAACCTTTTCAATAACATAATGATTAGAGGGGAGACACCACCAAGTTCTTGGGGGGAAGCCAATATAGCTTTAATATTGAAAACAGGTAAGGACCCAGCTGAGTGTGGGTCATACCGCCCAATCTCGCTTCTCAACAATGATTACAAAATTTTCACCTCAATTTTGGCTGCGAGATTGGGAAGCGAGATTGGGTCAATTATCCACTCTGATCAAAAGGGGTTTATTAGGGGCCGGCAATTGGCCGACCTAACCTACGACTTGGTGGGTGCCGCGGATATTGCTTCAACCTTTGGACTACCACTGGCAATCATGACCCTGGACGCTACAAAAGCGTTCGATAGAGTTAATTGGGCATATTTAAATTTAATAATGGAAAAATGTCATCTGGGCCCTAATTTTTGTAGGGCCATTGGGTTACTGTATAACAACCCTAGAGCATCTCTATTAATAAATTGCACGCGAACAACTCCTTTTAAAATTAGTCGAGGAACAAGGCAGGGCTGCCCCTTGTCCCCCCTTCTTTTTAATTTATATGTAGAACCATTTGCGCAGTCTATCAGAGAGGATACCAATATTCCAAACTTTACTTTTTCGGGCTGGGACAAGAAGATCGGTCTCTATGCAGATGATATAATCATTTATACAACTGATCCCGCGCTGGCATTCCCAATTATTATAAAGAAAGCGGAGACTTTTGGAAAATTTTCGGGATATGAAATAAACGCTGGGAAAACCGAAATTATGGTTTGGAACATTCATAACCTCCAGCTCCCAGTAAAATCTTCATTGAGGTACTTGGGTATTACAATTACTAAAGATTTAGAACAGTTGGCTCAAAATAATAGCCCGTATTTCTCGAGAATCCCAAACCTTGATGAAAGCTTGGTCCTTTCTCCCGCTTACCATCTATGGGAGAACCAGCTTGATAAAAATGAGTATCCTCCCGAAATTTACTTTTATTTTTAATTCTATCCCGTTTGTATTTGACACCAAAGAGCTTGCAAAATGTCAGCAAAACATTAATTCATTTGTTTGGGGGTATAAATCCAGCAGATTAGCCTGGAAAAAACTGAGAAGGAGAAGAGAAAAAGGGGGGCTAGCATTGCTAGATCTGGAATATTATGCTTGGGCATTTCATCTGACCCACTCCAGGATGTTACTTAAGACCCCTTGGGACAACGCAAATGGGTGTATGTACAAAGCAATGCTCATGGGTTCGGATCTACCAGTGAACGGATTTCTCTTTAAGTTCGGACACCAGAAGTTCTTTAAAAAAATTAGACTAAAGTCACTATTGGGTGCTTTAAAAGGATGGTCTCAATAAAGTCTAAGATTGGGATAGGATATCTTTCCAAACATGCCCCGTTTTGGGATTTACCGGGACTAGCGCCGCAAGAAGCCAACACAGTAAAAAGAGTTTTGCTAGATGCAGATATCACACAGTGGGGCGACCTCTTGGTGGAAAAATCAATCATAGACTGGGAAACTTTCAAATTTAAGGTAACAGCTTCACTCTCTTGGTTAGTATACTTGCAATTAAGTAGTTGGCTTCGGATTCAAACTAAGAAGAGAGCAATGATGGGTGAGGAGAGTATATTAGAAAACATCCTTGTTGAAAGACCTCCCGGAGAAAAAAGGAAGTAGCACTCTTCTACTGGCATATCATAGAGGATGGGGAGAGGGAGCTCAACCTTCCGGAAAAACTTTGGGGTCAGGAGGGTGAACCACATATGGAGGACATATGGGAGGAATCCTTTACCCTGCTCTATAAAATTATCAAGCCAGCATGGCTGAGGCGCAACCACCTCTTTATACTTCACAGAGCGTATTATTCCCCTAAACGCCTGTCGAAATTTCAAACTGCGAAGTGTTGTTGCAAATGCTCTCTCATTGCTGCCTCAGATCTTCACATGTTCTGTGAGTGCCCGAACATTGTTACCTTTTGGAAAGAAGTTCGAATAACACTCGAATCTATTCTAGGCTCATCTATTCCGTGCACATGGCTTTTAATTATTTTTGGAGTCAATGACAACATTAAGGGATTAGAGAGAGAATTTCTGTTTTACGCCATTTTATTGGCAAGAAGAGAGATCTGTAAAAACTGGATTAACATAAACCCCCCAACACATGCAGAGTGGCTGTCATCATTATATGTAATGTCAAAGCAAGACTTATCTAGAACCTGTAGCCCTCGCTCTCTAAGATTTTGGGACCTTTTGATCAATTGGAAAAGGACAGTTAGTCAACCCGGGGTTTTTTTTTTTTTCCCCCGGGTCCGATGATTAGGCCTAAAATCTCTCGGTCCAAGGGAGGCACCGGACAGCTATTGGACAACTGGCCGATTTGGTCTGAAGGGGGAATGTACATCCATGCTCTGCTGGCGACATAGGGGACTGACCCTCTGAGTACTTGGAGCTTAGCATTGGGCTTCTTGGTGCTATAGGGGGGTCGGCGCTCTTGTCTGTGCGGAAATGAGCACAGTTGGATCGACTAAACGGCTAATGAGGACAAAAAAAAAACAACAAAAAAAACACTCCACTCTATGCCACTCCAGTCTACACCACTCCATATTTCGGTACTTCAGTCTACACCACTCTACTGTGTTCTATTGCACTCTATGCCATTCCACTCCATGCCACTCCACTTTATGCCACTCCACTGTATGCTATTCCAGTGTACACTCCACTTTAGAACACTCCACTCTGCACAACTCCACTCTACACCACTCCAGTGTATGCTAATCCATTGTACACCTCTCTAGTCTACGCCACTCCAGTGTAAGCCACTATATACTACGCCACTTCACTCTATGCTATTGCACTGTATACAACTCCACTCTATGCTATTCCACTCTATGCCACTCCACTCTACACCACTCTACTCTATGCTATTCCACTGTGTGCTACTCCACTCTATGCCACTCTACTCTACCCCATTCCACTCAACACCAATACACTCTACCCAATTCCACTCTATGTTAATTAATCAACCTACTCGGATTTGTAGAGTGCAGTAAATCACCCTCAAACGTATTAAGGTGCTAGGTTCTTGCTGGGATCAATCAAAGAGCCAGGTCTTGAGTCTGTTTCTGAATTTCAGGAAAGAGGATGATGTTCAGAGGTGATGGGGCAGGTCATTTGAGGACTTGGCAGCTAGGTAGGCGAAGGAGCGTCCTCCACCGTAGCTTCTGCGGATGCAGGGAGTGTGAGCAAGGGTGGTGGAGCACAGGTGTCTAGAGTGTTGTAGGAAGTTCAGGCGGTGGTTGATGTATGCTGGTCCTTTGTTGTGGAGGACATTGTAGGCATGTGTCAGCATGTTGAATTGGCAAATTTTCTGGTTGGATAGCCAGTAGAGGTAAATGAGGTGAGGAGAGATGTGGGTCCATTTAGGTAGGTCGAAGATGAGTCTGGTAGCTGAGTTCTGCATCACCTGGAGTCTCTTTAGGAGCTGGGTGGTGATTCTGTTGTATAGCGCACTGCCGTAGTCCAGTCGGCTGGTGACTAGGGCTTGAGTGACGGTTTTCCTGGTGTTGACGGGAAGCCATCTAAAGATCTTTTGGAACATGCAAAGGGTGTCGAAGCCGGCAGAGAAGACTGCGTAGATCGATGTGGGAGTGGGTCCGAGTTCAGAAGGACACCAGTAGTCGTTCCGCAGAGAGGTGTTGTTCCCAAAGATCAGCACTTCTGTCTTGTCCATGTTGAGCTTTAGGCAGTTGGTCTTCATCTAGTCAGTGACGCATGTCATGCAGTTGTGGAAGTTGTTCCTAGTGGTGGAGGGTTTTTATGAGAGCGAGAAGATGAGCTTGGTGTTGTCTGCATAGAATATGATGGTGAGGCCATGGCTTCTAATGATGTTGGCCAGGAGCATCATGTATGTGTTGAACAGGGTGGGGAAGAAGGATGAACCTTGAGGGATGTCACACATGATGCTCTTGGATTCCGAAGTGAAAGGTGGTTGGCAGATTCTCTGGGTTTGTCCTATGAGAAAGGATGCAATCCATTTTAAAGTGTTTCTCTGGACTCCTGTGTGATGGAGTCTCTTGATAAGGGTGTGGTGGGATACGGTATTGAACACTGCAGTAAAGTCAAGGAGGATCAGGGTCCATGTGTCTCCTCAGCCGAGGAGGGTTCTGATGTCGTCAGTGGCAGCGATAAGGACCATCTCAGTGCTATTGTTGGCGTGGAGATTGGTTTGGCAGGTATCCAACATCTCACTCCATTGTATGCCAATACACTCTATTTCACTCCACCTATGTTACTCCACTGTATGCTATTACACTCTACCCTACTCCACTCTACACCACTCCACTCCTCGTCACTCCCCTGTACGCTATTCTATTGTACTCCACTCTTCAACACTCCACTGTACGCTATTACACTGTACGCCACTCCACTGTACATCACTCAACTCTATCCTATGTCACTGTACAGTATTTCACTGTACACAACTGCACTCTTCGCCACTCAACTCTACGCTTTTTGACTGTACACCACTCCACTCTACCCCACTCCATTGTACACTAATCCACTGTACACAGCTCCACTCTACGCCTCTCCACTCTTCACTATTCCACTCAATGCCACTCCACCCTATGCCATTCGACTGCACCCAACTCAACTCTACTACTCTCTGCACCATTCCATTCTATGCTGTTACACTCTGCGCCACTCCACTGTAAGATATTTCACAATGCCACTCCACTGTACGCCCCTTCACTGAATGCCACTCCACTATACGCCACTCTACTTCACAACACTCCACTGTACACTATTACAGTGCACACCACTCCATTCTACACTACTTTAATCTATGCTACTCCAGCATATGCCACTCCACTCTATGCCACTCCACTGTACACCACTTCACTCAATGCTAATCCACTCTACACCACTCAACTCTAGTTACTCCACTGTATGTCACTCCACTCTATGGCACTCCTCTCCACACCACTAAACTCTGCACTATTCCCCTCTATGCCACTCCACTCTATGCACCATCACTCTACACTATTACATTGTACACCACTATACTCTTCCTCACTGCTCTTTACCCCAATGCACTCAACACTAGTCCATTCAACGCTATTGCATTCTACGTCACTCCCCTGTGCACCACTCCAGTGTACAACATTGCACTATGCACCACTCCACTCTACGCTATTCCACTGTACGCCACTCCACCGTACACCACTACCCTCAACGCTATTCCAATTTACACCACTGCACTGTATGCTACTTCACTATTTGCACCTGTACTCTACAGCACTCCACTCTTGGTCACTAAACTCTATGCAATTCCACTGTATGCCACTCCACTCTACGCCATTCCAATCAACACTATTTTCACTGTACACCATTACACTCTGCCCCACGCTACACTACATTCTATGTTATCCCACCCTACAACACTGAACTCTATGCCACTTCAGTCTTCACAACTCCATCCTATACCATTCCACTATGTGACAATCCACCCTATGCCACTCCAGTCTTTGCCACTCCACTGTACTCTCTTCCACTGTATGCCACTCCATATTATGCTACTCTAGTGTACACCACTCCACTCTACGATATTCCACTCCAACTCCATGCTATGCCACTCTGGTCTATGACACTCCACTTTATGCTACTACACTGTATGCTATTCCACTGACCACAACTCATATGTATGCCACATCACTCAATGCTATTCCACTCTCCACACTCCACTGAACACGACCCCATTAAATCCTATTCTACTCCATACACCTTTACTGTATGCCACTGCACTGTATGCTACTACACTCTATGCTATTCCACTGTACACCACTATACTGTACCTCACTCCACTCTATTCCATTCTACTCTATGCCACTCCACTCTATGCTACTCTCCTCTTACACTATTCCTCTCTACGCCGCTCCACTATATGCTATTTCACTGTGCCCTACTCCACTATACCACGCTCCACTCTATGCCACTCCATTTTACACCACTCACCTATATGCTATTCCACTGTATACCACTCCACTGTACCACAATCCACTCTACTCCACCCCACTCTACAACATTACACTCTGTAGTACTCCACTGTATGACACTCTTCTCCGCTCTACTGTACAACACTCCACTCGATAGCACAAAACTCTACGATTTAAAAGAAATTTTTATTAAAGTTTAAAAAAAATCTAATTCAATGAAAAAACAAAAGTTAAACATTTGTATGGCTAGGACAACTTTATTTATTTTTTCTAAACAAATAAAACTTAAACCACACAAACATTAGAAATACTAAAGCTATAGTTATAACTTAAATTTACAATTTACCCACCACTTTTAAACTACTGTAACTTTATTTATTCTTTCTATTCAAACAAAACTTAAACTACACAAAAAGTAGAAACTCTGCAGTTATACTTATAACTTTAATTTATTAATTACTCAACACCTTCAAATTTAGTATAACTCGCGCCCCTCCATATGCAACTCGGTAGCCTCAATACATTAACTATAACACACCACTCTACCATGCACTCTGTTCTCACAGGTAATGTGATTTGTGATAGCGAATAAGTGTTATTGTAAATGCTATAATTTTAGATGGTTTAAAATAATATGAAAAGGTATAAGCAGTGCATGGAAAAGGCATGAGTTCTATTAATGTGTTGTGGCTTACCAAGTTGACTGATTGTTTTTTTTGGAGTAATGTTTTCTTCTTTGTACTCACACTCGGAATCCATCAAAAAAACATGTAATCACAGGTAAGTATTCTGAATGTAATGTTTTACCTATGATTATGTTTCCTTTTCTTTTCCTGTTCCTTAATATATCTACTACAGCATTTCGTATCCTCCTTCCTTTCTTCAGGAGTTGCCTCCGGTTTGTTATCTGTATTTCTTCCTGAGTTTTATCCTTCTGAAATTAATTCATACTGCTCTTGTCCTTTCAATGGCTGAGTTATTCTATCCCAGACAAGAGTAATGGAAAAACACAAAAATACCCAACTTTGTCAAAAGAAAACCACTCAACCAAAGCGTCTGAAAGCATTCTCCTTATTTCATTTAACTCGTTTTACTTTTAAATCACATGCTCTGAGTACTTTGAATCTTTAAGTACTTTCCTATGGAGTGAACCTCCTATTTTTCAGTTTTTAATAATGGACAAATTCTTCCCAGTTTGTGCCACCAACCTTGTACTCGAGCATTCACCTGTGCTAGCCACAGTTCTCCAAGAGCATGGAAGTACCGAGTGCCTCTCCGGAAGGGTCCCTTAGCATTCGCAGCAGCCTCTTGTTTCTCTGGCAGGTCCAGATCTCCTGATGCCATTCCAGACACTCATCATACGTTCTCCAGCTTGTTTCTACTCCCGTGGCATGTCTCTCTATACATCTGGCCCCACCTCATCATACTCTTCTCTGTGTCCCTCTTCTCTTTTTATCCCTATCTGTCTTGTCTTGGAGAGGTGTTGCGAGAGGGGAAATAAGAGTACAAGAGTCCTTCCTTAGTTTTTGTGTTTTTTCCCTTCTTTTATTTTCTCTTTCAGGTGCGGCAGGTGGGCCGTTCCAGGATGGCAGTTGGATAAGTTCTCCATTGTTTCTTTGGCCCCATTTCACACACACGCACACACTCTCTCTCTCAGGAATGAAAATGGGAAGGTAACGTTACCTTTGTCATTGTTGACATCATCCCATGACTGTGCTTGCTTAATTTATAGCTGACATAGTGGTCGGTAACTACCATATTACTTTTCTACCTAATTTTGTACAGCCGGTGTCCAGCTAATGAGTGTATTTACAAAACATGTGTGCTTCCAATGCATCATAGGTGTGTAGAGTTATTGAACACATTATAAACCTTTGAATTAAAGAGTAACTATGTGTGCAGATGACAGTTGATGACCTGTGCTCAGTATGCTCCACACATGTTTTTTGGTTCTGCAGAAAAAGTTAGTAACAGAGAAAAGATTCTACGCAGTAGATCCTAAGTATTGTAAGCAGCCTTGAGTTATTAGACAGAATAGTCTCAGCATGACAATTTGTCCGTAACATAGAAAACTGTGTGCACCAGCTACTAACCTATGTACACGTGCATGTTTTTCTAAAGAGCGTGAAGGTATGAAGGTAATATGATCTTTCTCAACTTCAGACCTTGGTTATTGTAAGTGAATAGTGTCTTTTTGGACAGGTGTTGCATAGAGTGAACATTACTCGTAATACATGCTTGCTGTATCTAAGTTGTGTCTGTCATGGAATTAATTAGCCTTCATATTATTCTGAGCTATTTTGGACTTACTTTCAGCCATCTAAAATGCTAACTACTTTATAGGGTGATGTGTACAAAAGAAACTTGGATGATGGCATCCTTTACCCAGCAGGGTGAACCATGACCTGCCTTTACAACGCAGTGACTAGCTCGACAGCGACATTACCATGCGTTCTTGTACCGTGCAAGTCGTTAAAATGACCTGTTAGGGGGCTCGTTGTTTGACTGGTGTTGGATTTTAAGTCCAACACCTTCCCTACTGTTGCGTTGACTGGAGTTGGAATACTAAATTATACTATTACAAAGCCCAGCACCCCCAAGGCAAGTCGTTGTAACAACTTGCGTGGTAAAAGAACGCATAGTTTCTAAGTAATGCTGGATATGGGTTTGTTGTTGTATGGCAAAAATTAATAAAAACATTTTTTTTTTATAAAAGTAAAGGAACGCATGGTAATGTCTCAGTAATGGTAAAGACTACGTTGTAAAGGCATGCGTGGTAAATGCATGTAAATGCATGCGGGGTCCCGTCATACAACACTACACAAATCCTTTCAAAAAATGTATCCACCTTGGCCCCTTCATGGAAAGTTTTGCGCTGACCCATCAATCGGGGGCCAAGAAATGTTTGTAAATCGGACGTTGCCCCTAATATTCTGGCTTATGACCATTCAGTGATCAAAGACTGAGTGGACATGTAGGGATTCAAGCCGTTGATCGCCAAGAAAAAACCCACAGATTTCTACTTTAGTCCACCGAGCTATCTTACTAGCCTTTGACATCATTTACATAGAAATAACATTGAACATTAAAGCAAAGAAGAACAACCAGGTCCATGCATCACTGCCATCTCTTGGCACTCACACACTTCATATGGCCCCCATCGTCACCCTTGATTAACCAGCATAATCATTTCTTTTGATCTATTTCCAAATTTTGTTGATTCAGTTACTGCTTTTGACCCTAATTTTCTCTTAGGACAGATGTCTATGAAATCACTGCATTCAGGCAGAAAGGAAATTCTGATTTTCTTCTGTTCTCAGAGAATGCCCTCTTGTTTTAGGTGCACTTTGCCAAACAACGAGATGTGAAAATGAAACATGGTCACTTAACTGAGCAAGATCAATCACAATGTATGTGACTTATGCCATCTAACTGCCTCCTGCCCTTATCATACTTCCTAAGATATACCTCCTGTAGCCACATGATATCATTCTACAGATGTGCCTGTGGCTTATTTGATAATTAGCAAGCCGTCTTTAGTTCCAGGTGTTACTCTGGAGATGCTGCCCACACATGTGTACACAATACTCTTAACAAAGCTTGTTAGTCATATCTATAGTAAGAAGAGTATATTACTCTGGTGCATTATTTGCTTCTCTCTACACATCCTACCATTCCTCTTGCACTTTCCCCTGCTATTCCTTGGCCACTTTAAGGTAAGCCTCCCTCAAGATACTTGGCCTGTGTGGAATCTTTAGGACTCCATCTCCCATCCTGTGCTTTTTATGGGGATTTCTATACTATGAGCTCCTAGAACGTTCTTGCAACTTGTCTAACTTTCACTTCACTTTTGTTGTCATAAAGAGGTCCAACCCTCTGACAGATCTACATACCATGTAAATAATAATGGTTTTTGTAATCCATTGTACATGTTAAACTTCTGTTACTTTAGACTCTGTCTTTTGATCCGTAGCGTGTGCTATAGGCTCCCAGTTAAATGTTGTTGATCTGTTTATTGGTTGAACATCCATTCGATGACCTTCAGTGGTGTTGAGGTTCCGATTAATGGTGCTGGTGCTGCCAGGCTAGGATTATTGGGCTAAAAAGTGGTGTAAGCGGGTGGATGGCAAATTAGGATGGGCCTGTTTATCTGTCTATCTCCTTGTGGCCCTTTGTGTGTTGTCCCTTTTGGACAGCAGTGGAGACAGGGTTGACATCAAGTTTCCTGACTGATCTAAAGGGCAGGATCTATAGCTCTTTCCTGAATGGTAGGGAGTTTGTTAAAGGACAAACAATCAAAAATCAAGAAAGACTAGCTAGGTTTTTTACAGGGAAGACTCAATGGAGTACGTATGTCAAGGAAAACCAGTAGGTTTTTAGAAAGCCCTCACCCACCAACCTAGTTGGTGGCATGCTTCATCATCGGGCCCACCACAGTGGCACCTAGCGTGCCCCGGGTGTGCTTCGACGCCAGATTACTGCGGAGCTGGTATGTTTACTGAGTGTGCAGTGTGGTGAGTGTGAAGGTGAAGATTAAAAAGCCACACAAAAATCCCAGCACCCGAGGGTAAAAAAACACTATTTTAATAAACTGGGTCTCTGTTGGCATATTAAAAGGCAGACGGACACGGTGGAGTATGGATTATGACCTCCAGTGTCCTGTGTGGTCTACATGTTTCAGCCTGGCCTTTCTTAATTTAAAACAGGCTTTCCTCAGGACCAAGTGAGTATGTGTGGAGTTGAAAAGGTTAATTTACAGTGAGTGTTTTTTGTTTTTATGTGTAGCACTCCCTAAGGTGCTATATGGGTGAGAAGGGGATTCCCTCTCGCTTTGCTACATATAACATAAAAGGGGAGACAGACAGACGTACAGGGTAGAGTCATATTAGCATATTATTGCAAAAACAGTCGTCATTCCACCGTCTTATAAGGTGAGTGAACGAACTATGCATGGCTAAAGTGTGGTCTTGTCAGTGGCAAGACTCATGTGATGGTTATCTAGAAGCCGGTTGTTGTGGTGAGCTAGAAAACGGGAATGCCAATGTGAGGTTCAGGTAAGTGAAAGAAAATTATCCTCACACAGTATTTTGCTGTTCAAAGCCTCCTTGGGTCGCCTGGCAGAGAAAAAGACCCTAAAAGAAGGTTGTATTGGTTTATAAAATTATCCGACCTGTAAGGGAAGACCTCAACACCTTACCCCAACAGTAGCTGTAGTGCGCAGCCTCATTACTCACGAAACTGTCGATCTGGTTCCTCCTTGGACCTGTCGTCCTTCTGCGGCGCCCGGTTGTGAAAGGAGGGCCTGGCCGAGCATGTTTTTAAAGCCTCCGTGATTGCCTGCACCTGGGTGAGGGTAGAAATAGAGGGAGGGGTGCTCTTACGCGAAAAGCGCCATGTCATCTATGGTCTGCACATGCTTGGGGGGGTAGTGGTCCCTATTCCGCGCGCGAGCCTTTGGTTATGGTGCTCCGCGCATGCGCGGAGGAGCAAAGGCTGTGTACAGCTGCCGCGCATGTGTGGGAGAGCGTAGGAGCGCTCGCTGTTACCAAGGACGCGCTTGGGGGCATAAAGAGTATATTATTGCTCATGGAGAAAACAGGCAAAGTGAATAAATAATATAGTATAGATGTGCTTGGGAGGAATTAGGATGGGAGGAATAAAAATAGTTTGTTGGTAGCTCAGAGGGAGACCGATTGGGATAATGCACAGCATTGTTAAGAGAAGAAAAGGAAACATCATACATCGGGTAGTGAGGGAATTCCACGGTATGGAGTCGTTCAGCCCCCCAGTATGAGTGGATAGACGGTAAATCCAACGTTGTTCTTTTTGGAGGAGATATCTTTCATTGTTTTCAGTTATGGCAAATTGTTCAATCACAGTCCAAGTGAAGTCATTTGGGGTGTGGTTGTGGGACAGGAAGTGGTCTGTAAGTTTACTTATATTTTTGCCACATCGGATGGTACTACGGTGTTCCGTCATTCTTGTCCGTACTTTGCGGGTGGTCATCCCCACATACCGTAGGCCACATCTACATGTCATAAGGTACACCAGGTTTGATGAATTACAGTTAGTGAACTGACGTTGTGTCCATACTCTGCCTGGTTCTAAATCCAGGGTTTTGGATGAGGATGTAAGGTGGCATACACTGCAATTATTGCACGGCTGGTGTCCTGTAAGTTTTGGTAAGCCCCAGGCATTGAGGACAGTGTTGTCTTTTGTGGCTTGGTTGGGCCTGGGTCTGGTGTGTACTAGGGAGTCTTTCAGATTCTTCGCCCTTTTATATGCGAATCTAGGTTTTTCCCAGTTTCGGTTGCCCGAATTAATAATCTTCCAGTTCCTGTTGATTATGCTGGAAACCTGGTTTGATACGGTATTGTAAGTGGTGACGCATGTCAGAGTAGGTTCCTCAGGAGGCCTTGTTGTTACCTCAAGTAGCGCCTCCCTATTTTGGTTTCGCGCCCTCTTGCAGGTGGTGTTCAGGATCCTTGTGGGGTATCCCCTGTCTTCCAATTTATGGACTAGGCTGGCTTATTGTTGTTTGAAATCCTGGATCCGGCTGCAATTGCGTCTGAGTCGCAAAAACTGACCATAAGGGAGATTTTCCCGTAGAGGTCTAGGGTGGAAGCTGTCAAACCTCAGAAGGGAATTCCTTGATGTAGGTTTGTGGTAGGTCGTAGTTGTCAGGCCATCCATGTCTGCTTTGATGTTGAGGTCCAGGAAGGCCAATTCCGAGGCACTGCTCGTACAGGTAAATCTCAGGTAGTTGTCGCAGGTATTGATCCACACGAGGAATTGATCCAGGGATTCCTGGTTCCCTTCCCAGATAACCAGGATGTCGTCGATATAGCGACGCCACATGCTGATGTTAGCTGAGTAGGGATTGTTCACAGATTGTATGTGTGTTTTTTCAAAATGGGCTACATAGAGACCAGCTATGCTGGGAGCGAAAACGCTCCCCATGCTCGTCCCATTGGTCTGTAGGTACAGCTTGCCCTCGTACTCGAAGTAGTTGTCCTTTAATGCAAGGGTGGCACATTCCATTATGAAGCTGCGTGGAGTGTGATGGTTCCAGGCAGTTCCCATTAGGACTTCCTCCAGTACTTTCAGTGTTGCGTCCTGCGGTAGGCTAGTGTATAGGCTCTCAATGTCTAATCCGACAAGGAGTTGGGTTTCTGGGTTGTAGTTGATTTCTTTAATCACATTGAGAAGATGTTTCGTGTCCTTAATGTACGATGGTGTTAGTTGCACTAGTGGGTTTAGGAAGAAATCGCAGAAGCGTGACAGGGGCTCTAAGAGTGATTGATTTCCTGACACAATTGGTCTTCCCGGTGGTGGGGTTACCCCTTTGTGTACCTTTGGTAGTGTGTAGAAATATGGGGTTTTAGCATTTTTGCTGCACAGGTAGTCAGCCTCCTGTTTGGAGATATGTTCGGCATCTCGGGCATTTTTTACCAAGGTCAGTATCCTCTTACCTAGTTCTTCGGTAGGGTCCTTCTTGAGGGGTCTGTAATTCCAAATAACAACAGCAGTGAGAACCAAAGACCAACTGGTGTTCAATATTTCCAGCACACAACTGACAGAGGAAGAAATAGCAGTCCTGAACAAGGGCCTATCTTTCGTCCCTACAGCCAAACTGGATCACTTCAAATTACACATGGAACTAGCAGAGTTCTTTAGAAAATTAAAATTAAAAGCCTTCTTTGAAAAGAAAACAGAGTCTAACGACCCTCAAGAGGAGATCCCCAACGAGACAGGCCTCAGACTAAAATCCACTTTCGTCCCACCACCCGCCAGTACACCTGTCGAGATTGCTGCCTTTGAACAGGCGGTCTACACTGAGGTGGAGAATATACAGGAGAAAAACACCTTCAACAACCTGTCCCATCGGGAGCGTGAAACAATAAGACGTCTGCAGGCTAACCCTACCCTTGTCATAAAACCCGCCGACAAGGGCGGAGGTATCGTGCTCATGGACAAAACGGATTATGACACTGAATGTCGCAGACTCCTAAGCGACACCAGGAATTACAGACCCCTCAAGAAGGACCCTACCGAAGAACTAGGTAAGAGGATACTGACCTTGGTAAAAAATGCCCGAGATGCCGAACATATCTCCAAACAGGAGGCTGACTACCTGTGCAGCAAAAATGCTAAAACCCCATATTTCTACACACTACCAAAGGTACACAAAGGGGTAACCCCACCACCGGGAAGACCAATTGTGTCAGGAAATCAATCACTCTTAGAGCCCCTGTCACGCTTCTGCGATTTCTTCCTAAACCCACTAGTGCAACTAACACCATCGTACATTAAGGACACGAAACATCTTCTCAATGTGATTAAAGAAATCAACTACAACCCAGAAACCCAACTCCTTGTCGGATTAGACATTGAGAGCCTATACACTAGCCTACCGCAGGACGCAACACTGAAAGTACTGGAGGAAGTCCTAATGGGAACTGCCTGGAACCATCACACTCCACGCAGCTTCATAATGGAATGTGCCACCCTTGCATTAAAGGACAACTACTTCGAGTACGAGGGCAAGCTGTACCTACAGACCAATGGGACGAGCATGGGGAGCGTTTTCGCTCCCAGCATAGCTGGTCTCTATGTAGCCCATTTTGAAAAAACACACATACAATCTGTGAACAATACCTACTCAGCTAACATCAGCATGTGGCGTCGCTATATCGACGACATCCTGGTTATCTGGGAAGGGAACCAGGAATCCCTGGATCAATTCCTCGTGTGGATCAATATCTGCGACAACTACCTGAGATTTACCTGTACGAGCAGTGCCTCGGAATTGGCCTTCCTGGACCTCAACATCAAAGCAGACATGGATGGCCTGACAACTACGACCTACCACAAACCTACATCAAGGAATTCCCTTCTGAGGTTTGACAGCTTCCACCCTAGACCTCTACGGGAAAATCTCCCTTATGGTCAGTTTTTGCGACTCAGACGCAATTGCAGCCGGATCCAGGATTTCAAACAACAATCAGCCAGCCTAGTCCATAAATTGGAAGACAGGGGATACCCCACAAGGATCCTGAACACCACCTGCAAGAGGGCGCGAAACCAAAATAGGGAGGCGCTACTTGAGGTAACAACAAGGCCTCCTGAGGAACCTACTCTGACATGCGTCACCACTTACAATACCGTATCAAACCAGGTTTCCAGCATAATCAACAGGAACTGGAAGATTATTAATTCGGGCAACCGAAACTGGGAAAAACCTAGATTCGCATATAAAAGGGCGAAGAATCTGAAAGACTCCCTAGTACACACCAGACCCAGGCCCAACCAAGCCACAAAAGACAACACTGTCCTCAATGCCTGGGGCTTACCAAAACTTACAGGACACCAGCCGTGCAATAATTGCAGTGTATGCCACCTTACATCCTCATCCAAAACCCTGGATTTAGAACCAGGTAGAGTATGGACACAACGTCAGTTCACTAACTGTAATTCATCAAACCTGGTGTACCTTATGACATGTAGATGTGGCCTACGGTATGTGGGGATGACCACCCGCAAAGTACGGACAAGAATGACGGAACACCGTAGTACCATCCGATGTGGCAAAAATATAAGTAAACTTACAGACCACTTCCTGTCCCACAACCACACCCCAAATGACTTCACTTGGACTGTGATTGAACAATTTGCCATAACTGAAAACAATGAAAGATATCTCCTCCAAAAAGAACAACGTTGGATTTACCGTCTATCCACTCATACTGGGGGGCTGAACGACTCCATACCGTGGAATTCCCTCACTACCTGATGTATGATGTTTCCTTTTCTTCTCTTAACAATGCTGTGCATTATCCCAATCGGTCTCCCTCTGAGCTACCAACAAACTATTTTTATTCCTCCCATCCTAATTCCTCCCAAGCACATCTATACTATATTATTTATTCACTTTGCCTGTTTTCTCCATGAGCAATAATATACTCTTTATGCCCCCAAGCGCGTCCTTGGTAACAGCGAGCGCTCCTACGCTCTCCCACACATGCGCGGCAGCTGTACACAGCCTTTGCTCCTCCGCGCATGCGCGGAGCACCATAACCAAAGGCTCGCGCGCGGAATAGGGACCACTACCCCCCCAAGCATGTGCAGACCATAGATGACATGGCGCTTTTCGCGCAAGAGCACCCCTCCCTCTATTTCTACCCTCACCCAGGTGCAGGCAATCACGGAGGCTTTAAAAACATGCTCGGCCAGGCCCTCCTTTCACAACCGGGCGCCGCAGAAGGACGACAGGTCCAAGGAGGAACCAGATCGACAGTTTCGTGAGTAATGAGGCTGCGCACTACAGCTACTGTTGGGGTAAGGTGTTGAGGTCTTCCCTTACAGGTCGGATAATTTTATAAACCAATACAACCTTCTTTTAGGGTCTTTTTCTCTGCCAGGCGACCCAAGGAGGCTTTGAACAGCAAAATACTGTGTGAGGATAATTTTCTTTCACTTACCTGAACCTCACATTGGCATTCCCGTTTTCTAGCTCACCACAACAACCGGCTTCTAGATAACCATCACATGAGTCTTGCCACTGACAAGACCAGACTTTAGCCATGCATAGTTCGTTCACTCACCTTATAAGACGGTGGAATGACGACTGTTTTTGCAATAATATGCTAATATGACTCTACCCTGTACGTCTGTCTGTCTCCCCTTTTATGTTATATGTAGCAAAGCGAGAGGGAATCCCCTTCTCACCCATATAGCACCTTAGGGAGTGCTACACATAAAAACAAAAAACACTCACTGTAAATTAACCTTTTCAACTCCACACATACTCACTTGGTCCTGAGGAAAGCCTGTTTTAAATTAAGAAAGGCCAGGCTGAAACATGTAGACCACACAGGACACTGGAGGTCATAATCCATACTCCACTGTGTCCGTCTGCCTTTTAATATGCCAACAGAGACCCAGTTTATAAAAATAGTGTTTTTTTACCCTCGGGTGCTGGGATTTTTGTATGGCTTTTTAATCTTCACCTTCACACTCACCACACTGCACACTCAGTAAATATACCAGCTCCGCAGTAATCTGGCGTCGAAGCACACCCGGGGCACGCTAGGTGCCACTGTGGTGGGCCCGATGATGAAGCATGCCACCAACTAGGTTGGTGGGTGAGGGCTTTCTAAAAACCTACTGGTTTTCCTTGACATACGTACTCCATTGAGTCTTCCCTGTAAAAAACCTAGCTAGTCTTTCTTGATTTTTGATATATAAAAGCGGGGATTCAGACTAGCTTACCTAGTCCTCCCTCTCTCCTTTGATTCAGTGGTGAAAGGACAAACAATATCTTTCATACTTGAACTCCCTATCCTCCAGTGCATCTACAGTGTCAGTCATATTAGAATTCTGTTTATAGATAAGGTTCTTTATTTACGTAAGTGCAATTTGGTATCTCAAATCAGGTGCAATTGGAATTTAGTATCTCATATTGACCAGTACACCTCCTTTGGCCAAATTTCACTAGGAATTTGCACTATAAACATAATACGGATTAAAACAGTTCTGTCATGGGAACATCATAGCGACCCGCTTTTTACAAAAAAGATACTGGCAGTAATACTGCAATTTAAAAACACTACGAGACAAAATATAATTAAAAAAACATATCTTTTTTTCTATTCAACAGGTGAAAATAAATTGTTTGCAATAAGAGCATAAAGCAGTGCACTGAAACTGAAGCTATATTTTATGTTGTGAAACTGAGGTTTCCTGCAGTAACTTGCTCCACGATAGATCTCATCAAAATGTTAATTTGCAGCATTGATAACTACATTCAGTTCCGACTTACATTGGCCCTGACAATGCATGCAGTCTCATTCATTTGAGTAACTTATGTGCCCTCTAAGATACCCCTGTAAAGACAATCTTGCCAAGGCAGGTGGCAGCATGCTGCGCTTCCTGCAGATAGCACAGACTCGGTGTAACACATGTGTAGCGCTGAATGTAATCAGCTCTGCTGGTCTTAATGCACTTACCAAAATATAATGTCATTAGGGATTCTCATTTGCATGCATATTCAATATCTGCATGTGATTGTGTTGCGAGGAGGGGTGCGACAGGAGGTCTGTGCAGGAAGGAGGAAAAGGGAGTGCATTGTTCATAAACTACCAGGCGGTTTCATAATTTAAAATGTGAGTTACATAATGGCACAAAGTTGAAGTAGGTGGCCTGGTGCTAAATTGCAACTCGTTGTTAACTAGCACAGGCCAAAAGTTACCTCCACCCAGCAAGTTTAACAAATCCAAAGCCTATTTTAGGATGTTTTAGTAAAAACAGAGAGCAGGGCTAGGTTCACAATCGAGGGCTTCTATTTATTTGAAAGGTATATAAATTAATATTTTTGTCAGAGTATTGCTTTACATGAATATTGTGTCCTAAATACATACATATTGCCCCATAGAAGCTAAAACTATAACATCTACACCCAATTGGACTATACATTTATAAACGATGATTAGGATACAAAATTAGCAGTCATAAGCAGAAACATGTCGACCACCTTTTCACAGTTAATCTAGGATACAGCTGACTCACTTTACAGGCCAGCACATGTCTGTTCCACTGATTTTAATGATTGCTGGCTGCCCTTCTATTAAAATGAGTTCAGGGTGCAGCACGTCGTCTTTTAATTCCTACACTACTCACCTTCTTTTTTGCACTATCCCACAGTCAAAAAAAACCCGCTCCGCTGTAATTCAGGCATCGCAGCACACCAGGGAGACATTTGTTTTCCCTGGTGGGAACCCGATGATGAAGCATGTCACCAACTAGGTTGGCGAGTGAGGGTTCTTTAAAAAAACATAGGTTTTTCCCCATCACACCCATCCCCTGGTTTTGTTCCATATTCTGTGTTTGTTTGCGCCAATAGTCACTCTTTTGTTGTTAGAAAGATACAATATTCATGTCAGAGGATATTTCTGTAGATGATATTCTGACATTCAACCACCAAGTCATCATTGTGCTGAAACATTTGTGAACCATGGGTAGGGGAGAGCAGCTGTTGCTCCAGTGGCGTAGCTAGAACGCGTACCGCCTGTGGCGGTCACTGTGTTTGCTGCCCGCGGCATCTGCGTCAAAAAGCGGGGTGGAGGGGAGGCCACCGCCCCAAAATTATGTTGCTCCACATTAGCAATTTACCTGCACTGCATTGCTTGGTGACATCCTGACTATATTTAGGCTAGAATGTGGTGTTTTGTGGGAGCCGAGAAAGGAAGAAATATTTTCTTTTTTGAGATGACTGATGTCTATAATCATTTCCCATCACTTGAAACCCCAATGTCTTGAGCTGGTAGAACTGAATTCTAACCGTCGTACAGAAATGTGTCAAAAGTCTTTATCAAAAACTCCACAAATAGTTTCAACGACTTTTATTACAGCGGGAAAAGCATGTCCATAAGCCGCCTAAAAAGTAGTTTCTACTTTGGGCACATCACATAATTGTGGGAAAACACCCTTGAAGGAACACATGAGAGTAGAGCATTCCCTGCTCGTACTACTGTACACCTTTCCTGCTTTGTGCATCTTATTTCTTCCTGAAACTCAATACTTTCTAAATTGAACTATTGTTGCAAATAATCAAATGCACCTTGCACCATCCCTCTGTCCAAACAGTGCTCCCCGTCCGAGTTCTGGCAGTCACATATGGCACCAAGTGAAAAGCCTGGGAGTCCCCCATCCCCACTAAAAGATAGCTTTTGACGCCCAGACTGGATGTGTGGTCAACACATCCAGTGTTTACTGCTGCTGGCTCTAACTCTAACATATATTTCCTTTCATCACCCCACACACTGCCGTAAAAATGGTAATTACCAACCTATTCAATTTTGACACACTAGCTGCCTTTAACCAGTGTGTGATAAAACTACAATTGAATCTATCTATCTATCTATCTATCTATCTATCTATCTATCTATCTATCTATCTATCTATCTATCTGTCTATCTGTCTATCTGTCTATCTGTCTATCTGTCTATCTGTCTATCTGTCTATCTATCTATCTATCTATCTATCTATCTATCTATCTATCTATCTATCTATCTATCTATCTATCTATCTATCTATCTATCTATCTATCTATCTGTCTGTCCGTCTATCTGTCTGTCTGTCTGTCTGTCTGTCTGTCTGTCTGTCTATATATCCATCTCTGTCTGTCATTCTTTCTGTCTGTCTGTCTAATCATTAACTTAGCATTACATTTAGTTATTCATTCATCTATTTTGAGTGAGGGATGCCGTAGCGGTGTCAGTAGGATGGACTTACCCAGGCTATCTGGCACATAGAATGCACATTTTAATGAGGTGTCAATGTCCAATTTCTAAGTACAGCTTAATACTACTTTCAAACCATACATAAGCATCGCAATTGGGTAAATGGGGCACTGGGAGATGCAGTGACCAGCCTAGTATCAGACCATACATTTTGTTCACGAGTTAAAGCCAAAATATGTTGACAGTAAGCAAGGATGCTTAGTGACTAAAGGAATGTGTTCTTTGCCAGGGTGACACAGTGCAATATAGGTGCAGAAAAGTAAGATGGTTTTAAGATGGCGCGAGACAAGTCAACAGGAGGAATCCTACTGCTAATATTATGAGAAATGCATTGTTTACGGCCTTACTTTTAGATATAAGTAAGGTCACCTGTCACCTTGTAATTTCAGTTGTACTTTGTTCTGTGAAAATTATTACAGGATGCAGTGGCGCTTTATTGTTAACACAACTTGGCCTATTCACAAACTGCACATTGTACTACATTGTCTAGTACTACAAATGTACTACAACATGCTATTCACAATCTAAGGGTGGAGGTCTACACCTTCGCCTGTCCTATATATTTCTGTGTGGAAATCTCACCCCAGCTGGGGAGTTTACGTTTTAGTAGTAAATGTGGGAGGGACGGTGTAGTGGCTGAAAATGGAGAATACTTAGTACTAAAGGGGTGAGGTTAAGGGAGAGTGAAGGAGTATGGGATGGTCAAAGACTCATCCACAAAAGTGTAAGCCCACGTCTATTTACAAACTGTACTTCTATAGTTATTATTGCCAAAGAAAAACTAAACAATAGTAAATGTACTTCAGCACAGAGCTAAAGTAAGTCCAGCAGCACACATGGCTTCTTTAGGTATGGGTTATGGACAAGTTAACAACCTGTATGAAATGTCACTGCAGATGCTAGATTTATGCCTCACTACTAAAGTGAATCTGATTCTGGAATGTCACAAATTCTTGTCTAGAATACAAAAAATGGATGAAGACATTGATTCTTACTTGTTTGCTTTAACGGGCTTATCATTGTGATGTCAATATGGGGACTTGGGTGACTCTCTTATCAGAGGACAAATTATAAGATATACTAATAACAAAAGAATAAAGGAAAAAATAATAACCAAAGAGCCCACATTAGAAGAAGCCATCCAGATAGCCAAGGCTATGGTGCATATGGTAATGTGGCTGAAAGAAAGGGATACGTCCACCAAGGAAATTAAGGAAGTAAGGGGCAGATGTATCAAGATTCCATTTTGCGATTCCTAAATAACGATTTTTATGGAATCTCTATTTAGAATTCGCAAAATAGAATGTATGAAAAAAATCGCCATTATTTTGCGATTCCTTAATCTTCCTTATTTGCAAATTCACATTTTGCGAATTCAAAAATAAGGAATAATTTCCCATGCATTCCTATGGGCCAGGAGGCCCATAGGAATGATTGTGAAGTAATTCTCAAATTACGAATTCGCAATTTGCTAATCGCAATTTGAGAATTATTTCAAGGGTGCAGGGGTGTCTCAAAGACACCCTGCTGCACCCCTGAAATGTACATGTGTGTGCATATGGCGCACATACATGCCCTATGGGCATGTGTGTGCGTCACATGCCACCATCAAAAATGCTAAATTGTGCATTTTTTAAAGACTTCGCAAATTACCATCAACTACAACTTGGTGGTAATTTGCGAATTCTTAAACATAAATCGCAATTCAAAAATGCTTCATACATAGCATATAAGGAATCGCAAAATTGCGATTCCTTAAATGCTAAGGCCAAATAAGGAATCGCAAATTTTTGCTATTTCTTATTTTGCAAATTTTTTTTGCATGCCAAAACATGCAAAAATGCGTATTTCGGCCTTTGCGAGTCGCAAAAGGCTTGATACATCTGCCCCTAAGTAAGATATCTCCTACTCAGGAAATGGTTTCTCAGGGAGTGAGCTAAAGAAAAGTGATCTAAACATTAATTTGAAGGCAAAGGACTCTATATCTAGAGAAGTTACATGTTATTGCTCTGGTGCACCGGTCCATATAGCATCTAGTGCGAGATGTGCTGTGAGAAATGTTATTTGTCAAAATTGTGGTAATAGGGCCCATTTGGATAAGGTCTGCAGAGCAAAAGGTACGCAAGTGAAGGTAAAATAATTAAATGAAATGGGTGAGAGTATACATGAAGTAATGTGGACTATTCATTAGGACATTTACCTTCCACAAGAAACATCAACAAAGATTTCTGATGTGAACATCAATGGACAAGACATTTTTTGTGGAGTAAAAAGGATTGAGAGAGTAAGTATTGATAGTTTGGAGAAATCCCATTGCATTATACACTTATATAATCAACAAATTAGACTGCTGGTGGACTCTGGTAGTCTATATAATGTAATATCAAAGGGTACGTATGGACAACGCTGGTCAGTAGGATCTGAGAATAGGTCATGAAGCAGGCGTAAAGATGGAGGTAAATAAATAGAGATTATTGGCATGAAATGGATGGCAATTGAATTTGAGGATGAAACAGTGTTGGGTTGTGTTTACATAACAGGCTTTGGTTCAAATTTGTTAGAGATGCATCACCAATAAAATGTAGGCATAAAATGTATCCAAATGCCAAGACACTTGTTGTGACTTTTAAAAGAACAGATACAAAAATATCTATGGACTAAATGGAGATGTATGAGGAGTAAAAATAAATAAGTATCTTTGTGTATTTAATGATGAATTGGGTATGTTGATTGGTTTTTCCTTCAAAATCATATTAAAAGAAGGAGCTGTACCTATGGTTTATAAAGTCCTGACTGTGCCACATTTAGTGAGAGAGCTGTTGCAACAAGAACTTACTTACACAATATATATTAGAACCTATAGAGTCTTCAGAGCGGTTGGCACCAGTGGTCCAGGCTCCAAAGGAGGGATGGAAGATTGTTTTGTGCATTGACTTACGTGACTTGAATAGAAACATATGGGCAACTATTTCAAAACACATCAGAAATGTTGACAGTGATATCTGGGGGGAAGGGTTTCAGTGTAATTGATATGTCAGCGGCCATCACCAGATCAAATTACATAAGGACTCAAGACATCATATGTCATTTGTAACCCCCTTAGAGTTCTTCAATGTTTGAGGATACTACTTGGTTTAGCATCTGCTTCTGCAGTATTCCAAAGGTAATGAAACAGATATTTGATGGTTTGGAAAATGTATAATTTTTTCAGGATGCTGTCTTAGTTTTAGAAAGGAGTGAAGTGGACTATGATATACTAAGCAACACATACAAGAATTCTCTCAGCCCCAAGATTCCAGTTATCCGTGGCACCAGTAGGATTCCTCCTACTAATTGTCCTCCCAGACTGCCCGCCTAACTCAATGCCATCCACCTTAATCAATCTGAGCCAAGAGTATCACCCACGTTAAACTGCATGCTATTAAACAGTCGTTCAGCAGTCAAGCAGGCCACTGAATTGGAGGAAACTGTGCTACTGCACAAAATTGATATTTGTTTTCTAACTGAAACCTGTCTAAATGACCACTCATCCCCCATATTTGATCTCCTTACCCCACTGGGCTTCTCAATCATTTGTTACGATCGTAAGGATCGTATTGGTTGTGGATTACCTCTCTTACACAAAAATGGTCTCTGCCTAAAACCCTTACACACATCCGAATACTCTACCTTACAATATCTAGGAGTCGATCTCTAATCCAAAGGCTCTAACCCTATCAAATTCTACGCCATCTATCACCCACCAGGTGAAAAATTACAATTCTTTGAGGATGTAACACACCTAATGCAAAACTCCCTGAAGGGTACCACTAATATTATACTAGGAGACCTGAACCTGAACCTGCATTTGAACAATGCAGATGGCACAACACTACAAGCATTACCCACCCTCCTTGAAACGAAAGGTCTCACTCAACAGTGCAAATAACAGACTTACAATAAAGACTCTACCCTCAAGGCAATCATTACCAAACACAATACCACGTCCCTTCATTCCATCCTACCGAATAATGGGTCTGACAACCACCTAATTCTATTCGATCTCAATGTCAACCAACCTAAGCTCCTCACCCAATCTGTTCATCATAAGCACTGGATGAGGATTATGCACCTTATCCCTCAAGCAGAGCTATAATCCCTAATGGGTACCAAATTCTACCTACATCGACACTACTTTCGCCGACGACCTCGCCTCCCAATATAACACAAAAATGATAGAACTTCTTGTTATATCCTTTTTTTTTTCTTTTTTTTATTAGCAGCACAGGAAACAAAAGTATACAAACAGAGCAAAGCAAACAGAAAAAGAAAAAAAAATAAGAAAAAAGGTAGTCTAAACATATACAGAATTGACATTAAATCATTTGGCGAATTCTAATTGATTCCAGACAAAATAAATACATATATCATTACAGATATACAACATAAATCAACAGTTACTTAGGTAATAAGTAATTTTCACCTAGGATAAGAGAGATCCCCAGATCTTATCGAATTTAGTTAGAGACTTAGTACCCCTGAGCCTGGCCAACGCCAATTCCATACTATGAATTTTATTAAGAAATGACCACCATTCCATTATGTGTGGGGAATTAGGAGATATCCAGGCGCGCGCAATTATGAGTTTAGCGCACGTTACCTTAATAGTAATTAAGGGTCTTTGTGGGATGTTCCTAACATTAGTATCTAACATAACTAGCGCTGGATCTAAGGAGAATGAGACCCCTAATTTCAATCACCTAATATTCTCGAGAGATGTCCAAAATTCTACTAGCTTAGGGCAAGTATAAAATATGTGCACCAGATCTGCTGCAGCTAACGCACACTTGGGGCATTCAGTTCGTTCGCTATATATACTGTTCGAAGCCCATTTAGATATTCTTTATGGGGTATGGTAGAGCATGCAAGTGATTTTAAATTGCAACAGTCTTAAACTTTACGAAGAGACCAGGTTGTTTATATTACGTGGAGATGAATTAATTACAGCCGGAGTAATATTGATCCCTAGCATCCTGCTCCATTTCTCTGCTAGAATATTGCATTCCACGTTTCTATAAGTATTAAAAAATTTATAACAACCACTAATTAGTGACTTATTTTCCTGCGAATAGAGATTATCCCATATGCTAGAATCGGAAATATTCTATAGTTTCATTTTTTGAGTAAAAAAATCAAATATCTGCATGCACTTGTACCTCATAGAGTCAGGGATATTATATAATATTCTAAGTGTTTCAAAGCTCAAGAACCCTTGTGCTCCATACAGATCCCCAAGGCTTTTTATTCCATGCGCTCCCCATATGTTAGTTAATCCATCGTTGAATATTCCCGGTAAGCCAGGATTTCCCCACAAGATCAATTTAGGATGGAAAAAGGTCACATTGCAGAAGGCCTGAATATTGCGCCAGATTTGAACTAAATCCCTAGCTATCTTAAAACGCACCCTTTTGTAGTAGTTGGGGTTATTAATCCTCCACAAAAACATTTTCGCATCTGAATAAATAAAATAAAAGTGAAAAAATAAGGTCGATTGTCTACGCCCTCAGAGTTAATTAGATATCGTAATCGTCCTACAAATGCTGCCCAAAAGTATAACTTAAAATCCGGGAAGTTCAACCCTCCCATGTCAAAAGCCCCTTTTAGGAGTGTCATAGATCTACGGGCTTTACGATACCCCCAAATAAAGCTGCTGAAAACCCCATCCAGTTTTAAAAAAAAAGAATTACATAATGCCAGAGGAATAGAACGGAAAAGATAAAGAAATTTGGGTAGAATTATCATACGGATCAAATTAATTCTACCAATAATATTTAAGGGTAGTTTATGCCATTTTTTTTAACAGAGTTATGGTGTTTTTAACTAAATCATCGTACTTTAATATAAATAAATCCTTAATATTTGCAGATAGCTTGACCCCTAAGTATGTTGCCGCCAGACACAGTCCAATAGTTAGTCCACCTGGTTTATAATTAGCAATTATTTGAGTTTTATTTAAGATTAATTTATAACCAGAGACGTCCCCGAATCTACTAGCTTCTAGTGTAATGCCCTGCATCGCCTTTCCAATATCAGTTGAATAGATGGCGAGGCCCTCCGCATAAGCTGTGTGCTTCAGTAAATGAGGGTCAAACTTAAAGGGAGTAATAAGAGATTGTAGTCGTAGTGCATGAAGAAATGGTTCTATTGATAATGCAAATAAAAGAGGTGACAGGGGGCACCCCTGGCGGGTTCCCCGGGCAATAGTGAACAAGGCTGATAATAAACCAGCATAACTGATTTTGGCCGTGGGATTGTCATATAATGACTGTATCCAATTCAAAAATGTACCCCTGAAACCAAGGCCAGTCATAACTAGCCACAAGTAATCCCACCCCACTCGGTCAAAAGCCTTTTCTGCATCAAGCATAATCATACCGAGTGGGGTGGATTCCTTTTCAGCAATGTCAAAGGCTGTCACAGCCATATTAATATGTGCTGTGGTGTCCCTGCCGATTACAAACCCATGTTGGTTTGGGCTGACTATTTTCAGTATTATAGGTGCTTAACGGGTGGCTAGTACTTTAGCAAATATTTTAGCATCTGCATTAATTAACGATATGGGGTGGTACGAACCACATTCATCAGATGGTTTTCCCTTTTTAAAAAAAAAGACCAATTTTACCTTATTCCAAGATTTTGGAACTTCCCTGTTTTCCCCAATATAGTTAATTACTTGATAAAGGAGAGGTATAAGTTCCTCGACACAAACCTTATACATTTCTAATGGAACCGTATCTTCTCCAGATGCTTTCCCGGCTGGCAAGGAAGAGATCGCCTTTCTAATTTCACATGCACTGATAGGATTGCATAGTTGTTCCAACTCATGAGAATTGGGTTTCTCTAGAAAGTTATCCAGATAGTTCTGGATAGCCGCCCATGTCGGTTGATTTTCAGGTGCGGCAAAGTGTTCTAAAATTCGGTTTGGTTGTTCAATGATAATATTATTAGGGCCCTTTAAATTCTTAATCAAAGTGTTAGCTCATTCATCAGCTATTTTGTAAGCTAATAACTTTCCAACTTTGTCTCCGCTCTCATAATGTGTCACTTGAAATGTATCTAATGTAATGCTACTCTTATCCCAGAAAATAATTTTTAGGGCAGACTTCAGCCATCCTATTTGTAATTCCAATTCAGTTATGTTCGTGGCATGTCGGCGGAGGGCCTTCGCCAGTAACAATTCGACAGAGAGTATATCGTTAACCAGAGCTTTATCCTTTTTAAAACGCTCGGAATTTTGGTGAAAAAGAAATTGCTGGGTAAAGCCCTGTATACTCGCTTTACAAGAGACCCATACCATAAGGCATGTCGTAGAGTTGAGATTAAACTTGATAAAATCTACAATGTGCAACTTAAGTTGTGAAATAAATAAAGTATTGGTCAATATGTGCCTGGGAAAAGAAAATGTACGAGGTGTTGTATGGTTCTTTTCGGTATCAAAGGTTAGTAATATAGGGTTATGATCGGAAATGATTCTAGGGCAAAGTTCAATAGTACTAATGCTCACTTCTCTGTCTGATGCCCAAACCATGTCAATACGAGAACAGAGCCTGTGAGGGGCAGAGTAATATGTATAACCAGGCATGGTAGGGAAAGCACATCGCCAAACATCTTTAATATTGTGAATGCGCCCTAACTCTAAAATAGCTGCCCTTGTTTTCCGCATTCGATGAATTGCATTGTCTCTCGTAGTGTCAACCTTATAGTCCATTATGCAGTTGAAATCACCCATGATATTCAATTTGCCTACCCACTGCAGTAGTTCTACATTCAACTGATCAAAAAATGTGAGCATCATCACGGTTTGACCCATAAACTATACAAAAGACATATTTAATTTTTTCAATCAATTATTGAACTATAGCCCACCTCCCTTTCTTATCGCAGGTACTCTTCCCAACTTCTACCTTAATACGTTTATCTTTTAGGATAGAAACCCCCCTTATTGATGCATTAAATGTCGAACAGGTTATCACATCATACCCCAAATGTTCCAGAATTTTCCTATCTGCATAAGCAACATGTGTCTCAGATAGAAAAACAAAACTAGGCTTATACAAAGCTATTTCTTCCCGAACCAAACGTGTTTTCCTTTTACTATTTAGGCCAGCAACATTCCAGGCCAAGCATTTTATTCGAGGCATTTAATAAAAAAAAGAATTACATATACCTTGCCAGTCCTATCAATCTGTAACATGGCAATACATAGTACATTACTCTCTGGTTGCTCTGAATTTTCGTTTTCATTTTCCTGTGATGCTTTTTCCAGATAACCCCCCCTCCCCTCCACATACCCCCCTCCCCAACCAATCCCATCCCTCCTGCCCCCTCCCTCCTCCAACGAGAGGGCCCCCCCCCCAAATACAGCTTTCTGCCGCTGTAGTGGCAGCTACCCTCAAGAAGCAGCCTGTGGCTTCACCCACTCCCTACCCAACCGGAAAAAAACCATATGGTTTTACTTTCAAGTAGTAACTTGTTTAGTTACGAAATGAGGCCAATACATCCTCGGCTTCCCTTACATCTGTAAAAAAATAAGTGTGCCCTCCCTTAAGTACTTTTAGCCTAGCCGGTTCCTGTAAGTATACTTGACCCCTTAGAGCCTTAAATGGATCGATTAGCTTGCGTAATTGCCAACGTCTGTCCATTGTAGCCTTACTAAGATCCGATTTGATGAAAAAAGAAATCTCTCCTACCGTAACTGGTAGATTGGGTCTTGCTTTTAAAGAAACAGCCTGCCTTAACAAATAATTCCCGAAATGAATTAGAAATGGGCGAGGGAATTTGTTTTGTTTATTTCTCTGGGTTATTGGTAACCTATGGACTCTCTGTAACTGAGAATCCCAATCCCAGTCTGAGTGATCTGTGAAGGCCTGCTGGAATAACCTTAGCATGAATGCTCTCGGGTCCCCCCCCCTCGACCCCGTCTGGGATACCGAAAAGCCTAAGATTAAACCGCCTTTGGCGGTTTTCAAGATCCTCAACTTTTAACTGTAGTGCTGACAGCTTGTCATCATGTTGATTAACAACAACACTCATTCTTGCTGCCCCTTCCTCTACCTTAACCACTCGTTGTTGTAAATCCCCAATTTCCTGCGACATCCCGCCCATCTTTTCATCTATATCCTGTAACGAGTTCTGCAGTTTGGCATTGTCCTCTCTCAATTGTAAGAAATGTTCCTGCGCCTCCTTCCTATTACTAGTCAAAGTCTGTAATATCATATCAAATGGCGAAATCGTATTTTCCATCTTTTCTTCCAGTGTTCTAGCAATGCTAGCATTGTCCGCTCCTTCGGATAGATCAACAACTAATAGAGCAGGTGGAGTTAACGGCCTTGTTAATTGCCTTGGACTATCAGAGGAAGCAATGCCAACCACTTCCTCCAGCACCATTGGATTATTAAGGGAAAGTTTCTTAGTGGATGAGTCCATATGAGTGCCATCGTTTTCTGAAGCTTCTAACGCTTTTGGGGTTTTAACCAGTTGACCGGATCCTGCAGACTTTTGTAATGTTATGGTATTTATATCAGATACGGACACCTGGAGGATGTCCTTTACATATGTAGTATCTTCTATAGGCATAACAGGCTTAACAGAAGTTTGGATAGTGTCTTGTTCTGGCGAGCTTACACCAGAAAGCCGGAGTGTCATGCTCTTTACCAAGCCCTTGGCTTGCATCCACTTCCTGAGGGGACTTTTCTCAACAAGATGTGATTTCTTTGCTGCTGGCACTAAAATTGGTACAGATGTGCTCGATAAACCTAGTACTTTGCCTTTTTTTTAGTTTTAGTTTTATTCTTAGATTTAAATTTGAGACTTAACTTTATCTCTCTTGCTGGCAAAATGTTCAGCATTGTCTGATAAAGAAGCAGTTTCAGTCATTTCCTCATATTCCTCGTTTGAGGCTTCGCCCTCTATTTCTCCAATTTCTTCCACTTGTAGCTTTTCCTTAGGGGGATTAGTTTCACATATATCAGAGGATGAAAGATCTAAAACAGTCTCTAAGGCAGGAGAGGGAGCGCCCGTTATACAGGTAGAGGGAATTGTCTCAGAGCCATTGATTTCTCCCCTCACTCTTTCCCCATCCACATTTCCCGTTAGAGCCGTCCCCTCCGGGACAAACAAGGGTGTAACTATAGTCTCTTCCCCGTTGTTAGCACCGTTCGTGGGGTGCGAGTTAATAATGCCTTCTCTTGCTTCATCAGTATGGCCATTCGCAGACCCAAGAGCCGGTAGAACCTGAACAGGAGGTCGAAGTACTTTTTTACCCAGTGCTGGTGGGGCTAGCATGTTGTTAACCCCTTCTGCACCTGTTGCAGAGGCAACAGGAGTAATTTTAACAGCTTTAGGCATTGGTATCGCCGTGTTTAGTTTCAGAGTGTTTAATGTCTCCACAGCCCCCAAAGCCTCAGCTCCTTCCATAGCATTGGTTTTATTGGCTCTAGTATCCCTGCGATATATTTTAGGGGCCATTTGCGAACACTTACTTAATGATGAATCCGTGTTCGCTTGGGCGTTGTGAGTACGATCCTCCGACCAGCGTCCCAGGTCCAGACCAGACCAGACCAGCCGAGTGTAGTTCCTCCAGCAAGCCGCGGGATGAAACGAGGTGCAAGGAGGAGGTATGCCCGGAGCAACCGCTGCATGTATTCAGAAGCACCTGTCCTCTACCTCGTTGAAAATCGTGGATAAGAATCACCAGCAAGCGGTAGATATTTCCGTAGCAGCTGAGGCCTGTTCACGCGAAAGCCTCCAACTCGGTTCAGTTTTTTGTTCCGTACTCTGTTTTCAGTCTCGCCCCCTTATTTTCAATCCGTTCACTGAGGTAACACTTGCGTTGATTTTGTAGCAGGTTCGCTGAATATGTAACCGGCAAACAATGTTTCTCCTCAATTATTAAACACGTTCAATGCCTTTCATGTTTAATTGCTTCTAGATTGTTTAGCCTTCTCCATAGCTCTCCACAAGCATTCTGTGGTTCGATTAGCCTCTTCTAGCACAAGTTTCGGTAGTCATTTCGTGCCGGTTCAGCAGGGAGTAGGGAGCTCCTCACAGCTGCGACTGCACGGCGGCGTCCTCAGTCTGCCATCTTCCTCTCCGTGTAGAACTTCTTGTTATATCCTAAGTATAACATTTATATGTAATCAGCCTAGGTCCTCCTAGCTCCTCAGCCAGAGTGAGAGATGATAACGGAATGTTGGTGTGACTGTGATGAATGGAATGCCTTGGTGCCTGTGTGGATGAGTGGTGACAGTCGGAGATGGGATGAGCAGCTAGGCAGGTTGCTCCTGGTGGGGCTGGTACATGGCTAGTACTAGACTAGAGCTGGCTGAACTATGATTGATACTACCCTGAACTGGAACCAATAAAGAAAACTTAAAACATATAACATGGTTTCCAGTGTCTCTAAGGGCCCGATGTAGGTAAATCCCATTTACCAATTTTGAAATACCGAATTTTACCGATTCGGTATTTCAAAATCGGTAAATGGGATGTAGGTCCCAACATCTGGATTTGTTACCGAATCCTTAACAATTCATTAATTACCGATTCGGTAAATACCGAATCGGTAATGCCCATTCATTCCTATGGGCTTTGAAGCCCATAGGAATGATTAGGCATTACCGATTCGGTATTTACCAAATGGGTAATTAATGAATTCACAAGGGTGCAGGGGGTGTCACTTTGACACCCTCTAGCACCCCCAAAACGGGCATGTGTGCAATGTGGCACACAGACATGCCCTAAGGGCACATCTGTCTGTCACATGGCACATGTGTACATGCACAGATGTGCTTGTACACAGGAATCGGTATTTTACCATGGATTTGTATTCCATGGTAAAATACCGATTCTGTAAGCCATGTGCCAATGGAAAATTGGCTACCCACATAGCATTTTCGGTAATTTTACCGATTCGGTAATTATTACCAAATCGGTACTTATTACCGATTCGGTAATAATAACGATTCGGTAAAATTACCGAATATGGGCACCTACATCTCCCTAGTCCTTTACCGATCGGAAACGGCCGAAAATTGGTATTTTCGGCCGATTCCGATCGTTAAAGGGCTACCTACATCTGGCCCTATGTGCAGGGTACAACATTTATTTTGGTGACAGGCGGACCTGGACCCAAGCGTACTTATGGATAGTACAGGAACCAAGAGATTACAAAGAAACTACAGTTTCCAGCGAAACTACAAGAAAAGAAAGCAATTACTTGAAGCAGTATGGAGTGCCATGCAAGCCAACCCCACCAGAGTCCTTGTCAACGGACAGCCCCAATGACCAGTGTCATAACAAACGGACACTACAGCCTGGAAATACTCCTATGGATAAGGTTTGGTGAGTTGAAGTAGTAGTTACACTACAGCCAGATTTGGTGTTCCAGCCACATCTTTCTACAAAGACCACAGTGACTACAAGGTAAAGAAACCTCTTGGGATACTTTTTACATATTTACAAGGAGTCACAGCAAACTGTGTGCAGTCGCTGCACAGATGGATAATTTTAAAGTGCCTAATTGTCATCTGTGACATTACACGACAAAAGGTGGCTGGGTAAAGTATGCACACTTACAACTAATATAGTAATCTCCAAGTGAGGTGGCTCAAGGGAACAGGGGAAAGCGGCCACCAACGACCCCAAGGCAATCCTCTGTAGAAACAGAGGATTCAAAGGCAAAAGGTAAGAAGTCTCCCATCTGATGCAGTGTGGAGTACTCTCCTAGAATATCAACTTAATAACTACTTGTACGAAGAAATTCAATAAAAGGAATGGACACAGTACCTATTTTGTATTTGGAATACTATTGATCTTTGGACTCGAAAATACATATCCTATTGAAGCTTCTAATCTATATGCCCTGAAGAAGTCATTTGGGAGATTGTGTCCCATGACGAAACACGTGTTGGCATTGCTTTTTTTCATTGGCTATGTTGATGTGAATTTGATGAACACTCATGAAGAATTCTCTGATGTATGACGAGAAAAGACAAAGAGAAATAAACATATAAATAAGGAACTGATTCTTTGGACTATTGAAAGTATCTTTAATTTTCTAAAGACTTTTTGGAGATTTCTTGTGCTCGGGAACTTCTTACCTTTTGGATTTATGACTGTGCCCGGCAGCTGTAGGGTTACATAATGAAAGCGCTTGTCAGTTTTTGAAGTCTCAAGGGATCTATCAAGTTTACACGGGCAGGACTTTTGCTGTGTGGGCATCTCTCTGCTTATAATACTGTAAGCTGTTGTTATCTACAGTGCGTGTTTGGAGTGTATTTGTATTTTTGCAAATTAGTCTCTGACACAATGCGGGGTCATCCTAGTCGTAATGTGCATTATGTATTCAGCCCATGCTAGTGTAATATCGTGGATCTCGTTTTGTGTTTTTTGTTATGTTTTGCTTGCCGGATTTGAGGTACATCTTCGTTTCTTTTTATAATCAACTTGGCCGTTCGTTCAAAATGCCTGTTTAACTGACGCTCACCAATTCAAAGTTTAGCACGAGTCAAACAATTGCACGCGCAAGCTTACCTGTTTTGTTTGGAGTCTTGTGGAATTCCTACTGTGCAAGTTTCACCTTGGCGTTCTCTACGCAGCTTAGTGCTGCTGAGGGACGCATTGCTACATCAACGGGCCATTAGCCATCTGGAAAGATGTCCGGAAACATGCCTCCATTTTGTGTTTGGTGGCTGCAGCCCATTTTCCTTTAACATTGGAGTTACAATGTTACATGACTGTAATTTTACCTTTGCCTTTGTTCTACATATTATAGTTGTCACTATTTTTAAATGATCTAATTTTTAAATGACATATATTGTCCTTTTTTTGTACCTGCATTGTTGTAGAATTAGATAGACTAAATTTTGGCTGTTTATTTTTGTATTCATTGCCATTGTATTTGTTATGCACTTTTATGGATGTTTTATTCCGAATAAAGATCTTTGACTGACTGTATTTTGCCAACCACACTGCCTCACGTTTGCCTCAATAAAGTTTTATCTTCTAGATGGAATCCCTGCACGAAGCACACCGCATTGATTATTGACTCTAAGTACTTGAGGAACCATCGTCGTTGAGGCGTTCGTTGGGTATGATTTTCCGTTTCATGTATATCGGATGGAATGTTACACTGTTTCCTGCTCATTTTATTCTTTGCATTATTATGACCTCGCATGTCGCAAGGACCATATGCAACGTTTTGCTCCACCAGTTTTGTATTATTTTGGTGAAGACCCGTTTTCTGGTACTCGTGTTGAAATGGTCTCACCTGCTCCTTTGGTTTCTGCTTGCCCTGTGACTGTTATTTACCTCTTATAGGTTATGTGGTTTGTCATCGCTCTAGGGCTCACTGCTCCCACTTTCTAAACTGATTGTGCATACATGATGCTACGTGGGTGTATAATGTAATGTGTTCACCAATGCTTAACATGTTTCTGGTGAGGTGCACTATACCTGTGTGTGTGCCAAGAGTAGCACAACTCGGGTGAGAGGTCGCTCACCGGGGAGAGTTATAAGTTTTAAAATTATTACATGAGTAATTCTTGAATTGATTACACTGTCTAGTTCATTTTTTTAGCAAAGCTTAGTGATGCCACCGTTTTTGTCTCTTTACACTTAGGCGGGATTTACATTCCACTCCCTTGCATGAGGGTGGTTCTGATCTTTTTGGGTTGTTCCCACCTCTATGTGTTGTGGTTATGTTCCGCTTGTGGTTTTGTGTTGTGATCAATGTGTCTAAGTCGTCTTGCGCTGCACGTTTGGTCTGCACATTTGGTCTGAAGTGTTGGTAAGTGGCCTTGCGCTGCACATCTTGTCTGTTTGTATGTGTGTAAGTCACCCTGCGCATCACATTTTGTTGTCTTGTGTGTAAGTCGCCCTGCACATCACTGGTTAATGTCGTGTGTGGAAGTCACCCCTCGCCTCACTTGTTATCCTGTGTAAGTCGCCCTGAGCTTCAGGTGTTGTTGTGTGTAAGTCGCCCTGTGTATCACATGTTGTCCTGTGTAAGTCGCCCGTGCTCCAGATGTTGTTGTGTGTAAGTCGCCCTGCGCCTCACTGTGTACATGGCTCGTACCTGAGTAGAGCTGGCTGAACTATGATTGATACTACCCTGAACTGGAACCAAATAAGAAGACTTGAAATATATAACATGGTTTCCAGTGTCTCTATGTGCAGGGTACAACTAAGTATGGGCGGGAAATCCGTTACGCTCGCGGATTTTGCGGATTTTCGGTAAATTCGCAATCCGCAAGATTCGCGAATTTCCCGCAAAATCCGCAAATTCGCACGCAGCGGATTTTATTTCTTTGCGGTGTAAGTTCGCAATTGCGAACATGTAGGTGCGGCGGGCAGCAACAATCTCGCACTCGCGAAATTACAAAAATTGCAATTCCGCACAAGAAATCTACTAGCAAGCAGCATAGACCTTCTGAAAATGATTATTTTTATCAGAATAACTCCTCAGGTTGACATTTGCCTGCACTTTTTTAGATTTGAGGCCTTTTGATTTTCTTTGGATAACTTTTGGATTAGAAATCAACTTTCTCATATAAGCTTGGTGGGGCATTAAAGTTGCTGTAATGCTGCTCTGCAGAAAAACGAGTTTTGCAAAAGTGAAAGCAGGTTCAAAAGTTCAAACTCATCATTAGTAACCGTTCCCTGTAGTGCTTCCTGACAAGGGCCCCTCCAAAGTTCAGTTGCTAGTTGCAACAATTGTTCAGTTGCTAGTTGCAACAATTGTATGACCCTGCTCTGACCCTCACAGCAGGCTCATAGAATAGCTACAAGTAGGCCACAAAGGTCCTGGAGAAAAAAAATTGCACTGCAACAGAAAGCAAATTACAGATAAGGATGCAGGTGCCAGACTGGAATTTTAAAACAGTGACACATTAATAAATCAACCCCAAATTAATTCATGTCAGTTGAAGCAGGCAGGTGAGCTTGCTTTTTCCCCCCATAATCTACAGTGATGATGAACCAGAGGGTGGCATAAGGCATTGATGTACCAGAGGGTGGCATGGGTAAAACAGAGGGTGGCATGGGTAAAACAGAGGGTGGCAGGGGTGAAACAGAGGGTGCTGGGAACCTATGATGATGAACCAGACGTAGAAACAACATAATCGTGACCCTTGCGAGCCGACATGTAAGTTCGCGATTGCGAACTGTTACAAAACCCTCGCGAACTGTCAGAAATCCTTGCGAACTGGCAGAAATCCTTGCGAACACAAAAAAAAATCCGCAAATTCGCGAGAATTCGCGGATTTTGCGGATTGCGAGTTCGCAAATTCGCAAAATTCGCAAACGCCAGATTCGCAAAATTCGCCCATGCTTAGGTACAACACTTCTTTAAACTGTCACTCCTTTAAAACTCAAGTTTTCAAGAAGCATCCCTTCCAGATCCTGGTTCAATCAAGACCTTAATAAGGAGAGACGGCAACTTAGGCTGGCTGGAAGAACCGGGAAACAACAACCCTCACTGATCCATCTCACTCTACTCCGCGCTGAACACTTAAAGTACAAAAAACATTTCTACAGAGAGAAATCCTCATTCTTACGAGCCCAACTTGACCACTCTAGAAATGGAGTTAACAGCCTTTTCAACACCATGAAGCAGCAACACTCCTCTTTCCCACAACATTCGATTGATGATTCTGCTAAGTGCTGTGAAGAGTTTGCCAAATTCTTTTCAGAAAAAGCAAAAATCGAACTCTCTCTAGACCCCTCCAACACTTCACCCCTTAGCAAAGATGACCATCGTACCAAAGAGGATTCTCTAGCTACCACATTTCCAACCATTGATGGTCCCCCAAACCCACACTCTCAGTGAGCCAAAATACCAACAACTGAAAAATAATGCATCCAGGACCTAGTTTGAAAATATCTTTGAAGAAGAAGTAATTGAAAAACATTTTGCTTGAAGTTGACATCGCACCTATCTGACCCTCCTCTCTTGTCAAAAATCTAAAACACATTGTTTGGCCAGCAAGTACTAAAATCATTAGCTTCTCTATATCCAATGTCTCTTTTCCAGCCTCCCTTAAACTCAGCCAAGCCACCCCTCTTAAAAAAAAACAGATGCCGACCCGAATGACCTTAATAACTACAGATCTATAACTAACCTTCCGCTCCTTGCCAAAACTATTGAAAAATGTGTGCTCTCACAACTTAACAACCACATTGAAAATTTCAACCTACATGACACCTTCTAATTTGGGTTCAGGAAAGACTGGAATACTGAAACTGCAATCCTGAACATCATTGATGACTTACACAGAGCTCTCGATGATGGTGAGGCCGGCCTCTTAATTCTCCTATACCTCTCAGCGTTTTTTGATACAGTCAACCACAACATTCTCCTAAACACCCTCTCACAGCATGCATGAATCAACTGTACTGTCCTTCAGCGGTTTGCCTCATGCCTGGATCAATTATTTCACCTAATCAAACTAAACAGTTCCACCTCACCAGCAGTATCTGTTCCACATAGAGATCCCCAAAGATCAATTCTGTCCCGTACTTTGTTCAACCTCTATATAGAACCTTTACAGTGATCCTGAAACAGGCCAGAATTCAATACCATCTCTATACAGACGACACCCAACTCTACATCAAAACCTTGTCACCTAAAGACATCCAACACCTAAACAACACTCTCTCCATGTTTCAATCCTAAACGATTAACAACCACTTAAAGCCCAACCCCAACAAAACCGAGCTCCTCATCCAACCAAAAGGAAAGTGCTATCATATCCATAACTGGCTTGGCAACCTAAATGCATTAAATTGCAAACTAACTATCTCCAACTCTGTCAAGTCAATAGGGATTACACTGGACAAACATTTGAACATTAAAGACCAAATTAATGCCTCAGCAAAAAGTGCCTTCTACACATAGAAACGCCTAAAAAAGCAAACCATGTTTCCCCTTTGAAGACCTAAGGACTGTAGTGCAATCCCTATTCCTCTCTAAGTTGGACTACAGTAATGCAACAATCACTGGTACTCCAAAGAACCAACTTATCCCTATGAAATTCACTCTCAACGCAGCAGCGAGACTTCTCACTGGGGAAAGATGCTATGATCACAAAGTTCCCACACTTAATAAACTCAACTGGCTAGCAATCAAAGCAAGAAGCATATTCAAAATGGCTTGCATAACCCACAAAGCTATCTATACTGAAAAACTGAACTCCCTCGCAAACAAACTATTAAAAGCTGTCCGAAAGAGGCCTCTGTCAAACTCAAACACTCTACTCCTCATTCCGCTCAAATTTAAGAAAGAAAAAACAATCACCTGTTCCTTCTCTGAAAATGTGCCTAGTATTTGGATCTCTCTGCCACAAGATCAAAGTGACAATCAATCATTCCTCAACTTCAGACGAAAAAAAACTCTTCTCAACCCACCCTCATAAAATAGTAGACTTGCTCTAATGCACTTCCCCTCAACTATAAAAGAGCCTGAACATCACTTCCTCTGGACATATTTGTTCACATAACCCTCCATGTCTACCACTGGCTATTTTAACCATTTATACCACCCACTGTGGTATTATTACCGTGTATGTCCACTGTTTATCTTGTGGATTCGTGGTAAGTGTTCTCTTTGAAAGTTTCTAAAGCACTCTGATTCCTTTGGGTCAAGTTCACGCTATATAAAACTAAAAAAAGAATATACATAAATATTAGAGGAAGTCATGAAACATCTTGATAAACATGGATTAACAGTAAAAAGAAAAAAGTTTCCATGAAGGAGGAAACAGGTCACTTATCTGGGCCATGAAATATCAGAGGAGGGTAAAAACAAAGAGCAATTGGAGTCATTTATGGGACTAGTGAAATAATGTTCAAAATTCATAATACCTTTTACAGAGTTGGTGGGGCCTCTTGGAACACTGATGACAAAGGATGTTACTTTTGAATGGGGTACTGGGTGTGGGAATGCCTTCAATCAAGTGAAGGAGGAAATACTACATGCACCTACGATAGCCAAAACATATCTGACTACAGATGCCAGTAGTGTGGGGATTGGAGTGGTACTGACTAGACCTGGGCGGAGTTCGCAGAACTAGCGGAACTCCCCAAAGTGACAAAAAACTCTGCCAAGCTACACAGAGTTTGCCGAGCGGTGGAGTGTGTTACCTTGCGTCGTTCTTGATGATTGTTAGTGCTGGGTGTTTGTGCCCGAATGGCTTTACGCGCAGCGCAAGCGGGAGCTGCTTTAATTCTGTCACTCGAGTAGAAGTTCTACCCGAGCGGCAGCTTCCTCAATGCGAGCGGAAGGTTTCTCAATGTGAGCAGTAGCAACCATCCATGACTGCCCGCATTGAGAAATCTCGCTGGTAAGTGAACTAGCATTGGAATTTTCTCACTCGCGCTTGCCAACTTACCATTGGCGAGCGTAAGCGTGGAAAAAAGTTTTTCGGAACCCTGCAAGCTCCGCAGAGTGTGAAAAACTCTGCAATCTCTGCGCATGGATCGAAGTTGGACAATAAAGAGTTGTAGGATTTGCTTCCAGATTTCTGCAAGGTGCTGAAAGATCATACTGAGTAATGGAGAGGGAAGCCCTTGCATGTTGATGGGGGATTAAGCATTTTAAGTAGTTTGTGTGGGGCATGCCCTTCAAGTCAGAATAGACCTTAAACTGTTGGAACATCTGTTTCAAGGGAGAAGGGGTCGAGAGGGCAATGTGGCACTAAAAATTTCAAGGTGATTGTTGTCAGTCATGGAACATAAATTGTCAGTTATGGAATATAATTTTGAGATGGAATATATGAAAGGTTTGAAGAATGTTATAACAGATTGTTTATCGAGATGACCTGTGGACAAGTGCGAACAAGGAGAAGAGACAGATGTGAGCGAGATATCATAAAGTCTTGAGGAAATAGCACTAGTTGAGCAGAAGAGAAGAGTTGCTATGGAGGTAGATTTGGTACTGAGAGAAGTGAAAGAGTGTGCTCTGCAAGGATAGCACAATGAGGAATATCAGAATAAAGAGGTGGAAATGTATTGTAAAGTAAAGAATGAGTTAAGTATAAGTGGCGAAAAATTGATTAGAAGGGATCAGATAGTTCCACCAGTAGGTATTTGTTAGCACGTCATCCAGATGGTGCATGAGAGTCATCCAGGGTCAAATATGACAAAAAGAATAGTAAGGCAATCATTCTGGTGACCTAAAATGGATGGCGTGATAGAAGATGTTGTGAAGTATTATTATGCATCTGTGAATAGTGGTAAGATGAAGGTGTTGAGACAACCGCCTCTAAAATTTGTGGAATTACCTGACAGACCATGGGAGAGACTTGCAATAGATTGATTGATTGGGAACAAAAAATAGGTACATAATTGTCATTGTTGATTACTAGACTAAGGGCTGGAGTCACGGTGAGACTTACGTGTGGCAAAGTTACAAGTGCTGCATCTCCGCACTCGTGTCGGAGTCTCCAGATTCCACCCGAGTGCTCTGCCATGAGTGCGGAGGCTCCACACTTCTAACTTTACTACAAGTACATCCCTTTGTGAATCATGATCTTAGTGGTTTATAGTAAAGACTTTGGAATGCACCGACACTGAAAATGTAATACAATTTTATGAAGATTGTTTGGGTAGGAAGGCATTCCAAAAACTATGGGGTGTAATTTGTGTCCAGGAACATTATTGTGTTTATGTCCAGATTGGGAAATGTACATGAAAGAGTGGTTCTTTTCAGGCCCCAAGTTGATGAGCTGGTTAAGACGGTGAACAGGATGAAAATGGAAAATATACAATTGTTGGAAGCGAATAGTTCTCCTTGGAGGAGTGAGTTGAGGAAATTGATGTGGGCTCATAAGACAACAGAGAGAGCCACGAAGGAAGGAAATTCCTGCATGGTTGGTGGATAAGAACCGAGTGTGGGTTGATCATGAGGCTATTAGGAAGGAAGCTGTTGAAAAACGAAAGAAGATTGATGAATATTTATAATATGAAGAGAGGTACGAATGTAAAGGTTGGTGATTGGGTAGTAATAAAGACAGGAGGACGTGTGAGGAAGGGTGGCAGTAAATGTTCTTCTCCATTCAACCTCACCAAGGTGAGACAAAGTATGGTTGTGTTAGAAGATTTTTTAGTGTGGAGCTTTGGAAACATATGTAAAGTTACAAGTTATCCTGGAGAAGTGAATGGTTTGCAATGTATACTGGAGAATCAAATGACTTCAAATATTTAGCTGTCGTCACATTAGGTGTTTGTTATCGAACTTCTATCTAATGTATGCTCTGTCTCATAGTTCTTAAGACATCTAAGCAAATTGTGTCTACTTAAGTTCCACTAGGGGAAGACTTTTGTTAATGATGTTTCTTTTCTATTGATTAATTTGTATTTCTGTAAGAGGGGAGATATGTAGAGAGGAGCAGTGCTTAATTTGAGCTGGTGGTTTCCTATGCTCAGCACCAGCACTTAATCGTGAACACCGGCCTTACAGGGCGAACCCAAACCAAAGGTATTGGAAAGTGGACACATTTTAATTTTTGGTAGGTACAGGAGTTCTGTTTTAGGCAGCGCTTACAGGAGAAATGGGCAGATGCAAGCGGTCTCCTGACGGGAGCCCCAGCATCTTATTTTTTACATATTAACCACTGGAGATGAGAGAATAGTAGTCTTGCCAAGGCTAGTAGAATGTATAACGGGGTGAGGGAATGTTATCTTGTGAAAGGTGGCTGTGTAGTGGAAGATGCTAGTAGAGCTCCAAGTTTAATATGTTGGGAGCATCTAGTGAAGAATAAAGACACTTCCAAAAGAACCTGCATTTGTGAACTCCTACAGTCCTCTTTTCCTACCTGTCTTTTCATCTCATCTCATAAGCTTTCCATGGCCTGTCGCTCTAGTGTTTCTCATGTTTCACATACTGCCTGATTGTGTTTGCTAAGTTTCTGCTGTTGCATGTTTTTAAGAAATCTTTCTACATTGGTTTTTAAAGTTAAAAAAGCTGTTGTGACAAATAAGAGAAATTGAGTGGGAATTAAAATCTGTTATGCTGAAATCACTGCACTGGCCAAAGTGTTTTAACCCAACTGGCTTTAAAGTCCTTTGACGAGAACGACATCATTTTAATGCCATTTTTTGACAAACGTACATGAAATACTGACAAATATTTAATCTCTAGGATAAGAAAATGTTTAAATGGTTTGTACAATAATCTAAATCTGAAAGACACTTTGTAGAGGTAAAAACTAAGGTAAAGACACATTTCCGCCAATCCGCACATGCACAAGAAAAGGAAAGCAAAAGTGGTACTTGTTTTCATCTTCATTTTTGGAGAAAGTCCAAAATACAGTTTGAGGGTGATTGGGAAACATGTTTGGTGTGAATTTGAATATGCAATAAATGTTTTATGGGAAGGAAATATATTCCGTGAATACAACAATATTTATAGAAACAGATTTTAAAGATTACTGTGGTTAGTGAGTAGTATCTCAATATCAACCATGGACCTTTGTGCCTGGAAAAATTGTGTGATGCATTTGATGTGTCACATAAGTGGTATGATTTCCACATTTTCATACCATTATTGTATACAGTTATGGAAATGTTACAAAAGGAAAGTTTAATGAAGTTTAATAGACTCAGGGTCGTCGGTAGATTTGGGCACAGGTTTTTTTTTTATTGAATAATTTTTATTGAGTTTCTGCAATAAAATATTGTTAATTTTCGCATTAGAACAATTGACTTTTTGTTACATGGATAATACAAGAACAGTAGCTTGAATGGCTTGGGTGGGATGCCCGGAGAACTCCAACCACCGTTATGGATGGACCATCGTACAGTCTGTAATTTTAAACATGTACATATTAGAGTGCATTCACCAACAAACTCATATAAAAAATTGCTGCTCAACAAATGGTCTCTCATGTAAACTCAGTACACGTCCGTCTTAGATTCACAGGCAGGCATCAATGTAAAACAAATTATAAAGAAACAAAATTATGGGTCGAACTCTACACATGGGCACAGGGCGCCTTGTACCAGCAAGTAGAACATGTCAGTGGGTGTCGCAGATGTGGACAACCGTGCACAGTGCATCATTCATCATGGGTTCATCAATGTGGAGAGCAATGAGGGGGGAGCAGGACATGGAAAGGAGGAGGAGAGAGGGCGGCAGGAGAGGGTATAGAAGGAGGAGGAAAAAAGAATGAGGTAACATGTTCTAAAAGGAGAGACGGGGGAAGGCGGGGGAAGGAAGGGGCGGGAATCCCTCCTATGAAGGAGGGCCCATTTCGGCTAACTTGGTTTCAACCAGCGACATGTATTCCCTCCATTGGGTGACAGGCCTTTGCGGTGGCGCAGTGCTCGCATAGCTTGTGCTAGCTGATTCGTGTGCTCCGATACCAGTGCCCCTATAAGATCCAACAGCCATGAGTGTACACTGGGGCCCCCTTGGGCTTTCCACGCCATGGCTATTTTGCGTTTGGCAAGGACCAAAGCTAAGTCCAGGAATTTATTCAGAGCTTTACGCAGTGAGCTTTGTGGCACCGAGCCAGAAGTGAGTGGGTTGTAGTGATACCTGAGTCTCCACTGCGCTTGTGAGTACGGTTGCTATTGTGCTCCATTATCGTTGTATACTTATGCAAATCCATACCATATGCGTACATGTAGCGCCTCTGGGTTATGACATCTGGGGCACCTGTCAATAGAGGTTGGGTACATGTGGGCTAGTCTGAGGGGCATGAGGTAAGTATGGTGTAGGTAGTTAAATTGGGTGTATTTCAACCTAGCATTGTTTGAGACCATTTTTGGGTGCCCAAGGCTTTGCGCCCAGTGTTTGTCCAATATGGTGGTTGTTACTTCGGCATCCCTGTACTCTCGCAGTGTCGCCAACGCATGCGTATCATCCAGCCTAAGGGAAGTATATATGGCCGTTACAGCATGTCTGCCCTTGCCATGCGTTAATAGTGTCCGTAGTAGATGCGATGTGAGTAGCTCTGTCCGCTCAATACCCCACGTTTGTAAGAAGTGGTGAGTAAGGAGGGCATGTAGGAGAAAGGAACCCCGTGATATCCTGTATGTGTCCATCAACTCTTCAAACGTTTGCAGTTGTGAGTCAGCGTACATGTCACCCCAAGAGTCCAAACCCCTCTCCCTCCTGGAGCCAAGCTCCCCGAACGTACGTGTCAGATGAAAGTGCCGGGAAGCACCTCCAGTGGCAAGCTGGAGGCGTATGGGGCAGTCCGGCCCCTACTGAACATGTATCTGGACCAACTTTGTCTAGCCACTATCATTAGTATGTTACCTTGATGTTTCTTGGTCGGTGTTGTGGTGCCCGACAACTATTCCAAAAGTGTTGGACAATCCAAGGGAATGGCCTCAGTGATCAGTTCAGTAAGATTACTCTTGTTGAGCCATCCAATTGGCAATAGCAACTGAGCAGCAGCATAATAGCGCTCATAGTTCGAGGCACCAAGAACTGGAGATACAATTTATGCAAAGCCACCCTGGCTCTTGAGTGTCCCCAAATGAGGGAGAACAGAAGAGATTACAGTTCTCTGAAAAGTTTTCGTGATACGATATAGGGGAGTGCATAGAAGAAATATAGTAGCCGCGGAAGGATCAGCATCTTGGAGATTGCCACTCGACCCATAGGGGACAAGGGCAGTCTTAACCAGAACGGAAGAGTTGACCGGGCTCTAGAAATAGCACGCCCTAAATTACCATCTATAATATCTGCCCCCGAGTGGTTTATTTGTATCCCCAAATATTTAAATGTGTCAAACCCCCATTCCAGTACTGTTTGTGGAGCAGTCTGTCTCTGGGCCAGTGACATTGACTTCATTGGGAACACCACCGATTTAGCCCAATTAACCTGCAGTCCTGATACCAGTGTGTGAGCATTAAGCAGGCCCGTTATCTGCTGAAGGTTCTCAGTCCGGCCGTGTAAATAAAGCAGGGCGTTGTCTGCATAAAGCGAGAAGTGTGCCATCGGTGGTCTGCGAACAGACCCCACTCTGTTACCAGTTGTCTTAATTTACACACAAGTGGTTCCATAGCCAGGGCAAAAAGTATCGGCGACAAGGGGCAACCCTGTTGTGTACCTCACGCTATCGGGAAAAGTGAGGAATAAACCTGACCCCTTTTTACCCTGGTCTGTGACCTATGGTACAGTAATCGTATCTGTTTCAAGAAATTAGGCCCGATACCGAACCTTGACAACACCGTCAGCAAATATTCCCAACTTAAAGTATCGAACGCCTTTTCAATATCAAGAGCCGCTATCCAAGGCATGTCTTCCTCTCCTCCTCCCGCCCATTCTAGCAATGTGAATAATCGTCACAAGTTCAATCCCGTGTTACTTCCTGGTATAAAACCATTCTGGTCTTCATGGACCAGCAAGGGGATCGACACAATCAACCTATTCACCAGTAGCTTGCCAAGAATCTTATAGTCTACATTCAACATTGATAGGGGGTGGTAGGAGGCCATTAAAAGAGGGTCCCGACCCGGTTTTGGTAGCACCACTAGTGTAGCTTCCCTCAAGGTGGGCGGTAGGTTGACTGTCTCGAAGGCTTCAGTGTACATGTCAGCCAAGCGCAGTGCCAGCTTATTGGCATACGTGGCCTAGAATTCAGAGGGCCAGCCATCTGTCCCTGTGACTTTACGGTCGCCAATTGCCCGATTGCCTCCTCTATCTCAGACACAGTGATGAGTTCTTACAGGGCATCATGGTGCGCTGGTATAATTTGCGGGAGAAGTAGTCCATCGAGAAAATTATGTAGGGGAGCAGGGTCCAGGAGAACGGGAGCCGGACATATCGTCGTGTAATATTCTAGGAAGGACTGGTTAATCTCCTCCTGTGTATTAACAAGAGTGCCATTGGACGTGCGTATGGCGGTAATGGGGGGTTGAGAGGCATTAGATTTCAGTAACCATGCTAGCAGCTTACCTGCTTTGTCACCCTCTGTATGCCGCTGTGAGAAATATGTCTTGTAATCCAACGTGCAAAGATCGTCCAATGCACTCTTATAAGCCAGTCGGGCTCGGGCCAAGGATGGGCCCATCTGGGGGTCTGTAAGGTTGAGTTGCTCACATCTCCGTATGTCTGTCTCATGAGTCTGAAGTGCATCTGTCAGTGATTTACGGGCCCCATACGTAGTTTTAATTATGTGGCCTCGAAGAACTGACTTAATAGACTCCCATTCAGAACCAATGGATGAGGCAGTACAGGCATTCATTGAAAAATATGAGGTAATGGAGTTCGAAAGAGTGGTCCGGTATGATGAGTTGGCGAGCGTGGCTCATGGCAGCCGCCAGGCCGATATAGCAGGTCGTTTCGCACCCCAGGATAGGCTTATCACTAACAGGTTGTGGTTCGAGAGTGTGCACGGCAGATAGTCCACCTAGGAGACGTTGTGCAGGACATTATCCGAACAATATATAATATCTATCCTAGTATACAATGCGTGCAACACTGAGTAGTGCGAGTATGTACGTGTCAGAGGATGTTTACTACGTCATGTGTCATGGACTTGCATATTTGTGATCCAGTCTCTCATGCATTGTGCCAGCTTAATGGACTGTGCCCCCAGAACAGGGGGGCGGGAGCGATCCAAGTCCAAGTCGGATACTCCATTAAAGTCACCTCCCCAATATATATGGACCATAGGTACCACTAGCAGGGATGGCGTAAGTGATTGTAAGAACAGGGATTGTCCCAAGTTTGGGGCGTATAGAGATGCTAACACCAGTGGAGACTCGTTTAACTGACCCTCCATGACAACATAACGGCCCTGTCTGTGTACCCGGGAATGTGTGATCTGGAGTGGGGTACCCGGAGCCACCCATATCAGCGCACACCCCTAGTATTATTGTGTTATTATCTAGGAACCTGAATCAATATTACCATTTTAGGGGAGGAGCTTCGCGGGCGAGCAAGATGGCCACGTAAGCTCGGAGCTCCGGAGACCCTCCGACCCACAGCACAAATCCTGATCGACATCCTGCTCCACGGTGGTGGATTCATGCTGGTGAATGGTCATTGAGATGGGATCTGCTGACCGATCCAAAATCCGACACTCCTAGACGGAGATACGTCGAGCTGAAGATTCGTGCCAGGGACGGACCATTGTCTCGGTGATGGCCGACGGCAGCGACACAGAAACGCATGACCGATATGCTTCGTGAGTGACTCCCGCGCAGACCCGCGGAGTACGCGGAGTTGCGGAGTGGCCTTTCACTGAACGAACATCTGCAGCTGCTACGCTCCACATCTGCTTGCATACCCGAGGGGGTTTTGGTGTACCACCCTTTGTTCAATTCCCCGGCTCCAATATGGCGGGCAAGGGCGAACCGGACAGAACGGCGAACCGGGTCAGCAGGAAAACGATCCAGCCCCAGACGAACAAGATCGACCGCTATGCCCAACAAAGGACCTCGCCGACTGCGGCCATCCACTCAAAAGACACCCTACGGGCGAGTTCGCCGGTTGAGGCAGAGCCGACACTCCGGGACATCATGGGGGCTATAGCTGGCATCAGAACGGAGATGCACAAGCAACATGAGGTCCTAACGCACAAAGTGGATACTCTGGCAATCGACCTTAACCTGATTAGGGCCGACCTCGGCAAGACTAATGACAGGATGAAATCGCTTGACATCAAAACGGCGAGCCTCACGACTGATGTCTCGGACCTGCAGATGGAGGTCCGTAACCTGAGGTCTGTCAACGATCTTTTCTCGAGGCGGCTGGAAGATTTCTAGGGACGTGCCAGGCGGCAGAACGTTCGAATTATTGGGGTACCGGAGGGCGCAGAGGACTCGGCCACCGATCTCTTCGTCGAAGACCTGATAAAGACTCATCTGGCCCCAGCAGGTCTTAGCCATTTCTTTTCTGTTGAACGGGCCCACAGAATGCCGGGTGGACCGCCTAAGTCAGGCGCCGCGCCACGGCCTATCATTGCTCGCCTGTTTAACTTTAGAGATCGAGACGTGGTCCTACAGGCCTCGAGACGACATGGGCCCCTTAAGTTCCAGAACGCTGATGTCAACTTCTACCTGGACTTTACTAGGGCGGTTCAAAGACAGCGCCAAAGTTCTGCGGGAGTGAAGCGGCGTCTTAGGGACTTGGGGATGAAGTACTCAATGATGTTCCCCGCTAGACTGCGCATTGAACATAAGGGCCGTGCTGTATTCTTTGACATGCCTGAAGTGGTGAGCGACTGGCTGGACACTTTGCCGCACGGACACGGGGAAAGAGAAGAACATTCGGAGGGCGCCTCGGGAGGCACCAAGCGTCAGGAGTAGAATTCATTTCACTGACTTTGCCGGTCGGTGATCCTGTTGATAACGACCAAAAAGCCATACTATTGCACTATCTGGTGTATATCCTTCTTTCCATTATGGAGGGTGGCGGGGGGGACTACGTGATCTCCTTTCTCCTCTAGGGTCTTCTTGTAGTTTAGTTTATGGGGCGACAGGCACACTGCTGGTTGGGGGGGCTGTTTAGTCTGCTGCAGGGGTGCAGAGTGGGGGGTGGTTCGATGGTTGGTTTTGTTTGTCTTCTTTGTTTCTCCTTTCTTCTTTTAAGGCAATGCAACAAATGCTCTAATTCTTTTAATGTACCTGTGAGGCCCACTGGGGTCGGCGAAGGACTATGATTTGACGATGGGGGGTAGGAAATTAAGAGTTCTGTGTTGGAATGTTAACGGCTTGGGTGATCGTATCAAGAGGGGGGTGGTCTTGCAACTGTTTAAGAGATGTATGCCTGATGTTATTCTGCTGCAGGAGACGCACTTGGTGGGAAATACATGTTGAGCGCTTAACAGGAAGGGTTTCAAGATGGTGGCACATTCAGGGTTTTCCTCGGGGTCCCGGGGGGCAGGGATTATGATGCGCACGTCTCTCCCATTTGAGATCGATTCCAGTGTTGTGGATGAGAGGGGGCGGTACGTTGCCGTTGCGGGGAGATGGGAGGGGCGGTCCCTGGCTCTGGTTTCAGTTTATGTTCCCCCGGGGCTACAAAACAACACTTTTCAGGATCTTGGAGGCGCCATCCTGGGCCTACCCGAGGGGTTGCTTATTGTGGGTGGCGATTTCAATGCAGTTTGCTCGGGACCTTGGACAGACATCCGCCCAGAGATCTCCGTAGTTCACAATCCTGGTTGCCCGATTTCCTCGACACCATGGGACTGATTGACTGCTGGAGACTTATGCATCCCGCCCAAAGTCAATATTCGTTCCACTCCGGGGCGCACTGTAGCCTCTCTAGAATTGACTATGTCCTGGCCCTGGCGGCCCATTCGCCGGCGATTTCCGAGGCCCGCTTGCTGGCGAGGGGCATCTCGGACCATTCCCCGGTCTGGGTGTCTTTCGACTTTGACATTGTGGTCACCGAGCGGCCGGTAGTAGTTAACCCGTGGTATTTTCGCAACCCGAAGACGCGCAGACTCCTGGCCAGAGCTATCGAGCTCTATTTCACTGAGAATGCCGGGTCGGTTGCATCGGCCGCTACTCTATGGGAGGCGTTTAAGACGGTTCTGAGAGGTGAGGCTCTCTCCCTTATTGCGGACGTCCGGAGACGCAGAGATGCTGACATGGTGCGCATCGAAGCTGAGATTATGGAGCTGGACTCCCAATTGGAAGCGGGCCCGGCGCCTGATCTACTCCATGCTCTCTCGCTTAAACAATCAGAATATCGTGACATTGTTTCTGATGCTGCCAAGGTCATGGGTAGGGAACAGCAGGGCAGAATTTATGACGTCGGGGACAAGGCGGGCAAGCTCTTAGCTTGGCTTGATAAGAAGGAGAGAGCCAGTCGCGTGGTTCCGGAGGTGTTGGGGGACGACGGCCTGCTTGTCACCGATCCGAGGGCAATAGTGGAGTCGTTCGTGGACTACTTTGAGACCATTTACACTTCGGTCTCGGACCGGTCTGAGACCGACTCCGGTGCGCTTCTGGCGGAAATAGATCTCCTGTGTCTGTCGGAGACGGATCGTGAGGACCTGGACAGGGACATCACTGCGGACGAGATAGCCCTCGCCATTCGCTCCCTCAGACCTGGTAAGGCTCCCGGCCCCAATGGGAGTCCGGCGGAACTGTATAAAATCAAGCCCGATGTCGTATCTCCACCCCTGCGGGACATGTTCTTGGAGGCGCGAGAGTCGGGCATGCTTCCCCAAGACCAGAGGCTGGCCACCATTGTGGTTATCCATAAGGAAGGGAAACCCAGAGATTTGTGCCGATCGTATCGTCCCATCTCTCTGTTGAATGCCGAGCCTAAGATACTTGCCAAACTGCTAGCCAACCATTTGATTGGCGCAATTGGCGACTTAGTGCACCCGGACCAGTCGGGCTTTATTCCACACCGCAACACGGCCCTTAACCTCCGGAGACTCCATGGAGCCCTGGCTAGGGCTCACACGCTCAGGGAGCCAGCTGTTTTGGCGTCGTTGGATGCCACAATGGCGTTTGACTCCCTCAAATGGAACTACCTGTGGGCAGTGTTGGCGAAGCTCGGCTTTGGTCCGGAATTTGTAGGGTGGGTTAAACTTCTATATACCAGCCCGCTGGCTAACGTGACTGTCAATGGTCGAGTATCCGCGTCCTTCGCTCTTCATAGGGGCACTAGGCAGGGTTGTCCCCTGTCGCCCCTCCTGTTCGCCCTGGCGCTTGAACCGTTGGCGGCGTGGATACGGCACCACCCTGACATGCATGGCATTCGTTGGTCCCCGGGATTTGAGGACCGAGTGTCATTATATGCAGATGACATCCTTCTGTATCTTACCTCCCCTTGCAAATCTCTCATCGTAGCATGCAACGTGCTTCGACTCTTTGGCCGGCACTCTGGCCTAGTCATTAACTGGTCGAAGTTACACTTATATGTTCTGAGAGGGGGGACACCTCGCCTCCCGAGGGACTGTGGCATACAGGTTGCGAGACAGGGATTTAAATACCTGGGAATCTATATTTCAACTGACCCCAAGGCACACTACGAGAACAATTTGCTTCCCCCTCTTCTTCGTCTCCGACGTGACGTGGAGGGTTGGCGTAAACTTCCTCTCTCCCTTCTTGGGCGAGCAGCATTATTTAAAATGATGTCCCTGCCCAGGTTCCTGTATGCCTTGCAAAATACTCAAGACCCGGTCCCTGCCAGATACTTTGGGGAAATCGAGAACTTGCAACTTGAACCGGCCACGTATTGCTATCACGAAGCTCACGCTCCCGTGGTATGATGGGGGTATAGCGCTGCCTGACGTGCGGAGGTACTATTGGGCCTCCCAGCTGTCAGCCCTTAACCACGGTCTTTACGGCCCAGCCGATAATCCGGGTTACGCCATGGATCGGTGGCTCCTGGATGGTGGGAAATACCATGGGGCGCTGTACACGAGATCTCTCGACAGGCGGATGTCTGGGCCAACGAAAACAGCTGTGCACATCTGAAGAACGATCACAAAGGCACAGGGGTGGAAAGACAAGCTCACAATGGCAACTCCACTTTACGACTCCGAGATTCTGGGTAAATTGTGGCACACTAAGGAGTTTGACAAGTGGGACATGATCGGCATCTCTAGGGTGGAGGATATGATGGCACGAGGGGAGGTGAAATCTTTTGCCCTATTGCAGACAGAATTCCAGCTGGGCGGAACGGAATATTTTCGGTACGCCCAGCTGCGACATGCACTCCTGTCAGCCATGCCGGAGGGCGAGGCGATCCCCGAATGTTCTCCCCTGGAGGATCGGGTACTGGACGGCCACATGCCGGACAGCGCAATTTCCCTGACGTACAAAAAATTGATCAATATTCGTACGGACCTTCTTCTGGGAGTGAGAGACCAATGGGTACGGGACGGGATAGAAATCGACGATGAGGACTGGCAATATGCGGTGTCCTCCCCCAAGGAAGTAGCTATCCCCGCCCGGCTTCGACTGGTGCAATTGAAGATTTTGCACAGAGTTTATGTTACTGGCCACAGACTGATGCACATGGGACATTCAGTTGATGGCCTCTGTCGGCGTGGGTGTGGCGCCCTGGCCACCTTCATGCATATCATTTGGGAGTGCAGGGCGATAGCCTCCTACTGGAGGCGGGTACACATGATCAGGAGTGAGGTGACCGGGGTGGAAGTTCATGCGGAGGCCCGGAGATGCCTCTTGAATATCTGGGGTCCAACGGACTACAACACTGCACAAACCCAGTGGGTTACCCTCGGGAATATGGTCGCAAAACGGGACATTGCACAGATGTGGGGAGCGACTACAGCCCCTAAAGTGGTACAGTGGAAGGCCAACATGGATTGGTGTATGTTCCGGGAAAAGACTGTGTATGTATCCAGGGGTAAACCCAAAAAATGGCTGAAGTTGTGGGGGGCCTGGAATGAGTACAGGGGTGACATCTGTATACCACCAGAAACCGCCCCACTGGAAGAACACTTGACCCCATAGCCCATAACTCCAACTGATGCTTTCGTATCGATACTATCCTGAGTTTCCCTCCCCCCGTGGTTCTATGTCTACATACTGTTTTGAACCTAACTGTGATCACTGTGCCTAGCCGGCTCCTAGATTGGGCCCCACTGCATAACAGTTTAATTGCCTTTTTCTTTTAGCGCTAGTTTTGGCGCCTCTTTCTGTACTTTTTTTCTCTTTCATAAAAAACATAAAAAATGAAAAATTTTAACCTTGACACGTTCTGGTACCTTGCGTCTTGCACTATGACCCAGTATTCTTTGAGTTGCTGCCTAGCCTCCGGGATGTAAGGCTGAATAGCTGTGTGCACTATTTAAAATAAAGGTTTTTAAAAAAAATTTAAACAAAAATATTACCATTTTAAGCCCTTATACGGCTATAATCAATAATATCCCTATAATGGCATAAGAATCAGATCCATATTTCAGTAAATCGCCCTTGCAGTCCAAGGCACGGCAAAAGCTACTTCCTCAGATTCCTAGAAAGCACAACGAGTTCTTTCAACACACCAAACCTCCAGCAACCTGGGAAATCCCCACTTGCTTTGTTTTGATTTGTAATAGAACTCCTGCGAGCACTGTAAGAACGGCCAGTTCTTAGTGACATCTTTATTGACGTCTTATGTCCAAACCTTACGTCAAACTCAGCAAATATACCAACGTTGCCTTAAGCAAACACACAGTGGTGGTTTTGGAGCAGAGCAGCTATCTACTTTCCGAGAGCCCAGCTGATGTGGAAAGCCCACGGACGCTGCCCCTCCTCTTTGACGCATTGAGAAAGACGCTGTCTTTTCTCCTGCCGAGAAAATCCAGCTCCGGCGTTTTCAGCCTACCCTTGCGGGTGACTGGGATATCGAGTCCTGAGAGAGAGATACCAGACCTCCTACATTCTATTCCCAAGGTACAGTGCTGACTAAACCCTTAGAGAGAATTCTTGAATCAGATTCTTGGCAAAACCAACTTAACTTAAACTGCTACTTACTTACTCCTTACCACGTATTAGGCTTAGGTCAGGTACACCGGGGTAGGCGTATTTTAGAAGCACCAGTTGAGCACGTTAGCCAATGTATATATGAATATATATATTTTATCCATTTTAAAGTGTCTTATGGCTAAGAAACCATATCAATGCTTTTACAGTATTATTTCATAATACTCCTTTTACTGTACGTACTTTACTTTATATTAAGTATTGCAATTGTGGCGATTCATTTCTCTTGCATGAGAAGGAAGACTGCTCAATAAATAATACCTTTTATTGAAAACACCTGTCTCTCTATTCTCTGCACTCTGGTGAAACTAAGAACGCACTTCTAACTGAGTGAAATAGCTGTCTATTGTTTTCACACGACTCTAGAGATTTACTCTTATTCTGGGGGAGCAAAGTTGTCATGTTTATGCGGTTGTCGGAAGCTGAATCCCTTCTTGTCTGAGCCAGGAAAGCTGATCTCTCCCTATTCATTCAAGAAAGTTTCCAGTGACCTCTGAGCTAGCTGGCGCAAACCTAAATTAAGTCTAACATAGTCCTACGTCTACACTGCTGTTTATGTTATTCCAATGCGCAGAGCCTATTGGGAAAATAGGAACTACACAACATGGCGCCCAACGTTTGGTATGGCGATAAAACTAATGCAAGACGTTAGAGTAACCCAGTTGTGCTTTTTCATACAGACCCTTTTTCCCGTAAATACTCCAATAGGCGTCTGGAGTGGGTGAAAGGTTAAAATCTGCCGGAACTTAGTAGGAAGAGATTCCTATGTAGAGTTTTGGTTTAGTCAACGTTGAAGGATACAGTGTTCCAAAATATTGTGCACCTAATCTTTTTTCTCCTTGAAAGTAATTCTGCAACAGGAAAAAAACCTTTCTGCCAGTAAAAATGGTGGATAGTGATGACGATAGGGGGGCAGCTAGAATAGCAACTCAACTCCTAGAGGATGACAAGAGTCTCCTACAGAATGACCCGAATGCTATACTCATTCCGGTCAACATAAGAAGAACTATAACTCTAAAACTTATAGAAAACGGACTGACATCACGAGGTGGTACAGTCATTTTCGTGATAGAGGCACACGAATATTAGCAGACAGAGGTATTCTATTCATGGATAAACTTTCCAGCAGCAAACACTACAACACACGATTCCCACTATTACAAAATAGAGGAACCTCTGGATGAATACACTCCTTTCGAGGATGTTGAAATCCCATTAAATTACCAAGAGCACCTGCTCTAGTTTAAAGGCGCCCTAAAACATAATGATCACATCACCAGGCTCGGTTCACTAGGTAGACCAGGAGCAACGTGGCCGGTTCTAGCCAGCTACACACCACATCCAGACATCGAAAAAATGTCAGACAAGGAACTTTTAGCCCAGCTAAAAGTACTAATTAACATTCATAGACAATTAGTCCAATATGTAATGCGGACTGCAACAGTCCAACTAGCTATTAACATTTCACAGCTGACCCCTCATCAGGGAAACACAAACAAAATTACACCACAGAACATACAATCTTGTCTTGGTAAAACACCCGCAAAATGGGAACAAATTCCATTCTGGCTAGCACAAAAGATAACTCAAATAGAGGCAGTATTCCCGAATACTACCCCTAGTGAGAAACACAGAATTCTGACTATCTGCCTTCCAATGGGGGTCGCACCACATGTGGAGGATTGTGACACTTGGGGCACAGTATTTGCTTCCATTTACACAAAAACACATGGTGTTCCGTCTCTGGCGGTAATACCAGATGTACTAAGACAGATTCAAAATGAATACGGTCCAGAACCTGCTTTAACTCTGGGTATGAAATTACTGAAAGATTTCAAGCAGGTCTCGGCTATATTATTAGCCAATATAAAAGGAGAAGCAGCATCTGTGGCGATCCACCAAAAATTGAAAGAAACAGATATAACAGACCAACCAATTGAACTTGCCAGAATCATAGAAAAATCCTATGAAGAACTAGGTAGAGATAGTTTGGGTGGGAAACCGGTAAAACCACAACTACTTGAAAATCCTGAAAAGATATTTATTAAAAATAATCTAAACACTCCAAAAAAGAGCTGGGATGGAAATAAACAATCCACTCCCAAAGAAAAAAGATTCCAGTCCAGAGGAAGGTCTCCTCAGTGGAGGGAAAGAACTCCGAACCGAGAACACATGTCTCCCAAAAGGGAGCCCTCTGAAAAAAGATACAACCTTAGAAATAGGGGTAATTTGAAAAAGCCTGATAGATATCAAGATATTGATACACGTCACTCTCGATCTTTTCAGACTTCCTTGCAGAAATCAGAAAGAAGAGGACGGTCAGAACACAGGGAAGAGCACGTCAAGTCCAAAGACCAGGAACCTGCTCAAAGTAAAAAATTACAATTTCCAAGAAAGAAGGTAGAAAGTATTAAAATAATCAAGCATGCCGAGGATACTGAGGACACAGCTGAAAAACGGAGAGTGGGCACAGACAATGCTAGACAGCGCAGCAGAAGTGACAATAGCTCGCAAGATCATGATGAATCATCTGGAGACAGTGGACACGAATGAATACATTCAGGTGGAAACTGCAGATACCAGAGTTAGCGAACCTCATAAAATATACGAAATAACATCGCGTATACAGGGAGATAAGACTAGGAAGGTAAGGGGTCTGTTTTGGGATAACCTCTCAAAAGGCTATGACATCCTATTAGCTGAGAAAGACTGACCACCGGAGTTTGTCAGGGAGTTCCCTCATGGCGAAAAAATGATTATGCCTGCCTTCTCAAATCACATTCCAATACATAGAAAATACATATATGCGAGAAAATGGGCAGTAGCTCAAGCATCTGCATTATATAAAAATCATGTAGGATGGGATGAGGACTCTCCTCCTCACAAAATCCAGTTAAAATGTCAACCAACTGCACAAAGACAGTACCCAATTAAGCAAGAAGCTAAAAAAACAGGTCAGGGAGATCTTAGATACACTTGAATACCAGGGGGTGATTGAAACATGCACCTCTCAAATGAACAATCCTTTGTTTCCTGTCTCCAAAGCAGACGATTCATATCATCTAGTCTTGGGCTACAGACACCTTAACTCATGTTGCAAGACATTTGCGGTACAAAATTCGCACAGTGCGGCACTAATGAATAACATAGTTCTCAAAAAATACAAAACAACATTAGACATTTCTAATGGATTCTTTTGTTAAAACATTGCACCGGAAAGCAGGTATTTAACCGCTTTCTCAATAATGGGGTCACAGAAAAATTTCTGTCGACTCCCACAGGGATTCAAGAATAGCCCAGGATTATTCTCAGCAAGAGTAACAGAGTTACTACAAATATATGATGATGAGGCATTATCTTATGCCGATGACATCTATCTCACAGATGATGACCTGGATACTCACTTGAAAAGAGTGAACACCATAATACTTGGATTCGCAGCAGAGGGTTACAAATTCAACTTTAAAAAGTCACGAATTGCCCATCTAACTGTCCTATTTTTAGGATATGAATTATCAAGTGAAGGCAAAAGCCTAGCAGACAACTTCTTAGAGAAGGGCGCTGTACTCCAAGCACCAAAAACGCTGAAGAATTTACAATCGATACTAGGCTTCCTGAATTTCGGAAGAACTTACATTCTAAATTATGCAGAGAGGGTTAAACCTCTCTACAAATTAATAAAACCTGATTTTAAACCAATCAACTGGACTCAGAAACACACAGAAATTTTGAAATCATTGCAAACAGACATGTTAGCTAAAACAAAATTAGAAACTTGTGACAATACACGCAACCTTGTAATCCATTTCATCCCAGGAAGATGCGGATTCACGTACCTGGCCTCTAATGAGGGAGAAACGGTACCAATAGCTTACATATCACATTTGTACACACAAGCTGAAAAAACATTCAGTCTTACAGAAAATACTGTAAAGGCGGTTCAGTCTGCTGTAGCAAAAGAAAGAGCCCAAGCCCAAGGCAAAAGAATAACTGTTTTTACAGCAGAATCAGCCTTTGAGGCGTTATTCAGCCCAGTTAATCTAAAAAGGGTGGCACTAGATCCAAAATGGATACAGTGGGAAAATTCTCTTGCTGCAGAAGACATGACATACTATTTTGACCCGAACATGAAAAAACTGAATGATTTGAAATATGAAGAAGAATATCCTCTGCCAATCGAAATTCTGCCTCTCCAACAGTATATGGACAGATTTGTACAACATTACGATGTGGATAATAAATCCTACAATGCAGCATGCGCTGTTGTTAAAGGTCGCCGGTGCTGTGGTAAATTCAGACCAAAAATAACAAAAACTGAATCACTGAGAAACTGTTCGGCTCAGCGAGCTAAAATCAGATCTTTAAAGATGGCGCTTGAAAATGCCGATCGTGAATTCCCGACACTAATAGTGTGCGATTCGCATTTCTGCGTAAAATCTTACAATATTGACTTGCAGAACTGGGTTCAAAATGATTACAAAGATGACACAGGTGCCACAATCAAGCATAAAATTATTTGGGAACAAGTAGCTCTTTTACAGAAAGAACTACAAAAAACTCACGTGATACACACAGCGAGTCATCAACGTGATGGCGTTCACGTTGAAGGGAATTCATTGGCTAATACAGCCACAGCAGAAGCAACTCAACGGGCTTCCGTAGCCACAAAAAAGCGTTCAGAAAAATACATAGACTGGGAAACCATGCTGGCGGTAAAAACGTCTTCAAAAGGCGACTGTGCAGCACTACCCGTGAACTATCCACTCAATTATACATACGTAATTGACGCAAACTCCGTTCCTTTTGCTCGAAGTCCTGGAGTGGGGGATAGAGTAATTCTAAACACGAACACGAGAGTCTTATTAATAGTAGACGCACACATGGGTGAAGGTCCAAGGCACAAACAGATCAAGGAATCTCAGACAGAATTACAATCAGAATACTGGTGGCCGGGGATGAGCCTGGAACATTATTGAAAAGAGCTGTCCAAACTGCAACAGAGATCGCAGTAGCGAGCCAACTGGAGTATTGCCATGGCCATTTCTGTAGTTAGCATAAGGCTATCTATACATAAATTCCAGCGTCCCATTAATTTCTTTTAAGACTAGATTCCTTTAAAAATGCAGACACTAGCGCTCGGCTGACGCCAGAACTGTTATAAAAGATTTGCGAGTCTTTATCGGCACATACGCAATTGGCATGCTACATTCTGACCAGTGTCCTGCTTTTAGCTCTCGAGCTTATGAGGAGGCCATGACCAGCATGGGCATTGCGTTGCAGTACTCTTGTCCCTTCCATCCTGAGGGAAATGGGATTGTGGAAAGAAAAAACCGAGACATAAAGCAATCTATAATGGCAAAGGTATTAGGTTCGGGTGATGGGTGGGTCCAACATTTAACAAGTGTCCAACGTAGTCTTAACAATCTCCCAAGAAATTCTCTAAAAGGTTTCAGCCCGTACGAACTATTGTTCGGAACTAGAATGTATATTCAGGATTTAGATGATAAGAAAAAATGCTTTGACATCAAAGATCGTCTGGCTATTTTACAGGACTTAAATGAAACAAGAAAAGCCCTGAGCAACATAAAGTTAAAACAACAGCCAACAACCACTGAAGATACACCACCTGTCCCAGCAAGACCTGTCTGGATTCCAAAGATTGGGGATCTGGTCAGAGAGAAGATTGCGGTGAAAAAGGAATTTGGGCCTTCTTACAGAAAAGCAGTACCTGTCTTATCTGTCAGCGGAACAAGATCAGTTGTACTACCGCCCCTTGCTGGTAAAAAGGAGAACCGAGTTGTATCCATCGACCTGGTAAAACCATAATCATGTGGCCAATAATAAGTAGTAGGCCCAGTGGAATCCCAAGAATTAGCAGGACTCCAAAACTTGCTACAATCCAAGAGGTTCAAACTGAGAGACTAATCACATTTGATAAACCTGCAGTGAATAAAAAAGGACTATGCAACAATGCCATGGAACTTGTGCCTCTTGAAACCCAAATTGAAACAGTTCGTCAGGAAACACCAGTCTACAACGATGTAGCCTCAGACTATGCTAATGAAAGTAAAATTGAAAAAGCAATTCCAACAATTGACAGAACTGCATCTGGCTACTTCATCAATTTTGATAACTTTTCTGAAGATCCAAGCGAACCTGAAGAAAAGCCAACAACAAAAACTTTTAAAGACAAAGCAACAGAACTCTTTCATCAACTCAAAGAAACCTATCTGATTTCTCCATGGATTGAATTTTGGATTGTGTTAGGTGTACTTTTCCTCCTGCTTTGGCTCGTCATGGTACTTTGTTTGGGAAAATTCATTGAGGGAAAATTCAGTACAATGGACACAGCAAGTCAGAACATTAACTTGGTCCTAAAGCCACACAAGTCATCTCACATCGAGTAAAGAGAACTTTCATCAGTGAATGTCACAGCCATTCCTATACCCGGCGGGGTAGTTTGGGACAAAACAGATTACGAAATCTATGGCCCAGTCAAACTCTTGAAATATCCTCATCAATTCAAGGTTTCATTAAGTGACTTTGTAAAACCAAGTACGTTCTCTGATGATTGGGACTTTAAAAGCATAAATAATATGATGTCAGATCTAGTAATGTCAGCAAAATTTACAGAACATGATTATTTACAGGGTTCATCAAACTATGAACAGATTTACTGTTATAACCACTATGCACATCACTATTTGCATAAATCTGCTCAACCTAGAAATGTTTTTAAATATAATCAATGGGAACATTGTGCAACTCCACCTAAAATCAGTTCGAAAACATTCTATGAGAAATTCCCATACTTCTCAGGGTTTAACACAAGTGATGCAGAAACATTTTATTATAAACTGTTAGATAAAAAAGGGGTAACAACCATGTTGACAAATACTAAATTGATTTATTCGGAAACATTTTATGAAAAAATGATCACATTTGGTTTTGATTTCTGGGAAAACAACATTGAAACAAAAACCATCTGGGGTACAAAAGAATGGCAGGTCCAAGGTTTAGAAGCATTATTTCGCGCCTGCATGATCCCAGAACAGATAATGTTCTTGAATGACACCATTCAACAGACTACTTGTCTTGGCCTAGCCAAGATTAAAGACTTAAACAAACCATCTATTCCAAAGCCAATACTTGATAATACAACCACAGATATTGAGATAGACGTATACCAAATTTTACATCAAAATAGAACACATCCTGATTGGAAAAAATGGTTAATCTGGCCAACAGACACAAATAACTGTCAAGATAGATTCCTGAACAAAATAAAGGGGTTAAAAATGACCAGACCAGACCCTAGATACTCCCAGAGACAACATCCAGGGATAGTAACAACATACAGTGTAGGGAAACTATGCCTTGAACGGCTACAGACATCCACACTGGCAGAAATTAAGCAACACTTGACTTTACTCAAAGACGGTGCTGACTTGCGCGATTTCATAATGGGACCACGCAAACAGCGTCAAAAACGTTTCATAGCAGCCAGTATATACGCTGCGTACAAGGAAGCTTGGAAAGTAACTCAAATTGAGACAGTGGAGAAAATACGAGAAATTGATCTTATTAATTTGGAAAAATCGCTTTCTGTTATGGACAATGGGTTAATGACTCTGTCCTCCAGAATATATTCACTGGACAGTATTGTATCATCTGCTATCGATATAATAGATCAGGACTTGCTAATGTTACAACATGGTCAGTCCCAATTACGTTCTATTGTACAGCTAGGCTGGACGTTGCAAAACCTGCGCTCAGGCTATGTGCCATGGCGTTTAATCAACACAACGTCATTGTTCTCTATCTTTAACCTTACTGATAAACAAATCAGTTTGGCACAAAAAGGAGCAGGCTATACGATTTTGAGCATTGAAAAACTTGAGAGATTACTATTGACAATGTCAGAAAGACCTGTCATTGAATGGATAATACACGGAATAATCACAATTCCGATAACAACTTTCCAATTTAAAAATTGCCAAGAGTATATACCAGCAGGCCAGTATGAAAGGTTGGGTAAAGGGTACATTAAGTTATCATGGAAATTACCTTATATACACACATGTTATAGTGACAAAAACCAGAATGTATTTCTTAGTGGTAATAATTGTAAACAATCACTAAGCAGTATACTTCTATGCCAAGGTATTAATTTGCATGGGGCCTGTGAGGGGACTTCAAATAACCTTTCATGCCACCAGCACGGCACACCTGCAACACAGATAGAGCCATTCTTTAGACAACTTTCTAACTGGAGTAACGTTCTAATAACGGACTACAGCTGTTGTGGCATGGTGCCAGGGAAAGCATATGTCGTAAGCGTTAGTTTCATGGTCACTTGCTGTATGCAAGTATTGTATCCAAACGGCCCTCCTGATAAAGAGGCGACGATTTGGCCTTCCTTGAATATCTCTTCTATATGAATTGATACTTTAAGCAGAATGAAGTCTGTTCTTTTACAGACAACCGTGCCTTTAACGTCATCAAAAGAAATGCATGATCTTCAAGTTGCAAGGACAACAGCAGAGATACATACACTTTTAGCAACTAATTGCCCCGTGCATTTCGTAGAAATGCTAAGCCAAATCCTAAATATGTCTGATGCCAGTGGTATCGCACATGTATTTAAGACAATTTTTTCGGGACTGTTAACACCCTTCAAAGCAGTCCTGGGCATCTTTCCCAATTTTGTCCATTCTGTCTTTGGCGGCCTACCACAACTTTTGGGACTTGTAGCAGGAATTTTATTTTTGACTCTTCTGCTCCGATATGGCAAGCCAACCCGCAGACAAGACTCCAGCAACTATGGAAGAAACGACCCTAGCTATACGCTATCGGGACCGCATAACTAAAGTCCTTGGATTAGCCCGGCTAAGAGATCTGAATATGACCTGGTTTCTTTCATTCAGACCTATATGGCAGAACTGCATCTTACCTGTGCTTCGATGTATGCTATGCGGAGAAGAATGCGTGTTGGACACCTGTCTTACACTACAATCAGCAGTACCAATGGATATCGATACTTTGCTAAGTCCAGTAACGGCTCATGCATCGTGTTGTCCCCAGCGGTTACCAATCCTGATGACGGTATTCGTTGAAACTTCACCACTACGATTAGGTGGTGGCAGTGAAGTACGAGATGAGAGCAACATCACCCAGGTACGACCTTCTGTGAGCATTGCTGATCCTGACATCGATGATAGCAATCATTCTCACGACTGCCCCGTTACAGCATTTTCAACCATGGTCGAACTTTCACCTGAAGCTGTAGACTGTTTTTTTGCACATCTGTCTGAAGTAATGTTCTCCCCTGAACAGAAAGAATAACTTTTGAAGCAAACCGGCACACAGCGTTCCCTTGAACTCTGAATTCGGCCTTCGGCTTTGATAAACAAAAGCTACTGAAAACATTTGGAACTATTTTCTCCCCTGAAAGCGAATTTTTTTTTTTTCAAAATTCCAAAATATTTACCCTTTTTTTTTGGCACATGTACTCTGCTTAAAGTAGAACTATTCTTAAAGAACAGAGCTTCTATTTTTAGTAGATCTAGAGACAAAATATTACCTCAGCCTCTAGCACAAGCGCAAGCAATTGCATTTATATGTGATGAAATAGTCTCGACCTTCTTTTCTGTATTGAGACATTTCATGTGTAATTTTCGCAAATCGTTCAGCTAAATATATATGCATCCTTTTTTTTACCGAATGATTACACTGCTTAAAAAACGTGCAGTACCAATAATCTTTCGTGTATTTTGCATACACCATTTCAAATGCAAAAATGTGTTTTGGGGTGGGTTGGAATACACAAGCACTTTTACATGTTTACTATTGCTTAGTTTTTAGTAATGATGGACATTAGATCGTGGAGTGGATATTGTGTTTTTATCTAGGAACCTGAATCAATATTACCATTTTATGCCCTTGTACGGCTATAATCAATAATATCCCTATAATGGCATAAGAATCAGATCCATATTTCAGTAAATCGCCCTTGCAGTCCAAGGCACGGCAAAAGCTACTTCCTTAGATTCCTAGAAAGCACAACGAGTTCTTTCAAGCAACCTGGAAATCCCCACTTGCTTTGTTTTGATTTGTAATAGAACTCCTGCGAGCACTGTAAGAACGGTCAGTTCTTAGTGACATCTTTATTGACATCTTATGTCCAAACCTTACGTCAAACCCCGCAACTTTCAGGTATAAATATACCAACGTTGCCTTAAGCAAACACACGGTGGTGGTTTTGGAGCAGAGCAGCTATCTACTTTCCGAGAGCCCAGCTGATGCGAAAAGCCCACGGACGCTGCCCCTGCTCTTTGACGCGCTGAGAAAGACGCTGTCTTTTCTCCTGCCGAGAAAATCCAGCTCCGGCGTTTCCAGCCTACCCTTGCGGGTGACTGGGATATCGAGTCCTGAGAGAGAGATACCAGACCTCCTACATTCTATTCCCAATGTACAGTGCTGACTAAACCCTTAGAGAGAATTCTTGAATCAGATTCTTGGCAAAACCAACTTAACTTAAACTGCTACTTACTTACTCCTTCCCACATATTAGGCTTAGGTCAGGTACACCGGGGTACGGGGTAGGCGTATTTTAGAAGCACCAGTTGAACACGTTAGCCAATGTATATATGTATGTATATATTTTATCCATTTTAAAGTGTCTTATGGCTAAGAAACCATATCAATGCTTTTACAGTATTATTTCATAATACTCCTTTTACTGTACGTACTTTAATTTATATTAAGTATTGCAATTGTGGCAATTCATTTCTCTTGCATGAGAAGGAAGACTGCTCAATAAATAATTCCTTTTATTGAAAACGCCCGTCTCTCTATTCTCTGCACTCTGGTGAAACTAAGAACGCACTTCTGACTGAGTGAAATAGCTGTCTATTGTTTTCACACGACTCTAGAGATTTACTCTTATTCTGGGGGAGCAAAGTTGTCATGTTTATGCGGTTGTCGGAAGCTGAATCCCTTCTTGTCTGAGCCAGGGAAGCTGATCTCTCCCTATTCATTCAAGAAAGTTTCCAGTGACCTCTGAGCTAGCTGGCGCAAACCTAAATTAAGTCTAACATAGTCAGTAGAGACCTAGAAGACCTCAGTCCTACGTCTACACTGCTGTTTATGTTATTCCAATGCGCAGAGCCTATTGGGAAAATAGGAACTACACTACAGCATATCCTGAGTATGTGGTGCCTATGACCATGCCCCTCCAGCGCTTACTAAGCGACGCATGTGAATGAAGCTTACGTGAATTATCAGGACAGAACTCACAGTCAGTCCTTGAATCTTGTGGCCTAAGCTATTGCAGTGGTGGATGCACTAAGTCGCAGTTTCCATTCCTCTCTGACATTGTGTCTGTCGCCCAGGGTGTTACGCTTGATTTTTCGGACGCTCTGGACTCCCAAGATGGACTTGTTAGTCTCCGGGGCCACTGCTCTCCTGCCCAACTTTTGTTCTCATATTTCAGAGCAGTGCGTGGGGTGTGGAAGCCTTGTCCCTCATGTGGCTTCCTTGGTTGCTATGCCTTACCTTCCTTTCCCCTTATCCCTGCATTCATGTTGAAAGTCCAGAGGATGGGGTTCAGGCTGTGGCTGTCTTGCCTCACTAGCCATCTAGGTCTTGGTTCCTGTTGGTGTTGAGTCTGGCTATCCTTGGATCTTGCTGCGGTGTCTATCTCCTTTGAGGTCGTACACTCCTCACCTGCTGGTCCCTATCACCTTAGCGGTCTGGAGGTTGAGCGGCAGTCGCTAGGTGGGTGGGGCTTGCCTGACTATGTTATTTCTGTGGTCCAAGGTTCTCGTCAGTTGTCCACTTGCCCTCTTATTCTAAGCATTGGTCTGCTTTTGACCGATGGTGTTCACTCCATTCTCTGTCCTCTTCTTCTTGCTCTATCTCTGAAATTCTTCAGTTCTTTTTGGGTGGGTTCAGTGAAGGTGTTGCTCTCTCTCCTTTGAAGGAGCAGTGGGTGGATATCCGGGCTTTCAGGGATCCAACTTCTTTGTCCTCTGCGGATGCCCTGTTGGTGTACCAGCTTTTCTGCAGCTTTTCTCTCTCCTCCCCACTGTCTGATCTTTGGTACCTGCCTGGGATCTTTCTCTGGTCCTTCGTGCTCTTCAGTCCTCTCCTTTTGAGCCTTTGTTGATGGTGGATGTGAAATTCCTGTCTTTTAAAGTGGCTTTTTTGATGGCCATCACTTTCGCTCGGAGGTTGGGGACACTTTCTGCTTTGCGTTGTTCTACTCCATTTCTGAGGTTTAGGGAGGATGCAGTGGTGTTGCGCTTGGTTCCTGGTTTTCGTCCTCAGACTCCTTCTAGGTTTCATATGTCTCAAAAAGGCAATGTGTAAAGTATTTGTGTGACACTTCAAACAGTATTAAAGTGAAAAAGCTCACATAAAAAAGGTTCTCATACCAAGTTCGAAAAAGAAAGTTATTTTTAATAAATAAAACCAGACCAAAAAAGACAAAAATCCAATGGGTAGAGGCACAGATATGCAATTTTAAAGATTGAGTAAAAAAAAGTGCCAAAAAGCCCAAAGGGCAAACTGTGGATATCTGGTCACGCGGGACCGGGACAAAGTCAGTAAGTCACAAGGTCAGGCCGACCACACAGGAGCGTGGTCCGGCTACAGGGACCCAATTAGGCCCACTGAACAAAGTACCTTAAACCCTGGTTTGCGGAGCGTTGTGAGGGTCCATCGTGCAGCCAAAGTAATGGGTTGATTCCGAGACGTGGTGAGGCTGAGGTGCAAGGCCTTGTGCCGTCGTTGTAGATCCTGTTGATGAGGGCTTGTGATGCGGGTCTTTGCGATGCAACTGATCCATGCAGCAAAGGTGATACATGAGTTCTGCCAGGAGTTGCACTGTGCCGCAGAGGAGATGAGTCACTGGAGCCACAAAGGCTGACAGAGCACCTTAGGCAGGGTTCAAGGTTGTAGGAGACTTCTGTCACTGGAGCTCTAGTCATGAGGCCAGACAACTAGCCCTTAGAGTCACTTTGGGATCCTGGGTTCCCTAGATGTGGGTCCACTCCTTCTTACGCAGGCAAAAGCCAGCAGGCAACAGGTCAGTATGGCAAGGCAGCAGTTCCTTCTGAGCAGAAGTCCAGCAGAGTGGCAGTCCTTTCAGCAGCACAGCAGTCCTTCTTCCTGGGAGAGTATCTACTGGCCCAGAACTGTACTGAAGAGTTGGTGTCTGAGGTCCAGTATTTATACCCACTTGTGCCTTTGAAGTGGGGAGAAGCTTCTAGAGCCATACCTTTGAAGTGCACAGGTGCCCTGCCCTGCCTTCCTTGCCCTGGCTCTAGACTAACTACAGGGAGTATGCAGCCCTTTGTATAGAGGCAAGACACAGCCTATTCAAGTGTAAGTGGGGCTGTGCCCAGCTCCTCCCTCCCATCCTGCCAGTGACGGCCCATCCAGGCACACCTAAGCTCCCAATTGTGTGTGGCTATATAGGAGGAATATACAAAGTCCAACTGTCAATCACACCTGATCATGTGACCCAAAGACAGGCGGCAGGCTGCAGGCACTAACGAACTTAAGGCAGGAAACTGTCAACTCTCTACAAGTGGCATTTTCAGAATTGTAATTTATCATTTGACTTCACCATAAGTTAGGATTTTCAGTACAATTCCTTAAAGACACCAAACATGAACTCATTACCAGCTCCTATTTGAAATGACAGCTTATTAAATGTAATACGTCAATTCCACTGCTATTCTATGGGAAGGGTAGGCATTGCAGTAATGACAAAGAAATGTAAGTGTTTTTTACTACCAGGAAAGGAAAAATTAAAAGTGCATGTCCAACATTCTAAATACACTCCATGCTCCCCTCTGGACTGTTCTGGGCCTACCCTACAGGTGACTCATTTGTATTCAGAAGGAAGGTTTGGGTCTAACAAAGGTTTATTTTTCCAGGTCAAAATGGCAGTTTAAAACTGCACACACAGGCTGCAACGGTAGGCTTTTGACATGTTAAAAGTGCTACTTAAGTGGTTGGCACAATCAGTGCTGCAGGTCCACTAATATCTTTTATTTTACAGGCCCTGGGCATGGGCAGTGCCAACTTTCTAGGGACTTCTAAGTAAATTAGATATGCCAATTGGATATAATCCAATGTTACCAAGTTTTAAGGAGAGAGCTCAAGTACTTTAGCACTGGTTAACAGTGGTAAAGAGCGTAGAGTCCAAAGGCGAGCAAAAATGAAGTCAGCAAAACAGGTTGTCTGGAGGCAAAAAGTTAAGGGATAAACAACGCCAAGGATGTCAGACCCAAAACACCTTACACTGTCAATAAGAGAACCTGAACAATAGGCCTCACAATGCCCACCACCCATCCAGCCACAAAGTCCTCAGGTTGCAAGCCCAAAGACTATGAAGCAGAGCCTGCAGCAGCAAATGATGGACAGAATGCTGAATAAATCAAACATTCACCCCCCAGTCAAGAGATCTTGGTTAAATCCATCGTTTGTTTGCTCACTACACCCCCCAGTTTGGACCCAGCATATGCAAATCAGTCTTGACCCTGCTCTTCATGGGAACAGTCCAGCCCAAACTGCCAAACCGGGTCCTCCCTGGACCAGAAACAAGCATCCTGATACCGGTTTCAGGGTATCACCCCTCAGCCAAGCTAGCTTGAATCCAGTGGCACAACAAGCAAGTGACCTACATCTGGGGATACCCCTCCCACTTAGGGCAAAAAGTGCTACAGCAACAAATGATGGATGAAATGCTGAAAAAATCAAACATTCACCCCCCAGTCAAGCGTTCTGGGCTAAGTCTGTCGTTCTTTCGCTTACAATGCCACCCCTGTTTGGACCCAGCCATATGAAATTTCAGTCTTGACCCAGGTCCTAATGGGAACAATCCAGCCTGCTGACCTGCCAAGCCAGTTCTTATCAGGATCAGAAACAAGCATCCAAGGGCCGGTTCTGGCGTATCACCCGTCGTCAGCCAAGCTAGCTTGAATCCAGTGGCACAGCAAGCAAGCGACCAACATCTGGGCATACCTAGATTACATACTGGGTGATTATTAGGGCATCAACATGGGCTAATTATACACCATAGTTGAAATCTAGCAATTTGGGGAGAAATTTGGCCACTGTGTCAATAGAGTTGAGGGCTTAATTCAATTCTCTAGGTGGGTAATAGGCTCCCAATTTATCTGACTTGGGGACTTGTAACGATCTCTTTGTGGTCAGGATAGCAACTTCTGTACGTTCAGCTTTCAGCTTAACCAGTGGATGGGGCAGTAAAAGTTTGCTCAAATTGTAGCATCAGGGGGATAGAGAAGTAAACTGTGCAAGTGTCAAGGACTTTAGGAAGCCAGAGCCAAACTTAAACGTAACTGGATCTTGCCTTGGCTACTGCAGGACGGTGATTGTTTGGTTGGAAGAATGGGAGAAGAGGTGGTACCTTCCTGGAAGAAGTTAGGAGATGGGGCAACAGGGGTGTCAAGGACAAAATTATTACGAGGGAACAAAAATCTCTAGCTAAAAGCATTTTTATGGGAGAGTTCACCAGCAGGTAAAGTTGCAAAGTTTATTATTTTGGCAAAACTGTACCGGCAAAAAGTTACTCTTGGCTACCTCTAATATTTATTGTCGGCCATCAACAAGCAATTAATGTGCCTATTTACTTTAAGGGGATCACAAGTGGGGTGACTGGAACCTAGGATCCTGTTAAGTTCATGAATGTGGGTGGCTTGATGGAGAGTTGGTTTTTCAAGTACATCCACCATGATATTCATTGGTAGACTTACAGGAAGTCTATGAAAAGTTCCATATGTACAATACGGTAATTTTTATTTTTAAACATAACACTCTGAGATTTATCCGTTTTTAGAAGACACGCTACATCCTTCCACTTCATTCCCCCTTCTAAGAAGATATACAGGCAGCAGTAAAAACCATATGCATTCATTTAGGACAGCTCCAGGGAAACATAATTAGTGAATTGAAGGGCAATCCTGGTGGTGAAACCCGTAAATCGGCTCCTAAGGGAAGCGCTCTCAGCAGATAAAATTGACAAGATAATCACCCCCATGTAAATTCTATGTGACCAATATGTGCATTTGTATCAACTGTGTTTAGTACATTTACTACTGAGGACTGTTTCCTGTACAAGGCATTGCCTTTTAAAAAGTCGATTTCTTTATCGTCCTAACCTATGATAGTCTCTCATAACACACACTTCCTGGAGCTTCGTTTTATATCAGAACACTTTCTCAAGCCCTAACTAATAAAGTCATTTTTTTGGTCTCAATTGTTATCATACGCATGGGATTATAATTTTACTAAGCATCTACAACTGGAACACATGCCTCTGGCTGTGGCGTGTCTCTCTTGTAACCATTCTTTTTCTTTTCTCATTTCTTGCATGGGACGTTGTTGTTTTTTCAGTTTCAGGAAGTCTCTTGATGCCCTTCAGTTGATTTTGTTTTGCTTGTTATCGGCACAACTTATATTTTTTCCTGTTATGAAAAAAAAAGATTTTCCCAGGCAGATTAAAGCTGTTTTTTTCAGCATGAACAGTAGTTATACCTTTCTCATGGAGATTTGTTTATTTTCTGTCTTGTTCTAAGAAATAATAAAATATCCATTGTTGTCACAAAATACATCCACTCATGTAAACCACTGAAGTGCAGATTTTCAGCTGTTTGCAAAGGTGCCTGTCTTATCACTTGAATTCATTTTTAGAGTACTGTGCTATATTTCTCCTCTCGAGTCCTTGTGTTTTTAAGGGTCCGAAGACACTGAGGTAAAATAACTAACCACATACCAACCAATAAGTTCAAATAGCTGCTGATCTGTAAATTGCTTTTTTTAAACTTCTTTTTATTAAACAAAACAAGCTTCAAGTATACGCATTTTACAGTGTACATATAAAAAAGCATTTATCAGACATGACTATTCTCAGGCATTGTAACACATTATCTATATTGAAATTGTGTGTGGAGCCCATCAACACCCATTGGAGTACCTCTCTTAACCCACCCGTGGAAACTAGTTAGTACTGCACACAAGTCTCATCACAGACCCCTGTATAATGTCGACGGCCCCATATTTTCTCCTACTTGCTTTAATACACCACCTGCTCTGCGCTATGGCACCAGTCCATATCACAGAGCCATGCAGCCACTGTCGGAGGTTCTGGCGCCCACATACTTGTGCAATGTTCCTGTTAGCAACCCCCCCTGAAGTGCTACTTTTTTTGGCACTTGTGTTGGTATTCGAGAGAACAATTCCCAAAATGCCCACATTGGCATAGTCTTTGGAAGGCCAAGACCACTACCCCAAGGACTGGTACTAAAGTGATGAATGTTCCAGAATTCCACAAATTTCAAATAATCTATCCCTCCTTCTAGGGGAGGAATAAACATCAGATTTGTACATTGTAGAGTTAGTAGCTTCGTGTCTTAAAATCGTTTTTATAAGCATGTTTTGCTCAAATATCCTATGCAAATTATATTTCTATGTCCTCTGTTATTTTGATCAAATATCTTATCATATTTTTTCGACATCCTCTGAATGTCTTTTCACTTAAATGTATGTTTGTGCTAAACATTAACAATTATGTATTTATAAGCTTATATATATATATATGTGTGTGTATGGTTTCTCTGATATAGAATTACATAACCAACTACCTTGTACTCTATGGAAACGTCCACACCCCCAAACTATTACCGGTCCACTAACCTTGCTAATTAATGGGTGAATACCCCTTCCTGCCGTCATATAGCTAAGAACCCATGTCAAATTCACATCCTTTCAAATACACATAATTTACAAGCACCCTATTTCAACCTGTTTACTATTGTAGTATTTATTTTTCTTATATTGAATTGCTTTAAAAAATATATATATTCACTTTTAAATGGTAAACGACTGGTACTACCGATTTATAAATCGCCTTCAAATATTTAAAAACATGTTCTTCACTGATAAACATAAATTCTAAATTTTGAAACTTTGTTGTAAATTAAAAGCAAAATATGTTAAGCTAAATTTAGTTTTTCTTGAAACATAATGCAATGGTAACTATGTACCAATATGTTATGGGAAAACAAGGTTATTGTAAAATGTGTTTATGAAAAGAACTTAAAAAGAAAATGTAATCACTAAGATAGCTGCAACATGAGCAGCAAGATTCTGTTTGTGGAAAGCAATGTACATGCACCATCATACAGGTGGCGTGGCTGCTCTGGTGATGTAGGGCGATACAATGGTAACACATCCCTTTTTAGATGATTATTTAATGGGGTTTTAACATTGAAAAATCAAATGGTCAGTGAAAAATAATACAGAGGACACTCAGAAGCACGGTCCAATTTTCTTTTGATTCTCATTGGCCTGTCATATCCAGGATCACCTGAATTATGCATCAAAGGAGGACTCATTTTTGTGACATTACTGATTGCATTATAAAGACAAATGAGTTGCCATATTGTATCATCAACTGGAATTTTTGCGGCACAGTGTGTGACATTGTTATCGAGCTGGCTTGTAACTTATTAAACATAAGACCCAATGTCTTTGAAATTTCAGTCAATTAATTTGCAGACACTAGACATATTGTTACTTACCAACACATAGAGATTTTGTCTTGCATGGAAGCGCAGGACCGGTATTTTATTAGGGCCACCCTTTTCTACTTTTAAAATAAAATACATGTATTAATTGAAAACATATACATTGTTGCACTTGGGAGGAATCACACTTCCACTAATTGTAAAAAATTAAGGAGGTGCCTCATTTATTCTGAGCATCCCAGTTAAATTGTAAAACCAATTTCCGTTCACTTGGTATATGATTTAATGGTTGTTCTCAACATAAGGTTTATAGGACCACCACTTTCAAAATGAAACAGATCTCAGAGTCCACTGAATGTGCTCATAGAGGTGCCCATAATGTGAATAACAATCTATTCAACGAAGTTGCCCCGTGGAGTACAAACATAGTGGAACAAACTGAGCCAAATACAAAGCTGGAAGAACATTTTACAAACATCAAAAGGTGCTTAATCATGATTAAAATTAAACGATGTTGCTTTTGGGACAGTGCCACTGATGTTATTTGAATTGTGAGATGGAATAAAAGAGTGTGCATGCCTTTAGTCCTGCAATTTAATGTTGTTTTATTTTTATTGGATGTATATATCACGTTTGTTAAAGCACATAACTAAAATAGCAACAGTGCAAACATAGTAATAAAATGAAAAACATAATGCATGCATTGGAGCACTGTGCATAGACAAGAGAACAGAGATATGATAAAAGGTCATTTACAATAAAGCAGGTAATGGGCAGGACCTTATCATGAAGCATTGTAATATTCATCAAATATATGAGACTTTAGTTTCCTCCTGAATTGCAGGAGGGTCAGACTAGTGAGCAGTGGAAGAGCGAGGAGGCCTGAAAATGAATTCATTGTGAGAATGTGTCCACACTTCTACAGAGGCTTTCAGATATAAGGACCTAACACTAGTTTGATATCAGACATATACAAAACCGGTGAAGAATTGTCAGACTCCTTCCACTGGGCACATTTGCCTCTGATCTGCAATTTCTGGATACTGGACTGCAAGTTTTTTTCCTCACAAACAGAAACAAAGACTATGGTTTTGAATTCATATAGTTTCAGGAATGTCTAGAAAACGTTTAGAAAAAATACTAATGAAATATTGACACAAGGCCTATGATGACATTTCAGAATATGGGCACAGAGGAGCTGTACGTGGCGGTGATGTGAAAGCACATTTATGAAGTGACAAGCTTGAGAAGGGAATACTGGCATGTGATCTTTTCTGTAGCATAAGGGAATGCGGGTACATCTTTCCCCTGATGAGAATAATTTCACAATTAGCATAATTTAATTAACTCCCTTTCTCTTGAGGTTACAGAGCTTTCCCTGTGATGTATAATTACTCAAGGAAGACTGCTTTGCTTCATGGCTCTTCAGTTCCTGCATGTTTCTCCTGCAGTGAGAGGTGGATATATATCTTGTCTGGTGCTGCTTCCCACACTGCATCCGATGCAAAGCAAAAACAAAATTCTGCAGTTGTTTCTACTGTAGATAATGGACCTATTTTGATAGCAGAATACAGTAAAATGCAGACCCCTCCACCCTCTCATTTAGCAACCAGCACATTTGAGTCCGATTTTATTGCTCCTCCCTTTCCAAGAATGAAGGCAACCCACCAGAGAGGGTACAAGAAACGTTACCGTTCTTACCCAACTCCCTGGTTTGTTCTTTGCCTGAAGCAGTAATGAAAATGCTAATTTTCATTGGTGAAAGGCCTTCTGATGATTGTCTTCAAGATGTAACGCAAGCATAGATATTCTTCCCTAAATGCAGGGCCTAGTGTGAGGATGGTGCTTGACTGAACAATTGCCAGGGTGGTACTGATTGCCCAGGTTAGAGCCATGCGAGGTGCACTGCAAGACCAAAAGCAGAAAATAAAATAGAGGCATGCATTTCAATTGGGATTCCTTGTACAAACAGACGTGAAACTTATAATTAAGTACTAAATTGTAAAAAAAAAAAGTTCCCCTAGCTCTGGCACACAAGGCATCTGGACACCATTCAGTTGAAGGATACGATGACAGGTGTGGAAGCATTGATGAGTGGACAGAGGAGTGATGTCATCTCCATCCACACCCTGAGACTGTGAGAAAGGACAACAATGGGATCACCAATCCCTGAAGGACATACATACATCAAGAGATGTTGTACATGCTTTTGAGCTGAGTCGAGGAATGCACACAACTGGAGACCATATTTCTGAAGGAAATGTCCATGTCCCCCCTAAACCTGGTCTATCTATTCACAACTTGGTTTAGGATGCCATACAAGTAGAGTGACGAGAGCCAGGAAAGACTCATCCCACAGTTTCCTATCAATATGCACCATATCCAGAGGATTCATGAAGGGCTCTCCTCAGAGACTAAGGGGATTACCCGTCTTCCATGCTTACTGGAACAGAGCTGTAGCATCTCTGGATGAATGACTGATTGGTACAGTTGCAAAAGGAAAGATGCATCCCTGAAGCACACCAATGGTTAAATGTAGTCCATTTATTCTTGCCAATGCTATCTAAGGAGCTTAAAGGGGCACTAGCAGACAATGAAAGCACACAGACCTGCAATTGATGATGAAGTATCAAACACTGCCTGTGTAGCACTGGAAACCAGCTCTATGGATGATGGCAGGTGGTAGATTATTTTTGTATCTGTGAGTCAGTCTTGGTCAAACGTTCTCACCGCTAAGCTAGGCAACAATCTTTTGGGTACCCATTGGGTACCCATCTTGGAGCTATGGTACCACAGGCAGAGGAGGACAGGGAGGTGGCATTGTCACATATCTTATCTTAGGTGCAATTTGTAAAGCGCACTGACGCCGAGGCTTCCTGGCGCTGAAAGACAGTGTGAGTGAGGAGGAAGCGTGAGTACATATGTGGGCATTGTCTCATATGTGTAACAAGGACCAATGCACATCTTGACTACTGCACATGCTGCAATAGTTAGAAATAAACAGAGGTAGAATGAGGGTCTGGATCACCACCCTAGGAACAACTTATACATTTGCTCCAAATAGACCTGCTCCTAACACATGGTTACTAGCACCAACGTTAATCCTGCTTTACTCATCCATTGGAAGGTTGGATTGTGAATCAAGAAGTTTTCGGCTGTGTAATCCAGATGGCTTTGAGAAAGTGAGCGAAATAAATGGAGGGCAAATAATGCACTATAAAGGTTTGACCCTTCCAGTGCTGTCAGAGTTTCTAGAAAGTCCTCTTTCAGGGCATGGGCATTTCTGAACAGGATCTGTGGTATGCAGTTAAAATAGGTCATCGTTCTGCTTCATCAACATAATTGTGGAGAACAATACTCTCTCATACTTTTCAAACCTACAAATAATATTTCATGTTTACGACATGAAGACAGTCAACTGATTTATGCAGTCTCTATCGTGCTAGGATGGAATCTATTGAGTCAATTATCCGATTACTATCTACAGATGGAATTCCTGTCTTTAGGTTGTGTTCTGGATATCAGCTTTAATTTGTCAGACCTGGCTTATCAGTATCATATTTTCTTTTAAGATTCGTCTCAGATCCAGGCTTTCTTACAGAGGCCCTGGCACGTATGTGTCAGGGTTTGACCAGCTTAAATCCCTTGTTTCCCTTTAGCTGCTGTACTGGTGAACAGAATGATAGGTTTCAACAGACACAGCAACTAGGCGCGAAACAGGGATGAGGAGTAAGAGACAAATCCAGGACTGGAGCTCACTCCAACCCGAAGACCAACCCACCCAACCCTCTGCCGTACCTTCACCCTCCTTGAACATCCTCAATGCCCAATCTCCACTGAGGACACCATCCGCCTGATGAACTCCATCCACTCAGGATCCCCCACAGACCCATGCCCTCACCACATCTTCCAACAAATCAGATTCCATCATAGCACCACACCTCCAAGACGTCATCAACTGCTCCCTCAACTCCACCACCTTCCCGGAAAGCTGGAAACACGCCGAACTCAGCGCCCTTCTGAAAAAACCCACAGCTGACCCCACCGAACTCAAAAACTACCGCCCCATCTCGCTCCTTCCATTCCCGGCAAAAGTCATCGAGAAAGCTGTCAACAACCAGCTCGCCGCCTTCCTCGAAACCAACAAATCCCTCGACTCCTCACAGTCCGGCTTCCGAGCCAAACACAGCACTGAGACCGCACTCATCGCAGCAACAGATGACATTCGAACTCTACTGGACAATGGAGACACAGTCGCCCTCATCCTCCTCGACCTCTCTGCAGCCTTCGACACAGTCTGTCGTAGCACCCTGTTACAACGCCTCAGAAACATCGGAATCCAAGGAAAAGCACTGGAATGGATCACCTCGTTCCTTGCCGGAAGAACACAGAGAGTCCGTCTCCCACCATTCAAGTCAGAGGCCACTGAAGTCATTTGCGGCGTGCCACAAGGATCCTCACTCAGTCCCACCCTCTTCAACGTATACATGAGCCCCCTCACGGCCATCGCATGCCAACACAACCTCAACATCATCTCCTACGCTGATGACACTCAACTTATCCTCTCACTCACCAAAGACTCTAACACCGCCAAAACCAACCTACATGAAGGAATGAAAGAAGTAGCCGAGTGGATGAAGCACAGCCGTCTGAAAATGAATTCCGACAAAACAGAAGTCCTTATCTTAGGTACCTCCCCCTCTGCCTGGGACGACTCTTGGTGGCCAGAGTCCCTTGGAAAAGCACCCATCCCGACAGACCACGCACGGAACCTGGGCGTCATTCTAGACTCCTCACTCTCGATGACTAGACAAGTCAACGCAATTTCATCATCTTGCTTCAACATTCTTCGCATGCTCAAAAAAACATTTCGCTGAATCCCCACCGAAACTAGAAAAACGGTCACCCACGCACTAGTTACTAGCCGCCTGGACTACGGAAACACCCTATACGCCGGTACCACCACAAAACTTCTGAAAAAACTCCAACGCATCCAGAACGCATCAGCCAGACTCATACTAGACATCCCGCGTAACGACCACATTTCTGGTCACTTGAAAAACCTCCACTGGCTCCCCGTCAATAAGAGGATAACATTCCGCCTCCTAACCCACGCACACAAAGCACTCTACGAACTTGGACCCGAATGCCTCAACACACGACTTTCCTTCTACACCCCCTCCCGCCAGCTACGCTCCTCCAACCAAGCCCTTGCTGCTGTACCTCGCATCAACAAAACCACCATGGGAGGAAGATCCTTCTCCTACCTGGCGGCTAAAACCTGGAACTCACTTCCCATTCACCTTCGCCTCACTCAGAACCACCTAGCATTCAGAAAGCAACTTAAAACCTGGATATTCGACCAGTAACTCCCCACCCTCTTCAAGCGCCTTGAGACCCTCTGGGTATGTAGCGCGCTATATAAATTAATTGAATTGAATTGAATTGAACTCCCTTATATTCTGTCGGTGTCAAAGGACAGCCCCACTCTGCCATGATGGTATGTATCTTGGATATATAGATGACCAGCTGTAAGACTCAGGCAGACTGTACATGAGACCCTAGGACCAGCATATTATTTCTCAGTGGTCTCTTGGAATTACAATGCTTCAATGTTGCTCACAAAGCAGTACAAAAGGGGATGATGGACGGAGCGTTTGAGCAAATCAAACACTCAACCCCAGTTTAATCCATCGCCATTCTTCAGCTCACTCCGCCACCCCAGTTCAGACATGGCCATATGCAAATCAGTCTGACCCTGTGCCTCATGGGAACAGTCCAGCCCGAACTGCCAAGCCATGTCTTCCCTTGACCGAAACAAGCATCCTGGGACCGGTTTCGGGTTCACACCCCTCATCAGCCAAGCTATCTTGAATCTAGTGGCAAAGTGAGCAAGGGACTCACGTCTGAGCATACCCTGCCGATTAGGGCGAACAAAGTGATACAAAAGGGGATGATGGATGGAGCGTTTGAGCAATGTTGCTAACTGTAAGGCTGGCACAGGTAGTTGTGTCTGTACATGTTCAGCGTTTCCAGATGTGTGGTCTTGAACCCTCCAGTTCCTCAAGTCATCACCACAGATGCCAGCAGGATGGAGTAAGATTGGTAGATTGCTTCAAATTCACCCAGGGCTTATGCCCCACAAATGGGGAAGACAGGTTATCAAAGTCATTAGAACTCTGTACGTTGTTTAGAGCGCAGATAGCTTTTGTACTGTACATTCTGTAAGAGTTCTGGTTTTAATTGAAAATATAGTGCTCTAGTGCTACATAAATTTCCATTAATGTTTCTGGAGCAGGGATGATGTTACATTAGCGCTGAGCTCTGTCTCTCCTCAGTGAACAAGACTCTCTTGTTTTCCTTTCCACTGATTTCACTCATTCTCTAATTATTAACACCGGGATCAGGTACAGGAATCTGGGACAACTATATTTTTTTCACATTTATTGTGTGATTTCCTCTGTATCAGATGACAGAAATCTCGCCTCTCCCTCTTGTCTCCTTGTCCTTCTCCCTCTCTCTTTCCCTCAGCCCCAGCAGTGACACACATTGTCAACAGATTCTGAGATTTGTGTATGAAATCTGAAAGGAGGGGTTCAGTCACAGACAGTATGTCTGGAGAAGTAATAATGGGGAGAAAGAGTGGGGGTGCATGCAGTGAAAAATGCTTTTTGTCTCTTAAAGAGTTTTCTATATCCCCCTGTGTTCTCTTCTGCATGGTAGCTGCTTGTCTCTGTGCTTGAAAACCACTTCAATACTCTCCTGTTGAAATGATGTCAGATACTTCTCTGAAGACTAGGGGAGTGCATTTATATGTTTTGTGTGTGTGTATCTGTGTGTGTGATTGCCTGTGAGTTGCTTGTGTGTAGGCTATACAAAAGTCAAACATCTTGGCTTTTTCCATGCATGCATTTCAACATTAAAGGACGAAGAACACATAACTCTGATCACGCCATCTAATTAGCAAAATTAGCAGAAATAAGTGGCAGGATGCAGATGCTATTTCCATCAGTTTTTTTCTTGTGGGAAAGGTAAGAAGAATGATAGGTTATGAGGTTCTCATAACCTCGCACTCAACGTTTGGCCTGATCCATTGGCTGACAGGAAATGTCTCCTCCTGATATGATTATCTGATTGGCTGAAATATGGGGTAGCTAGTTCATAGAAGTATTAACTAATTGAACCACAACAAAAGCAAATGTCACCAAACGCATGGCAGCTTGTTATATTATTATACTTGAGTAACTCTCTTAGCCAATCACCTACCAGCAAATAATGTGCTTTAATTAATGGAAATTTCTTGTTATGTATCTAAACTAAGGTGTATGGTTAAAGGACTGTAGCACAGACGCAAGTCAAGTTAAATAGATATTAGACATGATTCTATGCTTTCTGGGTGTCTTTTTTGACTTTGATATGGCGGCAATTTGCAGCTGAGAATAACCTACTAAATATACTAAAAAAGTGATGGATGGAATGCTTAAATTAATCTCACCTACTGCTCGGGCTGCATCCAAATCCATCGTTATTTTGCACACCATGTCACCCCGCTTTGGTTCCAGATGTATCCAAATCAGTCTTGACCCTGCTCGAATGCTAACAGGCCAGCCTGAACTGCCAAGCTTCGTCCTCCTCGAACTGGAACAACCCAAGACCAGTTTCGCCCTTGTTATGGGCTCATCCGCAGGGTACCGCTTGGTTCCATTTACACAGTGTGCACAGACCGACATCTGGGTATACCCCTCCCACTTAGGGCAACATATCAAAGTATACAAAAGTGTTATAGATGTACTGCTTGAATCAATCTCAGCCAGTGGTATTGGCTAGGGCTGCAGTCCAATCTATGATTATTTTGCACACCACAACACCTCAGTTTGGACCCAGCTATATGCACATCAGTCTTGACCCTGATACAATGGGAAAAGTCCAGATTGAACTGCCAAGCCAGGTCCTCTCCGAACTGGAACACAAGCAGCCCAGAACCGGTTTCACCTTAGTCTTGAGCTCATCACCTGGGCACAGGTTGGTTCCAGTGACAAGGTGTGCACAGGACCCATGTCTGGGCATGCCTGTCCCACTTAGGGTGACACATCAAAGTATACAAAAAAGTGAAGCTGGAATGCTTGAATTAATCTCAGCCACTGGTATACCCTAATCATCAGTCTTCATGTGCAGTGTATCACCCATGATTAAAGTATATGAGCGGTCTGAAGTCTAAGCTAAAGGAAGGCATTCTTTGTAGGAAGCAGATTGTTGATCTCAAGTTTCTTTTCACAAATAAATGTCCCTTTTGCCCTGATTTTGAGGGCTCCTGAAGGAGCCACAGAGAAGTAGAGTACTGACAAAATGCTAAGAGAATATTTGCAAGCATCCCCGCGTCTTTGGTATGTATGACCTTGCAACTAGTTACTGTAACTCTAGTTACTTTACCTTTAACTCATTTTGGACTTGTCGTACAGATCTCTTTTGTGATGGCAGCTCTGTGACAACTAAAGGTCTTTTAACAATGCCCCGAAACCCTTTCACAAATTAGAAAGACCTTTCTGACTCATAAGGGCTTTGGCGATCCTTTTTGGACAGCAAGTAGTATGGGGCGTGAAAGGGACTAGCACTTTAAAGGGTTTTGTTCAAAGTGTGGCTAATGCATCACAAACGCAGAATTATAGTTGGAAAGATCATATTATTGTTGCAATAATGAATGAGCAGAATCTAAATAAAATACACATAGGTAATGAGTCTTCGCTAATTTTAATTAGCATCTTAAATCTGCCACTGAGAGAGGCGCAGTGCGTCATTGCACACCTTTTTAGTCCAGAATCTGTGTCCCAGGGGTGGGGAAATGAGCTCCCTGGATTCCAAGGTGCATCACTGTGCCTCGGAGAGCTGAAGAACTATTTCTACTTTTTCACAGGGTTATTGTGCACAGGTGTCCTGGATTACTGACACAGTGAGGAAAAGAAAGAACTCCGGGAATTTTTACAGTTCACCCTATATTATTGTCCATACTGGAAACTAATGGGCCTAAGCTAGAACACTCTAAATTATAAGGATATCTGATCACAGAGTAACTATCATATTACATAGTATGTGAGCAATATATTATTATTAAATGGTATCATAATCCAACAAAAGGAATGACCATTTGCAGTGAATGTTGTAGGTCTTAGGCCACGTGTGAATGGATGGATTGGGATGTGGCCCAATTAATTACCAGTGGTGAATGTTGGACAAATATGAAAATAATGTGTGAACAAAAGACAACTGTCCCCGCCCCCGTTGTCTTCCCAAACTGGAAACTTTTTCTTAACGCAGATCCACAGATTGCAACTTGTCTAATTGATATTCACGAGACAAGTCTTTTTGCGAAAGTCCCAACCGCGAATTTTCATAGCTGAACATGAAAACATAAAAAAATATGGAACACTTATTTTTAGTACAGGTTACCCTAAAGCAGTTGATGTTATGATTGGATTACTTGTGGTGATTTTTTTTCCTTCCCTTATGAGTCGAATCTCTGATCGGACATTCTCCCAAAAAGTCCTGGACACCTGTAAACTTGATTGAACCCGGCTTCGTAAGCATGTCGGTAAGTCGGATCTCCAGCCTTTAAATAAAGCTGGGTCTTGTTAGAATGCTTTGTAAACATCTGGAGTCTAAATGTAGGCTGCTCACGAGAGCACAACAAATTTACCGCATTAGCTGTGGCCTAACCAAACAAATGTGTGTATGTGGGTGTGTGCGTGGAAGGGGTCCAGCTGATTCATTTTGGGCCTTCACTTTTCCGCAGAACTCTGTGAACGCTGACAGACTAATGTATCCCCCGCCCCCTCCCCCTCCCAGGTCTCGGTCTGCACGCGCACCCCTCCCTCCTTGCCAAGAGGTTTCAGTTCAGATGCATTGCAGCAGTGATGGATTTGTCTTTGCTTTTCAGGTGACAACGTTCGTTAATGGTTGCTGCTAATTCTTTTCTATAAAAAGAATACTTGTTTCACGCTACACAGTTAAAATAAAAAGGCAGAGTCGTTAAGCAGTCTTAGCCACTCCAGATCTTTCATTACTCAAGCGCACGAACAATCTTATCTTGCCCTTGCTTCTGGTTCCTGCTCTACTCTTCGGGTGTAATCCATTTTCACAGCGATTAAGAGGGCAATCAGGATACGGTGCGCTAATAAATAGTTTATGTCAACAAAACTGACAGGACAAGGGTTCCTATAGAGCGAGGCTGCACCAAAGTTAACTGTACGTTAAGCAGGATGACCATATTTTGAGAAGCAGAAAATCAGGACAGGCCAGGCCAGACATAAAAGTAGGACTTAAGCCTTTAGTCTCAGGACTATATTTGGCCTGTCCCAGTTTTTGAGTGCCCTTGTACATATGTGCCCCTATTTGCTAGGCTTCTTATAAATATATGGCTTTACGTTGTGTAATCTTAGTTTTGTAAATGTGTATATATATATATATATATATATATATATATATATATATATATATATATATATATATATATATATATATATATATATATATATATACATATATATATTACCTACTGGCGGTCGCCAGTAGGTAGTTATAGTTAGGATTGTTTTCTATAGGGAATCCGCAACATTCTATTGGGAATAACTTTGGCGCCGGTTGAGGAATCTGCCTGTAATTTTCCTTAAATTTGCCTCGCTGCGCTGCGCTCCTTCCCTAAAAGTTTGGGGGGGATTCGTCAAGCGGGTGCCGAGATAAAAGGGGGTCCCAAAACGTGTTTTCCCCATGTTAATTTCCATAGGGCGGTTGGACTCACTTTTAGCCTGAACGGCTGAATGGATTTCCACAAAACTTGGCAAAATTGTAGGGACTGGTAGACCGATGAGCCTTTGCTATGTCTCAAGATATGTGCTCCAGTGGATTTTGAGTAATTTAGGTTCAAAAATATATATCTATATCTGGGCGGAGCCAAGCCACACATCTGATCTGATTGGCTGTCAGCACTTCATCCAAGAAGTGTTGGCAGCCATCTTGGGACCAATATACATGATAGCACCTCATTAAAAAGCATTGTAGTTAATAGAGGGTTTTAGGACTTTAGTTACATTATAAATCATTTGTTGATGGTACCATACTCATTTTAGGAATTGTGGTGTGTTCTAAGGTGATTTTACCATGTGAAAAAGCCTTCTGCTGTGATATCATGAATCATGTTTGAAAGAAAACTAATATCTCATGATTTTCCCACAGTGGTTTGGAAGGGGATCTATAAGCTAAACTGAAAGCATATTTTCTGTATATTCACATTATCTTTCTCAGTCATGTGAGAATGAAGTCTGACATTCTCAGTAAAACATGTACATCCAACGAGGACAGAGACTGTCAGTTGATTCTTTTGTGTTCTACTGCAGCCTCCTAGAGTGTTCTAAAGAACAACTAGAGCGCTAACAGTCCTACTTATTACAAAGGTATAGCACACCTGAAGCCATCGTGATGGGAATAAAGTGGTAACTCTTAAAACATTTAATTTAAAAAGGAACAAATGAGGGGGTATATTATGCCATAGAAAGTATTATTAGTGCTGCAGAAAGAAAAATTAGGGCACATTTTGAGTGACTTCTCAAATCCTCTTCTATTTCATTAAAAAATACTGACATGCAGTCTCCCAAGATGGCCACCAGAGACAAAAGAGCCCAAATGTAGCCCAAATATCACCTAGATGTAGCCCAAGTATAGCCCAATGACAGAATGTCCCAGAGTGTTCTAAAGAACAACTAGAGCACTAACAGTCCTATTTATTACAAAGGTATGGCACACCTGAAGCCATCTTGATTGGAATAAAGTGGTAACTCTTAAAACATTTAATTTAAAAAGAAACAAAATGAGGGGGCATATTTTGCCATAGAAAGTATGATTAGTGCTGCAGAAAGAAAAATTAGGGTACATTTTGAGTGACTTCTCAAATCCTCTTCAATTTCATTAAAAAATTCTGACATGCAGTCTCCCAAGATGGCCACCAGAGACAAAAGAGCCTAAATGTAGCCCAAATATCACCCAGATGTAGCCCAAGTATAGCCCAATGACAGAAGGTCCCTGAGTGTTCTAAAGAACAACTAGAGCACTAACAGTCTTACTTATGACAAAAGTATGGCACACCAGAAGCCATCTTGATTGGAATGAAGTGGTAAGTCTGAAAACATTTAATTTAAAAAGGAACAAAACGAGGGGGTTCATTTTGCCATAGAAAGTATGATTAGTGCTTCAGAAAGAAAAATTAGGGATCATTTTGAGTGAATTCTCAAATCCTCTTCTATTTCATTAAAAACATTCTGACATGCAGACTGAAACATGCACTTTGAATACCAGCAGCAAACTTCCCTGGTGAGCAGTAGCTTTACTACAGTGATCTAATGAGCAACTAGAGTGCTAACATTCAGAATTTATGGCAAATGTGTGACACATCTGAATGCCTTCTTGATGGAACCAAAGTAAACAAGCATTGAAAATGCAATAGATCTCGCCCTCGTTTAAGTTAAAGCCATTCTGTTTGTAATGAGGTGGCTTTTTAGCTTTGCTTTTATTAGTGTTTTTTAAACTTTCATGTAAATAACATGAGTGAGTAGTAGAGAGTAGTAGATAGTGAGTAGTAGGGAGTGAGTAGTAGAGAGAGAGTAGTAGAGGGTAGTAGAGTAGTAGAGAATGAGTAGTAGAGAGTGAGTATTTGAAAGTAGTGGAGTAGGAGAGAGTAAGTAGTAGAGAGTAGTGGAGAAAATTCCAAAGTTTGGCACAGCACCACTTGCACAATAAGTCCAATCAAATCATATCACTTAGAGTCCTTATTGAAGCGCTGAATCTTGGTGTACATTCAAATGCTTTTATTTTCCTTACGTTTATGTACCACAGCCAGCCGTGAATGTTTCGTTCTGTACAACAGAACTTCTTCAGGGCGTTCTTATTTCCTTCAAGTTATGTCGGTATCCTGTTGTCATATAACTAGATATTTCTTCCAAATGTTAGACGAGACGTAAGTACATTCTTATTCAAAGTGACTAGGTATCAATTTTACCCACACAATTCGGGCAGACTTGAGTAATTTATAGCATCCTCAAAGTCAGTCTTTCAAAAATTCCAAAGTATAGGACATGATAATCCAAATCCAAATGTTTATCAAGAAAAGTCATTTTCAATTGTTCGGAATATCGGTGTTTGGGCAGATATGACCCAGGGACCCCCAGTATGCAAGGGGAATTAGTCCCCCCTCTGCAAACGCGCCAGTGGCCTGCTTTGCAGAGAGGTGTAAAAAGGGGCATAGCCTCATTACACCTCTGTGCAATGCAGCCCCCTGGCACATACTGGAGGTTCCAGGTGGGCTATTTGGCCCCCAGGGACCGCTAGTATGCAAGGGGAATTACTTCCCCCTCTTCAAACATGCACGGGGCTGCGTTGCAGAGAGGTGTAAAAAAGGGTGTGGCCTCATTACACCTCTCTGCAATGCAGGCCCCTGGCGCATACTGGAGGCTCCTGGTGGGCTAGTTGACCCCCAGGGACCCCCAGTATGCAAGGGGAATTAGTTCCCCCTCTGCAAACGCCGCAGGGGGCTGCATTGCAGAGAGGTGTAACAAGGGGCATAGCCTCATTACACCTCTGCAATGCAGCCCCCTGGCGCATACTGGAGGTTCCAGGTGGGCTAGTTGGCCCCCAGGGGCCCCCAGTATGCAAGGGGAATTAGTTCCCCCTCTTCAAACATGCACGGGGGCTGCGTTGCAAAGAGGTGTAAAAAGGGGCGTGGCTTCATTACACCTCTGCAATGCAGTCCCTGGCGCATACTGGAGATTCCTGGTGGGCTTTCAGGCCATATATAGTTAGGAATTAGCATTAAAAAAAACTTTGAAATTCACTGAAAAAAACAGGTTTCAGGCCTTATATAGTTAGGAATTAGCATTTAAAAAACCTTGCAAATTCACTGAAAAAACCATAGGTTTCAGGCCTTATATAGTTAGGAATTAGCATTTTAAAAACCTTTGAAATTCACTCAAAAACTATACGTTTTAGGGGTGTTATAGTTAGCTGGACATTTCACTCATACAAAACCATTGGAATCGCTCCTATATAGTTAGTTGTACTAACTATATTTCGCGCTTATATCGTATGCGCTCGGGTGCTTCCGGGTGCGCTTACGCTGTGAATATCACGCGGGCGCGGCGACGCGATACCTCACGATGATGTTTTCGTTCGCGGCAATAGCGCAAACGATACGCTCACCGGTACGCGCACTGGGGCGCGCCGCAAGATTGCGCTTTCCGGTGCGCACACCGGTACGCACAGAGGGAGCGCTCCAGGGCAAAAAAAAAGAAAATGAAGAATATACATAAAATAAATAGTATTACATAAATATACAATATAGGATTCATTATAAAAAATATTATATTTGATAGCAATAGAAATTTGCTATTAAAAAACCTTTGAAATTCACTGAAAAAAACATAGGTTTGAGGCACTATATATAGTTAGGAATTAGCATTTACAAAACCTATGAAATTCACAGAAAAAACCATAGGTTTCACATCAGTTATAGTTAGGAATTAGCATTTAAAAAACCTATTAAATTCACTGAAAAAACCATAGGTTTGACACCAGTTATAGTTAGCTGGAAATTTTACTGACATAAAACCATTGAAATTCCCACGTTATAGTTAATTGGACTCACTATAACTTGCGCGCCTGCAATGCACTGCTGATGACGTCACATATTACATCACTCATGACATGGTCAGTGACATCACTCATGACATCATTGATAACACCATCCTTGTGACAGAGTGACAGACCTCCTTTCAGTGTAATGTAACCCTTGAAACACATATTCAAAAATAGAAACTAAAATTTTCAAAAAAATAGAGATACCCATACCAGTTACAACAACCAATTCAGTAATACCACCATCTATATACACATCCACTCATTCACCAACAGTTCTATATAGTCACTCATACATATATTCACTCATCATATGTAGTGAAATACCTATACATCCTGTTACACACCGACAGTCATCCAAAAGTTACTCACACACATAATCACACATGCAAATAAACTATTGATCATCCATTTATTTGCATATACAGCTATACACACTACCACCTTACTTCTAAGGAAACGTACCCATACTTACTCTCTTAAACAATCACTTATAGAAACATATACTTATTTAAACAAGAAATCTTTCAATCTCTCACTCTCACATATACTCACTTATATACATCAATACTCACATATACTAGACTAAAACATATGTAGTTACTGATAAAGACACTAGTGAGACAGTCATTCACTCACTAACACACACATATACACACTCATCCACCCATACAGTCCTGCACATATGCTGTCTTCAAAACACATACAAACAGTGAGTCAGTCATTGATGCATCTATGTGCTAAGTAACACCCCCACCAAACCATACAGACACTCATACTGATACTAAAAAAACATCTAATAACCCATATACACACACATGTAGCTACTCACCAACCCATGCAGCCACTTATACACAAAGTGAAACACTGATACAAACATTTAAATATTTAAACAATACTCGCTAATATATGTATTCACTGACATACACTGAATAAGCCAGTTAACCAATCAATTTGTTTAAAAAAAAACATCCATTAAGGCACTTATTTAAGCATTTATTCTTCCATCGACCTTTACATATACATATATAAAACATATTTATTTTTCAGAAAGACACACATTCACTGGATGGTGTCATCAGTGATGTCATGAGTGATGTCACTGACCATGTCATGAGTGATGTAATATGTGACGTCATCAGCAGTGCATTGTAGGCGCGGAAGTTATAGTGAGTCCAACTAACTATAACGTGGGAATTTCAATGGTTTTATGTCAGTAAAATTTCCAGCTAACTATAACTGGTGTCAAACCTATGGTTTTTTCAGTGAATATATATATATATATATATATTCACTCAAAAAATCACAGGTTTCAGGGACGCTATAGTTACAAATTATCATTTAAAAAACCTTAGAAATTCACTGAACGTTATAGTTAGTTGGAAATTTCACTCGTACAAAACCAGAGAAATTTGAACGTTATAGTTATTAGAGCTAACTATAACTGGCGCCCCCGCAATGCACTGCTGATGACGTCACATATTACATCACTCATGACATGGTCAGTGACATCACTGATGACATCATCCAGTGAATGTGTGTTTCTGTAAAGTTAAAATATATTTTATATATGTTAATGCCAAGGTGTATTGAAGAATGAGTTGGTGTAGAATGGGGGAGGGGAGGTGGAGGATTTAATAGGTGTGTGACTGATTGTATAAGTTAGTGATTAAATGTGTCTCACTGAATGTATGAGTTAGTGACTAAACTGTGAATGTCTGTATCAGTCTCTCAGTTGTTGTGTAAGCTGCTGCATGGGTTGATGATTAGGTACATGACTGTCTATATGGGTTACTTATTGGTTGCATGAGTAACTGTATGGGTGCCTCAGTGTTTGTGTGTGTGGGGGCAGTGTGTGACATTCTACCTACATGTGTGAGTGGATAATTTACGGGGTGTATGGGATCCTTAGTGCATGTGGAAATAGCAGTATAGGTGACTGAGTGAGTGAATCAGTGTGTTAGTGAGTGAATGTATGTCTCACTGGTATATGTGTCAGAAACTGCATTTGTGAAAGGCAGTATATGTGAGTGTTGGAGTATATAAATGACTATATTTGAGAGTGAGTACTTGTGAGAGTGGCAGTATAAAGGTGTGTATGCTTGTGTCAGTCATTGTATAAGAGAGTAAGTATATGTTAGTATCTGTATGAATAGGTTGGATAGCGAATGTATAAATGTATAGGTGAGTAAATGGCAGTGTTATTGATTCTTTACATGTATAGCTAGGTGTCTCAATAACTCTATGGATGAGTGACTGTGTATGAGTGTTTGTATAGGTGTATGAGTACATATAATAGTGCTGCATTGATGAGTGACTGCATGTATGAGTAACTGTATGGGTGAATGGATGAATGTTCGTGTATAGCTAGGAATTAGTCAGTGGGTATATAGTAACTGCTATTGATTTGTCTATGGTTTTAAAAATGGTAGTCTGTATTTTAGAGTGGGTGTATCAAAAGTTATATTAGGGTGTGAAGAGGTGCATCAGATTATCACGTGGATGATGTCATCAGTGATGTCATCTGAGATGTCATCAGTGATGTAATGAGTGATGTCACTGACCATGTCATGAGTGATGTAATATGTGACGTCATCAGCAGTGCATTGCGGGAGCACAAGTTATAGTTAGCTCTACTAACTATAACGTTCAAATTTCTGGTTGTGTATGAGTGAAATGTCCAACTAACTATAACGTCCCTGAAACCTATGTTTTTTTCAGTGAATTTCTAAGGTCTTTTAAATGATCATTTGTAACTATAACGTCCCTGAAACCTATGTTTTTTAGTGAATTTCAAAGGTTTTTTAAATGCTAATTTCTAATTCTTATGTTCATTAAACTTATGTTTTTTTTTCTGTGATTTTTAATTATCATTCCATTCTCAACCTAGTGAAAACGCCAGTTTTCCAGCAATACCTTCCGCAAAAAAAATCGCCACAAATGACAGCAACAACTAATGGTAATAATATGCAGAGTAGGCGTTCCCGTGCAAAAATAACACAAAAACACCACTTCCCCATATTTTCAATGAGCAGCCAAATCTGGGTGCAATCCAAAATCAGGCAATAAACCTTGTTAGTACTAGGAATCTAACATTTACTTTTTACTGGTGTAAACCACTACCACTACCTACAGTGGGAAAGGAAGCCCAGCCCAGAATCACATCTGAAGAACAAAACATGTCATAACGTTAGTGATCATGCAGCTCCGACACCCAAGAAGGCCACAACACCCACTGCCACCAGCCTTAGGATGTCCCCCCCAGACCACACCCCTACCTACTACCACTGAGACAGCACAGAACAGGACAGCGGACCTTCCTTCAGCCACACAATACTTGAATGTTGGCAGATGTGGCAACCAAGTATGTGTGAAGGACGCAAGTCACCCATCAATAATAATGCACACAATACAAGTGTAGCGGTGATGTGCTGGACAGACCTCACTATGCAGAGCACAAACCTCTCCATATGTACATAAACTGCTGGCGCTTGTAGTGTTATGGACAATAGACGCAACCATGTTACCTCAGGCAGTGGGGAAGTTCTTGGTCATGTAGCTGTGTTGTTCCCCCCGGAAGCGGAAGCGGAGTGGGCTGCTCCAACGTATGCCACTGCAGCATGAGAGTATGAACAAATAGGCCGGAGCTCTGGGTCTGGTTAACTTCTGGGAAGGCCAAAGGGTCTGCTAGAGCGCCGGTCCTGACCCTGCCACGTGGCTGCTGCCATGACCGCGGGCCTCCTTTGTACAGGCCCTCTGCGAACCCAGCGGCACATCGCCGCAGACTTATGTCTGTACAGACTACTGCCTTCGAGCTACACTGCAGACGGCAGGGCTCACAATTTAGATGGAGTGGCGATTGCTGATGACGCAGTCCAGTACGCAAGGCACATTGCTCCCAGTGCGGCACCCCCGGGCCATGCATCATCGCAGAGTGCGCACACGGTGTTCGCCAAAGCTACCACTAACTCAGTGCACCAGAAGTCAAAGCCACGTGGCCTTATGAAGGCAGAATTAATTAGACAAAAAACATTGCTCCCAGTGCTGCCCGCCCGGACCATGCATCATTGCAGGGTGTGCATGCTCTGAGTGCTTCAGGTGCCACTAACTCACTGCACCATAAGTCATCGCTGCATAGATTATTAAGGCAGAATTCATTAGACAAAATACATTTCTACCAGTGCGGCCAACCCGGACCACGCATCATTGCAGGGTGCCCACACACTCAGTGCTTCAGGTACCACTAACTCACTGCACCATAAGTCATCGCCACAAGGACTTATTAAGGCAGAATTCAGTAGGTAAAAGACATTGCTCCTAGTGCAGCCCGCCCGGACCACGCATCATCGCAGGGTGCGCACACACTGGTTGCTTCAGGTGCCACTAACTCAGTGCACCACTTATCATCGCTGGCTGCACACACTGAATTGTCAATAACTGTGCAGCTCAACTCAACGCCATGTGGCTGTGGGCCCTTGCTGACCGCTGCCTCCTGCATACACTGCGGTCATCAGGGCTCACAATTAAAATTGAGTCTTCATTCATTAATTGCAGAGTGCAGTAGGCAACTAAGTATAATGTCCCTCAAACCTACACAATATCCTTTTAGTAATCTTGCTTCAAGAACTTCTTTTATATCAGTTATAGCTTTACTACAATGACCAAATTCATCTTGCAAGTCCAAATGAACACTGAATGACAGTCTACAGTGCAGACAGCAGAGCTCACAATTTGAATTCAGTTTTGATTTATTTATGGCAGAGTGAACTGTACTCTATGTCGTTGGATTTTCTGGAGAGGAAGTTACACAAAACATTCCTCGATGTCTATGCTGACTACTGCCTTCGATTTACACTGCGAATAGCAGGGCTCACAATTCACATCGAGTCACAGTTGCAGATGACGCAGTCCAGTACGCAAGAGACATTGCTCTCAGTGCGGCCGCCCGGACCATGCATCATCGCTGGCTTTGCACATGCTGAATGCTTATAATGCCCCTATCTTAGTGCAGCACAACTCATGAACCCTTTATGATACAATATTTTGTGTATAATTTCACATCTGGTGCCCCTACCTCAGTGTACCACAAGTCATGGACCCTTTACGATAGAATCTTTTATTTCACATCTGGTGCCCCTATCTTAGTAGAGCACAAATCATTGACCCTTTATGATTGAATCTCTGTGTCTGATCCAATGCTTAAAGTTGTACTTGTTGCCAGCACCAACGATTCCCGGAGGACTGGCTTACACTCACCCCACACATATCCAGCACAGACGTAATAAAAAGGAGTCGAGCGCACGTGCCCGTATCCAGTTCCACTATCTATCTGTGTCCGTGTGTTTATTATGTATGCAACATGCTGCCCCTGGGCCCTACCACATTACATTGTGCTCTGGACAGCGTATACAACCAACTTACCTTTCACAGTGGGAGAAAACTTTGGTTATGTAACTTTGTTTCGGTCATTTTACAAGTATGTACGTAGAGACTGGATGATTAGAGTACTGCAAGGAGAGTGTATCGTGAATTTATAGGTGCGTGGGGATTTGTGGAGTGATTGTATAAGTACATATGTTGGCGTAGCCTAACCCCGAGAACAAGCTTGTCTCTAATTGGCTGCCCTCCATGTGCCAAAAACTGAAATTTGGGCTTTGCATGGCCCTGTGTTGCTACAGCTGCATAACTCCACTGAATGTGCAATAAAGATTCACATCCACACAGATGTGTCATGTCCGCCATCTTTCATGTGTAGAACTATGGATGAATGTAGGGTCAGTGATTCCCCGTACCTTCCATGTTGGCCATGTTGTGGGACTTGGCTCACAGAGTGACACATTCACGCTTTAGACCTGGGTGATGGCAGCACTACAAGAACACCCACATTGCATCAGTTGCATCCTCATACAGCTCATGATGGAACCAAGCCCATAGCTCCGGAGTCATTCTTCACAGCCTCACGCAGGACTGGCATATGCAAGGCCAGCCCACACTGCTTACTCCTACAGGGAAGGACAACAATGCTACTTGGCCCAGATTTTCATTGTAGTGATCTGCTGGTCACAGGTCTATTTGTCAGTATGCCACAGCCACTCCCTCATGGCTGGAATACACCCACACCACACCCATCGAGCACAGGCATCACAGGACACGTGACCCTACCCATAAAAAAGTTCAGGCGTACATGCACTACGCCATTTTAGACTTGCTCCCACCACATGCACTGTGATGGCCCGTCCCAATGGTCCGGACACCTCATGTAGGCCGGAGCCATCGAACAGGGGGGACTACCTCCACATGTGGGGCCTCACTGGTCACTGAGTTAGTGGCACCGCAAGGACTGAGCGGGTGTGCAACCTGCAATGATGATAGGTGTACTAGTATGTTCTCTGCCATATAAAAATCAAGACGCAGCACCAAATGTAAGACTTGTTGGCTTGCAGAGCGCGACTGCATGATGTGGAGGGAGCCCTGTCCACGAAAAGTAGAGCAGTCGTATATACTCTGCCATTACTAATTCTGTACTATGTTTTCATATGTGGGAACTTGAGGGCTGCACTAGGTTCCGGCATGTGGTTGGAGACAGAGCGATGGCGTAAAGGTGATTTGTGAGGGTTTTGCCCACAATATGGGCACTCACTGTCCCTCTTCGTCTCTTCCTTTCTCTCCTTCACACTCTTCTCTCTCTCTTCCTTTCACACTGTTTCTCTCTTTCTCTCTATCTTCTTCTTTCTCACACTGTTTCTCTCTCTCTCTCTCTTCCTCTCTCACTCTTTCTCTCTTCGTCTCTCTCACTCTTTCTCTCTTTCTCTCTGCCTTCCTCTCGCTCTTTCTTTCTTCATCTCTCTCTCTTCCCCTCACTCTCACTGTTTCTCTCTTTCTCTCTGTCTTCCTCTCACTCTTTCTTTCTTTTTCTCTCGGTCTTCCTCTCACTCTTTCTTTCCCTGTCTCTTTCTCTCTCCTATGATGGACACATGACCCACAATCTTATCTTGCTTTTTATCTAACAGGCTGTGATTCACAAATTGAGCCCCCCCCCAACACAGAACTTCTGCCACTCAGTGCCACCAGAGCTGAACTCATGTGGAACCTGCAATGATGTGTAGACATCCTGACAATCAACACCCACTTTGAATTGTGCGCTCTGCTTTACTGCGAGTGCGCAAAGCCTGAGAAATTGCTTTGGCATGTGGTGGACCCTCTTACACACACGCCAGTGTCAGAACGTGAGCAGAGAGGCTTCTTTCCGCAGCAGTGGGCAGTCACCTCTAGGCGGTGGGAGTGGACAGTGTGCAGCAGCCCAGGCATATTACTAATTCTATACTATCTTTTAGATGACTAAACTTGAGTGTGCACTATGTCCTGTTACGCGGTTGGAGACACACCGGTGGCAGAAAGGTGAGCTGCAAAGATTTTCTCCAGTGTCAACACTCCCTTACCCTCTCCATCTCTTCCTTTCTCTCCCTCTCACACTTTCTCTCTTTCTCTGTCTTTTCCTCTCGCTCATTCTTTGTTTCTCTCTCTTCTTCTCTCTCACTCTTTCTCTCTCTCTCTTCCTGGTATACAGACAAAATATCGAAATTAAAATATCGATATACAATAATATCGATGTTTTAATTTCGACAGTATAGAATATCGATGTCCAAAATATCGACAGACAGAATATCGTTTTTTTAAGGTATGTATGTTACTAATATCGAATTTTACTAATATCGAAATTTTGTTTAGTGTTATGTATTTTATTATGTTGTTTATATGTTTGTTAAACATGTTTTGTAATGTATGTTTGAAAATTTGTAAATTTGTTTACATTTTGCGTTTTAGTATCAGAGCGGGTTGTGGGTTTATAGGGGAATAGGGTGGAAAGTAATTTAATAATAATTAATTAATTAATATATGTTTGTAAATAAATTTAATTAATAATTAATTGGTAATTAATTAATATTAATTAGTTAATTACATTAATTAGAGTAATTTTTTTATATATATAATTTTTTGTTATTGTTAATTAATTAATTGGGAAACAATAATATTAATTATTAAATTAAATTAATTACAGCTAATGTGCTAATATATTTACTTTATTGTTATTGTTAATTAATAATTAATTGGTAATTAAATAATATTAATTAATTTTGGGTAAAGGAGTATTTTTAGGGTTCAGGGTCAGTTTTGGGTTTTTGGGTAAAGGGGTATTTTTAGGGTTCAGGGTCAGTTTTGGGTTTTTGGGTAAAGGGGTATTTTTAGGGTTCAGGGTCAGTTTTCAGTTCTTGGGTAAAGGGGTATTTTTAGGGTTCAGGGTCAGTTTTCAGTTCTTGGGTAAAGGGGTATTTTTAGGGTTCAGGGTCAGTTTTCAGTTTTTGGGTAAAGGAGTATTTTTAGGGTTCAGGGTCAGTTTTCAGGTTTTGGGTAAAGGGGTATTTTTTGGGTTCAGGGTCAGTTTTCAGTTCTTGGGTAAAGGGGTATTTTTTGGGTTCAGGGTCAGTTTTCAGTTTTTGGGTAAAGGGGTATTTTTAGGGTTCAGGGTCAGTTTTGGGTTTTTGGGTAAAGGGGTATTTTTAGGGTTCAGGGTCAGTTTTGGGTTTTTGGGGGACAGGGATATTTTTAGGGTTCAGGGTCAGTTTTGGGTTTTTGGGGTACAGGCGTACAGGGTAAAAATAAAATAAATTTAAATTAAATCAATTAAATGAAATTAAAAAAAATAAAATGACATTAAATTATTACGTTTTTAATTTATTTTAAATGTATATGTATTAGTTTTAATTTTCAAATTATGTTTTAATATTTTTATTTAATATTTGTAAAATTATATGTATTTTAAAATTATGTGTACATTATTATTAATACATTTAAAACAACGATATTTTTAATTTCGATATTTTTGTACTACGATATTAATTTTTCGATATTTTTGTACTTACCTTTATGAAGATATGACTCCGATATTTTTGATTTCGATATTTTTGTGTCGATATTTTTGTATGTAGATATTCTGTCTGTCGATATTATGTCAGACATTCCTCTTCCTCTCTCTCACACTGTTTCTCTCTCTCTTCCTCTATTACACTGTTTCTCTCTTTTTCTCTTCTCTCTCACTCTTTCTCTCTCTCTTACTCACTCTCACTCTTTCTCTCTTCCTTTCTCTCATTCTTTCTCTCTCTCTTCCTCTCTCTCACTCTTTCTCTCCCTCTTCCTCTCTCTCACTCTTTCTCTCTCTCACTGTTTCTCTCTCTTCATCTCTCTCACTCTTTCTCTCTGTCTTCCTCTCACTCTTTCTTTCTTTTTTCTCTCTCTTCCTCTCACTCCCACTGTTTCTCTCTATCTCTCTTTCTTCCTCTCACTCTTTCTTTCTTTTTCTCTCTGTCTTCCTCTCACTCTTTCTCTCTCTCTCCTTTGATGGACGCATGATGCACAATCTTATCTTGCTTTTTATCTAACAGAATGTGATTCACGAATCGATGTCCCTCCCAACACCACCACAGCTGAACGCGTGTAGAACCTGCGATGATGCGTGGCCATCCTGACAACGCCTAAGAAAGTTGCTTCGGCACGTGGTGGACCCTCTTACACACACGCCGGTGGCGGAAGGTGAGCAGAGATGCTTCTTTCCGCAGCAGCGGGCAGTCACCTCTGAGCGGTGGGAGTGGATAGTGTGCAGCAGCGTGGGCACACAAGAGCGCACAGACACCTCCGAGCAGTGGGAGTGGAAGGGCTGCAACAGCCTGAGGGTGCATTGGCGAAACAGAGAATTAGGCGTCTTGTATTAACTATGTAATGACATTTGACTTTTAGCTACCCATATATGAGAGGGCATTCTTGAGCACACTGAATCTTGCTAGAACATAATGAAGAACTACCATTACATCATTGCTCTGTTCATCATACAGAAATTTCAGAGGCAGCAGAGGGGCTTTAATTTGTCTACAGATTATTAGCAGGGCCCTGACCACCTGTAAGAGGCATTTTGTGAAGCAGCAATCTTGAATGCACTTGACTTGCATCAGTCCTTCTCTAAACGGAGTGACACTAAAGAACACAACATTGATACAAGGTATTTATTGATTTCATTATTCATATGTTGCAGTTTTTATATAGGGCAAACCAGACCCAAACAGTGTTATTGGGCTTAGGTAGTTGATAGTAAGAACGTAAAGAACAGGCAAGATTTAAATACATAAGCAAACTGTTAATCAATTTTGGGAGAAGATCAAGTTTAGGATTGGAGGTTCCTGTTTATGAAGGAGATCTTTCCAATTAATTATTCTAATTGTTACCATGTTGGTTAAGTTAGTTTTTTATATCCGTAATATTTTCCCTGCCTCGCAGTTGACCACCTAGAGGCTATACAGGGAGGTTGCTCTAGACTGGAAGTAGCACCGAAGGAGAAGGGATTTGAGTGCTTTCCTGTAGATGTCATGTGAGGGGATTGTTCTTATGGCTGGTGGGATAGAGTTCCAGATCTTCGGGGCACTGCTTGAGCGGGATTGGTTCAGAGTCCAAGACTTTTTGAAGAGTGGAGTTCCATGTCTGAGAGAGACTGAGCTTTGATGTTCACAAGATACACAAGAAATTATGAGTTTATGTGAGGAATAGTTAGGTGATCCTGTGTGTAGAGCATTATGGACGATACAGGCTAGTTTGAAATGATATCTTGCATTTAAGGGGAGCCAGTTGAGAGAGAACAAAATAGGGGAAATTTGATTGTGAGGAAATGTCTCTTTTTGCGTGGTCACACCTATTTTTCACTCAATTTTATTGATGGATTTTAGACTGTATATTGGGGCACTGCTGTCAGGTGCCCACTGTAGGTGCTCTGGTCCCTAAAGGTAGAAATTGGCTACTCTATGATTAGCATATTTAACTCTCCTAGAGGGCAAAATACATGGTTTAGAAACTGCACTCATGGTATGAAAAGATTAAATGTCACCTGTGGACTACAGCACTTACTGTGCCATCCAATAGTGTGACAAGGCTCGTTCTCCTGCCGACACTGCCGCCGTACCTTCACCCTCCTCTGGACCCAGACAGACATCGCCAACCCACTGGACGCTACCGCACCCAGAACCTTGAGCTGCATCCTCCTCGATGTACGCTCCCTGCACACATACACACAGTAGAAGTATCCTCAACACCCTCTCGCCCGATGTCACCTTCCTCATAGAGACCTGGACCAATGCCAGCTCCGCTCCAGACATCGCAACTGCCATCCCCGTTGGGTACAAGATCCTAAAGAAAGACTGCCCCAACCGTCCTGGAGAAGGTCTCGCCATTGTCCACATAAGCTCCATCAGACTGACAACAATCATCGCGAACGACGCCTCGTTCCCCATGGAATAGATCCATTTCCAGATCCAGCCCAACCCCAGAATGACATTCCGGGGAACACTCACCTACAGACCACCCTGATCCCGCTCCCTGGTCACCACCACCATCGCAGACTACATCACACGCCATACCCTCGCCTCAACGGACTACGTACTGCTGGGAGACCTGAATTTCCTCCTATACAACCTCATTGACTCCAACTCCTCCGCCCTCCTAGAGAACCTCGCCAACATTGGACAGAAGCAACTCATCTCCACCCCCACCCACACGGCGGGACACACCCTCGACCCCATATTCGCAGGAGGAAACAACATTTGCTTTAGTCATACCACAGAGCCTCTCTGGACAGGGTACCACTGCATCCACTTCTCCTTCCTGAAACCCACCACACACAAGCCCATGCCACGCCTTCCATGCAGAAACTGAAGCAAGATCACCGAAGAGCACCTCACCTCCCTCCTTAGCTGCTCTCCTCCCCCTACCATGACAGATGCCAACACTGCAGCAAACGACCTCCACCAATGGATCGTCGACTACGCCAACACGCTCACCCTCCTCCAGAACTCCAACAGATGAAACAACACGAAAGCCACCTGTTTCACCACGGACCTCCGAGAATGCAAGCGCTCGGGCTGACAACTGGAGAAAGCATGGAGAAACAGCAAAACCCTGGAAGCACGCTCCGCCTATAGGGCCGCCACCAAGGCACACCACCAACTCATCAGATCTATGCAGAGAAACTTCATTGAGGACAGAACCCTCTCCAAATCCCACAACTCCAAGGAACTCTTCACCATCATACAAGAATTCCTCAGACCCCACAGCGAAATCACCGACATCCCTCCCTCCAAGTACCTCTGCAACAAACTCAGCTCCTTCTTCCACTACAAGATCAGGACGCTCTACAACAACTTCGATGACCGAGACCAAGGCACTGACCCAACACTCTCCACCAGCTACGCCAACCAGCAGACCCTCCTCACCTGGACCCCTGTCACCACAGAAGACATCACAAAGACTATGAAGAGCATCCACTCCGGAGCACGCACTGACCCCTGTCCGCCGCACATCTTCCACAGGGCTGCATCCACCATTGCACCAGAACTACGACGGACAATCTACTGCGCCCTCAAAACAGGCACGTTCCCCAATGACTGGAAATGTGCCGATGTCAAATCCCTCCTCAAGAAGCCCTGCACAGACCCAACAGACCTCAAAAACTACAGGCCCATCTTTCTCCTCCCCTTCGCTGCCAAAGTCATGGAAAAAATTGTCAATACCCGGCTATTACACTTCATAGATGCAAACAACATCCTCGAATCATCCCAATCCGAATTCTGCAGAAACTGCAGCACCTAGACCCCCCTCCTAGCCGCCACTCATGACATCTGCACGCTCCTCGATCAAGGCCACACTGCAGCCCTCATTCTACTAGACCTCTCAGCAGCCTTCGGCACCGTCTCCCACCGCACACTAGCCACCAGACTCTACGACGCCGGCATACAGGCAACTGCCTTAGACAGGATTTGCTCTTTCCTCTTCAGCAGAACACAAAGAATAAGACTCCTGCCCTTCCTCTCCGAACCCAGAGAGATCAGATGCAGGGTACCCCAAGGATCCTACCTCAGCCCCACACTCTTCAACATCTACATTGCCCCCATTGCAACCATCGTCAAAAAACACGGACTCAGCATAGTATCCTACACCAACGACATCCAGCTCATCCTCTCTCTCACAAAGGAGCCCAACATCACCAGGCACAGTTTCCTTGAAGGACGTCGCATCCTGGATGAGCAGCAGCTGCCTGAAAACCAACTTGGAGAAAATGGAAGTCCTCATCCTTGGATCCACCCCCACCATGTGGGACGACACCTGATGGCCCCCCACCCTCGGAAACCCTCCCACCCCCACAGACCACGCCCACAACCTCAACATCATACTCTACTCCTCTTTCACCATGAACCGACAGATAAGTGCTGCGTTCTCCACATTCTTCAACACCCTCTGCATACTCCGCACGACCTTCAAAAAGATCCCTTTGACTCCAGGAAGACCGTCACCCACACACTCATCACCAGCAGGCTAGCCTATGTAAATGCCCTCCACGCCGGAATAAACAAATCACTCCTTCCCAAACTCCAGACCGTCCAGAATGCTGCATCCAGACTCGTTCTCAACATCCCATGACACAACCACATCACCCAGCACCTCTGCGACCTCCACTGGCTCCCCGTCGAAAAGAAAGTTACCTTCAAGCTGCTCAAACATGCCTACAAAGTCCTCAACAACACCGGACCCCAATAACTCAATGAAAAAATCTCCTTCCACGGCCCCAAGAGAAACTTTCGCTTCGCTGAGCTAGCCCTTGCCGAGATTCCCCCGCATGCACAGAGCCAGACCGGGGAACAAATCCTTCTCCTACAATGCAGCCAAGGCCTGGAAAGAACTCCGCCTCAGCATCAGATGAAGCCCTACACTGCAGGCTTTCAGAAATGAACCTCAAAACCCGACTCTTCAATTACCTCGGAGCTGCCCGAACCCCCCCCCCACAACCCCCACCCCCAGTACCCCAACACCTTGAGACCCTTGCGGGTGAATAGGCGCTCTATAAATCCCTGCTTGATTGATTGACAAGGAAAACTTGGCTTCCAGTGTGGCACGGTTACTAAGTAAGTAAGAATGTGCGTTTGGACAGCATATGCGTCAAAATATGGGGACTGAGTCCACTTATGCCATCAGAATATGTTGGCCCAATTCCTGGCTAACTCTCAATAAACCATCTGGACCCCTAAACCTGACAGGGTACTTGATGGTGTCTGAAAACTCAGGACCACTCTGATCCCCCAAGTAAATTGTGGAAACAGATCTACCTTTTCATTATTACCTAAGGCATGCCCGAAGGGAGACACTAGAAATGAACACAATGGCATTTCAAACTTTAATTGAAGCAGTTGAGTTCTTGTATAAAAGACATGAGCTGCAATTATTAGTTGAAAGAAACAAAGCATTGTTACCAGCATTACAAGAATGGTGAAATAAATGAATAAATCCACCATTATGATGTTGCAGTGTTTATATGAATATATATCGTACTAATTACCCTACCTAACACTAACTCTGCAAGAGTGCATAATAAGGTGTGCATTTCACCAGATCTCTTGGAGTAGCTTAACTCCCCATTTATCTGTCTGAGTGATGTATCAGGAAGCCAGCATGGTGTGGGACAAGCCTCCGTCCTGTGCAGGATGGCAATACAAGTCAGCAGGGCTGGAACTCAGTCAAAGGCATGCCTTCAGGATAATCCATGGAAGCGCTACCTTGACGAGCTAAATGTCCTAAGCAGTTTATATAATCAAAACTGGCCCGTTTGCACTGTGCCTGAGGTTCTTAGCTATTCATTATTTGTATTTCCGACTCAGAGCTGTCTCTGAACAGACAACAAGAATACACAAGGGCAGCTTGCACAGTGTACTTTATCCTTGAACATAATATGCAGTGTTGTAATAAAATGCTTCCAAAGAAATCTGATTGCAAGCAGAGCAATTTACGTGTATGTTATCATGTACGTGCAAAGTATGCAAAAAGTCACTCATCTAAAAGATTTCAAGTCTAAACGTGAACATGTAAAACAGAAGCTTTTCTGCAGGGCCCTGTTAAACATCATGACACCGGGCTACCACTGTAGCCTGAGTGCTGCAGTTTAAACCTGCAGTGTGACCTGTTAAAATAACTTGTTGACATGTAAAAACCTCCCTTTTAAATATAAGATAATCACTACTAGGTAAGCTTTTGTGGACCACAAGGTAGGGTGCGTGGGGTAACACAATGAGCGATTCGTGCCGGACTGCGAGATGAGCTATTCTTTAATGGAACATTGCTGGGGTACTTAAACATTTAGGCTTTACTAAATTTATCAAGTAACCCAACAGCAAATGCTACAGATTACACGGATAATTGGTGTTAATATTGTGTGTGTATTCATAACAACTCACAGCCCTGGCTGAACATTCAGATTTTAATTGCAACTGTGATAATTCTGTTGTAATGCTCTCTAAACCAGCGCAACACACCTTGAGCTGGGCTTGACGTCTCTCCCATGTCTACCTGGAGAGTGGGAAACTTCAGTAATTCGAATTTCACCTTTGTCTGTTCTTGATTGTTCCTGAGACGGGAAAACCGGAGAGGATGCCTGCCTACCACACCTGTGCACATCACAAATAGTGAGCAAAATCGAGTCAGTCACATCAGGGAGACTACATTCTAGAAGTTTCAGTGCACGCACCAGCAAACCTGCACTTCGAACTCAAAGATGCTGATGGGTGAAAGGGAGAGTGCGTTCCCGGACTGGTTGGGTGACCTGGGGTGAAATTCAACATTTGCCTCTGTTGAAATGTCCGCGGTGTCGGTAAAGTTTTCTATGTGTTGGGTCAGCTGCTCTAATAGCACATGGATACATAATGAAAAAGTGAAAAATATTCCAGACAACTTGCTTTAAACATTTTTTTGTAATTTATAGCGTGAAAACGCCAACTGAAAAAATGATAAAAATCATGTTATTAAAAAAAGAAATTAAAGCTGAATGAAGAAATGCAAATGCGATTATTTAAATTAAAATAACTTAATAATTTCCTTATATAATGCTCTTTATTTATTCTGGTTCACTATGTCTAACTTTCGTTGGACAGTGTTGCGGGAAATGGACACTTAAATGCATTTTAAAATGCTGCACTCGTTAGTGTTGGTGTTGTGACCACAGAAACGACGGCGTCATGTATACAACATAAAAGCTGGGTTTAGGACACGCGGGCTCTATCTCGAAGCACCGCTGCTTGTTTACAGTCGCCCGCTGACCCCAGAGAATGTTTACTCAGTAGCAAGACCAGAGCCTGGGGAACATTTTATTTCAGGAAGTGCATTACCTCACCCTCTCTGCCACCTCTCACACACTCAGCCGTGTAGACAAACACTGAAACCGTGTCAATTGTGCTAGTTTGAACTTGGACAAGACCAGCCACCCAGAATAGCTAGTGTCATTTAATTTTTTACTCCTTATTTTAAAAATTAATTGTGGGCAGTGTTTAACAAGGATTCGATGGGAGTAGATCGCAGTTTGAGCAGTGTTTTAACAGTTTTTGTTTTTACTAAAAAGAATGGTCGTGATTTCCTTTTAGCAGTGGCACACGACTGGACTCCTATTCACCACAATGCTAAACACAATACTACACACCCTTTGACCCCGATTAGGCACTTAGTTGACTCGTTGTTACACCTTTAGCCCATCGCCCTATTTGCTCCCGTGAGGCAACCGAACGAGCAAGGAGCGGAAACTACAGAAAGCGAAGAGGCCTCTTTCCTGTCGCTGCCGTCGACTGCTGAGACCAAGGGCAGCAAGAACTGTGCTGGGGTAGTAACGAGCAAGCCAGGGGTAGCAGGTGCTGAACTAACACACTACCTTAGGGTTCTGACCACATGCAATCGTCTTATTACGTGGTTACCATTGGTAACCTGGCTGAGAATTTTCCAAAACTATGCAAAAGGAAGTTCTCAGTATGGAAAAGCTCTTAACTCATGCGAAAGATGCAGTGCTTAATTTGTAAACAAATAAATGCCCGGGGCCTTCGTGATGAGGCCACCACAGTTTGCACCACACATTTCCCCTGTCAGCGCTGCCAATAACAGAACTTACACAACTACTAACCATCACACTGCTACAAGTGTGAGAATTCAGACTGTTCAAGGCCACCAAGCTTTAAAAATGGTCTGGGCGGCTGGTCTTGGTTGTTTTAAACATGTATTGAATTAATAAATAACTGTTTTCCTGCTCATCTTTAAACGAGCGCCTGTTCCAAGTGCCGGTGCTGGCAATTAAGTACAGGTGGCCAACACCGGAAAGCACCGGCTCAAAATAAGCACTGGAAAGATGAGAATTGAAGGGAGCTGAAAAGAAAAAAAATATATATATAATATTTTAAATTACACCAGAAACCAGGGTAGCTAGACCCAGAGAATAGCTGCAAACCCCATGCCTGTGGACTCTGTCATCCAGCAGCAATAGTGCCCAAGGCGCTGTGTCGTCAGAAAAAGGGCAGGGCCGCAAGAGCAAACGCGCTGAAAAGCCCCAGCAGGCTTCCCGCAGCCCGGTGTGAGCATGGGACGCGCCTGGGCCAAGCCCAGGCCAAGGACAGGCCCATCCACGCTCGTCGGAGCCCAGAAGATGCTGAGCTGGTCCACCTCTATTTTGTCTCCTTTGTTTGTTGACTAGCCCCTCTGCATTCCCATGTCATTGTATAGTTGCCCCTCAAGAGGCCTGTGCAGGTTTGCTTGATTTCTCTGCATCTCCTATGAACCATTGTCATCTGTACTTACTTGTATTAATCTGTCTGTCCCTTAGTGCAGTTTAGTGCTCTGTTGGTTTTGAGCTGCTTGTGCCGATTATGGGGAAAAGAAAGACCATGGAGGCAGAGGGGGGGGGGGGGTTGGTGGGGGGGGGGGGGGAGACAGGGGGCAAGCGCACCAAAAGTGCAGAAATCAAATACAACTCAACTATTACTTTTCAGGGTGTCACTCTAGAAAAAGTGTAGGAGTTTGAGTATTTAGGGGTTTGTCCAAATCACAAAATAAGCAGGTCCAAGCAAATCAGGAAATGCTCTCTAAAATTCCAACAAGAAGCTGGTGCTGTAGCCAAACTCCGTAAACGGGCCCATGCACACTCTTTAGATCCTGTGGTGGAGCTGTACAATATTAAAGCAAAAAGCATAGCCATGTATGGTGTAGAATTGTGAGGCCATGCCAAGAGTGAAGACCTTGGCAAAACCGAAATTAGGTTTGTGAGGGGAATTCTTAACCTATGCTGAGTGCCCCACACCTCCCCCAACTCCTGGACTTTGGGATTGTCCCTGTAAATCAACGTACTATGTCTTGCCCTGTTATGTACTAGCACAGACTTTGGTCCATAGATGAACTACAATCATATAGTGTTGTGATCAGGGCTCTCTTAAAATCTTTAGGTTGCAAGAGGATTGCCTGGTTTGCCTATATAAAGGCTATGCTAAGTGAGATAGGTTTGCCTTTGCTCTGGGATATCTCTGTCGCAGCAAAACAAGTTCCCCGCTCCCTGGTCAAAGAACGATTAAAGGAGCATCTGTGGATGAGGGAATTGAATATGTTACAGCGGGTAGTCCAACTGACTATTTCCTAGACATTAAGCTCACTCGTGCTTATGAATTATTTTTGATATCCTTTCAGGTCTCATTCCTATGCAACTCTTTTTAAAAAGGAGGTATGGGGTTCTGCCGTGAAACAGTTTCTGTAAAAAATGGGGTGCATAGTACGGTAGCTCAAATGTGTGTCCCTCATGCAATTTAGCGGAGGAAAGTCTGCATCATTTTGCTTTTTCTGTCCCGTTTACGATATACCACAAAAATATGGATAAGGCCAGTTCGTAAACTTATTTGGGTTTTCGTCACTATGTGCAGGCACTACGCACTTTACGTTCAGAGAGGAGAGATGTAATTGTTGTTGGGATGACAACATTTCTGCATGCTGCTTGAATTATCCTTATGCGCAGTGCCAAAGTGCTGAAGCACTGATGCCGTAGAAGTACACAATTTCGTCCTCTCACCATGATGAATGCTGCTCCAACCTGGCTGGAGTATCCTCATTCTTATATATTTTTTCTCGTATTTATTGATTGTGGGACTGTCTCTTGTATGAGACTGCTGGTATTTACAGTTTCTTTTATCCATATGTTTTTACTTTGCTACCAGCTGTACTGTGTTTTATGGATTCTTGCACCTAAAATAAATATTTTAAATAAAACGAAAATTACACCATGTATTTATAATAACTGCGCCAAACTGCCAAAAGTAATCATTTTTTACACATCTCACACGTAGGACTCACAAATGGGGCTTGAGAAGTGTAGGATGTTATTTGCCTATCAGAGACCCCATGGGATGTTCTCTCAATTGATGCAGCCATCACCTTGCAAACAGGGAAGCCTCTTTACTACTTCACATGTTCTCACGAATTAATATGCGGTGGAGCACAGAATTCCCAGAAAGAGGAAGTGAATTCATGCCATCCAGAGTTTGGCATAGTGTGTACACTTTACACCTAAACCTCTTAGTTTTCCCTCCTAAAGTTCACCTCAAATGAGGGAAGAAGGCATTCTGGCGGTTACCCACAAGGTGGAACAGAACCAGACGACTTGCTTGTGGTTATACAGCCTGACTTCAGAGAACCCTACACCCAACAGTTGTAGGGTATGGGCATAGGAACTCACAATAGTGCGCCAGTTCCCTGTGAGCACTGAAGCACTTTACCCCCTAACGCAACAGGGACAACCAGAGTGGATGGCAGGTGAGACCACCACTCTCTCCAGACATGCCATCCATGTAGCACAAGCGTCTTTCGCCCAGCAGGAGACAGTGTGGTAGAGGGACTTGCATGCAGTGTAGAAAGAGCCTTGCACACTTGAGTTTCAGCATATATTGTATATCATAGTGTGAGGAAGGCAAAAAGTGCAGGAGCCACAGAGTAATGGTGCCAAGAACATGTAGACATGAGTACTGCAAAAATAAAAAGCCAGCATGAACATCAGAACCAGTACTAAAAGAAATCTAGGTTGGAAGATAAATGTATACATCATAGTGACTAACCGTCCAAAGCATGGAGCTTTTTGGAAATAAAAGAAGTAATGTCAAAGAAAAGAGATTAACACGCTTAAGGTAAACTCAGTGAGTGGAAATGGAGATTTGACAAAAATGTCAAATGCATACATTGCTTAATATAATCTGTCAACATTTCTCATCACACTTTATTAGATTGCTAGAGGGGGCAACACCAGTTCACTAGCCCATAGATCTTGAACATGTATAATTTATTTGAATTGATCTTAAAAATCATCTCTTGTATTTCATAAAATATTATATCAAGCATTCTCTGATCATATCACAAAATCTGCAATGTGTTAGTCCAGTGTCTACTGAGCAATACTTTAAGTACATTCTGCAAAATAACATATTTCTTCAACACTGCATGAAATTGAACACATCTGGATCTATTCACAAAGTTAAATTGCACTTATGAGTAATTTACACATGTAATTCACTCTTTCACTTTGCTACTTTTGGCTATCCACATAATCCCAGATATGCTCAAAAGTGTAGACTTACATGTCTCCACTCTCTGAAAAAGGGAGTGGCTTCCTATTTTCGCGTGTAAGCTACTACTGCTAAAAAAGAAACATCAATAAGTCCAACACCACCCATGGCCAAGTACAAAAATTGCACTTCTCTCCCATCGAAAGTAATGGAGGTAGCGACTTAAAATAAAACCCCATAGTCAAGTCAAGTCAAGAGATTTATATAGCGCGCTACATACCCAGAGGGTCTCAAGGCGCTTGAAGGAGGGTGGGGAATTACTTCTCGAATATCCACGTTTTAAGTTGCTTTCTGAATGCTAGGTGGTTCTGAGTGATGCGAAGGTGAGTGGGAAGTGAGTTCCAGGTTTTAGCTGCCAAGTAGGAGAAGGATCTCCCTCCCATGGTGGTTTTGTTGATGCGAGGTACAGTGGCAAGGGCTTGGTTTGAGGATCGTAGCTGGCGGGAGGGGGTGTAGAAGGACAGTCGTGTGTTGAGGCATTCGGGTCCAATTTCGTAAAGTGCTTTGTGTGCGTGGGTTAGGAGACGGAAAGTAATCCTCTTATTGACGGGAAGCCAGTGGAGGTTTTTCAGGTGCCCAGAGATGTGTTCTTTACGCGGGATGTCTAATATGAGCCTGGCTAAAGCGTTCTGGATGCGTTGGAGTTTTTTCTGGAGTTTTGCGGTGGTGCCGGCGTATAGGGTGTTTCCGTAGTCCAGGCGGCTCGTGACCAGTGCGTGGGTGACTGTTTTTCTAGTTTCGGTGGGGATCCAACGAAATGTTTTTTTGAGCATGCGAAGAATGTTGAAGCAAGATGAAGAAACTGCGTTGACTTGTCTGTTCATCGAGAGTGAGGAATCTAGGATGACTCCCAGGTTCCGTGCGTGGTCGGTCGGGATGGGTGCTTTTCCAAGGGCCTCTGGCCACCAAGAGTCGTCCCAGGCGGAGGGGGGGTGCCTAGGATGAGGACTTCTGTTTTGTCTGAGTTCAGTTTCAGACGGCTGAGCTTCATCCATTCGGCTACTTCTTTCATTCCTTCGTGTAGGTTGGTTTTGGCCGTGTTAGGGTCTCTGGTGGGAGATAGGATCAGTTGAGTGTCATCGGCGTAGGAGATGATGTTGAGGTTGTGTTGGCGTGCGATGGTCGCGAGGGGGCTCATGTATACGTTGAAGAGGGTGGGGCTGAGTGAAGATCCTTGTGGTACGCCGCAGATGACTTCAGTGGCCTCTGACTTGAATGGTGGAAGGCGGACTCTCTGGGTTCTTCCGGTGAGGAACGAGGTGATCCATTCTAGTGCTTTTCCTTGGATTCCGACGTTTCTGAGGCGCTGTAGAAGGGTGCTATGACAGACTGTGTCGAAGGCTGCGGAGAGGTCGAGGAGGATGAGGGCGACTGTGTCTCCATTGTCCAGTAGAGTTCGAATGTCGTCTGTTGCTGCGATGAGGGCGGTTTCAGTGCTGTGTTTGGTTCGAAAGCCGGACTGTGAGGAGTCGAGGGATTTGTTGGTTTCGAGGAAGGCGGCGAGCTGGTTGTTGACCGCTTTCTCAATGACTTTGGCCGGGAATGGAAGGAGAGAGATAGGGCAGTAGTTTTTGAGTTCGGAGGGGTCAGCTGTGGGTTTCTTCAGAAGGGCGCTGAGTTCGGCGTGTTTCCAACTTTCCGGGAAGGTTGCGGAGTTGAGGGAGCAATTGATGACGTCTCGGAGGTGTGGTGCTATAATGGAGTCTGCTTTGTTAAAGATGTGGTGAGGGCATGGGTCTGTGGGGGATCCTGAGTGGATAGAGTTCATCAGACGGATGGTGTCTTCAGTGGAGATTGGGTTCCAGTCATTGAGGATGTTCAAGGGGGGTGGGGGTCCTGCAGAGGGTTGGGTGGGTTGGTCTTCGGGTCGGTTGTCGAAGCTGTTGTGGATGTCTGCAATTTTGTTGTGGAAGAATGAGGCTAGGGAGTCGCAGAGGGCTTGAGAGGGGGTGATGTCGTTGGAGTTGGCTGAGGGGTTGGTAAATTCCTTGACGATGTTGAATAATTCCTTGCTGTTGTGGGCATTGTTATCTAGTCGGTCCTTGAAAGCGGTTTTCTTGGCATTCCGGATCAGTTGGTGGTGTATGCGGGTGGCGTTTTTGAAGGCGTCCTTGGTGCTGGTGTTTGGGTCTTTTTTCCAGGCCTTCTCAAGGGAGCGACAGAGTTTCTTGGATTTCTTAAGATCATCGTTGAACCAGGAGGCCTTCTTGCTGCCTAGTTTGATTTGTCGTTTTTTCAGTGGTGCTAGGATGTCGGCATTGTTGGATAACCATTGGGTGAAGTTAGTGGCTGCTTGGTCGGGGTTTGAGGAGTGGGCGGGGGGGTATTGAAGAAGCGATGAGGAGATCTGGTCGATGGTGACTTTGTTCCAGTTTCTTCGCAGAGTGGGTTGGGGATGGTTGTTGGAAGTGGACTTGTTGTAGGTAAAGTGAACGCAGCTGTGGTCGGTCCAGAGAAGAGCTGTGGTGTGACTGAAGGAGACATGTTTGCTGGAGGTGAAGATAGGGTCGAGTGTGTGACCTGCGATGTGGGTGGGGGTAGTGACAAGTTGTTTGAGTCCGAGGTTGGCGAGGTTGTCCAAGAGGGAGGTGGTGTTGCGGTCGTTGTTCTTTTCAAGGTGAAAGTTGAGGTCTCCCAAAAGGATGTAATCCTTGGAGGGGAGCGCGTGTGGAGTGATGAAGTCCGTGATGTCTTCACTAAATTGTGCGCGGGTTCCTGGTGGCCTGTAGAGGAGGGTGCCTCTGAGTGTGGTCTTGGGGTCGATGTGGATCTGGAAGTGAAGGTGTTCAGTGTTGGCGAGATTGACGTCTGAGCTGGTTGAGATGCGGATGGATTTCTTATGGACGATAGCGATGCCTCTTCCTGTTTGGTCGGTCCGGTCCTTACTGATGATCTTATAGCCTTCCGGGATGGCAATGGTGATGTCTGGGGCTGAGGAGGCGTTCATCCATGTTTCTGTTAGGAAGGCGACGTCCGGAGAGATGGTGTCTAGTAGATTCCAGAGGTCGATGGCGTGCCTGTGGACTGAGCGGGTGTTGAGCAGGATGCATTGTAGGTGGTTGGGGTTGGATATCTGTTGTGTGTTCGTAGATGAGGAGTTGTTCTTGGTGCCGTCGAACTTGCAGGAGTTGCAAGAGAAGGGTCCATGGGTGTGTCCAGGAGCGGCTTGGACACAGTTGGGGGAACGGCCGGGGTTAAGGGCTAGGAGGGTGGTGGCATCATAAGTAATGCGGGAGGGGTGGGTGGTATGGGGGCCAGGAAATGTTAATTTAAACTAAGTTATTTAAAATATTTAAATAAATGTAACAAGTACCATTTCGTTTGTGAAAAATCGAATTATTTATTATTTAATTATTTATAACATATTTTATTTACTACCTTGAATACAAAAAATGAATGCAGCAATATTTATATCAAAATATGAACCAATTACTTCTATTAATTCTCTATATCAATTATTATACCTATTCATGCATAATAAAAATATTTTTTTTTACTTCAGGTGGGAATTTATTTTTTAATTTAAGCTTTAGAAAAATATTTTTTCACTTAATATAATTAAAACAAATAAAGATTTAATTCAAAATTAAGTTAATAGTGTTGTAGCTTTTCCCCCTTTGTTCTATTTCAAATTTATTTTTAAAATAATAGTTAACATATACATTTTTTTAACCTATTTATTAAAAAGTTTAATAAACTTTATTAATTATCCCTGTACTTTACCATAGGTAGAGCTCCATCATTACTGTAGAGTCTCTCTCTGAAAAAGTGTAGGGGAAAGGAAACAGGTTTATTCAGCTAAAAAAATGGTAAACATATCTTTATGTTAAATAATAATTTAAAGTAATTTTATACACGTTTTTAAATGTAGAAAAAAACACGGCAAAGCACTAATAACCTAATTTTGAATATAATTATGAATTAATTAAATATATTAAAGTAAATAATTAGTTTCTCAAGTTTAAATTAAAATAAATTTAAGATAATGGAAAAAAAGGTTTTTTATTGTGCATTAATATTTATTAGAATTATGTATTTAAATTTACATTTGCTGTAAATATATCTTAATAACAATTAATGTTACATCACGTAATAAAATCAAAAGCAGTTGTTAAAATATTTTTTAGTTAAATAATACATATGTTTTATGTTTAGATCATCTTTAACAATTAAACTATTTTTATGTATATTTCTAACTGTTTAAATAATGTAATTTCATATTATTTCCTATTGGATTTTACTTTAAGTCTCTACCTTTTTTCTATGGGAGGATGTAGCAGTACTGGTGGTTGCCCATGCGGGGGGCTGGACTTTCTCCAGCTCTGAGCTGGAGTAATATATTACTGTTATGGGTCCCTTTTTTGGATATAGTAACTTTAGAAGTGCAGTTAGTGAATAGCAAGTGGCTTACTCTTTTGAGGGTGGGTGCATGTACCTCCACCCTAACCCTCTCTCAATCCCTCCTAACTCTTCTATAAACCCCTCCCATGTAGTAGTAAGTATTCCCCTTCTCCCCTACTTCCCCTGGTCTCTCCCACTTTTACTACAAAGGGCTCGATTACGATGTTGTTTGGAAACTGTCCCAAACGAATCAGTTCCGGAATAGTCTCCAAACTAATTGGGTCCTGGGGGTCCGGATGACCGATTACGATGCTTCCCAACATCGTTCAGTCTGACTTGCATTGACTTCAATGGCAGCCTGTGTTCTGAACGAGAACACAGGCTCCCATTGAAGCAAGCATTTGCAATGCAATAGGTCTCGCATTTTCGAGAGTTTGAGCTGGTGGCATTGTAATTGACAATGCCTTTTATTTATGTGTTTTGGAAAACCTGCAAGCAGTGTTTAAACATGCAATATGAATATTCACATATTACACAATTGTTACCTACTAAAGTCTGTGTCAAATCTATGTATGTAGAGGTGAATGTCTCATGAGACCGTATCTCTTCTTCTTGGGTCACTATGGTTCTCTAAGCGGAAAGAATTCTGCCTGGTTTTTTTCTCAGAACAATCTTGTTGCAGCAAAAGTTTAAATTATTTTATTTATTTTAGAATTATTTTATTTAGTCTATTGTTCTAGGCTTCCAACCACTGTACAATATGATGATATTTTTCTATGAATTTGTAATAAATGTTTACAACCATGCTTCAAGAAACGTGATAAACAGCAGCGCAGAGCACTTAATATTAAGTCTATAATCAAAATGCAATGCCCATAGTCCATGTGATAGGCTATAACAGACTACATACGCTACAGGAAGCATGCTTTCCAACTCGGTGATCATCAGTACACCCCTTCTGTCATGAGTCCTAGCAATCACAAACGTTTAAGGCAAGCACTGTGTTAACACGACGTGTGGCCAATTTACTAATGTGGTTTTGACATACTAGTCACAAATTATGTCTGCAACATCTGATCATAAGTTGCACCTGTTTGAGGTATTTGACAACTTTCCTACACATAATGGTGCAATTTACAATGTTGTAAAGAACAGTAGCAAGTTTTTTGGATTACTGAATAGGATTTTGCAAACAATGCCAGTTCTGGGTTAAGAAACTAATCACATTTGGTAATTAACTTTGCAAATCCGTTTTTCACTCTGTTCAAGCGTTCCTGTAACAACTTATGCGAACTCTTACATTTCCACCTTCCGAAGATGTCTTGAAAATGATTTATAAATGTTTGCCAGTACTCATTAAAATACTGCATGGAAATTCCATGACTGCTCCTCTTGACTGATTCCTGTGTATGCAAACAAGTATTCTTTAGGAACAAACGTAATAAGTATGTTTACACCACATATGCAGGTTTTCCTATCTATTTTCCATACACCATTTCTTGATTTTGGCGTTTATCTGCTTAACACCTTTTTAAGCTGCCTAATCTTAACTTTTAAAGATTGTAATATTATGGAATTTGGAGATTTACGTTGTACAAATGGTATGTCGGTTTCGCTTATATTAAAAAAACTAATCTCGTGGAAAAGGTCAAAAACTAAACTAAAAGACTTGACATGCAAATTGCTATATATCCTATCACCAAATTCTTAGCCTTAAAACATTTAACTTTAGAGATGTTAAGCAATCAGTATTTGTTAATTAAAGTTTGTATTGTGCATTGCGATGTTGTATATATGAAGCAATTAATAGGCACACAAATGGAAAATGCAAACATTCCCAGGATAATCCCTAGTGTGTCTTTTGAGCCTGCTACGGTGCTAGGGTGCCTTTTCTTCCATTGATTTCTGTTGATTTTACTGCCTCCCTCATGAAATGTGCAGTCACGGATGCACGTTATAATGCCTAGCCACAGGTTAGGCTTTAGCACATGGTGATTAACCAAATTTACTTGGTGGAAGAGGTTATCTTGAATCTGATAAATTTTTTACCATAATCCAGGAATTTGACTAGCTGAACGATTGACACTATTTTTAAGGTCTGGCCTGGAGACAACCTTAGCTCTCTTTTTATCCTCATATAGTACAAAATCATACACAAATAATAAATACATGAATACAACAAGCAACATGAGGGGGAAATGTTGGTGGTAGTTAAAGAAGGACAGAGGGTGGGATGGTGTGGCAGGGAGTCGGAAAGCAAGCAGAAACAGCTGGGAGGAGGCGGAGAGGTGAGGGAGGAGGGAAGGCAACACAAGCAACAGCAGGAGTGAATTAGAGATTAGGCTTGGTTGCTGAAAGGTAAAGCAGGTGAGAGGGGCTAGAGGGGCTGGAGGGGAGGGACGAGGATCAGCTTGTGTTTTAAGCCGATCCTAGTTAGTTTGCAAGCAGTAAACGAGGATCCGCTGAAATTACAAGCGCTATTGAAACACACACTCTCCCCTCCCCCCGTCTACAGTCATTTTTATTGGGGACTGATGACCTTAACCTGTCAACAGTGTAAGGACACTGACCTGCAAAAACAGCAGCAGAATTTCGAAAATACGTCCAGTCTGTGCAAAGTTTGTAGCGCACATCAGGGATGCAAACGTGGTTACGAGCAGGAGACAGTGTGCCATGAAGCTCGCAAACCTGCTTCTCACTGATATGGTGCAACTGGTTCCCAGTAAGCAACCTCATGTCTGACTATTTAAATTACTGAAATATAGTGATAACAATGCATATTTGGGAGGCTGCACACCGAGTGGGAGAAAAGGGCTGTGGGAGGGAAACAGAGAGCAGGAGCAGGAGAGAACTCCGAAGAGGTAAGAAAAGAAGCAAAAATAGAAAAAATCGAGAAATACCTTCTCTCTCCTATGCAGCACTGATATCAGGAGCGTTAACCATAAACCTTGCGAGGCACAGGAGGCAGGAAACTAATACGAATTTTAAACAAGGAGGGGGCAAGCTGCGAGGAGGCGGGAGTGGGGTGGTGGTGTCAGAGAGGAGCATGATGGGGCCCCGTGAGTGATTGTAAGGGAGGGATAGGGGGATGGAGAGTAGAGAGTGGGGCGGAGGAGCCGGGTCAATATTCAAAATAAAAAGTGAAACCAGAGCAGCGCGAAAAAGAATGCTTTATTCACCACGAAATACAAGCTCTTGGCATTGCTGTGGGGGGGCGGGGCGGGAGTGCATTGATGGGGGAGCAGCAGCCTTTGATGTGCGAGCGCGTGAATGGGAAGAGCGGCCGTGGGAGGTGGGAGGGGAAGTCAGAGAGTGCGAAGTGCAGGCGGGGGGCGGGGAGCGGAGCCTTTGAAGTGTGTGAGGCACTGAGAGACAGATGGTGGTTTGTGACATAGCTGGTTTGTGAACGCGCACGGAGCACTTGCACTCAGGCAAATCCGCCATTGGTTTCAAAGCTTATTTGGCCCTCAATACTCTCGTCCATTTATCCTTTAAGTGATAAATAGTCAAGACCTAAAAAGGGGTGGTTGGTGGAAAACTTGCACCCTGTGGCGGGCACCCCATCGTGCCTGCCACATCGCTCATGGTTGAAAAGAGGGGTACCTTGGATACCCCATGGGCTACATTCGTATGAAGGGGGCCCACCATGGGCCCCCAAAGAGAGATTCCGGCAGCCGTTTCAGGCAAACCGAATCAGAACGGTTGTCCGGAACGGTCATCATAATCGTTCATCCAGAAACCGTGACCGTAGTGCTGTACGAATCTGCTTTGAAAGACTTGGGCTGTCTGGAAGCGTTTTGGAACCGATTCGGTCTTCTCAAAAGGTTTCCTGGCATCGTAATCGGTCTTTGGGAAATCTGTACGATTTGGTAGAAAACAAGGGTTCCGAATCGGATTCTTCAATACCGAATCCCATCCGGAGCCTTTCCTAACAAAATCGTAATCAGGACCTAAGTAGTAAACTTACATGTGTGGGGATCTCCCCTTAGAAATGATAGGGAAGGCAGAGGTGGAGATTTACATACGTAGGTTTGTGAATAGCACTTGGTAGTACTATATTAGTACTATTGTAGAACTTCTCAATGTATTACAAAATGCAATTTATGAATAGGTCCTATTGTGTATACCCATTCATTCTCCACATAGCGTCATCTGTGGACATTAAGATTGGATCAGTACCTAAGTCACTGAAGGGACATTTTTATTAGGTCAATGGCACTGCTAGAGAGACAGCCATACAATAACTTGTATGTTATTAAATTGGAGCCCTGCCAACATTTTAGAGTCCGATCTGTAGGAGGATAACAGCCATAAATGTAGTGTTGAGGACTGAAAGAAGTGTGAAAGACAAAACAAAAATTGATAATACGTGGAATAGTATATCTATCTTGTATGTCATACAGAGACAGATCGCGCTCTCGCTATGGCCCATATTAAGCAGACCTCCACAAATCCACTGGAGGAATAGTGCCTCGCAAACAACTAACTACCAAGGCTGCCTGTAAGAGCACCCTGACATGGGCAGAATCAAGAAGCCTCACCACTACCAAGATGGTGGCTGTAGGCTCGATCCACAGCTACCAGAATTATGAGAAGAAAGAAACAACAAAAAAGTGGGACCTTTAAAAGGCAAGACGCCTAGGGAAACGCAGTCCAAGAAGAGGAAAGTTAGCACATCGATAAACCTCTAGCGGGAGAAGGAGGAATATAGAGCAATGCTTGAATTACATACTGGTAACTTTATTACTCTAATTTCGTTATTCTTCATTCCAGTTCTTATGCTATGGAAGGGTTTGCTAACCACAGACAGGCACTCCAGTGCTCAGTCACCTTTTAGAAAAAGAAGTTAGCCCCACCACGTTAAATATTTCTAGATTATCTACCCTGAAGACACCCTGGTAAATGTAAAGCTCCTGCTCCCCCAATCAGCTAAGCTGTGCTCAAAAAGGAAGGGGAAAGCATCTGGGAAATGAGGAATACTTGATCCAGAGCAATGGTATTACTGTTAAGTAATTTAAACATTACTTCTTAATCTCATTCTTCGATCCAGTCCTTGTGCTGTGTAGACATACCAAAGGAAAAAATACATATTAGCAATAAAGAAGACAAATAAATCACAGAAAGACAGACCACGAAAAACTGGTCTGTTCATGAACACACATTTATAATGATAACATATGGATGTTAGTTAATAGCAGAAAGTGCTGAAGTACTGTAATCTGTCATGCCAGAATATTCAGATTGCAATTGAAATGTCTTGTGGAAGTAAACAAAGTTGCCTCTGAGGCAGTAATCCAAATCTTCAATACTGAAGCTCCCTGTGCCTGGAAGTCGTCATTCCTCTAGTTGACCTATCTTGGATACCCTCTGCACAGGAATTGCCTTGAGCTCTGTATGTCATCAAAATACAATGTCCCACCCATCTACAGAAAGCAGAGGTAGAAAGTATGGAACCTCTTCCTGATGGACCGAAATTCACCAAAAGAGACTCCATATGACTGAACTGAGAAACTGTTGAGGTAAATGACAACAGCTCTCTGTGCATCTAAAAGTATGAAGTAAAGATTCCTCAAGAGAAGAAGGATTAAGATTAAGAAAGAATTATGCTACCACCAACTCCTTCTTCATATGAAAATATGATATACCCTCATGAAATAAAGAAGATACTCATTTCAAATCAATTTGTTTTGAAAAGCTCTAAAGTTTGGGGACCTACAAGGCAAACTGAATTCCCCCAGCCTTGTTGCCAAAGCTTGTGCCATTGAATGAAAACTTTAAAAGGCAACAACTTCAGGTGAATGTATTCCAAGGGCTCAAAAGGTGACAAAAACAGCTGTAGATAATAACTAGCCACCAAAATGATTATAGCTGGAAGAGCAAAATAAAAAAAAATTAAAAGCATAAGAGCATTAAGTTAGAAAGCCTTACCACCTCCCCGTCGTTCTAAAAAGATAAATTGATGCCCCTTGAACAGAAAGAGTGGCCACTGACAAGGCATCTTGTAGGAGAGCCAAAATATCCACAGTTATCCGGTGCACTGGATCCTTCTCTCGTAAGATCACTACTCTCTGAAGGATACCCAGTGCCTACAATACAGTTTCAGTGTAGATTCAGGGGCGTAACACAGGCCCCTGCATTCCCCGTGGTGTGAGGGGACCCCCGAGCTACAGGGGGCCTCCTCAACACAGTTCTCAGGCCTTAGCGCTCTGTACTAAATCCGGAATGGGGGTCCCTCCGGATACATTGCAGGGGGCCCCTTCAACTTTCGTTACACCACTGAATAGACTGCTTCCTAGAACTCTGTATAGCTACAACTAAATCGCTTGACAGCCTTTATCTTGTTTACTCTTCCCACTTAAAATCGAGGTTGACAAGCAAATATGTGCTAACACCTCTTGTGACAGGCATGGAAATCTCATTTGATACCGAACCCTTGGAAACAACCATTCCAGGCCAATCATCATCTGATGTAGAGGAGGATGGCAAGAAGAATAGGATCAAGCTGGAACAACTAGAATCACCCTGTATTTCTTTGATCTGATCCTCAACACAGGGAATGAGGGATATTCTCACAACAAATCCAAGGCCAGAGGCATGAAAGAGCATCCACACAACCTTGTTCCCTGAATCTGAAACCATGAACAAAACAAAGCAAGTAGCATAAGCTCTTGAACTGCAAACAGATGTAACACTTGGCAACACCACATCTTGTAAAACTAGGATCAAAGAAGTGGATCCAGCAAAAAGTGTCAGAGAAAGGAAAGACTCTGATCATTCTGTCAGCCTTGAAGTCCATAGGATGACCTTAGGAAAATTGAGTCTGATACCTTTGCTACAGCCTGGGAGTGTGTACCCTGTGTTTGTTGATATAATGTTTTACCGTTACTTTTCCTGTCCTGATAAACACCACCTTCTTTTTCAGGGATTCTGAAAACCTCAGTTCCAGTTCAAATATTGTCTCTTCTTAATTGTTGACCACAGACCCCGCACCTGTTTCTCTTCGATGTTGGCACACTAGGGATTTGCATATTTTGCGATAATTACTTTAGGAGAATTGATTAGAGGAATCCCCTTCTTTAGATGATGATCTTCTCTCCACCAGAAAATTCCTTCCCTTTCTCCTGGGGTAATGGAATCCAGACCTGCCAACTCACACAGTGTGACAAGGCAATTTTGGCTTTCTTCACATGGTCACTCGGTGAGGACCCAAAATCACAAGTTGGCAGGGAAGACAGGTTAAAACCACTGCACAAAGTGAATTTCCTGCATTTCTTTGGCGCCTGTAAGCTGCCCAGGTCCATTAAGAGGAGTAAAAACACCCCAGTGCATCAGCAACAGTTTCAGCAACTTTTTTCTTTTGTGTAAGGGTCGGGGGCTTGGTGAGAACCGGAGTGCCTCTTAGATAGCTCTCGCCACAACGCCCCACCACCTCCAAAAGCCCGCCCCCTCCTCACATGAAATTAATTTGTAAGCTGGCAGGTATGGAAATGTTTGAGTTGTAGTTCTGACGTACCACAATAACAACACAAAGACTTATCTCGTTGCCTATGCCAGATGGAATATCGACCATGATACCAATAATATACTGCTGCCATATCCACCATAACTAAAACCATTCTCTTATGAAAGGAACATTCTGCCTCAGGAGAATTTGGAAAAGATCTTTTATCTTCTATGTCCTCCAATGTAGAAGAAGCTCTGCCCTGATATTTGCCTGCTCACTCGCCACCAAAGCGTGCGCTTCTTTGCTGAAAGGAAAACAAAAACTGCCAGTGCTGCTGTACCTATGAGTGTTCCATCAGGTCTGAATAATCCTTTGGTCTTATTCATCTTCATCACTAGCTCTGCTAGTGAGGAACACAATATAAACAGAAATATAACCAGCATGCTGTGCTTGGTGCCCCTCACTCATCCAAAAGGTCTGGGGTTTAACAAAGTAATCTTATTATCCAAGACAACCAATTTCCTGCTGTGAATACAGAAAAATAAATCAGGATGTCTTCTAGTTGAGTACGCTCTACATACCCAACGGGATGGGACCACCCTCCATAGATTAAGCACTTGAACAAGGAATGGGACAAGAAGGTAATGATGGTGAATTATAGCAAAGGGGAAAGTGTTTAGGCAGAGTGGTGGCGGTTTACATTCTGAACGGAGAGAGACCCAAAGTTTGTGAGCCACACCAGTGAAACTTTAGTTCAATATGTGTTGAAAAGGGAGCCCTGATGCATAGTAGTTAGGCTAAAATGCACCCCTGTCTCACTTTGGTACCAGTTGGAAAAACTTTCTTTTTTCCCATCTACCCCATGCCTCCCCTGTAATAAGCTATTTTGTAAATGAGAAGTCAGTCTCAATTGGTAGGGCTTGACCTATGCTTCATGTGGAACAGAATGAGTGCCAATGCCCAAAGCTCTTGCCAGATGCTATACCTGAAGCTATTAAATGTCAGTGCACCACATAACTAGGCTGCATAATCTGGAATGCACCTCGTGTCCATTTAATTCACTACCAGACACTCCCTACCCCACTCATCAAGTTCCTGCTTTCCCCCTTTGTGATGTTTATTCCATCTGTCCCTTCCTACTTCTTTCCCCCTAGTGTGTTTTTCCCACACCTGCCCTCGGGAAATGACTGGTAAGGAAAAATAAGTTCTGTTCCCCAAAAAATGAGTGACGGTGGCCCCACCGACAATAGCCAGCTAAGAAATTAAGTACTGAATTTCACGCTTGCTATTGAATCAATCCTGACCCTTCTTCGGCTGCAACCTGCTCACCTGTTATCATACCGGAGTACTGAGACTCTTATAGAACTCATTTGCTGACACCTCAAGTCATATGCCTCATGTCCAGAAGAATTCAACACTGTTCACTCCCAACCTCCTGGGATGTTTCTCTCTGCTCTAATCTGCTTGCATGAACAAACGCTCACACTGGCATGGTTAAATGGTTTGGGAGCTGATAGTTTTATAGGATTATGTTGGCATGAAGAAAAGTAAATATGACGTGAAAAAAACAGAAACATTTTGGCATGAACAGTAATGTTACAATCACGGTTCAAAATCCAATATTTTCACAAGTAAATAGCCAACTATTTGAAAACCTTTATTAAATTAATTAATCAATATGTAATCAATACATGTCTCCTCTGTTAATATTTAATCATTGACTCTCCCTTTCACTGCCTTCCCACCCCGAAAAACTATTCAGCTAGGATAGTGGTTTCAACTCTCAGATTCAGTCAAGCGTCTCCTGGTTTTCAGCAATACCTTTGCCTGCCAGAATTAACACTAAACCCTCCAATTAGTGGACCACTTGATATGTGGTCCCATGCTAAGATTTCTTCAATCTTGACTGATCTGATCTCAAGTTTTGATGGTCTTGAAACTATAGCGATTCATAAACATAAAGGACCTGAATTGGAGACTATTCTTTTTCAGTACTAGCAACAATCCTGGGCAAAGTAAGTTCTCTTGCTTTATGGAAAATACCCTATCCTCAGTTATTTAGGAGAATCCTTTCCCTTTGATCAACAAGCCTTTTAGCATTTTTTACAAAACACTAGTTAATATATGACTGCTCCCACTCTTCCCAATCGGCAAGAGACCCAATGGGTGTTTGTGTGCTTTACAAGCTCTCTGTGAGGAAATGGGTTGTATTCTATATTGTGGTTGTGTGACCTCACATGTAATACACTTACTAACCCCTTTAGGACTCTTAGGTTTCGTTTGTCAAACTTTCAGCATGACCCTGGATAGCTGTCGCTCTGAGCAGCAAGGCTTACACAAAGGAACACGTGTAAAGCATTTAAACAGTCAAAACAATGGAAGAAGAAATTGAAAAGACACCAAAGAAATCCGACACCAATTTATAGAAACAGGCTACATTTTTATGTATTGTTAGAGATCACAATGTAAAATATCCAGTGGAGGGTTCTGGAGTTATAGGATATACAAGGTAAAGTGAATCAAAGTATTTCATTCAAGGTCGAACAAGCACTGGCAAATTCAACAAATTGGACAATTCGAAACTGTTTCACTATAAGTTGGGTTAGGTCTAATGCGGTCACTTAGAGTCACTTTAGGCCACCAACTCTAGCAGGAAGCCAGTCAGGGGGATCATCAAGTTCCTCTGAAACAGTACCCTCAAAGGTCGAATCAATCCTCAGTCAGTTCCAGGAACTTTCATCTGTTGCAGTGGTTTCCCATGGAAGTGGTCTGGCTGCAAATGAAGCAGGGTGCTGAAGATACTAAAAAATGCTGTCAATTGAGGTCTTACTGTGGCTATTCATCAGCCCACGAAGGGGGGTGAGGCAGTCATAGCCACAGGGCCGATGTACCTCGAAGTCTTCTCGGTGCTGGTAGGATTCCAGTCACCCTTGGGCTACCAGTCGCACTGTATTGTGGTCACAGCCAAATCCTTCCCTAGGCAATAACTCGGCTTCTGCGTGACCAAGCTGCATTTCGAAAACTCTCCTGGACTCAGAGAACTTGGGTGCAACTTTGAGCATCAGGTCCAGTTCTCTGGCATTGCATGGTGGTGGTTGGCGGCAATCTGAGTATTCTGGGCCACCAGCTTGCACCAGAAGTCTACTCAGCTGTTGTGGTCCAGTACTGTGGAGAGGATGTTAACTAACTGACCCTTTTAGTCTCTCGACTTTGGATGGGCTCCAGAGATGATATATTCACTAGCAGGACATAGCAGACACTGTCCCGCTCCTTTGCTAGGCACCTGGTTCAGCAGGTGCAGTCCATGCCAGTGCAGCCTGGATGAACATGTGTCTGACACCCAGACATACTCCAAATTGAATCAGAATCTAACCAAGGCTGTTGCTAATTAATTGAAGAACATTTTAGACAGTGCCCTGAGTAATGGTGCCACCACAGAAGAAGGTAAACGTTTTCTTATTCAATAGAATCAGAAGAGTCAGAACTTATACATGCTACCTAAGGTTCCGCTTGACCACTCCTCCGTTTAGGCCAATAGTATCAACCAAGGGAACTATTCACGAAGCAGTGGGAACGTTCTTGGATAAACATTTAGAATCTTACGTTCAAAACATGACTACTTATATCAAAGATACCACGGACTTCCTGTGAAAAATCAATCAAATCATCACTAGTATTGACAAATAGGTCTTATTGTGTACAACTGATGTGAAATCTTTGTACACTTCAATTCCTCACAACTTGGGCATTGAAGCCATTGAGCACTTTTTAATAAATGCTGACTTGGACAACGATTTCAAAGTATTCTTGATGGAACTTTTGTATTTCATGTTATACCATAGCTATTTCTGTTGGGATGATCAGTTCTATTTACAACTCAGAGGCACTTCGATGGGCAATTGTGCAGCTCCATCGAATGCAAATTTGTTTATGCACAATTTTGAAATGGATCACATTCTTGCAAAAGACACTTGGAGAAACACCGTAATTTTAGTTGTCATATATGGAAAGGGGCGACCACTCGGTCCCCCCGAACATATGGTAGGGGGCCCGAATCCCCCCGGGAAACCATTTTGGGCGGGGGGCGTGTCACAGCTGGTATGCCCGAAGCGGCGTAGCCGGGGCGCGCCTTTTCCCGCCCAAGAGGGGTTGTCCTAGACACCTACACCGTTGGCCACGCCCAGTAGGCGTACCGGAGGAGGGTACACGCCCTCCCGAAGAGGAATAAAGAGAGCAGGAATCCGAAGAAGCATCCTCTTGTTCCTGTGCTTGGAAGCTGCACCCACTCGTTGCACGTGAGCCCTCGACGGAACAAGGAACAATTTTGAGAACTTGTAATTCTTGTGTTTCTCTTTCAGCGACTTCGAGCCTTCGGATCCAGGACAGTGTTGAGCAACGGGGATCGAATAGCCGATAACAATGCCTGGCAAGAAGGCGGGAAAGAAGTCCGGGACTGACCAGATGCTTCGCATGCTGATAAAGGATATGGCGAGCATGAAGAAGCAGATGGCAGCGATGAATAATACGGGTAAACCGAAGAAGGTTATAGGCCCGGCATTACCGGGAGTTGTCCCCACGGGGAGGGTTAAAAGGGTCAGGAATAGGACGGCAGGGGGGGAGGTCCCGGTTCCCGAGTTACCCCCGGCAAGCCCGGTCATTCCAATCGAGGCCCCGGTACCGATCCCGGACGCGGGCCAACCGATTCCGGTTGTTGTTACGCCCGCCAGCGAGAAGGACATGCCTCCGGAATTAGCCGCCCAGTTGGCCGCATGGCTTGGCGGAAAAACAGGGGGTGCTACGGCACCGGGAGACGCGGCCGAAGAGGCCAAGTTACTAATGCAGCAGTTGCGGCAGTCGCGAGATGCCGCGAAGGCGAATCTCCCTCTTGTCCCCCCACAGGTGACCTCGGAAGGACCGGCAGCTGGCGTCGGAAAAACAGCTGGAACAGCAATGGAGCCGGGTAAGCAGGCATTGCCAATGGCAAGGGAGGGGTCTTTGCCCTCAAGACGGGAGAAGGTGGTCCAACATATACCGTTGGCCACGAAAGAATTGATATGGGCTGATAAGTATGTGAATATGTTTTCTCTGCTGACTGACCATCGCGAGATGGAGTATGTTAAGACACAGAAGGATTTGTGGCACCCGAGTGTATGGCGAGCCAAAATGACGGGATTCAGGGTTGATGAGACAATCTCAAATTGGGCCAAGGCATTTGCGATGTTTAGTGCAATTATTGGGGAACGTAAGCCCGAGGTTTTGCCCGAATTGTCCTGCTATCAGGCACGAATAATAGATTTTTATGAAACGTATGAGAGCAATGAGTGGATGGGTTACGATATGAAGTTTCGTAAGGCCAAGGAGTACGATTCATCTCTGACGTGGGATTGTCTCGACTCGATCTCTTGGCAGAAGCAGCTCCTGCCGGGCGCGGCGAAGTCGTCCTCGCTAGGCGGGAATGGGTCGGGGCCTTCCCGCCAACAGCCTGCGGCGCCCTTTCGAGCGGGCCCCGCGGGTGACCACCAACCAAGGAATGGTGGGAATGGGGGTAAGAAAGGGGTCTGTTGGAATTTTAACAGGGGCAATTGCACAAGGCCACAAGGGACATGTAAGTTCAGACATGTGTGTGCAGGTTGCGGAATTTCTTCACACCCCGAGAGTGCGTGCAGATCCAGGAATAGTGATACAGGGGGTAGAGGAGGGGCCAAACAGGTCTGAGGGGGACCATTGTGTACCGCTACCTACCCCCGTTGATATCATGGCAATGATCCCCTGGCTAAACGAATACCCTGATCATGTCTCCGCTGGGGTGTTGAGGAACGGCTTCTTATATGGTTTCCACATCCCGGCGGGGGATTTTCGTGGGGAACCACTTTGTAGAAACCAACTGTCGGTTCAGCATAATCCAGCAGTGGTTGAGAGGAAGATTGCAAAAGAGGTTGCCATTGGCCGGGTTGCCGGCCCATATAGGCACCCGCCAGTAACTAATTTCATCTGTTCCCCATTGGGAGTAGTCCCCAAGAAGGACCCGGGGGAATTTAGGCTGATCCATAACTTGTCAGCTCCGAGGGGTCTTTCGGTGAACGATGCGATTGACCCAGGAGTTTGTTCGGTGCGGTACGCATCCTTGGATGATGCCGTCACCATGTTGAATCGCCTGGGGCCCGGAGCGCTGATGGCGAAGTCAGATATCGAGTCAGCGTTCCGGTTGCTCCCGGTACACCCACGGGATCAGCGTCTGTTAGGCTTTGTGTTCCAGGGCCATTACTACATGGATAGATGTATGCCAATGGGTTGCTCCATCTCTTGTGCTTATTTTGAGAAATTCAGCTGTTTTCTGGAATGGGCATTCACCAAAGCCACTGGCCATAGCCATGTTATGCATTACCTGGATGATTTTTTGTTCTTGGGGGCAGCCAGCGACACAAAATGTGTGCAGGCCTTACATGAATTTTGCACTCTCATGAAGGAATTCGGGGTGCCATTGGCACCAGGTAAGACGGTTGGACCATCTACTTCACTCGAGTTTCTGGGAATTGAGCTCAATTCTGTGGAGGGATGTTTCCGTTTGCCAGTGGGGAAAGTAGCGAAATTCAGGGCTTCCCTGGAACTGTGCATTAGCAAAGTGAAAGTTACTCTCCATCAGTTACAACAAGCAGTGGGTCAGCTTAACTTTGCCCTAAGAGTGATACCAATGGCCCGCCCCTTTTCCCGCTCCATTGCACAAGCCATGGTTGGTCTCAAGGAAGGGCACCACCGCACAAGACTGTTGGCAGAGGTTCACCAGGACATGCGCATATGGTTGGCGTTTCTGGCGGACTTCAACGGTCGAGTGGTGTGGAACAAGCCGCCAGCGTCTTCGGACGAGCTGGGTTTGTGGACCGACTCGGCGGGGAGCGTGGGATTTGGCGCCATCTTTGGTAATCGATGGTCGGCGCAGACATGGCCGACGTGGTGGCACACCAGCGGTCTCACAGGTATCATTGGGTTTCTCGAGTTGTTCCCCATTTTTGTGGCTCTGAAGGCATGGCCGGATGAGTTCAGAGATCGCTCAGTGGTGTTTTGGTCCGATAATATGACTGTGGTTGAATGTATAAATAGTCAGGCAGCACGCTGCAAGTGGATATTAAGATTACTGAAGGAAATTGTACTACTTTGCATGAGACTGAACGTGCAATTCAGGGCGAAGCATGTGCCAGGTGTATGAACCAGGCGGCTGATGCACTCTCTCGTTCACACATGCAGGCTTTCAGGGGTTATCTACCTTCCGCGGACCTAGCGGCGGCACCATTTCCCGAAGCACTCTGGCTACTCGGTGCCCCGGATTACAAGACCTCGTGGCAGCAAGCTTAGCCCCCAGGACAAGGAAGGCATACGAAGGAGCGTTTCGTTCCTATTGTGCATTTTTGGGTCCGGCAGGGGGGGACAATTGGGGTCAGGAGGATTATGTCCTGAAGTTTCTAGTAGCACTACACAGAGAAGGCCGATCAGCGGCAACGGCCAATAGGCACCGAGCCGCCATTTCATTCATGGCGCAGGCGCATGGCATCAAGGACCCGACATCGTCCTTTTTGGTAAAGAAAGCCCTTCGTGGTTGGCAACGCCTTGAGGGTCGTAGAGTAGACGAGAGGCGCCCGATTGGATTAGACAGGTTGTCTCTGCTGATGTCGATACTCCCCGCGACATGTTCTTCCCAGTTCGAGGTAGTGCTGTTCCGGGCCGCTTTCGCATTAGCGTTCCATGGGGCTATGCGGGTGAGCGAGCTGGTGGCAAGAAATAAGAAAGATGTTGAGGGAGGTCTGTGTCGGGATCACATTCTGATTAAGGGTGATTCAATGGTGGTCACAATAGCCAGGTCCAAGACTGACCAGAGCACCATGGGAGACAGTATTGTTGTCCAGCGCATGCAAGGGTCCCCCATGTGCCCGGTAAAGTGCGTGGAGGAATATTTGGCGCGAAGGGCGGATACATGGGGGGGAAGCCTGCTGAGACACATCGACGCCACCCCACTGACGAGGTTTCAGTTTCAGAGGGTGCTAACAATGGCAATCGCAGCGGCGGGCTTGGACCCGGGCGATTTCGGGACCCATTCCTTTAGGATAGGGGCTGCTACAGAGGCTACAGCCAGGGGTCAGAGTGTTGAGAAGGTGAAACAACTGGGACGATGGTCCTCGAACTGTTATAAAAGGTATGTGCGGTTGCACATGTTGTGAAGTCAATGTCATGCACTCACGCTTCTTGTCTTCTGTTTGGTTTACAGTTTCGCGAGCATGCTATGCGGGGCGGACTGTGCAGTCGACCCGGCACCTGGGGACCAGCGGTCAGAGATCACCGGCTGAGGAGAGAGTGGTGTGGGTCGTGGGCCACTCATACGTGAGGCGGGCCGGGGACGTATTCAAAGCAGGTGACGTGACTCACGCAGCTGGGGAATACGGGTACAGAGTGACCTTCCACGGAAGGGGCGGGCTCTGTATTGACCAGTTTCAATGTTTTTTTGAGGAACTGTTAGGGCGGCAGAGGTCACCGCCATCTGTAATCATAGTACACCTGGGGGGCAATGACTTGGTGACACTCGGTCGGCGAGTACTACTCGAGCGAGTTTTATCTACTGTTAGCTGGCTGGCGAGAAGGATCCCGGGGTGCACAATTGCATGGTCCCACATGATTCCCAGGAAGGTGTGGCGGGGGGGCCTCTCGGTGTCAGCACTGAACCAGTCAGTGAAAAAGGTCAATAACAAACTTGGTAGGTTGTTTCGCTCGGCGCAGTTGCACTGTATTCTGCATGGATGTATTCGGGGGGATCACATGTATCTCGATGATGGGGTCCATTTGTCCCGGGAGGGGAATGTCTTACTCATAGGAGACTTCATAGCATGGTTAAGGGGTTTGTAAAAGCATGACCTTTAGTAGGAGTTTGTGGGGGGGCCGGATAGCCGGTCAACTATCCGGCCTGTGGCGGTAAGGTCATGATCGGTGAGCAGTAATTTCAAGGTCCCTAGAGGGGGGCGCCACCCACTATGGATGGGAGCGCCCGGGGGGAGGCGGCTATTGGCCCCTCCCACGGGAAGGCGGCACCCACTAAGTATGGGTCGCCTAAGGGAAGACGGCCATAGGCCCCTTCCAGGGGAGGAGGCGGCTAGATGCCCCTCCTACGAATTTCCCGGGGCCCGGATATCCGCGACGGCGGATGTGATAGACAGCGCGGGGTGGGAGGGGGGTCCACGCTGCCTTCTTACAGACACCTCACACTGGTCCTCGGACGACCGTTAAGATGGCGTCGAGTTAAAATGGGGGCCCCCGCAAGACAAGGGAAATTGGAGTTTGCACAGAGGGTACAGTCCCCTGCGCGGCCGCCCTCACACCGTGAGGGGGAGAGTTCTGCTAGTGGGGATCTGACACCGGTTGGGACCTTGCCGTTGGCCCGTAATGCTAGGATGTACAATTTTAATTTAGAAACTATGCATTTGCAGGATGTTAGACTCGGCTAGGAAAACCTTTGTACTAGAGATTTGTTAAGGTTAGCCAAAGAACATGTCTTCATCAAAATGTAATAAATGAAAATTGTACATGATATGAAACTGTTATTTTAATGTTTTAATTTTGTTTCATATTTTAATAAATACGGCCGGGAGGGTAACTCCCTCCCGCCTTCCAAAAAGTTCAGAACTGCGTCCGTCTTCCCATCCTTGGGGATTGTGTTGGGAGGGGGTGACAGGCATCCCGGCCATATGGAAAGGGGCGACCACTCGGTCCCCCCGAACGTATGGTAGGGGGCCCGGATCCCCCCGGGAAACCATTTTGGGCGGGGGCGTGTCACGGCTGGTATGCCCGAAGCGGCGTAGCCGGGGCGCGCCTTTTCCCGCCCAAGAGGGGTTGTCCTAGACACCTACACCGTTGGCCATGCCCAGTAGGCGTACCGGAGGAGGGTACACGCCCTCCCGAAGAGGAATAAAGAGAGCAGGAATCCGAAGAAGCATCCTCTTGTTCCTGTGCTTGGAAGCTGCACCCACTCGTTGCACGTGAGCCCTCGACGGAACAAGGAGCAATTTTGACCCACCCACCAGCCCCTTATGGCAACGTTAGTACTGCAATAAAGTGATTTGCTTTGATAACATCTTTTTTCTCTTGGTTTAGCGGTTAATAAAATGGCAATGTTGGTACTGCAATAAAGTGATTTGCTTGATAACATCTTCTTCCCTTGGTTTAGCGGATGATAACGGTCTAGTTTAATGAGGTGATGAATGTATAGTAATATAGACAAATATTGCAGTGTACAGTTAATTTTCTTCCTTAGTAGGTAAACAAATGTCGTATTTATTTTTTGGTCGGGCGGTAAGGTCATGATCGGTGAGCAGTAATTTCAAGGTCCCTAGAGGGGGGGCGCCACCCACTATGGATGGGAGCGCCCGGGGGGAGGCGGCTATTGGCCCCTCCCACGGGGAGGCGGCACCCACTAAGTATAGCACTTCGATGGGCAATTGTGCAGCTCCATCGAATGCAAATTTGTTTATGCACAATTTTGAAATGGATCACATTCTTGCAAAAGACACTTGGAGAAACACCGTAATTTTAATTGTCATATACATTGATGACATTTTTACTGTATGGAAGGGGCCAAAGAACAAACTGACAAGGGAATCGAAGGATTTGAACACAGTGAATGAAAGAATACAATTTACTTATGACATTAGTGACACCAAAATTACTTTCTTATATTTTCTTATCTCCATAGTGACCAACAAATTTGAAACAAATATAAATAGAAAGGAAACAGACCGCTACAACTTGCTTCACTATAATAGCTTTCATCAAACTTAATTGAAAAACCACTTACCTTATGCACAATTATTATGGGTCAAAAGAATAATTTCCAATCCTGATATACTGAATGAACAAGTCAGAAACATGACAGAGATATTTAAAAACACAGAGGATATCCAACAATGATCTTAGAGAAAGCAGGAGAGCATTGTGCCACCAAAACATTCTAAGAATTAATGGTTCACACTCAGAAAAAAGAACAAAGTAAGAGAATGGTATTAATCTCTACATTTTCAACCATGAGCATGCAGTTCAAGAGAATGATTTTAAAACATTGGCCGATGTTGCAAATGTAACAGATTTCAGGGGGATATATTAAGAACAACCTTTGTTTCTCGCAGTTTAAGAGAATGGTTTTAAAACATTGGCTGCTGTTGCAAATGTACCGTCATTTCATTTGTCAGATACATTGATGACATTTTTACTGTATGGAAGGGGTCAAAGAACGAACTGACAAGGGAATCAAAGGATTTGAACACAGTGAATGAAAGAATACAATTTACTTATGACATCAGTGACACCAAAATTACTTTCTTAGATGTTCTTATCTCCATAGTGAACAACACATTTGAAACAAATATATATAGAAAGGAAACAGACTGCAACAACTTGCTTCACTATATTAGCTTTCATCAAACTTAACTGAAAAACCACTTACCTCACTCACAATTATTAGGGTCAAAAGAATCATTTTCAATCCTGATATACTGAATGAACAGTGCAATTTAAAAACAGAGGATATCCAACAATGATCTTAGACAAAGCTAGAGAACATTGCGCCACCAAAACATGACAAGAACTATTGGTTCCCACACATAAAAAAGAACAAAGTATGAGAATGGTTTTAATCTCTACATTTTCAACCATGAGCATGCAGTTCAAGAGAATGATTTTAAAACAATGGCTGATGTTGCAAATGCAACAGATTTCAGGGGATATTTTCAGGAAGAAATTTGTTTGCCTATGAAAGAGGCAAGAACGTCCAAGAAATACTCACATGAAAATCTTTACAGATCTTCAATCAGACCTACTAAGGAACTGTCCCCTGTTATAATTGCAACAATTGCAATATCATCATCAGAGGCGCGTGGATTTGTCATCCATGCGGATTAGCTTACATTGGAAAAACAGAAAGACAATTTAAAATAAGGGTTAATGAACACAAAAATAACATACAGACAAAAAAATTGAAATCTGTAATTGCTGCTCATTTTTGGGAATTTGCTCACAACAAATATCAACTTAAATTTATGATTTTGGCAACAGTGGACATAAAGGAGGGAAGAGACAACCATAAATACCTTCTCAACAGAGAGAATTACTGGATCAAAAGATTGGATACTCTCATGCCTAACGGTTTGAATGACAGTATGGAATTCAGCTGTTACCTCTAACTTATTTGAGATTCATCTATGTACTACCAGAACTGTGAATCCTCTTATGGGGGATAATTAATAGTCACACTGACTTACTATGTGGGAAGGGAGATTTCAAGATGGCCCCTGCCGGTTTCAAGTACTTCAACCATTTACATGTTTTTGAGTTAGATTCCGGTTGTTTAATATCTTGATTATTACTTTACACACTTTTTCAGCTCGACTTGGGATGATTCTGCTATATATTAGTTCATCTTATTAACACAGGACACTTTTGTTTAGCATACCTCACACTGCACCCGTCACCAACACCAGTTTGTTCTAAGATGGCTGCCGTGATTTATGTAAGTTCCACTTTCACGTCTAGTCGACCTTGCAAGTTTAAAGGCCTTTGGGTAATTGTTTGGTCAGTATTAGAAATGTCTTTGTCTAATGGTGGCACGTGCTGTGTGTCTTAATACTGCCCTCACTCACACAGTTGTGTGACATGCTTCATCATAGGCCTGCTACAAAACACCCTTGCGCAGCCAGTGCCTGGGGTGGAGCAATAGGGTGGGGAAGACAAACACAACAAGAATGAGAGAAACAATGATTTCAAAAGTGACATTACATCCCCCAATTACCACCAGCCTTCACATTTTTTACCCTGGCTGGTGGGTCCAGGAATAAAGTATAGACACAGCGACACCTCTGAGCTAGTTTTAATCACACTACGCTGCACTTTCACTTCTGGGGATCCCAGTCACTTTTGAAACCATTGTTTCTCTCATTCTTGTTGTGTTTGTCTTCCCCCACCCTTTTGCTCCATCAAGAGGGCTATTCACCCCTGAAAAATGGGTTTAACAACAGGTCCTTCCTGGGTGCCAGCTAGTCTGCCTAAACAATTGGTCTGCCCCTCTCCCAAGTGCTCCCTATTTGCTCTTCAAAGGCAGCTGTAGCTTTGAACCTCGCCTTTTAGGCCAACACCTGCATGGCTAATTGCAGAAGGAAGGTAACACCTCTCTCCAGTGCAGACCCCTATTGCTTCCTTTCCTGGGAGTTGTTAGCATGTCTTCCCTGTAATGAACAGAAAGCAGTCGTTACCAATGCAGGGAGACTTAGGGGAGGGGAAATGCCTACGCTCCAATGGTTCGCTTAAAATGCTGCTTCCTTTTGTTAAGGGCACAAGTAGCTATATGATTAACATTCACAGAGAGGTATGCTGTGCTGCTGAATACGAATGAATGAAAACAAAGTAATTATATTCTCCCACATACAGGTCTGGCACAGTCCAGTTACATGAAAAGTCACATATAGATCAAAGAAATATATAAGGGTAAACTACAGCTGGCTAAAACACAAGTATTTATTAAACAGTTGACACAAATAAAAACAGATCATTTATATGACATCAAATAGCAATTAAAAAGTCACAGTATCTAATAGACATTTACACATTATTAAATTAATAAACAATGAAAAATGGGGGTTGGTGGCTTTAACAATTCGGTCTCTACGCGCGTTTCGGCGGCCAGCGCCTTCTTCCTGGAGCAGCCACACAATATCTATAAAGTGAAGATGCATATAAAACATAGAATTATATCGATTCTAAATCACAAATTAAAAATCAATTTCTAAACATTGTCTTTTTTTAAAAAACACACAAATAATTTAATTTTATAGCAGCTGTAGAATAATAAAAAAGCAACTTAATGATTTATCTATATCTCTTGTCATTTCCTTGCGGAATTTAGACTGTCTATTGAAGGACAGAAAGGTTTTATCCAAATGGTGGAAGAGTAAATGCCATTGATAAGCATTTATGTAGAGGTGTAGTTCCTATTTAATTCAAAATGGGGTTATATCTATTGTAGAAGCAGTCCATCACAATAACCTATTTTTAGCCATGATACATTGAGAAACTATTGACTAAATTAGAAACATAGACTTACGGCCTAAGGTTTCTTAAGTCTTTCTGATCACCTATTGAAACCCTAGTAAGGACCAGCATGGACTGCTTCTACAATAGATATAACCCCATTTTGAATTAAATAGGAACTACACCTCTATATAAATGCTCATCAATGGCATTTACTCTTCCACCATTTGGATAAAACCTTTCTGTCCTTCAATAGACAGTCTAAATTCCGCAAGGAAATGACAAGAGATATAGATAAATCATTAAGTTGCTTTTTTATTATTCTACAGCTGCTATAAAATTAAATTATTTGTGTGTTTTTTAAAAAAAGACAATGTTTAGAAATTGATTTTTAATTTGTGATTTAGAATCGATATAATTCTATGTTTTATATGCATCTTCACTTTATAGATATTGTGTGGCTGCTCCAGGAAGAAGGCGCTGGCCGCCGAAACGCGCGTAGAGACCGAATTGTTAAAGCCACCAACCCCCATTTTTCATTGTTTATTAATTTAATAATGTGTAAATGTCTATTAGATACTGTGACTTTTTAATTGCTATTTGATGTCATATAAATGATCTGTTTTTATTTGTGTCAACTGTTTAATAAATACTTGTGTTTTAGCCAGCTGTAGTTTACCCTTATATATTTCTTTGATCTATATGTGACTTTTCATTGTCCAATTGCCTAGGTTGTTACTTTTCAATCGTGCTTATTTCCCTGACCTAGGAATTACAAAATTCGTTAATTCAGGGGGTCCTTGTTACCTATACTTTGACAGTCCAGTTACAGCCACACATTCCATGGCTCCGAACGGTTATTTACTGTGAGTGAGCGAGTCCTTGTAGGGGAAGAAATGCTAGTATTTCCTGTTGGTGATATGTGTGGAATTGTGCATTTAAATTGCACTAGACAGTAAATGTAGTTGTTGCTTAACAGGACAAACCGCTCACACAAGATTTAGGGTTTGCTCGGAAAAATGTAATACGTGTCTTCTGGACATGGGCATAGTAGTAGGTGGTGAATGCCGATGACATGGGAAGAAAAAAAATGAGAGGCATGTGCGTGAGTCTCCCGGGGTCTAAGGCTTCACATACCAGAGTTCTTGCAGTGCTGATGACCATCTGTGGGGTGCCATGCTGATATAATACAATGTGTGATGGTGAAACATGAAAGTGGGCACTGCAACAAGATTTACAGGCCTGTTTTTAATCACGCTCGAAATGGAAAGACAGGGGGAGCAGCTGTGTGAAAAGGAGAGCCTTCCCATGCTGCGGTACAAACAAAAGAAAAAGTAGTGTGCAGTAACATGCCTAAATGCACACAAGTGTTAGGCTACAAGTACAGGGGAGCTGCTCTGTGGGAGTGAACAACAGACGAAAAGGAGGGACAAATAGGAACAATTAACCACTTGGAAGCAAGTATTTTTAAAGGACACTGAAATAAACAAAAGAAAGAGTGTGAGGGCTTTAAGCCCACAGAGTATATACAATATGTCTTGAAGAGACAGCGCAAACACTGTCTAAGCTCGACCCAAAAACCTGTGGGGTGACCACACAAAAAGAGACATTCCCTTACACTCTCAATAAGATAGCATAAAAATATTTCTTTAAAAGATAAAACCTTAAACAGGGCGCGGTTATTCCTATGTTCCCCAGCACACGCTTTTGACATTCAACATTTAGAATAATGTACACATAAGTTCATGTCCACTTCTTTTTATTTTTCTTCTCTGTGGCTTTTCTCTGATCTCAGCCAACAAGTGTTTTGTTGCATCTCTCGCAACTTCTTCAGGGCTATATGATCACATACAAATAAAAGTTCACTATAAATCAATATTAACTCACAATTTCCTCTGTCACTTCAATGAAATTCTGAATATACTCCAAAACTTCCCAAATCTCAATATGTCTATATTGTGGAAACCCATGCACAATAGCATTACATGCTCAGCTCTCTGAACCTATCAAGAGTAAGCTTATGAGAAAAAGGGGAAAATAACACCAAACAATATTTCTTTATCTCAGGCTGGAGTGAAATTAACTCTAGTTGAATATATAGGGTAAGCTCAGTCACATATATTTACTCTTTGTGCATCTTCTGAGAATATTATTTCTCTTCATATCTATGTAAAACACTTCACATATTTAGAAGTGTAGTGCCATCCACACCAACCGTGTCCAGGCTGCTAAAGTATGCAAAATTTGTGTAACGGTAAAAATGTATCTGGAAAGTGATCATACCTATAATCTTGGTGCATGAAAACCTGTTAAAATGCAAATAAAGTTAATGAATCAAAAGGATGAAGCTAACCTACATATATGTCCTTGTTCAAAAATAATATAATAGGGACACCTACTATTTATCCGGTAATATTTCCAACCCAGACAGCTATAATCTTCCTCTCTTATTCATGTTTTAGTCTCAGTAGTTTCTCTGCTAAAGGTAAATCTAGTCAAGAAATCGTAAACCAACTCATTGTCAATGTAAATAAATTGAAATCAAAATGTTTATTCTAATCGTTAAGTGGCACAAAGGTCTTTCAAATGTCTCTTACCCTACTTATCTTGAGTCAACAAGTGTATTCTTCTGCAGCCTCTGTCGGTACCTCACCAGACAGTACTTGCCCCTGATTCTATTATTTAATCTCTTGATTTTCTGAATATAAGGTAATATCCCCTAAAACAACATATGCACACGTCAAAGTGAGACGGAGCTGCTCACTGTGTGCACATGCCCCCTTTTCTTCCCATATTACGGACTTCTTACCTATATCACAATTCCCGGGAACCCACAAGTATGTTGTGATCTGTGATGTTGCCACTTACAAGTCCGGTTGTCTGTTAAGTACCGTCTATCTTGTTCGCAAAGAGTGAACATAAACATCCAAATAGGACTGCAATTTGTATGCAGCATGCACCATATTTAAGTGTAGTTTCTAGTGCAAATTCGACAAAATTATATATTCAAATTATATACTAAATACACGAGTACTGTGATCGATGGGAAAATATTGATGTCATTATTGCATATGATCATTATTATATTACAAGTCTACATATAGGTATCTAAATCAAAATACAAACTCCAAATGGACTCGGACGACAAATTGGAGTAGAAGAAGTCTTTATTGCGTGATTTAAAAAAAATCTTTGCAAATTACTGCATTTAAATTTTTTTTAAAAAAAATATACATTTAAAAGAACGTGTGAGTTCCAGTCCAGTGTAGTTGAGAGTGGCAGATGGACCTTGCCGAGTTGTTATGCTAATAGAGGTTCACAGGTTTGGGTCCCATCAAAAAAAAGATTTTTTTGCTGTTTGATCCAAAAACCTTACTAGGGCACAGTTTAATTTGGTGCTCCGAGGATCGAAGCATGCCAGAACTGCTGCTCTGCATGATCATATTTATATTCCAGAGTTTCCTTAAGAGGCACCGTCTTTCATGCAGCAGGATTGGGCAGACGCATAGAATATGTATAATGTCTTCTTTATGATTCCCACAAAGTCGGCAGTGTTCGTGGCCGGGAACTCTTTTCCATTTTGGCAAGTGACACGACAAATTGATAACTCCCATTCTCAATTTTAAGAAGCTTAGTTTTGTCCGAGCAGTGAATGGTAAAGTTAGATTCTGCTGTGGGATCAGCTGGACATAGGAATGCAACGTCATCCAGCCGTGACTTCTTTTTGCTAGCCGAGCCTTATCTTCCACTGAAGAAAGTTTTTTTGCACTTATTTTTGCTAGCCGTTTACATTGGAGTGTGTTTTCTGCCAATAGTGATTATAGTCACTTTGTCAAATGACCACAGGATCCATATTAGAGTTTTTTTTTTCTGACGATAGCGATACTTTATTTTCACTTCTTCCTAATTAAAATAGATTCCTCTGAGCTCCTCACTGTCAAGTGTCAACAATTCTTAATCTTCAAATGTCTATAAGAAAACCGATTTGTGCTCAATTAAAGAATTCATATTTAAACTGATCCTGTGATGTTTTGCAACGTTTAAAACAAATTTGTGATAAATAAATTGATTGTAATACTTTATTCGATAGATGTATCATAAAAGTACAAACATACAAAATACATAAAAAGGTTTATCAAGTATTACAATTCCTTCTAAAAACATGACATCATAAATAAATATAGGGAAAGCAAATATTCAGGGTTATCAACCACTGTATTTGAAGTACCTCAATGTTATTGCTGTACCTCCTTGAAGTAAAAGACGCAGGCCATTGAGAGGAGTAACCTCGTTTAGTCCATAACTCACATGAGATGAACAACATTTGGGAGCAGAGCCTTAGAAAGACACCTGTGTGGGACTCCAAACGGAATGGACTGTAATGTCGATGCTGTGCAGGAACTGGGGTTGCAGAAAGAGAGGAGGCCATAACTTAGGCCCCCTTAGTTTTCTTGCCACCATACTTTTCATGGTAAGCTCACCACTATGAAAACTGTGGCAGTGAGGAAACTCGTTATATGCTGGTGGTGCCGCTGCGGCCTCACCCACTGCAAGACCGCGGATCCCTGGCTGTAGCAGTGGTTCTTTGGTGGCCTGGCTGCCAAAGTCATAATACAGTGGTCAGACAGCAGGTGGAACAGTTGCCATACCACCGTTGTGGGTTTGATTGTCTGTTGAACCGCCAAACTCCTAATCAGACGCTTAGAAGGACAGTTGTTTCTGAAAGTTTGTCAAGAGTTTGGAATCTGCATTTAGGTTAGATGTTCCAAACACTAATTACAAAAAGGCATGTTACTTGAATGAATGGGTGTACTGTACACTTTACAAAAAAAAAATCAATAAACTCAATTTCTAAGATTATATTCACACAGATTACATATCAAGCTCACTATATGCTATTGAAGTCAATATGTGCCATACCTCTTGAAAGAAAGAATCGCAGTCTTAAATCATTTAGGGGCAGATTCAGAACTTGGAGGATGCACTTTACTCTGTCAGAGAAATGGACTAAAAAACCCAATCGTCCTGATGAAGCACCTGCTCTCGGAATCTAGAAATGTCTGCCAGCTCAGTGGACATCTCTTACATTGTTAGTAACCACGATGGCAGTTTCTGTCAATGGATTCAAAGCTTCACGTACGGCTCTGTCAACATGACTGTATCCTCCGTGAAACCTTAAACCTGTTTAAAGCAGGATTATGTTTTTGAAAATAAAAAAATGTCTTCACGGGTCATTCGTTTTTGCCCACAGTGTGGGGGTCATTTTGCAGTTTCAAATGCACCTTAACAACAGCTTTTACCTGGCGATGACAGACAGTGAAAACTGGCCACTGGAGAGCCAACTCTAAATTTGTCAATGAAATTCCCAAAGCTCTGAGGGCCCTAACTCCATTTGGGTGCCGGAGGTGCATGTTAGCTGTAGAAATAGAGTAGTCTCCATCACTGACATATTGTTATTCTGCCCGACTCTACAAGTTCAGTTTGGCAGAGAGGGTACTCTGTCGCAATTGTGACAGAGTACCCTCTCTGCCAAACTAAATCCGGGCACGGTAAGGGAAGACTACAACATAGCAAGTAGGTATCAAGCAAACTCAGTGCATGATACTAAAGCACGTAAGCACATGGAACTACACTATCCAATTATGTGCACTGCCATAATGTTCACACACTGTGAAAGTGGCAAAAAGAAAATATGTGTCACATTGTACTGGACCTCGAAGGCTCTGTGAGCATCTGCAAACAAGAAAGCACCACAGACATTCTTGAAGCGAGGGATGTCTCTGTGCTAAGTGTGTGCCTGGTACTACACCTACCTTTGAAGGGGGCCGTGATGACCTCCCCAAAGTTTGGTGTGGGATCACTCTGACCCAAGCTTCAAGAACTGATGTGCTTTATGGGATGGCACCATTCCTGATGGGGGCGTTCAAGAGCCATGGTATACTTCAAAGGTTTTCATTTCCAACACGTGGGCCCGATGTACTTAACACTTTTGCATTTGCAAACCCTGCGATTCACAAAATCACAGAGTTTGCGAATTCATCAGTGGTATGTGCAATGTACCAAATGCATTTTGCTAGTTGGAACACGCTTCATAACAGCAAAATTGATTTTTATGGTCCATTCCAAATTGCAAACAGGAGATGCTATGTGTTATTGATTCGCGATTGCAAATGCACTTATTGATTCACGGTTGAAAATGCACTCAAACACCATTGATCAATTACCAAAACCTTAAGGGAAGAGGAACCTGATTCACAACGATCCCTTTGGTAAATCTTCCCTTTTGTGAATCGTGCCAGATTACATCATAGGGAGTGGCAGTGTTCCAGAAGACGAATCCCTACTCCCTCACAAGTATTCTCAAATAGAGAAAACAACATTTAGGCAGCACCAATCCCTTTAGGGAACACAGGCAGCTTCAAAAAATAAATAAATAGAAACTTCTTTTTGGGAATGCAAACAGAGGGATGGTAGTCTACTTTTCTTTGAAGGCCATCATCTCTGTACTTATAGTCAATCACAGGGCGTTACAAATAGCAGCTTCCTTAAATAATATAGGCAGGTTTCTCTGTAACTGGAAATTTTATGACACGGCCCATTAGTACATAGGTTGCGCTGCAAAATCAGAGACAGATCACAAATAAACAGTGTTCAATTTGCAATCACCATGCACAGATCCCGAGGCACACAGAGTCAGTCCAAAAAGAGTGCAGTAGGTAGTAGCACAGATAGTAATCAGGGGGAGTCCATCAGATATTTCTTTTCTTTTCTTTCTTTTCTTCTTGTTCTCAAATATCCAAATACAAAAACACACTGGCAGCTGACATGTGTTTCATCCAGCAGGACTTTTTCAAGGCTAAGATCCGATGGTAGATGCACCCGGCACCACCGTTGAACAGTGTACCGGACAAGCGAAAGGACACACAAAGTCTGGTCATCTGAAGAAGCCCAGATCAGTTATAGATGGCTTCGTCCTCTAGGTATTCAATGGTTTCCGAGTAAAACATACACAGTATCCAAATCCCATGGATCGTGATTTGTGTGACCCGCCTTTATTTCTGCGGGTTCCTGTACCTGTATGTAAACCTCACAGCCTGAAGATTCCAAATCCCAGTAGTATATGCGAGCTTACACCAAAGTTATGTCTGTATCTGTGTTAGAGATTTAACGCCTGATGGATTGTATCAGATAGTAGAGCACAAAGCTGTTAATTGACAGGTATATCCCGTGGAAGCCAACCTGTTCCAGGGCCCAAAAAGGCAACACTTTCACAAGATGTCCCTTAGTACATTGTGCCCATGGTCAGACATGTCAGTAAAAAAAAGAAAAATGACCAGGTATCGCCAATTCTTGAAGAGAAGTATAAATCCAAAATACAGACAAATGACCTGTGTCATTGTATAAGCAAACGTTATTGTTTGCAAAGACACCCTCAAAATGTTCTCCCTCCATCTGCAAGGACATAGTTATTAAAAGTGCAGCAGGTACAGTGGAACTGTAAGTAGGCAAAGTCGATACAATCTATCTAATGATGTCACAGCAAAGTGACAAATAGTGACCTGCCCTTACTGGCAAATGTGCAGCCTCATCTGGAGGCAACTTCTAAGAGACGGCCCCCTCTCCCCTCCTTCTGTTCTTCCATGGCTAGAGTATGGGGGTTCGTGTGGGCTTGTGTTTAATGAATGGGTTTCTAACAGCTAGAATGTATTGTGGTCATATTATTTACCTGGCCGTCCCTCAATACTGGTTAGCATCTCTAGCACGTCCAGAGTGACACTGACAGACTCTAGGCTTAACCTCTCGGTCCTGGTTCACAAAGGTAAAATGAGATGAATGTCTAACTTTACGACTTTCGGTATTCACAAAGTGCATTTACTTCTCATAAATGCCCTTTGTGAATACGGAAAGTCGTAAAGTTCAACTTTTGGTATTCACAAAGGGCTTTTAAATGTAGTAAAAGCCTTTTGTGAATACCAAAAGTTGTAAAGGTAGACTTTCACTAAGTATCTCTAGCCTTGGAATTTATAATTTGGCAAATTAATGGATAGCGTGTTCTAGGTTTACCATCAGGTTAGACCCTGTTTCATTTCGGCAGATGTCATCACCAGCTTTTATGCCACTCTTTTAATTTTTCTTTTGACAGCGAGCTCCCCATCCCATACCGAAGGTGAACAGTGTGGCAGATCCTTGAAAGGACAGGCCCAATTTCATTTTTTTACCTCGCTCTCTGAGCTATGAGTACTGCCATCTTTAGTGTACCCCACCTTGATAGCTATGTTTATTCACACCATTGTTATTGAACTGGCCAGTGTCCCATCCCTTAATGTATGAACAGCACCAATACATCTTCTGGTGATCATGAACTATACAAGTAATAATGCTATAAATATATCATAGCACATAAATAATACATGTTATTAAACATCTAGATTAGAATACTGTAGGAATTATTTAATGGTCTCTTCTATTTTCTGCTGTCATCATGTTGGCACATTTTTCATCCGCAGGGCTTCTGTGACATTGTTTTTCTTGGATCAACTAGAGGTTGTAGATGAGTTTAACCATTAACTTAGCAAGCCATGCATTATACTGATTAATCTTGGGATGTGATTGGTGTTCCCAATAGGTTAGAAGGTTTAAATGCTTTTGGTGCTAGACAAGGTTCATGAAGGTGTGCGTGTGTGTGTTCACGCATGCATGTGTGTGCGCTTGCAAAGTATACCAATACTACATTTTCAAGCACCACTTTATCACCAATTATGATAGGAGAACTTCAATGCATTGAATGCAATGTTGTGGTTAGGCTAACAACTAAGGTGTTTCAACTGCGGTGGTGGTTCTCAAAGTCCATATAGAAAGGTGGGGAAACTGATCAGGTTGGCATAAAAAGCTAACTACTAAAGAGAGGCGGAGCATTCACACAGCTCCCTGTTTCCTTTAAAGAAAGAATTTTACTCTCTGATTTCCAAACTGGATTCTACCCCGGCCATGACACATAATCCTCTTTAATTGCCACCTAGAGCAACCTCAAATTATTCAGAATGGAACGTATGGAGTAGTTACACTCCTGCTGCGGTTTGTGCCCTTTTGTCCAGTACACCTCCCTACCTTCCAAGGCTGGATGTCATTATATCTTACCAAGAGAAGCTAAGGGCCCTATTTATCATTTGGTAAATGGGGTGCTTCGTCACAAACATGGTATCATGTCCTGCCCTCTGTATCACAAGTGCATTATTGCTAATGGCACTAATAATGCAGCGGGTGGGATATCCGTCGCATTTTGACAAAGTATCCCGTCCACCGATATCAGGTAAACTTTGAGCCCACTATTTGCAACCGGCCCAATGATACTGTAGGCCCTCTGTTTGGAATCCTCAATATCTTGCACTTTGCAGCCTTTGCGGCAGATTGGTTAAACCCAGTTAAGCAAGCATGATTTGACTAAAATGACAAAGTGAACCACCATTGAAATCATAGTATTGAATAGTGCCACATGATCACTGCTCAAATTGTTACCATGTTCTTAGTATAGAGGCATGCAGAAGATTTATCAAAATGTATGGGTTGCTGGAGAATAAAAGGAATGCCTCATTCATTTAATTTCCAAGCATCTTTGATTTGTCTTGAATTGAAGTACACACTTTGTAGTCATTGTTTAGGGAACACGTTTGTTTTGCAACCATCTGTGTGGAGGCCTCTGTGTGGAGTCAGGCTAGGACAAAGTGGAAGCAGATCATAGGTGCTCTGATGCAAAAGAAAAAAAGGACCCTTCACCAGAGCATTCTGTGGAAATTTCGAAGGTTAGAAAAAAACAATTGTATCCGCGGTAAGTTCTCCTTTCTTTAGAGTCGACTCTCTGAGGTTGCACACAGACCGCAGAAGGAGACGCCGTCGACATGTTTCAAAACGTAAACTGCAGAATGAAGAACATGGGCTTGCTGGAGACTTGCCCCTGACAACACTTACAGTCATGCACGAGACCAATGACACCATTTGGGCAACTCTGTTTTTTTCAAGACAGCTTCTGAATTTTGTTGTGGGTTTTTGTTTTCACTCTGCATCACTTGTGGGGGTTTTTGCCATTGTGAACTTGGGAATGCTTACTGGCTCTGATGCATAATAGGTAAACCGGGGACCCACTACTGGACCACGAGACTCCTTTATGCAGACAAAAGCCAAACAGGAGACTCCATGCTGTCTATGAACAGGAGTCTCTGGGTACTTGCCCAGATTCCTCAGTTTTACTTTATTGCATTCATCTGTTTATAGTTTCGGTTTCTCTTCTTGTGAGCTTTTGGAAACAGAGGTGGAAGTGCAACCAGCCATCGTTAGGGCTGTGCATTCTAAGGGCTATGGGTTAGTAAGGAGTAAACGTAAATCATACCATTATTGTAACTTATTTTCTCTATGTCCCGAGGTTCCCATGCTTCTGTCCCATCTGGAACAGTTTGTGGGCCACCTATTCTGGAGTGGTCCATGGCGCAGCCTTCATGGCATACCTCAAGGATGCCCTTGGTGTTCCCTGCCATTTCGGCAACTGTTTCGAGGGTGTGGCCCACCTCGACCCCATTGAACTTGTTTTGACTTGTGAAAATATTCAATTTGTTGGGGGGTGCAATATCTGTACCCAGGGGAGATGCCTACTGACTTCCACCTCTAAATTGAGTTCATTGGCTTGAGGCAAACGATCCTCATTTTGGTTATTTTTTTAATGAGTAGGCATGTCTGCAAACATTATGTAAATGTTTCTGCAACAGTGATTAAGAACATCAGACTCTGTGTATACAATAGTTTGTGATCAATCACTATCTGTGTACCTGCTGTTGGAGTTACCCTCTGCAGGGCAGAAGCATTTATTTATACTAAATGGCAATTGCAAGATGGAAGATGCCTGCTCTCCACAAATGAATAACAATGACAGCCTCACACCCAACCTCTTCTTTTTTACTTGCTTTATTTGTCTCCAGGACCTATTTGTGGTGAATACATAAGGCTTCCTGGCAGCCAAGAAGGTGACAAACTTCCAACCAATCAGATCTTGTATAAATTTAGTTCAACCTATCCAGTTCAGTAATAAATGAGTATTTATCATTGCATATCTTCAGCATTGACACTGAACCCACACTTTCATGTCTCCCATGAGTGTGCGATTATGCTGTTGCCAAATTGCAAATAATATCCAAACTGTCATAGATTGATGTGTCATTGTAAAAATCCTATCCATCCTTATCTAATTCACTGAATCTTCTACTTTTTCTGCATCTTGATGTTACCTCCACTGAGGACTGAGGTCAGTGACCAGCTTCAAACCCTGTGGGATTCTGTTAAATTGACCAACCCGTCCTTCCTCGGCAAACCACTGTAGGAAAAGGAGCAATTGTTAACACAGGTCAGACCTGCCGGTATTAACACAAGGACCCCATTTTGAATCTGGGTTTTGGTAGTACACATGTCAAACAGACCTATTACTTACAATCTACAAAAAATGGACTTTGTATTCCCCTGTCAACAATAGGCTTTCTTTGTCCAGTCTCTTTCAGCCATTGACTTGAGTCTTTGTATAGCAAATCTTGGCTTAGCCCAATGGAGTATTCATATCTCACCTAATGTTATTGGCTGTTTGGGTGTATACTCCACTTCACTAGAACATACATTGGATTGCACAAGGTACTAATTTACATCTGTAGCTTGCTCGGTCGACTCATGATGCTTCCTTCTATGTTTCTTACTCAGTTCCTCTTCTCTTTTCCAGTCCATTCCTTCCACCTTCCCCTGTGTGTTTGTTGTCTCACCTTCCCGCCATGCTCTCATCTTCTGTAGGAAGGTGGCTACCTGACTATGGTTACCCCAGATTTTTTGCCTTGTGTTTAGCTGGTTTTTGACTTAGTTGGCCTGGTTCCCTTCTAATCAGGGCCCCAGGCTATCTGCTCTCTCTGTAAAATGGATTCCTTTTATTTTTTTATTTTTTTTATTTTTATTGTTAGCAAGCTGACAAAAAAAGACATAGATAAATTCATACATGTATTAAAGGACATCAAGGTAAGTATGTTATATAACAAATGAATTAATATATAAAGACAATGAAAAAATTCCAAATTCATAATCAGTCAATACAAATAGGTTTCTTAACACGTTCGTAAGAAAAAAAAAAGGGAGAAAATTAACAATTGTACAACATTGAGCAGAGTTTTACTCTAGGAAGGTTCCCCAGTTTCTATTAAATTTAATCAGTGAGCGTGTTCCCCTGAGATTTGCTAGGGCTAGCTCCATGGCATGTATCTCTGTTGCTAATGCCCACCAGTCCCAAACCGTCGGTCATTCCGTACAGGTCCGGGCTCTGGCCAGGGTTAATTTGGCACAAGACATGAGTATAGTAACTAAAGCAGATTGTGGAGATGACAGGGGATAGGAGTCTAGTAAAACCAAAGCAGCCGTGAAGGTAGGTAGCAAAATATTCTTAATTCTCAGAACATTCTGTATGTCCCCCCAAAAGGTCTTAAGTTTGGGGCATGAGAACAGCATGTGTACTAAATTGGCTGCATCGGCTAAACATTTAGGGCATTTAGTGCGTTGGCTATAAACGGCGTTAGGGGACCATCTAGAAATTCTTTCAGGGGTATAGTAGAGCATGCAGGTTGTTCTGAATTGTTGGAGCCTAAGGCTGGATGACCGTACAAGTTCATTAATGTTAGACAGAGAATGCTCGATTTGTTTCGGGTAATATTTAAGCCCAATTGAGTGCCCCACTTCGCAGCTAGTTTAGCACCATCATTCACTTTAAAGTTACTGAGTCATTTGTATGCCTCACCTATAACTGATTTGTTCTTGTTTGAGTATAGACAGGTCCATACATCGCATTCAGTAACATTTTGGATCTTTTTTTTATTAATCAAGTAATCGTGTATCTGTAGATGTTTGTATCTTGTGGCTTCCGGTAAGTCATATATCCGTTGGAGGGTATTAAATTCCAAGAACCCCTGCATGCCATACAAATCCGCCAAAACCCTAAACCCAAGTGCCGCCCAATTGTGAGTGATATTATCCGTAAAGATAGCCGGGAGACCTGGGTTACCCCATAATGGAAGCTTTGGATGAAAAAAAGATGGTTTGCAGAATGTTAGTACATTGCCCCAGATCCTAACAATGTCTCTAGCGGTCTTGAATCTCACCCTCTTGTAGTAATTCGGGTCACTGACTCTAAGCAAAAACAAATGTGAGTCTTGTTTCAACATAAAAAAGTGAAAAAATAGAGCTCTTTCTCCGTGAAGTAAGGAACGCAAACGTGAACGCAGACCAGAAATACAATTTGAAATCTGGGAAGTTAAGCCCTCCCTCATTTGTATTATTTTTTAGCAATTTTAATGACCTTCTCAACTTTTTGTAGCCCCATCTAAAGCTACTCAAAACTCCATCTAGATGTTGAAAGAACTGATTATTTAGTGCCAGTGGGATGGATCGAAATAAATAGACAAACTTTGGCAATACCTTCATCTTTATGAGATTAATTCTACCAATCAGATTCAAGGGCAATCTGTTCCACTTTTTTAGTAGTAGAATAGTTCGTTTGATCAGCTCGTTGTAGTTTATATTGTTAATATCTTGTATTTTGGCCGTTATTTTGACCCCTAAGTAGGTAGTATCTTTGCATATCTCGGGGACAACCACAGCAGGGGAGTAGTGGGCTATGACTTGTGTCTTCTGTGGATTGAGTTTATAGCCAGACACCTTCCCGAATTTCCCAGCCTCTATAGAGATCCCTATCAGTGCTTCAACGATGTCGGAAGTATAAACGGCAATGTCGTCCTCATAAGCTGTCATGTTCAGCTCCTGTGAGCCGGAGCTAAAAGGTACAATCAAGATTTGGGAGTGAAGGGCAAGCAAAAAAGGTTCTAACGAAAGGGCAAATAAAAGAGGTGAGAGGGGACAGCCCTGACGGGTACCACGCATAATTGGAAATTCTGAAGAAGTCAAACCCCCATAGCTTATGCAGGCGGTGGGATTATCATATAGTACCTGTATACCCTTCAGGAAGTTCCCCCCGAAACCCATTTTAGACAGCACGCTCCAGAGATAGTCCCACCCCACTCGGTCAAAAGCTTTTTCAGCGTCTAATAAGATCATGCCGAGTGGAGTGGACTCTGTCTCCGCAACATCAAACGCCGTGATGGCCATGTTTACATGTGTCGTAGTATCTCTCCCGGAGATAAACCCATGTTGTTGTGGGTTAACAATTTAGGGCATGATAGGGACTAGTCTAAGTGCCATGATTTTTGCGAATATTTTCGCATCAGTATTTATCAAGGAGATGGGTCGATATGACCCTCTCTCCTCCTTGGGCTTATCTTTCTTTAAAAAAAAAATATTTTTGCCCTGTTCCAAGATTTGGGAGCCTTTCCATTTAGCCCAACTGATTGCATAACTTCCAGCAGTAGCTGTTCCAATTCCATTTTACAGGCTTTGTATAGTTCCAGAGGTATTGTATTCTCTCCTGCCGCTTTTCCGATAGGCAGGAAGTTGATGGCCTGGTGTAATTCTGCCAACGTTATATCGTCGGACAGTGAGCCCATGCCTGAGATGTTCTCTGTGTTCAATGAATATTCCTCAACATATTCCCGGATTAGATCATGGTTTACAGAGTTGTCTGGGGTATATAGATTTCTGTGGTAATTGGCAAATTGCTCAAGTATATCTTGTGGCTGGTTGTATAATTTGTTGCCATGCCCCCGGATATTAGAGATTAGGGTGTCTGCTCTATCTTCGGCGACTTTATAGGCCAGGATTTTGCCGATTTTATCCCCCCCTCGTATTGTGCAATTTTAAATTTATGAATCTTGGCGCTACTTTTTTGGATAAAATTAGATTTTATGTCGTTTTTAAGCGCACTGAGTTTGAGGCTGATTTCTGTAATTGTAAATGTTGGAAGATTAAGCTGAAGCACTGAGGCCAGCAGTTCTTCTTGTTTAGTTATGCTTGATATTAGCATGACCTTGTGCTTCCTTCGTTCTGCGTTTTGCCTGATCACATAAGCCTGCGTAAAACCCCTGATACTAGCCTTGCAGGCATCCCATACCAAACAACACCCAGCTGAGTTCTTATTAATATTTATAAATTCAATAAGATGGGCTTTAAACTGCGTCATATAGGTTGAGTCTGAGATTAAGTATCTAGGAAAAGAGAATGGTCTAGGGGGTGTCCTAATGCTTGGTGTGTCAAATGTCAATATTAATGCATTATGGTCTGAAGTAATTCGGGGGCATAGAACCATGGAGCTAGTTTGCAATAGATTATCACTAACTAATACCATGTCCAATCTAGTACACAATTTATGGGGCGCTGAGAAATATGTATACCCTGGTGTTTTTGGGATTAAATGCCGCCAAGCGTCTTTGACATTATGAGTCCGGCATAAGTCTAATATAGATGACCTGGTCTTATGCATCCTATGATGAGTACTCGGCTTAGTTGTATCAATTTTATAGTCCATGATGCAATTAAAATTTCCCATTATAATAATTTCCCCCTCCCAATCCAAAAGTTTTATATTTAATTGGTCGAAAAACATTGGTTCATCTAAGTTTGAACCATAAACCACGCATAAAACATATTTGTTGTTTTCATGGTTAATTTGTAAAATAGCCCATCTACCGTCCTTATCGTGGGCAGTTTGAATTACTTCAACCCTAAATCGCCTATCCTTGAGGATGGCTACCCCTCTTGCGGGGCTCCCAAAAGTAGAGCAGACCAAAATGTCATACCCCAATTAGCTTAATATTTTCCTGTCCTTCCATACAATGTGAGTTTCTGACAATATACAAAAGTGGGGATTATGTAGTAGCACCCGAGTCACCCTTGACTCTGTGCTTTGGGGTTTGAGAAGACCCACAACCGAGCAGCATTTGCACCAAAGATCTACCCTCCAGCATCTCCACGATCTGAGTGGGGCCCTTTTGCTTTGTGCCACTCGACGCGCCATCCCGGCCACTTGCCACGTGGTCAGCGGCCATCTTGGCGACAAAACCTACAATTTACACTGCGAGTCTGGTTGCTTCAGACTTGCCCTCACTCCTGTAGAAAGGAGCACCCGCTCTGACCTTGCCGGTCTGAGTAATAAGCCTTTTCACTTTCTGCGTGGCTTGCATTAGCCAAGGCCTGTTTGCTTCAATCAAGTTGCCGACACCGCCATTAGCTAGAGCCTTCGTGGGACAGCTCGTGATCGACTCCTGGACGTTCTTGACCTCTTCGTGTCCACGTGGCTGCAGAGAGAAGCAACACCTCATCACCTGTTTGCACCCGACTTTGCCTGGTTCCAATCTGGTTTCACGGTGGTCACTGGTCAGTGACTTTGAACATTGTCCCCTCTGCTTTCAGGTCTTCACCACTTCAGATCCACCCTTGGATCCACCGGACACTTCTCCTTCACATCGCCTGCAGCATCTTCAGCTTCAAGCACCAAGAGCCTGCGTGTCAAAACCCGACGCCACTTCGACCCTATGCACCCGCTTCCTGTGGGTGAGGTAACATTGCAACGCCGGTGTTCCCACACTGGTACACACCTCTAGGGTCTGTGTCTAAAGTTTGGTTCTTCTAGGTTCAGCGGAAGTGTCCTTAAACTCTATTTGTGTAACTTTTACGCACCATTGACATTGCATTGGTGCAAGCCGCACTTTAAGTGCTGCACCCGAATCCCGCGGGCTTTTCCCGACTTCAGCATTGCTAGTCCCGACTGCTCCCAGCGATTCTCTAGGCCCTAGGCCTAACCACTGTTCGATTGGTATCTCTTATACCACCTTTTTAATATATGGTTTGAGTGGCCACCCGCCCTCAATCATAATTGTGCAACTTTGTATGTTATACTGTGCTTTTGATTTAACGGTTGTGCCCCTTTGCTCATAAAGAGTACTGGGGATTACTTTAGAAATAAACACATATATTTTTATAATATATACTTGTGTGGTGTCCTTTCATTTGATATTACAGGATTGTATGTGGTAAAACAGCTCGCTGAACACGACCTCTTAAGTTAAGCCTTTAAGGCTGCTTAGTCCATGCTACCCCTAGGATAGCTTGTCTAACAAGGTTGACTTACAACCAGACACCACAAGGGATTGTTTGGACTGATACAAGGTGGTTCCAGAATTGGAAACACCACATATCAGGCCAACTTCTCACATCTTCCTTCCGCCCCTTCCTTTCTTCCCTTGAGTGCTACTTGTTCCACTTTCCTACCATCCTTCTACCCCCTCCCCACTCCTTATTTCACCCCTCCCGAAGATTCTAATATGTGCTGCTGGGTCTTGAATTTTTATATTTCCTAGGAACAAAAGGAGGGTTATATTGAAAGCTTTCTTTCCTTTAATGCTGTCCTCTTTTTGTGTCCAGGCCAATATAAGGTTCGGTGGCAAGGATGCCTTCGTTTTAGCTTTTCCTTTCGTTCGATGTCGTAAAAAAAAACATAAAAATCTACGTCTAAGGCTCTCTTCAGTTTGAAATTTAAACAGCATGACTGTATTGAAAGGCAAGGGGGCATCCAATATAGTCAGCCATGCATTTCTTGCCTGACTTTAATGTGCCTATGATGCATGCGTTAACACATTAAATTGACACACTGGGTCTGTCGTGCATATACATTTGCGAATCATGGTTGCCAATTGAAGTTTAAGTATTTGGTCAACAGGGTGCCAATGCAGTCTACACATTTTGATAGTAAGATATTCATGTTTCTTGCTCCTGTGACCCTATGTTGTTTTTATAATGTAGGTGCTGGAGTCTAGAGAACAGTTTCAATCAATCAATCAATCAGTAAAAAAATTCTGTATTTGTAAAGCGCAACTACTCACCCTTACGGGTCTCAAGGTGCTGGGGGCCATCGTGGAAATTAAGTGAGCTATTGCCCTGAGCCGCATGGTGCTGAGCTGAGCCGACGCCGGAGCCAGGGATTCAACTGTTCCCAGTGGTTTGTATAGCCAACTACTCACCTGCAAGGATCTCAAGGCGCTGGGGGGATACATGGGGGGAGCTCCATAGGGTGCTGTGGTCATCTGACAAGCCAGGTCTTGAGGTCTCTCCTGAACTGGAGCAGTGTAGGGCATTGCCCGAGGCAGAGGTCGTTCCAGGTCTTGGCTGTGAGGTACGAGAAGGACCATCACCCATTCTGATCTTCCAGATGCATGTCTTGGTGTCCAGAGAGAAGCTCAGGTAGTAGCAGCATATTCTCATCTACCCGGTGTGCTATAATTATATCTGGTTCCAAAGTGACCCTTAGTGTCTTGATGCTTTCTTCAATCGAACTAGAATATTACAATTTTCTATCTTAGTGGTGCTGTATATATTACTGTCTTATTATTATTTTGCACACTATTAGACCTTGTCACCACCAATTCAGTCCACACAGATCCAGACAATTTGAGTCTACTCTCTGTGTGATTGCTGCATAGTGGCCACTCAGTGCTACTGAATATTAAGCATAATTTATTGTCTGAAAGAGGGTAAAGCATTTGGTATCCTCTTCATAATTGTGGAAGACAACTTCTCGCTTTTCCAGCAACTAATTTGTTGCAATAAGATTTCAAAGAGTTTTGCAGAAAGTGGCTATCCCTGAACATGCAAACCCCCACACACTCCCCACCCCGACTTTCCTTGATAGTATTATCGTGGACAAATTATGCAACTCGTTTAAGCACCTTTTAGACACTGACAGTGTTTCTAAGCGTTTCCAGAAAAAAGTTGGGACCTAGAGTATTGAATGCAGCTCTTAGTTTAAGCATCACTTTCAGTGATGCTTTTCTGTTATCAGCCTGCATCAGAAATTGCCTATTGACAATGATTGACATCTACCCGGCAAGGATCACTTCTTCTGTAAAGGCAGAAACGTGACCAGCAGTAACACAGGCACATTTCCTGTTTACCAGACTTCGCTGCTTCTTCATCCTCTATGACTCTAGCCTAGATTGCCACATTGGAAAAGACATGCAGCCCGATTCATCAAGCGAAATTGCGCTCGCAAAGGGCCAGATTCTGAGAATCTGGCCCTTTCCGAGTGCAATTTTTGCATTTGGATTCATATCCCAAATGCAAAAATCGCTATTAGCGAAATCGCATATTTGCGAGGAATTGGATTTAAGGAATCTCTAATAGAGATTCCTTAAATGCAATTCATCAACCAATTAGAAATTGCGAAATCGTAATATTTGGTCGAAATTTACCACGAAGTCTGACTTCGTGGTAAATTGTAAAAAAAGAGTAAAAAGCATTTAAGTGCATTTTTTTCTTTTGCATGTTACACACACACATGTCCTTTGGACATGTGTGTGCGCAACACCTGTTTAAATGTGCATTTAAGGAGTGCTACAGGGTGTCCTTTGGACACCCCTGGCACCCTTCAAATCGCTATCGTATTTGCGATTAGCAAATTGCTAATCGCAAATAAGGAATAACTCCCCATTCATTCCTATGGGCCTTTTGGCCTATAGGAATGAATGGGGAGTTATTCCTTATTTGCGATTAGCAATTTGCTAATCGCAAATAAGGAATGTGTAGAAATGGCATTTAATTTTGCGATTCCTACATGAATCCCGTTTAGCGAGTCTGTAATAGCGATTCCTTATGAATCGCTATTAAAGACTGGCAAAACGGGTCTTTGATGAATCTGGCTGATGATGTATGCTAAATCCAGTGGCTTTAATAATTGTTTTTCAAGAGTGTACGAATCTGGGCATGTTTGAAGACAGCTGGAAAAACTCACTGGGGAATTGAGATGTTTATAATAGTGCTATATATGTTTGCACTTTTGATTAATGTTTTTAGTGGGAAAAAAGGGACAGATGTATCAAAGGGTTTTACCCATTCTGTGTCTATAAGAAAATACGTTCGTACATATATATGGCCCAAATTCTCTTTGACAATTGCAGGAAGAAAATTCTTCAAACCCTCAATTGGGAAATACCAGTGAACAGTCTTCAGTGTGGATAAAAACATTAGAACACCACTGAGGACCACTGGAAGACTGGTGTGAATTACTTGTTTCTTAGTGGAGAAGACACAATCTCCTCTTCACCCGCTGCTGTCTTATCTTGAGTTTTTTCCATCTCAGCAAAATGCTTCATTCTAACCTTCCATATTAGAGCCCCTGGAGCCCTTGCTATTGTTATTCTGCTGCAAAAAAGAGTCTTGATTTCATCTTACAAGGAACAAATTGAGCACAGGACATCCAGTGGCGTGCATCCAATATTGACTGTCAAAACCCCTTTGCAGTCCTTACACTTTTTCATTCTTTTGGTTTACCAAAGTGGCACACCTTCATGCGTGAAGTCATTGCAGAATAAAGCCTTGAAACACCGAACAAAAATAAAAAGAGGGCCCAACATCCCAGAGAAAACCCTGTAAGCCTATCCCATGATGAGCACTTGCATTCCAGCCTATTTGTGACCTGACCCGACAAAATGACTCACTTTAAACTAGTTTCAGAGGATGGAGGCAAAGTATACCTCTCTGCAACATATGCAGGCAACTTAGAATTTGCCAGATAGTGGATATGTCACTGAGGCAAATTCCTCTGGCTCTGCTATCTGATCTGCCAGGGAGCAGTAGGAACTTCATTAAAATTGTGGAAGAATAACCAATAAACCTATAGTAACTCACCCACCATGCTGTCTAGTTGAGTTACCTCTCTAAAGCCCGCCACCCAAAGGGTGAAATATGTGCATAGAAAGATAAGTATTGCATCACTGACCTACTGGGAACCACCCCCACCTCCCCCCCAGCATGTATGTGGCACTGACAATGATCCTCCACTTTGTTCATACATTGCAAGTGCCTAAAATTGGTGGTGGAAATGTCACCATCCCACACCGGAATTGGTGGATTGACAACTGATATTTCCTTGTCAAAGTTGTCCTTTCAGGGTATGTAAAACAACGTTGTTGCAGACACCACGACTGCGTTTGAAGAGCATTCTAATTTTTTTTGCAAAACATTTTTTATTGAGATGAAAGCTCAGACAGATATTACATCAGAATCACTGATCAGGCGTAAACATCAGCCGATCACAAGACAAGTACTCGGTTAAATCCCATAATCAGCAGTAAAACTGTACACACATAGCTCTTGTACTTGTAACATGGCAGTGCAACAAATTGCAAATGATAGAACTAAAACCCCTGTAAGACCCCCCACTCCCCCCCAACATCTACTCACTACTCCAACTATAGCCCCCCCATTCCCCCTCCCCCCTCATTTACCACATCCCAACCCACTCCCCCCCAGGCGTGTTGTGGTGCAGCCCGATTGTGCTGTAAAGGTGTGGACATCTCCGCTCTTATCTCGCATCTGGGCCAGTGGATATTATGTGGTATGTGTCGTCTCACTGCCCAGTGTGCGGCATCAGTGCGCAACCGGATAATGCAAGTCAACTTGCTTTCATCTTGGCATTCTATGGCGGGTTTGAAGAGCAGTCTAATGTAGTAGCAAAGTTGTTGTGAGAGCTGTGCTATAGTATATGTAAGTTTATGTGGCCGCTTCCCCCTCCAATGTCTATAAGGAGGGTTTAGCACATTTATGCAGTAAACATCAACATTTTAGCTAGGAGAAAAATATTAAACAACCTATCACTGACCTAAAAGTCTTTTGCCCTGCTGTCTGTAGCCCTTGGGGGGGGGGGCTGCATGCACCGTACGCCGTCTCCCACTGCCACTCCCCAGCAGCCTTTGCGGCGGGATGTGCTAGGAAACATGCTGGTTGTGCCAGGAGGCACATAAGAGGAGCTGCGGGACTCCGCGGCGTGGGACGCGCCTATCAGTGACCTAAAAGTCTTTTGCCCTGCTGTCTGTTGCCCTTGGGGGGCCTGCCTGCACCGGACGCTGCTGGGAGACGCCGTGTCTCACTGCCAGCAGGGACTACACTCCCCAGCAGCCTTTGCAGTGGGAGACGCCAGGAAACACGCTGGTTGCGCCAGGAGGCGCATAAGAGGAGCTGCTAAACACCGCGGCGCGGGACGTGCGCAGGCGTGCCCGGGCGAAGCCTGGGCCAAGGGTGGGCCCGCACGTGCCCGTGAAAGCCCTGAGGAGCCTGGGCTGGGCCATCGCTCTGACATCGGCTTCCTGGGGGCTATTGGCTAGAAGGTACTGTTGAATATACTTAGTGTGCTCACTCTAATCATCTATTAAGCGTATTTGTTAAGTGGGGTGCGCCACCAGTACTAACCTATTATGAGAAAGCACAAGGGAGCGATGGGAACCCTGGATGCCTTCATCGTAAGGGCTGAAAGTTTACTCACGCATGAAATTGAGCTTACTGAACGGCGTTTGTCTTTGGATCTTCTAACTGCTGAAAGACGCACATCCCTGGACATTCTCCATCATCGTTTTTCTCTAACGCCAAGCTTACAGTCATTGCCTGAAGTAATGCCCCCATTATCGCCAATGTTGCTGATCACGGATACTCCCCTCATTGCCCCACTTAATGGCCCCAGTATTGCAACCCAGGGGCGTGCTTCTAAAACCATGGCCTCCAATAAATTACAAGAGCCTGCGGCAAAACGGAAACGGGTTGTTCCCCCTAAATTAAAAACTAAAAATCCATCTAAAATTGTAAGAAGTGTGGACTTCTCTACACCTGTAGTGACCACTTCTTCCACGGGTACTCAGACTGACGACGTCCCATCTATATTGAGAACGGATAATATTATGGATGCTTTGGAGTCAAGTATGAGAACTATGATGAGTTACACAAAGGCACTCTTTGAGAAGAACTTTAGTTCACTGCAAAATAGACTGGATAAATTGGAACGCATGGTCACATCGGAGTTTGCCATAGAGAGTCTTGGAGGTTGTTCTCCTCCTTTAATTACTGATCAAATTATGGTGACTAAGGTGGTTAACGCTTGCAAACCATGTTCTAAAAATCAGGATTTTATTGCTCCAAAGCCTATTGTTGTCCCTGGTCTTGGGTGGAGGATTGCACTTAGCAGCCCTCACCTTTGCAATTGGGCTCCCATCCTCCCAATGTTATTGGGCTTCAGGATAGACCGGAAAATGCAAGAATGGTGCCCCACTAGCAATCATTCCAATACTGATGTTCTGAACCTTCCCCCGGCTTCTTGTCCTTATGTTTTAATTCTGGCGGGTGTTCCTTGTTTATCAGGCACTGGGAGGGAGTCATGGGTTGATTTGCGGAACAAGTGTGTGGATTGGCTTAAGAAATATAAAGGTTTCAACCCCTCCAACCTACATTAAATTTTAATGGTGCGTTGGATGGGGTGGGTTGGTCAATCTCAGACTGCATTGTCATTAATTTTCGTAGGCCTCAGATGGTCCGTAACGTTTTATGCTCACAAGAGCAAAAATTTGCACCATGTACTGATATTTGTGCTCTCCCCTTGGGTTATTTCTATAAGCCCTCCACTCGCCCTCACCTCAATGTGCCTACAGATTTACCTTTAGCAAATCACTTCTCTGCCTTGTCAGATCTGGATATTCCTGACTGACAACCACCCTTACAAATCTATCATGCACAATTGTCAGAGAATGTAAGAGAACCTCTTCCTTTATCTCCACCTATTATTTGTAATAATTTACCCAGATCGACTAGAATAGTGGCACCCAACGATTTAAATGTTTTGTCCTGGAATATAGCAAGTCTGCAGTCAAGGCTAGAAGACCCGGAGTGGCTTAGCCTAATAAACCAGCAGGATATCGTAATGTTTCAGGAGACCTGGGCCCGACAGGAGCTGCACCTTAACGGGATTCAGTGCCATTACATTTTAGCTGCTAAATCAAGATTGGGCCACCCATCTGGTGGCCTTTCGATCTGGATCAATATTGATGCCGGGTCGAGTGTTAAGAATATATCAACTGATAATTTACATTTCCAAGCTCTCTTATTTAAACGGAAAGTTTATTTCTTTTCGATCAATTTTTATAATAATGATTTTAACACGATTCCAAATAGGAACTTTATGGATCTATTTAACTTTATTACCAACTTAGAGTCCAGGCAAGATTTTGATAAAGTCGATGGTATCTTGTTGGGTGGCGATTTCAATGCTAGGCTCAACGATGCCCCTTTGTATATTAGGACGAACGAGCAAGGCCCTTCTCATCAAAGGGGCATTGAACTGCGTTCTTTTTTAAGCTCTCACAATTTGCAAAATGTTGTGGATATTATTGCAAATTTTTTACCGAATGCCCTGTTTGTGCCAACTTTCAGAGGCAGGGGGTGTTCCTCAATTATTGATTTTTTATTTGTTTCACCTCGCCTTGCTGATTGTCTATCAGAGGGTGCTGTCATCCCAATGAGTCAAGGGGATCACAACCCTATTAGGGTCATTATGAGTTTGGAATCACGGCCCATCTTCAAAAGGGAATGTGGTGCCAGGAATTTATCCCCCACAACAGATAAACTGAGACTCAAATGGCGGGGTATTAACACTAAGGAAGTGTTCCGTTTCCTAGTTAGAGATAATTTATGTCTCTTTAATTCATGCCTGTCAGACACGGTCCCTCATCCCAATGCAGTCTGGGACTTTGTTAAGATTTGTTCAGCCTCTAAATCTTTATTATCAGCACCCAGCAGGGAAACTGAATAAGGCCCTGATGGTTCAATCGTGAGTGTTCAGTGGCAAATAGGGAATTGCGCAGATCATTGTCTTCTAGCCCTAATTGTCCTATTTAAGTGAGAGAAGCCAGGCGCAGGTATAGAATGACTATGAATAAAAGAAAAACAGAGATCCTTGAAGACCGCTGGGATGCATTGGCCAGAGCAGTTGACCTAAGGAAGGGAGATACAAATGGAGATGAAGGACGGATCGTTTGAGCAAATCAAACACTCAACCCCAGTCAACTGATCTGGGTTTAATCCATCACCATTCTTTAGCTCACTCTGCCACCCCAGTTCAGACATAGCCATATGCAAATCAGTCTGACCCTGTGCCTCATGGGAACAGTCCAGCCCGAACTGCCAAGCCATGTCTTCCCTGGACCGGAAACAAGCATCCTGGGACAGGTTTCGGATTCATAATCCTCATCAGCCAGGTTATCTCGAAATAAGTGGAAAAGTGAGCAAGGGACTCACGTCCGAGCATACCCTGCCAACTTAGGGCGAACAAAGCGATACAAAAGGGGATGATGGACTGAGCGTTTGAGCAAATCAAACACTCACCCTCAGTCAACTGATCTGGGTTTAATCCATCACCATTCTTTAGCTCACTCTGCCATCCCAGTTCATACATGGCCATATGCAAATCAGTCTGACCCTGTGCCTCATGGGAATAGTCCAGCCCGAACTGCCAAGCCATGTCTTCCCTGGACCAGAAATAAGCATCATGGGACCGGTTTCGGATTCATAATCCTCATCAACCAGGTTATCGTGAATCCAGTGGCAAAGTGAGCAAGGGACTCACATCTGAGCATACCCTGCCAACTTAGGGCGAACAAAGCGATACAAAAGGGGATGATGGACGGAGCGTTTGAGCAAATCAAACACTCACCCCCAGTCAACTGATCTGGGTTTAATCCATCACCATTCTTTAGCTCACTCTGTCACCCCAGTTCAGACATGGCCATATGCAAATCAGTCTGACCCTGTGCCTCATGGGAACAGTCCAGCCCGAACTGCCAAGCCATGTCTTCCCTGGACCGGAAACAAGCATCCTGGGACCGGTTTCGGATTCATAATCCTCATCAGCCAGGTTATCTTGAATCCAGTGGCAAAGTGAGCAAGGGACTCACGTCTGAGCATACCCTGCCAACTTAGGGCGAACAAAGCGATACAATAGTCGATGATGGACGGAGCGTTTGAGCAAATCAAACACTCACCCCCAGTCAACTGATCTGGGTTTAAATCATCACCATTCTTTAGCTCACTCTGCCACCCCAGTTCAAACATGGCCATATGCAAATCAGTCTGACCCTGTGCCTCATGGGAACAGTCCAGCCCGAACTGCCAAGCCATGTCTTCCCTGGACCAGAAACAAGCATCCTGGGATGCTGGCATCCCAGGAAGGGAGATGCCTTTTGGGCCGCTGTCAAGGACCTGCGTTGTTCAGGCGAGTTCCTGACCCCGATCAGTTGTACCATCACATGTGAAGCATGGGTGAATCATTTTGTCACCATTTATGCTGCACCACACTCGGAGTCGGTTCCACTGTCCTTTTGCCACCCACTGAGGGTAGATATAACTCTATCTGAGGTAGAAGATGGCATTAATCAGGGCGCAGGGAATAACCTGGCCCTGATGGCTTACCCATTGACATTATCAAATCCAATTTAGAAGTCTGGGCACCTCTTCTTTTAAATATTTTTAATAATCTTACCCTTGCCCCTCTTCCCCGCACTTGGTTATCACGTATCATCGTCCCTATTTTTAAGAAGGGAGATCGCTCTCAACCTAGCTGTTACAGACCTATCTCCCTTATTGATAACACTTTAAACATTTTTGGTATGATTGTATACAATAAGATTTTGAGCTGGACCGAGGACAATGGTATTTTGGAGCTCTGCCAATTAGGTTTCCGTAATAAGGTAGGAACCATTGAGCAGTGCCTCAATTTAAACCTAATTGTAGGCAAATATAATATTGCTCGTAGATCAGCAGTTTATCTTGAATTTATGAACCTGTCCTCAGCTTTCGATCTTGTTAACAGATCGAAACTTTGGACAGCTCTTTTGAATTATGGCCTAGATGAGCCCCTTGTGCATTTTTTGGCTTATTAGCACAAGGACCTTAATGCTTGCGTTAGGATAGGACAGGGGGGTGAAGTGACAAAAGCTGTAAAAGTTCAAAGAGGGGTTAGACAAGGGTGCATGCTAGCCCCTCTTCTTTTTATTATTTACATCAATGGGCTGCACAAAGTCCCCACCCACCTGTCTCATGATGTCCCCAAAATCATGGGCAAATCTCTTCCTGTTCTGCTTTACGCAGACGATGCGGTCCTTATGGGCCGCACTCCGAATGCTTTACGTGTTTTGGTGAAGGGGTTCATTGATTAAATGGAGTCTCTTGACCTAAAAACTAATTTTAAGAAATCTTTTATTATGTCCTGTGGCCCTAAGAAATGACAGCTAGGTTGTATTTCGGTGGGCGCTGATAAGCTGTGGTCTTCTAATAGTTTTCCCTATTTAGGGGTGTTCTTTGCTGCGAACAACCCCTGGACTGAGCATATTGCTCACTCCAGGGGTAGGTTCTCAAAGGCCATTAACTCAATCCTCAGCCTACCACGTTCTAAAAATACTGGTACCATATTGGCAATCTTAAAAATGTATAAAGCCCAGTGCATTCCTGTTTCCACTTATGGCACGGAGGTTTGGGGTGTCGCCAAAAGCCGACCTATCCAATCTGAAGAGAACAGATTTCTCAGGAAGATGCTTTGCGTTCCTATTTCCACTCCACAATATGTTTGCCATAAGGAATTAGATATGGATTTTATTGAAGTTTTGCTCGTGCCCGCCCTGCTCTCTTCTGGCTCTCCATCTGGAAGAACCCTGCGGCATCACTCACAAGAGACATTATCACTGACTGTTTGAATTGTGATAAATGTATGGATATCCCTTGGCTCTTTGGAGTGTATAATAGCCTTTGCAGTATTAATCAAGGGAGTGTTTTTACCAACTATACTGCAAATTATCTCCCACATAAAAATGATCTACGATATGCTTTATACACACTGTATGACCGAGAAAGATTATGCAGGGAATCTTCAAAGACTACTGTTTCAACTTATTTGGCCTATGATTTTTTAACCCTACCCATGCCTCGTTATTTGACAATTCCGATGAGTCACTGGGTGCGGGGTTTATTATTCCACTTAAGGGCAGGCACAATTAAATTTGCACATTGTTTTCCCCTCGGCCACCACAAGGAACTTGATTCTTTGCCTTGCCCGTGTGATGGCATGAGTGGACAATCTGCTTTGCATTTTTTTTCTTTTGTAAATTTTATATGAAATATATTAAATGGTTTTTAACTCCGTATTTTAAAAAACGTAAACCTATTAGCTTGGAAAATGCTTATCTAATGATATTAACTATGGATGATGTTGAACTTATTTTTCGCATTGGTACTTTTCTGCGAATAGCCGTTCGAGCAAGACAGACCGTGCTTGACCCGTAAATCTGGTCTATCCTTTGTATGTATTATGGGATTCTATGATGTTTTTAACATTGTAGTGTTTTTATGTATTTGTACTTTTGTGGATACTTTGATATCTCAATAAAGTTTCTTTGAAATTGAAATTTAAATTAAACAGTTAAATATTACTTTCTGATAAGTGTTTGCTGAGATACAACCTTCATATCCAAAAGTGAATCACATGTAACTGTGCTGCTTGGTGTCAGGGGACGATTAGTTAAAATACCTTGGTAGCTAGCTGGGTCAGCAAGAAGAGAGAAATACCTACTTGTAGATTGCCACAGAGAAAGACATCACAGACCAGAAAATATAGAGTGAGCCTTTTGACTGGGTTGAAAGAGGTGGAAAATGGGCTGTGGATGCAGGGGCTGAGAAGTATGGAATAGCATTACAACCTGAGTCAAAGAAACAAACAGGAATGCCCTCTCAGTCCACCAGATAGGGTACTTCCAGGTGACTTTAATTTGCTGCAACGAGAAACCCTGTGTTCCTCACTACATGCAGTGTTACAAGGTCCCCGCTCCTCTCAGCTTACTCACTGTTAGCATTTCCCACATATTTGTTGTCTAACTCTTTTCCTCTTCATATTTCCTCTCTTTAGGGCTGGTCTTTGCCTATAAGACATCTTGTGATTCCACCTTTCTGTGCGCACTGCTACCTCCCGTGCTCCCAAATTCAGAGACAGTTTCCTTCTGTTGGCCGAGTTATGACAACAGACTGCTATTTGGTGTATGGGGTAAGTCTGGCACTTGATAACAGTGATCAGTGATTGCCTTAATTACTCATTACTTAAGTATTCTCTCTTTCCTTAAAGATTTTATCTTCCTACTGGGAGCTGCTCCATCGATAAAGAAACCTAGAGTGCACACCTATGATCTGAAAACCCAAGATGTGTTTTGCAGCAAAACATAATCTTTTTGATTTAAGAGAACAAATGATGACTCCTAGGTAACCAGGAGCTTTGATTGACAGTGGTGCCTCTGGAGGCTTTATTGATCAAAAGTTCTGTTTGGTAGTAGAGACAATGCAAGTCATTAATAGTAAACCGTTGATCTCAGGTGGCCTACGCGGGGAAACAAAACCCCTTCTGATGATCAGACAAAAATTGACACATGGAATCAGTCATTTTTCTTTCATCACCACCATCATGTCTAGATACCTGGAATGTGTTCATCATTTCACTGTAGAGACGGATGTTCTGGTATTCGCTGTAAGAGCTATGTTGTCACAAAGAAATACAAAGATGGAGACATTATAGTCTGTTGCTTTCTTTTCTCAATTCTTTCAACCACCATATAAGATCGAGAACTGTCTGCAATAAAAGAGGCATTCGCACATTGGAGACATTAATTGGAAGGTTTGGAACATCTTGTCAGTGTGTGGACTGACCCCAAGGACCCAGGAACTTGAAGTTTTTAAAATCAATTAGAGTTCCAATGTCCAGCACAACTGATGTCCCTTGTTTTTCTCTCAATCCTCTTATTAGATCACATACAGAGAAGGAATTTGTCATGGTAAGGCGAATGCCTCCACTGATCTCCTATATGCTCACATTTTTGCCCTTTCTTATGCTGTTTTTGGCAGTGTTCTGTTTTGTGTGCATGTACACTGTGATTCTTCCATTGCAATCGTAAAAATACAGTCAAAAGAGTCGAGCTGTTATAGGACAATGACCATATATGTCACTGTGTGAAGAGGTGGACCCTTTTTAGTTACATTTACTATAGCATGTCTATCGTTGCTGTATCATGCCATGTTGATTTTCAAGCCTTGTTTGCTTGACTGCTCTAGTATGTTTTATCTTTATGTGAGTTTTTTCAGTTTTGCTTTCTCCACGTGTTTCGTCAAACATGCTATTTGGATCGTTATCCTGAGTAAATTATACATATTCACTATAACAAGTCTCAGGACCCTCTTTCAACAGAATTCCACTATTTGGTACCCGACACAGCAATTAGCAAGAGTGTTTACAGAGACACAGTTATACAATTGCGCTACAATGAAGTATTATTGTCAAGTTTATTTAAAACTATATGCAACATAAAAATGCAGTTGAAACATGGTAAAAATTACATGACACCAGACGCTGACACAACACTTACAAAAATTAAAAAAACACAGTAGTGTCAGGACTGCCCAGCAAACACACCTCGCAAAAAGGAACACGCCTGGGAAGAGTGCAGGCCAAAAGGAGCAGTTCCTGGGCTGACGTGCTAAGAGGCGCCCTTGGAATTCTGATGGAACCACAAGACCGTGTTTGGCAGCTGTCTTGGCTGCAACTTGCTATTAAAGCTATGCCTGACCGGTACTTAATGCCTGTCATTGGCTTATGTGTTATTGAAGGAAGGGTATCCTGCTGGTCCCTGTCTTTGCGTGAGTCTTCCTGATCCGTAACTGCAGCATGCTGCAGCTCGTCGCTCCTGTTTCATGGATTTTTCCATTCCATGACTGTCATCCTCTGCAGCTTGTCGCTGAGAACCCTTGATGTCCAACCCTTTAAGAAGAGAAAACAACTTACCAACAGACACATGCATAAGTGCTAATGGTAATGTGACCATGAGCTATGCATTTAGTGGCTTCCATACTTACCGTCCTGGAATTCCATTGATCCTTCCTTGTTTATCTGAACCCTACACTATGTAGTTCCTAAAACGAAAAGGCAAAAGATAAGTTATTCATTGAGAAGCAATCTATCAAGTAACTATGAAAAACTGTTGAGTTGCTTGTGAAAAACTTTAAACCTGTCTTGAAGGTTTGGTTCAATTTTCCTGGCGCTTGGCCAAGAGAATTTGTTGGAATAGATGCATATTCTGAACTGCCTAGAAAAGATTACGTTTCTGAAAGCGTTTTAAGGAATAAGAAATTCCTGAAAGTGAAAGCGAGTAGAGTCACTGTGTTTTGGAAGTCGGGTAAAACAAGGGAATACAAAGTTTAAGAAGTATCTGGTGGATTTGAGCACAGGTAACCATACATACTCCAGAAATAATCACATTGCTTACTTTTCTTTAGAAAAGCTACTGACAGGACCCAAATCCTGAAGCTATGGAGAATTAGGTAGAGAGAATAATTAGGTAAGCCCGGTTTAGCATTCTAATCAGGGGAGCAGGGGTCAAGGTAGTACAGTATAGTTTCTAACCTATTCTTTGCCTTTTAGTAAGGCTACACACAGACATCACTGACCACTGCAGATGACAGAAGACATAGATGAGGCGCCCTACACAGAGAGTGACCAGTCTAAGCAGAAGTCATCTCTCGCTCTCTCAATGTCATTCCCCTTACCATAGGGGCTAACCAAGTCTTGAGTGAAGTGATGCATTGGACTGTGGCACCAACGTGGAGAAGATGTAAACCATCTTCTTTGAACCAACCTCATCCCTGCAGGATCACACACCTCAACAGCTTAGTTCTTAATCTTGACAATTGTTCATAGTTCCCATAGCTTATATCTCCCCTCCCACTATTTTAACCAAGGGAGTCAGCCACGCCAATAAATTCCATTGTGGATTGGCTAACATTTTTTAACCTTCACCACTTTTTTCACGACTACACCCTTTTTCTTCCCACACACCCGCATGCATCATATGGCCGGGACAAAAGATCTCCGATAAAGAGCCCCTTTACTGGTGCCCGTCAGACATTGCAGCGCCAGTCTGACGGGGAGCAGAACCCATATGATGAAGCATGACATCTAGCTTGCTAGGTGTGTGAGGGTTTTAGTTCCAACAAGGGTATTCCCCTTCTCTGGCTTTTCTCTACCTCTCTTTTCACGCTTCACTCGACATACTCTAGTTTTCCACTATTTCAGCCCGGGAACTTTGTACATTACTTTGTGACCAATTGTTCATAGTTGCCTGTCCACCAATTAACATACATGTATAAAACATTTTACCACTAAAGTTTTCTTCTGGATCTCCATCATCAAAGGTGTGTCTGCCCCATGTCTATCACAGATCCCATGTTTTATTAAGAAAGTAATGATATGCTCAGACTAGAGTCTTTGTTAAGTACATGACAGACATAGTTTCATATTTCACGGACAATCACACATTTTTATTTCGGGATACACATTGCAAGACTTGTAGAATACACCTACTCCTGCAGTGACACATTGAGCCTCTCAGAGGCTTTGGGGACAGTTCCTCGATGGCAACATGCATGGAGTTCCCAGGTACACACAGACAATAGTTCTGGCTGCTCTCTTAGTATGTGCACCCACTCAAGCCTGCTTTTGGGTCATGAAGTGTGTGGCTTGCAGGTTGACTCCACCCTGTAACTATTTACTGTTGTATTCAGGGTGTAAGTCCTCACAAAGGGTCTATAGTCTAGGCTTTCAATCCTTAATGTCCCATGCACAACTGGGCATTTAGAATTAGAGTGCATCAGGAAGATTTACGTTGTGTGTGGTGCACTTTGGGAGAGGGAGCAATCCTGGTGCATTTGTGGAAAAGGCTGCTTTATTGGAAACAATCAGAACTCACACTGTCAAGCTTAGCTGCAACCCTAGCAATGTTTTTAACAGTAATGTTCTAAAACCTTTCTACTCCATCCTTAACCATTATACATTCCTTAGGCTGTCGACCCCCACCCCCAGATAACATAGTCACACTTAAATGTACTTGAACCTAAGAAATCCTGATTTACCGTTTACCTTTGCATCACTTTCCTCTTCTTCCTGCTTGGACTGGACCCAGACTGCCACATCTTCTCTTCTTGTTCATGCTATCAGAAGGACCCTCACCAGGGGTGTTCCTACTGTCTCCCTTCATCTATTCCTACGTCAGCCTCTCTTCTCCCACCATTTCTCCAGCAATCCCATCACCTTCATAATGTATGTCCTGTTCCCCAGCATTAATAGATGCACCCCCATCCTGCAATAGCATAAGCCATTTATAAGCTATATCGAAAAGGCTTACCACACCAGCTCCTCTTGCCTTGCCGACCCCATTCTTACCTTATTGACGGCTGATGGCTTCCTTGCTCCCTTCCAAATTCATCTAGCAGCAACTGTTTCCACTTCACCTCTTTCTTATCCCAACTTTCCCACACCTCCAACGGATCTTTTTTTATCATCCTCAACAATTCCAGACATGATAGTTGCACCAGGCCTTTCTCTCCAAAATGGACCACTACCAAGTCTGGTCTTGGTGTGCTGGACCTCAATTCCTTCAACATGGGCAGCATTTGCTCCCACCTCATACCTTCTAGCCCGTGCCATACTTCCATTGCCTTATCCTTGTACAGATCCAATTGTTGCCCATGGCAATGCTTCTTCACTTGTTCCACTGTTCAATTGACAATGAAAGGGCCCCATATCTATACTCCTTTCTTCCTCTCTAGTGCCTGATCGATTCTTGAGAAAAGAAACAAGCATTACCTCCTACTACTTTTCTTTACCATTAGACCTCACATATCCCTTCAACTTTCCTGACCACCATCTAGCTAGCTTCACCAGCCTGTCCTCCCGTAATCCAATTCCGAATGCCTCTTCTACTTCACACATCCTGAAAGAATGTGTTTCTAAGGCCTTCTCAGGCCAGTCTCCCTGTCTTGGACATTTCCTCAACATTCTCAACACCTGGCCGCCAGATACTTTTCTCCCTCTCATAACATTTTCCTAGGACCAAAACCTTTCAATTTCAAGTAGAGGTTGCATGCCTTTTCTGGGCATTTCTTGACTGATTTTCCAATTCTTACCCATGCCCCCTTTTGCCTTCAACCAGTCTTACTTGTCCCCAACCTAGAGTCCACCCTGTGTTCTTCCACCATCACATCATCCATGTCCCGCTACCTCATACATTCCCACAGAAAATGCTTTCCTACCACCCTTCAACTCTCGCCTCTCTTTATCCCAACCTTCCAAGACCCGATGAACAAACTTTCACACATTCTGTTCATACTCGCAAAACATTTGTCATAAAAGTCTAACCCTGCAGCTTCTCTACAATAGTTACTAGATATAGCCCTTTCTCCACCAGTGGCATACAATTTGCACTTCATTTTGCCTCCTCCTTTCAAACCCATCCCTATCCCTTTTTCTCTTCCTCGCCTCAAACCTTACAAACACTACCTGTGCCTGACTATATCATTTCCCTGCCCAAGCTGCCAGTGAACTGTGTACCAAACACCAAACTCTAAACACCCTAGTTCCGACAGTTCCTTCAGCACCTTCACCTTATGCTGCTTTGCCAATCATTAAGCTTTGACTTCTGGAAATAGAGAAAGCCTCCTTCAGCTCATTTTCCATACCAGGTATGTACATAGCTTTGAACAACACATTAATTTAAAAGCATTTCAGCCCCATTTCTCTCAGCAGCCTCAGCACTCATCAGTCATTCGCTGATAATTTTTCTCTCATGCTACAGCCTCACTGTCCATCATGAAGATCACTCTTCTGTTCATCAGTTCATGCCCCCATAGCTCAATCATCAACAACACTGGAAACAACTTCAAAAAGGCAAAGCAGCGCTTGCATCTTATCCAGCCTTCTGGCACCCTTTGGGCATGCCACTTTCTGTTCCAGAGTATCCCAAATCCCTTTTCTTTAGAGGCAGCAGGGAATATTCTGACATCCCAAGTATAAAGGCTCATATCCTCACTCAGTTGTTGTTGTCAAGGACCTTCTACTACATTCACATGTCCTCAACACTCGCTACCCTTGCCTGGTCCCCCCACACAATGCCCCAAATCCTTTTCACCCACCTCCATCACCATATCTTGTGTACCGCATGCCTTCATCCTCCCCTCACCACTACTTTTCAAAAAGATCTCACACGGATTACACATTTTCTTATGAAATTCCACAAATGCAAAGGCACCACTTACTCCTCCCTTGTCCTCCTCTGCTCTCCATCTGCCCTTGGTGGGTCCTCTCTTCTCGTCCTCTGTTCCTTTCCAGCCTGCCCATCAGTTATCTTCATGCTCACTCTCCGTGTCTTGCATCTGGTTGCATGGTGGACCAGCCCATCTTGGCTTCTTATCACCCTAAGCCCATCTTACGTTTCCCCATCTCACAGAAGGCTGGCATTTATTCCATCCATGCACCATCTTCTGCTGTGTCTCACCGTCCTCCTCATCCCACTGCCCTTCTTATTTGCAAGGGACCTTCTGGTATGGCCATTCTCCTAATTTCTGGCTTCCACACCACTGATGCCTTCCTTTACCATGAACCTTGCATATCACCCTCGCAACTGGCCATTCCTGCTCCTTTTCTGATCCACTGAGATCCTATGGCAAAGAGCCTGACAGGTCCTACACCATCACATTGCCCTTTCTTATGCTACCCTTTCAATGTCCTTCATCCTTTGACCTCCCCACAGCCGTTCATTCTCCCATCCCACCACCTGGTTTTCTTCTTGCACTTCCAGCAGTGTCAATATACTTATGGCTGACCACCTTGTGACTGGCCTATTCTCAGCACCACTCCTTACCAGTTCTCTGTCATCCACATGTCCAACAACCCCGAGTTCTGTTCTTGCTGCCATTAACTGGGCCTCACCAGTTCTTTACACCACTGTGTGCTGTTTGACATCCTGCCCATTTAAAGTGGGATCCTTGATAGGCCTTTTGTGCACTCTCTCCTCACCAGCCCCACTCATGCGTTTTCTACCTGCCTTGGTCTCTTGATGCCCAACCTCACTGTTTCCTTTCCTGCCTATGCTGCATCCATCATCACCTTCCTCCGGATCTTGCCTCGCAGCACTGCGTCACACTTCTGTGGCCACCATGGTAGGGACTACTTGACCTGCTCATCTGCTGAATGTTGATTGTGGCCAAGATCGTCTGTGGCAACATCACTCTGCTTAGACTGGTGTTGAGTTGCCACCCCTTTTGTAGGGGACACAATCCCTCTATATCAGGGCCGATGCCGCTTGCTCCTTTATTTAGAACCCTGGGGGTACCTATTATCTGTTTTGGGAGTCCCCATTGTGATCCCCAGATTTCCAGGTATGCCATACTGCAGCGAATACCCTTGTAGACACTGCCCTTTTTGGTCGTTCATCCAGCCCCTGCTTCGGAGGAGCCCCACTCTTGCTGTGCTCACTCTTCTGCCTGCTTCCAGTATGGATTTCAATGGCCTGCACCTCCTCTAACGCAGACGTCCAATCCACAGTGTCGTACAGGAATGATATTTCTGTTGGCTCGGTGGCCACCAATGTCACCTGCCCACAACACTTCCATCACAGCCCATACAAATTTCGCAGCAAGGAGAGGGAAGTTCCATGCCCTCCTTATACGGCCCAACATCACACCCACAGAGGTTTATGGAATATAAATTAAGGAATTTGCACAATATTAAGCCTTGCCAGCACTCTTAAGGAGAGCTCACTAGAACTCTTCCAAGTCACCAGTGTGTCCAAAGGCTTTCACCGCGGCTCTTAAATGCACAGTTGAATGGACAATGAATTTCATTTCTTCTTTTCAAGAGTGTTCATATCTGTGGTAAGTGTCTTTTTTAAGACAGACAAGTGAATATTAGCAAAATGGTAGTTTGACTGTATCTACATTTCATTAATTTTACCCAAATATGTCAAAAATGGCATTCAACTCCATGAAATCAGTCAAAATGTATTGTTATACAGTGACCCCAAAAGAGATTGCCATTGTAAGTAGAACCATATTTTACTAAATCGATAGACGTGGATATTTAACTGCCAATAACCACCTAATACACGATTCTCTTCTGGTACAAATTGAGTTCCAGGCCACTATTGGGGGGGGGGGAGCTATCAATAGCATAGCAGGTGAAACCCAATTTCCCTACCTAAATGGCGGTAAAAAGAGCCATTTTGCTTGCTTTCATTATGCCCCTCTTGCTGCAACAAACCACGAGCCATGGTGCATCAGATTCCTCTGTTTCTTGTACCTCTCTGTGCTGCTGCAAGCTCACAGATCTAACTCACCAACTGCTTGTTCCTATATTCTGAATGGTCAGTCTAATGAATCCCTAAACCTCTGACTCAGCTTTTCTCAGCTGTCTTGTCATGTATGGAACAACACTCATTTATGATCCATATATATATATATATTTAAAACATGACTTATAAACATTAAGGTAGTTTCACTCTCACTCCTCGAGTTTCCCACGAATTTAACTAGTATCGACTCCTGATGTGTCCTTGGCCTCAACTACAGGTTTATGAGACCATTGACCTCACTGCTTTACCAGTTCTCCTTTTTGCTGTCACTCTCTACAAGCATAACTTTTAGAAATGAATGCAGAAGCTCATGTTTATTGTTCATCACTATAATAAACACATCAATAAATCTAATTAGTGATTGGTGTTTGACACACTCTAACACTTGCACAGCTCTATCAACGCTTTCCCATTCCTCTTTGGCTCCTTCTGAAGGTGTACTTTAAAGAGCTTATCCTTCACTACCTTTGGCTAAGCTGATATTTAAGTAACACTATCCAATGGGAGGACATTTTCAGGCTGTTATTGACTGGGTGGTATCAGAGGGCCTCAGGCATAGCTGAGGACCCAACTTTACCTATAAATAATCTGTGGGACACCTCCCATTTGGATAATATTGCTATTGTAAAGCCGACCCTTAAAATGTGGTTTGAAATTCATAAAATTGTTTGTTGGATACTAAGGGCCATATGTACGAACCCATTTTCCCATAGACACACAATGGATACATCTGGCCCAGAATCTGTCTTTTAATGTACTCCTAAAGCAGAAGGTTACAAGAAGCATACCCGTTGGATTGTTTTTGGTTATAAGGTTCTGCCATTTTTGTCCAACTGAAATGTATTTTTGTGAATGCCTGATTTTGAGTATTACAAAAAGAAGCTCATTGTTTTTGGTGACACAGTAAAACATTTATTGTGATGACATTAATGTTAGGTATTGTGGTGAATTCTAAGGTGATATCACCCTGCACTATGATTTGATGAACATTTTTTGAGAAAAAAAGGTTTTCCGTTATGATGTTCTTAGGGAAATTTGTTTAGTACCCCAGAAATTAATATGAAGACACGCGTTTTTAAAAAATTGACAACTAGGGGCCAGATGTAGGTAAATATCATTTACCGAATCGGTAAATGATATGTAGCTAATGATTCGGTAAATTTTACCTGGCTGATTATGAATCTGAAACTGGTCCCAGGATGCTTGTTTCCGGTCCAGGGAAGACATGGCTGGGCAGTTCGGGCCGGACTGTTCCCATGAGGCACATGGTCAGACTGATTTGCATATGGCCATGTCTGAACTGGGGTGGTGGAGTGAGCTAATGAATGATGATGGATTAAACCCAGATCAGTTGACTGGGGGTGAGTTTTTGATTTGCTCAAGCACTCCTTCCATCATCCCCTTTGGTATCGCGTTCTTCGCCCTGAGTTGGCAGGGTATGCCCAGGCGTGAGTCCCTTGCTCACTGTACCACTGGATTCAAGATAGCCTGGCTGATGAGGATTATAAATCCGAAACCAGTCCCAGGATGCTTGTTTCAGGTCCAGGAAAGACATGGCTTGGCAGTTCGTGCTGGACTGTTCCCATGAGGCACAGGGTCAGACTGATTTGCATATGGCCATGTCTGAACTGGGATGGTGGAGTGAGCTAAAGAATGATGATGGATTAAACACAGATTAGTTGAATGGAGGTGAGTGTTTGATTTGCTCAAGCACTCCGTCCATCATCCCCTTTGGTATTGCTTTGATTTAAAAAGCAGTCACAGACTTGGTGGTCTGCTGACCCCAGCAGGCCACCATCCCTGAGGGTGCTAGCCATTCCTAATGGGGTTGCAAATAGCTCCTGCTTCGTGAGTATTGTTGACCTCAATCGGAATCACTAACAGTGTCTGTGACACTGTTGTACATTGGATTATGCGTGCCACAAATTGCGAGTCGCAAAGCGACGCAATTTGCTAGTCGCAAAATGTAATAGTTGTACATCTGTCCCAAAGTGAACAAAATGAGTTAATCAGAAAGCTAAAATGAGGAAAGTTTTTCTCAACTGTCTTTCTTATCCTTAAGAGAAAAAAGGCTGGCTTGCTAAGTAAACCACGAACTTCAACAGCAGCACTGTCTGTCAGACGATTTTCCTGTGCTCTATTCTAGCTCAATACAGAATTGTAATGAACAATTTGAATGCCAACGTTCTATTTTCATGACTAAAGTAAGGCCTTCGGGACCCCATGTTGCTAGAATAGGAACCGTTAACTTTAAATCCTTTACAAAGACTGAAGTAACTGGGCATTGAGCGTTATTGCAGATATGAAACCTGTTGTTTCAAAATAAATGTGCAGGGAAGTAGGAGTGTTTAGTGAAGTTGGTCTAAAATAATTAATGTGAGAGATCCCTACCACATACTGGCAACATGTGGAAACAGAAAACACGTTTTTGCAAACAAAATAGGAGAATGTATTTTCTCTATTGACTTTCATTGATGTGGGGGCAATTTCTCCAAAAGTTGGTGATAGGAAATAGCGATGTTAGCGACTGCTTCCAGTCGCTAACATCTTGGCACGCCCACTTTGCATGTCATTAGTGATAAATTTCACTGACATGCAAAGCGGAGCCCAAGGTGGTCGCTATCTCCTACTAGCTGTCGCTAACTGGTGTTAGCGACAGCTAGGTAATAGGGAGATAATTTTATCTCTGCTATCTTGGCTTTTAAAGCCAAAAAAGCGGAGATAAACCCCCTTGATAATATGCCCCAAAGTTTTTCTAAACTTATTTTAAATGCACGGGGCTAGGTTTTTATAGGTGCAGGAAGCTATTTGCATACAGGTCGCATATTTAAAATAAATAGATTTGTGCTCAAACAGATAGTGAGACCCTGCTAATGATTTCTGTTTGAACATTTTATTTTTTATTTTAATTCTCAAACTTTCTTTCATTGACATGAACTTACACTGGTTTCACAAACATACCTATTGTGAGTTAAATATGAGGAAACTATGTAGAATTGCCATTAGCTGGTTGGGACAGATAGGCCCAGATATGTTAGCTAGCAGGTAAACAGCGTTTACAACAAATCCTTTTCTCCGCATGTAATTACAACGCAATTGTTACTACGACCGCATTGTAAAAATGCATACCATTACCCCGCAAGTCCGAACAGCGACTTGCGAGGGTGCAGAAGGTGTTGGATTTAAAATCCAACACCTTCCCTACTGTTGCACAGACTGGAGTTGGAATAGTAAATGATACTATTCCAACATCCAGCGCCCTCCCAGAGCAAGTCGTTGTTAGGAACGGCAGGATAAAGGTATGCGTTAATACAACGCGGTCGTTGTAACAACCGCGTTGTATTTACATGTGGAGAAAAGGATTGCGTTTTAATGACAGCATATTCGCTACTCCACTCTCGACTCCGATGCTCATGAGAATGACCAACTAGAAGAGCCTGAATCCGGTGAAAGTGGCCCGGTGGGTGGATAGGGAGCCCGAAGAACAGTAATTGTATATGGAATACTCATGTGACTCCCGTTAACTACATGTTTCTGTTGGGATCCTTTCATCTTTCCTCATTGTCAGTTGTAATTCTACAATCAGAAGAATGTGGACCGATGGGTTCGTGCTAATGTACACAAGATAATATCATATCTAGTGCTGCCGATCTGTTTGTTTGTTTTCTGAAAAAGGAAAACAATTAAAAATAAAGTAAAAAAAATATGAGGAAACTATAAAAAAAAAAAAAAAAAAAGTATTCACTGCACAGAATGCCACTATGTACCTTTTAAACAACTGCATTCAAAGGTAAAAAAAAAGTCATTTCGTTCAGACAGAACAATGAAGCAATTACTCTCATGGACTACACAATTTACATGCACTTGGAATACTTTAAATATATAATACAAACAAATGGAAAAGGATGCTTTTGTGGATTCATTTATTTCTGGAGTTTGTGGCAGGCGGGAGGAGAACCTTTTTCATGCGCATCATATGCCTTCCGTACAGGAAAGTAAATGATCCTAAATCAGCATGCCTCCCAGTTCAGGCGCATTCTGTGGGCTAAGTGAACACTCTGGTACAGTGCTGTAACTCTGGCTTCTTTCTAGGCAGCTATTAGGGGAAGTAAGCATAGTGATATATGGGGTCACCCAGTACTGAGGGTTGTCTCAGGTACTAGTTATAAATCTCCTTGGTAGATATCGACTAAATAGGAGACACTCAGAATGCAGAATTGTGATAGCATACTGCTGTCTGATTTACAGGTAGAGCTAAACATCATGTGTACCCCCATCAGCAATAATTGTTACTGCCTGTGTTTCTGGGCGCTGAATTTAACCATGCCCATCAGTGGAATTCAAATAAAAGCTTGCGGTTCGAAGGTCTTCTGGAGATTCATAAAGCATGACTAATGGCTGCACAGTTCTGAGCTGTAGAATCTCCCGCAGAAATGTGTGGCTGCATTTTCAGATCGTGTTGTTCATGGTTCATATTTGGGACCGGTGAGCTGGAGGAGAGTAAAACATAAGCAAAGGTGATGCGCTTGCAGATTAAGTCCAGTCATCCAGGCATATCAGAACAGAGGATGTAGGCCCATCCGCCTGAAATGCATGGGCTCCCATGAAACACATGAGCACAGGGCTAGGACCTGATGTCAGGAGGGTCCTGCATTTTCATTGGTGCAGCTCATTGGATCTCATTTGAATGCGCAAGCCTAACCCACATTTAGCGGTGGGAATGTAAATGAGGACTTTATTGCTGTTTTTCTCTCAAGTGAGCAGTGGAATACATGGGCCTGGATTGCTGCAGGGTACATTTCTGTCTGTCAGCATTGCTACTCTGCCAATGCTGTGTCAGTACACCACAGCCATTGGGGAACTGGGAGCATGCCAAGTGAACATTTCTGCTTATTCCTCTGTGGCTAAGAGATGTGCTCCTGACAAAGACTTGTCTCTAACCAGACCTTTAATGCTTGGGCACAATGTGGTTATATGTGCAAAAAATCGCTATCTGCAACACATAATTTCACAATTTAGCACACTACAGCATGTTTCATCAAATGTCTAAAAAATATGACTACATCTTTCCGACTCTGACGTCACTAGCTCATATTGCCAACCTTCACTATCTTCAAAGCAAACTGCATCCTCTACAAAAGCATTACAACCAGAACCGCCTTCTTATCCGGCTAACATGCAGAAGTGAGAAGAGCTAAAAAGAAAAAAGCAAGGTAACAGGTCTCATCTCCTTCATGGCTGCCCCAACCCTGGTCCTATCTTGAGCTTAATACACACCTTCTTATTTATTTTATTTGAAAAGTCTTATAAACCGCGAACATGACCTGAATGGGTATCAGAGCGCTGTACAAAGGAGTGGAAGTGGAATTAGGTAAAAGCATGAATACAACATCATAGCGGAACGTGTGCGGTACATGAAAAGCAACAAAGTCATAGGGGAGCACAGGGAAAAGCAAAATTACAATTTTGACCCAAGGTAAACAGCCCATCTGGTGGGACATGAAAACTTCCAGAAGAGCAATACATCTAAAAGGGCAGGAGGAGGCAAAAATAGAATTTTGAACAAACATATAAAAGAATGTCAAACAGGAGATGGGAGGTTAAGATGGCTCCAGGACTATTATTGTAGATGGCCATTCAGGAGTAGCCATTTGACATATTTTTGGAATGAGGCGGTAGAGGGGTTTGATCTGATCTCGGGAGGAAGAGCGTTCCATATTCTTAGAGCAAGACCAGCGAAAGCATGATTATATATTTTTTTCTTATTGAATTTGGGAGGTTTCAGCAGTAGGGTATTAGAGCTTCTTAGGTTCTGACTCGAACCCGATGGTTCAAGTTTTTTTTTGCCAAGTAAACGGGGGTGCTGTAATGAATACCTTTGTGTGTAAGGCAAACTATCTTGGAACCGATCCTTGCTTTGATGGACAGCCAGTTTAGTTGAATTAGGTCTGGTGTGGTGTGGTCATGTTTTTTGGAGCTTGTGATGAGTCTGGATAAAGAATTCAGAGTGGCTCTAAGAGATGCCAATCTAGCTTTAGGTAACCCAGCTATGGTCACCAATCCATATTCCAAGCATGAGATAACTAAGGATTGGACTTGCAGACTGGATGTCCTCAGAAGGCAAGAATGGCTTGATATTCTTTAGAGTGTTGAGCTGATGATTGGCTTCCCTAATAGTTGCACTGATGTGATCTTTCATATTTAGGTATTTGTCCAAGGTTATACCTCAAGATCTTGCAGAGTTAACAACATGAGGGGTGCAGTTGAGCGCAGTAAGTAGTTTGAGCCAATCTTGAGTGGGTGCAGAGTGATTGTGAGGGGCAATCAGAAGGAATTCTGTTTTGAGGGTATTTAGCTTCAGATTATTTTGAATTAGCCATTGTTGAGTTTTTTAAAGTGCACAATATAGAGTTTTTATGTCATCTGGCCAAGAGATTTTCAAATACAATTGAGTGTCATCAGCATACATATGGTATTGAATGTTACAGCAATTCAGAATTTCGAAGAGTGGTTCCATGAAGAGGTTGAAAAGCATGGGCGAGAGTGTGGAACCTTGAGGCACTCTTATTGTACCGTGGTACTGGTTGCAAGGGAGTGGTTAACTTTGATTCTTTGCGTTCTGTTACCTGCCACCTTTCCCTAGAAACCTCAGTATGAAGTTTAGTAGTCTATTTTCTAACAAAACTCTGCAAATTAGACTGTGAACTTTACTGCAAAGTTGTATAAGCATATCACGTATATTCAGGAAGGGAGTACATATGAGAGGTAGTTGGAGAGAAATTCTGTCAAAAAGAATCTCTTTGCAGCTAAAAATATTTAAACATTTGTTAATTTCTGAAGCCACAATATTGTTTCTTAAAATTCAGACTATAACTATGGGTCATAAGTTGTCCTACAAAATGAATCCCATGTAGTTGCTTTGTATGGGTTAATTTATCAGTAATATTAGGGGTGCACAAAACATTAAACATGTAAGAGAGTGATACCATACACAGTGAATAGCATGAGCCAGGATATATTTCCAAGCATAGCTTAATCTTTAAAGAGTTTTTAATTTCAGCTGTTTGCAAAATATTGGGTGATGACCCTCATTGAATTGATGTTCCTAAACAAAACTACATGAACAGTGGCATTGTGCTAAATACAACTTCAGTTTCCAAAGTGTAAAGCAAGAGATATATGGTATGTCTTACAGAGGACTTTCAAACTTACAGAATATGCTTTACCCCTGAGAGTTTAATGAACACTGTAATGTCACTCCGCCAAAGTTTCCACATGATTATTTGTCTAGATATGTCAAGTTATGGATCTGAGAACATTTGTGCGGTGTGTACAAGCCTGAAACATTCACTGGCAGAACATTACAATATAGGACACAACTTAAACGAGGATTTACTTTCCAAGCAATTGAAAATGTGCATAAAATGACTAAAGGTGATGACCACTTACTGAGGCCATGACAGTGCGAGAACCTCAAGATACCATGTTGAGACACATTCCAGCATGAAAGCAATTAAGATGCAGAAATGTGTGACTTTGGGTCATTTCTTTTATTAGATGCTATTTCGTTTTTCACAGTATTGTACGTATTCAGTCATATATATATATATATGTATTTGTTGTGCCCACTTTAATTTCTACAACAAATGTGTAGTTGTGATACGTAATATATTTTTCTCTATAGCCTTTCTAGTTTATTTCTTTATACCATTCATCCCCTCACGCAGCTCATTCAGTTTGCACATTGAAAATTTCTACCTGCAAGTACAGACCCTGCATGTGCAGAAACTGCAACACATCCTTTTCTCCACTACATAGACCACATCCTTACCTAATTCAATCTATCTTCCTTATAATCTAAGCCATTCGGATATTTACATCCCTCTTTCCTTTCATAACTTTATGTTACTTCCTTTCCATGACAGACTTCTTTTGCAACCGGGTATTTACAAACACTGATTCTAAAATATCCACTCTAGATCAATCTTGAGCCATTTAACTTGCTTTAAATCTTGAGGCGAATAACCTAATTTAATTAATTATTCTTTTTTAAACAGATTTAACCTTTAAAAGTACAAGCTTTGTAATAAAATGTTTTATTTACGCTTCTAATATGTTGTCTGTGGAGATCAATGCTAATTCTCTTTTTTTCACATGTACTCAGGGTCTCACATTATGGCATTTTGGCGTGGAGCAGCGCAGCAAGGCATCTTGCTGCATTGCCTTATGCCAAAGTGAAAGGGTAGGAAGGCACCATATCTTAGCAATATGGTGCCTTCCTGTTCTCTCTGTCTGCGCTTGGCGCTGTTTTGGCAGCCTAGCGCTAACGTAGGCACCCTTGCACCGCGGTGCAACCGTGCCTCAGTTGCGGGCGGGATTATGTTTGTGCACGTTCCTGCACAAAAACAATCCTACTAGGCATTTTCCTCTTTCCATGTGTGCTGCAGAACGCAGCACACATGGAAAGAGAAGAAAACAAGGAGAAATTAACATGTTTCTACTTGTTACTTCTCATCTCAGGATGAGTATGGTTTTGAGACTTCTCCAGGTTTACATCACTTTGTAAATCTGGGGCAGCGTCCAATTCCCTGAGTGTTACTTGGGAAAACCCACCGTGATGCCCCGGAACGCTTCCCGGGCGAAGAGTAAGGCGATTTGCACTATGTCGCCTTACTCAATGATTCATGAGGCTACTCAAAGCGCGCAGGGTGGCTTTGTGTGGCTTCATAAATCTTTATGAGAAATTTACCACTGTACCTGGTGCAAAAGTGACGCAGGGCCCTCATAAATAGGCCCCTCAGTGTTACTCCACTATGATTTTTCGCACATTTCTCTCACTGTAGATCACAAGATTTTCTGCACTGACCTTGATCATGTGAGATGTTTCACCAGGTACATCATGTAAGTACTGCCAGCATTGCCCAAAGATTGTTGACCAAACACCTGTGTTATTTGTTTTCAGGCGTGAGAAAGCCCCGGGCAAACTTTCCGCAGTGGTGAAACTTGTGTTGGCTTAAACATTCCACAGTATCAAAGCTATATTTATCATTGATTTACAACATGAATAAAAAGAAATTACCTGTGACCTTAATGCATTTTGACTTTCCATTGTTACAACTAGATACCTTTACAAAACGGATATTGTTTCCCCTTCATCAAGCATTGATTGATTCCTGTGCTTGTGAACCTTCCTTATTTAATATGTGTAGTTGGGGCATCCCCACTGGAAGCAGAGCTCCACGCCAAAACAAATATTATTGCCTTATGCTTAGGCCTTAGCATTTGCAAATGACGTACAAGTTCCCCAAGGCCTTTTGGGCATAACCCACCTTGCAAAATGCTGTGGCCACCTCAGAAAATGAAAACAGCAATAGGCTGTTGTTTTAATTCCCTGCATTATCATTACTCTCTTATATGATTCAATATCAAATTCAGTATTTTGTTTATTTGTTTAAAAAACACTCCTCCCCATTCCGATATTCTGCATCATTTGCTCTCTCTGTAAGTTGTCTCTTGATTGCTCAGTCATAATGATAGCAATAGTATCTGTTGTTTTCACACTTCTAACATAATTGCAATTAATAGCCTCTTCCTGTCATTATTTTAGAAACAATTGAAGGTAATCACAGTGGACAGACCTTTGGTTTAATCACGACAGAGATACTCCATCTGCCTTGATTAAACCCCTCTGTTAGACCTTTGGAGTAAGGGTCGTCGGACGCCGACCTCGTATTCTGACCACCTAATTTAGATGGGTAGAATTAGAGGCCTCCGTTTTGCCTTTTCTGGCCTCTGTTTTGCCCTCTTTTTCACGGTTTTGCCTTTTTTGTTCATTGTCTGCCCACTGTTTTGCCTTTTCTGCTCGTTTTTCTGCACTCTGTTTTGCCTTTTCTGCTCGCTCATTTTACTGCCCTCTGTCTTGCCTTTTTCTGCTAAGTCCTTCCCTTTTACTGCCCTTTCCTCAAGACCTAGCTTTTTGATGGATACCTCGCACCCCAGTTCCCAGATACGTCCAAAGGTGACAGACAGTGCAGCACACTACAAATGCTGATTGATATATTGCATGGAACAATGACTGTCTCAGCTTCTTTGTTCTGCTTTCCTTAAAATTCAGAATCGTCCAGACAGCGGGGGCAACATAGCGGTTGTGAGCATAGATGGCAGGCTGAGCTCCGTGTGAGCTCTTATGAAGTTCACCTGTTCTACTGTATGTTACTGTCTAGTCCTATTTTCTTTTCAGTGAGGAGAATGATCCAACACAACCTTACTCATAAAAGCAGCTACAATATTGAAAGAGAGGGGGAAAGTGCTGCTTTGTGCTGAGGCACTGCTAGGGCTTGAAACAATGCAGTCTTGCAGCATGGTGGCCAGAGACCAACACACCTTGACCCAACATATATATGTATACTTACTGCTCTGGCTAACAGTGATCGATCGGATGGCGGCGCCCTGACTATTTAACACTTTTTGGAACTTGTTATACTGTTTATTGGCAACACTGCCAGCACTTTTGTATTATTGACTTATTTATTAATTTCAAAGAGGTTGGTGCCAAAATAAGACATGATCCATTCAATACTAAAACGTCAACACTCAAAGCTGCAGTAGATCCTAGAACACAGGGTACCAGTAAAGGAAGGGAGTGTCATGACTAAATCTCATTAGTCTAAGTTGATCAGTCGGAAATTAGGGACAATTCGCAATTAAAGCCTTGCATCCAAGGGGACAGACCACCCACATTTAAAAGCGGAAGGGCAGGTAGATGAGACTGGAGCCCAAATAGCCTCCCAGCACCACAAGAGTAATTGTATCAAGCATAAAATCCCTCAACATCCATTATAGATCATTTGACAAAACAGACATCAACTGCAGAACGAACTAAGGGACAACGGGAAACAACAACAAGTACTCAAGACCTGCTAACATTAGGTACACAACCCAATATAGATCTCACAGAGACTAAAGAGCTCTCAATGCAATTCAGGGTTGTTCTTTTAGCAACAACAGATGAACCTGCGCAATCCATTAACAATTTACTACTGTTAACAGAGCGAGAGAAACTCCAACTAATTCAGTTAAACCTTCAGATATTCCAGACCAGGCTTTCGATCTGAGAAAACACCAGGTAGAAATTCCCCAGGTGCAGGAAACATTGGTCAATCTAATTCAGGGCAGAGCAGGATGTGCAAAAAGCGTAGATTAACCAACTCTTCGTAAAACAGGTGAAAATATGGGTTGTGCATTAAATCCATCCCTTTTCAAATTACACACATGAATTTGGATCAAGGACCTAAAATGCATGCTTCTTTGATTCCTACTTTCCCTTTATTGACATCAAACCAGAGTAAGATATAAATTACTCTCTTGCAAAAGCCTACCTCATTCACTCCTCACAATTCCTTACAATTCCAAATCAAGTTACTGAACAACAATTAGAATCCAACACCAAACAGATCATCCTTGCAAAAGCTAAGTCTAAGCAACAATTACATTATGCTTCTGTCAAGGCTAGGAACTCTCCTGGGGTGGACTGGAACAGACTGAACATAATTCCTATGTATTCCAAAGGATGTAATCACAAGCGCTATCACATATTATTGGAGAGGTGTAAAGCTTTGACTTATCAGGAATGTGCATAAATGTAATTGTCAATGGAAATTGTTCATTTCAAATTTGAGTACGTCGATCAGTTTCTCTTTTGATTTTTATATATAATGAACTTTTATAGCTTAAGTATTCATTTTGTATCTTTTTTTATTTTTATTTTTGTATTTGATTTTATTGAAGTTGCACATAAACATAGTACAACATATCTATTAGACCACCAGCCTTTTCAAAACAGGTCAGAGCAAGTAGCATGTAGCACAGCGATATTCAATCCATATCTGCACATAGGGCAAGCATCTACATCATGTTTCATAATAATGGCATCTTACAGGAATGTTTTGTATCTTAAAACTCCATTGCAATAAAAAAATCTGAATCTTCCAGAATGGTGTGGTTTATAAATTGAATTGTAGCTCTTTAGCATCCACCTGGGGCACAATCGGTCGTAAATTGTTAATGTGATACTCTTATGTATTCTCTTTCATGTTTGCTAATACCTTGCAGTTTTAATTTGCCTTCCTCCTTGATAAGGGCATAGAAAAGATCTTATAGCAGGGCGCTGCTTCATTGAAGTGTTTTTTGGTCCATTTTTTAGGATTTTGTGAAGCTTGATCTTTCCCACGATACCTCAGGGCCGGCTTTAGGCATGTGCAAAGTGTGCACCTGCACAGGGCCGCCAAACTCCAGGGGCCGCCACGAGGAATCGGATACATACATACATATTCGTGGCGGCCCCTGGCAGGGATTTTGGCGGCCTCCCCGGCTTAACTTCTCCCGAATATTTTTTTGAAATCACCAACTTTCCTCTTCTAAAATGTCAGTATGTATGAAATATCATCAGACAAAAAGTAATCTGAAAACGTGACTCTTGTGCGTAACCCCCACTTTCACTGCTTCTTAGAATATGACCTCACAAAAATGTTAGGTCATTTCTTGATTTTGGTTGCTTTGTGGTGCTCCATTAAGGTCAAAACTTAAGCTCCGTCCTAAAAAGACGACAGTCATTAATTACTCAATGTGAAGAATAAACAAAAATAAATTCGAAAGGCACATTGCCTGGACTGCAAGGATTCAGGCCGGGGGTACTTATCTGACTGTGTTCGCCCTGCTTGCATTTACCAAATCTTGAAAGTGGCCTTTGATGCAGGTGGTTTTTGTTATATTTCAATAGGCAAGATATGCAAAATCAGACGAGATATTTTCCCGGGCTGTGCCCGCGAGTCAGCCAGCCTGGGTGGATATTTAATTGTAATGTCTAGCAAGAGCCCTGCTCATTTTATTCCCGTCACCTGTGCATTGATTTTCCTATGCTCAAATCTCGTGCACCTTTATCAGTGTCATAATTCAAGCGAGTGATCGTAAAATTTCCCTTTGCTTAGATATACCAATCTTATTTTTGATGTAAAGCAGGGTGACACCAGAGGGGTGTGCACCGCAGGGGATCCGGGGGCCCATGTTACGTTTTCGACTGTTATACATAAAAGTGATGTCTATCTGTGTTTTTTATAGCTTGGCATGAGGAAGGCAACTTTAACTTTACTTGTGGTTTGAAATTAAAATTGGATGCTTTCTTCAATCAGTACGATTCTCCCTTATTTAGGAAAGAAGCTGAGCATAGTTTTGTATATGTATTTTTTTTCAATTTCAGAATCCATTGTAGGCAGTTATGTGTGTCAAATGGTCACTTGGAACATGGCACTTCTTGATATGTTTAATTTTCACTAACTGAACTTTCATATGTTCATGTCACTGTGACTCTTGCTACAAGTAGCTAGTGCATAATAGATCATGTCCAATGCCTTCCAGTGTTCATAGCGGCCGGCGCAATAGTATAGGGTGGTGTGTCTTTCAAATATTATACAGCAGCAGCTTAAAATGCGGGAGAGAAATCAATTATCGTATATGTGCAGTGTCTCTTCTAACAAAGTCGTCAAAGTTAAACTATGCCCAGAATGTTATAAAGGTACTAATTTTAAGATTACTACATACTCCGCCCCGCCCGGACCCCCTCTTCCGGGGCCTCCTACCTACGCTCCCTGCACAGGGCCACCATGAGCCTAGAGCCGGCCCTGGATACCTGTTCATAAGATTCCATTCTACTGAGAGTTGATAAGCATGCCTTTCCAATCCAATCCAAAAAGGGATTTTATGGCTTCCTACATTTTGCACTCAACATTAGGTTGAAGCATAGTGTTAAAAGTCACAAAGAGACTTTTTACATATTTTTTCGAGGTAAAAAAAAGTCACAAATATATTTTTTACATCATTTTTCCAGGTATACGAATTTGCTTCAGATTGTATTGGGTGTGACATACTCTAGTCAACAGTGACTAAATTACAAATATGTAGGTGTAGAAGGATTATGGTTTTTATTATTTTGATTGAGACGATTTGTGTAAGTTGAAGCTTAAATGATATGCCCCTCTTAGCAGGGTCACCCCCAAACGTTTTGCCCTCTCTCCTCCTGTTTTTGCTGAATTAATTTTTTTTAAAAAAATCTTTATTGTGCATTTAAAGAAAGTTACATTCAAGGGCCTACAACCACAGGGGCTGGCCGCTAATCAACACAGAAGTATTCATCATATTCCACAGCTCTTTCGCCGACATCCCTGAGGCCCGGCAGCGATTCAGGATGAGATTCGTAGCAACACAGGATAGAGTCATAATGGAGTATTATTTTGTTTTTTACAAAAGAAAGAAAATTAAGAAAGAAAAGAACAAGTCTCAAGGCAGGAAGACATTGTATGCGGAATCGTGTTCGTGCGGGAGGGATCTCCAAGTGCAAAGTTGTGTGAGCTGAAAGTTAATGAAGGGGATCAGGGGGGGCCAGCGGGGAAGCCAAGAATGGGAACAAAAGTTAAACAAGACATGAAATGTCGGATCAGGGGCAAAGGGAGATGTCCAGATTGTCATCAAACGGGGGTGTACATATGTTCCCGGGGTAGGCGTTCCACTGGTTCCAGACTTTAGTCCACGCCCCCGGTCTACCCCTAGCCAAATACACAGTCTTTTCTCTAAACATACACCAATCCATATTGTCCTTCCATACCGACACGGTGGGTGGCCGCCGGGAACCCCACAACTGTGCAATGTCTCTTTTGGCAATCATGTTCCCAAGGGTCGCCCACCGGGTCTGAGCGACACTATAATCATTCGGTTCCCACACATTCAACAGACATCGCCGGGCTTCAGGCAACAGCGCGACTCCGGTGACACTCTCCATCACTGCATGCACACGATTCCAAAATGCAGCCACCTCCAGGCACTCCCAAATAATATGGAGGAAGGTACCAATCACTCCACAACCACGCTTACATAGCCCATCAGCAGAATAACTCATGGAAACCAAACGGGGACCGGTGACATACACACGATGGAGAATTTTAAGTTGGACAAGGCGGAGACGGACGGGAATAGCCTCCTCCTAAGGTGAAGATAAGGCAGACTGCCAGTCTTCATCGTCCAGTTCCAACCCATCCCCAGTCCAGACCTCTCTGAAGTGTACAAGAAGGTCCGCCCGATTATTGATCAACTTCTTGTATATTAATGAGATCGTGCTATCAGGCACGTGACCATCAAGCACACGATCTTCCAGCGGGGAGGATTCAGGGATATTGACACCTGCAGTGAAGACCGAGGTCAAGGCATGGCGGACCTGTGCGTATCTGAAAAATACCCTGTCACTCAAATCATATTCCTTCTGCAACGTTTCAAAAGTATTAACTGCACCCTTGGCCCAGAGGTCGTCCACCCTGCTAATACCAATCATGTCCCATTTCTCAAAACCTTTCGTTGTCCAGAGGCATCCCAAGCTCTCAGACGCATACAAAGGAGTCGCACGTGTCAGTCGATCCTTCCAACCCAGGGCCGCATTTGCATCACACCAGACCCATACAGCAATCTTAGTGGGACCTGTTAAATTTCTCCCTGCCACCCAAGAGTAGAGCGCCCTGTTATAATTCCCACCCGGCAACTGAAGCTTAACCATCTCAAATGCAGGATTTGAGCTGGGTGCATACATTGCGTGGTTAATCACGCTCAACTGAGAGGCCCAATAATACCGCTTGATGTCCAGGAGCACCATGCCCCCGTCATACCAGGGGAGGGTTAGCTTAGCGAGAGCTATTCTCGCACGCCCGTCCCAGACAAGCCGCCTCTGCAAGCTCTCCACCTCCCGGAAATAGTCAACAGGGATAATATCGAATGAATTCTGGAGCGCGTACAAAAACTGTGGCAGGGACATCATTTTAAAAAGTGCAGCGCGACCGAGCGGCGACAATGGTAATCCACGCCAGCGAACGACATCAAGTTTCAGCCTCCAGAGAGGAGGAAGCAAATTGCGTTCATAGCGAACTGCGGGGTCTAATGATATAAATATCCCCAATATTTGAATCCCGTCTGCGAGACCTAAATGGGAAATCTACGGGGCAAAGGGGGGAGCCCACCAGAAATTACATAGACACAGGATTTAGTCCAATTTATGACTAAACCTGAATTCTTGCTGAATGAAGTAAGGACATCGAACAAAACATTAAGCGACTTTCGGGGCGAGGTAAGATACAACAGGATGTCGTCAGCGTAAAGCGAGATCCGGTCTTCAAAATCTGGGGTCCACTGGATGCCCTTTATTGAAGGCTCCCATCGGAGCCAAGCAGCCAGAAGGTCCAAGGTGAGCGCAAAAAGTAGGGGGGACAACGGGCAGCCCTGTCTCGTACCCCTCCCAAGAGTGAAAGAATCAGATACTCGGCCATTAACGACCACCTGTGCCAGCGGTTCCAAATATAGAAGTTTCACCCACCCGATAAACTCGGAACCAAAACCAAATTTCGCGAGGGCGGCCCAAAGATACGGCCATTCTATAGTATCAAAGGCCATTGTGGCATCCAAGGAAGCCAAAATGGCCGGCTCAAGGATAGACTCCACCCTCGCGAGAACGCCATGCAAACGCCGCAAGTTGAGCGCGGTGTTACGATGTGGGATAAAACCAGATTGATCCGGGTGGATCAGGTCACCAATCACAGTGATCAGCCGATTAGCCAACACTTTAGCTAGGATTTTAGGTTCGGCGTTCAACAATGAGATGGGCCTGTATGAAGCGCAGCGATCCCGAGGCTTCCCCTCCTTAGGAATTACCGCAATCGTAGCTAAACGCTGATCACAAGGGAGAGAGCCAAGGTCTTGCGACTCCTGGAACATATCTCGAAGATACGGTGCAACTTTATCAGGGCGCAATTTGTATAGTTCGATGGGCAGATTATTGGGGCCCATGGTCTTGCCAGAGAGCACAGAGCGGATGGCGATTGCAATCTCATCAGCAGACAGTGGAGCATCCATTAGGTCTCGGTCGGCCTCTGATAGGCGCGGCAGTGCAATATCGCGTAGCAACAAATGAGAGTCTTCCTCAGCTCTATCAGAGACCGGAGAATACACTGTACGAAAGTAGTCCACGAAACACCCCACTATCTCACTCGGATCAGTCACACACACTCCATCCAGTTTCTGAATCACGGGAACCACACGATTCGCCCTTTCTTTCTTATCAAGCCACGCAATCAATTTACCCGCCTTGTCCCCAACATCATACAATCTGCCCTGCTGCTCCCTGTTCATCATTTTGGCAGCATCCTTAAGCAGGGATTTGTAGTCCAGCTGTTTCAGACCAAGGGCGTGGAGTTTGGCATGAGTAACGCCTGATTCCAAGTCACTCTCAAGCTCAACTATTTCTGTCTCAAGACGAACAATATCTTGATTTTTGGTTTTCTTAGCATCAGCAATTAAAGATAGGGCCTAGCCACGAATGACTGTCTTGAAAGCCTCCCACACTGACACAGATGAGGACACAGACCCCTCGTTTTCGAGAAAGTATTGATCCAGAGACTTCACCAAACCAGCACGGGTCTTAAAGTTATGTAAATACCAGGGGTTTATGGGGGCGACTCGTCCTGCAGCACACACTCTACTATCCATACAGAGCCACATTGGGGAATGGTCTGAAATGCCCCGGCAAGGTGTCTGATCTCTCTGACAGAAGGGGACTGCACTGCAGGCATCAGAATGTAATCAAGTCTGGAAAGACTTCCATGGGCCCCAGAATGGAAAGTGTATTGTATCTGCTCTGGATGCATCAACCTCCAGCAGTCCACCAGACCGAAAGTCTCCAAAAACCCACTCAGCCATGATTGAGATTTGGCAAGATCTCTGGGGGGGTAGCGATCTACATTGCCAGAAACAACAGAATTAAAATCCCCACCCATAACCAGGGTACCTTCGGGGAGTCCCAGCACCAATATCTGAGAAAGTAGAGGTCTGTAGACCCGGTGGAACATATACTGTGATCACCGAAATAGTCCTGCCCTCCCATCTACCAGTGAGGGCGGCGTAGCGCCCTCTGTCGTCGAGGATTACGTCATCTATCTCCAAGGGGAGAGAGGACCGAACAAGAATGCCAACGCCCCTAGAACCTGTGGTGAACCCGGAATGTGCAACGAGACGGTACCCCCACCTGTTCATGGCGTGATACGTATTCCACACCAGATGTGTTTCCTGTAGAAAAACAACATCAGGGGACAGGCGACGCAGAAATTGTAATACCACTCCCCGTTTTATTCTATCACCCAACACGTTGACATTCCAAGATATTAGCCTCAACCCACTACCCCCCATCCCAGCAAGAAATGTGGAACCCATCCCACAACGAACACAGTAGCCAGATCACAAGAAAGAACAATACGATGCCTTGAGAAAAATTAACAAACCCCCAAACACTCCCCCCACCCCCCAACTGGAACCCGTTACAACTCTCCCCACCCTGCACCCCTGCATTAGACTAAAAAGCCACCCCAACTTGCAGTGTGCCTGTCGCCCTACCATTACACTAATCTACAAAAAGAACCCCGGAGGAGGAATGAGACTCGTTTCCCCCGCCACCCTCGGGTATACTACAGTGAGGTACAACAATATTAAAATAATCAAACCCAGCTGTGAAAAGTCAAGTATTCTGAGATCAGGAACCACATCGTCACTTCTGTTCTGGCTCGCCACCCTCGGCGCCACCAGGGTGCTCAGTTCGATCGTTCCGGGCAGGCAGAGAATCCAGCCAGTCACTCACACTTTCAGGACGGTCAAAGAAAAGCGTCCGGTCCTCATACTCAATACGGAGTCTGGTAGGAAACAACATGGCATATTTCAGGCCCAAGTCTCGGAGTCTTCGCTTCACACCCTGAAAGCCCATCCTTTGCCTCTGGACAAGCTGAGTGAAGTCCGGATAAAAGTTTACTGTAGTGTTTTCAAATTTTACCGGGCTGCTCACCCTCGAGGCCTGTAGGATAGCATCCCGGTCTCGAAAATGAAAGAGCTTGGCAATGATAGGCCTCGGAGAGGCACCCGGCCGCTGTTTTCCATCGGGCACACAGTGGGCACGTTCCATGGCAAAGAATTTGCTCAGTCCTGTAGGAGCAAGGTGATTTAGAACGAGGTCTTCCACCAGGAGGTCCGTTGAAGGATTTTCGGGATTTTCAGGAACACCAATAACGCGGATGTTGTTGCGTCGTGCCCTATTTTCAAAATCCTCCAGTCGATGAGACATGAGGTCGTTGGATGATTTGAGGTTGCCAATTTCCGATTGTAGTTCCGACACATCGGCCGTGAGGCTAGAAGTCTTCAAATCCAACAATTTCACTTTCTCATTGGTTTTAGACAGATCGGCTCTGATCAAGGTGACATCGATAGCAACGGTGTCGATTTTATGAGCCAGAGCTTCATATTGCTGGCCGATGGTAGCCTTCATATTGGCAATGCCGCTCATGTCTTGCAGAGACAGTTCAGGCGGCCCAGCTGGGTCGTCCTTGGCGTCATCCAGAGTGCGGCTGGCGCCACCGGGGGATCCTTTAGATTGGGTATAACGATCCATGATATTAGTTTGGACCGGCCCCCGCGAATAGGCGCCTTGGTTTTCCGCTTCTCGCTGTCGGCCCTGGCTGCCATACTGGAAGATGCGCCCCGAAGGGGCCCGTGAGACCTGGTGAAAGTGGCCGCACGCAGGCAAGTCACCAAAAGTCTACAAGAGTAGGCTTGCGTGGCCAAGATGACAACGCAGTTCGATACAGAAGCGTTGAGAACCAAAAGCACACATTGATGAGGCAGAGTCGGACCGGACCTCCGACAACACGGAACAGTTGTGCTATCTGATAGTGCCAGGACCCAAAAACGAAACTGAAAGTCAATGTAGGGCTACTGGGGGAAGACCCCTCAGCCGTTGTTGTTCAACTCCGTCCCGGCGTGCCAGCTTGCCAAGCCCCCGGCTTCACTGCAAGGTAGGCCTCAAAAGTTCGGATCGACGTACCTGCGGTTCCCGAAGTCCAAATCAAATTCTTGAAAGAGCAAAGATATCAGCTAGGGTTCATCTTCAGTAACCCATCTGAAAAATCAGGATAGCGTCAGGATATTTTGCGAAGAGCGGCGAGGGTCCCGGGAGCCCTGTGCTCACACGGCCATCTCAGATGCTCGCGTAGCTCCTCCTCCGCTGAATTCATTTTTGCTGGCCTTTGGTCTTTGTTCAATTTGCCAGTGCTAACCAGTGCTAAAGTGCTTGTGCTCCTGCATTAAAACTTGGTAGAATTGGTCATACCCAATTAGCATATTTAATTCACTAGTAAGTCCCTAGTAAAGTGGCACTACATGTGCCCAGGGGCTGTAATTTAAATTGTACTTGGGAGGGCAAGCTTTGCCCCCACAAAATCATGCAGCACCAGAAATATGAACCGTGCACTTTTCGAAATAATATGCAGAAGAAGAAGTGGGTGAGCCTTTTTTAATTCCCCCTCACAGGTCAGTTTTGTCCTTTGACCTCTCAGACATAGGTGCATCGCTAGGAGCAGTTATGGGGGGAAGAACCCCGGGGCTCGGTAGCATCTCAGCTGATCTATTTTTGTATGATAAGGACACCTGGCAAAGATATATAGAGATGCTACCCAATGCAATATTTTGTGGCACTCCTATTCCAGAATCCTTGCAAGGCTTCGAGATTATACCACTTTTTAAAAAAGGCGACCGATCTTCTAGTATTTACAGGCCAATCAGCTTAATTGACTCAATACAATAGGTGGTGGAAAGACTAGTTTTGGCAAAATTACAGGATTGGAATGCCGAAAATGATATATTAACATCTTTACAGGCAGGTTTCAATGCCCATGTCAGCAGTATAGACCAGGTCTTTCATTTCATATTAGTATACTGGCGCACTGTAGTGATTGCCAATGGCAGCATTTATGCTGCCTTCGTAGACCTTGTCTGCGTTCGACCTGGTCTCAGGGAAAAAACTCTGGATGGTCTTTATGGACCTAGGAATGCCATCAGATCTATTATCCTTCATTATCAGAATCCATGGGGATAATTTTGCACAGGTGTGATGGCGTGCATAGGGTAACATCACAAACAGATTCTAAGGGGGTTCGTCAAGCGTGCATTATGGCCCGACTTTGTTCTCTCTATTTCTGAATGGGGTAGCACAATTTTTCGCCACCCAACAGACTTGTAGGTCCTTGTAGGTACAAAAATATCAATTTTTATGTTCTCAGATCACATGCTCATTATCTCCAAAACACAGAGCGGTCTGCAGCAAGCACTTTCTCGTTTTTCAGAATTTTGTAGGGTGCGAGGACTAGTGATCAATGCCCAGCTTTGGTAAAAGATCTATCCCTGCACTCTTGTATGCGGATGACGCAGTCCTAATGGCCCGGACCCCCTTGGCCCTACAGAATCTGATAACATCCTTTGATATGTTCATGTTGAGCTTGGATTTAAAAATTAACTGCAGTAAAACCTTCTCCATGAACTGTGTTACACGAACTAGGAAGCAAATGAAAAGAATGTTCATAAATGGATATTCCCCTGGAAAACACCTCCACTTTCCCCTACCTTGGTATTTTGTTTCATGACACTGGGTCCTGGACAAGTGCTAAAGGCTCGAAATTTTTTGTTCTCAAAAACAATAATGGCCTTAAAGAATTTTATAAAAAAGTTGGGTAAGAATCCAATAAGAGAAATCCTAACTATATATAATGCCACGTGTTCATCAGTAGCTTTGTATGGCTCGGGTCTTTGGGGGTATACCAACATAAAGTCAATTCAAATAGCCGAAAATAAGTTCATGAGGCATATTCTGACAATACCAGAAAGTGTCGCGACTTATATCTGCCATACTGAACTTGGACAACCGCATATTTCAGATATAATTAGAACGCAGCCCATTCTCTTGTGGCATAGGGTATGGACAACAAATGAGTGTGCCATGAACCGGGCTATGTTGCGGGATGTCTTAAAATTGGAAAATGTGAGTAGATTCAAATGGCTAAATTATGTTAAATGTTTTCTTATAGAAATCAATTGGCAACATTACTATGACGATCCACCCACAATGGTTAACATACCCAGAAAATTGTTGAAAAAATTGTGTATGGAATACCTCGAGGAGAAAAGAATGCGAGAGGAAGTGAAGAAAAAGACAGTTACCTCGCATTTACTGTTATTAAATGGTGATAAATTACAGCAATATTTAACCCTGCCGATGTCCAACTATGATCGATTTCTCTTGACCCGTTTTAGATTAAACATTTTTTTTAGACCTTTGTCCTTCCCAGAAATGAATTCATGGTCGCATGATTTGCCTATGTGCCCATGTGATGAATCTTCGTCTCAATCTGACATCCATGTTTTATTTTTTTGTAAATTTTATATTTTACCACGTAGGAAATTTATTATCCCAATCCTCAAAGAAATTAATTTAAATAGATGTCGCCCAGCGTTTTTAGAACTTCAAAGAATGGACACTGTTTTAACTGTTGCAGTAGTTTTAGGTTTTTTTAAATATGTTTTTAAACTGCGGAAATTAATTGGTTTGGATGAATTTTTATTGTTTTCTTTTAAATATCCCTGTGTAATTTGAAATTTCATGTTGTTGCTTTTATAGTTATTGTCTATTAACCGAATAAAGTACTTTTTGAACTTTGAACTAGTGATCAATGCAAGCAAAACTAAATTTATGACTTTAAATAAGCATCGAGTAATAAAGGGTAATGTGTGCTTAAATAATGAACCACTTGAATAGGCAGACGTTTTTAATTATTTAGGAGTCACCCTAGCCAAGAAACTGACTTGGAAACCCCAGATCGCAACCATGGCCTTAAAACATCACCAACTCGCAGGAGTGTTAGTGAAAGAACACAAAATGTCATTAACAAAGCCAATTAGCCCTGCCCACAGATTTATAACACCAAATTCATGGCCTCAGTATTAGATTGCTTGGAACTATGAGATTCGAAAATCTGACTCTGTTAGTCTTAGCCAAAAATAAGTTTTTAAGAGGCATTACAACTCTCCCACTAAACACCTCATTAAAGCCACTGCATTATGATCTAGGTTGTAAACCCCTACATGTTGTAGTGAGATTTCGCCCAATAGCATACTGGCGTAGATTATGGACCACCCCAGAGTTAATACATTATGCTGCAGCACTCAAGGATGTTCAGGAGGCTGATACCACATGCAGGATTAGCTGGTTGCAAAAAGTAAATTGCATGCTGGTAGCAATGGGCCGGAGGCATCTATGAGAGGATGCCATGGCCTGCCGGTTTACCTTGAAAAAGGGAAATGAAAGAGTTATATTGGTCTATGACTACGACCTATATTATAAGATTAACTGAGAGTTCATCGTTGACAGGGAGATTCTTAGAGTTCAAATCTAGTTCCCTGTATGTGCCCTATTGGGATTTTATATCCAAGCCCTCAGATAGAAGATTATTCTTTCAATTCTAGGTGGGCCCCCTCCCATTAAAAACCTTTATATGTAAATTCCACTACACAGCTGACAGCAGGTGCCAGTTATGTGTAGATCAAGTGGAGACTTACTCCCATATTTTTTTTTGTTTGTTCAAGCTATGAGGCCCCACAGAAAAAATTGCTAAGGCCGATATGTAAAGATATGGGCACTAGCAGCAGCAACACTGCACTAAGAATACTGTATTCAAATACATAGGGGCAGTGTCTAATATCTGTTGCAAAATTCCTGGGTTGGATGTGGGTAAAACGCACAAAGACGCAAACCTTGTCTGGGGTTACACAACTCAGCAGTCAATCAAGTACACATGATGTAGTTCATTCAGCAGGGCTCTGAATATAGACTCGCATAGTCTTATTGTAATTAATGACTTCTGGAGTATGCTTGGTAGAAGTGTGTCCAATATTATATAGTACTTTAGGGCGTATTTGCACAAAAAGGACGTTTTTGGAAAGTTATATATAAGAATAAGTCAGTCCTGGCGCTAAAAATTATGATAAGGCATCACCAGGACTGTTATATGATTAACACCGGCTTTTTAAACTGTTGAGGCTCAAACCTAAGCACCCCAAAGTGGAACAAGAAATGATTTTAATTGGTTATTAATCAATCTAGGATCTAATGATTATTGAATTATTTATAATTGTATATATGCTCTGGTTTTTACTTGAAATGACTGACATTAACTAAACGTTTTATTTTTTATGCCAATGTACTTTTATGATCCTGGAGATCGAAATAAAGTTATGATGAATTCTACTAGTGGGCCTGAATCACTGAGTGTGCCACCCACTTAAGTAGCCCTTTAACCATGTTCCAGGCCTGCCATTGCACAGCTTGTGGGTGCAGTTTAAACTACCATGTCAACCTGGCAAAATAAACCTTTTGCCAAGCACAAATCTTCCCTTTTAATACATTTAAGTCACCCCTAGGTAAGGTCCTGAACAGCTCAGAGGGCAGGGTACAATGAATTTAAATAGTAGGACATGTAATTTTAAGTTTTACATGTCCTGGTAGTGAAAAACTCTCAAATGTGTTTTTCACTACTGCATGGCCATATCTTTCCCATAGGATAACACTGTAGTTGCCTTATTACATTTTATAAGTGTAATTTCCAAATGGAAAGAGATAACGGGTTCAAGTTTGGTGTCTCTAGAATCCTAATTTAAAATCCCTACTTACGGTGGAGTCGGATTTTAAATGACAATTCTGATAATGCCACTTTTAAGAAATTTATTTTCTTGCAATAGCTATTTGATGCCTGCAGCCTGCCTCTGTCTCATATGACCGGGTGTGGATGATGTAGCGTCTTCCCAATCCTTGGAGCATACGAATAAAATACGCCCCATGGGAGCTGCAGCCAAATCCTTTTTTATTTCTCAGTATATACTCACATTCTGCACTTTATCTCATATTCAAAATTACCCACACCCTAACACCTCCCCGCATATGATGTAGTTCCTGTTCAGAGTCCACACCAGAACCATGAGGGTCCTAGTGCATATTATATCAAAATGGTACCTCTCCCCTTTTGTTAAATAAAAAGCAGTGAACATTACAAAAATTGAAATTCTTCAATCAGTTGGAGAGTTGTTCGTACTTGTCAGCCTTGACCTGGTGATCCAAAATGATCAAGGTCCACCCTGATAGAACAACGGTGACATAGGCTCAGGTGCTTGAGCCGGACCTGCTGGCAGAGCTGCTTCATACATGGTTTCAGGACTTGACAAGTGTTGCGGTAGGTGTCTGAAATGTGATTTGTCCCAGGTGATGGATTGTCCAGGACAATGTGCTGTTATAATATGTCCCTTGCACGCCACTACCTGTAGAGGTTCAGTGGTTCAGTGGCAAAAGGAGTATCTGCTTGACTTTTTAGTTTCTGTTTAACTAGTCAAAGACTGTCTCCTGGGCATGACAACACTAATCAACATATGTTTTCTTTATCCTTTTCCGAGTCGCATTGGTGTCTCGAACATGGTCTGTATTTACTAATCAATCCGAGTTCCATTGGGGTAATTTTGTTCTGATGGCTCTCCCAAAAAGCAAGGTGGCTCGACTCTCACCAGTTGTGAATCGAGGGTTTGGTTTAGATCAATTCCCTCCATGGACGCTCATTGAATGATCCTCTTGAGGGTGCCCATGAATCCTTCAACTACACCATTGGCCTAAGGCCAGTGGAGTGTACTCTTTTGGTGTTTGTGGTTTAGTCGGACAAGAAATTCCTTGAACTCTTTGCTGCTAATGGGTTGGTCGTTATCAGATTTGAGGATTTTGGAGATGCCCCACATTGCAAAGATGTCATGAAGCCGTTGTGCGACTTTGTCATAGATTGTCGAAGATAGGTTTTCCACTAGAGGAAAACTTGAAGATTTGTCTATGTCTACCATGAGATTATGTCCATTTCCTAAAGACCCCAAAAATGTCAACTGCAACCCTCTCCTAAACTTGGGCAGGTAGGTCAGACATTGTCATTGGGTGTTGCATCACCTTAAGAGACAAGCAATTGCAAATTGGAACATTTTTAGCTCCTTCTCAACTCACTCATCTAGTCAAGGGAACCACACTTGATATCTCAAGGCTCTCTTGGTGGCCACAATACCACAGTGTCCTTCAAGGTCGAGCTTGATGACCCACTCTCTTAGGCTTCCAGGTATGACAATTGTTTAGCCTCTCAGTATTACACCTTCTTGGGTGATTGCTAACTCATTCTGTACATTTTTGAACTTTTGGAATTCAACAACATCGGCAGGGGGTCGGGTATTTCTCCTTCATGATTGCATGGCAATGATCTCATACCGGTAATTTATCAAAAAGGAGAAACAGACACTTGTAACACATCAGACCAATGGTAAGGAAAGTTTTTAGAGTAACCTCAAAAACCCTATGCCAATGTGGTTTGTGCGGTATATCTGGTTCATCCGCCCCGCATATGGGTTGTTGGCAGTTATCATTGGTTGCTCCAAAATAGTGATGTTGCCAGCCTCAGCCCGAGGCACCTCTGGTCTGTAGTGCAGTGTCCAGAGAAGTGAAAAAAGTGTGTCAAAATTAAATTCTCAAAAAAAGGAAAAAAGGTTTAAAAACTGGAAAATCACCCTGAGTGATTTTTATTATTGGTGTGATTTCCAGGTTGATTAAAATAATTTCGGTACTACTAGATTGATCGAGTTACTGGATCAAAGTAGTTTAAAAAAATTTTACACAAACGTCGACATGTTTCAGCTCTGTCGGCCCTAGGGGTCTATAGAGCTTTCGTCAGGACTAACACATAAACAAACAATGGACTTTTTACTCACACCATTTGTGTTGTTTTTAGTAGTAACCTGTATAAATTCCAGGGATAAAGACTCCTACAGTTTCTGAAATAGAATAGGGAGAGTACATAGAGAAATACACACTTTTTTGAAACATCCTGATTCAGGTTTGCGCATTCAGTTGAATAAAATTATTATTCATTCGTTCAAGAGACTTTTCTCGATGGAAGGAGGGGTAACGGGGTTGAGTTTATTTACACTAGTGACATAGTTGTAAAGCTGGGGATTCTGTTAATTTATTTCACGCGCTGGCACATGAAAGCGCTGATTTTAAATTATGTTAGCAATCATTAAGAGCTGGAAAAAACAAGTCCCTCACTTTTACGCGCTGGCGTATAGAGGGGCGCAAGGGTAGGTATTGATTTCCCTATTGAGCGAGGGAGAAGGACTGATCGTAAACGCAGCGCGTTGTCCTACCTTGCAACCGGAAGGCACTCGCTTGCATCGGGGGGAAACCCACTGGACACAGAGCTGTGTTTGAAATGTATCGCATTAGTAGATGTTACTCGCGGTCACCTTACCGGGATTCAGTAGTTTTCACAGCCTCGCTCCGCCATTACCCGCGTGTGTTAGCAACCTCGTCTGGTGCTGACTCTGCCCCCGGAAATGGGAAACTCAGGCTGAGCAATCATTTTTAAAGGGGCAGGCGCTCAGAGCAGCGTATTCTGGGTGTATCAAGCGGAGTTTCTTGTTTTTTATGTTTGGAAGCAAACTTTATTAGTGCATGGAGTTGTTGACATGGTTCATTAGTGTCCACTCAATGATATAATCTAGAAGTAGTCGGTAAAGTTTGATTTTGCAGTTTTTGTGAGTCAGTGTGCTTGTAGATATTTTGAAACAGCATCATTTGGCAAACTGGTGCCACGGAATTGAATCATTGAGTCCGTTTTCGTAGGTTTTAAGGAGTTCCACCCACCTCTGTTCCTTCTCAAATAGTATTCTTTCACATCTCTGAGATTTTTCGTTGAGCATTTCAATTACTGTCCAGTGGATGTCATCACAGGAGTGACCTGCTTGCACGAAATGGGAGCACAATTTGGTGGTATTCTTTTTTAATCTAATATTGCTCCGATGTTCACCAATTCTTGTTTTTACTTTACGACATGTCATTCCGATATAATGCTTGTCACAAGGACAGCTTACCATATAAATGACGTGTGTCGAATTGCAGTTCGTGTGTTGACGCTGCTGCCAGAGGAGTGTGTCAGAAAGTTGTAATGTTTTGGAAGCTGTTGTTGTTTTACATGCTACGCATGACCCACACGGATAGTGTCCAGTTACAGGTGACATGGTTATATCTCTGGTTGGGACCGTTTTTGCTTTTCTTATCGGTCGGGTATGTACTAAGACATCCTTGATGTTTTTTGATCTTCGATTTGCGAACCTTGGTCTAGGCCAATTAAAAGATCCTGTGTGGAGGATGTGCCAGTTCTTATTTATCAGTTTCTTTACTTCATAAGAAGCCTGGCTAAATGTTGTAACGCAGGTAGTCAAATCTGGTGTTGATTCTTTTTGGAATGTTTGTAGAAGACACTCTCTCGGTTGATTACTTGCTCTTTTCTTACAGAGTCTAATTGTTTTCTCTGTGTAATCTCTCTGCCTCAGTCTGTCGCTTAGTTCATTAGCTTGCATTCTGTAGTCTGCGTTGTTACTGCAGTTTCTCTTTAGGCGCAGGAACTGACTGTAGGGAAGATTATCCCTCAATGGTTTTGGATGGAAACTTTTATAAGATAGGATACTGTTTTTGGCCGTTGGTTTTCTGAAGGTCTTTGTATGCAACACATTGTCTTTTGCAAATATGGTTATATCCAAGAAGTCCAAGTTATTACTTGTAGCTGTGTGTGTAAATTTTAACCAGGGGTCAAGATTGTTGAGCCAGTTCATAAAAGTCTGTAGGTCCAGCTTTTTGTCCCAAATCATTATGATATCATCAATGTATCTCTTCCAGTATAATATACTGGAAGAGAACATGTTGGTATTACTTGTTATATGTTGTTCCTCAAAGTGGCTAACGTAGAGCTCTGCCACCGAGGGAGCGAAGGCGCTCCCCCTGGAGGTTCCATGGATTTGGAGGTACAAGTCCTCACCATAGGCAAAAAAGTTCTCTTTTAATGCTAGTTTACAGCACTCGAGGATGAAGTGTCTCGGTGTTTTAAATTGCCATTCTCTCGTGAATAATACATCCTCCAGGACTTGTATGGTGTCATCTTGGGGGAGACTCGTAAATAGAGCTTCCACATCTAGGCCCACAAGGAGCATTGTGTTTGAGTTAAAGGGCATTTTCTCAATTTGTACTAGAAGATCACGCGTGTCCTTTAGGTATACTGGTGTTTGTTGGACAAGCGGTTTGAGATATTCATCCGCAAATTTAGAAAGCGGTTCTAGTATTGATCCGATGCCTGAAACTATCGGACAGCCTGGTGGTGGGGTTCTGTTCTTATGCGTTTTAGGCAGAGAGTAAAAATAGGGAGTGACGGGCTCTTTTGTCATCAGGTAGTCTGCCTCCCTAGGTGTAATCCAGCCTTTGGTCTCTGCTTCATTTACCATGATCGAAATGGTATTCCTGAGTCTTTCAGTTGGGTCTGAATCAATCTTTTGATAAAACCTCGTATCAGATAGAAGGGCTAGGCATTGTAAGTTATATCCATCTTTGCTCAAGATAACTGTGCCTCCCCCCTTATCCGCTGGCTTGATCACTATTTCATCATTAGTTTTTAAAGCCTCGAGGGCTAAGCGTTCTTTTTTACTCAGATTTTGGTAGGCTTTTTTATTTTTCATTTTGTCCACTCCATTTAGAAGTGCCTGCTCAAAGGTCTGTAATTCTGGGTGTACAGTCGAAGTCGGAGGGTTAAAGGTGGATTTCTTCCTCAAAGTGGTATCACCCTGTTCAATCATCCCAATATTGGTATTCTGATTGGAAAAGAAGGCCTTCAGCTTTAGTGTCCTACAGAATTCTGCTAGTTCGCTCTTCAATTTGAATGTGTCAAGTCGGGGGGTAGGCACAAATCCTAATCCTTTGTTGAGGATTTCCATCTGTTCATTTGGTAATTCAAAACCTGAGAGGTTGACTACGAGAGATTGGTTTTGCTGGTGGAGGGGTGGGATGCTGCCATACTGCGTGTCTGCACATTCCTCTGTTGGTCTTGCCATCTGAGTGATTTTTTCTTTCCTCTTGGTTGATTTTGGCCTCTCGATAAAAAATGAGGTTCTTTTTGGGTAGTGTGCATGTTCTGCCCCATCTGTTGGTCTCCCATTGGTGGCATTTGTTGCATACCAGGATTGAATGGATCCATCCATCCTCCATATGGGGGGACGAATGGCTGGTAGTATGGCATATTATAGCCATGAAAGAATGGTCTCTGCCATCTGTTTCCTCTCCTTGGGCGATTTTGTCTGTAGTTGTTCCTGCCTCTCTTGGGGAAATATTCATCCGTACTGCTTAATGAGTTGTTTGAGGAGTTATTTGATTCATTGTCTGATCCTGTGTCCTGTGGGGAATACTCCTCGGCAGTATATGGGTGCATCTTCTCTTGGCTGAATTTTTTTAAATCTTTACCAAGTTTATTCAATTTACTCTGTGTGAGAAATTCCAGAGTTTCCTCCATTTCTTTATTAATTTCATCCAACCTCTGTTTGTAGACTGCGGGATTGATGCCTTTCTTTAATTCTTTCTCACAATCTTCAATCTCTTTTAAGAGCCTGTCTGATAACCTTTTCGCGGTTTTAACAATAAGAACTAGATAATCAAGGGTGCATTTCCACGATATTGAGGACCAATCTCGTCGGAAAACTAAGTCACCCAAAAAAATTTGTGGGCCATTATTGACCCAAAGACCTCTTGGTGCTGCTTTGACTCTCAAGTATTCTGTCATAATTATACCGTGTATAGATGTTCTGATCTGTTCCCTTTTCTTCTCCGTCATCTTGTCCCAGTCATCTGCCTGTGCTAATGCTTCCGTGAGTTCAGTGTTTTGTAGGAGTGACTGACCTGCCAGGATTTCTTCTATGTCGTTGGCATCAAAACTCAAACCTAGGTTACCTTCCATTTTAAGTTTCTGGAGGGTATATATGTATACAGATGTATAAATATATTAGAATCCCGCTGCTGCACGCAGCTTAAGTAACAATTGATCAATAGGGGGGATTAGGGATTTGAATGTCTGTTTCATTCCCCAGGGTAAGTAGGTAATTTATCAAAAAGGAGAAACAGACACTTGTAACACATCAGACCAATGGTAAGGAAAGTTTTTAGAGTAACCTCAAAAACCCTATGCCAATGTGGTTTGTGCGGTATATCTGGTTCATCCGCCCCGCATATGGGTTGTTGGCAGTTATCATTGGTTGCTCCAAAATAGTGATGTTGCCAGCCTCAGCCCGAGGCACCTCTGGTCTGTATGATCTCATACCCCCAACTCTTGATCCAAAGGGGCTTCTTAGCCTTCCGGTTTCCAAAAATTGTAAGCAATGCCTGGTGATCTGTGAGGACAGTGAATCATTTTCCGTAGGGCAATACATGAACATTTTCACAGGCCTACTCCACAGTCAAACACTCCTTCCCTGGCTGAGAGTATGTATGTTCCGTTTCAGACGTTTTTTGAATGAAATTGGTTTCAAAGCAACTCACAAGACTCCTGAATAACCTTTATTCGACACACAATGACTTTTGATCAATTGCTGGAGAATAGTTTAACCATCTTAATTGTGGAACAGATAATCCTGTATAAAATTGAACACTCCTTTTCATTGGTTATTTCTTGACCTTATGTTGGGGTGGCCTCTTGGCAATGGGGTCACAAAAGTAGAGCGTTGGAGGAAACATAATTTATATTAATTACATAGCAGTACGCCATTTGGAGCCCACATTGCCAGTGTGCTGTTTACTGAAGTTCTGTTTCAGGCAGGCTTCAACAGGCATAGGCCAAAATGTGTCTCTGATTAAACAACAAGGGGTGGTGATGGACAGAGTTTCTGAATTAAGCAGAATACTCTCACCCAGTCAAGAGATCAGGGCTAGATCCAACACCGTTTTTTAGCTCACTGCACCATCCCAGCTCAGAACCTGGCTATATGCAAATTAGTCTGTTCCTGTCCCAGTGCATGATGGGAACAGGGCAAACCAAACTACAAAGCCAATTCTTTCACTGGGAAGGAAACAAACTTCCGGGGACCGGTTTCTGGCATTGCAGCCGTCTTCGGCCCGGCTTGCTTGAATCCTGATGGTGCAATGAGCAAGGGACTCACATCTGAGTATACCCTTCCACGCTTATGGTGGACAAAATAATTAAACAACAAGGGGTGGTGATGGACAGAGTTTTTGAATTAAGCAGAATACTCTCACCCAGTCAAGAGATCAGGGCTAGATCCAACACCGTTTTTTAGCTCACTGCACCATCCCAGCTCAGAACCTGGCTATATGCAAATTAGTCTGTTCCTGTCCCAGTGCATGATGGGAACAGGGCAAACCAAACTACAAAGCCAATTCTTTCACTGGGAAGGAAAGAAGCTTCCGGGGACCGGTTTCTGGCATTACAGCCGTCTTCGGCCCGGCTTGCTTGAATCCTGATGGTGCAATGAGCAAGGGACTCACATCTGAGTATACCCTTCCACGCTTATGGTGGACAAAATAATTAAACAACAAGGGGTGGTGATGGACAGAGTTTCTGAATTAAGCAAAATACTCTCACCCAGTCAAGAGATCAGGGCTAGATCCAACACCGTTTTTTAGCTCACTGCACCATCCCAGCTCAGAACCTGGCTATATGCAAATTAGTCTGTTCCTTTCCCAGTGCATGATGGGAACAGGGCAAACCAAACTACAAAGCCAATTCTTTCACTGGGAAGGAAACAAGCTTCCGGGGACCGGTTTCTGGCATTACAGCCGTCTTCGGCCCGGCTTGCTTGAATCCTGATGGTGCAATGAGCAAGGGACTCACATCTGAGTATACCCTTCCACGCTTATGGTGGACAAAATAATTAAACAACAAGGGGTGGTGATGGACAGAGTTTCTGAATTAAGCAGGATACTCTCACCCAGTCAAGAGATCAGGGCTAGATCCAACACCGTTTTTTAGCTCACTGCACCATCCCAGCTCAGAACCTGGCTATATGCAAATTAGTCTGTTCCTGTCCCAGTGCATGATGGGAACAGGGCAAACCAAACTACAAAGCCAATTCTTTCACTGGGAAGGAAACAAGCTTCCGGGGACCGGTTTCTGGCATTACAGCCGTCTTCGGCCCGGCTTGCTTGAATCCTGATGGTGCAATGAGCAAGGGACTCACATCTGAGTATACCCTTCCACGCTTATGGTGGACAAAATAATTAAACAACAAGGGGTGGTGATGGACAGAGTTTCTGAATTAAGCAGAATACTCTCACCCAGTCAAGAGATCAGGGCTAGATCCAACACCGTTTTTTAGCTCACTGCACCATCCCAGCTCAGAACCTGGCTATATGCAAATTAGTCTGTTCCTGTCCCAGTGCATGATGGGAACAGGGCAAACCAAACTACAAAGCCAATTCTTTCACTGGGAAGGAAACAAGCTTCCGGGGACCGGTTTCTGGCATTACAGCCGTCTTCGGCCCGGCTTGCTTGAATCCTGATGGTGCAATGAGCAAGGGACTCACATCTGAGTATACCCTTCCACGCTTATGGTGGACAAAATAATTAAACAACAAGGGGTGGTGATGGACAGAGTTTCTGAATTAAGCAGAATACTCTCACCCAGTCAAGAGATCAGGGCTAGATCCAACACCGTTTTTTAGCTCACTGCACCATCCCAGCTCAGAACCTGGCTATATGCAAATTAGTCTGTTCCTGTCCCAGTGCATGATGGGAACAGGGCAAACCAAACTACAAAGCCAATTCTTTCACTGGGAAGGAAACAAGCTTCCGGGGACCGGTTTCTGGCATTACAGCTGTCTTCGGCCCGGCTTGCTTGAATCCTGATGGTGCAATGAGCAAGGGACTCACATCTGAGCATACCCTTCCACGCTTATGGTGGACAAAATAATTAAACAACAAGGGGTGGTGATGGACAGAGTTTCTGAATTAAGCAGAATACTCTCACCAAGTCAAGAGATCAGGGCTAGATCCAACACCGTTTTTTAGCTCACTGCACTATCCCAGCTCAGAACCTGGCTATATGCAAATTAGTCTGTTCCTGTCCCAGTGCATGATGGGAACAGGGCAAACCAAACTACAAAGCCAATTCTTTCACTGGGAAGGAAACAAGCTTCCGGGGACCGGTTTCTGGCATTACAGCCGTCTTCGGCCCGGCTTGCTTGAATCCTGATGGTGCAATGAGCAAGGGACTCACATCTGAGTATACCCTTCCACGCTTATGGTGGACAAAATAATTAAACAACAAGGGGTGGTGATGGACAGAGTTTCTGAATTAAGCAGAATACTCTCACCCAGTCAAGAGATCAGGGCTAGATCCAACACCGTTTTTTAGCTCACTGCACCATCCCAGCTCAGAACCTGGCTATATGCAAATTAGTCTGTTCCTGTCCCAGTGCATGATGGGAACAGGGCAAACCAAACTACAAAGCCAATTCTTTCACTGGGAAGGAAACAAGCTTCCGGGGACCGGTTTCTGGCATTACAGCCGTCTTCGGCCCGGCTTGCTTGAATCCTGATGGTTTTCTGAATCGTTTTTGGCCACTATAGGTGTGGCAGGGTATACTCAGACATGAGTCCCTTTCTCACTGCACCATCAGGATTCAAGCAAGCCGGGCCGAAGACGGTTGAAATGCCAGAAACCGGTCCCCAGTAGCTTGTCTCCTTTCTGGTGAAGAATTGGCTTGGTAGTTTAGTCTGCCCTGTTCCCATGATGCACTGGGCCAGGGACAGACTGATTTGCATATAGCCAGGTTCTGAGCTGGGATGGTGCAGTGAGATAAATAACGGTGATGGATCAAGCCCTGATCTTTGGACTGGGTAAGAGTGGTCTGCTTAATTCAGACACTCTGTTCATCACCACCCCCTTTTCTGAATCGTTTTTGGCCACTATAGGTGTGGCAGGGTATACTCAGACATGAGTCCCTTTCTCACTGCACCATCAGGATTCAAGCAAGCCGGGCCGAAGACGGCTGAAATGCCAGAAACTGGTCCCCGGTAGCTTGTCTCCTTTCTGGTGAAGAATTGGCTTGGTAGTTTAGTCTGCCCTGTTCCCATGATGCACTGGGCCAGGGACAGACTGATTTGCATATAGCCAGGTTCTGAGCTGGGATGGTGCAATGAGATTAATAACAGTGATGGATCAAGCCCTGATCTTTGGACTGGGTAAGAGTGGTCTGCTTAATTCAGACACTCTGTTCATCACCACCCCCTTTTCTGAATCGTTTTTGGCCACTATAGGTGTGGCAGGGTATACTCAGACATGAGTCCCTTTCTCACTGCACCATCAGGATTCAAGCAAGCCGGGCCGAAGACGGCTGAAATGCCAGAAACTGGTCCCCGGTAGCTTGTCTCCTTTCTGGTGAAGAATTGGCTTGGTAGTTTAGTCTGCCCTGTTCCCATGATGCACTGGGCCAGGGACAGACTGATTTGCATATAGCCAGGTTCTGAGCTGGGATGGTGCAGTGAGATAAATAATGGTGATGGATCAAGCCCTGATCTTTGGACTGGGTAAGAGTGGTCTGCTTAATTCAGACACTCTGTTCATCACCACCCCCTTTTCTGAATAGTTTTTGGCCACTATAGGTGTGGCAGGATATACTCAGACATGAGTCCCTTTCTCACTGCACCATCAGGATTCAAGCAAGCCTGGCCGAAGACGGCTGAAATGCCAGAAACCGGTCCCCTGTAGCTTGTCTCTTTTCTGGTGAAGAATTGGCTTGGTAGTTTAGTCTGCCCTGTTCCCATGATGCACTGGGCCAGGGACAGACTGATTTGCATATAGCCAGGTTCTGAGCTGGGATGGTGCAGTGAGATAAATAACAGTGATTGATCAAGCCCTGATCTTTGGACTGGGTAAGAGTGGTCTGCTTAATTCAGACACTCTGTTCATCACCACCCCCTTTTCTAAAATGTGTCTCTGAGCATTCAGATCGCCATTGTATTGAGGAAGGATTGCCCCTTGCCCTACCAGACTCGCATCAACCGTCATTTCAGAATGTAACTTTGGGTCAAAGTAGGCCATTTCAGTTGCATTCTTGATTGCATGTTTAATGTCTTTGAAATTCTGGTGGCATTCCAGAGACCACTGAAACAATACATTTGGCTTTGTCAAGTCTCTCAATGGGGCATTCACTGTAGCAAAGTTGTCAATGTATCTTGAGCAATAACTGGCCATGCCTAGAAAGGATCACAGCATGTTAACATCTTGGGGGAGTTGGGGGAGGGGGGCAAGTGGATGACTGGGTCTCGAGTAATTCCCCCCTCAGAGAATATGTGCCCAAAAATTTGAGTTTGGTTTTGTAAAACTCACACTTTGCAGGTTTCAGTGTGAAACTTGAATCATCAAGTAACTGGCACACTTGTTTGGGGACTTTGATGTGTTCTTCTGAAAGCAAGTATATCATCACTATAATTGAAAGCATAAGTAACAGATTACTCAGTGGCTAACGTCCAAAACTCAGTCTTTAATATCTGAACAAACCAACATGAGTCAAAAAGGTAGTAATGCACCTGCAGTTCTCCTCCAGCTCAAGTTGATGGTATCCTTTGTTCAGGTCCAGACGGGAAAACACTTTGACTCCATTCAATTGCAATATCATGCTGTGTTGTGTGGACCAGGGTGACTATCCCTCTCGATGGCTTTGCTTTCCTGGTGCAAATCAAAGCAAAAGCACACTGCTCCATTACTGTCCTTTTTGTTACTATTGCTATGAGTGAAACCCATGCCGTGGGGCCTGTGGAAAGTTCAATGATGTTATGCTTGAAAGCCCTTTTAACTCTTTCGCCACAGCTTCTTGTAAATAGAAAACAATTCCAAGGTGTCGCAGATCCACAAGGCAAATGTTTTTGTTGATGTGAAGCTGTACTTTAATTTTCTCGAGTTTTCCCAGACCATGAAACAACAATGGGACTGAGCACAGAGGTTGTAGTTGAAGGTCACCTCAGCAGCGATAGCAAAACTAAGCAAACAGGCACTGAAACAGGGTCCCTTGAAGAACATGAAAGATGGCTTGCACCAATGCCTTTTTGTGTTGCATTGTCACTATGAACGATCCTTGGCTTTGCAGTGGCTCAGAAGCGACCCAGGTGTATACCTTCATGGCTGATGGGAAAGGGTGAGGCACAGGGGATGTGCCAATAAACCTTTCCAAAGGCAAGAGATTAATCAAAGCAACACTGTCTATGATAAAAGTAATTGGGTGAGCGTTCACTTTCAATGTGATTTTGGGACAATGTCCAACTGAAGTGTGTCACTTTGTTTGGTGATCTTCTTTATAGGCGGCCAACCCCACATGTGCACAATGTCCTTTTTTAGACATCATCAGCGCACACCCATCTTCTTCACTGGTACTCGATAATGTATTTGAAGAGCCTTTGTACAATGAACTTGACGACGATTGCTTTTGCCTGGTATCCATTTGTCGTAGCTGATGTTGCTATTTTGTTTTGTGAGCATGACGAAAGTGCTTCTGCAATGTTTTCACGTCCACCTTTTCTTTCCACTGGGACGCACTTGATTTTTCATGGAGCTCGGCACACAGTTTTGAAATGATTCTTTTTTCCTTAACCTTTGCACACCTGCCCAAAGGCTTGACATTCACTTTCATGAGGAAACCAAAATCCACTTCGGGAGCATAGCTTTGATTTATTTAAAGACGTCAGCTTACCTGCATCTTGCTTTTGCTTGTGCTTGCTTTTCATAGCCAAGGTCGATTCATTGTGGGCTGTTTCCGCTTCCGTTTCAGCAGCTTGTCAGTCTGCTCATTCATCTGCTCTCGCAGTCATCAGCATTTCCTCCAGTCGGTGGATTTCTCTCAACATGTGCCTTCTAAATGAATCTAACAAGCAGCCATCAATGACTCTGAGGCGCATGTCTTCTTCGTCAGTGAAATCACAGAAATGACAATGCTAAATAAGTGTATCAAGTCTTTCAACAAATGTGTCCATTGTTTCACCAACCTGTTGTCATGTTTGGTTAAAGATATTTATACCTTTCATAGTCGACATTCAGCATTGGGTTGAATTTGGCCTCCAACGCTTCTCTTACTTTCTGGTATGAGTTAGCATCGGTCTGTGAAACTTTCTCTAGCACTTCTTTCACTCAATCGCCTGCAAGTATTTGATGATCTTTTCATCTTCTTCTTCTAGCGCATCTATGAAGTCATCCAATGTTTCGACCCAAGCAGCACATCGGGCACCAATGTTCTATCTCTTAGTAGTGTCAAAGAGCGGTGGTGGTTTCAGGAACCTGGCTATATATTTTGCGCTCTCTTTTCCTGCCTTTGAGAGCACATGTTGTTCAGACAGCTTTCTCTGTACCCAATGGCCTGTGCAATGTCTGCAAGCACAACCCTTGTGATTGAACTTGGGTCACCACATCTGATCTGAGGTTGTAGAATGCTTCATTGACACTGAGTAAATTCTCTGTTTCTAGTACCTGGTTGTCCCTGCCATTATCTTTCGGCTCCGTTTTCAGGGAATAGCGCAGCATTTCCATCAACTGCTTCATTGGTGGTTTTGGCAGGTGTTTTGAATGAACTCCTCTGTAAGGCCTTCAATTTCTTCCTTGACCTTCTATGGCTTGGATCAGGGCTTTGACTCCACATGTACCAGTCACAGACTGCTTTCCATTGATTTGAGGCACAAGTGACATGCATGAGCAGTTTGCTGTACCATTGCAAACTCTCAGGGAGAGCACCCTTGTTTTCTTCGGGCACGTATCCCAACCTCCTCGCAAGATGTAACATCTTTCCCAGCCCTGGAGTATGCAAATGAAATATGCCGCATGGGAGCTGCAGCCAAATACTTCTTTATTCCTCAGCATGCACTCACACACTATGGATTATCTCATACCCAACATTAAACACACCCTAACACCTCCCCACATATGAGGTAATTCCTGTTCAGAGTCTGCCCCAGAACCACAAGTGTCCTAGTGCAAATAACATTAATGTGCTACAGGTGACAATTGGGCCTTGTGTAGTCCACCTAGACAGCCAGGCACAATAGGGAGCATAGGCGTGCCTAGATGGGCCATTATTGACAGGATGGGAGGGCAGAGGTGGGCACAGCCCCACTTACTCTTAATTAGGCTGTGCCCTGCATTACCACAAAGGGCCTAATGGCCCTGCATTTTCAGCTCAGTCAGCTTGGAGTAGGTCAGGGGAAGTAGGGAGTACTATTCACTTCAAAGACACTGCTTAGAAGCTTCTCCCACATTACAGAACCAGGGCACCAGCGGATAAAGAAGGAGCTCGGACACCATGTCTTCAGTAAACATCTGGACCTGTGAATACTCTGCCCTGCTGTGCTGACCTGCTGTCTCTGCCCTCTTGTCTGAATGAAAAGGGCTGGACCTGCATCTCTTGAACCCAGAACCCAGAATGAATCCAAGGACTAGTTGGCTGGCCTCCTGATCTGATACCTCAGGGACATAACAGGCTTCCAACAACCTTGAACCTGTACCTGGACCCTGCCATCTGTGAGTCTACCTGCCAACTGGTGCCACCCCAGTCCTGGACCCTTGGAAGTGGGCCTAAGGTGCTTCCCAGAGTAATCAACACATCTTCTCTGCTGAGCAGCGCATACCGGAACAGAAATGACATATCGCCACTGCTGCATAGATTGGATATGGCGCAAAGTCTTGCATCCCCTCCACAGTCACCCCAATAGCACAGTGATCGCACAGGACCTCACATCTCTTGTTGACGGCAGCCTCAATGACCCTGGACTTTGCATCGTAGCTGCGCAGCTCCTCAGAACCTATGCATCACCTCAACCGCATGCCGCATCCCCAATGCCGGGCTTCGCATTGCAAGCCATGTCAACGGAATTCTCAATGATGACTCAATAAGACCTTACTGCTAATCCTCACAATGCCCTGCAACCAGGATTTAAGGTACTTTGTTCAGCTCCATCACATTCATCCTGAATGTGTGAGTTTGTCACGTCTAGAGCGACCAGATATACAATTGGCGCTTCGTGCTGTTTGTTGCTATTTTGTAACCCTGGGCCTAGTTCGCGAAGTAGTGCTATGTGTAGCTACGTGAAGTGCTTAGTACCCTGTTCGTGATGATTGCACAGTGCTGGATGCTTGTCCGCACTGTGCAATCATTGAAAACAGCATCTTGCACAGTGCGAGCTGTCTTTTACTGCCGCTCAAGTAGATTTTACTCGAGAGACAGCTTTCTCAACACGGACTGGTAGTTACACATTGCGAGCAATCGCGGGCATACACGACCACTCGCAATGAGAAACCTGACCTACCCGCGTTGAGAATCTCGCCGGGAGGTTTATTTTCCATGCTCTCAATTGGCAACTTGATGTTGCTGATAGTGAACGAGGAAAAAGTCTCACCGGGATGTCATTTTGCTTGCTCGCCAACTTGACGTTGAGGACCGCGAGTAAGCAAGAAATGACCGCTGCACTACGCTACGTGTGTTTGCACTGTACTACGTGCAGTTTGCATAGTGCGAAGTTGCGCACACTTTGCAAACTACGCGAGCGTAGCGTAGTGCTTTGCCCAGGGTTACTATTTTGTCTAAAAACTTTAAAATTCATGAACTCTGGTTCTACTGATTGGATCTTGGTCCTTTTGGTCAGTTATATTAATTACAAATCACTCTATTGGTCTAATACTGTTGTGTGCCCCTTTCGTTGTGGGTTTTCACTGTGTTACTGTTTGAAGTGTTGCACAAATAATTTACACATTGCCTCTGAGTTAAACCTGACTGCTCTATGCAAAGCTTCCAAGGGGGTGAGCACAGGTTAATTTAGCTGTTGCCTGTGTCTAACCCTGACACAGTTGTGGTTGCTGCTTGACCAGGGCTCACACCCCAGTCAACCAACAACCCAATTTCTTACACTGACTATTAGGTAAATAAAAAAAATGTTCATATTGTCTAAGTTAGTTGCCAAACACCAAATGTTATTTTTACCACCCTGTGAGTACTCATGTTTTGAAAGACTAGTCCATAAGTTTTCAAAGTCTATTAGTGTAATAACAAATCCTTCACAAGTAATCCTCCTGAAAATGCATAGTGCTCTTGATTCTAAATGGTGCAATAAGCGGCCTCTCTCTCTTAAATGTGAACTGGCCTCTCTCAAGTTCAGGAAATCCTGTATAGGCTAGAAATTTGATCTCACTATTTGATTAGTCAGAGTTTGTTAATTTCCCAAATGTTTCCCTACTATCATCACAGCACAAAGAGACCTCTCATGGTCTGGATACAAGGCACTTTATATTTTACCATATTGATATGGTAAGCATAAAATTAATTTTCCTTATTACTAGTAGGTATTTGATTGACTAACACAATCGGGCTATTATCATGTCGGATGGAAAGCCTCTGACTGCTAGTTGGAAGCTTCCCGACCGCGGCTGGAGGCTTTCCGACCGACACGGTCAGTTTGCGGTCCGTCCGCCGAATTACGATATTGGCAGTCGGAGCGTGAACCAGCCGGTCATTCTGATGCGGTTCGGACCGGCTCTCAGAGTCTTCCGTGTAGTCGTAACTATACGGTAGTCCCCTAGTGACGGCGTTTCCGCTGTCGGAATTACGATGTTGGTTTCCCACAGCCTTTCCGTGCCAGCGTTTCCGACTCAGAAAGGCTGTCAGAAAGCAACTTTGGTGGGCCCTTGTAGGGGCCCCTTGCATTCTGCGGCCTACGGTTGGTGGCCAAGGGGGTACCTAGGGTGCCCCCTGTAAATCCATGCACTGTGTGGCAGGCATCATTAGTATTCACAAAATTTGCCCTTATTTTTGTAACAAAATTTAGTAATATCACCAACAAAATTAAAAATATTATCAATAGAAATTGGCATCTAGTAAATGCACAAAGCAAAGAAAAACTGCCCAAACCTATGTTTTCTTTTCAGCGTAACCGCACTATTAGGAACTGCCTCGTACATACTTATAGAAGTACTAATGAAAATAAACAACTCAGCATAACAAATGCTCCTTTGCCTGTTGGGACTTTTGCCTGCAGTTCATGTAACAGTTGTAATAACATAATAAAAGGATCCACAATATCACATAATGGCGTGACTCATAAGTTCAGGAACCTTATCAATTGCAGATCAAAAAATCTGATCTACCTTATCCTGTATCCCTGTAATCAGGGGTACATTGGCAAAGCATCTAGAGGGATAAGGATTGGAATATACTAGCACAAATCTGCCATACGTACCACAAAAAAACTGCCCCTTTAGTAGAACATTGGCTGAAGATGCACCATAAAATTGAAGATCTTAGTTGGTGTGGTGTTGAAATAATCCAGATGAGTGACCCCGTGGGGGAGACCAAACAATGAAAAGAAAAAAGCTAGAACAGTTCTACATGTCCTGCATACATGCGCTTAGGGCATGTATGTGTGCCACATGGCACAGGTGTAAATGCACAGATTTGCATTTACATAGGAATTTGTTATTTACCACCAACTAATAGTTGGTGGTAAATAACAAATCCTTAAAGCCCTGTAGCACTGTTTACAGTGCTACCTACATTACAAAATACAGATTCGATAATTTTACCGATTCAGTAATTTTACCGAATTGGTAAAATTACCGATTCGGTAAAATTACAGAATCTGTATTTTTTCATTCCCTACATCTCAGTATCCAAATACCGGTCGGTAACGGCCGAAAATCGGTATTTTCGGCTGTTACCGACCGGTATTTGGATACCTACATCTGGCCCTTAGTCTCTAGGTTGTGTGCATGCTGAACAAAGTATGCCATAAGATATAGGGTACCTAAATATTATGTATATATCACCAGTAACATGGAAACTCGATATTTGGTTAAGTGGTAGACTTACTCTACGCCACTTGCAGGTTTAATGTTTTTTAAATCTCCCCTTTTCCAAGCTGGCCGCTATGTTCACTATTACTCCTAGCCATTTGTGGGGTTTAATGATTGTTAACTTTCCTTCCCCAAAATGACTGCTATATGTATGACATTTTTATTAATACATAGGCACTTGTAGGTTAAATTTATAATATCCCTGGAGTTTAGTGTGAAATAAATAGTTATTACAATCAAATCTTTTGAATATGAGGTAGAAGATTTAAGATGCTTCTATGAATATCCGTTTCCGGCGCGTATCACGTGGTGCTCCATCAACGTATTTAAACGACCTTCCGGGTCATTGCTGTCCTGACCCGGAAGAGGTTTGTTGTGAAGCAGGGAGGCCGAGGTGTTTTTAAGAAGTAAGCGCTGGCATAGAGATAACTTTGCGCCACAAATATAGCATGCAGGGTATTTCGATTGTCGGACTCACTTGGTTGCTTCTCTGTGTAAAGCAACTTTTATTTGTTTGCTGCGCCATTTTGCGGTTGACATTTATGTTTCGTTATGGCCTCATTTTAGGCAAATGCAAGAAGACGGTTCTTGTTTCCCGGTTCTTTTCTCAGTTGTGTTGGCTACATTTTAGCCCATATTCCCACAGATACAAATGGGTGTTTAACATAATATACAATGTTTTTTTGGTTTCATCAATTTCCAAGTACCTTCCGCTGTATTCGAACTGAATACGAGTAAACCATGGATTGGTGCAATAAGATACTGTACTTTTTAACTTTTATTTTCGATTAGTGACAAGGAGATGTAGTTTTTAATTTAAAGCTGTGTAGGGCACATGATTCTACTCAGGCTCAGAGGATGACACGTATTTGTAATACAATTTTTCTCCTTTGTTAATACAGATTTTCACTTTCGCTGTTGCATTATTTTCAAAAGCCACCATATCAGGTAAATATTAGTTGTGTTCTAGTAGTTATCCATTATAAAATAATTAGGTTGTGTTCTCAGCTAGGGTGATAATAAAACAAGTTTATTTTTACAAATGTAGTATCATATCACCAATTACTAAAAACTGCAAAAAAGATCCAAAAGAAAGGAAAAGAAAAAAAAGAAAACAAACGTAGAATTGAACCTCAAGTCCCGGTATACCTGTTGCCCTGTGGATATATCAGTTCAGATCAGTACATTTTATTAGAGCATACATCGCATTAGGCTTTATTTGAAATCTCACTGTTTTATTTAGGTACTCTTGTTTTAATATGTAACCCGAGTGATCAGTGGCTCCAACGAACGCAACCATGATTAAGAGGTTACAAATATTAAGGTACGCAATGAGCATCAATGGTTTATAATAGTCAAACATCAGTCATTATTTTTTTTGTTAGATTTAATTTCTTACCTTTTTTTAAGGTTTCTTTTACCTTTCCGTTTCCAGCATATTAAATGTGAACACATTTTTTAGGTATGTTATGATACTAGCTATTGCCTCATAACTTTTCGATCATGTGCTGTAGAATATTGTTAAATTGTTCTAACTAAATGCAGTATAATGTATATTAGCAGTCACTTGTATGTTTGTTAAATATAAAATAGTTTTAATCAGATGTGTTTGTTTAATAGTAATAATAAATTGTTTCTTACTACTTAGAAAACTCTGTCCTGAAGAAGGTGAAAGAGATACATCTCACCAAAACACTGTGTCAACCTTTGTGTAGTTTTTTTGTGATGTACACCGACAATAATGTATTAAGAAAATGAGATGTTTTTATACCTTAATGTGATCATACTGTTTTAATTGTAATACATTTGTTTGACATTGAGATAATAGTTTGTCTATCGCCTTTAAGTGACTTTGTTTTCAATCGATTGTTTTTATGTATTTTGGATAATCTTAATTTTTTTATTATATTGCATAATTATTTGCCCAGCACATGACCCATACATTTATTGCATTTTGAATAGGAACTCACTTTGTTTATCTTGAATGCATTACCCTGTCCCTTTTCTTAGTATCAGGGTTCCTCCCTCTCTTTATATATATCATTGGGTGCCTGCCACAGGTTGCAGGGTTTTACACACACCCCATTTCATTTCTTTATGGGAGCCTGTATTATGACCAGTTTATGGCCATAAGACAAGCTCCCATAGAGAACTGTGAGTATCCGACCCAACAGTGTTCGGTCGCATCATAATCAGGTGGTTGGAACCAGAGACCAAGACGGTGTCGGTCGGAGGCAACTCCGACCGACATCGTAATAAGCCCCTAAATGTTACCTTAACTAGCATGGGAATACTCTGAATTCCGGATATGTCATATTACCTTTTGAAAGAGTAACCAATGTGTTTGCATATTCTATGAGGGAAATATAAAACCTCCCACAAATAAGGTTAGTATAGATGGAAAATATGCTTGCTTATCCCTTTGCTTTAGATTTCATCTCATTTGCTTGGCTAATGGCTAAACAAATAAAATAAACAGATGTAGCAATGGATAGCACTGCTGTGTCCCGTATTACTGATAATGTGGGGTTTTGCAAAAATGGTTTCAATCATATCCTTTAGATGTTTGTCAAGACCCTTGCTAATATCTTTACTTTTCATTATTTCCCAGAAGGAACACCATTCCACAAGTTCAGATACTTTCTCATTACCCTCACCTATCTAACTGACAGCTCATCATGTCAGGTGGCTTTTGGTATTTTCACAGCAAGGAGAAAGAAAAATAAAGCAAAAGGCCTGCACCAAGTAAACACCCTGGATCCGGACAAAATCTCCCTATCCAGTAGGACACTTCCATTCTTGCTTCAAATGAGAAAATACCTGAAGGAACGCTTGTTAAAAGAAAGCTACATCTTGACTCGTTAGCATCCACTTCCACTCTCAGAACCTAGCTACTTCTCCAATCACTTGGTAACTGCATTTCTGCCCTTGTTCATGTATAGCTTTCCACTAAAATCTTAGTACACAAACACCGCATGCTTATCTATATACATACATGCATACATCAGTATCACGTCAAGGTCCTTGAATTGAACCTTTTCCATAGTGACAAATGCCAATTAATGAAACTCAAGACGTGCTTTGATGAACATATGTTTATTCTTAATGTAACACTGTTGTCCTTTCCCCTTTTTTTAAAGAAATGAAAGACATTACTTCTGGAAGTAGGTATTCAAAGTTAAAAGTTACTTTGGGATGTGCAAAGTCTGAATATTAATGGGTGACAGGATTTGAATAACAAAAGATGTGGATTGCTTGTTACATCAATATGTGTTCATTTGATGCTTATGTTCAGTTTCATGTCGAAGGTTGAAATGTGTAATGGGCACACCACCATTTAAATATAAAACATGGAATTTGTTTTAAATGTGTGAGTTAAACTGGGACTGTCCGCCACTGCTGAGCTGTGTCCAACCATTGTTAAGTCACATTCTTTCAAAGCTAAGGATTGTGTAGAGGGAGTAGTGATTAGGCCAAAGAACAAGACACATTTCATGAAACATATAGAAAGCTGAGAATTGGTTGAGGACGTCAGAGTTATTGGAGTGTATTGAATTAAATCACTTCTGTGTGGTAAACGCCCTGCAAATATCTTCATAACTGATTAATGTAATTTCAAATAATTATCAATGATTTAGACATATAATTCAACAAAACAGCTTTATGCTTATGTTTTCTTGAAGTTTCAATATATTTGTGTCAGACCACCTTCTCCACAGATTTCGTTGCCTACCTCATCAGGCAGAAGGATTTCTCTTGCCAAGAGTACTGTTCAATTATGCCACCTTTGTATAGTTTCCTCTGTTTTCCGATATTCCTGTGCAATAGCTCCTGCTGTTGATATCTGGAACAATTTAACTACAAGCATTAATTCATTCATTAAATCGTCTTGTGTATCACTAACGTTGTAACATGCCTTATACATTGTATGTGTGCGCTGGTGAGAGAGCGCAAACTGAACAAAATGTATGAGTACACCAAACTTACAAGTAGTACGCACGATTCATAAGAGAAATGCTATGAGTGCTGAAATTATATTCACCTATACTTTGAAATGTGTAGTTAATCTAGAGATTTCATATAGAGGTAGAACTAATGCAGAAATGTGGGAAAATGTATAACCTTATTAGACGTGATTAATCCTGATCCATGTTATGTAGCTGCTAATGGAAGAATGTCATGCTGCAAGGCACAGAACGGAATAGGCCTCATGGTCAGAGCTGAAAGAGTTTTGGGAAAGGGGTTCATTTGCATTAATATGGATTGCACTAATGTTTTAATGATTTTGTTTATTAGTTAGAGTTATATTGCATAGATGTGTTTTCTCATTAAAAAAAGAATAAGATGCTAACATAGTATTTTAGTTTAAGCCCTGCGAGAAATGTTGTAGGCCTGAAATGTTCAAAGTCTTTTGATTTACACGTATTGGTATGAGCCAAGCTGTGCCGAGAAATAAGTTGCAAACTTCTGTTAGAAGTTTATGAGAATTGGGATCCTAGCTGCAGATGTCTGTCTGCGGGTGCAAGGGGGGATCCAATTAAGCATCGAATGAATAGAGTTCTGTTCAGGAGACTGGTACAGACATGGAGGAGGGTTCAGGAATGTTTGAGGGGTATCGGCGGGCCGGAGAAGAGTCTGAGAAGCAAGGTCATCTCTAACGCACGAGGCCCAAAGGAAGATCATCATGGAAAAAGCCAGAAGCAACACCTCGTGAGGGGCGTCTCACGAGGGGCGTCTCAAATGTTATTGTGTTTTTGTATTAGGGTCAGCACCCCTGGGTGGAGTTAGAGCAGATGCCTGAGGACCCTTTAGAGAGCGGATGGGTAGGCAGTGAGGGGTCATGACTGGAGATCATAGGTTTTCACCTACGTTCTAAGAGTGGGTGATCTTCCTAGGAAGTCATTCACAGCTGACACCTTTTGATAGGTTGGGATTCTGTTAAGTAGGGATACCATCCAGAGCAGGGTAGGGACAGCCTAACCTGAACCTTTCACTCCTGCTGTAAATGACGGAGAGATCACAATATGTGTCTATGCTTGCAGCCCTTTTGATTTTAGAGTTAGTTCTAGTCGTATTCTTTGCTCGCCTGAGGGCTTTCAGGGAGCACATGTATGTAGTGGTGCCCGTATATCTTTTGAATCTCATTTTGAGATGCCTGTATCTGCAGTTAACCTTGACTTTATAATAAATCTTTAAACTTAGAAGTAGTCTGTGTTTTTTCCGAGTCGAATCCATTATTGATTGAACTAACCTGGTAAGAGATGCACTTTCTTCCCTCAATGACAGGCAACAAAGGTTCAGTCGACCAGAACGGGGTTTAGATCTAGAGTGATAAGATAGTGATCAAAATCACGCCCCCGCAGTTGGTAGCTATAGAGGATGGTTGCCTTCTTGAGGAAGGTGATCTAGGCCAGGTTAGATTACCCCAAGGCCCCTAGAGATCGATGATCGGAAGAACCGCCCGCCGAAGAGGGCTCGGATGACGTGAGACAGAAAAGCAGCAGTATCGGTCGAGAGTGAGTATAAAGGGTCATGCGTGTTAGATTGCGGTGTTTTTGTGTTGTATCTATGTTGTAATGTCTGGCGGAGTTGAATGCCTGTAGAGTGACTGTGGAACAGGTTGTGAGCGCGCGCAACCGGTGCAAATCTTAAGTTCAAGGAAAGCTTAAGTGGTTCGGGTGTATCGAACATCCAGAGTAATTGTCAACCAGAGAGAAGGGGGTCATGAGGTACCATTGATCGCCCGAAGGACCGAGATAGGGGGAACGTAAGAGTGAGTGCGTGAGTAACGGACGCTGGTCGGAAGTTACGGTGTGTAAGCAACCTATCAGAGAGACGATAGACATTTTGTCAGTTGTGGTGACAATTACAGATAGACTGTGGACGTAAAGTCGAGAGAAGTGACCGCTTGGTCGGAAGTAGTCATTTTTCGGTGTATGAATGGGACGCATGCGTGACCGGGAGACGAGCTGAGAAAGGAGGGGATCTGCTGCGAAGGGGAGACGAGTGACGTCAGGAAGTGCCGCGCTGGGATTGGCCGGCCGGAGTGAGACCACGCTGTGATAGGCCAGCTAGTAAAGCCGCGCTAGGATTGGTGGATTGTCATCAGGAAGTAAACAGAATAGTGAGGCTGGAAATTGTACGATTAATTATGAAATGTTTTAAATGGTTAAGAGCGGCGTTTAAGAGAGAGAGGCGGAGATCATATGAGGGGGAAGAAGCCCCGCCGGAGGGTACGCCGGCTCATTACATGGGGACAAATGTTGGGTTACACACTATATTGTGGATTTCAGAGTGGAGTAAGATTACAGAAGGAAATGAGGAACTGACGTTTCCGAAGTACGGGACGTTCAGATTAGAGGTGCTACACCGACTAAAAGCAGTTATGACCTCAATGAGACCCCTGCCTAGACCAACCCAGTTTGAAGCTCTCAATGCATGGATTAGGGCGGCGCACGACAGAAACCAGCACAGGCGTCAAGAAAGGGTGAAACGATCGGTAAGAGCAGTGCAGGAGGCCAAATGGGATGCGGATGCTAAAAGATGGAGAGTGCATAACCTTGAAGTAAACAAACTGTACCCAGTAATAGAGGTAGCAGCAAACAAAAACCCATTTGAAGAAGATGAAGAGAGCGAGACAGAGGACAGCCTGATAAATAGGTTACTGACAGATAGACCACCCCCGTACAACAAAGAGACAGGAAATGATGAGCCCAACAGGGAAGGGGGACCTAGCATAGGGGAGTATGGACCGCTTCCCATTACAGATTGGGATCCCACTGCAAAGAAGGAACTGTCCCAACCTAGTCCGGTGCAGCAGGTAGTCGGAAGGTTTGTGGTACAAAGGGTGCCAGAAACGGAGCGTGCCACATCCTACGCACTACCAGATGCCCTGCAAGTACCGGTTACTATAGGCCCTATAGTATCGATTTATGACCCGGAGAGAGCTTGTGGGGAGGAACAGGTACGGATAGACAGGGAGAGAGCAGAAATGGCAAGGAGGAATGATACAATCAATTCCCCAAGTCAGTTGCCAAGACCAAGAGATTGGAGCACCCCAGTACATACAGCAGCAGATCCAACAGGAGATCCGGGAGGCCCTAGATGGCCGATGGATCTGAGGGGATCAGGACGGAAATCCTTCCAGGAGTTAAACGAGTACATGAAGAAGTGGGATGAGGCAGTGGAGGCTCACAAGAGCATCATAGCAGCAGAAGCTGGAAGGGAAAGCCAGGATAGCAGGACCCGGACTCACTGCGGGGCTGATGAAAGCAGTCCGGAGTGGGACGGGAAGGGTCCGGACAGCAGCGGAGACACTCGCCATACCAGGAGTGGAGGTAGAACAGACCCGGGAAACAGGAGCCCTGAGTGTGAGGGGGTGTCCTGCCCAATTCACAGTGAAGGGGATAGGAGAACGCAAGAGTACAGAAACAGTTTTAAGTGCACCCACTATGCATCTGGCAATAGTGGACAGAACGAGAGTTGCGAGAGGTCTCGCCATAACCCCTGTGACAATGGACAAGAACGCAGTTCTGGGGAGATGGGGAGCCGAGAGGGAACTTACAGAATACTGAGTGACACTAGGCAACGAGAGAGTAGCAACAGGAGGGAGAACAGTAGGGAATCCTACCCTGGAGCGAGAGAGGACAGAGAGAATGGACAAAATGGGATTGGGGGAAACAGGCCCGTGTTTCATCACCTTCCAAGACAGGATGGTCGAGCATGGGACTTAGAGAGATGGGAGCAAGGGAGGACTCTCCTTAACTCCCCTGAGCCCAAGCGTAGGACTCGGAGCTGGGACGGAAGAGAGACCAGTGAACCCCCTAATAAAGACATACTGAGAGCCGAGATAAAAGCCAAGAGACTTGATGTCACAAGCTTAAAGTCAGATCTGGATGACATGGTAGATGGTACCTTGCCTCTAGAAAGAATGGAAATGTACGAGCAGGATGAAATACTCTTCATGGCAAAGGACATCACTCGAAAGGCGAGAGCAGTACATGAGAAATTAGTCGAACTGGCGGGAAAATATATGGTAGACCTGTCAAGGACCAAAGCATTACAGGGTAACCATAGGCTACATTATTCAGACCAGGACCTAGATGAGAGAAGAACCATAGGATTGAAAACACACATAAGGGAACTGATCACTGGAATAAGGACGTGGAGGGCGCTGGATAAATGGGAAGAAAGGTGGTCCAAGAAGGGGACCGTTAGGAGAAGCATGCTTGGGATGTCCCAGGAGGGAGGTCTGCAGAGTGTAGAGGCATACCCTTTGCGTGAGGTTGCAAACGGGAACTATGTACATGTGCCATGGAGTAGGGGGGATTTAGCGGCCTTTACCAACTCCTTCCCTAAATTGAGGGAGAATCCAGTTGAGTGGTATAAGCAGGTGGAGAGGTTTGTAAAAATATCCAAGGTACTATGGATAGACCTGAACACTCTGTTTGACATTGTGGTACCAGGAGACTTGTGGACAGCATGTAAGGTTAGTGCTGAGTGGCCCACATCAGAACCAGAGAGAGATGCACGGACCAATGGACCCTCCGAGACAGTAATGGCCAAATATGAGAGAGTGATGACTTGGCTGAAAGATAAGGTGCCAATGCAGGACATAGATTGGGTCAAAATAGATCGAACTAGACAAGAACCCAAAGAGACAGTTCATGAATATTATGAGAGGTTGCTGAAGGCGTTTAAACAGTATAGCGGGTTGGATGTAATGGATCCTAAAGACATAGGGCAATTTGTGTCTAAATTCGTTTTGGGCTTGAGACCGGATATTAGTTTAATGATTCAGCAACACTTGATTTGTTGGCAAAATAAACCTTTGGATGAAATTCTGAGATATGCTAGGTACTGCTGTGATGAGATAGACTCAAAAGCAAAGAAGCTAAAAGAAAAGCTGATGGTGGTGCAGATGCAGTCAGCCGGTAAGGGTGGACAACAGCAACAACAGCAGGGAACAGGGACCGGGGGCAGGAAACAGAATAACCAGAACAGAGGCAATGAGGAGAACTCCAACTTTAGACCTAGGATAGACATAGCAGCACTGAAAAAGACGACTCGGTGCCACCAGTGTAACGAGGTGGGGCATTGGAAACGCGAGTGTCCCTACAACGTGGAAATCGGAGAACAAGAGGTAGAGGAGGAAGAGGTTCAAAGCACTCCAGGAAGAGGGGTAACGCAATACCAAGGAAAGGTGGTCAAAGGGGGGACCCCAGCTTCACGAGCCCAGTTCCCACAGCCACCCAGAATAGGGACAACGGGAAAGACCTATAGACAAATGCCTCTTTTTGTAGGAGGAGAGGAGTGTTACTATGTTGATCCCCTAACAGGACAGAGAGTGGAGAGAGAAGACTGTACCCTCGGGGCAGCCTTAGATGTGGATCAGAGGGGACCCTATGTTGAGGCCGAAGTGGCAGGGTGTCCCACGACCTTCCTAGTAGACACAGGAGCCACTCGATCTACGATAAGATCAGCTGCAGTCCCAGGCCTGCCAATGTCAGGGGAGACTATTCAAGTGGTGGGGGTCGCAAACAGGAGAATAACCAGCCCATTGACAGAACCAGTGCAAGTGAAAATAGGGAAATACAGCGATGAACATCAGTTTGTGGTTTGCGATTCTAGTCCTGTATGTCTGTTGGGAAGGGACCTTTTGTGCAAATTAAATTGTACCATATACTGCACACCGCAGGGAGTGGAGGTATTGACTAATGATGATGACGCCGACTTCAAAGTCGCTAACTCGAGAATATGTGTGGAGCTGTATCCCACTTTGACAGTGGATGAGCTCCCATGGGATTTAAGGGAGACCGTGGCCCCGGAAGTGTGGGATTTCACTGGGGAAGAGATTGGACTAGTCAAGGGAGTAGACCCAGTGAAAATCGTAGTGAAACCACATGCTGAGTTTCCAAGAACACCCCAATATAAATTGACTCCAGAAACGATTGCAGGTATCAAACCCGTGATAGAGTCCATGATTAAGCAGGGAATACTGAAAGAAATCGTGGGTAGTCCATGTAACTCCCCGATTATGGGTTTGCAGAAACCGAATGGGAAATTCAGAATAGTGCAGGACCTTAGGAAAATTAATAACATAGTCGTTTCATGTTGTCCAGTGGTACCGAATCCATCAGTAATATTGTTTCAGATACCGTTCCAAGCTGAATGGTTCACTGTGATAGACTTGTGTCAGGCTTTCTTTTCGATCCCATTGGACGAGGATAGCCATTTCCTTTTCGCTTTTAAGCTGGAAGGTCGCGTATTAACATGGTGTCGTATCCCACAGGGGTATACAGAGAGCCCATCGATCTTTAACCAGCTTTTGAAGAAAAATCTTGAAAGTCTAGTGCTGCCCCAGAAGTCGGTTCTGGTCCAGTACATAGACGACCTACTTGTGGCGTCAGAAACTGAGGAAGCTTGCAGGGAGGACTCCATTGCTTTGCTAAATCACCTAGCTGCAAATGGGCACAAGGTGTCCCCGGGAAAATTGCAGTACTGCCTGACAGAAGTGCAGTACTTGGGGCACAGAATTGAGAAACGCAAACGAAAGGTGTCACCAGACAGAATAGAGGCGATCATGAAGATGAATGCGCCTAAAACACAGAGAGAAGTCAGGATGTTCCTAGGGATGGTGGGTTATTGCCGACAGTGGATCGCAAATTTTTCACTGAAAGCAAAGCCCTTGCAAAAACTGACGCACAAGGAGGTGAGTGATCCGGTACCATGGGACAAAGACTGTATGATGGCGTTCCTGCAGCTGAGAGAGGACTTGTGTCGTGCTCCTGCTCTGGGAATGCCAGATTACGATAAAATATTCTTGCTCTACTGTTGTGAAAGAGAGGGTTGTGCTTTGTCTGTTTTGGTCCAAATCCATGGGAACGCCCGTAGACCAGTTGCCTATTTTTCGGCTACTTTAGACCCAGTAGCCGCAGCGTTGCCCGGATGTCTCAAATCCGTTGCTGCAACAGGTGTCAGTATTGAGCGTTGTGAGAACATCGTTATGGGGCACCCGTTAGAGGTGTATGTGCCGCATTCTGTCGAACTGTTAATGACTAGGACCAAAACACAGCATCTGACCAATAGCAGGCTCACGCGCTATGAGCAAGTCATTCTTGCTGCAGAGAACGTGACCCTCAAGAGATGCTCTGTTTTGAACCCTGCTACCTTGATGCCACTCCCAAGTGACATAGATGATGATGTATGTACAGACCATGATTGCCTCGATGTGACTGAACTATGCACCAAACCGAGACCCGACATCGTGGATGAGCCACTGACTGACCCCGATGAAGTTTTCTTTGTCGATGGCTCATGCGTAAGAGACGAAGTTGGGCAGTTGAGAGCAGCTTACGCTGTTTGTACAATTACTGGAGTTGTGGAAGCTGGATGCCTGGAAGGAGTACACTCCGCTCAGGTAGCTGAGATTATTGCATTGACGCGTGCCTGTCTGGCAAGCAACCAAATTCGAGTCACCATATACACCGACAGCCAATACGGTTACGGGGTAGTTCACGATTACGGGCAATTATGGTCTCAAAGAGGTTACATGACTTCTTCGGGCTCTCCCATTCGCAATGGAGAGTTTGTACGTCTACTGTTAGAAGCTTTGCAATGTCCGGCAGGTATTGCAGTTGTAAAATGTACCGCTCATACCAGGAATATGGACTTCGTGTCACAAGGCAATAGATATGCCGACGAAGTCGCCAGGTATTGTGCAGAACAAGGGTACTCTTTCACAGAGGTGGAAGTGGGTGGAATAAATGTCAGGACTGAATTAGCTATGATATTGGAGACGGTAGACACTTGGGACGAGTTAAAATGCATGCAAGAAAATGCACCAGATTTTGAAAAACAATCATGGGAAACTGCAGGATGTGTGATAGGTGAGGCTCATTTCTGGGTTTCAGCAGATGGAAGGGCAGTGTTGCCAAATGAGATGGTGAGCCCAATGGCCAGACAAATCCATGGTCCAGTACACCTAGGGAGAGACACTATGCTGAGAGTATTCAGACAAACCTGGTACAACCCTAAGTTTAGAGTAGCAGCAGAAGCAGTGTGCCAGCGTTGTGTGACCTGTCAGCAGCTGAACGTAGGAAAAATAACACCAGTTGCATTGAGCCACATAGGGAGGTCTGGAGGTCCATTCAATAGGATGCAGTTAGACTTCATTGAAATGCCAAGGTGCAACCGCCTCCGTTATGTCCTGGTGGTTGTTTGCATATTTTCCAGATGGGTCGAGGCATACCCTACACGCAGGTGTGACACCCTCACAGTAGCCAAGGTATTGCTTAGGGAACTCATACCACGATTCGGGGTACCGGCCTCTTTGGAATCAGATAGGGGAACGCATTTCAACAGCGAGCTTGTGAAGATGATTCGTGCAGCCCTGAACATAGACCAGAAATTACATTGTAGTTACCGACCAGAAGCCTCGGGAATTGTAGAGCAAATAAACAGCACCATCAAATGCCGAATTGCCAAAATGTGTTCATCAACGTCTCTAAGTTGGCCTGACACTCTGCCATTGGTCCTTATGAGCATCCGTAGTACCCCAGACAGAAGAACGGGACTGTCACCGCACGAGGTGTTAATGGGGAGGGCAATGAGATTGCCATCAGTACCAACTGCTGCATTATTGAATATCACAGATGATATGATCCTGGACTATTGTAAGGGTCTGTCTGATGCCATTCATTCTGTGTCTCTTCAGGTGCAGGCTGCCGAGGTCCCGTCGTGCCAGGACTTGTGTCACGACCTGTGCCCTGGAGACTGGGTGCTTGTGAGGAAGCACGTAAGAAGAAGCTGCCTAGATGTCCGTTGGCGTGGGCCCTACCAGATCATCCTGATCACGAACACTGCTGTGAAAGTGGGAGGCCTGCCCAATTGGATCCACGCGTCTCATACGCGGAGAGTTCCAGCACCTCTTGAAGAAACAGCTCCTCTCTCGGATGTAAGTCCAGCTGCGGACAGAGAAGCCATAGAGGGGGCCAGCCAAGCTGTGGAGGTGCCAGAAGAAGAAGCTGGGAACGTGTCTGACCAGGCTGAGGACGGTCAGTACAACAGCGAAACAGAGGACGCAACAGAAGGAGAAAGTAGCTGGGAGTACGAATCAGACCCTGACCAAGCTGAAAGAGAGCGAGAGCAAGGCAGAAGGTCAAGGAGCAGAAGGGCAAGGCGTGGAGAAGCCAGCTGGCCGCAAAAAAGGAGTTCAAGCCTGAGGTCAACTCCAGAGAGAACCCTTGCTCCGATATCTGAAGACTCAGACCCGGAAGAAGGTGCTCAGGGCTCTGAAGCACCAGATCTAAGAAGGTCAAGAAGAGTACGTGTGCCTAACAGAAGATACGCCACTCCTGAGTGGACATATCTGGCGACAAATGTCTTGGGAACGAGCGACAGGGAGGATCAGAGCAGTGCTGGTGACCAGCTCTGAACCCATCATCACAGTGGAAGTACAGCTGTTAGTGCCCGGAGTGGAAGCAGAAGGGTCGCTAACATTCAAACTCCCCAACCCTCCCCGCCTAAGCAGGTTAAAGCACATGTTTTTCACCGAATTGCAATTCCCCGATTTTGGAACAAAGATAACAAGCCATGAGGAGCACATTCTTCGTCTGGAAATATTGAATTATGCTGTTCAAGCCGCAGGCCCAAGCCTCATCGTAGATGCTTAAAGACTTTGTAAATAAACGAGAAAAAGAAGATTACCTAGCGCCTAGGAAGCAGAGAATCTTAGGGACCTTCCTATAAGTTGACGGAGAAGGGCTAGGGTTGTCTGTGTCAAAACTTAAAGAGACTTTGCAAAAGGAGATTGCCAGCTTCCAATTGTGTGGCTCTAAAGACTGGAGGAGCAAAAGAGACTGTAAAGGAACGAGAAGAAAAGAACTTTGTGTTGGAATAAAAGGAGAGAATTATACTGTCTGACGAAATGGAAGCCGGTAGTCCGAATCGTAGAGCCAAATGTATAATAGGCACATTAATAGTAGGAGTGATACTTCTTATAGCTTTAGTTGTTACTGTATCATATGTAATGGGACATGAGAGTGAGGCGAGGGTACCAGACGAAAAATCTGTAGTGACACCAAAACCCACTGTTGCTGGTAAGAAAGGAGAAAACATACAGGAGAAAGCGTTATTAGCAGCAGAAGCCCGTAGGTTACACATGGATGAGTCCCAAGGCGACTTTAGGTCAAATGCTTATGCCAAACTTTTGTATGAATACGTGGATGCCATGGAGGTCAAAGATTGCTACGTCTGCATGCAACTGCCGGCGTCTGTAGATGAAGGCATTAGATATCATCACCTCCCGCTGACATATGGCATTACATGTAGCTTATTGCTTAGCATATTTTATGGGAGAGATAGTTTTGAATACTATTTCTCCAATTATGACTCAGTGTTACCAGAAGTCCCAAATTACAAGCAAATGAACAAATGGGACTACTGGAAGAGTGAAGACAGATTGGCAAAGTTCTTCATTCCTTGGGATACTTTAGATACTTCACATGCCCGCAGAAATAACCTGACATGCAAAGTGTCAGAAGTCGAGAAGAAGTTTATAGGGCAAGTGGATGATCGATACAGAAGGCAAAAGATTTTGAAAAAATCAGGACAATGGAAAACAGATTGGACCGAGGAAGAGAAGGCACACAAGAGGAAGGGTAGTAGTGGTCCAATAGCTTTGGATCGCACACAGAGAGGGAAGTTATGCCTTCACAGAAGCAAAACGTACTACGAAAATGTATTCGTAGGGGAAGTCAGTTGTGAACATGCTTTTAGATTAGAATATTACACTAAGGATTTCTTGAAAGGAATGCAAGTGATTCCAAATGTATATTTTGTATGTGGAAGAAATGCCTACGTGAGACTACCTGACAACTGGTATGGATCATGTTACCTGGCAATTGTCTTCCCCAAAATATATCATGCTCAAGACTTAGAGATCATAGAGGGCAAGGCCTCAGCGAGAGGGAGAAGAGACCTAGGAGATGCAGAAATAGTTGGAGATGTATTTGGAGCTGCATTTCCTCTTTTAGGACTGATCCTCAATGATGTCAAAATTAGGAGACTGGCAACAGTCGTAGATAGGTTGTCTGCCAGCACTGCTAGATCCTTAATGCTGGTGGAAGGTGAGATGCAATCGATAAGGGCCATGGTGCTTCAGAACCGTCTTGCATTAGACGTCCTGCTAGCAAAAGAGGGCGGAGTCTGTAAGGCTTTGAAGGTCCAGGAATGTTGCACTTACATTCTAGACAATTCAAAACCTCTTGAGAAAGTTATTATGAATATAACTAACATTCACAAAGAGATCGAAGACCTGACTAAAGTAAATGTTTGGGAAAAAGTGGGCCATGGAATGGGCGAAGTTGGAGGTTGGTTCGCCAACCTAGGAAAGAGCATTGTGTGGTATGTGCTGAAGCCTATCATCATAATAGTGATCTGTGTGATCATGTTGTGGGGATTGGTGAGGTCATACCAATGGTATAGGTCAAGGAGATTGGAGAGATCCAGGAGAGAACAGCTACAGAGATTAGCTGCAATACAAGACAATCAGTACAGGAGCCTGAGGGCTCTAGAAACGCATAAACGAGGAGCATTAGCAATTAGTTCAGTTTAAATGTTAGTGATGACCCCGAGAGGTCATCAAAGGGGGGAACTGAGAGAGCGCAAACTGAACAAAATGTATGAGTACACCAAACTTACAAGTAGTACGCACGATTCATAAGAGAAATGCTATGAGTGCTGAAATTATATTCACCTATACTTCGAAATGTGTAGTTAATCTAGAGATTTCATATAGAAGTAGAACTAATGCAGAAATGTGGGAAAATGTATAACCTTATTAGACGTGATTAATCCTGATCCATGTTATGTAGCTGCTAATGGAAGAATGTCATGCTGCAAGGCACAGAACGGAATAGGCCTCATGGTCAGAGCTGAAAGAGTTTTGGGAAAGGGGTTCATTTGCATTAATATGGATTGCACTAATGTTTTAATGATTTTGTTTATTAGTTAGAGTTATATTGCATAGATGTGTTTTCTCATTAAAAAAAGAATAAGATGCTAACATAGTATTTTAGTTTAAGCCCTGCGAGAAATGTTGTAGGCCTGAAATGTTCAAAGTCTTTTGATTTACACGTATTGGTATGAGCCAAGCTGTGCCGAGAAATAAGTTGCAAACTTCTGTTAGAAGTTTATGAGAATTGGGATCCTAGCTGCAGATGTCTGTCTGCGGGTGCAAGGGGGGATCCAATTAAGCATCGAATGAATAGAGTTCTGTTCAGGAGACTGGTACAGACATGGAGGAGGGTTCAGGAATGTTTGAGGGGTATCGGCGGGCCGGAGAAGAGTCTGAGAAGCAAGGTCATCTCTAACGCACGAGGCCCAAAGGAAGATCATCATGGAAAAAGCCAGAAGCAACACCACGTGAGGGGCGTCTCACGAGGGGCGTCTCAAATGTTATTGTGTTTTTGTATTAGGGTCAGCACCCCTGGGTGGAGTTAGAGCAGATGCCTGAGGACCCTTTAGAGAGCGGATGGGTAGGCAGTGAGGGGTCATGACTGGAGATCATAGGTTTTCACCTAGAGACTAAGAGTGGGTGATCTTCCTAGGAAGTCATTCACAGCTGACACCTTTTGATAGGTTGGGATTCTGTTAAGTAGGGATACCATCCAGAGCAGGGTAGGGACAGCCTAACCTGAACCTTTCACTCCTGCTGTAAATGACGGAGAGATCACAATATGTGTCTATGCTTGCAGCCCTTTTGATTTTAGAGTTAGTTCTAGTCGTATTCTTTGCTCGCTTGAGGGCTTTCAGGGAGCACATGTATGTAGTGGTGCCCGTATATCTTTTGAATCTCATTTTGAGATGCCTGTATCTGCAGTTAACCTTGACTTTATAATAAATCTTTAAACTTAGAAGTAGTCTGTGGTTTTTCCGAGTCGAATCCATTATTGATTGAACTAACCTGGTAAGAGATGCACTTTCTTCCCTCAATGACAGGCAACAAAGGTTCAGTCGACCAGAACGGGGTTTAGATCTAGAGTGATAAGATAGTGATCAAAATCACGCCCCCGCACTGGTCTACTTCTAATGTAAAGCTGCCTAAATTATTGGACCAACAGCTACAGCAATCTTGGTGCCTTCATTTACCTCTGAGTCTACTTTGTTCCAAAAAAATCCTGTCCGTCCTTTTAAGCAAGCCTCCATAACAACCCCTGTAATTTTGCAAGGTAAGCATTTCTCGAATAGTTTTTTGGGAAGTCTTTTTTAAAAGGATGTCTAACTTATCTTACATTTTTATGAAACTAGTCTAGGATACAGTGTTAATAGGCTTGTAAAATGCCTTTTCGACGCCTTGGACAAACGTTTAATGTGGGGCCTTGAGATGCTTCTTTCATTTTTGCCAGGTGTCATGAACACCTCTTTATAAGTAACTAGCAGCCCGTCCCGACCTTGTCCGGGAGCAATCAGGTTTCCCCGACCCCCGCCCGCCCCGACATTGTCCAGCAGCCCAGTACCCCGCCTGCCCCAACCCCCCCCCGCCCAGATATTGTCCAGCAGCCCGGGCCCCCGTCCGCTCCGTCCCCCGTCCGCCCCGTCCCCCGCCTGCCCCGTCCCCCGCCTGCCCCGTCCTCCACCTGCCCCGACATTGTCTGTGGGTCCCCAGGAGCCTTACCTCAGCCACCGCTCCTCCCCCGCGCTCCTCAGTTCACCACTCCGCCGCCCCTTTCCGCTCATCACCGCTCCTCCTGCCTGTCCGCCGGTCCTCACCGCCTGTTCGCTGCTGGTCACCCCTCCTCCCCCGCGCCATGTCCGCCGCTCCTCCTCGCGCTCCTGGACGCCGCACCTCCCCGCACTCCTGACGTCAGCACGCAGTTCGCGGCCGGCGCTACTTCGAAGGGACTACTTTTTCTTTTAAGGTACATTTTTTAAATAACGCATATTTTTATAGTTTATATAGCCTATGTCCATCTGCACACCCTGAAGATTACAATGATGTATCAAGTGTGTGGATTGGCGCTGTGGTTCCCGAGTTTACCCGCCTCAAAGGTTCAAAGTTCTTGCTTTATAATAGTAGTATAGATAAAACAATGTGCTCCACGGAATTCAAAAACCTGGCATCCAGTGCCACGTAATGGTACAGCCATGTGTGCTGCCTCATTAATAATGAAGAATGCAGCTTTGTTTTCAGTTAAAAATCTATAAACACATTTTGCTGGAGCAGTGTGGGGCAGGAGAATGCGCAAAACCTGGGACATAATGTCCTCACTACACCTGTCTTGCAATGGCACTGGGGCTATGAAGGCCAGAACCACAGACCTGGTGCTTTTTTATAGCCTCAGTGCGGCAGCATCCATGGTACCTAGAGTGAAGCTGCTCTAAAGAATACCTGCAGTTGGTTCACTTACAGAATGAGAAGGACAGCAGTAACAGGATTACAAATATGTAGACTCTTAAAATCTCAAGATTTGAGAAGGTCACCAGATTTTGTCTTGTTATGGTCAGTTACCTAGTGGGAAGATAATAAGGGACCGGCTACCACAAGGAGGATATGTTTTTCTGTAGCCTTTTGAAGTTGCCCCGTATATACAAGTATCTTATCTCGGACGGGATCTGCCTCACTTTCATTTAATTCATTACTGGCAGGGTCATCAGCAGCGGATGCCACATGCCAACAAGGAAATGTACTATTGAGAATCTTACATGGCAGACTGTGCTATTCCTCCCTTCAACCCTCCAACCAGTCTATAGATGAAGGCTACAAGTCTGTTCACTTCTGCTACTTCTGCGCAAGCAGTACAAATATGTGTATTTGACACCAAAACATTTTTTTTAGTCATTGCAGATTATAAAACAAATTTCACCTATGTGTGTAAGCAATTACTCCAAACATTAGTTCGACTCTGATAGATTATTGAATAGGTTTGCCCCCTTGCACACAACCTCAATCATAAAATCACAGGTAGGCATAATTGGGCCTGCATGTATTGCCTGCCCACTTGGACTTCCATTTTTGTTGAAATAACCTTTTCAGTGAAATTGGGAAATGCTGAATAGTATTCTGTTTGTTTTAATGTAATCTGGAAGCACATTAGCTTCTAAGAAGGAACTGTGGATGCTGCAGGTGGTGGACTCGATGGCCAAGCTACTCATCCTGGTACCTCTTGGACATGTGGTCTACTAACAATTGCAGCTGCGGACCCAATGCATTTGTCTGATTTGTAGCAAGAGTTCTATTTCCTTGTACTTCAACTTGTAAAATAGCATACCTTATCTAATGTAAACATGTTAAACCCAGATGTACCCTGTGATATCTCAACTACTTGTTTGTGACCCTCACATCACATCCTGGTTTCTGTAACCTGTTTTGCCCCTACCCAACACACAACACTTATGTTCATGTGTGTGCAATGCCCTGATGCTATAAAAATAATCTCAGTGACGTATGCTCCAACTCTTAGGTACTGCAGTTTCAAATACCCTAACCGTAGATTGGTGATTTTTTAGGCTAGTTTGCTGACTGGGTGATTGGCAGGTAGAAGTTTGCAAACGAAACTTTATGGAGGGAGGTGCATTTCTGGACGCTGGCGTGCAGGTGGATGGGACGGTTGTGTAGAGGTTTCTGGTGTTTGTGGCAAAACCATGGCAAATGCAGCGCCAAATTCAAAGGTGGGAGAGAAAGATGAATCCTTCACCACCATGCAGAATGGATGAAGTTCAGCCGGCTGAAACTGAACTCAGACAAGATGGAAGTCCTCATCCTGGGACCATCCCCCTCTGCCTGGGACGACTCCTGGTGGCCCCCTGCACTGGGCACCCCCCCAAGCCCACGGACCATGCACGCAACCTAGGCTTCATCCTGGACTCCTCCCTCACGATGTCCAAACAAGTCAACGCTGTCTCACCTTATTTTTCAACACCCTGCGCATGCTCCGAAAGATCTTCCGGTGGATCCCCACCAACACCAGAAAGACGGTCACCCAGGCCCTCGTCACCAGCCGTCTGGACTACGGGAACGCCCTCTACACCAGAACCACAGCCAAACTACAGAAACGACTCCAACGCATACAGAACGCCTCTGCACAACTTATCCTGGACATCCCCTGCCACAGCCACATCTCTGCCCACCTGATAGACCTGCACTGGCTCCTCGTCAGCAAAAGGATCATCTCTCCTTCAGGAAGCAACTCACGACCTGGCTCTTTGAGCAGTAGCAGCTCCCACCCCTCCCCCCCCAGCGCCTTGAGACCCTTGCGGGTGAGAAGCGCGCTCTATAATTGTCCTGATTGATTGATTGATTGACCCGTGATGGTCCAGATGAAGGATAAAAGCGCTGGATCAAAGTTTCAATCATTAATCTTGGTACAGAAGGATACAATAGGGTATGCATGAGCATGCAGCAGATCAGGATTCACGCAAGAAGAATATTGTAAGAACTCTTTTCAAGAAGGCAGGTTGACATAAACACAATCAAGGTTAATAAAATAAGAACCCTTAGGCTCTATGCTAAGTTCTCTTTCTAGACTGTTTTAACTGCTGAGCCACTCTGTGCCTCTTCCGGAACCTTTTTCTGTCCACCAAGCTTTACAGACTTGCCTCATTGGGTTAGATCATCTTCACTATAAATGATATATTTTATGGATTCTCCACATTAGCACAGCTGTTCTATTCTGTGTTTTTTTTAAAATAATATAAAGATTGTCTTTACCTGTATTGTGTCATTTATTTTTGTATGACATAGTATAATCTTTCTTCTTGTAATATTTCTGCATTTTTCATATGGCTCTCTTGCATACAGTGTTTATTTTGTAGCATGCCATAAATGTGTTTCCACTATGTGGTGCTACCATTTGGGGTGAGGAGTTGCACCATCGCAAACCTCTTAATAAAATATTAAATAAATAACTAGGCACTGCTGATGATTATTAATGCTTTCACACCTGCAGAGGGTGTAGTATGCTAGCAACTATGTTGAATATATGTTGCACAAATATTATTACGTGGAAGTGTAAAACAGCTGTTAGAACAGGTTGTACGACGGAACAACGCAGGGAAATACATCGCATGCCTTAATCACGCATTTTTTACCCCGCATTTTTTTACAACGCTTATGCTTTTACAACGTATGCCATTACAACACAATGTATTTATGGGGATAGACTTCCCACACCCCGCAACTTACCTTAAATGCATGGTAAAGACATGTGTTGTAAAAGCATAGACGTGGTAAAAAAAATAGTTCTAAAAATGCATGGTAAAAGCACAACATGGTAAAAACCTCGTTGTAAAGGCTGTTTCCTTGAAGGCTTTACATACATGCAACGTCTCATAGTTAACACCATATATGTACTAAAATATTGCTTTGTCAGGCGGTCAGTAACGATATCTCGTATAGTTGATCTACTGGAGGGGGTAGCAAGTAGCAGCTCTGTTTTGCCAGTGTTTATAAATGTAGCAATTGTTATTATGCAGAGAATGCGGATTGGAATGCAACATGTGTGTGGTGTACACACTGTAAAAAAGCAAGACTATACTGCAGCTTGCACTTTGCTCTCCTTCACCTCTCCTGTTCTGGATTCCATTGCTGAGAAAAGAAGCTGGAACAACAGAAACCTGCTGGTGTGTCAAAATAAGCCTCTGCTAAATGAAAACTAATGTTATGAGGTTTTGTGGGCTTTTGTACATTGTGGTGGGCTGTTGCAAAAGGCTCAAGTAGATTTTTCATTAATTAGGTCTAACAGCCATCGCTGTAACATTACACTTTCTATCCAGTACTATCCAGTTCTTCTGCTCCACTGTCCCAAAAAGAGACATTTAGCACATGATTTACAAATATACATAGCACAGAGTTGCAAATTAGCACACAACAATGAAATATCAGCACCAGGGCAGTTTGTGGAGTCCAAACTTCATTATGAGTAGGAAGGGCATCTGCCAAAGTGTGAGGAAATTCCCATCTCCACATTTCTCCCTACCCCTGCCTCATTCTAGAGTTTAGGTGAACTTGATTTTTCCTACAGCGAAGCCGCCACCAGCTCGTCCATCGGAGCTGCAGTTTCTACTCTAGTCTATTCGAGGACCACCATGTCAGATATGGATGTCCTAGACTGAAAAGTAATTAAATGTCCCCCCGCCATGCAGGAGTGCAACTGTAGACCTATCACAACTTTAGTCATTATATCAATACTAATAGAAGGATTGTGAGTAGACAGTGTCAGCGTTATATAGACTCTGCTTCCTACATTATCCCTTTTTGTTTGGCTATCAGACCTGGTCATGGGAGTTTGACTGCTTTGGCAGCAGTGTGAATGCTGCCCATGACATCATCAGTGCTGCTGTATGGCATTGCTTATTCTACTAGCTGCATTTAACCCAGTAAAGATCTTCTTGTTGCTTCAACATCTTGTTACCGATCGCTGAATTTCTAACGAGCCGTGCAAGGGTTAACCTTGTACTTGACATGTCTTGCCCATGACAAGTATGAGACATCATATTTACCAACTACATGCCCTCTTTATTTCCCATTATTAAGTTAAGCATCATGGTCATTTATGGGCTGATGGAGTCCAAATCCCTCAGTGAGTCTCTTCACCCTCGGGGTGGATCTGCTCCCTGTTAGAATGTCTTGGACACACTGAAACTTGGATGGGAGCAATCAGGCTCAATTTTTATGCTGCTGAGATTGGGATCAGGAAAGAGATGGGGCCTTCAGTTTTATGAGAGGAAGTATCTTTACTTAATTGGGTGCCACATCTCTCTCCTCAGCAAGGTCAAAAACCGGAGGATTCAATAGGCCCAAATATGTCTAAATCCACACGATCCTAATATTGTTAAGATGTTTTGCACGGTTTAGCTCCATAGCAACGTGTTGTTTTATCTCTATATGAAAGACAGATGGACAGATCTGACCGCTCAGGTGACTTAAAGTGATGTGTACTGCCACATATTACTGTTGGATAAGTTACCTAAAGGTATCCTCAGATGCGGTGGAGGATTGGTTGCTTATCTGAAGGAGGAAGAGAATCTGTGTCAAAAACAGACATGTTTCAGCTGGTTTTCCATGCCTTTAGGTGTTTCTTTCAAATCTGCTTACCTTCAGACTAAAGGTCCCATGTTTGTCCCACAGAAAGCTTCTAGATTGTGGGATCAATGTCATATTACAATTCCCCCTTGTGAATATTCTTACTCCTTCGCTTACAATGCTCTTCAATTAACATACTTCACATTTGACTTAAAATCGTTTTATTACATTGTATTTGGAAAAACAGAGATCACTGACCAGTTCCTTGAAAGTATTTTCTAGTAAGTGCACCATACAATTATATTTTCTAAGTGACAAATGTTCTCGTCACAGACTTGTCGGGAATGAACCCAGCAAGAGAGTGGCATCTGCAGTTCAGTGCCACCTGACTCCGCAAGCATTTGAAGTCTTGCAATAGTAAACAACTTGACCTCTCCTGTGAATTTCGTGGGAATCCAACCAGAGGCCTTACTTCAGAATACTGGAAATGCTATTAGTCTTTGTTTCACATGTCCTTGCTAGATGCACTTACCATCATCTAACTATCTAAAAGTAAATTAAAAATGGCACCCATCACCACCTACAATGTCTTCCTTCTACCAGGACAGTAAGGCATCAAGGTATAAATAAATTGAACTGATCATAGGATTACTTAAAGGCCAGAAGGAGACCCATACATCACGTAGATCATCCAAACTCTGTGCCTATCATGACGGGAATACGTTTCCTGAAGATGTGGATTTTTAGACATAACTTTGGAATTTTTGCTTTTTGGGGCACAGACACATGTGCACTACTTTGTCATTGATTGATTGAATGAAATAGTTTTGTAGGTCGTTCTGATTTCAAAATAATATTGTTCTACATTTTTAGCACAGTCTACTCACTGCAGAACATCCTTGGTCAATCTACTTCCTGTGTGCAAACTATCAACAACTGGCTGGTCAGATTCAAGAGACATCAAAAGAAACATGTTCCCTAAAAGCAGCAGTTGGCTGACAAACTCTACCTATCACAAGGGCACAGCTCTGGAAAACGTGCAACAAATGCACCACACAAAACATCATGGCCGCGATCAGGTAAGGCAAAACATATTGTCACCACAGAATCACTTTCAATCGGGTATCATATTGAAGAATTTGTCAAAACTTGCCAAGATCTACAAGCTCCCTCGTCGCGAACTCATCCCTGCCTGCTGCCCCAAAACATTTTATGGCATGGACAATGACCTGCAGAAATACATGGACAAAATTAGACACCAATCGCTTGATTACACATATGAGTGAATAACAGTTGGTTGAGCTCCAACAATGGGAAAACTACGCTCTTGATGTAAAGGATGAGAGACAGTGCTAGAAAGTTCCCTCCATCTGAAAGGCTCCCTCTGTGATTCCAATACCACCAGTCCCTCGAGGTGCCCGGGAACTCTGTGTTATCTCTTCGATTAATCTGTGCCCATAGAGGGTATGGGAAACATCATTATAATCATCTGTAGTCACTATTTGCTGGTAAGTAATTATTTTTAGTAACCAAGACCACTAACCTACAATTACTTGTAATATTCCATGTCTAAATCCTGAGGTTGTATTGCTTCATGCTATAACTCCTAGGAAGATAATCACCAGATATTTGAAATGGTTTACTGCACTAGCGAGTAGGATCTTGAGCTCGTCTGCTGGCTAAGCTGGGTAGTGAGAGATAGTGGCCTTGCAGATGATACATAAAATCATGAAGTTTATGCAGGTGGTCAGATGGTCCTGGTCTTGTAGTTTGGGTGTGATACTATTATACTGTTTCAGCTTTTTGAAGAGATGGGTGACTGCATGCAGGCTTCTTTTCAGTGCTGTAAGATGGGTGTCTGAGATTCTAGAGAAAAGCGTGTTGTTGTCCTACATGTATAGGAGGATCAGGGCTTGAGTTCGCAGGTCAGCCTGCGGAAGACTGGATGTGAGCCTATGGATCAGTGAGAACTAAGGCCAGGGTATCTGATTCTACTGCGTAATGTGGAAATTCAAGCTTATACTGCTGTCAATATGGGCTACAAGAGATTTGGCTGTGTTAAAGAGTTTCTGGGTGAATTCATCAAGGTTCATTGTTTTAAGTCATTCTTTTACTTGAGTGTGCCTGTTGTCATTGACAATCAGGAAGACATCTATTTCCAGGGGTTCCAGCTTCAGGTAGGCATGCAACACCCAGGCTTGAATGGTGCAGTGCAAGCAATGCCATCATAACTGGATAAGATCTTCAGATAGGGTAGTGTATCATTCTCTTACAAGTGCACCTTGATGTTCCTGCCAGTTATTGTTGTTTTATCCATTCAGTTGTGTTTGACTATTGGTGATTCGATGGATAAAATCCTTTCAATTGTTTCAGCCTATAACAGATTTCTTTATGTTTTGGAGATTCTTGTTGTATATTTCTTGACTGTGTCTAGCCACCTTCATCTTGATCTTCATCCTTTCAGTTTTTCTTCCATCATTCCCCAAGCAATTTTTTTTTCAAGGAGTCTTCTCTTCTCAATATGTGGCCAAAATATTTTAGCTTAAATTTTATTATAAACAATTCTATTCTACTCTGGGAAATTTCTAAAGAGCATAGCTACACAGCGGACCTCCCAGTGCTAAAGACACATCATCATTCGCAAATTCCAATGCACATCGATAGTACTAACTGAAAAGGAAGGTCTTCAAGTGTTTTCTAGAACTCAACCACACTTTGTTCTTTCTCAGCTCAAGCAGAAGTGTGTTCCAGAGTTTGGGACCTAAGAAGGGAAAGGAGCACCCCCCCTTCAAGCCTTGCTTTCTGAATCCTAGGGACCGAAAACAGCCTTTGGTCAATGGATCACAGTGGTCTCCTGTGACTGGAAGGACTCAACAATCACTGTATCAGCTGCGGGCCCTTTATATACATTGAACGATGGGTTAAATAAAGGGTCTTCATTTGAAGTCTCTTATACACTGATAGCCAATGCAGAGATGCCAAGGCCGATCTGACTGACTGATGCTTTCCATTTTTTAAAAGAGTCTGGGATGCAGAATTTTGAATCCCTAGAAGCCTTTTGCCAGTAGATTTGGGGCTGACAGAAGTATCCATCTTCTAGAAGTAATTTCACCAGAACTTGCACTACAACTCTCCGTGTGGAGCCAGGCAGCCATCATAGCAATTTTCCGAGTGTCCTTAGTAGTCCAAAACAGTTTGAGGCCAGCTCCCTGACATGGACCTCCATAGATAGTTTATTATCTATCCAGAATCATAGACTCTTTACCGCTGAGTTAGGAGAGGTCTGGTCACCAAGATTGTCTGGACAACCCAGTTTCAACCAGAGAGAAGGGTTGCTCTCGACCACTAACACTTCTGTTTTTTCTCCATTTAGTTTTAAGCCGCTGGAAGACATCCAGTCTGTTACTTGTATTTAACAGACATTGAGATTGTCAGAAACATTTCCTCTGTGGGTGAGGGCAATGATGATCTGTGCCTAGGATACCATTGAGAAGTCATGGACCCGAACAATCTCTGTGAGAGTGAGAACCTACAAATTAAATAAAATAGTCCTTAATGATGACCCTTGTGGAACCCCACACTTTGAGGAGTAGGTAACTGAACACAGGGACCCTTCAAAGACTTGGAAGCTTCTATTTTTAAGAAAGGAAGTGAGCCACTTGAGAGCCTTCTGCGAAATTTCAACCTCTGAATTAAATCGGTATGGGAGACAGTGTTGTCAAGTCTAGGGAAATTCTAACGAAAGTTCCAGCTTGATCTGGTCAAGTATTGATTGGTTTGTTCTTCTAGCAGTCCATGAGATAAGCAAAAGCCTTTGCCAGCATCAGAGTCAATGCTTCGACGATCATATTTATTAGTCGACTAGCTTTCAAATCCATACATTGTCACATGAAAGACCAGTAAGGAGTACAACAAAAAGGTTAATAATTGAAACACCACCCGATCTTATCGCTGACACACATTTGTAAAGACAAAGTTTTTAGCAGGGTTAAATGGTTCACTGTATTGAATGCATTAGAAAGCTCAAAGTGAACATGGAGCTATGGGTTGCCATTGTTGATGCTGAGCAAGTCATCAGAGGCATGGATGGCTGCTGTGATGTAATTTTCCATGAATCCTGTTAGACTTCTATGAAGGTTTTAGACTTGATTTGCTAACAGAGCTGGTTTGCAGCTGTGTTTTCTGATGATCTCAAGTGTCATATGATTTGTCTGAAAGAACCAGGTTAGCTCTCTTACATCAGAGAGCCATTATTTATATTAAGCAATACCTTATTTTCTTCACCATTGATGGGCTTCACGATTGATGACAGGGCAATATCAGTTTCATACATCCTTTCATTCAGAAAGTCAATGGGGATTGTGAGGTCAGTGCTGTTGAGAGGGAGTGGTTCATCATTTTAGGTGTGAGTCAAAGTGGTGTATGTAATATTGCTGTTGATACCTCGTGTAGTCAATGTGCTTCATCATATTGTCATTTCCTTGAATAATTTGTTGATAGGACTCTATTGAGTGTTCTGTTTGTAGAACCACTGTGGAAGTTATGCAGCGCATAATGGTTTTGCAGAGTGTTATGATTCACTTTGTGGCTGTAATGATTATTTCTTTGGTTTCAATAAATACATTACTGCATGTTGGGGGAAATGTCCCATCAATCAAGTTCTTCTTGTAGCAGTAACCTTCACCACGTCTTTCTCTGCTTCCAAATTGTGGGTTTATTGTCTTATGTTCTTAGGAGTGCCAGGAGTCTAAAAGCTTGGGTTTTGATGAGAGGGTTTTAACAAAGCATGGGTGTCCACACTGGCTTAGATCATGAGACTGTTGAGTTGGGCATTGCATTTGTTGAGCCTCTTATATTATGCCTTGCAGCAGCTTTTCTTTACTAAAGAGTGTCAATAGGACAATCTTTAAAATACAGAATTGCTATTTGAAGGGCTTAGGCTGACCTTGAAACAAAGTTCATCAGTGGGGGATGTTGATATATATGGCAGCACTGGCCTCTAGTCCAGAGGCAGGATTGGGTGGTAAGTAAGGAGGCTTCTGAGGTTTAAGAGGCTGCCTTTAAGGCGAGTTGGAAGGAGAAATCTTGTCTGATGTCAATGCGATTGTCTCCCATCTGTGGAAAGATGTAGGTCACTGAGGAAGATATTATTGAATTAAGATGAGGTCATGGGATGCTGAAATTTCAGTCCTGAAGGAAAAGTTGGGTCCTGATGTCCTGTAATTAATGTGGAATATGATTGTGAGGGCTGCCAAGAGCAGGGGAGGAAGAAGAGAAGTTTGAATGATTTGAATATGAAGTGTTCCAGCAGAGCACATGGCTAAGTCGACATCTGCCTGACTTCTAGGCAATCTCCTTTCTTGAAGTTTGACTGATGGGTTGGAGTTTGTAGCCTGATGACAAAAGGATATGAAACCTGCATCTGGACAAAAGTGTAGAGAGTCAGAATTTTATGAAGAAGAGTGTGTCCAGTTCGTGTGTTGATTGCAAGGCTACAGGCCCTAGACGGATAATGCAGGAAAATGCAAACTTCCTAAAAGTGGTATTTTTAAAATTGCAATTTAAAATTCAATCCCACCATAAGTTAGAATTTTTAATTGGGTTTCCGGAGACATAAAACATGATCTGGTTCTCTCTTCCCTTTTGGACATTACACTTATAAAATGTAATAAGCAACGCCGTTGTTGTCCTATGGGAGAGATAAGCCTTGCAGAAGTGAAAAACTACTTTGAGAGTTTTTCACTACCAGGACATCTAGAACTTAAAAGTACATGTCCTACTTTTTAATACATTACACCCTGTCCCCTGGGCTGTACAGGGCCTTCCCTAGGGGTGACTTGTATGTATCAAAAATGAATGATTACTTTGACAGGCCAAAATGGCAATTTAAACTGCCACACAGACTCTGCACTGGCAGGCCTGAGACATGTTTAAAGAGCTACTTAAGAGGGTGGCATAATCAGTGCTGCAGACTAACAAGAAGCATTTAATTTACAGGGGTCTGGGCACATTTGTGCCACTTTACTAGGGACTTATAAGTAAACTAAATATGTCAATTGGGGATAAGCTAATTTTACCATGTTGAGAGGAGAGAGCACAAGCACTTTAGCACTGTCTAACAGTGGTAAAGTGCACAGGGGCCTATGGCCAGCAAAAACGAGGTCAAAAGCAACGGAGAAGGAAAGCAAAAAGTTAAGGGAAGACCACCCTGAGTCTGACAGGTCTAACAATGAGATATTTTTAAATCCCAACAGACCCCGGCTGAAAAACAATATCCTAAGTGTTCCTTGAAATATGGGTTTACGGTCTTTTTAAAGCTTTCCAGTGGGTTGACTTCTTTACTTTCATTCTCAATTCCAACTTGTCATCTTGATGGATATCGATTGTAGGATACCATGTTGTGAAAAGTTTGATTAGGGAGGCTTTTTCATATATCCAGAAATGTTCTCTCCCTTCCCTGGTCATACAAAAGCTGTTAGTCACCGGTGTAGGGCGATTTGGTAATGGAAATGTGGACTATGAAGTGTTCTTTAAAACAGGTTTTTCACACACCTCCTAAGTAGTTCTCAGAGTTTCTGAGACATTTCTCCTAGAGTAGACCGAATTTGAGACTTGTTGAAGGGCAGTGGTCTGAAAAACATAACGCATAGCACAGTCCTCTCACTGCTTAGCAGATAAGATGTGTGTGCAATCCAGCGTCCATAGTTGATACTGCATGCTTGGGGGCATAGGGGGGTGAAGCTGCAATCTGCTGAGACTATTGTAAACGCTAAAATAACCTTAGGTGTCCAATGAATGACTTCCCTTTACATGTTTCAGCCCCACACAGTCCACAGTGGCCAGAAACAGTCAAGAGGACAGAACTGCAATATCATGATCTGGTTTTCAAGTGGCTGCTGAGTTCTTGAAGTATGCAACGCACAATGCGGAAGAAAGTATTTGGACCCAGTGACTCATTCCAAGATGCCTACTACACCCATGATTTAAGCAAACGTGTGGTTCTTATGGACTTTGAAGCTGTGTGCCAGAGCACATGTGCAAATGAGCCAGTGCAATGTTGCTGCTCATCCGCAGATCACACAAGGTACTTTGAAAGACAGCTTGGAAACTCTAGAAGGGATGGACCAAGCTTTTGGCATGGTAAGACAGAAGCAGGTCACACTGCATGGTCCCTATAGCAGCATTCAGGAGAAGGGTGACCATAGGTGAGTCACCTACCTATGTTGATACTCAATTCTTAATACATTGGGCTGACTACTGTCCTGGGCTTGTCCCTGAATACGCTGTTCCAGTGCTTAATTTGTGCAGATGGTTGCAGGTGGTTGGCACTGATATTCATTCTGGGGAGCCAGCACACAACGTCGTGAGCGTGTACTGTGACATTGATGCACACATGTGTGCTCACGGCAGCTATCTTGGAATTCATTACATGATGGTCATAGCGTGCGCACATGCCTATGCATGTGACCCCAGGCATGCTCACGTATTTGTCACAATTCATGGTATTCAGATCAAGATCCGTTCGCCCGACATAGCGGCCACAGACTACTTTGTCTCCACCGTAAATGAAGCGTTCTGACGGCCCTACGAATTAAGGGCCTTCGGAAGCAGACCTCTAATAAGGCCCACCTGATTTAGCCCTGGCGGTAAGGGGCAGTGAAAACTGAAAAATGCTTCCCTCGCCACGGCAGAGAACTTCCATGGCGAGTGGAACATCTTCTTTTTTTTTGTTTCCAAAAAGAATATCACGCTTGAGGATCTTCTTTGTTTAAATAAAAAGGAAACTAGTTTGGTTCAAGGCTCCATCATGTGACAGAGTCATGCACAAAACTTCAAAAAGCATTGACAGGAACCTCCATGGCGGTGGTTTCTCTCAATGGTTTTAGAAATGGCTGCCTGCTTCATGGTCATTTCTCAGCTTGGCAGGCGGCACCTCTGTCAGGGCAATGAAGTAATTTACTCAATCACTCTAACAGAGCAACGGGCACCCACCACATTCTAAATTAGGCCCTAGGTGCACATGAACAGTTAAAGGGTAATACAGTGAATGATGTCACAATATGCCTTGAAACACAAGACGGCAAGGCTAGGAAGTTAAATTAAAATACAATAAAGAGCTGGAATGCCAATGCAAACAAGCAATGGCAAAGTAAATAGGATAATACACTTGTTGAATTGGATAGATGCACAGCAGGTAGGTTGGTAAAAGGTTTGGTTTAATGTTTTAGTTGTTTTTTGTGGTGCACCAAAAGGTGGCGCCGAGGGTCCAACGACGTCTAGTACATAAGTAAAAAAGTGATACTAGAGGGGCTCTAGAATCATCCCTTTATGGGCACACATTGAATTGTCTTTCCTGTAAGAGAAGACTTCCACTCTGTTTTCGTTCTTTGTTAGTAGAAATTTATTTCATTGGCGTTTTGGTGAGGTTTCCAAGAAAGGTTCGTATCATTTCACATTTCTTAAACGTTTTTATATCAGGCAATGTCATCATCATTTATCCAATGCATTTCGGGCATTAAGGTCATGCCCTTCATCAGGGAATTGACACTGCAAAATGTAATGGGGTACCATTATAGTAGTATGCTACATTTGGTGAGATACATAACATCATTGTGACTAATACATGCAACTGTGTGAGCTAGGTTGTGAGCACTGGTGAAAGTAAGCATTGTAATGTGTGCAATCCGTGAAAATGTGAAGTAAAGTGAAAAGAATGGGTGATATCACTTACATGCCTTTCTGTACGTTAGAAACGGATCTGTAAAGAATGGTAAATGCGGTTAAAGTTACACGTTGAATAGGCTATAACGTAGCGTTTAGAATGTCACGCCACAGTGGGGTGCGGAGCAGTCTAGGCGGTGAAACTGACCTGGAAATGAGAGTAAGCTCGCTCGGGTCCGTTATATGTCTTGCATAGCGACGGCACAGTATAAGGCGGCCGCGCTTTATTTATTTTGAATAGTTCTGATCACGTGATCAGTCAAGTGACCATAGTCAGAAACAAGAGACTATGTGAAGACAAGGTTCCCCGGCCGGGAGGTTGGTTACGCGAATGGACATGCAGTAATGTAAAAGGAACGAGGAATGAAAATGTTAAGGCGGTGATCAGAAAAATTATTAGAAAAATACGTCGTGATCTACAAGTGCAAAAAGCTAACGGAAGTAAAAAATGAAATTCACGAAGATGTGGCTCCGTCAGGGGGCGAACCTGCGGGGGTGTGTATGGGAATCAACTGTATTAGTCGGTAGTGCCACAGGTGTGTCAGGCAATGTTGCGAAGGAAAACAAACAGTGAAATGATGTTATGAGTGTCAAAAATAATTGTGAACATACACAGTATACACAAGGTGCAGTCTGTAGAGCAGTTAATTACAGATAACATGCAAATTCTATTCTTTTGTTCAAACCCATCGGTTTTTGGGTAGAAAGTTTATGAATCCAATGATTCTCTCTCCTGAGTAGGAATTTCGAATTGTCTCTCCCTTCAATTTTCTGGACAGTTTCAAGAATAATGTACTTGATTTGGGACACATTGTGATGTTCTTCCACATAGTGTGCTGATAGGGCTGATTTTGTGTTCTTCAATCGAATATTGGATTTGTGTTCTGTTAGACGTATCTTCATGCGGCGTTCTGTCTTGCCCACATACATCTTCCCGCAGGGGCATCTGATGCCATAGATTAAATTGCTAGATTCACAAGTGGCATTCACCTTCAGTTTAATGGGGTATCCTTTTGAGTGATGACATATGCTGTTACCTCTGATCGTGCTGTTGCAGTTGCCACAGTTGAGGCAAGGTTTTGTTCCTGAATATGTCGTGGTGTTCAGAGGTTTGTGTTGTAAAATTTCACCTAAGTTATTTGCTCTAGTGAATGCAAAGGTTGGTGGTAGGTTGAATGACTGTTTAAAGTCTGGTTCCATGTTGAGAATTGTCCAATGTTTTTGAATGATTTGTTTATATTTTTTGCTGGCTATAGAATATTTCGATACGGCCACAATGCGTGTTTGATCTGTTTTCTCTTTCGGGGTTAAGAGTTTAGATCTGTGAATTTTTTCAATTCTGGTTTTGGATTCTTCCACTAGGTTTGGTGGGTAACCTCTCGAGATGAATTTGTTGGACATTTCTTTAAGTCTGGTTTCAAGAATGTTGTCATCAGAAATAATTCTTTTCACTCTCGCCATTTGAGAGAATGGTAGGTTCCTGATCAGATTGGGTTCATGAAAGCTTGAATATAAAAGCATATTGTTCCTGTCTGTGGGTTTCACATATAGGTCAGTGGTGAATCCTTCTGGGGTAATTGATACTCTAACATCTAAAAAGTTAACCATGGTGTCTGATATGTTCCATGTTAGTTGAATCCTTTGGTCTATGTCGTTGAATTTTGTCAGTTCACTTATGAGTGTCTCCTCAGTGTTCGTCCAGATGATGAAAAGGTCATCGATGTATCTTATTATCATTTTGAGGTTGTCTGTCCATTCTTTTTTAGACAGGATGTGTTGATTTTCATACCACTGCATGAATATATTGGCATACACGGGTGCTGCCGAATTGCCCATGGCCATGCCGGTGAGCTGCTGATACCAACGGTCATTCACTTTGAAGTAACTATGATACAGTATAAAGTGCATCAGCTCCATGAGGAAAGTCTGAAAGTCAAAGTCTAGTTCTGAGTTAAGAAGAGCCATTTCCATTGCTTCAATGCCCATTTGATGGGGTATGCTGGTGTACAGACTGCAAACGTCTGCTGTCCATGACCTTAATGCCCGAAATGCATTGGATAAATGATGATGACATTGCCTGATATAAAAACGTTTAAGAAATGTGAAATGATACGAACCTTTCTTGGAAACCTCACCAAAACGCCAATGAAATAAATTTCTACTAACAAAGAACGAAAACAAAGTAAATAGGATGACACTTGTCTTCCAGAGGCGTGGCATTATGGCTTTGCCAATGCTTTTTTTTCACTGTAAGTTTTGGGCTCTTTCTTCGAGAATAGAGCTTGACCCACCTCCTCTCTAGATCACTCCTGCACTCCCCTAGTGACTGGCATCATGAGCTGACAGACATATCTTGTCACTCAGTTTAGGACATGACAATTGACAACCAAGTTCTTGTAAAGTTGTTACTTGTAGAGCCTTTTAATGCTAGAAACTTTAAAATGCAATTGCAGTTGTTAAGCGCATGTAATGGCTGTCAAAATCTTAGGGGCATATTTACAAGGCCCCTACATGACTGGAGCATAATTTATTTTACACTACAATGGCGCACAATGCTGAGCCCTATTTTCAAAGGCCACGCAAATCCACCATGGGTGGCAGTTCAGGGCCTTATAAATATGGCCCCCCTTCACACATTACACTGCGTGAGAACGGCGTTCTGTGGGTATTGCTGTGGGTGTTCCCATGTAAAACCCATTGATTCTGATACATTCCCAGATTTACAAGTATTCATAAAACCTGGGAATGTGTCAGATTCTAAAGTGGCGCAACAAGCAGAAACACCTTTAGTTTGCCTTGTTTTTGCTATTTCTGTGTGTGCTGCGTTCTGCAGCACATATGGAAGGAGGAACACGCCATCAACGATTGTTTATGTGCAGGAAGGCGTCCCTGCAATGCAGGCACACTTGCACCTTTGTGCAAGGGTGCCTGCATTGGCGCTAGGCAGCCAATTGTTCACCAGCGCAGCGGAAAGCCCAGGGATGCATCATATTGCTGTAAATCCAACGCATCCCTGCACTTTCACAATGAGACAGCTTGGTGCAGCAAGATGGCATGCAGCGTCAGGATGCATCATTTTCTAGTAAATATGCCCCTTAGTCTATAATAAAAAAGCTTTGAACATGTCTTGTACACTCAATAAATAGATACATAATACCTTTAGATTTTTTGACAGGAAAGAACAGGTTCACTCTTGCGACGAGCTTTAGCGTGCATCTAAACAGATTGTACTCCCTATTTCTTGGGCATCTCTTGCCTGCGACAGTCACTTGGGACCTTTTGTCCATTTCCAAAGAGCCCTGCAAATATCTCCTGGGTCTTGTTAATTTCACAATTCTATAAATGGCACAGCGTGGTGTTGTATGTGCTGGGCTTGATAGTACATTTCAGTAAATAAAATGTTTAATGCTGTAGGCAGGGCCAGGAGGCTGCTTCACATTAAACACAGACACACAGGGAGGATTCTGTCTACACAGTTGTTGCTGGCCATAACCATACCTTTCTGGAAGCAGTAGGTAAGCATCCCCAGAGAGACTTGACCTACCCCTCCTCTATATATTTTGCTTTTTAATGTAAATAGTCCTCTGATGAATTTGTGGAACACCATATTAAGGTCCTAGAATTGAGAAATAGTGTACCCATACACTATTTGCATAGGTGTAATACATTCATTTGTTGGAGCTTTGGTGCAGTCAAACCTTTTACTCCAGGGTGGCGACCTTTCTAGCATCACGAGAGGTAAAGGGAGAAAATTATAACTTGTTATCATCTCCTTTTAGTGCAACCTATGTGGCCACACAATAATTCATTCAACAACTTAATCTGAGTTTAGTAGGGTTTAATTATAACTTTAGAAAAAAACAATCTCAACATAATCATATAAAAGTACAGAAAGACCAATATAAGACCAACTCTCCAGAAGAAATGTACCCTATATAATACAAAGCAGACAACTAGCTGTATGACTATGATGCAGACGATCAGGAAAATAATTGAGTATTACATTTCATTTGATGATTCTCCAAAGTAAGCATGAGCAAGCTATCTTTCCCCTCAACTACCATTTAAAAGAGGCAACCCTAAGCTAAGAAGCATTAGTAAGAGTGAAATCAGAAAGGAGTCAGCTGTTGGAATCTTCAGTAGAAGGCACTGCAACTATGGGTCGAGTAGCATAAAGACACAGAAGCATAAGTCTGCTCCCTGTGAAAACCTAAGATGTCTCTCCTGTCCCTCACTTCGTTCAGCATAAAACACCAACAGCAGTCAGAATAGACAATCCGACCTGATCTTTGCCAGTGAATTTCCAAAGCTTGAGTAAAACTGGATATTTTCACCACCTTTCCCACATTGATAACGTGCAACTTCACTCGTCCTTGATTATTCTTCTCCTCTCCCATGAGAACTCGCCTTCTTGCTCGTTACTGCGCTTCTCTTTGCTAACTTCGTCTTTTCATACCTTGCTATCTAATGAAAACACAACCCTCCTATGCTTACTAATAAAGCTGACTCTCTCCATGCCTGCAGTGGAAGCAAATACAAGTACACACATTCTACATTGAAGTTTAAATACAAATGACATGTTAAACTCTAAACGTGTGCATGATCCAAACTATTTTCTCGAGGCCCACTCCAGACAACTTTAGTAATGCACAGGTGTACAGAATACGTGCACATTTCTACACGCACAATAAATGCAGCTACTTATACGTATACATTGTACAGAATTATGAAGATGTCCTTCTAAATGCACCTGCATGAAATACATTCTTGTTACAAGTATAAATGGTTAAACATTAGTTTACTCATACTCAATTTTAATACCCTCATGATGGGAAACATGTATGCTAACTTATCCTATCACATTAATATATAAGTGTCAGATAAACCCTTTTTAATCACATTCTATACATGAGTATGCTATGTGGAATACTTTAAATATGCAATACTCCACTCCTGTTGGTAATGTTAATTGCACAGAATATATCGCGTGCTGGCTACACATGAATTTGACGCACTCCTACAATACCTCAGATGGGATCAAGAGTGCACTTCTCCAATTATTTCAGCTGATAAGACTGCTTTTTCTCCCTCAATGTGACAAGTTATGTCATTTGTTTCTAATTTCAACCCTATATAAGGAGAAGCAGTGTCAGACCAAGGTGTGGTAGCACTCTTACATGAAGATAATTTGCACAATTTTTAGCAGTTATACTTCACTGATTTCACCGCAACACATTTCGGTAGTTGCAGTTTGCAATGATTTTCTCTCTGTGCAGTCATAGCAAGCTGGCACCATCTTGCCTGAATTCCTTCTGATGTGCAATAAAGAGAGTGAAACACATGAGTCAGAAGATTTCTCAAGATATGGGACTACAATGTCTTCAAAAAAGCTAAAGTAAAACTGTGAGAAAGAATTGCCAACTTCAGATACAGAGATGAATTGGGTCCACGTGGGTGCCCACAGTCTGGTGAATATTGTGATACCAACCTTCATTTGAAATTGCTTTCTGTTTGATTTAGGTTTCCAGTGCCAATGGATGTGCACTGCATTTTGGACCTCATTCTGGCGGCTTCTGTAAATCCACAACAGAAACAAACAGGCATGTCATTGAGGTGGGCGTCAAAATATTTGCTGGGCTCCTTCTAGGTTTCCTAGCCACGGATCAGCTTTTAAATACGGAGACATGTAAGCTGGGAAAAAGGAGAAAACATATGTGGAGCCACCTACTGGTATTGCATGTTAGTTGCATTATGAAGGAACAGATCAAGCCTGCTTTTTAGGGCTGGTGTTAACTGAAACCTTTTGATTGTATTAAAATGATCTATATAAAACATTTAACTATTTGGGCTTCAGCCAGCTCTTTTCATCCGTTGGTCGTTTTTTGTATTATTTACATTTTTTTTCCCCCAGTCCAACATGGGGCAGTGGGTCAGCACACTTCAGCCATTGGCTAACTGCACTGTGAATTACGACATTCTGTTTTTTTCACGAAGCACAAGCGAGCGCAAAGTAGTTCCTTTCAGTGCCAGGGACTACAATCGCTATGTGTGTTTTTTGAGACCAAACATTTTTTGTTTCTTGCCAATGTATTTTGTTAAAATAATTGGTGAGGGCCTAACAACATTCCCAGCAATGCAGTTTTACAAAAACTAAGAAAAAACAAAACAAACATTGACAAAGCAAAAAGGCAAGTGGCCAAACATTGGCTTTGCTAGTGCTCCCAATTATGTACAATTAAAGTGGAAAGTTTTTGCTACCATGACTTTTTTCCCTTAACAATTTTGCAAGGCAAATCCTGAAAAACTGCACAAGTAAAAAAAAAAAATCACAAATGGATCTGAAGGCACAAATGTTCCATTCAGACACATGGAAATAGCTGTAGTTGTCCAAATACGGGTCTTTCTGAAGCAAAACATTTACTATCTGTGCTTTGTTATCTGGTCCTAAATCATTTGACAAGTGCTACAGGATCTCTCAGATTAGCACATTTCTCTGCAGCATTTGTCACTCTTGATCACGTACTACTATTTGACTGGCTACCTGCTTTGCAAAATGCTTCATCTATCACCATAACCTTGTGCCAATCCTACCCACTAATCGATTTCAGTATGTCAAGGAAATACCCAATTTTTCTGATCAGATCATGATTGATTGAAAATCCCCCCATTCTCTGCTCCATACAACATTTACCTGGTCACATTATTCCATTTGTGAAGCACATTCAGTGTTGGATGGTCCGATGCTGACAACACTTAACTTAAGTCAATAGTGGATATGCTCCAGCTGTCACAGGCCCAACAAGACTAACACTTATACCAAACTTGGGTTCCTTCTTTTTATTAGCTGACCTTGTCTTTAGAGCATCAGTCCCACCCTTTCTTTGAACGTGTTCTCCCTTTTTACTCATTCAGTAAGTGTTAAAGAGATAGCTCCATGAGAGTTTTAGCTTTGGAAATATTTGTTTTTCACTTTCTGATCTTGGCTCTCCTGGTTGCTAAAGTATTGTAATCATGTGAAATGAAAGAGGAAGGTGAAGGGTTTCCTAGTGAACACATGCATCTAGATGCAGCAGCTTGCATGCATAGATGTGGTTTGCTCCTTTCATCTTCCTATTGATAAGGTAGACGGCCAACTTGCTTATATATCCCCGGGGTTGAGATGTCTGTGGCGGGTTCTAATCATTACTGGTTGCCTCAGCCCTTTATTCCTTCAGAGTTCCATAAGCATCAGTAGCACCTGTTATAAAAGTGCTTAGATGCCAGAGGGCTTTGAGTTTTATCAAGACCTACATTGCTATTTTCATCTAATTATGCTACTTATTTTCACTTAAAAGGACAGGACTAAAAGCAATCGCACAAGCAGATACAAGAGCAGGAACTTACTAGGTGCATACACTTGCTAAATTAAGGGGGCGTGTATGAGTGTGTGTGTGGGAGTGTGTGTAACCTAAGAAGTCACATTTGTAAAATGCAGTCAATGCTGTTTAGGCACTAGTTCTCATAAGCAGCTTTCTCACAATGGTACTCAACTATGCGTACAATCTCTTATGTTATGCAGATTTGTAGAGCGCGCTATCACCCAGAAAGGTATCCTGCTGTATGAGATGTAAGTTTGTTGATCTTTCCAAAGGTTTGTCTATTCATGTACATACGATGCCTATATTTGCATAACTTTTTTTATTTGATTTATTATATATTTGTGATTTTATATAGCGTGGACTTGGCTCGGTGACACCAGAGAGCTTTATAAAAGAATCTATAACAAACAAACACACCGAGAATACTTTAGAAATGCAACCTGGGAGGAATGAAAAACAGGAAATGAGAAGTAAGTGGGGGATGTGCAGTACATAAGTACATTTTCGCGATTGTCCGTGCATTGGTAACTTTGAGACGGAACTTTTGGGTCAGGGGCAATGCTGAGCTCAGACAGTATTCATGCTCATCAGTGACTAACCCCGCATTTTTTAATTGTATGTTTGTATATGATACACTAGTTTATATCACCCAGAGGATTGCATATATTTTCCTTTTTGTTAATTTTGTCTATTGATTTCTTCTTTCATAAGCCATGTGTGAGTCTGACAGTCAATGCTTAGGAATTTGGGTGAATTATAGATAGTGCTCCCGGTTTTATGGTATTTATTTTTTTCAAAACCTCCGTCTGTATTGATCTACATTTATTTTTGGCCATTTTGTTGGTATATATCCCCATTTATTTAGTATTTTGTGAAACCAGAACTTGTATATTTCCACATATCTTTAGCAAATAAATGTGCACTTGTACTTGGATGCCTGTCATGTTTTAGCACATTAAACAGCCAAATATGATAAATCAGTCGACCCAAGTAAGAATATCAGCATTATACACAAACACATGTTGAGAAATGCAGCCATTTAAGGAAAAAATCTCATCCTGTTTTTAAACTCACCACGATGTCAATATTAAGCGTGGGCGCAAAATCCGTTCCCCTTGTGGATTTTGCGGATTTTCGGCAATTTCGCGATCCGCGAATCTCGCGAAATGCCCAAAAATTCGCAAATCCGCGCGCGGGCGGATTTTGGGCAGTTGAGGAGAGGTATCGCACAAACCGGTTGCGTCTTCTTGGATAAATATGAAGGGCAGGGTTCATTCTGGCACGATGCTCCTGTCACAAAAATTAAACCGCCACAGGAAACAGATATAAATAAAGCAGGTGCCCGAGTTGAAGCTCAAGTTCAGTAACTCATTCATCATCCCAAAAACAATCATGAGCTTTGTTGAGGTTGGGCAGGTGTGCTTTCTCCTCATATCTACAGTCGAAAATTAGCTGTGATCCTGGATAGAGGCCTTTGCATCCTTTACTTTCACGAGCGCAATCCCCGTGCAGTTCCTGTGACCAGGAGCTTCTTTCTCCTCATATGCTGCTCTGATCGGTCTCTGACCTTTTATACACACAGGAGGCATGTGAACTCGCATAGAAGGCCCGCTCGTTTGGGCCCGCCCATACACTAGTGGTGTGCACCGTCTTCCCGCTATTTACCCACTATGATGGACAGATCACTCAAGGGACCCCTGCGCCCTTCGGCGCGATGGCATAGTAACACCACATGGTCACTGGAGACAACTCTTCTGGCACTTTACGCACCTGTAGTGAAGGAAAAGCACTATACATTTAACCAACGAGGTAGCACTTACTGATTAGCCAGTAGACAGTGGGAAACAGTCTATGTGTGCAAATCCGCGAGTTCGCAATTTTTTTCGCGAGCTATAGGATTTTTTTGCAATTTCGCGCGAATTTGCGGACTGCAAATCCGCAAAATTCGCCCATACTTGGTCAATATGCACAACTATTGGCCTTGAATTCGTGGATGAAAGCAGAGACAGTCACTTAAAAGAAGCCAGATTTTCTATATTTTTATGCTTTAAAAAATCAATACAGAAAAGAAACACAATGCTTTCTGACTGTATTGATTTGTAAAAATCTTAATGGTAGTATATTTACACATCTTTTGTAAAGCCTCCCTGTTTTACAGAAACCCTTAATATTTAAGAACATTTCCATAAACTATTTGCCCCATGTTTGGGAAATGTTATGAGGAATCTTTGTTAAGGCTCTCACAGTTACTACTTGCAGCCAATTTTTGCCCCAGTATTTGGGTCAAAAATACTGTGCCCGATAAACACCGATACTGCATGGCTTGATATTACCCACCTATCATGAGTTATATCGATCACTAAGCGGCATAAAATGCAGTATGTTTGTGTGCACTCTCAATGACTGAGTGCTTTGACAGCTTTCCATGGACATATTCCAACAAGTTTTTTATGACACAATATTTCAGAAGGAAATTTACATTTGTGTCGTAATTACCAGCAGTCTGCTCAAAACAGCCCATTTGTGACCGAATTTGGATGAACACGACACTATTGGATATATTCACAAGAACGTATGATAACTACTGCAAGTGTTGCGTAACGCAACTTTCAACATCGCAGCCCATCGTGGGAAAATAACCCTGTGTCAACGTGGAATTCACAACAATGCGGAAGTATGCGATAGTCATCAGATAACGTGTCAAAAATCAGCGAGAAAATTAACACCACACCGCAAAAATGCGAAACGCGAATGCAAAAAAACATGCGATGAGGCCAATCGCTTTAAAAAAATAAGAGAAAACCAGCCACAGGCCTGCAAATCCCACGAGTCTGGCTGGAAAATGCACTATCAAAGAAAAAAAAAGAAAAATTCAAACTGCGTAATACCATGGATGCACCCGGACCGATTGCAGAGGACAAGTCAAACCCCACAAGCCCCACAGAGGACTAGCATGGAACCCTGTGTTCCGGAAGGGCAAGGACAAGAGGAAGAGGAAGACGGGGTTCAGTCCACAGGTAACCGGATAATCGTCACAGAGGTCTTAGAACACTACCAATAACTGCCCGTTACCTCCACTTCGGCACTGGAAACCCAAACGGAAATATGGCAGGTCATTGTCAACAACGTCAATGCAGTCAGATTGGCGAGGAGGTCTCTGTAGGAGGTCAAGATGCGCTGGCATGAAGTGCCCAGCCAAACCAAGGAGAAGCTCTCCGCCAACAGGAAGGCAGCAAGGGCGACTGGAGGTGGGAGTCCTGCGACACAGGAGGTGATTGATGAGCTGGAGGAAATGTTGGTCACAGTCAGCAGTGTGGAGACAGTGGCAGGAATTGGGGGCCTGGACACAGCACGATACGACCTGACCTAACAGCAACAGGGTGAGTAATGACCAGGGACGGGGGGAGATGGGCACAATGGCACACATGCACAGTTATGTGTAGCACACTGCACACCCACAATGACCCTGGAACATGTCACTGAGAACCTTGGCACACTGCAGCACACATAGAAACCCAAAGTAGGCCCTCGTCCACAATGTGCACAAAGGGGCCCCCTCCAGATCACCAATAACACAACCGACCCATGCACATGTGCTGAATTCAGCAAAGCAGCGGCTATGTGACCCACACTGACTATGCAAGTAACACTGCATGCCTGTTAGCATGGCAGCAGCCCAAAAACATGAGATGGCCCACGAATCGACATGGAGGTAGCCCAGTGCGGATCACATCCGTAAAAGAGCACGTCACACTCTGACATGTCCAAGTGCACACACAACCCATGCCGTACAATACACGTAGCAGACGAACAATGCACCAGGCCACAAAATCTGTCCGAGAGCACATATGATGCAAGTCAAGAACAAATCAGGCCCGAAAAGCACACATTTCAAAGGCACTCCGCCTCACAGGGAGAAGGCTACACGAAATCAGAGCTGCAGGGGCAACTCCCCCACAATACAGCATACACATAGCAATCACAGAACATCAGCAATAACGGTAACGAGGTACAAAGTGCAACATCAGCACCATAGGACACGACTCACAACAGGTCCCATACGTGCGTAGTAACTGTCCACTCAGATCAGGCATTGCCTGACACTGTGTGATGATAATGCACAGGTACTACCACACATCCGTCATGTAGTCGAAAAACACACTGACTTCCATCAAATAGCCAGCTACACCAAAACAGTCACAATGTACATTGGCATGCAGTCTGAATGTAAACATATGCAAATCTCCAACATACATGTACAACTCTGTTAATCTGCATCTCCCCTTTCACATTGCAGAGGGACAAACAATACCTCCTGCAGAGCAGACAAGACATATCTTCAGTGACGATGAAGAGGAGCCCCTGGTCATCTTCACCGACACCCTCCAAAGGATCGTAGATAGCCTCCGCACCCCATCCTCAGAAGCAGGGCAGACCAGTTGCCCCGTGGTGAGCCCACCACCTGCACAGGTATGTATGACGTTAAAACGCATACTTTTACATCACATACCATTACAACACGATTTTTACAACGCAGGATCCTTTACAACGAATGCCTTTACAACGCATGTCATTACATAGCAGATGCTATTACAACGCATGCCATTACAACGTAAGTATAGGTAAGTATATCATTTTTTTCAAATTTGTAAGTAATAAATCTTTAATTAATTTAATTTATTTAAAGTAGTTTTTAAAAAACTGAACCCTTAAAATACCCCTGTACCCCTGTACCCCAAACCTATCCCTAATCACTAAAGCTACCCCTGTACCCCAAAACCCAAACCTAGCCCTGAACCCTAAAAATACCTCTGTACCCCAAAACCCAAACCTAGCCCTGAACCCTAAAAATACCCCTGTACCCCAAAACCCAAACCTAGCCCTGAACCCTAAAAATACCCCTGTACCCCATAACCCAAACCTAGCCCTGAACCCTAAAAATACCCCTGTACCCCAAAACCCAAACCTAGCCCTGAAACCTAAAAATACCCCTGTACCCCAAAACCCAAACCTAGTCCTGAACCCTAAAAATACCCCTGTACCCCATACCCCAAACCTAGCCCTGAACCCTAAAAATACCCCTGTACCCCAAAACCCAAACCTAGCCCTGAACCCTAAAAATACCCCTGTACCCCATAACCCAAACCTAGCCCCGAACCCTTAAAATACCCCTGTACCCCAAAACCCAAATTAAATAAATGTTTTAAAAAAAATAAGCTTACCTATACTTACGTTGTAATGGCATGCGTTGTAATAGCATCTGCTATGTAATGTCATGCGTTGTAAAGGCATACGTTGTAAAGGATCCTGCGTTGTAGTAGTTGTGTTGTAAAAGTAGTCCGTTATAATAGTTGCGTTGTAACTGTTGTTTCCCCCTGCACAGACCACACAGCAGGAAACACACATCACCACAGCTGTCTCCCAGCACCCCGACCAATTTATGGAGTTCTGAACAACGTATGTGGCGTTGCTAGGTTGAGTTGGCTGACCAGCTGCGGGTGGGCTTCGAACTCCTGGCAGCCAAACTCGATGCCATACGTGGGTGTCTGAGGTGCATCAGGGACCACGTACAGTCCCTATCGGACACCCCTAGTACGCACCATGCTCCACCACAGACCTTGGCTGATCTCGCTGGGGCAATTAATCTAATACAAGAACTGTGTGGAAAGACAGGCACCACTGATCAGAGCACAGAGTTGGCACAGATGCGGAGGTCAATGGAGACCATGGAGCAGATGCAGGCTGGAAGTCTGTCTGACACGGCTGGACACCAGCGAGTAGTAACTGGGAATCTCAATGCCCTGCAGTACTTTATCTTGCCATTGCTACCACTGAGCCAGACCCAGATGACTGCAGCTGGAACATCGACACACACAGCTCCGAGCCCTGATGTGTCTGTGGCACACAGTGATGCTGCACCATCACCTTCGCAGTCTGTTGTGTCAGTTGCACACAGTGATGCAGCCATCACCCCGCCACATACACTGGACACACCGGACACAGAACCTGTATCAAGGGAGTAAGAAGGGGATGGGAATTACTTTGTGAGGAAGGAGGCAGTAGCATCCATCACTGCTATATGCCCGGTCCCTGCCTGGTTATGACCTATGCATCATACCCTGAAGTAGTGTGGCTCACTGGTTAGAGGCGGCAGACCCGAGAGCAGAGGACGGCCCGGGACCAGGGTTCGATTCCCGGCGCGGCAGGTTTCTGGACCAGGGTCAGCGAACTCGATAATTCTCTCGCCTCGGTGCCCACTCTGATCAGCGATCACACTCGGCAACTCTGGGCATTAGCTTGCCTCATCTTCACTAACGGCCCCACCAGACCGCCGGGGATGCCTGGTCTCACCCTGGAGATACCCATTAAGGGACCATCTCTCAGGGAAGCCAGGAAGGGTTTCGCAGCGGTCGAAGCGCTTTGGGACCCTACGGGTAAATAGTGCGCTATATAAATGCCAATACATTTACATTCACATTTACCCCCAAAACACTCTGCGACATGTACCCGGACCCTGACACGGACTACCATTTCATCACTGCTGGCCAATTACACAGCAATCCTGCTGCGGACTGCACTCTCCCACTTCCTAATCACTTCTCAACCCCCAAAGGACTGTGTTTGGCCCACCACTGGGCTTCTATGTGATGTGGGCTTGGATGGCCATGTACAGCACCAGCTCCGTCACTCACCTGAATGTGAATAAAACATTCTAAATCACACTGATATGTCATTACTATGTTCACTCACGTATGAAGGTATGGCTGGATGTAGGGACAATGATTGCACATGAAGGTACACAATGGTAACTTACATCTTTGCGCATGTGTATCTCTGAAACACATGGCAAATTGGATGACTGTAAAGGTGAGTACTAGCTGTGTTCCCATTGCACATCAACAATAATCTCATGACCTCCCAAACTAGGCACACATTCATGTGTTGAATAGGGCTGTGGGTAGGACTGACCAAATCGGTAGCAGGCCAGGAGTGGTGGCCTACATCACATGTAACAACAGAACTGCACGTCGCATAACCACTTACACACATCTGGGTGGACACATTCTGTCATGATGTATGCCATTGCTTCACATGGTCACAGGTTGCACACCATACTCACATTGCTGAAGTGCACATGTCGGCCAGCACCTATCCCACGACATTGTCTGGCTCACAGAGGTTAAACTTGCAAAAGAGACACACCACCATTGCACATGCGTCAGTCAGTCCCTCCCTGTGTAGGAACGATGCTCATTATTATTATTATTATTATTATTATAGGCACTTATAAATGGCATGGCTACCCGAAGGCTTCCCAGCGCTAGCGATCGAATACTAAGTACAGGCAAGCCAGGCCTTAAAGATATTGCTTATACAGCCAGGTCTTAATCTCTGAGCGGAACTGAAGTTCCCTGTCAATCCTTCTGTATTTCAGAGGTAGCCCGTTGCACAATATAGGGGCCAGATGGGAAAAAGATAGTCCTAATTTTTCTCTCCTAACCTTTGTCTGTTTTAAATGGTCTTCCGTGCTGGACTGCAGCTGCCTCTTAGGGATATAGGGCGAGACTAAGTTCTAAATTCTTTTAGGGCCTCTATTATGCTGAGCTTTGTGAGTGATGACCAGTGTCTTAAATTTTATTCTGGCCTCTATTGGGAGCCAGTGTAATTTAAGCAAATACTTTCCAACTGATTCCCGTACCGGAATGTTGCACAGCAGTCTTGCAGCTGCATTCTGGGCCACCTGGAGTTTCTTAATGACATATTTGGGTGCTCCCAAGAACAATGAGTTCCCGTAATCCAGATGCGAAGTAATGATAGAGTGCACCACTGTCTTCCTTAATTGTATGGGAATTCTGTCCAGGATTTTGCGTAGACTTTTAAGAAGTCCGAAACACATTGCAGCAATCTTTTTGGCTTGAGTTGCCATAGAAAGATCTGTTTCAAGCCAGAAGCCTAGATTCTTAACTGTTTCTGCAGGAATAGGCCGTTTGCCTAGACATGTAGGCCAGTCAATGATTGGTCTGGGTATTGCTTTATTCCCCAGGAGTAATAGCTCAGTTTTCTCGCCATTTAACTTTAAACAGCTTTCTGTCATCCAGTCTTTCACTTTTACGAGGCAAGAGGATAATCTGTCCCATCCTTACAGTTATTTGGATCAAGGGAAATAATCAGCTGTGTATCATCAGCGTATGAAGTCATGGATATATCAAATTCCAATCCGATTTTAGCAAGTGGCTCCACATAGACATTAAAAAGTGTAGGGCTTAATGATGAGCCCTGTTGGACGCCACATTTCAGGGACAGGGTTTTTAAAAAGATATTATTTTCCTGTACTTGAAATGTTAGATCACTGAGAAATGAAGTCACCCACTTCAGTGCCGTCCCCCTAACCCCAATGTCTGCGAGCCTTTTGCACAGTATCCGATGATCCACCGTATCAAAAGCCCCACTCAGATCTAGTAAGAGCAATGCGGCTGGTTTCCCCTGATCCAATGATTGCCTTAACTCCTCTACCACTACTAGCAGGGCAGTTTCTGTGCTGTGCCCTGAATCCCATCTGTGAGTGCTGATTAATCTCTAGAAATTCTGATAGATGTCTGTTAACGTGTTTCTCCAACAGCTTACCAGCAAGTGGTAGTAGGGAGATGGGGCGGACGTTCCCAGGTTGTGACGGATCCGCATTGGCTTTTTTCAACAAGGGTTTTATCACTGCATGCTTCCAGGATGTTGGGACTATGCCTGTTTCCAGTGACAGATTCATAGCCTCCAATAAGGTGGGTCCAATGATGGGTACTACTTTCTTAAGAATATTCAGAGGTGCTGGATTCAACGGCGATCCAGACTTCACTGTCTCTAATAAGGTGTCTAACTCCTTCTGTTCCATACACGGGAAGTCAGTGACTACCTGTTGCAAGGGGCCTGGATCAGGGATAATTTCCCGTTTTATTGCATAGTCTCACTCCATTTTGAAACAGCCATAAATATCTGTGACTTTTGAAAGAAAATATGAGGCCAACTCATTGCATCTTTCCTCTGAGGTATCGGAGGGACCGGTTTGAATGTGTGAATTGTTCAGGGTCTTAATAACTGTGCACAATTCCCTTGCCGAATTCTGTGCCCCCTTAATCTTTTCCTCAAAAAAAAATTGCCTGACTCAATTTAATACTGTTATGATAAATTTTTTCAATTTTTCTTTAGCCCTAATAATTGAGGATTAAACCATACTTCTGCTCGTGTTCTGGTCTTAGGTTCGTGGGCAGCTTTAGGAGCCCCTATATCTAGGGATTGCGTAATCCAAGATTCCCATCGTGAATAGCATTTATCCACCAAATTCACCTTCTCTGAGTTTGAGCCTACCCATTTTTTTAAGATTTCTTCCCAGACTACCAGATTGATTTTATCCCAGCACCTTTTCATTGTTATAGTTTTAGAGGTGGTATCTCTATATCCATTCCCTGATTTTCGTATATTGAAAGGGATAAAATGATGATCTGACCGTGGTACCGGTATGGGAGTGGCTACTATCAAGTCAGGGTCATTAGAGATTACCACATCCAATGTGTGACCTTTAACATGTGTGGCTGTTACTACACGCTGAGTCAGTTGTAAGCTTTCTAAGTCTGTTAGAAGTCTTTTTACGTCTGGGTGATTTTTGTCCTCCATGTGAAGATTTAGGTCTCCCAATACCGTAATATACGACTCCTTGAGTAACAGACTGGCCATCAGTTCGGGTAATTCTTCTAAAAACTCCCCGTATGGACCTGGTGGTCGATAGATTAGAAGGCCTGAAAGAGTACATGTAGGAGATAGTTGTATTGAAAAGAGAAGATATTCGCAGCCTTTCAAAACTAGCGGTTCCGTAGTACATTTATACTTTTTTTTCAGAAGAATGGCTAATCCACCTCCCGTCTGGCCCGATCTATCCAACCTGTATATTTCATAGTCAGGTGGTAATGCCATGGCTATATCAGGGGACGAGTGTTCCTTAAGCCAACTTTCCGTTAGGAACAGGACATCTAATTCAGATTCCTCTATCAATAGACGGAATTCTGTTGTGTGTTTCGGTAATGATCTACTATTGATCAATCCCAAATTCTAATTCTGGGAGGATTCCAGGCTATTACCCTCCTTGTTTGTCCTCCCTGTAGCGAGTGGAATAATCCATCTTTGTTTGCAATGATCGCAATCAGTTATGCTCGGTATACCCTTCATAAAATCCCAACCTATTTCACAACTCCCTCTTTTAAATAAGTTAAGGCCAAGCAGTTCCTCTCTAGAATACTTAATTCTAAAGATTTGTCCAGGGGTCCTGGCCCCTGGACCCGGAGGGGCGCGGAAGGGCGCAGACGGGCTTGCCTTAGGCACGCCAGCGGCGCGCCCGCTGCACTCGCCCGCTGCGCGTCCGGCACAACTAAAGCGCTAACCCTTCTACCAGCAAAATGGTGTCCGAGCTAGTAAGTCGCAAATGTATCCCAGCTCTCCCTCTGCACAATCGGGAGCCCCCGCGGCGGACCAGGGAGAAAGGGACAGGTAAGAAACTGAATTAATACAGGCGAGTGAGTAGATATGTTTTAAAAAAGATTTAAGAACCATTAAAAGTAGTACATTCATCAGCTGTGCAAATAGGCAAACTTTAATATCACTGGCAGCAATTATTTCCCTGCGCATACCTTTGCTAACGACCGATTGTGGCACATGAGTGGACAATCAAATCAACACACTTCACAGTTAGACACCAGTGGGGTGACATAGACTTTATTGACATGTGCGTATCAGTACGTATGAGGCAACTGACACAACAGGCAGGGACATGCTTAAGACACTTGCACGTAGCATGTGTACATGTTGAGGTTCAGACATTCTTGTTGCAACAATGGACAAAAATCATCACGGCTGGCAACGCTCCCAGACGAACTTGCCTTGCTTGATGATTCAGGTGTTGTTTGGCGTCTGCCCATTGCCCCGTGAGAGTGATCACGAGTCACTGCCTATGGTATCTGCAAAGTGCTCTGTCACCGGAGTGCGCCTATTGTCTGCTCTGCTGACAGTTCTCAGGTGAAAGGGTCCGACAGGTTTACATGTCGTGTCACAGAGCTTTGGGTGTGCTGTCCCCCAGCAGTGTGTCCAAATTGGCAACATTGCCAAATGAAGCTGTGTTGCTACGACCATGGACCTGCCTCACTTTGCACAGGGGTGTGCACACACGCTTTGTTCCACGCACATGCATCCCGAGTTCTGAAGATGGCAGACATGTCCTCTGTTGAGGAGGAGACTCACTAAAAGATCAATCAATCAATCAATCAATACACTTGTAAAGCGCGCTACTCACCCATGAGGGTCTCAAGGCGCTGAAGGGAGGGGGGGGGTGCCTGCTATTGTTCGAATAACCAGGTCTTGAGGTGTTTCCTGAAGGTGAGATGGTCCTGGGTCAGTCGTAGGTGAGCGGGAAGGGAGTTCCATGTCTTGGCTGCTAGGTAGGAGAACGATCTTCCTCCGGTGGTGATTCTGCAAATCCGTGGGACGCTGGCGAGGGCGAGGCTGGTGGAGTGGAGCTCGCGGGTGGTAGTGTAGAACGAGAGGCGGCTGTTGAGGTATTCGGGCCCGTGTTGTGGAGCGCTTTGTGTGCGTGGGTGAGCAGCCTGAACGTGATCCTCTTGCTGACGGGGAGCCAGTGCAGGTTCCTCAGGTGGGCGGATATGTGGCTTTGGCAAGGGATGTCGAGGACGAGTCTTTCGGAGGCGCTCTGTATGCGTTGAAGGCGTTTCAGAAGTTTGGATGTGGTTCCTGCAAACAGGGTGTTTCCGTAGTCCTGTCGGCTGGTGACGAGGGCCTGGGTGACCGCCTTTCTAGTTTCGGTGGGGATCCACCGGAAGATCTTTCGGAGCATGCGCAGGGTGTTGAAGCATGAGGATGAGACTGCGTTGACTTGCTTGGTCATCGTGAGGGAGGAGTCCAGGATGAATCCCAGGTTTTGTGCGTGGTCTGTGGGTGTCGGTGCGGTGCCCAGCGTTGTGGGCCACCAGGAGTCGTCCCAGGCGGATGGGGATTGCCCGAGGATGAGGACCTCCGTCTTGTCCGAGTTGAGTTTCAGACGGCTGTGCTTCATCCATTCTGCGACATCTTTCATTCCGTCCTGGAAGTTGGCTTTGGCAGTGAGAGGGTCTTTGGTGAGGGAGAGTATCAGTTGGGTGTCCTCAGCGTAGAGATGATGTTGATGTTGTGTTTGCGTGCGATGGTGGCGAGGGGGCTCATGTAGATGTTGAAGAGAGTTGGGCTGAGTGAGGAGCCCTGGAGTACGCCGCAGATGATTTTGGTGGCCTCAGAGCGGAAGGGAGGGAGGCGGACTCTCTGGGTTCTGTCGGAGAGGTGATCCAGTCCAGGGCCTTTCCTTGGATTCCAGTGTTGTAGAGCCGGGTTATTAGGGTGCGGTGGCAGACGGTGTCAAAGGCTGCCGAGAGGTCCAGGAGGATGAGAGCGGCTGTCTCTCCGTTGTCCATCAGGGTCCTGATGTCATCGGTGGCTGCGATGAGGGCAGTCTTGGTGCTGTGGTTGGCTCCAAATCCGGACTGGGATGGGTCAAGCGAGTTGTTTTCTTCGAGGAATGCAGTCAGCTGTTTGTTGACGGTCTTCTCAATGACTTTAGCCGGGAAGGGGAGAAGGGAGATGGGGGGAAGTTCCTGAGGTCTCTGGGGTCCGCTGTTGGTTTCTTCAGAAGGGCGTTGATTTCTGCGTGTTTCCAGCTTCCCGGGAAGGTGGCTGACGTGAAGGAGCTGTTAATGACGTTCCGGAGGTGGGGTGCGATGATGGTGTCGGCTTTGTTGAAAATATGATGAGGGCATGGGTCGGAGGGGGAGCCGGAGTGGATGGTGTTCATTACACGGGTGGTGTCTTCAGTGCTGATGGGGGTCCATGCGCTGAGGATGGTGGTGGGGGTCGTTGGTTTGGTGGCTGGAGGCGGAGTCTGGGGTCTGAAGCTGTCGTGTATATCTGCGATCTAGCGGTGGAAGAATGTGGCGAGGGAGTTGCAGAGGTCTTGCGACGGTGTGATGTCGTTGTTGCTGGCGCTGGGGTTGGAGTGCTCTTTGACGATGTTGAAGAGTTCCTTGCTGTTGTGGGCATTGTTGTCCAGAGGGTCTTTGAACGATGTCCTTTTGGTGGTGCGGATCATCTGGTGGTATTCACGGGTGGCGTTCTTGAGGGCTGTCATGTTTTCTGATGTCCGTTTGTGGCGCCAGGCTTTTTTGAGGGTTTGGCATGATTTCTTTGCGATTTTGAGGGCATCTGTGAACCATGCAGTTTTTCTATTGCTAGTCTTGCCTGGGGGTTTCTTCAGCGGGGCGAGGTCATCGGCGCAGTTGGTGATCCATTGTGGGAGATTGTGTGCTGCGTCGTTGGTGTCGGGGGTGTCGACAGGTGGGTTCTGGCTCAGTGATGTGGTCAGTTGGTCCGCAGTGACTTTGTTCCAGCATCTGCGGGGGATCTGTAGCGTCTGGTGGTGGGAGGTGGTCTTCTTGAAGGTGAAGTGGATGCAGCTGTGGTCGGTCCAGTGTAGTCCGGTGGAGTTGCAATAGTCCAGAAAATATTAATGTTTTGGCTGTGCTAAATGAAATATTTGTTAATAAATTACATTGCTCAGTAAATAAAAACATAATGCACCTACCTATGTTGATAATAAAGGCTTTTTATGAAGTATGTTTATTGATTGGCAGAGAAGAACCTCAAGGTTTCTGGTTCAGGTGGAGAATTTTAGAGAGCCAGAGAAAAGATGATGGGGTTAGTAACAAAGCGGGCGTTGTTTGATGAGGGAAGGTCCAAGAACCCTTTTTTCAAGGTGTTCAACATTAAGTGAACATAATGCCATCTAATGTTTGATGGCAGTGAGGTTGTTTGTGATACATGACTGGAGGTTGGATGTTATAATAAAAATAGGAGAAAACATATGGTTGTCATTGGCATAAAGGTGAAAATACAAACCAAATTTGGAGGTAATATCATAGACGGAATAGGGGAGGGCCAAGGGCAGAGCACTGTAAGGCATCCACTGGTAAAGAGCTGGATGTAGATGTCTTCAAATCGCAGGCAACAGAGAATGAGTGATCAGAGATGCATGAAGAGAACCAGTGGTAAGTCAGACTAGCAATTACAAGTGAATGTAGAGATAGATATAAAAGTATAAGGATGGAAGAAAGTTGATTAGGATGGACAGTGATGATAAAGTCAAATGAGTCTAAAAGAGTTGTGTTCATGGAGAGTAGGGTATGGAAGCCAGATTAGAGACTGAATGATGGTATTTGTAAAGCAAACTTCTGCCGAGACGTCTTGGTGCTAGGGTAAGGAGACTGAGACATAACCACTAACACATTGGAGTTGGGAAAAAGCCATGTCTTGATTTCTTTCCTAAAAACCGATCTATTGGGTAATCTTCTCAAATGTACAGGTAGTGTGTTCCAGAGTTTGGATGCTAGAAATGAAAACCGTTTTCCTCCACATCTAACTTTTTATCTTGGGAAGTTGTACTAGGCCAAGGGTGGATGACCTTAAAGGCCGCAGAGGAAGGTAATGTGAGAACAAGGATTGCACATCCTTAGCCCCACCACCAAACAAAGCTTTGTGCATCAGGCAAAGCGTCTTGAAATCGATATGTCGTCGTACTGGAAGCCAGTGAAGCTGTTTTCTAGCTTTCGATGTAGGATGGTGTTTAGGTAACCCAAGCAGAATTCTGGCCGCCGTGTTCTGAATAGATTGAAGTGTAGCAAGTTGGGCAGCGCCTCCTCCTAAGTAAAGGGCATTGCAATAATTAATTTTAGATAAAATGGTGGCTACTACCATTGTTTTCCTCAAGGAGAAGGGGATGCAAGGAAGAATCTTTCTCAAACCCCTTAACGTAAAAAAGAATGAAGATGAAACTTGATTAATCTGCGAGGCCCATGTGAGATTTTTGTCGAACATAAATCCGAGATTCCTAGCCTTTGTAACCGGCAAAGGGCAGGTGCCGGCTGTAATAGGCCACCATAGCTGATTCCAATTTGAAGCTTTCAGACCAAACTACAAGACCTCCGTTTTCTCAGTGTTCAGCTTCCGAAAATTAGAACTCATCCAGGTCATCAAAGCTGAGGTACAGTTACAAAGATCATCTGCCATAGAATCCGCTGACTCAGTTACAGAAACTATAAGCTGAGTGTCATCAGCGTATGACACCAGTGTGAAGCCATAACTCTTTATTAGTCTAGCCAGAGGGGCTACGTAAATGTTAAAGAGTGTAGGTGATAAGGCCGAGCCATGAGGGACTCCACCAGGAAGTGTAAATTCCTCCGATCAATATCCATCCCAAAGGATCATTTGTTTTCTAGACGATAAAAAGGAGGTTACGAGGGCGAGAGCTGTACCACTGATACCTGCATCCTGTAGTCTTTGAATTAATACCGCATGACTTACAGTATCAAAGGCGGCTGTTAAATCGAGCAGGACCAATATAGCCTTTCCTCCTTCATCCATCACCTTACAAATCTCCTCAGCTGCCATAATCAAGGCTGTCTCCGTAGAATGTTTTGAACGGAAACCGTGTTGTGTATTATCCAGGATGTTAATAGTCTCTAGATACGATGTTAATACTAGATTTATAGCCTTCTAAGGAACTTTGGCAGCCAACGGTAGACAGGAGATAGGATGATAGTTGTTTTCAACAAGTAGATCCGGCTTGGGTTTTTTAGAAGGGGACAGATACAGGCTTTTTTCCATGCCTTGGGAAGTTAAGAAGAATAGTGGAAAAAAGTTAAAAGTATTAGGCAATTGAGGAGCAATTGTTATGATATTTTGAAAAAAGGGGAGTTGGGGAGTTGAGATAAGGCTAGTTTCAGGGGTAAGACGGACTAGCAGTAAGTTGATTTAGAAGAAGCAAAATCACTGCAGACTTAGGGGCCAATTCCGATGTCGGACGGACCTTACCAACCTGCTGTCTTCGGTTACGGCCCTGCTAGTACGATGCGACTGAACAGGGTTCGGTCGCAGGGCTCCAAAAATGTTTCGGAGCCCTACCGACCGGAATCGGAATCGGCCCCTAAGTTGAGTTTGTGCTAGACCTAAGAGAATAGTTTAAGAGAGGGGTGAGCCAGACAAAAATGGTGGATGCAAGGGCAAGAGGTTTCATAGTCTGAGGACTGAAAGGTTGAGAAAATGCATATTTCTTGATTGTGACAGTCTTGAGATTGACTTAATCCAGAGACAGCCTTTGGTAAACCATACGCTTAGGACCATTACTTTAAGAGCTCCAATATCAAGCTGCAAGCCTTGAAGCATCATTACTTCTTTACAAATCTCTTCAATCAATCAGTCATTTGTTAAGCGCACTACATACCCGCGAGGGTCTCAAGGCGCGGGGGTGGGGGGGGCAGTATTGATATCTGTATCTTTATAGCTATTAGCAGCACAGGAACAAGAAATGGAATCTAGTATGGGCAATTGGTGCTCTCTTCTGAAGCACTGATATGTGGTGACAGAAAGCAGCATGCACCAGGAGCAAATAAGGGCAAAGTGGTATTCTAGATTTCAGCATGCCACTTCTCTTTCAGATATAGCATTACATTTTGCAAAGCTCCAAGCTTTCCAAATACAATACAAATTTCTATTTTTCAGTTTGTGAATTAAATCAAATATTTCATAATCTGTATATTTGTTTGATATATATATTTGTTTCTGTATTTGTGTGCATTGTTTTGATGTTCAAATGGTAGAAATTGCTTACAGGGCTAACCTTTACTTCCTGCATTGATACAATGAGAGTCAGCAGAAGGAAAACGATTAGGAACTACTGGGTTAGTCTGCAGCCTCACCACTCAAGTTCACACCAAACATTTAACTTCAGTACTAAGAGGCCAACCTAAGGCATACATACCTGTGTTTTGCAATCACAAGTAAAAAAACATCACACACCTACTTGGAAATGCCTGCCTCTTAAAACACCGACTATTCTAGTTTATTGGGCTGTCTTAATGTGTGGTGAAATACCCTCACAAATCTGACAATGCAGATGGATGGCTCTTTCAGATCATCACCAAGAGTGGCTTAAGGTTCAAGTTTGCCCTTAAAATTGGGTAAAATTAGCAAACTGTGCACTTGATGAGTTTATGACGTTTGCCTGGTTACCAATTTCACCCAACAGTCCTGCAACATATATATATTCTGTTTTTCATACTTAGAAAAGGCTTTTCTCCCACAAGCCTACTTTCAGTGAACATTTACCCTCAATATTTGTTTCATGCACATTTTGCAAACTAAATTGCACCAATCAACTTCACAATCTGGCATGTGCCACTGCATCAATACTTTCAAAAATATTCTAATGGACGGAGCTTACGTTTTTGGACACGGCGTCCTCAAAGTGTTTAATTATTCAGCTTACACCTGTATTTCTTAGAATGTGTTCTGTGTCCTGGGCAAAGATGAGTTGGTTTATAATGTGTAGAAAGAACCATATTAGTAGTGATAAATGTAACATCATAACGGATACATGTGCATTTTAGTAACTCCTTAAGTGCCTGTATTTACAGAATGATAAGGCAATTTTTGTGACACCCACAAATCTATGCAGTGCATACCTCTATTTCTCTTTATGTTGTTTTGCTAGACTGTACCTCAGTGTGCTTGATGCCTATTTGTATGTTTTAGGCTATTTTGTTCTTTTCGACATGAATTACCTGGTTGTGGTTGTGCCAGTCACTGTCCGTTAGCCCTGATTCCCCCACCCTTTATTTCTGTAATAGTGACTTTCTACTGGCTCAGCACTGGACAGACAATCCTCTACCTGATTAGTTCTCTATTTTGAGCCTTTTCTGAAATGTATGTGTGTTTTTATTAAGATTGGGATACTTTCTTAGGTGGGTAATAAGGCGACAAAGGTTCTTCTTTGTGCTTGTCACTCTTATTTTGTTGCCTTTGAGGATATTTGATTGTTTAATTCCAAACACTTTGTGTATACTGGGCACATTTACTGGCTTTTGGCACATTTAAGTTGGCTTAGGCTCCCATCCTCGAGTCTGTTCATTCATATGGTGTGGAGTCTTTATGTGGCAAACGCAGTGTGTTGTGAGGGGGCCCTGAGGATAAGTCTGACTGCTCGGTGCCAAACTACTGTCGGGTGAACTCAGGTTATGGGACAAGTGTATCGTATTCATCCTGTTTGGAATGGTGGGTTCTGACTGGCTTTGATGCGTCTTAGCCAGACCGAAACCGCTGGGTCTAACACACACCCACGCCCTTTGGTTCACTCTATAGATGTATTTAAACTGATGGTTCTTGAAGGCTGCATCTCATGTGGCTCACACACAACCTTTTAAATATTCAGTTGATTCCTCTTCCTAAAATCTAACACACTACTAGATTCAGCAATACAGGTGGTTTGTTTAAGCCAAACTCCAAGGACTCCAGATGCAACTACATTCAACTCCATATCCTGCTAAATACTAGAGGAGCCCTTTTAAAAAAAAAATCACACCAGACTTCAGGATTGATCAAATAAACAGTAACATCTGTGGTTCTGGAAGCTGTTTTTCTGCCACTCCTTATGGATTCCCTTCTCCTTAAAAATTAGTTGGAGGCTGCCCCTTCTCCAGCAGGCACCAACCTTACCCCGGTTGACTATATACCATACTAACTCCAGAAGACTCAAGGAAGTAGAACCTGCCTTTATCTCTCAATATTTGGAAACTTTACTATTCCTACAGAAACACTAAGGGACCATTGCTGCATTGACAAACTATTCCCATCTTTCTTATAGCCTCATCCCAGTCTCTTTCTGCTATCCCACTTCAGCCCCTTCCTCACATCTTGTTCTGCCTCACCTGCATCCTTTTATTATTTGCTTTCACCTACCTCTGCTTCCTACCTATGACTGCTCCACTTGCATCCTCCTTTTCTCGCATCCCTTCCCTCCCCTCCCCTATCCTGTTTCACCTCAAACTACAGCTTTGTTTTTCTGCTCAACCCTCAAACTCATCAGTTTTTATCTCCTTCCCTCCTCACCTTGGACCTCCTTCTCTAACTCATTCCACTGCCCTTCATGCCCAAATATCTTCTCTCACCTTACTATATGCACTTTGGGTAATGATTAACATATTTATGGTGTCTCGGTTCTCCTAACCGCAAGCTAAGTCTATGAGTCTAAATTGCTAATGTTTATCTATATAAATGCTGCATTGCCCGCTTTTCTAATCTTCTACCGAGGTAAGAAATAGCACATCCAGGCTGCTTAGCCCTTGCGCTCAGCCCTTATTTTAGCATACTGACCCCTATATCATTAATATTTGAATTTCCAGAGAAACTCCAAGCGCATTGTCACTGTTAATCCACAAATAGATTCTACAACGCTACGGCTGTGGCGCAAAATTAATTGAGCCCCACTGGCCTACCTACATATCCCATTGGATTGACAGCCTGTCCTCAAATTGAGGTCAGAGCCTTGGTGAAACTTGTATTTGATTATACACACCGCACTGTCCAATTATCAGTAATTGCAACATTCTTCTTTGCTTCTTTTCTCACAATCATAGTACCCGGACGGGTCCTCATGTGAGTAAACCCTTTTTCTCACTTCTTCACTTGTGGCACATCATTTTCACAAGGCTGCGCAATCATAAATTCAGGTACCTTTTATCCAACTGCCTTTATTTTCCTTTTTTTGCATTTGTGCCGGTATATGGGCCATATGCTCTTTTTATTTCATTCCCATTTAGATGTCCCTTCATCAATAGTCCTGAAGAGACCCCGCATTGTTTGAGGGTCGAAACGCCGTCGACAAACAGAAGAAGCAAACCATTTCCCCAGCACATATCATTGTCTTTGGCTGCTGTTCACATGGAATTTGTTTTTTTTTTTGGGGGGGGGGGGGTTGTGTTGAAATTTTTTATTAAAAATTTTGAGATGAAAATACAAATGAAAAAATAAAGCAGGATAACATTTCTGATAAATGAAAAATAGTACCAATGAGGAAAAGTGTTACATAAGGTATATTAAATAAGAGGACACAAAAATATCATATATTCCATAATCCTAAATATAATACTAATGAGGAAATTGCAAAATAAGTACATTGTAGGAGAAGAAGTAAAGAAAGGAAAAAAGAAGAAAAAAGGAAAGAGAAAAGAAAAAGAAAAAGAAAGAATAAGAAAGAATCCCAGAGCAACATGAGTATATATGAAAAGAAGTAATGGGAAAAGAATGTAAAGCTGAGTAATACGAAAAAACGGACCTAAAAGAATAGAATTAAGAAGGAATAACAGTCCGAGGAGAAGGAGGAGTGGAAACAGGGTCACTATTCACAGTGGCTTCCAGGAAAGGGGACCAAACCTGGAGAAAAATGAAAGCTTGATCTTGCAAGTTATAAATTGTACGTTCATGTAGAGCTGTTTGCATCATCGCCACCAACTACTCTTCCTGCGAAGGAGACAGAGGAGATTTCCAGTGCCACAGTATACAAATTTTGGCCGTGGCCAGAGCAATATGAAGAAGACGAATTTGTGGTTTAGAAAGCTTCGGAAGGCTACGAAAATCATGCAAAATAATATTTATAGAACTAAGGGGTAGAGGAAGTGACATGGTATTAGCCAATGTCTTCCGTACAAAAAGCCAAAAGGGTGTCGTACGGGGACATTCACAAACTATATGCGTAATATCACAACCAGAAGCTGCACACTTCCAACACAAAGTATGTGATAATAACTTAGCATGATGCAATTTAACTGGAGACCAGTGCCATTCATGTAAAATTTTAAAAATGCAAAATTTAAGACGGGCTTCTCGGACACCCTTATGTAACCCTTCCAATAGTTGATCCCCTTGAGTATTGGAATATACAACTGATAAGCGAGATTGCCATTTTAGCTGGAGAGCTTGTGAGAGAGGCTGCGAAAATAGAGGATGCAAAAACGTCCTATAAAGACCAGAAGTCACACCTTTAAGATTCCCCCAATACTGCAGGTAGGATAAAATAGTAGACACAGATATCAAGTCAGGCGGAGGACCTAAATGTTTTGTGATAGCTTGTTGAAGCTGAGTGTATTTACAGGATTGTGTAGGTGGCAGATGGAACTCCTCACAGAGTTGAGAAAAGGATTTTAAAGTATTGTTGTGAAACAGTTGATCTATAGTCTGAATACCAGCTTCCTGCCATACAGGCCAGGACAAAGTGCGACCCCCATCACGAACAGCAGAATTGAGCCATAAAGGAGTTTTGATATGAATACGCAGATTAGATTTAATTATACAATGACTTCTTTGCCAAGATTTATACATTGCAGATAAGATAGGGTTTTTAGGATCAGAAGGACTGACTCCTTTGCCATATAGAAGGGACAAACCAAGACCAGAAGCTAATAGATGACGTTCAAGTGGGACCAATTGAGGTATGTCCTTAGACTTAGGCAGAAAAAAAGTACGTTGTGAGAGATGAAGAGCAAGTGAGTAGTGTTCAATAGAGGGGAGACCCAAACCCCCTTGTAAGTGATGAGATTTTAATTTTGGGAAGGTAAGACGCGGTTTAGCTGTTCCCCAGACAAAAAGTTTTATTTTGGAGTCAATGGATCTCAGAGTGGTTAGGGGGATGTGAAAAGGAAGCATACATAAAACATAAAGAAATCGAGGGAGGGTAACCATCTTGACCGCCTGGACCCACCCCCATAAGGATAAACCCAAAGCCTTCCATTTATCAAAGTCTCTTTGCATTTGCGCGATTAAAGGAGTCAGATTGTCTGTGGTTATATAATCCAACCCTCTATTAATCAAGATTCCTAAATACTTAAGCCGGGATGGTTTCCAATGAAAAGGGAAACCAGAAATTACAGCTTTTGTAGTACCAATGGACATGGGTAATACTTCACTTTTATCCCAATTTATCTTGTAACCAGAAAAGAAAGAGAAATCATTGATGATGCGAACGAGAGCAGCAAGAGAACGAGGAAGATCAGTAAGTGTGAGGAGAATATCATCCGCTTATAAATAAATTTTAGAATGACCAATTGGAAGAGGGACACCTACCACTGCAGCAGATTGACGTATCGCAGCAGCTAAAGGTTCCATTGCAAGAAGGAAAAGAAGAGGGGAAAGTGGACAGCCTTGACGAGCACCTCGTCTAATTGGAAATGGAGTAGATAGGAAGCCGCCGCAATTGACCTGAGCCGATGGGTCATCATAAAGCAGTCTCACTTTATCTACAAACTGATCGCCTAAACCAAACCTTTGCATGATAGTAAAAAGGTACTCCCACTCAATGCGCTCAAACGCTTTTTCAGCATCCAGAGAAAGAAGTAATGCATCATCAGTGAGCTGTTTAGCTGACCATAAAGCATGAGATAAAGTGGGTAATGGTTCCAAGATGACCTACCTGGAACAAAACCCACCTGCAAATTATGAATCAAAGAAGGTAAAACTTTACAAAGCTGTGATGCAAGAATGCTAGCAAGTATCTTAACATCAGAATTTAAAAGAGATATGGGTCTATAACTATTGCATAACAAAGGATCCTTACCAGGATTTGGCAAAACAGCTATAACGGCCTTGTTGGAAAGAGGTCCGAGAGAAGACCTCTCCACTGCTTCCCCAAATTCAGCATGTAAAGTGTCAATCATACTCTGACCGGTCCATTTAAAAAATTCAGGAGGAAAACCATCATCACCCGGAGCTTTATGATATGGCAAGGCAGCTATAGCTGAAGAAATTTCATCCTTCATAATAACACCATCCAGTAGGGCTCTACCTTCATCAGAGAGTTTTGGAAGATGATCTGCATCTAAAAATTTGGACATCTCAAGTGTGTCTATATGGGTGCTTGTAGAATAAAGAGATCTATAGAATGAAGCAAATTTCTCAACTATTTCTTGTGGCCGAGTAAGTACATCGCCACCACTTGACTTGATAGCTGGTATTGCCATAGCGGCCTCCCTCTGTCTCAAATGCACAGTCAATAACCGACCAGCCTTTTCCCCCTGTTCATAATGAAGTCCTTTCATCTTTTGCAAGGCATATTCGGCTTTAGAGGTAAAGAGACTATTAAGAGACATTCACGCTTGGTCCAATAATTTACGAGCCTGAAGGGATGGATTTGAAATATATGATTGAGAAACTCTGCGAATGTTGTCCTCCAACGCAGTCTGCTTAGCAGCGTGTTCCTTATTGCGAAAAGCAGCGTCCGCTTGAGTTGAGCCCTAATTGTTGCCTTAGCCGCTGCCCAAACCATTCTCTTAGAAGAGACTGAGGTATTATTAAGAACAAGGTAATCGTGGAGATGCGATTGCAAAGGGAGTTTACCTGCTGGAGCCCTATATTTGGCTATATTCAAGCGCCATGCTTTACGACCTGGTCTCGGGAGACCCAAATCAAGAGATAAAAGAACAGGGGAATGGTCGAATATGGCTGCTTCCAAGATCTGGGACTGCGTAACCAATTGGACTGCCTGTTGCGAAAGAAGAAAATAATCCAGACGCGAAAATGTACTGTGTGTAGAGGACAAAAAATGTATATTCTTTGTCCTGAGGGTGACTCAGCCTCCAGTGATCAACAAGACCATTGTCCCGTAAAATGGCTCTATCTGGAGCATTAACGGTATCAAAGCAACCTGTCCTGTCAAGGGCAGGGTCTGGAGCCAGATTCCAATCTCCTCCAATGAGAAACTGGGAGGGATTGATTTCTTTGTAAAGACGGTTCAATCGAAGAAAAAACTGTTTTTTGGAGCCTAATGGAGCATAAATAGAACCAAGACAAATAAAAGAGTTCCCAATTTCCAACTTGACAAACACATATCGACGTTCTGCATCAGACCATGTTTTGAGAATTGTGAAGGGAAGTGACTTTCGAAAAATAATGGCTACCCCACACTTGCGAACAGGGTTAGGTTTGGTGGGATCATGCTTGGAAACACTACTATGAATCACTTTACCTACCCAATCTCTGCTGAGTTTACTAGATTTAATATCATCTAAATGCGTTTCCTGCAATAAAGCAACGTCCACACTTTTAGAGCGCAAGTATGTAAGGACTTTTTTACGCTTGATATAATGAGTGAGGCCATGAACATTCCAGGAAATCACTGACAGCGAATTAGGAGAGGACATGATAAGAAAATTCAAGAGGTAGATAAAAAAGAAGGGAAAAAGTAGACAGAAGGAAGAGAAGAAAGATATTACTCTGGGAAGCAAGAGACAAAGTGTGTCGAAGGTGGAAAAACTAACAACATAGAAGAAAAGAAAAGAAAGAAAAGAAGAAAGGGAAAAAGAGGAGAGAAGAAAATACAAAAGTAGGTTAGAAAAGCATAGTGAGTATCTGAGAGAGACAAAGCAGATAGAAATAGAAGAAAAACAAGTATTAAAGATGGAGAGAAAATAGAATAAGAAAAGAGAAAATAACCTAGACTTTTATCTACGGGTCTGGGCGCACTGAAAGCAGCGCCAAGGGGTAACCGGACCCCCTCCGAGGAAAGAAGAATGGGGATCTAGAGAGCAAAGGATAATATGGAATATATGAGGCACCATAGAGTAGGATAACATTATCAAAAATCATAAGAAAACATGAAATACCATCATAAAAGACAGCCAGTGAATAAAGAAAATGATTAAAGGCGTGGTGCAATTACCATACGGTAAATAATAACTTGGTAATAAAAGAAAAGAAAACGAAAGGAGATGAAGTAAAAGAAGGAACCCCCATATTATATAATAAAAGAAGGGGAAAAGATAGAGTTATTGAAACATGAAAGATATAATATGGGAAGGAACAGAGCCGACAATGCCAAATAGAGAAAGGAAAAGAAGTAGTAAGCAAGAGAAGAAAAAGGGGGGGGGGGTAAAACACATATAAGAAAACATGAGAGTATAAATAAAGACAGCTTAGATTTAAAATGGTAGAACAATATAGTAAAAATACATTATGCAGAAGAAGGTATCTGATGAAGTGAATAAACAGTATGAAGCTGAACAACATTAACCATAACATGGAGAAGGGAGTGAGCAGGAAAAGAGCCCCCATGAAATAGGTAATACATATGTAGCATATAATGAGCAAGGCCTAAAATGGGTAAAACTCCTATAAAGCCTATAAAAATGTAAAATTTAAAAAAACATACAAGATAACAGTAAGACATAGAGCACAAAGTAAAACAGAAAGCCAAAGTGACCATATTATATAATACTAGAAATCCTCAGGTGACTAAGTAAACAGTTAAAGCATCACTGATAACAGGAATTATCATAATCTACAAAATAGTAAAAGAAACAATAGAACAGAAAAATAAATCATTCAGCATCTGAAGACTGTTTAAGAGGTGATCTAGACTTATCCCTTTGTGGTGTGTTGGTGAGGGAGGAGACTGATTGCAGTGCTGAGACCTCATCATCCTGAGAGCGAGGCAGACGGGTAATATCCCTACCACGTTGCCAAGGGTCATTAGTGAGTCTCAAAGGAGGCACTGTAGGACTTGTAGACGATGCCTTGGACTGAGAAGTCTAAGCACAGGAGGAAGATTGAATTTCCATGTCATCAGACGTGATAGTATCCAAAAATTGTTGAAGAAGAGCCGGATCGTAGAAGTCTTTGGAATCTCCATTCCTGGTAATACAAAAACGTGCGGGTTCAAATAATCCATTCTCGATGTCCATTCGACGCAACTGAGGCCATAGAGAGAGAAACCCCTTCCGTCTTTCATTTGTCTATTTGGAGAAGTCCGCCTCCATATGAATAGTATGGCCTTGAAATAGGAGGGAGCCACGTGAACGAGCTATTGACAAGATCTGTCAAGTGTGCTCATGTCGAAGAAAGCAAGCAATAATTGGTCTAGGTCGAGCAGAAGCATCAGAGCGTGGAGGACCCAGTCTATGAGCACGTTGTATTTCAAGAGGAGGAGTAAAAGAAATACCAGTCAGAATGGGAAGAGTCTCATATAGAAAAAGCTTCATGTCTTGCTTTTCAATGTTTTCCGGAAATCCAAAAAATCGAATATTGTCTCTACGACTACGATCCTCCAAATCAATGATTTTACTATGCAAAAATAATAGATCTTGATCTGAGCCTTGGACAGTATACAGTCGGGTTTCCATATCCGATATCTTAGAGTCAATACCATCAATCCGTGTATGGAAAGTAGTAAGTTCAGCACAAATAGACTTAGTCTCTGTAGCCAAAGCTATCATGTTGATGTCCAGCCCCTCCAATCTGCGATTAACACCAGAAAGTTCTAGTAGAATACGTTCCATAGTATCTGACAATGACTTGTCACTCTGAGTTGATGTAGCTTGCGATGAGGGGGCCGATGCGGAGCCATTTCCTTTCATCAGTGGATTAGAATTTTGTTTCACCATTTCAGTAAAAAGTGGCGGCTTGGGTCCACGACCCCCATTTCTGTTATTCGACATTGTAGCGCACCGTTGTAAAGGTGTTCTACAAAAGCGAATTGATAATGTATTGGAGTGTGAAGCAATGGTGAAACCAAGGGCATATCAAATAACCAAAAGCAAAAAAAGTATATGCAATAAAGTACTGACCAGCATATGCAACATATAGAAAATGCATCAAATTGAAGAATCACTATGACATTACCACAAAACAGCAAGCATTGCGATATAAGACAGGTTCAATGCAAGAGCAGCAGGCCTATGCGCCAAAAACCACCTGATAAAGAAAGCATGTGAATGAGGTGAGGTAAAGCAGCAACAGACCTGTAGCATTATGAAAACGAATGGGAAAAAAATATGAAGGTCTGCATACAGTAATAAAATGCTTCTCAAATATGAGGGCTGCACATGGGAGAGTAAAATGTACCATCCACCCAGGGCTACGTCAAACAAAAACAAATCACATGAGCTTATAACAAAAAGCAGTGATTGTGAATGAAATTTCAGCTCTTGTTGTTTGTCTCTTGTTTCCCCCTTTAAAAGCGTAACTGGCAAGGTGTCATATTAGGAGAACAGGATGAAATATTGAAGAGAAGTGACAAATCTGAGAGGGTCAAGTAATTCTGACCCAAATGTCACATATGTCACATAAAGCGGCTAAATAAAAGTACCAAAGTCAGATATGTAAAGTCAAGGAGAAAAATCGACCAGCACTCCTGCAAGTGAATCTGCCAGCACTGTTATTTTCCGTCTTTTCAAGTGTCATTCACATTCTGCCTCTGCATGTGATGGCAAATAGTATGAAGTAATGGTTCAAACAACTTTAGCCCTGCCAGTATTGGTATTTCACCTGTGTACATGTGCACATTTGACTGAAAATAAGCGTGCTTCAGTGGAATGACGGGTGTGCCAGTCCTTTAGATTCCCTTTCTTGTCTTTTATAGTGTCCTTTCCCATCAAAATATATCGCCAGCAACTTTGAAGAAAACTCCTCCTAAAGAAGCCTCGAGAGTGTGCTTCATACTATTAATACGGGCAATAATATACAAAAAACAGTCTGCAGCCGCAGTGAAGCGCGCCCCCTCCGTCTGAGGAGGCGCGGCCTAGAATCGGAAGAGGTGCTGCCCTGTGTTAGCGAGGGCGCCGCCTTTGCTGAGGAGAGGAGCGGATTCAGGAGCGCGTTAATGCTGTGGCGTGCACTGTAGGAGCCGGCCACCTCACCGTCATGCTGTTTTGACAGGAGCAGGCGCCGCTAGCCACTGGAAGAAACCACCGGAGCAACCCTCATGACCTCCGGAGTCCTCCAAGCACTGAAGAGACGACCCACGCAAACAGGTAGGGCAGAGACGCTTGTCAGGGGTCCGTCCCTCGGCGGAGCTCCCCTAGCAGGCGGCCATCTTCCTGCGTGGCCAGACCACGCCCCCCCACATGGAATTGTTTTGATAATGGTCGACTTGTACAAACTGTGAAAACCTTGTATATAATATTCAATTATCACTTAGGTTTAGGTTCCCTTTGTCACTTGGGACACTATGCACAAATGTTGTTTTGATGTATAATGTTTACTCCTAGCTTTATTGTTTAAAAAATCTATCAAATATACTACACTGGAATCGGTGTGTTAGTGGTTCCTTTGCACTCTGCCATTATCTAACTCTGTATATTACGATTGTGCTTATGTATCATAACCTCATAGTATATCATTCCACAGGAACCACTGTTTTTCCTATATAACTAATAACCTCGTTCCTTTCTGAGTAGTGTTCCCCTGTTTCTCTTGAGCATTGCAATATAACACAGTCCATGTTGGGTGAATGTGTTACATTCATGTGCTTACTGTTTGGTAGTTGAATAAAGCATGTTTTTGGTCCTTCTGTCATGATGTGACCCTGTTATCATTTAGGTTACTGAGAGATCAATTCAGCTTTTGAGTATATTTAAACTGTACCCCCTCTTCTCTGGTTTGCTGCTATCCCATCACTGCCTGACATCCCACAGCGTGTATTCTACAGATGTATGAGGATGTGCTTCTGATTTGGTCTGCTCCTCTAACTATCTACTCTCTGTTTATCTTGCAATGTATAGTTTGTTTACATTGACACCTCCAGATCACAAAAGACCCCTATAACTTGTGAAGTGCCCCAGCATTCCATACTTCCTCCTGTCACCTTCAACCTCTAAATGGACAATGCATTAACCGTCCACAACCCGTTATTTATGCTGGTCTTTGAACATGTACTCGCCTCCGCTGCCTTTTGTCTAGGTTCAAGCTTTTGAAATACCATGTATATACATACATGCATACATAAATTATTGCTGCATGTAACTTCTTGTCCCCCATGCCTGTGTGGGCTCTAGGTGGGTTGTTTTGCAGAGTTGATGGTTTCAGAGCTGGACGAAACTTTGGCTTAGCCCGATGAGAGTGTATCAGTTGATTTTATACATGTAAGCGTGTATTTGGGTATAGCCCTGTCCCGTGGTGTGCATTTGGAGTGTGGGTATACGCAATCTGTTTGAGTCCAGTTGGTGTTCTTTCTTCTGTTATTCAAGTCAGCTGGCCGCCTAATTTCGGGTTACTCCATCATGGTTGCTTCTATGTAGGGCGCGACTGCTGTTGATCAGCCGAGACTCAGAATTGCATCTACTTGTTTTGCACTTCAGAGAACTTAATTATTGCACAGAATCGAGGTGCACATTCCAATACCAGGAAACATGACTGGCTTCTTCTAGAAAACCCTCTCAAAACCAACTTAATAGGAATAAAATGATAATTATCATCAAGTTTATGTGATCTTGTGAGGTGTATTTTTTTTAATAACCATTGTGAAATGAGTTGATGGACAGTCAGCTTCATGTTTCTATGCAGAGAGCTGACTGAATATACGAACACACCTTTAGACAGCAGTAGTAGTAACTTTATTCGATAAATGAATGGTCATTCACATGAAAACACCACTTCCATACATGTTTTACAAATAGTATATAAATGACATCATAAAAAAATCATGATTACAAAGTAGATAAAACATGTCATACTTATCAATACTAGGGTATCTATCAAATAACCTCTTTTAATCGCAGGGCAAATTAGTTAAGTTATCCAGTTATATTTGGGTCAATTTCAATCATCATTCAATATTTAAAGGACGAGAGAAAAGAAAAAAACACTCCTGAGAATCCTCATAGCAGAGCCATGCTACGTATTAGAGGATAACATCTCAGCCAACAGTACATAATGCTCCCAGGGCCAGCAGAGAATGACCCGTCACTGACAAAGAACCCCTGGTTTTCCCCCGAGTGGAGATCCCTGGAGAGATAAGATGTATTGGGCAATTGTGGAAAAAACTGTTCTCTACACAGGGAATAAATAACATTGAAAAAAATATCAAGAAATTCCACTCTTATGTATTCTGTGGCTGCCAAATGTACATATTAAATTCGCACACGTTTCCCGGTGTGACTCATTTATTCAGAGGATGGATGTGTAGACACCCGCTCCAGCCACATCAAGTGACCACACAAAGGGAAGCGGACTTCCCCGGTGGTGCGTGGTGTGGAGCACACGGGAACCTTCACAGAATGGGGAACCTCGTCAACTGCGCCGCCGGCGTCCCCTGGCCTCGGTTCTATGTGTGACGTGCTTCCCCTTTTTGCAACACACATGACGGATTCTGCTCTCTCTGCTCCTCTGTCATGGGTCGGTGCCAGGCGCAGGCAGTGCTGGTGGTTGGGTAAACAACGTGTGCCCTAAACAAAGTCGACGGAATGCCACCTGCGCAAACAGACCACGAGCTGTTCCTTTCTGAGCATGATCTTAATTTTCCCCTTGAACCCCACCAAGTGTGTTTAGTACACAGAGACAGTGAATTAAGATGCATACAGGGTCAGACAATGGAGCATTCAGTGTGTCTGGATCATCTCCAAATGAGCACACTTTAACTCCTTCCTTGCCATGGCTTTTCGCCAGCCAGTGCTGGGCCCTTTACTTAATGCTTCCCCGTGCTCTCATTCAAACCTCATTAACTTTTTTTTTTAAAGAATTGTCTCACGCGAAATGAAAATAGTGTTTTCAGCAAAAGGTGCTGAGTTGTGAATTTCTGCTGATATAGTTGCACAATATGTCAACATATGACACAAAAGAGCGATTTTCAACTGTAATAACGTTTCTTCCAATAAAAGGTGTCAACAGAATGTTACGGGCCTGATTCACAAAGTCGTTTCTAAAACCTTAGCCTACCCTTAGGTTAGAAATTACTCAATTTATGCTTGGAAGCTATCCACATAAGAATACCTCTGGTGCTTCATTTGAGCCGGTGGTTGCCAGCCGGCGCCCCCTGAAACTTATTTTTGGTGACCAGTACTTTTTTTCCTCATCAGATAGTTCCTGAGAGCAAAAAACGGAAAAGCACACAAATGGGAAATACTGAAAAAGATAAATACAAAAAGCCGCAATCAAGGAAGAAAGTAGGGATCGCAAGAGTGAGCTAAAGGGACAGGGAGTGTCTGACAGGGGAGACATTGTTTACATTGCATGCGAATCATCGCATGCCACCACAACGCCGTCTTTACAACAACTTGCTGTAGGGGGCAGAAGGTGTTGGATTTAAAATTTAAATCCAACACCTTCCCTGCTGTTGCACAGACTGGAGTTGGAGTAGTAAATGATACTATTCCAACATCCAGCGCCCCCTACAGCAAGTCGTTGTAACAACTTGTATTGTAATGGTATGCAATGTAACAACGCGGTAACGACCGTATTGTAATGGCATGCGATGTATTGCATGCGTTGTAACTTGTCGTATCCGTCTGATAGTCGATTCAAGAAGCCTGTGGTGGTTTTAGAACTACACTGACCTGTTATTAGGCACGCTGAAATTTAACATTCGCCCGCCGTGGGTAACTGAGCATGGCTTTGGGCACCAGCACTCACTGTTTTACAAATTAAGCACAGTCTACCTGCTGTGAATAACTGGTTTGGCTACGGTACTGTATTCCAAGACTGACTACAATTAATAGTGGTAAACCCTGTGCAAGGGTGGGTAGGGGGATGTTTTAGAAGGGTTTTGCTTGGAGAGTGTGACTGTCCACAAACTCTTGTGGCATTCACAGACTCCTCTCCGTTCCTTCACCATACGGGCAATGGTTGGGGATTTACTCCAAACACAGGCTGGAATCATTCACCGTCCAAGGTAGGAAGGGGAACACAAGCCCCCAACGTCTGTGCGGTGTAGGAACCTGAACCTTCACAAGAAAAAATGTTATGCCTGTAGTGAACAGAAATGAAAAAGCAAAAAATTAGAATGTGCAAAGCAGGCTGCATTTCTCTGACGCAGAGTTATACAACATCCCCAGCTAATCACAGCTTTCCAAGCATACTACTGGGAATATTTGTGAATTTCCAAAAGTCAAACATTTACACCTGTATGTGGTTGTAGATCTAAGTGCTAAGATCTAACTGGGCCTTGCTTCTGGAATTACATAGGACTATTCCTCCAGGTATAAATTTACAACTTTTCCTTGTGAATTTGGCCCTGTTTCTGTAATTATTTAAATTATATAACTATGCCGTCAGGTATAAATAAATGTATAACTTTTAATTGAGAACTGGGCCCTGTTTCTGCAATTACATGGGACTCTGCCTTCAGGAGCAAATGTGCAACTTTTCTTGAATCAGGCATTATGTTTACGAAATTGATGTCAACCAAGGTTTCAAAATCAGGATGAAGTAAAAAGAAAAATATTAACACAATAAAATGAGTAGTCAGATTCAAATTTTTCTGGTGGGTCTCTACATGATTACACTCAGTAAAAGCACTGACAAAGACAATAAGTCTGTTTTTTAATATGTTAACGCTTGTGGTGTAAGAACATTAAAGTCAGGCAAGAACCAAATGCTGGATGTATGGAAGGATCCCTTACCTTCCATATAGTCCTGTTTTGTTTGTATGTCATAAACAGTTTGTATTGCTAAAAGTGCCATCATTATAATCCTTCATTATAGTGGTCCTTTGCTTTCCTTGAAATGCAAAGGTGGATATAGGAACCTCTACAGGCTGGACGGGAGGAGGGACCCATCTCCAGGAGGCCTTCCAAGGTAAGACTGCCATGGGGAGAGCCCTGACTGTGCCAAAGGAAACCGCCTGCAGCACAAGCACCCTGAATTGCAATCACTGTCCCTTGAAAGTTAGGAAATACGTTACTTTGAATGTAAACATGCCCAATCTACAGCCAGATGGTATCGGGCGTTTTACTACCCTTATTTGAAACATCAAGAAGTCAAAAAAATATGTTTTAAAAAAAGAATACAGTATCCTAGAAAAGCCGAACATTTAACGAATAGGGAAACAAAAGAATCTAACATCAGAAAGTACCCTCAGGACTATTTGTTCAATATTTCAAGTCATAAGAGACAGAAAACACATGTTGCACAGTATCTTATCAGGACATGTTTTGACAAGTTACATTTGATTTTGATCTCCGTGTAAAATTTATTTTGAAGCTTCGTCTTTTTCTACAAGCCTCGTTGTTTGGCGTCTGTTAAACATTTTGTGAAGCTGCTTTTTATAGTCCAAATTTTAGACTCATGATCTTTTTCTCTATTGTTTACCGGCCAGTTCCTGAGTGCAGAGAAAAGTAGCCCTCAATTCAATGTCATAAAAACCTGGCGCACAAAATGATGGATATAAAGTGAGGCATATAAAATACACATGTTCTTACTTCATAAGTGCTTCATTAGGACTTCAATCGAGTGAAAACCTGGGAAAGCAGGTCATCACTTTACTGTACAAAATATTAATTTATGTCTAGTTTATATTGTCTTTAATCACTTACGATAGTAATTCAAAATTACATTCAGTAAATGCAAAAACGGTATTGTAATTATTTTTTCTAGTTCGTCCTGTCTTTATTCATGTCCCATGTTCATTCAAAATTACATTCAACAAATGCAAAAATGTTACTGTCAAGTATTATCACCCAATCGGTGTCACTCTAAGCTTGCAAAATATCTGTATATGCATTTGATTCTTTGGCTTACAGTAAATCCTAGTGGCAGATGTACATAGTGTCAGATACACTTAACAAATTATGGCCTCAGAGGGCAAGATGGCCGCCGTAGCTCTGTAGAGGAAAGTCGCTTTTTCTCCTCTCTCCTACCCTAGGATGATAATGGGCTTTTGAGTACGGGGATGTGGGACCCTGCTGTTCTCTTACACCGTATCTCTGCTGAAGCACTTAGGACAGGATATTTGAGGAAAATATCAGCTACTGCGAAGAAAATCTGGTGTAGCTGCTGGAGGAAACTAGCTAACATCGATAAACCATCTCCCAAAATGTCACAGCGAAGTAAGCAAGATAAAGACAAAGACAAAGACAAAATATCAGCAACTGGGTGGATCAAAGGCTCAGTAACACGAGAAGAAAATCGCACAGGAGCTACCCCAAAAGTCCCAGTGGCTGCTAAAAAACAGATGGAGTATCTCAGCCGCTCCTCAAAGGGAGCCCTTCAGAAGAAAACCGATAGGCAAGAAAGGAAGCCTGAGGCAAAACCAGAGACCCGACTAGCAGCGAGCAAAGCTGTAAAGGAGTCGACACAGGAGCCTGAAGGGAAAATGCATCGATCACAAACGGTCATTACAAAGGAGCAGATGCGGCAATCCACGTTACCTGAATCCTTCTCGCCTAAAGCGCCTCCAATGGTTCAGAAGCGAACGGACGACCTTCTGCATCCAGGCGCGCTGAGCGGACCCACAACGGCAGCACAGATTGAGGTAGGAGCTCCGTGGCTTTCAGCCGCATTGAACGCGGGCGCCGAGGAAACGGAGGAAACAGACCGCGAGGACGCAAGCGCTGAAGCCCCAGTTGCCCGGTAACCACCAGACTCGGTAGGAATGAGCACGCAACAAGCGGTTCAGAGCGCCGGAGTCGAGAAGGTGAGCGAGGGGGCAATGGAGAACGCTGCTACAGGTCGGAAAGCTCTAGAGGAGCTTGAAAGACATAACAATGTGCAAACGCTGGATGCATTATTAAATGTGGAAGCAGGGTTAAATAAAAGAACTTGGCAGCATACTGAGCCGAGCTGGGGGAGCACTCAGAGTATTGAAGTGCGACAAGAACTCGAGTATGATCAGGACAGTGCTAAGGGTGGCAAGGAGGACAGAGGCAATAGGGGAGGTTCCCCTGAATTTTTCTCAGTTAATGAGGGGTCAGACACAATGGATATTAGTGAGCCTGAAAATGAGGAGGAGGGGAGCTGCACTGACCACACTACTGGCTCAGACACAAGTAAGGATTTCAGAGATTTAGCAACTCAAAAAAGAAGGAAAGTCGGAATGAGAAGAGACGGGCGAGGGTCTAGAAGCAGCATGAACAAAAAATTGTCGTGGGACTATTCTGCTACCTCAGAGACTTACCAGGAAAACGATCAGGGAGAGGGAGATAATACCGGGAGACCAAAATCTCAGAATGTAACTTTGGAAATGTTGTTCGGTACACTGAAGCAGATGCAATCCGAAGCTAGGGCAGAAAGCCGGAGAGCAAAACAAGACACAAAAAAATTACAAGCCTCGCTGAGAAAAGTAAATAGAAAGTACGAAGAGGTAGAGGAAAGAGTAACCCAGGTTGAAGAAAGAACCAGCAGAGTGGAAGATGAGGTAACAGAATGGCAGACCTTCAAAATTGAGCAAGGAAAAGTAGTGGAAGACATGCAGTGGAAGCTCGAAGACTTTGAAAACCGCCAAAGGCGGAACAATGTAAGACTTTTGGGACTTGAGGAAGGGCGGGAGGGACAGCATCCGAGAGGATATGTGGTCAAAGTATTAAAAGAAGCCTTTCCAGAATCAAAATGGCAGTGGGAACTAGAAGTGCAAAGAGCCCACAGATATCCTTTATTTGTAAGGAAAAACCGTGGGGGTCAAGAGAATGCGCTTCCAAGGGCAATGCTGGTCTTTCTAGGGAATTTCCTAGCGAGGCAAGAAATAATGGATAAGGCTAGACCAGATTCCAGAAAGACAGCTGATGGAAATACATTTTTTGCTAGACCCGATTTCTGCCACGTTACGGTTGAAAGAAGGTGGAAGTTAAGGCAGATGATAGTACCCTTCCAGAAGCAAGGTGCAGAAGCATACTTGTTGTTCCCGGCAAGACTGAAAGTCATCAGTAAGGGGCACACTAGGATGTTTCTGTCTGAGATAAAAGCGGGGGAATATTTGACAGAGATCTCAGAGAAAGATAAAGGAAAGGAGAGTAGAGGAAGAACTCCACCAAAAAGTCCACCAAAAACCCCGTAAGTGGAAATATCATAAAAGGAAAACACAGTTATATCTAACTGATGAGAGAGCAGGGTAGGGGAGAGTAGCGACACTACAGACTACAGGGGCTACACATAGGTCAAGATTGACCTATTTGCCTGTAGCTTGGGGGGGAGGGATCCAAAAGGGAGGGGGCCAGGGGGGAAGGGGAGGGAGGGGGGGAAAAAAAGGACTTACACTTAGGATGTGGTTGCGGGCACAGCACACGTGAGGGCACAAAGAAAGATATGCAAAGCAATATGCAAAGCAATATGTTAAAAAATACAGAAGGAAAGGAAGTAATGAAGCTTATAGAATCTAACTGGCACAGGTACATACAGGGGGGCGGGAAAAAGCATGAATTATAATGACATGTAGGATAGCCTCGATAAATATCTGCGGGCTAAATGAGCTAAACAAAAGGCTTAAAGCGGCTGCCCTGCTAAAATCATTACATCTCGATTTAGTGTGCCTTCAGGAAACGCACATTGAAGGCACTAAGGCGTATTTGTTGGAACAACTTGGCTTTAATGTGTTAGCAAAAACTAATCAAAGCACAAAGACAAGAGGTGTGGCGATTCTAGGTAGGAGGCAGGATATGTTGGTTAGGAGGAAAAAGGAGGATCAGTGGGGCAGATGGGTTATAGCAGAATTAAGATTCAAGGGGGAAACTATCACCGTTGTCTTTGTTTACGGCTCCACAGGAGATGATCCGGATATATTCCAATTTTTAGACACAGAATTGGCGCAGTGGCCAGAGCCGATTATACTCTGCGGTGATCTTAATCTCCACGACATTGACAGCAGTTTCTTAGACCCTGGTAGAAAATACTCAGGGAGGAAGAAGAGGACTTATAGGGCCTTGGCAGACATGGCAACTCATAACTCTCTGGAAGATCCCTGGTTAAAATGTCATCCAAATTTAGATGGAAGCACCTTTTTTTCAGCCCCCCATCAGATATTGGTTAGGCTGGATTACTTTTTAATTTCAAGAGGACTGATGGATAGAGTAAGAATAGATAGGGAACCCAGAATCATATCAGATCATAGTCCGCTAGTCTTAACAGTAATGATTGGGCAATAGAGAAACAAAGAGCTAAGACAATGGACATTTGATAGAACACTGCTCCAGGATCAGAGCTATAGGGAAACTATGAGTAACTGGATTAAGGAGTTCTGGGAGATAAATAGGGGCACAGCAACACCAGGGGTAGTGTGGGATGCTTTTAAAGCCGGAGTAAGAGGGGAAACCCTGAGTTATGTAATTAAGGAGCAAAAGATAGAGAAGGTAAAAGCCGAACAGGCTAAGAGACTAATCACGGAAGCAGAGGAAGCACTTGCTTCAGCCATACAAACACGTTCTCCAATTGACCAGATCTTATTGAAAATAATTGCTCTTAAAGCCGAAACTATGGACGGGATGGCTAAAAAGACAGTAGAGAGGTATCTAGTAAATAAAGAAAAAGTATATGAACTTAGTGAAAGAGTTGGCCATATACTGGCTGTGCGTGCCAGGCAAAGGGAAAGGATGGCTGATATTAAGGAGATCAAAAATTCCCAGGGTGTTATGGTAAAGGAAGCTGAACAGATTAGAGAGGTATTTAAACAATTCTATACAGAGTTGTATACAGCGGATGGCCCAGAGACAGAGGAGGATATAAGTAGGTACCTAAGAGAGATAGCGCCCCCAGAATTAGCAGAGGAGGACAGGAATGGGTTGGAAGAGGTATTTCAGTTGGATGAACTGGTCGCGGCTTTGAGGGACTTACCATCCGGGAAGGCAGCTGGCCCGGACCAGATCCCTGTAGAATTTTACAAAGCTTTTCAACCAACTCTTTTAAAAGAAATGTTTAATGTCATGCTGTTAGCACAAAAGGGCGAGTGCGCCCCAGAATCATGGGGCGGAGCAGATATCATTGTAATACCCAAGAAGGGAAAACCTCCAGATGTCCCGGGGTCCTATCGCCCCATTACTCTGATGAACGCGGATGTCAAGGTGTTCTCTAAAATCCTGGCTAAAAGGTTATCTAGAGTAGTGGAATCATTGGTAACCCCCTCCCAGCATGGGTTTATTCCGGGTAAAGGAACAACTCAACATACTAGACAGGTAATCACGGCATTTGATGCAGCAAGTACTCTAGGAGACCCTATGGCAGCTTTGTTTCTGGATGCCGAGAAAGCATTTGACAGGGTCTCCTGGAGGTACTTATGGGCAGTTTTGAGGTGGAACGGCATAGGGACAGGATTTATTAAGGCCTTGCAGACATTATACATAAATCCGGTGGCCAAGATAAGGGTTAATAGAGGGCAATCAACCGCAGTTAATATCAACAGAGGAACAAGGCAGGGGTGTCCATCTTCTCCCCTGCTCTTTGCTCTATACCTTGATCCATATATACGCAAGTTGGAAAGCAATGATCAGATTCCACCGCTAGTATTAAATGGATGCAGGTTTAAAACGTTAGCGTATGCAGACGATGCGGCCATCCTGACTTTAAAACCTACAGACGCTATTAGGGCAATTGAAGAAGAAGCTATTCGATTTGGGCAATTCTCAGGATATAGCCTGAATAATACTAAAACCCAGATAGTTAAAAATCATTGGGTAGTATGTAATGATGAAAGAGTTGTGGGAGCAGCAACTTATTTAGGGGTGCAAATTACAGCAGATGTAGATAAGATTGTTAAAAATAACATGGCACCTTTAATAGCCCAAGTCAAAACGGACTTAGAGAAGATGAATAACCTTCATCTATCACTGGTAGGCTGTACTAATATCATTAAGATGATGGTTTTACCTAAATTTTTGTACTTCTTTAGGGCTATACCCCTTCTGTTTGAAGCCAGCTGGTTCAATGGCCTTGAGGCCATATGTAACAGGTTCATCTGGGCGCATGGTAAGACCCAGAGGGCCTATAGGTTTATGACACTTCCTAGGGAAAAAGGGGGATGGGGTGCACCAGATTTTCGTCTATATTATATGGCAACTGTATTGCAATATATACAGGGATTAATTGGGGGGAATAATGATGATGAAAGAGTGCATAACATGTCTACTGAGGTTTACGCTGTCGTGCTCGGGGCAAATGCTTATAATTGCTTCTTAAAATGTACAGATTTTAGTTATTTTAAGAGAACCCGGTTCAAGACGGTTTTGGGGGCTGTAACTGTGTGGAATGCATTTCTAAAGAAAGTTAAGATGGGGAGATATAATAGATATGTGTCTTTTATTAACAATAGATCATTCCCCATGGACATTTTTGCTGATCAGACGATGGAAGAGTGGGCAGCAAGTGGGATTACGCAAATTGGGGACTTGTTTTCCCAGGATGGATTCAAACAATTTTCAGATCTGCGAGATACATATGGTCTAGACAATAGGGTTTTTTTAAAGTATTTACAGATTAGGAGTTTCCTTAAAAACAAAGTGGGAGGCCCCGCAGGCTTTGATAAAATTGAAATAATGGAGAAAATTAAGTTGATGGGGGATTGCACAATTAGGTCTTTCTATGCAATATTGTTAAAAGGAAGGGTAGGCTCTCTTCTGATTGACACTAGCACCTTCCTGATTATAGGTGACCTAAATATTCATTTAAACGACCCTCAAAATGTGGCTGCCAATAATCTGATCAATGATTTGGCGGCAATGCATATTTTGCTTCATAATCAGGGGGCCACCCATCGAGATGGCCACTTACTTGATCCTATATTTGGCAATCTTCCTCAGATCCAATGCCTTCCTGCCTTACCCCTTCAATGGTCAGATCACTTTCTCACATATTTTACTATCCCTGGTGGAGAAACCTCGTCCCCTCCCTACATATCATCCCTCTATGGTCACAGAAACTGGAAGAAACTTAATCTGACTCTACTGAATTCAGCGTTAGACTCTGTCCCTGAGGATCTTCTGAGTGATGAAACTAACATGGAGGCCATAGCTGCTTCAACGGACAGGTGGCTCCTGGGAGCCATTGACATCTGCCTGCCGCTTAATAAAAAGAGAATTAAACCTCATAACACCCCAGCACCTTGGTTTAATGACGCACTAAAGGCAGCTAAATCCAAATGTAAACGCTACGAGCGTCTCTGGAGAAAAGACTACTCTCATATTTCTGGGGAAACCTACAAAAAGGAACTCAAGCAATATCATAGGGAGTGTGCTGCAGCTCGTGCAGCCTATGTCACCCAGACTATTTCAGCTGCATCAAACAAATCAAAGACATTATTTAACTTAGTTAAAGAATTGGCAGGATCCAAGTCTACTGCTGAACCTCCCTCTTTGAACAATGTTCAATGTGATGAACTGGCTCAGTTTTTCACAAACAAAATTGAAAGAATCTATGACGATATTTCTAAGCAGCAGTCGGAAGAAACAAATAATAATATTGCCAATAAAAATCAGCAAACACAATCTGAGCAAACACATCTCCCTCTAATTTGCTGGCCTGAAATTACTATTAAAAATCTACAAGAAATTGTTAGGAAACTAAAATCGGGCTCCCCGGTAGATCCTCTCCCTGTGTCAATACTTAAGAAACTTGACACTAGGCATTTGTCTTTAATTTGTAAAATCTTAAACCAGTCCCTCATCTCTGCCACTGTCCCTATATCATGGAAACATGCTAAGGTCACACCTTTGTTGAAGAAACCTACGGCTGACCCGAAAGTTCTGGGTAACTTTCGCCCGATCTCTTTATTACCTGCATTTTCCAAACTTTTGGAAAAACATGTTCATAACCATCTGGCCCATTACTTAGAGATAAATGACATCTTCCATTCCTCTCAGTCGGGCTTCCGACCCGGTTACTCAACCGAGACTACCTTGCTGGGGGTCACAGAACATCTGCGGAGCCTAGTTGACAAGGGACTCACTGCTGCACTGATATTACTTGATCTCAGTGCAGCATTTGATACCATCTCACACAGTATCCTGCTCGACTCCCTTTTTAATGTTGGCATAAGGGGAACTGCTCTCGAGTGGCTAACCTCTTTTTTAGATCAGCGCTCTTTTCAAATTAACTCCAACATAGGCACCTCTGGTGTCTATCAGTCCCCTTTTGGTGTCCCCCAGGGCTCTGTGTTAAGCCCCCTTCTTTTTAACTTATACGTGGCCCCTCTTGCCCGTATTGCGGACAATGAAGGCCTAACCATGTTTAGTTACGCTGACGATTCGCAAATAATTTTCTCTCTGTCCAGTACAAACAAAGACTCTCCTTCCCCCCTGAAATCTGGCCTTGTCAAAATCGCTACCTGGATGCGGACCAATCTGTTGAAGCTCAATGGAGAAAAGACAGAGGTTCTAATCTTTGGCCCCAGCCGTGATCTATGGAACGCCTCCCACTGGCCATCCAGCATGGGTCCTCTCCCCATCCCATGTGACCAAGTCCGGAACCTAGGCATAACTATCGACAAAGGACTTACAATGCAGCCTCAAGTCGGGAAACTTACTGCCATGTGTTTTGTAATCCTGAGATGGCTCCGTAAGATTATATGGATGCTCCCGGAAGACACCAAAAAATCTGTAGTCAACGCCCTAATCACCTCTAGGCTTGACTACGGGAATGTCCTTTATCTCAGGGCAACCCAAGCTGTAATGAAACGACTGCAGCGTGTACAATATGCCGCGGCCCGTCTGTTACACAAGTGCCACAGAAGAGAACACATGTCGGAACATCTAAAAAACTTGCATTGGCTTAAAATTGAGAGCAGAGTAAAATTTAAGACTCTCTGCTTCAGGCATAAGATAAAATTTGGTTCTACCCCTAGATACTTAAAATCCCTAGTTCATGTCTATCTTCCCACTCGGCATCTGAGATCTTTTTCTCAGGGCCTTTTTAATGTGCCTAAGGTCCGGCTTTCCAGAATGGGAGGCAGGTCCTTTTCCTACCTAGGTCCTAAGTTATGGAATTCCCTCCCCTTAAAAATGCGCACTGAAACTAATCTTGGTACTTTCCGTAGATCTCTGAAAACCTGGCTGTTCAACCAGTAACAACAAGTATCAACAAAGGGAGGTAGAGTATTGAGATAGGATTCTCACTCCACGGGCACTGATAATTAAACAAGAAGAATCCTACTCAGAGTGTACACCTCAGAGGTGGGGGACACCCAGTGTTGTGTTAAATACCCCTCACACACCAACAGGCCCCTTGGTGTCATGCTTCATCATCGGGGTCTTCGCACCCCGCTAGAGGGATGCGGCGTGCTACGACCAGCGACTGCGCGGGAGCACTAGAGTGGTTGACTATGTGTGGTGTGTGTTGTGTGCATGTGCTGGGGTATTTGGGAGAATGTGAGTGAAGGGTGTGGTGAGGATTAAAAAGACACCTGGCCAGTAGGTTGTGAGAAAAAACTTTATTCGAAAACTCTGGCTGGTGCTGTTAAAAAAGGTGCAAGGCGAGGTTAGTAGTTGATTATGGACTCTACCTCTGGTGTGCGTCAACATGTTTCGGAACTCAGTGTTCCTTCTTCAGGACGGGTGCACAACTTCCCAACCCTACTCACGTGTTTTTTAATGAAAAATGTTGTTGTTTTCTAAACTTTAGAAAAAAGTGAAAATTATTTACAGTGATAAACAAGGCTATAGTGTGCCTACAGCGGTTTGACGGGATCATGCGGTTGCATGTCCTGAAAAGAAAAGGAAACATTTTTGAGTTTGGTTACCACTCGGGAATGGCTCAAACAAGTGCAGTCACTTGGAGCCCCAAACGGTTAAATAAACCTGTAAAAGAAACACATACACAAAATACAAAAAAGACACATTTTTAGTTTCTAATAGTTCTGAATTCATACTCATTTAGACTGTCATGTTTTGCCTCACGAGCATGTCCAGAAAGCCAGGGTAGGTAGATGGACTCCTAATCTGTAAAAGGTTTGAAAAGGAGGATTCAGTCCTTTACTCACTGTTCTCAATATGTTCAGTGGGTTTTGTCGAAAAAGAAGTTTTCTACTCATACTCACAAAGTCCGCCAAAGTAGGCCTCTTTCCTCCCCGCAATACTACGCTGGTAATGCTTAGCGTGCAGGGTTGTGGTATATATGGGGCCTGTGGCGTTCTATGATTCGTTAATTAACGGATGTGATTTAAAGCCCATATATGGGACATCCGCCTCTGTGCCTATCATGATCCTTGACCTGTTGGAGGGATACCATGTGTCGTTCTGAGCATGTAAAATGAGTTAGTGACTCTCTTTCTAAGCGCGCATGCGCATGGTAGGTTGTCTAGATGGATTTAACTGCTATGCGCATGCGTAGAAGATTTAGTATGTTTAGGTACACTACTCCTTTGTTTACATAGATCTGGCACGGTTCATGATCTGAAAATACAGCATGTTAAACAAAACCTGTGAATATTTTCAAAAAACCAATTTTGCTTGATAGAGTGGAGGAGATGTGAGCCTGGCTACCATTATTTTGCGGAATAAGAAGGCAAGTCCTGGTACTTTCCGTTGTTCTATCCAGACAATTGACCCCAAGGAATGTCGTCATTTAGGCCGTCCAGATGAGTTCCCAAACGGAAAACCCAGCGCTGTTCTTTCTGAAGTAGGCTAGTTTCCGAGGGCAAGCGTTCGATTACGGTCCAATGTAGATCGTTGACACAGTGTTGTTTGTCTAAAAAGTGAGATGCCATTTTTGTGGTTGTTTTCGTGCATCGGATGTTGCTCTTGTGTTCTCCAATCCTTACTTTCACTGGTCGGGATGTCATGCCGATGTATTCTAGGCCACAAGGGCAGGTGATCATATAGACAACATTTTTTGTGTTGCAGTTCGAGAACTGTCTTTGCTCCCATGATGTGCCATTTCTGAAGCGTATTTCTTTGCTTTTGCGTGTCAGGTGGCAACTGTTACAATCTCCGCATGGGAAATGTCCTTGTACCCCAATGCTGGTTTGTCTGCCCGTGGGGATTTGGCGTGGTCTTGTGTGGACCAAAATGTCTTTGATATTTCTGCCTCTGCGATGTGCATACATCGGTTTTTCAAAGTTCAGCTGGCCACAGTTCAGTATTCTCCAATGCTTATTGATTACTTTCGACACCTCATTAGATAGGGTTGTGTATGTTGTGACACATATTGGTCTTTTCTCTACTTCCTTTGACTTGTGATTGTCTTCTAGGAGTGCATCCCTGTGATTATTCTTTGCCCTCTTCAATGCCCTGTTTATTGTTTTAACTGGGTATTGCCTCTGTATCAATTTCTTCTTGAGGTCTTTTGCCTGGTTGTTGAACTGGTTCAGTTCCGTGCAGTTTCGTCTGAGGCGTAGAAACTGCCCATAGGGTAGGTTCTCCCTTAGGTGCCTGGGGTGGAAACTGTCGTACCTCAGTAGGCAATTCCTTGAGGTGGGTTTGAAGTGCGTTCGACTTTTCAATCTGCCTTCCTCGCTGTATATGCTCAGATCCAGGAATATCATCTTTGTGTTTGATATCGTGCTCGTGAACTTTAGAAATCGATTCTGAGTGTTCAGCCATGTTACAAACTCTTGGGCACTCTCAATATCTCCATCCCAGATGATAAAAATATCGTCAATGTACCTTTTCCAGGTGTTAATCTGAGAATGGTATGGGTTGTCGGTGTTCAGGATTTTGGTATGTTCAAGATGGTACACATAAAGGCCAGCCAGACTCGGCGCAAAAGTGCTGCCCATACTTGTCCCATGGGTCTGTAGGTATAGTGTTTGGTCGTATTGGAAAAAGTTCTCTTGCAAAGCTATGGAGATGCATTCCATAACCAAATTACGTGGGGTTTGGTATTTCCATCTCTCGCTGAAGAGGACTTCTTCTATAATTTGCAACGTTTCGTCATGCGGGAGGCTTGTGTATAAGCTCTCTACATCGAGGCTTAGTAGGAACTGTCTAGCCGGGTCGAATTGTTTGTCTTCGAGCAGTTGTAATACGGCTTTGGTGTCCTTTAGGTAGGTGCTGGTGGATTGAACCAGAGGGCGCAAGAAGGCGTCAGCAAACTTAGATAGTGGTTCAAGAATCGACCCTATCCCGGAGACGATAGGTCTTCCCGGTGGTTTGTTGATGTTCTTGTGGATCTTGGGGATGCAGTAAAAGTACGGTATCCTCGGTGATGGTTGCTGTAGGAAGTCTGCCTCTTTTCTACTGAGCCAGTTATGGGTTAGACCTTCCTCTACCATTCCTCCGATTTTTACACGTAATCTTTCCGTAGGATCTTCTTGAAGGATTTTGTAATTGCGCTCGTCTGATAATAGACGTTTACACTCCATATCGTAGGCCTCAAGGGTCTGTAGGACGATGGCTCCCCCTTTATCCGCTGGTTTTATTATCAGTTCATTATTGTCTGTTAATTCCCTCAGGGCTCGATGTTCATCACCGCTGGTGTTATGAAAAGTGCTCCGGCCACTGGGGTTCATCTGATTAACCTCCGTGATGACTGCTTTTTCAAATGTTAAAATTTCCACCGGTATCGCTGAGTCTGGTGGGCTGAAAGTCGATTTTAACCTCAAGCCGGTGTCTGTATTGTCCTCCGGTGGTGGTTTATCCTTGAAAAAGGCTTGGAGCTTCAATTTCCGAAAGAACTCCTGCAGTTCCATGTTTAGTTTGAATAAGTCCGGTTTGTGGGTAGGTACAAACCCCAAACCCTTGTTTAACACATTCTCCTGTGTTGTTGTCAAACTCAACGGTGTTAAGTTGACTATTAGGTTCCTCTCTTGCTTGTCGATGGCTGATTGGGGAGGGACCCGGTCATGCTCCTGGTTGTTCGTGTGTTGGGCTGTTCCTGGTCCTGCCATGCCACGTTGTTGCCTTTCCGGTTTCTTCCTCGTGTTATCTGGCGTGTTCCTAAAAAAGGCTGCTGTTGTCCTCCAAAAGCCTGTTGTTGGCCATAGAAACCTTCATTATATTCTTGGTTCCACTGTGGGTAGTTCATTGCCATTGGGGTTGGTCCAAACTGGTATGGGTTGAATTGAGGGGGGCCCATATATTGTGGATACTGATTTTGAGGTTGGTAACCTCTCCATCCCCTTTGTTTTGGGAATTGTTGTCTGCGTTGTCTCCATCCACCACGTCTTTGTCTCGGTCCTTTGTTGCCACTCGAGTTTGATCCTGACAAGCTATTGTCTGAGACGTCGCTTTCTGCATCGCTGTTTGTGTTTCTGGAGACATAGTCCGCTTTTGTATATGGATATGTGGTCTCTGGAGTGAATTTGGCTACATCTTTAGCCAATTTGTTTGTTTTGCTTTGTTTCAAAGTACATTCGAATTCTGTCATCTGCTGGTTCAATTCTTCCAGTCTTGTTTTCAGTTCCTCTGTGCTTATGTACGTGTTGAGTTGGACCTCAATCTTATTGATTTCAATTTTCAGTTCATGTGTTATCCTTGCGGCAGTTTTTACTATAAGTACCAACCAGTCCCTCGAGCAGTGCCAGGAAATCAGGGACCATTCTTTTTTAAAAACCATGTCATTTTGAAAAATGAAGGGTTCGTTTTTCACAATTAGTCCTGGTGGAGCCATTTTGTTGCGGAGGTACTCGGTCATGAAAAGGCCGTGGAGGGCAGCTTTTATTTGGCTGCGTCTCAGGTTCAGTAGTTCGTTCCAGTCGTTAGTGTTTGGACCAGTTTCTTGGTTACTCAAACCTTCGAAGAGGTTAGAGTCCGATAGGATTTTATCAATTTCATCCTCAGGAAAGGTAAGGCCATGCTCGTCCTCCATTTTTGAGAGAGGAGTTGGACCGCTGGCTTCTATTGAATATGGTGTGTGTCTTTTATGTGTGTGTTCAGTGTTGTCGGAGCAAAAGGACTCCCGCAGCTCTGCGCTGCCTAGAACAACAAGTATCAACAAAGGGAGGTAGAGTATTGAGATAGGATTCTCACTCCACGGGCACTGATAATTAAACAAGAAGAATCCTACTCAGAGTGTACACCTCAGAGGTGGGGGACACCCAGTGTTGTGTTAAATACCCCTCACACACCAACAGGCCCCTTGGTGTCATGCTTCATCATCGGGGTCTTCGCACCCCGCTAGAGGGATGCGGCGTGCTACGACCAGCGACTGCGCGGGAGCACTAGAGTGGTTGACTATGTGTGGTGTGTGTTGTGTGCATGTGCTGGGGTATTTGGGAGAATGTGAGTGAAGGGTGTGGTGAGGATTAAAAAGACACCTGGCCAGTAGGTTGTGAGAAAAAACTTTATTCGAAAACTCTGGCTGGTGCTGTTAAAAAGGTGCAAGGCGAGGTTAGTAGTCTTGATTATGGACTCTACCTCTGGTGTGCGTCAACATGTTTCGGAACTCAGTGTTCCTTCTTCAGGACGGGTGCACAACTTCCCAACCCTACTCACGTGTTTTTTAATGAAAAATTTTGTTGTTTTCTAAACTTTAGAAAAAAGTGAAAATTATTTACAGTGATAAACAAGGCTATAGTGTGCCTACAGCGGTTTGACGGGATCATGCGGTTGCATGTCCTGAAAAGAAAAGGAAAAATTTTTGAGTTTGGTTACCACTCGGGAATGGCTCAAACAAGTGCAGTCACTTGGAGCCCCAAACGGTTAAATAAACCTGTAAAAGAAACACATACACAAAATACAAAAAAGACACATTTTTAGTTTCTAATAGTTCTGAATTCATACTCATTAAGACTGTCATGTTTTGCCTCACGAGCATGTCCAGAAAGCCAGGGTAGGTAGATGGACTCCTAATCTGTAAAAGGTTTGAAAAGGAGGATTCAGTCCTTTACTCACTGTTCTCAATATGTTCAGTGGGTTTTGTCGAAAAAGAAGTTTTCTACTCATACTCACAAAGTCCGCCAAAGTAGGCCTCTTTCCTCCCCGCAATACTCCGCTGGTAATGCTTAGCGTGCAGGGTTGTGGTATATATGGGGCCTGTGGCGTTCTATGATTCGTTAATTAACGGATGTGATTTAAAGCCCATATATGGGACATCCGCCTCTGTGCCTATCATGATCCTTGACCTGTTGGAGGGATACCATGTGTCGTTCTGAGCATGTAAAATGAGTTAGTGACTCTCTTTCTAAGCGCGCATGCGCATGGTAGGTTGTCTAGATGGATTTAACTGCTATGCGCATGCGTAGAAGATTTAGTGTGTTTAGGTACACTACTCCTTTGTTTACATAGATCTGGCACGGTTCATGATCTGAAAATACAGCATGTTAAACAAAACCTGTGAATATTTTCAAAAAACCAATTTTGCTTGATAGAGTGGAGGAGATGTGAGCCTGGCTACCATTATTTTGCGGAATAAGAAGGCAAGTCCTGGTACTTTCCGTTGTTCTATCCAGACAATTGACCCCAAGGAATGTCGTCATTTAGGCCGTCCAGATGAGTTCCCAAACGGAAAACCCAGCGCTGTTCTTTCTGAAGTAGGCTAGTTTCCGAGGGCAAGCGTTCGATTACGGTCCAATGTAGATCGTTGACACAGTGTTGTTTGTCTAAAAAGTGAGATGCCATTTTTGTGGTTGTTTTCTTGCATCGGATGTTGCTCTTGTGTTCTCCAATCCTTACTTTCACTGGTCGGGATGTCATGCCGATGTATTCTAGGCCACAAGGGCAGGTGATCATATAGACAACATTTTTTGTGTTGCAGTTCGAGAACTGTCTTTGCTCCCATGATGTGCCATTTCTGAAGCGTATTTCTTTGCTTTTGCGTGTCAGGTGGCAACTGTTACAATCTCCGCATGGGAAATGTCCTTGTACCCCAATGCTGGTTTGTCTGCCCGTGGGGATTTGGCGTGGTCTTGTGTGGACCAAAATGTCTTTGATATTTCTGCCTCTGCGATGTGCATACATCGGTTTTTCAAAGTTCAGCTGGCCACAGTTCAGTATTCTCCAATGCTTATTGATTACTTTCGACACCTCATCCTCCTTTTCAAACCTTTTACAGATTAGGAGTCCATCTACCTACCCTGGCTTTCTGGACATGCTCGTGAGGCAAAACATGACAGTCTAAATGAGTATGAATTCAGAACTATTAGAAACTAAAAATGTGTCTTTTTTGTATTTTGTGTATGTGTTTCTTTTACAGGTTTATTTAACCGTTTGGGGCTCCAAGTGACTGCACTTGTTTGAGCCATTCCCGAGTGGTAACCAAACTCAAAAATTTTTCCTTTTCTTTTCAGGACATGCAACCGCATGATCCCGTCAAACCGCTGTAGGCACACTATAGCCTTGTTTATCACTGTAAATAATTTTCACTTTTTTCTAAAGTTTAGAAAACAACAACATTTTTCATTAAAAAACACGTGAGTAGGGTTGGGAAGTTGTGCACCCGTCCTGAAGAAGGAACACTGAGTTCCGAAACATGTTGACGCACACCAGAGGTAGAGTCCATAATCAAGACTACTAACCTCGCCTTGCACCTTTTTTAACAGCACCAGCCAGAGTTTTCGAATAAAGTTTTTTCTCACAACCTACTGGCCAGGTGTCTTTTTAATCCTCACCACACCCTTCACTCACATTCTCCCAAATACCCCAGCACATGCACACAACACACACCACACATAGTCAACCACTCTAGTGCTCCCGCGCAGTCGCTGGTCGTAGCACGCCGCATCCCTCTAGCGGGGTGCGAAGACCCCGATGATGAAGCATGACACCAAGGGGCCTGTTGGTGTGTGAGGGGTATTTAACACAACACTGGGTGTCCCCCACCTCTGAGGTGTACACTCTGAGTAGGATTCTTCTTGTTTAATTATCAGTGCCCGTGGAGTGAGAATCCTATCTCAATACTCTACCTCCCTTTGTTGATACTTGTTGTTCTAGGCAGCGCAGAGCTGCGGGAGTCCTTTTGCTCCGACAACACTGAACACACACATAAAAGACACACACCATATTCAATAGAAGCCAGCGGTCCAACTCCTCTCTCAAAAATGGAGGACGAGCATGGCCTTACCTTTCCTGAGGATGAAATTGATAAAATCCTATCGGACTCTAACCTCTTCGAAGGTTTGAGTAACCAAGAAACTGGTCCAAACACTAACGACTGGAACGAACTACTGAACCTGAGACGCAGCCAAATAAAAGCTGCCCTCCACGGCCTTTTCATGACCGAGTACCTCCGCAACAAAATGGCTCCACCAGGACTAATTGTGAAAAACGAACCCTTTATTTTTCAAAATGACATGGTTTTTAAAAAAGAATGGTCCCTGATTTCCTGGCACTGCTCGAGGGACTGGTTGGTACTTATAGTAAAAACTGCCGCAAGGATAACACATGAACTGAAAATTGAAATCAATAAGATTGAGGTCCAACTCAACACGTACATAAGCACAGAGGAACTGAAAACAAGACTGGAAGAATTGAACCAGCAGATGACAGAATTCGAATGTACTTTGAAACAAAGCAAAACAAACAAATTGGCTAAAGATGTAGCCAAATTCACTCCAGAGACCGCATATCCATATACAAAAGCGGACTATGTCTCCAGAAACACAAACAGCGATGCAGAAAGCGACGTCTCAGACAATAGCTCGTCAGGATCAAACTCGAGTGGCAACAAAGGACCGAGACAAAGACGTGGTGGATGGAGACAACGCAGACAACAATTCCCAAAACAAAGGGGATGGAGAGGTTACCAACCTCAAAATCAGTATCCACAATATATGGGCCCCCCTCAATTCAACCCATACCAGTTTGGACCAACCCCAATGGCAATGAACTACCCACAGTGGAACCAAGAATATAATGAAGGTTTCTATGGCCAACAACAGGCTTTTGGAGGACAACAGCAGCCTTTTTTAGGCACACGCCAGATAACACGAGGAAGAAACCGGAAAGGCAACAACGTGGCATGGCAGGACCAGGAACAGCCCAACACACGAACAACCAGGAGCATGACCGGGTCCCTCCCCAATCAGCCATCGACAAGCAAGAGAGGAACCTAATAGTCAACTTAACACCGTTGAGTTTGACAACAACACAGGAGAATGTGTTAAACAAGGGTTTGGGGTTTGTACCTACCCACAAACCGGACTTATTCAAACTAAACATGGAACTGCAGGAGTTCTTTCGGAAATTGAAGCTCCAAGCCTTTTTCAAGGATAAACCACCACCGGAGGACAATACAGACACCGGCTTGAGGTTAAAATCGACTTTCAGCCCACCAGACTCAGCGATACCGGTGGAAATTTTAACATTTGAAAAAGCAGTCATCACGGAGGTTAATCAGATGAACCCCAGTGGCCGGAGCACTTTTCATAACACCAGCGGTGATGAACATCGAGCCCTGAGGGAATTAACAGACAATAATGAACTGATAATAAAACCAGCGGATAAAGGGGGAGCCATCGTCCTACAGACCCTTGAGGCCTACGATATGGAGTGTAAACGTCTATTATCAGACGAGCGCAATTACAAAATCCTTCAAGAAGATCCTACGGAAAGATTACGTGTAAAACTCGGAGGAATGGTAGAGGAAGGTCTAACCCATAACTGGCTCAGTAGAAAAGAGGCAGACTTCCTACAGCAACCATCACCGAGGATACCGTACTTTTACTGCATCCCCAAGATCCACAAGAACATCAACAAACCACCGGGAAGACCTATCGTCTCCGGGATAGGGTCGATTCTTGAACCACTATCTAAGTTTGCTGACGCCTTCTTGCGCCCTCTGGTTCAATCCACCAGCACCTACCTAAAGGACACCAAAGCCGTATTACAACTGCTCGAAGACAAACAATTCGACCCGGCTAGACAGTTCCTACTAAGCCTCGATGTAGAGAGCTTATACACAAGCCTCCCGCATGACGAAACGTTGCAAATTATAGAAGAAGTCCTCTTCAGCGAGAGATGGAAATACCAAACCCCACGTAATTTGGTTATGGAATGCATCTCCATAGCTTTGCAAGAGAACTTTTTCCAATACGACCAAACACTATACCTACAGACCCATGGGACAAGTATGGGCAGCACTTTTGCGCCGAGTCTGGCTGGCCTTTATGTGTACCATCTTGAACATACCAAAATCCTGAACACCGACAACCCATACCATTCTCAGATTAACACCTGGAAAAGGTACATTGACGATATTTTTATCATCTGGGATGGAGATATTGAGAGTGCCCAAGAGTTTGTAACATGGCTGAACACTCAGAATCGATTTCTAAAGTTCACGAGCACGATATCAAACACAAAGATGATATTCCTGGATCTGAGCATATACAGCGAGGAAGGCAGATTGAAAAGTCGAACGCACTTCAAACCCACCTCAAGGAATTGCCTACTGAGGTACGACAGTTTCCACCCCAGGCACCTAAGGGAGAACCTACCCTATGGGCAGTTTCTACGCCTCAGACGAAACTGCACGGAACTGAACCAGTTCAACAACCAGGCAAAAGACCTCAAGAAGAAATTGATACAGAGGCAATACCCAGTTAAAACAATAAACAGGGCATTGAAGAGGGCAAAGAATAATCACAGGGATGCACTCCTAGAAGACAATCACAAGTCAAAGGAAGTAGAGAAAAGACCAATATGTGTCACAACATACACAACCCTATCTAATGAGGTGTCGAAAGTAATCAATAAGCATTGGAGAATACTGAACTGTGGCCAGCTGAACTTTGAAAAACCGATGTATGCACATCGCAGAGGCAGAAATATCAAAGACATTTTGGTCCACACAAGACCACGCCAAATCCCCACGGGCAGACAAACCAGCATTGGGGTACAAGGACATTTCCCATGCGGAGATTGTAACAGTTGCCACCTGACACGCAAAAGCAAAGAAATACGCTTCAGAAATGGCACATCCTGGGAGCAAAGACAGTTCTCGAACTGCAACACAAAAAATGTTGTCTATATGATCACCTGCCCTTGTGGCCTAGAATACATCGGCATGACATCCCGACCAGTGAAAGTAAGGATTGGAGAACACAAGAGCAACATCCGATGCAAGAAAACAACCACAAAAATGGCATCTCACTTTTTAGACAAACAACACTGTGTCAACGATCTACATTGGACCGTAATCGAACGCTTGCCCTCGGAAACTAGCCTACTTCAGAAAGAACAGCGCTGGGTTTTCCGTTTGGGAACTCATCTGGACGGCCTAAATGACGACATTCCTTGGGGTCAATTGTCTGGATAGAACAACGGAAAGTACCAGGACTTGCCTTCTTATTCCGCAAAATAATGGTAGCCAGGCTCACATCTCCTCCACTCTATCAAGCAAAATTGGTTTTTTGAAAATATTCACAGGTTTTGTTTAACATGCTGTATTTTCAGATCATGAACCGTGCCAGATCTATGTAAACAAAGGAGTAGTGTACCTAAACATACTAAATCTTCTACGCATGCGCATAGCAGTTAAATCCATCTAGACAACCTACCATGCGCATGCGCGCTTAGAAAGAGAGTCACTAACTCATTTTACATGCTCAGAACGACACATGGTATCCCTCCAACAGGTCAAGGATCATGATAGGCACAGAGGCGGATGTCCCATATATGGGCTTTAAATCACATCCGTTAATTAACGAATCATAGAACGCCACAGGCCCCATATATACCACAACCCTGCACGCTAAGCATTACCAGCGGAGTATTGCGGGGAGGAAAGAGGCCTACTTTGGCGGACTTTGTGAGTATGAGTAGAAAACTTCTTTTTCGACAAAACCCACTGAACATATTGAGAACAGTGAGTAAAGGACTGAATCCTCCTTTTCAAACCTTTTACAGATTAGGAGTCCATCTACCTACCCTGGCTTTCTGGACATGCTCGTGAGGCAAAACATGACAGTCTAAATGAGTATGAATTCAGAACTATTAGAAACTAAAAATGTGTCTTTTTTGTATTTTGTGTATGTGTTTCTTTTACAGGTTTATTTAACCGTTTGGGGCTCCAAGTGACTGCACTTGTTTGAGCCATTCCCGAGTGGTAACCAAACTCAAAAATTTTTCCTTTTCTTTTCAGGACATGCAACCGCATGATCCCGTCAAACCGCTGTAGGCACACTATAGCCTTGTTTATCACTGTAAATAATTTTCACTTTTTTCTAAAGTTTAGAAAACAACAACATTTTTCATTAAAAAACACGTGAGTAGGGTTGGGAAGTTGTGCACCCGTCCTGAAGAAGGAACACTGAGTTCCGAAACATGTTGACGCACACCAGAGGTAGAGTCCATAATCAAGACTACTAACCTCGCCTTGCACCTTTTTTAACAGCACCAGCCAGAGTTTTCGAATAAAGTTTTTTCTCACAACCTACTGGCCAGGTGTCTTTTTAATCCTCACCACACCCTTCACTCACATTCTCCCAAATACCCCAGCACATGCACACAACACACACCACACATAGTCAACCACTCTAGTGCTCCCGCGCAGTCGCTGGTCGTAGCACGCCGCATCCCTCTAGCGGGGTGCGAAGACCCCGATGATGAAGCATGACACCAAGGGGCCTGTTGGTGTGTGAGGGGTATTTAACACAACACTGGGTGTCCCCCACCTCTGAGGTGTTCAACCAGTAACCCTGTCCTGGCTATTATCTCCGTCCCCTCCTTTTTCCGCACTCAATCTCTCTACCAGCGCCGGGAAACCCTTTTTGGGTAGCTGTAGCGCTTTACAAATCAAATAAATAAAAATAAATAAAAAGGAAAGATGGACGACCTGGAGAAATTTAGCACGAAATGGGCAGATAAATTGGGAGATGAAAGTAATCTGTTTCTTGAATCCCTGAATTTAGGACGTACAATACTAAGCGCAGCCCCTCTGCAGTCTCAGCATTATAAAACATTATATTTTCTTTATTTTACTCCTGCAAGGTTAGCAAAATGGGGCGGTAGTACAGGAATCAATTGCCCTCGGTGCGATGCGTTGGAGGTAGATAGTATACACATCTTTGCAACATGTCCCCATCTACATTCATTGATTAAAGAGATAGAGGGGTTCTTAGCAAGATCCTTGGGTATATTGATTTCTCTTACATTATCTTGGATTATGCTAGGAGTGGCTAATGGCTAACCATGCTGCAAAATATTGCTGGTGCTTTTAAGATCACAGTTATTTATATTTTTAACCATATATTGCCCATGCTCCTATTGTCTGATATATTGTACTGTTTACTGTGTCATTATTTGCCATTTGAAAATGAATTGTGTGTAATGTTTTTAACTGTGTGCTTATAAAATGCACTTTTATGATTGTAAAACCTACAATCGAATAAAGATTATGAAATGAATAATGGGGAGCAGGATCAGCATGCAGAATTTTTATTTGTTGCAATGGCTGTTTACAGATTGACAATAGCCAGGGCTTGGTTAGATAAAAATCCCCCAAAATTTCAAACTTGGTTGGCAAATATGTTATATGCATACAATATAGAGAAAAACATCTATGCTCGGAAAGGGAGGAGAGGAAGATGTTTGGGCAGAATGATCTGGGAGCCCTTAAGTAAATGGAAGGAGATGCAAAGTAATGATGAATAGGGAAAAAGTTCACCTTCCGCTTTTATCCCTTGTTTATTTAATATCCCTCTATTGTTTGAGCAAAGTGTTAAAACAACTCTGACGATTTTATTGAATGGTGTATTATATACGCACCAATGATTGAATTTATGTAATAGAAATTAAGAAAAATATTGCAATTGTTAAAGTATATTGTATGCAAGATAAACTGTGCTTAATGCGATGAATAATAAAAAGAAATAAAAATAAAAAAATTAAAAAAAATTATGGCCTAAATGATGAGTATTTTACTAATTGCGGTTTTGTGGTGCTGCAATTCACAAATTGGGAAATAATGCCTGTCACCTTCTCATAGTATCGCAGACAAAACGCCACTCATGAATATATCTTCTCTAACTTCTCTCCTTTGTTCCTAAAAACAGATTGAATACAGGCATACCTTAATTTTTTAATTCAATGGGGCGGGTCACAAAATATTTTTTACTCTCAAACATCTTTTCAAACATTGTTGAAACCACTACCAAAGAATTACACCTTTGTTAACGGCTACCTAACAGTAAAAGGCATTGGTAAAACCAGTTTGTCTCACAGTTATTAGCTTTGTCTATTCTTGTTTGCTTTGCTATACCTGACAAAATCTACTCCGAGATGGCCACCCATACATGTCCTTGTGTGCAGGTATTTGGGCAGCCATTGTGGAATCGTTTTTGTCAAATCATAGCACAAAGCATTCCAATATGGCTGCTGGTAGTTTTGCTTTGCGTACTGAAGCACGGCGGCCACTTGCATTTTTTGTTATACTTTATTATTAATTTATCATCCCAAGATATCCAATTGAAATTTTGGAATGGTCAATTAAAAATACAGTATGCACGACTCGCAGACTTCAGTGCAAGCAACCAGGCCAGTAACAGTTTGTAGAGAGCTACTGACTTGCTCAAAACACCAGACAAATGAGAGAGCGAGTGGGGTGGAATGTGCAGGGGTGGGAGAGCACAGATGCCTGGGGGAAGAGATAGAGCAAGGGGAAGGATAGGGGTGGGAATGAGAGCACCAGGGAGAGCAAAGGGAGCAAGTAAACGAAGATGGACTCACAATTCCTAAAATATTCATACAGCTCTGCTCCCGCACCTAGCATCCCATCAAGCAACCACAGTTACATCAGGATGAAAGAAAATCCCTGAAGTCAGACCAGGAAGAATACACGTTAACACCAATGAAAACTGATAGGAAAGCAATACTGTTCTGGGCCGGCAACATAAGAAACTGGCAGTAAAGTCATGGAATGAATAACAAAGGTTGAACCGCATTTGGCGGTTATTGCGGAAGATGCTGGGTTGTCTATTTTATCCTATGCCGTTGAAACCCAGAAAATCTTTTCTCTTTCTGCTGAAGGGGCATCTAACCCATCATCTCTTCATTCTGGGTTGAGGAACATTGCATGCTAGATGCAAGCCAACTTGCTTGAACTCAACGGCAAAAAGACGTAAGTGTTAATTTTGGGGGAAGAATAAAAATCTCTGGGTCCCAAACACTGGCCTTCTGACGTGGGTGCTCTACCCCAACCTACGCATTAGGTTCGCCATTTAGGTGTTATCATTGATGACCAGCTATCAATGAAGTTACAAGCAGTGAAGGTTGCTTCAACGTGCTTCACAATCCTCAAATGGCTCAAACAAATCCTTTGGATGTTGCCCGGCTCCACTCAAAGAACCGTGGTCCAGGCTCTTGTCACCTCTAGGCTGGATTATGGAAACATCCTGTATTTAGGAGTCAATAAAGATGTGATAAGTAAACTTCAGGTGGTGCAGAACTCGGCTGCTAGGTTGCTTTGCCAGGTTCCCAGACTGGCATCCATCTCAGGTTCCCTTTGTGACCTTCATTGGCTCAGGGTGGATAATCGTATTAAATTGAAAGCCCTGTATATGGACAAAATCAAATCTGGCAAGGCACTGCAGTACGTGAATGCCTAGGTCCACCCTTATCTACCATCACGCCTTCTTTGTTCCTCCACTCAGGCTTAGTTTTCGGTTCCTAGGACCAGACTGTCGCGAATGGGTGAACAGTCTTTTTCTTGTCAGGGCCCCTCTTTATGGAATTCCCTTCCCTTGTCACTTTGAAACAAAAACGTCTATGCGAATTTCCGTAAGTGTATGAAAACTTGGTTATTTAATCAATAGTTCCCTTCCTTCTCATGTTCCTGTTCAGGCGGCGCCGAGAAACCTCTGGGTAGCTGTGTCCCTTATAAAATCCAATACCAATAACAACTAAGCAAGTCAATAGCACCGTGGAGAAGAATCAAAATGCAATTTTGTATTTATTAGGACTTAGACAATTTGTAGGTGAACCCTAAAAAAGGGGCCCCTCATGGGAAGGTTTCATGTCATACTGAGTAGGAGCAGCTGTGAAAGGGCACTGCAGGGTACAGTTTTAGGGGTATGTATGACGTTACAACGCATACTTTTACCACGCATACCATTACAACGCGGTATTTACAACGAATACCGTTACAACGCATAGCGCTTAGAGGTGCTGGATAGTGGTAAGTATAATTTTATATTCCAACTCCAGTTCCCGTGGACACTAGGGAAGGTGTTGGATATAAAATTATACTTATTCCCTATCCTAGAGCGCTCCCCAGCGCAATGCGTTGTAATGGTATGCGTGGTAATGCCTGCGTTGTAATGGTAGTGCATTGTAAAAACTTCGTTGTAACAGTTGTATACCGTTTTAGGGTACTGTCTAGCACCATTATATACTCATTGAGTTAATGTGCAAATCAAGAACTGCAAGCTACCCTATGCAGTCTTCATTTTTAAAAATTCTCCTTTCTGGAAACGTCATGGATCACATACTTGTTTTATTCCTTGAGACTGTGCATTATGGAACAATGAACACTTACAATGAAGACTTACCTTCAGGAGACAACTCAAGACCGGGCTCTTTGAGCAGTAGAATGACCCCCTCCCCCCCCACAGCGCCTTGAGACCCTCACGGGTAAGTAGTGGGCTTTACAAATTTCATGATTGATAGATTGATTGATGATCCCAATAATGCAGTATGCATTCGGTTACACAACAAATGCTGAGCACAGAACAAATGAATGCACAGGGCAGTGATTCTACACAATAATTTGATGAATTCATGAAGTGTCTGTAGAAAACTGTTTTACAGAATTCCCCCTGGACATTCATTTACTGAAATTTAAAATGTTGCAGCTGGGATTTTGCAGATTTTCCTTCAATGAAAAGTCACTATAATTTTTTTTTTAAACTGTGTGGGCTAGTTTATCTTTCAGAATCATTGCTTGGCTGGTACACCTTCTACTTGTTATGTTATGTTATGTTATAAGGTCTTGTAAAGCGCTCAGCTGCCCCAGCGAAGGGGCGTCCCTGCGCTAAATCCTGTAGAAAAAAACAAACAACTGGGTTCAATAAGATAGGCGTTCAGAAAGAGTTATTTCAAAGGAAATAAATATGTTTTGATGGCTTTCCTAAATTGAAACAGGCCTTCCATTCCCCAGATGTGGGCTGGTAGGGCATTCCATAATTTTGCTGCTAGAAAACGGAAGGAGCGTCCACCAGCTCTGCTTTGATTGAAACGGGGTACTTCGACCAGGTTATGACCAGTGGAACGTAGAGCCCGCATAGGAACATATATGTTCAGCAGTGTACCCAGCATTTTGGGGTTAGCCAGTTTTAAGATTTTAAAAGAAATGCATAAGGTCTTAAACTGTATCCGCTGAGCCACCGGAAGCCAGTGAAGTTTCCGGATGGTAGCAGAGGTAGGGCTAAATCAAGGCAGGCCTACTAATGCCCTGGCAGCCGCATTTTGAATGCGTTGCAATCTGGCAATTTCAGCCTGGTTAGCCCCTAACAGCAATGAACATGCGTAGTCCAGTTTGGACAACACCGTAGACTGGACAACCAGCTGCCTGATGGCAGGGTCAAAGAATTTCAAGACCGGTTTCAAGCTGCGTAGTATGCCGAAACATGTAGCGGCGACATTTTTCGTTTGGGTGCTGAAGCTTAGGGCTGAGTCTAGCCAGACTCCCAGGTTGTTTACTTCCGTCTTAGATGTGGGAGCTTTCCCCAAGGTAGATGCCACCAATGATCTCCCCATACGTGGGTGTTCCTTCCGACCAATAACACCTCTGTCTTAGCAGCGTTTAATTGTAGACAGTTAGCTGTCATCCACTCTGCCACAGTGGCCAGACCAGCTTTGAACTTAACATGGTTCATGGTGGTACCTGCCATAAGGGCGACCACTAGCTGCGTATCGTCAACATATGAGACGATGTTAAGGTCCCACATTTTGGCGACCGCAGCTAGTGGCTGAACATAGAGGTTGAACAAGGTGGGGCTCAATGCCGAGCCCTGAGGAACACCCTGTTCAACAGCGTGTGCCCTAGAAAGGAGGGGGGGGGGGGACACAGAATGATCTATCGGTCAAAAAAGATCTAAACCAGGCAAGAGCCATATCCGTGATCCCTGCCTCTTCAAGCCGGTGGAGCAGGATCTGATGGGAAACCGTGTCAAAGGCGGCACTAAGATCCAATAGGATCAGTGCCACCATTTGACCGTGATCAAGAGTGGAACGAAGGTGCTCCGTCATAGCCAGGAGCGCCGTCTCTGTGCTATGACCTGCGCGAAACCCTTGCTGAGTTTCATCCACAATGTTATTGGCATTCAATACTTTAGTAAGGATTGAATTGACATGAGACTCAGCAATCTTCGCAGCCCAGGGTAGCAGGGAAATAGGCCTGAAATTTTCAGGTTTCAGAGGATCTGGAGAGGGTTTTTCGAGTATAGGGGAGACCATGCCTGCTTCCATTTAACTGGGACAGTAGCAGCTGTAAAAGAGGCATTAATAAGATTGTGAAGCGGGGCCTGACAACATAGAGAAGTGTCTCTGAATTGGGCAAGCTTGAGGGGATCTGTCGGAGAGCCAGATTTAATATACCTAGTTAATTTGCCAAACTCCTCCTCAGAGATTTCGGGAATGACTGACAGTTGGGAGGCAAGACTAGGTCTCCTGGCAGGGATGGAGCGAGGCTCATTCGCGGGAGCGAACGCTTGATAAATGCCCCAGATTTTCTCCACAAAGAAGGAGGCCAACTCTTCACATTGGGCAGCAGATGTAGGGATATTTTTTGCAGATTTTTTAGTGCTGAGTTCTTTAAGAATCTTAAAGATGACTTTAGCAGGATTAGAACTAATTTTAATTTCGGAGGCATAATACTCCGCCCGAGTCCTACAAATAGCTTTATGATACACTTTAAGTTAATTAAAATAGCAGGCCTTTTTCTCAGAGGAATAATTTTTCCTCCACTCATGTTCATATCTTTTACAGGTCTTCTTCAGGCCCGCCAAGGTATCATTGTACCAAGGTATCATTGTACCCTTGGTACAAGAGTGCGTCCTTTAACCCAAGTAGCTGGTATGAGTGTGTCAAGAGCCCAGGTGAGCCATGAGCAAAAGGAATCATATCATGTCTCCACGTCAGTAAAAGGGCCCAAAGGGTGGGATCCCAGGAGTGCGTGAAAATCCTCTAATCGGAGCTTATGCCAAGGTCTTTACTGCGTAGCTCTTTGGATTTTACAAGAGGTAGAGGTAGGGATACAAAAAAACATGTCCACTAAGAAGTGGTCCGACCAAGCTATCGGTGTGGGGGTAGTAGTGCTGGACATCTCTATATTTGTGAAGATCGGATCCAACACATGACCTCCTATATGAGTGGGACTTTTTACTATTTGAAGAAGCTGAAAGGCGGCTAAATCAGCAGTTAAGGTGCGAATAGTCAGATCGTTCTCCAACTCAAAGTGGAGATTAAGATCACCTAGGATGCTGAAGTTAGCTGACCCCCTAGCGAACGCTTCTACAATCTCCAGAAGAGTGGTGTTAAATCCGCACAAAGGTCTAGGGGGCTTGTATATTAATAGCCCCGCAAGGTGAAATGAGTATTGATGGTGATGCTAAAGTGTGTGCATTTCCCCCCCTTTCATACTAACTTTCTCAAAGACGCTGGAATAGGTAGATCTCGTGATCACTGCGATACCGCCTCCTCTGGTAGCTCTATTTACTAGAGAAATCGAATACTCAGGGGGTAGTGCTAAGTTTGAAACGGTAGTTAAGTCATCCCTCATCCACGTCTCTGTTAAGAAGAAGATATCAGGGGACTCATCAACTATAAGATTGAATATTTCCGCATGATGTTTAGATAACGACCGCACATTCAGCTGTAACACCTTTAACTGCTGGTGCAGAGGAGTGTTATGGAAGTCTCCTATAGTAATAGGAGTGGGGAGAGTAAGTTGGCCGCACAAAGAAGTTAGCGGAAAACTCATAGGGTCAAGAGGGGCCAAACACCCTTGAAACTTAGGAGGGCGCAGATCAAGCAAGTCCTCTCTAGAATAGAGCCCCTTATCTGGCAAGTTTACGCCAGCATTTCCGTCGGGAGGCGCCGTACTGGCGCGGATGGACGCAGACAGGCTTGCCTTTGGAGCGCCGCCGGCGCGCCCACTGCGCCTGCCCGCTGCGCAGACGGAGTCTGGTGGACATTTATGGGGTGAGAGGAGGGTGGGAGGATGCTAACAACTGGTCCGCAACCCTCACAATCCCCCCAAGATGGCGGCTTACCCCTCTCTAATCCCGCGTCAGCGCCTAGTTGGCTGCGCGTGGATCAGGGGTCGGGATGCAGCAGAGATAAGGTGGGTCAGCACCTAGAATGTGGTGCAAGTTTAGAATGCGCTATGACAGTCCGCAATTTAAAAAACACAACAAGTTACACACTTTAAAAAACAATCTGTTTCTGAACTTATTATCTCCCGGCTTCCGCCTCAGGAGAGTTTCGAGCACTGGATATGTGCGCAAGCGCTACAAGCGCCGTTTAAATCCCCGGGAGGGCGGGAGGATGCTAACAACTGGTCCGCAACCTCAGAATCCCCCCAATATGGCGGCTTACCCCTCTCTAATCCCGCGTCAGCCCCTAGTCAGCTGTGCGGGGATCAGGGGTCGGGATGCAGCCGAGATAAGGTGGGTCAGCACCTAGAATGTGGTGCAAGTTTAGAATGCGCTATGACAGTTACACACTTTAAAAAACAATCTGTTTCTGAACCTATTATCTCCCGGCTTCCACCTCAGGAGAGTTTGGAGCACTGGATATCCTGTAAAAAGTGCTTGGAGGTGAAGTGCGAGCAATTCCATCTGCCTGTGGTTCTCTGCCAGTTTTTTATATTTTTTGCTTTTATGATAATTTACCTCCTATGTGATTTGTGTAAAACAGGTTCACTTCTGCGATGTAGGAGAGGTTCTGTTTACTTTAATGTTACACTGAATCCTGAACTGACGTTTAGATAAGGTAAGTCTAGCAGCAAAAGGGCTAACAGTTCAGTTACTTATGTGTCCAGTATTGTGTTTGTAGAGGAGAATTTTTTTCTGCAAAAACAATATGTTACATGTGACTTCAGTGTCACACTGAAATCTCACAGGCTGCTTCAGCTCCATCTCTCTGGCCGTACATTAATTTTTCAGGTCTGGTGTTAATACCAACTTTAATGTTCAAGTGTGTACCTAATGTGACTCAGAACAACACTACATGAAGCCAAAATTATTTTGAAAAGCTTAGTCAAATCATTCGGGATAAGTGCAGATGCCAGATTATAAGGGGCCAATTCCGATCCGGGTAGTAAGGGCACCGAACGCGATCTGGCCGGAAAAACTACGAGCCGCACAGCTGTACGAGCGAGCAAGTACGATGCGAGCTACGTGAAATTCACCAACCGAGTCGTTTCCAGGTCCGGGCGCTCCGTACGTCTCGGCCGTAAGCTAACAATGGCATGCAATGGATGTGATTTATGATCGAGCCAGTGCGATGCAAGCGCCAGACAGCCGGTGTTCGGCTCGCAAAACGTCTGGGAAGTTGCCTTTGGTGGTCCGTGTCGGGTCCCCGTCACCCGCAGCCCTACGACTCAGGGGGAGACCCAAGGGTTTCCCCAACACAGGCATGTACGGTGCCGATGGCACCGATGCATAGCCACTGTAGGGGGGGCCCTTGTGCGAGAAGTACCCATTCAGACTATGGGAGCCCATGTACACGTCATACGACCAGCTCCCATTGACTTCTATCGGAGTCCGACAGAACCGAGTCTGGCAGCATACGGCTACATAGTACTCGCTTGTTCATACTGCAGGACTCTGGCTTGGTCGGAAAACACTCCCGGTCGTATAGCTTTCCAACCCGGATCGGAATCGGCTCCTATGTGTTAGGTAGGCGATAATCTCAATAACTTCTCTAACTCTGCAGGGACTATTTGAGTTGTCTTCATCTTCAAGGTTTTTTATGCAGAGACGGGCGAGTAGAAGTAGGAGATTCTAACTAAGGCTGAGCTCAACTTGGCAGGAAAGTTAGTGATTTGTTTTCCATCATTTCCTTCTACTCTGCTTTAGGTTCCTCCTAACCTGAATGGCCTGCCTCCTATTGGGGGCCTGTCTGTGGTGTTGATGACGGGATTATTTTCTATTGGGGAAGTGGGGGGTGGATTAGTAAGAACTTTAAATTGTGAAGAATGTGGCCTTGCCTAGAGGGCATTTCATAATTTTTGGAGTATGCCTGCAAAACCCTCTGGGAGAACTTTGCTACTTAATCTCCCAGAACAGAAAATACACCATACCATGAGAAGGTAAGTACGGGGACAATTTACGGCATAGTATGACCCTGTTTACAAGTACCTACCAATGGAAGACTAGCTTTATCATTTGAGAACTCATGCAGGTCCCACTTGGGGCAGAACAAACTGGAGAAGGGAAAGAAGATAAGGACTTGCTTGCAGCGGCTGAAGAAGACATTTTGCTTCCCCTTTAGGATGAAAACTGAGAGAGTTATCTCAATTTCGAGCTTGAATCCATGCTTCCAAGAACCTATTAAAGGGATGGGAGAGACTGAGATCTTGGCCTGCTGAGAAAAGCATAATTTGCCTCCTACAGAACCTGCCTTATGTTCCCTCTTTACCTAAAAACTTATAAAGTTACGTACCAAAGAGAGTCTGCCTAACAATTGAGCATTTCCAATTAGATTACAAACTTGTGGGTCTATGCCAGTTCCAGGAATACCCCTAAAACCTTTCACAAGAGGACTTGACATGAGTAAGCCATCACTGACATATTGCTGGCATCCATGACAATTTCCTGGTAAGTCTTTATATAATTGTGACCGAGCCTCCACATATTGTTGGTGTTCTTGACTTAATGTGGCTATCTGTTGCATAATGTGGCACTGGCATAATGGTGCTCATCCTTGTTTTTCTGTGGCCATTCTTAACATAATTATTGCTATGCCAGGAATAATCATGGTGAAAATACATCTCATGTGATGTTGATGGTTGATATGAAAGGTAGAGTCTGTTCATGTGTCACAATAGTACATTTAGGTGCTTCATTGAAAAGAATAAAGTAACAATGGAGGACCAAACGTGAATTTATTAAAAAATGAAAGTTGACAAGTCAAGAAAACGGGCAGCTTTGCTGCGAAGAAATTGAGATATTTTGTCCAAATTAAACTTGTGCTTTTTGTAACTTGCTAAATATTGAATTCCAGAAATACATTGTTAAACAGAATCAACTGCTATGGCTGTTATTGTTTCATCATTTTCGTGGAGGCATTTCGTCATATATATTGATAATGTTTTCTATGATATCACTACCTCTGTCTATGACTTGATTATGTAATAGTGGTCTAACTTTTATGCTGTCTGATGCTGTAGGTTCTATCTAACTGAGCAGTGTTATTAGTGCAAGAGACTGCAGGTTTTGTCTAGCTCTGCTGTGAATGGTCTCTGTTTGTGAGACTTGTAAAACGCCTGATTTCCCCCTTGCATCTTCCAGGTAAATTACAATTCATATCATGCGATAGGTATCTACCCGAAAAGAGTTGCAGAGAACAATTAAGCAAAAAAATGCTATATACATTTGATAAATTATATGCTATGTGACATTTCCTAATCAGAATTTAACTGCTTGCAATGCATAAAGCTCTTTGGGCAATTTTTAGGGAATTTGAGCTAAAAAGTCCACTGTTTTACCATTATTTTAAATACTGGAGGGAGGGTGAGCTGAAGCACCTTTTCTGAGGGTAAGGCATTCCTGACACACCATGAAATTATTAAAATATTTCATTATAGCTCCATTCAGAACCTCTAGAATTTTAACCAATTTATGCAAAAATTGTGCTGCAAAATGCAATATTTGGCCCTGTTGCTTTTCAAACCATTCCTAAAAGGATGGCCATTCTGAACAGCCCTAAGGAAGTTGGGCACCTTGTGTCATCCATTTCATGCTGCTCAACATAGATATTTACTCACTACCAACTTAAAAGCCCACAAGCGGCCACTGCCCTGTATCTCTGTTTTGGAGTGGATGGATGGATGGATTGGAGAGATTAAAAGAGGAGAGGAATGGAGCAGGCCGGTTTGAGCATGTTTGCCAGGGTTCTCGTTTATGTATTATAGAACAGCTTGAAATGGTAAGCAATGGGCTCATAATTCCTCTTTAGATGTAAAGTGCACATTTTGGTTAGCTGTGAGGGAGGCAGTGAATACCATTCAACGCTAAGGGGTGCCAAGATTTATTTACGCAAAGGCAGTCTTGAGAAGTTCTTAAATATCAGAGAGTTTGCGGTTCTCCTAGACTTACACACAAATAGTTTTTGCACTCAAACTTCTGGCGATTGTCAATGTTTTCTTGAGACTGGCAATATGCCCTTGCGGGTAGTAGTTAGTACTGAAAATGGATGTGCCCTTTTCTCACATGGTAACTAGAACACCATATTCCATTCAGGATGATTGACAGCAAATTTTGTTTTTGCAACAACATAAAAAGCATGAAAAGTCAGGATTCTACCGTGGAAACCTACAGGTAGAAAAACGTTGTGAATAATGGGTAATAATCGTAGTACTAACACGAATTACACAATTGTAGCAACAGAAAACATGTGTACACCTCAGTAAAACAAAGGCCCTTTGTTCTACTCACCTCTCTTCAGCCCATTGTCTGGTGATATCCATTACATACATACTTACCACCAGTGCTAACACGAATTACTCAGAGGTAGCAAGAGAAAACTGCACACTCCTATTCAGCCCATTGTCTGCTGACTTCTGTGCCACACCCACCCATCACCAGGATACACTATCAAAGCACATACCACAATCAAATACACATCAGCACACATATACGATTACAACCATGCTTTTGTTGCTTGGACGACAGTGGGTGGGGCTCACCTTGGGTATGAAGTTTTGAAGTTTTGGGCGCATGCTGAGACTTAACTAAAATTGCCACACCAGGGTACATTCACAGCGAGTGGTGATATATCTGACGGGCTCTCATTGGTTGGCAATGATGCAAGTGAGAGCGGGAGGCAACGGATTGTGACATCTTCATAGCCCAGGGGGATGTGCAGCCGCTCGTCTAGACCACCGAGATCTGAGGGAGAAGTCAGTGGTGCGTCAACTTTGCTGAACTAAAGCCAGGTAGACAACGGGGCTTTCCTCTTGTTTGCAGGAATTTGAACTTCTCCCAGGTGTAGTGAGTGACCTTTGGGACTTTCATAGATTATGTGCACAGTCACCTCATCGGCATGCCTTCTTTTTATCTTTCCGTCACGTCATTCACTTGTTTGGGCAATTAGAAAGGAGGCTTATTATAAACAATACAAGTTGATTCCCTTTTGATGGCATCGGATGGCACAGCTAGAAGTCATTTCACCAATGCTACTGCAAAGTTACAGAGCACCGTCTCCATACACCTGAGGCCTTTTGGGGAAGACATCTTGGATGCTGTCTTTCTATTTTATTTTATGTTTTTATATCCTCATATGTCCCACCAGACGGTCCTGTCCCCTTAATGACCGATTGCCCATCAAGAATTTGTCCTGCCCTATTCCTTCTACCAAGGTTTCTTTAAGCAATGGCTCCCCCGAGGCTTGTAAGAAACAGGACATAATCATGAGACCATCAAATCGAAATTGAATTTGGGTGTGACTTCACCAATTTGGCACACAATGCCTGGTTACGAGTTCGGTGGTCTTGGAGCGGGCCGCCACGCCAACGCCCCGATCCAAGACAGCCAAACCTGTAGTCGTAGTCAGTCCATCCGCAAGGATTATGAGAAGTAATCCTGGCTGGCGGTCCTGCAGTGGCGTCCCACAGCAGTGCTTTTCTACGGCTCATAGGAGAGCCTTAGAAAGGCGCTGCTGTAGGAGCACCGCAGCCCATTCTTGCACACATAGAAATGCACAATGTTGTGCATTTCTGCTCAAGCAAGAACAGGGGGTGCAAAAATACAAAGGGGCGCAATAAGTGCCCCCCTGCATGCACCCCCATGCCCAGAGGCAATAGGGGGCCCTAGGGCCCCCTTAGTTTCCTCACCCCCACCCTTTTCATAGTGGGCTCACTGCCATGAAAAGGAGGGCAGTGAGGAAACTTGTAATATGGTTAGCGGTGCCGCTGCGGCACCACCAGCATATTACTCTTCTTCATACCACTGCACTACCGCCACAGGAACAAGGATCCTGAAAGTAGCAGCAGTCCAGTGGCGGTCCAACTGCTGTACTTGTACTTGTACCATGGTTTTGGTGGTCCCATCATAATGGGCTCGTAATCGGGCCCATAGTCACCAAAACGTGGTTGGTGCCTTTTCTCAAAAAATATCAATATTGTATATGTTTTAATGCCTGATACAGCTGTAGAACCAAGAGTGGAGGTGGGGGGATTTCTTATCTCATATTTGTAAATCTGTTATCTTGCTACTAGATGAACAAATGATACCCAACAATTCCCTTACCTCAATCCATGCTGTCTGCCTTGGTGGCTGACAGTGACTGTTAGAGAGAGAAACTTCTCATCCAGGGAGGCATTAAATCAGATTATCAAAGATGGTGCAGCATGTCTTTCTTTCGTTCTGTTGTCATTTCCCGTTCCTTAATGACTGTAGGCGGGTCCGATGCCTCACCTACTAAGAGTAGTAAAACTGCTGAAGGCGGCCGCTATTGTTCTGATATGGTAAGATTCTAGATCAGTGATTCTTAAACTGAGGACCCCTAACCCAAAATAATTCAATGTTTGAGCATTTGCTTAAGGTATCCTTGTTTTTTTTATTTTTGTGTATCGTTTTAATGTTGAAAACATAGATATTGCCCTAATTTCTAACAATGAATAGGTGGGGGTCCACAGAAGTCAAAAGGTTAAATATCGCTGTATTAGACCCTCAAGCTTTGATGTCTCCAAAAGTCTTCTCCTCCATCAGTCTAGACAGAGATGACTGATGACCAGGAACCAAAAATACCCAAATAGCCTCCCATAACATCACTACGTGGCTCCACACAGCCAGCCCGGCAGGAAAATCCAACAGTGAGAAATGGTTTTTTAGTGTCAAATGCCTCATTAGCCACTTTTAAATTTGCCCAAATACTCGCCTCTTTGTTTTTGGGATAGTCATTGTACCCACCAGTATTGAGTTTATCTCACATCTAAGGGGACCTTCTTGTTCTCAAAACGTACACTGGCATCCTTTGAGGCGGACAATTCCCTCTTTGTTGGTATTACTTTTCTCGATATCTTTGTTAAGTTTTTGCATATGTGTTTGGCCGGCAACTCTAATGGCTAATAGTATGGTACATATCAAGGCAAGCGCATAATGATCATTTTGTCGCATAGAGGCCAAAAATAATGGTAGCAAGAAACACAGTAACATAAAAAAACTGAAAAACATCACTGTATTGCTGTGTGGTATGATCCCGTTCAGTCATGTAGATCCAATGTCCTGCAGGCTCCGGCAACTTATTAATGACAACCTCTACTATGGACCCTTACTGCATCCTCTCTATGTCTCTAGATGCGCTAGCCCCTCTCCTCATCCCCGGCGTGCTGTAAATGCTGTCATCCATGATGTGCTTCCAGCCTCACATAGATTAAAACTATTCATTGATGGCACAGTCACCACAGTGAGCTCTACCTCTAAGTTTCACCCCTAGCTCCTGTCATTTCTATGTTCCCCAATCTACTTCCTTCTGAACCCTTTATCCTCATCCTCCACCCATCCGGTGACCTCATGTTTCCAACTCAAGGTAGTCGGACCCAAATTCGATTTCCAGTTCATTGCGATTCTGTCTTTTACCAGCAGCATGGCCAAGTCTATGAACTGGATTGCTGCCTTGTACTTCTTAGGCTGCAACACACTACTCAGGAGACATATTTAGTTGAATAAAAGTTTATTCTTCCTGTCACTGATGACAAAACAGCGCTTACCTCTTTCAGAAGATGTCAATATTCAGTCATTTGCACACCCTATGATAAGAATCTGCACCCTCCTCGCTGCTTCTGGGATAGTGTGTGTGTTATACATTTTCCCAATTCTTTTAGGTGTGAAGTAGGTCTGGTACACGCAATTGAATTGAAGGAGTGTGAAGCGTGCATTGTGTAAGAGTCCTGAACTATGTTCACTGGTACTATTTAAGCTTGTCTCAGCAATATCAAGTCCCTACTTCGTCTGACAAAGTTTGTCCAAACCTACAAATTAATTCATATAACTATGCGACTGCCCTTCTCACTCCACCTTAACTGAGTAGCATGTGTAACACCAAGTGAGTCAGAGGCTCTAAATCTCCACAGCGCCACATGTGGCATATTACTAAGACCAAATATGCATACATCAAGATCTACCCGGTCAGGAACAAGATTCCTCATGATGCAGCAATAACCCTCAGAAAATTAACCTCCTACAGGTCTTGGTCACTGTTGTATATATTTATACCAAGGTACGTAAATGTGGTCTGAGGTCTCTTCAACTGTACATTCAGGGGCATGCACAACTGTGGCTTACCATCACGAGAGGCAGAATTTAATCCAATTCAGTGAGGTCTAGACAGATCTGTAAATATCTGGAGTAAGGTGGTGACCTCAGCAATTCCTGCATGGAGTCAGTATGCTAAAGAAGAATATAATTTGCCTTAAGAAATATAATGGAGAAGGTTCCTCAAAACTGCACCCATCTTAAGGCATTCGCCAACACCAATGACTTCAAGGTCGGGGCAAAAAAGGAGTGATACTGGCATCCCATCCCACATCATATCACCCCGACCTCCAATCACTGAATTAGCTATCCAATGAGACTAGGATCCTTCTCAAAATTACATGTATGACCCATTAAGCTCTTCACCACAATACCCCTCTTACCTGACCCTCAGACTGACCCTATTGGGTGAAAACAGATCTTCCAGAAGCACAAGCTCCCTACTACTTAAGGCACAAAAATGTAACAAAAAGAAAACCTACAATCGATCCTTCTCTGGAATTGCCCCCAAAATCTGGAAATCTCTCCCTTCCGAGATCAGATGCAACCTATCCAACACATTTCTCTCACACTGAGGACATACCTCCCTCTCCTCAATAGTGACTCTTTCCTGCATGTTTGTCATTGCTTCTTGCCATGCTTTCGCCCATACCCTTGAGATCCACGTTGTTTTTCCTGCGTTTCCCAGTAATCTACACACCTTTCTGACATGTATTGGACTACCATGGCAGTTCTTATGATTGTCTATATGTTCATATATCTTGCTTCCCACCATTTGCTTATGTTAATTTTGTCCGCATGACTCATACTATGCTTTTGTACACTGCGCACCGTTTTGTATCATATCTTCCTTCGGTATTCTTGTAAAATGCCCTGTCACCCGAAAGGGTCTTGTTCACGCTATATAAAACTCTAAATAAATAAATAAATAAAGCCCTGTCTATTTCTCTGATGTACTTTCTAACTGAAAAGATCACATTCCCTGTGTGGACTTTAAAAGGTGAATCCGTATACTGTAGCAGTTTCCATCACATGATTTTTGTGCTGAACTGCATGGCTGCTAACACGCTGTAGTGGTAACTAGCATAACAAAGGCCTTCCCAATGTCAGGTTAATTCAGTGCCAAATCCAGGCAGCCCTCTGGGAGTTCACAAATGACATACAACAGTCTACTTGCACAGGGGGAGGTGCTGTGCTCAGGAATAAATCCACTCTGATCATGGTGGATAAGATAATTGAGAACCAGCAGAATCCCGCTCGCTATTATCTTGGCCAGGAATTTATAATCATTATTTATCATTATTCAGCATGAAGCCCTGAGTAGGGGTCCTTTGTCCAACTTTGCAACTACTGTAACAATAGCTTCCAATATCGTGTGGGGGTGGTGGTGGGGGGTTGACTCATCTCGAGGGAAGATTTATATACCTTGAGAAGATGAGGATTTGGTATTTTTTTATATGCCTTGTAGAATTTCAACAGGAGGATGTCCATCCCAAGAGTCTTACCAGTTAGTGGTGATTTAACATTCACTGCGAATATTTTGGTCAATGTGATTGGTGCATTAAGGTCCACATGTATGAAGCATTTTTGTGGTCGGAAGTGTCCGATTGGGCCGTTTCCGACCACAAAAGTGCTTTTACATTTGTACAAAACAGATTGTGTTTGCGATTCGATATTTGAAAGGAGCGTTTTTAGAGTGTGTCTTCCCAATACCGAATCTGAATGGGGTATATGAATGTTTTGCGGATGAATTACACTTGCAAAACATTTATATTTTACTGACACCTTGAAGGAGGTGGTAACGCATTTCACTTTGAGCATGAAAAAAACAAATATTTTTTAACAGCAGGTGGTGGTCCCAAAATGAAAATGAAACCGCAAAGTTAATTTTTGCTTTTTAAACTCATCCCATTTTGAAAGAAAAACAGGCTGCTTTAAAAAAAATTAAAAAAAGATTGCTGTATCAAAAAGCGATCACAGACATGGAGGTCTGCTGACCTCAGCAGCCGCCATCCCTGTGATGGCTGCAATTCCAAGTGGGTTGCAAACAAATAACATTAATATGGATGATGGCGATCGATTTGTGACCCACTAGGAATCGCTAATGAAAGTCAGAAGAGTTTCATACATTAGGAATACCGATTTCTTATTTGCGATTCAGAGATCATTGCGATTAGGAATTCGGTACTCCTAATGTTAGTACTTCTGGCCCATACTTCCTCCTTGCCCTTACATGAGGGCACTGGTAGATGGAACCCATCCCAAAATGAGTCAAGTGGCATTACACCAGTGTACAATGAGGCATGATAATCCAAAATTACATTATTTAGTTGACCCATTCCTGCCACACATAGTACGCAGTACCCGTGTGCACGGGTCTGCTTTAATGAGATTGTCTGGCAGTTTACAAGACCTCTCTTCTTCTTCGCCGTGTATTCCTTTTAGTCCATGTATTGCAATCTCACCAGCAGTGCAGCATATTTGCAACATCGAGGGAAAGCTGCTAAGGAGTGATCATTCACTAATAGCTTTTTTGGGTTTTTTAAAGTGCTCACAAGCGTTGTCATCTTTTTCAGCAAAGCCACTGTTGTGCCACATACAGTTTTAATACGCATCCCCCTTATGACAACCTTAAAGGCGTCTCATTCTACACCTATTTTCCAAACGGAGCCCAAGTAAAGTAGTTTGTTATAATTTAGGATTGTGTCTCTGAATGAGCTTCCATGAAGGCATACATGGATGTGGTCTACTGCAAATAACAGCGTACAATAATGGATAATGATTGGATAAGGCCTTGAATAAATATTCTCCATTGTGAGCACACTCCATCAAGAGTGTCATGGTAAATATGAATTTAGCTTTGGAATGTAGGTGGAGAACTGCAGAATAATAAGGGAGCGGCAAACTATTAGGATGTTTGTCCCTCCAAACTTCATGCAAGTTCCACTGTTATGCCTATTCTTAAACCCTTAGATCACTTTAACCACCGATGAGCCTATGCACAGAGGGAAAGCACTATTAATGTCTTTAGTGGTCACAGAGTGCAAATTGCAGCCCTATGCACTACAGGAAAGCATATACCCTATGCATGACCAGGCCTACCATACCATATTGTGATGGTGGCTAGCTAGAAGAGCTATCATTGCCTTAGACCATATATGTGGCTTACGTTGCATTATTCACTTTTTTATTTCTTGTGTAGTCATCCCTATATATTTTTTTATGCATGGACATTTAATTGCACGCACTACATTTTTTGCTGTTGCAATTAGCTAAATTAGTCCGTTAATTTTGACCTCTTGTGATCTTAGTGTAAGTTCATACACTGCACTTTCTACATTTGTGGTGGTGCGTGATTTAAGCTAAACCTCACATTAATCTGGTAGTTTTTTTCTGAACTTGCTCCTACCCGTCTTTACCTTAGGTTTCTGCCTCAATGGAAGGCAAGCAATTATTTTTTCTACCTTGAAAATTTCTAACTTATTTCAGTTTTCTCATGATAAATTTAATACAATTAGCTAATAAATAGGCTGTATGTTTTAATGCAGGTCAGTGGAGATGACCACGTCTATTATGTATTCTTCGGCTGTAACATTGGTTCACTGATGGTAAACCCTGCTCTTTTATAGTGTTAGAGACCAAGGGCCTGATCGCGAGTTTGGCGGACAGGATTACTCTGTCACAAACATGACGGATATCCCGTCCGCCAAATTACAATTCCATAGGATATAATGGAATTGTAATTTGGCAGACGGGATTTCTGTCACATTTGTGACTGAGCAATACTGTCTGTCAGACTTGTAATCAAGCCCTAAATTATTAGGGTAGCCTCTTTGTGTCAAGTTGTTTTTGAGTACCATAGTACTCTCAAAATAATGTTCCTTTTTGGTACAGTTGTTGCGAATTCTGAGGAATTGTCCATGTGGTAACTTTTCTTTCAGATACCTTGTAAGGTTACTAGTGAAGTAGGGTGTTCCTATCTGTCGGTTTAGTCTATAGATTCTTATTTAGAGTGTGTTATTCATGTTCTTTCCAGAGATCAAGGAATATCAACTTTAGACTTGCTCTGCGTAAGGTAAATTTTAAGTCTTGCATGCGATTATTCAACCACTCATGAAATGTAAAAAATCGTCCATCAGTTCCTTCCTAGATTAAGAAAAGGTTGCTAATATACTTCATCCAAATTATACAATTGTTCTTTTAAGGATTATGTTGGCTGTATACCCATTTTTTTTTCAAAGTATGACATGAACAGAGTCACTATTTGTGGAGCAAAGGTGCAGCCTATAGTTATTCCCTTCACTGGCAAAAAGTATTCTTAATTTTTCATTAACAGATTTTCTTGAGAGACATGGTTGCCAAATTAATTAAAAACTCATTGGGCACTTCTAATGTAGTAGCTCTTTTGTTTAGGAGATCTCACATTACTTATATGACTTCATCTTGGGAAATGTTGGCCGACAAGGCTTTTTTAGCAAAACTTAAAATTGTTTCATCAGAAGGACTGAATACTCTTCCTTCAGTCTTGTTAAAGGAGTCCATTGAACCCCTGATATATGCAGATGTTTGTTTCGCAAATAGGTTTAGAATAAAATCTATAAATTGGGAAATCGTCTCTAATAACAATTTGCACCATGAAATAGGCAGGCACCCTGGGTGAACTGTGGTATCTTTGTGTACTTTTGGAAGGATGTTTCTGGAGTCCTTGCTCCATTTTAGTTAGGGCATTTAAATTCATTTTGACTAATCTATTCAATTTCTATCCCTTGTCCAGTGACCTCTGTAATCTCTCTTTCGATGCCTAAGAGTGGGTTTACGTCAGTCTCCTGTAATGTGAAGGGTTATTAAGTTGCTTCATCATGTCTATGTTATATTTTTCAATGTCCATGATAACAATACCTCCATAATTGTCAGACGGCTTAAATAACTGTCTGTGGACTGTTAGATAGTTTGTGCAGGACCTCTATTTCAGCTAAATGTTATTTAGTTTTGGTGAGTACTTTCTTATGTATCACTTTTTTTTACTGGATCATACGTTATTAATAGTAACAGCATCGAGGGACTGGGTGGCAGAAGGTGGGTTTATTTCTGAAACCTGTATTGTCATTTTCGACTTTAGTAATATTGTTGGATAATTAAAACTTTAATTTCAACTTTTCTTATTTACTTCAATTTTGATGTTATTGGGATATTTATAATGTACTGGAAAAATTGAAACTACTTTATTAAGAAGACTTAGTTACCGCCTAGATAGAAAATGTGTGAATAGGGAACATTGCGTAAATTGCTCACCTGTAAATCTGTTTTCATGTTGTTAACTGTCCTGTATTGTGGTATAAGCCCTCCTTCCCAAACTCTCCTTTTCTTTCCATCAAAGTTTAAAAAACGTTGTTGTTTTTGCACAAAGTTTAAGAAGTGATTGGTCTCACACTTATAAAATATGAGTATCTGTCAGAAATGAAAGAACCCTGTTTTTGGACCTTTCTTGATATTTTCTGAACCCTGTTTTGTGATGATGAATCTGTTAAACCAAGGTTTTTTTAGGTTCAAATCAAATCAAATCAAATATAACTTTATTCGATTGTTGAATACATAGAAAACAATTCATAAAAATCTTTAAAAAGAATAAATTTTCAATTTCTCCGTGGCGTACAAAAAAAAATTCATCAATTGCAGGGGATTCAAAATCCATAATATCATAGATTTTAAATTACATTTATGCGATCATACTTTTCCTACTGCGCATCACATTTTTCAAATATAGTGTAGTTGTTGCAACACACAGATGATTATCAAGACATTGAATACTAAGCATGGCCACACGGCATTGACGGTGGCTCATCTCTCTCAAGAATGGTAGTAAAACATTGTGTCTAATCGCATCATAAAATTTACAAAAGAGAAAAACATGTATAGTACTATGAGGTGAAATGTCATCACAGGGACAGGGAGGTAAATCATGTGTCCAATTATTTACTGTGGGGAAACTAACCAATCTATGGAAAGTTCCAAATCTAAAGCGAGACAATAAGAATCTTTCATAATTATCTAGCACATAGATTAAATAGGGCTGAATATTAAAAGTTGTTAATATCATTTGATGTTGCAGAACAGAGGGTTTTAAGACCTCAGTTGTGTCTCTTAAAGAATCCAAGAAAGCTAAACCCTCCCTCGAAAGTCTTTACGCGAAATAGCTGAGATATTAGTAGGATTTAAAAAAGAATCCAATTTTACAATATCCTTCAAAAAATTACAAACATAGCTCAGCCACGGTATCCTCATGGCTCCCTCTAATTTTAGGATATCTGTCAAAATATCTCTATTAAGCTTTGTTGCTTCTTGTGTCCACAGCCTGTGCCATAATAGTACAGGCTCCAGCTTAATTAGATCAGATATAAAAGCAAGACCCAGTTCTGCATGACAGTTATAGTTGAGGGTGCTCTTGGGAACCGCAAGGATGAACTTTAAGAAGGAGTTTTCCACCACCTGGATAGGATAGGCGTGGAGTCGACAAAACCCCAAACCCCACTACCATAGGTAGCACCAGACACACATTTGGCTTTATAGATTTTAATTATCTCCACAGGTGGTCTAGTGCCTAATTTCTTTGAGAAGGTCTTGAGAGCAGCCGTTGATTGTATCAACGCAAGTTTTTTAGCTGACACAGCCTGAGTAAAAAGTATCCCAAGATAGGAAAACTGCTTGGTAGATTCAAGCTTCTGTCCTGCTATAAATATGGCCCTTTTAGATTTACAATGCCTGCCGTAGAGCATAGTAAAAGTTTTGGTGGTATTAACTTTTAAACCCAGCTTGTTCATGAAGTGGAAGAAGCTATCTACCACATGCTGTAATCCCACTTGAGTACGTGACATAAGAACAGCGTCGTCAGCGTACAAAAGCGCCGGGATTGGGCGGCAGGTTACGTATGGGGGATCAAAACTATTGTTGCACAGATCTTTTTCCAATCCGTTTACATACTAGTTAAAAAGGAAGGGGGCCAGAACGCAGCCCTGCCTGACCCCACTCCTAATTGGAATTTTATCGGTGCGTTCCCCCTTTAGGCCAAAGCGAATGCGGGCTGAAGCATCGCTATAAAAACGTTTTAGATAATAAATAATATTTTCTTCAACCCCAAGTTGTCCCAGTAAGATCCATAGTTTGGAATGGATCACGCAGTCGAATGCGGCAGAGAGGTCAACGAAGGCCAAGAACAGGTTACCCTTCTTGGCCCTTGTGTACTTCCCGACCAGCATTAGTAAATTTAGACCTTGTTCCACAGTCCCTAAACCAGAGCGGAAGCCATACTGGAGATCGGATAAAATAGAGTTTTCTTCTGCCCACACCAGAAGCCGGTCCAGGATTATTCGACCCGCTATTTTAGTAAAGGAATCTAAGAGGGAAATGGGCCTATAACAACCCGGATCTTGTCTATCCCCCTTTTTATAGATAGGGACTATTACAGATTCCACCCAGGTGGGCAAGAAGTCTGAGACACAGCTAGCATTAAGCACCTGGACCAGGAGAGGGCCCCACAAAGAAGGGGTAGTCTTAAAAATATCTATGGGGACACCATCCGAGCTGGGGGCCTTACCACCCTGGCTTACGCTTAGGGCTTTTTCAACTTCCTCCAAGGTAAAACACAAATTTCTTGAGGTGGGGTATTCAGAGGGTGATATCATAAAACCCACTTGTCCCTCACCCTCATAGACTCTAGAAAAGTGCCTAATCCAATCGGATTCAGGAATTGCCTAATCCAATCGGATTCAGGAATTTCCAGCTTTGGGCCAATCTCTTCCCTAAGAAAGGGAGTTCTAATGAGTTTCCAGAAGCCCGCACTGTCATTCCTAGTAGAAGCAAGATGCAAAGCTTCCCAGGCTTCAGCTCTCAGCATATTCTTCCTATTTTTAATTGCTATTTTATATTCCTTCCTAAGTCTGCCAACCTCCTCGACATACCTAGGTTTCTTATGCAGTTCCTTCTTTAGGAAGGAACTTGATATTTTCTGTACCCTGTTTTGTGATGATGAATCTGTTAAACCAAGGATTTTTTAGGTTTAAGGGCTACGCCCTCCTAGTATCACTGAAAGCAAAGAGAGTCATCAGATGTGTAGGAAATTGGGTTACTGGTTGTGATGGATTAAACCCCACTCAAGCAGCAACCACAATGTTTGTCAGAGTGAAACACAAGAGTGAGTATTTGGGATGTATTATATGGAATGGCTGGGCAGACTTATCATGTAATACACTTGCAAATACTGTCGGGGCTCAGCCAGGTTTGCTTATAAAACCTTAAGGTCAACCATGGGTAGCTGTGACTGAGTGGAGCAAGCTTTAAATAACGGAATTAATGTAAAGCATTTAACAGGACCAAACTAAATTAAAAACCCAAACAACACAAAATAAATCCAACACCAAGTTATAAAAAAAGATTATATTCTTATGAATTTTTAGAGTCTAAGATTAGCAAAATCCACCGGCGGTCCTGGAGATACAGATTGTTAAAGAAAATGTAAATCTCAGTTTAACTGCAAACAAGCATTAGACACTTTACATTTTGTCCCTGAGGCTCTGATAAGGAGGAGAGCCAACTAGCCCTTGGAGTTAATATTGTGGTCCTGGGTTCAAGATGCAGATCCAGTCCTTCTCACTCAGGCAGCAAAGTAGCAGGGCAGAAGAGTGCCAGTGTTTCTTGCAGGAGAGCAGCACAGCAGTCCACTATTTTTTATTAGTGCCAGCTTTGAACTAGGAGACATTTCTAGAGGGTTCTACCCCCAGAGGTGTTTGGAATTTTCTTCTTCCCTGCCCTGGCCCCAGCTTGTCTGGGGGGCACACAAGACTAGTGTGAAACCCTTTTTGTATGTGCTGAGGCAAAGCCTTTGTGATGTGCAAGTGTGGTAGGTGGCAGCTTTGCCCTCCATCAAGTCAGAGATGGCCCATTGTGCCCACAACTATTCCCCCTTTGTCTCATTGTCTGGGAGCATAATGCAAAGACCAACTGCCAGCTACACCTAGTCATATGATTCAGGATAGAGGCTACCGGCACCAAATGGTTGGGACAAGAAAATATCAACTTTCTAAAAATTGCATTTTCAAAATTGTGACTTAAAATCTGACTTTACCATTAAAGAGGGTTTTAAATTATAATTTGTTAGACAACAAACTTGACATTCCAACCTGCTCCAAATGAAAAGCTACCATTTATTGATTGTAATAAGGTAACCCAATATTATCCTATGGGAGAGGCAGGCCTTGCAGTAGTGAGAAACAAGTTTAACAATGTTTAATTACCAGGACATGTAAAAGTACATGCCCAACTTTTTATATACACTTTACCCTGCCTATGGGATTGTTTAGAGCCTATTCTAGGGGTGACATATATGTATTGAAAAGGAAGGCTTGTACTGGCAAAAAGTTTATTTTGCTAGTTCAAAATGGCTGTGCAAAACTGCACACATAAGCTACAATGGCAGACCTGATATGTTTAAAAAGGCTACTTAAGTGGGTGGCACATTAAGTGCTACAGGCCCAATAGTAGCATTTAATTTACAGTCCAGGGTACAAGTAGTACCACTTTACTAGAGTTTTACAAGTAAATTAAATGTGCTAATTGGGTATGAGCTGACTTCACCATGATTAAAGGTGAGAGTACAAACACTTTAACACTATTTAGCGGTGGTAAAGGGTGCAGAGTTCTAAAAGCCAAAAAAGCAGGTTCAGAAAACAGAAGGGTGAAGGCAAAGAGCTTGGGGATTACCCTGCAGAGAGGGCCAAGTCCAACAAGATGTCATTGGTGTGACAGTGGGCAAGCAGGGTCAGTCCACCATTAAGCCCTCAATATCCAAACCAGAGCTTGAGTAATATAACACAGCCTTCATACAATAATTTTCAGTGGGTGTGGCCCCTAATCATGCAACTGAGCCACTACTTCTGCTCTCCTCTGCAGCCTGCATCAGCCCCCTTGCTGTCTTCAAGCATTCTACTTTTATCAGCACTTGCTGGCCCGGCCCATGCTCCTCCATCTGGTATAGCCCCCGTTCATTGTCACTTGTCTAGTGCTGACACTATGTCCAGAAACTAGGGTGGCACCAAATAAGACCAGTGCAAGTACTGATGAATCAGAGAGCTCAAAATCAGACACAGTACCTTATCGAATGCCCCAATCAGTCTCCAAGGCTAGTTGTTGCCACACTAATTGCCCTTGTGACTTAATGTGGAGTGATAGCCTCACTTATTGTCCCCATGATGTACTGCTACATCTGCTACATCTGTTGCCACAAGGCCACTTCACAGATTTTGGCAAGTCCGGTGTGAACTTCTAGTTATAGCGCGATTCTAGAGCCATGTTGCAAACCGCAACCATGACTTACTGCACTGCTTGGCAGTAAGATTGCCTAGTGACTCCTCCAATGGCTCCTTGTGGACTTTTCAGCCACACTTTGAGAACTGAAAACCCATCTGGAAAATTCTAAATCAGGCCTAAATTTGAATTTAGGTCAGTGTAATGCATGTTTTGTCAACTCTGTAGATCCAAAATAATAACTGATGCATGAAAATAAGGAACATATCTGTAACTGTACTTAATTGTAATGACAACTATTGCCTTTTTGGTAGAGGTGGATGTAACTCATATAATTTGCTGTAGCGTTGTGGCCTTGGTTGTGTTTTGTTGTCATTAGCTGCAAAAATAAATAACATTTGGCTGTGAAAAAAAACATGATTTGCTGTAGAGTAATGATACAAAATTACAGCAGATTTATGCAAGATTACTAAGAATTATGCGAGGAGTGTAGTCCAGCATGTATCGCTATTTTCATAGCGCAAAATGCATCCTTGTGTTCAAAATAGACCTGGGAATGCATTTTGTGCAAATAGTGTTAAATGCAATAGCACACGAACGCAGCAGCCGCTTGCGATTGCTGAATTTATTGTTCCTCTGCTCCTGCGGTAGGATTCATGTGCTAAATTACTCATAATTACAAAAACAGCAATATTTTTGGTAATTTGGTGTCAAAAGAATAACACAAAATTACCAAAATTACTCTGATTACTTTGGTGTCATTAAAAATCCACCGGGACGAATTTTAGGAAGCATATGCAAAAGCACAACTTGTGAAAGAAACAATAGACTTTTTGTACAGTTTATATTTTGAGATGCCCGCTAATGACAGTAACTATAGAATCAGAACTGCACAATCGATGACAGCTTTCAAATACAGAATTAATCTAATATAAATCGCTACAGCAGCAATACTAATTCCTGGAATTGCTAAAGGTTTTACGATAATGTGCAACTGTACAGTGGCTATATTACAGAGGAGCAAAACACACAAGATGATGGACGGAATGTTGCACAATGGCAAAACATTCACCCCCAGTCACCGATCTGGGTTTAATCCATCGTTATTTTGCTCACTAAGCCACCCCAGTTCAGACATGGCCATATGCAAATCAATCTTGACCCTGTGCCTCACAGGAACAGTCCAGCCCGAACTGCCAAGCCATGGCTTCCCTGGACCGTAATCAAGCATCCTAGGACTGGTTTCTGGCTATCTGCTGTCATCAACCAGGATAGCTTGACTCCAGTGGCGTAGTGAGCACGGGACTCACAGGGGTGAATGTTTTGCAATTGTGCAACATTCCGTCCATCATCTTGTGTGTTTTGCTATCACCCTATGTGAACATCTCTGCACCATGTGGCATGCACCATATGGTGCCTGCCACATGGTGCAGGGATGTTTATGGGGATAGCACAGTTGACCCCCAGGCCTCATAGTGGTGGCGCAGGTCAGAAGTTTGTTTCCGTCTGCCTTTTCTATGATGGTCGGATCACCATGGAAAGTCAGACCAAAAGGGACATTGTAATCCCTAAGCCGCCACCGCCCTTATTGTAGGGAATACATTCTGACCAGTGTGCCGGCGGGCTCCTTGATCCTGTCAGAACAGCAGCGGTCGGTCCCTCCGCCTGCTGTCTCCGACCTCCGCATCGTAATGAGGCTGTGAAACTGCATGGGCTGATGTCGGTCAGACTGCATCCGACGACCGGTAGGTTGAAGTCTGACCAACATCATAATGAGGACCAGAGTGTCTAGTGAAACTAATAGACTGATAAACAATGGAATATATCAAAATGTGAGCATGTTGTAAAGGAGACACTCACAGAAAGGCTGAGGCCTAGAGTCTAATAAATATCGAATTAACTTGATCACATTGGTTTCCAAAAAGTGGAGCATAGATTGTAACAATTGTCAAATCTCATCCATAGCACACTATTTACTTTCTACTTTTTAGGTGGAAGCTTTGCTAAAGGACTCTAGGGGGCATTCGGAAAGCTTCCCTAAGAATGCATTCCATCCATTGCTTACCATTGGCTTTGTGTCTTGCAGCTCACAATTGCTTGCTTTCTATTTCCTGGCTTTATTTGTTTTAGGCTGTCCAGCTTGAGTGTGTTCCTCCTTTAGAGCATATCTTGTTTACTGTATCCTTCCACCAGTGTTTGATTGCTGTATCCTTCCACCAGTGTTTGATTTCTGTAAACAAGCCTGTAAATCTTGTTCTTATCGTGCCACATTTCTTGGGCATTCGAAGACAGAGGTCAAATGTCAGGCTCTGCCTTCTGAAAGAGCTTGGGGTTTACCTTTCTTTCTCGGACTTCAAACTGAGAGGATTTATGTGACCATCATGCTGGCTACTGGGGGGTGTGCTGGAGGAAGGCTGGAGTATGTAATTTGTTTGTAGCGCATAACAAAATTTAAATGTCTATAAATGAACTGTGCAGATATTTAATGATGTATCAGAATTAGAAATACATTTTTTGATAATTCTGAAGTAGTGGACACTAATATTTTAATACGATCAAAACAAAACAATTTTTACTAGGTGATGCTATTTCCACACATTAACATATGTGCACTGTGCACTTTTATCAGTAAAACTGTATTTTTGTACAAATGTAATGATCATTTCAATGAAGATGTGTTGTCTGTAATAGAATAGAATGGAGTGTGCATTACAACTTCATGCACACTCCATTCTACTCTGCACCACTTCCCTTTATGTCACTGCACTCTATGCCACTTCACTGTAAGCCTCTCTAATCTACTCTGCACCACTCTACTCTATGACAATGCACTCTACGCCTCTGCACCCTGCACCGCTCCACTCTAAGCCGCTCCACTCAGCATTATGACACTCAATGCCAATGCACTCTACTCTGTACAACTCCATTCTGGTCTGTACCGCTCTATATTACGCCAATTCACTCTAATCTACTACTCACCACTGCACTTTGCACCACTCTACTCTATGACATGCTACTCTGTCACTACACTCTATCCCACTACGCTGTATGCCACTGCACTCTACCCTGCACCACTCCACTATGTTTCACTTCTCTGCTATGAACCAATAAACTCTTTGACATTGCACTCTATGCCCTGCTCTCTATGACATTCTACTCTACGCCACTACTCTAACCACTGCACTCTACACCACTTGACTGCACACCAATACACTCTATGCCACTTTACTCAAAGCCAATGCATTCTATGCCACTGTACTCTAGGCTAATCTACTCTGCACTACTGCACTCTAGGCCACTGTATTCTACTCTGCGCTGCTGTCCTCCACACCACTGCTGTCTACACCACTCTACACTATTCTACTCTAATCTACGCCACTACACTCTACCTTAATGCACCAGTGCCCTCTACGCCACTCTACTATACACCACTGCACTCTACAACACTCTATTGTAACACTGCGCTACCTGCTACTGAACTCTTTGACAGACTACTCTGCACCACTGTACTCTATGTCACAGTACTGTATGCCACTGTATTCTACGCTACTGCACTCTACTCTTCACCACACTATACCACTGCACTTTACACTACTCTACTCTATGCCACTCTTATCTACTCTGCACCACTGCACTCTGCAACATCTATGGCACTCTAAACTATGCAACTGCACTCTACCCTGCATCACTCCACTCTGTGCCACTGCACTCTACTCTGAAACAATCTACTCTACACTGCAATCTACTCTATGCCACTCCACTCTACCCTGCATCACTCCACTCTATGCCACTGCACTCTACTCTGAAACAATCTACTCTACACTGCACTCTATGCCACACTTTACACCACTTTAATCTACTCTGAAACACTCCACTCTGCACCACTCCACTCTGCACTGCACCACTCCACTCAACTCTGACACTCTACTTAATTAAACTCCACTCTATGGCACACCACTCTACTCCACTGTAACACTCTACTCTATTTCACTCAACTCTACTGTACTCTACGACACTCCACTCTGACATTCTACTCCATGATACTCCACTCAGACCCTCTACTCCACTAAACTCTACTCTACGACACTCCACTCTGACACGCTAATTCATTAAATTCTATTCCACTCCACTAAACTCCACTCTGACGCTCTGCTCCATTAAACTCCACTTTACAACATTACACTCCATAGTACTCCACGATAGCACTCTACTCTATTACGCTCTACGACACTCTACTCCACTCCATGCCACTTTACTCCACTCTGGTCTATGACACACTACCCCACTCTACTCCACTCTTCTACTCCACTCTACGCCACTCCACTCAACAATACTTTGCTCCACTCTACGCTACTCCACTCTACTCCACTCTTAACCATTCAACTCTACTCCGGCTATGACTTTCCACTTTAATACAATCTACTCCGCTCAACTCCAGTCTACAACACTCTACTCCACTCTATTCAACTCCCTTAACGCCACTCCATGCTACTTTACTCCACTCCACACCACTCTATGCCCTCTGCTTTCTGCCTCTCCATTCTACAACACTCTACTCCACTCTATGCCCTTCCACTCTGCGACACTCTACTCTACAGCACACTGTGCCACTTTCCTTTATACCATTAACTTTTAGCCATGCTGAACAGTAGCCATGATAGTATACAATATGGCTAAAACACATTGGCAATGTTAATCGTACTTGATTAGGCTTTGTCAAAGCTTGCTAATATTGGAAGTAAGATTTTACTTTCTTGTGATAGATTATAAAATACTATGAATGATTTTTATAAATGCTCAACTTAAGTAGAAAAGCAAGTTTAAACCTACCAACCTACCTCTTTGACTGGCTCACATGATTATCAGATTTCTCCTAATCATGTTTCTATAGGTCTTACTGAGCAACTTTCTTGAAACCTTTCCTTTGTTTCAAGAGCCACAGCATTAAACAAGCATTGGCACAGCCAGTGGCCTTTCTTTAATACCCTAATTCATGAAAACAGTATTTGCTCATGGCCGTGGTTTCATACTTTAGTACATTAAAGCCAGAACTAATGGATTAGACAGAGTCTTTTAATACACAATGAACACAATGTTTTACAGGCATGGCATCTTTAATACTGTATCTAATGCAGTTTATAGACCGAACCTATAATATAAAGTCTATCAAATGGGTTTTACAGCCTTTAATGTACAATGCACAAGCAAATAAGTTCAAGTTTATTCTAGTGTTTAGTCTTTTTAAACCATTACACCAAAAAATTCTAAAAACCTTTTGTGCACTTATTTTACAATTTGTTTTAAATAAGTATAAATATAATGTACAATGCATCTAAAGTGATTTAAAGATGCCGATCCTTTAATATAAAATGTATCGAAAGCACTTGGCAGTTATAGCACATTTAATACAAATTATGCCTAACATGCTATACAGACAGTGAGTCCTTCAAATAGCCTAAAGCAAGGGCACTTCACAGACATTGCTACTTCATTCATACTCTACCTAAATAATTTCACAGACTGTGTCCTGCTACCTCATACGCTTAACAAACTGCATCCTTCATTAAATAAACATATGCCTAAAGCACTTTACAGATACTAAACCATTCATACAAACTACCCCAGCCACATTACTGACACCATTTTTAAACAAAATGTACTGAAAGCACTCCAGACACGACACACTCCATACAAAGGGTCAGATGTATTAACGTTTTGCATTGCCTTTACGCCACCAAAGGGGATGCAAGGGCGACACAAAACCTAGAAAGAGATTTACCAACCAACAGAAGCCACCTTGCTTGGCCCTGCTTGTCTTGGTAAATCTTGTGTGAGACAATGCAGTGCAAGTTGCTGCCTTGCATTACTCTGCGTGAAGGGGGCGTTACATGGGAGGAGCATGGGTATTCCCACGCATCCAGCCATGTATCCTGAAACATTCCCAGATTTACCAACACTGGCAGACCTGGGAATGTGTCAGAATCGTTTGCCTTCCCAGCAGAGGCACACAGAGGAGAAATACCTTTATTTCTCTTCCCTGGTCCTCTTTCTAAGTGTGCTGCATTCTGCAGCACACTTAGAAAGAGGAACATTACTCTAAGAATTATTTCGTGTAGCTGTAGGAAGGTGCCCCTTCCTGCACAAAAACAATCCTGCCTGTAATACAGGCACCCTTGCAACATGAGGCAAGTGCACATGCGTTGGCGATAGGCTACAGATTGTGCACCAGTGCAGAGGACAAGGATGCGGGATGCGCTATATATTGATAGATATGACACATTACCTCCTCGACAGACATTCCCATCATAGTCCTTACGTATGTGAGCAACAGCTCAGCTCATAGACATTCTCAAGTTAAAAAATCTCCCCTGCTCCCATCCATACCCTCCATGCCACGCCCACATCTTGGGGAATATAACCCCTGACTTTACCTCCAGAAATCCTGTTTTTTTTCTGCAACTTGATTCAAGTTGTTGGACTTTCAGACGTTGGTGACGGGCTGCTGCTAGTAAGTATGGTGCTGTAAAGGTCTGCTATAGCAACCTTTCCTGAAAGGGGGTGGAGGCGTTACTTGAGTTCGTGCTTTAGTGGGACGGGCATTTGTGATAACACACGGTGGAAGCGAGTTGCCGGGTGCACTGGCTTGGGCTTTATGTATTCACGGAACGCGCCGTGATTATCCAGCATGCTAATTGCGCCACATGAGCGCTGTGAGAAGTGATTGCCCGGCCGTGCAGGTTGGGTGTGCTGGGTCATATCCATTGGTTGGACTAGCGTCCTGGCAATCTGAGTTTCTGGAAATGACTAATCAGGTTTTTGCATGCCCGATTGGTGGAGGTGTGCTTCGGCTGGCCTCTGACTCAGAAAAGTGCAATCATTTGGAGGATGAGGTGGTTGCTAGGCCTCCGGCTGCTCCTTCCTTGGCTGATGTCCAGAGGATGTTTGAGACCGCCGTTTCAGATGCTTTTCAGGCCAGACAAGCAGCGGGGACTAAAAGACAGAATTTGGATGTCCCTGATCCTCCTGATCCTGACTGTGATTCTAAGGAGGAGGTCAAAGTGCGCTTTATTCACCTTCCGTTCCACCGCTGTTCCGGGGTCGCCTGTGAAGAATAGGGCCCTGTTGAATAGGGTTCCGGACATCTTGGAAAAGCCGGCCATTGTAGAGGTCCCTGTGGCTCAACAGGGCAGCGGTGCTTACGCTATCCTTTTTCTGATCCGCCACCCGAATGGAGATTACAGGCCTGTGTTTGATTTAAATGCTGTGAATTTGTGCACTCCTCACCAGTCCTTCAAGTTGGTGACTCTGCAGTTGATTCTTCCATTCTTGTCTGGTGGGATTTTCTGACCACTCTGGATCTGAGGGACGCTTATTTTCAAGTGCCAGTGCACCGGGACCTACAGAAGTTTCTAAGGTTTTGTGTGGGAGGCGAACATATCCAGTTTCAGGTATTGCCCTTTGGTCTCTCTGCTTCACCTAGGGTGTTTACCAAGCTGCTGGCTCCTTTGGTGGGGTTGTAGCATGCTCAGGGGATCCAGGCTTTCCCGTACTTGGATGACCGGTTGATTTCTTCCTCATCATTTTCTAAGGCTCAGTCTCAGATTCAGGATGTCTGCAGTCTCCTACACAAGTTCAGGTGGTTGTTGAACCTGGAGAAGTCCCACATGATATAGGCCCAGGAACTTTTGTTCATTGAAGGGGTCTTCAACACAATGATGGGGAAGGTTTTCCTTTCCAAACCTGGCAGAAGACTCTTGTTTCTGAACTGATGGCGATTTTGGCCTCTCCCATTTCCACAGCTCTGCAGTGGTTGAGGGTGCAGTGGGTGATGGCAGCTACTGTCATGATTGTTCCTTCAATACGTCAATGCCAGATTGCACTTGTACCCCTTAGTGAATAATATCCTTTGCCTCTGGTTTCCAGTGTCACTGGATTATGACCAGTCGATTCCGGGGGGTCCGGGAATCTCCCGGCAGTTGAACTAGTGTTTGGATGTGGGGATTCTCATGAAGGGGTCTCCCTTTGTGTGTCAGAACAGGTTGGTTTTGACTACGGTTGCCAGCAGACTGGGTTGGGGACCATGCTTGCTTAGAATTCGGTTCAGGAGATCTGGTTGTTCCAAAAAGTTTGGATGTCTCCAAACTGGAGGAAGTTGAAGGCTGTCCAACTGGCCCTGGTTCGATTTCTCCCTTTGGCTGTGCATCGGGATGTTCTATTGAGAACAGAATATATAGTGGTGGTGTGCTATGTTAGCCATCAGGGGAGTGGAAAAAGTGTCTTCTCTCAATTTGTTAGCTCAGCAGATTTGCTAGTGGGCAGAGATTAATTTGTTGTCACTGGGGGCTGTTTATCTTCCTGGGGTGTTGAATTCCGAGGCCGATTGGTTGAGCAGGTTGTTTCCTTCCCTGTCCGAGATGTGCATGGACAAAGGTGTTTGGGGTTCTCATGCCATAATGTGGGGTGCCCGAGGTGGACCTGTTTGCGACCTCAGAGAACGTTTTGAGGGAAAGGTTTTGCTCTCCATGCCCGTCAGACACGGTTTGGAGGGTAGATGCACTGTCAATTCCCTAGGGGACCACATTGATGTATGCCTTTCCTCCGATTGCATTGATTCAGAGGGTTCTCCTGAAAATGAAGCCGGACAAGGCCTCTGTGATACTGGTAGTGCCGGGCTGGAGCAGAGGGCCTTGGTTCCCTCTGTTGTTGCAGTTGGCGGGGTTGTCAAGTTTGAAACTATCCCCGGACCTCTGTCCGGTGAGATTTCCTAGGCTGTCTCTGGAGTGTCTGGTCCGGTTGCATTTAGAGGGCTGGCTGTTGAAAGGATTAACCGTGTGGGCTGGGATGTTCTCCTGAAGTGGCTCTGTTTAATCAGCAGTCTCGGAAGCCAGCTACACTGAAATCTTATGCCAGGCATTGGGTTGCGTTTCAGGGCTGGTGTTCTTGATGGGATATGAATACGATGAATACATAATATTGGCCTAATATATGTAATATAACCTTATAACTGCATGTTAGCATTACATTATTCGCATAGCATTATTATTGTCAAGAGTGATTCACTGTAGTGCTGCCTAAACCTATTGGTATGACCGAAGCCATCTTGTTTTGTTTCTTTGTCTCCTAACCTGGTTTCCCTGAAACCAAGTGATTAGGCTTTCTGCATGAAACTACTGTGGCAGACCTAGCTGTCTGCCTTACTCGTTAGTTTGTAGCTTAGGGAAACCCAAGGTCACACCTGCCCTTCTTGTGGGATGCGCACATTCTAGCAGAGCCCGTTCCTGTCCTCCCCGAGCTACAGATAGAAAGAGAGACACCTTATTGACCTACCCCCGGAATAGCTTAGGACCAGCTACTAGCAATCAATTGTGCCTTATATGGGTCTTCCTGCTGGCTCACTGACAAGTTGTATCTTTCCTAGTAAGGTGATATCGTACTATGTGTGAATCGTATATATACTTTGCTGTGCTTGTGTGTAATCAGTCTCCTCTGCGCACCTCCGAGGGTCGTGTAGACTGAGGCTTCCCTGTCAGGGCCTGTATCTGCAGAATAAACGATTGAACCTTCTCCATTGCCGACTGACTTATTATTTACGAATATGGTATATGGGCTATTGGTGAGTATAGTCCAGTAGTATAATATTTTGGTTCCTTCAGTTAGCGACTCCGCCGGGACTCCGCAATAGGGTCGTCCCCTCCTGTAAACAGGAGTAGACGGGACAGGGAGGAGTTCTGGCCGAGTGGGTGGACGGAAAGAGAATCCTGATTTGAAACACCTGTTTGGTGGTACGAAAACAAGAAATTCCACTCTCGAGCCCAGTATCCCTCCCAGCTGCTGAAGACCATATGACGGAGTCCTACGGGCTTAACCCGAGAGAAGAACAGACTCGCTCGGCCGAATCCTCTTCGGGAAAGCCCTGGGAGCAACTGGGTAAGCTAGGGTTCTGGAGCTGCGTGCCCAGACGCCCGGCCCAACCAGAATAGGACCATGGGATGGCCTGAAAGAGGGTTCATGGTTCGCCTATCAGGTGATCTCAGAGCAGTCTAGCGACTGTTCCTGTTGTTGTTGAATTTCGTTGGTCTGGAATTCTGTTGAATCGGTTCCCCGAACAGGAGTCGACGGGCTCTGTTCGTTCTGAAGACATGTCATCTGCATAGAATAAGTATTCAGTACTGAAAAATGTTATTGCCTTGCGACGCTTTACAGCACTTTATGGTAAGAAAACAGAGGAATATGAGAGTGTAAGTGGTGAAGTTGACGCGTCCGAATGTGAATGAATTTTTGGAAGTATATAAATCGAATTGTGTGAACATTACAATGTCTTGTTTTAGTAAAATATGTTTCGGGTGCTGCTGTCGGCGAAATAAATGGCTGGAAGAAAGACAGCCTGCCCCTCCCGTGGGCATCCCCAGCTTTGATATGTATGTGAAACACGGTCTTACACCGATTTTGTTTAATACAATTTGGAATAAATATACTAAAGATAATTCTGATTTGCAATGGCCTCTAACGGGGTCGTTTGATGAGAAAAAGATTAATTACATCCAAAGTAAACTGTTTATGAAGAAAAGCCGTCAGTCAATGTTTGACTCCTTGAACTTATGGTTGAAGGAGGCAAAACGACGACGGATAAGAGAAGAGAAATTGGGAAAACTTAAATCAGAACAGACAGTCACCCAGAAAGCTATAGCTTATGATAAAGGAAAGGTGGAAGAAAATATCGCACAAATGGATAGGCAGTTTCGCTTAGAGACTGATAAAAGTTATGTGACTCGACCAGAGACAGGAGATGAGATTGAGGATTTATTGGAAGCCCGACCACCCCCTCCTTATGCCCCACAAGGATTGTACCCAGCCGTGCCTTTGCTACGGACGGGTCAAATCGGAACAGCATTGGCCGTGGGAGCACCGGTAACGGCTGCCACGGCCCCTGCTGATGGATCAGTACGAAGTGCGTTACTCCCCCCTCCCACTCTCCGACCAACTACCTCACCTTTGATATCTCTAGAGCCGGACGCTGCTGTCCCTTCCCTTTCGCACCCTGTATTTCTCTCCCCTCCGACTCAAGCAGCTATAGACCCGGATATTCGACTTGTCTAGATACCACACCCAAACGCCTTAGACCGGACTTGAGTGATCAGCGGGTGTACACTAGGTCGTCATTGGGTACCGAAGAAAGGAAGGCCATAGTGATTCAGGCATCCCAGTGGATGCGGAACTCCATTTATACCTTGGAAGACATTTGGAGTACCATGAAAGACTTTGAACCAGTTGCACAGCAACTGGCATTGGAGAATATGGCAATCCGATTGATTTCACTATGGGAGCAGTGTTTCGAGGAGGGAATACCCCCTGAGATACTGCGCGATATAATAGATCGAGCTTTTAAATTCCAATTGCAAGCTGATGAAGTATATCAGAACGTAGCAACTCTGGTGCAGTATCGCGAACGAATGCACCAGAAGTGCGCTGATTGGGGAGTGCAGCACCCCATGAGAGAGTTGCATCCCCTCTTCTATCCTGAACTACCTGAATTAAAGGATGCCGGTGGCCAGGTGACTAGGGCTCGAGTGGACGCTAGGCTTCAGGAACAATGGGTTTATACCCCTTGGAAACGAAGCGAGGTCCTTACGCTAAAAGCTCAGCTTCCTGATCCACGTAAAAATCCCACTGCTTACTATAAGGAATTGACTGAGGCCGCCATTTCTGCTATCATGACAATACCTGATATTGAACTGTTCTTTTGATCCCGGTAGACATTTGGAGACAAATACATGACACGGACCATGCCCCCGAGTTAGGAGGGACATGGGACCAATTGAAAACCTGGGACAAAGAACGAAAACCTGGAGAAAAACCTAGAGACAAGGTACTAGCAGTACCGGCTAAGATTATTACATATATACAAACTCTCTCCCTCCTAGAAAAGTTGACTGGCACCGCCTGTAGACAGAAGAAGGATGAAAGCGTGTCAGATTTCTTTACCAGGTTTGAGAAAGTCTTTATAGATTTTAGTGGGCAAGACCTGTCCACGAAAGGCGGGATACGGTTGTTTGTGAATCGGTTTGTTACGAATTTGTTCCCCGAAGTTATGTCCCGTCTCCAGGCAGCCGAGAGCACTTGGACTACGGCTGCCCCGTCAGTGATTCTTAGTATGGCCCAATATTATGAACATCGAGAAAATTAAAGTAAAGAAAAGTCAGAAAAGAAGACGTAGGACTTGAAGACTAGGGTTCTGTTGCAGCAGGTTAGCAGAGGACAGACCTCAGGACGGGGAGGGCGTGGCTCATTCCAGAGGGGAGCCATGGCAGGAAGAGGTGGAGGAGGTCCCCGGAACATTGGCATAAATCAATGTTCCAATTGCAAACAGGAAGGGCACTGGAAGGCAGATTGCCCTCTGTGGCTGGCCAAGTATAGGGGTAATAGAGGACGAGGAAGGGGCTAGGGGAATATAGATCTTAACGATCTTAACCTACATTTTAAAGACCCTACAGACAGGTTAGCCGCTGACCTTCTTCAAGACCTATCATCATTTAACATCCGACTGATAAACAATGAACCCACCCACGAGAAGGGACACTTATTGGACCCCGTCCTTTCTAATGCGACAACCATCAACACGGAGCATCCCCTGATCCTCCCCTGGACGGACCACTTCCTTGTCCCAATCTCCTGGGAAACACCCCCCACCAAACCCCAATCCTCTAAAATTCAGACCACTGACAGACGATGGCACAAACTTGCACCTGGGGAATGGGCAGCCGCATTGGCAGAGTCCACCCCTGAGCTCTCCAGTGACCTTGCTACCGCCGACAAGCAAGTCAATGATTGGATAACCTCCTCTCTTGATGCACTCATTCCTACAACCCTCTCCCTTAAACACCCCAAAAGAGTAGCCTCGGCCCCATGGTACACATCAGAGCTTAAAGCCCTGCGCCAAGAGTGCAAGAGGTCGGAACGTTCCTGGAGGAAAGTCAAATCTGAAATAAATAAAGAGACCTATTCTGCTTCTCTCCTGAACTACAAAACCACCATCCGTAAAACCAAAATCACGTTCTTCCAGGAGAGAATAGAGAAAGCAGTATGTTCCAGCAAGGAATCCTATGCCATACTAAAAGACCTTCTGAAAACCCCAGCACCTGGACCTAAATACCCCATTGACCCCACAGCTGACCAGACCAAATGTCAACAATTAGCGGATTTCTTTCACGGGAAAATCCAAAAAATCCTTGAGTCTATCCCCGTTGCAACTCTGAGCAAGGAACCCGATCCCCCGGAATCTTCAACTTTCTGCCGCCTCTCTTCTTGGGATCAAGTTACGACTGAAGAAGTGGAGAAAACGCTAACATCCATAAAAAGCGGCTCCCCGAAGGATCCAGCCCCTCTCCGAATTCTTAAAAAGGTTGCCCCCACGATCATCCCCACTGTGACCCACCTAATTAACACCTCACTCCAACAGGGAGTTGTACCCCTAAGTTGGAAGGCAGCGGTCGTGAAAGCCCTGCTAAAAAAACCCTCCCTTGACCCCGAAAACCTGGCGAATTATAGGCCCATCTCCTTACTCCCAGGAATCAGCAAAATTGCTGAAAAATTGGTTAACAGAAAACTTTCCCAGTTCCTGGAAGCTAACAACATACTAAAAAGCTCCCAGACGGGCTTTCGCCCAGGGCAGGGCACAGATATCGCCCTCCTAGCAGCGGTTGAGGAGGCCAGAACGCTATTGGACGGAGGAGGATCAGTGGCAGTGATCCTCCTCGACCTAAGCGCGGCCTTCGATACCGTGGACCACCGACTTCTCATCAAAAGACTCAAGGGAGTCGGTGTAGAAGGCTCCGCTTTAGCCTGGCTGACATCTTTCCTGGCTCGACGGACCTATCAAATTTGGGAGAATAACGCCCGCTCCTCCGAAATTCCCCTCCAATGTGGGGTGCCTCAGGGCTCCTCCCTGAGCCCCACACTATTTAATATCTATATGTCCACATTGGAGGAGGTCATCATCCCTTTCGGAGTGAGGGTCGTCAGCTACGCCGACGACACACAATTGGTTGTGTCATTGTCCCACCCCAAACAACAATCAGCAGACCTATTTAATTGCCTTGTACAGGTCCATCATTGGATGAACTCTTCTGCCCTAAAACTAAATGGGGCAAAAACGGAGGTTCTGCTCCTAGGCCCAAAAGGACTCACACTGCCCCCGAACATCTGGCCAGCCTGTCTGGGCCCCCTTCCTGAGCCCAGAGAGGAAGTAAAGAGTCTGGGTGTGTGGCTTGACACCGACCTCTCGTTCACTGTGCAGGCCAAGAAAGTGGCCGGGAACTGCTTTGGATTGTTAAAATCATTGAGGAAAGTTCTGCCTCTCTTGCCCACTGACTCCCAAAAGTTGCTAATTCAGGGCCTAATAATCTCGAGGCTTGACTATAGCAACGTGATATACTTGGGCGCCCCAGAGGCGACTCTGAATAAGCTTCAGAGAATTCAGAATACTGCGGCTCGGATTCTCACTAACACCCCCGCCAGAGCATCGGCCAAACCAGCCCTAAAACTTCTTCACTGGCTCCCTATAAGAGAGCGGGTCAAATTCAAGGCCTTGTGCCTGACCCACAAACTTCGACAAAATCAAGGCCCCCCTGCTCTCAAGAAATTCATCACACCTTACAAATCCTCAAGACCCCTCCGCTCTGACACAGAAAACCTTATTGTGGCCCCCAAATTCAAGAGAGCCCGATCCGGAGGAAGGCGTTTCTCAGTCCACACTGCACGACTCTGGAACACACTCCCCCGAGCATTGCGCCTCGAACCTCAATACCTCCGTTTTAGGAAACAGCTCAAAACTCACCTCTTCCCACAGTGAATCACTCTAGGCCCCCATCCTGATCTGCTGTTCCTCCCTTTCCCGCCCTTTTTTCTTCCTTCTCCCCTTCCCACTGTACTTAGGAGATAGGTTCTGTTCTTAGCGCTGGGATACCTCCGGGTGACTACGCGCTTTATAAAAATAAATAATAATAATAATAATAATAATAATAGACCGTAATAGTATGAGACGAGAAGAGATGCACCGCGAGGATTCTCGAAAAAATTATTTTGACAACCCCCAAGCCAGACAGTACTACAACAAAAATTACAGGGATGATGGGTACAAGGGGCAGGATTATGCATGAGACAGCCAAGGACAGAGCGGGGGGCATTTTACAGTACCAATTGACCAGGAGGGACCTTATGTACAAGGGGAACTGTTGGGAACGTCGGGTAAATTTCTAGTGGATACTGGGGCAATGAATAGCTCAGTTGCCCATACACTGGTCCCAGGGGCTGCTCTGCCTGGCCAAAATAACGTATCAGTAGGATTCTCTGGAATCCCGGTGGTAAGCCCCGTTTCTAAGCCCCTGCCCTTCACTGTAGGTCCCATTTCTATACATTCACCTTTTCTGTTGACTTCCAATTGTGGAGAAAACCTTTTTGGTCTGGATAGTCTGAAAAAGTTACATTGACGGATTTATTGTACCCCCGACGGTGTCTATTTGATGTTACAAAAACCCCCTCCTAATGCAGCCCAATAAGTTGCCAAAAACGAAAACCTTCCCCCTGAATTTTCTACGATTCCTCAGACACTGTGGGCTACAGGAGATACCAATGTTGGCCTGTTAAGAATAGCTCCTGTGTCAATAACCTTGAAACCTAATGTCCAGATGCCCCGCATTCAACAGTATAAAATTTCACCAGAAGGTGAACAGGCCTTGTTGCACATTATTCGTGACCTCATTCAGAAGGGGGTAGTTGAGGAGACAGCTGCTAATGTTTGTAACAGTCCAATTTTACCAATTTTGAAAAAACACCAGTTGATGGTGCCCCGGATTACAAAAATACTTATCGTTTTGTGATTGACCTTCGAGAGGTCAACAAAATTGTGGTCCCGCAATATCCGGTAGTACCTGATATAACTGCTATTCTGACAATGATTCCCCCTACAGCTCAGAATTTTTCAGTGATCGATTTAAAGAATGCCTTCTTTAGCATTCCAATTCACCCAGATAGCAGACATATCTTCGGATTCTCATTGTCTGGCCGAAGCTTCAGATTTACACGCGCCCCTCAAGGCTATATAGAGAGACCTAGCATTTATAGTCAAGCCTTGAAGGCAGTCCTTGATGAATTAATTTTACCAGCAGGGAACACGATCATCCAATATGTGGATGATATTCTGGTGGTCTCCGACACGCAGGAAGGCTGCAAGGAAGCCACGGTTAAATTGTTACACCATTTGGCTACGAAGGGAAATAAAAGTGTCCCTTTCTAAATTTCAGTATTGTCGACAGGAAGTGACCTACCTCGGCCACTTACTGTCGAAAGCGGGGAGACGATTGACTCCAGAGCGAATATCTGTAATTACTAACATGTCTGTCCCTCGTACTCAACGTGATGTTCGTGCTTTTCTTGGCATAACCTCTTACTGTCGCCAGTGGATTCCTAACTATTCACTTCTCTCTAAACCCTTGTTGCATTTGACAACCAAAGATGTGCATGAACGCTTACCCTAGAAGGATGAATGTCAAGAAGCCTTTGATTCTTTAAAGTCTGCTCTTTGTTCTGCACCTGTCTTGGGTACTCCAGATTACCGAAAGCCTTTTTCACTTTATGTGCACGAAGTGGATGGTTGTTCGCTTTCAGTGTTAACACAGGGTTTTGGTGGGAAACAGAGACCCTGTGCATTTTTTTCATCAGTCTTGGATAATGTTGCACGAGCCCTTCCGAGTTGCCAGAGAGCCACGGCTGCAGTAGCGGTGGCTACCTGGCAATCAGAGGGAATAGTTTTGAATACAGACCTCACAGTCATGGTACCGCATGCTGTGGACATTCTTTTGAACAGAACTAAGACCCAGCACCTTACAAGTGCTAGATTAACAGGGTACGAGCTGACCTTGTTTGCACCTCATATTACGATTAAACGATGTGCCACTCTGAATCCAGCCACATTACTACCTCTCCCTTCAAATGACGAAAAGGACGATGTCCATGATTGTATATTTAGAACAGAAGAAGAAACAAAGGGACGTGTAGATCTTACTGACATCCCTTTATCTAAACCTCAAGGGGAGTTGTATGTGGATGGCTGTTGCTTTAAGTTACCAGATGGCACTGCGACAGCTGCTTATGCTATCACAACATTAAAGACGGTGGTGGAGACTGCAAGGATCTCCTATCACTCAGCCCAGGCAGCTGAACTAATAGCCTTGTTAAGAGCATGTGAATTGAGCGAAGAGCTGAGGGTGAACATTTTTACGGACAGCCAGTACGCCTTTGGCGTTGCCCATAGTTTTGGGAGGCTGTGGAGGGAGAGGGGTTTCTTTACTACACATGGCCAGAAAATCCAACATGGCCCCTTAATTGACCGATTGTTATTCGCTTTGACATTACCAGAGAAAGTGGTTATTATTAAGTGCAGTGCCCATAAAAAAGTTGAAGATTCCACCGGAAAGGGAAACGCTTTTGCTGACGCAGTAGCGAAAGAAACAGCCCAGACTAAAATGAACCCCATGTTCCCTAGCACATCGGCCCGATGGGTAGCAGAGACATCCCTGTTTGATAATACTATTGAAGTGTGAGAGAGCTACAGAAGGAGGCCACAATAGATGAAGTACAGAGATGGGAACAGGAAGTAGGAAAACTAGATGATAATGATTGTTGGATAGATCTATCTGAAAAACAGCGATGGTTACTGCCCAATGCATTAGTATATGCTGTAGTGACACTGGCCCATGGACCACCCCACATAGGCGACAAAGGTATTTGTGCCACATTGGACCCAGTATGGAACAACTCAAACATTTCCAAAACTGCAGCACATATAGTAAAATATTGTCCGGTGTGTCTACGCCACAATCCTGGAGGTAGAGAATCTGTTTTGAGCAGGAATTTTGACCCACCGTCCTTGCCTTTTGAAGTAATACAAATTGATGATTACATTCAGATGGATAGGGTAAATAATTTAAAATATGTTTTGGTGGTGGTATGTGCTTTTAGCAAATGGGTTGAAGCCTACCCTACTAAAGAAGCCACTGCAGTTGCAACTGCCAAAGCCCTGGTGAAGGAATATCTGCCCAGATATTGTTTGGCCCGTGTCATATGGTCCGACAACTGGCTCATTTTAATGCTCAGCTAGCACAGAGCATTTGTAAAGGATTACAAATAAAACAGAAGTTCCATGCCGCCAGACATCCCCAGTCGGCTGGACTAGTTAAAAAATATAATGGTACTCTGAAATTAAAAATGGCTAAAATCTGTGAGAGTACTGGATTGAATTGGCCTGACGCACTCCCATTGGCATTGTTGTCTCTAAGAACCACCCCTCACACCAGAACTGGATTGTCACCTTACGAGGTGATTTTTGGCAGGCCCGCCAATGTGTGGAGAGTCCCCAGACCCCGATCCTTTAGGGATATTGATTATCCTCTAATGACAGATTACTTGTACGCCTTGACTAAAGATTTGCGTTCTATTCATCAACAGGTATCGGACGCATTGCAGCCACTACCGGAGGGTCCTGGACATCGATTGGAACCTGGCCAGTGGGTACTGGTGAAGAACTATCAACGGAAATCGAGTTTGGAGCCCAGGTGGTCTGAGCCCTATCAGATCCTTCTGGCTATGAGAACGGCGGTGAAAGTGCATGGACGAAAGCACTGGATCCATGTCAGCCATCTGAAACGTTTGCCGCTTCCTTTACCGTTTGAGCTACAAAACTGAGAAGGAATTCCGAGCCAGAAAGGAGAGCAGATTCAAAGCTTTGTGCCTTTTTCAGACGCCCAAGAAGTAGGACAACCGAGTGAGGTGTTGCCTGCAGGTGAAAGCTAGACAGCTCAACCGACAGAGGCTGTCATTCTCGGGGCTCCACAAGTTTTGAACGCCTTAGATGCCCAGCTGAATTGTTTTCTGACCAAGAGCAACCTGGCCCTTGTAAATACGACCTGCTGCCCCGAAAACAGCGCGGTACCCCAGTTTCCACTGGTAGAAGGTAGACGGAGACTTTAGTTGAGAAACGTTGGATAGAATTGCTGGGGTACTGAGCAAGACACTGGACTGAACCCGTTGAGAGCTTGGAACACTGTGTTAAATAGCTCTGTTCAGAAAGAAAGACTGAGTTAAGGGCCGCGGTCATACTATTGGAATATAAAGATTGTTCTTTTTGATGAACGATAGGAGTCTACCTGTGAGGCTCTAACGGACACAGGAGAAGATCCCTCAGGGGAAAGAATAACCCTCTGGTGGTGTGCTTGCTTTGTGGATACAAAGATTAGTTTTTGGACTTTTAGAGAGAATCCGAGTTAGAAATTGGACTTATAGAGGGCATGTTTCCGTTTGCCCGATTTGTCATGAAGGATGAACGACCAATTGCCCCTCGGCAGTATATTGATAATACGCACTCGTTTTCCAGATTGACCACCAGAGTGAAGGTGGCATTCGTTGCTTTTATTGTTGTGATTACAGTAATTTTAACCTCATAGCTGCTTTTAAACATTCCTCCCCAGTGCTGCGCTGTCCATTAGAACTAGTGCTGAATGGACGTTCAATGGTCGTGCGCAGCACTGGGGAGGTAGTGCTGCCGTCGGCCAATGCACCGAGGCAGCACTTAAGGGGTTAATGTGTGTATTTGTATATCTAGAATTTCAGCATCCTGTACAGAAACTGGTAGGAACTACCCCTGCCCCAGAAGAACATCTCTTTTATTCCTTACCCCCACACAAGGCTAGACACTGAGAAACTTACACAAAAAATGTTTTTATTGAGATGTTACATCAGACCCACAGCACCACCAACAAGACAAATTGTTGGGTCTGTGGGTTACTTCCGTCAGTAATGCATCAACATGACCTGTTCATCTCCTTGCCCCTATCCCACTTAGCTAGCTGTGAAGCTTGGTTTCAAATACTGTCATTAATGTATCTCACTATATAGCTGATCGTAAGATATATACTGAAAAAGATTATGAGGCAATCCTGAAATATATAGAGCGACACCAAGGATTTGATTCTGAAGGGAATGGAGGAGAGGGATCCTTGGACCCAAATGCCTGTATGAATGTATACACTGAATATGAAAATGCTACATGGTTACAAGAGGAAAGGCAGGATTTTGAACATTTCAACTCCACTATGTATTTTCAGCATTTTAAGGAACGGAATGTCACTAATGACAAGGCTTTGCCAATCCCCGTTATAAATAGTACTTCCCCCTTTTGCATACAGGGACGAGGTCATGTTAGGGTAGGAAGCAGTAGATGTAATTACACATATATCCTGCATACATTCAGTACTCCTCCTGTGATTACTCCCCAAAAGTATATTTCGTGTGCGGTGAAAACGCATATACTTGGCTTCCCCGGGGATGGGCAGGGCGGTGTTACCTTTCATTTCTCTACCCCCCAGTTTATATTTCCCCATCTGATTATCATAAGACTCATCAACTAGTTAGACAAGAAATAGAATCTAATAGAGGTATTAGGAGTTTTTTATACTGATAGTACTGATCAGACAGACACCTCCTTGCAACAATTTGAAGATATTTCCAAAGGTCTCACTCCTTTTTGGGGACCGATTTTCAATAGCCGTAGCATAAGACGCCTGTCGAGGATAGTGGAAACCGTGGTTCAGACCACCACTGGGATCTTGACCAATATTACTGTCGAGCTTCAGGCTACGATGCTTGTTACGCTCCAGAACCGAATGGTTCTTGACGTCATCTTAGCAGATAGGGGTGGAGCCTGTCGCGAGATTGGCAGCTCTTGTTGTGTTTTCATTCCTGATTGGGACCCTACCATTCACCTTGCCATTCAGAAACTAAATCGGTTAGCAAGTGAAGCACATGTCGACAATGGTACAATGGTACTTGGACTCTTAGTGGATGGTTCTGGGGTCTTTTATCTACCTGGGGTTGGAAGACATTCATGATTCTTGCTGGAGCCTTTGGAGTCATATTTACTTGCTGCCTGTGTCTCCATTGTGGCCCTGCCTGTTGCTCTTTCTGTGCTGCTAAAATAACGTCTGCCTTGACCGTCTCTCGGCAGGCCAAGGTCGACAAACAGATGATTCAAAAGGAGGTCTCAGATATAATGCAGATCGATGAGGGTATGTTTGTAGTGTAAAATTAGTTATATTGGCTATAATAGGCCAAAAGGGCCGTCTTATGGGATATGAATACGATGAATTCATATTATTGGCCTAATATATGTATTATAACCTTATAACTGCATGTTAGCATTACATTATTCGCATAGCATTATTATTGTCAAGAGTGATTCACTGTATTGCTGCCTAAACCTATTGGTATGACCGAAGCCATCTTGTTTTGTTTCTTTGTCTCCTAACGTGGTTTCCCTGAAACCACGTGATTAGGCTTTTTGCATGAAACCACTGTGGCAGACCTAGCTGCCTGCCTTACTCGTTAGTTTGTAGCTTAGGGAAACCCAAGGTCACACCTGCCCTTCTTGTGGGATGCGCACATTCTAGCAGACCCCGTTCCTGTCCTCCCCGAGCTACAGATAGAAAGGGAGGCACCTTATTGACCTACCCCCGGAATAGCTTAGGCCCAGCTACTAGTTATCAATTGTGCTTTATATGGGTCTTCCTGCTGGCTCACTGACAAGTTGTATCTTTCCTAGTAAGGTGATATCGTACTATGTGTGAGTCGTATATATGCTTTGCTGTGCTTGTGTGTAATCAGTCTCCTCTGTGCACCTCCGAGGGTCGTGTAGACTGAGGCTCCCCTGTCAGGGCCTGTATCTGCAGAATAAACGATTGAACCTTCTCCATTGCCGACTGACTTATTATTTACGAATACGGTATATAGGCTATTGGTGAGTATAGTCCAGTAGTATAATATTTTGGTTCCTTCAGTCTGAGTGGATACTGTGAAGGTTTAGGATTTTCTGAAGGATGGTTTTGGTTGGGATTTGGCTGTTTCATCTTTGAGGGCTCAGTGGGTGGCAGTGCAGGCTTTTCTGCGTTGGGACTGTTATGAGTTGTAGCCTTTGGTGTCTAGGCTCTTGTGGAGTTGTGTTCTCAAGAATCCTGTGGTTAAGTCCTTGTCTCCTGGTTGGGACATGCCATTGATCTAGCTGGTGTTGCAGCCTGCCCTGTTTGAGCCACTGGAGGAGTTTTCCCTATGGTTGCTGACTATCAAGGTGGTTTTCCTGGTGGCTAGTACTTCAACCGGACGTGTGGGGGAGTTGGGCTTGTTGCTGTGCTCTCAGCCATTTTTGCTATGCTAACCGGATAGGGTGGTTCTCAGGCAAGATCCTGTGTATGTTCCTAAGATTCCCTCCTCTTTGCATTCTTTGGAGGAGTTGGTTTTGCCTGTGTTGTGTCCTGATCCTCAGTCTGAGGAAGAGGTTTTGCTGCACCATTTGGATGTCAAGCGGACCCTTGAAGTGTATCTGGATTGTACCCGCCCTTTTCGTTGAGTGGATTCCATTTTTATGACCTTTGGTTTGGCGGGTCAGTGTCAGAAGCCTTCTCTTGCTACTCTCAATAGGTGATTGAAGTGCGCTATCTTGGCGGCTTATGAGTCCCAGGGGGTGCCGGTGCCTGGACTGTGCACGCCTCTCTACTCGGGGGATGGCTGCTTCCTGGGCTTGTTTGCAAGGGGCTTCCATGGCTGAGATTTGCAAGGCTGCCACTTGGAGTTCACCTCACACCTTTATGTCCCATTACCACTTGCAGATGGGTGGGAATGTTTGTGCCAGTTTTGGTGATCCAGTGTTGCATTCTGTGCAGATGGTGTAACTGTGTTGCTTGTTGCTTGTAACAAAGTCTGTCCTGCAGCTGTGGTGTTAAAGCCAAATTTGCTTGGGTATCTTCTCACATTCGTAAGGACTGTGAAGGGGAGGTCTGACGAGGAGATAATGGCTGGCTACTTACCGGTAAGATTCATTACTCCCTGTCTTAGAGCGACCCCTCACAGTCCTGGTTCAGATCCCTCCCTCACCGTGTTCGGCTTCTTGTGCTTTGATTTAAAGGATTTCCGTAGGTAAGGTGAGGGATTATGTTCCACAGGATGTGGGCATGGCCTGGAGGGTAGGGATGGGAGCAGGGGGCATTTGTAGCTTGATGTGGAGGTCTAAGACTCGGAGTAATGAATATTACCGGTAAGTAACCGGCCATTCCTGCCCTCTTCCTTTCACACAGCGCAGCGTAGCGCAGCGTAGCGCAGAAGCTGTCTTGCTGCATTGCGTTGCATGAAAAAATGATAACTCTGGCCCAAAATATATCTAAGAGACTTTACTGACATTGAACCCTCCACACAATCTGTACTCAAAGCACTTTACGAACAACACTTTACATCCAAACTCTATCAAGTACTTTTTATGGACTCAGCTGCCCTTCACATACACAATAACCAAAGTAATTTACACAGCACTTTTATCATAAATTAAACAAAACAGCACTTATACAGTTTATTTCATGCAAACTGTTTCCAAAGCACTTGACAGTTAACTAATAAAAAGGAACAACATGGCACACACAGAGATTACTCTAAACAGTTCCCGGAAAACGCCTTTGACACACCCCTGGGCATCCTTCCAGGATTTTAGGCAGATTGGATGAAGGGCACCGCTGCAGAGAGGGCACTTGGATTAAACCACTATTGCTCTATTTACAGTGTCACAAACCTAAAGAAAGCACCTAGAGGCATTCTAGTTCAGAGTAGCGCACAGAACTGTGCTTAGAGTACATAAGCTGTAAGGTGAGAAGAGAAACTGTGTGAAAGTACGTGCACCGCAGGGAAGGGAGAAGAGGAAGGTAGAACAATATTGAGGAAAGCCCCTCCAACCCATTGCCACCCTAGAAAAAGTTGGATATTTACTCCTGCCCCTTTCCAAGTTGGAAAAGAGAAGGCAACACCCCCAGAATTGTCACAGGCCTACTGTTTTTTCATGGGGAAACCTATTTTCCTAATGGGCAAAAAAGTGAAATGGCGGTAACTTAAAGAGATGTTTGCATGTACAATTTTCAGTATTTCTGACGTATCTGAGGCGCAAAAGTGACGCATTGATGGAGTGTGACACAAAAGTGACGCAACTGCAGCAATGTGTCTTTTCACATGGGGCAAGCCCCATGTGAAAGGGCCTGCGTCAGTCTTACACCTGCTGTGAGGCAGGTGTAAGATATTGATACATTTGCCTCCTAGAAGTAGCGCAGTGAAATCTCGTAGATTTCACTGTGTCACTTCTACGGGCTTACTTGCGTGGGAACTCCCCCCTGCATACATTATACCTGACACAGGTATAATGTAGCCCATGAGTTTATAAAGTGAAGCATCTGCTTAAATGCGTCACTTTGTAAATAGGGCGCAACAGCGGGCATGTCTTACGCTGCCGTTGCGTCACAAAAAGTGACACACCGGTGGCGCAAGGAGCTTGTAAGTCTGCCCCTGCGTTTGTGAGGCTTTGCGTGCTTCTTTTTTTTTTTTTAATGGTTATCTCAATACAGCATGTAGCACTGCCTTGTGTTACCTCACATCAGGCATTCTAAGGGTAGAGTATAAGCATTGCTGTGCGGCCACTCCTGTACTGTGACGCAAACCCATATTTACAATGACTTGTAAATATGGGTGTGTGCCACAATAGTGCGTCCACCCGAAGGTGGTGAAACCAGGTGAAATATAATTTTTTTGCAGCACACATACAAAGAGGAGTACGCCTCAAAGTATAGCTTTTGTGATGGAGGTATGCCTTCCATGCTAAAACTATCCTGACCACAATCCAAAATCCAAGTTATCACAGGTCACCAGAAAGTCCTACCCATCGTCAAACCACAGAGATTACCAGTCCTCACCGCTATACCCAGAGAGACTAAAGATAGAACCACCAGCAATCAGGAGAAATTCACCAACTGCCTCCTAATCAATTGCAGATCGGCCGCACTACATGCAACAGACTTAGCCGAAGCCATCCTCACACATGACATTGACGTTGCATTCCTCACGGAGACCTGGCTTAATAAGACATCCCCTCCCTGCCTAGATATGCTGGTTCCACCCGGTTTCTCCCTCATCTCCAAAGACAGGATCAAACAACGAGGAGGTGGGTTCGCTATCATCCACAAGGATAGCTGGAGCATCACAGAAACCTCCTCCTTCGAGTACAACTCATTTGAATGTCTATCCACCGTCATCAAGACAAAAGACAACGACTCTCTACTGTGCCACCTACTCTATCACCCCCCGGGCAGAAATAATGAGTTTGGAGAACAACTATCAAACCTGATTGCTCAAGACGCACTTGGCGATTCCAAAATCTTAATTCTTGGTGACCTGAACCTCCGATGGAATGAGACCCATAACCCTCTAATCAGATCGCTATCTAGCCTCCTTGATGATAACAACCTCACCCAACACTGTACCGAGGAGACTCATTACAAAGGAGCCACACTGGATGCCATCATTGCCCAAAAGAATTCTATCACGGTCAACCACATACTACCCGTTGACTGGTCAGATCACCACATGATCCTATTTCATATCAATCACCCCATCATCTCGCTTAAACCTCCGCAAGACCCCCCCAAATGGTCAAGAAACCTCTCCCAAGTACCCCAAGATATCCTGGAAGGTCAGCTAAGTTCACTTCTTCCAAATAACACACTGCACCTCTCGACTAATGATCTCGTCGACCACTACAACGCAGGGTTAGTCTCCATACTCGACAATCTAGCTCCTCTAAAGCTCAAAAGAAGCCGAGCCACTCCATCTAGAACCTGGTTCACTGCGGACCTCAACGCAGAAAGAAGAAACTTGAGAGCAAAAGAAAGAAAGTGGAGAAACAACCCAACCGCCATTCTCCGCCTCCAACTAAAATCTGCCCGCAGGAAGTACAACAACCATATCAAAAACAAAAAATCCAGCTTCTTCCGTGAGGCACTGGTCAAATCCAAAAACAGACCCAAAGAGCTCTACAACATAATCAGACAACAAACAACCAAGCACCGGCCCTCATCCCCGCAGGCATCCAAAGAACTCTGTGATAACTTTGCCAACTTCTTCAACGATAAGGTCTTAAAAATCGAACTGTCTCTAGACATCAACAACCCGCACCTCCAGAAGAGCAACCCGACCTTCCCATTGGCAATCCCAACCAACTCCTTTCCTTCCCCCTGGCTAAGCTTTCGCCCCGTCCAGGAAACTGAGATAATCTTGCTGATCTCGACCTCCAAACCATCAGCACACGTCTCAGACCCCTTTCCCCCCTCTTTAATCAAAAAAATGAAGCTTACCTTAGCGCCCATCTGGGGAAGAATCATAAACAGCTCCTTACAAAGCGGAGTGGTCCCCGATTGTCTAAAAATGGGGCAAGTCACTCCTCTGCTGAAAAAACCCGGTCTTGACTCAAGTGACTTGAACAATTTTAGACCGATATCCAACCTCCCTTTGCTTTCGAAAACACTTGAACGCTGCGTACTCCTGCAACTGACGCAACATCTGGACCACATCAACCTCCTGGACCCCCTCCAATCCGGCTTCAGACAAGGCCGTAGCACAGAAACCGCGATGCTGAACATCATAAACGACATTCATAGTTCTCTTGACGCTGACAAGTGCTGCCTCCTCATACTCCTTGATCTCTCCGCAGCGTTCGACACGGTGGACCACAAGCTCCTCATCATGACCCTTCAAGAAAGAGCCGGCCTTGGCGAGGTAGTTCTCAAGTGGTTCTCCTCCTTCTTACCTAACCGTACGCAAATAATAAAAATGAAGAACTTCACCTCCGAAACCCAGCAGGTCAACAAGGGTGTCCCGCAAGGATCAGTGCTCTCTCCTCAGCTCTTTAACATCTACATGGAACCGCTCGCCAAGTTACTCAGGAACGCCAACATCCACTTCCACCTCTACGCGGATGACACGCAGATTTACCTGGAAACCTCTTCTCTTAAAGACATCCACAGACTTAACGATGTCCTAAATGAATTTCAAGACTGGATGACAAAGAATCACCTGAAACTCAACCCCGACAAGACAGAAACACTCCTCATCTCAAACAAAGAAGACAACCCTCAAATCACCGAGTGGCTAAAATCGATTGATGCTCTCAAAGGTAACCTCACGCTAGCCGACTCCGTCAAATCCCTGGGCTTCACCCTAGACCCCAAACTAACCCTGACAAACCACATTAAGAACTCGGCGAAAAGCGCATTTCTCAACCTCAGACTTCTGAACAAAATCAAACCTTACATTCCCAACAAGGACCTCAAACTAGCCACGCAATCTCTAGTTCTATCAAGACTGGACTATGGGAACTCAATCCTAACAGGCATCCCCAAATCGCACCTGGCCCCTCTAAAAACAACACTTCATGCGGCAGCGAGAATGATCACAGGCTGCAAAAAATCTGACCACATCTCCCCGGCACTCAAAGAACTCGAATGGCTCCCTGCAGAATTGCGGAGCACCTTCAGAACGGCCTGCCTCACCCACAAGGCCCTCCACACCAGCAAACCGGAATACTTGGCAAACAAGCTCAAAAAAGCAGGCCAAGCCAGAAGCTTGAGAAGCTCCAACTCCCTGCTGCTCATCCTACCAAAAACCAGAAAGAAGAGAACTGCGGATTGCTCTTTCTCAGGAAATGCCCCCAAAATATGGAACGCCATCCCCCCGCACATCAGAACTATACCGTCCTATTCAGAATTCAAGAGCCAACTCAAATCCTTGTGACTTATCCGTTCCCTTGGTTGCGGGTAACCTGGATCAGCAAGTGTCCCCTGAACCCATGCAGTAACATTGAATCCTGTTACCAAGAAGTCCTGCTGTCCGAACTTTTCCGCATTCCAAATTGTCGCTCGCTGATCGCTTTATTGGATTTGTGTCATGTTGTTCTCTTTTCATTCCCTCTATTGTAAAGCGCTCTGCTACCTTCGGGTCTTGTTAGCGCTATAGAAAACTTCTAAATAATAATAATAATAATAATGCAGGCCCCCTTGCGACATGACGCACCAGCACTAAGAGAGAGTAGAACTGCACCATATCTTTGTAAACATGGCGCACTTCTGCTTTCCCCTGTTCATGCAACGCAGCGGGGGACCTTCCCTTTCTGCGCTGCGTTGTGTGAAATGAGGCCTAGGTTTTTGGGTGATCTGTAAAATGAGTGAGTCTTCGTGACACAATCTGTTTATCGGCAGTTGGAGCATTGATTTTACAAATAATATTCACTTCTCTTAGGGCCATATGTATCATAGTTCCGTTTTGCAAATTCCAAATAGCAGATTTTAAGGAATCGCTATTTGGAATTCGCAAAACGGTATGTATGTACAAAATCGCTTTTTTATAGCGATTCCTTACCATTCCTAATTTGCGATTAGCAAATTGCTAATGGCAAATTACCCATTCATTTCTATGGGCCAGGAGGCCCATAGGAATGAAGGGGCAATTTGCGATTAGCAATTTGCTAATCGCAAATTAGGAATTTTTTCAAGGGTGCAGGGGTGTCTCAAAAACACCCTGCTGCACCCCTGAAAAAGACATTTGGGGGCATATGGCGCACATACATGCCCTAAGGGCATGTATGGGCGTAATATGGCACCTTTGGTTTTTTGGAAAAATGCTTTATTAAAAGAATTCGCAACTTACCACCAACTAGAAGTTGGTGGTAATTTGCGATTCCTTAATGGCATTTTTTGCATATTTTTTCTTTGATACATTGCATTTAAGGAATCGCAAAATTTGCGATTCCTTAAGTGCAATCGCAAAATAAGGAATAGCAAATTTTGCGATTCCTTATTTTGATGCAAAAATGTTTGATACATACCATTTAGGTAATTAGCATTCGCAAAAGCCGAAATTCGCAGAATTTCGGCCTTTGCGAATGCTAATTAGCTTGATACATACGGCCCCAAGTCCATGGATTCTGTCCTGTTTAAAATTGGCCTTCCAGTCCAAGGCACGACACGTGCCTTTGCTGGACTCCTGTTTGCTTTCACACATGAACCTGCCCCATGCTGCTGCACAAATCAAAGGTTTGGGGCTCTCCATCCAATTTTTCCTACATATAAAAAACTTTCATTATAGTTTGCATTCAATAACCCACCGGGATTTAGGAATTGAGAGCCCTCATGTGAAGGGAGCTGAAACCCAAAATTACCTTCATTGTATTTCAATCTCAGTCCATGGTACAAAGGAGTTTAACTCAACCATACTTACATTTGCAAATTATGGCCATGAGGGATGCTTTTATACTCTATTTTATGCCCGGAAGAGATAAGGGGTGCACATGCCAGGAGTTGCGTCTGTATGAAGTGGGCCGACGGTCCGCCATCATAATCATAAAGTGAGAGAGAAAGACAGAGCGCGCAGTCAGTTCGCCCTGACCATCGTCTGCAGTGCCTAAGCCTATCATCAGCATTCATCTTCAAAAACAGATGTGCTTGAACCCAAACAGATAACACAACTTTCCCCTCCGCGGGGCCAGGCCGACAGCCGTGTTTATCAGGAACACTTCATACAAGGCGCGCTGGCTCCATGAAGTAAAAAACAAAGGGCAATATTATCAAGAAAGGGCGATACATTATCGCCACTTTTATCGGCAGGAAACTGTTGCTAAAGCGGCGATAATGGGCTTGATAATATGCCCTTGTGAATTCCCATAGAAGCCCAGGTTCTGGTGTTAACCTGGGCTGCTATGGGAATTCACAAGGGCATATTATAAGCCCATTATCGCCGCTTTAGCAACAGTTTCCTGCCCATAAAAGCGGCGATAATGTAGCGACCTTTCTTGATAATATGGCCCAAAGTTTTAGTCCACATGTTGTTGTAGTTGTTGCTACGATGGAGCCCTGTGCTTGTTACCATATCTGTATGTGAAGGGTGGCGTATTGTGAGCATGAGATACACAGCGAGGCAGATTGACAAGCCCATTGCGCCCCTTTTGCGTCACTCTTCCCATGTTAAAAGTGGCGCGAGGGGCTTGTAAATCTGCCCCAGCGTGTTTTAATTGTAATAAGAAATGAGCGATTTCCCATGAATCATTGCAACTAAAGAGCGGAAAAGCAAACACCACTGATAGGACATTTGGTATACAGCGGACTTTGCGAGGCTTGACTCCTGGTGACACTGTCTTCACCCTTTACTGGGCTTGCTTCTGATGTCTTACATCCACTTGCACCTCTAAGTGTGTGGTGCGAGGTGTTGAACAACCCCTAAAGTTCCCCCAATTCTCTTTTGCAGTAAGAACTTGCTGTCCTATGCAGGGTTCTCGGGTCATCTCCATTATTCTCAGAGCAGACTGCTATTAGGGCGCTGAAAGATGATTCGTCCCTGCAAAGAGTGGGACCAGCTGCCCCATAGATGGTGTCACTGTGAAAAATGAAGGGGCAGGGCGGCTAATGCCCCTTGCCACAGCCGGCCTCGCCTGCTGGGTATGCTGAACCATCGAGCATCGCCAGTTGATAATGTGGCGAATAATTTGATTAGTAAAATTTCATTTGCTTGAGAAACGGATAGATTTGGGGCCAGGAACATATGGTGAAGCAGTGTTGTTTCATATAGGAGGGTTTAATTAAAGAATGAACGTGCCTCTCTTCCTTGCCCTGCAGCCAGGGAACTGCAGGAAGCATTTCAAAAGAATTATACTGATTAGCTTCACAACAGATGAGGATGTCAAAGACGAAAAGTTGATTTATCTGAGCTCTGTGGTACAGCAAGAATAGACTAAGTACATGGTCTAGGAGAGATTGTGGCCTTTCAAGTAGATAGTAGCCAATCTGTTAACACTAGAACACAGATGTGAGTGGTTCAGAAGACCTTTTTGCAAATGTAATGATCTCAGAGAAATAATGTAACTGATTAAATATTTATTGATCTGGAAATCTAGTGGCAGTGTGGGAATGATTACAGGTGAACTCTGTGTTCGATGACCCTGCCTCATTTGGGAGAGAAGCCAAAATGAAGAATACCCGTGGATGTTGATTCATCAAAATGCTAGAGGTATTGGCAGAGATCATGTACCTATAGGCCCCTTCATGACATCATAGGTCCTGGAGGAGGGAGAGATATTCATTGCATGTTTCGGGAATATATAAGGTGCAATAAATAGCACCTAATATGCATTTTGCCCTTAAATGGAGCATAATATTCGGAAATTGGTGCTTTCTGATAGGGGTGGGCGTAACTCGAATAGCTACATGTAGCATAATCATGCGAAATTACCCAAGTCCACAAAATTACCCGTAATTATGCGAGAAGGGTAATTCTGCATTTAGCTCTATTTCTAAGCGCAAATATGCCCCTTCGCATCCAAAATGGACGCAAGGATGCATGTTGTGCTAATAGAACTAATGCAACATAACACAAATAGCGAGTGTGAGCAGCTGCTCGCACTCGCTAAATGTGCCCTTGGAGTAGGTTTACCACCAACTTACTTTCGGCATTTAGCGTTATTTTCTTAGCACAAAGTGCAGCCTCACCTCAAAAATGGATGCAAGGATGCTTTTGTGCTAAGAAAAGTACTAAATGCAGCAGAACACGAATAGCCAACGTGAGCAGCCGCTCCTTCAATGTGCTCTTGATGTAGGATTTTTCCGCCCAAATAACTCTTAATTACGTGAGCAGGAGTAATCGCATAATTATCTGTAATTCCAAGTCAAAGAGTTACATCCCTTATCAGAATTTACAGGGACACGTTGAATTGGCACCCTAGGCGCTCAACAGGCGTCTATTTGCTGCAAAAGGGCAAGAGGCGCAAAATGCAGAAAAAAATAATTATAGAAAGCAATCTCATTTTTATTTCTGCTGCTGTATTTATGGCCCCTGAAACCAGGGATAATAATGGCCGTGCCAGGGTGTCAAAAGGCAAGTCAAGGGCAGCCACTGTTGCACTTGAAAATTCATAATTGGCCACCATGAAAACACTAGTCCGAAGACCCTGGCTTCTAAAACTCTAAAATAAGGAAACAGTGCCCTCTTCAAATTTACTGTTCATTCATTAATTAAAGGAGGGGGTAGAAAGAACCAGGGTACAAGTGGGGTTTGCTGTACTCGGCAACAGGTATTACTCGGGGTACTAAGGCATATATAAAGGTGGAGGATTATGGTGAAGGAAAATATATAGCTGGGGAGAAGGAGAGAGGAACCATCTTGGGTGTAGGAGGAGGTAGAAAGAGAGGAAAGACGAGAGTGCCACAAATAAGACAAAGAAAATGAAGACCAGGAATCGGACGAAAGGGGGAATCAAGGGGTCCCCGCCATAAAAGGGAAACAAAGGATTCATGTGATCCTGAGAATAAAGAACTGCCCGGATTTGTAGTGAAATGAGGGGCTTTTATCAGGAAGAATGTAATATTCTGATAATACGATTTATTTACTGAAATGTTAGAAATCTGGTTCCTGGAGAAAAGTTGTCAGGAAGTTGTATGCTAACCTTGAGCATGTTTTTCTGCAGAGTGAAATGAAGCTTTGCACAAGAGCAGGCTGAATTCCATGATAGGTCATTCGATTTAGTTCCTCTTAACCCATCTTGGTGTTCCCCAGTAAAGATATTTGGTTTAGCCTTACAACCTCTCCCAAAAGAATTATATACAGCCTACAGGGTAGACATGAGATTTAAGGATAGTAAAACCACCTTCCTCTTTTGCAAAATGCAGGTGACGTGCCATCTGGACTGGTTTTATATGGTACCCTTTGTGCACACTGCATTGAATTCCGAAAAGTGTTCAGATATAATACATGGGGATTTCCATGGAAGAAGAGATTGTACATTGTATTGCAAGGCTTTACTCTGGGTGAGGAGCAGTACAATTATCTCTTGGGAAATGAAATCATTAGCTCTCCACCTGCGCTTGGGCAGTTCTATGACACTATTTACATTGTTGGATAACACTATATGGTGGGGTCAATAACATTGACCTGCTATACTATCACACCCAATAAATCGCCTGCCACTACATCACCAGCATACTATTTTTATCTCGATACTGGATCCTTAACTTCATTGACAATTTAATTTCCCATATTATATTTACTTACCCTTACTTTGTGATGAACTGGTTAGGTTTTTGCAATGGATGCAATTCTATTGGCATGCTTGATAATGCAGGTGATACTGAATGCAGTATAGTGAGGTATGTCTGTCTGCACACACCACAGCAACCATGCAGAGTCTGTTTGCATTGAGACTTTCTTGAAACTGTAATTCTCAGAAGCCGGCAACCCTAGCAGTCACAAGTCAAATGTAAGCGTTGCACTGATCCTGATGTGATCTGCACTGTCAACATCCTCTTACGCAAATTAATGTGATGACAGTGCACTTTTAGACCAACCTTTGTGTTGCCCCCAAAAAATGTAAAATGCCAGATTTGTAATTTTAGCAAGATTTTGTACTGGTTAGTCAGTAAAAATGGTGGCACAAATGTTAGTGAAATATTGAACTGGCACTGAACAGTCTCAGTAGTCGGGAAATGTCAGTGCAAAATTTCACCAGAACTAGAGCAAACTATGCAAGCCAGTCCCATGTCATTTTATTAGACGGTCTCATCATGCACAATCTCACATTATATTCCTATAGCAACCAGAAGGCAAACAAATACACTTGTATGATTGAATTGGAGTGACCAAAACAACCCCGCATTATGCTACTAATAAATTCATCATAAAGCAGAAAAGATGTGGCAGTTGATTAAAAGCCCCTGCTCCAATATACAAAGATGACTAAAGTAACCAACCATAGCAGGGGCGGCGTTAGGCTTGTGCAAGATGTGCACCTGCACAGGGCCACCAAACCCCAGGGGCCACCACGCCAATATATATCCTTAATATATTAATCCTCTGAGGATGGATACATATTTGCGTGGCGGCCCCTGGCAGGGATTTTGTGGCCTCCGGCTCTGTTACACTTCCAAACACCCTGACCCCCCCTCTTCACTGGCCTCCGCCCCGTTCGGACCCCCTCTTCTGGGGCCTCCTACCTACGCTCCCTGCCCAGGGCCACCATGAGCCTAGAGCCGCACCTGACTATAGAATGAAACCAACAATCTGCATATAAAAAGTACAGTGCTCAAAATGCATCAATGATCTATGTGACATTACCTGAACCATGTACATTTCACTGGTACCCTACTATATCAGTCCAGGAAGTCCAAGCCATCTGCACATCTCAAACACATCACACTGATATTGACCCCAGAACTACTTAGATGAATCCAGCCCAAACACATCGAGCACTCACTCATTCCGTTGCGGTTAGCATAGATCGTGTGTGGTCAGGTTGGGTTGAAAAAAAATTACACTTACCTCTTCAGGGTCACCGACTCTCCGTCATCGCTCCTTTTCCTGACGAGTCCCGGAAGCAGGACGCACACAGGCTCCCCAAAGCCAAGCATGACGCTGCTGTCAGAAACACCATGATTGGTCTGAGCGCTGTGGTTCAGCACTCAGACAGAGACTGGGAGCCTGAGCATGTTCTCCACCCAGGCTGTGCAACACAGCCTGGTGGAGAACATAGTAAGTGTGCATGATTGTTTGGCCAGCCCAAGGCGGCCGGCCAAACTGTCATACACACTTAGAGAGTGCCCAAACACTCCTCTCCCTCCTCTTGACTGCCCAGCCCCACCCCACCCACCCCTACAACTGAGCCACTATGGAAAAATCAAATGATAATATCAGTGTGTTTTCATTTTATTTTTCCTTTTTTGCGCTGCTGAAAAGCAGTGGGGCGATGCTCCTCCGCCTTAGCGGAGGAGCCGCTGCTGTACTCATTTGCAAAATGTGAGAGCCTAAGGCATTCCCAGCCATACACATAACGATTTTCATACATTTCCTAAAATCGAATGCCTTTGATCGTCATAGCAATTTACACAAACTACCTGTCAAATAAACATTGAGTTTATACTCTACTAATATCACAATGTTGATTACTCATAAACACAAGCAACTGGTGACCTACCTCCCAGCTCCACATTGAAGGTCAGCTACTTTAAAATAGCCCCTAGACCAATGAAAGGTTTATTGATGCTATCCATATGTGAACACTATTCATTTCCTGGAAATAAGGAGGCACAGCCCTTTTATGCTCAAGTCTTGGGTACATATGTATGTTGCACTTAAAGTAGGAGCCCCTTTACCCCCCACACACCACACACACTACACACACACACACATATATGTATCACATAACAGGGACATTATAGTTAGATTCAGATTTCCCTCGTACAAAACCAGTGCAATTTAGTTACCTGAGCTAACTATAACTTACACCCCCGCAATGCACTGCTTATGACCTCACGTATTACATAACTTATGACATGGTCAGTGACATCACTGATGACATTTCAAAATACATCGCAGATAACATCATCAAGTGAGTGTGTTTTTAAGAGATTATGGGTGTTAAACATATATAGTAACTTACTGCAAATGTTAAATTAGTATACTAGGGGCCAGATGTAGGTAGCCCTTTACTGGTCGGAAACGGCCGAAAATACAGATTTTCGGCCGTTTCCGACCGGTAAACGGCTATGGAGATGTAGGGGCCAAAAAAACATACATTTTCGGTAATTTTACCGAATCTGTAAAATTACAGAATCGGTAAATTTACCAATTCTGTACATTTTACCGATTCGGTAAATTTACCATTCGGTAAAAATACCGAAAATGTATTTTGTGATGTAGGTAGCACTTCTAACAGTGCTACAGGGCCTTTAGAATTCAGTATTTACCATGCAATACAATTGCATGCTAAATTACGAATTCTTGTGTACATGCACATCTGTGCATGTACACCTGTGCCATGTGGCACACAGACATGCCCTAAGGGCATGTATGTGTGCCACATGGCGCAAAAGCCAGTTACAGGGGTGCAACAGGGTGTCAAAGTGACACCCTGTCCCCCTTAGCAATTCGGTATTTTTACTGATTCGGTAAATACCGAATCGGTATTTGCTATTGAATCCTATGGGCTTCAAGGCCCATAGGATTCAATAGCAAATACCGATTCGGTATTTACCGAATCGATAAATACCGAATCTTACCGATTCGGTAAAAAATACCGATTTTTTACCTACATCTCATTTACAGATTCATAAATACCGAATCGGTAAAATTCGGTATTTATGAATCGGTAAATGAGATTTACCTACATCTGGCCCTAGGTGCACTACTACTGAGTGATACTACTTCTAACATATATTATGTGAATGACTGTGTGACTATCCTTGTGTGTATGGGTGTGTAAGTGGCTGTATGGCTGTATATGTTGATATCTACGTAGCTATGTGGGTGAGTGATATGCAGTGTGAGTGGCTGTATTGGTGAGTGAGTGGGTGTCTGAATTGTTGTATGAGTGAGTGCATCAGTGTGTAAGTGGCTATATGAGTGAGTGAGCTGTTTGAGTGGGTGTTTGGTTAAGTGAGGTGGTGTGTGAGTGGCTGTATTGGAGAGCACGTGTCTGTGTGAATGGCTTTATGGGTGAGTGAGTGGATGTGTGAGTGCTTGTATGGGGTGTGAATGGACATGTAAGTGGTGGTGTGGATGTGTGAGTGTTTGCATGGGTGAGTGAGTGGCTGTGTTGAAAGGCTGTAGTGGGTGTGGGAGTAGATATATGGGTGAATGTGTGGCTATGTGAATAGCTGTATGAGTGAGTGACTGGTTTTATGAGTGGCTGTATATGTAAATGAATGGTTGTGTGAGTGGCTGTATGAGTGAGTGAGTGGGTGTGTGAGTGCCTCTGTGGAGAAGTGAGTGAGTATGTGAGTAGTTGTATGGGTGTGTGAGCGTACATACGAGAGGTTGTGTGGCAGTGTGAGTGGCTCTGTGGATGACGTCATCAATGATGTCATTTGAAATGTCATCAGTGATGTTATTGACAATGTCATTTTTTTTGTTTAAATCTGTTTATTCATTTTCCAACATTCTCAGAAGCGAAGTTACACAAGACAATTGGACAGTATACACTCATCTACAGTATGTATCTCCTACATGAATGAGCCATTCGCAGAATAACGTGACTCCAGTTCAGTAATTGTCCCTTTTCCCCAGTCACGTGGGTAGAGTTCCTTTCTGGACTGCCGTCTGCACTTTTCACGGATATTAAACTTTGAGTTCAACGAAACCAAAAAAAGGGGGGAGGAACACCCCTAACAGTAACGTTTGACCGGTAATGATATATCAGTTCCTTCGTAACGGGCACGCCGTTCTCCCCCCCTGACAAACCACCTACCCCACTATGTTGAATCCCCCCCGAACATACGCGTCCTGTGGCCATGCCTGACGACTATGTCAGCTGCTATGTACTTGTGTGTGTGGAACATCCCGTGCCTCCCCACCCAGGTTCGCACCAGTTTCTTCGGGTGTCCTTGCCTCACCTGCGCGTTGTCCTGTCGGAGTACCACCCTCTAATTGTTGTAGGGTAAGGAGTAGTCCCTCCCAGTGGGCTGCTATGAGCTCATTCCGCAGGCCTAGTGTTTCCTCTTGTTGAATGGCAATTCCTTCTGCTTTGGCCCATGCGGAAAGCGAGCGTCTCCAAGTCTGCGCTTGTGGTGGGTCCCGAGCCTTCCAGTGCTTAGTGAGGAGTCGTTTGGCCACCACTATGCCCAGGTCCAGGAACCTAGACGTCCCCTTCGTGGCCGGGGTTCTGTGGAAATGGTGTAAAATGTATGTGGGCCAGTCGAAAGGTATGTCCTGGCCTGTACACTTGCGCAACTGCACACTGATGTCATGCCAGTAGGTGTGGAGTCTACGGCAGTTCCAGAGCATATGCACTAGCCCCACCCCCTGTTCAGCACATCTAGGGCAGCTTGCGTCCTCCCGATGGAAGTATCTATTAATGAGGTCGGGTGTGAGGTAGGCCCTGTGTACAATTAATAATTGTATTTGTCGAAACTTCATGTTCCTGGGTATACGTATAGGAGTCTGTAGTATTCTGTCCATTTCTTTATCCCGCAATTGGCGCCCCAGATCTACCTCCCACTTCTGTTTGAGGGATGCCAGGCTGATCGCCGTGTGCGCCCAAAATGCTGCTGCAAACCAACGGATAAGATGACGGCCTCTACCCATGACATGCAAGTATTGTATGACAAGGTGTTGTTTGGGTTCTACCGTCAGGTCCCCCCATTTGCCCGTGAGTGTTGCAATCAGTGATCTGTGCATGAGGAATTGCCTCGGTGGCAGGTTCTCCTCCCTGATTAGGGTATCATATGGCAGTAGCGCCCCATCACGGTAAAGGTCCACTAAAGTCTGTATGCCTGCCTCACTCCAGTCTGCGAGTCTTGGATGTGTAAGTGTTCCTATCCTACTAGGGGAACCTACGAGTGATTGCGCTGGTGCGTAGGGTGTGAGCGTCCTGGTAAGGTATAAACTTCTGCGGTAGCATTTGTACGCTACCGCTAGGAGGAGAGGTGTTGGCATTGCTGCTTTATTGGCCGGATGGAACAGGCTGGTTATGCGTTCTAGGGTGTATGGGGGTTGCACAGACGCCATATCGTCATGTCCCCATCCGCGAGCCACCGAACTATCCACTGCAGCTGCGCTGCCAGGTAGTAGTGCTCCAGGCAGGGCACTGCGAGTCCCGCTTGATCAGTGGGTAAGTGCAATTTCGGCAGGGACAGCCTGTGTCACGAGTTCGCCCAAATGAAGTCCCTGAGCAGTTTGGTGAGTGGAGTAAAAAATGCTGCCGGGATGTATACAGGTAAGTTGGGGAAGTAATACAGGAGTCTTGGGAGGATCACCATCTTAGACAGCGCCACCCTGCCTGTGATTGTCAGCGGCAACGTGGACCAAAGTTTCACCTATGATCTGATCGCCGTTAGCGCTCTCCCCAGATTTCCATCTATCAGCTCTGACGGTTGGCGGTATATTTGAACTCCCAGATAACAAAAGGTGTGTGCCTGCCACTGCACCCTAGAACTGTTGAGGGTGTATCCCGGGTCCTGGTTCTCTTCCCCAAACGCATATATGCAGGGCTTGTCTGCATTCACACGGAGTCCTGAGACGGCAGCAAATTCTCAGAGGACACGCTCCAGTTGATCCGGTATATGCGCGATGTCCTGCACATAAACCAATAGGTCATCAGCATATAGGGAAAGTTTGTGGATTGCATCTCCTAATGGAATGCGACTGCTGAGTGTCACTCGCAATGCTGCCGCGAGGGGCTCGATGGCAAGTGCAAATAATAGGGGCGATAACGGGCAACCCTGCCTGGTGCCCCTGCATATCGGCACCACGTTCGAGACGTAGGGCCCTAGTCTTACCCGGACCGTAGGCCCCTGGTGTAGGAGGTTAACCATCTCCAGAAAACCCTGGTCCAGACCGTATCTCTGCAACACTGCCGCTAGGTAATTCCATTACAAGCAGTCGAATGCCTTTTCCAGATCCAGTATAAGACATCCCGACCTGGGCCAGATCTGTGCCCCGACGGACGCCACCCTGAAGATTCTCCATAGGGTTAGGGATGTGTTCCTTTTGGGCACGAATCCATTTTGGTCGGTATGTGTCAGGTCAGGGACCACTAAAGCCAGGCGCTCGGCTAAGACCTTGGCTAGGATCTTATAATCTACATTAAGTAGCGCAAAAGGCCTGTAGGACCCCAGGGTGGTGGGATCTCTGCCCGGCTTCTGCAAGGACACCATATACGCCTCACACATTGAGGGGGGAAATCTGCCTTCCTCCGCTGCCGTCCTGTATAGCTTATGCAAGTGTTGCAGCAGATACTCTTTATTGGCCTTCTAATATTCATCTGGCAGGCCGTCAGGCCCCAGCATTTTGCCAGATGCCAATGCCTCGATCGCCTCCCCGATTTCCGCTAGGGTAAGGGGGTCCCCCAAGGACTCTGCATATTCCCCAACGGCTGTGGGCAGCTGGACCTGCTCCAAGAATCCCTCAATGTCATGTGCAGTGCAGCGGGTCATGAATCGATATAGCTGAGTGTAGTGGTCTGTGAAAGCCTTGTGAATTTCGTGTTGGGTGTGCACTAGGGTGCCCTCGGAAGTGCGGATGGCCCCTATGGGAGTATGTGCATTCTCCTGCTGTATCAGCCATGCCAGTAAATGGCCCAGTCTATCTGCCCTAGCGTGTGTGCGGGCCGTATGCGCTGTGTAATTAAGGCACCGGAGTCGCTCAAGCAGGTCCGCATGTTGCGCCTTAAGTCTCCCCAGTCTGTCAGCGTACACGCCCTCCTTCTCTCCCTTGCGCTCGTATTGTAGCAGTTGGGAGTCTAACTTGGCTAGCGAGGTGGATAATTGTTTCCGTATATTACACGTGGCTCCCAGGCAATTGCCCGGGACCACAACCTTTAGTGCATCCCATTCTATCAATGGGCTGCTCGCTATATCTTAATTTTGGTCAAAATATGCCAGTATGGCTGTTGCTAGAGATGAGCAGAACTCGGGATCTTCCAGTGCAGTGGGTTGTAAGCGCCACGTGGGCACCGGGGGACAACCAGCTTCCCAACTAAACGGAATCTTCAGGGGGTTATGGTCGGAGTGTGTCCTGCCCAGGTATTCCTACCCTTGTATGAGGGGGAGCAGCAATGAGGAACCCACCACCATGTCCAGCCGTACGTGTAAATCGTGCACCACCGAGTAGTATGAGTAAAGACGGTCAGTGGGATAATGTGTGCGCCATAGGTCTATCAGCGCCCAATGCGTGAGTCAATCTGTTAATGCTTGGGCTTTGGACACTGCTGTTGTCTGCTTAAATGGGGGGTAGGACCTGTCTACTTGCACGTCTAGCACCAAGTTGTAGTCCCCGCCCAGCAACCAAGGGAGTCCCGTGTGTGGGGTCAGCGTGAGCGAGAGCTGCATCAGGAAAGAAGCCCGTTCTACATTCGGGGCATAGATCGAGCCGAGTAGTATAGCCTGGCCATTGAGCGTCCCATGTGCGAATGTGAATCTGCCATTGGGGTCTATGTCCACTTTTGTGCACCTAAATAGTGTGCCAGCCCTCACCCAAATGAGTGTGCCCCTCGTGCGTGCCGAATATGTGGTGGCATAAATTTGTCCCCTCCTCCGACGGCGCAGCCAGTCCTGTTTCATGTGGGTCTCCTGTAGGAGCGCAATTCCAATGTGATGTTGTTGCAGGTATGCGAAGACGGAGTAACGCCTCGCCGGTGTGTGCATGCCGTGGATGTTCCATGTCAGTATGTTAATGCACGTCATTACGCGGGTTAGGGGTCCTGGGATGTGTTTGTAGGGGGTCCTGGCAGTGCATGGGGATTACATGATTTCCCTGTGTCATACCAGTCTGGTGCAATAGGAACCTTAACAGAACTGTAAACAACATAACCGTATGGGCGAACCCTGGCAGGGGTGCATCCAAACCTTTATAAGAGAACATCAATATATATTAGGTCGATGTGTTGCCTACAGTGTGTGGGCCTGGATGGTATGTGACTACAACCATACCCGCCTATAGCGCCCTTGAGGCATGCCCCTAGCAAATCCTGCTGGGTGTGGTCTAGGGGGTAGCGGGGTTTCGCAGAGGTAAGCGTCGCAGCAGGGCATTTCAGCGTGTGGACATGTGGATCTATGTCTGGGATATAAGTGTTGTGATCTCCCGCCCAACTTTTAAAGAGAGCCTGCTTGGCGCTTTGGTCTAGCACCACCCCAGTTCTCAGCCCTGCCGGGACCATGCTAAATACATGTGCATGATGTTACTAGCGTGAATCACCCTTGTTTGGATACCAATCAGTTTCAGTCTGCTTTATCCTATGATCTTATCCGCTGGCTGAGGGGTGGCCACCGGCAGGTAAGTGTCCTCCGACATGTCAATAGACGGTGAGGACTGCCCGCTGACCATTATCGTGTCCTGTTCATTAGACTCGGAGCCGCTGTGGTTGACTTTGTTTTCCGTTGTTGTCGTCGCCTCCTTCGTCTTCTGCTTTGCCTATATCCCGACTCCTCCCCCTCTGTATCTGATTGCCTAGTGCCCGGCCACTGGCCAGTTTCCTCCAGCCAGTCCTATGCTTCTTTTGGTGTCTCGAAAAAACGGGCCCCGTCCTTCGTGACCACCCTCAGCCTGGCGGGGTAGAACAAGCTCCCTTAATTGGCGCTTCACGACCATATAGTTGCTCCTGCGCTTCTGCGTTAAAGCTGTATAGTCAGGGAAGAACATGATTTGCGCTCCATCAACCTTTATCGTTCCCAACTTTCTAGTTTCGCGTAGGATCAGTTCCCTATCCCTGTAGTTGAGGAGTTTAAACAGGAAAGGTAGTGGACGTGCTCCTGCTTTGGGCCTCTGCATCGGCACCCGGTGTGCTCTTTCCACTATGAACTGTTCGATAAGGTACCCTGGGGTAGGAGCCTCCGGAGCCAAGTTTCCGTATGGTGTTCTAGATTCTTCCCTTCTTTTCCCTCCAGCAGGCCCACCACTCGAATATTGCTGCGCCGGGAGTGCCCCTCTGCACCTTCCCCCCTGTCTTCGAGGGCGTGTATACGGTCGAACATATCCTGCAGTACCACATCATGACTATTTGTGATCGGTTGTGATCGGTTGAAGTTCTTGAATTGCCTGGCCTTGTGTTGCTACCATGTCCGCCAATTTTCTATGATCTGCATGTAGTAGCGTGAAATCTGTTGTAACTTTGTCAATCCGGCTCTCCAGGAAGGCTCTAGTTTGGTCTAGAGTGGCATTAATCTTCTCCACAGCCGCAAGCATCTGGTCCCCTATTAGTTTCTAGTGCGGCAGACCTGGAGTCCAACTCTTCACCATTGCTTCTTTGCGCAGGGTCCTGACTGTTCGCCCGCGCCTGCTTTAGCGGCTGTTTGTCCCATAGGCGGACCATTGCCAGTTGTTGCGCTGTGAGCATTTGTTATACTCAGCTGTGTTACCACCCACCTTGCTGTTCTCCATCACGTAATTGGAAAACAACAACCTAGGCAACTGGTGTTTTAGAACAAATAGAAAATACATATAAAAGGACAGTTGGCTACAAATTACTTATAAAACTCAAATTTTTATTAAGTGGTAAAAAATCAATGACATAGCATAATTAAAAATGACGACAAGTTAACAAGATTAAAATTCTGCAAAACACATAATCAATGAGAAATACATTTTCAGGAATTTATGTAAACACAAGTTAAAATTATAAAGTGGTGGCACAATAAATCTCTACGCGCGTTTCGGCGAACCAGCGCCTTCTTCTGGAGCAGCCACGTAATTTCTACAAAGTAAGAGTGTATATAAACATAATTATACATTAGAAATACAACATATTTGTGAAGTTAAGATCATATCATCACGAGTTTAAATGTCAGTAGCCACATCACGTGCTGTCCACTATGGTCACCTCTCCGGTCACTTCGTGGGTCCAGGGCAATGAGGATTTACCTTGTTGTGTCACCACAGTTCCCGGGTCCTCCTGTGAGTGAGGCAGCAGAATTCACTAGTTCGCTCAAGTACCCGCACACGAAGATCTAACGGACTCCTCCCAGTCGACGGGCCCACTTCATTATGCCGCCGACCCCAACTCACACCGTGCCGTGCGCGCCAGGAGTCGGGCACTCCGACTTCTACGCAGAGTAAGGCTCCACACCATGCCTCCGAGTTGCCGGCGATTCCTGTGAGTCTCTGCATCGGGAGGGGGGGGGGTTTCTGGAAAGGAGGAGAACGGTCTCTTAGGCGCATGTGCCACGTTAGCTCCGACTTGCCCCGGCAATTAGTTCAGCTATTCTGATTAAGGGGTGATTGGTTCTTCCCCCCCAGCCAGCTGCTCAGGTGCGGTGGCTCCCGCTTGCACCCCCTCTCCGCTCAGCCCTCTTCTAGAGTGGGTGCGGTCTTGTGGTTCACTAGTGAACCCTCAGGACATCGTGACTGTGTGGGTTCCCACCTCGCGTTTCCCCTTGACTTGCTGTTCCGCTGTGTCCCAATAGTCTCTGCCTCTTCCCAGCAGACGCACAAGCCAATGGTGTGCTGCGACCACGTTCCCGGCTGCAGTACCAGCACTCCTGAATTCAGGCTGCCCCCCCTACCACTTTGCACCAACCTTCTTCTTGCCCCCGGTCTAGCAAGCCAGGGCGCCCCGGGGATGTCAGTTGCGTGGCCTGCCGCCAGCGGAGTTACTCTCCGGCGGCCGTCTCCACCACCACGCGCACCAGCCTCTCTGCCCGGAGTGTCCTCTTGTTGGCTGTCCCCACAGTCCAAGGGTGCACCCCGACGGGGGTCTTTCCGTCCACCCCGCTACTGACGTGCACAGGGCAAAAGGCGTGCCCCGGCTGCCCGCGCTGCTCCACAGAGGCGGGGGCGGGGAGGATATCCACCTCACTGCAGCCTCACAATGTCCATATCTGGTGTGGGGGGCACAGGGGCTCCCGAGCTCTTCTTCCTCCATGGGGGTGGTAACGCTGCTCTCCCGTACCTCAGGGTGACTTATGCGATGGGGCTGCCTCCATGTCAACAACCGGTCCGAACTACGACGGCACCATTTTGAGATTCTGGCGCGCTGGCTTCCCGACTTCAGGGCCCCGGTCGGTCCGGTGCAGGATACTTCCACAGCGCCCGTATAACTGCGCCGCCCCTCTCATAATCTCACAGCTCCCGGTTTGTGCCTCTCAGGAGGGAGACGCAGTCAAGGCGGGACAGTCCCGTCCCAAGCCGCAGTCCAGCGTGGTCCCCACCGTGCACATCCTGCACCTCACCCTTCTCCCGGCCCCCGCTGCACAGGCCACCGCAGCGCCGGGATCGGCGATTTGTGTCTTAACAGGTCCGCACAGCTCCCACGGCTAGATAGCCTCTGTTTGGTGTGCTCAGAGCACGCTGCAGGACAATTTTATCGGATTATTAGGGGATAGTGAGACGGAGCTCTACAGACTCGTGTCCGCCATGTTGGCTGGCTCATGTTATTGACCATGTCATGAGTGATGTAATGTATGAGGTCATAAGCAGTGCATTGCTGGAGGCATAAGTGATAGTTAGCTCAGGTATAACTATAACTGCTGAATTTCACTGATTTTGTATGAAGGAAATCTGAGCCTAACTATAACATCCCAGTAACATTTGTTTTTTCAGTGAATTTCTAAGGCTTTTTAAATTCTATTTCCTAGCTATAACGTCCCTGTAACCTTTGTTGTTTTCAGTAAATTTCAAAGGTTTTTCAAAATGTATTTCCTAACTATAACCTCTTTGTAACCTCTGTTTTTTAAAGTGAATTTCAGTTTTTTTTTTTTTTGGTAGTGTCGCATTTGCAGAGTGGTGGAGAAAGGGGGTGAGTTCCCCGACAAGCTCTCAGGAATCCAGTGTAAGGGACTTACTGGAGGTAACAGGATGGCTTCTTGGCCTCCAAGGTCCCTCAGTATCCAAGAGGACTTCATCCTCAACCAGTAGTGTGCTAGGAGGCGCATTTGCAGAGTGGTGGAGAAAGGGGGCGTGGCCTCTGAAGTCCTCATAGCAATCTTGCTCTGTGGAATTTACCAGAGATAACAGCCAAGAGGATTTCATTCCCCAACCAGCAGTGTGCAAGGAGGTGTGTGTGCAGAGTGGTTGAGAAAGGGGGTGCGGCCTCCAAAGACCTCATAGCAATCTCGCTGTGTGGGACTTACTGGAGTTAACAGAACGGCTTGTTGGCCCCCAAGGACTCTCTGCAACCAAGGAGACTTCATCCCCCACTAACAGTGCACCAGGAGGCATGTTTGCAGAGTGGTGGAAATAGGGGGCAGGGCCTCTGGTGACTTGTTGATTGTTTTTTAAATACGCTTTGAGATGCGGCCAAACTGAGACCATCCGCAACTGCGCGGACGTGGATCAGCAACTGCGCGGACGAACTCGCCCCACTGAGGACCCCGCCGAGCAGACCCGGCAGCAAGAAGGCCCCATGGTTCACCGACGAACTCAAAAGCTCCAAGAAGAACTGCCGAGCCCTCGAGAAAGTCTGGAGAAGGGAACCGACACCGGACAACAGGACCTCCTTCAAACTTGCCACCCGGAAACACCACCAGCTGATCCGCGCCGCCAAGAAAACAGCATTCAAGGACCGGTTGGACAACAACGCACACAACTGCAAGGAACTCTTCAACATCGTGAAAGAGCTTTCCAACCCCAGCGCAGGAAACAACGACATCACCCCATCGCAAGACCTCTGCAACTCCCTCGCTTCATACTTCCACAACAAGATCGCGGACATACACAGCAGCTTCAACAACCAACCAACGCACACCATGACCGAACAACCGCCCCCCACCACCACCCTCCACGCCTGGACCCCGATCAGCACCGAAGACACCATCCACACGATGAACTCCATCCACTCCGGATCACCGACCGACCCCTGCCCTCACCACGTCTTCAACAAGGCCGACGCTGTCATCGCACCCCACCTGCGAGACATCATCAACACATCCTTCGACACCGCCACCTTCCCTGAGAGCTGGAAGCACGCCGAACTCAGCGCTCTACTCAAGAAACCCACAGCGGACCCCACCGAACTCAAGAACTACCGCCCCATCTCGCTCCTCCCGTTTCCAGCCAAAGTCATCGAGAAGACCGTCAACAAGCAGATGGCCGCCTTCCTCGAGACAAACGGATCCCTCGACCCCTCACAGTCCGGCTTCCGAGCCAACCACAGCATTGAGACCGCCCTCATCGCCGCCACCGATGACATCCGAGCCCTGATGGACAAGGGAGAAACAGCGGCCCTCATCCTCCTAGACCTCTCCGCGGCATTCGACACGGTCTGCCACCGCACCCTAGTACGGCGCCTCAGCAACATCGGCATCCAGGACAAGGCGCTGGAATGGATCATCTCCTTCCTCGACGGAAGAACACAGAGAGTCCGCCTTCCACCGTACAAGTCAGAGGCCTCCGAAGTCATCTGCCGCGTCCCCCAAGGATCATCTCTGAGCCCCACCCTCTTCAACGTCTACATGAGCCCCCTCGCGGCCATCGTACGCAAACACAACCTCAGCATAATCTCCTACGCCGACGACACCCAGCTGATCCTCTCCCTGACCAACGACCCCGCCGCCGCCAGAGCCAACCTGCACGAAGGGATGAAAGAGGTAGCCAAGTGGATGACAACCAGCCGCCTGAAACTGAACTCGGACAAGACGGAGGTCCTCATCCTGGGCTCCTCACCCTCCGCCTGGGACGACTCCTGGTGGCCTCCCGCACTGGGCACCGCACCCAAACCGACAGACCATGCACGAAACCTGGGCTTCATCCTGGACTCCTCCCTCTCCATGACCAGGCAAGTCAACAACGTCTCCTCGGCGTGCTTCAACATCCTACGCATGCTACGGAAGATCTTCTGGTGGATCCCCACCGAGACCAGGAAGACCGTCACCCAGGCCCTCGTCACCAGCCGACTGGACTACGGCAACGCCCTCTACGCCGGTACCACCGCCAAGCTCCAGAAGAGACTCCAGCGGATCCAGAACGCCTCAGCCAGACTCATCCTCGACATCCCACGAACCAGCCACATCTCCGGACATCTGAGAGACCTTCACTGGCTCCCCGTCAACAAAAGAATCACCTTCCGCCTCCTCACCCACGCACACAAGGCCCTACACGACCAAGGCCTGAGCTACCTCAACAGCCGAGTCAACTTCTACGCTCCCAAACGCCACCTCCGATCAGCCAACCACGCCCTCGCCGCCGTCCCCCGCATCCGAAGAGCAACTACAGGAGGAAGGTCCTTCTCCTACCTGGCCGCCAAGACCTGGAACTCCCTCCCGACTGACCTGCGCCTGACCCAAGACCACCTCTCCTTCAGGAAGAAGCTGAAGACCTGGCTGTTCGAGCAGTAGCGGCACCCCCCCCACCCCCCAGCGCCTTGAGACCCTACGGGTATGTAGCGCGCTTTATAAGTGTCACTGATTGATTGATTGATTGATTGATCCCTCGGGTCCTGCCTCTTTTTTTAATAAAAATAATAATAATAATGTGAGAAGAGCTGTGCGGCCCTCTCAATGGCTGTTTTTGGCTGCGGGGACCCCATCCTCCGGCCCGGCCTCTATTGTGGGTGCCCTGATCCCACCTGTGGTACAAAAGGGAGTGGTGATGGACGGAACATCTGAACCAATCAAACACTCACACCCAGTCAATAGATCTGGGTTTAATCCATCACCGTTCTTTAGCCCACTCTGCCACCCCAGTTCAGACATGGCCATATGCAAATCAGTCTGGCCCTGTGCCTCAGGGGAACAGTCCAGCCCAAACTGCCAAGCCATGCCTTCCCTGGACTGGAAACAAGCTTCCTAGGACCGGTTTCTGGCATTACAGCCGTCTTCAGCCAGGCCTGCTTGAATCCAGTGGCAAAGTGAGAAAGGGACTCACGTCTGAGCATACCCTGCCAACTTATGGCGAACAAAGCGGTACAAAAGGGGGTGGTGATTGACGGAACATCTGAACCAATCAAACACTCACACCCAGTCAACAGATCTGGGTTTAACCCATCACCGTTCTTTAGCCCACTCTGCCACCCCAGTTCAGACATGTCCATATGCAAATCAGTCTGACCCTGTGCTCATGGGAACAGTCCTGCCCGAACTGCCAAGCCATGCCTTCCCTGGACATGAAACAAGCTTCCTAGGACCGGTTTCTGGCATTACAGCCGTCTTCAGCCAGGCTTGCTTGAATCCAGTGGCAAAGTGAGCAAGGGACTCACGTCTGAGCATACCCTGCCAACTTATGGCGAATAAAGCGGTACAAAAGGGGGTGGTGATGGACGGAGCATCTGCAAATCAGTCTGACCCTGTGCCTCATAGGAACAGATGCAAAAACAACAGTTGATGGACAGAATGCAGAACAATGTCATACATTCACCCCAGTACAGAGATCTGGGCCTAAATCCATCATTTATTTACCACCCCAGTTCAGACAGGACCATATGCAAATCAGCCTTGACCCTGTGCCTCATGGGAACAGTCCAGCCCGAACTGCCAAGCCATGTCTTCCCTGGACCGGAATCAAGCATCCTAGGACCGGTTTCTGGCTATCAGCCGTCATCAGCCAGGATAGCTTGACTCCAGTGGTGTGGAGAGCATGAGACTCACGTCTGAGCATACCTGTCCCACTCGGGGAGCAAATGCAAAAACAACAGTTGATGGACAGAATGCAGAACAATGTCATACATTCACCCCAGTACAGAGATCTGGCCCTAAATCCATCATTTTTTTGCACTCCACACCACCCCAGTTCAGACATGGCCATATGCAAATCAGCCTTGACCCTGTGCCTCATGGCAACAGTCTAGCCCGAACTGCCAAGCCATGTCTTCCCTGGACCGGAATCGGGCATCCTAGGACCGGTTTCTCTATCAGCCATCATCAGCCAGGATAGCTTGACTCCAGTGGTGTGGAGAGCACGGGACTCATGTCTGAGCATACCCGTCCCACTCAGGGTGACAAATGCAAAAACAACAGTTGATGGACGGAATGCAGAAGAATGTCATACATTCACCCAAGTACAGAGATCTGGGCCTAACTCCATCATTTTTTGCACTCCACACGACCCCAGTTCAGACATGGCCATATGCAAATCAGCCTTGACCCTGTTCCTCATGGGAACAGTCCAGCCCGAACTGCCAAGCCATGTCTTCCCCCGGACCGGAATCCAGCATCCTAGGACCGGTTTCTGGCATTACAGCCGTCTTCAGCCAGGCTTGCTTGAATCCAGTGGCAAAATGAGCAAGGGACTCACGTCTGAGCATACCCTGCTAACTTATGGCGAACAAAGCGGTACAAAAGGGGGTGGTGATGGACGGAACATCCATCACCGCTCTTAAGCCCACCGTGCCACCCCAGTTCAGACATGGCCATATGGAAAATCAGTCTGACCCTTTACCTCATGGGAACAGTCCAGCCCGAACTGCCAAGCCATGCCTTCCCTGGACCGGATTCAAGCTTCCTAGGACCGGTTTCTGGCATTACAGCCGTGTTCAGCCAGGCTTGCTTGAACCCAGGGGCAAAGTGAGCAAGGGACTCACGTCTGAGCATACCCTGCCAACTTATGGCGAACAAAGCGGTACAAAAGGGGGTGGTGATGGACGGAGCATCAGAACCAATCAAACATCCACACCCAATCAACAGATCTGGGTTTAATCCATCACCATTCTTTAGCCCACTCTGCCACCCCAGTTCAGACATGGCCATATGCAAATCAATCTGACCCTGTGCCTCATGGGAACAGTCCAGCCCGAACTGCCAAGCCATGCCTTCCCTGGACCGGAAACAAGCTTCCTAGGACCGGTTTCTGGCATTACAGCCATCTTCAGACAGGCTTGCTTGAATCCAGTGGCAAAGTGAGCAAGGGACTCACGTCTGAGCATACCCTGCCAACTTATGGCGAACAAAGCGGTACAAAAGGGGGTGTTGATGGACGGAGCATCAGAACCAATCAAACATCCACACCCAGTCAACAGATCTGGGTTTAATCCATCACCGTTCTTTAGCCCACTCTGCCACCCCAGTTCAGACATGGCCATATGCAAATCAGTCTAGCCCTGTGCCTCATGGGAACAGTCCAGCCCCAATGATTGGTTCAGATGTTCCGACCATCACCACCCCCTTTTGTACCACTCTGATCCCACCTGTGGCACCCACTTGTCACTGATGGGGATTGTGAGGGGAGGCACAAGCCCCCACGGTCCCTGCCGTAAAGGGGGGCCAAAGTTAGGAGTACTGTCTATCAAGTCTGGGCATGACTTGGTTTTGAGGGGTGCTCCTGCTCTCACTGTGAAATGTGGAAGGCATATCAATGGCTCGGTGCGAGTAAAGGGTTCACAAGCTTTTGTGCTGCCGGTATGTTGTTAACTCTATGGGGGCACCACATTTCTCAATGGTATTCCACAGTGCATTGCACTGGATACAGGAGCAATGGCATTTTTGCCAGTGCACATGCCCTCCTTTCTGCTGTACGGTTCAGGGTACAAGTCCTAAAAACAGAAGTAGGTGGATTAACCTATTTAGACAGTATATAAGTGACATCATCGCTCATGACATCATGGCACGTGGCCTCACAGGAATTAACATCACAGGAAGTGGCATCACAAGCCATGACTTTACAGGAAGTGGCATCACAAGAAGTGACATCAGATCTTAACACCTCACATATATTTTTTAGCAGGTCTGTCATGACTACATTTGAGCGCATTACGAGTATATATTCGAGCTCTCCTGATTTAGGCAGAAGACTCCCACTTCTGTAAGCTACATATGTTGTTATGTTACTGGGTGTTTTGTAGAGCGCTCAGCTGCTCCAAGAGCGTCCCGGCGCTATAGATCCACTTCACAAAATACCAGCAACCAACAGGTCAGCCAAACGGTACTAGAAGTCCAAGGAACAACTTACAGAACAAAGAGATAAGTTTTAAGTCCTACTACTTTGCCTTTTGTCAGCATAAAGCTTCCATTACCCAAGGATTGAACAAACTAACTCCACCACCATCCTACTCAACTAGTCATAATATTTCCTATGCAGCACATTTCCACTTAGATGCAATTACTTTAGCTGCCTACACTCTCTAGTGGTGAGAGCGCTCTACTATGCGAAGTATTCTTGCAGAGCCTTATCCGGCTGCACTCATTTTAGGAGATTGGGGGCCCATTTTGCACCACTAGACCATTACCCAAAGCAAGACAGAAAAACAGAAATGGAAGAAAGGAGAATGAGAGATAAGAAAAAAATGCTGAAGGCGGAAAATGGAATGATAAAAGAACCTGACAGAATAAGCAATTGTAGGGTAATGAAAGAAAAAGGTTATGGCAACCTTGGCATTCAGCAGTAAGACGTTAGAAAATGTTTGGAGTTCTGCATTTTTGTTTTTACAAATGACACACTGCCCTCCAAAATTTCACCTCCACATTTAGCAGCAGACATCTTGCATGCTTTTATTGTCGGTATAACTATACCTAAACTACCCTCACATTCACCAGAGCAACCTGGCTGTTCACCCTGAAATCAGTACTACTGGAATGCCTACACCAAGAATGGATCATACATTTCAAAGTAAGAGGTATCAGCTCCACATCAAAATATGTGAAAGCCGCACAGTATCCAAGGATGAGAAGGAAAGGGGAACATCACTTACAACGCATTTTTTACAACGCACTACCATTACATCGCAACCATTACAACGCATACCATTACAACGCATTGCGCTGGGGGGCGCTCTAGGATAGGGAATATATTTAATTTACTATCCAACGCCTTCCCTGCTATCCACGGGGACTGGAGTTGGAATAGTAAATTAAATAATTCACTATCCAGCGCCTAAAAGCATTATGCGTTGTAATGGACTGCGTGGTAAAAACCGCGTTGTAAAGGCATGCGATGTAAAAGCATGCGTTGTAGTGACACCAATCCTAAGGAAATCGTGACTAAGATAACTCACAAGAAAAAGGCACATGCAATTTAATTCCCAGCTATCACTTTTAAGAAAATATTGGTCTAAAGAAGGAAATATTTCTAGTTTGCATAGAAAAACGACCCACGTGGGGAGATGTAGCAACAGTGAGAGACACCACAAACAATGGCAAGTAATCCGAATCTACACTAAAGGACACTTGCTAATAAGAACTTTGCATATCCTAGAAATGTTACACTGCTGACATAGGGACGGCCTACTTGACATAATTATTTATAGTAACGCAGACCTGTGGGCTCGCCTATTCACTATAACCCCATCCTGAAGGAACAAGCCCTAAATAAGCACAAATTATCTTTCATTCCATACATAGCTGAGCTCTGAATTACATCAGTTTTCCAGACCTAAGAGCATCATAACAACAAGGATACCCTGTGTGATTGTGCTATGATATAGTACATTGCAAACTTTGCAACATTGCTGCAGTGAGAAGGTGTGAGAAGGGGAAAAAATGAAAGACCACCCATACCTCGGCTGGGTAACAACTTGGGCAAATTTAACACAGCTATATCCAGAGCTCCCAAATCCAGAGCTACAAAAGAACAACTTGTCTTCCTTTCAAGGAAAACAGCTCTTCAACATTTAGTGATTGCAACTGGTAAATAAAGAACATAATTACAGTTGTTTGGAAAATAATTTTTGTTGTGGTGTTACAGATTTAAATACTTCTGCACAAAACTGAAATATTTGGACCATGGAGGAGCCTGCAGGATTATGCAAGGCAGTCCTTGTTTGAAGTGAAACGCGCACAGTTGCGGCATCTGCCTGCCACCCACGCTTCAACCAAAAATGAAGACAAAGCATTAACCTTTGATGTAAAAATGGAGAGATAATGAGATGTCCATCTAATGGCTGAAATGATCAATATGAAAGCAGAAAACCTGGGATCAATCCCAGCTTCCCAGCTTGAGCAAATTCTGTGATCCCAGGCAAATCTGTCTCTTGTGTTTGATTTAATAGGCTGTAATGTTGCACCATGTAAAATAAAAATCTAGAATGGGGGAGGGGGGTAGGGGGAAGGAATCAAATAGTTTCACAGCCGGAAAGAGACTTTCGAAGAAAGTTTGACTACAAGGTCAAAATGCCTCCTTACCCAGATGGAGCTCTAAATAGGACGCTATTAAAGAAATGCGAACATAGGGACCAAATGGGTCGTTATGTATGCATGTATTAGTATGGTGAATGGAAGTTTCACAATCGAATGCACACAAATGGAATACTAACAGGATCCTTGTGAGGTCCTGACAAAAACCAACTAGCCGAGTGAGGCATTGGTGTAATGGCTGACACATGTTGAACCAGGGATACAGAGGATATTTATTTCCTTAGGGCATCTTCACCTCTTTTTAACTCCATCAGGGTGCCCTTTGAAAATAAAATTAACTCTCAGAACACCCTAAACTATTACAAATCCAGGATACCACCCAATAACCAAAGAGTAAGGCTGTGCCCACCCAGATAGATTTTCCGAAGGAGGACTCCATGATGAAGCATGGCATTTGAAATTCCAGTGGGTGAGAGTCCTTTTAATACCATAGGGTGATACACTTGGGCTGATAAGGAGGGATAGGCAAATCATGGGAGGGGTTCCCTCCTAATTTTTGTTATGGTTAGGTGTTTGAGAAGGTGAGCAAACCCTGTATCACTTCCCACTCCCTAAATTTTTTAAAACAGTAATAAGAATCTAGGCTACATATAGGATGCATTTGACACTTGACTTCATGTGGCTTCTGCCTGACAACCACACTCTAACCTCCAATCTCATTTCCTTCCCAGTTTAAGAATTGGCTTGGTAGTTTGGTCTGCCTTGTTCCCATCATGCACTGGGCCAGGGACAGACTAATTTGCATGTAGCCAGGTTCTGAGCTGGGAGGGTGCAGTGAGCTACAAAAACGGTGATGGATCAAGCCCTGATCTGTTGACCGGGTAGGAGTGTTCTGCTTAATTCAGATACTCTGTACATCACCACCCCCTTTTCTGGATTGCTGCTTAATGCAGCACATGAGCGCTGGCCACCAGGGTGGATCAAAAAGATCTTTGATCGACCCAGGTAGCCAGGTAAGCACTGGAAGGACTCCTTATATCCTTTGGGCGAGATCTTGCAAGAATTACTGCCCCATAATCCTGGCAATAGGTCATGTCCGTAAGCCAGTCTGATGATTTGGGGCTAACTCTCTAACCCCAGTGGACCATGACTCTTCTTTTCGCAAGAAGTAGCAGTATATCCTTCATGCGACGAATGCCGGCTGGAACATTCCTGACAAACCATAGTAAGACGACTAGGGGTGTTATATGAACAGTGTCTGTTATTATCGAGTCAAAGCAATCAAGCAATGTTGTCCAGTAAGCTGCCACCACAGGGCAGGACAAAGCAAGATGTAAGAAGTCTGCGCCTGTAGCCCCGTAGTGCATACAGTTAGCCGCCAACAGCAAAGCCATCCGCTTCATTGACACCAGAGTGCGGTATGTGTGTTGGAGATATTTCACATGTATGAGACTCAATCTATAATTCGACTGCAGCATACTAGTTTGGGAGCAGCAATACTGCCATTTGTCCTCCGTCAGGTCGTCCCCAAAGTCTGTCCACCATTTGGACCAGGCTTGGGGCTTAAGTACCAGGGCCTTTATCTGCATTGTAGAGTATAAGCATGTGATAAGTCTCTTAGGGGAGAGGGTGGTAAGCACGTAGTCAAGCACATACAGCGGTTCAGGCTCGCAGAGAAAGGAGGCATGCACATCCCTGCAGGTTGTGCGTAATCTGCAATAGAGAAGGATGTCCATTCAAGGCTGATTCAATAAACTGAGTAATCTGATCTGAACAATCTAGCATGACATACTCAGTATACAATTTAAGGTAGAAGTCACTAAATACTTTAAGTATGTCTTCTATTTTATTAACAGTCATCCCGGTCAGATTATTAATTTTATCAATACTAGCAAATGTCGCTTTCTGTCTAACCTTCTTAGCCAAATATTTTCCTGAGTTTTCTCCAACTTCATAAACTTCCGTCCGGAAAGCAGAAATTTGCTGAGCAAACTTTAAGGCAAATCCTTGATGAATCTTGACTTTAAGAGTCAGTAGTTCCTTTATAATAGTTTCTGTAGCTAATCCTTTGTTACACGCCTGCATAAGCTGAATCTCTAGCAATCTTAAAATTTTCATTTCTAATTCCTCTCGCTTTCTAGTCTCCTTCTGTTTTCTTATTGAGTAACTCAGTGTTTCTCCCCGAACCCCACACTTGAAGGCATCCCAAACTATTTCTGAAGATGCAGTGCCTTTGTCGTTAGAGAAAAATTCAGGAATCCAGATATTCATATGTTCAACATAAGATAAATCAAACAATAGTTTGCGGTCAAATGACCATGATCGAGGGGTGGGTGGAGTGATTAACTCAAAATTAAAAGTTATGGGATTATGATCTGATATAATTTTTGGTAGCACCCCATATTTTGCTTGAGTGAGTTCATTATATAAAGTCTTAAAGACGAAGAAATAGTCCAGTCTAAAATGTCTTTGATGAGGGGCAGAAAAAAAAGTACATCCAAACATTCCCCCCCTTTTCTCATACCCTACGTCTAGCAATCTGTACTCCTGAATAATCCCCTTAAGTGCTTTGAACACCTTCTTCTTCCTGCCTATATATGGGGTACTGCCATAGATGTCAAATGTTTCATCCAAATGTAGATTAAAATCTCCACATAATATAATATTGGGTGGCCATTGAGCTAGCTCCAAACTTAGATAATGTAGGACTGTGGGGTCATCAACTATAGAGGCATATAATGAACAGATAGTAATAGTCAGTCATCCAAATTTAAATCAGCAATAACCCATCGTCCTAATGGGTCTTCTTTGACTTTTTTAGTTTCCCCTAATCCAAACATCTTTAAAATTGCAACCCCTCTTATTGTAGAGCTCTGACGGGAGCACCCTACTACTTTCAGTCCAAGATCTCTTAGCCACCCTCTATTTGACCAGGAGATATGAGTCTCCTGTATGCAGACTAAATCCAGCCGCATAGTTTTTAACATCTGAGCCATTGTACCCCTTTTTCTTTTGTCATTTAGGCCACAAACATTGATGGAGCATATCGTCAATTTAGCCATTATAGTGTTTTAGTATGTTAGCACAGTTAAACATATAATAACAGAAAGTTCCAAAATTCGACACCTGCCATATAAAAATCGTAAACTTAGAATAAATACATCTTTCAGCTGTATGTCCTTGCACCCCAAAGAAAGCTTTTTCCCACCCGCATCCCCCCCAGCACACCCTTCCCAACCCACCCTCTCCCCAAAATCCCCCCACCGGAAGCGTAATGGCTAATGCCCTCATTGATGGTAAGTGAGTATGAGCTATTTAGTTCTGCCCGGGCCAACCAGACCTGAAAAGTGGTATATCTCTGGCACAAAGAAAAAAAGAGTCATAAAGAGTAAATCATAAATAGAGGGGCAGCCCACTCAAGCTGAATATAATTATTATCCCAAACCTTTATCCTATCAATCGCTACTGCATTGCTTCTAAAAATTGTTGTGCTTTGATTTCAGATACAAAAAAGATAGTTCTCCCCTTGTGCACAACCTTAGGTTTAGCAGGATTTAAAAGAAAGACTTCCCCCCCTTAGATTGTATTGGTGCCATTAATTGTTTGAGTCTCCAGCGTTGCTGCACTGTCGCTGAACAAAAATCTGGTCGAACAAAAAACTCGTGCCCCAGACCCTTTCTAGTTTTAGATGGCCTAGCCAAATCATACAGAATCTCACGGAGTAGGTAATTCTGCAAGCATATAAGAATAGCTCTTGGATTTTTGTTCCCCCCCCCCCTGATCACGTTTTTGATTAAAGGGAAACAATGAGCTCTTATAACTTCTTTATCCCAGTCCCATCCTTTGAGATCCTGAAAGGCATCTGAGAGCATCTCTACAACAAACTGTCGAACATCCTTTCCCTCTGATTGTTCAGCCACTCCCAAAATACGTAAGTTGTTACGCCGTGCGTGATTTTCCAAATCAGTCAATTTCCAGTCAATATCTTGTCTAGTACTATCCAGATCCTTAATTTAGGTTTTTTGTAAGGTTAATTCATCTTCCACAGCAGATATGCGGGTTTCAGTCTCCTGTACTCTCAGATTGGTTTCAGTACTAGACTTAGCCAACCGGCGAACAACATTCTGCAACTTACGCACAGCTCCTTGAGTACGAAGCCCTTCCGCTTTAGTTTCCTCTCTGTGAGCCATGATCATTCTATACATAGACGTCTGTAGTTTATATATTGACTTTAATGTAACCTCTTCGTCTCCCTCCAATAGCTCTGGAGATTCAGCATCGATTTCTGAAGTCATGCCAGCCCCTTCCCACTGCGGTTGGTTTATAGAGCCTAAATTTTCACCTGTGAGGGGATTTTTGGCCTCTACGACCCTACGAACAGTGTTTGGGGTTCCTTCGTTCAGTAGAAAGTCAGATCCAAGTAGGTCTTCTTCTGAAATTTGATTGCAGTCATCGGCTCAATCTTTTACAGGCGGATGACCCTCATTAAGTCACTCCTCATCAAGGTCCCCATCAGATGTTATCGACACATCAGACATGAAGAAAAATTGACCCCCTGATTCAATGGAGTCTGCATCGTTCAAAGGCTGTTCAATCATCCTAGGTGACACTCTGACTTTCTCTACAGCATGACAAAGTTCGGCTAGAGCATCATCACTCACTCCCGCTCTTACTCCAACTCCATCTTCAACTGTTGGCAATGCTGAGTTTAAAGAGGGTTTAACTGAATGAATTGCGTCATGGTTTTTAGGAGTAGCGCCAAGTAAAGCCTTGGAAGAGGTCTGCTCATTAATACTGTTTTTAGAGGGATTCGTTGTATTTTTTTTTCTGAATAACTCGGGTATTACGGGTTCTTTAGTAGTCCCATTTAGTTGGCAACTTCGGGTTTCTGTCTCTGTTACTGACATCGGTGCTGTTGCCGTTTTTTCTGTAGTTCCTGGCGTGGTGTTTAAAAGGTTAGCTGAGTTAGTAGCAGTTTTTTTTGCTCCCCTGCCTTTAGGGGCCATAACTGATCCTTTAATCGTTGACAGGTTGCAGCCCTTTATGTAACTAACTAGAGGACAATCTGTAGCAGTTTATAACAGTATCAATATAGTGTCAATAAGTTTAGTTGAGCTTTTAAGAGTTTTCCTGTCTTTGCAATATTTTCCAAATAGCCTTCAGAACAAAAACTTGCAATATCACTTATTTGCTAACTCAGACACAAAGTTTCAATAAATGTAGCAGAAGCTTCCTACCGGGAAGTATGTAAGTGTTCAATCTCCTTAGGTTGTTAGCTCCTTTTACTCCTTTTTGGCTCCTTTTTACCTGCTTCCACACACCTCCATCAAGAATTGCAGCTCTCAGCTTCACCTCCGTAGTTATGACCTGCCACGCCACAATGCATCAAACTCGGTGAAAGTTTCAACCAGCGTTATTGCTTTTCTCCCCAAAACAGGTACTGCTCACGTTGAATGCGTCTCCAGACACGATATTCAGCAACCTCCAAACATTGAAACAAAGTAGCCACCGAAAGCTTTCATCTCAGCTCCCTGACTTTCGCTGGTGCTGGCGCCCCTGCCCCTCTCACAGAAATGCCGCGGGTCGCGTCTCCGCCCGCGGCATGCAGCAGCCTCCAGCCACCGCATCAGCCTCAAGCAGCCTGACACCAGCAACAGATAGGTTCCAAAAACGCTGCGGGTCGCGTCTCCGCCCGCAGCATGCAGCAGCCTCCGACCACCGCACCAGCCTGACGGCAACAGCAGGGAAGTTCCAGTCACGCCTGTCTCTCTCTCCGAGACGCCGCAGCTCGCGTCTTGACCGCGGCACAGCAGCCGCGTAACCGCGCAACCTCGCTGCCTCAAACAGTCACAAGAGCTTAGGTGAAATTCAGCTCGCACTCGACTCGAAAACGGCAGCAGCAGTAAAACCGACGCCGGTCAGCACCAGGTCAGGTCGGACATCGGGAGAACGCCACAGCTCCTCAGACGGCTGCAGTAGCGGCCTCCATCTTGCCTCATTCTGATTTACCAATTACTTGGGAGGAAATTGAACTTTCTCTGATGTCCTTAGCTTCAGGAAAAGCAGCGGGCCCTGATGCTATTCCTTTAGAGTTTTTTAAACAGTTTCGGAGTGCCCTAAAATCAGAACTAGTGGACTTATGTCTGAGAGCTCAACAAGGTATTGCCCCTCAATCATGGCACGACTCTATAATTACTGTTTTTCTTAAAAAGGGCAAACCCCCTTTATCACCCTCATCCTTTCGGCCCATATCACTCATAAATGCCAACAGTAAAATTTTCTCTAAAATTCTAGCCTCACGATTATCCAATATCATTTCTCCTTTAGTTTCTATATATCAACATGGCTTTATTCCAGCCAGAGACACTGCTGATCACATTCGACGAGAGATTACATTCCTGGATTGGTCCCAAGCAACTCGGTCTAATGTTGGACTTGCATTTTTAGATGCTGAAAAAGCCTTTGACCGGGTTGCTTGGGGCTATCTATGGGAAATCTTATCCAGGAAGGGACTAGGTCTTGGTATTATAAAAGCTTTAAAAACCTTGTACACTGCTCCTAAAGCTTGTATTCGAATCAATGGGAAAATCTCCCCTTTCCCAATCACCAGGGGCACCCGACAAGGATGTCCCTGTTCACTTTTACTTTTTGCTTTTTACATCGACCCTTTAATCAACCGTTTTATTTTGGAACAAAAAATCAAACCTATTCATCTAGCTAATATTAATTATCGAGCTCTAGCTTATGCTGATGACATAGTGATAACTACTACTGACGTTCAGACAGCTCTACCAGCGATCAATGACCTTGCTAAGCAATTTGGGTTTTTCTCCAGCTATAAACTCAATTTGGAGAAAACGCAGATTCTTTGCTCTGGGGATAACCCACCGTCGAATATTTCCACTATCTCAGAGGTCACATATTTAGGAATTAAGATCTCCCTGCCCATAGAGAAGATACCAGAACGTAATATAAATCCTGTAATAATTCAAATTAACATCACATTGCAGCGCCTAGATCATCTACATTTATCATTGTACGGCAGACTTAACATCTTAAAAATGCTGATTTTACCAAAAGTACTGTATATGTATCGTACAATACCATTAGAATTCCAATCACTCTGCTTCAAAAACTTAGAAAGAAGCACTTCTCGGTTTTTATGGGGCTATAAACGTCATCGGAAAGCTCTTAAGAAAATGATACTTAGTAACGAATGTGGCGTATGGAATGTTCCTTACTTTCTTTTTTATTACTTATCTGCGGCATTACAATATATAAGTCCTTTAATTATGGGAGATAGAGTAGAAGTGCCGAATTGCCAAACTCCGTCAATCTATGAAATGATTATGGGTGAGAAAGTTAAGGGTAGCTTTCTTAAGATCGTAGAGCCTAGCTACCACAAAAAAGCAAAGTATAAGACACTGAAGGCAGCCTTTGGAGTGTGGCAAAAAGTTCAAAAACATATAAATATATGTAAGTTAAATTCTTATACCCCCTTAATATCAACGGGTCTTCTACCAGACATTTTCTGTGATTCAACGATGTATAGGTGGGAGCAGAAAGGAATACGGTATTTGGGAGATTTATTCAGTAACGGTCAAATTGCTTCATTCCAGGAATTAATGAACAATTTTTCCTTGGTAAGAAATGACTTTTTTAAATTTCTTCAACTTCGAAGCTTCTTACAGAGTCACCCCTTAACTTCCCCAGTTAAAATGACGAAAATTCCATTGTTAGAACTTTTGCAGAAAAAGCCCCGTATAGGAACTCTTTACTCAAGTTTGATTCAGGAATGTGGGGACGATCTAGGACAATGTCAGCTGAAATGGGCTAATAGCCTAGGTATACCTGATGTCCATATTGTGCTATCTATTAAAGTTGCTTCAGACTGTCTGATCACGGAGATGATGAAATCCCAACATTTTATGTGTATACACAATCTTTACTATACTCCAAGTAAAGTTGCCAAGTGGAGCACGACAACGGGTACGAACTGCAGTCGCTGTGGATTATTTGCAGCTGATGAATTGCATATGTTTTTTTCTTGCCCTAAACTTATTACGTTTTTTCAACGAATTGAAAATTTCCTCTCCATTGTTGTTAAATGTGAGATTAAAATAACTGCTGAACTGGTGTTATTGGGCATCGATCATACTTCTATTAGGTTAAGACCAATTTCTTACTTCTTATTTATATGTATGGCTGCAGCCAGGTCCTGTATTACTAAGGAATGGATTGGCCTGGATCCTCCTTCATTCTTCACTTGGCATGAAAAACTATTGTTTATGTATAATATCGAATCTGCTATATACAAGTTAAAGGGGGTTAAAAGAAGAGCTTTGGGGGAGAAAATTTGGGCACCAATTGCCGAATGGATTTAATTAATTATGCTGCTTGAATTAGATATATTTTATAAACTCTTATGTATTTCATGAGGATATTTTGTTATTTTTGTAACTGTGTACTGCTGTATTTCCTTGCAATAAAACAATAAAATTAAAAAAAAAAAAAAGAGAAGGATGTCCAGGGGACAACACAAGGCGCGGGCACACAGGTTGCGCTGAGGTAGGAATTTGTCAGCAGGATAGAAGTCACCCATCTTATTCAGGCCCACCTTACGCAACTTAGCAGAGTAATCGATCGGGGTGGGGAAGTGGAGAGGGGGGCAAAGCCAGGTTGCCAGCAGTGGGGAGATTAGCAGAATAAAGGCAGTCAAGTCTGGCCCTATGGCAAAGACAATGCCAGGCCCAGACAGTACATTGAATGTTTTTTATGTCCTGTCATGGGCGTCGCAGAGTAATGCATACCCCGGTGCGCAGAGGGTCTAAGCCAATATTGCCCTCCTCTACAGCAGTATGCGGCAGGTGTTGAATGGATTGTACTCAATAGTGAGCAAAATGTGCTAGGGCACAATAATAATACAGCTCAAAATCGGGGGCACACACGCTCCCCTGGTCAAAACACAGAGGGTTAATGTGTCTCCTGCAAAGCACATCATGTAACATGCAGGTGACAGATTTTATTTTATGTAGATAGGCAAGTGGGTAACTGCTTCGAACACAGAGAACCTTATGTTACTTGCAGTTGCATTGTAATCCTTCTAATACAGCACAGTAAGATATGAAAGATGATATGTGATTTCTACACCTTGTAACCCCCATTGTCTTATGTAACATATCCTGTACATTTATTTACAAACATATATGATTTATTGTATATGTTATGTGTGATGAGCATTGGGATGAGTAGCAGTATACAAAGAAAATTGTGGTATTTAAATTATTTCCATGATTCGTCAGGGATGGTAAGAGTTATATAAATGCATGTATGTTTGTGTAAATACTGAAGAAGACCAACACTTTTGACATTCTTAAAGTTCATGCATATCTCATATACAGGGACTGAGCAAAGTCAAAAGCATGCCTCTCTTAAGTACGTGTGAAGTGCTAACAAGGTATGTATTTTTGTTTCCCCTCCACGGCATTTGCATCTAGGTGTGATGCTCCTGACTGCCCCCAGCCAGGAAACTCAAACATAAGGGGGGCTTGATGACCCCTCAAATTCGGCCTTTATTATGGGCCCAGCTGGAGGTTGAAATAAGAAAGCCCCCTCCCTGTCTGTAGGTTGTTGCAGATTGAAAGCAGGCAATGTGCAGGTGCTTCTGAATGTGTACTGGTGTTTGAAAAATTCACAGGGACGAGGTTAGCATATTTTACAGTGCGCCCAACATCTTGGAAGGGAAATTAGTGGCTGGACACAATCCACCCACATGTAGCCCCAACTTGTGACCTGACTGTTTAACTGGTTAACGCTATGTAAATGGAGTCAAATATATGTACATTAATTATGACACCACACGTAAACTGTCAATGTTTTCCCTTTACACTATTACCTGAAAATACCTATGTAGAAGCAAAGCAGAGCTGCCACTGTGGTATGTCTGACATTATGATATTAGCCCAATTAAAACTGACAAAAAGGTGATTTAAACTAGCTAGCTAGTGGCATTGGATAAATACTTATATACTTTTTACAGGTAGCAAGGTAAGTTTATCTACAGTCATATCTTTTTCTAAGCTCAGACTACAGATGCTGATGTATAATAGACAATTCTCAGAGATATACTTATTAAGGTCATAAAATATATATTGTCTCTAATAGAATCGAATTCCAACACGCTTCAACTGTGTGAGTTTCCACTATCTGTGACTTCACAGATGACAGGGTAACCTATCTGCTGCAAACTGCTAGAAATGTTCAACAATAATGGTCTAATATTTCTGAAATACATTTATTTTCTGTACAGAAAAATGGAAGGTCTTTAGGTCAGTGGAAGCCTACAGTTCAAGTTGAGTCTGTGAGCTCTTTCATCAACATGAACTTGCTATGTTACAGACCAGGTTTATATTCTGAATTTTCCCCTTTTTTATTCAAATTAGGCTGATTGGAAGTGGATTACCTGCTTTTTATGAAATCGCATGCGTCAGTGCATGCGCTGCATGCACTCTTGCTTGCAAGAGATATTGTACACAACAGTGGGCTTGCTTCCCGCCCATGTCTTAACATTCATTGGCTTAATCAATGCTCCTATTAACTGCCTTCTAATTGTTCAGTTCATGCTGGCTTCATTCCTCTTCTTTCAGCTGGAGCATGGACCAAGTACTGATATCTTCAGCTTGACTGCTGTCCTTTCCTGATCGTGCTGTGATTGAAGTATTACTTCAATTCTTTCTTCTTCCATATTGACCTTGGTGAACCTCTTGCCATTTGTAGGTATGTTTTACTATGTCCATCCAACACTTCAAAGATGCCCTTCTTTCCTTTGAAATGGGTGCAATTGCTTTATGTGATAGGCTCTTCTGACAATTGTTAATTTTCTTTTCTTTTTCACACATAGAGAGATTGATTTGCTCAGAATCATAGAGGTGTTGTGCCGAGGCCTACCAAGCATTGGCAAAGTGGTTTCACCTTTGAGACTATTGGCAGCTCTGCCATTGTCTGTTGTTCCTGCTAGACAGCATGGCCACTGCCAACTTTAGAATGATTTGTAGCCATGCTGTATAGCAGCGTGGCTAAAACTAATAAGGAAAAGGGACTATAATCCATTTAGCCCTAAGCACTTTAAAAAAAATAAAAGTGCATTAGCCCTGGTTGTGTCATAGCTCTTTTTGAAATTTTCTTTTACGATGCAGTAACTAAATCTTTTTTATGTTCTAATTCTCATTATTCCACAATGCATAGTGAGCAAAAATTTTGCATTTTTGTCATTCTTTCCTCAAAAAGGTGTCAAAATCGGTTTTATGTGTCAATTAGGAATTCAGCAGTTTATCTGCTAAATCAGTGCGATATCTCATCTATACTCAATGATAGTTATATTATCCCAGTTCTGTCATTCCCCAAGTTTGTCACTGTAGCTCCTCTAGTTTCTTATGCCTGTAATGGCATTCCCTACAATTGTATAAAATGCATCTGCCAGCTAACTAACGACAGTCTATATCAGACCTCCATTTTATCTGTGTTGGTGCCTCTGGGATTCCCCAAAGCTTAATCACATTCCAGCACCAAATTATATAGCATGCTCTTGGTAGCTTATCAGCAGATTATATTTTCAGCATCGCCACTTTGCATTTGGTGTTAACGTGGACTGTAAAATCAAGTTAAGGCATGCAGTGACCCTTCTCCAGGGCCGGACTGGCCGGAGTGGGCTTCGGGCATTTGCACAGGAGTCTGGTGGGGTGGGGGCTGGTGTTGATGCAGTGGGGGCTAGTTTTGTTACTGGGGGCCAGTTTTGCAGCGATGCTGAAATATCGGCCCCCAGTAACAAAAGCAGCAGTGCTGGGGGGCAGTTTTGTTAAGCAGCAGTGCTTGACACTTGTGCCCACCTGTTAAATACACAAAAGGGGAGAGGGCCAAATCGGTTATACTCCAATACCCCAAACCCCCTAAATGGACTATGATCACATACACAATGGGTATAAAGAGTTCACCAACATAAGCAAGGGAAATTCCCAATTTAGAAATAACTGCCATCACTCACATACCGAAGTATGTGACATGCTTCATCATAGGGCCTGCTACAAACGCCCTGGTGTAGCCACATCCAGGGCGGAGCATTAGGGAGGGGGAAAAAAATAATAAATGTCCACGTTACAAGACGTACAACATAATACGTAAATACGTACAACGAGTAACATACATAAGTGATACCGTGTGTGGAGGAAAACCTCGTGGATCCGATGTGCGACAAAAATTAGTGCAGTAAGGACGTGTGTTAAAACTGATTAGGGGTGCCAGAAGAAAGAAATACTTTATTAGAACCAATTATGGTACCCTTATCAGGATTAAAAGAAAAGAAAGGATGGGAAAAATGTCTTGTTGAGAAAATGAGGTTTCTCAAGACTTCCCTCCTACCACTGCTCGAGTCAACATGTTTCGACCATTAATTTGTGCCCGAAAGGTCACCCCGGTCTTCTTCAGGACTGTCGCAGTAAAATCCACCGGTTACCCGTGTCTTAATCAGATCCTTGGGTTGCCCAGCTAGATGTAGGTCACGGGGATCCGTACTCTGCTGGGTATGTCTCTAAATCAATGGAGGAAATGTCCCCAAAAATCATGGGAAAACATTCACGAGTTTATGGGATTCACAAACTCGAACTGGTGGCCGCCCGGGGGGTTCTGCCCATGAACACAATCGTTCAGTCCGGCTAGACCCGCAAACACCTACTCAGACGTAGAACCACCGCGTAGTACCCAGGGGTGGGGGAGGGGTGCGTCTAAATTGCCAGGGCTGCTTTGGGTTCCCAGTCCAGCCGTGCCCCTTCTCCAGAATTACTACACTCTGGGGTACAGGGGCACAACTATATTGTGCAGAAGAGATCTCCCACCTGAACACTTGTCTTTTGGAAGAAGTCGAAAAGTGGTTTCACATCTCCAAGAATTTCTACACTCTGGGGCACATGTTGGACCCTACGCATCAACCTAAAATCCGGTGGCAAATGGGCAGATTAGCAGGATCTGTCCCTTTACGACCGGTATTTTTGCATTTGGGATGCGTCATCCCAAATGCAAAAATTGGAATTTAAGTAATCGCAAAATTGCAAATCCTTAAATGCAATGCATGAACCACAAAATAATTGTGAATTCGCAATTATGAAACACAATTTATCATCAAACCCAAATTATTTGTAATTTGCAATTTTTTTGAAAGATGCACTAAAGTGAATTTTTCAAAGTCCCATGTCACACACACACATGCCCTTGGGCCATGTGTGTGCGCAACATGTGGTGAAATTGAAATGTTGTCCTTTTGGCACCCTTGCACCCTTGAAATTGCATTGCATTGCATTAAATGGTACATTTGCATGCAATTCCCATTCATTCCTATGGGCCTCCAGGCCCATAGGAATGAATAGGAAGGCTTTCCTTAATTGCGACTCGCAATTTGCGACTAGCAATTAAGAAATGAATAGGAATCACATTTTTTTGCAATTCCTACATGAATAGGCAATTGCGATTCCTTAATTACGATTCTTTATTAATCGCAATTAATTAATCGCAATTGATTATATATTGTAGATGAGAACTTCCACCTGAACATGCTGACTTAGGCAAAAGTCTGAAATTGTTTTTGTTTTTTTAAACCATTTTTATTAAATTTTTAACACATTTTTCCCCCTAAACCAGGAAATTGTTTTCATATCTTTTTAATCTTGTTCAGGTGTGGTTCACTCTGTCTTTGTTAAAGTATTACACCCCACTATATGGGTCAATAATTCTACGAAATAAACTAGGAAAATGTTTCCTCAGGAAAAAATATCCATAAATCAAATCTTATGTGTAAATGTAAATGTAAATGTAAATGTATTCGCATTTATATAGCGCACTACTTACCCGTAGGGTCCCAAGGCGCTTCGACCGCTGCAAAACCCTTCCTGGCTTCCCTGCGAGATGGTCCCTTAATGGGTATCTCCAGGGTGAGACCAGGCATCCCCGGCGGTCTGGTGGGGCCGTTAGTGAAGATGAGGCAAGCTAATGCCCAGAGTTGCCGAGTGTGATCGCTGATCAGAGTGGGCACCGAGGCGAGAGAATTATCGAGTCCGCTGACCCTGGTCCAGAAACCTGCCGCGCCGGGAATCGAACCCTGGTCCCGGGCTGTCCTCTGCTCTCGGGTCTGCCGCCTCTAACCAGTGAGCCACACTACTTCACTTATGAAGGGGGTGTGGCTTGAGCGCTGATGAGAACAGTAGCATGAGCCGACGGCTCCGCGCCTAAAACCCTGATATTATCCTGCAATCCGATCCTGATTGTGGCTCACAGCGGCCGGGCACGCATCGGAATACCAGGGGCACATCCCGGGACCAATATTGCGGCATGAGAGGGCTCCGCTGTCCTACAAGGGCTAACTGAAATGCCGGAGGGGCGGCAGGCTGACCGACAAAATGGCGACTGCGGTCGGAAGTCCGAAATGAGCCGCTGCTAAGAGGCTCGCTGCTGGCAACCGGAGCCTGGAAGCTGCGGACCGAGCAGTGCCTGTAGCGATGAGCGATCGGTGATTTTGCTGCCAAGGCTGGAGATTTGCTGGAGGCGAGCGGGCGAGGTCGGACTTGACCCGGGAGGAGGATGTCGGCGAGATGGCCTAAGATGGCGGCCACTGGGTGGATTGCATGAACTACATAGCCCCATAGCCTTGCGATCGGAGGATCCTTGGCCAGGTTGCGGCATTGAGGACACTGGACTGGTGCTGCACCGGCTGGGCGTTCACTATAAGGAGCTCAGGAACCACTGGAGGATCTGTGCGGCGGCCGGGACATAGGCTGAGCACGGTTGTGGGCTGCATGCTGGGATGGCCAGATACCCTGCGGACAGACGGAGGAAGCAGAGAGTGAAGAGGGCCGTGCCGAGAATGACAGACGGCTGGAGGGCGTGCATCCCTGGTGGCCCTGGTGAGTGCGGGGCTGCGGGCCTGTGCCCGGTGCAGTAGAGGAGGGGGCTGGGGCAGGCCTGCGGCACTGTACGGACGGCGGGTACAGCTTCCCTGAGGCCGGTGTGAGATTACAGACACCCGGGAGAGGATTGCACGCTGACGGATTTAAGCACATGGGCGGCAGGGCGCTGAAAGTGAGGTGCTGGGAGTATTAGCGGCGCTTGTTTCTGTGACATGTAAGCGCACTGGACCCACTTTGCTCGCCTGGACCTGACCGGGGATACGGAGAGGCCACCGGAGGAGAGCTGCAAGGGGGGTCTGAATGGTGGTGCAAAGACCGGGCACAACACACCCCTGCTGGCCCTTCACGGCAGAATACGGAGGAGAGGCAGGACCGGGAGGCCGTAGACCCCCTGTCCCGGGAGGTGAGAGGACGCGGGTTGGCTGAGGGAGCTCAATTTTGCGCAAGTGGCTGCTGTAAGGCGGTGAATGGTTTGACTACACCTGGTGGAAAGAGTGCGGGACAGAGAGCAGTGGCGATAATCATACCCTCAGTCTACTAGCATGTTATGCCCCCATTGATTGACTGCGCGCACCTGGTCACACGCGCAGTGCGGACATCGGGGAAAGCAGCACAAGAGACCTGAATGGTGGCGAAGGGGTTGGGCTCTGGAGGTTCACTTTGACCATTTGTTGGAATGAGGGTCTCTTGACTCCAGAGTTGTCCCAGGTCGAGGTTACTGAGGACTTTCAGGGCTGAAGGTGCGGCTGATTTGGAGCTGTAAATTGCTGCTGAACACTGAATTGGGCGACCTGGCATGAGCTGACACATACTAGTGACTATACAAGCCCGGACACGCCTTGGGTGCTCCCTGTGGCGCGGGCAGCTCTTTCGGTGGGTTGGGCGGACGCTATTGGCCATAATGAAGCTGATGACAAAGGCGGAGGGTTCTGGGGCGCAGGCTGACGCCCAGGACGATGGAAGAGACGGTGAGGGCTCAGGGGTGGAGCAAAGGCTGAACGAACAACTGGACAAAATTCTAGAAGCGATCACAGCGTCACAGGAGTCCTTACATAATGACATCTCGCAGGTTGCGACAGGACTGGGACTCCTGAAAGCCGACCATTCGAAACTGGTGGACAGGGTGAAGGAAACGGAGCTGGTGGTTCAGGACCTGAGACCGGCAGTGGTGACGGTAGAACGCAAATTGGAGGATGCCCTGCAGCGCCTGGCGACTCTGGAGAAGAGGATCGAGGACGCGGAAAGTCAAAACCGTCGAAACAACGTGAGAGTGGTCGGTTTGCCCGAAAAAGTGGAGGGAACGGACATGGTGGCTTACTTGGAGAACTGGTTCCGAACGCAGGTTGCCCCAGAAGGCCTTTCCCCTTTTTTCACGCTCGAACAGGCGCACAGGGTCCCGCCCAAACCACCCTTGCCGGGCTGACCACCTCGACCTGTGGTTGCTAGAGTCCTTCATTTTAAAGATAGGAACTTATTGATACAGAACGCACGCACGACGGGGCCCTTCAAGGTGGAGAATGTTACTGTCACACTTTTTCTGGATTATACACAGGACGTACAGCGTAGTAGGGCCTCCTTTCTAGCCGTCAAGAAGGAACTCAGAGATGAGGAGATCCAATACTCGCTGTTGTTTCCAGCTAAACTGCGAGTCATTCTAGATGAGTCGACCCACTTCTTCCTGACCCCTGACGACGCCTGGACATGGTTGGACTCGTACAGGGCTGGTAATGATCACGGGGACAGAGGGGACCGAGGACGCCCGAACCCACCAAGAATACGCAAATCGCAACGTATCCAGAAGTTGAACAAAAACCAACAGGTAACTTTGCAGGCGCAACTGGCAGGTGACAAGCGGGGTGCTCTGGCGGCGACAGGGGTAATAACGGGGTCGCAGAAAGAGGACTCGAACAAAGGCTCCGATTCGGAGGAGTTTGAGAGACATTCGGGGGCTGAACTGTCGGACGTGGACAGTACCATGGGGCCGGAAGTGACACCGAGGTCGGCGGATGATTTATAGTCGTACTATGCCGCTTTATGCCTGTGGACTGCAATCTGAGGGGATGGAGCCCCTGGTAATGTATCAGATTGGTAAAGTTGTACATGCAGCTGCTTGGGGTTGTAGGGCCGGGGGCTGGGGCGGGAGCTGCTGACCGTCGGGGCTGACCACATCCCTATTGCCGTTAAGGCGGCCTGTAGTGACTACTGCAGGGTAGCACAGTATGTGTGTTGTACCTGTTTGGATGAGATCTGATAACTTGGGTCCTGTCCTGGGGGGGTGGGGTGAGGGGGTTTGTTGGGGTGTTGAGTTTTTGGGGTTTAGCAATGGTGTGGGCGCTGCTACTGTGATGAGAGAGGGGGAGCGAGGCTACAGTGATGGGGACGTTACGTGAGTTGAAATGCATCACTTGGAATGTGCGAGGCTTACATACTATGACCAGATGACATAAAGTCCATGCTTATTTATTGCGAAGGGGGGTGCACATAGCTGTGTTGCAGGAGACACATCTTACCAGGGTGGAGGGCCAGGCATTACAACGGAGTTGGGGGGGACAGGTCTTCAGTACAGCCTACTCTGCGTTTGCCAGGGGGGTACTCATTTGGATACAGGCAGGAGTGCCATTTCAGGTCACTAAACAGGTGTTAGATAAAAGAAGGCAGATATGTAGCTGTAGAGGGTAGGTTGTATGGTAGAGATGTTGTGTTGTGCAGTGTATATGCCCCGAATACTGAGCAGGCTCGCTTCCTGGCTACACTATCGGGTGCGCTGGCGCCCCTATTAGCTGGCCCGGCCATTGTGGGAGGGGATTTTAATGCTATCTCGAATGTGGACATGGATAGGTCACATCCTCCTCTGGCGGCAACACCGGTTAGGAACCTGTCTAAATCTAGATTCGATTGGCAGGACCATTGGGGTTTCATTGATGTGTGGAGGGCTCACCACCCTCATGATAGGGACTATTCATTCTTTTCGGCTGTGCATGACCTACACGTACACATTGACGCTATACTGTGCTCCCCCTGATAGCACATATGGCGGCGCGTACCGAGTACCTTGCTCGAACTATCTCAGACCACAACCCGCTGTTGATGTCACTGGATTGGCAGAGGGCGAGGACAGCGATACCGGCGTGGCGTCTAAGCCCTGAGACTCTGGAAGACCAGGTATTTCAGACGGAAGTGGGAGAGGGTATTAGTAACTACTTTCGGGAGAATTCGGGTACGGCAAGCTTGAGGGCATTGGAATGGGATGCCTTTAAGGTTGTTATCCGGGGGTTATGCATCAGTAAATTTTTTGGGAGCTAGGAAATCAGTAGTAGATGACGTAACAAAGGCAGACGAGGCCCTGAGAGAACTGGAGAGGAGGAGGCCAGAGTAGCCGTCCTTACAGGAGCAATTGCTGGCAGCCAAAGAGAAAGTGGCGGCCAAAACGGAACGGCTGCAATGTTTCGACCAGAGAGGGTACCTGGCGAGAGTACGTGCGGAGGGAGATAAAGTTAGCACACTGTAGGCCAAGCTGGCTGACCCGGTACAGAGGAGTGGACCGGTTATGCAGATGGCTCTGGAAGATGGCACCCTGACCCACTCACAGGAGATGGTGTTATCCCGCTTTGCAACCTATTATGAAGCTCTATATAGCAGCAGGAGGGGGGAATCAGTTGAGGACATAGAGGAATATCTAGAGGGACTCCGCCTGCCACGATTAGAGGAAGACGACGCATATGGGTTGGGTCAGGATATCAAATTGGCTGAAATACGTGGGGCAATCAAACACATGGCCCGGAACAAGAAGCCGGGACCTGATGGGCTGCCTATCGAATTTTACGCTCAATACATTGATGCACTGGCCCCCGCCTTATTGGAGGTTTATCAGGAAGCAGTGGTAGAAGGTCGCCTGCCGGGATCGATGCATGAGGGCCTGATAGTCCCTCTGCTGAAGCCAGGATGGCCGGAGACGGACGTGGCCTCCTATCGGCCCTTATCCATGCTGTCGGTGGATTACAAAATCCTGAGTCGCATACTGGCGTCCCGGTTACTGCCGCATATGACGTCACTCGTTCACGTGGACCAGGCGGACTTTATTCCCACGAGGTGCACTGCTACGAACATTCGCCGACTTCTTAGAATCATGGCAGACAATCAGACCGGAGAGAGCTCTGCAGCAGTGCTCTCTGTGGACATAGAGAAGGCGTTTGACAGCCTGGAATGGGCCTTCCTTTGTAAAGTCTTGGATGGATTCGGTCTGGGTGACGAATTTGTAAAATGGACGAAGGTGTTGTACTCTTCGGCCGCAGCTAGGGTGAAACTGGGCGAGGTGATCTCAGAGCAATATTCGATTCAGAGAGGCACAAGACAGGGATTGAGGAAATGGAAAATCTTCATTCTCAGGGGTCCTAATAATATCAATAAAGAACTTGGCACAGAAGCTGAAATATGAAAAGACATCTTTATTAAACTTAATTAACCGTAGTAACTGAATGAAGGGTGGCTGAGGAATACAGAGAACAGAGGCCTTTTATATGTTTTAGGGTTACATGACTCAGCACAAAAGTAAGGGGCAGTTCTAGCTTTTGCAAGCATGCAAAAAACCCAACATTCCTTCTTACACAAGGTGGGCAAACCCATAATAAAAGACCACAACCCATATCGTGAACAGGCCATAAAAAGAAGGAACAGAAACAGATGAGAGGTAGGATAAGGGGTGTGTATGTGCATACCAAACTTTACAATCTCCTGTGCTCTGATCCTTAATCTTGATCAGCTATTGGGCAAGGAACTGGTCTAACAAGGTCAGCTTCAGGCAACAGGGTCAGTTCAATCAGGTCATTCAAAAGTCAGCTAAAGTCATCAGCCTATGTGAGGGCAACTACAAAATGGCTGCCATGCACAAAATGGAACCCAAGGATTCAGAACGAAATCTTCAAATACACAGTGAATCCATCGGTGTAACATGATGAAAACACTCATACTTGCTGAGCTCACTGTTTACGGTTCGCTGTTACCAAAATCGTAACAGAACCACGACCTTTATGACCCAGGTTCAGAATTCATGGAACCTCAGGATGCTCGTTTTCACCCCTGTTGTTTGCACTGGCGATCGAGCCCTTGGCAGCACAAGCGAGGCTGGGGCGATTATATAATGGATTGGTGCATCGGGGCAGCCCGCATTACATCTCACTGTACGCTGATGATCTGCTTATATTCCTTCCTCCGGGAGATCGGTGATGACCTATGGGGGGCGACCTCTATGCTGTCCAGCTTTGGGAGGGTCTCTGGTCTTCGGGTGAACTGGTCTAGGAAATGTCTCTTTCCAATGAGACAGAGTCTTTCCCCCCCTGCTGAGCTGGGTACCATTAAATGGGAACCAGCATGCCTTACCTATCTAGGGATCCGGATTTATCATATGGACCAAGATTTGTTGGAGGGTAACGTAGGCCGGTGTATCAGAGCTCTGAAAAAATGTATAGAGTTCTGGGCGACGCTTCCTCTGTCGGTCATGGGCAGAGTTGCACTGCTTAAGATGGTGGCACTCCCCAGGCTCCTGTACTACTTCCGTACGCTGCCGATCTGGATCCCACCAAGACTATTCAGGGATCTGAGGTCGCTGATAGGGGGTTTCATTTGGGGTAACGGTAGGCGGCGAATAGCCCTGGCAACATTAATGAGGCCCAGATCGGAGGGTGGCTTGGCGGTGCCGGACTTTGAACTCTATTATTTGGCGGCCCAATTGCAGGTCTTAACGCAAAATATTGCGAGGGAATACCGGGGCCCGGAGAGTAGCTGGGGAAAGGGAATCCCTTGCCATGTGCTAGCCTACATAGTTTTGCAGCAAAAGCTGGACCTGAGGGACCTGACGGGGGAAGAACGGACCCTCAGACTTTGCTGGAACAGGATGCAGCGAAGGGCGGGGACTCCTCACCCGTATGCACCGGAGATCCGGCTGGGCATGCTGACAGCGCTGCCGCATGGTGGGGACTGGACCCCGCTAGCAGACTGGGAACAGTTGGGGGTCCTGATGGTGGGAGACCTGTATGTGAACCAAGAGTTAGTGCCTTTCTCCGTGTTGCAGGAAACGTTTAGGTTCCCAGAGGGGAAACCGGGAAATGGGAACCGGTGGAAACCCTTGCTTGCCAATACATAGTGATGGCGGCGGGTACGGTAAATGTGGTGACCTGTGTCCAGTCCCGACTGCTCCGGGAGGGTATGCGTCCCTTGGATACTCTTAAAGCGAAATGGGAAGAAAGTATAGGTCGGCAGATACCAGATACCACTTGGGACCAAATCCTTAAACGGGCATGGAACGGCACAAGAAACGCTCGCTTCCAAATAATCCAGTACTTTGTGTTGCATAGGGCCTATCTAACACCGGGGAGGGTCCGGAAGTACTTCCAGGTCCAGGACGCGGCATGCCCGAGATATCTGGAAGTGGATACGGAGCTAGAGCACATGCTATGGCTTTGCCCGCGCATGGAGGGCTACTGGGAAGAAATAGGGGAGCTTTTGAATGTGATCACAGACAGACAAATAGAGTATGACATGGCCACTTGCTTGTTGCACTGGTTCCCGCACACGGCCAAGACCAAGGTAACCAGCAAATTTATTGATTTAGGGCTTTTGCTGGCGAAACGCAAAATTACCTGGCATTGGAAAGCGAAGGAGGGTCTGTTGTTTGAGCGGTGGAGGAGGGAGTTCTGCAAGTGGGCTAGTTGCGAGAGTGTGGTGAGGCTCAGGCAGGCCACCCGCTCAGGCCACGACAAAGCGCTGGAGGTAGCTCGGTCTTGGGAGGCTTTGGTCCAATCTTGAAGGACCAGCTGTTGACAGAAGAGGAGGAGTACGTTCCACATCCATGTGATTGCAACAAGTAAAGTGTAGTTTTGCTGAATGAGAGGCAGGCTGGAAGGAACGGCAGTGTAGAACTTTAGTGATATCTCCGGGGGGTAGTTCTAGTTTGTTGATTGGGGGTTTGGGGAGGAAAAAGAAAAGCGGATACAAGAATCCTTTTGTTGGCCAGACATGGTTATATTACGGTGTTAATCATATGCGCATTACGACCTGGAATGTTGCCGCCCGACCTCCGGGTTGTGGGCTAAATGGCTGTGTAATTTGAATTTTACTGTGTCTCAGATAACAAATGGTGCTTATATGATTGTTGATCGGCATCACTGTATGACAATATATCTGCAATAAAAAAATATTAAAAAAATCAAATATTATGAAAAACATGGCCCAACCCAACCAGAATTTCATATAGTTATAGCTTTAGTTAAAAAAATAAAAAAGGAAGGGGATGGACAGGAGGTGAACAACAGCATGTAAACAACCATGCACAATAAAAACACCGAATCACAATACGAAAAACAAGTCTTTAATACACAACTTGCAACCAATTCAGATTCCTTAAATATTTCCAAAACCTATTCTTTATAAATGTTAAGAGGATCTTGATGACGTAGACGTCATACTTCTACACCTCTTTCATTTACTTGTATTCCTAGTACCTGATTGCAGTTCTCGGGTGATCATTATTACTTGGCCTCAGACTGGTGAAAAACTGCCTACTTTCGAATAAGCAACCCACGTCCCATGTCAAGCTTTGCATTCAATACTCTATATTATTTAACAATGTTCATTAAAAATCAAGTCTCCGTCGTACAAAGCCATGAGTACAGCATTGTTATCATTGCGAACAGTAAGTAGAGCAGACTGAATTTAAATTGTTGTAGATTTTTCCTGAAGGAGGTTATCTTGTTAGGTTGATAGTGAGTTGTGTTGCTAGGTCTAGAATAAAGAATAGGAGGGGAGAGGCACAGTTGTCAAAATGTTCCTAACTAGTTCTAGTGGAAATTATGTTAGTTGTGAGTGCCTGACTCACTGCTTTCGTACTTACTTTTTTGGTGTCTTTGCAGAAAGAATGAAACTGATTTTAAATAGTTTCATGCAACCAGACCAATGAATAAACTGTTTTGATGTAATAGATATATATACCTCTCATAATTACATGTTCAGAATTTCGCTGATGCACTATCTCAGTTTTATAAAAATTCAAGCAAACAGCAGGCATCAAAGCACAGTAGTACACCCCTTCCTTCCAGTTGCAGCAATGCACTATATTTTGCACAGGTTGGCTATAAAGCTAGTTCACAGGTGCTGCTTGAGACCCATTGGGTGAGGTCTATGGTCACACCCATCTGAGGCTGCTGCGATCTACCATATGTGTAAAAGGCCATCTAAAGTCAATCGGATTTAATAGGTTTCATAACAAAAGGCCATCTAAAGTCAATCGGATTTAATAGGTTTCATAGCAAAAGGGATGGTAGCATCTCTCACTGGATGGTCCCCTGTTGGTTTGGTACAACTAGGGTTGAGCTGGCATATGAGGGATGGTTTTCCTGGAGACCTGTTGGTCACATTGAAGAACTATTTTGTTTCAAAGTTTGACAAGCTATGAGTGCCTCCATGTCAGAGAATACTTCTTATGTTGTTATGTTATGTGAATGTTTACAGCGCACTATCACCCATGAGGGTATCCTGTGGATAGACTCAGGGGAACTACTCAAAGAGCCAGTTATTCAGCTTCTTGTGGAATTCAAGAAGGGAGGAGTAGGCTGTTGTGGTGTGGGAGGTCATTCCATGCTTTAGGAGTGATGTATGAGAATCCACAACCTCCTGATGTGCTTTTGTGTTTGCGTGGGATTTGTGCTAGTGAGAGTCCCGCTGAGCAGAAGTGTGTGGAGGATTGGTGGAACTGAGCGTGGCTGTTCCTGTAGGCTGGGCCTGTGTGTTTAATGTTGAGTGAGGAGCTTGAAATGTGTGCGCTTATGTATTGGGAGCCAGTGGAGTTACCTTATGTGTGGTGTAGCTTGAGACCGGTGTTGGAGGTTGAGGATCAGTCTAGCTGCTGTGTTGTGGATGGTCTGAGTCTTTTTGTGAGTTGATTGGTTATTCCTGCGTACAGGCTGTTTGTGTACTGCTGATGAGTGTTCCATTAGAGTTTTTTCTGGTGTTGTTAGGTAGCCACCTGAATATCTTTTTCAGCATCCTGAAGATGTAGAATCAGGATGTGGAGACTGCATTAATTAATTGTGGGTTTCTAACGCGCTAGAATCGACTCCCGAAGGAGTATCTCTGCGCAGTAGACCACTGGGGAACCCGTCCTGGCTTTTCCCTGTGAGATGGTCCCTACTGGGTATCTCCAAGGTGAAACCAGGCATCCCCGGCGTATGTGGGGGGCCGTTGTGGAGATGAGACAAACTAATGCCCAGAGTTGCCAAGTGTGATCCCTGGTTAGAGTAGGCACCGAGGTGAGAATTATCGAGTCTGCTGACCCTGGTCCATTGACTTATGCAGACATGACTAAGTTGTTGTTGATAATCATTTCAAGGTTTCTTGCTTGTGTGCTGGTGGTGGGAATGGGTCTGGTATCAGTAGGCCACCAGGTGGTGTCCCACACCAAGGCATCTTTTCTGAAGATCATCTCTTCCGTCTTGTCTATATTCAGCTTGAGGCAGTTGGTCTTCATCCAGATGTCCACTTAGGTCATGCATGCTTTAAAATCGATCCTAGTTGTTTTGTCCAAAAGGAAAAATATCCGTTGTGTGTCATCTGTGTAGATGAATATGTTGATGTTGTGAGCATGTATTATGTCAGCCAATGGAGTCATGTAGAGGTTGATGGTGAAGAAGGTTGGGCTGAGCTAGGAACTCTGCCGGACTCCACAAATGAGTTCCTGTGCTTCTGAGGAGTATTGTGGCATGGTGACTGTTTGGGTTCCCCCAGTGATAAAGATGCAGATACATTGGAGAGTGAACCCTTTAATGCCAGTCTGATGGAGTTGTCTGATCAGGATGGGTTGAGAGACTGCATTGACAGCTGCAGAGAGGTGGATTAAGAACAGAGCTGTTGTCTATAGCTGCGATGAGGGTCATCTCTATATTGTGGATTGGTCTGAATCCTGCCGGCATGGGTTTGAGGAGCTGGTAGTTCGTGAGATACTTGGTGAGGGTCTGCTGATGGCTTTTTCTATGATCTTGGCTGGGTCAGCTGATGGCTTCTTCAGAAGGGTGTTGACGGCTGTGTGCTTCCAAATTTCTAGGAAGATGGCTGTGTTGATGGAGGTGTTGAGGATCAGGGTGAGAGCTTTGCTGATGGGGCTTGAAACTTTGTCAGAAGTGTGGTAGGGGCAGGGGTCTGATGAGGCCTCGGAGTAGATGGTCTTCATGATAGCTGGAGACTCCTCTGTGGTCATGGTGTTCCATGTGGTCATGGTGTTATCTTTGTCTGGTACCAGGAGATTTATTGCAAGATTGATGGAGTCCAGTTGTGGGTCAAAGTTGTTGTAGATGGTTGGGATTTTGTTTCAAAAATCAGTCTGAGTGGTTGTTGCACAATTCTTTGGTCGGGTGACGTTGGGATCTTTTGCTGCTGGAGTGGTGACGTGCTTAATGGTTGCAAACTTCGCTGGCTGGGTGTCCTGAGTTCTCCAGTTGTTTTTTATGAAGGGCGGAAGCCCAATGTGCCTCTGATTTGTTATTGCAGTGCCGGCGGTCTGGGCCTGTTGTGATGGATCTTCTGTGATGGGGAATGTCGATTGAGAAGCTGATCATGCCGTGGTCAGTCAAGGTGACAGATTTGAGGGTATTGATCGTGATTTTGTTGAATGAGGTAAAAATGGGGTCCAGCATATGTCTGGAGTCTGCAACATGTTAGGTGAGTTTGAGGTCACTGAAGCGTTCAAGGAGTGCAACTGAGTTGGGAGGTTATGTCTTTGTGGCATCAAAGTTAATAATAAAATGTAAGACTTACCTCATGAAACTTCCTATGGTGAAGCAACACATTGCGTATATATTCGGCATGAATCACTGTTCTTTTCTTAAATATTGGAGACAAGGTGGAGCAAAAGGGGCATTTAAAATAAAGATTTTGTTTCAGATTTATCAAGGTTTTGCACCACCCATGCACCGGTCAAGGGGGCGCAAGGGAGATGCAAAACCAAAGTGAGATTTATCAAGTCACGCAAGGCCCCCTTGCCCTGCATGGCTTGATAAATATAGAATAATGCAAGAAAGCGCAAATAGCTACCTTGCTTCACTCTGAACGAGGGAGGCATCCACCCACAGATTTTGGTGCAATCCCAGATTTACCATTAGTGGTAGACCTGGGAATGCTTCAAAATGCTGCACCTCCTGAGGTGAGGCGTAACGAGGAGAAATACCTTTATTTCTCCTTGTTTTTTCTTCTTTCTATGTTTGCTGCATTATGCAGCACACTTAGGCAGAGGAAAATACCTCCCAGGATTCTTTTTTCCAGCACAAAAACAATCCTGCCTACAACGCAGGTACCCTTGCACCATGACACAAGGGTGCAGGCGTTGGCGCCAGACAGCCAACAGTGTGTCAGCGCTAGGAAAGGACAGGAATGAGGTGTGTAATGTTGAATATGGCACATTCCTGCCCTTTTCCTTTCACACAGCACAGCAAGGTAGCTTGCTGTGTTATGCTGTATGAAAAAATGATCAATATGGGGCTTAGTTGCTGTAGTCTGTCCTCTCTGTTTACTTTGTACAGCTAGGATGGTGAAAAAGGGAAAGGAGATATTGGCATGGTGAAGGGGGAAGACAAAATGAGAGATGGAAAAAAAATCAGTAGTCAGGAGTGTGGGAAATAGGGGGGATGGAGAGAAAAACTTACAAATTAAAATAAAGCATGTTCCAGGGCAGATGCCAACAATTCAACCCATCAATGGAAAAATGGACTCCTGTCTGGTTAAAATAATGGGATCAGAGTTTGATTTGATAGGAAGATATGTTGTGGACCTGCCATGCGTCAGGATTACTCAGACATTCCACTGAAGCGATCAAGCAATGCACTTTCAATCTTTAGTTTGTCTTGTCGCGCCTCTGGAAAGCGGAATAGGCGCGGACATCATTTTTATGTGTAAATTAAGGCTCCTGTGTACTAGTGATCAATTTTCCGCACCTGTAAATGGTTTCAGACATCATTTACGCATTTGCCAAATGTAGTGCATTCTGCCCGTGGATAGCGGAGCATGTTCTGTGAATTCAAAGGCATCACCACCAGGAGTGCAATAACCATGTCCCTTTACTTTATACCGACCAGTGCACAATCTAAAGAAACACGCATGTGTATTAAAATAAAATCAGAATATTATCACAGATGTTTCTGCTGTAAAAAAAACTGAATTGCATCTTTATTAAACATTTAAAAACACAATATGCATCAATATATTATTGTTTAATTCAGATGCCTACACATTACGGTTGATATGCCCTGTTTTAAATAGTACTGATAAACTAAACTAAAAGATATTTTAGGAAGGAAATCCGTAACGTAATTGTAAATGTCTTAAACAGAAATAAAGTAAAATACACATCACAGTTGCTGAGAGATATTCAAAATATCCTCACAGACAAGAGTTAGTCTGTTGCACAATTTGTGTTTTCCTTTCTTTCTCTGCCCACCGACCATATTTTTCAATTCTCTTATTTTATTCCATTTTGATTGGGGCGTTTCTGTGCGAAGCCGAACGTTTCATCTCCTGTAACAGCAATACATAAAAAACACAAAACTTCGCCTAGGCAGTTTCGATACCTATTTTTTTGGTTTGTTTTTACATTTCGATTCCCACCGAAAGTGTCCTGAGGCAGTATACGGTAAAACCAGGGGAAGAATCATTATGCAAATATTTGACGACATGTACTGTCTTCTATTTTGCAATAATGTTCAGTCGCCGTGCACCTTCCCACGCACCGTAAAAGCAAAACAAAACACCAACCCTCCTGCAATAACCACTATTTACAAAACATGTGTTAAAAAAGGTAGCTTTCCACAACAGAGGCTGCAGGTAACTGCGGCCCATCCCAGCACGAACTGGAGGCTGCTTCAAACAGGGCTGTTTTTATCACAACACGCAGGCCGGTGTGTTTTGCTTTAGCAGCAGCAGAATTGTGGCAGCTTTCCAGCTGTAATGAATTTCTGACTAATTTAGCCGAGGTGCAGCAACTGTTCTTTGTTCTGCGGGTGATTGTCAGATTAGAAAACTGAGGAGACGCTACACCCCCTTAACATGCGACACGGGCACATAATTAGGGTACACTGGCCCAGGGCTCGTGCCCCTTTTGTTGGCAGGCACCGTGTCACTTTTGACGCCTCTGCTGGATTGGTGTAGAGTGAGTGTGGTAGCCAGCCCCCAGGGAGTGGCTGGTACACCAGTACCGTGGCAAACACTAGAGCGTGCCCAGCAGGACTCCACAGGTGTGGGTGGGTTTATTGTTGCAAATCGCGCAAACACAGGCATGCAGAAGTGATGATTCCATGAGACAGCACAGTATAGCCAGATCTACTGGCTTTCTTAATGTTTGATAGTGGTAGTGGTGTTGGCAGTGCAGTATGGGGGGTAGGGGTAGGGTCAATAGCGGTTGTGTGGTGGCCTGACTGGTGGAATTGGTATTGTGGTGGTGGTTCATGTTGTAATCGTATAGGTGATATTTTAAATAGGTATTGTTACTGTTACTTTGTTACTTTAGTTTGTATAGCGCCAGCTCACCCACCGGTCTCAAGACGCTTTCAGACCAAGAAACACAACAAAATTTTCCAGGCTAGCGAAGGAATAGAATACCTTATAATTAAGAAGGGCCAAAAGCTTCCCTGAATAATGTTGTTTTAAGTTGTGTTCTAAACTGTACAAGATTGGCCTCCTTACGTATGACACTGGCTGATTTGTGGTTTTGTGGAGGTATTGGTGATGGTACCATTGTCGATGTATTATTGATGGTGACATTGTTGGTGGGGTAATGGTATTGGTGTTATTGTTGGTGGTGTTGATTGTGCTTTTGATGATTGTTTTGGTGGTATTGTCAGTGGTTGTGGTCTTTTATGGGGACTGGAGGTGGTGTTGGTATATTGGTAATACAATGTAACACAATGTCCAGCACTCTACAAATGTATGGAAATGATCTATTTCTTTATCGTATAGTAGCCAAGGAAACAATAATTATGGATAAACACCATATAATTACAACATTTCATTCATTCCATCCAAGTAAGTTAGGAGTCTTCAATAGTTGAGTAGTCAGGTCTTTTATTCTGTTCAAAAATGCTATCTTCATAAAAGCAATGTTGTAGCCAGTGCCTACGCGTTTCGTCCAAACGGACTTCTTCAGGGCAGGTTAGTCACTGTTTTTTGTCTAGTCTGATGCTTCATCTAAGGAGTTTGTCTGTAAATTCCTTTCTCAGCGCGGTTGTGCAAGCATTAAGGCAAATATCTTATAATCAGTAAGTATGTTCTCTTAGTTGGGGGTCCCGTAGCTCAAAGAATGCGAATGCGGTTATGATGCCATGATGCTTCGACTCTACATTTCACAACAATAAGTTGGACCTACAACGTTCCGGCTCAGCAAATTACTTCATCAAAGAAAGCACGAAAATATCTCTTTGAGCTACGGGACCCCCAACTAAGAGAACATACTTACTGATTATAAGATATTTGCCTTAATGCTTGCACAACCGCGCTGAGAAAGGAATTTACAGACAAACTCCTTAGATGAAGCATCAGACTAGACAAAAAACAGTGACTAACCTGCCCTGAAGAAGTCCGTTTGGACGAAACGCGTAGGCACTGGCTACAACATTGCTTTTATGAAGATAGCATTTTTGAACAGAATAAAAGACCTGACTACTCAACTATTGAAGACTCCTAACTTACTTGGATGGAATGAATGAAATGTTGTAATTATATGGTGTTTATCCATAATTATTGTTTCCTTGGCTACTATACGATAAAGAAATAGATCATTTCCATACATTTGTAGAGTGCTGGACATTGTGTTATATTGTGTTGTTTGAGACTCTTTAGTCTCAGGGAGACCTAGGGGTCTGGATCTCCTGTCCTTAGCACCTAAAATTTTCAGATATTTACGTGACACTAGTGGATAGGTGCAATATCGCATAGCCTAAAACCCCTGTGCTTGGTGTGTATTGTACTGGTATATTGGTAATGCCTGCTGTAGTAAAAAAAGATTGTTTTCTGTATACAATAAACATTGGGATAAAGAACTGAACCTGAAAAAAAGTCTGATGTAGATTTAGATGTAAACAGTTTGTCAGCACTATTGTGCAAGCATTCTGTGTGGGGTTGAATGAAACATCAAACAACTACTAAACAAATGCTCAGCTGGTCTTAGTTCAAATGCAAATGACAATGTCTGAAGCCAATGACTAAAAGAGGGTGAGGTAAACAAGGCAATAGCTAAAGAGGGTGACCCTAGGACTACTCTACCTATATCGCAAGCAATAGGTCTTGCAGACAGCTGTTACTAACACAGGCTTAGTCCACTATATACTATACATTACATACTCCTACTTATGGAATTATCATGGAATCAGTTCAGCAGAGGTGTAGACTTTGGAAAATGTCAGCCAAGACAATCATAGTCACATGTCAAGCCATTGCTTTGCACGTTTTAGTAGGGCTTGTCAACAATCAGTCACCTCTCATGATCAGGGAATTCATAGGAACAGAATGTGTAGAAAAGGACTTTCCACCTGTATGAAATTGGATTATTAGTTGCAAAGGATCTGGGTCCATCAGCTGTTAAAGGGATGTATTTGTCTTTGCACTGGTAACTAAGTACCCCATTGTAGCACTTGACTCTCACAATCTAAGGCCTACCCTTGGGAGGTGACGTGGGCTAGTGACCAGAGCTTTCTGGTACGCAGCAACACTGTAAAAATCATTTTCCAGTGAGTGCTTCTTCTTTTGAAAAGGAAAAGTACTTTTATTATACACACACTACTAAATAATATGCATGAAAATACAAATATACATTCAGGTAGACTGAAATACCTTTAGTGATACCCTCATATCACATTACTCCCCTAGTGGATCCTGAATCCTACAGACACAAATATCCCCTACTTACACCAGGTGCAACATCACAATACAATGGGGTGTCATTTTAAATAAGGCTAAGGGTGCCACCACATTCAATATCGCAATACCATCAAAATCAAGGGGGACAGTAATCATATTCAAATGTATTCATTATAATGGTAAATACTTTGTTGTTCATCACCATCATTAAGAATAACGCACTTTAAATTCAGAACTTGAGGCAGAGTCTTCCTTTTATTACTTTTAGACTGCCACTGCAGTTCTATGGCCAACCACAAGGCCTATCCACACGCCAGAACACAAGAGCAAAATCTCCAGCTCCAGGAGTGCTTGCAATCAATGAAAAACTCTCCTGGAATTTCTTAAAAACATTGATGGGTGGCTGATGCACCTCCTTCAGTCGCCCACAACGTAGTAGAAAAACTTTGGTGGTGCCCATGCCCATTTTACGGCACTACAGAAGCATAATAGGCACATTTTAGCACACTCAGGGGGTAATATAGGGCACATCAGCCTAGCATCATGAATATCTTATTTGCAACTTTCAGCTGTCTAGCGCAGGAAGCCGCAATCCTTTTTCTTTTTTTTTATTGGCTGTTTCACCCAGGGCGCCCACTAGTAAGAGCGATCACTGAGGGCTGTGAGGGAAGCTCTAAGGACCCTATGGCCCAGCCTACTCCCTGCACACCTTCCTGGGTGGCGCAGGTGCCGGCAACACTCTCTTCTCCTCCAGGTGGGTGGGAGCAGCCCCTCTTTTTGACTTGCGCCTGTGGCAGGATCAATGTCAGTTTTTCTGCCAGTGAGAAGTGCTAGCAGGAAGGAAGAAGACCAGCAGAACCCAACCCCTCCCAGACATGGGCACGATGCGGGCAAGATGCCCTCTCTTTTGAGTTCTCCCTCTTAGCGGTCCCGAGGGATGGGGTCCTCAGGATCCTCTTTGATTGCACGACCCTTGGGGATTTGGGCTCCCCATGCATGCCTCCTTCCTTAGGAAGGGGAGAAGTTTCATTTTAAAAGCTGCTGTCTCCTTCAATGCCTAGGCCCTGGCCCACCAGTGGTAACGTTAGAACACTAGGCAGAGCAGAATGCACTAGGTGTTTTCAGTTCTTTTCCCCTCTGGTGGCGAGACTTTGCAGGGCTGTTTATCAGGCCACAATGGACCAGTTTTGACAAGGTTGGTCTTTTTTTAAACCTAGTGACCAGCCCAAGCTTGCAGGAGCATTTCCCTCAGGCCTCCTAGCATCTAAAGGGGTGCTTTTTGTGGGATTTGGATATTCTAGCTCCCTGATCCAAATTCTTCGCCTGCCTGGCTCCTGGTGCTCTTCTCCTGCTAGTGGTGGCATCATATGCAGCCCCTCCACAACTAGTCAACAAAATACCCACTCTGCCACACTTCTCCAGTCCCAGAGATTTCTGGCTTCTTGAAGGACACCAGAGGTATGGAGACCAGGACCATTCCACACAAGTCCTATTGGAACCCCCCAGAGTCACTCAAGAGGCCCATTTCCCCAACTGTTCCTCTGGAAGTATAAGGGAGTCAGTACCACTGGCCCTGGAGAGACCCATTTTAGTCATAGGGGTCAGCTGGAGTCAAAGCCCTTCAGTCCATCCATGCAGGGCAGCAGGTAGCTTCTCCTTCCATCTGGGGTTTACTCTCACCATAATAGCTCCCAGGTCCTTTTCATCTGTGTCCCCCTTGTGCAGGGACTTTTAAGTAGGGGTGGAAAGTTCTAGAAGCCACACACCCCAGGCAAACCCTAGGATACCACATCATCCCATCATCATCATGACAAATCAATATAGTCACCTCAAATTGTCAGTCAATAGAGCTCCAGAGAGCCTCAGCTCTGCCCCTTGATGACACATCTGCCTAATCTCTTCCCACAAAAACTACAAGTCAAGTCAAGTCAAGTCATAAAATTTGTATAGCGGACTACATACCCAGAGGGTTTCAAGGCGCTTAGGAAGGGGAGGAGGATTATTTGTCAAATATCCACGTTTTAAGCTGCTTTCTGAACGCTAGGTGGTTCTGGGAGAGGCGCAGGTAAGCGGGGAGTGAGTTCCATGTTTTAGCAGCCAGGTATGAAAAGGACCTGCCTCCCATGGTGGTCTTGTTGATGAGAGGTACAGTGGCGAGGGCTTGGCTGGAAGACCGTAGTTGGCGGGGGGGGGTGTAGAAGGACAGTCGAGAGTTGAGGCAATCTGGTCCGATGTCGTAGAGTGATTTGTGTGCGTGGGTAAGCAGTCGGAAAGTGATCCTCTTATTGACGGGTAGCCAGTGGAGGTCTTTAAGGTGACCAGAGATGTGTTCGTTGCGTGGGATGTCTAATATGAGCCTGGCTGATGCGTTTTGGATTCGTTGGAGTTTTTTCTGGAGTTTTGCGGTAGTACCCGCGTAGAGGGTGTTTCCGTAGTCCAGTCGGCTCGTGACCAGAGCGTGGGTGACTGTTTTCCTTGTTTCGGAGGGGATCCAGCGAAATGTTTTTCTGAGCATGCGAAGAATGTTGAAGCATGAAGAGGATACGGCGCTGACTTGTCTGTTCATCGAAAGTGAGGAATCCAGGATGACGCCCAGGTTCCGTGCGTGGTCTGTCGGGATGGGTGCTTTTCCGAGGGCTTCCGGCCACCAGGAGTCGTCCCATGCAGAGGGGGAAGTACCTAAGATGAGGACTTCTGTTTTGTCTGAGTTCAGTTTCAGACGGCTTTGTTTCATCCATTCGGCAACTTCTTTCATTCCTTCGTGTAGGTTAGTTTTGGCGGTGCTGGGGTCATTGGTGAGAGAGAGGATTAGTTGAGTGTCGTCCGCGTAGGAGATGATGTTGAGGTTGTGTTGGCGTGCGATGGCCGCGAGGGGGCTCATGTATACGTTGAAGAGGGTGGGACTGAGTGAGGATCCTTGAGGTACGCCGCAGATGACTTCAGAGGCCTCGGACTTGAATGGAGGAAGGCGGACTCTCTGGGTTCTTCCGGTGAGGAACGAGGTGATCCATTCAAGTGCTTTTCCTTGGATTCCGATGTTATTGAGGCGTTGTAGAAGGGTGCTGTGGCAGACTGTATCGAATGCTGCAGAGAGGTCGAGGAGGATGAGGGCGACTGTGTCTCCATTGTCCAGCAGAGTTCGAATGTCGTCTGTTGCTGCGATGAGGGCGGTCTCAGTGCTATGTTTTGCTCGGAAGCCAGATTGTGAGGGGTCGAGGGATTTGTTGGCTTCGAGGAAAGCGGCGAGTTGGTTGTTGACGGCTTTCTCGATGACTTTGGCCGGGAATGGAAGAAGCGAGATGGGGCGGTAATTTTTGAGTTCGGTGGGGTCCGCTGTTGGTTTTTTCAGAAGGGCGGTGAGTTCAGCGTGTTTCCAGTCTTCTGGGAAGGTGGCGGAGTTGAAGGAGCAGTTGATGACGTCTCGGAGGTGTGGTGCGATGACGGAGTCTGCTTTGTTGAAGATGTGGTGAGGGCATGGGTCTGTGGGGGATCCTGAGTGGATGGAATTCATCAGGCGGATGGTGTCCTCAGTGGAGATTGGGTTCCAAGCGTTAAGGGTGTTCACGGGGGGAAGATGGTCAGCAGATGGTAGGGTGGGTTGGTTTCCGGGTTGGTTGTCAAAGCTGTTGTGGATGTCTGCAATCTTGTTGTGGAAAAAAAGAGGCTAGGGAGTCGCAGAGGGTTTGAGAGGGTGTGATGTCGTTGGAGTTGGCCGAGGGATTGGAAAATTCCTTGACAATGTTGAAAAGTTCCTTGCTGTTGTGGGCGTTGTTGTCAAGTCGATCCTTGAATGCTGTTTTCTTGGCTTTTCGGATCAGTTGGTGGTGAGAGCGGGTGACGCTTTTGAAGGCGTCCTTGGTGCTGGTGGTTGGGTCTTTTTTCCAGGCCTTTTCAAGGGAGCGGCAGAGTTTCTTGGACTTCTTGAGATCATCGTTGAACCATGAGGCTTTCTTGCTGCCAGGTTTGCTTTGACGTTTTTTCAGTGGAGCTAAGGTGTCGGCGGTGTTGGATAACCATAGAGTGAGGTTGGAGGCGGCATCGTTGGCGTTGGAAGAGAAGGCTGGGGAGTTTCGAAGGAGCGATGCGGAGATTTGGTCCGTGGTGATTTTGTTCCAGTTTCTTTGCAGGGTAGGTTGGGAGTGGTTGATGGGTTTCGGCTTGTTGTAGGTGAAGTGAACGCAGCTGTGGTCAGTCCAGAGGAGATCCGTAGTGTGGCTGAAGGAGACATGGTTGCTGGATGTGAAGATGGGGTCGAGTGTGTGACCTGCGATGTGGGTGGGGGAAGTGACTAGTTGTTTAAGTCCGAGGTTGGCGAGGTTGTCCAAGAGGGTGGTGGTGTTGCGGTCGTTGGTCTTTTCAAGGTGAAAGTTGAGGTCTCCCAGAAGGATGTAATCTTTGGAGGGGAGTGCGTGTGGGGTGATGAAGTCCGTGATGTCTTCACTGAATTTTGCGTGGGGTCCTGGTGGTCTGTAGAGGAGAGTGCCTCTGAGTGTTGTTTTGGGATCGATGTGGATCTGGAAGTGAAGGTGTTCGGAGTTAGCGAGATTGACGTCAGAGCTGGTTGAGATGCGGATAGATTTCTTATGGACGATAGCGATTCCTCCTCCTGTGTGGCTGGTACGGTCTTTGCGGGTGATCTTATAGTCTTCAGGAATGGCAATTGTGATGTCTGGTGCGGAGGAAGCATTCATCCATGTTTCCGTAAGGAAGGCGATGTCCGGAGAAATGGTGTCTAGTAGATTCCATAGGTCAATGGCATGCCTGTGGATCGATCTGGTGTTGAGAAGGATGCATTGTCGGTGGTTGGGGTCGGGAATCTGTGGTGTGGTCGTAGCAGAGATGTTGTCGGTGCCGCTGAATTTGCAGGAGTAGCAGGAGAAAGGGCCATGGGTGTGTCCAGGAGCGGCTAGGATGCAGTTGGGGGCGCGACCGGGGTTAAGGGCTAGGAGGGTGGCGGCATCGTAGGTAATGCGGGAGGGCTGGGCAGCGCGAGGGACAGGGGGTATGGCGCTGGGCGCGGTCCAGGCGCGGACGGGCGTAGACGGGCTTACCTTTGGCGCACCTTCGGCGTGTCCGAAGCGCGTGGACGCTGCGCGTGGGACCATCTGACATTAATGGACAGAGGAGGGGGAGGGGCGAGGGCGGTTCAGCTGGGAGGCGGGTCGGGCTGAGGAGGAGGTCAACAAACACAAAATGGAGGCGGAGGGGTCAGGACGGAGAGAGCGCTTGGGGTGAAAAACACAAATGCAGAGAAATGCTGTCAATTGACAAAGACAATAGGCAAAGCGGCGATTCTAAGCACACGCAACCAATCAGGGATTAAATCTGCAGCTAGAGTCACGCCGGCAATGCAACAATTGTAGCAGACAGCTAATCAACTATGCAAATGGGCCAAATCGCCACACACAGCGCGCAGCGGCAATCAGAACGTAAAGCAGAATATAAATGCCAAAAAGTACTGCAAATCTTGTGGTATGCCTTCTGCAACGAGGACGCAGCAGCAGGGGAGCGACCACTCTGCTCGGAAGCGAGGAGCGAGTCACGGCGCTTTCAGGCAATGGAGCGCTGTTTGTTTACTGTGGGAGGGCGGTTCAGCTGGGAGGCGGGTCGGGCTGAGGAGGAGGTCAACAAACACAAAATGGAGGCGGAGGGGTCAGGACGGAGAGAGCGCTTGGGGTGAAAAACACAAATGCAGAGAAATGCTGTCAATTGACAAAGACAATAGGCAAAGCGGCGATTCTGAGCACACGCAACCAATCAGGGATTAAATCTGCAGCTAGAGTCACGCCGGCAATGCAACAATTGTAGCAGACAGCTAATCAACTATGCAAATGGGCCAAATCGCCACACACAGCGCGCAGCGGCAATCAGAACGTAAAGAAGAATATAAATGCCAAAAAGTACTGCAAATCTTGTGGTATGCCTTCTGCAACGAGGACGCAACAGCAGGGGAGCGACCACTCTGCTCGGAAGCGAGGAGCGAGTCACGGCGCTTTCAGGCAATGGAGCGCTGTTTGTTTACTGTGGGAGGGCGGTTCAGCTGGGAGGCGGGTCGGGCTGAGGAGGAGGTCAACAAACACAAAATGGAGGCGGAGGGGTCAGGACGGAGAGAGCGCTTGGGGTGAAAAACACAAATGCAGAGAAATGCTGTCAATTGACAAAGACAATAGGCAAAGCGGCGATTCTGAGCACACGCAACCAATCAGGGATTAAATCTGCAGCTAGAGTCACGCCGGCAATGCAACAATTGTAGCAGACAGCTAATCAACTATGCAAATGGGCCAAATCGCCACACAAAGCGCGCAGCGGCAATCAGAACGTAAAGCAGAATATAAATGCCAAAAAGTACTGCAAATCTTGTGGTATGCCTTCTGCAACGAGGACGCAGCAGCAGGGGAGCGACCACTCTGCTCGGAAGCGAGGAGCGAGTCACGGCGCTTTCAGGCAATGGAGCGCTGTTTGTTTACTGTGGGAGGGCGGTTCAGCTGGGAGGCGGGTCGGGCTGAGGAGGAGGTCAACAAACACAAAATGGAGGCGGAGGGGTCAGGACGGAGAGAGCGCTTGGGGTGAAAAACACAAATGCAGAGAAATGCTGTCAATTGACAAAGACAATAGGCAAAGCGGCGATTCTGAGCACACGCAACCAATCAGGGATTAAATCTGCAGCTAGAGTCACGCCGGCAATGCAACAATTGTAGCAGACAGCTAATCAACTATGCAAATGGGCCAAATCGCCACACACAGCGCGCAGCGGCAATCAGAACGTAAAGAAGAATATAAATGCCAAAAAGTACTGCAAATCTTGTGGTATGCCTTCTGCAACGAGGACGCAGCAGCAGGGGAGCGACCACTCTGCTCGGAAGCGAGGAGCGAGTCACGGCGCTTTCAGGCAATGGAGCGCTGTTTGTTTACTGTGGGAGGGCGGTTCAGCTGGGAGGCGGGTCGGGCTGAGGAGGAGGTCAACAAACACAAAATGGAGGCGGAGGGGTCAGGACGGAGAGAGCGCTTGGGGTGAAAAACACAAATGCAGAGAAATGCTGTCAATTGACAAAGACAATAGGCAAAGCGGCGATTCTGAGCACACGCAACCAATCAGGGATTAAATCTGCAGCTAGAGTCACGCCGGCAATGCAACAATTGTAGCAGACAGCTAATCAACTATGCAAATGGGCCAAATCGCCACACACAGCGCGCAGCGGCAATCAGAACGTAAAGCAGAATATAAATGCCAAAAAGTACTGCAAATCTTGTGGTATGCCTTCTGCAACGAGGACGCAGCAGCAGGGGAGCGACCACTCTGCTCGGAAGCGAGGAGCGAGTCACGGCGCTTTCAGGCAATGGAGCGCTGTTTGTTTACTGTGGGAGGGCGGTTCAGCTGGGAGGCGGGTCGGGCTGAGGAGGAGGTCAACAAACACAAAATGGAGGCGGAGGGGTCAGGACGGAGAGAGCGCTTGGGGTGAAAAACACAAATGCAGAGAAATGCTGTCAATTGACAAAGACAATAGGCAAAGCGGCGATTCTGAGCACACGCAACCAATCAGGGATTAAATCTGCAGCTAGAGTCACGCCGGCAATGCAACAATTGTAGCAGACAGCTAATCAACTATGCAAATGGGCCAAATCGCCACACACAGCGCGCAGCGGCAATCAGAACGTAAAGCAGAATATAAATGCCAAAAAGTACTGCAAATCTTGTGGTATGCCTTCTGCAACGAGGACGCAGCAGCAGGGGAGCGACCACTCTGCTCGGAAGCGAGGAGCGAGTCACGGCGCTTTCAGGCAATGGAGCGCTGTTTGTTTACTGTGGGAGGGCGGTTCAGCTGGGAGGCGGGTCGGGCTGAGGAGGAGGTCAACAAACACAAAATGGAGGCGGAGGGGTCAGGACGGAGAGAGCGCTTGGGGTGAAAAACACAAATGCAGAGAAATGCTGTCAATTGACAAAGACAATAGGCAAAGCGGCGATTCTGAGCACACGCAACCAATCAGGGATTAAATCTGCAGCTAGAGTCACGCCGGCAATGCAACAATTGTAGCAGACAGCTAATCAACTATGCAAATGGGCCAAATCGCCACACACAGCGCGCAGCGGCAATCAGAACGTAAAGAAGAATATAAATGCCAAAAAGTACTGCAAATCTTGTGGTATGCCTTCTGCAACGAGGACGCAGCAGCAGGGGAGCGACCACTCTGCTCGGAAGCGAGGAGCGAGTCACGGCGCTTTCAGGCAATGGAGCGCTGTTTGTTTACTGTGGGAGGGCGGTTCAGCTGGGAGGCGGGTCGGGCTGAGGAGGAGGTCAACAAACACAAAATGGAGGCGGAGGGGTCAGGACGGAGAGAGCGCTTGGGGTGAAAAACACAAATGCAGAGAAATGCTGTCAATTGACAAAGACAATAGGCAAAGCGGCGATTCTGAGCACACGCAACCAATCAGGGATTAAATCTGCAGCTAGAGTCACGCCGGCAATGCAACAATTGTAGCAGACAGCTAATCAACTATGCAAATGGGCCAAATCGCCACACACAGCGCGCAGCGGCAATCAGAACGTAAAGCAGAATATAAATGCCAAAAAGTACTGCAAATCTTGTGGTATGCCTTCTGCAACGAGGACGCAGCAGCAGGGGAGCGACCACTCTGCTCGGAAGCGAGGAGCGAGTCACGGCGCTTTCAGGCAATGGAGCGCTGTTTGTTTACTGTGGGAGGGCGGTTCAGCTGGGAGGCGGGTCGGGCTGAGGAGGAGGTCAACAAACACAAAATGGAGGCGGAGGGGTCAGGACGGAGAGAGCGCTTGGGGTGAAAAACACAAATGCAGAGAAATGCTGTCAATTGACAAAGACAATAGGCAAAGCGGCGATTCTGAGCACACGCAACCAATCAGGGATTAAATCTGCAGCTAGAGTCACGCCGGCAATGCAACAATTGTAGCAGACAGCTAATCAACTATGCAAATGGGCCAAATCGCCACACACAGCGCGCAGCGGCAATCAGAACGTAAAGCAGAATATAAATGCCAAAAAGTACTGCAAATCTTGTGGTATGCCTTCTGCAACGAGGACGCAGCAGCAGGGGAGCGACCACTCTGCTCGGAAGCGAGGAGCGAGTCAAGGCAAGCCCCTACTGTGTTGGCTCCAGAGGTCTAGCCCTACTCCCTTGTTCCAGTGAGCCTAGAACATGCCAGATCAGGTGCAGTGCAATAAGCAATTATCTGATGCAGATCCCCCTTCCTTTCACAGGAACTGTGTCAAACACTTTTAATCGCTCTATTGTTCGTGAAGTACTTCAATCCTTCTGATTGGGAGCAGAATAATTCACTTGATCTAGTAGATGAAGCAAAGGCCTGGAATCTGATTATGAGCTGAGCCAGAGAAAAAATGACACCTTAAAGTGCCATAAGTTGCATGTGTGATACTGAGGTCTGTGAATTCACATTCGGGGTGCATGTTTATCCCCAGATTGGTACCTCACTGGACCCTTTAGGCCTAATTAGTGCACATTTGTACTTTAGGGCAGATTTGGCTTGTAACTTGTACTTAGTGTGAGCACCACAGACCTTCAATAAGCATTACAGACCTACTCTATAAATGCCCATTCACATTATATGGGATACCTCAGGCCAGTTCAAATACTTGAAGAGTCCCATCGCCGATATGCTACCCGTGTGCAGATACCTTGTTGTGCAAGATAATAATCTCACATGTGCAACCAACACATGTGTGCTCACATATTCGCCTATTACCAGCTGATAGCCTCTTACCCAAGCTGCATAGCAGTGGCCTTATCTTAAAAGGTAGATACTGGCAGTTAACACGTTCAGTCTAATTACTGCAAATTTACCGTTTATCTCTCAAAGCAAAAGTTAAAAAAACAGCCTGTCAAATGCAAACAGTCCTGGGGGACTAAATGGGTGAAATCCATTTGCTACAGCACCCATGCCTGAACAATCTAGAAGTTACATCTCATGGTACTATAGAACACAATGTAGTCTACTTACATGGATAATGTACTCTCTGTAGAATGATATGTAGAGTCCCCCATCTCTGCCTGTCTGGCTGGCCCTTCACAGTGCTGTGTCCTGGGGGGGGCGGGGGGGGGGGGGGGGGTTGCATACTGATATTCAGTTGGCCATCATTATCGCATCAGGCTTCATTAGTGAGTGAGTTGATGACGTATCTGAGTTCGATCATAGAGATTCTAATGTCTCATGACCCGCCAGAGTATCTCACTGGGTCTTGTCTTAGGTGGCATGAGCTTTCAATAGTTACCTAGCTGGTTGTGCAGTATAAAACATATTGTATCCAGTTTTTAGGTCGAGCGTAGCGATGGACCTCAAGTATACTTTAGTATACCTATATGCTTGAATATGTGGACACGAGTCTGGGGCGCGCATTTTCCATCTCGGATTTGGCCTTGTGAGCGTGCATTTGCTGCTGGCATGAGCTGTGAGCGTGTACGGCGGCGTCAGCAGCGTCTGTTCTCGCGCTCCTGCTTTCACTTTTGCGACGCCACATGAGCCTCTTACAAGCACCTTCACTGCCGCCGACCTCTCCCCCACAGTGCTTGTTATCTGTGGAGCAGGTCATCTTCCCCAATGCATGGCTACCTTACATTTAGCTAAGAGAAAGAGGAGGGCAGTGAGGCAGTGAATTCCCTTAAGGACATCTTTAACATATCTCAGTAGTGTTGTCAGAGGGCCCTGTATGATTTGATCCACAATATTGAGTATTGACGTCCAGAATGTAGCCACCCCAAGCACTCCCATGCCAAGTGTATAAACTCTGCTTCAAGTGCGCCGCATCTCCAGCATTGGGTGTTGTCCACAAAACCATTTTCCATAGCAGAGTAGGAGTGAGATACATTCTGTAAAGGAATATGAGGTGTATCAATTGTAGTCTGTCACTGGATGAGAATGCACTTGCCATAGTGCCCCAGTAGAACCCCTGTTTGCTTGTGAATTCAGATTCTAAGTACCTTGCAAAGGACTCTCACTCTTGGTCTACACACAGGGGCTGGCTCCTGCATGGTGGCATGCAGTCAGGTAACAACTCTCCTCTGGAATGGCACCTTCAGTATTGTTGTAAGGGCATGCCATAGGGATAGGAGGAGTGGAGCTGTTCCCTACCCCAATTTAGTCCTCTGTTAGTGGCAGAGCTAAGTTCTCTATAGTGGGGATCCCACTAGCAAAAAGAAGGTCCAGTTTTGTCCACTGATGAAAGCAGTTCCCTGCCCCACTGTGCATTTCACCATGTCCATTTTGGTACTGGGCCGTTTCATTGGTAGGCAGACAGCAGTATTTAATGGGCACGGTGTGGTGGTGTGGCATTTTCATGTTCAACTGCTACATGTGGTTGAAATGGCGTAGCCAGTAATGAGAAAACTGGGCCTGGGTACAGTAATAATGTAGCGCCATGTCTGGCACGCACAATCCACCCTGCTCGAACTGCGGCTTGAGCATCTCCCACAAGACTATGGGCTGCTTGCCCACCCACAGAAAGCTGATTAGAGCAGAGCGTATATGATTGAAAAAGTGTCGGGTGAGTGGGATGGGGATGTTCACGAAAATATATACACATTGTTTGGGAGTTACCATCTTAGCAATTGCAATTCTGCCTGCCAAGGAGAGCAGCAGTTTCATCCAGATCGGCACCCTTTCTTCCAGCAACGTTAATGTCTTTCCATAGTTCTCACACCATAAGTCATCTGTTTCTACTGATCCTTATGCCCAAATATTTGACTGATGTGCCCAACCAGCATAGCAGGAACTCAGCGGAGATGCTGTTGGTCGTCTATGTGAGGAGAAACATAACTGACTTCACCTAGTATATCATAATCCCTATAGGGCAGCCAAAAACATTGAATTCCGGAAGTATTCATTGGATGCTAGTCATGGGGTTCCATACGTAGTATGATGTCATCGGCATGCATGGATATTATTAACCTCCTAGTAGTAAAATCAAGGCAGCACTGTACGTGATGTTGACGCAGGAGGCAACCAATGGCTCCATAGCTATTGCAAAAGGAATGGCGACAGGGGGCAGCCCTGCTTGGTGCCCTGATAATGGGGAATGAAGGAGTTACTGCTCCATTTATGCATATATGTGCACTAAGCTTCTTATAGAGCAGTCGAATCCATTGTAGGAAGGTATATATGATGCCAATTCTCTCTAATATCTTGAAGAGATACTTCTATTCAAGCAAATCAGATGCTTTAGCAGCATTGAGGAAAATCACAACAGCCTCCATTTGAGGGTCCAGAATGTGTAGGGGCTCGAACATGGTTCTCAAATTATGGGCGATAGAGCGCCCAGGTACAAACCCTAACTGATTGGGTCAGACAATATCTGACATCAACGGAGCCAGCCTATTGGCAATTAGTTTGACTAGAATCTTATTGTCCACATTTATCATAGAGAGCTGTCTGTAAGAATTGCATCGCTAAGGGGTCTTAGCTGGCTTCAATATGGTGACTAGAATGGCTTCTGTAAAGGAGTGCTGAAGCCAACAGAAATCAAGAGCCTCATCATAGACCACCAGTAGGTAGGGGGCCAGTATGTGTGCATACTCTTTATAAACCAAGAGCGGCAGTCCATCTAATCCAGGGGCCTTTCGACATTCTAATGATTACCTGTACTATGTCTTCCACTGTGAAGTGGATGCTCAGATAGAAGTCTGTGTGGATCATCAAGCCAAAGCAATTTTATGGGGTTGAGGTAGGTATGTAATTGTTCAGTAGTGGACGTGGCAGAAACAGAGTCCTGGTAAAGCGAAGGAATGTTTGAGCGATATGATATGATATGATATGATACGGTTTTTATAGAGCGCGACTTACACTCCAAGGAGCATCTTGGCGCTAGTGGTAAAGGTGTCACAGAGGAGGGGAGAAAGGAAATGTGAGCGATGTCATTGTTACTAGAGTATCAGTCCAAGCGTGGAGAGCTTGGCGGTCCAACCGCCGTATTATGAGTTGGGTGAATTGGCTTTGAGAAGACCGCTGCTGGACTGCCGAGACTGCCAGCAGACCACCGACTTCTGGGTTCGCGATCGGGGAAAGCAGCCGCCATAGGTCGTACGGGGGAGCTGCACCACTTTGCATGTTACAAGTTGCCTGATCCATGAGTGAACAGTGGTGGTCTGACTACCTGCTTCAAGGTGGCGGTGATGAAGGATTTGGGGTGTGTACTTACCTCTTTCTTCTTTCAGGCAAATTCCAACGTGGATCCCTGTGTCCGGGTTCCCCCTTCCCAGCAGGATCTTCACCCCAAGGATTATTACCCTGTGTGCGGCAATGTACAGGTGAGTCTTTTACATCCCATATATCCATTGCCAGGACTGCCCAAATATGGGCTGAACCCCGGAAATTGGGTATATGCTATTTTCCCACATATATCATGCATATGTGTGCATCCGATACGTATGCATCGAAATGCACACACAGGCATCAATATATTTGGAAAATGTACTCACCACTGCTGCAAGATCCCCACCTCCACATCGCTGGCCCAGTGGTGAATTCGTAATATGGCGGCCTTGAGGCGGACGCAGTTCTGTGGTAGTCGGATCGCCAAACTCGTAAGACGGCCCTAAATGGGGAACATATGCACTGATAAATCGATTACAAAGGAGCCTGGCCAAAGTCTCCCTGCCCTGTCATCCTTCACATATTTTAAGCAGTAATTTATTTTCTTAGGTATTTGCTTTCTTTGATGGCCAGTTTTAAGCATGGGCGAATTTTGCGAATCTGGCGTTCGCGAATTTGCGTATTTGCGAACTCGCAATCCGCAAAATCCGCGAATTCTCGTGAATTTGCGGATTATTTTGGTTTTATAGTGTTTGCAAGGGTTTCTGCCAGTTCGCGAGGATTTTGTACCAGTTCGAGATTGCGAACTTACTTGTCGGCACGCAACGGTCGCGACTATGTTGTTTCTACGTCTGGTTCATCATCACAGGTTCACAGCACCCTCTGTTTCAACACTGCCACCCTCTGTTTCACCCATGCCACCCTCTGGTACATCAATGCCACCCTCTGGTTCATCATCATCACTGTAGATTGTGGGGGGAAAAAGCAAGCACACCTGCCCTGCTTCAACTGACATGAATTAATTTGGGGTTGATTTATTAATGTGTCACTGTTTTAAAATTCCAGTCTGGCACCTGCTTCCTTATCTGTAATTTGCTTTCTGTTGCAGTGCAATTTTTTTTTCCAGGACCTTTGTGGCCTACTTGTAGCTATTCTATGATCCGGCTGTGAGGGACAGAGCAGGGTCGTACAATTGTTGCAACTAGCAACTGAACTCTGGAGGGGCCCCAGTCAGGAAGCACTACAGGGAATGGTTACTAATGATGAATTTGAACTTTTGCACCTGCTGAGTGCTTTCAGTTTAGCAAAACTCGTTTTTCTGCAGAACAGCAAATGTAATGCCCCAAACAAACTTACTTGTGAAAGTTTATTTCTAATCCAAAAGTGATCCAAAGAAAGTCAAAAGGCCTCAAATCCAAAAAAGGGCAGGCAAATGTCAACCTGAGGAGTTATTCTGATAAAAATCATCATTTTCAGAAGGTCTATGCTGCTTGCTAGTTGATTTATTGTGCAGAATTGCAAATTTTGTAATTTCGCGAGTGCAAGATTGTTGCTACCCACCGCACCTACATGTTCGCAATTGCGAACTTACACCGCACGCCGCAAAATTGTATCACCAAGTAAAAAAAATCCGCTGCGTGCGAATTTGCGGATTTTCGGTAAATTCGCGAGCGTTCGCGGATCGCGAATTTACCGAAAATCCGCAAAATCCGCGAGCGTAACGGATTTTCCGCCCCTTCCTTAGCTAGTTTGTCGATGTTGGAATTGGCACTCTCTTCAGGGTTAACCTCAAACATTTTATCTTTTCCCCTCCTGTTTTCTGAATCTGTTTTTCTTTGCTTTTAGGATTCTATGCACTTTACCACTACTAACCACTGCTAATGTGCTTGCGATCTCTCCTTAAACATTGTTATTGTTCAGTTATTTTATAACGCGCAATAACTACTCCATGGAGTGTCCCAGCACGAAACAAAGAAGAGTCTCTGACTGAACAGCCAGCATTTACGGGAACAGATGGGTTTTTAGTAGTTACTTAAAGGCTAGCGGGTCCTGAGTATTGCGCAGTAAGAATGGGAGGGAATTCCAAGCCTGAGTGGCCTTAACAGCAAGAGAGCAGCCACCCAGTTTGTGGCGGGAGAAGCGAGGCACCGCCGTATTCTGATTAATCTGAAGTCTATTCAGGGAATAACCAGGAATGCCAATATACAAGGCATTAGCGTAATCCAATCGAGACAGGATTAATGCCCGAATGACTGTCTCTTTGGCAGCCCTAGGAAGGAGAGGGAGAAAACTCCTAAGTGTTTTAAGGAGACCGAAACAGCTACCTGAGATCTTTTTCATCTGAACAGAAAAGGAGAGGTTGTCCTCAAACCACACGCCTAGACTTTTGGCCAATTTCCCATTGGAAGACGGAAAAGGAAATCCAGGAGGCCAAATCGTGTTTCTGAAATCAGGGGGAAAGTTGCCGTAAAGAAGGATCTCAGACTTGTCTTCATTACACTTGAGTTGTGCCCTCACAAGCCACTCAAAAACCGAAGACAAGCACTGCTGTATAGACAATACTGAGTTCTCATCCTTTACCGACGTAAAGAGGAGCAGGGTGTTGTCAGCATATGCTATCACCTTTGCCCCCAACTTCTTGGCTAAAAAAAACAGAGGAGTAACATAGATATTGAACAGAAGGGGGCTAAGGGAAGACCTCTGTGGGACACCAGCGGTGACCACCTGCGGAGTAGAGGCGGCCGGTGGTAGCCAGAACTGTGGAACCCGCCCATCCAGGTAGGACCTCATCCAGCCCAAGGCTGCACCAGAGACGCCAATCTCGATGAGACGGGTGAGCAGCTTGGAATGCAGGACCGTATCGAACACTGCAGACAAATCGAGCATTATCAGAACTGCTCTCCCACCGGCATCTAAACAATCACGAATGGCTTCGGATATCTCCACCAGCGCTGTCTCTGTACTGTAGGAAGAACAAAACCCAGACTGTGCTGGGTGCAGGGTGTCGGACTTTTCAACAAACTCAGTAAGTTGTCTGGTGACCACCTTCTCACAGACTTTGGCTAGGCTGGAAAGGAGGGAAATAGGGCGGTAGTTCCGTGGGATCAAAGGGTCAAGGGTGGACTTCTTCAAGAGAGGAAGGATTTTAGCCTGTTTCCATTCCGTCGGTATCTGGGCCTCACCGAGGGAGGCGTTGATAATTGCATTAACGTCAGGGTTGATACTCTCCAGTACTGCTGCAAACAATCTCGTCGCACAGGTATCCGTGGAAGAGCCCGACTTCAAGCCCTTCAAAATGTTGAGAGAGCTGGTCAGATCAACAGGGGCAAAGGCTGGCAGAGCGTGCCTTGAGGCAGCCGGTGGTATGGCAGTAGGCAGAGGGGCAGAAGGAGGACCAGGGTGGAAAGTCAAAGTCACCTGGATCGAACGTATTTTATCTAAAAAAAAAGTTAGATAAAGTATTACACCAGCCCTCGGTGGCTGGGAGAGCATACGTTTGAGCCGCAGGAGACGTAAAACTCTGAACTATATGAAATATCTCTTTGGAGTTGTTATGGGCCTGCTCAATACGGGCTGTGAAGTATTGTTTTTTTTGCCTGTAGAATGGCAGCATAATACATTTTTTTCCTGCCTCTGAGAGTAGCCTTAGTCAGGTGGCAGTAATCACTACGGCGCCAGATCCGTTCAAGTTTTTTACATTCCTTTTTAAGCAGGCACAGGTCAGATGAAAACCAGAGGTTAGAAGGCGAGACCCTTGAAAACCTAGACGAAGTAGGAATAACTAGTGAGGACATAGAATTCGATAGCCACTTAGTGAAGCCCGCAAGACTCCCATCGAGGTCCGGGGTCAGAACAGGTCTAGAAGCCGCCAGAACCAAGGCCAAATTAGAAGGATCAATTTTTTTGAAGGCTGGTTTCCGGGAACTGGATCCCGCCACACAGGCCAAAACCAGCTTCCAGGAGAAGAAGGTAAGGAAAGTGTCTGACCATGAAACAGGCAGAGGATCCTCGGCCCTAATAATAAAATTGGAACATATCGGGTCAAGGATATGACCACCCTGATGGGTCGGGCGAGTAACCCATTGCGACAGCTGAGCAAGCTGCAGGATGTCCCTAAACGCAAGGGTGTCTTTCGAATCAGCCTGGTCAAGGTGGATATTCAAATCCCCCAATATCAGATATTGTGAAAAGCGAAGGGCCCTGGTGGTCAGAGGATCACCCCAAGACTGCAAAAAGAACCGAGCAGAGCCTGGGGAGTGATAGATCAGCGAGCCTCCCAACAAGAAGTGGGGGGAAAACCTGATACTGAAGTCCAAAGCCTCCCCGTCACCCCAAGCATGAATATCACCCCTAATAAAGTCCCATTTATCCCTAAATATGATCGCCACTCCCCCACCCCTCACCTCAAGGCAGTCAGCCCTAGCGATTTTGTAGCCCTTAGGGATGGCCAGGGTAACAAACCGGTCGTATGTTTTATCCAACCACGTTTCTGTGGTAAACATGGTACAAGTGGTTTACACACAATTGGCACATTTAATTATTTGCTTGGCAAGTCTAGAAAGGCTGTACTACATGTAGCCAGGGCCTATACATTTATTACTGCTAGTGGGACTGCAGCATTCATTTTGCCACCCACTAAGATAGCCTTTTTAGGTCTCGTGACCTATCAATGCGCATGCGCATTGATAGAGAAGCGAGACTATAGGGCTTTAAACAAACTTTAACTAACTACTGGCGATTTGGTGCTGTGCCCGTGGCTTTTAGGTCAATGCGCAAGCGCATTGACCTAAAATGCGCGTGCACAGCATCAAATTGCCAGCCATCTGTTGCCCAGATTGGTGCCGCTCCACCCCCTGCCAGATCAAAGGCTTTCACGGCCGGCCAGCCGTGCTTTCAGTTTCACGGCCGGCCTGCCGTGTAAAGTGCACTTTTTATTTACGATGCCCACCATACAGCCTTCTTGAGCTGTTCTTTTGATGGATGAATGTGGTTACTTTGATTTCAATTTTTAGTCACTGAACGTGCGCTGCAATGGATTTCTTTAGCTTAAAAGAATTGTTAAGTAAGTTATTGGTCTTTGTCAGTAATGCTCCGTTTCTTTTTGCACAATATATGCAGTTTGCAGAAGCACTATTTTTTGGGCAATGTGTTTTCTTTTTCACCAGCTTTCTTATTTGTCTTTTCATGCTCTTTATTTAGTTGTGTTGGTGACTTTTTATTAATCGGCTGTAGAATGTGCTGTATTCACACAGCTAAGTGGATAGTCTTATTTATTTCTAAATGATCATGGCTGGTTAAGGTTGCGAGTCAGCGCAAAATAAATCATTATTTTATATTGTATAATCTGCGCTTGATGAATGCGGGTTCAATGTAATCCAACACCACATCCACGACCACATCCACACCCACCACCACATCCACCACCACATCCAACACATCCACTGCTTCCACCATCACCACTGCATCCACCACCACCACCACCGCATCCACCACCACCACATCCACCACCGCATCCACCACCACCACTTACACCACCACATCCACCACCACATCCACCAACACTTTAACCACACCCACCACCACTACATCCACCACACCCACCACCACTACATCCACCACCCCATCCACCACCACCACCACCCAATCCACCACCACTGCATCCACCATCAACACTGCATCCACCACTACCACATCCACCGCATCCACCACCACATCTACCATCACCACCACATCCACCATCACATCCACTATCACCTCCACATCCACCAGGACATCCACCGCCACATCCACTACCACATCCACCACATACACTGCATCCACCACCACCACATCCACCACATCCACATCCACCACCACCACCACATCCACCACCACACCCACCACCACCACATCCACCACCGCATCCACCATCACATCCAACACATCCACCACCACCACCGCATCCACCACCACATCCAACACCTCATCCACCACCACATCCACCACACCCACCACTACATCCACCACACCCACCACCACACCCACCACCACTACATCCACCACCCCATCCACCACCACCACTGCATCCACCACCACCACTGCATCCACCACCACCACTGCATCCACCACCACCACCGCATCCACCACCACCACATCCACTGCATCCACAACCACCATCCCCACCATCCCCTCCACATCCACCATGACATCCACCACCACATCCACCATCACCTCCACATCCACCATGACATCCACCACCACATCCACCACATCCACATCCACCGCATCCACCACCACCACCACATCCACCACCACATCCACCACCACTTTCACCACATCCACCAACACCACATCCACCAACACCACATCCACCACCACCACCACATCCACCGCCGCATCCACCACCACCACATCCACCACCACATCCACCACCACATCCACCACACCCACCACACTCACCACACCCAGCACCACTACATCCACCACCCCATCCACCACCACCACCCCATCCACCACCACCAACACCCCATCCACCACCACCACCGCATCCACCACCACCACATCCACTGCATCAACCGTCACCACATCCACCACCACATCCACCATCACCTCCACATCCACCATGACATCCACTGCCGCATCCACCACCACACCCACCACCACCACCACCACCACATCCACCACCACCACCACCACATCCACCACCACCACCACCACATCCACCACCACTTTCAACACATCCACCACCACCACATTCACCACCACATCTAACGCGTCCACCACCACTTCCACCACCCCTACATCCACCACCGCATCCACCACCACCGCATCCACCACCACCACATCCACCAACACTTTAACCACACCCACCTCCTCCACATCCACCACACCCACCACCACTACATCCACCACCCCATCCACCACCACCACCACCCCATCCACCACCACTGAATCCACCACCACCACCGCATCCACCACCACCACATCCACCACATCCACCGCATCCACCACCACATCCACCATCACCACCACATCCACCACCACATCCACCACCACATCCAGCATCACCTCCACATCCACCATGACATCCACCCCCACATCCACCGCATCCACCACCACCACATCCACCACCACTTTCACCACATCCACCACCACATCCAACACATCCACCACCACTTCCACCACCACCGCATCCACCACCACCACATCCACCACCGTATCCACCACCACCACATCCACCACCACCACCACATCCACCAACACCATATCCACCACCACACCCACCACCACCACATCCACCACCACATCCAACACATCCACCACCACTTCCACCACCACCGCATCCACCACCACATCCACCACCACCACCGCATCCACCACCACCGCATCCACCACCACCGCATCCACCACCACCGCATCCACCAACACCACATCCACCAACACCACATCCACAACCACCACTACCAAATCCACCACCACCACCACATCCACCCCGCATCCACCACCATATCCACCACCACCATATCCCCCAGATCCACCACCACCACATCTATGTGTGTGTGTGTGTGTGTGTGTGTGTGTGTTTAGGTGCAAAAGCAATGTTCTTGGATTTTCATCACAATAAAATACACTGAACATAATCTTCACAAAAGTTATTTACAAACATTTAAGGTATTGCCATTATGAATTACAATAACTTTTATTTAAGTATTAATTATTTACAAAATTAAAAGCCATTGTAATTTGTAATATCAATACATCTAAGTCACGTAAATACAACACACATTGCATTACAAATGCTATAGGTGTCACATTTGCGAAAGTTAAAACTATTGACATTGTAACTGACAAAGCTATTAATTTTGCTATTTTCAAAACCAACACATAAATAAAAAAGTGTCATTTACAATACCAATCGCTCAAACTTTCCTAATACGAGACCTATTGCATTTCCAATGCTTGTTTAAACATGCAGCCTGTGTGCAGTTTTAAACTGCCATTTTGACCTGCCAAAGTTAACCTTTTACCAGGCCTAAATATTGCTTTGTAATACATATAAGCCACCACTAAGGTAGGCCTTAAACAACCCAGAGGTCAGCAGTAGGTGTATTTAAAAAGTTGGACATGTACTGTTACGTTTTACATGTCCTGCTTGTGAAAAACTACTCAATTTGTTTTTCACTACTGTTAGACCTGTCTTTCCCATTGTATAACCTTGGGTTACGTTATTACATTAAGAAAGTGATTATTTTTGACTGGCAGCAGGTAGGAATATCATGTTTACACTCACATGTATTATAATATAAACCCCTCTTTAATTGTAAAGTCGGATTTTAAGTCACAATTTGGAAAATGACACATTTAGAAAATTGGCATTTTCTTGTCCTGACTATTTGTTGACTGCAGTCTGTATCCTGGGTCACATGACTGGGTGTACTTGGCCTTTGTGTATTCCTCCCAGACAGTGAGATAAGACCATATGTTGGTAGATGGGCCATTCTTTTAGGATGTGTTCCCTGATCCAATTACATTTCAAAGGGGCTGCCTTCAGTATACTTAGAAAGAAGTTGACACCAGCCTATTGTCACTCCAGACCCTGGGAGCCTGGGCAGGAGAAGGAAGGAAATTAAAGAACTAGGGATGTGGGAAAGTCTCTCCCACTTCAAAGCTGGCACCAGGTATAAATATTTAACCCTCAGACCAACTCTACAGTACACTCCTACACCTATGGACATTGCAGAAGAAGGACTGCCCTGCTGCCAGAGGACTGCCCTGTTGCTTTAGGCCTGCTTTGCTCTGTGAGAAGGAAGAATGGACCTGCTCCCTTCATTCCAGACTACCTGAGTGACTCGATTGGTGATCTGGCTGGCATACTGTTCAGACCTATAGCGATACAACAAGCTCCAGAGGCCTACCTTCACCTACCCAGCTGACCTACTGCAACTTGACCTGACTTGACCTGCAACTGTACCTGTCTGAGACCAGCTGGCCTCTGCTAGAGTGAGTCTCTGATTCCCAAGAGCTGCTTCCTCATGTCTAGGACCCCTGGCTGGCATCAGTGGAGCTCCTCTTGTGATGATAAGGAGAAAGCCTGAAGTTTTTGGCTCTTTCTGACTGCAAATGGGCACGTTCGGGCCAAGATCTTGTTGTCCACAATGAACACCAATGAAAAGCGCCATTGGACCCGTCTCTTCACCCTACCGCAACCACCAGTGATAACCAGCAATGCGAGATCTGCACTTCACGCTACAACATTGACAGCTGCGGAGACCGCCAACACAAAGCTCCAGCAACAACTGTCCAAGAGAATCTTCCAACTCCAGCAACGATCATCCTCAACGCCCGGCCTGCTCTTTGTGATACAGGGATTTTGTTCCATGAAGCTCTCCCGGCTTCTCACGTCATCGTCTACCATAAACTAGACTCTTTGCACCGGACTTTGAAAAGGTAACTTTTTCAGTGGGACCAACCTGGTCCCTTTATCTGGCCTGAGCTCCATCACAGTTGGCCTGAACTTGAGACTTTACCCCAATGGAGCATGAGCATTTAGGAGCTATACTTACCCATATCTTTGAAATTGCATATCTCTGGTTCTACCAACTGAATTTTTATTGTTTTGGTCTCATTTTATTTATCACATTTTACACTATTATTCTAATTTGGTGTGGGAATTTTCTTGTGTTGTGTTTCTACTTTATTACTGGTTGTGCTGCATAAATGATTTACACATTGCTTCTATGTTAAACCTGCTTTTATGCCAAGCTACCAGAGTTTTAAGCACAGGTTACCTTAGTAACTTTAATGGTTCACCTGACAAGGATTGTGGTTGTTGCTTGAAAAGGGTTTCCACCCGCCTCAACCAATAACCTAATTTCTATTGGTGTTCAACGGAGGGAATCATTAATTGTGCTTGTGCAGTGTCATTCAGTGAGTTTGTCTAACACTAAAATTGCATTATAAATGATTTGCTACCAAATTTAATCTTTTTTAAAATTCTACTTAAGTAGCCTTCATTTCTATTCCACCTAACTTTGTGCACCTGTGACTGCCTGCTGCAAGCATGGAGTCTGAGCTCAAAAACCTGGAGAGCTACAATGCGGCTCAGCTCAAGGGATTCAACGGTCAGTCTTATTTGTAGCAAAACAGGACAATAGAGGGGGATCTGGTTCCTCTGGTTGTATGACAGAGGCACGCATGGCTAAACCACACATGCAGCTGCTACATGGGCCCAACAACCAATGCGTCTAATTAATGCATTTCTTTACCACACACGCTGTTACCATGCAATTTCGTGGTAATGGCATGACTGGTAAAGGGATGGGTGGTGAAGATCATACCCTAACCCCCCGCCCTGAGCCGTAAAAACTATCCCGATGCCCCCTGGGCTCTAAAAACGACCCCACTCCTGAACCCTAAACACTAACCTGACCCCACTGAGCCCTCAACACTACCCAGACACCTGAGCCCTAAACATTTCCCCGACCCCCCTGAGCCCTAAACACTACCTGACCCCCATCGAGTCCTAAACACTAACCGTCTTCCCTGACTTACCTCACTGGGTCCTCTTCCGAGCCTTTCTGTTTGTGTGCCCTCCCATCCCAGTATCTTAACCACGCATATGTGTGGTTAAGGTATATGGGTGTTAAGGCATGCATGTTTGAGCTTGAGGGGAAACGGCTTGAGTGGCTCTGCCCACGTTATAAAGGCTTTCCACCGTTTACTCTATATTTAAAAAAAGAGAAGCAAGAATGATTGAAAGATTTTCACACCTCTTCCTTGGGCTTTATTGACACTACCAAATGTGGTCTCTGATTCGAAAGGTCAGGTACGCCCTTCAGAGTTTTGAGATATATTGTGTTCTGAGTAAATGTTGTGGACAAGCATGCTCATATGCATACAACTTGGGGGGGTTCAACATTTACATTGTATGTACTTGTCCTTAAAGTAGTTTCCTGAAGAACCATATAGGTTTCTTGAATACACTGGATCCTACTCAATCCTGACGTATGACATTTGGGATAAGACTCCTGTCAGCTTTAAGGAACATTTAGGGGACTGATGATGTTGGTTGAGTTAACATGCCAATTTTGAGTTTCATTGTATGATCGTTACTATGCATGAGATATTACTAGATTTTAAGCTGGCCCCCAACATTACATACATCTACCTGGGGATTTTGAAATTTCCCTGAATGCCTTGCGAGTATTCTTAATTTTCTGACCGGTGAGTTTAAGTTGAAAATAGACTCTGCTGGCATCTCAGAACACGAGAGGGAGTTTGTATCTTGGTTATATGTGAAGGGATTCGGTGCAGAATCCAGTTCTTCCACACCAAGAGTGGGTATACATCAGCAGGCCTTTAGGTCAGGTCTGGTCTGTGTACGGAGAGGAGTTTATTCTCTCTTGTATTTTGGATCTGCAACAGGCCAGCAACATCCATTGGAAACTCGTTGTTGGTAACCTGATAATTGTGCGGGTTGACCTTCACAGTGTGTAAGTATTCATAGTTGGAGCTGACACACATAGAAGTTCGATCTTGTGGACATTCAACTTCGATGGTTTAATGAACCACGTAATTGCATGATACACATTATGGGAGTTGTGTTAAATGTACACTTCACTCTGGGCCTAAGACCCATATGTGGTGATTTGTCTTATGAATATACCCTGCATTGATGTATAAAAGAATTCTCGGAGATGTGTGGGAGTATCTTGTATGTAGGGCAGATATTAATATGTTGGTGCAGGTGCACCATTAGGGAGGCCAGAGTGCTTCGCAGAATGTTGGCACTGACACATATATAGCAAAATTGTAGGTGTTCCATTTTGGCTAGGTGCACGTAGTGCTTTGTGTAAAGAAATTAAGTTGGTAATTTAAGGTTTGTTTGATTTATACAGATTACTTTCTTGGCTTTCTGTGGTCCCGAGGAGTCCTATAATGATTGGGACTGAAATGCGTCGACCTTTATGTGGAAGAGCTGATTCATTGAAAAGGATTTATGAATAGGTTATAAAGAAGGTGGTTAAATGAATTTTGTCTTGATAGAGTGTACCTTATTGGATTCTCTTGTTTACGCATGGACTGCCTCCTTGAGGATCAGGCTTGGAGACATCTGTACCACCGTATTATGAAAATTACTCAGTGAGAGACAAGAGTCGTGTGTTGTGTGTCATGGGAAATTAATGTTTGTTGAGGTATGTTTATATTTATGTCACAAATAGATGTGTGTTGATTCTATTGTTATGTATAAACGTGTATACAGTTGCCTGAACTAAAATGAACGAAGAAAAGAAATCAAAACATCAACATAAATGAATTGTTATACAATGCACCAGTTCTTGATTAAAACATATTTAAGTGTAGTTTAAATCTGAGTTGGGGGTGGGTGGTTGCAGAATTGGACTTGACAATACTGATGAATACATATTTGCCCTCATATTGGGTATGATTTTATTTTATTGTTATAGCAGCCTTGGTTCCATGGAGTTATGTGGGCACATCCTTATTTTTGCTTATGAGCGGAAGGGATTCTACAGGGAGATGGGGCTTCCAGCAACAAAAAGTTCCAACAAGCAGGAGCTCCACGAGGCCCTCAGGGCCTGGTGATAGGCCTACCAGTTCCAGGCCACAGCAAAAGAGGAGGATGAGGAGGTGGACCTTTAGGAAGAGCAGGCAGAGGAGATGGAAGAGGAGAATGGCAATCACCTACTTATGGCCTCAAGGAAGAGAGGAAGGCCAAACAGGAGTGAGTTCCCTTGCCAGTTTCAGAGCAGGCAGCAGCATCTCGACCCACATCCTGTTCCCAGAGGAAATGGGAGAGACAGTAAAGTGGAAAAAGAGTTCTTGCTATAGATGGCAACACTGAAAATAGAGGAGGCTGCTGCCAAGAGTGCTGCAAAGGAGAGAAAGGCTGAGGCAGACAGAGCCTTGGCAAAGGAGAAGGATGAAGCTGACAGGCACCCTAGTGGAAAGGAAACTGGCCGGGGAGCAGAGGAAAATTCTGCTGACTCCTGAAACAAGAACTGCACCTAAAAGGCAAGCAGAGTCCAGCAACAGTGGTGGCAGTGATAACACAGAGCCAGCTGGAGACTGGAGGGCTCATATTCCCTTCTCAATGAACACGTGCCTAACTTTGTTGTGGTTGATGACATTGATAGGTGGTTTGAGGCCTATGAGGTTGCACTAGAGATGCACAGAGTCCCTGAGGAGGATTGAGTAGCCAGTCTCTGGAGGCACATTCCCAGTGAAAAGAGGAATCCACTATTAGCCCAAGGGAAAGGAGACAGGAGGAGGTATTCACTCACGAGGGACACACTTATCAAGAAATATGGTCTCATACCTGAGAAGTACAGGCAGAAGTTTCGGGACAGACAGCAGTTGCTGCAGGAGTCCTTGGTGGGTTTTGTGTACTACTTTTCCAAGTCACTGGATGGTTGGGTGAAGGGCAGTGATGTGCATGATTGCAATGGGCTGTACAGTTTGTCTACCCCAGAGCACATGCTCAGTAATTGTTTTACAGAGCTGCACACACCAACACCTAGTGAATAGTAAGATACAGACCCAGGGATCTTGCTAAGGACTCAGACCACTGGCTCAGCATCAGGGTCTACAAGAAAGTCCCGGGGAGTGACCCTCAAGAAGGGTGGGTCAAAACCCAACCCAGCAGAGTGAGGGTGAGGCCCAGGAGGACGCAGACAGGTCCCTGAGTGAGGTGGGGGAAATGGTTTCCATGCCCCTTGTGAAAAAATGGGGAGGAGGTTTTAGTGGGCGGTGGCCCAAGGCATCCTATTGTCAACCCTGCTTCTTTGATTGTTCCCATTTAGAGGACAAGCAGGGGGACTCTTTCTGTCCACTGGTGTGAACCCTACAGGGGTAGCCAGAGTGGCCTTAGGGGGAATTAGTCCCCAAAGATAGGTGGAAGAACATGCCCCGATCTCCCTTAGTTTGGTCATAGACTCAGAGTATAGGTGTGGAATCCCTCAGGATGGGAGTGGTCACTTCCATCAGATCACAGTGAATGGGATCCCTGTTACTGCTCTGAGGGATATGGGTGCCATTCAGGCAATGGTGGTTGAAAGGTTGGTTTCCTCAGATCAGTACACTGGACAGGTGTGTGTTAGATGAATCAGGCCCTTAGACAGTACTTTATCTGGTATCCCTAGAATTTGGTGTAGAAGTAGCCCTGAAGGGGGGCATAGTTAGTTCACAGATGCCTGTTGACTGCATTCTTGCAAATGAATTCACCAGTATTAGAAGAGTTGGGAGGGGTGTCCTCATGTCTCCGGCTCTACTGAGTGGATCTTTGTTGTTTTTGTCTTATTTTATTTATTACATTTTACTCTATTTTTCTAAATTGGTGTGGGGGTTTTCTTGTGTTTTGTTTTCACTTTCTTACTGTTTTATGTTCTACATAAAATACTTTAGACATTGGCCCTAGGCTTCTGTCCAAAGCTATCAGAGGGTTAAGCACAGGGTAATTTAGTGATGTTTGAGGTTCATCCTGACAAGGATTGTGGTTGTTGCTTGAGAAGGGTTTCCATCCCCCCTCAACCAATAACCTGATTTCTCACAGTCATACTAAGTGATTTTGTTCTTGAGAATTGTTAAGAATCACATCATCTGTCGCAACGTTTTGTATTTCTAGTGATCGTATTTGCCTCTCTAGGGAAGTCAGTTGTGTGTGTAGGGACTTTGTAACTTCGAGCTGTTTAGGCAGACACGCTCAACATAGCACCATTTAACCACATGGCTGCTGCGGGGATTTTTGCCCTGTGCTGCAGATCCTTTAATACCATTATTCATGACGAGCTCAGCTCGTCATCAGCACACGACACCCGTGGGTGATGACGAGCTGAGCTCGTCATCAGCAGCGAAAGGGTTAAAAAGGCCCCTTCCATAGTGTGCTGTCTACAACACTAATTGTGAATTATGTGAGAAGTAGTCTAGGATTTCAGTATGGATTTTATCTCTGAATAGTTGGTCCTACAATGCACTCAGTGGAAGCCTCCAAGAGAATGCTTGCGTTCGACGCCCGTCAATTGTTAAGTCCAACAGTATTGGAGCAGGGTCTGAGCTCATTCTGGTAAGATGCTCCACCCACACGGCTCTGGAGCATATATCTCTGGTGATAAGCAAGTAATCTATGCAGGACCACATGCTGTGTGTAAGTGTAATACAAGGGCCTTCAGTAGAATTCTCATGTCTAAATCTTCAAACATCCACTAGGTCATTGTCAGAGATAATGTTATGTAGGGTAAATACTCTTTACAACAAATCCTTTATGACAAATAATTTTACCCTGCATGCCATTTAAACACATTGTAAATCATTATGTTTACTTTTACCCCGCATTGACTTTCACCCCGCAAACCATTACAACAAATATACTATTACAACAAATATTATTTCTAATGGTTTGGTGGTTGATGCATCATTTAAACGATAAACTGGATGGCACTACGAAATGAGTAAGCAGACTCTCACCTTCCTTGACACAGCTACGGAATCAGCTTGAAGCCCCACACCATCAGGTTCATAATGTTGCTGTGCGCAGTCTCTCTGACTCTCACCTTACAGGGCACGGCTACGGAACCAGCTCGCAGAGCTACACCGTCATGGTGATGTAGGAGGAGGACCTGCTGGGAAGAGCATAGAGTTTGGAACATTGCTGACTGTTGCCTTGGTTGCTGAAGATTATTACAAATTCATACCAATCTGGAAGCACGTAATAAGTTATGTGGAGCCAGTGGTAAGCATCAGTTAGTCCCTTTTTATGTTTATTCATGAATATGCCAAAAGCGCTAACACGTTTATTTTTTAACTTTACAGTGTGACTTCAACGAGAACGACTGCAGGAGAGATCAGCTTAAAGGTAAGAACGAATAATTTTTATGGATTTATTTATTTGGAAAGTGAGGGAGTTAAAGAGTAATGAATTAAAGAATTTTAAAAAAGTGTATTCGTTTAATAAAATTAATTTATTGAAGTTTGAAAAATAGAGTTCATTTAAAATATTTGTTAATTAAAAGTTATACATATATTTACATTATAAAGAATATGAATGGTTTTGTAACATATATTTTCAGTTTAATAAGAGTAAATGAAATACAATGGAAACGATTTTCAGATGTAACATAATAAAAAAAATATATATAATTTATATTTAAAAAAAGTAGTGGAGTATTAATTAAAATACTTACCCACCCAAAACCTCTGTTTTCCCTGACATCCCGTTACAGTAGCTAAGTGACTAAATAAAAAAAACAGATCTGAGCATTGATTTTCCGTTGCTTTGTAAAAAACTGTGTGTTGAATGTACTTTTAATTGATTGCATACACTTTTTGTTGTGTTTGCTTCGTTATAAAAGGTTGCAGGGTCATGGCTTTTGAGTTGTGGAAATTTCATTGTAATGGTGTGCGAAGTGTTTAACTGCGGGGTAACGTAGTATTTTTGTTATGTAGCAGTGCAGCCTGTTATTACTGCATCTCAATAATTGTGTTGTACCACTGTATAGTGTCACTCGCTCTTACACCCCCACCCACTCTAACAGCCCAAAATTGTTGGAGATTTAGTTTCCCCATTGTCCACCCCAGCTTCCCACTCAAAACACCAAAGAAAACCTTTAAACCCTTTCTGAGAATCAACCCTGGGGGAAGGATGGAGGGAGTCCCAGGCAGTGATGTGCAAGCTCCACGGAGAACATTGGTGTGAGGGTGTCTCCAAAGCCGGGAGATCACCTTTTAAAAATCTGTAACTTTTGTGTCACTTTATCGCCGAATATTTGATTTTAAAATTGCACTCACCTGCCTGGCTCCACCAGAAACCAGCTACAGAAACGCCTTAAACAGCGCTCTTCGCTGCAACAAAACAATTGTAAAGCCAACGATCCTGCCGCCATTGACGGCGAGGAACCAAGGCCACACCTACACTAGGCCACGCCCACTCGCCCCTCTTCGCTCCCTCAAAAGATGTGCAATCACCGGACGCGCAGCGGACGGGCGCAGCGGGCGCGCCGTCAGCGCGCCGAAGGCGCGCCAAAGGCAACCCCGTCTGGGCCCGTCCGGGCCCAGACGGCCTTAGGCCCAGCCACTATGCCCAATCTGCAAAATCGCATCTCATACTCCAGAGGTTCACTGCTTGCCTGGAACCTGGAAAAACATCCCCAGTGCAAATACGTCCACAAGGAAGACACCCCCTATGTAGGATGCATCCTCTGCAACAGACCCGAGGAAGCGGAACACCAGCAAGGACTCCGGCTCGGCCTTCTGAATTGCAGATCCTTAGTAAAACATGCCCACGAAATCAACATCCTCGTCCAGGACTCAATGCTGGATTTATTGTTTCTGACGGAAACTTGGTTGACCCCGTACAGTGACTTCGATGTGGCTAATGCAACACCCCCCGGTTACCAAATATGTTGCCTAAATAGACCGATCGGTAGAGGTGGCGGCTTAGCCATACTCTACAAAGACCACCTCAAATGTAGAATCGAGTCCGGAACTGTTAAAGACTGCGAGAACTGCCACTTCACAATCCAGATCTCACCATCGACCTCCCTTTCGGGACTGTTGGTGTACCGGCCACCAGGCTCCCTAGGCGAATTCGTTAAACATGAACAAGGGGACCCCCTCAAACAAATAAATTATGGCCCAGGAACCGAGGGGAGAAAGAATACACAAGGCTAGAAGGGTGTTCCTGCAATGGCCGTATAACTCAATATTGTGAGTGCATCTCTAATGAATCAACACAAGTAGTGACAGAAAGAGATAAGGTACCAACGACGTTCCTTCAAAAAATATATATTTTTTATTTGCTTATTCTATTTTGTTTTTATGTGGGTATAAATACATATAAATTCTTGATCAACAAATCTTCTTTATACAGTTCATAAGAAATACATAAAGTGTTTGAAAAAATTCATAAAGGACAACAACCAATTTTAAAATCCATAACACATTAATAGGAATTCCCCTGAAAGACAATCATACACGACAACTCACTTACGTGCTAACAATCATACTACATTCATACCACATACACAGATGAGAGAAGGAACTGGATTCCAATTAGCAAGATGGCTACGCTAATGTGGTACAAGGGCTCCAAGGTGTAGTTGTTGGCCCTTGTGGCGGGTCTACGCGCGTTTCGGTGGGCAAGCCACCTTCATCAGGACCTTGTACATCGAATTGTGCAGATAACAGGGGATCAGATAAGAGAGCAATTGGCCTAAAAAGAAAGAACAAGTCTGTCACTATCACATCCACAAAAAATTCTATAAGCATTAGTACATTCACTGTTGGGTAAAACCCATGGTTCGTTACTCAAATGAGAGAGAAAATCTACTTCTTAGGCAAGAGAACAGAGAAATCTAATAGTATAAAAGCAAGGTATTCTATAGTACCTAAGTCACGGGTCACACTATCTTATGATGGGGCACCAGTTGTGCAATAAGATATCTTGTTCTGCACGGGCTGCTTATAAAAGGTGCTCCATACAAGGACATGTACAATCTTTTAGTCATACTCACAAAGTGATAGATCAGCTATCATCAAAAACAGGTTCTTTTAAAGGAGTAGAATGGTAGGGTCACTCGAATGGCACTGCATCTATAAAGAGGGCCAGGGAAGACTGTTAAAGTGGGTTCTGATGTAGAGAAAACCATGGTATACATGCATGGCCCCTAGTAACTGAGCTTACCCAATTGCCAAGTCGGAGGTGCTAGGTGACCCTCAAAGCTTCATCTTGATGTCTTTAAATATCAGATTCTGTATAGGCTAAAAGAGAGATGTATGAAATCCCATGTAAGAGTCGTTTCTGGGGGGACCTTAGTCTTCTGAATTTAGCTGGACTACCTAAAATAGGTGCTAGAGAAAGGGAAAGACATACCGAAGTGGGCAAGATGTTCCCATTACATGGTGGGTTCTGAAGAAATACTCCTATTAAATACAGAGTCCCAAGGTACTGAGGTCCGCGTAGTGCATGAATTCCTATGTTATTTCGATCTCTGATAAAGGAAAGAAATACCAATACGTCTGTCAGGGACAACATGGATGTCATTAAGTTGAAATGCACATGATAGACTAGAGAGGCTATATACAACACTTACAATTCTGAGTGGCGATTATTTTTCAAAAAGAGCAGGCACTCTGCGAGGTAATTGGATACTTTGAGGCCAACGCGACCCTGTAAGACAAAGGTAATATGTGTAGAATTCGGTACCAAAGTAAAAACGGTGGTGCAGAGTGACGTGCATTAATTTATTCATGTTACCGAAAAGTAAGATGGAAGACACATAAATTAGTAAGTCTAGGGTTTGTCGCTCGGGTAGGGGGATATTCGTAGTGAGTACCCCGGTAATGTGAGTAAAGGCATGGGAAAGCAACATGGAAGTCCACTGGTCTAAGTTCGCTACGTGGATAGTCAGCGCTATCATGCCAAAGCTCGATCCATCTCACAGAACGGATAAGAAGCTACGCTATACCCCTGTTGCTGCATGCGATTTCTGTTCTAATTACCTTTGAATTCGGCAAGAAGCGTTGAAGCATCCACGCGTCCCCAGGGATCTCCGTCGGACATTGTTTACGCCCGCCATTATATATACTTAGGTTTCAGGCTTGAGATATCGCGGAAAAAAGGCAAAGGCCGCGAGAGTCTGGTAGCGTGGTAATAAAAAAGGGACTTCAACGTGGCGGCCATATTGAGTGTGCCTGGCCTGTCGAACTCGTGTATTAGTCTGGTAGCGTGGTAATAAACAAGGGACTACAACGTGGCGGCCATATTGAGTGTACCTGGCCTGTCGAACTCGTGTATTAACGATCTTAGAGCACAGAAACATGTGTTCTGATATGATAAAGGAGAGGCCACGTCTAGGAGTCGTGAATGCAAAGATTATTCAGGGTTATATTTTGAATTAAGTTCAATTCGGCCCATCAAATTCAATTAGGCCCATCAAGGAATATGTCTGAGTCAAGTGCTATCAGTTAATGAAATAAAAAAGACTAGGATGTGCTAGTTAGACGATGGTAAGCAGGATGCGTACCAAGGGTCTAGTATGAAGAAAGGATTCTCAAATGAATTACAGCTCAAGAGTTAAATCTAGAATAGGTCATATCAAGGTACAGTTTAAGGGCAGTGGGGCAAGGACAGGAGATCCGAATTCTTTACTTGGTGACATACCAAGATATCTCTTCGTTAAGTCCTCGCTTGACACTGTCCAACAAAAAAATCCAAAAAGTCTCACGTTTTTTCCGCGTCACTTCAATGGGCTGACCCATTTTCGGAACGACCTTTTCCAGGATGGACCATCTGATCTCATCCTCTTTGTGTAGTTTCTCCATGCAGTGTACTACTAGTGGGGCTGAGAGTTTCCTGGTCCTGATAGCGGACTTATGTTCGCTGAAACGGACGCGAAACTCGCGTCCTGTTTCGCCAACATAGGCTAGGCCACAGTCACAAAACAGGATGTACACTATGTTGCTGCTACGACAGTTGGTGAGGTGGCGTAATTTAATCTTTTTTTCATTGTAAGTTACCACGTCTGAGACAAGGGCTGAGTCACAGGCATGGCAGCCGCCACACCTATGGTTCCCCACAACTGCAGGGAGACCAGTGATTGAAAGTTGGTTATTGAGGTGAGCATTTCTGGTCAGGGGTCTCGCATGGACTAGCATGTCCCTAAGGTTTTTGTTTCTTCTGTAGGCTAACATAGGAAGGGGGAGTGCAGTGCCACTGTCATCCAAGTTCAGAATTTTCCAGTTTTTGTTGATGATGTTTCTCAACTTGTGATTCAGGGTAGAATGGTTGATCACGCAGGTGATCCGTTCGTGTTTCTTTTGGGGTTTGCCTTGTAGGAGTGCCGATCTATTGAAATATTTAGCCCGTTTGTAGGCTTGTCGCACTAAGCGGTGTGGATACCCTCTTTTGAGTAGTCGTTCTTTTAGGGCATCTCCGTGTCGGTGGAATGAACTCATATCTGTACAATTCCGGCGAATCCTGAGGAATTCGCCGAAAGGTATAGAATCCCTTTGGCAATTAGGATGGAAGCTGGAGAATTCTAAAATGGTATTTTTGGCAGTACTTTTTCTGAAAAGACTGACCGATATCTGTCCGTGAGTGCCTAAGATGCTGATATCTAGAAAGTCTACCTGCTGAGTGCTAAGATTCATAGTGAACCTCAGATTCGTATCACTGGCATTGAGCCAGAGGTAGAAGGTCTGTAGTTCCTCTTCCGACCCTTTCCAAATAAAAAAAATATCATCAATAAAGCGCTTCCAGACAAAAACGTTCTCAAAAAAAGGTGCAAGCTCATTAAAGATGTTTGTCAGTTCCCACTCCCCCATGAAGGTATTAGCTACACTGGGGGCACAAGAAGCCCCCATGGATGTCCCTTTGATCTGCTTGTAGGTTTTCCCATTGTAATCGAAGAAATTGTTCATGAGGACAATCTCCAAACACTGGATGATGAAGGCATCGGGGCGGTCAGAGGGGTATCTCCTGAGCAGGGTGGAAACTGCTTGTAACGCTCGACATTGAGGAATGTTGGTGTAAAGCGCCTCAATGTCGAGCGTTACTAAGATGTCTGTGTCGGGGTTGAAGGGTAAACCTTCTATTTTGTTGATAATATCCCCTGTGTCGCGGATATAAGAGGTATATTTTTGGGTTAATGGACACAGAAATCGGTCCACATATTTAGATAGTGGCTCAGTACATGAGCCAATAGTCGAAATGATGGGACGCATGGGTGGGTTTTTCTCTGATTTGTGTGTCTTGGGCAGACCATAAAGAACAGAAGTGGTAGGGGTAGTTTTGTTGAGAAAGGTAAGTTCCTCTTCACAGATATAGCCATCTATGAAGGCCAACTGAGTTATTTCTTGGATGTGTTTGTTCAAGCGATCTATTTCTTTACGTTGGGCAGGTCTATAGTGTTCAGTCACAGCTAACATTTCTAGCATCTTCTCGTCATATTTCGTTCTGTCAAAAACTGCGATACCCCCACCTTTATCGCAAGGTTTGATAACTATGGCAGAGTTAGTCTGGAGCTCGTTCAAGGAGTTTCTTTCTGAATGGGAAAGATTTGGAGGGGGAGTATAAGTGTGTTTAATGACCTTAGCAACATCTTGGAGGACGCTCTGTTCAAAGATGCGTACTTCTGCACCTACCATGTCCAGAGTTGGTGTGAAAGTGGAAGCTGGTTTACAACCCGAAAGATTATTAACTTCCTCACTGGGTGGACGATCCTGAAAAAATTTGTTCAGTCTAATCTTACGGAAGAAGGCAAACAGGTCTTCGTGCAATTTGAATCTGTTGACATAGTTACTAGGGACAAATGATAAGCCTCTACTGAGTACTTTTATGTCCTCTGGTTGAAGATTAACTGAGGACAAATTATATACAGGTAAGTCATTAGTAGCTATTGGTTCATTGCCTGCATCTACCACCAGTACTGCTGGTTGCGAGTCCTCACGTATTGTTGAGGAGGTGGAGGGTCCATTTGGGCATGGGTCGCTTGGTCTTGCCAGCGAACATTCCTCCCTCTGTATTGGCCTCGGTGTAAAAAACCCCTCCCATTGAATGGACGTTGGTTTGGTCTTCCCCTGAAGGGTCCCGGGTTAGGCTGACCATAGTTCGTCTCCTGGTAGTTGTCTCCATCAGAGCCTGAGGACCCTGTGTCGGAGAAGTTGGTGTATCGTCTCCTTTGATAGCCGTTATAATTAGGATTGTAGTTGGAATTATAATTGCCTTGTGGTGTCTCTTGGTAAAAATTGGGGGTGAGGTAGGGATAGATTTTCTCTTTGGTAAACCACCTCACATCTTTTTTGAGTTTGTCCATTTTTTTGTTAGTAAGGTAGGTTTCAAAATCCTTCATCTCTGATTTGATTTTTTCCAGGCAGTTCTTACCATCTTCCACAGCTGTGGATGTGCTCAGTTTCTCTTCAAGGTCATTAATTTCCCGCAGGAGGGTAGATGCTACATCCTTCGCAGTTTCAATAATGAGCATCATCCAGTCCCTGGAGCAGCGGTTGGAGATGAGTGACCACCGCTCCAGGAACTTTTTGATGTCAATGAAGAGTGCTGGGGCATTACGTACTCTCAAACCTGTCGGGATCACCCCTGCTTCTAAATATTTGAACATGTAAAAGGCATGTGATTCAATTCGTTTAAGCCTCTTACGCATGTTCAGGAGGTTCTGCCATTCACTATTCCCTAGTTGTTGGGGGGGGGTAGGAGTGCCATCACCTGCTAATTTTCCCATTAAGGTGTTAAAGTCATCATCTGTAAAGCCAAATGTCTGAAAAGAATCCATTTTGGAAAGGAGGAGCAGAAAGATAAGATGAAACAAAAATGTGAGAACTTGAATAAAGAAAAACAAGGAAGAAATGCCAAGAAGAAGTGCTCTTAGGCAAGTAAGAACCACAAGGAAGAACCACAACAGTGAAAATGTCTTAAAAGCTAAAAATTGGATGAATCTCAAAGTTGCAAATGAAAATCCCACGGTTGAAAAACCGCGAATATGTTAAACATGAACAAGGGGACCCCCTCAAACAAATAAATTATGGCCCAGGAACCGAGGGGAGAAAGAATACACAAGGCTAGAAGGGTGTTCCTGCAATGGCCGTATAACTCAATATTGTGAGTGCATCTCTAATGAATCAACACAAGTAGTGACAGAAAGAGATAAGGTACCAACGACGTTCCTTCAAAAAATATATATTTTTTATTTGCTTATTCTATTTTGTTTTTATGTGGGTATAAATACATATAAATTCTTGATCAACAAATCTTCTTTATACAGTTCATAAGAAATACATAAAGTGTTTGAAAAAATTCATAAAGGACAACAACCAATTTTAAAATCCATAACACATTAATAGGAATTCCCCTGAAAGACAATCATACACGACAACTCACTTACGTGCTAACAATCATACTACATTCATACCACATACACAGATGAGAGAAGGAACTGGATTCCAATTAGCAAGATGGCTACGCTAATGTGGTACAAGGGCTCCAAGGTGTAGTTGTTGGCCCTTGTGGCGGGTCTACGCGCGTTTCGGTGGGCAAGCCACCTTCATCAGGACCTTGTACATCGAATTGTGCAGATAACAGGGGATCAGATAAGAGAGCAATTGGCCTAAAAAGAAAGAACAAGTCTGTCACTATCACATCCACAAAAAATTCTATAAGCATTAGTACATTCACTGTTGGGTAAAACCCATGGTTCGTTACTCAAATGAGAGAGAAAATCTACTTCTTAGGCAAGAGAACAGAGAAATCTAATAGTATAAAAGCAAGGTATTCTATAGTACCTAAGTCACGGGTCACACTATCTTATGATGGGGCACCAGTTGTGCAATAAGATATCTTGTTCTGCACGGGCTGCTTATAAAAGGTGCTCCATACAAGGACATGTACAATCTTTTAGTCATACTCACAAAGTGATAGATCAGCTATCATCAAAAACAGGTTCTTTTAAAGGAGTAGAATGGTAGGGTCACTCGAATGGCACTGCATCTATAAAGAGGGCCAGGGAAGACTGTTAAAGTGGGTTCTGATGTAGAGAAAACCATGGTATACATGCATGGCCCCTAGTAACTGAGCTTACCCAATTGCCAAGTCGGAGGTGCTAGGTGACCCTCAAAGCTTCATCTTGATGTCTTTAAATATCAGATTCTGTATAGGCTAAAAGAGAGATGTATGAAATCCCATGTAAGAGTCGTTTCTGGGGGGACCTTAGTCTTCTGAATTTAGCTGGACTACCTAAAATAGGTGCTAGAGAAAGGGAAAGACATACCGAAGTGGGCAAGATGTTCCCATTACATGGTGGGTTCTGAAGAAATACTCCTATTAAACACAGAGTCCCAAGGTACTGAGGTCCGCGTAGTGCATGAATTCCTATGTTATTTCGATCTCTGATAAAGGAAAGAAATACCAATACGTCTGTCAGGGACAACATGGATGTCATTAAGTTGAAATGCACATGATAGACTAGAGAGGCTATATACAACACTTACAATTCTGAGTGGCGATTATTTTTCAAAAAGAGCAGGCACTCTGCGAGGTAATTGGATACTTTGAGGCCAACGCGACCCTGTAAGACAAAGGTAATATGTGTAGAATTCGGTACCAAAGTAAAAACGGTGGTGCAGAGTGACGTGCATTAATTTATTCATGTTACCGAAAAGTAAGATGGAAGACACATAAATTAGTAAGTCTAGGGTTTGTCGCTCGGGTAGGGGGATATTCGTAGTGAGTACCCCGGTAATGTGAGTAAAGGCATGGGAAAGCAACATGGAAGTCCACTGGTCTAAGTTCGCTACGTGGATAGTCAGCGCTATCATGCCAAAGCTCGATCCATCTCACAGAACGGATAAAAACCTACAAGCAGATCAAAGGGACATCCATGGGGGCTTCTTGTGCCCCCAGTGTAGCTAATACCTTCATGGGGGAGTGGGAACTGACAAACATCTTTAATGAGCTTGCACCTTTTTTTGAGAACGTTTTTGTCTGGAAGCGCTTTATTGATGATATTTTTTTTATTTGGAAAGGGTCGGAAGAGGAACTACAGACCTTCTACCTCTGGCTCAATGCCAGTGATACGAATCTGAGGTTCACTATGAATCTTAGCACTCAGCAGGTAGACTTTCTAGATATCAGCATCTTAGGCACTCACGGACAGATATCGGTCAGTCTTTTCAGAAAAAGTACTGCCAAAAATACCATTTTAGAATTCTCCAGCTTCCATCCTAATTGCCAAAGGGATTCTATACCTTTCGGCGAATTCCTCAGGATTCGCCGGAATTGTACAGATATGAGTTCATTCCACCGACACGGAGATGCCCTAAAAGAACGACTACTCAAAAGAGGGTATCCACACCGCTTAGTGCGACAAGCCTACAAACGGGCTAAATATTTCAATAGATCGGCACTCCTACAAGGCAAACCCCAAAAGAAACACGAACGGATCACCTGCGTGATCAACCATTCTACCCTGAATCACAAGTTGAGAAACATCATCAACAAAAACTGGAAAATTCTGAACTTGGATGACAGTGGCACTGCACTCCCCCTTCCTATGTTAGCCTACAGAAGAAACAAAAACCTTAGGGACATGCTAGTCCATGCGAGACCCCTGACCAGAAATGCTCACCTCAATAACCAACTTTCAATCACTGGTCTCCCTGCAGTTGTGGGGAACCATAGGTGTGGCGGCTGCCATGCCTGTGACTCAGCCCTTGTCTCAGACGTGGTAACTTACAATGAAAAAAAGATTAAATTACGCCACCTCACCAACTGTCGTAGCAGCAACATAGTGTACATCCTGTTTTGTGACTGTGGCCTAGCCTATGTTGGCGAAACAGGACGCGAGTTTCGCGTCCGTTTCAGCGAACATAAGTCCGCTATCAGGACCAGGAAACTCTCAGCCCCACTAGTAGTACACTGCATGGAGAAACTACACAAAGAGGATGAGATCAGATGGTCCATCCTGGAAAAGGTCGTTCCGAAAATGGGTCAGCCCATTGAAGTGACGCGGAAAAAACGTGAGACTTTTTGGATTTTTTTGTTGGACAGTGTCAAGCGAGGACTTAACGAAGAGATATCTTGGTATGTCACCAAGTAAAGAATTCGGATCTCCTGTCCTTGCCCCACTGCCCTTAAACTGTACCTTGATATGACCTATTCTAGATTTAACTCTTGAGCTGTAATTCATTTGAGAATCCTTTCTTCATACTAGACCCTTGGTACGCATCCTGCTTACCATCGTCTAACTAGCACATCCTAGTCTTTTTTATTTCATTAACTGATAGCACTTGACTCAGACATATTCCTTGATGGGCCTAATTGAATTTGATGGGCCGAATTGAACTTAATTCAAAATATAACCCTGAATAATCTTTGCATTCACGACTCCTAGACGTGGCCTCTCCTTTATCATATCAGAACACATGTTTCTGTGCTCTAAGATCGTTAATACACGAGTTCGACAGGCCAGGTACACTCAATATGGCCGCCACGTTGTAGTCCCTTGTTTATTACCACGCTACCAGACTAATACACGAGTTCGACAGGCCAGGCACACTCAATATGGCCGCCACGTTGAAGTCCCTTTTTTATTACCACGCTACCAGACTCTCGCGGCCTTTGCCTTTTTTCCGCGATATCTCAAGCCTGAAACCTAAGTATATATAATGGCGGGCGTAAACAATGTCCGACGGAGATCCCTGGGGACGCGTGGATGCTTCAACGCTTCTTGCCGAATTCAAAGGTAATTAGAACAGAAATCGCATGCAGCAACAGGGGTATAGCGTAGCTTCTTATCCGTTCTGTGAGATGGATCGAGCTTTGGCATGATAGCGCTGACTATCCACGTAGCGAACTTAGACCAGTGGACTTCCATGTTGCTTTCCCATGCCTTTACTCACATTACCGGGGTACTCACTACGAATATCCCCCTACCCGAGCGACAAACCCTAGACTTACTAATTTATGTGTCTTCCATCTTACTTTTCGGTAACATGAATAAATTAATGCACGTCACTCTGTACCACCGTTTTTACTTTGGTACCGAATTCTACACATATTACCTTTGTCTTACAGGGTCGCGTTGGCCTCAAAGTATCCAACTACCTCGCAGAGTGCCTGCTCTTTTTGAAAAATAATCGCCACTCAGAATTGTAAGTGTTGTATATAGCCTCTCTAGTCTATCATGTGCATTTCAACTTAATGACATCCATGTTGTCCCTGACAGACGTATTGGTATTTCTTTCCTTTATCAGAGATCGAAATAACATAGGAATTCATGCACTACGCGGACCTCAGTACCTTGGGACTCTGTATTTAATAGGAGTATTTCTTCAGAACCCACCATGTAATGGGAACATCTTGCCCACTTCGGTATGTCTTTCCCTTTCTCTAGCACCTATTTTAGGTAGTCCAGCTAAATTCAGAAGACTAAGGTCCCCCCAGAAACGACTCTTACATGGGATTTCATACATCTCTCTTTTAGCCTATACAGAATCTGATATTTAAAGACATCAAGATGAAGCTTTGAGAGTCACCTAGCACCTCCGACTTGGCAATTGGGTAAGCTCAGTTACTAGGGGCCATGCATGTATACCATGGTTTTCTCTACATCAGAACCCACTTTAACAGTCTTCCCTGGCCCTCTTTATAGATGCAGTGCCATTCGAGTGACCCTACCATTCTACTCCTTTAAAAGAACCTGTTTTTGATGATAGCTGATCTATCACTTTGTGAGTATGACTAAAAGATTGTACATGTCCTTGTATGGAGCACCTTTTATAAGCAGCCCGTGCAGAACAAGATATCTTATTGCACAACTGGTGCCCCATCATAAGATAGTGTGACCCGTGACTTAGGTACTATAGAATACCTTGCTTTTATACTATTAGATTTCTCTGTTCTCTTGCCTAAGAAGTAGATTTTCTCTCTCATTTGAGTAACGAACCATGGGTTTTACCCAACAGTGAATGTACTAATGCTTATAGAATTTTTTGTGGATGTGATAGTGACAGACTTGTTCTTTCTTTTTAGGCCAATTGCTCTCTTATCTGATCCCCTGTTATCTGCACAATTCGATGTACAAGGTCCTGATGAAGGTGGCTTGCCCACCGAAACGCGCGTAGACCCGCCACAAGGGCCAACAACTACACCTTGGAGCCCTTGTACCACATTAGCGTAGCCATCTTGCTAATTGGAATCCAGTTCCTTCTCTCATCTGTGTATGTGGTATGAATGTAGTATGATTGTTAGCACGTAAGTGAGTTGTCGTGTATGATTGTCTTTCAGGGGAATTCCTATTAATGTGTTATGGATTTTAAAATTGGTTGTTGTCCTTTATGAATTTTTTCAAACACTTTATGTATTTCTTATGAACTGTATAAAGAAGATTTGTTGATCAAGAATTTATATGTATTTATACCCACATAAAAACAAAATAGAATAAGCAAATAAAAAATATATATTTTTTGAAGGAACGTCGTTGGTACCTTATCTCTTTCTGTCACTACTTGTGTTGATTCATTAGAGATGCACTCACAATATTGAGTTATACGGCCATTGCAGGAACACCCTTCTAGCCTTGTGTATCCCTAGGCGAATTCACCAATACTTTGATGGACCACATCTTACTCAAGACTATCTCAGTCTCTAACTTCCTCCTCTTAGGGGACCTTAACATGCACTTTCTGGACTCCACGGACAATGCCGCAGCAAACCTGCTCGCGGATCTCGCTACAGCTGACCTCCATCTGCAAAACCCCAAAGCCACCCATGAGAAAGGTCAACTCCTGGACCCTATATTCTCCAACATCGGGAACCTGTACGCCCAAGACCCCACTCCCCTGCCTTGGACAGACCATATGCTGATCCTCATGCACTGGTCACTCGAAATGACACCAGCGCTCAAACAAAAAACAAGGATACAAGCCAGACGATGGCACAAGTTACTACCAGAGGAATGGGAGACTAAATTACGCGATACCATCGCCCCCTTGTCCACGGACCCAAACACCGCGGACAGAGAATTCATGGATTGGCTAGTCCGACCCCTAGATAGCTCCATTCCATTGACCAGCACTCTCAAACACGTCAAAAGAATTAGCCCCGCTCCCTGGTACACACCCGCCCTCACCGCCCTGAAAAAACAATGCAAAAAGTCAGAACGCACGTGGAGAAAAAACAAATCAATAGAAGAGAAAAGTGCATATCACTACTCCATGAAAGCATACAAACGAGCCCTACAAGATGCCAAAAGGACTTACTATGAGGAAAAAATAAAAGGTTCCTCCTGCTCATCCAAGGAGACCTTCCCTATTCTCAAAGAACTCCTTCATGTCCCGGACCCCCCTCAAAAACCTATGGACCCCAAAGCAGCTGAGGAAAAATGCGTTAAGCTGGCCACCTTCTTCAACGATAAAATTAAAAAAATTCTCACCTCCCTCCCGCCCGCCAACTCTGACTCCTTAGAGAGAGCCAAGGAGCCGATGCCCCCCGCCGACAAACCCTTTCTGGAGTCACTTGGCCCAGTCACAGAACAGGAAGTAAGGGTCATACTTACCTCAACCAAGAGCGGAGCCCCTAGCGACCCTGTTCCCATACGTTTCGCTAAAAACATCCCGCAGACCATAGTTCCCCAACTGACAGCCCTGATTAATATCTCGTTGGAACAGGGAGAGGTCCCTTCTAACTGGAAGGAAGCTGTCGTCAAAGCGCTCCTCAAGAAACCGTCGCTCGACCCCACAGACCTGTCCAACTACAGACCTATCTCACTCCTCCCTTGGATAGGTAAAGTCGCCGAAAAACTCACGAACAAAAAGCTGTCCCACTACCTCGAGTCAAACCATCTCCTCAACGACTCACAGACAGGCTTTAGACCAGGTCAGGGCACGGACACTGCTCTCCTCGTAGCAGTAGAAAGAACTAGGGAAATCATCGACACAGGAGGATCAGTGGCAGTGGTCCTCCTAGACCTAAGTGCGGCCTTTGACACGGTCAGTCACCAGGTCCTAACCCACCGTCTCGAGAATATTGGGGTCAAGGGCAGAGCACTGAAGTGGCTATCGTCTTTTCTCTCCCGACGCTCCTACCAAGTATGGGAAGGCGAAAGCCGCTCCCCCTCCATCCCCCTCCAGTGCGGCGTGCCTCAGGGCTCTTCCCTGAGCCCCACGTTGTTTAACGTTTACATGGCCCCACTGGAGGAACTCGTCTCACCCTTCGGAGTCACTATCGTCAGCTATGCTGACGATACACAACTGGTGGTGACACTCTCCCACCCCAAGCTTGAGCCCTCCAACCTCCACGACTGCCTTTCCAGCGTACATCAGTGGATGAGCGACTCCGCTTTGAAGCTAAACGGCTCCAAGACAGAGATCCTGCTCCTAGGACAAAAAACTATGAGCCTCCCCTCTAACATCTGGCCCGCCTGCATGGGGGAACCCCCCACTCCCAAGAAGGAGGTAAAAAGTCTCGGAGTGTGGCTTGAGACCGACCTTACCTTTGGGACCCAGGCAAGAAAGACAGCCGGCATATGCTACGGTCTACTTAAGTCTTGCAGGAAGGTAATCCCACTACTACTTTCCAGTCGCGTCTCATGCTGATCCAGGGCCTAATCTTATCCAGGCTGGATTACAGCAATGCCATCTACCTGGGCGCCCCAGAATCCACTCTTCAAACTCTGCAAAAAGCCCAAAACGCTGCAGCCCGACTCCTAACAAACACCCCGGCCAGATCATCTGCTAAGCCCGCACTTAGGAAGCTGCACTGGTTCCCTATTAGGGAAAGGGTCACTTTTAAGGCCCTCTGCCTTGCCCACAAGGTTCTCCACAATACCGGCCCTCCCATACTTAACAACTGGATCAGCCCCTATAGACCCACGAGAGCGCTTCGCTCGGAGCATGGAAACCTCATCACGATCCCCAAGGTGAAAAAGGCCCGCATAGGTGGCCGCCGCTTCTCGGTTAACACTGGTAAGAAGTGGAATGCACTCCCTTTGAGCCTCAGAACAGAACCCAACCTCCTCCGGTTCAGAAAAGCACTTAAAACTCTACTCTTCCCCTAAACTGGCACTCCCCCTGACTACACCCCTTAGTGAGTAATAAGGTTCAGTGCTGGGATACCCAATGGGTGACTACGCGCTCTACAAAACCATAAATAAATAAATAAATAAATAAATATTGCCGTAGCATGGTTTTCGAGTACATTTACATTTTTTCCATTGCAGTAGCCTCAGGGAACCCCAAGATACATAAATTACCCCATCTGTATCTCGGCTCTAAGTCTTCATTTTTGGCTTTTATGACCACTAGGACTTTTTCCATGCGGAAGAGCTGTTCAGTTTGAGATGTGGCAGTGTTCTCTGCGTAAGACACCTTCACTTTAACTGCTCCAGGTGAACAACATTTTATCAATTTGGCCTTTCATGTGGTCTAGTCTAATGGTGAGGGAGTTGATTTTGGCATCGATTGTATGAAGGCTTTGCTGAATTTCAGTATGTAGGTTCCTGATGTCCTACTCTGGAGGAGTGCTTCAAGATGACCTGGATGGTGACACCTCCCTCCCCCGATTGTGCTCCACTGTCCTGGTAGGCCTCCTACCCATCCTGACATGCAGTACACCTCATAAAGATGTCCCTCGAAGAGCACAGCAGTTGGATAGTAGACAGCCCCCAGGTGTTATGCAAGTGTTTGTGATCAGAGAGTTGCAATGTCCCACCTCAGCTTAAGAGACAGCTGTGGACAAGCCGAGGAGGCACAAGCAGACCAGTCCCAGTGGTGATCAGTCAACCATGTAGCAGTGCCAGGATGGCAGAGTTCATGCAGTCAAAAGTGAACAAGTAAAAACTCTTGCAGCCATCCATCGCATAAGCCTCCGCAAAATTGCACACCAGCAGGCTGTCCTTAAATAATGCAGGCGGAAGCAGAAGTTATACAAGACAGAAGTCATATCTACACAGCACAGCCTGAATCAATCAATCAATCAATCAATCAAATCATATAATTTGTAAAGCACACTACTCACCCGTGAGGGCCTCAAGGCGATGGGGTGGGGAATGCTGCTACTGCTTGAAAAGCCAGGTCTTGAGGACTTGTCTGAAGGTCAGCAGGTCTTGGGTCTGCCGCAGGTGGATGGGGTGGGTGTTCCAGGTCTTGGCGGCGAGGTGGGAGAACAATCTGCTGCCGGAAGTCGCTCTTTGGAAGCGGGAGACTGTGGTGAGGGCGAGGTTGGCGGAGCGGAGCTGGTGGGTGGGGGTGTAGAAGCTGAGTCATCTGTTGAGGTACGTCGGTCTGGTGTTGTGGAGTGCCTTGTGTGCGTGGGTGAGGAGCTTGAAGGTTATCCTCTTGTTGACTGGGAGCCAGTGCAGGTCTCTCAGGTGGGGTGTGATGTGGCTGCGCCGAGGTGTGTCAAGGATCAGGTGTCCAGAGGCGTTCTGGATGCGTTGGAGCAGTCTCAGGAGTTTGGCGAAGGCACCTGCGTAGAGGGCATTTCCGTAGTCCAACCTGCAGCTGACGAGGGGCTGGTAGACCATACTTCTTGTTTCAGTGGAGATCCACTTGTAGATCCTGCGGAGCATGCAGAGGGAGTTGAAGCAGGAGGAGGAGACGGCGTTGACCTGTTTAGTCATGGAGAGGGTGGAGTTGAGGATGACCCCTAGGTTGCGTGCGTGGTCGGTGGGTGTTGGAGCGGTTCCCAGTGCGGTCGGCCACCAGGAGTCATCCCAGGCCAAAGGTATAAATCCGAGGATAAGCACATCCGTCTTGTCCGAGTTCAGGTTCAGTCGGCTGTTCCTCATTCATTCAGCGACAGCATTCATTCCTTCGTGAAGGTTGGTTTTGGTGGTGTGGGGGTCCTTGGTGAGGGAGAGGATCATCTGGGTGTCATCGGCGTAGGAGATGATGTTGAGGTCGTGCCGACAGGCAATGTGGGCAAGCGGTGCCATGTAGGGCCTTCTCTTGGATCCCGACGTTGTGGAGGCATTTTCGTAGTGTGTGGTGGCAGACCGTGTCGAATGTGGCTGACAGGTCTAGGAGGATGAGGGCCGCCATTTCTCCATTGTCCAGCAGGGAATTTATGTCATCGGTGGCGGCAATGAGGGCAGTTTCGGTGCTGTGGTTGCTACGAAACCTGGACTGGGAAGGGTCCAGGATGTTGTTCTCCTCCAGGTAGTGGGTCACTTGTTCATTGACGTCTTCTCGATGACCTTTGCCGGGAACAGGAGCAGGGAGATGGGCCGGAACTTCTTGAGGTCCTTGGGGTCTGCCTTGGGTTTCTTGAGTAAGGCGTTGATCTTGGCGGGCTTTCAGCTCTCCAGGAAGGTTACTGTCTCGAAGGAAGTGTTGATGACTTTCCGGAGATGGGGTGCGATGGATGTGCTGAAAGGTGTAAGATGGGCACAGGAGCTGCTAGCAGCTCACCGCTCCCATAGGCCAGGCACCAGGTAGCTCCTCGAAGGTGGGGTGAATTAGGGATCCCGCTTTGCTCCAGGAAAGGGTTGCAAATGGCCCACAGGGGCGTAACCAGGCCGGCAGCCTCAAGGATGGCCAATCAGACATATATCGGTGCCAGGATGACCAATTCTAAACAGTTGTTATAGCGTGGGCACAGGTTTCCACAGTCAGCAAACAGGCACTGCGAGCAGGGGCAGCAACTGTCTCAGGGAAGGAGCAATATGCTCATTGTTGGTTCCAGAGGTCAGGTGGCAGGCCTCCCAGTCCAACACCACTTTCTGGGCCGGGTGTATGAAACAACAACACATACCCTTACCATCTATATTTTTACAACACTGACTTTACAATAAATCTACCATTATAACTCATGCTTTTTACAACAAATGTCACTACCATTCATGTCCATAGAGGTAAATTATAAGTACCATTTCCACGCATACAGTACAACACATGCCATTACATTGCTTGTTTCAAAACCCAGCAGACAGAGTGTTTTATGGCCTAAAACATATTTATAAATAAATAACATTCATGTATGTGAACCTGCACAGCACAGAACAATTCCACTTTATATTTCTCAGAAAAAAATAAAAATAAAGTGATATCGATATAGTGTGTTAGACCCGTCTGCTTCTGAGAGTCCACTCACCACTATGATTTCTTTTGTTCCCCTGTACCTCCCAAAATTTGTCGCTTTTCTTTGTCTACCAGGACCTTTTTGTGTGCTGTTTCAATGGGGCTAGATGTTCCTTGACGCCCAGTTGTTCACAAGGTTTTTGGCACCTATTCACAAGACACCTGGCGAAACCTGTGACATTATAGACTGGGATTGGCAACCTGTATGAATGACCTCAAAATGGTGGCCATCCATTTTTCTCATGAGAGTGACTCCCTGTGGAGCCTCCATGAACCCTGACCTTTCAAGGTTTTGGCGCCCTTTTACTTGGTGCGCATTCCTGACAGGAATTACTTTATTTCCCTCAGGTACACAAAATGGCTGCTCTAGAACCCCAGTATGGTGGCTGTTAGAGACCCAAATACCCCAGTAGTGCCATGTCATTGGCCTAACCCAAAGAAGGTTCTAGAACCTACTGGCACGAGCCAGCACCTCAGGGCACTGGCTATATAAGGTCCAGTCCCTGGCGGCCATTTTAGATGACCAAAAGACTAGATAGGATAATGATGTTCCAGATCTAGGCGAAGAAGGAGATTCCAGACTTGACACCAGATTGACACCTGCCCTGTTGACCCCTGAGGCGGCTGGTAGTGTGGCAGTAGAGCAAGCAAGAGTCACTGGCGTGGATCCTGACTGGCGTTCCAGTCAGCTGTGTGTGCGGTGACCTCGCGCCTACAGCGCCTGCCCAGCGAGTGCCTCGTCACCCCCAAGAGACTGTGGCCGATTTTTCGTGTGCCTCCCCGCCCCCCCCCCGGTGGCGAATTACGACTGACTCGGGTCGCGAGGCGAGAGCAAGTTCGACGCGACCACGAGCGTCTTCTGTGCCCCTTGTGTGACAGGCGCCTCCAGTGAGGAGCTTGGACGTCTCCGAGCTCCACCGGCGTAGAGTGCTTCCTGCGCAGACTGAGGTGAGGTGGTGCGCCGGGGCGGGGAAAGGCCGGCCTTCGTTGGGCGGGACTACTGTCTCTGCCCCTCCCCAGTGGATCGGCAGCTGTAGCTGTGGGCGGGAACCATCCCTGTTTGAGGAAGTCGGAGGGAGGTCCGTGGAGCCCCTGAGAACCAGTCGCTGGCGAGAGAAGTGCTGAACCCGACTGAATCGTTTTTCGATTGCAGCCGATGTGAGGTGGGCCTGTTTCTTCAGGTGGGAAGCGCTGTTATAAAGGAACTGTGAACCGGCATTTATTTGACTGAGCGCGAAGATTGTGTGACCTCTTCGGCAGCCCCGTTCGGCAGTCTAAAGACTTGGAACTGGTGCCGCCTGAGTGCTAGCGGGGACAGAAACCCCTAGGCGCGCTTAGACCCCCACCGGCAAACAGAGATCTCAACCCGGTGGCAGCCGAGTGTAAATGAAGTGTTCACTGTCTTTCCTTGCCTTTTAGATATACGCGCATAACCCCGTGTGATTCTTAAAGAGTCCCAGCACTCCCTGTTAAGCCCAGAGAAGCCTGTGTACACTAATGGTGAAATCGTCATAAACTGTAAGAGTAATCTTTCCAACCTGAAATGTATTTGCAAATGTAGTGTTCCTGAAGTATTTAATTGGTGGCAGCGATACCAGAATGAATCTGTAGATGTTCTTGAACTGAACCAGTATTTACTCTGCTACACAGACAGTGATATTTATGCTATTTATTGAAGATATTTATTCCCGATATTTATTCTATTTACTGACAATATTTATTCCTGATATTTAATCTATTTATTGATGAACTGTACTCCTAAGCTTATTTATTGAATCTATTCCAAAATCGAAACCCAGCAAATTGTGACCCAAAAGAAATGTAATTGTGCTTTCCTAATTGATCCCCATTCGCAACAGAGAATTTTTACATAAAGGAATCGTATTTTTCTACAACAGTGGTGTGGTGTCCTTCTTTTTGGTGGTTGTTCAAGGAGATATTATTGGGTCGAAGCCGGCTTAACACGATAGCCTTCACTTGTCTTGACACTTGAGCCAAGCTACCCCCTTTGTGCTGGGCTTGCCCATCGCAGGTCCAACATAGTGTTGATAGCAATAAGCAATAGCAGTGCCTGCACTAGTAATATAACAAACAGTTCTGGTGTCCTTCCTCTATTTTTACTCTATGTATGCAGCCTGTAACCAATCAAAATGGCAGTCATTCTAAAAGAAACAAAAAGTACAGTCTTCTTTAACAGTACAAAATAAATCTACATTCAGTCAGAATCTGAATCACGTGAAAACATAGATTCAAAAACATATTTTCATTTAACTTATCTAACACCTCGAAAAAAAACGCATAAATTCAGCCGGACACCTTTTTGTGCTCAGTGGTCCACTGACTTCACTGGTGATCACACGCTTCAGAAGTAGTAGGCGACAAGTGAGAGTTAGCTGTTCATGCAGTGCCACATATCTGCTCAAGTAAGTAAAACGCTTACAATAAGCACATTTAGCCATAACCAAATAAATCCCCAAAGCATATATTAATTATTTGTTGCCAAAAATTCTCTTGCAGACAATCTATAGGCTTTGGGTGTATTACCTGGAGATGAACCAAAGTAAGTCCATATGAACAACCTTCTTTTGTAAAATTACATTAAAAATTAAAAACAACCTTATCCACAGGGAAGGAGCTGGACAATGGATGTTGGGGGCACAATTACTAATATAAGTCTGCAGGGTACTTACCACAGGGAAGGTGCTAGACAGTGGTGAGGTGGCAAAACTACTATTATAACTCCACTGGGTGCTTAACTCAGGGAAGGTGCTGGACAGTGATGGGGGTACAAATGACTATTTTGACTCCACCAATTACTTACCTCAGGGAATGTGCTAGATAGTGGTTAGGGAACAAAATTACTATTCTAACTCCACTGGGTTATTACCTCAGGAAAGGTGTTGGACAGTGGTTGGAAAGCAAAATTACTATTCTAACTCGACTGGATGCTTACCCCAGGGAAGCTGCTGCACAGTGGTGTAGGGCCAGATTACTATTCTAACTTCACCAGGTGCTTACCTCAGGGAAGGTGTTGGACTGTGGTTGGAGGCAAAATCATTATTCTCCAACTACGCCGGGTACTTACCTTAGGGAGGGTGTTGGACAGTGTTTGGGAAGCAAAATTACTATTCTAACTCTGCGGGCGCTTACCTCAGGCAAACTGCTGGACAGTAGTGGGGAGGGGGAAAATGCAATTCTAACTCCACCCGGTGCTTACCTCAGGGAAGGTGCTGGTCAGTGCTTGGGGAGCAACATCACTATTAGGAAAGGTGCTAAACAGTGGTTGGGGTAAAATTACTTTTCTAACACCGCCTGTACTTACCTCAGGAAAGGTTCTGGACAGTGGTTGGGTATCAAACTTAGTATTCTAACTCTGTGGGTACTTACCTCAGGGAAGGTGCTGGACAGTGGTTGGGGGGCAAAATTAATATTCTAAACTCCACCAGGTACTATCCTCAGGGAATGTGCTGGACAGTGGCTGGGGGGCAAACTTACTATTATAACCCCACCGGGTGCTTACCTCAGCGAACTGTGATGAACAGTGGTGGGGGGCCAAATTAGTATTTAACTCCACTGGGTACTTACCTTAGGGAAGGTGCTGGACACTAGTTGGGGGTCAAAATTACTATTCTAACTCTGCTGGGTACTTACATCAGGGAAGGTGCTGAACAGTGGTTGGGGCAGAATTACTAGTATAACTCCACGGGTGCTTACCTCAGGGTAGGTGCTGGTCATTGCTTGGGGGAAGATTTACTATTATAACTCCACCGGGTATTTACCTCAGGTAAGGTGCTGGACAGTGGTGGGGGGGGGGGGGCAAATCACTATTCCAAGTCCACCAGGCACTTACCTCAGGGGAGCTGGTAGACAGTGGTAGGAGTGCAAAATTACTATTATAACTCCACCAGGTGCTTATATCGGAGAACTGTGCTGGACAGTGGTGGGGGGCCAAATTAGTATTTAACTCCACCGGGTAACTACCTTAGGGAAGGTGCTGGACACTAGTTGGGGGTCAAAATTACTATTCTACCTCCGCCGGTACTTACCTCAGTGAAAGTGCTGTACAGTGGTTGGGGTAAAAATTACTAATCTAACTCTGCTGCGTACTTATATCAGGCAAGGTGCTGGACTGTGGTTGGGTCGGGCAGAATTACTATTATAACTACATGGGTGCTTACCTCAGGGTATGTGCTGGTTATTGCTTGGGAGCAAATTTACTATTATAACTCTGCCTGGTATTTACTTCAGGGAAGGTGCTGGACAGTGGTTGGGGGGCAAATTATTATTCTAACTCCACCAGTTACTTACCTCAGTGAAGGTGCTGGACAGTGGTTGGGGGGGCAAAATTACTATTTTAACTCCACCAGGTGCTTACCTCAGAGAAAGTGCTGGAAAGATGTGGGGCGCCAAATTACTATTTACCTCCACTGAGTATTTACCTCAGGGAAGGTGCTGGACAGTGGTTGGGGGTCAAAATTACTATTCTAACTTCACCTGTACTTACCTTAGGGAAGGTGCTGGACAGTGGTTGTGGTTCAAAATTACTATTCTAACGCCGCCGGTGCATACCTCAGGAAAGGTGCTAGACATTGGTTCAGGGCAAAATTACTATTATAACTCCACTAGGTACTTATCTCAGGGAAGGTGCTGGACAGTGGTTGGGGGATAAAATTACTATTCTAACTCCACCGAGTACTTACCTCAGGGAAGTTACTGGACAGTGGTTTGGGGGCAAAATTACTATTATAACTCCCCTGGGTACTTACCTCAGGGAAGGTACTGGTCAGTGCTTGGGGGGCTTAATTACTATTCTAACTCCGCTGGGTGCTTGCCTCAGAGAAGGTGCTGGTTAGCACCTGGTGAAAGAATGGACTGAAATTAAAGTAACACATACATAAAATGTATTTTATTTTACAGACCGTATAATCTATCTAATAAATTTGAGGTTTGCTGAATGAAATCGAAAGTTAAACAACCAATAGAACAGCAGAATGAAAAGAGAAAGACTGTGAAAGGTAAATATTATTTTTTTTAAACCTTAGAAACGAGCAATTCTAACAAATGTCTTTCAACAGGCAGCTAACACTAAAAACAAAAGAACTCTCATTTCTAACAGTAGTAGAAAAAAAGTTTCTTGCCGTCAATACAATATCTGAAAAGAACCATACAAAAACCTATTGTCATTTGCAGGTACATTGCCAACAATAAAACCACAGCTCAAAATAAAACAATACGAAAACTTCTCTTTTATCAATTTTTTTACAGAGCACATCATAAAAGACCTTAAAGGATCAATCCAACTACATGAAAGTCCTAATAAAGAAGTCTCCTCACCATCATAGCTCAGACCACAAAAAGGATAGTAACAATCTGAGGTATAGAATCTCAACAAAGCAGTACTTTTATAAAATATAACACTCACAAAATGTTTCATTTTTCTGTGTTTATACAGATTCTACCAAATGGCTTCCTATAACAAAGCAAGCTACATTCAATCAAGAAGAGGTAACATTCTCCTCAAATACACTGGCTACCTTTATTATAAGGAGTGATTAACTGAGCCCAGGAGTCATTGGAGGTGTATGCAGTAGTTTTCATCCAATTGCACAGGCTGAGTGGTTACTCTTGGTAAGACTGTTGAAAGGACCCCTCTGCTTCTGCAATGGAGATTAAAGTTAGACAAAACATTGAACTAATAAAAACACTTGCATCCACCACTAAAGAATCCTGTGGCTCAGTTTTGAGGCTAGTATCCCAAAACATTGCTGTGCACAAAGCAAGTTGTATGCCTGCAACTCCTAACCTACGAAGAATTATACAGAGATAAAAATAGGCAAGTAACCCCAAACGTGTAGCACTCCAGACCTACTCAGATATTAACATTTAAACCAGAACTAACTGTAACCTTCACTAATTAAGATTTCCTTTTGCATGACAACAATAACCCTAAGAAAAGAATACTAATCTTTAGCACAACCCATAACCTTGTAACATAGTGATATTTAGATGATGAATTGTACCTTTACCTCCACACCCCATCCATTCCCCCAAAATATACACTATTCACACCAACATCCTTTAGTATACCGTTTACTGTCTGATAAGCAAGCCTCAACCTACACTGAAGTTTTGACAGTGGTATTTACCAAATAGCACTGAATAAAAGTCCTAGAAAAGTGATTATTCATTTTGAACTATCCATAATTGATATCGTTACAAAATTATATTCCGATACCCAAAGTCAAGGATTTATTTTACACTTTTTACAGGCATATTGCTGAAAAATTCAAAAACCATCCTCAGTTGAGGATTACATATCAGACAGTAAACTGCAGTAGGAATGCTTTATGCTTCATAACTCCTGACTGTGTGGATGAATTCTACACTTCAATTACTGAATCAAAGTATTTTTCACAAAACAAGGACAAATTGGCACCATTATTACATTATTTTGAGGACACTTGGATTGGCCATTTAAGCAGGTCAGGCCACAAGAGGATGCCAAAGTACCCTATTAAGGTGCCGATTCCGTTGTCGGACGAACCGGAGCCCATCTGACATCGGACAGGAACTGGAACCGAACGACCTGTTGTTGTTGGTTTCAGATCTGCAAGTAGAATGCAACAGAACCCTGTTCGGTCGCAATCCTATACTTAACAATGGAAGCATGCATTCCGAACGGAATGCATGCTCGCATTGTTAACTGCAGAGGTGAAGTTCATCCCTGTACCCCGTGGCAGGCACTTCAAGGTGCCTGCCACCGGATGCAGGGATCAACATTGGTGCCCCCCCACCTAGTCTACTGTTCAGGGGTTTTGCACCCATGGGGCACTGCTGGGGGCCCCCAAAGACAATTTCCCACTGCCTTTTTGTGCCAGAGACCGGTACTAAAAGGCAGTGGGAAACTGCCATCATACTCCCTCAGCCGGAGAGAGGCGGCCGGAGGAGTACTGAAGGGTTTCCGGATGGCTGAGGGGCTCTCTGAGCCCATCGTAAGCCATCCAGAAAACCGAGTCTGATTCATTTCCGACTGAGCCATTCTGATGGGCTCGGTACGAAAGGAATCTGAACAGCACATTCAAATGCGGGTGTGGAAATTAGAAAAATTTATGTACATAAGCGGCGTTCATTTGTCTTTTCCCATTCCCCTCCCTGTACGCACCACGAATATCGTGAGACGTTAACCGCATCACTCCGCCAGTAAAGGCCCGTGCCCGCATGTACCTGACAGCCATTTTAGGCACCATGGCCTCTTTGCCCACCCAGTGAAATCCCTGGCTTCCCTCCTGCGCGTATTCGAACACCCCCCCCCTCTCACATGCATAGATCATGAAACCCTCTCCCTCTGCGCGACCCTGCCCTGAAAAACAACCCTCCTGCTTGACCCACGAAAACCCCCCCCCCCATTTCCTCTTGAAGAAGTATCCTTCGCCTCAGCTGACATAACCCTCCCCAGCTGTACCTGACTGCCCCCGCTCTCCCATGCACGGGTCATAAGACCTCTCTCTCTGTGCAACTCTGTCCTTGGGAGTCACGGCCGCGCCTGACCAACACCGCCTTTCCTTTCATGAATGACCCCTCTGTTGGTAAATCCTCCCTCCATGATTGACTGTCCACACAGGTCCGAGGCCATCGCCCAAGCTGGGAGATACTGTTTACTGCCCCTTATTGTCTGGAGTCACTCCTCTTCAAAGGACCCACTATTGATCCTGGCCTCCCCACCCCCTGGGGCACGATCAGGCGCACACATCCTAAGAATCGGCGGAACACTCAGCCGCATGATTACCCCCTCCCCTTATCAGCAGGTTAAGGGCCTCTATTGTGGATATATGTGGGGTGGGATTGACACGAGGATTACAGGGATGTCTTTTTCTTTGTTTCACAATGTCGTTATTGTAATAAGGAACGTTTTGTAAGGTATAAAAGGCGATGTCTCAGAGAACTTGTTAGAGCACCTCCCGAAAGACACTGTGTTTCGTGTCCGAAATGACAGGCTCTCCTCATGAGTAATAAAACTCCGTTCTTGTGATTCCTGCTTCCAGCGCCCGTCTCTTTATTTGATAACTAATCAGAATGGGAACTAAGAGGCGACTTGCGCCAGCAGCCCGGGTATCGATAGTAATATGGGCTCACATTCCACAATTGGCGTCCCAACGCGGGGTCCATCAGTGACATGGGGTCCAGTAAGAGAGATCCAGACGATGAGGTGAACATCTAAATGATTGGAGTATACCTGCCTTGAGAGGGCCCTCGTCCGGCTGCCGATTGAAAGAACTTCACCGATTCTGAATGGACCTCTCTCGAGCGACCTATTGTCCTGACTGGAATCCCACAGGAATGCTGCATAGAGTAAGAGAACGATCGGGCGCTGGAGGAGGAAGACGAAGAACTGTCCGCATGGTCCGGTCCGGGTAAGATTAAGTAGGGCGTTTGTACGCCTGATTGGTAGGATGGTTTTATCCATCTGATTGATTGATTGATTGTATTGGAATCAGTATTTAAATACTGATATTGTTTGTTTATTGGTTCATTTAGCTTTGGTTGCTACTTGAAATATTGGTTCTCTTCTTGAGAACGAGACATTCTCTGTTTGCAAACAGCGGCGAATAGGAACGTTCGTCTCTCTTTGCAGACAGAGAAGGGTAGGTAATGCAGACTTTTGTCCCCGTTGTAATCCGTCATGCCTACCTTTCTCCCCACTGATTGTTCGATATCGATTAATAATCGATTGTTGCTCTTTGAGATCTTCCCTGTCCACAAACAGAGACGAATAGGAATATTCTGTCTCCCTTTGCAGATAGCGAATAGCAGGTAATGCAGACGTTTGTCCCCGTTGTAATCCGTCATGCCTGTTTTTCTCCCCACTGATTGATTGATTGACTGGACATTGTTGTCCAAGGAATAGTTCGTTTGAGGTATTTTCTGTTTGCAAATAACGTGGAATAGAGATATTCTGTCTAGTCTTTGCAAGTAGTAAAGGGTAGGTAATGCAGACTTTTGTCCCCGTTGTAATCCGTCATGCCTACCCACTCCCCACTGATTGATAATCTAGTTCCACCCGGACCATTTATTGGGGGTAGATCATCCGGCTTAACCGGAGGGTATCCCTGATAAAAGGACATATAAAATATGAAGTGATCACCGAATCCTGTTAACAGAAACTTTAGCATGAAGCACACACACTAGAAAAGGAAGGAAAAGGGAGTCGAGCTAAGTCAGTAGCCCACTGATGAGTTTCCGACTTCACTAAAAATAAGAAACATTAGAAATAGTCCGTAATAAGAAATATAAAATGGCGAAAGAAGCCAAGCCTGCTGCCAAGACAGCCATGGGGTAGCTAGGCCCCGCCGCCCCCTCGCTGTCCAAGCATGTCTGTTACACCGCCCGCCATGCCCAAATAACGGTAACATGAAATAGATACAAATCAATAGATACCTACCCCCATTCCGGAAGCTCCCGACGTGCAATAGGTCCGCGGTTACGCCCATCCGGAAGGCGAGGCCTCAGCGCGTGCAGAGCAGGGCCTGGCTGGCCGCCATCGGAAGGGGAGGCTGTAGGGCGGACGGCCCGAAAATTGTAATGGTCTCTCCTTTTCTCCTCTTCTGCTGCCCTGCGGGCCACGGGGGGGGGATGTCTTGCCTCAGCCACGACCTCCCCCCCCCCCTTTCTCGCCTGATCCGGCCCTCATCGAAGACCGGAGCCAAGGCGAGGACGGCAGCGCTTCTTTCAGCTATAATGGCTGCAACTACACCTCTTTTCAATTATGTCTTGGACAACTCTGGAAAGTTGCAGGTGGTCCCGCCAGCGGCAACGCCTCAGTTGCAGGTAGTCCCGCCACATGACGAGGGGGGATGTCTTGCTGCCTCCGACCCCCCCCCCCATCTTCATCGCCTGGCACGGCCATACCAAAGCGCTGGAGCCGAAGAACGGCGCGGGGTCGCTGGAAGGGGGAGGCGGCGCGAACGAGCCTCCCCCACCTCCCTCCAGGTGGAGGCTTCCAGCGACACCCCAACGCTCCTGCTTGAAGAGGGTCCATATCACAAAGCGGGTTTTCTTGCCCGGGACGGGCTCACGCCCTGTGCTCCTCAACCTTGAAGATTCTAGAAGAGCCAGGGGGGCCGACCTCTCCACGAGGCGCCCCCGCTCCCGTCCTCCGATGGAGCCACAAGACGTCGGCGCACTCCTGCCGGCGCCAGCCTCAGTTTGGAAATGACTAAAATCCTGCAAAGATACAGATTTGTTCAGTTCCGGTGGAACACCAGAATGACCCGGTAGGAAAAATTGTTGCCTCCCTCCCCACTTTTTGACGGATGGTTCATATCGCTAGTCTGTCACCCCATCGCGAAAAACTTTTTGAACTACCAAAAGAGGTTCTGGTCCAACCACGAGTCAGTGGAGGCATTCTGACTATATTGGGACCTGCCTGACCTCGCCCAAAATGGCGCCGATACAAAATGAAACTTTCAGCTCCTTGTTGTATCCTGATTGCTCAAGCCTTAATGTTCTGAGATATGTATGTAGTTGTTTGAACAGTGAAGTGATATAAGTTGGATATTGATTATGTGTTAGGAAAAACGAAGTGATATAGGATGGATATTGATTATGTGTCGAGACAATGAACTGGTATAGGGTGGGTACTAATTATGTGTTGGAAGCCATGAATTTATATGAAATAGAGTACTGATTGAACATTTGGACGATGAATTGATACTAAGTTTTAAACGCACCATGGTCATTGAAAGTTTGACTTTTTGACATTTATGATGCTTGCTCCCAATGAATTTCGATACGATTTTATTGCACTTGCCGCACTCTTTATTATAAAATTAAAGGTTTTTGAAAAAGCAAGGACAGCTGTAGTGATTGCATTAATGAGTCTTAAATGTGTTGCTACTGTCTCCGATATAAGCGAAATGTAAGCAGCTTTATGAAGGTCGAAGGTTAAAAAGCCCAATACTTTATTCTGTTGCATTGTATGCCACAGGCAGCAGGAAAAACGTTTTTAGATGCCCTTAAACAAATCTGAAGAAACGCCACCTGGCCACCACCCTTGCGCATGATCTAAAAGACCATGCTCGAGTAATCCGTGCGTATACACAGAACACCAATGATTATCTATGTAGCACTACTGGTCCCTCTGGGCTTAAAGGCCGAGATGGTAGAGAATGAACCCCGTGGAGATAGGTCGAGTATGAGGTAGGTAAAAACATTTTTCGGATTTATGCGCATTGATGTGTTTTGAATGTTGCCCCCACCCCCCTTCTTCTCCTCCCTTCTGCAGGTCACGTCGAAATACCGATCGAAGTATGGAGGAGTGATGATCGAACGACCAACGAAAGGGGAAGGAGGGGATCTGAGCATAGCACTTATGCTAACGAGCTTTTAAAGACGTAGACGTAGATATGACTGTTCCTCCTTAGAACGTAACGACTGGGAGGATGGACTGACATAGAAACTTGACGGGTTAGTACTGTATGACAGAATATGACTCGAACCAGCATGACAGGTAGTGCAACTATGATGTATGAATAGAAAGGGAAAGGACAAGGAAAGTTCCGGGGTAAGGTTTACCTAGGCACCACCCGTGTGGAAGAATAGGAATGATGTTGATGTTCAAAAATGTACCACCTCCTTCTCGCACTTTTTATAGATATAGCCAAGCTGTCCGACTGTTCTCCCGATTAATGCCCTCTGTTGCCTCAGCCTGGAGAACTTCTTGCCAAAAGAAGAACAAAAAAAAGTGGTCCAAGATCCAACCGTGGGTAATAGCCCGACCAGGTTAATTCCTGACCAACTGACCGAGGTGTAAGTATTAGCAACTGAGAACATTCGCAAAGATAGCAAACGAGAGGAAAGGGAGGAACAAGGTAAAAAGAACTCAGCACGTAGATAAATAGGATACAAAAGATGCGCAGCATGCAGAAAAAGATCTTTATGGCCAATAACTGTTCTATGTTTTGTCGTGAATCTTTCTTTTTATGTAAAACACGTACTGTCTTCCCTTGTTTGAGTTTGTGTGTGTGTAGTGTAGGGATTTATGTCTTCCCTCTGTTTGTGTTTCCGTGTTACCTGACCCCTACCGTTCTGTGTTGTGAACGCACTAAATGACCTATTACCGTACACGTCTCTCTCTCTCTCTCTCTCTCTCCCTCTCTATCTCCCTGTCTCTCTCTCTCTCTCTCTACATGTCACACGTGTACCGAATGGCTCGTTTAGGTTGCGGACGACTCTCACTCTCTGCGAGAGTCCCCCTGTTCCCTCTCCCTTATTGTATGGTAAGATTGTGCCCCGTCGGCACCAGTCTAATTGGGTCCTTTTTTTGAACGCAAAGGTGTTCAGCAAAATTGACAGAAACTAAAACAATTGTGACTTGCCATATTACTACCTCTCCTTTCCGCAAAATAATTGAACTTGAATTGGCTAAGAAAGAAAGGACAGGTAAGACGACTGATACCCCCCCAATCTGGCCTTTTATAGGGGACTATATGTCAATGGCTTCCTATTCTTCAGTTTGTTAGAAATACAATCCCCAAATACCCAGATTGATCCCCAATGTCCGGGTTGCCCCACCCTTATGTACTCAAGCGCGAATGTTCAAAGCGTCCCCGCTTCTCCCATTGACCCCTGCTCCATATCAACTGCCCCCGAAGTATTACTGATGACCTTGATTAACTGTCACTCCTCGATGAAGGTCTGTTTACCTCCCCCCTCTCTCTCGATGATAGCACCCCTGCCCTGTTTGAAAGGGTTAGCAAGCTTTGAAAGGAAATGTTAGATTGTTAAGGCTCGGGTTAGAAAGACGAGTCCCCGCTGGAGGTTCCGAAATGTTGGATTTGATGAAATGCGCAGTTGATAGGAGTCTGATTTCTCTCCATATGTGTCATGAATAGACGATGAATAAACTTGGCTTGAACCCAGTAGGAATGCCGACATATACACTGCATGGTAATAGACCTCTGACTGTGACCGATGAACGTATCACCCAAGTGCGTAGGATTGGGGGAGGAATTCTAATGCATAAATGTCTTCTTCTGCCAGTTCTCTAAAACCTGTTTTGTACCTATTCAAAGATATACGATCACCGGAGGAGAAGGGTCGGACATGACGCACAGCCTGACTGCAGATCTTGAGACACATGTGATCTCGACCAAAGGTGGAGCTGCGGAGCAACAAGATACGGGACGAGACAGCAATCTCAGACGTGGAAAATAAAAGGATGACGGGCTGTCCTGAAGCCCTCTGTTTTGCTAACCCACGTGTGCCTGAAGTCTTCGTCCCCCTTTTGGGGCCCGATTGATGGGCCTGCTTGCTCGTTTTCCTTCGCTCCCTTGGTCCCTTGATGTGTGCAGGAAAAGATTTGACCCCACTCCGCCCTCTCCTCCCTCGAATATTCAACAACACTCCCTTCTCTCCACATGGCCTTTTGATCACCACGAAAGGAAAAGAAAAATGCAGGTGCCGAGCATAAGGCACCCCTAACAAGAACTAATTAGTAAACAGGACTGTGGTCTAACAGCAGAGGACTGACCGCACCCTGCAACGCGTAAGGATAGATCCGAGCTGGACCTATAGCTCCACCGCCGGTGCTCAACAGCGCCAACAAAAGGATACGGACTAGAGCCTACCAGTGATGGCTCACTGCTAAAAAGACACTGTGACGAAGATATCATGTATTGGACTGGATTCCTCCCTCAAACACTTGGTCGAGATGTTTGTCGGTCACCTTTAGAGCTGTGCATTGATGCCATTTTTTTAGAAAGTCAGAAGCATTTATACTGTGTAGTATGCTGCACTCTAGGTTTGTAGTAACCCAACAAATGTAAATTTCTATGTATTGCATTCTGCCAATCACATCGACTGCTCATGTTTATATGCAATCTGCTAGTATTGACAAATCTCCATCAACCGCATGTTTAAATGTACACCCATCGATTCGGAAATGAACTTTCTTATGTAAAAAGCGGCGACTGTGGAAATTAGAAAAATTAATGTACATAAGCGGCGTTCATTTGTCTTTTCCTATTCCCCTCCCTGTACGCACCACGAATATCGTGAGACGTTAACCGCATCACTCCGCCAGTAAAGGCCTGTGCCCGCATGTACCTGACAGCCATTTTAGGCACCATGGCCTCTTTGCCCACCCAGTGAAATCCCTGGCTTTCCTCCTGCGCGTATTCGAACACCCCCCCCCCCCTCTCACATGCATAGATCATGAAACCCTCTCCCTCTGCGCGACCCTGCCCTGAAAAACAACCCTCCTGCTTGACCCACGAAAACCCCCCCCATTTCCTCTTGAAGAAGTATCCTTCGCCTCAGCTGACATAACCCTCCCCAGCTGTACCTGACTGCCCCCGCTCTCCCATGCACGGGTCATAAGACCTCTCTCTCTGTGCAACTCTGTCCTTGGGAGTCACTGCCGCGCCTGACCAACACCGCCTTTCCTTTCATGAATGACCCCTCTGTTGGTAAATCCTCCCTCCATGATTGACTGTCCACACAGGTCCGAGGCCATCGCCCAAGCTGGGAGATACTGTTTACTGCCCCATATTGTATGGAGTCACTCCTCTTCAAAGGACCCACTATTGATCCTGGCCTCCCCGCCCCCTGGGGCATGATCAGGCGCACACATCCTAAGAATCGGCGGAACACTCAGCCGCATGATTACCCCCTCCCCTTATCAGCAGGTTAAGGGCCTCTATTGTGGATATATGTGGGGTGGGATTGACACGAGGATTACGGGGATGTCTTTTTCCTTGTTTCACAATGTCGTTATTGTAATAAGGAACGTTTTGTAAGGTATAAAAGGCGATGTCTCAGAGAACTTGTTAGAGCACCTCCCGAAAGACACTGTGTTTCGTGTCCGAAATGACAGGCTCTCCTCATGAGTAATAAAACTCCGTTCTTGTGATTCCTGCTTCCAGCGCCCGTCTCTTTATTTGATAACTAATCAGAATGGGAACTAAGAGGCGACTTGCGCCAGCAGCCCGGGTATCGATAGTAATATGGGCTCACATTCCACACGGGCACGCTGGTCGGAGCCCCTCCTGCCCGCATCGGAATCGGCCCCTAAGTCGTGGAACTGTAACACGACCTGCTTAGAGGGAGGTGCAAAGACTATATTGCCATTGAGGAATGGCATAACTCCTTCAACAAATCTATTGGACGAAATCATCCCTAACTTTTATTTTTTGAACATTTTGAAGAAGGAGCAAAGTTTCCAAGAAATGAGAATAGTGCAATCATTGGTTGGTAGTCTGAAACCATGTGTTTCAAAAAATAAAACTAACAAAAGTAAGGTCCAAATGACTTTTGGCCTAAATTCAACAGTTTTCGTTGATGGTGGCTTCAGACTACCTGGACAATCTTGCACGCATACTTCATTTCTAAAACACACTAACACCTGTTATAACTTACTTGCCTGTTTTGACTAATTTGTTTTTAACAATTAGATTGGCAATTTTTAAATATTATTTTTATTTAAAGGAATTTGGGGGTTCCTGCCTGAAGATGGATTCTTTCTTCAACTCTTGGTGACTTTTCAAATCTACCTATCACCAAGAGTCTTGTGTACTCTAATATTCCAAAGTGTAAAACAACTATTCCAAGTAACTGCCCAAATCCAGTAATAAAAAAAAAACACAGATTTGGAAAGACACCATTTCCATCAAGTGAACAGTAGGATACATTCCCATGTTCAAAACATTGATACCCAAACAAAAAAAGCCAGAAAAGCATGTGTTTTTTCAAAAAACGCAGCAACAAATCAGTTCACAAAATCCAAGTTCCAAAGAAAACCATCCAAGTCCTTGTTGGGGAAGTTCTAAAAACCAAAAATCCTGTAGGAAAGGTATGCTGGTAAATATGAAACCCTAAAAATGTTGGAAAAGGTAATTTTGTTAAGTTTCCCTGAAAAAAAAAACCTGCAGCCTATCCAGGGAATCCATTTGTTTATTTAAGCCACGTGGTCAGAGTCCCATCAATACTTCAAACATCGTACAAAAACAGGTTGTAAAAATACCCAAAATATTGTTTTATTTCAAATAGGTTTAAAAAATTACTTTACTTATTTTAAAAATACTTTTTTAAACCATGTGTGGAAAAAAAACAATTGTCCCGACGTAGGCCTATACCCGCTAACTGCATAGGAATGAAAATTTGGTTAAAACGTCCAAAACATACATTTTACTACTAACATACATCTAATTACCTCCCACCTCTCTTCTTACAGTAAAGATTTCCACCTATAAAGCTAGAAAAATTTATTAAATTGTTTTTACCTGACCGCAGCTCTTCCTTGCATCCAATCTAGACCATGATGCTCCATCGAGTAGAAACAGATGCCCAACTGTGAACGTCAAGCCTAAACGTAAATAGTAAAAAAATGACAATTTTGCCCATTGATTTCAATGGGAAAGCATGGGGAAAAAATTATAAATGTTTTAGAAAATGTTTACAAGCTTGTAAAAATGTTTTTTTAAATTTCTTTATGAACTGAAATATTTATTGTAATTCTTGGTGAATTATTAAAATTGTTTTATTTTTTTCATTTTTAAAACTTGACTTTTCACTTTTAATTGTATATAACAATATATTTAAATATTGCATTAATTTTTGAGTGGTGGTTGTATGTTGTTTTTAATTTATAATATCCATTTGGAGACTAATGTCGGCATCCAATAAAAAAATATAATATTTTAATATTATATTTTAATATTATAAATATATGTTAAAAATAATGTAATGTTCATAAATTAATACACAGGTCTTCAAATTAATACAGTGTATTAATACACTTCCCCACCCAAAACCACTATTTCATCCTCCAACTTACTAATACCTTGTTTGTTTCTAAATGCTAGTTTTCCATTGTCACCCTTCTGTATTCAATGGTTTTGAGTTTCTCATTTGTAGCTTTCATCAAGGGTTGAAAAGCTCTAACTTCATCCACAATTTTGTTTAGACTTGGTTTATCTAAATAAGAGATGGAGAACTTAACCCTTTCGCTGCTGAGCTCGTCATCAGCAGCGAAAGGGTTAAGTTAGATATTTATAGTTGTAAAATGCTCCCTATGATATGAGGTATTCAGGGCTTGTCATCTCTTAAAACCAAGGAACGTGAGTTGTATCACTTCAACAATAATTTGTAACTTTAGTATGGCAGTCGAAAACATTATAAGTATTGGGGAAATCCATGGGGGGTCAGTCCACAGATTTCCAGCCAGTCCTAAGAGCCACTGCCACATTCAGCTGCCTCATCTACACTAATAAGGAACATGACAAGTCACCCTGGTCTGGTCAGTAACTGATGTGCCATCCACATTGGGCGTTGACATTCCCACTGCAACAGCGAGATATCCATAGAAACAAGTCTACATGACTAGTGCTCCACTACATTGGTCCAAAAATCCAGCTTAGGGTCCAAACTCATGTGTGTGTGCTAAAAGTTTAAATACAAGTTCTGCAAAAATTCCCCCTCCCACTCTTGTTTGCCCTCTTGATTTTTGCCAGGTTTAACTTGACAAAATATTGATGGCAATATTGGTAATGCAAGTTTGTCCACCACAAGCACGGTAATAAATTTGCAGCATATGTGTCATTCTCTGTTCCGAGGTCTGCAACAGAGGATCTGAGGCAGACGTTTCACCCACTAATTACTACATCCGAAGGCAGCAGTAATTAACATATACACCGTTTGGACCCACAATTCCATCTGACCTGTTGATCACAGACTCCCTGTTCTAATAGTTTCAAAGTGGGTACCTTTTTATCAACTCAAGTGTTCAGGGCTGTATTTGATAGGGATACTACGACCAGTTGAGCCACACTACCCTTTGACAGTGCCCAGGGATGAGACTGCCTCTGCAAAACACAAGGGGCCTCATTTATGAGAAGTGACGCATCGTTGTGTGAAAGCAGCGATGCGTCACTTCTCAGTGCTATCTCCTTGCAACATGATTGATGCGTCATATTTACTGTATGACGCATAATGTCGCAAGGAGTTACAGATACGTCAGTATTTCTGACGTATTTGTATGGCTCAAAAGTGACGCGTTGCTGGAGTGTGTCACAAAAGTGAGGCAACTCCGGCAATGTGTCTACTTGCATCAATCTTACGCCTGCTGTGAGGCAGGCGTAAGATTTTGACGCATTTGAGTCCTAGAAGTAGCGCAGTGAAATCTGGTAGATTTCACTGCATCACTTCTACTACCCTTTCTTGCGTCAATACGCCCCCTTGCATACATTATACCTGGCGCAGGTATACTGTGGTGCAAGGGTTTACAAAGTGACGCATCTACCTAGATGCGTCACTTTGTAAATATAGCGCAACACGGCGCATTTTTTACGCCACTGGTGCGTCACAAAAAGTGACGCACAGCCTCATAAATGAGGCCCAAGATTTCAACTCCTACACTGATGCTTTAAAACTACGGTGTCCTACTCTAGACTTCCAAACTGCAGTCAGTTACTTGAGCATCGCTGAAGGTGGACAAGTGTCACTTCTAAAAAGAACCATATTCTCATGTAAAGTGGGATACCCTGCCCTCTTTCCTCCAAGACCCCCCCCTCCCTCCTCAATGTGTTGAGCCCGCCTCTACAACCCCTCAACTGCCAGTCTCTTGCGTCTTTCCCGATAATGTGGCCATCATTAACGGGACTACAGGAATCATCCTATTGCAGGGGCGGATTGGCAAGGCGGGCATTCGGGAATCGGCCGAAGGGCCATTGTCTCAGTGCCCTCTGTGGGCTGTTTTTTTTCTCCCCTTTCCCAGTTCACAGAGAGTGCTCTCTGCTATCTGCTCTCTGTGGACCTGGAAAGGGGAGAAAAAAAAACGGCCCACAGACGGCACGTAGACAGAGACAGAAATGAAAGCGCTTCACTGTGCGTCATACAGTGATTATTAGCTGTGGCCTCACTTCACCCCCTGCCCCTGCAAAACAATCACGCCAAGGGTGGGCTGGGGAGGGGGGATTGTTTGCGAAAATCGGCCTTCCTGCGGGCCAGGTGTTGCTCAGGCCTTGAGCCATTTTCACCACGGCCCCCCTGGGGCCCACGCAGCCGAGAAACGGTGTTAATCTTAACATCTTGCCCACAGCCCCTCAGATTCAGGGCATAGTGGGCGAGGAAGAATGGGTCTGGCTGAGGGGGGTAGGTGATGTTTTGAACTCCTTCACCTCAGCCTTCCCCTGGCTACCATGGATGACCCAGCAGCTGTGTTTTGTGCTCCCCTGCCAAGACATTCCCCTGGGGCCTGGAGGGCTGGGGAGGGCTGATTAATTTACTAATTGCAGGGGCCATACTGCTGTTCATGTGCTCTTGAGCTAAGTAGGTTAGTAATAGCAGGGGCTTCCCTTCTTTTCAGGTGCTCCTGCACTGAAGGGCTTGAATAATTTTGTGACAGAAAGGGGCCTTGCTGGTTTTTTAGTTGCTCAGCATGTAGGCCATTGTCACCTTGGGCCTGTGTCCTGCGCAAGAACAGTATCCTCCCACTTTCATTCCTTGTGTGTGCATAGGCATATGTGGCCTGATGCCAGAGTTGCAGAGATGGGGATTCAAGTTTGAATCCCAGGGTCTGCTCAACAGCCTGTGATTCTGGGCAGACCACTTCATCGCCCAGGCCCTTAAATAAAAATTCGGATCATGTGTACTGTAATTGGTACTCATGAATAGAACTTAAATAGCCTTTGTCTTGGGCTGAATTTACACTATATAAAACTGTCAAATGGTAAGAAAATTATAAAAAATAACCATTTGTTCATGCTTTATGATTCTGCAAAGGGGCCATGATAATTAAAGAGGACACAGGTTTTCCGATACAAAATTTCCATTTCATTCCCCTTAGTGCTTCACTGTCTGGTTTTCTTATGTTGTGGAGGCTGCACTCTGACACCTAAGTCATTCAGCACCTCTTGTTGAGTGCACCATTCTACTTCTATGTTCTTTTTGTTATTCTGGGAGTCTAAGCTTGTCCTAAGATAACATTTCATAGTATTCATAATTTCCAGTGACTCCCTCCTCAATGGGGGATCTTGTTGGCTGATGTTTGTGGCCTTCCTTTCCCTCCCCAGCTCCTGCCTCACCTTCATATGGACACGCCCCTTACTCACTGCCTGCATGAGTGTGAAAACAGCAGGCCTATAGGTTTCCGTCTCACTGCTCTGACCACACCCCCTTTCTCAGTCAACCAGTAAGACACCATTTCTGGATTGAAGTGGGGGTAAGAATTCATAGATTTCCTTCCCGCCTCCTGATTACCACGCCCACGTTAGCCAGGCGAGGGACATAAAAGCAGCTTGCCAGCAGCTTTCATCAGACAACGTCAAGTTGGACTCTACAGCACCCACCACCAGGAGGATCATTTCCAGAAGTTGCAGCAGGAGATCAAAGCAAAGACCTGCCCAGCCCTCAGGTGCCCAGAAAACTTGCTTCAACAGGCTGCTTCTTCAGCCTACATCTTTATCTCCTTAGGTGCCAACCTTTTCCTATCCTTCCAAGGTGGAAGGAATACATGTGTAGGCCTTCAGTGACCCAGTCCAACTCCTAAGGCTCAGGAAGAAGACAGTCCTGACCCTCCCATACAGAACTACAGAGTGTTCACCCTGCCTTTTCTATTTGGTTACTCTTCTAACCAGATGCACCACACTGCCAAGCTCTAACTCAAGAGGGGCCATCTAATCCCCTTGCCATCCCACTCTCCACAGGGCTGATCAAAGTAGGCTGAGCCAAGCAGTACTCAAAGCTACATCTAGTGCGCCTCAATCATCCCACCGAATCCAGAAAATACTGCACTAGGCTCAGTGCAGTAGGTCTTCCTCAAAGCTATACTTGACTTGCCACATCCAGCACCCAGAAATGCAATGTGTTGCTAGCCGATCCCTTCCTCTGAAGCAAGAAGGAACAGGTAGGAACCATTTTGTTTACCATTTTTTTGCACAATTAACTGATTCATTTGTGTGCCAGTTAACAATGTAACTCTATTTTAAAGGCCTCATCCAAAATGCAGACAAGGGGCATATTTCTCTATATGTCTATATGTTTTGGGGTTCTGAGGTATATGTTTTAGGGTGATTGGGTATTTTAAGGGTTCAGGGATAGGTTTGGGTTTTGGGGTACTGGGGTATTTTTAGGGTTCAGGACTAGGTTTTGGTTTTGCTGTACAGGGGTATTTTTAGGGTGAAGGGATAGATTTGGGTTTTGGGGTACAGGGGTATTTTTAGGGTTCAGGGATAGGTTTGGGTTTTGGGGTACAGGGTATTTGTAGGGTTCAGGGATAGGTTTGGGGGTACAGGGGTATTTTTAGGATTCAGGGATAGGTTTGGGATTTGGGCCACAGGGGCATTTTTAAGGATCACGGATGGGTTTGGGGTACAGGGGTATTTTTAGGGTTCAGGGATAGGTTTGGGTACTGGGGTATTTTTAGGGTTCAGGGATAGGTTTGGGTTTTGGGGTACAGGGGTATTTTTAGGGTTCAGGGCTAAGTTTGGGTTTTAGGGTGCAGGGTGTATTTTTAGGGTTAGGATGGGTTATGATTATGGGGTGTAGGGGTATTTAAAGGGACCGGGGTGGGATTCGTTTTTAGGGTGTAAAGGGTAATTAAAAACCAAAAATTAAAAATATATATATAAATATATATATATATTTAATATTAATATATATATATAATATATAAATAATGCAATTTAAAAGACAAAAATGTTTCATTTAAATAAAAAATAAAAAATATATATAAATATATATATATATATATATATTTTTTAATGAAGTACTTTTACAATGTATATGACTTTACCACACATGCATTTGCGTTGTAATGGCATGCGTGATGAAGTCATAGCCAGGATAAAAGTTTGAGGAATGATGGCTTTGCGGAGTAATTGTCCCGCGTTGTAAAAAATGCAGAGTGATGGTATGCAGGATTTTTGATTGCGGAATATCGTCATAAATTCCATTCTGACTGCACTCTAATTTAGGTGCTAGGTCAGAATGTGGCAACATGTTTGTGTGTTGATTTCAGGACATGTCTAAGTCTTTGTGTAATGTGCTTTCTCCAAAGAGAGCTGTTTAGCCTCATTCTACGCTAGGCCTTGTCCGAGGCCTAAGCAAAATTTGCATCTCTCTCTGTGCAGAAGAATTCACTTTTCTAGCATGTTCAGGTTATATGTCCTTTTTGCTGATTTTCTATCATTTTCATGGTTAATGCCGTCCGTGGCGGCCCTTTTCTGAAACTTAATTGCCTTGGGTCTATTTAAGGGCTTAGGCCCTGTTGTGCCCAAACATGTGGCTCTATTCTGTTTGTGAAAGGGCCATTTGGTATTGCACAACTTTTTCTGGTTGGTTGTGTTTTGTTATCATGCATGTGGGCCCCAGAACGTGCTTCAGAGTTGGTGCTACATCATGTGTCTTACACATGGAGGGCATGCGAAAAATTGTGAGGGATTGTTACACAGTTGGAATATTTAAAACCAATATCACTAGTTGTTTGCAGGTCTCTTGTACCATGATTCCGAGAACAGAGTGTGTGTATCGCTTCTTCTATATAAGGAGGAAATTATTAGATTTCATCCAATGGAATGGTGAAAATCCTCAGAACATCGCATTGGTTTTCATTGTTGCTGAAAGAATGGCATAAGTAAACATAACTAAAGCTACAATTGCAGACACAATGCCCGTATGGTTTATTGTGATATTGTGTGCTAGCTCACAAATTATCAACCAAATCACCCTTACCACTAAAAATGTGAGAAATAGGCAGGTTACACACAGAATTCCACATCAAATGTTGTTGCAATTTAATGTACACAATTTACCCAAGGAATGATTTTGCAGCATTATTCCAGATTGTATTACATTATTATATAGGCCTGAACATAGGTGCTCACAAACATTTTCCCAGGAGCAACAACATTTGGTCTGAGTTATGACCAAGAGCTATGTTGATACAAGAAGAGTTGCTGTTGGGGGTAAGGTGAGTGTAAGGGAAGTGAGGCATATACATCTAGTTTCTGAATTGCACAATGTGATACCAACAACTTGGCATTATTACCGGTTTCCTATCTTAATCAGATCATGTGATCCTATTCAATTGTTTTATTTCACTTTCCGACCTGTTTCTTCATTATCACATATGAAGAACTCGAAATACATGACATCAGTATGGGTGCTGTACAAAACCTTCTCCTGTGTGAATGAATGACACAAACAGGATGTTTTATGTTGTCTAGGCAAAGAAGTGGAACAGAGGAAAAGAAAAGGGGGTGCTGAAAAATTACGAGAGAAGAAAAGAAGAAGGCTTGAAGAAGAAGTGAAAGAAAACAAGAACATTTTCAACATGTTTACAACGCAGACCAAAAAGCTGTATCACAATGCCTGTACTACAGCAGCGGGTCCTCTCTCTTTAGGTGCAAATGTTTTGGCCATTACTTTGACAGAAGACTCCACTTGCAAGCAAATGATAGAAGAACATGATTGTGAAAGAAGGGCAGATATGTCAGAGGAAGCAGGAGTCCTGTCTATTGATGCAACTAAAGGTGTCACTGGCGAGCAGGACTTACAAATCAGTACTTCTGCAATACTTGGAACAAATGTGGAGGAAGCAACAGAATCCAGTGCAAAGGCCACTCCAGCAGACGAAGAAACCAAATCCACTGTGTCAGGGAGATCTGCATCCATCTTATTACATTTTCCAGAAGCTGGGATCCAAGATAAGACGGATACTCAAGGAAAGGACCAGACACAGTTAGTTGACCTTTACTTTCAACGGCCAACACATGACCAGCTTTCAGCATTCTTTCACTATCACCCAATCCAATCTTCCAAAAGTCAACAGTTCAATGGGCAGTTGGCATTCATGAGGAAAGATGGGAGTATGCGACACTGGTTAAGCTTTTCAGAAATCCAAAAAGCTTTCTTTTGCACAGTTTGCTTGGCATTTAGCAAATGTGAAGAAAGTGGGCCTTTTATGCGAGGGGTGAAAAACTTTAGGCACTTGTGCATGCTCATTACAGAGCATGAGGCATCCCAATTCCACAAAAGATGCACTGATTTGTACATGATGACCATTTCTGGAGTTGACATAACCACTCTCCTCTTCTCTCGGCAGACAACTCGTGCAGTACAAGTCAAAAAGCGGAGAGAAATATTGGAGCGTGTGGTTGAAGTTATTAAACTGATTGGTAAAAGGGAGCTTAGCTATCGGGGGAAATCAGAGTCTGTGTCTGAGTTGGATAATGATTTAATGGATCATGGGAACTTTCTGGAGCTCATCCTTCTGCTGTCAAAATATGACCAACCTCTTAAACAACACATTGAGTCTCTCACTTCCAAAGCAAAACAGAAAGGTGGTCGTGGTGCATCTGTGACATTCATGTCAAAGACCACAATTGGTTATGTAATAGAAACAATTTCCAAACTGATAAAAAGACACATTGCTAAAGAAATAAACGATGCAGGTATGTATTCAATCCAGATAGACTCAACTCAAGATATAAGTATTACTGACCAGTGTTCCATTATCATCCGATATGTCACAGACACTGTACATGAACGCCTAATAGCAGTCAGAAATTGCACTTTGTCAACTGGAAAAGGATTGTTCGAGTTGGTACAAACTGCAATTCAACAAAATGGTCTTGACATAGCTAAGTGCATTGGAAATTCGACTGATGGTGCCTCCAACATGCAAGGCCAGTACAATGGACTCAGTACTTAGCTAAGCAAAGAATCTCCAAATCACATACACGTCTGGTGTTATGCACATGTGTTAAACCTTGTCCTTATTGAGGTGACCCAAGCATCTACAGCGTCCACCTCTCTCTTTGGACTGCTACACTCTTGTGCAGTCTTTCTCCGGGAGTCATATAAACGGATGGATGTGTGGCGTGAGCTGGCAAAGGATGGTCGGACAGTCCAGATCATTGGAGAAAAAAGATGGTGGGCAAAAGATGCTGCTCTCAAGAAAGTTTTTGGCTCTTTCAATAACCCTGCCAATGCTATGTTTATTGATTTGGTCAAAGTCCTTCATAAAATTTCATCTGACAATCTTAGATTTATTCCAAACGTACTGTGCCAAGCCTTACAATTTGCTGAGGGACTATGTAAATTTCAAACAGTCCTAACAGCCCAATTGTATCTTCGCATTTTTGCTTCAACCACACTACTGTCTAAGTATCTCCAAACAAGTGGAATGGATATTCTGCAAGCACCGAGAATGGTGTCAGACACTGTAAAACTCCTTGCCACAGATTCCCGCAATTGTGATGCTGTGTACTCTGCTGCCACAACATTTTCAGAGTGGGCCAACAAAGGTTTAGAAGAAAGGAACTGTGACCAAGAAGTACAAACAACACTTCCAGAAGGGAGATTGTCCTTTAAAAAGATGCCTGGGATGAGCACAAAGAATGAGCCTATAACCCTAGCTAAAGATCTATTTCGCATTGGGGTGCATAATACAGTAATAGACAAAGTTATTCAAAGTCTGACCACTCGTTTCAAGACACACTTAACTTTGGCAGCAGATATAGCATGCCTAGACCGAAAGAACTTCAATCAGACTCTCCCAGGTAATGCTCTTGTGAGACTTTGCTCCTTGTTGCAAAACATAGATAGCTCCATAACTGTGCAGACTTTGCAGGAAGAGCTTCAGGATTTTGCTGCTAAATGGTCAAATTTAAAAAGGACACTACCTGAAGAGTGCGACAGAGAAGACCAGACTAATGAAGACAAACCACTTCAAGTAGAAGAATTTGACCAAAAACCTGAGGCTGGGCCAACAAAGTGCAATACTTGCCGTGACTGTGCTGTCTGTTGTTACTCTATCTTGAAACAATACCTTCTTTTCAGCAGTGCCTATCGGCATTTGTATTTGGCATACAAACATGTCTTGACCTTATCCTGTACACAAGTAGCCTGTGAGAGAAGTCTTTCCAAACTGAAGTGCATCAAAACCCGCCTAAGAAACCAAATTGGTCAGGAAAACCTTGAAGCCTTTATGCACATGTCAGTTGAATGGAATGTGCTGTCTCAGTTAAAAACTGATGACATTATTGACTTAGTTGCTAAAAAAAGTGCATTGCTGCAGGATCTTTTGATTGAGTAATCCTCAGTCTCCCCATGGCCCAGACTTAGCAACAGATATGAATAAAACTGTGTTTTTGTATATAGACATCACCTGCTGACTGTGAAATAAATTTATGACTAGATTGTACAGATACATTTTTTCAGCATTCTTTACACCCCAGACTGCCTTTTCCTCCTTTGTGAATTCTTACTTTTGTTATTACATGTTCTATTCCCAGAGATTCCAGTCTTACCCTTTCTCCCTGACTTTGTACTAGATATCTGGTTTATGTGATGATTAGAGTCTAGGACAAAGCTGGTTGGGAAAGAGTATCCAACAACATTGTGCAGGGCGTTAAGGCTGCAAGTAAGTATTCAGTTATCTGAACAGCAGTGCTCCTAGTCTTTACCAATGTTACTTGCTCTGTAAGCTTTAAAAGGCTTAATTTACTAAATATTTCTCTACAAATTAGACCTCAAAGAGTAACCAAATGGTGTTTCATGAAAGGGCACGCCCCTCGAATGTGGACCGCGCCCCCTAAATATAGACCACGCCCCTAAATGTAGGCCACGCCCCCTTAATGTGGGTCACTTTTTTCGTCAGTGCCCGGGACAAATTGTGATCCCAATCCGACCCTGTCCTATTACAAGGCTGCAATGATTTTTGGCATACAATATGTATTTGCTACACTTATCCCATAATCCACCTTCACCATCATAGTCTTCAGACTGAAAAAAAAACCAATCACTAACAAAGCAGATTGTGAAATTTAGTGCAGCTTCTTACTTTACCATAAATCTCTGCGTATTTCTTATTTGCCTTTTATCGTGCGGAGGATGATAAGCACACTGCTAATGCATATTGCCCTGAAGGGGACACCTATGGTGCTCCCCTCAACATCCCTGCACTGCGTGGCAGGCACCGTGAGTTGCCTGCCGCACAGTGCAGGGATGTTTACAAACTTCCATTGCACAAAGGAAGCTGGTGCTGCGGGCGTTTTTCACCCACCGCTCAAGCTTCCTCTGTGAAATGGAGGTTTCTGACTGGCTACTGGTGGACACATCGTAATAGTGCGGTCAGAACCGCTGACCTAAGGTCGGAGAGTAACTTTCCGCAATGGTGTCGGGCGGACGCATGCAACACATGGCAATCATTCATTTGAAATACATTTGTGCACAATGTGCTTGATTCTCAAAAAAAGTTGGAACTCTGCAACCACAGGTTTTCAACTTCGCATTTTTGCATGCAAGAGATATAAGTGCATATATTCTTGTGGGCTAAACGAGCTCTGGTCAGTATGTCCGGTCTTAATGTCTTAAAACTTGCAAACGTACGCATGCACGCTTTAAGGGATGGTGGAAATAAGTTGCATGCACAATGTGTACTTAAATGTGCATTTATACATAAAACATATTTTTTTCTCTACTGGAAAAAAATATTTTCCTGTTGGAGAAACCCATTGCCATATACATTGCATTGCTCTGGAGCATAACTGGAAATTCAGCTTCTCAAATGGCATTTGCTTACTCAAGCTGAATTTAGGTATTTAAAAAGCTTTAGGAGTCAGACCCTGTATTGGCTAGCACCTAGAACAAAACAGCACTATCTAACTTATTTTCAAATCAACCTTTCTCTCAAGGCTTAAATAAAATGAAGCAGAGTGTCGAGGACTGCCAGTGTTATCAAACACCAGGCAACAAACCTGAATGAAGCTGTGTTACACCAAACAGGCCTTTCTACCCTATCTCTCAATGTTGTGCTCTGTGTTGTGAATACTTCGAAGGCGGTTGAAATACTGAGCTGTTCGTATATTATCAGGCACCACCAAAGTCTCCAGCAAGCTATATTAAGTCTCACTAGGTCTGCTTCCCTCAGTTTGAGAGCAGTGCTCCCTTAATGTTGCAATCTAATTAGAAACAAGCAAAGTACCTGACAATAAATCCTAAAACAAGCTCAGCCGAATGGTATCAAACAGAACTCCATATCCCAAATCCAAAATGCAGTTGCCTCTGTGACCAGAGTATAAATCAGGCTGTGCTACACCACACCAACGCCATGCCTACCCCAACTCAAACTGTGGCATTCCAACAATATAGGGATCAAGACAAATGCAAGTTAAATGTGGAGCGCTTGTGGTGTGTGTTCTCTAGTGTCTGGCCACAAAGTCGCATTCAAAATGTGTAAGCGCGCACCAACGAGGCCTATCTACCCTACCTGCAAACCTAGCATCTCTCAATGCTGTCATGAAACTGAATGCATTATGTAATGTAATGTAATTAGGACAGCGCACTAATACCCCAACTGGGGTGTCCTGGCACTGTAACGCATACTGCTGTGGAACCCTTCCTGGCTTTTCCCTGTGAAATGTCCACTCCTGGGAACCCCCAAGGTGAAGCCATGCATCCCAGCGCTGTTGGGGCCGTTGTGGAGATTAAGCAAGCTATTGCCCAGAGTTGGACCCATGATTAGAATAGGCACCAAGGCGAGCATTATCAGGTGTGAGGAAATTGAGCCCAAGACCCGCCGAGGTGGGAATTGAACCCTGGTCCCGGGCTGGACCTCTGCATAATGGTCTGCCGCTCTAACCATTGAGCCACACTTCTCCACAGTCATTTGCATTACAAAGAGGCGCTGAAGCAAGCTGTGCTACATCACATCTAATAAGACTGCTACCCCACCCCAAAAGGGTGCCAGACGCTTGCAGCATCAAGCAAGTTGTGGTATGTCACCAACCAACCAAGCCTACCTTCTGAGCACCCCAACGCACGGTTCCCTCAGTGCTGTGACACAATGAAGCAAAGGATCTCTGCATTGTGAAGCGAGCTGCTATATGTTCCACCAGTTGGCCTATCTGGTTCAGCTCTGAATGTAGCCTTAATTATATTGTTAATAATTCATAGTGAAGCACACTTCTGAGTACTGCCTGAATGATTAAAGACTCGGGTAACATGGACGTAAAAACTAGCAGGGAAATTCAAATTTGCCTCAAACTGTTTTCTACAAGGTGAAATATTCAATTTAAAGTACTTTATGTCTCTCTGATGAAAATACAGGACCACGTGTATTACAAATATAGAAAAGGTGGTAAGCAATAGGCTAATGGCGCTGTAAGGTCTATCACAAATATATATCAGTTATAGCAAGGTATCTGGCACGGTGCATAAGGTAGGGAAAAAACACCAAATCCCCAAAAGCGTGATTAGCAGACCACTTTATTGTATATACAAATCCTCTGCACATGTTTAGAAATAAAGTACATAAAGTTGCATAAATATATCACAATGATGTGTCTTGTATTTTCCGAAGTCTTTAATTCAAATCTTAAGCCTTCTTAGCCAACACGTGTTTCGTCGCTGTTACAGGATTGCCCTGCGACTTCTTCAGGGCTGTAGTCATTTTCTAGCAGTCTCTTATTTCCGGTGATAATTTCAACCCGGATAGGGGTTCCTGTAAACTCCGATCCTGGAGATGTCTTCTAATTTGTCTGGTAAGTGAATAGCCTCTAAGTGTATCCAAAAGTAGTTGAGTTTAAAGTAACTGCCCCAGCCAACACTTATGTAGATCTGATACGATCTCCTGAAACTGGTGTGCTCGCCGTGCGAGGGCGGACTCAATTTCCCTCAAGAAACTGAAGACCTGGCTGTTCAACTAGGAGAACGTCCCGGCCTATGTTCCTGCTCCAGTGCCTGGATCACCTCCCGGCTATGCCATACCAATATGCTTAACATAACATAGATCACATATCAAAATGTATCATGTCACCTTTACTGGTATTGATGCTGATGGCCTGTACGTGGAGTATTACATACAGGATACACAATTACTACATCTCTGCATGTTTTCCTCATTGTCGGGCCATTAAACAGGCATTAATTTCACCTGTTTTTAGAAGGTGGAACTGTACCCGGGCTTCTCTGCACCCAATAATCCCATTTCAGAAGTAAACCAGAGATTTGCATTAGACCTGTTTCACCTGTAATCGGGCCTAAGCAAGCATCCCGCTGGACTTCTGAGAATTGGACTGTGCAATCATGTGCTTAATAACGGTTGGGCAAGATCTAAAGATGAGGGTTGTTCAGAGTTTGCACATTCAAGAAAACTCGTATCTGACTCCTGGGCGTGCAAAGTCCAGTGCTTGGCTTGCAAATGTTATATATATGTCTCGATACTAATGCAGCATTTACGAGGCTCCCAGTCCTGCCAAAGGGACTCAATGGGTTGCAATATGAGCTTAGCAGCTCTCAATGTGCGAATCCCACATTTCACCCTCTACACGAGGGTTCGTGCCAGCACACGCCCTTTCTCTTTGCTGCATGACAGCAAACTCACATTACATCTGAATCTAAAGCCCATTTGAATGATATTAGCTCTGTTTACGCAACGTTTTTTTTTGATTAGTAGTTGACTAAGAAAAAACTTCTGGTTTCACTTTCTTTGCTAACTATATGCATCATGGGAATTTTAAATGACTCATAGCGGCATTCCTACATGTATTGTATGTACTTGCGAGATTAGGGAAGATTGGCTCAAATTTTGTATGATTAAGTCAGGTCACGTGAAGGTCATTTTGAAGAGTATTTGAGGCCAAAGTTAGCAAAAAAAAAAAAAAAGAACAACATCACATGGCATGAGGATGTTGATATATATTAAAACAGGATCCTATGTTGGGACTTGCTGTAATACCGCCGTTTAACCCGAAAAATGAAACCACGAGAGAATACACAGACTTACATCTGACTGGAAAACAGTAGGTACTATCATCTGTGCTGCACAAGCCATGCACACTGCAGCTTCAAGTCTTTTTTTATTTTAATATGTAAAGGTATTCAAATAATTTAGAACTTATCCTAAGCAGGAGAGTGCTACATAGCAAGCGAATGGCACATTCTAGGTTACAAATGGACCACAGAGCCAATCTCACTTTTCCTGTGAAAACTGACAATAGTTGAGCAACAGTCGAGCGAAGATGACAGCTGGAACATTGGTTCCAACAATTCAAAAACTGGAAGCAACCTTCCATAAAAGTTACACAGAGCTGACAGACCAGGTCTTATGCTTAACAAAGCCGGGGGCTAAATGGTCACTAAGAACAGTGCAAAAAAATAAAATGTAGGTCAAACGCAAATGCATTTTCAAAACAAAGGATAAAAACATCACATTTCAAACAGAATGGAAAGCCAGATTAAGGACAAATGAAAAACATTGTATTGGTAATTTGGAACGCTGTAGGTTCTCGGATGAGCAAGGAAACTGAGGGGATTAGACTGTATAAAAAATGAAGCTAAGTGTCTTGTTGATGCATGAAATATAGTTGAGAGGAGAATAGAGCAAAATATTTATCTGGACTCCGGGGAGACCAATTCTATAAAATAATATGCCAGGGTTTACATGAGAGCAAAGGCAGGTAAGCCTCAACAAATAGAGATGCCATGGTTGAGGTTAGATGGAAGAGGGTGGATGGTTCCCGTACGAAAGAGAAACAGTTGTGTCTACTTGCCCAATATTCTTAGCTGAATTATATTGGTGAAGATTTTAATCTAGCAAGTAACAAAGATGATTTCTCATCTCGGATACCAATGTTCTGCATTCCTCATTGCCAATGCCTTTGCCATGGGATATTTCTTAACATGTTAGTGTTTCTGCAGCACACATAGGAAGAGGACAATGCCTCAGAGGATTGCTTTTGTGCAGGAAGGTGTCCCTTACAACGACGGCACCCTTGCACCATTGAGTAAGGGTGCTTGTATCGGCCCAAGGCAGCACATTGTGCGCCAACGCAGGGAAAAGAGAGGAATGCGCTGTATTATATTAAATAAGGCATGTTCCTCTACTTTCCCTATCACCCAACGCCATAAGGTGAATTGCTGTGCTGCCTGATTATTTCATAAACATGCCCCTAAAATTCCCCGGTGACAGATTACATTGTTAATCCGAAAGCATTTATCTGTACATCACACTCTCATGGATTGCCAGGAGGGCTTGACACATTTATGAAATAACTGTATTGTTCATCCGCGAATCTCAGTATCCATAATACTTGCATCTTACATCACAAAGATGAGCCAACCGAGTGTGTCAAACTGTAGCAGCTCCATCCTTTGCACACTATATCATTTCAATGGAATGGAATGTTTGTGGGCTTTGCTCATTCATGTTTTTGGGGATGTAGCCTTACGGCTAGAGCGGTCAACCTCGCAGCTAGCGAGTTCGAGTCTCAGCAACGACGCTTAACATCCTGTGAGTCTGGGAAAATCACTTAATCTCCCCGTGCAGAACAAAAAAAATAGGAACCTGTCTATCTGTAACAAAACTGGTGCTCATGTAAAGTGCTCTGATATCTTCGGGTCAAGTTTGTGTTACATAAATTAAAAAAAATATATTAATAATTCAAAGTCAGTGGCATTTTTTCTTTAATCAGATGACATCTGGATAGTTGCAAATTTCTGTCATGCCATGTATGGGGAAAAGTACTACAGTTCTTGCAGATTACCCCATCACCCTCTGAACAAAATACAAATTTAACAAAACACTGTAGCCACCCTTGCTCTGGGATAGGTCACCTAGACAGCGCCTGAGCTAAAATTTCACCGCTGCACACAGACAAATTAGTCAATTTAAACATTCATTCACTGGTTCACATATGTATGTTGCCATTAGTACCTGTCCTTCAGAGAACGTCTCTGTAAAAACGTTTGACTTGGTTCTTGAAGAAAATCATTCCCTCCACCAATAGGTCTATGACCAGACATTGGTGCAAATCTCTGACTCCCACTTTCAAAAATTCTGAAAAGTTTTAATAAGTACACATGGAAACCTGAAATAGCTGGGGGTTTATAGTTTGTGAATTCCATTGTGACATGAGCAAATGTAGACTTTTTCAAATGGAAAGTATTTTTCCTGTGGAAAACCCCTTCCCAAACAACGCCATTAATTTTGGGGGAGAGGTAGTCCTGGTCCCATTCCAAGCGTTGAAAGGGATCTGCTTCTGCCGTTGAGATGAGTAAAATAACTGGGTTGACAATTTCCCCGCAACACTTCGAAATTGTCAGCACTGTTAGAAAAATAAAGAGTTTCAAAAATATGATACATCAGAGGCATTGGAAAAGGAACACGGAAAATAGAAAAAAAGAGTATGTGATGGTAAAAAATGAGGCTACAAGGGATTGCCTCTACAAGGTGAACATGGTTAAAAAAAAAGGTGAAAGGGCGAGGGAGGTGGCGAAACAGGGTACTGCAACAGATGTACTCCTGTAAGAGGTGGTGAAACAGTGTACTGTAACAGATCTACTCCTGTAAGAGGTAGCAAAACAGGATACTGCAACAGATTTACTCCTGTAAAAGGTGGCGAAACAGGATACTGCAACAGATTAACTCATGTAAGAGGTGGTGAAACAGTGTACTGTAACAGATCTACTCCTGTAAGAGGTAGCAAAACAGGATACTGCAACAGTTTTACTCCTGTAAAAGGTGGCGAAACAGGGTACTGTAACAGATTAACTCATGTAAGAGGTGGTGAAACAGGGTACTGTAACAGATCTACTCCTGTAAGAGGTAGCAAAACAGGATACTGCAACAGTTTTACTCCTGTAAAAGGTGGCGAAACAGGGTACTGTAACAGATTAACTTATGTAAGAGGTGGCAAAAGAGGGTACTGTAACAGATCTACTCCTGTAAGAGGTAGCAAAACAGGATACTGCAACAGTTTTACTCCTGTAAAAGGTGGCGAAACAGGGTACTGTAACAGATTAACTCATGTAAGAGGTGGTGAAACAGGGTAATGTAACAGATCTACTCCTGTAAGAGGTAGCAAAACAGGATACTGCAACAGTTTTACTCCTGTAAAAGGTGGCGAAACAGGATACTGCAACAGATTTACTCCTGTAAGAGGTGGTGAAACAGTGTACTGTAACAGATCTACTCCTGTAAGAGGTAGCAAAACAGGATACTGCAACAGATTTACTCCTGTAAAAGGTTGCGAAACAGGGTACTGTAACAGATTAACTCATGTAAGAGGTGGTGAAACAGGGTACTGTAACAGATTTACTCCTGTAAGAGGTGGCGAAACAGGGTACTGTAACAGATTTTCTCCTGTAAGAGGTGGCAAAACAGGGTACTGTAACAGATTTACCCCAGAGGTGGCGAAACAGGGTACTATAACAGATCTACTCCTGTAAGAGGTAGCAAAGCAGGGTACTGTAACAGATTTACTCCTGTAAGAGGTGGCAAACAGGGTACTGTAACAATTTACTCCTGTAAGAGGTGGCAAAGGGTACTGTAACAGATTGACTCCTGTAAGAGGTGGCGAAACAGGGTATTGTAACAGATTTACTCCTGTAAGAGGTGGCAAAAGAGGGTACTGTAACAGATGTACTCCTGTAAGAGGTGGCGAAACAGGGTGCTGTAACAGATTTACTCCTGTTAGGGACAAGAATAAGTTTGTAGTCAGGAATTACCGAGTACATCTAGGAAGGGTATTTGCCTAGTACAAGCCAAACTGGAGAGCAACGAAAGTACTACAGAGATTAATAATCGTTTATAGGAGGTCGATTGTAAATATGTTGTGTGGGAAGATAGGGCTTCTTGAAGAGAGGGCCTTTCATTTCTTTCGGAGTGTGGTTGGCCCAGCTTCATGATATATGAGGACGGAGTAGAAGAGATTTCTCGATGGGGAAACAAACAAAAAAAACTTGAAAGTACTTTTGTGTTTCATCTACGAATGCAGATTTGCAGACTTGCTTCATTTCCATGTCCATAAGTGTTTTTGATTGTGAGTACTTTTGGGAATATGTGACAGTCACACGATCTCTAGAGTACTCCTGGAATAGGGTATCATGAATACTGGAGACCAAGATAGTTTTAAAATTCTCTTCCTCCTTCCCACTTTTGTGATCTGTGCCTTTAATTGTTGTGTTACTGCTGGGGTATTATAAACAGGTGTTCCTGTCAGGTAATATTGTCCTCAACATGAGGGGAGAGGCTAAATCAAGTCGTTTACTTTAAAGTGCTTATGCAGTTGTCCGTCTCCCCATCCTAGCTCGTCCCCATCGTTGTAGTGCTAATATAAGGCAGAGTAGGGCCCAGTGTTATGAGGTTTACCGGTTAATAGTCATAGCTTTAAGAACTGCTAACCTATCATTTCCCTTCAACTATTCAGAAAATGCAACAAGCATTGGCAAAGCAAATAGGATACGCCAATATGAGCTGCAGTGCATGAGGTAGCCAGCACTCAACCGCATTATAGAGCTTTTTGTCCTTTACTTTAAGCCATGGGCTACTGTGCAACATGGCTTAAAGTAAAGATATAAGAAGTGCTATGACTCAGCCAGAGTTGACCGTGCCATCAGTGTCAAAGTCTTTATTTTTAAACCAAGCATGATGGGGGCAAGCCACAGGAGGGAGGTGCGGGGGAGGAAGGAGAAAGCAGTGACAACGGACAGTGGGAGGAGACTGGAAGTAACACAAAGGAGGTGTGGGGGTTGAGGGTGGGAGCAGCAATAAAGGGTAGGGGCGGAAGCTCACTTGGTGCCTGATTTAGAACACGGCAGACAGGTTACTCCGTCACAATGAAATATATCCATTATATCCTATGAGATTTAAAATTTCGGCAGACGGGATATCCATCATCATTGTGACGCAGTAGCCCAGCCGCTGCATTCTGAATCAGGCCCTTAATCTCCCTGTGCTCAAAAAATGTATGTGTCCTTGTGTAATGTAGCAAGTTCACCTTCCGGTCAAGTTTGTGCTACAGAAAACTGCAAATAAGCAAACAAAACAAAAGCAACATGTGAGAGGCATGGTGGAGAAGGATGGAAGCAGCAACAATGGACCATGGGAGGTAGAAAGTAGCATGATGGTGGTGCTGGGGAAGAAGGCAAGGAGGGACAAGTAACCCGAAGGACAGGTGACAGATGCACTGAAGAAATGCACTCTCTAAGAGTGCAGGTCCGAGGGAAAAAAAGTACTAACAGGAGAGTTCAGCCAGTGGAGGGACCCAGGCTGCAGATGGGAAGCTGTACTAAGTCCATGCTCCATGGCAGGGACCAACACTGGAAGTACCTGGAGGAAGCAGGAGGTGCTGACCAATCAGAAGCTAGGAAACGAAAGTGACTTGAAAGTCAACAAATGGTAAGTAATGGTAAGTAAAATGCGGACTCTAATCCAGTTTTAAAGCTTTTTTTTGTTAACAATAGTTTTTTCTGACAGCTCATGCATGCTGTCGTCAAAAAGGGAGGGAGAGCGATCACTCGATCAGCCGGGCACTAATTACCTCCCTGGAAGAGGGAGGAAGGTCCAGTAACAGCTTGTGCCCGTGTGATTTACACGTTTCAACAAAAAGGGGGGTTGCTGAACTGTTCCTAAAGAAGTTGGGACAGATTGGCTCGACCAAAGGTGTGTATGTTACACCTTTGGGCATCCATTATGTTGGACATGTTTGCCTCACACACCCAGTAGTCGGCGGGTCGGTACAACAGGGTTTGCCTCTAGTTCTGGCAGAGCTCGGCGGTGATGGGTAGGTGACTTCGCACGGACACGGGTAATTTGAGCCAGAACTAGAGGCAAACCCTGTTGTACCGACCTGCCGACTACTCAGGTGGCAATTAGTCCAAGACTTTTAGGCATAGGATTATCCCCTGAGGTAAATCACACGAGACGCATGACACCAGCATGGTTTCCTTTTAATCCCCTTTTTACAACACCTTCACTAGGTCCTGACGAATCGCGGGAATTTCCCATGCGAGAAACATGTTGACCAACCCTCACTTTTAGTCTCGTCTTGGGTTACGCTACCTAACCTGCCGCAACCCAGCGAGCTATTTTCACTTTTTTAACTGCAGTAGGGGGACCCCCAGAATAAAGTGGTTTCCGGCACCCCCTGCTACATTTTAATTCACCCTTTTCCTTCAGGATACTGATTGCCCTGGCCCACACACCCGCACTTCACCAACAGGCTACTGGACAAAAAGATCTCCGCCAAAGAGCCCCTCTCTGAGGTGAGCCCGTCGGGGATTGCACCGCCTCCCCGACGAGGAGCAAACGCCGATGATGAAGCATGACACCCTTCTGGGTGTGTGAGGCAAACATGTCCAACATAATGGATGCCCAAAGGTGTAACATACACACCTTCGGTCGAGCCAATCTGTCCCAACTTCTTTAGGAACAGTTCAGCAACCCCCCTTTTTGTTGAAGCTCATGCATGCTGTCTCAGGCAAAACCTAAAAACGAGCTGAGCCATCAATACAAGCACAATGATGACCAGTGATTTAAAGAGTTCATCCAGCGAATAGGAAAAAACACAGGGGAATATTAGCAAGGACAATATCGCCGCTTTAGCTGCACTTTTTGCCGCTAAAGCAGCAATATTTTTACCGCCCTATCAGAAAGCTGTCACTAACAGCAGTTAGCGACAGCTTTCAGGCGATAGCGACCGGTTTGGGGCCCGCTTTGCCTGTCAGTGATATTTATCGCTAATGACATGCAAAGTGGGCGTACCCAAAATGTTAGCGACTGAAAGCAGCCTCTAAGACAGCTATCGCCTATCAGCAACGCAGGCGAAACGATAAAAAAAGTTGTGCTAAGCACGATTATCGCTAGAATCTAACGCCTGCTTAAAACATGACTTACCTGTTTCTTCAATGGGAGGTGGATTGTCAGGTTAAGTCCCCATTGGCGTTAATGCGTGAATATCGCTGGATTTCCAGCGATATATTAGCACAATGGAGATAAACATTGCTAATAGCATGTTTTCTCTGCTAACATATCCAGCGATAGGCAGCGATAACAATAAACACGCTAGGCGCGTTTTGCAATAAATATTGCAATTCCTTGCTAATAAGCCCACAGTTCTCTTTACCCAGTCCTGCATCACCACCTATCACCATCAATGAGCATTGTAGAAGGTTGTTTAGTTGATGATGTGTACTTGGGTTTTTAGACGTATTGCAACATCATTCCCCAGGTGTCCTTTTTATAGTGAGTGTTGAGTGGCATAGGTGCTAAAGCTCAAACAATAGTCCAGCATGATTTCACAGATCTTGCTGCTAACTGATCCTTTCATCCTTCTGTGGTTCATAAATCGCGTACTATTACAATTTGTTATAAGGACTTCAGTTACGGTATAGAAACACCTTATTGTGAGTTTAACTACACCATGAATTGTGAATGGGTCCTGGTTATTAGAGTAGCTCCCCTTTAAACCATAAAGTGAGTGCTAAGTAATGTATATTTCAATTCGCTTTGTATGCTGCCATGCCTCCCAGTAGTTACCACAAATGTGTCCAACAGCTAACCATCACCTAGAAGAGCATGTGAAAAATTGTCTGAAGATGTGTTACAGCTACTTTCTAAGTTTAACAGCCATCCCCGAAACACCAGATTCATGACAACCTATGACGCTAACACCGAATCATCCAGTACCCCGAAGTTACCAGCAGGTTTCTAGTCGAACCCATTGTTTGTCACGTTGTCACTGATTGACTGTGCATTCGTATACACTGTAGAACCCTGAAATTGTGGAAGGGGAAGTGGTGCCATCTCTCCTGTCCTTTGCTCAAACAGTACCAAAGATGGATTGCTCTGGCTCTGGGGAACCAAAACCATTCTAGCAAATAAATGCTCAAACGAGCCTGCTCCTTTCGTCTCCTCGTGCAATCTCTTTCCATCTATTCATTCCCTCCTCTCACTTTTTCTCTACCTTCCCCTTTCCTTTCTTCGTCCCAGTGCATGCTGCAATTAACCACAGGGGGCAGGGGGGAAGAGATGCAGGCACCAGGAGCTGCCCTGGGGTTTCAAACCCCCTTTTAGGGCTCCAGCCACCGGGGAAATGCCCGGTGCAATAAACGGCCGGTCCAGCCCTGCCTTTGGTACAAGGTGTTCTCAAGAGTCTGTCTCAACATTTTTAGCACACGTTTGGGTAGTCTGGGCCGCAAAGTGCTTTTGTTGACTTATCAGACCGCAAAAGAAGATATCACCCAAGGCAGAGGAGTAGACCAGCTCTGTGGGTGGCGCTGGGCAAGGCAGACACGCGACAGTGATTACTCACGCACGCGCTCAGTTGCTTGCTTTTTGGATTATTTGGCACCGACGCCTGACCACAAGCGGCTTATTTGTCTTTGTCTTTCATTGTTGTCGAGATGAAGACGTTGTTTCAGTTGTTTGAACTGGAGTGGTTTTGTTCCAGTTCACCCCACGCGGAGAGGGTCCCGTGCTCGAGGACACCTCCGTTCCTTCTCGTAGCCCCGGGGTTATTCCACCCGCCTGCGTAGTGTTTTTTTTTGATGCGTCACTCATGAGGCCTGCAGTAAAACAGTGTGCAAGTCTCAAGACTGAAATAAGGCACTGTAAGAGCTCCAGAAAAGCCAAACCAGTGAAACAAGGTTAAGAAAGGGACAATAAAATTACTGAGCATAAACATGCGCTCATCTATACTTAAATGCCAGAAAGGACTGAGCGTACCGAATTAGAATTTTGAAAATGAAGGGCAAATATTAATCTTTCTGTTGAGGCCTGTCTGTGCACAGTCAAGGTAAGGAGAGGTGCCCTACCTGTTCTTTCGTCATATTTGTTCTAATTGTCATCACCGACGTGACACACATGTGGGGACTTTTTACCTTAAAATACTTGCCCTCCGACAACAAAGCTATCTGCTATCACATACAGATGGATGCGTTTGAGGAGGAGGCATTCACAGTCATTCTAGGCGTATTTAGCTATAAGTAGGTTGCTGCAACGCAGAGCACAGAGAATTTTCAGTTCTCCACAAGGCATGCGAACAGTGGGATAGTACAAAATGATGGCCACCCCCTTAAGAATATGGGGTCTCATTTATGAGAAATGACGCATCGCTGCGTGAAAGCAGCGATGCATCACTTCTCAGTGCGCACTCCTTGCGACATACCTGATGCGTCATATTTAATGTATGACGCACCATGTCGCAAGGAGTTACAGATACGTCAGTATTTCTGACGTATCTCTAAGCGCAAAAGTGACTCATTGCTAGAGTGTGTCACAAAAGTGACGCAACTCCAGCAATGCGTCCTTTCACATGGGGCAGGCCCCATGTGAAAGGGCCTGCGTTAGTCTTACGCCTGCTGTGAGGCAGGTGCAAGATTTTGATGCAACGGCGTCCTAGAAGTGACGCAGTGAAACCTCATAGATTTCACTGCGTCACTTCTACGAGGCTTTTTGCGGGGGAACGCCCCCCTGCATACATTAAACCTGAAGCAGGTATAATGTAGCGCAGGGGTTTACAAAGTGACGCATCTACTTAGATGCGTCACTTTGTAAATAGTGCGCAACAGGAGGCATGTTTTACGCCGCCGATGCGTCACAAAAAGTGACGCAACGGAAGCGCAAAACTGACGCAAGGCCTCATAAATGAGGCCCATGGTGAGGATGTCCACGGATTAAAGCTGAATTGGGGGCCCATGAAATGTACGGCTTCCCCTGCACTACAGGCAGCTGCAGTTACACCCCTAACAAAATCATCCTTAATAAAAACATTCTATGAGCCTCAGCGAGTGAACCAAGGCCTCTCTAGGGAGGTGGGAAGGAGAATTGGCCGCAAAGAATAATTCTAAAAAACAGGCAGAAAGGTGAATTTTATATCATAGTAGCAAATGTATTAGCTAAAGAAAGGTAGGATTTTGAGGCTTTACTGAATGTGAACTAATTCCATATTTCAGTAGGCCAGGGCCGGCCTGAGTGCCCTCGAGCAATGCCCTAGGCAGGGAATCATGTTGTAGGTAATCAGTGTGAGGCGAGCGGGCAGTGTTGAAATGAGCTATGACTGACCACCCACAATTCTTTCAATTCTGGCTCACAAATGTAAAGCAGTTTCATTGAGGAAACCTCAGTTCACTGTTGATAGCTTGATTTCAGCAGCGAGGCCTTCCTAAGGGATAATACTTGCGGCCCATGTGCAACATCTAGACAAACAATACTTCAGTTATGAAACAAAGAACTCGAAAGTACGAAACCAAGATAGGTAAAACACAAATATATATATATATATATATATATATATATATATATATATATATATATATATATATTTTTTTTTAATTTTTCAAAAACATTTATTTAAAGACATGGCACATCAAGTTACAATATATGGAGGCAGGGAATCCGCATTCAAAGTGGGAAAACCACATCTGTTTCATGCATCATAGGAACAAATGTACAAAAGTAGCCCATAGTAGTGCTTGGACGGAGGCGGCAGGAGGTATAGCAGGAAGGGCGTAGAGGAGCGCCCAGTGAAGGCCAGGTGCTGGTGTAAGATGCCATAGGAAACCGGTAAAACACAAACATTAGGGCCTAGATGTATCAAGCCTTTTGCGATTCGTTAAGGCCGAAATTCGCAGAATTTCGGCCTTAACGAATCGCAAACGGACATTTTGCATCTTTTGGGATGTATGAGAAATTAGCAAAATAAGGAATCGCAAAAAATTGCGATTCCTTATTTTGCTTAAGCATTTAAGGAATCGCAATTTTGCGATTCCTTAAATGCCATGTATGAAGCAATTTCAATTTGCGAATTCAGGTTAAGAAATCGCAAATTAACACCAATTTCAGGTTGGTGTTAATTTGCAAATTCCATTCAAAATTCACAATTAAGCAATTTTGAAGGTGGCATGTGGCACACATACATGCCCATAGGGCATGTATGTGGGCCATATGCAAACACATGTAAGTTTCAGGGGTGCAGCAGGGTGTCCATGAGACACCCCTGCACCCTTGCAATAATTCTCAAATTTCGATTAGCAAATTGCGAATTCGCAATTTGAGAATTATTTCACAATCATTCCTATGGGCCTCCTGGCCCATAGGAATGAATGGGAAATTATTCCTTATTTGCGAATTCGCAACTTGCGAATTCGCAAATTAGGAATAATAAGGAATCGCAAAAAAAAAGCGATTTTAAACATACATCCCATTTTGCGATTTCTTAATAGCGATTCGGTAAAAATCGCTATTAAGAAATCGCAAATGGGAACGATGATACATCTAGGCCTTAATGAAAATAGTCAGATAGTGAACACACTCGAAAATAAGTACAAAAGTTAAAATAAAGTACAACTGTGCTACGAAAGCATTAAACACAGGAGTTAAATTTGATCCTATTGGAAATGCATTTTTTTTTTAAAGAAATGCTAAAATGCAGTTGGATATTTGTAGCCTATGTTGCCATTCCACTGTGAATGCATACAGATAGAAGTTGCTGGTTAGTCCTTAAGAGTTACATATTTTCCTATAGGTCGGATGTCTTCATGGGGGCACAGCTGAAATCTGTAGCCTGCAATGGTACCACAAGAGTGGATATACATTATATCATATATTATAACACTGTACCACCTGCCAAGTAGGAAAAAAACAAACAGCGGATGTTTTCAAGATAACTCAAATTTCGGGGAGGATTTGCAGGTATCTGTTCCTTCAGCAGAGGTTTTTCTAATGTTTTTCCACAGGATCTGAATGCAGCTCCCTGTGATAAAAAAAAGATGTCTCATATTTTAATGTATCCACTCTTCTGCTCTTTGCTTATGTAACCTTTCAACATTTTCTTTACCTAAACTATTCATCCTTGTATGGTTTGGCTTGATAAAGGAAGAAAGGTAGTTTTCGCATGAATATAAAAAGTTATAGAAATGAAGAGAGGCAAAAGTTGACAACTAAAGGCAAACAGCAGTACAAGGAAGTATATATGACAGTGTAGTGTTGGGTGAAAGCTCACATATTAAAAATCTTAGCCAGTGTTGACTTTGAGTTGGTGGTTTCCAGTGCTCAACACCCGCAGTTAATTGGCAGCACCGGCACTTATGACAGCCTGCCACATGGTGGGCTATTCGCCTGATTTAGAGAGAGCACAACAGCAGTTGTTTTTTTAATTCAATATACGTTAAAAATGACTAATACCTGCCACCCTAGTTAATCTTATAGCTTTAGGGGCCTGGATTAGTCTGGGTTAGTCTGGATTGTAGGAGTGTGATGGTTAGTAGCTGGTTTGGTACAAGCATTGGTAGCACTAGCAGGGGCAATGGTGGTGTATGCTGCAGTGGCCTCCTGATGAGGGCCCTGGCCCTTCATATTTTACAAATTAAGCACTGATCCTAGCCATGTCTAAAGTTATAGGTCCTTAATAATCTACAGATTACAACAACATTTCTTTAGACTATCAACTTTAACTATTCTTACAACACTAGAAGACAGTGAATGGAAATTCCATCATTGATATGGTGTGGGTCCACCTTCTTATGACTCTACCACAATGTATTAAAGAATGCGCATAAAAGTTATTTGATCATTTCCAAAATTCCTACGTATCTTAAGAGCTTTCAATTTAGTGGAACATCTAATCTTAATCACTGCTTTTCAACTAGCATGTTCGATTTTGCTACATAAAGGATAAAACCATTCCCAGCTAATTAGTATTAATGTGTGATGCCTGCCAAAACCACAAAGGCCACTACGTGTTCTATTAGGGTACCACATTGCTCCCTGAAATTCCTATTCTATTTATGTGTATATCAGGCATGCAAATGTAGATCTGTTACCAGGCTTTTGACACCATTGGCCATGGCACCATTCTATGATGATGAGGTATACCCCAAAACTGGTACCATGATGCTTATTTCCCTTCCAGGGAGGACCTGGCCCGGCATTTTGGGCTGGACTGTTCCCATGGGGAGCAGGGTGAAGACAGATTTGAATATGGCTGGCTTTAAACTAGAATGACATGGGGAGAAAAAAAACGCAATGGATTTAGGCCTAGATCTCTGTACAGGGAGTGAATGTTTGACATTGTTCGGCATTCTGTCCATCAATTGTTCCTTTGGCATTTGTCACCCCGAGTAGGACGGGTATGCCCAGACGTGGGTACCGTGCTCTCCATGCCACTGGAGTCAAGCTAGCCTGGCTGATATGGGGTGAAACCCGAAAACTTATCCCAGGATGCTTGTTCCTGGTCCAGGAAAGACCTGGACTGGCAGTTTGGACTGGACTGTTCCCATTGGAATCAGGGGCAAGACTGATTTGCATATGGCTGGGTTTAAACTGTTATAGCATGGGGAGCAACAAAACGATGGATTTAGGCCCAGATCTCTGTACTGGGGTGAATGTTTGACATTGTTCATCATTCTGTTCATCAATTGTTCTTTTTCCGGTTGTTGGAATTGATACATTCCTGTAAATAAGCATAAAAAACTGGCATTGGAGAATAGTAGGACAGTATACATTATTCTTTTATCAAGACACATATCAACAAAAATTTATTTGGAGAATTTTGTGTGTTTAGACTATAACATGTATATTAATTCCTATAATAATGTTGTGTTAAATTACGTAGCTAGTGCTCTTTCACTACCAGGACAGAGTATCAATACATAGCTAATGTCAGATTAATTAGACAGCTATTTAATATTCTTATTAACATCTGTAATAATGTAATTGGAATTAATATCAATAACGTTTGCAGTGGTTCAAATGCTTTTCACTTGAATTTCTGTTGGATATTTCCCTACCAATTCATAAAAAGGATTCATAAAACATTATTGTATCACATATACATAATATTTTACTAAACTAGGAATTTTGGGAACGTTCTGCAAAGAATGTTTTGAAAGAGAAAAACATTTCCTTCAGACAAATTGTCTGAAGTGCAACTTTTTCTATAGTGCAATGAGAAGTGAATAGAAAATGATGGACTGACTCCAGTAACTAGTAACTAGTAATTGGAGGGTCACATAGTTTCTTGTGTGCACATTATGATTGCGATCATGATAATATAACTGTAAGAAAGTGAGAGTCACACGCTTGATCCCGTCTTCTCATCCAGCAAGCACATCACCTTCAGCCACTCCACCGGACTCCACTGGACCGACCACAGCTGCGTCCACTTCAGCTTCAGAAAAACCACAACCCACCACCACCCGCAACAGGTTCCTCACAGAAGCTGGAGCAAGATCACCGCCGACCAGCTCACCACCTCCCTCAGCCAGAACCCACCCACCAGCACAACGGACCCCAACGAAGCAGCCCGCAACTTCACGCAGTGGCTGACCGCCTGCGCCGACGACCTCGCACCACTGAAGAACCCTCCCAGCAGACCCAGAAGCAAGAAGGCCCCCTGGTTCACCGACGAACTCAAGGATTCCAAGAAGACCTGCCGCACCCTCGAGAAAGCCTGGCTCCTCGACCAGACCGCTGACAACATGACCGCCCTCAAACACGCCACCCGCAAGCACCACCAGCTCATCCGCACCACCAAGAAGAAATCACTGAAGGAACGACTGGACAACAACGCCCACGACAGCAAGGAACTCTTCAGCATCGTCAAGGAGTTCTCCAACCCCAGCACCGGCAACAACGACATCACTCCTTCACAGGATCTCTGCGACTCCCTCGCCTCGTTCATCCACCGCAAGATTGCCAACATCCACAACAGTTTCGGCGCACCATCCACGGACCCAACCGTCGAACCAACGCACCCCACCGCCACCCTCCGCACCTGTACCACGGTGACCACCGAAGACACAGCCCGCACGATGAACACCATCCACTCCGGATCTCCAACCAACCCCTGCCCCCACCACGTCTTCAACAAGGCCGACTCCACCATCGCACCCCAACTCCGGGACGTCATCAACACCTCCTTCAACACCGCCACCTTCCCGGAGAGCTGGAAGCATGCCGAGCTCAGCGTCCTACTGAAGAAACCAACAGCAGAACCCACCGACCTCAAAAACTTCCGCCCCATCTTGCTCCTTCCTTTTCCTGCTAAAGTCATCGAGAAGATCGTCAACAGACAGCTTGCCGCCTTCCTCGAGATGAACGGATCCCTCGAACCCTCGCAGTCCGGTTTCAGAGCCAACCACAGCACCGAGACCGCCCTCATCGCAGCCACCGACGACATCCGAGCCCTGCTCAACAACGGGGAAACAGCGGCACTCATCCTCCTGGACCTCTCTGCAGCATTCAACACTGTCTGCCACCGCACCCTAGTCCAACGCCTCAGCAACATCGGCATCCAAGAGAAGGCACTGGAGTGGATCATCTCGTTCCTCGCCGGAAGAACACAGAGAGTCCGCCTCCCCCCGTTTCGTTCCGAGGCCACCAAAGTCATCTGCGGCGTCCCGCAAGGATCATCACTCAGTCCCACCCTCTTCAACGTCTACATGAGACCCCTTGCTGCCATCGCACGCCAACACAACCCCAACATCATCTCCTACGCCAACAACACCCAGCTGATCCTCTCCCTCACCAGAGACCCCGACACCACCAGAACCAGCCTATACGAAGGGATGAAAGACGTTGCAGAGTGGATGAAGAACAGCCGCCTGAAACTGAACTCAGACAAGACAGAAGTCCTCATCCTGGGACCATCGCCCTCCGCATGGGACGACTCCTGGTGGCCCCCAGCCCTGGGCACCGCTCCCAAGCCAACAGACCATGCACGCAACCTGGGCTTCATCCTGGACTCCTCCCTCTCGATGACCAGACAAGTCAACGCCGTCTCCTCATCATGCTTTCGTACCCTTCGCATGCTTCGCAAGATCTTCCGATGGATCCCGACCGAAACCAGGAAGACGGTCACCCAGGCCCTCGTCACCGGCCGACTGGACTACGGAAACACCCTCTACGCCGGAACCACAGCCAAGCTACAGAAAAGACTCTAACACATCCAGAACGCCTCCGCCCGACTCCTCCTGGACATCCCCCAACGCAGCCACATCTCCAGCCGCCTGAGGGACCAGCACTGGCTCCCCGTCAACAAGAGGATCACGTTCAGGCTCCTCACCCACGCACACAAGTCTCTCCACGACCCAGGCCCTAAGTACCTCAATGACCGCCTGACCTTCTACACGCCCACCCGCCAGCTACGGTCTACTAGCCTCACCCTCGCCGCCGTACCATGCATCCGAAGAGCCACCGCCGGAGGCAGATCCTTCTCTTACCTGGCGGCCAAGACATGGAACTCCCTGCCCATCCACCTTCGGCTGACCAAGGACCACCTCGCCTTCAGGAGACAACTCAAGACCTGGCTGTTCGAGCAGTAGCGGACCCCTTCCCCCAAGCGCCTTGAGACACTTCCGGGTGAGTAGTGCGCTATACAAGTGGCATGATTGATTGATTGGGCTGATAACCCATCTCAAATAATAATCAAAATCCTTATCAGAGTGAATCATGAAAGTCAAACAATAAACCTTTGCTTAACCCTCTGATTGCTTTGCACAAAATAAATCAGGCTTAACTAAGATTCAATGTGCAAAGTATTTATGTAGTTTTCAAGCAGCAATAAAGTTTAAACACAACACAAAAAAAATCCCAAAACAATTTAGAAAAATAGAGTGAATTTTAATAAGTAGAATGACAATCCTGCCATGGGAAGAGTGGCTGGGGGTAGCAGATTTTGAACTGTATTTCTACACAGCACAGCTGCAATGGATGGATGATGGATTGCTGGGTTAGTCAGGGCAGATCTGGGGTAGTCTGGAGACACTCACATGGAAGGAGCCATTATTGCATTGACCCTAGGAATAAAGATGTGCCCTGCAAGGAAACCAAGGCTGCTAGCAGTGGCCTTCTGCTGGTGGAAAGGGGTGATTCAGTGCCCGGGGAATGCCACTGTACACTCCGGTGGAGCCACTGGTGGGACCAGCCACTGTTAGATGTGGTTGTCTCATGGCATGCCGAATGACAGACCAGATGGAAATGGATTTGGGACCTTAGTAGACTGTGACAAAGAGGACACCTTCCGACAGCTGGGCGCACTGGTGGAGGATGGTCATCTCCACGGAGTGCAATTCCTTGTGCATGGGGCGCTCACCTGGATGCTGCTTTGGCTTTACAGGAATCTGGTTTGGGAGCTGCCGCCCCATGACTTACTCCATACGGTGTCGAGATTTAGTAGGAGCCGGCACCTAGTATTGTGGCTGTACCAAATGATGACAGCTATGATCAGGGCCGACTTCCTCACTGCAAGGGTCAGATGGGAAGCTATACTGGGGCGACAATTTGTAGGTAAGGAATGGCAGCACACTTTGGAAATACATGTTTTAAGTATACATAATTTAACTATTGCCACACTACCTTCTTACACCCCATTGGGTAAATGTTATGTACCGACTGACAGATAGGGGCTGTCTCCGATGCGGCCACCCCGATGCGGACTTTAGCCACATGGTGTAGAACTGTTCTGTGATTACGCATTTCTGGGGGCTGGTGGTAGCTGACCTGGAGCGCACCCTGGGCCGGCAGGGCCTGGGAAGGGCAGAAACCTGCCTTTTAGGCCTTTAAGCGCACAGCCTGCAGAAAAAGTGGGTAATAACTCCTGGACCTAGTGGTTGCACAGCCCACACGGATATTGCCTGTTATTGGAAGTCCACAACTTCCATAGGAGGTGGAGTTGCTGATCTGGGTGAGGGTGGAGGAAGCAGCACTCGATTGGAGGACTATAGAAGGCTCAGTAGGAATCTAATTGCAGATCTCTGGCAGGAGGTAGTAACTAACACACAACACAGCAGCAAACTCCACCTGTTACCCTTTCGAAACCACTACTCTAGCTTGAACAACCTGGAATTTATATAAGCTTGGGAAAATTAAATGCTACTCTTGTTATGTTTACCGCGTACACAGGGGAGTTACCACAATAGTTAACAGAAACAAATGTGCACAGCAATGATGTATACCTTAAAGAAACTCGTTGTTTTACTGGCTTACTTTTACAACAAGGAAATATAAAAAGTAAAGGTTTTTTTTTTCAATTTATAAAAATGACAAAAATGCCATTCATTCATTTTTTAAGTTTAACGTTCAGGGGGCGTGGCTTGGGTGCCGGGAGGAATGGCCGCCGCTCCGTGAGGCTCCGAGAGAGCGCGGCGTAACGGGACCTTCCCGGGCCTTTTTACAGCATCAGTGAGGACCAGCGACTCCAGGTAGGGACGTAGGAACACCTCCAGCATGCTCCAAACAAGAAATGAAAATGTGGGGTGAGTGCTTTCATTGAGCTTTTCCTTTTTATTTTCGGCCTCGACTTTCAGTAACGTCACGGCCGCCATTTTGTGCTCTGAAGGCTCCCTATGCATTCCTTGACGGCTGATTTCCAGGTGTTCCACATTGCCAAAACCTTCCCAACAATGACAAGCGCTGCCATTTCCACTCCTTATTGTGGATATATGTCTCTTCAGCGAGGTGGGTGAATTTAAGCAATCCGTTACCCCAGCGTGTTTTTGTGCTTTACATGCCGCAATTTTGTGGGTTGCTGCCTCTTCATCACAGCTTCAGACTCGCTTTGCTCATTGCATTTTTGAGGTACGCCGGCTCTCCTTTTTTCCTATTTATACGTGAGTCTGCAGATTTTCCTTTTTGGCACATAGTTGATTTCCTTGACTTCTTGGACATTTTGCCTCTTTCAACTGGTTAGATACGGCACGTTCGCAACGGAATACTTTGCAGCATTTACCCTCCAGTGGCTTGTCGCTTCAGGACGTTAACGCTTTCAGTGTCCTTCAAGAGGATATAGAATCTACCAGTGCTGATACTTATGGAGTGAAGGGTTCATCTCCTACTAATACTCGACTGTCCTCCAAACCCTTCGCCAAGACCTCTTCCACAACTTCAGCTAAACGGGTGAAGGCTAGTCCCCCTTCACCCCCTAGTACCTCCTCGCCCATTTCCATGGAACTTATCCTTGAAGAAATACGTGCGCTTAAACCACTTATTATTGAAACCAACGCTCGTCTTCAAAATCTTGAGGACAAATGGTCTCATGCAGAATCACAAATTGTGGATCTTGAAAGGAAGGTCACGTCGGTACAAGTGCTCTCAGACCAAGTCCCTTGTTTACATACAGAAATACGTTCCCTTCAACAGCACGTGGAAAATTTAGAAAATCGCAATTGGTGCAATAATCTTCGTATTTATGGCCTTGCAGAAGGTTTGGAAGGGTCTAACCCTATTTCCTTCTTTCAATTTTTTTATGTCCACGCTACTTGGTCTTCCATCTTCTCCTTTACTGAATATTCAACGTGCTCATCGCCTTGGTCAACTTTCTCGCTCTGCAAGTTTTTCTTCATCTCCGCCGAAACCTCGAGGTGTTATTCTATACTTTTTAGAATATACAGACTTACTTAAGGTTCTCCAAGCTGCCAAACAAAAAGCGAAAATTACGTGGAATGGTTCCAATCTTTTCTTTGCTCAAGATTACGCTAAAGCAACTGCGGATCGTCGAAAACAATTTCTAGACATGAGACCTGCTCTTCGCACCCTGAATGCCCGTTATGGACTTTTTCATCCTTGTCTATTCAAAGTAACTTACAATAATAAAACCACAAATTACGAAGATCCTGCCCTTCGTCAACGTTTCCTTGACTCCTGCGGAAATGTGCCCATGGATACTCCTCCATTATAAATGAGTTGTTTGCCCTCTTCTATTTGTCGTTTGTCGCTGAGTTTCATCATATCTTGAAACATCCTCCTAATGTTTTCCTTTCCTTTTTCCTAGGTGCAGTCCTGTAGTCCTCTTGTTGTATGACCCCCTCGTTATGTGTCCGAAGGTTTTATCTCCCCTTGCCGCGCTCTCTTGGTTTCCATTGTTCAGTGTGCTCGTCCTCCTTATGTGGTTCCTGCACCCCCATTCTCATTGTTTTTCTGTGGTACGTCTTTTTGGTATTTTTCTATTCCTTCATATTTTGTGCTTTATGTTCTATGTATTTGATCTATGTTTTCTTCTTTCTTATTTTTCAGGTTTTCCTCTCCTCCTTCTTTCTTCCCTACTATTTTTCCTCTTCGTATCAGTTCCTTTGGAAGACAGTTTTTTCCTCTTTCATTCTTATCTTTTTCTAATCTTTTTCTCCTCCCGTTATTTTTCTATTTCCCTCTTCTTCTTTCTTCTCTTTCCCATTTATCTTTGCTTTTCCCATTTATCTACACTCTGCAGCACTTTTTTCCTCTTCCTCTTTATCTTCCTCTTCCTCCTGATTATTTCAGATAACCATTCTTTCTTTATTTTCTTCTTACTGCGTAACAAGTTCTTGAATTTTTATAATGTTTGCACAATGATACTTCATGCGTTGTTAACAGTTATTTGTTTTATTGCTTTTCTAAATAATGACTTACGTTTTCTTTTGATAGTTTAAATTTAGAGTTGTAAAGTGGAATGTTAAAGGAGTTAACCACCCCATAAAAAGACAACGTGTGTTGATTCACTTAGCTAGATTAAACACTGACATTGCCTTTCTTCAAGAAACTCATCTGTCAGACGCTGAAGCAGCCAAGTTGAAAAGAGGTTGTGTTGGTCATGTTTTTTCTTCCCCTGCTTTAGGAAAGAAAAATGGCTCCTCTATTTTATGTCATAAGAAACATTAACCCTCAGTCATATATCAGGATTGTGATCCCAATGGACGTTGGGTTATTACTAAACTACTTATTGACCGTATTTTATTTATTTTATTTATTTAGAAGCTTATAAAGCGCACGGCTACCCCCAACGGGGTTGTCCCGGCGCTGCAGACAGCAAACTAAGAGTAAGGGTGTCGGCAGCAAGACAGCAGACAGTTAGCAACGAAGCAGCGACTAGGGACAAGAGAATAACCACGTTTTCAATCTATTACGAAACAGTGATTCCGATGTAGTCAGCCTGAGCTCTAGTGGGAGGATGTTCCAGAGTTTAGCGTAAAGGACCTGCCTCCCATTCTGGCCCGATGAAACCGAGGGGCAACAAGCAAACGGAGATTGTTAGATCTGAGATTTCTAATGAAATGAGCGGGCTTCAATCTATTTTGCAGGTAAACGAGGCCACGGCCATTCAGGGCCCGAAAAGCAAGAACCAATGCTTTGAATTGAATACGACGGGTCACTGGCAGCCAATGTAACTTCCTTAAGTATGGGGGGAGATAGAGTGACGTAGGGGATGTTGCCAATTAGCCTAACCGCCGCATTCTGTACGACTTGTAGCTGATGGATCTGATATGCCGGAGCCCCAACATACAAGCTGTTTGAATCGTCCAAGTGAGAGGTAATCAGGGCGTGGACAACCGTCCTACGAGAGTCAAGAGGGAGATATGGGAAAATCTTTCTAATCATGTGAAGTTTGCCAAAACAGGCTGAGGTCACCTTATTAATATGGGTTTTACATGAAAGTGCGTTGTCAAATTGATAGCCCAAGTTACGAGCTGTGTGAGTGGGAACAGGAGGGGGATTAAGCTCCGCCGGCCACCAAAGCGGAGGGGGGAGAGGGAATTTCTGATTAAAAAACAAGACCTCCGTCTTATCTGTGTTGAGTTTAAGACTGTTGGATGACATCCAGGAAGAGATGTTACTGAGGCAGTGGCGAAAGTTTGCCAGACTGCCGTCAGAGTGATCTCTAAAGAAAAACACAAGCTGAGTGTCATCAGCGTAAGAGATCACTCTGACCCCCCAGTCTTCAGGTAACTTTGCCAGAGGTGTAAGGTAGATGTTAAAAAATACCAGGCTCAGTGCAGAGCCCTGAGGAACACCGCATCGCAGAGGCTTTGCTTCTGATATAAACGGTCGAAGGAAGACTTGTTGAGATCTACCCTCAACGAACAACCTCATCCAGGCCAGTGGGACACCCCCAATCCCAATGTCACGCAGGTGATCCAGTAGTATGGCATGAGACACCGTATCGAAAGCCGCGGACAGGTCGAGGAGAACTAACATAGCCTCCTCACCCCTATCCACGCACTCTCTAATGGACTCAGAAACCTCGGTCTAAATCCAGACTGGGAATTATGCAAGAGATGGTTGGATTCTAGATAGTCAGTCAATTGTTCCTGAACCACTTTCTCTAAGATTTTAGCCGGCTTAAGGTGGAGAGATATGGGCCGATAATTGCTGAACAGGGCTGGGTCGGCATCCGCCTTCTTAATAATAGGGATCAACATCGCCTGCTTCCAGGCAGAGGGAAAGAACCCAGTAAGCAATGAGGTGTTTCAGATGGCGAGAAGAGGGCTAATCACCATGGGGGCCAGCTCACTTAAGACTTTAGCTGGAGCAGGGTCAAGAGGAGAGCCTGATTTAAATTGGTTGAAAAATATCATAGCAGATTCCAAGGTTAGCTTTTTAAATGATACAAACATCTCCTCGTGTACTGTTTTGTGATTCAGGTGGGACAACGACCTCTTCTGACTAAAGGAAGAGGAGATGTTCTTAATCGTATCATAAAAAAAGCTGGAAAGGCCTTCACAGAGGGTTTGGCTGGCGGGGATCGATTTTGCCAAGGCAGTAGGAGAGGAGAATTCCTTGATGATATTAAACAAGGTTTTTACTGAATTCTCTGCGCTCTTAATTTTGTCAACAAAGAAATCTCTCATAGAGGATCTCTTTAATTTATGGAACTTCTTTAATGCCGCTTTATAGGTAGCCTTTGCGGTGAGATCATACGTCAATCTCCATTTACTTTCCAATCTTTTGCATCTGCTCTTTTCCGCCCGAAGTGTCTTGGAGAACCAGGGCGCAGATGGTCTAGACCTTAGAGAGGCGAATGGTGTCAATGGAGCAACAAGGTCTATCGCAGAAGAGAGGACAGAGTTACATTTTGCAACATCTGCGTTAGGTCGAGGGAAGGCAGACCTATCAGTTCGGAGAAGATAGGCTCCAGAGCATCACACGTCGCCTTATACCATTTTCTACCTTGCTCCATACCTATTATAGCTGGTGTAGGTGAACGCGACAAAGTCAGCTCCAGTGGGATCAGATAATGGTCCGTTCCTATAGTGTTATTTAATGTGTATGCTCCAGTCAATGTTGACAATAAGTTTTGGTCTTATATTTCTGATAAGCTTCTCCTTTTTAATGATGATTATGTTGTCTTTGGAGGTGACTGTAATCACATTTTTGATCATTTTCTAGATAGACAATCCTCTGAGAAATTTGCTAATACAAAAATGCATTCACAATTTACTTTTGCAATTCGGCGTAAGGCTCTAATTGACATATGGAGACTTTGTAACCCAGACGCGCAAGAGTATACCTTTTACTCTCCACCCCATAATTCCCAATCCAGAATAGATTATATTTTTCTTAGAAAGCCTCTCTCTCAATTAGTTCCACATGCTGAGATAGGTTCTATCCTCATATATCAGATCACGCTCCAGTCTTTGTTGATTTTGACTTACTTCCTTTTTCCCCCCAACAGTGGTAGATGGCGTTTTAATTATGCTCTTCTGTCAGATCCCATTTTTACAGGCCAATTCACCTCCTTTGCTTCTGAATTTGTCTCTATTAACTCCACTTCAGACCCCTCCCCAGTAATGATATGGGATTCTTTTAAAGCGGTAGCTAGGGGTTTCATCATCAACTTTGTTTCCCGAAAGAAAAAGTTTTTGGAGGCCAAACATGTTCGTTTATTAGCAAACATCAAAAAGCTTGAATATGACTATTATCCCTCCTCTTCTGATTCTTCTTTAAAGGCTCTTATTGAGGCAAATGTATCTTTTAATAAATCCTCTACAGAAGCCGCTTCATCCTATCTTTTAAAAAGTAGCGCCCGATATTATGGAGGCAAAAATAAGATGGGTACATTTCTTGCTACCTACTTGAAAACTCGTCGAGAACGATCTAAAATTGAATCCGTTCGTAATGTTGCTGGGGACTTTCTTTTCAAAGATCAAGATATTTTAGATGAATTTGTCTCATTTAATAAAACTTTATACACACCGGAACATCAAACTTGTCCGGATGACCTTTCCTCCATCTTTCAATCGATACTTTCTCCCTCTACCCCCAACACTGATTTTTCTACACTGGACTTAGATATTACTTTGTCTGAAATTCAGCATGCAGTATCTCTTCTGAAAAGAGGTAAAGAACCAGGGCCGGATGGATTTACTATTGAATTTTACTCTCATTTTGCGTCTTTATTACTTCCCCATTTGCTGTCTCTTTATTCCTTTTTTATTTTAGAGGCATCCTCTTCAGGTTCTTTTCAGGACGCAGTTTAATTCCCAAGGACGGTAAAGATCCATCTCACTGTAAAAACTATCGTCCTATCTCTTTGGTTAATTTAGATTATAACATTTTTGCAAGATTCTTGCACTTCGTCTTGATCCCATTTTTTCAATTTTATTGGCCCGGAGCAATCAGGTTTTATCAAAGGTCGTTTATCTTCTGATAATTCCAGAGTTTTCCTTGACATTTTAAGTAAGGCCTCTTCTCTTGATTATCCCATTGCTGCAATAGCCTTCGATGCTGAGAAGGCTTTCGATAGGATCGGTGGGATTTTATGTTTCAGGCACTTAAATGGATTGGGCTCCCAACTAAAATAATCTCCCTTATTTCATTGTTATATTCTGGTCCTAAGGCTTCCATTTTTGTTAATGGGAAAACTTCCGCTTATTTTCCTCTTTTCAGAGGAGTTCGTCAAGGTTGCCCCCTCTCACCTCTTTTATTTATTATTGCTTTAGAACCCTTTTTAACGAAGCTTCGAATGGATGACAGAATTACTGGTTTCAAACTTGATACCACTCAGGTTAAGATGTCTGTCTATGCAGATGACATTCTTCTCTATTGCTCAAATCCCTCTACCTCTCTTCCAGCTTTTCTTTCTCAAGTTGATACCTTCTCACAACTTTCTGGTTATCGTCTTAATTCAGATAAATGTGAAATTCTTCCTTTAAATGTTCATTGTTTAAAACAAGATTTCACTTCTACTGGTTTCTCTTGGAAGTCTTCTAAGATTAAATATTTAGGCTTATGGTTTTGTCCCACTATTTCCGACACTTTAAAAGAAAATTTCGATATCCTTTCTAAAAATATATCTCCATCTGTTGATCGCTGGCATCCACTTTTCCTCTCCTGGTGGGGTCGTCTTGACTCTATTAAGATAATGCTTTCCCCTCTAATTCTTCATCTCTTATCTATGATCCCGGTACACATCCCGTTTTTTTATTTTAAATAAATTGATTCCCTTTTAAACAAATTCCTTTGGAAAAATAAATTCCCCAGGATAGCTCTTACTGCTCTAAGGCAGACAATTCATCTGGTGGCCTCAAATTTCCAGATTTTAGATCATACCACTATGCTTTCTCTCTGAAGCAATCTGCTCGTTGGCTTACTTTGGAGCAATCTGTTCATCCTCCTCTTTGGTTAGCGATTGAAAAACACTTTATAGCCCCTTTTCATTTTAATGAAGTTCTCGCTTTTACTAATAATATTTCGTCCTTTCGCCCTTCAGTGATTTCTCATATGCGTAAATTATTAATTCCTCTTCTTCCATCCTCTTATCCTTCTTTTGCCTCATTAGATCAACAGCCTATATGGCATAATCGCTTACTACGCATTAAAAATAGGACCTTTTATTGGAAAACCTGGAGACTTAAAAGTTTACTCTGGATCTCACAATTGACTTTTAATAATTCTCCTTTAACCTTCTCGGATCTTCAATCTAAATTTTCTTTACTTTCTTCCTGCAAATCTCAGTACGAATCTCTTCTTCCCTCCCTTTCTCAATACCTCCTTTCTTTATCTCATACACCTCATTTACCTAGTAGATGTTCTATTCTTTTCCCTTTATTAACTTCTGATACATCGGCTTCTTCCTTCTACAAATCCTCGTTTTTCTCCTCTGACAGAGTTAAGGTGAAGTCTGAGTTGGCCTGGGAAAGGGATCTCTCTGAATGTTGGTCTACCTCTTTTTGGGACAGGTTGTGGTTAAAAATTCACAAAACATCAAGAGCAGCTAACACCTCTCAAACCCTTTACTTTATCTATGAGCGCCTCCTTTTTACCCCATTGAAATTAGCCTTTTTCTCTACTGATCTTTCCTCCAATTGTTGGGCATGGAATGAACCTTCTGCTGATCTAAAACACATGCTTTTCGATTGTCCCTCTCTCTCCAATTTTTGGTTCACAGTTTGGTCCCAAATTAATAAAATTTTTGACACTCAAATCCCTTTTTAAATTTTTAATGTCTTTTTAGGTTGCTTGTCACCTTCCTGGCCAATCTCATCGTCTAACCCTACATTAATTGACTAGTTCCTTGCCATTGCCCTTCATTTAATTACTTCAAATTGGAAACAGGCTGACAAAGTCAATTACATGGCTTGGTGGAACGCTGTTTGTTTTCATCATAGATTAGATACAAATAATGTTACTCCCATTTCTTTAGCCATTAAAAGAGACCTTTTTTGGCTCCCCTTAACCTCCTACTTAACAACAGTTGGTTCATTTTCGGCCAACCTATCTTCTACTCCAGATGAAGTTCGCAAACCTCCATGATTCCTTTGTTGCCTTTATTTATTTCAATACTATTTAAGTTTACTCCTTTTCATACTCTTGTTCTGTGTCTCACTATTGTAATTTTGAACTGGTTTATGATTTACTACGCATTCATATTATTTGTTGTTGATTTACTGGAATATATGATTCAAGATCTTTTCTTATTGTACTGTTTTTACTGAGATGTTCCTCCCCCTCCCCATCCCCTTTCCTTTTTTAGTCACTCTCAGATTGTTTTTTTTTGGCTATGTTTTGCATGGTAGTATTTTCCTATGTTTATTATGCCTTTTCTTTCAATAAACTTTAAACTTAAAAAAAAAGTTTAACGTTCAAAATAGCACCAAAAAGCGTTTAGCGCCAACCGCAGTCATCTGGTTGCTCTTGACAGGGACAAGTCTAAAGTTAAGGCCAACTGCGATGGAGCGTGGTTGGGATACAGGAAACTGGTTTGTCCCAAAGAAAAGCTTTACCTTCATTCTTAGTCTCTGGAATGGAAGTCAAAAATACTCAGCCGGACAAGGCAACAGGCCGCGGCTGAAGAGGGCTTCAAGTTGTCAAATAGCCACCAGATGAGGTCTCAGTGAAGCTGTTGACGTTTGGCAGTCTAGTGTCAATGCAGGCACCCTTGCACTGTGGTGCAAGGGTGCCTGCATCACAGGTGATGATTATATCACTGATTAATTTCCTCAGGAGGATACTATATAGTGCCCAATGGGCTGAAATTTTCCTATACCTCAATATTCGCTCTTGCTATGTATTCTCTCATGGTTCTGCGCAACTTTTATACTTCAGTCCTCAATTTCCACCTTGTAAAATGTGTGATAATAGTAATTTGATGTAAACATTAGTTCATCAGAATTTCATTATATCAAGTCTTTGATTCCTTTTTTCTAGAAATAGTTATTCAATTGATTTAGCATTATATAAATATGGAGATTAAGGGCCAGATGTAGGTAATTTCCATTTACCGAATGGAAAATACCGACTCACACCGAATCGGTATTCTCCAGTCGGAAAATGGTATGTAGGTAATAAATCGGTAAAAGTTACCGACTCGGTATGACTCGGTAAGCCAAATCGTAATTTACCGAATCGGAAATGTCCGAGTCGGTAAAATCCGATTCGGTAAAACCCAAGCTAACCCATGGCCCACATTGCCCATAGGAATCAATGTGAATCACCGAATCGGTAAAATCCGACTCGGATAACACCGACTCGGATTTTACCGATTCGGTAAATACCGATTTGGGAGTTTGAAAGCTGCCATGTGAGCCTGTCAACCAATCAGGGAGAGCCTACACCCACCCCAGCCAAGGCCCTGTGAATCCAACCAATGAGAGAGAGGCACCACACCCCAGTACCTGGGAGTGGCCACACCCATGCAGGTGGAAACCAACTGTACAAACAATTCTGCAGAGGAGTGAGGAGCACAGCATTCACAGGCCAGCAGACTGAGAGAATGGAGGCACAGGAAGGTCAGAAGGATGCTGTTGAGAGGAAAAGGAAGCAGAAGTTCAGCCAAGAGGAACTACAGGTGACTGTGGATGAGATTGTCACCCACTACAGCCAAATATTTGGGAGGCAGTCTCTGCATGTTGCAGAGACTGTGAAGCGTAACATAAGGCTAGCTATCCAGGGCAAAGTGAATGCCATAGGAGTCACCCACCGGGACATTGAGGACATCAAGAAACGGTGGTATGACCTGCGTATAGTCACCAAGAAGAAGATAGCAGGACAGAAAAAGGATGCTGGTCTGACAGGAGGTGGCAGGGCCAAAGCCCCAAAACTCACACCAATAGAGGAGCAAGTTGCATCCACCATGGAGTCTGAATGCATCCACGGGATTGGAGACCTGGATAGCACTGCGAAATCAGCCAAAAAACAAGGTAAGAGGCATGCACCCACATGCACCCCCACCCATCCCAACCCTGTACACCACTGTGTACACACATGACACAGCAGGAGAGACCAGAAATAATTGCAGCAATGCATCATGGTAGACGTAGTCATGTACACACAGAAGCAAAGTACAGCACACATGACTCAGTAAGGCATGCCACACACATCCCCAAACAAGCAATGTGGACTGTGCAAAGGTGTGCAGTACATTTAATTAAGAAAAACACACAGACAAACTACAACATTGACACTATGTCAATTTCATTCCACAGGAGAGTCGTCACGCAGTTCTGCACCGCCGAGGGAGGAGAGGGCACCACCATCTAAAAGAGGGGAGAAAGAAAAAAGGAAACATCGTCACAGCGCAGGAGAAGGTGGAGACAACACTACCCAGGACCCCTCATCACCAGACCCACCCACTACACCAATCCCAATGTCCCCTCTGTTGTTTGGGTCTCCAGACCTCACAAATACGCCCATGCCGGTAGGGGAAAGTAGCCAGGCGGAGCCCCCGCATAGGATCCTGCAGACCTCTGATTCAGAGAATGAGGAAGTAGTCCCCCAGAAGAGTGCGCCAGTGCCTGACAGGCCAAGAACAACTATGTCTGCTGGTTCAGCGCGCACTACTGTCCTTGGCAGGAGGGCATGTGATGGTGGGGAGGGCCAGGATGGTGAGAGCGTGTTCTGTGGGCTGGAGGGCACGATGGTGAAGGTCCAACGGCAGCAGGCTAAATCGCTGCAAGCCACGCAGCGCCAGGTGCGCGGTTTGAGCGCAACAATGTCCAACATGGACAAGGGCATTACCCAAATGGCTAGTAGCATGGACCTGATTGCACAGGGGATCTCAGACATTTCAACCTACATGGGGGTCCTCTTGGACAAGCTTGATAGGGAACATCTTCAGCGTGCAAGGGAACGGCAGTACATGCGCGACCAGACCAAGGCCACGAACAGGTTTGCAGCCAACACAGCTCTCCTCTGCAGACGCTCCATTTCTATGCAGGAGGCAATAGAGCACTGCTGCACTATGTTAACCCGGGGCATGGGCAGAGTTACCTCTGCAATGGAGCTGATGTTGACCTCAAACATAGGTCATGCTGGTGACACGGGTGTGGAGGAGACTGAGGGGTCAACCAGCAGGAGTGGCTCCAGTACACCTGTCCAGGAGGTGTGCAGGAGCGGCAGGCACAGCCATGGTGAGTCAGGCACCATCAGGGAACCTGAAGGACAGGCACCTAAGTCCCGCAATGTGGTTCGAGGGCGCAAGAACTGAACTATGCAGGGAACTGACTCTGATGCACACAGTGAGAGCAACTGAGTATGTGCAGCCAGTAACATTCACATACAGTCTTGTGACCATCAAGGAGTAGTGAAGAATAAACTACTCATGTCTGTAAGTATACCTATGTGTGTGTCATACTTTACCTAGAAATAGCGTTGTGTAATTTCACTCCGTCTCAATCATCCATCTACTGCGGCTGGCCCTGTTGCCTGGGGATCAGCATGTTCTTGGTCCTCATCTATGTTCTCACGATGTGTCAACTCCACCTCTGTGCCTTCCTTGGTTGCAAGATTGTGCAATATGGCACAGGTCACTATTATTTTGCAACACAGGAGGGGGGTGTACTGTCGCGCACCTCCACTTTTGTGGAGGCAACAGAACCTGCTCTTCAGGAGTCCAAAGGTTCTCTCCACAACATTGCGGGTGGACCTGTGAGCAACATTGTATCGCCTTTCTGCTCTGTTGGTTGGGTTCAGGTACGGTGTCAGCACAAAGGAACGCAGGGCATATGCACTATCACCTGGGAGAGAACAAGAGGTACATGGGTTTCATACACATTCCACATGGTGCAGAAATACATTTCAGGGTGTGTGCTACATATTTACCTAGCAGATAACCATCTCCAAAATCACCATTCTGAAGCCGTCTATATATTCCACTGTTCTGGAATATGTAGGAGTCGTGCGTGCTCCCTGGAAATTTGGCTACTATGTCGGTGATGATGTTCCCTGCATTGCATATCGCCCGCATGTTGATGGAGTGCGTAGACTTACGGTTTCTGTATATGTGTTCCGTGGCTGCTGGTGGGCATAGGGGTATGTGGGTGCCATCAATGCAGCCTATCACATGTGGGAAGTGAGCCAGTCCATAGAAGTCTGTTTTAGTATTGGCAAGTTCCGCAGGTGTGTCAGGGAACTGTATGTAGTCTCCCATTCTCTGAGTCATGACATCCAGGAACTTCCGGAAGAATCGGGACTTACAGCTCTGGGATACTCCTCCTACTGCAGCTATCACACTCTGGTAGCTCCCAGAGGCAAGCAGGTGTATGCTGCACAGCACCTGGACATGGGGAGGTATGGCGTGGGCCCTGGGTGTTGGATGATCCAGGTATGGGTGGAGGTCACTTATTAAGTCCATGATGGTATTGGGGTGCAGCCTGTACCTCTGGAGTATCTCAGGCTCAGTCAATTGGAACAGAGTGATCCTTTGCCTGTACACCTGCTCCTCCCTTTGCCATACCCTCAGTCCTGCAGCCCGTAGCCTTCGCCTCCTCGCTATCACATAGAGTGCAGCCTTCTTGACTGGAGGGTTGCATTTTGGGAGCCTTTTTATAGCAACCACATGGTTACCACCACCTTTCAGTCCATGGTAAAATCCGACTCAGAAATACCGAATTTGGATGAATTCAGTATTTTTTCCCTTTCCTACATCTCGATGGCCATGTTTTCCGATTCCTTATTTTCCGAATCGGTGTATAACGAGTCGGTATTCATCAGATCGGTGAATTCCGACTCGGTAAATATCGAATCGGTTATTTCCTAGTCGGAATTTTTCCGCTTGATATTTACCGAATCGTTTTTTTTTTGGCACCTACATCTCATTCTCGCAATACCGCTCGGTAACGGCCGATTTTGGGCCGTTACCGAGCGGTATTGGCCGACCTACATCTGGCCCTAATTCTTTAATCCAGGAAATTGTTGGATTTGTGTTGGACCCGGCCCGTTGGGCAGGTTCACCCCTAGACTTTTTGCGTTTTCCTAGCCTATTTATGGAACCTGGTGTTGGTGATTTTAGGCCTCTGCGCACTTTTTCACTGTGGTACAGTGTAAAGTGCTTGAGCTCTGTGAATGAATCATGAGTGACCTGCCCTCCCATAGGAATGAATGGGGAATATGTAAGCCCATGGTAGTTCCTGATGCGTGGGGAGTGCAGGGGCGAGTTTGGTATGTATCAACTCGTGAGAGTGAATGCTGCAAAATGATGTATGCGGCATGACTGTGTCTAGTCTAGAAGTACTACTTTTGGAAGTTGGAATATTTGTGTAAGTTGGTGCTAGCGTGTGATTGGCTGGTGAGCCTGGCCCAGAGTGCCTGGGCCTGCTTGTGGATTGACTGTCTGGTTTGAGGATGACAGGGGCTAGAGAGCCCAGGAGGTTGTCTGAAGTCAGCCCATGGATGAAAGGCAGCATCTGCTGCCAGGGAAGTGGGAGGAGATGGCACCTGATAGTGAAGGGCTGTTCCTGTGTAACTACAAAGCTGGCTCCACCTCCTGCTGGGCGACTGCCACCTCTGTCCCTGATACTGAAGGGGACTTCCCTCTAAACCAGTCCAGCTGGTTCTCACACTGCCTGCTTCAAAGGACTTCAAAGGATTTTCTGTGTATAAGAAGGGGCTGTGTCCCCTTCCAAAATGTTCTTGTTTCTGACTTGAATCTACCAGGGGCGGGCGCTGCCCAGCCCCTGGATGCCTGGAGGACTTCTGGGGGGACCCCTCTGCCTTGCCTGGGCTGAGGGGGGACTTTGCTGGACTTTCTGCCCCCCTAAGCACCTGGAAGTGCTTTTTCTGTGCAGTAGCGCTTGGGAGCGCTGGATTTGTCCTTTATAGCGCTGAGAGCGCTTCATTTCCTGCCCATGGCGCTTTGGTTGCACTTCTAGTGCTGGAGCTCTGTGTGTGCCTCTATAGCGCTTGGAAGCGCGTGGCTTCTGGAGGCCGGCGGCGGATCGGCGTGGGAGCCCACTCCGCTTATTTTTCCGATTTTGGATTTGCCCAGTTCTTTATTTTAATTGGCGAGTGCCCACCTCGCGATTCCTGCCCGCCTGCCTGCCTAGCGAGGGCCGCCGCGCTGCCCGCGGCGACCCGGAAGTACCTGGCCGGCCGGCCAATCTCAGCGCGGCCGGCCGGAAGTCCCGCCCCCGTAGCCCGGGTGCCGAGAAGCGATCACCGCCGGGCCCGGGGAGAAGAGAAGCAGGCCGGCCGTTACGGGGCTCCCATGACCTGAGGGAGCCCCGGAGAAGGAGGAGGAGGCACGCCTGGAGGAGCGGTAGCGGCGGGGGCACGGGGCACATTGTCGGTGCCTGCCCCCACCGTGAGCGAAGAGGAGCCCCCGCCGAGTACAGCCCGGTGAGTCAAGAGGGCTGGGGGGGGCTCCGTGATGTGGCTGGCGGTGCCGGTGGAGGCACCAGGGCAAGAGCGGTCCCGTGTGACAGTGGACCGCTCCGACATGGCTGCGTGGCGCTACTACTCCAATGTTGGGGGCACATCCGTCCAGAGAGCCCACGAGGCTTGGGCATTCCTGCAATTAGAGCCTGAGAGGCCCGGGGGCCATTATTGATTGAGAAGGCTCCCGAGTCGGCCGCATTGTTGTTGAAGAGCCAGAGGGCTCGGGGCATATCGGGGCAGATTGTCGTTGCCCGTCCCCAGAGGGCTCAGTTGTGTCTAAAGCCACGAGGGCTTCAAGGGCGGCCCCGGTTGGCAGTGGGTCGCCGCAACGCTTGGAGAGTCCAGGGAGGCTCCAGGGGGCATGTTGCTTTAGAGCCAGTGTGGCTCCAACGTTTGACCAGTATTGGCCAGAGCCTGTGTGGCTCCAACGTGCGCAGTGTTTGTTTTAGAGCCTGTGTGGCTCAGGTGGCACAGATTTGTTCTAGGGGCTACTGAGAGCCCTGCCACAGCTTGTTAGTACCCAGCTATCCAGCAATTAGTGGGCAGCTGCACCGTTTAGGCCTTTCTGTGATGTTCCCAGTTGCCCAGCACTTTGTGGGCAGCTGCCACGTTTAGGCTTTTTGTACTTTGGACTGGCGCTGCATGGCAGCGCGCCCTGACATTGGACCCAGGGCATCCTTGCCCCACAAGGCCAGTTGGCCTAGGGACTGCCACAGGTAGTGGCTTATGTAGTGTTGGCGCAATGTGATTTCTATGCTTTTTAATAGTTATTGCTAATGTGAGTTTTTGCGCTATTGATTTATTATGCACCTCTGAATGTGTTACTGCATCATGTGTCTTTCTTCTTGCGCTGCACCCCTGAATGTGATTTTATTGCATCATGTGCTCTATTCTTAACACCTCTGAATGTTTAGTCATCATGTGTTCTTCTTTATTACTCCTCTGAATGTAGGTTTATTGCATCATGAGTAATGTATTCTTTCTTAGACCCCTAAATGCTGAGTGATACTTAGGTGGTTGTCTTTTCTACTCCTCTGAATGTAGGTTTATTACATCATGAGTAATGTATTCTTTCTTAGACCCCTAATGCTGTGTGATACTTAGGTGGTTCTGCTTTCTTAGTACAGGTGGTCCTAGTAAGGTCCTGGTTCCTGTTACCAGTGGTTACTGGTTGTTATCTTTGATTATTATTTTTTATTCTACATTTTATCTAGAAGTGCTATATCTGAATATGACTGTGGCCCTTGTGGCCCTGTCTTGTGTACATAATCCCTGTGAATATTGCCCGTGCCAGTTGGCACAATGTATATGCGTGATTTTATCTGATATGTTTTTACAATACAAAAGTTATTTTTATAATAACCTTGTGTGGAGTCTCTTTTGTGGTGTGCCTAGTATGTTGTTGCTGTTGTGCGCTGGCGCAAATGCTTTACACATTGCCTCCGAGTTTAGCCTTACTGCTTGTGCCAAGCTACCAAGGGGGTGAGCAGGGGTTATCTTGGCGTGTGACTTCCTTGCCCTGACTAGAATGGTGGTTTCTGCCTGGCTTTGGCGTCAGCCTTAGCCTACCAGAAATAGCCAGTTCTAACATTGTTGGTCAGCGGTGCGGATTTGGACTTGTGTTTGCGCAGTGCCATAGCGACAACTGGCTACATTACAAAACTCTGCAATTGTTTTTTTTCAGATAGTCACATGTTTGGGATTATTGTTTTTGATTTTCCTCAAGAGTGTCATTTTCAAATGTGTTTCTGCGCTTTTATGTTTAGTGGCAGATGAGAGAAAGTGACAGGGCGGGACGACATTAGAGGGGGGAGGTTACCATAGATTTGGAATCCCTTGCTGGGTCCAGCGTCCAATCCCAAAATCCTGTCCCTGTGTGGGTAGATGGAAGAGAGGGAGTGTGAGGAGAAATGACTAGCTCAGGAGGGTGGTTGTTCCCTGAGTGTAGTGTGTGTGTCTGGATTCCCCAGTGTGGTAGGATCCAGTGGTGGCAGCTTTAATGTGTCCAGTGTGTTAATTCCCATTCCCCGCTCCCAGAGTTTGGTACCTGTGTCACGTGTGGTCAGGTTGAGTGATCAGGGGTGGTGGAAACTGCCTTACCAGTCCGAGGGGGGGGAGTGTGCGAATGAGTGATGTGCTGAACTGGAGGAGTTGGTGTGAGTTTTCTTTTTGTTAAAGAGCTTGCATGAGAGGTGTACCTCTGGTGGTGTGCAGGAGGTCCTGCAGAGGCACTGGATAAGAAGGTGGATGTCTGGCGGTGTGCTAGATGTGTTGCCGAGGCATTAGGGAGTGATTCTAAAAGGAGTGGCTTGTGTATCTGATGATCCTGTGAAGGGGAAGAGGTTCATGTGTAACCCAGCCTAGGTCCCAGTAGTATGGTAGGGGTGTAGGGGCTCACGCCCTGTCTCAGAGGAGGCGGAGTGAGTGTGGGACGGTGTGTCCCACGTTGGCCTGAAACCCTATCTCAGGGCCTGGAGGGTTCCCTAAGGGAGCGCCAGGTCAGGGGCCTAAGCTGTACATAGGTCATTTGAGGAGGATCTTCCTGTGTCTAGAGGACGGGGAGTGTCTGTAACCAGAACTCCGGCGGTCCTAGTGTTGGGCAGTACCGCTCCTAGTGGAGGGTGCAGAAGTCCTGGCTCGCTGAGCATTTGACCGTCTAGAGTGCTTGACCATTTGTGGGGCCTCTGGAGGTCATTCCCCGAGGAGGGGGGAAAACCGGGTTGGGGTTGTGGCCTGACCTGGAAGGAGTACTGGAGGAAAGTGTGTCACTGATACGCCGCTGGCGTGTGCTCTGTCTAGCCTGGGACATACTGAGAATCACCCTGTGATAGGGAGTACTGGAGGAGAGTGTGTCGCTGATATGCCGCTGGCGTGTGCTCTGTCTAGCCTGAGACATACTGGAACTGGAAGGGGGTGCAGAGGGACGATGTCCTTACTTCTGACCCCGGTGTAACCTGAGGGTTTAGATCTTAGGTTGGGAGATTAGGAAACTTCTAGGTCAAGAGGAATCTCTACCAAAGTGGATCAGCTGAAGAGACTGAGGGGGGCTGCCCTTGCTGTGTGTTCTGGGGCTCACCTGTAGTTTGTTGTTTCCACCAAGGTAGAGGAAAGGGGGCTTTGCTGTGTGCTGTGTCCCCCCCACCTGCTTGAAGAGGGACTGTGCTGTGTGCTTTGTACCTCAGAAGTAGAATAGTTTCCCGGTGGTAGACCAGTGATGGAGTGAGGCCCTGATCTGGTAGGAGAATTGTGTTCTGGTGAAGTGCTTTTCTGTGAGGGTACGGAAACCCAGAAGTAGAGGTAGGGTGGGGCATTCTTGCCCGTGACCTCTGGTCAGCCTGAGGGTATGGTCCCTAGGTTGTTGGATCAGTGGTAGTTGTAGCTACACTGAGAGAGAGAGTGGAGACTGGCTATTGTGTGCCAGGGGTTACTACCCCCCACTCTGTGGATTAGTTAGGACCTGTGATTTGGATGGCCTATGGCCTGGTCTTGGCTGTGGATGACTAGTGAGTACCAGTGTGGTATCCTAGTTGTGTCAGAGAGTTATTGTTTGGAGGTAACCAGGTGGGTTCAGAGTGGCGTAAAACCGGAAGGTGTCCCTGCCGTGCGGGTCCGTGTCCGTGGTTTTGTCGCCCAAAGCAAGGAAGCCCATCAGTGGAGTGATTGGTCTACCCTGCGTTTTGGCTAGAAGGGGGTTGTGTTGGACCCGGCCCGTTGGGCAGGTTCACCCCTAGACTTTTTGCGTTTTCCTAGCCTATTTATGGAACCTGGTGTTGGTGATTTTAGGCCTCTGCGCACTTTTTCACTGTGGTACAGTGTAAAGTGCTTGAGCTCTGTGAATGAATGGTGAGTGACCTGCCCTCCCATAGGAATGAATGGGGAATATGTAAGCCCATGGTAGTTCCTGATGCATGGGGAGTGCAGGGCCGAGTTTGGTATGTATCAACTCGTGAGAGTGAATGCTGCAAAATGATGTATGCGGCATGACTGTGTCTAGTCTAGAAGTACTATTTTTGGAAGTTGGAATATTTGTGTAAGTTGGTGCTAGCGTGTGATTGGCTGGTGAGCCTGGCCCAGAGTGCCTGGGCCTGCTTGTGGATTGACTGTCTGGTTTGAGGATGACAGGGGCTAGAGAGCCCAGGAGGTTGTCTGAAGTCAGCCCATGGATGAAAGGCAGCATCTGCTGCCAGGGAAGTGGGAGGAGATGGCACCTGATAGTGAAGGGCTGTTCCTGTGTAACTACAAAGCTGGCTCCACCTCCTGCTGGGCGACTGACACCTCTGTCCCTGATACTGAAGGGGACTGCCCTCTAAACCAGTCCAGCTGGTTCTCACACTGCCTGCTTCAAAGGACTTCAAAGGATTTTCTGTGTATAAGAAGGGGCTGTGTCCCCTTCCAAAATGTTCTTGTTTCTGACTTGAATCTACCAGGGGCGGGCGCTGCCCAGCCCCTGGATGCCTGGAGGACTTCTGGGGGGACCCCTCTGCCTTGCCTGGGCTGAGGGGGGGACTTTGCTGGACTTTCTGCCCCCCTAAGCACCTGGAAGTGCTTTTTCTGTGCAGTAGCGCTTGGGAGCGCTGGATTTGTCCTTTATAGCGCTGAGAGCACTTCATTTCCTGCCCATGGCGCTTTGGTTGCACTTCTAGTGCTGGAGCGCTGTGTGTGCCTCTATAGCGCTTGGGAGCGCGTGGCTGCTGGAGGCCGGCGGCGGATCGGCGCGGGAGCCCACTCCGCTTATTTTTCCGATTTTGGATTTGCCCAGTTCTTTATTTTAATTGGCGAGTGCCCACCTCGCGATTCCTGCCCGCCTGCCTGCCTAGCGAGGGCCGCCGCGCTGCCCGCGGCGACCCAGAAGTACCTGGCCGGCCGGCCAATCTCAGCGCGGCCGGCCGGAAGTCCCGCCCCCGCAGCCCGGGTGCCGAGAAGTGATCACCGCCGGGCCCGGGGAGAAGAGAAGCAGGGCGGCCGTTACGGGGCTCCCGTGACCTGAGGGAGACCCGGAGAAGGAGGAGGAGGCACGCCTGGAGGAGCGGTAGCGGCAGGGGCGCGAGGCACATTGTCGGTGCCTGCCCCCACCGCGAGCGAAGAGGAGCCCCCGCCGAGTACAGCCCGGTGAGTCAAGAGGGCTGGGGGGGGCTCCGTGATGTGGCTGGCGGTGCCGGTGGAGGCACCAGGGCAAGAGCGGTCCCGTGTGACAGTGGACCGCTCCGACATGGCTGCGTGGCGCTACTACTCCAATGTTGGGGGCACATCCGTCCAGAGAGCCCACGAGGCTTGGGCATTCCTGCAATTAGAGCCTGAGAGGCCCGGGGGCCATTATTGATTGAGAAGGCTCCCGAGTCGGCCGCATTGTTGTTGAAGAGCCAGAGGGCTCGGGGCATATCGGGGCAGATTGTCGTTGCCCGTCCCCAGAGGGCTCAGTTGTGTCTAAAGCCACGAGGGCTTCAAGGGCGGCCCCGGTTGGCAGTGGGTCGCCCCAACGCTTGGAGAGTCCAGGGAGGCTCCAGGGGGCATGTTGCTTTAGAGCCAGTGTGGCTCCAACGTTTGACCGGTATTGGCCAGAGCCTGTGTGGCTCCAACGTGCGCAGTGTTTGTTTTAGAGCCTGTGTGGCTCAGGTGGCACAGATTTGTTCTAGGGGCTACTGAGAGCCCTGCCACAGCTTGTTAGTACCCAGCTGTCCAGCAATTAGTCGGCAGCTGCACCGTTTAGGCCTTTCTGTGATGTTCCCAGTTGCCCAGCACTTTGTGGGCAGCTGCCACGTTTAGGCTTTTTGTACTTTGGACTGGCGCTGCATGGCAGCGCGCCCTGACATTGGACCCAGGGCATCTTTGCCCCACAAGGCCAGTTGGCCTAGGGACTGCCACAGGTAGTGGCTTATGTAGTGTTGGCGCAATGTGATTTCTATGCATTTTAATAGTTATTGCTAATGTGAGTTTTTGCGCAATTGATTTATTATGCACCTCTGAATGTGTTACTGCATCATGTGTCTTTCTTCTTGCGCTGCACCCTTGAATGTGATTTTATTGCATCATGTGCTCTATTCTTAACACCTCTGAATGTTTAGTCATCATGTGTTCTTCTTTATTACTCCTCTGAATGTAGGTTTATTGCATCATGAGTAATGTATTCTTTCTTAGACCCCTAAATGCTGAGTGATACTTAGGTGGTTGTCTTTTCTACTCCTCTGAATGTAGGTTTATTACATCATGAGTAATGTATTCTTTCTTAGACCCCTAATGCTGTGTGATACTTAGGTGGTTCTGCTTTCTTAGTACAGGTGGTCCTAGTAAGGTCCTGGTTCCTGTTACCAGTGGTTACTGGTTGTTATCTTTGATTATTATTTTTTATTCTACATTTTATCTAGAAGTGCTATATCTGAATATGACTGTGGCCCTTGTGGCCCTGTCTTGTGTACATAGTCACTGTGAATATTGCCCGTGCCAGTTGGCACAATGTATATGCGTGATATTATCTGATATGTTTTTACAATACAAAAGTTATTTTTATAATAACCTTGTGTGGAGTCTCTTTTGTGGTGTGCCTAGTATGTTGTTGCTGTTGTGCGCTGGCGCAAATGCTTTACACATTGCCTCCGAGTTTAGCCTTACTGCTTGTGCCAAGCTACCAAGGGGGTGAGCAGGGGTTATCTTGGCGTGTGACTTCCTTGCCCTGACTAGAATGGTGGTTTCTGCCTGGCTTTGGCGTCAGCCTTAGCCTACCAGAAATAGCCAGTTCTAACAATTTGGTTAAATAGTCTTATAAAAATGATACGTGCTTTGTGGAAATGATTACAGCTCGTAAGTATTTTCATTGTATTTGCAGGCATCTATATTAGATAAATGGTTGCCCTTTGTTTTTGTAAGATCTATCCAGGATGTAGTATGATGCCAGGTATTGAATATCTACAGGGTTCAGACATTTTTGACCACTTTCCCCCGGTATTAAACTTATATACACATGAAATGCAGTGTGTGCCATGCAGTGATACACAAATAGAGAACCTCTAACTTTTTCTATGTAGGCAGGAACTTCTCTTACACATTGTGTACATGATGTGATTGGGGATCTGTGTTGCTTGAGTCAGTACTCAGTTTCCCCTTGAGGCCAGCATGGATGTGTCCCTTCACATATTAGACCTTTAGAAATATATAAAAATAAACATAGAAAATGTCAATCAATCTTTGTCAAAAACAGTTTTGGCTGGCCCGTTAGGTCACGGTGCGACTTTCAGCCAGCACTGAAGACTCAAAAGTGATGCTGAGCCTCTGAACTCAGGCCATCAGCTTACTTAATAACACTAGTGCACAACTACACCAGCAAGTAGGCAGAAAGCTGCGTAGTCATATATAACCTCCTACAAGCAGAGTACTTAAAAAAAAAAAACATGTCTTTGCAAGAGCGTGGGAGTGGAAGCACTAATCTACACCCAGGGCCGTTCCAACTCTTCCTTCGTCTGCTGATTAGCAAAGGCATGAGGAACTGGGATGGGGCAAGCGGAAGCTGACAGCCATGACACTTTATACCTGGCTCTGCTGCTGCCTTGCTCTGTCTACTACCAGGAGCAGGTCTGCCTGCAGCATTACTATGCCTGGGAAGATATGTAGGGAGGGAGGTGAATGGCCGATGTTTATGTTTATGTGTGCATATGTGCATGTGTGTGTATGTGAGGGTACGAGTTTATGCATGGGTACGAGTGTGGGTATTTTTATGTATTGGATTGGGAGAATGGAGGGTCAAGACATCTGGTGGTATGGTTGGGGTGTGGGGTATTTTACCTTTACCTAATGATGACCTAATTACCCATAACAGTACCATTGTGGTCCTTTAGGCAACAATCTGGCAACACTAAGCAGAATTCTGGCCCATACTGGGAAAATTCTTGGGAAGAATTTAACTATACTAGTCGTTCCAATAACAAACAGCTAACACATGAGTACACCCACCTCATGAAAGGTTGAGCAGTAAAAATCCTCCGCTTTTAAAAAACTGCATGGAAGGTCCTCTTATGGTTTTTGGATGGATTGACATCAAATGCAAAGCAATCCTCATCACAGTCTCAAGTTAACGCGTTTTAGGATTCATAGTCAGATGATGGACTTATTGCGCAAGGAAGAACCTTGGCCACATACAGCTACAGACCAGGAGGAACCACCAGATGTCACACTATTTTCTGCCTTTGGTCCAAAAGAGTATTGTGGAGTGAATTAATGCAGTGTAGTTTTAGGAGAGTGGTATCTGCCTCCTGCCTCGTGCATTGCTTCTGTGTTGCTGTAGTAATACTGGTGCTAACATACCAACTTACCAATATGGTTCACTAAGGGCTAATGTAGAATACATCAGGTTTCAGCTAAAACTGGGACCAGTTGGTTACTATTCCTTTATTTACACATTCACAGAAGTAAAGAGTGAGGACTATTGTCACCCTTCAGTTCTTGCTCACATGTTTCTGTGTTTTGAAAGCACAGAGATGGCTTTATTCACTCACCAGGACAAACACACTGATGTGAACTACTGTACCAGCTGCTGTCAGGGTGATAAGGAAAGAGAGGTATTTTCTCTTCTAGTTCAGGAGTACCAGATAAAAAAAGAGGGAAATGAAACAAGAAGTCCCATTTATTACGTCACCCTCTAGAGCCCATATGATACGGTATATTGCATTACATGACCTCCCTTTAATGTCGTCAGTCTATGAACATTTGAGTTTATACATTGTCTACTTCTTTCAAGGCGTTTAATTTGATATCATCATATTCATCCAACACTTGTTTTTCTCGAGTTCTCCTTTCTAATTCTTGCACAAAAATGATTGATTGTAGTGCAAACATACATTGTAATTCACTGTGATTTTCAACACGCAGCTTGATAATCTGTCTGATTAGTGACCAGAACTTACCCAGAAGGCTGTCTGGTCACCTTGTTATAAATTAATGAAACGTTAATTATTTATGTCATATTATAGCTCTTGGTGTATTATTGATAGACTCAACAGTCTATGAGGTCTAATCTTCAACGTGTTGTCTAACTGGCTTTGTGCAAGATGGCGCAGGGCACAGGACTCACACCATGTGTTGCATGTGAAAAAGGCTGCTTTAATGAGGTGCATATCACAAATTAGAATCCCTGACAAACGCGTTACATGCTATGTACAAGAGTCACTATACATCAACGCAAACCTATCCAAATTCCCTCCACCTCTAAACCCACATAATACTTTCATCCACTGAAAAATGCGAGCATCTCTGTTCAAGAACAATCCTCAATAACTCAAGCCCCAAAGGAAACAACAGTCAAGCAATTATCTTGTTAATTCGCCGTGACAACCTCTTAACTCCCTCTACCTTTTTCTCCCTCGAGCTGAGCTGCCAGACCAATAGTGAGACCAACCATGAATGCAACTTATACCTAAGACCCTACACAGATACCACCTGATCATCAGCAAAAGAATTAGATAACATCACTCATAAGACTAGAGGAGTTCTCCCCCAAAAGAGATTTAGGTAGTGGATGCAGGCTTGGCAGCACAGCAAGGGATTGGAAGGTTCCGTTAGAGGGGTGGGGAAGGGCAGATTTTAGGAAGGTCAACGGCATGAAGGGTGGGCGTCCTTTTTCCAGTAGGTTGAAGTTGGTGCTGCCTGCAGAGGTTGGGGTGGAGTTTTTAGGCCCCTCCTACCCACCTATTACAATAGATGGAGAGGGAGTGGAGGTGACAATTTGAGCCAGAGATGCCAGAGGTTCAGAGCAGTAGGCCCCCAAGGCAGAGGGTGATGAGGACAGGCATTGTTCCCTACCTGCAGACTTGTTTGGAATGGTACAGGTGTGTAGAAACTGGGAGATGATCTGTAATTGTTCAATGCATTTTCATCAGACACATCTTAAGGATTTTGGGGGCCCTGGGCCAAATGTACTTTTGGGCCCCCTGTTTGGAACAGCTTTGAGTTTATGATTTAATGTCAGCTCTTTCAAGTCTACGGGACCTTGGCTGAAATGGGACCTCCCCCCTTTAACTGGAGCTGTGTTGATGTAGAACCCGCCCCCAGAGACTACGTTACGCTAACGAGACCAACAAGAGAGGAGGAGGTCCGGAAGAGTGTGTGCACGGACACCGGAAGAGAAGAGGAAGGGAAGATGGTGAAAGCTGAACCACTCAGAGAACAGCAGCTGTCGAGAAGGAGAGCCAGGAGGCTATCAGGAACACGCTTCATCCCGCCACGCTCCTGGAGGAGCATGGCTGACCCAGGTACGGGCATGGTTTGCGGGTTGGGTAGGGAGGTGGGAAAAACCGGTCGGTTAAACGCACCAGCCCTACCAGAACCTGTTGTGATTAATTCCCCATCCCCACACTGTCACACCTTAGTTTAGCAGTGCGGCACACAGGGTTAGTCCTTCACTCACCTTCACCCTCTTGCACATTGGTCCACAAGCACTGATACACATATTTTCTCTTATCTTTGTGGTTGGAGTGCAGGTGAAAGCCTTGACGCCAGTCTCATAACAGGACCCAGTAACGCTGCAAGAAAGACATCGGAAGGTCTAACAAAGGAACAACCGGGGATCACAAACTCTAGCAGATTTATAGTTCAAAGGGACATCATTGTGTTATACTGGCTTCCAGAAAAAAATGTTTCCTTTATAAAATAAAACCCTCACTAACTCAGTCTGTTGTCAGCCCACTTATTCAATCCCGCAACGTAGCCCAATTTGAAAGATAGCCCAAAGGGTTTATGGGTGGGTTTCTCGCTTCCCCAGCCACCATTTTAGGTTTGGTGACCTGGTGGCTGGGAGCACTATAGGTTTTTAGCGTTTTCCCACCCTCCCTCCCTCTTTTTCTGGAGGTTTTGGGTGATCTTTTTGGGGTTTAGGGTTTTTTTTCCATAGGACGGTTTTTTGGAACAGGTTCCTTTGGTTTTTTGCTAAGTTGTATATCCGTCACTTGGAACAGGTGCTGGCGGGGTTGCTAAAAGTTGGCCTAGATTGGCTGAAGTTTTTAGTTAAGTGTTGGTAGTTTGTGAGCAGGGGCAGGGAAAGGGTAAGCAGGTAGGCTAAGTTTCGACTAGATGTTTGTTAGTTACAGTTGCACAAAGGCAGGTAGGGGTTTGGGTCATTGGAGGGCCGGATTTGTAAATGCAATATTGTGTAATATTGTGTAATATGGTTGTTATGTAATGTTATTTTGTTATCGGCAGGGTGGGGGATTTGATGTGGGGATCGTAGGAGTGGGGAGGAACAGGGGGTCAGGTAATTTATGTATAGTGAGGTTTTAGTTTTGTAAGGCAGTTGCCAGTGTTGTAATTGATGATATGCACCTGTTTCAATAAAGCAGCCTTTTACACACACAAATTGGTATCCGTTTGGCTTGTCCCTCTCCCTCCCAATACTGTAACTCAGGAGCAGCTCACTAATATTACTGTAAATCTCTGTGACACCCTCCCATTTCTCATATATGAGGTCCTGTTTTGATCTACAAAAATCTTTTTTGAAGATACTGTATGAAACATAAACACAACATTTCTCTGCAAAGTGTCTGTAATAGACTTTCAAACATCACCCACATTAAAAATAAATTTAAGAAAAACGGTATTTAAAACAATCTGTTTAAGAATTATTCAAGGTCATCCGGGCAAGAGTCTGGCTCTCAAAGGCTGGGGCCCTGGGCCAGAGCCCATTTGGTCCATGCCTTAAAAACGTCTCTGATTTTCATTGGTCTCTAGGCAAAAGAACCGTAGCAGATTGTTGTTTATCCGTTGTTCATTCGAATGTTGATGCCAATCAATGCAATCATGTAGCCCCATTGCATGCTTGTAGAGCTTAGCTTATATATTCACTTTGGTTCTTGCAGATGTCACATTCTGTGTAGCAGTAGAGTCACTCTTCTGGACGTAATCACAGTTCATGTCAACAGCACGGTTTCATTTCTATATAGTGTGTCACAAGCCTAGTGGTGAGAAAAGTCCAACCTAATCTGCTCCAAGGATCCTGGATCTTTAGTTTAATTTTTTTAGACGTTATCCTTATGGATAGTTCTCATATGGACATGCTATCATATGCCTAACGTTAATAGTATTGAAGTTTATGAGTTGTATCAAAGGGTTTCTGAGTCCAGATCAATTGACCGTGTATGTGTTTTGTATTTCGAAATCCTCCATGAACTCGAAGGATAATGGTGAGCGCACCAGAGATTTGTATTTTTTTCTTGGATTGTTTCCACGATCACCTGTGTAGTAGTTGTCGTTCTGATACTTTCACCTCTTAAATACTAAGACTGGTCTTTCTATGTTCATCTATCAATCTGAAAACGTTTTTAGCGAAAGGAAGCACTCTATTAGGTTTATGTTATAAGCTTGGAATCATAATTATGTTAGTCATACAGACCTGAGTTTTAGGTGAATGCATGTTTGCTTACATTTCAGGTGAGTTAATCTGCCTTTGCCTCTTAAGAAGTGATAGGTAAACACTTTTCTCTTTTTCTTAACGATGCGCCCATAGGGCAATTGGTGTAAACCTTTTGGGGTGACACGTTTTACATTGGAGAAGTAAATTCCTGTCATACATTTTTAGTATATTGTATTTGGCAAGCCTCCATCCTCCAACACCAAGAAATATCAGCTGATGGACGTCTGAAGACAGAGTGAATATGACATGTTCATCTTGGTCTTTTGCCCATGCCAGAACAGTGGTGGACTGGTATTACTCCCCTCCATATGGCCGGGATGCAATTAATATATCCCTTCTATAATGAAATTTGTTTATACTGAGGATTAGTATTGGTAGGAACCTTACTGTACTCCATAATGCCTAATGTAGAGATTAGCAAGACCTGTGGCAAAGGTTATTCCGGCAATACCTGGCATATTAATGGTATTTTGGTATTTGTGGTAATCATTTGTAACATTATGGCATATGAATTGCATAATATTGGCCACTCCTTGACATTTAGTGAGCATTTGCGGTGACATTCTGGCCATTTGTGGTGTAAAAGCTGTCATCTTCAACATACTTTTTGAATTCTTGGCAGTAGGCTCTCTTTCCCTGGGCTGGCCTAATGGTGACCATTCTTTTTTTTTTTTTTGAACAAACTTTATCGGTTTTCTCCCCCTGCCCCCACCCCCTCCTGATGCCAACATCATGCCCAGGGTGCTATTTTGTACATATATAGACCGAGATGCAATACTGGCTTACATAGACAATGTTGTACATTTTAGTTTTAACAGCGTAAGTGAAACTATAAGAAAAGGAGGAGACAACAAAGGATAAAACAAAAAGAACCAGCTGTGATAAGGAGGTTAGGAGTATTTTCCTCTATAAGTGTTCAGGTCCCCGAGTGCCGTCTCAATAATTGAATCAAGACCATTCTTCACAACAGTCTGGCTGGGCCTATTATGCATGGTGGATGTTCTTGACATAATCGTGGCCATGTGGAATATTATAGCATTATGGTGGCTCTGGTGCCGTGAAATCCATACTAGACCTTCTGTGGCCCATTCTTGACATAGAACTGGCTATCCCTCACATAATGTCAATGAACATCACTGCTAAATTTTGGGCATCACTGGGATTTGATGATGATAATGGACATGAAAGTCAAAGCCTATCCATGTGAGACATCAGTAGATGCTGAAGCTTGTTTAACATGATAAGCAAATGTTTGAGGACAAGAATGTGTTTACTGGAAATGAAAATTAGCTACTTTGGGACAAAAATACTCCGTTTTTGGGTATTGAGCTTATTTCTCCAAAATGTAAATGTATTACATGATGAAATCTCTGTATTTTTAGAAGCAGGCAAGATTATATTTGAGACAAATAATGATTTAATCTATGAAATATGTGTAAATGTGATATTTGAAGGGGTGCCTTGACACGGATTTGGATATAAAGTTTTTTTTTAATGTGTATTGATGAAGCTTTAGATGGTATGATTGCTACTGTTGGCTGGAGGTATGGAGATAAGGTCAGTGCAACCTGCCTGCTGCCTGGTCCTGTACACTAACAGTAGTCTTGCTGTATAAGCCTGTACATTTTTCTTTCCATGATCTGTGATTGTGAAAGTTAATATTGATATTACCTACTAGCTCAAGGTGGAAATAAATCTAATATGATACTAAGTTATGCTAGAGACCTTGTTATATACAATTCCATCTTCCAACACATTCTTACATACATGGCACAACTCTCTCAAGGTTAGGTACACACAAGCATTGTTCATCCTTGGTCAATACATCCAGATTACACATCACATCAATTTCAGGCTGCCTTTCCTCTTAGTCATAGCACCATTTGTTGGTAGGATACTTCTTCCTCCACTACCCTTTTGTCAGTTGTGACTTTTCATCTAATCCATCAACGGAGAGAACATTTTCCTCCCAGTGACTTCACTATATCTCACATGAGAAAGAACTGTACCCAATCGGTTACTCCATGGAGGGGTCAGCTTCGGGCATGTCATACTTTTTCCACATTTACACTTTGTCCACAAGATTAACAGTCTCTCATGACCTATCGGACCTCGTTCATGTCACACAACCTGAATCTTTGTTTTTTGACTCCTTTTCATCAATGCCAGCCAATATGAACCATATGCAACATTGAGATGACTTTATATGCAGAATCCTAGAAGTAAAGAAAAATCCATTAATATGTGAAACACCCTGCTTGTTGACCAGCATTTCATTCCAGTCCTGATAATACGTCCTTGATATCTTCCACGTCCTCCATCTACCCTTTGGAATGTCCTCTTGTACTGACATTAAAACCACAACTCTTTCTAAATGTTAACAATTACTCATTCTGCAAGTCCTGATCCTTCAACCTACAACCAGCACTCCTCAACATTTACCACTGATAACTGGTACAAAAAGTCAGCGACCAAGATTACAAGATTACATTTCTAGCCTGCTGTACATTATCACAACTTATATTGAATAAAGCTTTCACAATTGCACTATCTTGGACATGGCCCATTAAGTACTCTACATGGCCATTGATTGTACATACCAATAGCTTATGGTCAGCCCTAATGACGCAAAGGAACATTCTGATATTCCACTAACCTCAATAGCAGCTCATTGCATGCCTCTTAATAGCCAAATTCGTAGCCTCACACTCCATTAGGGCCAGAGAAACATATACAATTGTAACTGTTTCTTCGCATGCACCAAACTTAATGTAGCACCCAATCTCTTCCCTTTAACATTCATTGTCACCAATGTTTTCCCCTCACATCGTTGCACAAAGCTAACATTTTCAATTCACAGTTCAAGCTGACATTCACAAGACTCTGCAAAATACATTCACTCATAAATCATCTCTCTGAAAAAAAATATCTTCTCAGCAATATTGGGCATAATAGTCAAATCAAATCAAATAAACTTTATTCGGTTTTACATGAATAAAACGTTAAAAGAGATCCAAATTACATTAAAAACATGAATCAGCTTCACATAGATAAAACCAGGAAAGTTGCAGGAGATCCACATTTCGTTAATAACTTGATTCCATAAAATAACAAACCCAGTAAAATATGATAAGTACCCATTGCACAACCTCCCAGATTAATCTCTAACAATAAAGTGCACAGTGCAGAGTCAAGCAATATCCCCCTAAGATTAATACAGCCCTACCAGGGTATTCTAATCCTCGTAGACAACTATTTGCTCGCTGTTACCTCAATCAAATAGCTAATTATCCAAACAAGCCCTAGTTTTCACAATGGATTGTAGGTAGCCAATAATAAAAAATATGCAATCCGCCTTCAACAGTTGGAGATATAGGAGTGCTGGACGAGCCTGATCAAAATTCATTCTCTTTAAAATGGGAACTAAAAAGTACCTATGAGGTACCACAAAAAATTTACAGAAAAGCATAAAATGTAGCAGATCCTGTGGAGACTGTCCGTCGCAGCCACAGGGTGCTAACACTTGACCTCTACTGCACCCTCTTGGACTAGCAAGCAGGAGGTGATAAAAAGACCCAGGCGAAACCTGGTCAATAAAAACCGTTCATAGGTGGAGAAAGACTCAAGAAGATAAGGCTCAGTGGATGGAGTTGTTTTAAGCATTAAAAATATGCGGACACTCGGTTTCCACAATTCCCTCCCATCCCTTTCCAGTTTCCTTAAGCTAATGAAGGATTTCCTAATTATCTCCACATTTTTTTTACAATAGTTTCGGGATTTGAGTATAAATCAGCATGCCCCTACCTCTTCAAGACAGCTTTTAATATATTTAAGCCACGGTATTCGGAGCGCATTATCAAGGGATATACACTCTTTTAAAATCAAATGACTAAGAGTTAATTCTTTATTCATCTAACACTTTAGCCAAAACACGAGAGGGCACAATGCCATAATGTTGCTTAAATAGGGCCCCCCCAATTCCTCATGGACCACCAAATTTGACAGGCCACGTGGAACACACAGCAGGCGCTTCAAAAAAGTGTCCTCAACCACCTGTAGTAAGTCTGCGGCGGTGTGCCCCCAAATTTCGCTTCCGGAACTGGCTATAGCTACACTTTTTGCTTGGTAAACTTTCAGCATAGCTGCAATTGGTCTCTTGCCTATTTGAAAATAGCCACATTCACCCTTACCAGATCCCCTTTTTCCTAAGGATTAATGGCCCCCAATTTATTTGATCGTCCAACAGGACCCCAAGGTACGAAAAAACATCAGTGCTGGGAACTTTGGCGGGGCCAACTCGGAATTGAAAACTTTTTTAGGGCGAGTCCTCACCTGCATTATGTATGATTTTGAGTTATTAATTGATAAATCACGTTCCAACATGAAGTTTGAACAGGCGTCCAACAAAGATTGCAGACCTCTAGCAGTCCTGGATACAAGAACTGCGTCGTCCACATATAGTAGGACGGGCAGACCACGTTGCCCCACATACAGATAATCTACCCCCGTAACTCTTAAAGCTCCATCAAGGTCATTGATATAAAGATTAAACAAAAAAGGGGCCAAAATGCAACCTTGCTTTACACCCCTCTTTATATCAAAGTCTCGTGAAACACGGGGGTCCTGGGAGAATCTGACATTGGCCTTGGTTGCCCTATGTAGGTCCTCGAGAAAGATGACAAGACTACTCTCTACCCCCATACCTCTCATGGACTGCCACAGTTTGACCCTATTCACGCAAGCAAATGCGGAAAACAGGTCCGTAAGGCTAGGTAGATGATACCATGGCGTGCAACCATATATTTACTGAATAACATGGTTAAGTTAAGGCATTGAGCCACGGTCGAGCGACCAGGGAGAAATCCAAACTGGAAATCAGAAATGATCTTATGCTCCTCCGCCCAAGTGGACAGTCTTTCTAAAAGTACGCAGCCCACAACCTTGACCACTGAATCAAGAAGTGAGATTGGTCTATAGCAATAAGTGCTATTACGATCACCTTTCTTGAAGACGGGAACTATAGTTGAGGTGGCCCTGGACTCAGGGCAACCATTCATGGCTGCTGCGTTAAAAACCGCCACAAAAACCGGGGCCCAGAAAGATGGATCGGACTTGTAAAAATCAGGAGGGATGCCATTTGGTCCTGGAGCATTGTTGCAGGTTATCCAGGCAATCCCAACCTCAACCTCACCCTGTTCAAAAATCACTGCGGGCGTCCATATCACGCGTCTATATCACGACCTATCTGGCAGGTTTGCTCCACTGGGCTTTCAAATATAGATTTAAAATGGAGCACCCATTCTTCCTCAGTAATGTGCGAACCTAGTTCACCCCCTACTTCTTGCTCGAAGAGTGGAATGTTGACAATGCTCCAAAACCTGGAGCTATTCCTAAGGGTACTCAACTCAATCAACTGCCTTCAAGCCTCCTCCTTCAGAACACCCTTCCGATTGGCCAATGTTGTTTTGTACTCATTGCCATAAGCTCTAACCAACGATTGATTTCTTGGATTAACTTTCAAGGATTCCTTGCGCTTTCTCGCCGCCTCGGAGCATGATGAATCAAACCATCTGGGTATAAAAAACTACTCTGCGAGCCGGGGCACTTAAAAGTTCGCCAACTTTAGTAGAGATAATATTATAAGCACTGATAACATCTCCCGGGGAAATACCTGGAGAGGTACACAGCGCTAGTTCGGTAGCACAGGATTCTCTTAATACACAATAAAAATCATCCTGGGACATCTGGAACAATTTAAGCAGTCTTTTACCTTCTGTTGTTCTTAACGTACTCTTGTTTATCACACTTCTATTTCACAATAAAAGAGGATCACACAGTTGGACACAGAACGGGTATGACCACTAAAGACACTATCCAGGATAGTGAAACCACAAAATAAAGCCTGTAAGGGTGATGACATTAAAATATAATCTATAAAAGAACCACTGCCTCTCCCTTTAAAAGAAAGTACAGGAGCTATACTATGCAGGTAAGATAAGGACATCAGCGACATCAATTCAAATTTGTTTAACAGATTATTCAAAAGTTCCCCCTGAGTAAGATGTTTAAAATGGATCCCCCTCATCCGAGGGCAGTCTAATTCAGCAACACATGTTGTCCTTGGGTCTCCACATGGGTGGATATTAAAGTCACCCAAGACCATGAGGTTTTTGTAGATTAGTACTACAGGACTGCCTTATAAATGAAGTCAGGATTGTAATATTTCAAGTACCTGGGGGGCATGCCAAGGAATTATAAAGATGTATAAGACCCATTCTGTTAGTCCCCCTTTTTAGTACCAGAGCCTGTATGCCTGGACTTGATGACGGCAACACCTGAATCTGGCAGTCAACTGCCAGAGATACATAAGTAATAAGGCCATCCTTGGATCTACCACCCACCGACGGAGAGGCTGGCACAAAAAAAGCCTTATAATCCTCCAAAAAGAAGTCGCAATCTAACAACCACGTTTCTTGTCAACAGATCGCACTAAATTGATTCACAAATTGCAACCAGATTGAATAATGGAACGTATTAGCCAGGCCTGCAATGTACCATGATAAGATGTTATTAGCAGATACACAGGGGCCCCCCTTGTCTTGTACTGAAGAAAGTTGCTTTTTAGGTTCAGACTCAGTGACAGGCAATGTGGGGCTCCTGATAGTCAAATAGATGAGGAAGAATCTTACATCCACCTTGCTAGTTAGTGCCAAAGCATTTACAACTTCTTCCACTAGACTTTCTGTTCGACGGATTTCCTTAGACAATAAGGTATGGCCCAGATACATAGCACGCCTAAGCGTTACCCAGCACTTGTCAAACTCTTCTCAACATGTTTCTCCAACTTGTCTAAGTCTATAGCCAACACCCCCTTAAGTTCTCAGAAAATGGTAAAACATCTGCAAAATTATTACACCAGCAGAATTCATACACCATATGTGCACCACCATGTTTCCTTTTTTCCTGGAAGTCTTCTGCAGTTTGTTCAACAGTTTCAGGGGGCACTCATCCCAAGAGACCCTCCAAAACTCGTGTCTAATGCTCCTTAAGGACACTTTAGTCTACCCTATGATGGAGGAGGCTCTCAATTGGTCTCCATCCTTCACAGTCTTCAATCGTGTCCCACTTAACCATATTGTATACCTAACCTAGCTAGTGGCAGCAATGTATAGTTTTTTTTGGGTGCAGTGTTCATATTCCCGTGTAAATTAAGTTCAGTGTTCTGGGGCAAACGGGGAGCCTTCGTGTTTATTTTTTAAGTAATGTTTAAGGCTCATGAATAGTATTTGCATTAGTTCTACAGTAATGACTGCAAACATCGGATCCAGTGTAGTTAAATCATAAATTGATTGAAACTACCTTTGCTAGGTTTGTGATCTGGGCGACCCTTAGAAATGGTAAACATCTTTTCTCAACAACTGTGAGCGAAGATGCAGGATTATTGCTGCCCAGAGTGAAACAACAATGACAGCCCCATTCCCCATGTCTTCTACTATGACTTGTGTATTATACACAAGGTTTTCCATCACAGCAGGGCCTGCAGTTTGCTCCAATCTGGTGTTGTGTCGAAACCAGTGCACCCGGAGCATTCTGGGAGCGGGGCAAGAGCTGCTCTTTCCAGAAGCCATTCTGGTCAGGAAAACCCAAACCAGTTGGTTGGAAATATACAGTATGGGAATGCATTGGCAGGCTAGGCAATGGACTCTGTCTATAAACTGGAGTGCATTGAAAATCTACACTCACTCAGAACTGCGTGGATGCTGTTGTTTTCTGAACAGGCCCAGCTTGAGCACTGAGGGTGCCCGGTGCAACAATGTTTGTTGGTGCCCCCCAATGACCACCTCCACCACGGATTCCCTCAACACCACCCTATAACAGTGCCCTTAAAGTCTTCATTACCACTTTTGATCAGATTCATTTAATTTGTTTTATATAGCACCACTCATACCAGTTTAGGGTGTCAGAGCACTTTGCATCACACGCACATTACACAGAGACAATCATTTATTCATGTGTAAATCATTGTATAGGAAACGTTACATAAGCCAGATGACTAGAAGGTGTAGGGGTGACATGTCATTCATTTATAGTTTAAGTTTAGTTTGGAGAAGCACAAACACAGAATTTAAAACGCAACAACATGGTTGGGGGTTCTTTTTAACACCTTCGGGGCTCATGACGAGCTCAGCTTGTCATGAGGCACAGTGGAGCTGTGCTCATGACGAGCTGAGCTCGTCATAACTGCCGCGGAACGCCCACGCGGGGATAATTCCCCTCCTGTGTGGGGCGTTCCATTGAGTGAGCAGAGTCATGATGAGCTCAGCTCGTCATGAGAACAGCTCCACTGTGCTGCATGACGAGCTGAGCTCGTCACGAGCACCGCGGCGCCCTCCCCCCGCACCGCGTGGTAATTAGCCTCGCGGCGAAGGGGTTAATAATAAGACTCGATATCTATCCAAATGGAGCCTTTTTGGACCATTAGGATAATGAAAGACTGGGGTAATAACCATAACACTCTATTATATACCTTGCAGTCCGCATGCAGTTCTTTGATGACAGTTAATAGTTCACTGTCTATATTAGGATTTTAACTCATAATCTTCAAGTAGCAAAAGGATCTCTCTGACAAAAGGAGTAACCCACTGACCTATTTACATTATATGCACTTTGTGATCTGCATTGTGCACGTTCTTTGCAGCAGGCATATTAATCCTCTGCTCTACTTTATGACGGAACTCTCTCCAGGAAGAACATTAATCACAGAGTTATCTTGACATTTTTATAGTTGGCTGGAAATTGCTGTAGGCAAGGAATGTGGCTTTAGGTCCTTTTAAAACCAAAATAAACTTGTAAACAAGGTGCTGTGGCACCAGTCGCACTACCCTCGGGCCGGCCCTGTTTCTGAATATGGATTGATAAATTACTCATCCCCACTGCATCATGAATAAGATGGCACATCCTTGTGTGGGCTAAACTCGTAGACCCCACCCACAGAATGACTACATACTACACAGGAACTTTACGGCCCATCAGAATCGAATGCTAGGCTGTTTTTCACAAAAACTTACAATATAAAGTTCTTGTTTGACACTATTATTGCTACTCAGCTGTCATGAAGTGTATTGGCGGATATCATGAGCTGATTACACATAACATGCCCACTCAATACACCGCTAGGTATTGCGCCACTGGATGCGAATACAAATGTACGGAATTACCAGTGTGATTGTGAAATGCCCACACCCACTTCCGCAGTGGTTTATGCACCGTAATTGCTGTACAGCTCAATGGGCATATCACCTATTTTGAGTCCATTATATACCTATGTACCTGTTTTATGCAAAACCTAATGAAGATCTGCTGGGGGAAAAATGAGGTTGCATGCTGCTTGTTTCCTCAAGGCTAGGATTAAGCACAGTCTCAAGCTGATGATCTGCTGGCACGCCTTGCCTGCATTGAAGCCTGCAGATTTGACATGAAACAGCAAGAAGCACTTTTTATCCCTCGCCAGAGTTCCAAAGAGACCTGACCAAGAACCAAAGCCTACGAGTACATGTACGTTGATTGGTGCCTCCGGAGTGCAACCTCCCGCCTTGTACCATAATTTACATATTCTTGTTCTTGATCTTGGAAGAACTCTCCACTTGCCATTTCCTGGTATTTATTGCCCCGCTGCTGTGGTATGAGCACATATTGCCAGCCTAAAAGCGGCTGTGTGCCAGGAGGGGTAAACATCCATTATGACGCGGTAATGACACCGCAGTGCCATTACAACGCGGGTTTTACAATGGAAGTCGTAACCACGACTTGCGCTGGAGGGCGCTCTAGACTAAGGAATAGTAGATTTACTATTCCAACACCTTCCCTACTGTACGTAGGCTGGTGTTGGAATAGTAAATTTTACTATTCCTAAGTCCAGCACCCTACAGCGCAAGTCGTGGGAACGACTTGCATTGTAAAACCTGCGTTGTGATGGTACTGCGGTGTTTTCAACTGCATTGTACCATCATACATCCGCCAGGAGGAGAGATTCCGCCAAGTCACACTTGGGGTTCCCCTCGCACAGCCCCGGAGTGTAGATGTCCAGCTTTTACGCCAGCTGTAACTATCTAGTTCAAAGAATACTTGTGTAGTCTTTTAGTTTGCTCTTGTTCTCTTATGCTAAGATATCGATTGCATCTGAGGGTCACACAGTGTCTGAAATCCCACCGCATCTGAAACACATGGTCTAGATGTAGTTGGATCCTGTTTTATTCTTTTACATTTATCAACAATTTTGGTATTGTGATCAGGATTTAAACATTATTTAAAGGGAAACTATTTGGAACATGATTGCTTGTGTTCTATTTGTTTAGGAACAGCATTCTTGATCAGTTTCTAAATGAAAACAAATTACATTGTGTACTACTTGAATGTCAAGTGTTGCAACTGTATTTCACTGTGTTTTTGTGATACTTATGTAATTTTTGTGCCTCTAATTTTTTGATTACTGTTGTTACTCTCACTGAGACTCCAGATGATAGTGTTGTAATCCACCCTAACTCAAACTTCATACCACCTAGTTGAAGTTAGAGACTCAAAGAGCAAAGGGAAAATAACTTTCTGTCACAGATGAAGTTCCTGGTGTCCTGATTAGTGGAGAAGATCTGTAACTCCAATAATGCATGGTTGTCTCTAAGACTGTAAGGAATGTGGGAAAAGCCTGACTAGTTGCTAGCATTGAAGATCTAAAATAGGGTTTATTGTAACATATTATGAAGCACATTAAAGTTCTGCTCTTAATACATTCTACAGCAAGAACGGATAGGATAGTGAAAATCAATATGATAGTAGAATTCTTCAAATTTGCAGCTGTTCACAATCATTTGCAGAAGAAATCCTACTTCATGTATATTTATGAGGTATTGTTTCTGCAAGTCCTTAGGTCTAGCCTCATAGTACTGTTCAGGATTGGTATATCCAGCACAGTGCAAAGGATTGCCTAGGTCACATCACAGGTGTTGTGCAATGATCATATAGCTAATGATTCATATAGCCCCTTGTCACCTGTGCCCTGAATTTGCTGGGAGTGATTTTATTGGTCGAGCAGAGTGTGACCTAGCAGTGAGGTTCTTGGCAAATGGCCCTGATAAGGAACATGTGTGTGTCTGTTTGTGGGAATGGGGTTAGATGGGTTCTCTATATGGTGATTATGGCCACAGGGCTAACTTTCAGTCGTGTAAGGCTGTGTGGTTGATACATGATTTGATTTGCTTTTGTAGAGTAAAAATATGTGTGGGCTTTGCGTAAAATAATGGAGGGATTTCTGGTTTGGGGGAGGTTTGCAGTGCTGTAAAGGTTACTGGAGATTTGTCAAGTGATGTGGTCTGGGTTAAGTGTGGTATGAGGGAACTTGTGAGTGTAAAAGGGTATGTTTTTCATGGAGTGAGGGATATGTGTACTGTAAGGGAGATATTCAAGGGGATTGGACTGCGAGGGTGGTTACAGTGGTGTGGATTTCGCAGTGAATGGGTAGGTGAGGTGGCTTTTAATGGTATGTGTGGCTGTAAGGAGGTATGTATAAAGCAATTGCTGTGCCTTCATTGGAGAAAAGAAAGTATGCCCTGTGCGTGAAAATGATTTGAGATCAAAGTGCTTACATGGCATAGTTGTATATGGCAAGTGAGAATATAAACTAGAAACTGGTGTGGGAGCACACTAAACTGAACTGCATCTACCATGATGCCTAGGGGCGACTCTGCTGGGAGGTAAAGCAGTGTGCTCCCACACCAGTTTTTTAAGAATATAAACTGGCCTGCATGAATTTAAGTTATCAATATGGCTTTTGTTGTATTGTTGGTGGTGAAGGTATGTAACGGGGCGGCACGTGTGGTTTAATTTGATACACTTTCAGTCGAGTGAGGCATGTATGAGATGTGTCACGTATGTGGGGCAAATTGGAGGGGGTTGTAGGAACATTGACAGCCAGTAGGTGGCAGGAGAGATTGGAGGAGGATTGGAAAGAGTATGGTTGGGTGCTCAATTTGGTGTAATCCCCATGCAAAGTTTTGCAGAGAGGTGATTGAGGACTGCTTGTAGTTCAATTATTTTTGTTAAAGTTTTTGTTAATATTCAATGCAGTATTATAATGCAACACACTTTTTTGCACTTCATACATTATTAGAGATTGATTCAGCATCTTTACTCTTAAAAAAAGATAACATTTGGTATTAACTAGTTGGGTTTGTCTTGGGGAAGTCCAACTTGGAAGGGGTAGAGGAAAGAGGAATATACAAGCAGAAAACATAATTAGACCAATGAGGGAATAGAGGGGGTGCTTGTTAGGGGGCCATGAGTAAGTAGTATGAGGCCAGATCCTAATGTTGGCCCAGATCCACCATATGTCTTGTTTTTCTCTATCAGAGGAAGATACAGGAGGAGTTTACTGATTTGAGATGGCAGAGTGGTACTCTGCTATATGCTCTTTGAAATGTATAAGCATGGTGTCACAGGCTGCTGCTATGAGACGTTTTCTTGTTCTTTGGGCTTCATCACATGCAGCACAATACTTTCTGCTTTACACCAACAGAGCAAAGCTCAACACCATTGCAGAAAGGTTGGGGGTTGTTGTGCATGCCAACACATAGTATGCGCTTGGCTAAAAGAAGAGCTAAATTAGCAAAGCATATCCACACCTTGAAACTTTTCTTCCTTGGAAAAATATCTAGTGCGCTTGCTTCCTATACGTTGAGTGTTGTTAGCTCTGTAACTGTAGCCAATAGGGCATGTACCAATTGACAGACACTGTCAATATCCAGGCACACCCAAAGTATGTGCCTAAGGTCCGCTGACAGCACTTGGTATCTAGGAAGGGCACGCTCAGCTGATGAGAACATATGGTTTATTCAAGAAGGTTTGAGCTAAGCCCTATGAAGAATCATAAACTGTGTGTTCTTAAATCATGCATTTCTAGAGACAGTATGAGGGGTTTCAAGTGCTAGAGTCCATTCTGCGTCATGGAGTGGCCATGCTAAATACTCCTCCCATTACTGATGGAGTTGACTCTGAGAGATCCCAGTATGATCCCTAATGGCTATGTAGAACCACTTGATCAGGTGTCAACCTTTTCCCAAGGTGTGTAACACGTGTATCACTGCATATGTTGGTGGATCTGTGTCCACCGCAACCCACAGCCTCTGAGGACTCTTAATAACTGCTCATGTAGTGGAAGTTGAGTTGGAGGAATGCTATTTTGCTGACATATCAGATCAAATGTAAGTGAGTGGCCATTCTGAAACTAATTCTCCACTAAGTCGATGGAATGTTTACAGCAGGTTGCTAGTTGATCAGCAGTAAAGTGTCCCTGGGCTCCTGGTAGGCCTTGTAATGGTGCGACTGGAGAGTAAGGGATTATACGTTTTGTAAGATGAATGACTTGTGTCAAGCACTTGTGAGCTTTCTAAACATGTAGGCTACAAGAACGAGGTAGCTTCATAGTAGGATAAAGAATTTGTTGTATCACATGCGGGGATGGGGAGGCCATTTCCTGTACTGTTTTAAAAAAGATTATTTCCAGTTAGTCATCTGGCCACCCATTGCAGTTGTGCTGCAAGATAATAAGCCTCACAGGATGGTGCTCCCAGCACTCCACCCCCCACATTGAGGACTGCTTGTCCTGTGATTTGGGTCACTGTATCCGGTGGAAGGATTACATCAAGCTTGTGAGTGTTACTCTGGTAGAAAGAAGTATCTTTACTAAGCCACTTGATTTAACCAAAATGGATAGAATCTGGGTCATAAGATCCTATTTAGACTGGAGGCAGCGGGAAAGAGAAGTGGCAGAACTGTCAACGACCCGGTATCGAGATTGTATCTTAATCCAAACTACAAAAGGTATGGGACCTTTGTGATTATGATTAAAACATGGGCCAGGACTCTTTTAACAAGATTTAGGTTAGGGATCATAAGATGCTACTTTATTTACAATTGTTGAGCATGACTGAAATTTGCCTTAGTGCTTGTTCTTTTCTTTAAAAATGCCCTTGGTGTCAGGAACTCCATGCTTTTCTGAATTCAGGTGTGGAGTTCTCTTTTTATTGTAAAGTTTTTTTCGCAATATTTTCTTAATATTTATCCTGGCATTCTTGCCTTTTAACATTGATATGACTCATGTACACCTTAATTGTTTATTGTGCTGAACCAAATTTGTTTTTATGATAATTATCAAAAGTTTAAATAAAGCTATTTGATTTTGATTTACGTATGGCTAGGAAATCTGTGAATATGTTGTAATGTGTGAGCTGGACCTAGGTGTGCTCCCATTTAGGTTTGTGTATTTGCTGATGTTAAGAAAGTGTTTGTAATATGTATGTGTTGGTGTCTGATGGGAGAAGTGCCTGGAGAAATCTACATAGTATGCTGTGTCATGATAGAGAAGGCCTTGGCATGTGTGATTGGGATTACCAGGGCTATCCACGTAGAGTAGTGTGACATTAGCCTGTTTTTAAGTTATTTTGTTTTTATATTTTTTATATTCATGACTGTTGAGTCACCAAAAAACCTAGGAGTAATTTAAATGCCATTACGCCCCATTTGACCCCCTACATACATCACTAGGTTGTCCTCTTATCCCACCTGTATGTCCCAGCATCTACGTATTTGCTGCTTACGGCCAAATTAGGGATTTGGCAGCGTGCTGTTGTTAGACCTGACATCCTTGGTGTGGTATTCTCCCAACCCTTTGCCTTCACAGCTCCTGTTTGCTGAATTTATTTTGTTGGTGTTAGGACTCCGTACACTTTACCACTGCTATCCAGTTGTAAAGTGCTTGTGCTCTTCCCTTCAGACATGACAAAAAAGGCATCCACTTGATTGGCACATTTAATTTACTTATAAGTCGCTGCAAATGATACTAGAATTGCTCGACAACAGAATAGGTCAGTCTGTAAAACTGCTCTCCTGTTTTGCAACCTTCCTGAAGAACCGCTCAGAACAAATTAAACTAGGCAACTCATTCTTAGATATCTCAGTAGTGAGATGCAAAGTACCATAACAGTCGACCATCATCACCAAATTCTTTAATCTATGTATTGAGCCACTAATGGGAATCCTCATACAATGGAACGTTGCATACTACTTGTACGCAGACGACAAACAATTATACTTAAAGATATCCTCCCTAGAAAATGTCATCCAACTGAATAACACTCTAGTCAAAACTCAGTCCTTGCTATCTCAAAATAACCTCAAACTGAATACATTAAAAACATAATTCCTACTTTTCTCCCCTCATAAACGCTCCACACTCATTTGAGATTCGCTCAATCACCTAAACGCCCTCAACTGCAAACCTCAGAATGACACTGGACAAGAATCTGAACATGCTAGGATATGTCAGTGCAACCATGCACAGTGCGTCATTGCCACTCAAACTACTGTAGAAAGTGAAACCATTTTTCTGCCACCTCCAGACTTCAAACAAGTAGTCAATCATTAGTGATCTCCAGACTAAAAAACGGATCTGCGACCCTTTCAGGTATTCCCAAGGCAAGAACAGCTCCACTCCAAATGACCCTCAATGCAGCAGTGCGACTGGTAACAGGCACAAGATGCTTTGACCACATTACCCCATCACTTAGGTATCTAGACTGGTTCCAACTCCAGTCCACAACTCAACTGAAAATTGCTTGCCACACACACAAAATCATATATTTTAACGGACCAAGGTACCTGGCAGAAAAGATTTGAGTGATAGGAGGCAGCAGCTCCTTCAGAAACGCAAACTCTCTCAAGCTTGAACCGCCCAGATTCAAAAAAACAAAAATCCTACCCACGCTGCATTTCTAAATTGGCACAAAAGTTTTAGAACTCCTTACCACCCAAGGTGCATTCAAACCCATCGACCCACTTTTTAAAAAAAGAGGTGAAAAAGATCCTAATTAATAGAATCCTCTCATAAACTTTTGGTAATCCTATCCCTTGGGCTCAGTGGGAGGCATAAAGACAGTACTATCTATACAGGATAGAAGCACATTCTTCCCAGGAGAACCCCACTCAATCATTGCTCCACCAGGTACCTGGAACTGAACGGTTTCAGAGCAGACACAGAAAACCAGCCTGCAGATTCTAGCCTGTGCCTAATAGGTGAATGACGGATGTTTAATATTATCTCTGTTTTAACATACCATACTTATTCGAGTTTGTTACCATTGATGTATTTCTCTGATGCACTTGGGTCATGTTTGTGCTTTATAAAACACTCAAAAAAAATACTGCATGTGCCCAGGGCCCATAACTTAAATGCTGCTAGTGGCCCTGTAACATGCATTGTGCCACCCACGGAAGGAGCCTTTTTAAAACATGTCTCAGGTCAGCCACTGCAGCCTGGAGTGCAATTTTAAACTTCCATTTTGACCTGGCAAAATAAACCTTTTGCCAGGCCTAAATACATATAAGTCCCCCCTGAGGTAGGCCCTAAAGGCTCATAGGGCATGGTGCACTGTATCTAAAAAGTAGGGCGCATGTACTTTAGTTTTTCATGTACTGGCAGTGAAAAACTCCTGAAGTCCCACTGACTAACAATGGGTTACCTTATAACATTTAATAAGTGATAACTTTATATTGGGAGCAGATAGGAATATACTATTTACACTCAAATGAATTGTAATTTAAAAGCATCTTCAATGCTAAAGTTGGAACTTAGGTCGCAATACTGAAAATACCCATTTTAGAAAGTTGTCATTTTCTTGTCCTAACTATTTTTGTTTTCTGTCAGTGTCCTAGATCAATTGTGAATGACTCTGCTGTTGGAATTTGAGTATTCCTCCCATTCATTGGTACACATGGCACTTGGTGAGAATTGTGGACCATGCCAGGATGGCTGGGGGTGGAGTTATGCCCTGCCCCTCTTATACTTCAAAGGGCTTTGCTCCAGCACACACAAACAACCACCAGCCTATTGTCACCCTTGACTTTTTGGAGCCTTGACAGGGGAAGGGTAGACCTTTTCCAAACCAGAAGTGGGGGAAGGCCACATTGTTCCCAAGACACAAAGCTGATTCGAGGCCTAAATATTGGACTCCAGAGCCACTCATCAGTACACTCCTGGACCTGTGGACCTTACAGAAAAAGGACTTCCCTACCTATCAATCACTCAATCAATTAAGGATTTTTAAAGCACAGCAAACTACCTGTGAGGGTCTCAAGGCGCTGTCTGCTGGTGGAGATCTGCTCATTCAAACAGCCATGTTTTGAGTCCTTTACAGAATTGCCGGAGCAATGAGGCACTTCTGAGATGCAGGGGAAGGTTGTTCTAAGCCTTGGCCGCACAGTTGCATTGGTGAATGCGGGTGGGTCTGCGAGGGAGAGGGTGGCGAATCGTAGTGCCCTACTACCACAAGACTACCCTGCTGCTTGAAGACTGCCTTTTCTGAGAAGGAGACTTGCTTTCATCCCAGGCTAAGCTGAGTGACTCCAAGGGTCAGTCACAGACCACCTGTTTGAGCTACCGGGTGAGAATATGCTGATGCCTCCCTGCAACTGCTCAGCTGAGGTGCTGCAAGTGGACCTGCCTAGGCCCTTAACAGGACTTGCCTGAGCCCTGCTGCTGGCCCCTGTCTGGAGTGAGTCCTGATCCCCAAGAGGTGCCCTCCCCCCCCACACCTTTGGCTGGCATCAGAGTGTACTCCTCCCTGCCTAGATGTGGGTTCCACCAGACCAACGCAGCTTGACGCAGGACCTTGCATTGCAGCCCCTCACAGTTCTAGATTGGCGGTCTCATCGGAACAAGTGCAGTGTGTCGCAGCTTGACACAAGACCACGCATCGCAGCTCCTGATTGCTGGCCTCATCGACACCCACATAGTATGACACAGCTCGACGCACTATGACGCAGGACCTCACAGCTCCTCATCAGAACTGATACAGGATGACGCAATGCCTCACATTAAGTACATAAGGTACAATTCTAAGCTGGACAAACCTGGCCCTGTATCCTCCCCGTGGGCCATTGTGGTTATCCTGAACTTGTGACTTTGTCCCGGTCCAGTACATCCAGATAACCACAGTTGGCGCTTTGTGCTTCTAAGAGCTTAATTTTACCTAAAACTTTGAAATTACATATCTCCGAATCATTTGAATTAATTTTTGAAATGTTGGTATTGTTTTATTTATTAGAATTTACTCGACTGTCTAAATTGGATTGGGATTTTTCCTGTGCTTTTGCATTATTACTGTTTGTGTGCTGCATACTTTACACATTGCCTCTAAGACAAGGATTGGGGTTCTTGCTTGCCTGAGTGGGGATTTCACCCCCTCAAACAATAACCAGATTTCTACAGCTGTCTTTGATTTGTATTTGTAAGTTTTTGTAGGAGGTAGGTGAGCAGGTGTATGTGGAGTACGCACAGCAGTTGATGCATCTAGTTATTCCTGCAGTTGTTATGTTATGTGAAGGGTCTAGGTGTGGTGGCAGGGTGTTTTATGAAAATTAGAGGGGTTTGTGGAAGAAGATGTGCCGAGAGAGATTAGTATTGAAATGAGACAAAAGTGATATTGGAGGATAGGTGCAGGAGTTACTTTGTAAACGGTTGAGTACAAATGCCCAAAATTTGGATCATAAAATTGTGGGCAGCCCTATTGAAATTCGGATAACCTGATACTAAGACTGAGCTGTCTTGATTCACTATTTACCTCTTTAATCCACCACCAGACATCCTCTTTATCTAACTCTTTACGGTACTTTTTCAGCCCGCCTTGCTCCCTTTGTAACAGTCTTTTGTGTTTGTGTCTGTCTTACTCTGGATGAAGGTTTGTTGAGGGGAAAATAAGTGGCAGTCCCCAAAAATAAGTGCAGACGACTCCCATCTGCAACCACAGGCTCAAATTAAGCACTGGATACGTGGGAAATTAGGAGAGGTTGAGGTCGAGTAGGGGAACTCAAAAGTTTGACCTATAATTTTTTTCCATGATATTATGTTATTGTGACATTTTTGTAGACATTATTTCGACATACTTTGCCAGACAAGTGAGGTTCCATGCAGATTATTATGTGTAACATATGAACGAGCGTATGCTTAGCAAACCCTTTCTCTAAAACCCAGGACAGATAATTCTTTGCAAAAGCCCATGATTTGGAGAGAAGGTTGAGTAAGGTGACACTTGCTCCATTTGAGAATACATGATTATATCTTTGTTGTATCCAGCCTGCATCCTTTGGTTGGCTCATAGGATGTACCGCCACGTTCTCTGCTTTGTTGTTCACCATGACAGTGGGCAGCATTTAGTATTATTATGACGGCAAAGGGATGTCCATGCCGACACTGCCTGTCAGGACGTTCTTCCATGTAAGCTTGGTCTTTTATGAGCTTGGTAGGTCATTAGCACTCTGCTGGGCAGATTTACCACTTACTCACGCAGCGCAGTGCAGCAGCCACAAATGCTGCACTGTGTGAAAAGTAGAGAGGAGGTGAGCACCATATTTACAGAAATATGTCACTCTCCTCCCCTTTCCCTAGTGCCAGTGCTGAAATAAGCTGCTGTGCCCCACTGAGACACCTTGCCGCCATAGTGCAAGGGTGTCTCCGTGAGTCTTGCATAGGTTTTGTATTGGAGGGATAGTGTTCCAATACAAAATACTGTGTATAGGCTGACTTCAAATCTTTCCCTTTTTGTAAGTGTGCTGTACAGTGCGCACACGTACCAAGTCGGAAAAGTAAGGAGAAATTAAAGTAATTTTCCTTCGGTATGCCTACTTCAAAAGGGCCCCGTTTTATGATGCTAAACCCTGTCTACTTTAATAAGTAAATAGGGTTTAGTGTTAGAAACCTTGGGTGGTTGCATGGGACCACCCATGCTCCACCTATGGTATACCCCCTTGGTTCCAAGTAATGTGTTTTTGTTACTTTCACATTATTTCCAGCGCTGTTGGAAAGTAGATCGGAAAAAAAGATTTTGCGCCGATTTGCGTCACTTTTGTGATGCAAACACGGCGTAAAATCGTTGTAAATATCCCCCTGAGTGTCCATCAGCACCGTCACAAGGGGTGGTATTGTACACTTCTTTGGTAAAACTGCAGCGAATGTAAGATAGATATTTAACCCAGTTAGATAGTAGTTGCAGAAACAGTTTTTTGCCATTTACGGTAAAAAAAAATGTCACTAGAGTGCTAATGGAACTTACTGGAGAATTTGTGCCGTTCTTCGACTAATCAGTTTGCATGTGAGGAGTGCAAGGTTTCGGACTTGTGAAATATGCTAAAATGCATGTCTGGAATATAAAATAAAGTCATCCACTTATTCCAATATCAGATTCAGTCTGTAGAGAGGTAATTTATCTCCTGTTTCCCTTCCCACATGGTCTACCTATTGTTTCTAGAACCTGACTCGCGGGAGGGAGCAATTGAAATTCCATGCCCATTCAATCCTTGTCTCCGCTGCCCAGGCTGCCAACAATGGGGTTAATTAGTGCCAACAGCCCTGGCCGCCCAGCAGCTGCCAGGTGGTAAACGTCAGTTGATGGTTTGACCTGGCCAGATTTGAACTTGAGACGTAAACCGCCGAACTCTACACCAGATTATTGAACAATCGCCTCTTGGCATCGAACGTTCCATTTACTTACAATACACACACTCGCCACTGCGTCACTGACACGCCCAAAACAACATGGCGTCCCTTGCCAGACGGGCCCCTTATTCAAACTGTTTATTTATTTATCATTACAAAGTGATAGCACTCTTCCTCTTGGTCTATTGTGTTGCTGTCAGTGGCCATTCTGCCATCTGGTACTGTACTCAGAGAGAAGGCAGAGCTCACTTCCTGGAAAGTCCACGTGCCACCGCGAAGGCCCGCTGCTGCATTCCACCCGGTATTTGCACTTCCCTCCTCTCTTTCCTGGCCCTGCGTGTGTATCTGCGTGCGCTCCTTGTCTGGCCTCGGCGCTGCCGGTCCAGAGGATACAATGCCCCTTGTCGCCATGGGTAACCAACTGGATGAAAGGAGGTGGCCGCACGGAGCCACGGCTTTCACCGCGCAGCTGAGCCCTGTCCCTCAACGGGCACAGTATTTACACGCCCAAGCGTCACATCTGCGAACTCTTTCTGCAGCATATGCTTTTCAGGGAAGTACTCACTTGCCAGCTTTGTGGTGCCACTCTGGCCAGACCTGGGTTTCATTTTCGAAGTATGCATTAGCTTAACCCTTATCTTACAGATTTGCACAAAGATAAAATAGGCAGCATTTTGCCATTTGAGTCACCTGTTTACAGTTCTATATTTTAAGATTGCACGTATCATGTCAAAATTGTCAAAACTTTTCTTGTTGCTCCATCGAAAGGTGTTAACGCTCACAAGGGACAGACAGGCTGATGTATGGAATTAACGTAGGAGAGAACCGCAAGACCCACAGGGTGCTGGGAAGGCGGAGAGCCCCCACCCACACCATTCACCTGTCCGCTTGCTGCCATTGCTGTTTGTAAATGGGCTGGGGGGGGAGGGAGGGGGAGGAAGTTGTATGTTTGAGAGAGTGTATGTGTGTGCGTGTATAGTGTGGGTGTATGCGCATCTATGCCTGCTTGGGTTTCTCCTCTAGTGAGTCTCTCTGAGTGTATGTCTGCTTCTCTTTGTGTGCCTGTGTTGGTATGTGTGCCTGTGTCTGTGGATGCTGTGCACCACTATATGTGTTGGTGTGCACACGATCAATCATCTCGATATCTCATTATATATACTTTATGGAAAGGGGCGACCACTCGGTCCCCCCGAACGTATGGTGGAGTACCCCGATCCCCCAGGGAAACCATTTTGGGCGGGAGGCGCGTCACGGCTGGTATGCCCGAAGCGGCGTAGCTGGGGCGCGCCTTTTCCCGCCCAAGAAGGGGTTGTCCTAGACACCAACACCGCCAGCCACGCCCGGGGGGCGGATTGGAGGAGGGTCTACGCCCGCCCGACGAAGGATAAAAGGAGCGACAAGCCAAGGAAGCATCCTCTTGTTCCTGTGCTCTGAAGCTGCACCCCCGCGTTGCACGTGAGCTCGAGACGGAACGAAGAGCCAATTTTGAAATTTGTAATTTCTCTTTTTTCTCTTCTAGCGCTGCAAGTCTTGTTCAGGACCTTTCATCTACGTGAAGAGAATGCCGGGCAAAAGGGTCGCAAAGAAGGTTAGCACCAAACAAATGCTCTGGATGCTGGTGAAAGACATGGCGGAGATGAAGAGGAAAATGGCGGCCGGGGATGGTACAGGACGGCCAAAAAGAACCATCCCAGTGGAGGTCCCTGCCGGGAGAAGGAAGAGGGCCAGGAACGGGGCAAATGAGGACGAGGTCCCAGTTCCGGAGGCTCCCCCGGCGAACCCTCCCAGACCAGTGGAGGCTCCCGCGCCGGTTCCTGTCGAGGGGCAGCCGATCCCTGTGGTGGTTACCCCGGTGAACGAGGGGGACATGCCCCCGGAGTTGGCCGCCCAGCTGGCGGCATGGTTGGGTAGTAACAGCGTGGGTTCCGTTGCTCCAGGGGACACGGCCGAGGAGGCCAAGCAATTAATGAGGCAGTTGCGGCAGTCACGGGAGGCCGCAAAACCACCTTGTCCTTTTGTTTCCCCGCAGGCGCCCGTGGGTCACCCGGGATCAGGCGTTGGTACGTCAGGGTCGGCAGTTGCAGCGGCATCTTCAGGTAAGCCATTGCCGATGGTTGGGGAGGGATCGGTACCTTCAAGGAGGGAAAAAATTGTACAACATATCCCGAAGGAGGTGAAGGAGAGGATCTGGGCAGATAAATATGTAAACATATTCTCCTTGTTGACCGATCACTACGAAATTGAGCATGTAAAAAACCAGAAAGAGTTTTTGCATCCAAGTGTATGGCGAGCCGAGATGGCCGGTTTTAGAGTTGATGAATCGATAGGCAATTGATGCAGAGCGTTCGGAATGTTCATTGCAATTATGGGGGAACGTAGGCCCGATTTGTTGGGAGAATTGGCTGTGTATCAGACGCGTATCATGGGTTTTTATGAAACATATGGAGGAAATCAATGGTTTGCCTATGACAATATATTTCGTAAATCCAAAGAACATGATGCATCCCTGACATGGGATTGTTTTGACTCCATTTCATGGCAAAATATGGAAGTGGGGAAGTCACCAGTAGTGGGGAGTGAGATGGCCGGGTATTCCCGCCATTCGTCAGGGACGCCCTTTCGAGCAGGTTCCAGCAACGACCGGAACACAAAGACTAGCGGCAGCACGGGGAAGAAAGGGGTCTGCTGGAGCTTTAACAGGGACAAATGTACTAGGCCTCAGGGTTCTTGTAAATTCAGGCACGAATGTTCGGGTTGTGGTCAGTCCTCCCATCCGGAGACCACGTGCAGAGCCAAGACTAGCGAAACGGGGAGTAGGGGTAGCGCCAAACAGGTCTGAAATGGTCCAGGGGGCACCGCTACCGACCCCGGTTGATATCATGGCAATGATCCCTTGGCTAAACGAATACCCTGATCATATCTCCGCTGGGGTGTTGCGAGATGGTTTCTCATATGGTTTCCGCATCCCGGCGGGGGATTTTCGGGGTGAAGCGCAATGTAAGAATCAGCTATCGGTGCAGCAGAATGCGGCGGTGGTGCAAGCAAAGATTGGTAAGGAGGTGGCCCGAGGTCGGGTCGCTGGACCATATGATAACCCGCCAGTTGCTAATTTTGTTTGTTCACCCCTCGGCGTAGTCCCCAAAAAAGATCCGGGGGAATTCAGGTTGATACATAATTTGTCAGCTCCAAGGGGTCTTTCGGTGAACGATGCGATTGACCCGGATGTCTGTTCAGTACGGTACGCATCATTCGATGAGGCCGTCGCCATGTTGAATCGCCTAGGGCCCGGAGCGCTGATGGCTAAATCAGATATCGAGTCGGCGTTCCGGTTGCTCCCGGTACACCCAGACGATCAGCGTCTCCTTGGTTTCATGTTTCACGGTCGCTATTACATGGATAAATGTATGCCAATGGGTTGCTACATCTCTTGTGCTTATTTTGAAGGTTTCAGTTGTTTTCTGCAATGGGCCTTCACAAGAATAACAGGGTTTACTCATGTGATGCATTATCTTGATGATTTTCTGTTCCTGGGGGCACCTGGGGACATAGAGTGTACACGAGCTTTGAATGCATTTTGTGATCTCATGAGGCGCTTTGGCGTGCCATTGGCACCCGGTAAGACAGTGGGGCCGTCTACTTCACTCGAGTTTCTTGGAATAGAGCTCGATTCCGAAGAGGGGTGCTTCCGCTTGCCCAGTGAAAAGGTGGCGAAATTCGAGGCATCGCTCAAAGCATGTATTAGCGCGACCAAAGTGAGATTACATCAGTTACAACAGGTCGTGGGTCAACTGAATTTTGCCCTGAGGGTGATCCCAATGGCGCGCCCATTTTCCCGCTCAATTGCGCAGGCCATGGTTGGCCTTAAGGAAGGCCACCATCGCACAAGGCTCTCGGCTGAGGTCCGGCAGGACATGCTCATATGGTTGGCATTTCTGGCGGATTTCAACGGTCGGGTCGTGTGGAGCAAACCCGGGGTCTCCTCGGAGGAGTTAGGGTTGTGGACAGACTCGGCAGGGAGTGTGGGATTTGGCGCCATTTTTGGCAACCACTGGTCAGCACAAACCTGGCCGGCGTGGTGGCACGAGAATGGGCTCACAGGTAACATAGGTTTTCTTGAGCTGTTTCCTATTCTGGTGGCCTTGAAAACATGGCCCGAGGGTTTTCGTGACCGCACTGTGGTGTTCTGGTCTGATAATATGACTGTTGTTGAGTGTATCAATAGTCAGGCTGCCCGCTGTAGGTGGATCTTGAGATTGCTGAAGGAAATTGTTTTGCTGTGTATGAGACTAAACGTCCACTTTAGGGCAAGGCATGTGCCAGGGGTGTTAAATCAGGCTGCTGATGCGCTTTCTCGTTCCCGTATGCAGGCCTTCTGGGGTTTTCTACCCTCAGCGGACCCGGTGGCGGCACCTTTTCCCGAAGCTCTCTGGTCTCTCGGTGCCCCGGACTACAAGACCTCGTGGGAGAGAGTCTAGCTCCCAGAACAAGGAAGGCATACGAAGGGGCGTTCCGTTCCTATTGGTCCTTTTTGGGTTCTGCTGGGGGGGAGCTATGGGGCCAAGAGGAGTATGTCCTGAAGTTTCTGTTATCATTACGTCAGGCAGGCAAAACAGTAGCCACGGCACAAAGGCACCGGGCCGCCATTTCTTTCATGGCTCGGGCTCATGGTCTCCAGGACCCCACAGCGTCGTTTGTGGTTCAGAAGGCGCTACGTGGGTGGCAACGCCTTGAGGGTCGCAGAGTGGATGATAGGCACCCGATAGGTCTGGAAAGGTTGGCCCTGTTGATGTCAGTCCTCCCTGCAACATGTTCATCACAATATGAGACAGTACGGTTTAAAGCCGCTTTTTCATTAGCATTTCACGGGGCTATGAGGGTAAGCGAGCTTGTAGCAAGGAATAAGCAGGATACGGGGGGGGAGACTGTGCCGAGAGCACATCCGCATTGCGGGGGAAACAATGGTAGTCTCCTTTGCCAGGTCCAAGACCGATCAAGGAGCAAACGGCGAGTGTGTAATAGTCCGCCGTATTCCCGGATCGCCCATATGCCCGGTAGCCTGCGTGGAGGAATATTTGGCGCAGAGGGTGGCAGCATGGGGGGGGAAGCTTACTGAGGCACGCCGATGCCACCCTGCTGACGAGGTTTCAGTTCCAACGGGTGCTTGCGATGGCAATTACAGCCGCAGGGTTAAACCCGTGTGAGTTCGGGACCCATTCCTTCAGGATAGGGGCTGCAACAGAGGCCACAGCCAGGGGTCTGAGTGTTGATAAAGTGAAACAGTTGGGGCGTTGGTCCTCGAATTGTTATAAACGGTACGTGCGGTTGCACATGTTATGAAGCTAATATCATGAACTCACGCTTCTTGTTTTTGTTTGGTTTTTCAGTTTCGCATGCTTACGAGGCGGGGCAGACTGTGCAGTCGACCCGACACCTGGGAACCAGCGGTCAAAGGACACCGGCAGTGGACAGAGTGGTGTGGGTCGTGGGCCACTCATACGTGAGGCGTGCCGCAGACGTATTCAAAGCAGGTGACATGATTCACATGGCTGGGGAATACGGGTACAGGGTGACCTTCTACGGAAGGGGCGGGCTCTGTATTGACCAGTTTCAGGGTTTTATGGAGGGTTTGTTAGGGCGGACGAGGTCACCGCCATCTATACTCATAGTGCATCTTGGGGGCAATGATTTGGTGACCATTGGTCGGCGAGTTCTTCTCGAGGTAATACTATCCACTGTAAGTTGGTTAGCAAAGAGGGTCCCTGGGTGCACAATTGCATGGTCCCACATGATCCCACGGAAGGTGTGGCGGGGGGCTAATTCTGTGTCTGCTTTAAATCACTCTGTGAAGAAAGTAAATAACAAACTTGGTAGATTGTTTCGTACAAATACATTGCATTCTATTCCACATGGGTGTATCAGGGGGGATCAAATGTATTTGGAGGACGGGGTTCATTTGTCCCGGGTGGGGAATGATTTACTCATAGGAGACTTCATAGCTTGGTTAAAGAATTTGTAGCCATGACCTTTAAGTAGGAGTTTTTGGGGGGGTCCGGATAGCCGGTCAACTATCCGGGCCTGTGGCGGTAAGGTCATGATCGGTGAGCAGTAATTGGAAGATCCCTAGAGGTTTGGGCGTCACCCATTACGGATGGGAGCGCCCGGGGGGAGGCGGCCATTGGCCCCTCAAACGGGAGGCGGTCCCATCTAAGGATGGGACGCCGAAAGGGAAGGCGGCCATAGGCCCCTTCACTGGGTAGGAGGGGGTACGGACCCCTCCTTGGAATTTCCCGGGGCCCGGACATCTGCGACGGCAGGTGTGGTAAGTTGTGTGGGGTGGGAGGGGGGTCTACGCTACCTTCTAGACACCTCACACGAGTCCTCGGACGACCACTAAGATGGCGTCGAGTTAACAGGGGGCCCCCGCTAAGGCAAGGGAAATTGGAAGTTGGCACAGAGGTACAGTCCTCTGTGCGCCCGCCCCTCACAAGTGAGGGGGGAATTGGTAGTGGGGATCTGACACCGGTTACGACCTTGCCGTTGGCCCGTAACGTTAGGATGTACAATTTCAATGTTCAGAAATGCATTTGCAGGATGTTTAGTATCGGCTAGGAGAACCTTTGTATTAGAGATGTGTTAAGGTCAGCCAAGAACATCGTACTGTATAACTGAAATTGTACATGATATGAAACTGTTATTTTAATGTTTTAATTTTTGTTTCATATTTTAATAAATACGGCCGGGAAGGGTAACTCCCTCCCGCCTTCCAAAAGCTCAGAACCGTTTCCGTCTTCCCATCCTTGGGGATTTGTGTTGAGAGGGGGTGGCGGGTATCTCAGCCATATGGAAAGGGGCGACCACTCGGTCCCCCCGAACGTATGGTGGAGTACCCCGATCCCCCCGGGAAACCATTTTGGGCGGGAGGCGCGTCACGGCTGGTATGCCCGAAGCGGCGTAGCTGGGGCACGCCTTTTCCCGCCCAAGAAGGGGTTGTCCTAGACACCAACACCGCCAGCCACGCCCGGGGGGCGGATTGGAGGAGGGTCTACGCCCGCCTGACGAAGGATAAAAGGAGCGACAAGCCAAGGAAGCATCCTCTTGTTCCTGTGCTCTGAAGCTGCACCCCCGCGTTGCACGTGAGCTCGAGACGGAACGAAGAGCCAATTTTGACCCACCCACCAGCCCCTGTTGACAGCGATTTGTTTGAATAAAATTGATTGACGTGAATTGGTTTCGCTTACAGGTTGCCTTGGAATAAAGTTGATAATGTGTGTATAATAAAGGATGATTTTCGTTTTCAACATGTTTTCTTAGCAGAAATGTTTTCGGATAAGTTTAATGATGATGCTCAGTAGAGTGGGTTTCTCTGACAGGTTGTCTTGGAATAAAGTTAGTAATGTGTATATAATAAAGGATGATTTTCGTTTTAACATGTTTTCTTAGCTGAAACGTTTGCGAATAAGTTTAATGGTGATGCTCAGTAGAGTTCTATGTGAAATCGTTTGAATGTAATTTCCTTTTCGTTAGCTTAGTTTGAAATGTCGTATTTATTTCTGGTCGGGCGGTAAGGTCATGATCGGTGAGCAGTAATTGGAAGATCCCTAGAGGTTTGGGCGTCACCCATTACGGATGGGAGCGCCCGGGGGGAGGCGGCCATTGGCCCCTCAAACGGGAGGCGGTCCCATCTAAGGATGGGACGCCGAAAGGGAAGGCGGCCATAGGCCCCTTCACTGGGTAGGAGGGGGTACGGACCCCTCCTTGGAATTTCCCGGGGCCCGGACATCTGCGACGGCAGGTGTGGTAAGTTGTGTGGGGTGGGAGGGGGGTCTACGCTACCTTCTAGACACCTCACACGAGTCCTCGGACGACCACTAAGATGGCGTCGAGTTAACAGGGGGCCCCCGCTAAGGCAAGGGAAATTGGAAGTTGGCACAGAGGTACAGTCCTCTGTGCGCCCGCCCCTCACAAGTGAGGGGGGAATTGGTAGTGGGGATCTGACACCGGTTACGACCTTGCCGTTGGCCCGTAACGTTAGGATGTACAATTTCAATGTTCAGAAATGCATTTGCAGGATGTTTAGTATCGGCTAGGAGAACCTTTGTATTAGAGATGTGTTAAGGTCAGCCAAGAACATCGTACTGTATAACTGAAATTGTACATGATATGAAACTGTTATTTTAATGTTTTAATTTTTGTTTCATATTTTAATAAATACGGCCGGGAAGGGTAACTCCCTCCCGCCTTCCAAAAGCTCAGAACCGTTTCCGTCTTCCCATCCTTGGGGAATTGTGTTGAGAGGGGGTGGCGGGTATCTCAGCCATATTTCGGTTTGCATAAACCATAAAAGTAGTACACATACAATAAAAACACATACATAATTAAAATACAGTACACCATAGATTAAAAGACATATAGATAATCCATAACAATCAAGTTTTCCAGTTAAAATCATTGGCAATAGCTACTAAAAGAATACTACATTCATGTTAGAAACTAAGGGGCATATTATCAAGAAACGGCGTTAACATTATCGATGCTTTAGCGGCAGAAAACTGCCGCTAAAGCGGCGATAATGGGCTTGATAATATGCCCTTGTGAATTCCCATAGAAGCCCATGTTCTGGTGTGGACATGGGCTTCTATGGGAATTCTCTACGGCGTATTATCAAGCCCATTATCGCCGTTTTAGCAGCAGTTTTCTGCCGCTAAAGCAGCGATAATGTTAACGCTGTGCTTGATAATATGCCCCTAAAAAAGATAAAACTATCACAGAAATTCGGAGGTGGCTATGACATGTCTTTTTCCCTCGCAATCAGGTTGGCCGATTGTATTCTCCAAGCCCACAGTAAAAAACTAGAGATAGCAAAGACAATGGGGGGCATATTAGCAACAAATAGCGATAATAATCGCTAAATGCGCTTAGCGAATTTTTTTCATCGCCGCTTATCGCAGGATATTATCGCAGAGATAGCAATATGCCCCTATATTCCTTAGTGTCACATTGAAGGATTCTGGCTGCTTCCCAAAAATGAGATGTGCCTAGCGACTTACATACTGGTATAATCCACCGTCTTCGTGGGTGGGGTGCGGGGAGGGTTACATAGACCAGGCAGAAAAACAAGCAATGATTAACTGTTTCTGGCAAAGTCAGGCAAAACGGACAAATACTTTTAATTGGAGAGTACCAGCACCCCTCAGAAACTAGCAGGTACCTGCACTTCTATTTTCCCATTTCAAGCACTGATGTTCGCTGTCGGTGTGCTTATCCTATCTAGATATAACTCAAAGCTATGAAAGCATTTGTAAAATAAAAACTTCCCAGTAATACTATCTTCGTTATTCCAGCTTAACTGTGGCAATTACTCCCAATAAGCTTGTCTCAGTTTACTAAGTATGCCTTTCTCTAGCGAGTCAGGGGCTAACCACAATTGGGGCATCTTAATAGCCTTACTTAAGTGTTTGATTCTGCCCAGCCAAGGAGTCCATGCATACTAGTCAGTTTCCATAAATTCTATCAGAGCTTCCCTATATGGGGTTAATTCGTCTGTAGACCACAGATGCACCCAGTATACCAACAGTATAAAGTGAACTACGTGATTGATTCTATGTAAGGAAAGATCCAATCGAAGGGGCATGAGGGGAGTACTTTGGGGAAGGTTGCACGAAGATCTAATACATTTGTTTAAAAAAAGAGTGAGGATGGAGACATCGGCACTTCCCCAGACCTCTGCACCATTTGTAGCTCCCGCTAAAGCAGTAGTCCTATAGGCTTCCAGAGCAGGGTCACTGCACTACTGGAAGTGTTTTTAAATCTACTTGCTATGGCAAATACCCTTTGTGAAGGGCTGAACTACTTTTCCCGACCTAGGGAATCCAAAACATATTATCGTCGAGTCTGACACCTAAGTAGTCAAAACATTTGACTTTCTTAAGAGGAACCTCATCCAGTCTCATCTTGCCTCTAAATGACCTGTGTGGGTTCAGCACCATGAATTTAGATTTAGCCGGGTTTACCTCAAGGCCTCTGGCGATGCAAACTTATTGAAACCTCCAAAAGTATTTGGAGGACTGCGGATGTTCAAGATATCAGGAGTGTATCATCAGCAAACATGAGTATTGGCATGCTGTTGCCCAGCCAATTTGGGGGCATCATGTCTGCATTGAGATAACCAGTCTACAGCTTCATTTATATACAAGCAACAAAGTGTAGGGACCAATACGCATCCCTGTTGGACCACGCGGTTAATTGGAATCCTTGAAGTGAGGTTCCCACTATAGTTCCACCTCACCTGGGCATATGTACCCATGTGCAGAAGACCATAAAATTCTCAGGATGCCCCCAGAAATACAATAGGAATATAACAATTTCCAAAGGTTTACCCTGGAACCAAATCAATTGCTACCCTTAGGTCAATAAAGGCGACATGGACATGCTCCCGCCTGATTGTATCATACTTCTAACTTATGTGGCAAAATCGAAAAGACTTGGTCTACAGTGCTAACCTTTGATCTAAAAGCTAGAGCACATGTGACAATCCGAGACAATGTTACTGTCTGACATCCAGGAATGTAATCTTGCTAACACCTGCCTGTAAAAGACTTTCTGACAATTATCAATCAGGCTAATTGGCCTATAGTTTGAGGGCACATCCCTCCTCCCCTTTTTAGGTTTTGCCTGCACAGCCAGGCATATTGAGCATCGTGTTCTTAGCAGCACCCTGGAATATTTGAGCAGCTCTCAGGTATTTATTGGAAGTTCTGTGGCATACGCTACCAGCTCCCTAGCGGGTAAAACCATTGACAATGGTAGCATTTCATTGTCAGGCACAGTTATTACATAAGGACTATGAATCGACACTGGGCCAGCGATAGGTGTCATGGCCTGGAACTATAATTGAAGCCCCTACTTTGTTTGTGTGTATGGGGGTTTCAATAGGCAAGCCCATTCATATGGCACACTGTTGCAACATTTGACCGTCTGGTGTTATCTATTGGCACACATTGTTCCCTAAAGGCACATAAATGATTGCATCCGTGGAGCAATATTGCTCTAAGCTAGCGCAGCAGGTCATGAAGTGTTGTAATATTGTATTTGTTCACCTTCACAACTGCCCTTAAAATCAGTGGGCCTCATTTATGAGCCCTTGCGTCACTTTTACGCCGCCGGTGCGTCACTTTTTGTGATTCACCAGTGGCGTAAAAAATGTGCCTTGTTGCGCCATATTTACAAAGTGATGCATCTAGGTAGATGCGTCACTTTGTAAACCCCTGCGCCACATTATACCTGCGCCAGGTATAATGTATGCTTGGTGCGCGTATTGACGCGAGAAAGGGACGTAGAAGTGACGCAGTGAAATCTATGAGATTTCACTGCGTCACTTCTAGGACGCTGTTGCGTCAAAATCTTGCGCCTGTCTCATAGCAGGCGTAAGACGGACGCAGGCCCTTTCACATGGGGATTGCCCCATGTGAAAGGACGCATTGCTGGAGTTGCGTCACTTTTGTGACACACTCCAGCAAAGCGTCACTTTTACTCTTACAGATACGTCAGAAATACTGACGAATCTGTAACGCCTTGCGTAATGATGCGTCATAATGTAAATATGACGCATCATTGGTGTCGCAAGGAGGCCACAATGAAAAGTGATGCATCACTGTTTTCACGCAGCGATGCGTCACTTTTCATAAATGAGGCCCAGTGTTTTTTGGCCATATATTTGCAACATGCTGTAGAATGACCAGTTTCCACCCATTCTTTCCAAAAACTCTTCAATATTGTGTCGGTTCTTTTACACTCTCGTAAAAATATGGTACCGAATGCCCCATCGGTACTAGGAGGAGAGCTATTGTCCATTACTATCCATTTTAAGTGTTCACAAACATGTAATGGTTCAAAAATTTTCAGTTTCGTGTTATATTATGTTATTCCTATTTGCATTGGGCCTAGTACACCTGATGCATTTATGGCACTGCCAAGCATAAAGCGTAGAAAAAATAGAAACTGAGTAAGTGCCAGTGGGGGTAGGCTGTAAATGGACATGTGATGTTGGATTTACGAGGGTTCAGGTGATTCTATTACAGGACCGGAGGCTTCGTTTTATGCTTCTCTTTCTTTTATTTGCTACTCACAGCAGCCAATGAAAAACGTTTTGTATGCAAATAAAACGACATTTCCCATGATGCTTGTCCCTACATCACATCCTGTACAGCCCTATAAGAGCCACTGCATCCTGTTTCTCTTCCTCTTTCTTTGCTGCTCACGCAGGAAGTTAAGTGCTCGAGAACTATAATATGAAGTTTGCCTTCTTTGATTGTTACTTGATGATTATGTATATTTGACTCTGCATATATTGCTCTGCTTACACGTAGATAGTGCTACGTTTAAAACTCTTCTGTTTTGCGTTTTTAAGCGCACCTTGCGCTGTTTGCTAAGTTCATCTGATTCAGCCGCGCGTGGCGCGCTACTACTGCAAGCTTCGGTGGCAATAATATCCACTAATACTGCCTTTACACTAGCGCAGCATCGCGCGGTGTTTTATCTTTCTGATGTTGAGCGTGTATCGCATGCATCATGCCTTCCCGCTGGCCTTCTGTTATTTTCAGGTATGCTGATATGCTCTAGCCGGAGCGATGACTTAAGGCAGTTCTCGCTGAGAGCGCAGCTAAGGCATCATGCGGGCGGCCACCCGGGCTCATAATTTTCACCCGCGGAACTGGTATGCGTCGTGTTAGAGGTGCTAGCGCTCTTCGTTGTTACCCCTTTAATGCTTAAATTTTCTTTTCAGACGGCTGTGCCGAATTGCTTGAGACGCTCACGCGAGCGCGCGTTGGCCGAGGTTTTCGGACTTCCAGCCTCAGAAAATATTGGAAAGCCTCCCGTGTTACGATAGTATTGCGCTGTCTTTGGCGGCATGTTTCGGTTTTTCAAGTGTTCCTTGTGTCGGCGGCCCGCTAGGAGGCTCCGTATTCTCCCACTGCAGCCCACGCGGCCGTCTGTCGGACTTCCTTTGGAAGCACGTGGTATAGTGGATAGTGCTGCCTCATATGACGATGGCGCTTGCTCAGCCCAATATCCTCTTTGATGCCTTACTCTATTATTTACATGTATTAAATGTATTATACCTTTTCCAACAAAGACCTGACGGATCTCTGTGATATATATTCATATGTATTTCCACCTGTTATAGTAAGGACCTTGCAGCCTTCTGTGTTATTTACTGCTTCACGCCTCTTAAGCGTTCCCGCCAGGAATTGTTTTCGCCTGTGGCGAGATAATGGAAATGTTCCTTGACCGGATGGGTTTTTTAACGATGTGCGCACCAAGTTGCAATGCCTGTGTAAGTTGCGTTATACGCTTCATGCCTCAAATGCCTAGTGGATGAATGTGTCTTAACACGAAACGGTTAACCCCTCCGGTCACACAGCCTTAAGACGCTCCAGTGGGAGTGGTGATGGCATGCTCTCATCTCGTATATTGACTCTACATATATTGGCCCAACTGGATACGGACTCCAGACGCGACCTGAAGAGCAAGGCCCCGTGCGGGGGTTCCAGCGTTACTACTATGCCACTGTCAGCTAGTGGTCAGGTATCTGACTAATACCAAGGGTTACGTGTTTAATGCAGGTATGTACTATGTTTGTTCCGAATTATAACTTCACAATGTACATCCATGGGTATATCGGGGAGTATTTCCTGTCATGGCGCAGTTTCGCGCTTATCCGCCACAGGCCTTCCCTAGTGGCCGAGTGCAGATCAGAGCCGATGGCGCTCCGGGGGGCGTAACCCAATCAGGTTCACTTTATACCAGTTTGGGTTACGCCCTTCGCACGCGCTCCCCAATTGCTCCTGATGCCTCAAGCAAATTTGACTTACGCCTTCCCGGCTGTAACAACAGGAGGGCCATCGGAGTGCGCACACGCTCCTTATAAATTAACATGGCTCTTACGCCCTTGTGGGCTGGAATGTCTTGGACTACAGCTTTGCTGAGGAGCCGGATATTTTATTATTTTCACTTCTAGTGTGCAAAGGGTTGGCTCCCCCTCTTACTCCTCCGTGATTGGTTCTTTGCACTACAATATTGCATTTAGACGCCCTTACACAGGCAGGGTGAGATACAAGGAGGATGATACGTACGTTAAAGGAGGATTCGTCCCAGAATGCACTCGGTGCCAAGTGGGAATTTTCCGTCCCAGTGTCGGTCACCAGGGCCCCAGGTATACAGTCCCCAGCACAGGGTTGTATGCCCCATGACCGCCCATCATTATTATTTACACATATCCTTTGGGCGTTGTCTTGTTTCGTTTTCCTTTTTACTTTTTCCTAACGTCTAGGTCGGTGTTCTTCCTACTGTTGACATCCACTCCCTCCTGATTCTAGATCTTATCAAGAAGGATTTTGTCGAGTACTGTCGTGCTAGATGGTTCAGTCTCTCTGGGGGTTCCGCAGTTTGCAGTGAACGCGATACGTTTTTTGGGTAAAAATTTTTTTTTCCCTATCTCCATTTGGAGATATAAATCCTTTTTCGGGAAAATGGTTACTTAACCATGTCAAATGGGTGATCGTTCATCGTTAGCTTTGTTGCACGGTATCGAGAGTATATGGGCATGTTTAGCCTTCCCCTAGATTCCAAGGATACGTCATAATACCAGTCCTTACATTTGCATTTTCTTATGACCTTTTTTTGACTAGAATCCCTTATGCTTCAGGGCTTCAGCTTCCGGTCCCTTTTCGGAGTTACGCAATATCATGGCCGGTTCCGGCTACATTTCAGTTCTCCTATGCCTCAGGGGGTTCGTCTTCCATACGGTACCTCGTTCTCTGGCACTCTCTGATGGTGCAAATTTTCACATATTCCCTTGAAGCTCACTCTGGAGCTCGCAGTGCAACAATTCGTTCAGGCACTTAATGGTGTACTGGTCTTATTACCTTTGTTTCCATTAGTTTCTCTGAAATTTTACGATATATTTGTACCGGAGCTATCATCTTATTTGAAGGTTCTTGATCTTCCTACTCATGGAGGGGTCAACTCCTAATCCCTCGGACACTCTTCCAATGCCTTGTATTGGCATGGGGTGTGGCGCCAAGGTGACTGACGCTGGCATCTGGGGATCACGATTCGATCCTCGGCGTCAGATTAGCCCAACACCATGTGATTCGGGCGATAGCTTGCTTATTTTTCCTGACGACCCCTACACCTCGAGACCCTTATCAAGGAGCTATAGCTCAACGGTAAGGCCTGTACCTTTGGTGGTGCCCACCCTCAGAGGCCAGGGTTCGTATCCTGCCAATGCTGTAAAAGTATCCCCAGGTGGAAAATTTTACGGGTGTTCGTTCGCGCTTTACAAATGTGAATTATTCTTACTACACTTTCACTGTCAGCAGTAACAGATCCTAGCATTTCTTATGTAGGAAGACCTCTGTGTCGACTTCAACACCCATAGCCAAGGGTAGTGTCCTGCTTAGGGTGCTTTGTATCCTTTCACAAGATTACCAGGGCTTCTTATAACTCCATGTTCTTCAGTCCCTTGCGATTCTTCAATGTGGAAAGGCCATGTTAGGTGGTAGATACATCACACATGACTCTACTGTGGGGTTGTTTTTCCCCTCAGGACGGATGCTCTTCTACCAAAAATGTGTGCATATTGTTTTTCTCTCGGCCTTACAACGACCGTTGGACCGTTTTTTCGGCTAGTTTTTTCCGACAGGGTGAATGGATGGATTTGGGCCAATGTTTCTCGTCAGGTATTCCATTCAATCCTTCCAAGATCAGAATATTCCTATGGGGACGAGTTTTCTCGCTAGCTTCCCTTATTGATAATAGCCTTACTACTGGGTAATACTTACTACCCAGGGTTGGATTCCAGTTCATGCGGTGATACTAGGTCTTCATACCTGTCGCAGTTCCTACAGCAGGTATCACCAAACTGGATTTTTTACAGGTACGGTAGTCTTTTCAAACAAGGTTTTTGCATTTCACTTTATACCAGGATCAGAGCTTATCAGGTTCTACTGCTTTCCATGTATTCCAGCTACAAATTATGGGTTTACTGTTTTTAAAATTTACAAGAGGTCTTAGTTACAACCTGTTACTGCGGTCTCGATAGCCCCTGACTCAAATCTGCTATAAAGGCTGCAGGGATTCCTACCCAAAATGTTTGGGACACATTCTGTTCCAGTTACTTACATATCCAAAATATAATTAATAGTGGTTTGTGTTACAAACAATCTTTTAACATGTGTCAGCGACTATTAACCACAGGGTTGAGGACGATTCTGCCAGGGATATTTTCATAACAAACGTGCGATCACAGTCTGTTCATGATGCCAGGGTTCATACTGTTATATGCTATTTCTGATTGTTCAAACTCTTCAAGTCTGGATTTCTGTTCCACCAATTATTACAGATTTGGTGGGTGATATAAATGTTGTATTATAAGAGTTAAACTAGCATAATACGAAGCCTCCGGTCCTGTAATAGAATATCAAATTTGCTAGCATTCGCACCAAGAATTTTCAATTCTATTATGGACACGGAGGCGAGGATTATCCCACCCGATTTATTACTATATTGGTAATAATTAGCCACCCGCATGTATTTGATATGCTGCTTAAGCAAAAGTTACAGGTTTTTCCTGTCTCATTCCTTTCAGGTTCAAGAAAGACGATGGAGCTGGTGTGCTTCTGGTTTGAGAGACGTAAACTTCTCAGTCGGATTGTGGTTTTTCCACGTTGGAGGATGGTTGTTGGGATTCCTTCTCCTTGTTTTGGACTGCAATTATTAATATTATTGACTGTTCCGGTTCGAGCAAAGAAAGAGGAAGAGAAACAGGATGCAGTGGCTCTTATAGGGCTGTACAGGATGTGATGTAGGGACAAGCATCATGGGAAATGTAGTTTTATTTGCATACAAAACGTTTTTCATTGGCTGCTGTGAGTAGCCTATAAAAGAAAGAGAACCATAATCCTTGCCTCCGTGTCCTTAATAGAATTGAAAATTCTTGGCGCGAATGCTAGCAAATTTTATATTCTTGACCAGCCTGAGAGTATGCCAGCGAGATTCACAGTTTGCCACCTATAATGGTTCTTCGACCCGCTGTGAACAAGATAAACATTAGTGAGAACACATTTACTATCATGGCACACAATCAAATAATCCGCCTGGGACGTGGAGGATTTTCGTTCTTTCGTTAAAAGCCAACTGTGAAATGCACAGAGCCTTGAATACAATCTTCTATAGAACTGAAAGCCAAACCGCAAGATTGGCTCACATTTGCAGAGTCCTCCTTGGCGCGCGAGGCAGTTGCCCTCCGGGAGCAGTGATTATTGGCTAGGAAATGAGAGGGAGGTTTGGTAAATATTGTTTTGCTTTCATTATTCTTGCTTGCAGGTCGGCCTTTGGTATGTGTGAAGATCCCATCTTCTAGTCCTGATGTATTAATGGCCACACACGTATGTGCGCGCGCGCATGTCTGAATTTGTTTCGTGTTAGATGTCTGCGCGCACAACTGTGTGCACAAATGTATCAGAGCAGGAAGTATTGCCACTGAGCCCCTCCTGACTCACAATCCCAAGAGTTTGTGGGGAGAACAGTGTAGTTTCCTCACTGCACTGAAGGCCCCTTAATGCATACATTCCAGTGCGTTGACTGACAACCCTTAGGTTGCCATGTGAAGATTTCCCACAAGTTTCCGGTGAATGTGACCCATAGTGTATGTCAAAAACCACAGAGCACCAGGCAAAAGACCTGCATTTTCATGCCTGCCATACTAAAAACATAATCAAGGTGCCAGCTGTACATATTGTGTCCCCGTGTGTCTCGGTACATAGAGTGCTTGTGGATTGCGTGTGCTGCCTACCTCTATCATGCTAGCGGGCATGCAAGCCGCTCACATGGGACCCAGCACCAGGTATTCTGGAGCACATGTGGCTCTTGGCATGCAAGGCGGTGTCCATGGATATCCTGTGTGATTCACAGCATTGCATCCAGTTAAACCTGTAACCAAGAGGTAAATACTTTCATGGGGACAATTATCAAACGCAAAAAAGCCCACCCTCCTATTAGGGCTAGAAAAAAGAATCAGCAAATCTTGGACAAATCAGTTCAGTCCTATCATCTAGGTGCATTCCAGCTTAAACAAAAGAGAAAACCTATTGAATCACCCACAGGTCGGCTTGCCAATCCTCTGCACATTGACCATATTGTAATGTTGGGAGGTAACTGGCTCAACTGATTGTCTAAGAGACCTGGGGCTGATGCTAATGATTAGACAGCTCGCACATATAATCATTGGGTGGATATGTCTAGTTTTTAATGTCCCCCAAATTTAGAATGCTGGGCACAATCATGACATCAAAAGGAAGTCCTCAAGAGCACAGTAATCTCTAGAGCTTTTCTTGAAACACAAAACATTAGGCCTCAAGGGAAATACCAGAGATGCAAACTAAATAAAAAACTGAAAGTAGCAACAAAAATGAATGAGAGGATGAAGAAAAGCCAGTGAACTGTTCAAGGGATGGAAAATCGTATCAGATGATGTAATTTTCTCCAGTCTTGCTCCTCAATGACTTTATGAAAAACAAAATACAGATTATCTATTAAAGAACAGCAAGGTAAATGGACATGTGAAAGTGAATAGAAATGGAAATAGTTATGTGAGAGAAATACCTAACTAACCTCTGACAATTATTGGAATCATTTACCATGAAGAAAGTTCAACTTGAAAGTGGGGCTTCTGTGCATCAGCTGCCCCAAGAAACATATCAGAAAAGGGAAAGAGGAGAGCACCTTAAAGCAAAATTAAGATACCATCAGACAATCAGAGCACATTTAAGAAAGGTCACCCAAACAAAATTTATATTTCCTCTTAAGAATGTTTTATTTATATATACACATATGCCTCATTACAATGTCGGTTGGAGTTGCCTCTGACCGACACCGTCGCAGAATCGACACCCACGACCTCCAGTCACTGGTCCCGACCACCTAATTATGAATCGACCGCACATGGTGCGGTTGCAAACTCACATTTCCCTATGGGAGCTTGTGCTACAGCTGTAAACCAGATGTAACACAAGCTCCCATAGAGACATGGGAGATTGTGTTAATCTCTGTACCCTGTGGCAGGCAGCTCAAGGTGCCTGCCACAAGATGCAGGAATCAACAATGCCTCCTCTGCCTCCAACCACAGGCCGCAAACAGAAGGGGGCCCTGCTAGGGCCCCCCAAACACGCTTTCTGACAGCCTTTCCATGTCAGAAAGCCCGACGGAATCCAGCCGGAATGACTAGTCAGTTTCAATTGCGGTCGGAATTGAAACTGGCGATGTCGATTGGAAATGCTAGGACCACAGCTTTCCGACCGAAATCGTAATCAGCCCCAGAGTGTATCTACCTTCAGTCGTTATGAAAATAGCATTGACATTTCGATCCACGTTGTTCTATATTATCTATATTTCTTCAAAGCTCTGAACTCGACTATTCCCAAAAGTTAGGAGAAGCCCTTGGGGTGTCTTCAGAGAAAGGCAGTTCTTGGGGTAAGGTCTACTATTACCCTTCAGAACTATGTCATTGTTTCCTTTCTAGAAAGGGTTATTTTATAGATCACAGTCACCTAACTTTACCTCACATGTAAGCATGTCTGATAAATCTGGCAACAAGTAAGGTCATGCCTTGAGGGCAGTTTCCCCAACCAATATTAAACCACCAGTGCAAGCTCAATCCTACATATTATTATGTGGCTTGTGAACTTTAGTGAGGCAGTGAAATAGGGCCGGTGTTGAGAAATGGAACTGGCGAAAAAATATTTCAAATACTTATGATTGGCTTAAAGGAATGTATTGTAGCGGCTCAATGAAACATCCAATGGATCCATCTATCTAACCTTATTTCGACAACGATCACAATTCCTCAAAAATCTATTGTATCAGTACAGTGATACGGGGGCAGCATGCTGTGGTATAAGGCGCTGCCGTACTGCCACCAATATCGGAAGTGCCACACAACCTGTGGGATCTGCCTGGCATTGACCGAGTTGTCTTTTCGAAGAGTCTCATCGCCATCCAGTCACCATGCAGTGCTGAGCAAGATGGGGAATGGGGGTAGCATCCCTTTACTGAACCTTTTCCAGGTGACTCACAAGAGCTCGCAATATGTGCATTACAATTCCAATTGCTAATTGCAATCAACATCTACATATTACAAATGAATAATTTGCTTTCACGAAATCAGGTTTGCTGTCTTTGCTAATGCAAAGTACTTTCGTTAATTTGGTCCCATATTGTAATATTTCGTGGGAAAATTATATAAAATGAGCACAAGGTGAAAACACAATTAACAAGTATAACTAAGATAAATATTATTCTAGAAACTGCCTGGTTACTCCTAGGAAGAGAATGTTAACCAGACTCCTTCAGGAATCCTGAAAACATGGATTACAAGAACAAAACAGGTAGAAGTTTGCCTTTTTACATTTTTTACATGCCTTCATCACTCATTTTTGGGGACGGCAATATCTTACTTTCTTCATGACCCAGAGAAAGACAACGAAAAGCGGGAAGGGAGAAAGAAGGCAGACGGGAAAGATAGGCAACAGTGACAAAAGTGAGAAAGCAGGGGTGAAAACAAGCTGGAAGAGTGAAATAAAGAGACAGGAATTGTTGGAAGGTGGGAGAAAGTTGAGAAATTAAGAGTGGACAGCCTTTGTATTGACACTTATTTGACAACCTTGGATTCTGGAAGCTCAGCACATTGGTTTCCTAAGGACAAAATTTAGGCTCTTGCACTCTTTTGTATGTTTTTTTTTCTCTATCTACGTACCTTCGGAAGAATACATCTTGATGTTTTCCTTTAACCCTGATTACCAGCTGATGCCTCTCTTAGACTCTCCATTGACGGGGGGAGAGTCTAGGTAAAACTCACAGAACTTAATGGGCATTTTAAAGTCATGGCATGACTTGAAATGTGTTTAAAGAAAGAACCCGACACAGTGGCAGGTTCATGGAACATGAGCTGTGCCCTTGTTATGAAATAGTCCCAATTCCCTGAAAGTACAAAGTAAAAGGCGAGTTGAGAGATGCAGCATTTGTCCCTGAAAGGAAATTCCCTGATATACCCGTTAACATGAACATACCAGAGGCATGGCACTGTTTACCAGAAGCCAACACCTGCGGCCAAGAACGAGTGTCACAAGGAGGAAACAGCAGAGATCTGAAAAGAAATTGTTTTTTCAGTGGGCGAAAGGCTGGAGCATGTTGTCTAGTGACTCAGCAGGATAGTCCCTGGTGAATACCTTAAGCGCATGCTAGCAAAGAGCACAGAGTTTTTGGTGACACAGTGGCCAACCTTAGACATGTCACCGTAGATGACTGAGAACATTCAGAGAACTTTTTTTACTTTACATATTTGCAGTTTGCTACAGCATGGATCCTGTCAAGATGCTGCCAGAGAGCATCATTCCATTCCATTTCACCTTTACATTGAAGCAGCAATGTGTGAGCACACTGTAAAGATTCAACAGGAATGTGGGTATTTTGCAGACTGGCAGGGGCTTCTGATCACTGATCCAGTGCTTACCAGTGAAGGAGGTGCTGCACTCAAACAAGTTGGGTTACAGGTCGACTTGGCGACCACCTCTGATGCCTCAACTCTAAGTAAGCTCACTTAGAACTCCAGTTGACTGCCAAGCACGCCTATTACCAAGGCTCAAACAAACACTCTTATAAACCCCGGGTCCCTCTGCTTCCTGCTTGAAAAGGTTTAGGATCATCTTTGGTCACCAGCCACAATAATACCCTTTGTTAGGCATGCATCATTGTTACCTTTTCCATGAATAGGCTTTGAAGACATTATTTTTGTCTTATCAATGATGCTAAATGTCTCTTACATGAGGTGCTGTCTCATCTTCCTTTGATACTAAGATGGGCTGCTGGCACTGGGCCCCTGTTCCTTCTGCAGCAGAAACACAGTATAAGGTGGTACAATCTACTAGGTATCATGCCAATTTTAGAACTAGGGGACCTGGGTTCGGGGTTGGCGTGTGACAAAAAATTCCACGACTCTGCGCACATCACTTAATGTCCCTCTGCCTAAAGTTATGTGTGAAATGCAATTTTAAATACATGATATTTAAATTAATTGTGTAATTCAGAAATGTAAATCCCCTGTTGATGTTCACAATCTAGCGTCTCCCAGCATGGTGCTCTGTTGCTCTATCCTTACTTTAGATAATTACCAAAACATAAGTACATAAACTCTAAGCCTGATACACAGTTTTCAATTGAAATTCAGGAGTAGTGACACCAGAGTGGAAGGTAATAAACAACACCTCACAGCAAATAATTAATGAATGGGTCTCTTCAAAAACGTTTAAATGGTTTTGTCACTCCAAGCGATAACATTGTACCTTATAAACACACACTACTTGTTTCACAGTTGTGTTGACTGTACCATGGTGTATTGACATCCACACCCAGACAAACGTGTCTTCAAAGAAGAAGATACTTGTTTAATATTGCAAAACAAAAAAGAAAATGCTGTAATGTACCTGGCAAGAAACATTGGGCCAGATGTAGGTAAATCTAATTTATCGACTCATAAATACCGAATCATACTGATTCGGTATTTATGAATCGGTAAATTAGAAGGAGGGAGATGTAGATAATTTTTTATTTTGAATAACCGATTCTGTAAGATTTGGTATTTACCGATTCGGTAAATACCGAATCGGTATTCACCATTGATTCCTATGGGCTTTGGAGCCCATGGGAATCAATGGGAAATACCGGTATTTACCGAATCGGTACATACCGAATCCAGCAAGGGTGCAGGGGGTGTCACTTTGATACCCTCTAGCACCCCAAGTGCAGGCTTGTGTGCCATGTGGCACACATACATGCCCTAAGGGCCTGTCTGTGTGTCACATGGCACAGGTGTGCATGCACACCTGAATTCGGTATTTTACCACCCAATAGGATTGGGTGGTAAAATACCGACTCTTAAGGGCCTGTGGCACTCTGTGGAGTGCCACCTACATCTTGATTTACCGAATCTGTTAAATTACCGATTCGGTATTTTACAGAATTGGTAAATTTACCGATTCGGTAAATTTACCGATTCTGTAAAATAATGGCCCCTACATCTCAATTACCAATTGCCGGTCGGTAATGGCCGAATTCGTCCGTTTCCGACAGGTAATTGGCGACCTACATCTGGCCCATTGTATTCACTTTTTGGTACTCAAAAAAGTTTGTTTTTGTGCACTTTATGACTGATTTAGGCCTTTCTACTAATAAAACCAAGTCATATGCCATTGTATGTGGCGCCTAAGAAGTAGGATAACTCCTTTCCACATAGGTGTCACCTTACTTAAGTGTGTCTCGTCATTCATCTATTTGGGGTTGCCCTTTGACCATAAAATTACTTGGGGTCATTTGAAGTCTGTGAGCGGTACACAAATTGAACAAGCAATGGCATCACTATTTAACTTTGCATCCACTTTGGGTTCTATGCCTTTAGAAGCTGCTAACACTGTTTGTAAAGCCAGACGTGTATCTATCTCAACATAGGGTGCAGCAGTCTGGGAGAATACCGGCTGCTCGCAACTCCATATTAGTGAGAATACATTTTTGAGAATAAAGTTGTCGCTGCCTGTCAGTGTTCCTGTGCTCATAGTGCACGAGGAAGAAGGCCTGGGTGACAGAGTGGGAATCGCACCAATAGTGCTTTGGCTCTCAGTTTGGGCCAGGCCGGAAGCAGCACCAACCCAGTCGCTGTTGCAAGACTGCCTGTGACTTCTAGGGGTGCATAAGAGCAAGTGGCTTATGTACATCAAGAATTCCCTACTGGAAATTGATAGATATGAGCTCTTTATGAATCCTGAGTGTATTCATTCCAGGGATAAAATAACTATTAGAAGGGAACTTTTAAATCATCTAGTGGTGAAGATAGTAGGGGACAAATCAAAAAAGGGCAAGGGTTTCCAGCCAACATAGGTACCTTTTGATAAGGTTAAGACTAGGTCTGGCCCATTTTTCGGTGCCCTGCCCCTCTAATGTGTTTACTGCGAAAAAGCTGGTCCTCTGCCCTTGCAACTCTATTGCCCCCCAATCGCAACTTCACATGCTGTTCTTCTGTGGCTTATATCGAGTTCAGAGAATTCAGTTTTGAATTCACTTTTTAAAGTCACTCAATATTAGGCAGTGCAAAGCAGCTATTTTATACCTACAATTGCTGCAAACTGACCAAGTATGTGTTCTGATGCATAACTATCTTGCTGCTGTTGTTAAAGCCGGAAAGAAGGTTGCCAAGTAAATATGTATCTGTAGTCTTGGGTTTTAGATTATTTCATTCTATATTTGTTTTTGTGATTATTAGGGAGTCATGAAATTGATTTAAAAAAGGGTTGTCTCATGTGATTGTCTTACGGACTGCATAGTGTGATTTTACTCTGATTGTGATGTAGAATTGTACATTTCTTTTTTTATATGTGTGCAATGCTTTATTGGTTCATTTTAACCGAATAAAGATTTATCATGATTGATTGAACGAGGTCCTGATTGTGCCCTTCCAGAGTGCCATGCAGCTAAAGATTAGTTTTGACGCTGCACAGAATGATGTCTCTCTCCTTTGCCAGGTGAAATACCTTGAGAGCTTAGGAGGGACTTAAGAAACTAGAAATTGAACAGCACAGACTGATACGATTGCTATTTTAAGTATTTGTTGATTGATTAATTACATTTGGCGGAGTCAGCCAACATAAAAGCCCATTTTTATTGATTAGGAGATCTGACTACAGGACATTGATCAAGTAACAGAGAACAACCAGTGTTTGTTTGCAGTTCACCAAGTAGGTGGATTTTTACATAAGTAGGTGGTGTTACAGCCAGCTCTTCACTTCATTGTTTGGTAATCTTCAGGAAATAATAATGTTTTTGGTACTTTCCTATTCGTATAAAAAGTGTACTTCTTGTCCAATGCCAGTACACTATAGGAAGTGATTCTCACATGATGTGGCTTAGATTTGACATCAATCTTTTTTTTTAAATTCAATTTGTTTATTAGTCTTTCATCAGTCTTCTTATACAGAGTAGTTACAAAATACAGCGAATGTATACCATGCGATGACATTTTCATACATTATGAGATACAAGTAACATCATGCAATAGCATAGGAATCTATAGAATTATTCCCTTTGTAAAGGGCCTGTTGCAATTCGTACTTTCTTACAACACAGTGTATCTGAAAAACAGCAAAGGTAATCCAAATTAAGGACAAACTCAAGTCTTAATGTATATTATCCTGATTCCTGACATGGCAGTGCTCAGCATTTCATTTCTTGGATACAGTCTACAGCAATATTATATATTAAGCGATTTGTGGGTGTACATCCATATCTACGGAAAGTGAGGCTGTGACTTCTGGGATTCTAGGCCCTCTCTTGCGGAGGCTTGAAGGTCTGATAGGATAGCATTCCAGTTGGAGGAAATGGGGTACTTGGGTAGGTCCAGGGTATCTTCCCTGCATAATGATACTCCCTCCACCCTAGCCCATACTAGCCAGGCCTCTAACACTGGGGGTTCTCAGGAATTCCAGCGCCTTGTGATGAGGCACTATGCAACCAGTAGGCCCAGGTCAAAGTTACTTCTTGTCTCTGTAGTGGAGTCCTACTAAGCAATCTTCCAGATGTGGGCAACTGGGCACTCTGTGCACATGGGGAGGAAATGCTTCACCCCTTGCCAGTAGTGTGCCAGGGAGGGGCATGTCCACAGCATGTGGAGAAAGTCGGGGTCCACCAGGTCGCAGCGTGGGCAGGGTGTCTCGGTTTTATGAAAATAAGGGTTCATTTTGTCTTGGTTCATGCATGCTTGATGTATAATGTAGAATTGTATTAGCCTAAATATAGCATTTCAGGGAACGTGAGTTGGGCTCACCAGGAGAGTGGTCCACTCCTTTGCAGTGTATGGGCCTTCTCCCAGTAGCCCCGCAGTGATATCAGTGGAGTAGCTGCTTGTATGCTGAGCGAGTCCACTAGCCATTGGGTAAGGTGGCTTCCTGTGCCCATAACATGGAGATACTGCAGCGTAAGATGTATTTGGAGCTCGTGTGAGATGTCTCCCCAGGTGTGTCTCAGTGTCCCTACTAGATCATTGTATAGGAGAAAGTGGCCTGGTGGCAGGCTGTCTTCTGCTACCAGCGTTTAATATTAAAGGATGTTGCCTTCCCGGTAAAAGTCGCCCAGTGTATGAACGCCCGCTTCATGCCAGGCCATCAGTTCCATCACTGTGGTGACTGTTTGCCATCTGGGCGTGCCAAGTAGCAGGATTGCAGGGGCATAAGGTACAACGGCTTTTGTAAGGAAAAGACTTCGGCGGAAACAGTGGTAGGTTACACGTAATAGTGTGGGCTGTGGCAAAGGTGGTTTGGGGCATGGGTGAAACAGGTGCAGTATAGCCCGCAGAGTCCAGGCTGGTACGTCCGTGTGCTGTATCGCAAGCTGCAATCCCACTAACCAGCAGACCACCCACACTTTGAGATGCCAGATAGTATTGTTCATATTTAGGCACTGCCATTCCACCCTGCTCCATAGGTAGATACCGTTTTGATGACGCCACTCTTCAGTGGTATTTGTTCCAGATAAAGCTCTAAATTGTCTTTTCAAGGGACCTTAAGACGGGAAGGGTATACACCTATTTCTAGCACTATTAAACAGCTTCACTGGTTGTCAGTAAGGAAAAGAACAACATTTAAGGCACTTTGTATTGCCTATAAAGCAATTCACTCCCTAGGACCTGCTTTCCTAAAAGATGCCTTTTGCCCTTATACCCCGGTAAGATCCCTCCGTTCATCCACTGCATGTCTTGTGAAGGTCCCAAGGACTAAGAAAGACTCATGGGGTGACAGGTCCTTTATAGTGACTGCCACCAAACTTTGGAATAGCCTTCCATGCCAAATTAAAACCTGCACCTCTCTTCTCTCTTTTCGCAAACAGATAAAAACATGGCTTTTTATACAGTAATAATTTCATGGACAGTATAGTGGACCCACAGTGCCGAGACACCCTCGGGTATTTGTGCGCTTAACAAATTTCCTAAAATAAATAAATAAATAAGGGGAATTATGAGTGATATATTGATGAATTAATAGAGTAGACGAGGAAGCACTACCATTTTCAGGTGTGCTTTACATCCTGTGACAGTTAGGGAAAGCGTATTCCAGAACAACATTTGGGATTGTAAGGAAGTAACTGCTCTGTGAGGTTCCCGTCGAACAAGTCCACAACTTTGTGGTAAACTCTGATTTCACACTAATCTTTTATGGGATGCAAATTATAAAGAGTTGGTTGATACTGGTGTAGGTCCGCTGATCAGTTGCATTTGTTTTAAAACCTCGTAAAATGAGGTTTCAAGAAAACAATCTGCCTGGAAGACAATTAAACTAAGAGTTTCTAGCAACAACTTACTGCAACATTTTGGAACCACTGAAAAGATAGTTTTTATGTGTACCTTATAGTGGGTTATTGTCCTATCCGAAGTGGTACACAACCAAGGCTTGTACAACCCATTGGATATGGCATGATGGAAGATATGTTAATTTTCTGAAGTGGATTGATTACAAGTTAGTTTTCAGGTTATACCATCAGGGAAATTATTTTTGGACAGGTCCTTCTCTTACTGCTCAGCGTCCCCATTAAATTATGGTAACAGATTCATTAATTTTCATTACTAGAAACATTTGCTGCTACGCTTGTCTTATTCTCATTGGCACCTCTCATGTGTCTCATCATTGCTGACTGTGGTCACTTTCTGGCGTAAAGATTATTGTCCTACAGCTGGCTCTCTGACCAAAAACCCCTTGTCTCATTGAAGAGATAATGAAGACAAAGACCAAAATCACACCAGTTAATAAGAAACCTAACACCAGACATGACAAAAACAGACCTCCGGTGACTCAACCAAATCTATAAATCATTCTTAATGAAAAACAGTTCCACTGTTCCCAATGAATTTCCAATGCCAAATTTCCTACCAAAGAACTTCAAAGGATCCTCACGGAATTCTGCAACTTGGGGTGTATCACCCTCACACAGACTCAAGCTTTTCGAAATACAGCAGACCAACGCATTTCAAAGCAAAGATTCATATAAGCTCCATCAATTCTTAGTCTCCCAATTCAGGGATCTGCAAGCCCAGAAACAGACCCTGGTCCTGATAAAACTGGCAAAGATATTTTACTCTCCTTAGGGCATCATACAACAGACCTGTTATCATGAAGAAGAACCACCACCCAGCAGACTCTTCCAACTATTTATTCTCTAGTGTCCCGTTCTTATAAAAAATAGCTTGAAAGAGCTGCCACCAATCATATCTGCGACATTCTGGAAGAAGATTACCTACTTTTGGGCCATGGTATCATTTCACCCAGGAGAGACACCAAATACAAAGTGATTTTCATTTGGAATAGTGCACAGAAATGAAGTTGCCACACTTTGCTCTTGAAATTATCCACTGAATTTGACATGATTCACCATTGCTTCCTACGCATACTAGACAAATATGGCATGAACAAATTCACATACCTCCCTGACAAACCTAGCGTCAACTTGCTGCAGCAACTTAGTGCATTTCCTCTTAGCACTAACATCTCAAATCATGATCATTGCTCACTCCTCTTCAATGACTACCCCAGTCCACTACTCCTCAAACCTTCAATCTAACTGCTACAATTACACAGATTACACTCAGATTTTCCTAAAGCCATTAAACCACTGAGGTATAACCATGAGGGTGTTGAGTTACCATCTTAAAGTGAACATTCCAGACCAAAGATCCTAACTTCATTGCTTAATTTGAAGCAGTGGTTTCCAGTGCCCAGCACCAGTACTTAATTGTCAACCCCAGTACTTATGACAGTTTGCCACATGGTGGCGCTGTCTATCTAATTTAGAGATGAGGACACCAAAAGTTGCTTATTCATTCAATTACACTTTAAAAATAACTAATTCCTGCTGCCCAAGCCATTCTTCAAGCTTTGGGGCAGGAATAGTCTGAACTGTCACACTTCAAGGAGTGTGATAATTAGTAGTTATGTTGGTACTGCAACTGGGAGCGGTGGCAGGGGCAATGGGTGACACAAACTGCAGTGACCTCCTGACAAGGGCCCTGGCACTTATATTTTTACAAATTGAGCACTGCTTAACTTGAGTTGAATGTTAGAACTCCCAGCCTACAACACTCTGACCACAGGACTTAGCCACCTCACAGGTAACATCACTTGCTGCAAGAAATCTGAGAATAATCATAATGTCTAGCTTTTCCTGGTCCTTCAAACATACCAGGTCACCAGAAGCATTTTCTGCACCATGCAAACTCTTTGATGCATCTTCCCTCATCAAGGGTTTCTACAGAAGTTAAAGGCCACAATCATCATTGTCATATATCTTCTAGATTATGTAAAAATACTGTGCTAAAATTATCCCACTGTTACTAATCCAAAATACAACAGCAAGACATTCACCTTTGCCAGTAGGACTACATCTCACTACCCTCAAAGTGCTGCACTGACTACTCAAGGCTGGGAGCTCTGCCTTCAAGGCACTCTACATTGCCCACAGGGTCACACAGGGCAAGCACCCATGATCATTCATGAAATATTGCAAACATACCCTCAGAACAGAACCCTCCATTCTAGACTGTCAGCTTGACCAATGATTCCCTCCTATAAAACGAAACGGTAGACTTCCAGCCTCTTTCCAGGAAGGAATACTATGGAAAAGATGAGAAACATTCAAGGACGATTGGAAATGAGGAAAACTGTAAAAACCAGCAGACAGAACCAATTGCCATCACAGTGAGAGCATGGACACTGTAGGACCTTACCTAACCAAGAACTGGAACCAAATCTGTCCAAAGGATGGTAGTTATATATACATGTGCAACCATGTCTCACTATTATTCACTCCACTCCTCACATAACTGCAGCTGCTTTCAAATGTCCTTTCATTCCCTTTGATGTACTTTTCTTGGAAGGGAGGAATAGGGTCAGTGGAAAGCAAAGTTAAATTACGATCCATGGTGGGTGTGTATAAGGGGAGGCAGGGGAAAAGGTAGAGCTGGTGAAGGTGGAGTGGGCATAGGGTGGAATGTGTTGGCGTACGATGGACATGACACAGCTGGTGCATAAAAGGTGCCATGGCTGAGCAGCTGAATGGAGGTGCTTATTAATGGTAGAAATTGAGGGCATGCAATGGATTAGCTTGGAATTAGATTGGGTGATGGAATAAGTGGGTTGGAGAAGGACAGTACAACATAGCTGGATAGAAAGAGGGTTCCTGGTGTGAGTATGTGACAGAGGTGGTGGTAGAGGATTGGTGACTTCAAGGGGTCAGCCATGGATATTGAAGGGGAGGAAACACTGAAAAAGAATGACTGTATAGGTGGTAAGGGGCACAATGTATAATGAAGATTACTAGTAGGTAGGGGACAGTGTTATTTTAGAATATTTGGTGTGAATCGGAATAAGACTAAGAGGCCGGGTAATGGAGAAAGGTGGAGGTGGGTAGCCATGTTGTTGGTGGTCATGCCACAGAATTGGTTATGTTTGCAGTTCCTCAGGTGTTTTCAGGTGGTAGGTGTTTTGAGTATGATGTAAAGTACAGGGCGATCAAGCTGAGTAAAAGGGAGGGGCGAAGGTAGAGTAGGGACGGGAATAGCACAGTGGAAGAGGACAGTCCTATATATGAGGGTGTAATACAAGTTAACAAGAAAAGAAGCAGGCAGAAAGGAATGTGCAGTTATATAATAGAGTAAAGAAGGTACAAGCTTAAAACACTGCAACATAATAGAAGGGATTCAGTAGTGGTGCCTTGAGATGTGTGTAATCTGTGGTTTGTTGCAAGAAGCATTGTTATGAAGTTAACGTCTTAAGGGAGTGGAAGCTAGAAGAAAGGTATCAGGTGAGGAAAAGTATCAAAATTGATGATTATAACTGGAAGGGAAACATATGGCAGAGCTGGGACTGGTGAGTAGCGTGTATGCCAGAGTTTCGCGTAGGCAGTGGGTTAGGATGATATACAAGGGTATATAGGAATGAGTGCCATGGGAAGCACATGTTAGGGCAAAATGATTAGAGGCAAAACTGGGACAAGAAGTAGGAAGGAGCATAGTGTGAGATTGGGTGAAGGATGAAAGGAGTAAAATTGGCTGAGAGGTTGAACATAGGGTTAACGTGGTGCAGTTGAGAGGCTGTTTCTCATGGATATACAGTTATTAGAAGGGTAAGCGTATGGGAGTTTGGAAACATTGAAAGTGATCTTAATGTGAAGAATGGAAGGTTTATTTTGCCAAGGTTAAGTTTGGGGAAAAAACATTAATTGATGGACTTCAACTACCAATATCATAGAAGAGGAAATATCAAGGCACTTAAAGTTATTCCCGCGAATAAAGCCCCTGGCAAAGACGGTTTACCATTCTAATTTGATACGGTCAATGCATCAATTGTTAACCAAAAGAAGTAAACAGGTATATCAAGCACTCTCAGAATTGCGTAATATTTTAGAGGATTATTAATATGATTCACAGGTTTTTAGATCAGAGTTCATTGATAGGAAATGGACTTCCAAAATACGGATCCAGACCAGTTAGACTTCAAATCTTTATTTCGTATATATTACAAGTATTTCGTCTCTTGGAGACTTTTTCAAGGCCAAACGAAAGTTATGTATAGATATTTAAGGACACGAGTCTTGATTCCCGGTTCAGATGTAGCAGTGGCAGTGGAGGTTTCCCGTTACGATACTCTGACAAGAGTGACTTATCATGGTCTTCTTACAAACTTAAGAATAACGAACCCACCTCCACGCAGCGAGACAGTTGAATTGATAAAGTCTACCCTCTCGCATTTTGAATGATTATTTGGGACGTCGCTTTATGACCGACAAGAATAGGATCTAGTGACAAATACCACAGGGAGTGCTTCCCTTTGAAAAATTCCATCTGGGATTCATACTGACTGTGTATTGTCAGAACTTATTTACATCTGAACCGGGAATCAAGACTCGTGTCCTTAAATATCTATACATAACTTTCGTTTGGCCTTGAAAAAGTCTCCAAGAGACGAAACACGTGTCGGCAGGACAAGCTGGAAATACTTGTAATATATACGAAATAAAGATTTGAAGTCTAACTGGTCTGGATCCGTATTTTGGAAGTCCATTTCCTATCAATGAACTCTGATCTAAAAACCTGTGAATGATATTAATAATCCTCTAAAATATTACGCAATTCTGAGAGTGCTTGTGTGTGTTACTGTTTACTTCTTTTGGTTTATAATGTTAGCAATTCTTGCTAGCTTAACACCCCTGGTGGTGGGTGTTTAACAGGATAATAGTGCACCTCATATGAACAATTGCCTCAAATTTACATTACACGTATACGTGCTTTGGGAATTGTATTAGTTGTATGTGCGGACGCTTTCTCTGTTAGAGAAACACTACCACCTCATAACCCTTTTGTATAATGCATCAATTGTTGTTTAGCTTCTACGTAAAGCTTTTGCTGAAGCTTTGGCATCAACGATCATATGACCAGATTTCAATAATGCCTTCATGTTGGACTTGGCTCTTTTTGCAGGGTCATCCCTGAACTTTTTGCCTGCCTCCTCTATTTTTTCTGACCTGTTGTTGGCTGTTTTATGACTCTGGGCACTTTACCACTGCTGATCAGTGCTAAAGTGCATATGCTCTCCCTATTGTAAATTGATATATGGATTAGTGAATCCATGATTGGCTTGTTTGGTTTAATTGTCAGACTCTAGTGCAGTGCACTGAGTGTGCCCAGGGCTTGTAAATCCAAATGCTTGCTGGTGGGCTTGCAGCACCGGTTGTGCCACCCACAGAAGCAGCCTTGTAAAATGCAGAGCCTGTGTGCAGTCTGGTACTGCCATGTTGACTGGGCAAGTGCACCCACTTGCAAGTCCCTAAACCTTCCTTTTTCTTCATATCAGACACCCCTATGGTAGGCCCAAGGGCAGGGTGCATTGTAAGTACAAGGTAGGACATACCCTGGTGTGTGTGGCATGTCCTAATAGTGATTTACGGCCATTTTCGTTTTTCGCTATTGCAAGGCTACCTGTTCTCCATAGGCCGGGGTGGGCAGTTAGAATATTACATTTTATAATCCGAACTGACTCACGGAACATGGTAGAAATTCGAATTCAGTATGCCTGAACTCAGAATGATAAAATGCATCTTTTAGTGAAGTTGGTTTTAACATTCTGTGTTTGAAAATACCACTTTTAGAAAGTAGGTATTTTCTTGTCTAACTATCCAGGCCTGCCTCTGCTCGGTTGTGTATTTCTTGTCTGGCGTTTGAGTGACAGGGCTGGGGGATTTCAAGAGACAGGATGAGTCAGCCCAGTGGTGAATAGAGAGATCTGCATCAAGATGGGAGGGAGGAGTTGCACCTGGGACCTGAATAGGACAGTGCCGGCCCCCCACAATGCTGGCTCCACCCCCTGTGGTGCGTCTGATGTCTCTGCCCTGCACTGTGAAAGGAGAGAAGGAATCATGTCAACAAAGTGCTCCAGGGCTGTGCTTTCCCTCCACAATGCTGGCTCCACCTCCTGTGGGGCGTCTGATGTTTCTGCCCTGCACTGTGAAAGGAAAGAAGGAGTCATGTAAACAGTGCTCCAGAACTGGTTTGGACTGGGCAAAGGCCCCTCTGCCCTCAGCGGACAAAGGATTTTGGGGTATAAATATTGGGACCCTGATCCCAAGAAATTAGATCAATTTTAGACTACAAGAAGAAACCTTTGCTGACGAGAAGAACCAGAAGAAACTGAGGAGAGACTATCCCTAAGCTGAAGCGCTGCTTGGGGATTGGCCTGCAATGGTTGCCTGACTGCCAAAGGTAGGAGAAAGAAACTTTGTGTGCTTAAATTCAACTTGTGAAGGATCTCCAAGGGCTTGGAAAAGAGCTTGCCCCCTGAGCGAAGTCCCAGGACCAGTAGACTTCACCAGCCTTTGTGTATTGCTGCTGGGAACACTGTTTCAGTGGCTACAGAGGCAGGGAGTTGTGACCTACTCTCACGACCGGCCCGGTGTCCTGTAGGCACCGGATCGAACAAAGTCCGCTTCGAACAATGCAAGCTCTGAACTCACTGACTCCGTCCTGACGCAGTCACCGAGCTGTTGCCTGCACCGCGACTTGTGCACACCGCGACGTGCAACGCCTGGCTACACCAAATCGAACTGGTCGGACCGACATGATCACTGTTGCTGACTTCGAGTCCTGTGAACGCATCGAAGTTGGGCACCGCTCGCACACTTTGCGACGCACCGCCCGACTCGTACCGCTGTCCGGACTGATCAACGCCAGCTCCCGCAATCCGGATCTGTCGCCGCACCCCAAGCTGCAAGCACTGCATCGAAGCACCGTCTCGCCATGCAATGTATGCCTCGGACCCACCGACTACATCAACGGGCCGTTGCCTGCACCGCATCGAGGGACAACGCGTCCTGCAACACGACGAACCGGCTCGCGTGCCCGTGCCTGCCGCATCAAGTAAAGGTATTGTGAGTTTGTGACCGAGTCTGTCTACACTTGAGTGTGCCCGCTGGAATTGTTAGACTCTGTATTATTTTATCAGTTCTGTAGCCGGACAGGGCTACCGACTCGCACAGAACTTTGATTAAAGCCTTTTTAACAAGAACTCTTGTTTCTAAAAGTATTGTGGATTATTTTTGTCGTTTATGGTCTTGTGGTAACTCTATATAAAAGTTACTTATTTTATAAATATACAACCTTGTGGTGTCCATTTGTAGTGTTGTCACTAGTTTACTGTATGTGTATACAAATTCTTTACACACTGCCTCTGAGATAAGCCTGTCTGCTCGTGCCAAGCTACCAAGGGGGTGAGCAAGGGTTATTTTAGGACTGTACCCCCTTACACTGACTAGAGGAGATGGCCCCTATTTGTCATAAGTACCTACCTGTGCCAACTTGAGATCCCCAATTCTGACATTGGTGGTCAGAGGTGAGGATTCTGGACTTGCATTTGTGACTCTTATACAGTGATTGGTGAACACTACTTACTGAGTACAGACCATAACGCAACCACGTACTTCTGATACTTGTTTTTGCCACGGATCTCTATTTTTGCAAAGTAATGCCTGGTTCAACCACTAGGAAACAGCAGCATCCATTGCATCTGTTGACTGTGATTGGGGGAAAGAGAAAATAGAAAGCTACACCAAGCAGCTCAGGATCTTCTGCAAAAGATAAAAATTTCCATGACCGGACTCTCCAGAAAGGAGCAGTTCCAAAAGGCGTTGAGGGCCTGGGTCGAGGCAAGGAATGCCCCTGAAAATGAGAATGAGGATGAGGATGCAGTGCGGAAATTTGAAGGACCACTGGGTCCAGAAGGGAGGGGTGCAACCTCCCCGTTGGGTAGCAGTATTTCTGCCTGAGGTCTGTCCCCAGAAGAGTTAGCAGACAGGAAAGAAAACAGGATGCATGAAATGGAGCTTGCCAAGCTCCAGTTGAGTGAACAACTGCAGTTAGGAACTAGGAAATTAGCCCTGGAAGAAAAGAAAATGCAGTTTGAGCATGACTTGATAATGAGGAAGCTTGATTTGGAGCTCGAGAGGCTTGAGACCATGAGTGTCTCAGCCCAGAAACAAGAAATTTGGGTAGCTCAGGAAGTGAGCTTTGCTGAGTTGGAGATGGAGTCCAGCTCAGATGGTGGCAGCAACATTGATTTTTTTAGTGCTGAGGGAGTAGTACATACACCCAGAGATGTGGCACCTGACTTGGAGGGGGTTAAAATACACCAGGAGGTCCAAAGACATGAGGTAGCTGCAGTAGTGTGCAGTGTCCCTGAGGAGAATGGGGTAACTGGCACAGGGGTTCATGGTCCAAGTGGTGGGAGGGACACTCTACTGACTCTAGATGAGAGGTGCCAACTAGAGACCCCCAATTCTAACACTTCATATCTCCGATTCAAAACCCGTATTAGAACCATCACTTCTGTAAGCACTATGGACCAATCACACTCATCAACGCCGACATGAATATCTTGGTAAAAATGATAGCCACCAGATTACAGAGTTTATTATTTTCTTATGTTCAGAAAGATTTTATTAAGTTTTAAGACAAAATGAAAAAGAACAAGTACAATACAAAAAATAGGAAGGAAGTTACAAGCGTAAGCGATCAAATAATCAATATGAAATGCATTAAACCAAAATACGCAATATTGACATATAATAATAAAAGAGAATCGCAATTAAAGAGGAAGGAGAAGGAGGAAAAAGGGGGGAGAGGGGAAGGAAATAACATGTCATAGGATCATAAAGTCATAAACTACAGAGTTACAGTTAAAATGTAATTCAAAAATAGAACATAAGAAAATATATAACAATATCATTGCAGAACATATGAATCAATAGGAGACCAAAACGACTGAAATGATTGTGGATTATGAGTGACGCCTTTAAGAGATAGCTGCGCACCTCTTCTCGTATAAGAGTTTATTATTTTCTGATCTACAATAATCAGGTGGGATTTGTTCCAGGGTGATCCTCACCACACCCTCTTCGAACACGCATGTATTTATTCTGGCAAAGAAGACAATACCAAAAGAATGTCCTAGAAGTCTCACTCAATGCTGAGAAATCGTATGATCACTTGTTATGGCAATATTTGTTCTGAACACGGGAGAATGCCTGGCAAGGCCTCAAATTCCTCCCTAAAATTAGCTTGCACTCCATAATCCCTTGGTTGCAGTAAGCAGTTGTGAATATCTTTCTGACACGGTTTCGATCTACAGGGACACCAGACAAGGATGTCCGTGTTCCCCTCTGCTTTTCTTACTGTCTCTGGAACTACCAGTCATTGTAGCAGTTGAGCTGCAAATGTTCCCCTCCATGGATGACAACATTTAAGTACTCACCAATCCAGAGACGTCACTTCGTGCAATGCTACACACCATCTCAAGCTTTTCAATATTATCTGGCTATAAAATAAACTGGGGAAATAGTGAGTTTCTGCCCAGAATAGCCTTCACAACAAAATAGTTAGTGTGGACCTTCCCTTTAAATGGATGCCACACAAATGAAGTATCTAAGTATTTGAATCAGTAGGAGCTTCCCTGGGATGATAACAGACAATATAGGAATGCAAAAAAGCTCCTTGGAAGCCATCCTTTAGAAAATGGAAACAATTGCAGCTTTCACTGTGCCGCAGGGTGCAGAATCTCGAAGTGGTGATATATCCATGTTTTAATTATGTATTTAGCATGCTACATTTTTAATTACCTTGACACATACATGAGATATAGATAACACAATCACACAATACTTACACCCCTATGAGTAAGTAGGTTTGAGATTGCCAAAAATGGAAATATACTCAACAGCACATCATCTGTCACATTTAGCACAAAGTTTTCCATCCACTCTGGTAACCCCAGACTGGTTTCAATTGAACAACATCTAATGGGGAACTTACAAAGAGCATTGATGCCTTACTACATAGTTAAAAACTCCCAGGCTTCTGATTACCTAATGCTCCGCGAGACAGAACTTCTCTGGCTTTGGACCCATAGAAAGCTCAAGATGAACTGATTCTAACCTCCCCAATTTTTGAACAATGCCAAGTATCACTATCAATAATTGGTGAACTGGCTTGACTAGACAATATCTGGGATAATATATGTGCAGCAAATCATTATAGAAGCTACACTGAAGTTCTTTAATAAACCATTGGGAATGATGGATCGACACCTCTTTAGCTATTGACCAAATAGGAAGTCTAAGAAAATGAAAATCACAAAGCCCTCCTACCCATAACCAACTGGATGCAAGATCTGACAACACTTGAGGAAGTGATATATAGGCTACATGATCAACAGTTGCTCAGTGATCAAATATGGTGTCCTTTTCTCACTACATAACTACTCTTTAGTGTAGTGGATAAGGAGAATCACACAGAGCCATGCTAGGACTGCAATATGTTAATGGATTGCGTAAGGTCTGGGTAATAAAATAGGATTTAAACGAGGTACCTTTGAATTGCCCCACTCTACGACTGCGACTGCTACAGATATTTGCACATGCCTTCAGAATAACTGTTGCTAAGCTTGACTAAGTGCCGAAGCCCCATTGACTTCACTTCAGGAAGATATCACCAGAAAAGCACAGATAGGTTCATCATATCTTATTCAGTGATAGATGTATTTCTATGAGTACATATGAATAACATGTGACCAGATTGGTTGGTTATTTTATAGTTCTGCTCTTCTTATACTCAATTCCTCATTTATCATCCATCCCCTCCTGCCACGTATCTTCTTCTTGGAACACATTGTTGTGACTCACTACCAAACCCAGAGCAAAGTCTTGCAATCCATTTACTGGCAGATTTGCTGCACCTCTTATTGAGATTTTTTTGGCATACTAGAGGAGGCAGAGACACAGGGGCATATGTAGGTAATTTCCATTTTGCGATTCCCAAATAGCGATTTTTAAGGAACCGCTATTTGAGAATAGCAAAATGGAATGTAGGTAATAATTCGTAATATTTTGGCTAATCTGTAACATTCCTTAATTGCGATTAGCAAATTGCGAATCGCAATTAAGGAATGAGTGTCCCATTCATTCCTATGGGTTAAGAGGCCCATAGGAATGAATGGGGAAACATTCTCAAATTGCGATTTTCTATGAGAAAATCGCAATTTGAGAATCGCAATTTCAAGGGTGCCAGGGTGTCCAAAGGACACCTGTTGCACCTCTGGAATGTGCCTCGAAGTACATGTGGCGAACATACATGCCCTAATGGCATGTCTGTGCGCCACATGGCACTTTGAATTTTTTTTAAAATTGCACTTTGAAAGGAAATCGCAAAACACCATCTACTTGGAGTAGGTGGTATTTTGCGATTCCTTAAGCCACAATCGCATTTCAAAATTCACTCCTACATAGCATTTAAGGAATCGCAAAATTGCGATTCCTTAAATACTTGAGCAAAATAGGGAATCACAATTTTTGCGATTCCTTATTTTACTAATATGCACCTACATACCACGCACCGTTTGCGATTTGCAAACGCCGGAATTCTGCGAATTCCAGCGTTTGCGAATCGCAAACGCCTACCTACATATGCCCCACAGTCTCTATCTCTTCCCCTTCCTCTATTGTTCTTTGGAATTCTTATTTACTGTCATCATCACAACAATATTCTTACAATATTATCACTCTAGGACTATAAATGTTGATGTACAATAGTTTAATACAGTGTTTTTGGCAATTATTAAGTTTTTGATACCTTGACTATCCATGTGTATTCCAAAAACAAAAGCATCTGGACAAGAGTCATGAGATCTTGTTTAGGGATAAATTAATGAATTTCTCAAATCAATCATTGCCGAAAATGAGCACTTTTGGGCAATGTATTGATTTATGTGTGACGGTTGGGTCTTTTAATTGAGATTTAGCACAATCAATAATGGGAGATTTGCAGTCGAGGACATGTCAGTAGTCAATCCAGGATGGAACAGGTAGAAGTGAATGAGATGGCGAGACCAGGAGAAACACATGGTGGCCAAACATCTAATCTTTAAAAGACTTTACGGTTTTAGCAAGATGTGAGACATCATTGGTATTGAAAATCCTGAGTTAAACCTGTGTAGCATCCACATACTGATGATTTATTATACCAAAGTTCTTAAATATGAGTCAACTTAGTTTAGTGCACAAATTGAAGTAATCTCCAGAACAAAGCCTTGTTGTAACCCCTCATTTAAGGCAACTGAACTTGAGACACAGGGTTCAATATTGATCTATTGTGATTGGTCTGACAGCTACGGAGGACATTAATTCTGAATAATGATTCCAATACCCATGTGGTGCGGCCACGGAGCGGATGAGGGAAGACGTGTGAGCTTGGAGCTCTGCGCCGACCCTGGCAATTATCCGGATTTGGGACATTGCAAGGAGCCCACAAGCACTTGGGGAGGGGGGGCGGTGGTGGGGGGCTGGCGGCTCCCGCAGCCTTACAGGGGAGGCTCAGCGCCCTGCTTGCCGAGGCTTCGATGAAACAGTCTGGTCACCTGCAGGGAGATCAAATTGGCGGCAATGGCGATGTTGGGATCCCGGCGGAGGCGCTGAGGAACGGCGTCGAACATTGCAGTCGGAGCTGCAGGGGCTGCAGGGGCCCGCCCACAGGTGCTTGACCTGGCGCTACCACAGTCCCGAAGTTTGGGGAACTCCTAGGGCCCGGTGGCACCCGCCGCTGACGTGGTGCAGGAGAGCCTACTTCCGCCGCGGATTGAAGAGGTCGGAAGGATGGCGCGACAAGGGATTCAGCTGCAGAACAGGGAGAAACCCCTTTGAGGAAGTGAGCGGGGACTTGAGGTGCCAAACTACTCATCAAGGAGCCCGCTGGATGGATCGTAGCTTGCTGGAGTGGCTGACTGGAGGAGCGGTCCGCCATTTTGAGCGACTGGTGTGAAGGAGGAGAGGGGCAGACGGTGGGCCACACTGAACACTGATACACGCAACCGCTCTGAAGTGCTGGCGGTCTGTGAGACATTGAGCAAGGGAGCAGTGAAAAAAGGCCTCCAAGGGGCATTTTGGCGGCAACAGTTGTGAGCTGGGGAAGAGAGCGGACATTGGCTGGCAACAGGAGGTGAGGTGGCACCGGGAGTGGCTGTGGACTGGTGAGAGACACCGAAAAGGCACCACAGAAAAGCGCAGTATTTGCAGTGCTTGCGTGGGACCCTGCATTTCTGACTGCACTATTGCAGCAATGCCGAGTGATTTGAGAAGCGATCAAGCCGCTGAGTAGTGACGCAGTCTGCCATCTTGGGCTCCCGCAGCGGCGAGGACACCGACACAGTGCGACAGGCAGGAAAGAGCGGCTGGGCAGGACCGGACGACGGGGACCTTTCCCTCAGGAGTGCTGTATGGCTGTAGGGAACGTGGGACTAACACGGCAGATGGTGAGCCAACGGCACTGCTGGGGAATCTTGAGATACGGCCGCTAGTGTATAAAAACCCTCCTTGCACTACGGTGTGTGAAAAACAGCGGAGACTGATTGAGTGAAGGAAGGAGAGGCGACCCAGATGCATGGGAAGCTCCACATGGAACAGAGCAGTGAGCGTCCACATTGTGATGAGAGGGACCGAGCAGCGATGGGGGCATGATAGGAGAGGTACTGGGAGTGGAAGTAACAGCTGAGCGAGTCCCCTGGTACTACTCCGAGGCCCATGAGGACGAACGCTCTGTGGCAGGAATAGGTTTGGGACCCCGGTGACACATGGTTCTGTGCCTGGCCTGCGGCAGTGAGTGACGACAGAGTGAAGAGTCAGAGCACCGCTCAGGCAGCGGCAAAGGGTGCTTGGAGGGGTGAACCAGTGAAGCGGCAGGTCACAAGGAGAGAGGCGAGTGCCGAGGTAGTGTGGACAGCTTGATTGTGGGAGACACGAGAGTGCCGCTGGCGGTAAGCATGTGTGGGGCTGGATATTGAAGGAGAGCCTGCCAGAGAGCTGTGACCTATGTTACAAGTGCTCATGGGGAAGCCCAGAGGTAAACAGACTAGTGTGCCCCCAAGCAGGAAGAAGATGTGGGAGTACCCGACAACCAGGAAGGGCTCACACCCCATCCTGAAGGAATGTACCAGCAACAAGTGGATCAAATACTCAAGGCTATTACAGACACCAGAGAGGTTCTACAACTGGATATTGTGCATGTGGCACAGGTTGTGGGACTGCTCTGAGCTGACCACGCTAAACTTGTTGACAGGGTGAAGCAGACGGAGGTCACCCTAGAGTCCTTGGAGCCTGCACAAAAGACCATGGCAGCACAGATGACGGATGCCCAACACCGGTTACAAATCTTAGAGTGGAGGGCAGAAGATGCTGATGGGAGGAATCGAAGAAACAATGTCTGAGTGGTAGGGCTGCCAGAAGGAGCGGAGGGGGCTAATATTGTGGACTGTCTGGAAGGCTGGCTGAGGAAGGAGGCTGCACGGGAAGGTCTGACATCTTTCTATACCCTGGAAAGAGCACATAGGTTGCCAGCTCGGCCGTTAGCCCCCGGGAGACAGCCCAGACCTGTGGTGGCCAGGCTACTCCACTACAAGGACAGGGACCTCCTGTTACACAAGGCTCGAACTGCGGGCCCAAACAAAGTGGGCAATAGTAAAGTGACGCTATTTACGGATTACACGCTCAAAGTGCAGCGCCACCGAGCTTCGTTTGTAGAAGTTAAGAGAGCCCTCCGAGACGAGGGTTTCCAGTACTCCCTGATGTTCCCGGCGCGCCTAAAGATAACCATGGATGGTAAGACGTTTCTCCAAAACAGTCCTGAGGAAGCCTGGAACTGGCTTGAGCTGTACAAAGCGGGTGCTGGGGAAGCGGGGCACAGAATGAGCACGCTAGCGGAGGGGTCGCGGCCGCTCAGATCGCGGGGCATCCGAAGACGCCATCCTGCAGCTCGAAAGCCTACGCAGACACACGGAGAAGGATGGACTGCTGCTTTACAGACCGTCACTTCCATCTCGCTGGAGGCCAGAACAGTGTCACTGGTGGCGTCGAACTCGGAAAAAGGTTCACTAGGATCGGTCACTGAAGACTCGTACACAGGAAGTTACACAGGAAGTCTCCACTTGCCGCATGTGATGGCTGGAACAGCTGATGAGATCGTAGATGTGTAACACTGCGGTTTACCTTGCATGGACATGAGATTGCAAATGGACTTGGCCCGGCCCTTGGGTGTTTCCCCTAGACTTGGGTGGAGGTCGAATACTGGTGGTTGGAGGGGATGGTAAGGTCTGATGAGTATGCATTAAAGCGGTCCTGCTATATCGCTGCCTCAGATGAGGCCATCTAGCTCTCTTGGGGGGTAGAGTGTGGGCGGTAGTGGACTAAGAGGTCGAATCTCTGAAGCTTTTGGTCCACTCCCCTAATTTTGTGTGGGTGTAGCTCCTTGGGTATTTATTAAAGGAGCAGTTTGAGCAGAAGTTTGGATGGGTGCTAGTGTTGTGGCGCCTGTTCTGGGGTGGGGAAGTTGGGGCAGGTTCTGGGGTATGGTTAGGGTAGTTAGAGTCACTGGTGTGTTCCAATGTGCGCGGCAGTTGTTCGAGAGAAATTGGTTCAGTATGGGAACGTTACATGATATGAAATGTGTTACCTGGAATGAACGGGGGCTCCATACAATTCCAGCGATGTCTTAAGGTGCATGCTTATGGGGGAATCACATAGCCTTTCTTCAAGAAACACATATTAATCGACCTGAGGGACTAGCACTGAAATGTAGATGAAGGGGGCAATTATTTTACACAACCTATTCAGCTTTTGCTAGGGGAACTCTGATATGGGTCAGAGTGGGTGTTCCCTTGCAGCCGACATGACAATTGGTGGACCCAGAGGGGAGATTTGTGGTGGTAATGGGGCACCTAAATGGCGTGGATGTGACGCTATCTAGCATATACACCCCTAATGTAGACTAGGCCTGGGCGGTAAATTCCGTTCCGCTTGCGTAATTTGGGTAATTTCGCATTCCGCGTAGAACGCAAAATTGCCCAAAATTCTGCGTTCCGCGACTTTGCGAAATTTTTTGCTGGTTTGCGTTCTCAAAATGTGTGTTCGCGAGATATTTCCCCCCGAGCATGCAAACAGCAATTGCGAACACGAAAAAAGCATTGCAAACAAGCAATTCCACGTGTTTGTGGAATTTCTGCGTGTTCGTGGAGATTTTTTCTCTATTTCGCTGAGATTTGCGTAACGCGATTACGCAAATTCCGCCCACCCCTACTGTAGACCAGACCTCTTTCTTTGACCGAATATCGGGGAGCTTAGGGCCATACCTGACTAGTTCAGTAATAATGGGAGGGGACGTCAATTCAATTGAGGATGTAAAGATGGATAGGTCCCACCCTCCTCTCCCTGACGCCCCAGTACATAGAATCTCTAAGGTGAGATGCACCTGGCAGACTAAGTGGGGGCTGGTAGATACATGACGTGCGCATCATTTAGAGGAGTGAGATTACTCTTACTACTACGGACTACATGAACTACATGAGGCTAGATGCGAAACTGTGTACTCCTGAAGTCCATGCCAAGGTAATTCATAGCGAGTACTTAACTAGGAGAGAAGTAATACCGACCTGGCGGCTGCGGCCGGAGGCATGGAAGATCCAGCCTTCTGCGAAGACCTGGGAGCGGGTATAAGTCAATATTTAGATGAGAATGAGGGCACAGCGATATCAGTGGCAGTTGAGTGGGATGCTTTTAAGGTGATAGTTCCGGGTTTCTGTATTGCTAAAATGGAGGGGGTGAGGAAAACGTTATTGAATGAACTAGAGGCTGCAGAACGTCGATTGCGTGGAGCTGAGAGTGCCCACAGTGGCGGTGCATTTGGAAAGACTGCGCTACTTTGACTACAGATCTTACCGAGCAAGGGTGCATGCAGATGGAGAAAGACAAGCGTGCTGTTGGCATGGTTGGCTAACCCAAACCCCCAGGGAACATCTATACTGGGACTGGCAGCCCGACGGGTGAATTGGTATATACGCAGCAGGGGATAAATAGCTTATTCCCGGATTATTATACTGAACTCTATTGCAGCAAGCTACGACAGGGTGAGGATACCATAGGAGAGTTCCTTTCTGAATTGGCCCTGCCTAGATTGGAGAAGGAGCAGGAAGATTTATTGGGGCAGGAGATCATGCTCGGAGAAATTCGGAGCACAATTAAGCATATGGCGTGTAACAAGACGCCGGGGGTGGATGGCCTACCAATAGAATTCTACTCAGTGTATGTGGATCGATTGGCCCCACAATTGCTGGCGGTGTATCAGGAGGCACGGAAGGTGGGGAAGTTACTGGTACCTCTCAGGAGGCTATCCTTGTTCCATTGTTGAAACCGGGGAGAGAGCCGTCTGTTATGACAGCATATCGTCCACTATCAGTGTTGACCACGGACTACAAATCTTAAGTATGATCCTTGCGACTCGGCTCCTTACGCACATGACACAGTTGGTCCATCGGGACCAGGCGGGTTTCATCCCCACACGGAACACGTCCACTAATGTGCGGCGACTGCTCCGTATTTTGGAGGAGGACCACAGTTCGGCTCCTGCTGCAATTGGCCTTTCGGTCGATATTGAATAGGCCTTCGATAGCATGGAATGGCCGTTTCTGTTTCAGATTATGCGAGTGATGGTCCTGGGAGAGGCTTTCGTGGGGTGGACTCAAATCCTTTACAGTTCTGCGACGGCCCGAGTGTGGATGGGGATGACGATTTCATTACCCAGCTCAGTGGGGCGGGGAACGAGACAAGGATGCTCACTGTCTCCACTGTTGTTTGCTCTTGCAATTGAGCCGTTGGCTGCACACGCCAGGTCGGGGAAGCATTATGCTGGTCTAGAGTTGCGCGGAGACATGCAGTATATATCGCTTTACGCAGATGATCTGCTCATGTTTCTGGCCACCCCAGGTGAGGCTTTGACAGGGGCGACGATGCTCCTGCGCAAGTTTGGCTTGGCTTCAGGGCATCAGGTGTATTGGGCAAAGACTTGCCTGTTCCCTGTGAATCAGGCGACAGAGCGCCCTAGCCAACTGGGAGGAATACGATGGGAGCTTAACTGCAAGAGGACCTATTTGAGGGTTAGGGGGCAGAGCGCTGCGAGGGTTTAAAGGGAGAGCGGCGGCGGGCCGAGTGGCACTTTTAAAGATGGTATTTTGAAGCAACAACGGAACCCAAAAGGATCAACTAGGGACCTTGGGAAATAATTCTTTATAAGCAACAGTGGTCCCGGCAGAAGGGAGTAAAGGACAATAAATATAGACTCAATCGTAACTATATTAGGTTGACATGTCCAGTTGGACTGAGGGCTGATATTTATTTAGGGAGTAGAGAACAATTTTAACAGTACAAACAGTGGGACACAAGCCTGTGACCTACTTAACACATGAAAAGCAAATACAAACAGAAAAGCGACATACAAAGGGCTTTAGGCAAAGCTTCACGGTTTGCTGTACTTGGCGGATAAACAATATCAAAGACAACAAATCGCATTAGACACCTTTACAATATAGTGCACCAAGGCAGAATTGTATAAGGCGTTTCAATTGTCGACGGCGTTTCAATCCGACTTATAACTTGCCGATCGTCATCAGGACATAACATTTATGCCTAATACTTACAAGCCTCAATTGCCTTGGCGAGCCGTGCACAGCAGTAGACGGAATTTAGCAGGAACTGAGTGGGAAAAATTCTGCCAGCTTAGCGCAACCCAACCCCGGAAGATAGTTAAGATAATAGGCACATCAGGTGCAAGAGTTGCATCAAAATCCAGGTCGGGATACTGGGCTAATGGAGGGAGATTGATGTTCACATGCATTCAGGAGGTCCACATTGGAAAGGTAAGTGTAAGCATGCAGCTAACCAGTCTGAAGCTGATGGTTGGCCCTCAGTAAAGTGAGCCAGGCATTTCCACTAAGCATGAGTTGTTGTGACGGTTTATCAAGAGATGGCAAGGTTGCATGGAAATTAAAATGAGTGTTTGAATTGAGATATAGTAGTTATGAGGTTTATTTTGCAGTAAAGGTCACTGAAAGAGAAGGGGTTGATCTTATACTGAAACCAATTAGATACCTTTTCATTCAATTCAGTGGTGGAGTTGGAAAGATACCAGGTCGGGAAAACCTCAATATCTTTGGAATTATAAGTATATATCTTCTCTCTTTTCAGTGAGGAGTTGATTCAAAGATATATCTCAATGAATTCTTTGGATCTGACTTTACAATCGATCTGTCTCATGTTGTCCTAACTCAGAGAGACAGTGCCAATTAATATGTCAGAATGGGGAAAGCCCCTAGATTCTGAAGATGGGGAGTTCATCAAAAGTGAGGGAGAAATATATGGGATAAAAGAAGGGTAATTGGAACAGAGAGAATCAACCATATCAGTGGTAATAGGGGAGGAAGGTAATAGAAGTAAGAGTGGGATGAGTCTGGTGAAAGTGGCAAGAACCTTTTTTGTGGGATGTGAACTGGACATTGGAATTTGGCAAGGTAAGGATTAGGAGAGGGGGATTTGTGTAAAGAGGGAGATTTCTGGATGCTTTGAGTGGAGATAGGGTGTGAATTATCAGTTGAGGCTAAAAGCTGAAGTGTGTAAACCAATATGCCTTTGTGCGGAGGAGGATCCAGGGATGAGGTTTGGAAGGGCTGTTGAGTGCATCCCTGAGTTCTGGGGAGAAAGAGGGAGAGTGCTTTGTTGAAAGTTGGTTGGTGAGATATATTTCGGTAGAAAAGCAACTAGAGAAGTGTTGAGAACTGAAGCCCAAATAGAGGATGTCCTTGAAATAAATAATAACCTTCTCTGTAAGAAACTGGGTTATTGTTTGAGAGGGGTGCAAGCCCTGCTCAAGCAACAACCATAATCCTTGTCAGGGTGAACCACAAAAAGTCACTAAATTAACCTGTGCTTAACACTCTGGTAGCTTTGCACGAAGGCTATCAGGCAATGTGTAAATTATTTATGCAGCACACAAACAGTAATGAAGCGAAAACAAAACACATGAAAAATCTCCTAACAACTTAGAAGAATAGAGTACATTTTAATAAATAATATTACACCCGAATGACAAAAATCCAAGCAGCAGACCCAGATATATTGACTTTCAATTTTAAGTAAAAATAGCACCTAAAAGTGCTAGTCACCAAATGAGGGTATCAGTTCTCATTGGAGCAGGGCATAGTCACAAGTTTAGGCTAACCACTGGTCAGGCATTGGACTGAGTTCAGCCGCTGGGAGTTGCATCTATGTCTTTGGTTCGAGGTCAGGTGCTGTTACTTTGTGAGGCTTCAGATCACTATGCATTGCTTCCGATGAAGGTTTCAGCCGTGAGGCAAGGCTTTGCAGGGATTTCCGTCACGTGGCATCAGTTCTAATGATTCTTTCAGCGGCGGTGAGACTTTGCGTCACTCAGCGTTGGTTCTGATGAAGCTCTCAGCTGTGCGGCGAGGTTTTGCAGGGCTTCTTGTCGCTCGCCATTGGTTCCCAATGGGCTCTCAGCTCCATGGCGAGGCTTTGCGGGGCTTCGTGTCACTCAGCGTCAGTTCAGATGAAGCTGTCAGCTGTATGGCGAGGCTTTGTGCTGCTTTGAGTCGCTTTTTTGGCACCAGATTTGTTGGAAGGGTCAGTTAGACAAGGAGACATTCTCTAATGTCAGTCAAGGGTCCAGGGCCTGGAAGGCACCTCTTGAGGATCAGGGCTCACTCAAGCACAGGGCAGCAGCAGGGCTCAGGCAGGTCCAGTTTCAGCAGGCCAGCTGGGCAGTAGTACGGAGGCCTCTGAAGCTTCTTGTGTCCCTGCAGCTCACACAGGAGGTCATCCAACTTACTCTTGGAGTCACTATGGGTGGCTAGGGTTGAAGGCAAGCAGGTCCGATCTTTCTTTTCAGACAACAAGGCAGTCCTTCAAGCTGCAGGGCAGTCCTCTTGCAGCAAGGCAGCCCTTCTTCTGTGAATTCCACAGGACCAGGAGAGTTCTGAAGAGTGGCTCATTTGGAGCAAATATTTATACCTGGTGTCAATCTTTGTCCTACCCCAATATTGGTTTCTGGGAGGTTCTTCCCCTGTCAAGGCTCCAAACTATCTGTGGGTGATGGAAAACAGGGCAGGCTTTGTATCAGGCTCCTTTGTATGTGCAGGAGGCAAAGCCCTTTGAAGTGTAAATGGGGCTGGGTACATCCCCGCTTAAGTCATCCTGACAGGGTGGCCCATCCTCTCCAAACCCCCTTTGTGTTACTGCCTGAAACCAATACACAAGCCCCAACAGCAGAGCCATTCACAGTCATGTGATCCACAACACTGACAGACGGTTCAATTGGTTGGGGCAAGAAAATGCCAAATTTCTAAAAGTGAGATATTCAGAAATTCTAATTAGAATCCGACTTTACCTTTAAAGGAGATTTTAAATTACAATTAATTTGTGTGTGAACAGCATATTTCTTTCTGCTCCCAGTTTAACGTTAGCACTTATTAAATGTAACAGGGTAACCCAGTGTTAGTCAATGGGAGAGATAGACTTACAACAGTGAAAAACAACTTTAGGAGTTTTTAGCTACCATGACATGTAAAACCTAAATGACATGTCCTACTTTTTAAATACAATGCACCTTGCCCTATGAGACTTTAGAGCCTACCTTAGGGGTACCTTAGAAGTATTCTGTTATATCTTGTTTATGTAACTATGCAGCTCCCCTGTTGCTTTGGCCTTATCTGCTGAGACAGTGTGAATGTGCTGCATGGAATGTTGGAATGGTGAGAATGAATGGAATGTTTGGGTGCCTGTGAGGTGAGGTGTGACAGTTGGAGTATGGGCTGAGCAGCAACCAGGCTGCTCCTGGTGGGTCAGCTTGTATGGATCTACCAACCTGTTACTAAATCTGAATAAATCACCTTAAACTATACCTTGGCTACTTGACTATGATTGCAACATTTTTGGCGACGATCTGGATACAGACCCATGCTGGTGTAACAGAAGCTGATATTTAAAAGAAGATTGAAAAGACTGAAGAAACTAACAGGAACTGAAGGGGTCAAGAAACATGCGATGAGACCGAAGCACCACACCTGGAAGCCCCAGCAGTATCCTGTTCAAACGATGGCTTCAGCCAAGGCGTGATTGAGTTATCCACATTATTGTGCTTCATGCATTTAAGTCAAACTAAACCTGGGCGGTGTATTCTTCCAACTATAACTACCTGTTGTTGGCTATTTCCTAACACAACTCAGCCAGTGCCTGTCAATCGTTGCTATAAATCTTCTGCCCGGGTAACGGGCAGCGCGTCCGAATATGGAGAATACACTAGCTCTTTATGGGGGCTCATAAGGTCAAGTATTTTGTGTCCACATAACAGGCAGCGTAGTCATACGCATTAATTTTTTAGTCTCATAGGAGCAATGGACAACTATGCACCATCACGATGTGTAGCCCAGCAATTTTTCTGTATGAATGGTCAACTGTGATTACCATATTTTGATTTGCATTTTCGTGGAGCTGTTTTCTGACCTCCCTAATGCACAGTTACTCCAACAAGTGTTATGCCCGAGCATTACGTACATTTGGTGCATGCACACACCTGGAGCTACCCGGCATGCCTCATATATATACGTGCCGCCATTTTTGGAGTTCAGGTTAGCAGGCAAGCCAGAGGTTGCACTTCAGGCTTCATCGTCCAGGCAGACGTTTGCCTGCTAGCCCAGACCAGAAGCACCATCAAGCTCAGCCGTCATAGCTCCCTGGTTGTACTTCCGCTCAGCAATCCAGTGGACAAGATGACGGAAGGTAGCAAGGCAGATGTTCCTCTGACGATTTCTCCCCATCAAGTTGTTAATGGTAATGTAGCTGTGGCTTACCGTCAGAACAATTCTGAAAATTACATTGAGGATCATATTTTAGAAGTGACCTTTTCCAATACAATGGAGCACCAGCACATTAAGTGTATCGATCCTGAGTCCACTTCTCTCAATGCGTAACATTGCATGCTAATTCATGTGAGTGTTCGCTCACAGGAATTCTGCTGGTGTCACATGGGGCACAATTCAGTTTCTGCAAGACATGTTTTCTGATCTTGTGTTTTTCTGTACCACATGTTGCATTGGATGCCCATGTATATGCTATGTCGTGCCAGTATTGCAGGTCTAGAAGTACTACTCTATTGGCTGCAGTGTGCTTATCGTACTATGCATTTTTGAGCGCTCATTTCCAGTGAATGATTGGCTGTTCAGGAAATTACACACACTTTTCTTTTGCTGTCTTATTTACTGTGTTTTGTTTTTCTTTAGTGCGTAAGTTTTTTCTTTGTGTTGGTATTATTACTAAAGTACTTTGGTGACATTCTCTTTCTGGTCTGTGAATTTGTTTTCTGGTGTGCATGGTCCAGAGTGTGTCACAACTTATTGGTATGTGGTATTGTTTCATATTCACAATTTGCACTATGTTGGTATGCCCATTTTCTTTTTTTTTTTTGTACATTACATCTTAAACTGCATTTCTATATTGATTTTTACATATCCCTTACACGTGGACTCGCTCCATGGGTTACCCATTTCTTTAGTTTAGCCTTTGTGCCCTTACATGAGGGATTGTTATATGGGTGGAAGTCACCCATATCTGTGTTGCATGCTACACGCACTTACATGAGAGATGATTAAATGGTTGGTAGACACCCTTTCTATGTTAGTCATTACACCCCCTTACAAGAGGGATTGTTATATGGGTGGAAATCCCCCATATTTGATTTGCTGGCTACAGGCTCTTACAGGAGGGATGGTCATATGGGTGGTATTCACCTATATCTTCATTGTATGTTACATGCCCTTTCTAGAGGAATGTCTGGATGGGTTGCATGTCACCCATTACTATGCTTTAGGTTACATATCTTTACATGAAGGACCACTGGAGGGGGGTTTAATTAATCCTTTTTTACAATATACGTTTCGCGTGTTCCCCTTACTTTAGGGGTTATCGTTTGGGGTGCATGTCACCCATTGCTACATGTTACATTATTTGCGTTTTGTTGGGGATATGTGGTTGGGTGTGTCGCACCTATTTCTTCTATGAGTTCACGTTTCTTTCAGTTCTTTAGATGGAGATTTTCTTTGTGAGTATAGAGTTTTCTAAGGACTAAGTTTTCTAAGGACTAGTTAGTGTACTGTGCTATGTGGTGCTACTAGCCATGCTCTGCTGGCCAGTTGGTGTGGTCAGTAGTGGCTGTAGGTGCAGTATTGGTTTTGTCTAGTCTGCTGTTTTGGGACATTCAGTATGCTGCCTTGTAGCGCATGATGTTAAAGGAAATGCTGTTTCACCTGTTTCATTCTCTCAATTTCATATGTTTTATAGAGGGGGAGATTGTGTGATATTTCTTGGGTAATTAATTATGCATCTGTTGCGTTTCCTTTGTGCTTGGTTCCTCACGTGATGCTTTGTTTTATCATGCATTCATGTATATTGAACTAATTTCTTTAGGTCTCGCCTGTCAATGCGCATGCACATTGAGCTTGCGAGACTATAGGGGCTTAAACAGACTTTAACCAACTTGCGATTCCGTGGCGATTCCTTGCAGTGCCCATCGAATTTAAGCTCAATGCGCAAGCACATTGACATTAAAAGCGCGTGCACATGAAAGCGACAAGGCTCCCTCCCACGGCTATCACCACCCCCGCCGCCAGCACCTCCCCTCGCTCTCTCCGCACACAGCCAGGATCGCATTTCTCCTCCCCCTCCCCAGCCGCCAGCACCTCCCCTCTCTCTCCCTGCACACAGCCATGCTCACATTTCTCCTCCCCCTCCCCAGCCGCAAGCACCTCCCCTCTCTCTCCCTGCAGTTTCACGGCTGTGTCTCGTCTTAAACCCGCAACTCCACGACTCCAAGCGCCACCGCCTCAACAACAACAACAACAACAAAGGAGCTTATAAAGCGCCTGGTGACGCCATCACGGCGTGTCCCCGCGCTGTGGAGAGTAAGTCAAGACCAGAGTAGGGTATTACAGGGAAAACAGGTGGGTTTTTAAGCTTTTCCTGAAGGCGGTCTCCGAGTCCGCTAGTCTAATCTCCATAGGGAGAGCGTTCCATTCCCTGGCGGCCATAGCCCGGAAGGAACGGCCACCCATTCTGGCTTTCCTGATACGGGGTATTTTGAGCAAGCCAGTTCCCCCAGAGCGGAGAGCTCTATTGGGCTCATAGGGAATAGCTAGGTCATTCATGTAAGGAGGAGCTTTTTGGGAGATGATCCTATGGCACATTAAGAGTGCTTTAAAGAGAACTCTTTTTTTTATAGGTAGCCAGTGGAGGGTGTCTAGAGCAGGTTTGGAGGGTGCTCTCTTGGGAAGTCTAAGGACTAGACGTGCTGCTGTATTTTGGAGGACTTGAAGTCTCCTGATGTTGTTTTGAGTTGTTCCAAGCAGAAGCACATTCCCATAATCTATCCTAGAGGTCACTAGAGCCTGTGTCATAGTGCGCCTAGCTTCAAGGGGAAGGAGATCAAGGGTGCGGTTCAGGGTCTTCATGACCCCATAGCATTTTCCGACCACCTTGTTCACGTGACAGTCATAGGATAGTTTGGGGTCAACCCAAATCCCCAGATTCTTGGCCGCTTCACAGGGGGTGGGTAACGGCCCCAGACACGAAGGCCACCACTCCTTGGTCCAGCTCGTATCCCTACCTCCCATGACCAGAACCTCTGTTTTCGAGCCATTGAGCTTCAGGCAGTGTTGGGTCATCCAACCTGCCAGAGCCTGCATGCAAGATTTAAAGTTAATTGCAGAAGCAGAGGGGGCTTGGGATAGGGAGATGAGAAGTTGGGTATCGTCGGCATATGAAACTAATTCAATGCCGAACGATTGAACCACTTCAGCCAAAGGGGCCATGTACAGGTTGAACAGGGTAGGGCTCAGGGCAGAGCCCTGAGGTACCCCCTGTTCCAAGGCAATGCTTTCAGAGAGAAAAGCGCCTCTCTGAACCTGGAAGCAGCGGTTAGTGAGGAAGGCTTTAAGCCAGCCCAATGCTTCCTGGATGACCCCGGCTTTGTTCAGACACTGTAGCAAGATGGAGTGTGCCACAGTGTCGAATGCCGCACTAAGGTCCAGCATTATAAGTGCCATGGTCTGTCCTTCATCTACACCTGCTCGTAGGGTTTCGGTCGCTCTCAGAAGGGCGGTTTCGGTCGAATAACCTGACCTGAAACCTGATTGGGAGTTGTGGAAGGCATTGTTAGACTCTAGATGGGCCATGAGTTGGCTGTTAGCTATTTTCTCAGCCACCTTCGCCAAGTAGGGTAGCAGAGAGATGGGCCGAAGGTTTTCCAGAGGTTTTCCAGAGTGTCCTGACTGAAGGTTTTTTCTTTATAGGCAACACAATGGCTTTCTTCCATTCCATAGGGAGGGTGGCCGTGGAAAAGGAGAGTTGGAGGATGTGCCTGAAGTGTCGCTCGAGGACCTCCAGACTGGCTGCTAGTATCTTGGGGGGGGCAGGGTCCCGGGGAGAACCAGATTTAATGTTTTTGCAGATACTAGTTAAAGTAGTAGTGTGAGGAACAGAGAAGCTTGTCAGGCATTTTTTAACATGGATAAGCTCCAGATTTTCAGTAAAGTCAGAGCCTGATGGCAGGTCGGTGGAGAAATTAGAGTAGATTGTGGTAATTTTGTTGGCAAAGTATTTGGCAATATCATTACATTTCTCAACTGAGTCATTATGGGCATTGCTCTCGTTGGTGACTACCGAGATTTCTTTAAAAATTTTAAAAAGCTCCTCAGCCTGCACAACTCGAGATAACAGACTATTTAAAAAAAAAAATTGCCAGCCTTCACCATCTGTTCCCCAGCCCCCAGCCGCCATCACCTCCCCCCGTGCACAGCCAGGTTTGCATTTCTCCTCCCCCTCCCCAGCTGCCAGCACCTCCCCTCTCTCTCCCTGCACAACCACTACCAACAGAGCAAAGCTATTAAAGTGACCAGGCATCCCACCGCCTCCAGCGCGCGCCGCGCTCTCCCTCTGTTGCCACACGCATTACACTTAGTAGGCAGACCACCCCCTCCTCCCTATGCTCGCTCGAGTTGCAGGCAGCCCACCTCCTCCCTCTCCATACTGAGTGGATTTCAGTGACGATTGTTTTATCACTCAGAGTTGTTTTGTTCAAATTCCCACTGAAATCTAAGCAAATCACCAGCTATGGACGCCAAAAACAAACAAAAAAACCCATGCCCCCATGCACAGCCAGGCTCGCATTTCACCTCCCCCTTCCCAGCCGCCAGCACCCCCCCTCTCTCTCCCTGCACAACCACTACCAACAGAGCAGAGCTATTAAAGTGACCAGGCATCCCACCCCCTCCAGCGCGCGCCGCACTCTCCCTCTGTTGCCACACGCATTACACTTAGTAGGCAGACCACCCCCTCCTCCCTATGCTCGCTCGAGTTGCAGGCAGCCCACCTCCTCCCTCTCCATACTGAGTGGATTTCAGTGACGATTGTTTTATCACTCACAGTTGTTTTGTTCAAATTTCCACTGAAATCTAAGCAAATCACCAGCTATGGACGCCAAAAACAAAAAAACAAACCATGTTCTAGCTCCACCAATCTTAATGGTGGCGCTTTACTAAATGACAACTTCGCTAAGTGTAGAACATACTCATAGCAGAACAAAAACACTACTCTGACCGATGGTGCCGCAAAATACATACAATGTTTCAGACTCAGAAAACAAACAGAACACTAACGGCAATCACTTATAATAACAAACAAATAATCACTGATGAAAGCAAATCCACTCATGCAATGGAAAATTGAGCACATAATGATTTCAAGAGGCAGGCAGCAGCAGGCCCATCACAATACTTTTCATTGAAAAAATATCCATGTCCGCTGTGTGTTGAGAACATCCTCAAAACCTGAGCTCTCACTTACATCTTCGAAAGTAAACTTTGCAAAAACTGACCAAGCATTGACGTCCTCTATTGACTCTGTTACAAAAGCTGGGGATTTGATATGCATACTGGAGCAGACTGGAGGAACCAAATATCACTCCGGACAGCAAGTGCAATGCTTGACATATCAGTGCAGCCTTTATATGATTGTATTCGTAGCACTGTGGGGTCATTGTGTGGAAGTATAAGCACCCACCATACAAGTCCAAAGCTACAACAACTCAGCATTGAAACAAAAAGCGTTTGCATTATTGCACTTGCTGCTGCCGTCATCCAGAGGCTGGAATCCACGCACAAGCCGTGGAGTAAGGCCCAGAGTTAGCGTATTCTCCAGCATGTACAACCTTGAGATGTACCTCTTTCAGTAGTTGAATGATACAGCAAGTCCACACACCCACGCACACGCACTCTCTCTCTCTCACCCACCCACGCACACGCACTCTCTCTCACCCGCACACGCACTCTCTCTCACACGCCCTCGCACACTCTCTCTCAAACGCCCACGCACACACTCTCTCAAACGCCCATGCACACTCTCTCTCACACGCCCACGCACACTCTCTCTCACATGCCCACAAACCACCACCACCCACACACCACAGCCACCCATACACCACAGCCGCCCACACACCACAGTTTGGGGTCCAGCATACGACTGTCAGGCATCCGCTTCAAAACATGTATGTTTGCGCAAAAACGGGCATTTGCCACAGATGATGAGATCCTATCTTAAACAACTGACCTGTCTCCACAGCAGAACTTTTTCAGTTCAAAAAGTAATAGGAATACAGAGTAATTAATCCTCCTACGGGAAACTGTAATTTTGACTACTGACAAATTGACCCGAGGGTATCACAATGCTTTACATGAGCACCACTTGCATTACTGATGGAAACATTCATTTAAAGCACGGGGAGAATAAGTAATTTCACCAGATACGAACCTGCTTAAGGTTTTAAAATACTTGACTAGAGACAGCATATCACCTACAGACAGATTTCGACTAAGCATGGGCGGAAAATCCGTTTCGCTCGCGGATTTTGCGGATTTTCGGTAAATTTGCAATCCGCGAGATTCGCGAGTCTCCCGCAAAATCCGCAAATCCGCGAGCAGCGGATTTTGCTCGCACTGCTCGCACTGTTCGCGTGAGTTCGCGGCTTCCCAGTACAACTTCACGCCCCGCGAATAAGTGCAAAATTGCAGAAATACGATCTTAGCAAAACTGAAACTACTTACCAGGTTCAAAAGTTCAGGCTCATCATTAGTAGCCATTTCCTGTAGTGCTTCCTGAGGGGCCCCTCCAGAGTTCAGTTGCCAGTTGCAACTATTATGTGACCCTGCTCTGAACCTCAGAATAGTTACACATATGCCACAAAGGTCCTGAATTACAGCTAAGGGAGACAAGCAGGAGCCAGGCTGGAAGTTCAAATCCATTAATCAGCCCCTAATTCATTATTGTCAGTTGGGGCAGGGCAGGTGTTGTAACTAATTTTGCAACAATGAAAGCACTTAGCAAGTGCAAAAGATCACTAATCAGGAAGCACTAAGGAAGCAGGTGCCAGCTAAAAAAATATTCTGTGACACATTAATCAGCCCCAAATTAATTCAGGTCACTTGAGGCAGGGAAGGTGTGCTTGCGTTGCCACAATAATGTACACTGACTGGACAACCAGAGGGTGCTGTGATGAAACAGAGGGTGGCATGGGTGGGCCAGAGGGTGGCATGAGTAGTCAGAGAGTGGCAGTGGTGACAGAGAGTGGCAGTGATGAAGAAGAGTTTCCCAAACAGGCTGGACACGTAGAAACAACAAGTTCGCGAAACTTGCGACCCGACAGGTAAGTTCGCAATTTGCGAAATTGTACAAAACCCTCGCGAACTGGCAGAAACCCGCGCAAGCACACAAAAAAAAATCCGCAAATTCGCGAGAATTCGCGGATTTTGCGGATTGCGAGTTCGCAAATCCGCAAAATTCGCGAACGCGAGATTCGCAAAATTCGCCCATGCTTAATTTAGACAACTTTCACCCTTCAAGACAAGCCTCACAAAAAGTGGGGTAAAGATACAAGTGGATGGGCCAATTTAACAAGAACCTTCATGCACATGCAAAGATCTCTGTGATAAAAAGGTCATTGTTTAGTTCTTAAGACAGGTGAAAGACAATAAATACACCGCTAGTTAAGTTTCACGTCATTGACACAGCTGTCTACGAGCAACAACTTGAGTCCAATAATAAACGGTCTAATCCAAAGAGAAATGATTATGAACAATACATGTTCAACTAATCATGAGTCACAAGATGGATGAACTTGCACATTGTTAGGAAAGCTGGTTATAGACAGTGAACATTAACATGCAAAGGTACACGGAACAAAGCTTACTTAACAAGGGCCAGAACATTTATAACAGACTTTTAACAATAACTTTCTAGAAAGTGCAAAAGAAAAAATACAGTTAGACTGCATAAAAAACACTGTCTTCACTACACTATCTCAGAAATACATCCCATCAGTAAGGATTAAAATAGACTGTTACACAACAATAACAAAATAATTACATACCCTGAATAAAAAATATCATGAACATTATTACATACAATTACAAAATGACAGTTTGTATAAAATTAATAATAAACACATTAAATCAAAGTACATCCTCTTAATACATAAATATACTGTGAACGAAATAGCCCTTCTACGTGCTAAAAACAGTTCATGTACGTAAAATAACGAACACCAGCTAAAAAAGAATTAAATTAGAGTTGTCGCCAACATATACATTATATATCAACGATAAAAACACTTAATTAAATTTAATTTACATAAATAACTGAAAATAATTACAATCGCTAACAAAATATGTCACTATTTATATAAATACACTCATAATCATTAATTAATTTATACATACTATCGATACTACATTAAATTAGATAAAAAACACTTAGAAATAAACTCTTACCTGTCAAACGACGCAGCAACAGCACACGAACAAGCACACGCTTTCCGCGCCCCACGATTCGCGATCTTCTGGGGAATTCCACCGTTAACGTAAGCAAATCGGAACGCTACGTCAAAAACGTAGCGCTCCGATTGGCTAAAAATAAACGTCAATCACAACTAATCAGTGACAATAGAAAAAATAACTAGAACGCTGACGTAGGTAGCGTCAAGGTGACGCATTGCGTCCGCCATTTTAAATTTATTCCATTTAATACGGGAGTCAACAGACACAAAACACACACATAACACAACACATATTAAAAAACACACACATATTTAAATTACATATAAACATAAACATAAGGCAGGGCAATTCAAAAGGGAAGCTCAATCACATTTTATTTGATACAACACATTAAAAAAACACACACACATTTAAATTACATATAAAATACACATAAGGCATGGCCAATTCAAAAGGGAAGTTCAAGCACTTATAATATAATTCTGATTTAATACATTAAAACAACTATTAAAAATAAATTTTAAGCACTATACAAACAGAGATAGATCAGTAGTTATATCTTTATTTTAATGAATTCATGTACAGAACATTTTTCACATTTTGACCAAAAAAACACACACATTTTGGGTCCGCCAACAAATATCAAAGATTAACTCACGTTACCATGAACCAAAGTATTTACATATACCCACTATGGAACATCTGCTCCCTGAATTCATGCTATTGCTATGCCTTTAGGTGACGGACAGACAATAACTTGAAAAATAACCTGTCATGTACAATTGTACATTCTACCTGCACATAATTTTAATTTTTCAAACAACTACAGCTTGTGAACATACTTTCAACACACAACACAGCATATACTCAAAGACCATGATCCCTAGTAGCAATGATACCTTCTACAACTCACACTCACACCCCATCACCTCACAACTCACAGTACTGCATGCCTTACTCTGCAGCACGCCGCACACTGCTGCATGCTACACACTGGTGCACGCCACACACTGCTGCACGCCACACACTGCTGCACAACACACACAGATGCACACCACACACTGCTGAACGCCATCCATCCACCCATCCATCTATCACACTACATCCATCCATCCCTCACACAACATACATCCTTCCCCACACTCCATCCATCCATTCCAATACATCCATCCATCCATCCATCCCAACACATCCATCCATACACCCCCCAAACCATCCTTCCATCCATCCCCCCACTCCATCCATCCATCCCTCCCCGCACAAAAATGATCCCTACACCGCACCACACTCCATTACTACCTTGTACAAAACTCCATCACTCACCCACCCCACACTCCATCCCTCCCCCACACCACACTCCATCCCTCACCCACACCACACTCCATCCATCCCCCGCACCACACTCCATCCCTCACACGACCCATACTACATCCCTCATCCACACTCCATCCCTCGCCCACACTCCATCTCTCGCCATCTTACCCTGCCTCTATCTCTCAAACTTAAACTCCACAACAGCAAATATACACACACACACCAACACACACACACAACAGCCCCCTCACCCTCACAACCCTCACACGCTCACACCCCCTCACCCTCACACCCCTTCACCCTCACACATCCTCACCCTCACACACCGTCATACACCCACACCCTCACACCCCCTCACTCACCTTCACACACCCTCACTCACCCTCACACACGTCACACACCCTCAGCCTCACACCCCCTCACTCACCCTCACCTTCACACACACTCACACCCCCTCACCCTCACACCCCTCACCCTCACACCCCTCAAGCCACAGATGGGTGTGCGATGGGAGGACCCTCAGCTTGCAGGGTAATCAGTTTGCTTCCTCCACCCCATTTCCCAGATACACAAGGGTACTTTACAATCAAAAGGAACTAATGTATGTGGTTTTCACTGTTAACTTGTAGATCAGAATAAAAAAAAACCCTTCTCAAGGTTGCTATCTATTAACATTTTACATGAAGTGTTCCACTGGATACAAAGGTCAGGATAGATAGCTGAAGTGATGAGGTGGATATTGCTAGCGCCACACATACAGCAAAGGCAGACTGACTGTATTACCTCAAGACATTTTCTGCTCAAACCAGGATCTTAATAGTGAACATTATGCAAAAAGCATGCATAAAACAAAAATGTTGACAAATATTCAAAACCCAATAATTCACGATTTTCAAAAGACTATGCACATTGGTGAGGTGGCAAAGGATGAGAACTAAATTAGTCACATGTCCTCTTCCCTGTTGAGCTTTCGACCTTTCGAGACACAGAGGTTGGTCTACTTTGGGGGTTGTCGTATGGGGGGGGGTTAAAGTCATAATCCTCAATAGAAACGCACTAGATACTAAGTAAAGTAATGGGATTAGGAGCTCTATAAATGCGAGACATATTGCATTGCTGTGCTTCTCTCCCCTGCTGCACTCTCCTGCTCTCTAGAGATGTGGCCTAACAACCAGAGCTGCCATCAAAGTCACGTAAATACGAAGCATGTTGCATTCCTAATGCTATAGGTGTCACATTCACGAAAGCTAGAGATATTGCCATTGTAAATGACAAAGCTATCAATTTAGCTATTTTAAAAACCTACACAAAAAAAATTGTCATTTACAAGACCAATAGCTTCAACTTTTCTAATGCGAGACCTATTGCATTTCCAATGCTTGTTACATGTGAATGCTTCTTCTGCCTTGCATTCTTATATTTATGTGTTGTATAACGGGGAGGATAAGTTATATCTTGTTTATGTAACTATGCATCTCCCCTGTTGCTTTGGCCCTAGCTGCTCAGCCAGTGTGAATGTGCTGCGTGGAATGTTGGTGTGCTGATGATGAATGGAATGTTTGAGTGCCTGTGAGGTGAGCTGTGACAGAGTATGTGCTGAGCAGCAGGCAGGCTGCTCCTGGTGGGGCTGCTCTATATGGATTTACCAACCTACAACTAAATCTGAATAAATCGCCTTTAACTACAAATCGGCTACTTGGTTTTGCTTACAAAATATTCAAATGGAAGGTTTAGGCCTGGCAAAACAAAAAAATGCAGTTTATAACTGGAATACAGGGTGCAATGGCAGGCATAAAACATGTTTTAAAAAGCTACTTTAGTTGGTGGCACAAGGAGCGCTGCTACCCACTAGTAGCATTTAATTTACAGGCCCTTATACGTAAAAATGCCAATTAGGTGTAGGCCAATTTTACTATGCTTGCAGGAGAGAGCATGTGCACTTTACATCTGATTAGCAGTAGTAAAGTGCACCATGCCCTAAAGCCAACAAAAACGAATTCAGCAAAGTAGGAGGGGAGAAGGCCAGAGGCTTGGGGGTGACCCTGCAGAGAGGGTTAGCGTCAACAACCCCGTTATTACAGTAAGAGATAGAGCGGGAGCTGTTGGTGTGTGATGAGAGGAGAACATGTGAAAAAGATGATACATTTAACTCTTAATAGAATTTTGCTTTTCAAGTTGCTGTGTCATGGGAAAAGAAGATCAGGTATGTTTTTAGTTTTCTCATATGCCTGCAGTGATATTGATTAAAATAGTGTCTCGGGGTACTCTCTCTGGATCTCATTTGTTTGAGATTTGTCATGGAGGATTTAGAAAGATTAGGAGGGAAAAATATTATAAAATCGGGTTAGGGCGAGGTTTAACCAGTTGTAATACTAAAGCTGTGGGTTAGGAAGGAGCCATGTTACAAAGAACATTAATACACACAACAAAATAAAGATACATTTTCAAATCAATAAATTGGAGCTTAAAGCAAGGTGAAGGCATAGGTGGATTGAGATGTAGTGAGGTCAAATTGCCCGAAGAAGTACCTATCCTAAAAAGAATAAAAAATAAACAATGAATCAAAGGAGAAAGCTATAGTATTAAATAGTGCAGCTAGTTACCGATCGCAAGGGGATGTTTCGAAATTTAAAAAGCAAATGCAGGGATAAAGCTACAGGGGTGTGGAATTTCTCCAAAGACCGAGAATTGCAGACAAGAAGATGTAACACTTATTTTGCCTGATGGACAACTAGACATTAAATCGAGATAAGCAGAGACAAGGATGCAGCAGCCTGGTGCTCACAGTCAATCAGGAAAGTAGAGACTGGCCTTAAGCTTTCCCTGGTTTCATAGCATATTGAGGAAGAAAGCAACATGGTTAAAACACATTTTAAAGGACTGTTTCATTTTGTTATGTCTTTTTTGAGAAGTTAGGTTAAGACAGAAGAGTGTCTTCTTGTTCAGCAGCTTAACTGTCTCTTTGTGCCACTTCAATACAAGTAGCATTGGGTCAGATTTCAGGTGTATTTAGTCCAGATGTAAAGAACTACAGCAACTCTGTGTTGAAAAAAAGAAACTAGATTCAGAGCTGGCCTCAGTAGTAACTATTTGGCTGCAACCCACAGGCCTCACTTACCATTCTGTGTGAGGCACCTTCCTCTTCCACAGATCTCCAGCCACAATCCTAGGGGCCGATTATGATGGCGGACGGACCTGAGTCCGTCCGCCACCATATAGTAGGAGGGACCGTACGCAGGGGCAGCGGCGGTCCCTCCATTCAAATTAGGATGTGACCACCAGCCTGGCGGTCACATCCTGTATCTTTAACATTGCGGCGGGTGCTGCTTGAAGCAGCACCCGCCGCAATGTTAAAAATGTAAGTTGTGCATTTGCATGCACAAAGCGACAGGTACCGCGCGGTGCCTGCTGCTTTGTTCACGCAAATGCAGGGGGGTACCATAGGTACCCCCCATGTGCATCCCCCACCCCCCCCTTCACCCAGGGGGCCCGCAACGGGCCCCGAAGTGAAGGTCCGTATGCTTTTCCACGGCGGAAAAGCAGCCGTGGAAAAGCATACATTTTACACCATCATAATATGGCTGGCGGTGTCTGATGGACACCGCCAGCCATGTTAAAGCTTTTCCGCCGTGGTCGGAAGGAGACCGCGGCGGAAAAGCTGCGGACAGATTTCAAGACCCACCGCCATCCTAATATGGCGGTGGGTCTTTTGAGGCTCAGCAGCGGTTTTCCCGCATCCTACAGGCCGGCGGTGGCTTCCGCAAGCCCGGAGGATGCGGGAAAACCGAGATTCTAATGAGCCCCTTAGTCTGGCAGCTTAGTCCACCTTCAGCCGTTTGGGAATTGCAAGCTCCCTCATACTCGCTCTCAATCCCTCTGAAGCACTCACCCTACTCTGCTCAATGCTAGATGCAAATTCAAGTTACTGACACATGCTTACAAAGCCCTCCACAACCAAGGAGAAGCATACATGAACCACCGCCTGAACCTCCACCATCCATATAGGAACCTTCGCTCTACCTCCCTCGCATAGACAACGCACATGCTCCATAGCCACAGTGGAGGCCGTTACATTTCCCTCCTCGCTGCCAAGTTCTGGCACGCCCCCCCCCCCCCCCCCCCTCCGCCTCCGAACATCACCCTCGCTGACGGACTTCAGGAAGAGACTCAAAACCTGGATGTTCAACTAAGCCCAGCAACCCAGCACCTGCATAACCTAACAGGTGATAAGCCGCGCTCTACAAGTACTGATTGATTGATTGATGAGTGTTTGTGTTTAGATATCTCAGCACTGATGCTGTCCCGTGTCTTCAGTATCTTTCAGGTTCATATCAGCAGCAGTGTAGAGATCATTCTGCTGCTACATTACTTTGCCAGAACCGCTCCCGTGTAGAATAAGAACAGGAGGGATGAGAGGAAAGATGAGTACAGCGGACAACGTAAGACATGGTGACCAAAGAAAGCAAATTCGAGTATGCAATGGCTGAAAAATGGGGGAGGAGTAAAAAGAAGCAATGTCAAGTCAAGTCAAGTCAAGTCAAAGAATTTATAGAGCGCACTACATACCCAGAGGGTCTCAAGGCGCTAGGGGGGGGAGGAGGATTACTTGTCGAATATCCACGTTTTAAGTTGCTTTCTGAATGCTAGGTGGTTCTGGGTAAGGCGAAGGTGAGTGGGGAGTGAGTTCCATGTTTTAGCAGCCAGGTATGAGAAGGATCTGCCTCCCATGGTGGTCTTGTTGATGCGAGGTACAGTGGCGAGGGCTTGGCTGGACGAGCGTAGTTGGCGGGAGGGGGTGTAGAAGGACAGTCGTGAGTTGAGGGATTCAGGTCCGATGTCGTAGAGTGATTTGTGTGCGTGGGTTAGCAGTCGGAAAGTGATCCTCTTATTGACGGGTAGCCAGTGGAGGTCTTTCAGGTGGCCAGAGATGTGTTCGTTGCGCGGGATGTCTAATATGATCCTGGCTGATGCGTTTTGGATTCGTTGTAGTTTCTTCTGGAGTTTAGCGGTAGTACCTGCGTAGAGGGTGTTTCCGTAGTCCAGTCGGCTCGTGACCAGAGCATGGGTGACTGTTTTTCTGGTTTCGGTGGGGATCCAGCGAAATGTTTTTTTGAGCATGCGGAGAATGTTGAAGCAGGATGAGGATACGGCGCTGACTTGTTTGTTCATTGACAGTGAAGAATCCAGGATAACGCCCAGGTTCCGTGCGTGGTCTGTCGGGATGGGTGCTTTTCCAAGGGCTTCCGGCCACCAAGAGTCGTCCCATGCAGATGGGGATGTGCCTAAGATGAGGACTTCTGTTTTATCTGAGTTCAGTTTTAGACGGCTGAGTTTCATCCATTCGGCAACTTCTTTCATTCCTTCGTGTAGGTTAGTTTTGGCGGTGCTGGGGTCATTGGTGAGCGAAAGGATCAGTTGAGTGTCATCCGCGTAGGAATGGAAAGAAATGGGTCTCTCTCAGGAACAAATCCCTACATTTGCTAAATGCAAGGGTGGGGCTGGGCAGAGTACTTTTTGCAGATCTCAGGATGATTAGAAGAATTAAATGAATTGTCACGGGGAGCACATTTCTGGACGGAGAGCCAGCAACCTACCCCTTACCGCTAAACAAATTGCAGTCTTACCCCTTGGCTTTTTCTATCAGCCTCCCAACCCTTATCAAACTTTTCATCAGCAAGCCCTTCCCCATGAAGTGCAGCCTACTATTTCTTTACCTCCTATTGTAACTTACAATAGGTTTGACTGCCTTTCTACCCTTAATGGTGTGGATTGACTGAAGGTCCCTACTAACTCAAGTGAGGGTACACAGCGTGGAACCTCTAATCCATCCACACTTAATTCTGATGCTTGTTTAGACATAGTGACCGAATGTGACTTCTCTCACTCCCAGGTATGCTCGGATAACGATCTCCTAGCCATGCAGCCATCACAAGTCCAGGTTCCCTGCTTTGTTTTAGCTACTACTGTCTTATTTTGGAATGTTGCTGGGATGCGCCATAAATGTACTTCGACTGAGTGGCTTAATTTTGTCATTAGTTTCCATCTACTATGTTTACAAGAAACATTGTCTGTGGACCCAATACATCTTAATGACTTCAAAACATATAATTCTCCAGCAATTCCCTCTTCGTGTAGGAGACCCAAATGGGGTTTATGAATTTACATGTCTAATAAGCTGGCGCCCATGAATATTGTAGCCACTGCGACCAGAGTTTATTATCATATCATCTCAATCGAACACCACGCTGTCCATAGTTAACTTTTATAATAATGCTTGCGCAACGGATATTATCACAGACCTCCATCAATTGGATTCTGACCTTGCGTCGGCTTTCCCTTCTGAATGCAAGGAATCATTTATCTTATGGGGCGGCAACTTTAATTTACGTTCATGTTTACAGCCATCCAACAAATTCTGTGGGCCGCCCCTGATAATAGTGACATCACTCACTTTTTGCATACAGAGTATGGGGAATTGTTTAATGGTTTACTTTTTAAATACAACCTGTGTTTCTGAAATTAATGAACTAGACCCCTAGTTGTGGTTAAGAACACTTTTAAGGGTAGAGGAGAGAACAGCATTATTGATTTCTTGCTGCTTCCTCCTCGTTACTCAGAGCTGGTCTTAGACTTTATAACACATGACATTGTAATTAGTGATCATTTTCCTCAGTGTCACTCTGAATATTAACCTTCTCTCACAACATGGGGACATACAAAGTGTACCAATTGTGGAGAAGATTGATATTTCTCGCCGCAATGGGTACGCTTTGAGATGGTCTTTGGTTAATCCAACTATTTTTCTAAAAAAATTAGTTTCTAAACAGAGAGCGGCCTATAACATATGCCTAGATGAATCGGCAGAGGCTCATAAAATCATTATGGCTTTCAGGCAAATAAAAACAGGCATTAGAGAAGAGCGCATTGTCAACCGAAAGAAAGCTGGGTCAGGGCCTTGCGGTTGGTTTTACACAGCCTGCTCTAATCAATCAATCAATCAATCACAGACATTTATATAGCGCACTACTTACCCGGAGGGTCTCAAGGCGCTAGGGGGGTGGGGAGGTGGGGGGGAGGGAATGCTGCTACTGCTGGAAAAGCCAGATCTTGAGATTCTTCCTGAAGGAGAGGTGGTCTTGGGTCAGGCGCAGGTCGGGAGGGAGTTCCAGGTCTTGGCGGCCAGGTAGGAGAAGGACCTTCCTCCTGTTGTCGTTCTTCGGATGCGGGGGGCGGTGGTGAGGGCGTGGCTGGCTGATCGGAGATTTCGTTTGGGAGCGTAGAAGTTGATGCGGTTGTTGAGGTAGCTCGGGCCTCTAAGGCCCTAAGAAGTTTAAAGTTAGCTCTTGGTAAACAACCAAGGTGCACCCAGAATGTCCAGGAATACAGACATGCGCACAAGCTCGCTATCAATCACTGTAGAAAAAGTCTGAAGGTGGAGACCTGGAACCAGTTAGTTGAGGCTAGTACGATGAATGATAATATTACTTTCTGGTGCATTATTAACTCCCCTTTTTTTTAACTCAGCCGATAGCCCTCGTATTGAGATCGCTATCATAGAGGCTGAAGGGCTAACTCATTTTCCTAATCTTTATTCAATTCAGGAGCCCATTGTTACTGCCCTTCCTTTTACAGCTTCTATGAGTGTCCCCACTACTACTTTATCCCTGTCTAAGTAGACCAACCCTGACTTTTCTTTAGATGAGGTGGTCATGGTTTTCTAAGGTGAGCAACGCGCCAGACCCTGATGAGATCTCTAATGATTTGTTTAAATCAATTGTTGACCCCTCAGGCCCTTTGGTAACGCTGCTCTTCTGAGCCTGCAGGAGTTAAGGTTTTTTAAACACATGGCCTGTGTCCCTTATAGTTCCTATATTCAAGAAGGCAGATCGCATTAGCCCAGTTCAATATAGACCCATTTCCTTGCTGAACTCTTTGGTTAAGGTGGCCAGACAAATTCTTCTCGACAGAATACAGAACTGGGCAGAGTCTAACAGCATTATCTTGGATTTGCAGTATGGGTTTCCACCAGGCGTTGGGGTCACAGAACAGACTATTAACATGAATTTACTTCTAGAGAAATATGTGCATATTAAAGGAGGCAGTTTGTTTTTCGCATTCGTAGACCTATCCTCTGCTTTTGACTTCGTGTAGCATGACAAACTATGGTTAATTATGGTCAGCATGGGCATAGATCACTCTATTGTGAACTTTCTTAGAGATCTGTATGCATCAGGACTGGGCAAAGTAAAATACAGCTTAAACTGCGAATGCATCCAGCCATTTAATATAGAAAGAGGAGTTTGCCAAGGCTGTGTACTCGCTCCATTCTTCTGTAATCTTTACCTTAATAGCTTAGGAAGCACCCTTGCTAGTAAGTGCGCAGATTTACCCCAGATTGGGCACCGTCTGATCCCGTCACTCTCATATGCTGATGACGCTGTATTAATGGCATGTACTCCTCTTGGCCTACAGCGTTTAGTTGATGAATTTGCCAAGTTTATGCAGTACCACGTTTAAAAATAAACATCTGTAAAACCTTTATAATGAAACTTGGGAACAGAGCTACTAACTGCTGTGACATTTTTATTGAGGGTACTAAGATTTGGTTTACGCCTACATTTTCATACTTAGGCATTTTATTCAAAAAGATGGGAACTGGAACAGTGCAATCAAGTAAAGGAGGCTCCAATTTTTTAAAAGCACCATGGCCTTAAACTTCGCAAGGAAGCTGAACAATAAACATTTCAGGGAAATGATGACCATTTATAAGGCCAAATGTAGACCAATTGCCACGTATGGTTCTGAGCTTTGGGGGTTTGCGAATGCCGACTTGCTTCAGCTAGCAGAAAATGTATTCTTCAGGAACCTCCTTGATCTTTCGAAAAGTTGTTCAACCTCTGAATTAGGGGTTCCCTATTTAGCAGTCTTGATTAGGATTCAGCCAGTTTTGCTCTGGTATAAGATCTGGATCTTTGAATACACAGTGCTCAACCGTTCCATCATAGAGGGCTGTCTTAGATCTCCGTCTGCCTTTAAAATCCCATCGCTCAGATTTGTCCATGACTGTTTGGCTGACATTGGCCATCCCGAGTTTTTTGCCCATCCTGAGCTTCTGATTAGCATCAAAAGGAAAGCTTTTAAATTGAAATGTCTATCGACACTTGAAGAATTGAGACTATCCACAGAGATAATGAAACCCTCTGTTTTGCTACGGAAGATCTTCTGGTGGATCCCCACCGAGACCAGGAAACCGTCACCCAGGCCCTCGTCACCAGCCGACTGGACTACGGCAACGCCCTCTACGCCGGTACCACCGCCAAGCTCCAGAAGAGACTCCAGCGGATCCAGAACGCCTCAGCCAGACTCATCCTCGACATCCCACGAACCAGCCACATCTCCGGACATCTGAAAGACCTTCACTGGCTCCCCGTCAACAAAAGAATCACCTTCCGCCTCCTCACCCACGCACACAAAGCCCTACACGACCAAGGCCCGAGCTACCTCAACTGCCGAGTCAACTTCTACGCTCCCAAACGCCACCTCCGATCAGCCAACCACGCCCTCGCCGCCGTCCCCCGCATCCGAAGAGCGACTACAGGAGGAAGGTCCTTCTCCTACCTGGCCGCCAAGACCTGGAACTCCCTCCCGACCGACCTGCGCCTGACCCAAGACCACCTCTCCTTCAGGAAGAAGCTGAAGACCTGGCTGTTCGAGCAGTAGCGGCACCCCCCCCCCCCCAGCGCCTTGAGACCCTACGGGTATGTAGCGCGCTTTATAAGTGTCACTGATTGATTGATTGATTGAAGAACTAGCTGATCTTGATTAGCTACGACATGCAACCCTATCTAGCTAATGTGTACGATTCGCGCCATAGAGTTGTGCTGACAAAGTTCCGGTTGGACATTTTGCACATTCTTATTAGCTTCCCCTCCATTATTACCTGGTTGCACAAGCCTGTGATAATTATTTTATGTAGAGTACCATTCATATTCTCTTTTTTTGTAAATTTTATTCAGACTTGAGAACATGTTTTACTTACCCTCTGTTAAAACAACTAGGTTGTGTGCAATGTCGGCCAGCTTTTATTTATCTGCAATCGCTTCGGAGTTTGTGTATATGTGCTGTGTTGTCACGGTTTTTATTGACTGTAATAAGATATAGGAAGCAGATTTAGAAGTCGTGTTGATCATCAGGGGATGCTTCCGTCTGTTTTTATCTCATGTGTTTTAATTACTTTTTAACAGATTTTTAACTTGATATTGTTATATTTTTATAACTTTTAAGATTCACCATGTGATTTCGAATAAAAATTATTTGATTGATTGATTGAGTATGCAATGGCTGAAAAATGGGGGAAGAGTAAAAAAGAAGCAATGGAAAGAAATGTATCAATAAAAATAAATATTAAAGAAAAATTGAAAACAATACTATAATACTAATAAGTAATAACCAGCAGAGATCCAGGTTATCTTGCCGGTTACAGGTTTTACTTCCAGTGAGAACACTGAGGGTAAATGCGCCTTTCAGAGAAATATGAGTACCATGTGTATTTAACTTGATATTGATTTTTAACAGAATATTAGTGAGGAAGCTCAGTAGGTCAATGCGGAGATTCGTGTGCATAACAGATTCGTTCCATTCACAGTCCTAGATAAGTGTGTTAAAGCACATACTGCAGTGGTCCGTGTGGACCCTGTATTCCACAGGTTCCAGTGTTACTGAAACGAAATGTAAGACTGAATACCACGTTTGCACTGAAAGCATGATCTAGAGCAAAAGAGTTCTGGGAAGCGGAATTTTTTTAATTCTTCAATAAAATTTGACCAAGAGCTAAAAGCAACAAAAAAACTATTAACCAGATATTTGGCGAGTGCATTTTAAAGCCGCTTCTCCCTGCAGTTGGTGAATTACTGAGAACAGAGGATTTTGACTTTGTGGGCTTTGCTTGAGTAGGTGTGTTGTTTTTCCTAACTGTAGCAGGGTGACGAAGAGCCTTTATTGTTGTCGCTGTGTTTTCTGTAGAGTAAATTTCCAGCATTCATGCGTTCCCAGCTGCTGGACTCAGAAGGCTTTTCCTCTTCAACTTCCTGTTCACACAGGGTGGGGATGGGAAGTGGGGGGAGGGAGTAGGGCATTGAATAAAAGGAATTAACTATTTCCCTTCTATGACCTTTGGGAATTTCCGTATGTGAAAGTGGCAGTCTGTGCGTCTAAGAATTATTAATGATGGAAAGCAAATTACTGATTAGTGAAAAACAGGAATAGCCTGGGCCTGGCACTGAGGGCTAGAAACCAGAGCTGCAGGGCTCTCTTTTGGAGTAATGTGATTGGAGCAGGTCCAGTGGCCCAGCAGCACTGGTCTGGCACACAGGACACTGGAGCTTTTGGCTGAAATATAATTTCTTGAGACAGATTGAACTGGTCGTGTTTTGGAGACAGAGCAACTGATGTGGATGGAAGTCTTGAGTAATCACTTATTGCACTGACCAAATTACTTTCAGCCTAACACCAGTCCCTGGATGATATACTGCTCCAGCGATTGTCATCTGTTTGTCCCTTGCCTCAGGGTGGGTCCTGGGCCATAGAAATAATATTAGAAAAGCCAGATTTACAAAGCTGTGTTGCAACAAAGGGCAGGAAGCAAAGTTGCTGTGTTGCGTCAGCTAGAGAAAGCAGAACTGCGCCTTATCTACAAAGGTGGCGCAGTTTGACTCTCTCCATGCGCTGGTGCACTTACGGCAGCATTGCGCCAATGCAGGCCCCCTGCGTTGTGGTTTGTATAGTGTTTGTGCAGGATGGGGTCCCTTCTTGCATGAAAACTATGCTAAAAGGAAATTTCCTCCCAGTATGTGTGCTGCATAACAAACTAGAAAGCAGAACTGCACAACCTACCTCTGCTTTGTTGACTATAAGTCGGCTTTTGACTGTGTAAAATGAGCAAAGCTCTGGAGGAAGCTCAGGGCTTTGAACATCACTTTACATCTGCTCAGAGCCATCAAGTCCCTTTTATGGTTATTATCTTTTAACCGAATAAAGTACTTTTTCACTTTGACTTTTGACACTTGACAGTCAAACATGGGTGCGGATTAAAATCGGAGATGGCTCCCTCCTGACAAGAAAGATCTAAACTCATCAACGCTTAAAACAGGGGTACGTGCTGGCTCCATGCCTTTTCAACCTTTTCATGGCCGACCTCTCACTTTTTGTTGATGAAACTAACAGCCACACTCCTCGTCTCAGCACAATAGCAGTGAACCTTTTTTTTTTAATGCAGACGACATGGTCCTGTGTAGCCTAACAAAAGTAGGCTTGCAGAGATTGATAGAACCCTCCCCTTGCATGCTACACTTCATTAACCCTTCCCATGCTCATGACGGAACCGTTCCATCACGAGCCTCGGGTGGGCTGTGCTGGTGACGGAACGGTTCCGTCACGGCGCTCTCGCCGCGCCTGCGCGGCGCAAATTCCGCGCCTGCCCTAATGTTCTCTAGAGCGGGCGGGGCCGTGACGGAACCGTTCCGTCACAAGCAGAGCTCACCCTCGTGCCGTGACGGAGCAGGTCCGTCACGAGCACGGGGCCCCCGCGTGGCCCCCACCCCCTTAGCACTGCGGCGCAATAGCCGCCGCAGTGAAGTGGTTAACCGAAGCAAAACCAAGGTGATGATGGTCAGCAAGGCAATCAAGAAAAATGTATCTCAGCACACACGTTCTAAAAACAGTAAAAGAATATAAGTACCTAGGGATACTGCCAGACGACAAGGGAACAGCCAATCTACAGCTCCGAGTCGTCATAAACAAGAGCAACGCCATAGTGACCGCTTTTAACACCCTGCACATGCAACTGAAAGGCCCAACACTTAATCCACTCTTGAAAGTATTGGTGGCAAAAATCATGCTAACTTTAACCTACGGCAGTGAGGCCCATCTCAGTCGTTGCTCAGTCCTACTGGACAAGCTTTGATCAAAACCCTAACTTACATGTTGAACTTAGCACAAAGCTCTTCTCCAAGTCAAATCTGACTGGAGTTCGGCCTCATGGGGCAATCAATCGAGCAGCACAGGGCATATGTTAAGTGCTGTTTTAAATTAAAGCACGCAGAGGCCAATACTTTGAATACCATCCTGTAGTCTCCAATTGGCAACCCAGGTCACTGTAACTCTAGTAGCAGGATCAAAGAGCACATGGACCAATACTTTGCAAACTTACAACTTGGGAACCTCTGGGCTCTGCGCCTGTCATATAATGCCTTTAAAAAACAAGCATTGGCATAGCCAATAGGTCTCGCCTTTGGGACCTTATAAGTGTTTAGCCATGCAACACTTGATGTTGTTGCACCAAGGATATTGTGCTGGATAACTAAACACTTATAAGGTCCCAAAGGCGATACCTATTAGCTATGACAATGCTTGTTTGAGGGCGCCCTGGTATATTTTTGAACCCAATCCATCCCTGCTTAAGTTGGCATAGTTTTCAAATATTGGCCTCACACCATTTGCAATTTCTTGCTCTCCCTTCCGTGTAACTAACCTTTGTTTTTCCCCTCACATTTGGACTCAGACATATGCTAAACATGCTACAAATAATAAACTAACTTTTTTTTGCTCGTCTGTCTTTCTGTCGCAATCTCTCTCTCTCATCCAACTTCTCAAAAAAAAAAGGGTCAGCATTTTGTACTCTAGTGCTTACAATGCGAGGTTTTCCCTCATGGGAGGCTCGAAAGGAAAGGTATGTCAAATGACACTCCCATACAAAACTGTGAAAAAGCAAACTATGTAACCACAAACGCATTGTGAGAAAGTCTGATTTTCATACTACAGGACTATTGTGCATTAATTTTCCCAAGAAATACGTGAGAACTGCAAAAAAAGCCTTACAATTCTGCACACTAATGGTGCCATAGCTAGAGCCCAACAGAAACCAAAAGTTAAAAGGTACGTCTTGACTGGACTCTTGAAGTGGGGTATGTTATGATGCTTCGAAGCTCCCCAACTGAGTGAGCTATGCACCCACAGAGTAGAAAACAGTCCATACACATGGACATCATTATAGTGTCACCACTGCTGGGATCTTCTGCTACCCATGATGTGTCTCAGCCATTCTACCCCTACTCTAAGTAGTCCAGTAGGTAGTGGCAGTAGTAACTGAAAGTAGGGTTCAAAAAGCCTGTTTTTTCATTCCTACTCCTCTCTCGTTCTCTTTTCCGCACAGCAACAAACCGGAACAAACCGAAACCCGCAAGAGAGATTCGATGGATCACACGTGTGGTTATCTTGAAGAAATATGTGCATGATGTCACTTCCACTCCCCCGGGATTGAGGTGAAATGACGGTCATATCTGTATCGTATAACTCTCAAACCTAAAAAAAAGAAAAAGATGTGCCCTTTTACAACTCAATTTGATGCGGAGTGGAATAGAATGATCCGTAGCACACGTCACCGAACAAGCGCAGCTCTTGTGACAGCGGAAGGGTCACCTCAGAGCTGCTCTGCCTACAGGGTTTGAATCCACCGCTGCGCTCGCAGCACAGCCGGTCTGCTTATCCATGTGATGGAGAGCAGGCAGGGCCCGTGGCAGGCCCGCAGCGCAGCCGTGGCCCGGGAGAGTCCTCAGACAGGCAGCCACTAGAGGAATGTCCCCCTTGATCCGAAGAAGTACTTGAGAGAATGGGAGTAGCAGGGCAATCAAGTCGGCCATACATCATCCGCCCCGGCCTTTTGCCTGCCTGGATCAGGGCTACATTAGGATCTTTACCACCTGCCGGCAGGCCGAGATAAACAGTCATCTCACTGCAAGGAGGGGGAGGGCAGCATAGGGAAATACAGGTAGGTAAGTGTCCAGTCTGACATTGAAGCCGCTTGACATCATCTAGAGGGAAATATATCTAAAACAAGAGCGCGTGCCTTGCACTCAAAGTAAAAAAAAACAAGTTTGATGAGAGGCAGCAGGGGGAGGGGAGAGAGGAGGGGGCCTGCGCCTGTTTCCCCTGTGGGAGCGAGCAGGAACCATCTGTTAATTACAAACAGATGGTTTGACAGCTCGCTCCCGCAAGGGAATCGCCAAACGTGCACGCGTTGCCATTCAAAGCAATGCAATGCGGGCACGTTTTTGACAAAACTGAATCGATTTCTAAAGGTCTTTTTCCTAGGCAACGCATGCGCACTGCGTAGGCGAGACCAAAACAGTTAACTCTGCAATGGCCAAAATCTCTCTCCTATAAGGCAAATTGGAGCACTCTAAAAGAGGTCATACTACCTGGGGGGTCATCAACAGCTACTCAAAGCTAAAGCGAGCGTCCTGCTTGGCTTGCACATATCCGCTTCATGTGAAATTAAAGCTGCTGCGGTGCCAAATGGGTCACCCACCAGCACTAGCGGAAAAACTTCCATGGCTGTACTCTGGCGACAGAGGTTGACGCTTATGTGGCTCAAGTACAGAGAATCTCCTGCATCTAAACTGCATCTGCCCTGAGATGGCAGTGTAGAGGGCGTGTCTCCTGAAACCTTCACTAATATGTGAAGGGATTCGTACATGCAGGCAGGACTTCATATGCTGTCTAGAGTCCGACGGCCCCATTCTGAACTGTCTGTTCTTGAAATTTTTTAATAAATTAGAGCAAAAACGACCTAAACAAGCAGAAAAGCGCATTGAGATGCAGTGTAAACAGATGCCAGCCGGGGGTTGGTCATTAACTCAGAAACATCTGGGGCAGGATGCTAGACACCAACGTCAAAAGCATGGGCAATTCTGGCTCCTTGGAGATCTCCAGCAAACTTGCTCGTATTACCTGAACACAGTTGTGAGAAGTTTCCATCCTCATCAAACAGTTCATAAAAACTTACTTCATCTTACATACCTGGTTTCTAAATCAGGTCCTTGGGAGGCCGTCAGACAAGTCTTGGGGCTTACCAACCTGCAGACAGCACCTATGTACTTTAAAGCTGCTATCTTGCACGCTGGCACCTTAATAACATCTCTGCCCCCCAGGACTTTCTCAATCAGACAGTCTTTCCACTTTAAAGCTGCTAATTTGCACACTTGCAACCTAATAACACTCTAGGCCCACAGGACCCCCTGTATCAGTCATGACACTTTGGCCAGGTAGGGGAGTAGACATTAACATCAAAACTTGGAAAACTCCTGGAACTGGGAACCTTTGGACAAAGTTGAATGCTTGATTCCAAACACTGCTGTGTGACTCTTTTTAATTGTACGAAGCAGTATGATAAAACCTTTTATCCTGTACACCTGCACTTTAACCCAGCGCATAGGGAGGCCTCTGGACATGTCATGTATCTGATACACTCCAGACAGCCCTGATGCACTCACGGATCTTATATTAGTTTTGGACCTTGTTCGAAGACTATATTTTGTCTTATGAATTTTACTTAGTGTTTTTTATTTTTCTAAGATTTTAAAAACAGTTACTTACTTGCTTAACTGGAACCTAGAACTTTGCTTAATATGGGTTACAAATAGATTTAGGGTTTATATTAGCTTCAAAGGGTGGTAGAAACATCTGTTTTCTTTAAGTTGCCCATTTTAACTACTCTACCATTCACGTGTGAAAAAGACTTAGGGTCTGCTTGACAATGAATGGCATTACTCTCCACTCCCCGCATTTCTATCATATAAGGGTGCAGATATGCGAATTTTTGGAATTCTCAAAATATCCCACATGTACGTCTGGAATACTATGCCAGTTGTAGCTTTATTGTATGCTTTAGTGTGTTGCCCTAAGTGGTATAGATATGCCCAGATGTGACACCAGTGCACACTGGGTCACTGGATTCAAGCGATGCCGGACTAATTAGGGAGGAGGGGAAGAAGACAGGAGGTGAAGGGAGGTGGGAAGACCAAAAGGCTGAAGCTCCTCCCACAGAATGGGTAGACAATCCAAGCAGCAGCCAGCATTGCTCCTGGATGGAAAGAGGAAGCACTTGAAGGGATGTTCAGTAGACGGCCACCACAGGGATATCAGCACAACAACATTTTCAAGAGAGAAGTTACAAAGCCCCACAACCAAGCACCCCTAGAAGAGTTGTGGTGCCAGCCGTGGCAACGTCAGGGAAATGGTTGTGTCCTTAATCTTGCACTGCAGGTCACACTTTGAAGCTCTACGTATGTTACTTTCTGATGGTTATGATGTTTACCAAGCTTGTGGTTAGGGCTCCAATGGCAAGTTGGGTTATGCACTTGCTTTGTTATGCACAGTCAGTTTGTAGACCTTCATTATCATTTTCAATAGTCTGCATTATAATCCTCTAGTGAGTTTCTGCTGATATTTTGGTGGTTATGTTTCAGCGCTGTTTACCCCGGGTATTCGCACGCTTCCTCCTATTCAAGTTTATAATGCTTGATTCTTCATTATGTTTGATCACCTTTGTGTGTTTTTGCTGGTGAGTTTTTCCTGATAGGTAATAAGCCATTTCCTTGTATTGAAAGTAAGAGTACATTCCACCCGTTTGTGTGGTTTCTCCAAGATGTGTTATTTTTCTTTGTAGTGTAGTTCCTAGTTTCCCACTAGGCCCTGCGCATTGGAATAACATAAACAGTAGTATCGACGTGGAACTGCGGATATTCCAGGCCTCCACTGACTATGCTAAACTTAATTGGGTTGTGTTACCAACTAGCTCAGAGGTCACTGGAAACTTTCTTCTCTGCATAGGAAGTGATCAGCTTCCTTGGCACAGACAAGAAGGGATTCAGTTTTCCAACAACCGTGCAACATGACAACTTTGCTCCTCAGATCAAGAGTCAATCTCTAGGGTCGTGTGAAACAATAGACATGTATTTCACTCAGTCAGTCTAGTGCAGTTTACTTTCACGAGATGTAGAGAATAGAGAGACGGGCGTGTATCAATAAAGGTTAACATTTATTGAACAGTCTTTCTTCTCGTACAAGAGAAATGTATTGCCACAATTGCAATAATTGTTATTATAAAAAGTACGTACAGTAAGATAAGTATTGCGAAATAGAACTGTAAAAGCATTGATATGGTTTCTTAGCCATACAATGGTTTAAAAGTAATAAAACATATATACAGTCATATATACATTAGGCTAACATACTCAACTGGTGCTTCTAACTAAGCCTACCCCAGTGTGCCTGACCTAAGCCTAACACGTGAAAGGGGAGTAAGTAAGTAGCTTTAAGTTAAGTTGGTTTTGCCAAGGTTTGTTTCAAGAATTCTCGTCTAAGGGTTTAGTCAACACCATACCTCTGAATAGAATGATGGAGGATTGGTATCTCCTTCAGGGGTCTCTCTCGATATCCCAGTCACCCGCGAGGGTAAACCGGAAGCGCCGTGGCTGGATTTCTCTGCACGAGAAATGCAGCGGCTTCTCTTCAGCGCGTCGAGGAAGGAGGGGGGACAGCGTCCGCGGGCAGCTGGAATCTGCTGGATGTCTTCGCAGAGGGACGGCTGTTCAGCTCCTTAAGCGTACTGCACCATAGTTCGCGCTGTAGCGGCGATAATGGTAATCAGCAGCTTCACCACCACAGGATAGCAGGCTGCAGCGACAGAGTGCTAGATTTACCAACACAGGGTCATGCAGGCAGCTGGCATCAGCAACAGGAAACGAACATTGCTTAAGGCAACGTTGGTAATATTTATACCTGACAGGTGCCGGGTTTGACGCAAGTTTGCTGGACATAAGACGTCAATTAAAGATGTCACTAGGAAGTGATAGTTATCAGTTGCTCATTAGAGTTCCATTACTAATCAAAACATAGCAAGCGGGGATTTCCAGGTTTGCTAAGTTTTTATCTTGTTGAAGAACTCGGAGTGTTATCTAGGAATATCAGATAGGGACTGCTGCACTGTCATTGCACTAATTGGTCGCAAAGGAAGTAGCAGAGAGTCATGCTGGAATGTGGCTCTGTTCGTGTGAGGCCAGAGATGACTTTTCAGAAAATCGCACTTGAACGGTTATGCCAATATAGGGAATAAATGGATTTATAGCCGAATAGGGGCATAAGGTCACAGTATCGATCAGGAACCTAGATAAACACGCAACACCCACTCCACGGGTTAATGTCCATCAAAATTACTAAAACTAAAGCAATTAGATGCATGTGTAACATTGCCCACCCCAAAATACATAAATGCATTCGAAATAGGCGTACTTGTAATACATGGAATTTAGGTACTGTACGTTTTTTAAAGCATAGTAATCATTCAAAAAATTATTGCATTTGAAACCAATGAACGATTATGCAAAAGGAATTACACATGAAGTATCTCTGACAGAAGAAAAGCGAGATAAATCATCACATAAAAATGTATTGTAATAACATGTGTGCTAGAGGCTGGTGTAATGTTGTTATGTCTCTAGATGTGTTTAGAAATAGAAGTGTGAAGCTTCTGTTCTCTAAAAATAGTTTTTACGTTAAGCAAAGAATTGTTCGTGCCAAAAATGGTCAATATTAGAAAAATTGTCCAATTCAAAGAAAATAGATTTCCAAAGCTCTTGGCAGTTTTTGTTGATCAAAACTGAAGGCCGAATTCAGAGTTCATGGGAACGCTGTGTGTCGGAAAGCTTCTCAAAAGTTATTGTTTCTCTGTGGGTGAGAACATCGTATCAGACAGGCTCTCAAAGAATTGGTCTACAAATTCAGGTGATAGTTCAACCAAATTAGATAGCGCTGTAACTTGGCAGGTGTGAGAATGATTGCTGTCATCGAAGGCAGGACCAGCAATGCTCACAGAACGTTGTACCTGGATGATGTTGCTTTTGTCACTCGCTCCACTGTTACCACTTGGCTGTAGTACAGGAGTCTCCACGAATGCCGTCATCAGGATTGGTAGCCGCTGGGGACAACACAATGCGTGAGCCGTTATTGGACTGAGCAAAGTATCGACGTCCATTGGTACTGCTGATGGGAGTGAAAGACAGATGTCCAACACGCATTCATCGCCGCAAAGCATACACCGTAGCACAGGTAAAATGCAATTTTGCCATATCGGTCTGAATGAAAGGAACCAGGTCATGTTTAGATCTCTCAGCCTGGCCAATCCGAGGACGTTAGTTATCCTGTCCCGGTAGCGCATTGCTAGGATTGTCTCTTCCATTCCCATGGGAGCTATGTCTGAGCCGAGGCTTGCCATAACGTAGCAGGAGGGTCAAAAATAGAATCCCTGCAACGAGTCCCAAAAATAATGGTATGCCGCCAAAAATGGAGTGCACAAAATTAGGAAAGATTCCCAAAATTGCCTGGAAGGGTGTTAGCAGTCCCGTAAAGACTGTCTTAAATATGCCTGGGATGCTTGTAGCACTAGACATGTTAAGGAGTTGGCTGAACATTTCTACGAAATGCACGGGGCAATTTGTTGATAAAAGGTCATGAACCTCAGTAGCCGTCCTTGCGACTAGAAGATCATACGTCTCTTTAGATGACGTTATAGGCACTGTTGTCTGTAAAAGTACAGATTTCATTTTGCTTAATGTATCAATTCGTATAGAATAGAGATTCAGACGAGGCCAGAGGGGAGTCACTATGTCTGGAGGCCCGCTCGGAAACAATGCTTGCATACAACATTTGACCATGGACGTTACTTGTACTAGATAACTTTTCCCTGGCGTCAGGCCACAACATCTGTGATCCGTTCTAAGAATGTAACTCCCGTTTGCGAGTTGCATAAAGAAGGGCTCTATCTGAGTTGCAGGTGTGACTAGCTGGTGGCATGAAAGGTTGTTTGAATTTCCATCACATGCGCCGTGTAAATTAATACCCTGACACAAAAGTATACCGCTTAGTGAATGTTTACAGTTCTCACCACTAAGAAATACATTTTTGTCACTGTCACTATAGCAAGAATGAGTGTATGGTAATTTCAATTCGGATTTAACATATCCTTTACCCAATTGTTCATACTGGCCAGCAGGTATGTACTCAAGGCACTTTTTAAATCGGAAAGTTGTAATCGGAAATGTGATAATTCCGTGTATTATCCATCCAATGACAGGACTCTCTGACATTGTCAATGGTAATCTCTCGAGTTTTCCGATGCTCAGGATTGTATAGTCTGCTCCTTTCTGTGCCAAACTGATCTGTTTATCAGTAAGGTTAAAACTGGAAAATAATGACGTTGTGTTGATTAAACGCCAAGGCACATAGCCTGAACGAAGATTTTGCAGCGTCCAGCCTAATTCTATAATAGAGCGTAATTGAGACTGGCCATGTTGTAACATTAGCAAATCTCTGTCTATCACATCAAAGGCAGAGGATACAATATTGTCCAAAGAATATATTCTGGAAGACAGAGTCGTTAACCCATTGTCTACCACAGAAAGTGATTTCTCCAAATTAATACGATCAATTTCTCGTATTTTTTCAGCAGTTTCAATTTGCTTTACTTTCCAAGCCTCGTTGTAAGCAGCATAGATACTGGTCGCTATGAAACGCTTTTGACGCTGTTTGCGTGGTCCAAGAATGAAGTCGCGCAAATCAGCACCATCTTTTAATAAAGACAAGTGTTGCTTAATTTCAGCCAGTGTGGATGTAGTTAGCCATTCTAGGCAGAGTTTCCCTACACTGTATGTTGTTATAATCCCTGGATGTTGTCTCTGGGAATATCTCGGGTCTAATCTGGTCATTTTTAACCCCTGTGTTTTATTCAGGAACCTATCTTGACAGCTATTTGTGTCTGTAGGCCAGATTAACCACTTTTTCCAATCAGAATTTGTTCTGTTGAAATGTAAAATTTGTGACACGTCTAACTCAATATCTGCGGTTGCATTCTCAGGTATTGGCTTCGGAATAGACGGTGTTTTAAGGTCTTTGATCTTAGCTAGGCCAAGACAAGATGTTTGGTGTATTGTGTCATTCAAAAACAACATTTGTTCAGGTATCATGCAGGTTCTAAATAGTGCTTCTATGCCTTGCACCTGCCAATCTTTTGTACCCCAAATCGTTTTCGTTTCAATATTATTTTTCCAATAATCAAAACCAAATGTCATCATTTTGTCATAAAATGCTTCTGAATATATCAATTTAGAATTTGTCAGCATTGTTTTCATTCCTGTTTTATCTAACAGTTTGTAATAAAACGTTTCTGCATCACTGGTGTTAAACCCTGAGAAGTATTTGAATTTCTCAAAAAATGCTTTAGAACTGCTTTTAGGTGGTGTAGAACAATGTTCCCATTGATTATACATAAAAACATTTCTAGGCTGTGCAGATTTATGCAAGTAATGATCCCCATAGTGGGTGTAACAGAATAATTGCTCATAACTAGATGAACCTTGTAAATAATCATGATCTGTGAATCTAGCTGACATTACTAAATCAGACATCATGTCATTAATACTGTTAAAGTCCCAATCATCAGAGAATGTACTAGGTGTCACAAAGTCACTTAAGGAAACCTTTAGTTGATGAGGATACTTCAGGATTTCGACCGGACCATAGATCTCATAGTCTGTTTTCTCCCATACTACCCCACCAGGTATTGGAATTGCTGTGACATTTACTGTTGACAGTTCTCTTTTCTTCACGTGGGATGATCTGTGTGGTTTCAGGACTAGGTTGATGTTCTGACTTGCTGTGTCCATTCAATTGTAATGAACTTTCCTAAAATTAAAACTAAAATTAGGCAGAGTAGGAGTATGAATACCCCTGAAATTATCCAATGCTCAATCAACGGTGAATCCAGATATAATTCTTTGATTTGTTGAAGGAGTCCTGTTGTATTTTCTTTGGAATACTTTTTTGTTTCTGGCATCACTTCGGGGTTGTTTAAATCTTCAGAGAAGTTGTCGAAGTTGATGAAATAACCAGAGGCAGTTCTGTCAATTGATGGGATTGTTCTTTCAATCTGTCTCTCGGTAGCACTTTCTGATGCCACATCATTGTAGACTGGTGTTGTTTCTTGACGAACTGTTTCAATCTGTGTTTCAAGAGGCACGAGTTCCATGGCATTATTGCATAGTCCTTCATTGTGCACTGCAGGCTGATCGAATGTGATTAGTCTTTCAGTTTGAACCTCTTGGATTGTTGCAAGTTTGGGTATTCTGTTGTTTCTTGGGAGTCCACTGGGCCTACTGTTGATTATAGGCCACATGCTTGTGGTTTTACCAGATCGATAGACACGACTCTGTTCTCCTTTTTACCAGCAAGGGGCGGTAGCACAACTGATCTTGTTCCGGTGACTGCTAAGACAGGTACTGCTTTTCTGTAAGAAGGCCCAAATTCCTTCTTCACCGCGATCTTTTCTCTGACTAGATCCCCAATCTTTGGAATCCAGACAGGCCTTGCTGGGGCTGTTGCGGGTGGTGCCTCGTCAGTGGTACTTGGCTGTTGCTTTAACTTTATGTTGCTTAATGATTTTCTTGTTTCATTCAGTTCCTGTAAAACAGCCAAACGGTCTTTTACATCAAAGTGCGTTGTTTCTTCTTGTACCACTGACATCTGACTATCGAGGTCCTGAACGCGCATTCTAATTCCGAACAATAGTTCGTATGGGCTGAAACCTTTTAGAGAATTTCTTGGCATGTTGTTAAGACTAGTCTGGACACTTATTAAATGTTTGACCCACCCAGCGCCTGAACCTAATACCTTCGCTGTTATAGATTGCTTTATGTCACGGTTTTTTCTTTCTACCACACTATTCCCTTCGGGGTGCGACGGACAAGAATACCGCAACCCAATTCCCACGCTGGCCATGGCCTCCTTATAGGCTCGAGAGCTGAAAGCAGGACCCTGGTCAGAATGGAACGTGGTAATTGCGTATGTGCCGATATTGACTTGCAAATCTTTTATAACCGTTCTAGCGTCAGCCGAGCGCTGGAGGCCTCATTTTTTTTTAAGTGCTTTTTCGTCTTAACTGTTAATAGGACGCAGAATGGGGTGTAGGCAGTGTTACGCTCTTTCTGACTGGTAGCCGGTAGCAAGGTTCCTTACTGCGATCCCTATTACAGTTTTCACAGTTGTTTGCATATATTTGGTGTTCTACACTCATTCCCGGCCACCAGAATACTGATTGTAATTCAGTCAGTGATTCCTTGATCTCTCTGTGCCTTAGACCCAAACCCATGTGTGCGTCTGCTATTAAAAATATTCTCCTGTTCATGTTTGGAATTACTCTGTCCCCCACTCCAGGGATTCGAGCAAAAGGAACGGAGTTTGCATCGATTATGTATGCATAATTGAGTGGATAGTTTACGGGTAGTGCTGCACAGTCGCCTTTTACGGTCGTTCTTACTGCCAGCATGGTTTCCCCGTCTATGTACTTATCTGTACGCTTTTTTGTGGCTACGGAAGCCGGTTTAGTTGCTTCCGCGGTGGCTGTATTAGCCAATGAATTCCCTGCAACGTGAACGCCATCACGTTGAAGACTCTGTGCGTGAATCACGTGAGTCTTTTGTAGTTCTTTGTGTAAAAGAGCTACCTGTTTCCAGAGCAATTTATGGTTTATTGTGGCACCTGTGTCATCTTTGTAGTCGTTTTCGATCCAACTCTGCAGTTTATTGTTGTAAGAGTTGACGCAAAAATGAGAATCGCACACTATAAGTGTCTGGAATTCACGTTCTGCATTTTCGAGCGCCATCTTTAAAGATCTGACTTCAGTTCTTTGAACCGAACAGTTTCTTACAGATTCAGTTTTTGTTACTTTCGGTCTGAATTTACCGCACAGCCAACGACCTTTAATGATCGCACATGCTGCATCGTAGGATTTTCTCTCTACGTTGAAATGCTGTACAAAGCTATCTGTGTAGATTATACAGGCATATTGTGGGAGAGGCAGAATTTCGATTGGCAGAGGATATTCTTCTTCATACTCTAAATCATTCAGTTCTTCAAATTGCGGGGCGAAATAGTATTTCACATCTTCCGCTCCTAGAGAATCTATGCACTGTATCCATTTCGGGTCCAGTGACACTGTGGGCAGGTTTACTGGGCTGAATAGCGCCTCGAAGGCGGATTCCGCTGTAAGGATATTAATCCGTTTGCCGTGTGCTAGTTCTCGTTCATTTGCTAATGCGATTTGCACTGCGTTCACAGTTCTTTCTGTGCGACTGAATGCTTTTTCTGCTTGTGTGTACAAGTGAGATTTAATTGAAATTGGTACCTTTTCTCCCTCATTAGAGGTTAGGTACGTGAATCCGCATCTTCCTGGGATGACTCGGATTACAAGATCGATCATGTTGTCACGTGTATCTAATTTAGTTTTTGCTAACATGTCTGTTTGCAGTGATCTCAAAATTTCTGTGCGTTTTTGAGTCCAATTGATTTGTTTTAAATCAGGTTTTATTAGTTCGTAGAGAGGTTGAACCCTCTCTGCGTAATTTAGAATGTAAGTTCTTCCGAAATTCAGAAAACCTAGTATTGATTGTAAATTCTTCAGCGTTTTTGGAGCTTGGAGTACAGCGCACTTCTCTAAGAAGTTGTCCGCTAGGCTTTTCCCTTTACTTGATATTTCGTACCCTAAGAATAGTACTGTCAGATGGGCAATTCGGGACTTTTTAAAGTTGAATTTGTAACCCTCTGCTGCGAACCCAAGTATAATGGTGTTCACTCTTTTCAAATGAGTATCCAAGTCGTCGTCTGTGAGATAAATATCATCTACGTAAGACAATGCTTCATCATCATAGATTTGTAGTAACTCTGTTACCCTAGCTGAGAATAGTCCTGGGCTGTTCTTGAACCCCTGTGGGAGTCGACAGAATTTTTTCTGCGACCCAAATGCAGAGAAAGCGGTCAAATATCTGCTTTCTGGTGCAATGTTTTGACAAAAGAAGCCATTAGAAATGTCTAATGTCGTTTTGTATTTTTTCCTAACTATGTTATTCATTAGGGCTGCACTATGCGAGTTTTGTACTGCAAAAGTTTTGCAACATGTATTAAGGTGTCTGTAGTCCAAAACTAGACGATATGAATTGTCTGGCTTGGAGACAGGAAACAAAGGATTGTTCATTTGAGAGGTGCATGTTTCAATCACCCCCTGGTATTCAAGTTGATCTAAGATCTCCCTGACTTGTTTTTTAGCTTCTTGCTTTATGGGATACTGCCGTTGGGTAGTTGGTTCACTTTTTAATTGGATTTTGTGAGGAGGTGAATCCTCATCCCATCCTACATGATTTTTATATAATGCAGGTGCCTGGGCCACTGCTCATTTCCTTGCATATGTATATTTTTTGTGAATCGGAATGTGATTCGAGAAGGCAGGCATAATCACTTCTTCGCCACGAGGGCACTCCCTGACAAACTCCGGGGGCCAATCTTTTTCAGCTAACAGAATATCATAGCCTTTTGAGAGCTTATCCCAAAATAGACCCTTAATTTTCCTAGTCTTATCACCCTCTATACGCAATGTTATTTCGTATATTTTATGGGGCTCGCTAAGCCTGGCGTCGGCAGTTTCAACTTGAATGTATTCATTCGTGTCCACTGTCTCCAGATGACTCATCAAGATCTTGCGCGCTATACTGATTTCTGCTGCACTGTCCAACATTGTCAATGCCCACTCCCCGTTTTTCTACTGTGTCCTCAGTATTCTCGGCATGGTTGATTACTCTAATACTGGCTACCTTCTTTTTCTGAAATTGAGATTTTTTACTCTGAGCAGGTTCCTTGTCTTTGGACTTGGTGTGCTCTCCTGGGTCTGACCGTCCTCTTCTTTCCGAATTCTGTGGAAAAGATCGAGAGGGACGTGTATCAATACTTTGATATCTATCAGGTTTTTTTATTTTATCCCTATTTCTAAGGTTATATCTTTTCTCAGAGGGCTCCCTCTGGGGAGACTGGCGTTCTCGAGTCGGAGTTCTTTCCCTCCGTCGAGGAGACCTTCCTCTGGACTGGAAAACTTTTTCCTTGGGAGTGGATTGTTTATTTCCATCCCAGCTCTTTTTAGGAGTATTTAAATTATTTTTAATAAATAATTTTTCAGGATTTTCGAGCAGTTGGGGCTTAACTGGTTTTCCACCCAAGCTGTCTCTACCTAATTCTTCATAGCATTTTTCTATGATTTTTGCAAGCTCAACAGGATCTTTTATATCTGTTTCCCTCAACTTCTGGCGGATCGCCACAGATGCTGCTTCTCCCTTTACGTTGGCTAATAATATAGCCGTGACCTGCTTGAAATCTTTCAGTAATTTCTTACCTAGATTTAAAGCGGGCTCTGGACCGAATTCATTTTGAATCTGTTTTAGCACTTCTGGTATTACCGCCATAGACGGAACACCGTGTGTTTTTGTGTAAATGGAAGCAAAGACTGTACCCCAAGTGTCACAGTCCTCCACATGTGGTGCGATTCCCATAGGAAGGCAGATGGTCAAGATTCTGTGTTTCTCTATAGGGGTAGTATCAGGAAATACTGCCTCTATTTGAGTGATTTTCTGGGCTAACCAGAAAGGAATTTGTTCCCGTTTTACGGGTGTTTTACCAAGACATGACTGTATGTTCTGTGGTGTAATTTTATTTGTGTTCCCCTGATGAGGGGTCAGCTGTGGTATATTAACAGCTGGCTGGACTGTTGCAGTCCGCATTACATATTGGACTAATTGCCTATGTATTTTTATTAATGTGTTTAGCTGTACTAACAGCTCTTCTCTAGACATTTTTGCAATGTCAGGATGTGGTGTGTAGCTGGCTAGAACCGGCCACGTGGCTCCTGGTCTACCTAGTGGACCGAGCCTAGTTATGTGATCATTATGTTTTAGGGCGCCATTAAACCAGAGCAGGTGCTCTTGAAATTTAAGTGGGATTTCAATCTCCTCGAAAGGAGCGTACTCTCCCGGAGGTTCCTCTATTTTGTAATAGTGAAACTCTTTTGTTATAGCGTTTACCGCTGGAAAGTTTATCCATGAATAGAATACCTCTGTCTGCCGATACTCGTGAGCCTCTATCACGAAAATTACTGTACCACCCTGAGGTGTCAGTCCGTTTACTATAAGTTTTGAAGTTATAGATTTTCTTAATTGGACTGGGATGATTATAGCATCCGGGTCTGTCTGTAGGAGACTTGAGTCCTCCTCTATTAGTATGGAAGCTAGTCTAACTGCTTCCCTTTCTTCTTCACTGTCTGTCATTTTAAAAATGCAGGCTTTGCAGAGTAGGTCTCCAAGGAGACAAAGATTAGGTGCACAATATTTTGGAACATTGTATCCTTCAACGTTGAATAAACCAGAGCTTTACATAGGAATCTCTTCCTACTAAGGTCGGGCGGATTTTAACCTTTCACCCACTCCAGACGTCTATTGGAGTATTTACGGGAGAAAGGGGTGTGAAATATGCACGACTGAGTTACTCTATAAGTCTTGCGTTAGTTTATCGCCTTACCAAACGTTTGGGCGCCATGTAGTGTAGTTCCTAGTTTCCCACTAGGCCCTGCGCATTGGAATAACATAAACAGTAGTATCGACGTGGAACTGCGGATATTCCAGGCCTCCACTGACTATGCTAAACTTAATTGGGTTGTGTTACCAACTAGCTCAGAGGTCACTGGAAACTTTCTTCTCTGCATAGGAAGTGATCAGCTTCCTTGGCACAGACAAGAAGGGATTCAGTTTTCCAACAACCGTGCAACATGACAACTTTGCTCCTCAGATCAAGAGTCAATCTCTAGGGTCGTGTGAAACAATAGACATGTATTTCACTCAGTCAGTCTAGTGCAGTTTACTTTCACGAGATGTAGAGAATAGAGAGACGGGCGTGTATCAATAAAGGTTAACATTTATTGAACAGTCTTTCTTCTCGTACAAGAGAAATGTATTGCCACAATTGCAATAATTGTTATTATAAAAAGTACGTACAGTAAGATAAGTATTGCGAAATAGAACTGTAAAAGCATTGATATGGTTTCTTAGCCATACAATGGTTTAAAAGTAATAAAACATATATACAGTCATATATACATTAGGCTAACATACTCAACTGGTGCTTCTAACTAAGCCTACCCCAGTGTGCCTAACCTAAGCCTAACACGTGAAAGGGGAGTAAGTAAGTAGCTTTAAGTTAAGTTGGTTTTGCCAAGGTTTGTTTCAAGAATTCTCGTCTAAGGGTTTAGTCAACACCATACCTCTGAATAGAATGATGGAGGATTGGTATCTCCTTCAGGGGTCTCTCTCGATATCCCAGTCACCCGCGAGGGTAAACCGGAAGCGCCGTGGCTGGATTTCTCTGCACGAGAAATGCAGCGGCTTCTCTTCAGCGCGTCGATGAAGGAGGGGGGACAGCGTCCGCGGGCAGCTGGAATCTACTGGATGTCTTCGCAGAGGGACGGCTGTTCAGCTCCTTAAGCGTACTGCACCATAGTTCGCGCTGTAGCGGCGATAATGGTAATCAGCAGTTTCACCACCACAGGATAGCAGGCTGCAGCGACAGAGTGCTAGATTTACCAACACAGGGCCATGCAGGCAGCTGGCATCAGCAACAGGCAACGAACATTGCTTAAGGCAACGTTGGTAATATTTATACCTGACAGGTGCCGGGTTTGACGCAAGTTTGCTGGACATAAGACGTCAATTAAAGATGTCACTAGGAAGTGATAGTTATCAGTTGCTCATTAGAGTTCCATTACTAATCAAAACATAGCAAGCAGGGATTTCCAGGTTTGCTAAGTTTTTATCTTGTTGAAGAACTCGGAGTGTTATCTAGGAATATCAGATAGGGACTGCTGCACTGTCATTGCACTAATTGGTCGCAAAGGAAGTAGCAGAGAGTCATGCTGGAATGTGGCTCTGTTCGTGTGAGGCCAGAGATGACTTTTCAGAAAATCGCACTTGAACGGTTATGCCAATATAGGGAATAAATGGATTTATAGCCGAATAGGGGCATAAGGTCACAGTATCGATCAGGAACCTAGATAAACACGCAACACTTTTCGTCATCAAACTTTCTTTTTTTTATTTATTTCAACATGTTTTATTCATTTTTTTATATATGTAGCCATAGAGGATGTAAGCCTGAACCTCTTGACACACTCAGGAGCCAAGGCATGCCAGGATAATGTGCCACACAATAGATGATAGCATCTTAAACTGTTTTAAGCTTCTCATGTTTAATACAGTTTGTAGACCTGTGGTTTTTGCCTCTTTGGACCGTATGTCTGGTTGATGTAGTTGGACCATCAACATTTATTATGCTCTGGCAGAGCAGTTGGGGTGTTATCTGTTATGAACCCCTTGCTAGAGTTGATGGTCAGCTTATGATTTTGCAATATTAAGATTTGATATAGATCTTGTACGATCCAGCCCCACTGTGTGGTGGCAGTCTCATCGTGCATGAGCGTAGAGATTTGTGTAGCCTTGGAAGTCACCTCATATTCAGTGCAATTACATAGCTGCTCCACAGTAATGATCAACAACTTTCATAAAAGGAAATCCTTTTTTCACAAAAGCCAACTCACATTGAGTGCATGCACATGATTTCTCCCTACTGTGTTTTCTTTGATGAATTGACAACTTACACATTTTCTTTAGTCTTTCCACGTTAAAAGCAAATATATGACTGCCTGCATGATCCCTTGTGTATAGTGACAGCCCCCCTTTCACTTCGTAGCCCTTTCACATACAGAACATGTATACAGTTTTCTAGTGTGACTCTCAGATGCAGTTATACTTGAATGTGCAGCATTCCGAACATGTTCATGGTTTCTCTATTCACCCAGCTGCAGCAACCCTGCGCCCCTACCTCCATCACCTATATTCCAATAGCGCTTTTATACTTGTCTGAGCGGTCAATGAAAGATAGATGAGTTGGCTGTAGGGCACACTCCAGATAAGCTTCTTCTCTTGGGCGTAGTGTGCGTAGTGGGTCTCCGCGAAGCTACGCAAAGTGGGCGAGAAACTACGCCCATCTGCGCACTTCACGTAGCCCCACTACGCGCCGCATGCCCTCCTCCCCTACATACCTAATTTTAGTAAATGGGCACATAAAAATAAATAAAAGGCACTTACCTTGTCCGCGGCGTCCCGGGGTTCCCTCTGCTCGTTCACGCCGCCGTCTTGATAAAGAATGCGCATGCACGGTCATCCGCGCATGCGCATTTCTCACGAGAAATGCGCGGGTGGCCGAGCATGCGCATTGGTCATCAAGACGGCGGCGTGAACCAACAGAGGGAGCTCCGGGACGCTGCAGACAAGGTAAGTGCCTTTTATTTATTTTTTCTGTGCTCATTTACTAAATTAGGTATGTTCGGGAGGGCGGGAGGGAGGCGGGTGGCGGGCAACTTCGCTACGCCCAAGGAGTGGGCGTAGTGTTGCCTGCTTCGCCTACTTTGCAAAGGGCGAAGTCGGCAACACTATGCCCACTTTGTGGGCGTAGCGAAGTCCTTCGCCCAGGGTTAAGACCATTACAAGCAGGCAACAAAGATACAACAGCATAATAGATATTATATTTATTAGATTACATATCACATGCTGGACCCACCCGACTGCAGCATTACACTCTAATGAACTTTACAGGGCGGGTTACACAAACTTTAAAGTGTGGTTTACACAATCTAAACTTTACAGTGTGGTTTACACAGTCTAAAGTTTACAGTGTGGTTTACACAGTCTAAACTTTACAGTGTGGTTTAAACAGGTTAAACTTTACAGTGTGGTTTACACAGTCTAAACTTTATAGTGCGGTTTACACAGTCTAAACTTTATAGTGTGGTTTACACAGGTTAAACTTTGCAGTGTGGTTTACACAGTCTAAACTTTACAGTGTGGTTTACACAGGTTAAACTTTACAGTGTGGTTTACACAGTCTAAACTTTACAGTGTGGTTTACACAGGTTAAACTTTTACTGTGTGGTTTAAGCAGTTTTAAAGGCTGCATGTTTCATAGGATCTGAACTGGTGATAGTTTATAAGCTGATTCACACAACAAGACTTTATTAGCCCGCAGAGGAGCAAACACGTGGTTGAAATCTGGCTACTGGGTCAAGTCAAGCTCTTTATGATGTTGGACAATAACTTCTCTTGTGAGGTTGGAAGTGAGTCCTGATGTTTTATGGCGCTCAGGTCACTGTATGGGATCACGTTATTGAGTACCATTGAACTGGGTAGTGGTAATAACTTTTATTTATGGTACTTTGTAATGGAAGCACAGCAGTAGTGTGCACTTCATGACAAATAGCTATTATTTTAATATTAAAACAATTGACAGCATCATGCACTTTCAAGTGTACCATTAATAGGCACTGCTGTGGCTGTCCGTGTGCATCTGCTCCTTTTGTTTATTTAGTTGTTTTATTTTCAGGTTAAATTACGTGTTTATTAATTTTTACTCTCCCAAAGACAATGTTAAGTTTTTGATTTGTGGTTTTATATTTATGCTTCCTTCTTACAGATGTGCAGAGTAGTGGTGTGCTTGTCATTCACAATAACATAAGGTTATTGTTTCCATTGCCCACGTACATGCTTTTCTACATTATTTAGAATAGCGCTTGTGAGTCTGGAGGGGATTCCATTTTAGTTTTAATGCAGGTTTTTATTAAAGTCTCTCCAGTCGCAAGTAAAGTTTTTTAGAATGGGTAAAGCACAAACTGGGTTTTTATAGCTTCCCTGACCTTTCCCTTGTGACCCTTGTCGCTGCATTTGCCACACATGGCCTCAATGGTGGCAAAATCAGTGCCGAGATCATGGGTGTCGTCGCATTCTTTATTTTGTGACCATTTTTTTTATTATACTAACAGTGAATAATATTCTGTTATTCACTATTAGTGTAAAAAAATAGAGCACACTTAACTGAAATACGACCTTTGGTGTCAGCTGTGGCAAGTAAACATGGTTTTAAATGTATGTTTTGTGTGTGTTTGCGGGTGAGAGTGTGTTTACGTGAGGGAGCATGTGTATGTGTGATGACGTGTCTTTATGTAAAAGCATGTATGTGTGAGCAAAAGTAAGTGAGAGTCAGTGACAGGTGGTGAGTGAGATTATTTGAAATTGAGGCCCAGATTTGTAATTTTGTGACACAAGACAATGCTCCACCAAAGTTGCTGCGCTGTCTTGAGTCAAAGTGAAAGAGTAAAAAAGCACCATATCTACTAAGACATGGTGTATTTTGCTCTCCCTGTGCAGTAGTGCATGTTTGGCAGCCACGCCCTATGCACACATCCTTGCACCATAGTGCAACGGTGTGTGCGTTCTCTAAAGTATAGGTTTTGTACAGGAACAGGTCCCTTCCAGTACAAAAAAAGCTTTAAGGCATTTTCCACTTTGTGTGTTTGTTGAACAAAGCAGTACATATGCAAAGTTGGAAAAATGAGGTGCAATTAAGTATTTTGGTGTGACGCAAACATGGTGCAAGTGGTAGTAAACATCAGTGAGTGTGAGTATTAGTGAGATTAAAAATGAATGCAAGTGCATGATTGAGAATGAATGTGAATGGGTGTAATGAGGTGCAAGGGAGTGTGAGTGTAACGTTAGGGTCATGTGACATGCCTTCCTAGTAAAAATCAGGGTCAAGTGTCATATGTTGTCACTTCCTGGAATACCATTTAGATCAAAGAGGATGTTATGTCCCTTTGCTACCCCTGGCATTTTGGTGAATCTATGCCAATGTTCCTAATTTAACATGAGGGGACTGTTGTGGGTCAAAATGTCTTCTTTGCACTGTGAGGCAGATACATATGGCACAAGTGCAAAGAGAGGGCAATGACTAATTAGTCAAGCTAACGCAATGGACCTATAGATATATTTTGCAGATATTACATCGGACATGATTGTTGTGAAATGTGATATAAAGATTTGATCCGATGGAAGCCTAGATTTAGTGTAAATTCCTTCTATCTAGTTAATTTGGCTCTGAGCATGACTATGCATTTAGATAATCATTGCCTCAAACTACTTTAACAAGCTTTACAATTGTCCTTTCCAATCAGAAGATTCCTCGTGAAATCTAATTGCAATCAATGGCCATTGCAGAGAGAGTGAGTGAGAGTGTGCACAGCTAAATGGAAGAATACCATTTAACAGGAGGAAATTAACAGTGATATATTAATTATCATACGCATAGTAATTTGTATTTTATTAGTTCAATATATCAAGAAACCAAGAAAATACTCTGTTGTGCAACATACATTAATACCTTAACTAAACAGAAGTGGCAAAAATGTCATGACAAATAATATAAAATAGAGTGTTTAGATATTTTTTCATAGAAAGTTATGGATGTTAATATTAAAACTTTTAGTTAAAAAACTGCAGTAAAGCAAAAAAACAAATTTTGACTTCATGAGCAAATTGGATATAAAGATAGCTAACCCAGCAAATCTGTAATATCCCCATTGCGCGACCTAACATGGCCACATTCTCCCCATGTCCCTAATAATTCCCAGGAAGCAGTCCTATTGATGAGGCTTCAGAGTCATTTCTTGGTGTAGCTGGAGAAATGACTGAGCATGCTCAAAATCACCCTAACTAATTAGGCATGACCACAAACTATACATAAAAAACACATATTTCACCTAAAGTCCTGCTCAATCACAACAGAAAAATGTTATACATCACAGCACCTGAAATTCTGATTATCAAAGACTTGATCTTTTATCATTTCATTCTATAACGTTACCAGCCCAATCCAAGGTAGCTCTCTTCACTCTCCGTTTATGGTGTCACCTCAGCTCTCATTTCTACACTCGGCCCAACTACACCATCACATCACCTACATGCTTACATTATTTTAATAACAGTTCCAGGTGCATAGGAAAGGCAAACTATTCACCCAGCTCAGACGTCAGAACCAAAGTCCACGGCTGTGCGTGCTCCAGGTCGGCCGCGAGACATGCTCGAAGAAATGCAATACTTCAACTTACCCTGCTCCCGAGCAAGCGTACCCAACAAACCACAGCTCCCCTCGTGCCACCTACTGTAACCACATCACACTCATTCTGTTGTCCCTCTTGTTCATTTGACTTTATAAGGACCAAGTAGAAAAAATCCTCAAATCCAGAAGAACACAGCCCACAGGTAGGGCAGCCTTTACCAGAAAGACAATAAGTCGAGACTCAAGCACAATCAATCTCCACTCATACCATACCCGAGTTCCTGCCAATCAAAGCCCTGCCTCCCTGTCCATCACTTTAACACACCCATTTTCTGCCCCTGGAATAAAGAACCTTATGCTTTCTCTTGTGGTTTGATTCAACTTCTTTTCAGCAGTGAGCAAATCTTTTCATAAGTGTGGAAATCACTATTTGTGAATAGCAACAGTGACTACCCACCAGTAAAATAGACAATTTCAGTTAACACCTGCAAATAACTTTACGACTGGTACACACAGTCAATTAATTTTAAATTAACAACTTGAAGAGAAGCAACTGAGAACAAAAGGTCTGTTTTGGGACTTGGGAAATGCAAATCCCCCTCCCCCCTCCCCCATCTCTTGTTGTCCAGTGAGGCACACTGACGCTTAACCACCTATGATAATGCACGGATGTTTTTGTGTTCTTATTTATGATTTAAAGCAAAACCTGAACCAAAACAGTTGAGTTTCACTTTACAATTTCCGCTTATTAAGATAGCTTGTTTGTGAAAATGCACGTTTTCTCACTCTTTTGCTGCTGTTCTGTTCTCTTGCAGTCCAATGTCTTTCCCTCCAAGCTCCTCTTTGCCCTCGGCCTTGTGATAACAGCGTCTGTTTATCACGCCTTGGACAGGAGGCCAGCTAGGATCACATGACCTGCGCACACTCTTAGCCCAGAGAGGCAGTTAAGCTCTGCATTGGTTCCTGGAGTAGCCTGAGAATTCCGGATGTTACATCCTCTAGGACAGGAAGCCGGAGGGGGTTGTGTACATCAGGGACCTCAGAAAGGAAAGAGCTAGCTTTCTGAAGGCTGCAGAAACTACTTGGATGTGTCGCAAACGTTTTCACACTCACATCCACAAAACCGATGCCTATTAAACACAGCCATGTACATCATTAAACTATGACTACGCTTTGGCCCAGGGCTGAGCCCATGCAGACCTGGGATGAGTGATTGGTAACTTTTTCCAGGCATTCTCCACGGTCTAATTTTGGGCATGGGAGACATTAAAAATCCGTTCTATTCAGAGGCAAATCATCCCTTTCCTGACAAAAAAACTGTTAAGCAATTTTGACGTCAATGCCGGAGCTGTGACCGGAAGTTATAAAAATAGGCATTCCATTTGGGAAAGGAGCAGTGAGGAAGCGACCAATGATAATAGACAAAAGCAGATCCCTGAGTGGAGGGAATTGGGGAAGTAAATATTGACAGAGTTGCTCGCTGCTGATACAGAGTCGGCGGTACACCGGGGTTTACCACTGGACGTAGGACTGGATTCAGAAGAAAGGAGAAGCTATTTGCGACTGAATGGAGAAGACAGACATGTTTCTCTCATCTACAGCAGCATTCTTATAGGCTCTACTGTGCTGACGCGTCCCAAAGCTGCGTAAACGTTTCAAAGAAATTAATGAGAAAAGCATCTAGTTTAGGTGAATAGTCGGTTTACAGGTGCCATGAAAATACCATTTGCATTGAAATGCATATTAATTTAAATGACGTTGATTGAAAGTAAATTTATTTAAATTTTTTCACTTTTCTCACCCTAAAATCTTATCTTAATCATAACCCTCTCTGTCCCTCAACCTAACCTCACCCTAATATTATCCCTAATCTTAATGATAACCCTAACTTTCACGATAAATCTCAAACCATCCTCCTAACACTCTCTTCATTTGTGTCATACCCCTCACCTCTAATCTTAATTCTCACCTGACCCTAACTTTCAGTCAAACTCTAAAACTAACTCTCATCCTGTCACTTCCTTTAACCATAACCCACACTATAACCTTAACCTTTTCCCTAACTCTAATCCTAAACCTGACTCGGTGAAATCATAACTTTCAGCCTAACTCTAAAATTAACTCTCACATTAGCTCTAATTCAATCTCTAACCACAACCCTCACAGTAGCCACAACTGTTTTTATATTCCTAATGTTATACTGTAACCCCATCCAAACTTTGACTCACATCTTAAAGCTATCTCACACTCTCATGATAACCCTAAATCTACCTCTTATTGTAACTCGCACAACAACCCTAAATGGATTCCTCACCCTAACCCTAATCCTTAATCTCAACCTCACACCAATACCAACTTTGACCCTACACCTACTATCACCCTAGCCTGAACTCTATGTTTATGTGCAACACTCAATGTAACCCTTCCTTTTCCCTATTCTTAACCTAACACCCCAATACTAACTTTGATCATAAACCAAACGCTAATCTAGCCCTATCTCTAAATTTAAGCGAAACACACACTGCAACTTTTACTTTCCTTAATCCTAACCCTCATCTTAACCCCATCCTAACGTTCACCCTGATCGTAAACCTAACTAAGACTCTCAAACTAATCCTAAACCTACCGCTAATTGTAACCTGCACTATAACCCTAACCTCTTTCTTCACCCTGATCCTAATCTGGACCCTCACCCAATTTTAACTTCAACACTAAACCATACTCTCCCGAGCCTTAACTCTATGTTTAACTGTAACCCACACTGTAACACTCATTTTTCCCTAATCCTAACCATCACCCTAATTCTAACTTTCACTCGAACCATAATCTTAACTCTTACCCTTCCCATTACCTTACCCTTTAAGCAAACCAATGTGCTATTCTTTGCTTTGTTCAAAGTGATCTCCCTTCTCGCTGTTGGTTGTTGTAATGGGATTCACCTACTCATTCCTGCATCCCCTGCTTCAATGTGACATTCTGTGGAGCAGACTCACTTCTGAACAGGAGCTGCATACACAGCCTTTTTCATTGATGCCCCATGTGCTCACAAACCCGGATGCACACCGAGGTGTGCAATAGTGGGCGCAAGACAATTCTGCTCTTTTACATATAAATGAAGGGATGGATGAATACACAGCTAGCTGACAGTGTGAGTCCAAAGGAGATGAAAGGAGGGATTAGTGGCTGGTGATCACATTGAGTTCAATGGAAGTAAACAATTGTGAAGAACTGTGTTTAGAAGGTGGTGATGGGTTGCAGGACAGGTAATCTTACTTGGGCATAAACAGCTGTCATGGTAGGACAGTGACAATGATTCATAGACAGGTGACACCCTTCAAGTTAAGGTGAATTTAAGGTGTGATGAATATGACCGCAGTGACTGTACAGAGCGTTTACATGGGAATATGGCTCATCAGTCTCGACCATTTATGTTTTTCTTATTATTTCAAAGAAATTAAATAGAGAGTTTTGTATAATCCAAATATTAGAGCATACAAGAAATTATCATTTGCTTGAACACCCAAAGTAAACAAGAATACAAAAAGAAATAGCAAGTCATACATGTGGGGATACATAAATGACTAAAGAAAATTGGTGGGATAAGATTGTAATGAGTCCTATACACTGTAAGAAGCAAATCGATGTCATGGTACAGAAGTAAAGCACTGGCTGTGAGATATACATTCAATATATATAGTTTAACATGAGATCAATATACATTTCCATGCGAAAATATTTGAAGACAGTAGCATATTTTTCTTGGAGCATTCCAGTTTGTGGGGGTTCGCAGGAGACAAGGTGGGTATATGCGTACAGTGTGGAAAGTACAGCAAGGAGATAATTTACGAATATTTGACTAACAAGAGGGAGTAGGGTGCATGTTAGGGGTGAGGTCTCATGGGGGCTTACTGTTAGCAAAATAGGAGTTGAGGGCGCCCCACAAAGCTCTATGTTGTGGTTTCCATGGAGTGTGTTTCGGAGCAATGTTGTCCCCAACTTTCACATGTGCTATCCAGTTCAACCTTGACCTGAAGGAAGGGGAAGCAGTGTTTTCCAATTGGTAAGAATGGACCTGCAGGCAGTCATTAGTAAAATATCTAGAAGTAGTGCATCATTGGGGGAACTCAGGCAAGCGACCGAAAAATCCCATAATGATGGAGTGAAACTTGTGCTTAATCTGAAAACCAAATAGCGCCGAATGAAATTTGAATATTCTGTCACAGAACGTAGTAACAGCACTGCAAGGAAGATCACCAGTTTCTTTATTACAGTTCCAGCAAACTGCATTGTCTTTGAGGCCAACTTTGTGGAGACGTAAGGGGTTCCAAAACATTCAATGTGGTAGCCAAATTTGGTCTGGAAAAGCGATTGTATAATTTTATGGGGGATGACCAATTTCCATATTAAGTTCCAGTTCTCTTGGGATATGGAGTTATGTTCATCCCATTTATCCTGTTTCCCGAGGTTTCGTTGTGTTGAGAGTGATCTCAAGAGCTTGTAGTATCTTGAGACCTGGTGTGAAGATCTGTTGGCCAAGCTAATCAGTTTGGCAGAGAGGGGTCTTAGAAAGATGGTTTGGCTTTAGATATGCAGGATTTAAGTTTAAGGAAATCATAGAAATCCATATTTTCAGGATTGTATTGGTTCTAAAGAGCTTTGAAAGTAAGTGGGACCATTTTTGGGCTTAATTGCATCAAAAAGTGAATTCCTTTATAGGACCAAGATTTCCAATGGAGTGGGGCGCCATTAATCTGAAATATCTTGTTATTCTAAACAGAGATCAGGTTAGAGGACTTTATCGGGCAATCAAGATGACTACACAGCTTTAGTAGGGCCAGTTTAGTATTTTAAAATATTAGTTTGGCTGGTATGGAAGTTTTCATTTTGGTTGATAGAATCATGATGGAGTGAGAGTCTTCCAGGATTGCTCGTTCGACCAGCAGCCAGGCTGGAGTGTAATCAAGAGGTGGAAAGAACTACATGGAACCCTGCTTTGCCAGGAAAGTGGATTGATAGTTTCTCAAATGTGCCAAGTTTACCCTACTGACGTCTACAAGGAGTCAGAGTTTCTTGATTAATATCCTAGGACGTTAATTTTGCTAAATAAAATTGAAAAATAGTTTGTCTAGTTTGTGGTGGAAGTCATCTGGGACAGTGTGTGGGAGCATGCATATGAGGTATATTTGCATTTGGTGTGACCTTAGTCTCAATGTGTCCACACTAGGTAATGAATTTGGGGTTCCAGCTGTCCAGAAAATCTTGTACTTTCTGTAGGGTTTATTTAATTATGTTTTAAGGTATCTATTAGGTCTGATCCAGAGTCTATTCCTAAATATTTAAGGTAAGCACTTCGCCAGGCTAGTTCAGAGTCTTCTAGTAAGCCTTTAGAGCAGATGTTAGTTAGGCCTTTGACTTAGATCTATCTCTATTTAGGTTGTAGCCTGCAACGAGAGCATAGTTATCTAGAATGCTAATAAGTGTTTTAACGGAGAGTTGGCCATTATCTGTCACAATCAGGATATCTTCAGGATATCATCTGTGAATGCTGCTACTTTTATTACAGCGTTGTCGTGATAAACACCGGAAATTAAATTGTTATTCTGGACGTTGTAGAGAAGCGAATTTAAAGCAAGGATAAACAGTAAGGGGGCGAGAGGGCATCCCCATTTCGTCCCCTAACTAATTTAAAAGATGAAGAAACAAAGTCACTGCTCTCACTCTTGCACTGGGGTTATTATAGAGGGCAATAACCATTTTATGAAAGCTTTCACCAAGATTTAATTTTGTCAGGGCTTCTTTGAGAAAAATGATTGAGGCATTATTAAATGCCTTTTTGGCATCTAGCGGGATTGCTATAGTTTCGGAGGATGTATTCTTGGGACATGGAGCATCGCTGCAATCTGAAATCACATGCTCTCATGTAGAGACACTTGTGACCATTTTTGTGCTGTAGTAGTTGCTGTAATCTGTGGTTTTTGGATCCGTGCCAACTGGAGTCACGCTGTCCACACCACGCCCCCGACTTTAATACTGCATGGAGCTATTTATATTGTTGAGTACGGGAAATGGCCACTACAACGCAAACCTTTACCATGGATGCATTACAACGCATGCGTGGTTACCACAAAAGCCTTTACCATGTCTACCTTTACTACAAGATACGTAGTAAAGGCATGTGTGGTAAAGGCTAAAAATAGAAAAAGTGGGCTTGAGGGGTCTCCCCCACAAACATAAAAAAAGTGTGGGAACAAAAAGAGGGATTGGGGGTCCCCCCCCCCAAAAAAAATCGCACCTGATGTGACGAAGTGGAGGCACTCGGCGTCATTTGAGAGGAAACGAAAATAAACTTTCTGCTTCCTCTTTATGATGTACGACGTAACCAAGGAAGATGAAGGAGAGGAGACGACGCAAAGAGGTAAGGGGAGTTTTAGTTTAAAAAAAAAAAGATTGAGGGTTAAAAGCAGGGTAAATTATAAGGAGTGGGGGCTGGAGGGTTACCTAAGGGTACATGGGAGGGGTATAACCTTACCAAGAGTATGCTCTTACCATGCATACATTTACAATGAAAATCGTAAATCTATGTGTGGTAAAGGAATATTTGTGGTAAAAGTTATGCATGGAAAAAGCATTCCGTTCTAACGTATGCGTGGTAAAGGCATGCGATGCAACGGAATGCGTTGCAACGGAATGCGTTGTAACGACATACAACCTTGAGTACAGGTGGAATGTGGCACTTTATACTAGTATATACACATGATGTCTCCACAGACTGGACAAACTGCACAAATCTCAAAGAATGGGCAAGCAGGCAGACAGGAACCATGAGAAGAGACCGTACAAGGCAAGAGGAAAATTTAAATATTAAGAACCATGATGTAATACATGTGCAGTGCACAACCTGCAGCAAATGTAACTAAAGTTTGTGCTCAACACTGCATGAGCAGGAGTGCAGAACAAAGCCATATCTTAAAATATTTTGTGTTGCTGCTTTCTTTCTTTCTTTCCATGTTCTGGTTCACAATTAGGCTGCCTTGTGCAACATGTATGCTTTTCCAACATAGTGCAAAGCAGCAGCGGTTCTTCCCTAGGAGCGGTGGAGAGTTGTCGCCCTCACTGCTGGAGACAGAGTGATAAATAAAATGGTAATAAATATTTTTATTACCATTTTATTTGTTACTCTCTGCCGAACGGAGTGTGTGGGCAGGACCAGTGCATCATTGCTGCTGATTGGCAGCAATGAAGAGATGCCACTTCGGTTTGAAGAGTGCATGTAGGTTTGGCTGGCTATCTTACTACGGCCAACCTGATATGTGCAATACAAACCTCTCCAACCCAGCTGTCTTAGACAGCTGAAGTGGGGAGCAGGCACAGGCCTTCAGTGTCTTTTTGAATGCTGAGGCAGCCCTCTACAGCCAATCCAGATGCTTCAGTCATGCTGCTTCACCGCATGAGAGCATCATCTGGATTGGATAGGGTAGTAGGCTGTGTGACAGAACCTCCCGATCGGAGGAGTCTGGAGCCAGGGACTAGAGAGCATCGAGGACATGCTGAAGGATAAGGTAAGTAACTTCTATTTTTTATTTCTTAGATGTTTATTTTAATGTGTTTTAATATAATTCTTTAATGTATGTGTGTTTTAATGTATGTAGCACCCTACCGTATTTTCACTGGATGTGTGCGCGTAATGTCTAGCATAGGGATTGTCCTTAAATGATACTCTTCCAATACAAAATACTTTACTCAGGCATACTATTAACCGATTCCCACTTTGTATGTGTGCTGTACAGAGTAGCACACATGAAATTTTGAAAAACTTAAAGCAAAAAACGTTTTGCCTTTTTTGTGCTTGTTTCAAGAAGTCATATTTTTTGGCACAAAGCTTTATTAGTAGTCGGGTTTACAGAAACTGCTTGATTGATTCAGTGTGTTCTGTGATGAGCGAGGGGTAACCATCAACACCTTTAAAACAAAGTTGATGGTGCTAGCCCCAAAAAAGGTTAGGAAAGCCCATCTTACCTTAAATGGGGCCGCTTTGGAGGTGGTTGAAGAATTTGACTATCAGGGAGTCAGATTATGTAACAATATGAAATGGGATTCTCATTTAGCAAAAATGCTCCTGAATCTTAAAAGGGTTTCTGGAGTAATACTGAGGAACCAGCGCCTATCGATTAGCAGGTCAATAGCTCCAGCCCTCGCAGTCTATGAGGGAAAGGCATTAGCCGCGGCGGTCTATGGCTCTGAACTGTGGGGAGGAGATAATACAACGGAATTGGTAAGAGCTGAGAACAAGTTTGTGAGAGACCTAGTTTCACTCCCCATTTCAACCCCTCTAAGACCCCTTTATATCGATTTGGGTAAGAGATCAATTGGTGACATAGTACGCCTCCACCCCTTGCTGTTCTGGGTGCGCCTAAGAAGGACACCAGAACTGGCTAAATACGCTTTGGTGTTGGATGAATTGATTAATTTGAATGTCTCCAATAAAATAAAATGGCTCAATAAATTAAATCAGTTGGTGCTGAATCTAGGAATGACAGAATTTTCGGTTTCCCAATCACCACCTCACAAACAAATTGTCAAAAAAATGTATTGGGAGTGGGTGGAGGCCGAGGAACTAAAAAGTACAAAGCAGTGATCATTAACCAATCAATTTCTGGAACATAAACCAACCAGGAAGTTAGAGTCACTCTTGGACTACATCCAAATTCCTAGAGACAGATCACTCTTTTTGAAAATGAGATACAGCACACTACAGTTGAAAAACTTTATAGCAGGGTGGAAAGGAGTGAGAGACTACGATGTTACCTGTCCAGGATGTTCATGCAAGAAGGAGTCCCTACCTCACTTTTTGTTTGCTTGTAGGGCTTATAAGCTACCTCGAGCTAGGTGGCTAAAACCTGTAGATGGGTGTTAGAGATTTTAGGATTGCACTAAGTATTCTTCTAACATCCTCTATGTTCATTGTCTGTGGGATTGCAAAGTATCTCTCTAGCGCTTGGTTCATACGGACTAGGCTGCTAGACACCACATAATAGAAATGCTAATCTCATTTTGATTGATGTTTCTTACTGAAAATGTATTTTAGGCTTTTGTAATTATTTTTTATGTAAAAAGTGTTTTTAAATCCTCGTTTGAGATGAAATTGTATTATGTATGTGATACTTTTTGTATATTGATTTTATGATTAATGAATGTCTGCACTTTTATGATATGGAAATATCGAAATAAATATGACTTATTAGTAGATAGGGTTTTGCATCAAAAACCATTGGTGATAGAGTGCCAATGTCCATGTACTTCCTATGAGACACCCATATTATGCGAAGTAATGCAAAGCACTAGAATGAGTTACTTTAAGAAAACCTTCTAGCACAAATAAAGTTTCACGCTGGGAAGTAAATAATAAAGAAACACTTGGCACTGGTTTGCATCACTTTTAGTGACATTGCACCAGTGTAAAGTGTTGATAAATCTGGCACTTAGTATATGTTATGTTATTTGTTATAACAATTTGTTATGCGCACAGCGACTCCAGCGAAGGAGCATCCCGGCGCAGAGACACGGAGCAGTCATAACACAACATGGAGAAATGCTACAGAAAAGTGCTAAAACAGGGGAGCTAAAATAGGAAGGTTTTTATGGCTCTACGAAACGGCAGCAAGTCCTCTATCAACCGAATTTCAACAGGGAGGGTGTTCCAGATTGACGCGGCTCTCACCCTAAAGGAACGACCCCCCATCCTGCTGTGCCTAAATCTGGGGACAACAGCAAGGGCCTGACCTTGAGATCGAAGGTTGCGGGTAGGGACATAGAAGGAAATAGAATTGGCCAAGATCTCAGGGCCTAAGCCTCTAAGGATTTTGAAGGTCAGACACAGGACCTTGAAGAGAATACGCTTCCTAACCGGGAGCCAGTGCAGGGAGCGGATGACATGAGACACCGGGCAGAACTTAGGTAGTCCAACAATGGCTCTCGCCGCGGCGTTCTGCACCCGCTGCAGACGGGTTAACTCAGCCTGGTTAGCCCCCGCCAGCAAAGAGCTGGCGTAGTCCAGACGAGAGATGATGGTTGCCTGGACCACAAGCTGTCTGGTAGGGGCGTCGAAGAACTTGAGCACCGGCCTTAACCCTCTTAGGAGACCGAAGCAACAGGCTGCGATTTTTTTGGTGTGCCCTATAAATGTGAGACCAGCGTCTAGCCAGACCCCAAGGTTCTTCACCTCCGACACTGGGGTCGGAGTGGGGCCTAACTCCGGAGGCCACCACTGATCGCCCCAAAGCTCCACTCCCTTCCCGACAACCATCACCTCTGTTTTTGTGGCATTAAGCTGGAGACAGTTACCTGTCAGCCAGCTGGCCACCGCCTTCAGTCCGGACTGAAACCTGGGGGCATCCTGTTCCGCATCCCCGCTGAGAGTAACCGCCAGCTGTGTGTCGTCGGCATATGAGACCATGGTTAGGCCCCACTGCCTTGCGACATCAGCCAGCAGTCTCACGTAGAGATTGAACAGCGTGGGACTCAGCAAGGATCCCTGCGGAACCCCCATGGCCAGAGGCTGGAACCTGGACTTGAAGGGAGGGATGGCAACACAGAAGGAGCGGTTGTCTAGGAAGGAGCGGAACCATTGCAGCGCCTGGCCGCCGATACCAGTCTCCTCGAGCCGCCTAAGGAGGATGCTGTGCGACACAGTATCGAATGCGGCGCTGAGATCTAACAAGATCAGCGCCGCCGTCTGTCCAGCATCCAGCCTTGCACGGAGATGTTCCACCATCACCAGAAGGGCAGTCTCCGTGCTGTGGCCAGCACGGAAGCCATTCTGTGTGGGATCGAGGGCATTGGACCGGGCTAAGTGTTCAGACAGGGCCAGATTGACATGGGCCTCTGTCAACTTAGCTGGCCAGGGCAGCAGCGAAATGGGACGGTAGCTTTCCGGCTTAGACGGGTCAAGAGATGGCTTTTTAATAATTGGAGACACCACCGCCTGCTTCCAGCTGATGGGAACGACCCCAGTCTCTAGGGAGAGATTGACAAGAGAGCGTATAGCCACACGCCCCACAAAGGTCTGGTCTCGAAAGAGGGCAGGCCTCACTGGATCAGATGGAGACCCAGATTTAACTTGCGTAGCAAGTTTGTCAAACCCTTCCAGGGTGAGGGGGGAAAGGTGAGCAGAGCGGGCTGGTGAAGTGACTCCTTAGGGCTACCCAGCGCTATACCCGTGCTCGGGAAAGTCCGATATATAGACTGGACTTTGCCCAAGAAGTAGGAAGCGAGGGATTCACAATGTGTGACAGAACTCTCAGCCGTAGAGATAGGCCGCTTAGACATAAGATCTTTCACCGCCTTGAAGATGGCCTTCGACGGGTTAGTGCTGTTCCGGAATTCCTCTGCATAAAATGCCGCTCGGGCACGGCAGATGGCCCGGTGATAGAGCTTGACGGACGCGACATAAGTAGCTTGTGGTAAAATTTCACTTGGTAAAGACACAGTGCAGAATTGCATGCAGAAATACTGATACCAAGCAATGTCCTTTGTAATAGTAATCATGCTTTTCACACTGTTTTACTGCTGAGATTTCCCAATGTGTTTTTTAAGTGAGAGTTTAATTTGTTTAACTTTGGTTATAAATCTATTAATTTGAGGTAATTTAGCTCATTTAAAAAAGAATGGCAATGTAGAGTAGCTCCTGTTCGTTGCGCAACATTTTTCTTATGCAAATAGTCGTGGGAGGTCCCAATTATTGGACTGTTGACAGTTTGCGAAGTGTCCTTCCTTCCATACGATTCTGCTGCTCATGTGCATGTCATAGTGGCCGATGTTTCTATTTGATGTTTGTATCTGTAGCCGCAGGGGAGGATGGACAACCACCACGCTCCTGTCTCATTATACCCTCTCTGTTTGGTGACTTAAATGTCAGTGGTGGATTATGACAGAATCACGGACGGAAGGGCAGGCGCCTCCAGCTTCACTTCTACCCTCTAATGGAACCTGCTGCATACTGAAATAAAAGTAAATGCGAGCCCGTGGGGTTGGGAGATATTCTTGCTCAACACAATGCTCATCCAACTGCACAGATGCACATTGTAGCCTATGCCCGTCGAAGTCTGTCTGAAACTTAACATGCCTTATCTCAGTCTCAGAAGGAGAGTCTGGGTGTGGGGTGGTGTGGTGTGGGCCTGTGAACATTGTCATATGTTTCTGTATGGACAACATTTCACCACCATCACAGATCATCAGGTATTGCTCACCATCTTTAGAAACCCGATGGCAAAGATGCCTCCTTGCATTGAGAGATCGGGATTGTGACTGCAAGAATATGATTATAAAATTGCACACAAGCTGAGGAAAGATCATAATGCTGCAGATTACATTTCATGAGCGCAACTACTGCACCACAGTTCAACATCCAAAGTGCCTGAGGAGTATGACAACTTTATTTTGAGGTATAGTACACCAGCAGCTCTATCACTTGAACAGATTATTGCTGCTACCAACACAGACAAGGACATGCTCACAATTAAAATATCATTTCAACACACTAGTGGAGGAAATGTGCACGACCATTTGCAGATGATGTTGAATTTCAGAAATGTCAAATTGTACAAGATGAATTATCCATCACTAAAGAAGGAATTGTATTGAGAGGCTCCAGAATCATTTTACCTGACAGCCTGAGACAACAAGTTATTGAGCTCGCCCAAATTGAACTTACTCAGGCAACCCAAGAACACTATAGGGTTAGATCAACGCTCTCTGGGCAAAAGCTCTCTTAGGCAAAGTGTTGGATGAAGGATTTTTACTATGACTTAGGCGAGACTAATAGCAATCTCTATGCCCAAAAGATATATGAGGAGAGCGAAAACACAGGGAAGCTCTTGGCCTGGCAAGCCAAAGAAAAGCAGGCCCGAAATAGGATAGACCAACTAACTGACCCCATCACTAAATTACATGCTAAGACCACTGCCTCCATTGGTGAGTTGTTTTTGAAACACTACGCGGGAGTCTATCAAGCAACTGAAGGAGCTACATCCGATTCCATTGGGGAATTTTTAGAGCCACTCGCAATACCTAAATTAGATGCTGAGGGCAAGAAATGCCTCATACAGGACTTCTCATTGTTAGAACTAGATGAGGTGATAGGCTCCTCCTTCCCCAGTGGTAAGGCCAATGGCGATGATGGTCTTCCTATTGAATTTTTAAAATAATTTGGAGGAACCCTGCGTAAAGAACTTCTGCTACTAGTCAACTACCTACTTCAAGGAGGACCTCCACCGGACTCTTTCCATTCAGCGGTGGTGGTTAGTATTTTAAAAAAAGGAAAGGACAAGTAAAATATAAATTCGTACAGGCCAATAAGTCTTCTAAACACAGACTATAAAATTTATACAAAACTTTTAGCAAACCGATTAAACAAAATAGTAGGGTCTCTGGTAGCTCATGATCAGTGTGGTTTTATTGCAGGCAGGCATCTCCATTCAAATACAACATTTTTATTGGAGGCACTAGATTATTTTAAGACTAACAAGGTGAAGGCTCAAATCTGGCTTTTAGACGCGGAGAAAGCCTTCTATCTAGTGTCTTGGGACTGTCTTTTTGCTATTTTGCACAGTTTTAATTTCCCGATTGTTTTTATCTCTCTTTTACAACAAATCTATATGAATTCTAGGGCACATATTATCATTAATAATACTAATATTGGGACATGTCAGGTCATGAAGAACCGGGTTTTAGAACCCAGCGGCGCCAGGGATAACGCCCGATGTCTTCGGATTCCCCTGCCTCGGCAAACAGAGACATGGGACACTTCTTGATGACGTCAAAGACTACATTTTATTGGCTGCAACCAGGAACAGGTGTCTACGAAGCACAACACGGGTGGCTCGCTAGAGACTGCACAAATTCATGGAGCGGAGCATCGTCTTTTATGCTAAAAATCACATTCCTGGCTAGCATCAATTACCTACAAACTGACCAATAGAAGGGTGACATTTCAAACATATCGCATGATGACAATCCCACTTTCCGTTGTCCAGCCCACCAGAAATGACAAGGCAAAATTCAACATTCCTGTTCGAACAGGCCGGACAAACCCATCATAAAGACTTCAACCCAAATCAATAATTAAGCCATAAAGGAAGGAACAGAAGCAGATGAGAAGCGAGATAGAAGGGCGTGTGCATGTACCATAAACTCAGCAATGTCCTGCTCTTTGATCTCTATCTGACCAGCTGCTTAACAAGGAACTGGCTCAACGAGGTCAGCCTCGGACAAGGGAGTCAGCTCGTTCAGGTCACGAAGAAGTCAGTTAAGGTGTACGTGTCCCAAAGACTCGTTCGGCCATAGTCATCGGCCTATGTGTGGGCAACCACACAAAATGGCTGCCGCACACAAAATGGAACCCGAGGGTTCAAACGAAATCCCTGAATACGTAGTGTTCTCATTGATCGGTTATGACGAAAACACTCGTACACACCGCACTCGTAATTTGCGATCCGCTGATACCAAAATCGTCTATATCCGACGACCTTCATTGAACAGGTTCGGAATCACGGAACCTCAGTACCGCAGACCCTCAGAACCACAAAATCAAAGACACTAGAGGCACGCGACAAGGATGCCCCCTGTCGCCAATTTTATTTGCGTTATTTATTGAACCTGTGGCGATTGCAATTAGGGATATAAGGACCGAGACTGCCCCAGTAGTTGGAATGACAAATATAAAATTATACGCGGATGATATTGCCCTTTTTTTAGAGTCTAAACCCACAAGTCAATTGAAGATTTTAAAAATTTTCTCTGACTTCCAAAAATTAGGGGGCTACAAGATTAATGTCAACAAAACGGAAATTATCTTAGCCAACTGCACTGTAGACACTTTAGTATCGGAATTCAGGCAGATATACAATACATGCCCAAAGAGATATCTGGGAATATTTATATTGGATAATTTGGATGATCTGTACTCGCTTAATTTTCTACCTCTATTAAAAAAGGTGGGGTCGCTTTTAGATCGTTGGAATTTATTACCCTTGTCTCTAATGGGACGGGCAGCGTTAGTACGCATGTCGGTTTTACCTCTTTTTAATTTCCACTTTAGTGCCGTACCCTGTGCAATTCAGGTCTTCTATTTTAAAAAAGTAGATGCATTGATTTCCTCTTTTCTCTGGGTAAAAAAATCTCCCAGGCTTGCACTCAGCACTTTATATATTCCATCTGCACAAGGAGGGCTGTCCCTTCCAAATTTTAGAGAATATTACTTCGCGTCTTTTGCACACCATAGTTTTAGGTTTTTTTTTAGAAACTTACGAGGCAGACAATTTTTTTATGAAGAAGATGTTGTCAGAATCAAAAATCACTGACCGGTTAGAATTACGAAAGATCCAACGAAAGTCCACTATAAGTCCCTACAGTGGATATTTAAACTGAAAACTCAGTTTTTGAAATTCTATTGTATCCCTAAAATAAGTAATACAACAAATGTAACCAATCTCAGTTTAGGAGAAGAGGGCTGCATGGACAATAATATAATAAATCTTTGGAAGGAGAAAGGCTTCGAGAAAATTGAAGACTTCCTGATGAGTAATAGGTGGAAATCCTTGGATGTAATTTCTAGACAGATACATCACTCTTACACAATTTTGAACTGGTCCTTTCTTATGCTGAATCCAAAACTCAGAGAGCTTGATATAGGAAATTTATTTCATAAAGATAATATTTCTACAGCTTTGAATAATCAAATACAAAAGAAGATGAGTATTTGGATTAAAATACTAAAAGAAAATAAAGGGCAGGAATCCTCCAGTAAGATTATTGAGAGGTGGAAAAAGAGGGAAGATATTGTAATTAGCCAGCAGGTATGGGATAAGATAAATAAATTTAATAAAACCATATTCCGCGGTGCTAATTTTGCGTATGCAATTTTATAATAAATGGTTAATTTACAGAACCCCCTCTTTTCTCCACAGTATTTTCCCCCAAGTCGCCGACAAATGCTTCCGGTGTGAAGAAAAAGGCACCTGGAAGCATATTGTCTGGGAGTGCTCAAAAATTTAGTTATTCTGGAAGGAAATAGAAAAATATCTTTCTATCGAGCTCAAAACCACTATAATACTCGATGACGCAGGGCCAGGTGTAGGAAAAAAACATTTACCGATTTTAAAATACCGAATTGTACCGATTCGGTATTTCAAAATCGGTAAATGGTATGTAGGTCCCAACATCTGGATTTGTTACCGAATCCTTAACAATTCTTTAATTACCGATTCGGTAAATACCGAATCGGTAATGCCCATTCATTCCTATGGGCTTTGAAGCCCATAGGAATGATTAGGCATTACCGATTCGGTATTTACCGAATCAGTAATTAAAGAATTCACAAGGGTGCAGGGGGTGTGGCACCCCCAAAACAGGCACAGGCACAGGTGCCATGTGGCAGGCATACCTGCCTGCCACATGACATAGGTGTGCATGCACACATGTGCATGCACACCGGAATCGGTATTTTACCATGAAGTTGGATTTGATGGTAAAATACCAATTTGTTAAGGCCTTTGGGACTCAGAAGAGTCCCACCTATATATGGAATTTACAGAATTGGTAAAATTACCGATTCGGTAATTTTGCCGATTCTGTAAATGTAGATTTACCTACATGTGGCCTTGGATTTAGGCCCCTACATACCGATTGGCCATTTACCGGTCGGTAACGGCCGAAATCGGCTGTTACCGGTCGGTAAATGGCCTGAAACGGCCACCTACATCGGGCCCTTAAATTCCTGTCCTAGGCTGCTCCCCGAGCCACACTCCATACGATGAGTCCCTTTTTATAGCTTCTTTAATAGCTAAATCCCTTATATTGCAGTCCTGGAAAACAGATCTTGTACCAACCTTTCAGGCATGGAAGCAAAATTATTACGAACCCAGGGCAGGGAAAGAAAATATGCACTGAGATCAGGGGCCCTTAAGAAATATGAGAAATGTTGGAGCTTGTTTGAATCCTAGTTTGTTCTCTGATTTTATCTAATTTTAACCACATCTTCTTAATATTAGTCTGCTAGACTGTTTTTATCCACACACATTGCACTTTATAATTAAGCTTTGAACTGATGAAATTTGAACACGTTTTTGTATTTATATGTCCTGTACTGTATTAATTCTACTACAAATGTGTCTTGTAATGTTTATTTGTCTTTTATGAACTCTGAATAAAACATTTAAAAAAAAAAAAACAAGCCGGGGAAAGATCATAATGCTGCTGATTACATTTCTTGAGCGCAACTACTGCGCCACAGTTCAACGTCCAAAGTGCCTGAGGAGTATGACAACTTTATTGTGAGGTATAGTACACCAGCAGCTCTATCACTTGAACAGATTATTGCTGCTACCAACACAGACAAGGACATGCTCACAATTAAAACATCATTTCAACACACTAGTGGAGGAAACTTGCACGACCATTTGCAGAGGATGTTGAATTTCTGAAATTTCAAATTGTACAAGATGAATTATCCATCACTCAAGAAGGAATCGTATTGAGAGGCTCTAGAATCATTTTACCTGACAGCCTGAGACAACAAGTTATTGAGCTCGCCCATGTAGGACATCATGGCATTGCAGCCACCAAAATGGCCCTGAGTCATCGAGTATGGTTCCCTTGCCTTGATGAACGACTTGAGAAAGAACTGAAAATGTGTAATCTGTGCAACTAGTTATCTCCCAAAGATTCACAGCATCCATTGACTATGTCTCACCTTCCTGCACATGCCTGGGAGAGAGTGCCAGTTGACTTTACATCACTGAGGAATGGACATCATTTTATGGTGCTCATTGATGAATATTCATGTTTTCCTTTAGTGGAAGTCTTAACTATCTTTGCAGCATGAGTTATACCTGCTATCTTCAAAACAGACAATGGTCAACTCAACATCAAGCATCAAAAGAGCACACTGCTCTGGCCTCAGGTCAATGATGTTGTCGAAAGATTTATGAGCACCCTCAAAAGAATAATTCAGTGGGCGTTGTTGGAGAAAATCGATCTAAAGAAAGCCATCAGACAACTCATTCTACCACTGGTGCAAGTCCTGCCACCTTGCTATTTGGCAGAGCCATGGGAACCATGCTACCACAGTAGACATCACACTGATCATCAAATGTTGACAAGGTTCGTGTCACGGATACTTCTTGAAAGTGTAAAATAAAAGCCTATGCTGATCGGTGCCGACGGCAGACAGGAAGCAGTCTTCAACAGAGGGTACTCAATATTAGTCACACAGAAATGGATGTGAAAACAGACACTCCATTTGCTCTTGACCCACTGAGAGTTGTAAAGACCAAAGGACACATGGTGACTGCAAGTCGTTCTGAAAAGTCCATCGCCAGGGATTTGTCACACTTTAGACATTTGACTCGATGTTCGTCTACTCTGAGGTAAACCCTCCAGAATGTCCGGATCAAACATCTGAGCCTATGTCATTGGCAAACAGTCCATGTACCACTCAACTACCTCATGCTACTTGATCAGGCAGACCAGTGAGAGTGCCTTGTCGACTCATTGAGAAAATATTATGTTGATATTCTTTGTACTTTTTATGGAAATGTATAGTCTTGATGTTATGAGCAATAGGACCTTTGCAGTTCTGAGAGGACAGGAATTGTGGAAGCAGCTGGGAGGTGTTAGGGTGTGATCATTAAATCATGACATAATGCATACCGTTAGTAGTTGGGTGATCGGATTATGAAAAATAAAGATGTGTGTTGCAGAGCTCTGTGTGTGGCGTGTTTCATTTATCTGCTCCCAGGCTTGGGAGGATGCAACACATATTTCTGTGCGTATGTGATGCAATGTCAACAAATTCCTTTCACGTACCAGGGGAATGTTGGCATGGGGATTTCCGCATGACAGGTTATCTATTTTAATTAGAATGATGTTCTCACATAATTGTCTGGTGACAGCTATACTGTCAAGTCAGATCATAAAAATGAAACCAAAAATATGACATCAGTCTACCATAACAGCAGAACCAATCATGGTCGGCCATGACGGACAATGAGACAAGGATTCAATGCATTTTGTGTCTGCCTCAAAACAAAGCCATCCAATTTGGCAGGCACTTGCTTGGAAACACGATATAGGAATTCTTTCAGAGAGTAAAGGAAGAGCCAATCCTCAAACCTTCTCTGGAACAGACTGCAGTCAAAGAGAGAGACAGCTATCAATAGCCACCCTTAGCTGCCCATTCTAAACTCCTGGTCCACAGACCCTCTTGGTCTTCGCAATCTTTCAGTCTTCCAGTCAATCAACCTTAGTCACACTGTCTACTGAGGTCCTAGGCATCTGCATTCATTGTGCAACGATGCGCAGGCTATCTTCAACACTGATTCACAGTAGAACTCTCTGCCACTGCACTATGAGTTAATGCACTCTACTCTGCCCCACTGTACTCTAAGCCAATCATATCTATGATATTCTACTCCATTCTGAGCCACTCAACTCTACACCACTGACTCTACCCTGCATCCCTCCACTTAACTCTGAATGACTCCACTCTGTCACTTCACTCTATGCCTCTTTACTCTGAAACACTGCACTCTCTGCCACTAAACTCTCTGCCTATCTACTCTGCACAACTGCACTCTATGCCACTGCTCTTTACTCATCACCACTCTTTTCTAAGCCACTCTATGCCAATGCACTGTGCGCCACTAAACTCTACGTTACTCCACTCCACATCAATCCACTCCAAGCCACTCCAATATACTCTGAACCACTGCACCCTACAACACTCTACTCTATGCTGCTGCAATCTACAACACTTTATTCCTCTCTGTGCCATTCCACTCTATGTCACCCCACTGTATGACACTGCAATCTACCCTGTGATACTCCATTAAACTCTTTACAGCTCTATTCTATGCTGCTGCACTCTATGCAACTGTGCTCTAAGCTGCTCCTCTCTACTCCAATCTACTCTGCACCACTGCACTGCACACCACTATACTATGCTCTGCAACACTCTGCACCACTGCACTGCACACCTCTAAATTATACTCTGCCACCTCCATGTCACTGCACTCTAAAACAATGTACTTCATGCCACTCTAGTATACACAACTCTACTCTGCAACACTGCACTCTTTGCCACTGAATTCTACACCACTCTGTTTTGTTCCACTCTACTTTGCACCACTCTACTCTGCACCACTGCACTCTATGCCACTGCACTCTACTCTGCAGAACTCTACTGAACTCAATGCCAATGAACTCCACCGCCAATGCACTCTACTTCACTACACTTCATGCCAATCCACTCTGCGCCACTCTAATCTACTGTTCACCACTGCACTCTATGACACTGCATGATACGCCACTGCACTATATGCCTCTTTACGCTACACCACTCTACTCTATGTCAGTGCACTCCATCTACAATTCACCACTGCACTCTTCACCACTGCACTCTACTCAGCACCACTCTACACCACTGCACTCTACGCCACTCTATGTCACAGAATTTCGAGTTAATAGAGTTTATTCTACTGTACTGAAAATCAATGCACTCTACACCACTGCACTCTACTCAAATCTACTCTGCACCACTGTGTTTTATGACACTTTGGTCTATGGCCCTCTAATCCACTAAATGACTCTCAATTCTATGCACTCTACTCCACTCTATTCCATTCCTCTCTGTGCCACTCTAGGACACCACTCCACTCTACAATGCTCTATGCAACTTTCTCTCCACTATCCACTCCATGCCACTTTACTCCACTCTATTCTATGACACACTACTCCACTCTGCTCCTCTACTCCGCACTATGCCACTCCACTCTGACACTCTATGGCACTCCACTCCACTCTAGAACACTTAACTCTATGCCATTCCACTCGCTTACATTACTCCACTTCATGCCACTCCATTCTACGGCAATCTACTCTGCCCCACTCTACTCTACGACACTCTAGAACACTTAACTCTATGCCATTCCACTCTCTTGCATTACTCCACTTCATGCCACTCCATTCTACGGCAATCTACTCTGCGCCACTCTACTCTATGACACTCTACTCCACTCTACACAACACCCTCATTGCCACTCGGCTCTGTTCCACACCACTCCACGACACTCTATTCCACTCCTCTCTATGATATTCTACTCCATTCTGAGCCACTCAACTCTAATCCACTCCACTCTATGCCCTTCTACTCTATGACATTCTGGTCCCTCCACGACACTCTACAGCACCACACTTATGCCCGCCCACTCCACACCACTCAACTCTGCGTCACTCTACACCACTCCACAACTCTCTATGCCATTCCTTAACACTCTTTATGATGTACGACGTAACCAAGGAAGATGAAGGAGAGGAGACGACGCAAAGAGGTAAGGGGAGTTTTAGTTTAAAAAAAAAAAGATTGAGGGTTAAAAGCAGGGTAAATTATAAGGAGTGGGGGCTGGAGGGTTACCTAAGGGTACATGGGAGGGGTATAACCTTACCAAGAGTATGCTCTTACCATGCATACATTTACAATGAAAATCGTAAATCTATGTGTGGTAAAGGAATATTTGTGGTAAAAGTTATGCATGGAAAAAGCATTCCGTTCTAACGTATGCGTGGTAAAGGCATGCGATGCAACGGAATGCGTTGCAACGGAATGCGTTGTAACGACATACAACCTTGAGTACAGGTGGAATGTGGCACTTTATACTAGTATATACACATGATGTCTCCACAGACTGGACAAACTGCACAAATCTCAAAGAATGGGCAAGCAGGCAGACAGGAACCATGAGAAGAGACCGTACAAGGCAAGAGGAAAATTTAAATATTAAGAACCATGATGTAATACATGTGCAGTGCACAACCTGCAGCAAATGTAACTAAAGTTTGTGCTCAACACTGCATGAGCAGGAGTGCAGAACAAAGCCATATCTTAAAATATTTTGTGTTGCTGCTTTCTTTCTTTCTTTCCATGTTCTGGTGCACAATTAGGCTGCCTTGTGCAACATGTATGCTTTTCCAACATAGTGCAAAGCAGCAGCGGTTCTTCCCTAGGAGCGGTGGAGAGTTGTCGCCCTCACTGCTGGAGACAGAGTGATAAATAAAATGGTAATAAATATTTTTATTACCATTTTATTTGTTACTCTCTGCCGAACGGAGTGTGTGGGCAGGACCAGTGCATCATTGCTGCTGATTGGCAGCAATGAAGAGATGCCACTTCGGTTTGAAGAGTGCATGTAGGTTTGGCTGGCTATCTTACTACGGCCAACCTGATATGTGCAATACAAACCTCTCCAACCCAGCTGTCTTAGACAGCTGAAGTGGGGAGCAGGCACAGGCCTTCAGTGTCTTTTTGAATGCTGAGGCAGCCCTCTACAGCCAATCCAGATGCTTCAGTCATGCTGCTTCACCGCATGAGAGCATCATCTGGATTGGATAGGGTAGTAGGCTGTGTGACAGAACCTCCCGATCGGAGGAGTCTGGAGCCAGGGACTAGAGAGCATCGAGGACATGCTGAAGGATAAGGTAAGTAACTTCTATTTTTTATTTCTTAGATGTTTATTTTAATGTGTTTTAATATAATTCTTTAATGTATGTGTGTTTTAATGTATGTAGCACCCTACCGTATTTTCACTGGATGTGTGCGCGTAATGTCTAGCATAGGGATTGTCCTTAAATGATACTCTTCCAATACAAAATACTTTACTCAGGCATACTATTAACCGATTCCCACTTTGTATGTGTGCTGTACAGAGTAGCACACATGAAATTTTGAAAAACTTAAAGCAAAAAACGTTTTGCCTTTTTTGTGCTTGTTTCAAGAAGTCATATTTTTTGGCACAAAGCTTTATTAGTAGTCGGGTTTACAGAAACTGCTTGATTGATTCAGTGTGTTCTGTGATGAGCGAGGGGTAACCATCAACACCTTTAAAACAAAGTTGATGGTGCTAGCCCCAAAAAAGGTTAGGAAAGCCCATCTTACCTTAAATGGGGCCGCTTTGGAGGTGGTTGAAGAATTTGACTATCAGGGAGTCAGATTATGTAACAATATGAAATGGGATTCTCATTTAGCAAAAATGCTCCTGAATCTTAAAAGGGTTTCTGGAGTAATACTGAGGAACCAGCGCCTATCGATTAGCAGGTCAATAGCTCCAGCCCTCGCAGTCTATGAGGGAAAGGCATTAGCCGCGGCGGTCTATGGCTCTGAACTGTGGGGAGGAGATAATACAACGGAATTGGTAAGAGCTGAGAACAAGTTTGTGAGAGACCTAGTTTCACTCCCCATTTCAACCCCTCTAAGACCCCTTTATATCGATTTGGGTAAGAGATCAATTGGTGACATAGTACGCCTCCACCCCTTGCTGTTCTGGGTGCGCCTAAGAAGGACACCAGAACTGGCTAAATACGCTTTGGTGTTGGATGAATTGATTAATTTGAATGTCTCCAATAAAATAAAATGGCTCAATAAATTAAATCAGTTGGTGCTGAATCTAGGAATGACAGAATTTTCGGTTTCCCAATCACCACCTCACAAACAAATTGTCAAAAAAATGTATTGGGAGTGGGTGGAGGCCGAGGAACTAAAAAGTACAAAGCAGTGATCATTAACCAATCAATTTCTGGAACATAAACCAACCAGGAAGTTAGAGTCACTCTTGGACTACATCCAAATTCCTAGAGACAGATCACTCTTTTTGAAAATGAGATACAGCACACTACAGTTGAAAAACTTTATAGCAGGGTGGAAAGGAGTGAGAGACTACGATGTTACCTGTCCAGGATGTTCATGCAAGAAGGAGTCCCTACCTCACTTTTTGTTTGCTTGTAGGGCTTATAAGCTACCTCGAGCTAGGTGGCTAAAACCTGTAGATGGGTGTTAGAGATTTTAGGATTGCACTAAGTATTCTTCTAACATCCTCTATGTTCATTGTCTGTGGGATTGCAAAGTATCTCTCTAGCGCTTGGTTCATACGGACTAGGCTGCTAGACACCACATAATAGAAATGCTAATCTCATTTTGATTGATGTTTCTTACTGAAAATGTATTTTAGGCTTTTGTAATTATTTTTTATGTAAAAAGTGTTTTTAAATCCTCGTTTGAGATGAAATTGTATTATGTATGTGATACTTTTTGTATATTGATTTTATGATTAATGAATGTCTGCACTTTTATGATATGGAAATATCGAAATAAATATTACTTATTAGTAGATAGGGTTTTGCATCAAAAACCATTGGTGATAGAGTGCCAATGTCCATGTACTTCCTATGAGACACCCATATTATGCGAAGTAATGCAAAGCACTAGAATGAGTTACTTTAAGAAAACCTTCTAGCACAAATAAAGTTTCACGCTGGGAAGTAAATAATAAAGAAACACTTGGCACTGGTTTGCATCACTTTTAGTGACATTGCACCAGTGTAAAGTGTTGATAAATCTGGCACTTAGTATATGTTATGTTATTTGTTATAACAATTTGTTATGCGCACAGCGACTCCAGCGAAGGAGCATCCCGGCGCAGAGACACGGAGCAGTCATAACACAACATGGAGAAATGCTACAGAAAAGTGCTAAAACAGGGGAGCTAAAATAGGAAGGTTTTTATGGCTCTACGAAACGGCAGCAAGTCCTCTATCAACCGAATTTCAACAGGGAGGGTGTTCCAGATTGACGCGGCTCTCACCCTAAAGGAACGACCCCCCATCCTGCTGTGCCTAAATCTGGGGACAACAGCAAGGGCCTGACCTTGAGATCGAAGGTTGCGGGTAGGGACATAGAAGGAAATAGAATTGGCCAAGATCTCAGGGCCTAAGCCTCTAAGGATTTTGAAGGTCAGACACAGGACCTTGAAGAGAATACGCTTCCTAACCGGGAGCCAGTGCAGGGAGCGGATGACATGAGACACCGGGCAGAACTTAGGTAGTCCAACAATGGCTCTCGCCGCGGCGTTCTGCACCCGCTGCAGACGGGTTAACTCAGCCTGGTTAGCCCCCGCCAGCAAAGAGCTGGCGTAGTCCAGACGAGAGATGATGGTTGCCTGGACCACAAGCTGTCTGGTAGGGGCGTCGAAGAACTTGAGCACCGGCCTTAACCCTCTTAGGAGACCGAAGCAACAGGCTGCGATTTGTTTGGTGTGCCCTATAAATGTGAGACCAGCGTCTAGCCAGACCCCAAGGTTCTTCACCTCCGACACTGGGGTCGGAGTGGGGCCTAACTCCGGAGGCCACCACTGATCGCCCCAAAGCTCCACTCCCTTCCCGACAACCATCACCTCTGTTTTTGTGGCATTAAGCTGGAGACAGTTACCTGTCAGCCAGCTGGCCACCGCCTTCAGTCCGGACTGAAACCTGGGGGCATCCTGTTCCGCATCCCCGCTGAGAGTAACCGCCAGCTGTGTGTCGTCGGCATATGAGACCATGGTTAGGCCCCACTGCCTTGCGACATCAGCCAGCAGTCTCACGTAGAGATTGAACAGCGTGGGACTCAGCAAGGATCCCTGCGGAACCCCCATGGCCAGAGGCTGGAACCTGGACTTGAAGGGAGGGATGGCAACACAGAAGGAGCGGTTGTCTAGGAAGGAGCGGAACCATTGCAGCGCCTGGCCGCCGATACCAGTCTCCTCGAGCCGCCTAAGGAGGATGCTGTGCGACACAGTATCGAATGCGGCGCTGAGATCTAACAAGATCAGCGCCGCCGTCTGTCCAGCATCCAGCCTTGCACGGAGATGTTCCACCATCACCAGAAGGGCAGTCTCCGTGCTGTGGCCAGCACGGAAGCCATTCTGTGTGGGATCGAGGGCATTGGACCGGGCTAAGTGTTCAGACAGGGCCAGATTGACATGGGCCTCTGTCAACTTAGCTGGCCAGGGCAGCAGCGAAATGGGACGGTAGCTTTCCGGCTTAGACGGGTCAAGAGATGGCTTTTTAATAATTGGAGACACCACCGCCTGCTTCCAGCTGATGGGAACGACCCCAGTCTCTAGGGAGAGATTGACAAGAGAGCGTATAGCCACACGCCCCCCAAAGGTCTGGTCTCGAAAGAGGGCAGGCCTCACTGGATCAGATGGAGACCCAGATTTAACTTGCGTAGCAAGTTTGTCAAACCCTTCCAGGGTGAGGGGGGAAAGGTGAGCAGAGCGGGCTGGTGAAGTGACTCCTTAGGGCTACCCAGCGCTATACCCGTGCTCGGGAAAGTCCGATATATAGACTGGACTTTGCCCAAGAAGTAGGAAGCGAGGGATTCACAATGTGTGACAGAACTCTCAGCCGTAGAGATAGGCCGCTTGGACATAAGATCTTTCACCGCCTTGAAGATGGCCTTCGACGGGTTAGTGCTGTTCCGGAATTCCTCTGCATAAAATGCCGCTCGGGCACGGCAGATGGCCCGGTGATAGAGCTTGACGGACGCGACATAAGTAGCTTGTGGTAAAATTTCACTTGGTAAAGACACAGTGCAGAATTGCATGCAGAAATACTGATACCAAGCAATGTCCTTTGTAATAGTAATCATGCTTTTCACACTGTTTTACTGCTGAGATTTCCCAATGTGTTTTTTAAGTGAGAGTTTAATTTGTTTAACTTTGGTTATAAATCTATTAATTTGAGGTAATTTAGCTCATTTAAAAAAGAATGGCAATGTAGAGTAGCTCCTGTTCGTTGCGCAACATTTTTCTTATGCAAATAGTCGTGGGAGGTCCCAATTATTGGACTGTTGACAGTTTGCGAAGTGTCCTTCCTTCCATACGATTCTGCTGCTCATGTGCATGTCATAGTGGCCGATGTTTCTATTTGATGTTTGTATCTGTAGCCGCAGGGGAGGATGGACAACCACCACGCTCCTGTCTCATTATACCCTCTCTGTTTGGTGACTTAAATGTCAGTGGTGGATTATGACAGAATCACGGACGGAAGGGCAGGCGCCTCCAGCTTCACTTCTACCCTCTAATGGAACCTGCTGCATACTGAAATAAAAGTAAATGCGAGCCCGTGGGGTTGGGAGATATTCTTGCTCAACACAATGCTCATCCAACTGCACAGATGCACATTGTAGCCTATGCCCGTCGAAGTCTGTCTGAAACTTAACATGCCTTATCTCAGTCTCAGAAGGAGAGTCTGGGTGTGGGGTGGTGTGGTGTGGGCCTGTGAACATTGTCATATGTTTCTGTATGGACAACATTTCACCACCATCACAGATCATCAGGTATTGCTCACCATCTTTAGAAACCCGATGGCAAAGATGCCTCCTTGCATTGAGAGATCGGGATTGTGACTGCAAGAATATGATTATAAAATTGCACACAAGCTGAGGAAAGATCATAATGCTGCAGATTACATTTCATGAGCGCAACTACTGCACCACAGTTCAACATCCAAAGTGCCTGAGGAGTATGACAACTTTATTTTGAGGTATAGTACACCAGCAGCTCTATCACTTGAACAGATTATTGCTGCTACCAACACAGACAAGGACATGCTCACAATTAAAATATCATTTCAACACACTAGTGGAGGAAATGTGCACGACCATTTGCAGATGATGTTGAATTTCAGAAATGTCAAATTGTACAAGATGAATTATCCATCACTAAAGAAGGAATTGTATTGAGAGGCTCCAGAATCATTTTACCTGACAGCCTGAGACAACAAGTTATTGAGCTCGCCCAAATTGAACTTACTCAGGCAACCCAAGAACACTATAGGGTTAGATCAACGCTCTCTGGGCAAAAGCTCTCTTAGGCAAAGTGTTGGATGAAGGATTTTTACTATGACTTAGGCGAGACTAATAGCAATCTCTATGCCCAAAAGATATATGAGGAGAGCGAAAACACAGGGAAGCTCTTGGCCTGGCAAGCCAAAGAAAAGCAGGCCCGAAATAGGATAGACCAACTAACTGACCCCATCACTAAATTACATGCTAAGACCACTGCCTCCATTGGTGAGTTGTTTTTGAAACACTACGCGGGAGTCTATCAAGCAACTGAAGGAGCTACATCCGATTCCATTGGGGAATTTTTAGAGCCACTCGCAATACCTAAATTAGATGCTGAGGGCAAGAAATGCCTCATACAGGACTTCTCATTGTTAGAACTAGATGAGGTGATAGGCTCCTCCTTCCCCAGTGGTAAGGCCAATGGCGATGATGGTCTTCCTATTGAATTTTTAAAATAATTTGGAGGAACCCTGCGTAAAGAACTTCTGCTACTAGTCAACTACCTACTTCAAGGAGGACCTCCACCGGACTCTTTCCATTCAGCGGTGGTGGTTAGTATTTTAAAAAAAGGAAAGGACAAGTAAAATATAAATTCGTACAGGCCAATAAGTCTTCTAAACACAGACTATAAAATTTATACAAAACTTTTAGCAAACCGATTAAACAAAATAGTAGGGTCTCTGGTAGCTCATGATCAGTGTGGTTTTATTGCAGGCAGGCATCTCCATTCAAATACAACATTTTTATTGGAGGCACTAGATTATTTTAAGACTAACAAGGTGAAGGCTCAAATCTGGCTTTTAGACGCGGAGAAAGCCTTCTATCTAGTGTCTTGGGACTGTCTTTTTGCTATTTTGCACAGTTTTAATTTCCCGATTGTTTTTATCTCTCTTTTACAACAAATCTATATGAATTCTAGGGCACATATTATCATTAATAATACTAATATTGGGACATGTCAGGTCATGAAGAACCGGGTTTTATAACCCAGCGGCGCCAGGGATAACGCCCGATGTCTTCGGATTCCCCTGCCTCGGCAAACAGAGACATGGGACACTTCTTGATGACGTCAAAGACTACATTTTATTGGCTGCAACCAGGAACAGGTGTCTACGAAGCACAACACGGGTGGCTCGCTAGAGACTGCACAAATTCATGGAGCGGAGCATCGTCTTTTATGCTAAAAATCACATTCCTGGCTAGCATCAATTACCTACAAACTGACCAATAGAAGGGTGACATTTCAAACATATCGCATGATGACAATCCCACTTTCCGTTGTCCAGCCCACCAGAAATGACAAGGCAAAATTCAACATTCCTGTTCGAACAGGCCGGACAAACCCATCATAAAGACTTCAACCCAAATCAATAATTAAGCCATAAAGGAAGGAACAGAAGCAGATGAGAAGCGAGATAGAAGGGCGTGTGCATGTACCATAAACTCAGCAATGTCCTGCTCTTTGATCTCTATCTGACCAGCTGCTTAACAAGGAACTGGCTCAACGAGGTCAGCCTCGGACAAGGGAGTCAGCTCGTTCAGGTCACGAAGAAGTCAGTTAAGGTGTACGTGTCCCAAAGACTCGTTCGGCCATAGTCATCGGCCTATGTGTGGGCAACCACACAAAATGGCTGCCGCACACAAAATGGAACCCGAGGGTTCAAACGAAATCCCTGAATACGTAGTGTTCTCATTGATCGGTTATGACGAAAACACTCGTACACACCGCACTCGTAATTTGCGATCCGCTGATACCAAAATCGTCTATATCCGACGACCTTCATTGAACAGGTTCGGAATCACGGAACCTCAGTACCGCAGACCCTCAGAACCACAAAATCAAAGACACTAGAGGCACGCGACAAGGATGCCCCCTGTCGCCAATTTTATTTGCGTTATTTATTGAACCTTTGGCGATTGCAATTAGGGATATAAGGTCCGAGACTGCCCCAGTAGTTGGAATGACAAATATAAAATTATACGCGGATGATATTGCCCTTTTTTTAGAGTCTAAACCCACAAGTCAATTGAAGATTTTAAAAATTTTCTCTGACTTCCAAAAATTAGGGGGCTACAAGATTAATGTCAACAAAACGGAAATTATCTTAGCCAACTGCACTGTAGACACTTTAGTATCGGAATTCAGGCAGATATACAATACATGCCCAAAGAGATATCTGGGAATATTTATATTGGATAATTTGGATGATCTGTACTCGCTTAATTTTCTACCTCTATTAAAAAAGGTGGGGTCGCTTTTAGATCGTTGGAATTTATTACCCTTGTCTCTAATGGGACGGGCAGCGTTAGTACGCATGTCGGTTTTACCTCTTTTTAATTTCCACTTTAGTGCCGTACCCTGTGCAATTCAGGTCTTCTATTTTAAAAAAGTAGATGCATTGATTTCCTCTTTTCTCTGGGTAAAAAAATCTCCCAGGCTTGCACTCAGCACTTTATATATTCCATCTGCACAAGGAGGGCTGTCCCTTCCAAATTTTAGAGAATATTACTTCGCGTCTTTTGCACACCATAGTTTTAGGTTTTTTTTTAGAAACTTACGAGGCAGACAATTTTTTTATGAAGAAGATGTTGTCAGAATCAAAAATCACTGACCGGTTAGAATTACGAAAGATCCAACGAAAGTCCACTATAAGTCCCTACAGTGGATTTTTAAACTGAAAACTCAGTTTTTGAAATTCTATTGTATCCCTAAAATAAGTAATACAACAAATGTAACCAATCTCAGTTTAGGAGAAGAGGGCTGCATGGACAATAATATAATAAATCTTTGGAAGGAGAAAGGCTTCGAGAAAATTGAAGACTTCCTGATGAGTAATAGGTGGAAATCCTTGGATGTAATTTCTAGACAGATACATCACTCTTACACAATTTTGAACTGGTCCTTTCTTATGCTGAATCCAAAACTCAGAGAGCTTGATATAGGAAATTTATTTCATAAAGATAATATTTCTACAGCTTTGAATAATCAAATACAAAAGAAGATGAGTATTTGGATTAAAATACTAAAAGAAAATAAAGGGCAGGAATCCTCCAGTAAGATTATTGAGAGGTGGAAAAAGAGGGAAGATATTGTAATTAGCCAGCAGGTATGGGATAAGATAAATAAATTTAATAAAACCATATTCCGCGGTGCTAATTTTGCGTATGCAATTTTATAATAAATGGTTAATTTACAGAACCCCCTCTTTTCTCCACAGTATTTTCCCCCAAGTCGCCGACAAATGCTTCCGGTGTGAAGAAAAAGGCACCTGGAAGCATATTGTCTGGGAGTGCTCAAAAATTTAGTTATTCTGGAAGGAAATAGAAAAATATCTTTCTATCGAGCTCAAAACCACTATAATACTCGATGACGCAGGGCCAGGTGTAGGAAAAAAACATTTACCGATTTTAAAATACCGAATTGTACCGATTCGGTATTTCAAAATCGGTAAATGGTATGTAGGTCCCAACATCTGGATTTGTTACCGAATCCTTAACAATTCTTTAATTACCGATTCGGTAAATACCGAATCGGTAATGCCCATTCATTCCTATGGGCTTTGAAGCCCATAGGAATGATTAGGCATTACCGATTCGGTATTTACCAAATCAGTAATTAAAGAATTCACAAGGGTGCAGGGGGTGTGGCACCCCCAAAACAGGCACAGGCACAGGTGCCATGTGGCAGGCATACCTGCCTGCCACATGACATAGGTGTGCATGCACACATGTGCATGCACACCGGAATCGGTATTTTACCATGAAGTTGGATTTGATGGTAAAATACCAATTTGTTAAGGCCTTTGGGACTCAGAAGAGTCCCACCTATATATGGAATTTACAGAATTGGTAAAATTACCGATTCGGTAATTTTGCCGATTCTGTAAATGTAGATTTACCTACATGTGGCCTTGGATTTAGGCCCCTACATACCGATTGGCCATTTACCGGTCGGTAACGGCCGAAATCGGCTGTTACCGGTCGGTAAATGGCCTGAAACGGCCACCTACATCGGGCCCTTAAATTCCTGTCCTAGGCTGCTCCCCGAGCCACACTCCATACGATGAGTCCCTTTTTATAGCTTCTTTAATAGCTAAATCCCTTATATTGCAGTCCTGGAAAACAGATCTTGTACCAACCTTTCAGGCATGGAAGCAAAATTATTACAAACCCAGGGCAGGGAAAGAAAATATGCACTGAGATCAGGGGCCCTTAAGAAATATGAGAAATGTTGGAGCTTGTTTGAATCCTAGTTTGTTCTCTGATTTTATCTAATTTTAACCACATCTTCTTAATATTAGTCTGCTAGACTGTTTTTATCCACACACATTGCACTTTATAATTAAGCTTTGAACTGATGAAATTTGAACACGTTTTTGTATTTATATGTCCTGTACTGTATTAATTCTACTACAAATGTGTCTTGTAATGTTTATTTGTCTTTTATGAACTCTGAATAAAACATTTAAAAAAAAAAAAACAAGCCGGGGAAAGATCATAATGCTGCTGATTACATTTCTTGAGCGCAACTACTGCGCCACAGTTCAACGTCCAAAGTGCCTAAGGAGTATGACAACTTTATTGTGAGGTATAGTACACCAGCAGCTCTATCACTTGAACAGATTATTGCTGCTACCAACACAGACAAGGACATGCTCACAATTAAAACATCATTTCAACACACTAGTGGAGGAAACTTGCACGACCATTTGCAGAGGATGTTGAATTTCTGAAATTTCAAATTGTACAAGATGAATTATCCATCACTCAAGAAGGAATCGTATTGAGAGGCTCTAGAATCATTTTACCTGACAGCCTGAGACAACAAGTTATTGAGCTCGCCCATGTAGGACATCATGGCATTGCAGCCACCAAAATGGCCCTGAGTCATCGAGTATGGTTCCCTTGCCTTGATGAACGACTTGAGAAAGAACTGAAAATGTGTAATCTGTGCAACTAGTTATCTCCCAAAGATTCACAGCATCCATTGACTATGTCTCACCTTCCTGCACATGCCTGGGAGAGAGTGCCAGTTGACTTTACATCACTGAGGAATGGACATCATTTTATGGTGCTCATTGATGAATATTCATGTTTTCCTTTAGTGGAAGTCTTAACTATCTTTGCAGCATGAGTTATACCTGCTATCTTCAAAACAGACAATGGTCAACTCAACATCAAGCATCAAAAGAGCACACTGCTCTGGCCTCAGGTCAATGATGTTGTCGAAAGATTTATGAGCACCCTCAAAAGAATAATTCAGTGGGCGTTGTTGGAGAAAATCGATCTAAAGAAAGCCATCAGACAACTCATTCTACCACTGGTGCAAGTCCTGCCACCTTGCTATTTGGCAGAGCCATGGGAACCATGCTACCACAGTAGACATCACACTGATCATCAAATGTTGACAAGGTTCGTGTCACGGATACTTCTTGAAAGTGTAAAATAAAAGCCTATGCTGATCGGTGCCGACGGCAGACAGGAAGCAGTCTTCAACAGAGGGTACTCAATATTAGTCACACAGAAATGGATGTGAAAACAGACACTCCATTTGCTCTTGACCCACTGAGAGTTGTAAAGACCAAAGGACACATGGTGACTGCAAGTCGTTCTGAAAAGTCCATCGCCAGGGATTTGTCACACTTTAGACATTTGACTCGATGTTCGTCTACTCTGAGGTAAACCCTCCAGAATGTCCGGATCAAACATCTGAGCCTATGTCATTGGCAAACAGTCCATGTACCACTCAACTACCTCATGCTACTTGATCAGGCAGACCAGTGAGAGTGCCTTGTCGACTCATTGAGAAAATATTATGTTGATATTCTTTGTACTTTTTATGGAAATGTATAGTCTTGATGTTATGAGCAATAGGACCTTTGCAGTTCTGAGAGGACAGGAATTGTGGAAGCAGCTGGGAGGTGTTAGGGTGTGATCATTAAATCATGACATAATGCATACCGTTAGTAGTTGGGTGATCGGATTATGAAAAATAAAGATGTGTGTTGCAGAGCTCTGTGTGTGGCGTGTTTCATTTATCTGCTCCCAGGCTTGGGAGGATGCAACACATATTTCTGTGCGTATGTGATGCAATGTCAACAAATTCCTTTCACGTACCAGGGGAATGTTGGCATGGGGATTTCCGCATGACAGGTTATCTATTTTAATTAGAATGATGTTCTCACATAATTGTCTGGTGACAGCTATACTGTCAAGTCAGATCATAAAAATGAAACCAAAAATATGACATCAGTCTACCATAACAGCAGAACCAATCATGGTCGGCCATGACGGACAATGAGACAAGGATTCAATGCATTTTGTGTCTGCCTCAAAACAAAGCCATCCAATTTGGCAGGCACTTGCTTGGAAACACGATATAGGAATTCTTTCAGAGAGTAAAGGAAGAGCCAATCCTCAAACCTTCTCTGGAACAGACTGCAGTCAAAGAGAGAGACAGCTATCAATAGCCACCCTTAGCTGCCCATTCTAAACTCCTGGTCCACAGACCCTCTTGGTCTTCGCAATCTTTCAGTCTTCCAGTCAATCAACCTTAGTCACACTGTCTACTGAGGTCCTAGGCATCTGCATTCATTGTGCAACGATGCGCAGGCTATCTTCAACACTGATTCACAGTAGAACTCTCTGCCACTGCACTATGAGTTAATGCACTCTACTCTGCCCCACTGTACTCTAAGCCAATCATATCTATGATATTCTACTCCATTCTGAGCCACTCAACTCTACACCACTGACTCTACCCTGCATCCCTCCACTTAACTCTGAATGACTCCACTCTGTCACTTCACTCTATGCCTCTTTACTCTGAAACACTGCACTCTCTGCCACTAAACTCTCTGCCTATCTACTCTGCACAACTGCACTCTATGCCACTGCTCTTTACTCATCACCACTCTTTTCTAAGCCACTCTATGCCAATGCACTGTGCGCCACTAAACTCTACGTTACTCCACTCCACATCAATCCACTCCAAGCCACTCCAATATACTCTGAACCACTGCACCCTACAACACTCTACTCTATGCTGCTGCAATCTACAACACTTTATTCCTCTCTGTGCCATTCCACTCTATGTCACCCCACTGTATGACACTGCAATCTACCCTGTGATACTCCATTAAACTCTTTACAGCTCTATTCTATGCTGCTGCACTCTATGCAACTGTGCTCTAAGCTGCTCCTCTCTACTCCAATCTACTCTGCACCACTGCACTGCACACCACTATACTATGCTCTGCAACACTCTGCACCACTGCACTGCACACCTCTAAATTATACTCTGCCACCTCCATGTCACTGCACTCTAAAACAATGTACTTCATGCCACTCTAGTATACACAACTCTACTCTGCAACACTGCACTCTTTGCCACTGAATTCTACACCACTCTGTTTTGTTCCACTCTACTTTGCACCACTCTACTCTGCACCACTGCACTCTATGCCACTGCACTCTACTCTGCAGAACTCTACTGAACTCAATGCCAATGAACTCCACCGCCAATGCACTCTACTTCACTACACTTCATGCCAATCCACTCTGCGCCACTCTAATCTACTGTTCACCACTGCACTCTATGACACTGCATGATACACCACTGCACTATATGCATCTTTACGCTACACCACTCTACTCTATGTCAGTGCACTCCATCTACAATTCACCACTGCACTCTTCACCACTGCACTCTACTCAGCACCACTCTACACCACTGCACTCTACGCCACTCTATGTCACAGAATTTCGAGTTAATAGAGTTTATTCTACTGTACTGAAAATCAATGCACTCTACACCACTGCACTCTACTCAAATCTACTCTGCACCACTGTGTTTTATGACACTTTGGTCTACGGCCCTCTAATCCACTAAATGACTCTCAATTCTATGCACTCTACTCCACTCTATTCCATTCCTCTCTGTGCCACTCTAGGACACCACTCCACTCTACAATGCTCTATGCAACTTTCTCTCCACTATCCACTCCATGCCACTTTACTCCACTCTATTCTATGACACACTACTCCACTCTGCTCCTCTACTCCGCACTATGCCACTCCACTCTGACACTCTATGTCACTCCACTCCACTCTAGAACACTTAACTCTATGCCATTCCACTCGCTTACATTACTCCACTTCATGCCACTCCATTCTACGGCAATCTACTCTGCCCCACTCTACTCTACGACACTCTAGAACACTTAACTCTATGCCATTCCACTCTCTTGCATTACTCCACTTCATGCCACTCCATTCTACGGCAATCTACTCTGCACCACTCTACTCTATGACACTCTACTCCACTCTACACAACACCCTCATTGCCACTCGGCTCTGTTCCACACCACTCCACGACACTCTATTCCACTCCTCTCTATGATATTCTACTCCATTCTGAGCCACTCAACTCTAATCCACTCCACTCTATGCCCTTCTACTCTATGACATTCTGGTCCCTCCACGACACTCTACAGCACCACACTTATGCCCGCCCACTCCACACCACTCAACTCTGCGTCACTCTACACCACTCCACAACTCTCTATGCCATTCCTTAACACTCCACTTCCCTCCCCTTTATGACACTCCACTCTACTCTCCTTTACCCCACTAACATTTAGCCATCCTGAACAGCAGCCACACAGGTGTACAACATGGCTAAAACATATTGGCTAAGCCAATAGCTCTTACATAGGTAAAATCTATTGGTGTTGCCAGTGCTTGTTTGGTTTCTTTTCACTCAATGAGACGTCTCTACAAATATCAGCATACCTTCCTAACTTTTTACACATTCAGAGAGCTTAATGTCTTCCTGTTCTCCTTTCCCCCTCCTGCATCCTGCGCCTGCCTCCATAATTTTAAAATAGCCGAAACACATCAATAGCATCATTCATGGACGCTCGGGTCAGCCATTCCCCAAGTGGCTAGATGTGCGCTAAGACTGTAAACCTTGGAAGCCCGACAAAGCAAAGGGCAGTAGGGCACCGAAGCCACTACCGCAGCAACGACCCGGCGAGTCCCGAACACGGCTGGGGACGGACTGCCCTCAATCAACAGCTTCCTAAAGTTCACTCACACACCAGACTCTAAATCAGAGCGTTTGTTTGTATTGTTTTTACTGGGCGATGGAACTTGGAAGCGGCTCGGTGCTGCGTGCAGGAAGCACCTGCCTGCAGGACGACGGCTCTCTTATCTGACCTCGCGCGCATCAGGTGGCTTCCTTGTTTATAGGCGCGCTCGGGCCGGGGCCCCCCTGAGGCCTTCACTGGGTGACTCTTTTTCCACACTGCCCATTGATGTATAGGAAAAGCACTTAAAGACTTCACCAGCGAGAAGGCTACCATATCTATTTACTGCTCGTAGTCAGATTGTAAAATCTTATTTCCTCTGACCCAATTCGCAGAGTTTTTTTGCATGAAATGTAAACGAGTGACGCAGCTCGTGCGTTGGCACTGGGGCCATCTAAGAAGGCAGAAACGTCTAATTTACGCAAACCGACGCCTCGTCAGGGGTAGCAAGCGCTATATAAATACGATCAATTTAAAAGGTGATATACAGGTGTGCAGAGATTCCGCATATTTTGCATCTATTCCGGATTCTTAGGTTCTTTATGAGTGAGCAGGACAGGGCGTCCCCGAGGTATTATCAGAGGAGCAGTGAGGGAAAAGCTAAGCAAACTTGTCACACCCTCCCCCTTCCGTCCCACCACACCACATCTCTGTGGGTATCCATATCCACAAACGTGTAATGCAGGTCCACCCACCACTTATCTGCCGAAAGTGTGGGAAAGGGCGCCATCTTCACAGGGGTGTGTTGGAAGGAAAGACCTCATGGAACAATATTTTCCATGAAAATAAAAAGCTAACCATAAACCTATTTTTTTTTATTTCACAAGATTTTTACTCAAAGGCAAGGAGACTGAGTCTCCGTAATTCCGAGGCTCGACACACGTATAAAATAGGAAAAACATATCTTAGGCAGCGATATAAATGAATTGTATTCTTCGGAGTGGGGCAATTTCATAAACAGTAAATTCCACTCATTTATGCCTGGGAGTTTTGTTTATGTGTGAAAGAGCATTACACCTTCACAATGGGAGGGCATTCACCACAAATCCAGCAATTTATGACTTCTCGGTGAAGTTAAACCATAGTAGTTTACATACGTTTTGGAGTTTTAATAAGTTTCCACCTCTTCATTAAAATACATTTGCGGGGGCGGGGAGGAGGTTGGGGCTTGCAAACAACAGCCAACATCTTCTCACAATTAATAGGTAAAAATATTATGAACAGCTAACCAACTGCAGTTGGGCTAGAGTGCGTTCCCTCCAGGAGATACAGGAAACGCTGATGTTCAGTAGTGATTTTACATTTATCAGAATGATTAGAAATGTCAAAATCCTTACATATTAAGATATAGTAGGAAGTGAATAATAAAAGGGTGGTCCTAAGATTATGCTCAGTGTTTCTGTGTTTTCCTACAGTAATATCTAGCATCCTAAATCAAAATCTTTGTGAGAAAGCAGGGAGGCATATTTAAGAGGTTTCAAGGGTGCCGGGGAATTATCTTCCACAAAATGTTGAAACAAATGGAGGAGGAAGGTTTGTCATGCACCTCCTTTAGCCACCGTGCTGTGGAAGTTGAACAGCCACATGATCGAGTACTGCGCTCTGTGTTACAGGAGAATCGGAGCTCTGTAATAGCCGCATGGCCTCCGTGGCTTCTACTGGAGGCTGAGCCTCCCATGCATACACCATTTCAGGAGGACTTGGCTTCTTTCTGGCTTGTGGCAGCCGAACAGTGGCCAACACTACAGTGGAGGAGTCGGATGCGACTGGATGTGGAGAACTTTAATAAACGATAAACACTGATGGAACGAGACAACAAAGTGATTGTAGTGTGAGGCTGCGGATCGCAGTCCCAAATGAGTTGTGTCCTTGCTCTTGGACAGCTGGTAAGGAAGTAGTGGCACTCAGGCACTAGTAGTAGTAATACTGTTTGGTGGATCCTGGTGTAGTTTGGTGTATCAGGATCTCCAGCTCATAAAGATGCAAACATCCAGAAATATAAGTAATGTATTTAAAGAAGGAGCAGGTCAACAAGGAAGTTAAGGAAAACTAAAATCAAATACTACAGTTATACACACAAAGCTGGGAGGATTAAAGAGTTCTCCTCAAGAGCTAAGGAAAAACACAGACTTAATTAGAGAGACAATTGCAAAAAGGGGTAAAAGACCAATAAAAATGCAACTTCCGTAATGAAAGCCATAAGGTGACCCACTTGTGGGACACCCCCGCGCCGCACGGCCACCAGCTGCTGCGTGTGCCCATTGCCTTCCCCTCTGCCTCGCTGCCTGCCTCGCTGCCGGCTGCCGGCTGACTCCGCTGTTGGCTGTTTTGGCCTTCAGGAAGAAGCTGAAGACCTGGCTGTTCGAGCAGTAGCAGCACCCCCCACCCCCACCCCCAGCGCCTTGAGACCCTACGGGTATGTAGTGCGCTTTATAAATGTCATTGATTGATTGATTGATTGATTAAGTTCACGGGTACCTACAGATAGCTTACTGGCAGGCTCCTCCAAAGACTACATGAAGTAACAATAAGCTGGTTTGTTCATTGTGAACCTGGAACAAGGTGCTAAGTGTCAACCTAACCAGAATGTTACAGAAGGAGGGTCGGCGGCTACCTGTCCTCAATAAGGGATGTCATGGAGTCAGTATTTGAAAGCAGCAGCAATGGGCAGGGATTGAGTCAATAACTTAATCAAGACCCTTAATATTACCCAGAACACGATCCATTGAACAAGATGAATAATAGGAACAAAGAAGGACGTTTAGACAAGAACAGACCAATCAATGCATCTAGTTTACTCCTTCATGCTGGTAACCGTCATATGGAAGACCAGTTAGACCTGATGGTGGCAGTAAAGAAATCCCAGAAAATGATTATGTCGCTACTGAAAGATATACCATTCGAGACAAAAAATGTTAAACCCACACAGGAAACAATAGCAAGCCAGTTAAATAAAAAAAATACAGAGCTTCGACTCCAAGATTTCACAATTCTCAAATAAAATTGAATAATTAGAATCGCAAATTTTAAACACAGGATCAACAAGCTAGAAGTATAAAATGTAAAACCCAATGAGAAAAGCAAATAGTATGAGGTAGAAAACCACTGAAGAGGTTCTAATTTCCAGTTTCGTGGGGTTTGCACGCTCATTAAGAAATTGATCAAGTCAACTATTCTGCCAGGGTTTCCAACAGATCCCACAAGTATGCGAGCTCATAGCATTCCATCTGAACCATTAGCTCACTCAAAACACCCCAGAACGATTTTGGATAACTATAGAATAAAAGAACAGATAATCTTATGAAATAGGCAACAAAACTGATCTCCGCATATTCTCAAACATGACATTTCAAGCTGCAAAAAGGCGGAAAGAGTTGAAACAAATGATTGTGCGGGTGCAGGCTCCACTGCTTCAAAACACAACGCTCAGGGTACTCTCTGTAGGCAGAAGAATGACTTTTTCAGACGTAAATAATGTAATTATGTTTCTGAAAAAAAATTAAAGCAGAATGATCCCCATAAATACAGGGGGCAGCACCACACTCTACAGTAGCAAGGAGGGCACAGGAGCATTAGCATGGCACCAGCAACATTGGGGGAGGGTTGACATTAAGGGCTAGATGTAGGTAATTTGCATTTACTGATTCATAAATACCGAATTTCACCGATTCAGTATTTATGAATCGGTAAATCCAATACCGAGTCGGTAGGATTCGGTATTTACCGAATCGGTATTTACCGATTTGGTATTTGCCATTGATTCCTATGGGCCTGGAGGCCCATAGGAATGAATGTCAATTACCGAATCGGTAATTACCGATTCAGTAAATACCGAAAAATTCAAGGGTGGCAGGGTGTCACTTTGACACCCTGTTGCACCCCTGATTAGTGCTTGTCCCTAAGGCAGAGGTCTTCAATCTGTGGGGCGCGACCCCCAGGGGGGTCGTGGAGTCCTTGGAAGGGGGTCGCAGATTCCGGCAGAGTGCAGTTCCTGGCTCAGTGGAGGCCTAATTCACACCGAGGTGTGAAAAACATCAAGCCTCATTAACAAGTAAAAGGTCTTTATAAGACCTGTCAAGTTCTCGGGTGTGGCTGTGCGTGTGTGTCCCTGAAGCCGTTTCGAGCTGGGGGAGGAGGGGAAGTAGGGCGGGGGTGGGGGGGGGGAGGCTAAGGGAGCAGGCTGCAGTGTAGCCCAGTGGTTCCCAATCTGTGCGCCGCGGCACCCAGGTGCGCCGGCAAAACTAGCCAGGGGCGCCATGCACAGAGTTTGGGAATCACCAAGTTAATTAGGGTGCAACCTGTTAGGCTCTTTTTCCACTGGCCCACTACAGCTGTTACCAGCATTAGCTGATGAATCTGAGAATATCGGGAGCCAGCTAAGCCTTTTACCCAGGCTGAAAAAGTGTGAAACCACCATATGAGAATAACACATTGTGGCTTTTTACGGTGTTTAAAGAGTGCTGCCACTAATACTGGGAACAGTTTCTTGTCTGATAATTTCTAAGAAGCCTTTAATTTTTCACAAACAATATCGCCATTCTTGAAAACAGGCAAGAAAATGGAGCATTTTGTTCTGTGCTGTTTGTTTGGCTGATTTCCCAAAGCAAAAGTTAAAGTCGTGTTGGGTGGTGCGATATCTATCGCTGCTCGCTATTTGCACATTGCTCAAGTTGTCTAGCTCCTGTGTGTAACTTCTGCAGTGAAGTTTTCCAAAGGCAGCAAATGATGTACATGCAAGGCTCCATCAAACGTCATGCGCGCAGACTAGATACCGCTCACGCTCTGGCTAATTGAGCGCACACATCAGCCGGGCTTCTCCCAAATTGATGGGCCCAAGCAGCTGACAACTATGTACAGCAGACATAAATATTGAATCCGCTACTTGAAATAAAATGCATTTTTGTAGAAATCTGTCGTTTCTTGTAGTGGGGACAAAAGCTACCTGCTCTATATACTGGGACGACAGACAACAACCACTAAGGCAGACAGCAACAATGGAAACGGTTTCAACATTTAAAATAAACATTAAAACATTTAAAAGAAAAGAAAACTAACAAATGTGTGTTAATCTGCCTCAAGGGGCCTTTAATAAAGGATTTTCACGAAAATTCCCAATTTCAGTCATATATGTATTAGGAATTCAATTATAGTAATCATAAATACACTTGCCTTTATTAGCAGGGGACAGAAACCTCCAAAAGACAAACTCTATGTACCATAAACATAACATTGGCTTTCTTAGAAGACATAAATACTTGCGTTTGGTACTTGCGTTTCCTAAAACTGATGTGATCGAAGATGGAGACATTTTCCCCAGTGCTTCGTTGATGAGCCTCACAATGTGATGAGCATGACATGGACAGTTGGCCAGATGTGGAATAAATGCACACATGTATTCAGGGTTTTTGCAGACTAAAGAGAAAATTCCCAATGCTACTTTGCTTGCAGTAAACTCTGTGCATGTTAAACTGCACACGTATACCTCCTTGCAGCAATCCCAGATGTACAGGTTCTCCCAGAGAAATACTTCTTGCATGTATATATTACACTGCTTGGTCACAGAAATGCAGGCAACACAAACAGATCTAGAACACTCCATGACCTAGGCAGATGGCTCTGCGACGAGCCACGGAATGGGGCGCTGTTGGCTCCTATTCCTTTGGCCTGTGGGCTGGACGTGTACAAGACTAGAGGCTATTTCCCTGTGGGCGTGGACTTAGGTTTGTGGGTGCAATTCCAGGTTAATGGGCGTGTTTCCATGCTTTCAGGCTGTATATGATTATAATTCCTTCATCTGCTTCATCCCAATCATTTTCAGGGAGAAAAAATGGAAGTACTCCTGAGGCCGAAATTGCACCTCCCCCAACCAACATAATAAAGTAACATAATGAGGAGCCACGGCCAACGACTAATAGGTCAAGGGAGCCATGGGTTCAAACTGTTTGGGAACCACTGGTGTAGCCCTTTGAGGTCAATGGATATTGCACACCTGGAGCTGTGGGTCCCGTGACACGTCCCCCGCCCCCAGCAGGGAGGCACAGAGATGGCCTCCCATGATCGGGGAAGAAGGAAGAAGACGCAGAGAGATACTGACCCCCCCCCCCCCATGAGAGAGGCACAGAAAAGGTGGGTGGATGGATGGGTGGATGGATGGCTGTAAGGATGAATGGATGTGTGAAAAGGTGGGTGGATGAATGATGAATGGATGAAAGGGTGGATGGATCGATGAAAGGAAGAATGGATGAAAGGGTGGATGGATTGATGAAAGGATGGATGGATGAAAGGGTGGATGGATGGAAGGATGGAAGGGTAGATGGATGAAGGATGTAGGGATGGATAAAAGGTTGCATGGATGAATGATGGATGGATGGATGTGTGAAAAGATGGGTGGATGAATGATGGGTGAATGGATGGATGGATGAAGGATGGATGTATGGATGGAAGGATGAAAGGGTGGATGGGTAAAGGATAGATGGATGAAGGATAGATGTATGGATGTAAGGATGAAAGGGCGACGGATGAAGGACGAATGGATGGATGAATGGATGAAAGGGTGGATGAACGGATGAAAGGGTGGATGGATGGAAGGATGAAAGGGTGGACTGATGAAGGATGGATGGATGGATGGATGGATGGAAGGGTGGATGGATGTATGGATGGATAAAAGGTTGCATGGATGAATGATGGATGTGTGAAAAGGTGGGGGATGAATGATGGGTGAATGGATGGATGAAAGGGTGGACGGATAAAGGATGGATGGATGGAAGGATGAAAGGGTGGATGAAGGATGGATGTATGGATGGATAAAATGTTGCATGGATGAATGATGCATGGATGGATATGTGAAAAGGTGGGGGGATGAATGATGGGGTGGATGGATGGATGAAAGGGTGGATGGATGGATGAAAGGGTAGATGGATGGATGAAAGGGTAGATGGATGGATGAAAGGGTGGATGGATGGATGAAAGGTTGCATGGATGAATGATGCATGGATGGATGTGTGAAAAGGTGGGGGGATGAATGATGGGTGGATGGATGGATGAAAGGGTGGGTGGGTGGATGCATGGATGAAAGGGTGGATGGGTGAAGGATGGAAGTATGGATGGGAGGATGAAAGGGTGAATGGATGGATAAAAGTTGCATGGATGAATGATGGATGGATGTGTGAAAAGGTGGGTGGATGGATGGAAGGGTGGATGGGTAAAGGATGGATGTATGGACGGAAAGATGAAAGGGTGGATGGATGAAGGATGGATGGATGGAAGGATGAAAGGATGGATGGATGTGTGAAAGTGTGGGTGGATGAATGATGGATGGATGTGATGAGGTCTAACAGGCGCATTTATGGTTGTCAAAAGATGATGATGAGGAGTACCAGTTTCTAGACACTTTTGTCGGAAGGGGGTCCTTACCCCTAAAAAGGTTTTACAAGGGGGTCTCGGCATCAAAAAGTTTGAAGACCTCTGCCCTAAGGGCATGTATGTGTGCCACATGGCACAGGTGTAAATGCACATATTTGCATTTACATAGGAATTCGTTATTTACCACCAACTACTAGTTGGTGGTAAATAACGAATCCTTGAAGCCCTGTAGCACTGTTTACAGTGCTACCTACATTACAAAATACACAATCGGTAATTTTACCGAATCTGTAATTTTACCGAATCGGTAAAATTACCGATTCGGTAAAATGACAGATTCGGTAATATTACCGAATCTGTATTTTTTCATTCCCTACATCTCAGTATCCAAACACCGGTCGGTAACGACCGAAAATACAGATTTTCGGTCGTTACCGACCGGTGTTTGGATACCTACATTTGGCCCTAAATCTTTTGGTCAGCAAGGGCCTAGATGTAAAAGGGGAAAGAAGATTCATTGAGGGAAGAGGGGGGCGGTGGCAAGATAGTATAAAAAACCTTGAGTAGCAATGGCAAAATATGAAGATTATTAGTGTACCACGTAAAGTTCAAAGCTCTAAAATATGTCAACAAAAATGGCTAAATTATATGTAATGCCAGTGCCCTTAAATAATTGAAAAACGCTAAGTTATCAATGAGAGGGCTACAAGAACTGTATCTGGATGTTATTTTATTCCAGGAGACACACTATGAGGATAATCCTGATTGGGTTGGACATACCTACAGTTCTTCAGCACAAGCAGCTCACAGAGGAGTAGCTATCTTTTTTAGACTGAATCTAACGTTTGAGGTGATACAAATGGAGTCAGGTATGGGGGTGAGCTAAATATGGGTAACTGTAGGTATTTATGATTTCCTCTTGACAAATGTTAATTAATATGTCCCCATTGGGAATAATCTAAACTATGCCAAGACAATTTACATTTCTTTATAGAATTCAATGGCTGACTATTGTAGATGGGGATTTTAACTACTGGCAGTCACAGAGATCAGATTCTTCCAGAATGGATAAGAGGCAGAGCAAACCAAAAATATAAAAATGTTGTGATACCTGACTAGAGAGTTTGGCCTTATAGATCTCTAGAGAACATAAAATCTTATCAGACGAATTTTGTCGGTCCCAAACTCCACACCTACCTACTCCATACATGAGGAAGTTGGCCTACCCTATATTATAGATGGATTGAAAATGGCACCTTTACTTTTTTGGGCCAATATCTGGATAAATACTGAGTTGTCTTTAAACCACACAATTCTTAAAGACGTGACTGCAAGGGAGGGGGCAATGAAAATAGCCTGGCTAAGATATATAAAATCAGCATTCACTGCCCTCGGGAGACCTGATCTATATACAACTCCGTCAAAAATCAGGAAAGCGGACGTTGTATGGATTAAGAAGGAATTCCAGGGGAGGTCACGCTTAGAGAGAGAGGAGTCTGAAGTTAATAAACCGCTAGTAAGAGCACACCTGGTTTTGTCCTCTTCCCCCTCGATGGAACCTTACCTGCAATACGTCTCAAAACCCTTGCATAGATTTTTGTTAACCAGATTCAGAATGAATTTAATCCACTATTCACTAGGCATCTTTCCTGTGTGGGGTAAACCGGAACATACACCACCCTGTGAGTGTGACCAATTCTCTGATCAGGACACTCTCCATTTCCTGTTTTTTTGTGCACTTTACGATACTGAGAGGAGAAAATACCTAATTCCCCTCCTGAAAACACTGGGCTTCTTACAAGTGAGACCTGCCCTGCTTTACCTCCAAAGATTGCCGGATGCACATGTCACTTTTTGTGTTGCGAGTTTTTTAACAGCCGCATATAGAGGTAGAAACAAAAGGACTCCTAGAACTGAACTGTTTAAAAACTAAAAATCAATATATTAACTGTTACTTTACTGCATGTATTATGGTGACTACTTAAGTGATTCTTCTTTGGACACTATGTAAAAACAAAATGAATTGTGGGTATTTTTAAAATGTCTTTTTTAAATGTATGTATGTTTTGCCTTTTATGATTTTAACAAAAATCGAATAAAGTGTATTTGACTGACTGACATAAAATCCAGTCTTAAGAAAGTATACCTGCTTTTCTAAAAGGTTTAATGTAGTGGAATATTTGGATTTTGTCTTACGGAGTCAACTTGTTAGTTGAAAATCAACTGAAATGAAAGTCAATACCTTCTCAAATCATGCAATATTCCAGTTAGAATTACCATTATATTCGGATTGCCCCTGAGTGAACAGATGGCACTTCAACTACTTCTCCAGTAGTCTACTTGGCTGCAAAATACACACACTTTTCTCAAGGAGCTTTTCAAATTAATATAGGTACTGCCCCTCTAGTGACAGTTAATTATGCATTTAAAGCAATCTTAAGAGGTCAAACAATGGTGTATATAGAAGTGCAAAATCAAATCAGAAGAGTTGAAAAATGATATGCAATCTAACATTAATCATACTGTTGGTCAAAAAGTAGATAATGACAAGTTGGAAAACAAAAAACAGGAGGAGGCAAAATAAGTCTTAAAATGTTTATTTTTTAAAGAATAATTAGTTAACAACCAGACTATGGGAGAAATTGTTATGAGGAGAGTGAGCACACGGGTACATTACTAACTTAGCATATAACAGCAAAAATAAAGGAAAATTAAATTATGACTATAACAGATCCAACAACTACACAGAAGGTTAACAATACGAAGGAAAGAGGCATTTCATCAACATAAAAAATGCATATAACAGGCCGAGGAGGTAAGTAAATAGGGTCTGGTGGGCTTACACCTCTCAGGTACTCATTTAGAATAATTAAACCAAGATCAAGTGCAGGAAATACTAATGCCACAATCAAACAATGAATTAGAGCTATCTCTTATGGTATGGTGAATGGAAAAAGCTGTGCCTGTGATGGAATACCATCTGAGGTTTACAAGGCTTACAAATCAAACTTAAAAAAGACATTTAAAACTTCCATGTAATGATATTTTACATGGTGCACCCATCCCAAAATCTTGTTTAAGCATCAGTAGATATCTTTCTCAAAAAAGGTGAGAATTCCCATAGTTCAGGGTCTTATCGGCCACAGGGACCCGGGAGAAACTTCAGCAACCTCCTCAATGACCTCTTCACCTAATCTATATTACTATTATAAAGAGAGAACTGTGTCCTTTGAGCCAGGTAATCTCGAAAAGTACACCACCAATCCAAACACCCAAGACATCTTTGAAAACGTCACGGCAAGCAGAAGGACATAGGCTATATAAAAAAAAATATATATACGTTCTTTAAAAAATGTACGAATAAAAAAAAGTAGTCCCTTGGAAGTAGCGCCGGCCGCGCGTGATGACATCGGGAGCGCGGGGAGGAGCGGCATTCAGGAGCAAGAGGAAGAGCGGCTGACATGCGCGCGGGGAGGAGCTGCGGACAGGCGGGGAGGAGCGGCGAGCGGACAAGAGGTGAGGAGCGGCGAGAAGCGGAGGAGCAGTGGAGCGGTAAACTCAGTAGCGCAGGGAGGAGCGGCGGATGAGGTAAGTGAAGCAGCCGCGGGTGCGCACCAAGGGACGGGCGAGGGCCATGAACACTGAGTGCTCAAAAAGCATTTTCCTCAAAGTTGGGACGTCGGGGAAACAAAGCGTGGGCAGAAGTGGCCAGGACCTACGACGGGCGTGGGTCATGAACACTGAGTGCTCAGAAAGCCTTTTCCACAAAGTCGGGATGTCGGGGGAAACAAAGCGTAGGCAGAAGCCGCCAGGACCTACTACGGGTGGGGGCCATGAACACTGAGTGCTCAGAAAGCCTTTTCCACAAAGTCGGGACGTCGGGGAAAACAAAGCGTGGGCAGAAGTGGACAGGACCAACAAAACGGCCGCTCTGCTGCGCCTCTCCTGCTGCGATGCTGCCCCCAGCCCTTTCTGCCCTGGGCAACGCCGGGGCGGGCTGCTAGTTCACCATAAACTCCAAAGACTTCTTACTCCTAGTCAACCTCAACTTCCATCTCGACGACGCCGCAGATTCCAACACACCAGAACTACTAGACAGGTGACAAACATCAGACTCATTCAACTTGTGAAAGGGCCCACTCACACCAAGGGACACACCTTGGACCTCATTTTTACCTCCAGCTAAAAGATCAAGGTCAGCCACATCTCACCGCTCACTTGGATAGACCACTTCATCATACACTTCAACAACTTGACTGCACCCACCATGCCAACGAAGAGGCTATGAACCCAGAGTCGCAGCTGGAAGAAGGTGACCAAAGTTGCATGGCTCAATACCCTCCAGCTCCACCCCTATCTTCTCCGACACCAGCAGAAAGGCAGAGTGTTTCAATAACTGGATCTTCACCAGCACAAAATCCTTGTGTCCCTCATAAATGTCAACCCAAAGAGGACAAACACACATTCAAGCTGGTATACCCACGCACTCAGAGAGTCCAAGAGGGGTTGCAAACAATTAGAAAGAAAATGGAGAACCTCACAAGAGCCCGTCTTCATGAAGGCGTACAAGATCTCACTGGGGAGATACCACTGCAAGCTGAAATAGACCAAGAAGAATGTTCTGAAGCAGTGGATTGAAGCCAGCAACCACAAATACAAAGAACTCTTCACCATTGTTAAGAAATTCACTCTTCTGGCCAACACTAGGACCCGGTCACAAGGACTCTGCAACCAACTCTCTGACCTCTTCCAAGACAAGATAGCCAACATCTACAGGAACTTTGACCCTCAACCACACCCTACCCCACCTCTGCCCTCTAGCACTAAGGTCACCTCACTCACAGAGTGGACCCTGATGATCAACAAAAACACAGTGGCTATAATGGCATGCATCCACTTGGGGGCCCCCACAGACCCAAGTCCCTACAGCTTCTTCAACCGAGGGAGACCCAGGATAAACACGGCACTCTCAATCATGATCAACACCTCCATTGCTAAACTCACTTTCCTGGATGCCTCAGTCCCCCCACTCCTAAAGAAACCATCCACAGGCCCGAAGTTCTCAGCAACTACTGACACATCTCCCTGCTACCCCTTTTAGCCAGAGACATAAAAAGGCCGTCAACTATCAGATCTCCCACTATCTAGAACCCCATGAACTCCTGGACAGTTCACAGGCAGGTTCCTGCAGAAACTACAGCACAGGGACAGCCCTCATCACAGCTTCAGATGACATTCGCACCATACCCAGATCAAGGCCACATTGCCGCCCTCATCCTCCTGGACCTCTATGCCGCCTTTGACACAGTCTCCAACAACACACTCATCTCTAGACTTCACAAGACTGGAATAGAGTTATTTTGTATAGCGCAAAACAGCTACCTCAAACAGAGGTGTCCCGGCACTGTGAGGAAAGCCGGGTGCGCAAAATGGGCCTCACAACTAGCCTTGACTGAAGAACCACGTCTTCAAGTTCTTACGGAACTCGGGTCCAGAATCCCACCTACGTAGATTCAGTGGTAGTGCATTCCATATCATGGAGGTCCAGACTGTGAAGGACCTTCCTCCTTTTCTGACTTTTGTGAAGCAGGGAATGCAGAATAGAATCTAAGGACCAGCGTTCAAGTGGACCGCCTCCCTACTGACCGGAAGAATGCAAGGGGTCAAGCTCCCTCCATTCCCCTCATAGCTCAAGGACCTCATCTGCAGAATTCCGTAAGGCTCTTCACTCAGCCCCACTCTCTTCAACGTATACAGGACTCATCTAGCAAACATCTTTTAGACCCATGGACACAGCATCATCTCTTATGCCGATGACACCCAACTCCTCCTATCCCTTTCAGCAGACACCAACACCAACAAAAGTAATTTTAAAATGTGCATGATCAATGTGGCCAACTGGATGAGAGCCAAATATCTAAAACTCAATGCTGACAAGATGGAAATGCTAATACTCAGCAACAATAACTCACCACAGGACTCCACCTGGTGGCCCACAGAACTGGGCCCCACCCCCACCCCTCAACCCCTGACCACGCCAGAAACCTGGGCATCATCCTGGACACCAACCTCACCATGAGACATCAAATCAACGCCGTAACCTCCACCTGCTTTCACATACTTCGCATGCCCAGAGAAATTGTCATATGTGTCTCCTGACACCGGAAAGCCTGTCACCCAGGCCCTCATCAAAAGAAGATTGGACTATGGCAATGACCTCTACTATGGAATCTTCACACATCTGGTACACTAGCTGAAAACCATCAAACAAAGCTGCTGCCAGACTGATTCCTCACCGCACACACATCACACCTCACCTCCAAAAACTGCAGTGGCTCCCCACTCGTGCCTACAAAACACTTCACAACCTGGGTCCCACCTACCTCAACCTCAGTCTACACTTCCACCAACCAACCAGGAACCATCGCTCAGCATCACTCACGTCCACCCATAACCCCCTGTATCCAGAAAAGCAACACAGACGGTAGCGCCTTCTCTTACCTGACATCCAAATCCTTGAACGACCTCTCCCAGCACAGCAGGGTAGTTACGTCACTTATGGATTTCTGGAAGAAACTGAAAACCTGGTTCATCAACTGACCTTACTTGCAGAGCCCGCACTTACTCAGCACCTGCATACCCTCACGGGTGACAAGTTTTGCACTCTACAAATCAATGTTACATTACATTACAAGCCTGTTGCAGTCAAACTATAGACTTTTTACCAAACTATTAGCTAGATGACTAGTAGAGGCTGTAATCAAAATGATACACCAGGAACAAAATGGTTTTCTGCCTGGCAGATTATTTTGTTTGCCAATACAATAGGACAATATCAATAGACTACATTACAAATTCAACAAAGAAGCTGCAAAAAAAATGATCAACGTTGAAAAGGCATTTGACCTAGTACTTTTGGAATCTCTATATGGCATTTCAGAAGAATTCATATTTCCGATTGACAAATAGTACAACACATTTATATCCTAAAGCAACAGCCACTTTTAAAATAAGTTCCAAACAAATTGGCAAAATAAGGGTGTTACCCAGCACTAGGCAGGGGTGCTCAAAAGTCACCAATTCTGTATTCACTGTTCGTTGAACCACTAGTTGAAGCCATTTGAATCGACAAGAAAATAAACCACCAGTCCCTCAAATGTCAAAGCTTAAACTTAATGCCAACAACATCATACCTTTATTTAAAAGAATCAATTTGAAATATTGCCTATATCTTCCTTAAGATTCAAAAATGTACTCAAATGGAAGGCTAGAGAATCAAGTATACTAAAAACGAATAATGAATATCATTCAACACTTCACCAGATTTGTTATCTCATATTAACAGAGAACATTATGAAGAAAATAAGATAATTCAATATCTAGGTATTAAGGTTTCAGTGAGATACAAAGAACTGTTTAAATGTAACTACCTACCGTTATTAGATACAACAGAAAAACACCTATTAGTAAAATAGAAATCACTAACGCTTTCTTGCTTTGGTAGAACTGCCTTAAATAAAATGTCTGTCTTGCCCCTATTTTTTTTTTATTTCACAAACTTACTTTGAAAATCCAAGACAAATATTTTGGTCAAATTGAAAAGCTGTTTCAGAACTTTATGTGGAGAAGCGAAAGACCACAAATAAGGCTTCTTAGATTATAAATTCACTAAATGAATGGTGTGTTGCCTTTGGAACATACAAGGCAGTATTACATTGCAGCTTTTGCTAATCTAAATACACTATTATATTTCAAAACTCTATCCAACAAGTTTGATAATTCTGGTACAAAACTGATGCTGAAGAACTCGCTATGGATTTTCCACCTTTTATAATAAATCCTAAGAGTCTGAAATATAAGATATGAGGCTATTCAATCTTTAAATTATCGGAAAAAAGGATCTCTTTACTTATTTTTCAGTCCTCTATATACATGTACTTAGGGATTACACATTTGTTGGTCTTAATTTAGAAGGTCACAAAATAAAAATAACATGGGAAAAATTAGGACTTAGATGGATTAAAGATTTATATAAAGCTAGCTCACAGTGCCACCATAAGCCCCCTAACCTTATCAAGGAGCGAATAGTTTCTGGCAACCAACATACATGACAACACTTAATCCTTCAGGAATCGTGGAAAAAGTACAGTACCTTTCGTTCAGTCAACCGTGCTCACTTAGTCTCAGAGACATACACAGAATAAACGTTGGGGACGTTTTTCAATACATTTTTATTGAACCAGTGTCATTCTACTATAAAACATGTTCGCTGTGACAATCCTTAGACAAAAGCAAATGTAAAAGATTACAAGCACCAACATAGTAAATAGAAGCTAGAACTCTACTATGGTGCTAAAATAGTGAATATATGCAGGCATATAAACATGACAATTATCAAGCTTACTCCTACGATGCAGAACCCATGTAAGTGCACCTAAGTGTACCTAGCATGTATGTGGGAGTAAAGCCAAGAATCCCCTAGGAAAGAGCCAACCTCATTACCTTACAGGAGAAAATGAAGGACCTTGTCTTGGTCACAAGTTGCATACCCTGCAAGGGATGTCGGACTGATGCGTGTTGAAGCATAGCAGCCCGGGACCTCAGTGTCTTGCGTCAGCTGGAAGTGTCTCCTCTCCCTCACTAGTGAAGGTGCAGTTCTTTTATATCAAAAAGGTAGCATCAGGGACTCTGCCACAATCGATATGTTGTGAGTATTATTATGTAGAAGAGCCTAAATTGATAATTGTAATTATGCAAAGTAGCCTGGTCGTCTGGGATGAAAGATAGCGATGACTTTTGTACAGAGTACGTTAATCCTGTTATGTACATCATGTACAGGGGCTTTTTCTAGGCATCCTCATGCATAACAAATCAGGCTAGTTCCAAGGAAACCAATCGACATTTATTCAGCACATAACTGGGTAAAAGGACAGTTCTAGAACCGTTATGAAGAGCAAGGTAGGACGAATGTAGGTAAAAGGTTGCTTTGCTACTTAAGCCTAGGTTGGGAAACATAACAGTATTGTTATCATTCAAAAGTATTAAGCCTTTCTTATTAATTCCCCCATATCTTTTCGAGAACAAACAGCAAGAATCAGTATCCCCACTATCTCAAAATAACATTCAGGGGAATGCAGAATGGTTTAAGAGATTAAGCCAAAAGTTGAATAAACGTGGGACCGCTGATCTCTTTAAGAAGTGGAGTAAAAGAGATGAAGGTGCAGATTACAAATTAAATGAGGCTATGAGTAGCTCAATTTCCTAGAGAATCATTTAATGGAACACATTTTTGCTGAATGGACTGTTTTCCTAAATGGCTACTTTACTATGCCTCTAAGATTCTCAACAAATTCAGTTTTCAAATATTCCCTTGGTGCGTTCAATGTCAACAGACTGGTATTGGAGATTGGATGCATATAGTAGTATTATGTCTTAACATTGTACCACTGGAGTGAAGTTACTGATATTATTAATACTCTTAATAATTGACTCTTGAATTTGAATGCACACATTATATTATTAGGATCATATTTACGTGTGACTAATTAGCAGTTGAATAAGTGAAAATTCATCTTTATTGCATGGATGATTGTATGAATCAATTATACACAACTGGAGAAAATGGAAAAAGTCAAAACAAATGGAATCACTATATGTAATTTGAGTCACCACTTGAGAGACATTTTTGGAAACTTGGTACTTAAGTTATGTTATTATTAAGTAACACTGTCACTGTATGAATTGTTAGACAAATACTATTTATTTTTCCTAGTACTTTTGTATTAACCGTGCTACTACCCAATTAAGAAAATTGAAACAAACGTATATCGCTGTTAGCTTTTAATTTTTCACAAAAACATATTTGACCCTTCATACGTGGCAATGGTTGTTCGGTTTTCCTTCGTTAGGCCCATTTTGGCTAGTTCATTGGCAAAACACTTTCGGTTTTCTGGGCCATTTAGTAAGTGAGGCAGATTAATTTACCACTGTCATCCCTAGTCTCCCGACAGTGGCGTTGCCTCCCTAGTTTTAAGACCACTTCTGTAGTCAAATAAGAAATGAAGGCAAGGCATCAAAACTAAAGGGTTACGAAATGGTTTGGCAGGCACATAGGCAGCATGCCTGACTCTAGCAGGGAGTGGAGGGGGACGGGCCCCTCCAAGTAGGCTCAGTTGCCTGCACAGGAAGTATGCACATAGGCAATGGTAGTACACTTTCTGCAGTGCTTAGCCAGTTAGAACACAGAATCTCAGTGGAGTAGTATCTATTTTCTGTTGTCAACTAAGTGACTGACTGCACAAGCATGGGTTGCGTGGAGTTTGTAGCCAATTAATATACGTAATACTGGGAAGCTGGGCCACAAATATTCCAGTGATGTGACTGAGGAGGCAGACTGACAGCTGGACCTTGTTACTGAGTCTGGGATGGGTCATTTTAGCTCAGACTTGAAATATTCTTCAAAGTCGAGTAGCTGCCTTGTACGGTGGCGCGAATTAATATCCGCCCCCTGCCACATTTACTCCATTGTTGATATACCAATGTTTTCTCATCTCATCTATCTGCAATGGGGCCACTTTTCACAACTCTGAGCCAGTCAAAACCAGAGTGAGCCCCCAGACCCAAGAGAACAGGGATATGTAGAACGGCAGGTGGTCCAATCTCAGTTCTTTCAGAGATATATTAATTTGAGCTAAAGTACAAGCAATATAACTTGTAAGTATATAGAGGTGTACGATCTAGGTTCTACAAAGAGTTCAGGATACAGCTGCAGATGCCCATGAGCTAAAGGTGTCACAATACGTCCAGCAGTAGGACATCAGTTACTCATCCAGGTCTGTTTTTAACTTTTGTTTTAACTTTGCATGTTGGCCCTTGTAGTCCTGCATTTATAATTGTGGAAAGACCGTTACTATAATGCAAATCAATTCCCTACATTGTATGACCTACTCATTTTTGGCATAGGACGACTTGAGAGTTCTGTCAGACCGGTGCATAAGGGAACACATGAGCTGCTCAGATTCCTAAAACCCAGTTGGAAAAGTGAGGCTAGAATCTCCAAGGAGATCAAAAGCTGCAAGAAGGCCAGGAACTCCAAGGTCACTTTAGGTGAGCATCAAACTCTGAAGCGACAGGGATGCTTGGAGCTGAAATGAACCCTTGCTCAGAAACTTAAAAGAAACAAGCTCCTGGGGAACCAGGATTTACAGTGAAAGCAACAGGTCAGGAGAGAATGTGACACAGGGGTTGCAAGGAGGGAGAGCCTATAATAAGTGCAGGAGTGGCAGGGAAGCTAGGTTCTGAAGGGGCTTGACAGGTGAAAAGGGTCCCGCGAGTTGCACTGAGAACGGGTGCTGTGCTGCATGGTATCCACACCCTAGGAGATAAAGGGAGATGAGGTTGTCCAAACTACAGGGATGTTTGAAGTTCTGGCAAGGCCAGGAGCTACAAGTAGGTTCATGTTTACTTGGAACTGCAGGGAGACTAGAAGCTGAAATAAGCCATGAGATTCAATGGCAGAACAGGAGTGCCAAGGTACCAGGACCTTCAGGGTATACAAGTCTAAGAATGGCAGAGGAACAGGAGAACAGGAGCCCAACAAATAAAATGACACCAGATGCTGAAGGGACCACATCACTCTGACAATGTAGGAAGTAGATGTGTGCCCTCACTAAGCTGGCACCATTTTCAAGATCAACTACATCACTCACAAGGGACCCAGACATAGCAGCCCTGAAAAACTGGAGAACACTATTAACATCTCAGGTGGCAAGCATCAGAAATCCAGGAGCCAGGACATCTTCAGTGGAAGCTTAGAGCTGCAGGACACCCTGGACCCGCAATGGTAGACAGAAGAGAAGGGCATTCCTGAGATACAGGGAGGACAGATGGTACAAGGAACTTCTAATCCAGGAGTTGCAGGGAGCCCAGAAGCTGCAGAGAGGTTTGATGTGCAGGGATCCTTCGTGCTGGTGGGGCACCAGAGGCTGTAGACATGGCAAAGAGCTGCAGGTAATGCTTGAGTGATGGGCAGGCCAGCAGTTACATGAGGCCTGGAACATCAGAGGAAGTCAAGAGTTGCAGGAAGGCAATTTGCTACAGTGAGAAGGGACTCCAGGAGCAACATTGGTTGCCAAGTCAGAAGCTGCCTTGAGACCAAAACCTGTATGGAGGAGACAAAGGGCTGTTGAGACTCCGAGAATGGCTTGGGTAGTCATTAAATGTAGCATTTTCTTACTAGAGATATGGGGAGGAGAGGACAACTTACACCAAGAACACTACTTTGGACTGGATCAAGTTTACGGAAAGTAAATGCTCTAGATGACTTCTGGAGATGAGAAAACATTGGTATATCAACAATGGAGTAAATGTGGCAGGGGACGGATATTAAGTCATGAAGCAAATTACAAAGTGAATTTTTTCTCAAATGGTTCCGGACATTCAAAAGCATTCTGTAGTACGTCAAGTAGTACTACAGTACTAATACTTTGTACAAAATGCATTTCACAAACCTATGAGTGGAAATCTCCACCTCTCCTACTTTATCTATGGGGATATCCTCATATATCTAAGCTTACTACTTGGAAGTGAATGTAACCAGTGATGTGGTTGGAAAACGAGGAACACTTACTAGTAAATGACAGGGGTTTAGGTAGAAGTAAGGAGGTGTTTAGGACGGAGTAAGGAGGTGTTTAGGAAGGCACAAGCAGGGGTTTAGGGATGGTCAAGAATGGGTTTTTAAGAGGGATAGATGCCCACCCATAAAAATATAGGCACATTGCTATGCAAATGCTATACTTCTAAAGTTACTACCTCTATAAAAACTGAAGAAGGACTCCGTTCCAGTAGATTGCTGATACTCGACCCCTGAGGCTTGAGCCGGGTGGTTGCTTTTTAACTGTTTTAAATACTTTGATTCACTCCCCCCTTTGTGTCCTTCCCACACCTGCTACAGCGCTCCACGCTGCTCTTTATTTCGGCGCTTTCACTCGCGCTTAGAAATTGGGTTTCAGGACTCGTTTTGTCCTCTAATTATTTTCATTTTGTGACTCTGCTCGGATTTGGCAGATTACTTGCCTCACCCTCTGGCCGACTTAGGGCCGTCATTACCAAGGGCCTGAGCTAAGAGCTCAGTGGCGGACATCTTGGAGTGGGCTCTCCCTCCTGTCACTCGGGCGCCTCTATAAAAACTGAAGAAGGACTCTGTTCCAGTAGATTGCTGATACTCGACCCCTGAGGCTTGAGCCGGGTGGTTGCTTTTTAACTGTTTTAAATACTTTGATTCACTCCCCCCTTTGTATCCTTCCCACACCTGCTACAGCGCTCCACGCTGCTCTTTATTTCGGCGCTTTCACTCGCGCTTAGAAATTGGGTTTCAGGACTCGTTTTGTCCTCTAATTATTTTCATTTTGTGACTCTGCTTGGTTTTGGCAGATTACTTGCCTCCCCCTCACCCTCTGTCCGACTTAGGGCCGTCATTACCGAGGGACCGAGCTAAGAGCTCAGTGGAGGACATCTTGGAGTGGGCTTTCCCTCCTGTCACTCGGGCGCCTCTATAAAAACTGAAGAAGGACGCCGTTCCAGTAGATTGCTGATACTCGACCCCTGAGGCCTGAGCCGGGTGGTTGCTTTTTAACTTTTTTAAATACTTTGATTCACTCCCCCCTTTGTGTCCTTCCCACACCTGCTACAGCGCTCCACGCTGATCTTTATTTCGGCGCTTTCACTCGCGCTTAGAAATTGGGTTTCAGGACTCGTTTTGTCCTCTAATTATTTTCATTTTGTGACTCTGCTCGGTTTTGGCAGATTACTTGCCTCCCCCTCACCCTCTGGCTGACTTAGGGCCGTCATTACCGAGGGACCGAGCTAAGAGCTCAGTGGCGGACATCTTGGAGTGGGCTTTCCCTCCTGTCACTCGGGCGCCTCTATAAAAACTGAAGAAGGACTCCGTTCCAGTAGATTGCTGATACTCGACCCCTGAGGCTTGAGCCGGGTGGTTGCTTTTTAACTGTTTTAAATACTTTGATTCACTCCCCCCTTTGTGTCCTTCCCACACCTGCTACAGCGCTCCACGCTGCTCTTTATTTCGGCGCTTTCACTCGCGCTTAGAAATTGGGTTTCAGGACTCGTTTTGTCCTCTAATTATTTTCATTTTGTGACTCTGCTCGGTTTTGGCAGATTACTTGCCTCCCCCTCACCCTCTGGCCGACTTAGGGCCGTCATTACCGAGGGACTGAGCTAAGAGCTCAGTGGCGGACATCTTGGAGTGGGCTCTCCTTGTCACTCGGGCGCCTCTATAAAATCATTCGGCCATGGCTCCGCGCAGAGACGCGTTCAGCGGGCGCGCCGGAGTCAAGCCAGAGTCCTGCCCGTCTGCGCCCGTCCGCGATCGAACGGGGCACGGGGCAGGACTCTATGCCCCCACAGAAAAACCTAGGGAGATAACCCGAGAGGCGGCTTACCAGAGAATCCAATATTCAAAGTCAACATTATTTGAACTTGGTAAGACCTCTAATATATCCTGTCTGCACTCCTTAGACCCTAGCATGATGATACCTGCGCATTGTAAAATATGTCATAAATTACTTCCTACAGCAATGAACAACGCGGCCCCGATTACCAAATTAAAAATGATGTTACTTAACTGCAGATCGATGATAAAACATAAAACTGAAATACACGATCTTGAACAGGAAGGAGGTTTCGATGTAATGCTTCTCACTGAAACATGGCTGGAGGAATCCTCCGCCCCCGATATTTTGGAAATAGTGCCCTCGAACTATAGTCTTCTAAGAATCGATAGGCTAAAACAACGCGGCGGAGGACTTGCACTCATATGCAAAAAAGAGTTAGAATGCACCCTCACTAATAAGGCTATCATAAATAGTGAATGTGGTACATTCTCTATAAAATTGAACCCATCTATGACCATCACTGGTCTTCTTATATATCGCCCTTCTGGCACTTCAACCCCTTTTTGCAACCAACTCATAGAAGCTTCCACCCAGTTAGCTATAAGACATAATAATCTTATGATTTTAGGTGACCTAAATTTGCATTTTGAAGACAAGAATGCAAAAGAGGCGCAAATGCTTAAGACAGCACTGCAATCATTGGGAATAAAATTGTTATCCACCATCTCCACTCACCAACAAGGTCATCTCCTTGACCCAATTTTCGCTACTTGGGAAGGAATTGAAGTTCACCCCCCTATCCCAATAATCTGGTCCGACCATTATATGGTTACTTTTGACATACCTACTAACAGTACTAATAATGTACCTAACAAACTATTATCTCTTAAGCGCCGTAATTGGAAAAACTACACCCCGGAACGATTTATTAGCGCATTAGAAGAACACTCCCCCCCCCGCAGGTCAGTCCCTACATGACACTTGGAATAATTATGAATTATGGCTAGAGAAGGCATTAGACAAAATCGCCCCGTGGACCTCAAAACCCCCTGTGAGAAGAACCAAATCAGAGCCATGGTACTCTGAAAAACTAAAAATCGCTAAGACTCAATGTAAAGCGATAGAACGCAAATGGAGAAAAAGCTATACGCCCGACCTTAAGGAAAAGTATAGATCTGAACTAAAAAAATACCAGAAAATGGTAAGAGAGGAAAAAAGCGCCTTTTTTAAAACTAGAATTGAGGAGGCAGACAATCCTACGAAAGAACTGTTCTGTATCTATAAAGAATTGACAGATACCACACGCTTAGATACACAAGACACATACTCCAACGATATATGTGAACAAATAGCAGATTTCTTCGTCGAAAAAGTCGAGAAAATTCATGCCACCTTCCCCAAAGTCAATAAACCAGGAAAGGAGGCAACGACTAAAGCCTCAATTACTCTAAACTCCACGCTTACCAATTTCACTACACCTGACAAAAAAGACCTCATTAACATCATTAATGGTATTCATTCAGGCTCTCCTAGTGATGTGTGTCCACTGGTAAAAAGCAAGGACATCATGGAACACTTTCTTATAGATCATATAAGAAACTTGATAAACCTATCCTTTCAAGAATGTAATGTACCTGAAGCCTGGAAAACAGCGCAAGTCATTCCTCTAAAAAAGAAACCTAATATCCCTATCACTCAGTTCCAAAACCTTAGGCTCATTTCTCTTCTGCCGCAATGTGCCAAGATAATAGAAAAAATAGTAAATAAACAGCTCATGGCCTTTTTAGAAAGGAAAATATACTACACCCCTCTCAATCGGGTTTTAGACCTGGCTATTCCACAGAATCAGCTGTGCTGTATTCTACGGAATGTATCCGTAAGATGGTGGACGAGGGAGAGACAGCAGCGTTGGTCATGTTAGATCTAAGCGCAGCATTTGATACTGTGCTTCACGCCACGCTGCTGGCTCGACTCTCGGATATAGGAGTGAAAGACCAGGCACTACTGTGGCTCGAATCTTTTCTCACCAAAAGATCGTTTCAGTTGCACTGCCCACCCTTTAAATCATCTTCTCGTAGCGTGAGTCATGGGGTTCCACAGGGCTCCAGTTTGAGCCCTACCTTATTCAACATCTACATGGAGCCCCTGGCTCACGTTGCAGAGAACTTTGGGGTGGGCATTGTAAGCTATGACGATGACACCCAGTTGATGTTTAAACTTACCCCAGACACCGAGAAATATGCCACCAATTTCTCCAGCTGCATGTCGGCTGTTGCCACCTGGATGGACAACAATTGCCTCCGCTTAAATGGAGACAAGACAGAGGTGCTGGTGGTGGGGAACAAAACATCGATATGGTCTCAGGCATGGTGGCCTACGGCCCTGGGTGAATTCCCATGTCCTGTAGAAAAAGTCAAAAACTTAGGGATTATGATTGATTCAGACCTCTCGGGTAAATCCCAAGTTAGCAAAATAACAGGCAAGTGCTTTGGCACGCTAAAAACCCTGCGGAAAATCATTGATCTTATTCCTATTGGAGTCAGAAAAATTATTGTTCACGCTCTAATAACGCCTCATTTAGATTACGGTAACGTTCTCCTCTTAGGCCTGAACCAGAATCTTTTTCATCAGCTTCAATGCATTCAAAATATGGCCGCTCGCATGGTGTTGGGTCTTCCTAAAAGAACCTCTTCCAAGACTACCCTTTCCAAATTACACTGGCTCCCTGTTAGGGAAAGAATCAGATTTAAAAGCCTTTGCTACGCTCATCGAATTGCCCACAATAAAGGACCTACCTACCTTAGAAGTCTCCTAACCATTCATCGACTGATGAGAGACTTAAGATCATCTGGCATGACACGATTCAAACTCCCCCGCATTTCCAGAGCAAAAATGGGGGGTAGATCCTTTCGCTACTTAGCAGTGAACGCCCTCCCAGTGCATCTGCGAATGGAACCCTCGGAAATTCTATTCAGAGCTAAATTAAAAACCCACCTCTTCCCGCAATAATTCCTTTTTGGTCTGTCCTTCCCGGTTCCTTTCCCATGAGAGTTGTCTGTCAGCAGTTAGCGCGGGGATACACAGTTTTGTGCAGCCATGCGCTCTATAAATGTCCTATTATTTATTTATTATTAAAAAGAAAACAACATTAGTAAATGTTCTCCAGCTCTGACCTGGAGTATGTCCAGCATTGCATGTGGCCTACCACTAGTGCTGAAACCCCCTCTCATTGAAAAGCATAGAGGCAGGCACTTAAGGTAGAACTGAGTAGGAAATAAAGTTAAAGTCAATTAATTTATTTAGATTGTCTAAAAAAATATATAAATGCAATATATTCCAATTAATTAAATGCGCAATTCAAAATTAACTTAATGATAGTTCTGTAGCATTTTTTGTTCTACATCTATATATAAAAACGAATGTATGTCTGTCTGTTTGTCCTTTATGCATTACTACACCATTCATCCGATCGGCATGAAACTTTGGGATGTTGTTGAGTACACTCCCCCGAAGGTTTTGGGCAAAAAAATTAAAAATTGTTAAAAGTTGTTGAGTACTCTCCCGCGAAGGTTTCTGGCAAAAAAAAAGAAAAATGTGTTAAATATCTGCCCCCCAGCCGCGCAGGGCCCTCATAATCTTTCCAATACTGAACGTTTACATTTTCCGGTGCGACTCGCTTTTGCAATGACCAGCAACAAAGCACAAGGACAATCGCTGCAAGTGTGTGGACTAGATTTGGAGAATCCGTGCTTCTCACAAGGACAACTGTATGTGGCCAGCTCATGCGTTAAAAAACCTTCTGATTTATTCTTGTACGCACTAGACGGAAAAACAAAAAATACAGTGTATCCACAAGCACTTGAATAAATAAGCAAAATTAAAACAACACTTTAAAATGTTTTCCATATTAAAATGGCTAAGTTTCAATAAAAATGACACAATGTAAATTGAATGTTATCATAACAAGTTTCCTTAAATTTCCTTTCTTCTGAGATCGCAGCAATGCTCAACGGGTAAGCTAGTTTAAAATAAATGCATAGAATGATTTTACAGTAATATTTCACATACACATATATATACCTACACCCCCTACGGGGGTGGAGCAGCCGCGGCCAATCCAGCAGCGGCAAGACATTTAAAAGTGTGCTTTGTTCCCCTTCCCCTTGTTCCCTCACGGCGCTGACGAAGGCTATTGCGCCGAAATGCATTCGCCTACAGTGAGGTTTTAAACGCAATAAAGCTTCCTACCTGTTCTCGCTGGGCCTCCGCCTTTTTCTTTGGGGAAGGACTTTGTCGGATTTCATTCACGCATGCCAGTGGCGTGATAGGAGACCCCCGCACAGCAAGAGGAAATCCGATTTATGGCAAAACGCTCTGGCTTCTGCACACGTCATTGTAGTGACATGGACAACCCACCACCATATCCAGGTTGAAGAGACGCGGTGCTGAGGGTATCGACCCTCACGTTGGACTAGCTGCATTGTCACATGTCCCCGCTGAGAAGACGCCTGGACACAGTGGGTGTGCGGTGAGATGGAGGGTAGCAGAAATTGTGCATAACAGGAGGACAATTGGACATATGGGGCACACCATCCTGCGATGTGGCTTAAACAACACTGCCGGTGGACCAGAAATCAGACTGCTGCATTCTGGATCCAGTAGTCCAAGTACCTACAGTCTGGACTACAGAAGGCAGAGCCCTACGGGGGTGGAGCAGCCGCGGCCAATCCAGCACGGCAGGACATTTAAAAGTGTGCTTTGTTCCCCTTCCCCATGTTCCCTCACGGCGCTGACGAAGGCTATTGCACCGGAATGCATCCGCCTACAGTGAGGTTTTAAATGCAATAAAGCTTCCTACCTGTTCTCGCTGGGCCTCCACCTTTTCTTTGGGTTAGGACTTTGTTGGATATATATATATATATATATATATATATATATATATATATATATATATATATATATATATATATATATATATATATATATATATATATATATATATATACATATATACATATATATATATATATATATATATATATATATATATATATATATATATATATATATACATATATATATATATATATATACATAATCCTGTCACCTCAGCCTTCGATGCCTCGATTTCCACAGGTACAGATCACTCAGGCACAAAAATTTGTGAATATAGTGGTTTATTTTCTCCTCTCCACCAGCATGACGCGTTGATCACATGGCATCAAACTACCAATGGGAGTGTTTAAATACTGTGCAAATTAGGATTGACAACAAGCACCTGGTTAACTGACATAGAAAAAATCTTTCCACTCCCCAAAATGTTATGAGGAGAAAAGGAGAAATAATTCATTAACAAATCACATATAAAAACGATATTGTTAATAAGCCAAAAATCACAATAATGGGTTCCAACAATCAATTTGCGTATTGTAGATAATCAATGTTAACAATACTAAATATAGCTTGTGCGCTCATATATGAAACCATAGTGATAAAATAGTCTTCTCTATTTAAAATGAACGCCACTAAAATAGTGTCGGACATCTAGCCTCGTACGTCCACAATAGTAAACTTAACTAATGTAAACATGAACTCCATTCTATGTCATTTAAAAGTAGAACCCATGCTTAATGTCAAATTTAAGTGCAAGTGCAAACATTTTTTTAAAGTGCATAGTGACTGCGCAATATCTACAAATTTGCAATAAAAGGTAAATATAAAACCATCACAAGGTGATAAACAATGGTAAAATTTGGGTTAAAATTTCATATATATACACAGATGTAAACACTGAAAGACAGATGCTGATCATGAGAACCTTACTATAGCCATAGTGACTGCATTCACCTGCATCTTCTTCTATTAAAGAAAATCTTTTAAAGGTATAAATGCATGACCTACTTTTGAGAACCCACACCTACTAACTTGCAGTACAAATACTCTCTCAGCAATTCAAACAAAGGGCTCTACATACAAAATGAGAAAAGCTGGGAATCTAGGACAGAGGAACAATATAGACCTTAACATGATACCAATCCATCATTGATGAGTTCTAAGTGTAATTGGGACCAATAAAGATCACCTAGTCAAAGTTAATGATACATGTTCGGTCATCAACCTTGGTTCTCAGCCTATTGACGCTATAATGTATTGAGACCCTAGAGGCACATTACAACAAAGAGGGATAAATGACAAGTCTCTAAAAGAAAACCTGAAGGTCCTCCCCCCTGTTCAATCCATTGGGGATCCTGGTATCTAGAAGCACAATGTACTTGCTTTCTAATTGCCTCAAGTGTCTTTCCCGGTCCCCTCCCCGTATATTCTTGGGCACAGCGTCAATAATGAAATATTTTAGATGATTCAGGTCTTTAGCATGAACCAATTCAAGTGGCGGGCGACTGGGTATGTGACATCTGAATTAACAATCGCTCAGATGCTGCAGAATGCGATTGAATGCCTGTAATTTGGTGCTACCCACGTATTTTAACCCGCAGGAACACTCTAATACATATACCGCAAAATCTGTGCAGCATGTGTATAACTCTTTGATCTAAATGGGTATAGGGTTAAAGGCTGTACAAAATTCCGAGGTGTTTACCCCAAATTTACACACCCTACATGAGATACACTTGTGGAAGCCTTTTTTGTTAGAAAACCCTTTCTTTCTACTTGTTACCTGAATGAATGAATGAAGTCCATCTTATAATGCGCTACTTAACCCGAAGGACTTGTTTTGACCAAAGAGTCCCTCATAGAGGGTGCCTTCCTAATGACAAGGGAAGGTTCTGCCGGTAACATGGGCGCTAGGCTAAAGTCAGTTTTTAATAGGGGCCAATGTTTCTTTAAGATAACCCTTATTTTACGTTCCTCTGTGTTGAAAGTGGTGATCAAACTGATTTTCATCTCCTCCTTGACCCTGCCGTCAATGCCCTCTGTGTCATTGTCCCCAGCTCGATTAACCAGACAATCCTCTCTACTCCTACTATTGGCTTTCTCTTTGGCTACTGTAAGTTCTTTAGCTGAGTAGCAACGTTTCAAGAATCTCTTGAAAGCCTCATTCTGGCTCAATTCTAAATCCTGCTGAGAACTACAGATTCTACGCATCCGGGTAAACTCCCCATAGGGGATGCTTTTTATCAAGTGACCCGGATGGGCACTAGTTGCGTGCAAAATCGAATTGCCCGCTGTGCTCTTCCTATGGAGCCTAGTTTCAAGGGCGTTGTCATGGACATAAACTTCCACATCAAGAAATTGTATACTAGTAGTACTTATTTGGGAGGTAAATTTAAGATTAAGGTCATTGATATTCAAGGCTTTCACAAAGTCCCTGGCTGAATTTTCTGACCCTTTCCACACCATGCAGATGTCATCAATGAACCTCCAATAGTGAATGATGTTATTGGCAAAGCTAAGTGTATGCCTGAGGACATGCTCCTCCCACCACCCAATATATATATATATATATATATATATAGACGAAGGCAAGTGCTGAAACGCGTCTGATCCTATTCTTTTTGCGCTAAATAAACCGGACTTGGTTTATACCTGCTGCGAGTGCCGTCTTGTTGCTTTCTGCTGCCGGTCCCCGGTAGCAGAGTTGCGGAGCTTGAAATATATATATATATATATATATATATATATATATATATATATATATATTACCTACTGGCGGTCGCCAGTAGGTATATATAGTTAGGATTTTTTCCCTATGGGATTTCTGAAAATTCTATGTCTAATAACTTTGGCGTTTGTGGACGGAATCGGCTGAAATTTTCAGGAAAATGGCACATTTTGTTTCTGAGCAGCTCCTGGAAATTTGGGGGGGGGGTCGTCAAGGGGGGGCCGAGAAAAAAGGGGGGTCCCAAAACGCGTTTTTCCCATGTTAATTTCCATAGGGCGGTTGGCCTCACTTTTAGCTCGAACGGCTGAATGGATTTCCACGAAACTTGGCAAAATTGTAGGGACTGTTAGCCCAATGTGCCTTTGCTAGGTCTCAATATATGTGCTTTAGTGGATTTTGAGAAATTAACGTTTAAATCAAGATATATATCTGTAACAGCGCTCCGGGCAGCGATCCGGTTAGCGAACTTTTCGCGTATCGGAACTTTGCGATGCGAAGCTGATTGGCCCTCCGGTGTCTGTCAACATTCTAAACAGTCCGGAGCAGCCGCCATCTAGTCTCTCGGTAGGATCGAGAGACAAGAGGAGGCCAAAACAAAGGGGGAAATGAAGGAAAGGGGGCAAGGTAGACCCCTTCTGACCCCCTAGGATTGATGAGGGGGATATTATAGAGCCACGCCGGGCCCAAAAAAAAAAAAAAAAAAAAATCCGATTTTTTCGCCGTAGAGACGCGTCTTGGTACGCGAACCGGGCAGCTAACCGGGCAGCTAACCGGGAAGCTAACCGGCAGTGTAACGGGAGTCTGAGGAGTAGCTGATTGGCTGTCAACATTGTAAACAGTCCGGAGCGGCCGCCATCTTGTCTCTCGGTAGGATCGAGAGACAAGAGGAGGCCAAAACAAAGGGGGAAATGAAGGAAAGAGGGCAAGGTAGACCCCTTCTGACCCCCTAGGATTGATGAGGGGGATATTATAAAGCCACGCGGGGCCAAAAAAAAAAAAAAAAAATCCGATTTTTTCGCCGTAGAGACGCGTCTTGGTACGCGGACCGGGCAGCTAACCGGGCAGCTAACCGGGAAGCTAACCGGCAGTGTAACGGGAGTCTGAGGAGAAGCTGATTGGCTGTTATCATTGTAAACAGTCTGGAGCGGCCGCCATCTTGTCTCTCTGTGGGATCGAGAGACAAGAGGTGGAAAAAAAAAAGGTGTAAATGAATGAAAGGGGTAAGGCAGACCCCTCCTGAACCCCTAGGATTGATGAGGGGGCTATTAAAGTTCCCTGGGGGGTGAAAAAAAAAATTGCAATTTTTTGCGGTAAAGGTGCTTCTTGGTACGTTAACCGGGCAGCTAACCGGCAGCGTAACGGGAGTCCGACATATTGTGTTTTTTGAACGTTTATGATATGTGCACGTGTGGATTTTGTCTAATTAAGGTTAAAAAAATATATATATATCTTTAAGCGTGTTCTGGCGCGCTTACGTTTTGGGTTTGGTTTGCGCTGCAGAGACGATACGTCACGGTTATGCGATGCATCATGAGGCGTCTCACGGGCTACGTGATACGTCACTTAATAAAGAATATATTTTACAGCTATAGATATTAGCTTTTAAAAAACCAATGAAATTCACAGAAAAAACCATAGGTTATAGACCATATATAGTTAGGAATTTGCATTTACAAAACCTTGAAAATTCACTGAAAAAACCGTAGGTTATAGACCATATATAGTTAGGGATTAGCATTTAAAAAACCTTATTTTATTTGCACAAAACCATTGAAATTCCATATATAGTTAGTTGCACTAACTATATATTGCGGACCCTTAATCCACTGCTAATGATGTCGCATATTACATCATTCATGACATGGTCAGTGACATCACTGATGACATCACTGATGACATCTCAAATGACATCACTGATGACATCACTGATGACATCTCAAATGACATCACTGATGACATCACTGACATCTCATTTGACATTACTGATTACATCACTGATGATATCATTTATGTGATAATACATCTTCAGACTCTAATATAACCTTAGATACACTCAGTGTAAACAGGCACTCACAGACTGTCACACATCCATGGAGTTACTCACACACCTAGTCAGTCATGCAAAGAATCAATCACACCTCCATTTCCTCAACTATACAGTTATACACACCTTACTTATTCAAACATATACTAACACATATTTACTCTCTTATACAATCCTTGATACAAGTTCACAATGATTCATACAGCCACTCTCACATTCACTGGCTCTTATGTTCAGTTATTTATATATGTCAACTCTCACATGGAGTGTGTTTTACATATGTACTTACTTTGACATGTAGAACTGAGATATCCATTCACTCACCAATATACTCATGCACACAGTCAACTGTCCATACAGCTGTTTCTACATGCACTTTTGAACCCATACACCTAGGGAATCAACTGCTCACACATCTATGCACAGAGTTATACACCTCCCAGCCACCCACACACATACTCAGTCTCCCCTACAAATACTTGGGCAACCATTCAATAACCCATATAGTTACTGATATAGCTACTGATTTAAACATGCAGCAGTTTACAGAAGAACATAAATAATGATTGCCAAATTAAGACACTTTAATCACTAACCCATGCACTCAGTGAGACACATTTAATCATTCTCTCATACAGTCAGTCATGCACCTACTAAATCCTTCATCCAGACACTTATGCATCCACTCATTCTTCAATATGTAAGACATATTTTAACTTTACAGAAACATACAGTCACTGGGTGTTGTCATCAGTGATGTCATCAGTGATGTCATTTGAGATGTCATCAGTGATGTCATCAGTGATGTCACTGACCATGTCATGAATGATGTAATATGCGACATCATTAGCAGTGGATTGCGGGTCCGCAATATATAGTTAGTGCAACTAACTATATATGGAATTTCAATGGTTTTGTGCAAATAAAATAAGGTTTTTTAAATGCTAATCCCTAACTATATATGGTCTATAACCTACGGTTTTTTCAGTGAATATATATATATATATATATATATATATATATATATATATATATCTATTAAAGTTTAATAAAATATTAAATTGTTCCCTTTGCCTTACCATCCGACCAGAAACTCTGCCTGTGAGTGAAAAGTTATCAGTTGTAACTTTGCAATTGACAATTTGGCTGCACCCTCTGCTTCGGGGTGGAGATATGTAAGTCTACAGTTTGTAGTAAATATAAACTCAGAAATAGTGCATAGAAAACACTAGTGACTTTACTACAAAGTGTAACAGTAAATGTACACATCTAGATTTACTCCTGGGTAAGTTTACCTTTGCAAACAGGCCTCTTAGAATGTATGTTGAATAAAAAACAAAATGTTCAATATTCATCACAGTGATACATTATACCACAGAGGAACTGGGAGGCCCAAAACCCATGAAGGTAGGAGACCAGGGGAAGCCCTTGAAGCATCCCAGGGAGGTATCTGTGAGGTCAGGATTTTGCGTGGTCCAACTGAGAAAATTACATGGGCTATACATCTCTAGAGTACAACTACAAATTGTAATCATAACCCAACCCAGACAATTTTACAAGAGTATGGCTTGGTCAGTACATTCATATGCACACTCTGGGAAAACTCACAGGCAAAGCCATACAGGCTACAGTACTGAAATTAATTGCTGACGCAGTTGGAGAGACACTTAGGCTAGACACACCCAGGATCCTATCAGGGGGACCAAACAGCTAACTGCTACCAGAAACTATTTCTAAACTTTGGAAATATAGTTGAGAAGCCAGAAGTAGCACAGTGATGGGGAAATGCAACACCTCTTATCCATAAAGATTAGATGTGGAACATGGATTGGTGCATGGCTGCTAAAAGAGTGGGAAAACTTCAATAAGATATGGGGAGATAAGATAACATTGCATGAACTAGAATTACAACTGCCTTTCTTAGCTGACATGGGTTACATTTTTAGCTATCTAATTCTCTACTGAAGGGAACTTACATTTTTCTGCCTGGTCCTTTTTTCTGTCCCAGTCTGACCCTGACACTTGTCAAAGCAGCACGTAAATGATCATTGGTGTGTGCCTTAGATCAGGTCCATGCCATTGTGGTAGATGGAGTTGCATAATTGAATTTCATTCTTTAGTCTTCTTTTCTCAATCTACTGCCCAGTGCCCCTTTTGCAGAACCTTGCTTTAGCAGTTGGTCCTAAACTATGAATGATTATAAATCTTTCTCTAACACACAGTTGTGTCTGTTCTGATAGGAGGGTGACAGTTGCAACTCAATTGTTGAAAATAGAATATGTAGACCGAGTGCTTACCAAAAATGCCACCTGATAACTGACTTCACCTACTCTGTGCTCCAACCAGCTATACGTTTATCTGAATGAGAGTAACACACTTGACCCCCGTCAGCTAGGCTTCCCACTGCCGGCCGAGGAAGAAATTAGGGCTGTTATGCTTGATGGGGATAAGGCTCCTGTAATATTGTTACACCTGTCTGCTGCCTTTGGTAGCATAAATCATTCAATCCTAAACACCAGACTCAGGTAAATCAGAGTTAGTGGCATGGGTTCCTCCTGGTCCATGTTCCTCGCTGAGCGTTGCTCTCAATCGATAACTTCCTTCGTTAACAGAGCTATCATACCTATAGCAGGTCTGGCAGCTTCACTATTGTGATTAATCCAGCTGTTCAGGTTGTTCGGCTGCTCAGAAGTGATGTGCAGCAGTATGCAGTTGTCACTGTGATCCCAGACTGTGCACAGCGGGGTTACAGAGATCTTTGAGCATCCATGATGCATGCGTTGAAGTAAATTAATTTATGGTCAATTTCTGCTAAAACTAAGATATGAATTGGCCTTTAACATTGCACACAGGCTCCTGGTTCTTCAATAATATCTTAACGAGCCTTCTAAAATTATCTTAGCTTTATCAAATTTGTCGATTTTCTGTTCTGAATTTTGAATGACCGTTTTTGTTGGTATCCTGTCTGGTTTACATTGAACCAACAGCCAAAGGATCCAAGAAATAATTCTAGCTAACAATCTTGAGTATCAACAGCTACAAAAATAGCGAGCTTAATGTTCTATCGACTGATTGCATTGGTGATCACAGACAGTGTGATAAGAGGTCAATACGCCGCACCAAGAAGGTTTTTACCTGGCACCTTGATTGCATCATTGAATAACTTTATGGACCTTCCTATTCTTCTGTTCCACCTGTCTATACTTGACACGAAAAGGGCACCATAGTTACTGGGTAAGCTTATTTATGCTATGTTTCCTTATTGCTTTTTCCTGCATTTCATATTGCATGTATGTTGGAAGTGGCCCTTTTTTCAGGATTACCCCAAAACCATTTGCCTTCCTCCTCCTACTTTTTGATTAATTCCTTTTTGTTGGTCTTTTGACTCTCAACACTTTACCAGTCTAAAGTGCATGTGCACTCTCCTGTAAAAATGGTAGTATTCACTTATACCCAGTTGGCATATTTAATGTACTTATAAGTGCCTTGTACAGTGGCACTATATTTATCCAGGGCCTGTAAATGAAATGCTACTAGTAGGCCTACAGCACTGATTGTGCTACCCCGTAAACATGTCTCAGGCATGACATTGCATAACCTGTGTGTGCAGTTTAAACTGCCATTTAAACCTTGCAAAAAATGTTTGCTAGGTCCAAAAATGTATGTTTTAATAGGCTAGGGTGCACTGTATTTAAAAAGTAGGACATGTATTTTTAAGTTTTACATGTCCTGGTATTAAAATACTCTTAAATTTGTTCTTCACTACTGCGAGACCTATCTCTCCCATAGGATAACATTGGAGTTGCCTTATTGCATTTAATAATATTATTCAAAATGTTTGGTGTCTCTGGAATCACAATTTAAAATCCTAACTTAAAGTGAAGTCGTACTGGAAATTGCAATTTTGAAAATGCAATTTTTTGAAAGTTGGCATTTTCTTGTCGTAGCCATGTGGTGCCTGCAGCCTGCCTCTGGTCACCTGACTGGGTGTAGTTGGCAAGTGCGCTTTGTGTATTGCTCTAAGACTGCTACAAACAGGGGGAGCTTAGTTGTGTCTTAATGGGTCCTGGCTGTCAGGATGGGAGAGAGGAGCTTGGCACAGCCTCACTTACACCTGAATAGGCTGTGTCCTGCCCTACAAAAAGGGCTGAATATCCCCCGTAGTTAGTCTGGAGCCAGGGCAGGGAAAGCAGGACATCTGTGCTCTTCAACAACATGTCTTTGAAGTCTTCCCCACTTCAAAAAAACCACTGGGTATAAGTACTGGACCTCAGACACCACCACTTCAGTACACTCCTGACCTGTGGATACTCTTCCAGGAAGACGGACTGCTGTGGTGTTGAAGGACTCCAATTCTGCTTGACTGCTACTGTGCTGGACTACTGCTTTGCTGTGTTAACTAGGCTTCCTGCTGCCCACTTGCTAGGGTGAGAAGGATGTGACCTGTATCTCGTGAACTCAGAACCCAGAGTTACTAGGGCTAGGTGGCTGGCCTCTTGATCTGAAGCCTCAGGGACATAACAGGCTTCCAGCAAACCTGCTCCTAAACTCTACCATCAGTAAATCTACCCTGCCAAGTGGTGCCACCCCAGTCTTGGACCCTTGAAAGTAGTCCTTATGTGCTTGCCAGGGCAACGTCTCTGCTGAATGACGCATCACCTAGCAGAACCAACACATCTTCTTGGCTAATTGGTGCATCCTCTAGCAAAACTGACAAAACTCCGCTTCTGCATGGATTAGAACTGTTGCAGAAGACCCGCATCACCCTCAGAACTGACACATCGCCAATGGCATGGTGCATCTCCAGCCCAGGTGCTTGCAACTCTTCCCTACGGCAGCCTCAATGATTTAGGACTCCACATTGCAGTCTTGCAGCTACTCATAACCTACGCATCGGAAGCTGCGCACCACATCCCAGACACTAGAACCTTGCATCACAAGCCCCATCGATGGTATCCTTGATGTCAACGCAACAGGACATCGCACTTCAGTCTCAACGCATCTCGGAACCGACGCATCGCTTCGGCTCAGCAATGCTTCTTCAATCTGAATCCATACAACCCTCCACACCTTTGTTCAGCAGCATTAACTGGGTCCCTGTAGCTGTCCTGTGCTCCAACGCGATCAGCCTGAACTTGTGATGTTGTCCCGGTCCGGTACAACCAGATATCCCCAATAGCGTGTTGTGCTTTTAGGCACTATTCATTAGAAACTTTAAAATTCAATATCTCCAGTTCTGCTTCTTGAATTTTTGTTGTTTTGGACTTGTTGTATTTTTAAAGCGTACTCTATTTTTCTAAATCTGGTTTGTGCTCCTTTTGTGGTGTGTTTTCACTATTCTACTGTTTGAAGTGTTGCACAAATAATTCCTATATTGCTCCTAAGTTAAGCCTGGCCACTCTAGGCCAAGCTACCAAGGGGGTGAGCACAGGCTAATATGCGATTTGCTTGTGCCTTATCCTGACAAGGATTGTGTTTGCTGCTTCACCAGCCTTACACCCCAGTTAACCAACAACCCAATTTCTCATTGGAAGAGGTATGTTGTACCTTCTCAAGTGTATTATTAGGTCCCTTCTCTTTATCCTTCCAGTTTCTTCCGCTGTACTTATTCATTGGTATGCTCCATACTCTTCTAATCCCTCTTCCATTAGTTCTCCCAAATGGAATTTTGGTCAGCTGGAGCTCTTGAGTAGAAAACGCTGGTGCAATTATTGGGTTGACAGTTGGTGATGGTATGTAATACACTTACCTGTTGAACCTATGATTACAGGTTCTTTGCTTATTTCAGAAGAGTTTCAAATAGGTCTCAAAATATTAGTTTTTTGGAAGTTAAATTGTACTGTAGAAGAATTACGATCTTTTTTCAAGCTGTACGTTGCAGATATGGTGTTTAGTTGCTTTAAATACATGTGACTCTCACTCTATGCCTATTGCTTTAAATACTTTTTACTCTAAACCTATTGTGGTTAATGGTATACAGACAAAATATCGAATCAAAAATATAGAATAGCACTAATATCGAAGTGAAAATATAGAATGGACAAAATATCGAATGGACAGAATATAGTCAACAAAAATATCGAATTTAAGTTAAGTAATTTAATATCGATTTTCATAAATAGAGAAAGTCAAAATATCGAAGTATATAATGTAGGTATTAAATATATCGAATTTTTTATAATATCGAATTTTTAATGTGTTTTGTATGTTAGTATATGTGTGAGAAGTGTATATTTATTTTATAATTTATTTTAAGTAATGATTTTTATGTTATTTAATTTTTGTGTAATTTAATTCTGTAGCGGGTTGTGGGTTTATAAGGTAATAGGGTGGGAAGTAATTTAATTATAATAATTAAATATTTAAATTTTTTTATTGGTATTTATTTTGAATTCATTGTTAATTTACTTTTAATTGGTAATAAATTAAATGTTAATTGGCAATAAATTTTACCTAATTGATTAATTGATAATTATGTTAATTGTATTAATTTATTTTCCGTAGTGGATTGTGGGTTTAATAGGGGAATAGGGTGGGAAGTAATTTAATTATAATTAATTAAATATTTACATTTATTTATTGGTAATTAACTTGAATTAACTGTTAAAAATGTTTTAATTGGTAATTGATTACATTTTAATTGGTAATTTATTTTTATTAATTGATCAATTGATAATTATATTAAGTTTATAAATGTATTTCCCGTAGCGGGTTGTGGGTTTATAGGGGAATAGGGTGGGAAGTAATTTGATTGTAATTAATTAAATATTGACATTTATTTATTGGTATTTATTTTGAATTCATTGTTAATTACTTTTTAATTGCTAATTAATTAATTGGTAATTGGTAATTAATTTGTATTAATAGGTAATGTTTTTTAATAATTAATTTGTATTTGTATTTTTAATTGATTAATTATTATATTATATTAAATTGGTAATTACTTTTAATTAATTTTTTACTGGTATCAATATTTAATTTATTTTTATTAATATATGAAGTATTTACTTTCCCTACTGTTGCACTCACTGGAGTGGGAATAGTAATTTTTACCCCTACGCTATCCAACACTTTCCCTACTGTTGCACTCTCTGGAGTGTGAATAGTAATTTTTACCCCTACGCTATCCAACGCTTTCCCTACTGTTGCACTCTCTGGAGTGGGAATAGTAATTGTTACCCCTATGCTATCCAACGCTTTCCCTACTGTTGCACCCTCTGGAGTGGGAATAGTAATTTTTGCCCCTACGCTATCCAATGCTTGACCTACTGTTGCACTCTCTGGGGTGGGAATAGTAATTTTTACCCCTACGCTATCCAACGCTTTCCCTACTGTTGCACTCTCTGGAGTGGGAATAGTTATTTTTACCCTCCCGTTATCCAACGCTTTCCCTATTGTTGCACTCTCTGGAGTGGGTATAGTAATTTTTACCCTTATGCTATACAACACTTTCCCTACTGTTGCACTCACTGGAGTGGGAATAGTAATTTTTACCCCTACGCTATCCAACGTTTACCCTACTGTTGCAGTTGCTGGAGTGGTAATAGTAAATTTTACCCTCCCGCTATCCAGTAAAAATATTGTATATTATTAATAATATTATGTTTATATATATATATATGTGCTAAAAAATTAAATTGTATGTTTATTTTTTTTAACTTAAATTAATGATTTAATACTTTTAAAGTTATTTAAGTATTTTTAAGTATGTTTTAGTTAATTATAGTTATTATTTCATTAATTTGAAATTACTTTTAAGACATTTAAAAAAATTCGATATTTTGACTAACTATATATATTTTTTCGATATTTTTGATTCAATATTTTTGTACTTACCTGTTTGTAGATAGGACTTCGATATTTTTGCTTTCTATATTTTTACTTCGATATTTTTAGTATTCTATATTTTTGTATTCTATATTTTTTCAGTGATCCGTGGTTAATACCCACTTATTCTCTAGACCATGTCATATCTACAGATTCAACAGAGTGCATTTCAAAACCTTTTGGAAACTCTCTACAAATCCTCAGCTACAAACCTGAAATTCAGTCAGGCTACCTTCATTAAAAAAAAATTGGAATTTCAACTAATTCCAATAATGTACTAAAGAAGAACACTGTTTGTGCTAATTATCCAAGGCCAGTTGTTTCATGAATGGCTCCCCTGCCTTTAAGACGATGAAGCTTACCATCTCTAACTCTAAACACACCACAAGCGATGACACAATTAGACCGCAGATGGAGAAGTTCAAGAAAGAAACTCAGGCAGCAGGCCTTCTCTGCCTATGCACAGAGGATCTGTAATGACAACCCTAATCTTTTAGGACCACAGCCACGCTTCTTCAGCTTAGGAACAAGCTGATGAAGCACATCTTTAAACAACACTACATGATGAGGCAGTTATTAGTCCACTTCTCATCTCAGAACTCAGTACACCATTTCTAGATTCACTCTCTGATTGTATCTTAGCCTTTAACCATATACAGCACTTTGCTACCTTTCGGTTAGTTTGTGTTATGCAATTACTTTTTACATACATACCTATATTCAAAATCTGTTGAATATCACATGCTTTGAGTAAATACCTATACGTATAGAGAAGAAAACAATGACTCCACCAAGGTACTAAAAAAATCATTCAAAGTCCATTAGATTCAGAGACACACTTACTCAGTCTCTTATTGACATAAGCTTGCCAACTCTCAGACATATTGATGAAGTAGGAATAATCATTAAGGACTCATTTTTTCTGTGAATTTTGTTTCTTTTCTGAGAATGACCAATAATGGTCCCTTGCAAAAATTAATATTAATGGCCTTAGACACAGTAAAAGGTCTCACAGTCCCCAGGTAATAAAAAACATCAATGGGCCTAGACAATAAATAGAAGAAAATCTCTACATGAAGTAATATGCATTGATGGCCCCTCAAAGTAATAATCGTCAATGTCCCCATGTAGTAATGTTAGCTTTTGCTCAATCTGGGTAAATATTTGGCAGAAGATTCATCCTCTAAAACTCGAGTTCCTCATTTCAATTCTCATGAAAATAGAACAAGGGAGGCCAAAGTTATTAGATGCAATCCAAAAGTAACTATTTTTATTTACGTCCCGCAGACATTTTTGTTCTCTGTTACAAGTCAAACCGCTGAACAGAATTACACCAAACGTATTATGAAGTAGGAGCATCAACCAGATTCTGACCTTTTATGATGGTGTAAACCTATTGGGTAATTTCAGAGATATCTATATAACAAACAGGTGTTGGGTTGACCTTACAAAGTTCATTTTCTGTGAGTTTGGTCCATTTGCGAACTAGGGTTCTCAGTTCAACATGTGCAAACCGCTTTCAATCAAAATGTAATCTGATTCATTTGGATACAATTTGATTGGTGCAACTACACAGGGTATGAGGGCAAGAGGGGTAGCACTTTTGGCTAGAGGTAGAGGGTTCAAGTTTAATAAAACTAAATCTGATAAATTGGGAAGATGGGTGATCTCAGAACTTCATACAGGGCAATCCTCTTCATTAACCATCTGCACAATTTATGGATGTAATAACGACGACCCCCTGGTAATTAATAATGTCTCCAATGAACTTACCAACTGGCCACTTCCACTTATAATCTGTGGAGACTTTAATATAAATCTTTCACATGATTGGTCCACAAAAGATAATTGGCATTACCATGGTCGAAAATCAAAAGTCTTTAAAGCAATCAAGGAATTGTGTATTACCCATGGGCTAATTGATGCTTGGCAGACTTTAAATAGTAATTTCGATTATCCTGGGTATACATATTTTTCAAATCCACATCATACACATGCTAGACTCGATTACTTTTTGATATCTAGCTCAATTGAAACTCACTCAAAAATAGAAAAATTACCCCGAATCATGTCGGATCATAATCCCTTAATACTAACAACTGAGATAACATCTTTGATACAGACGCCACGGACTTGGACCTTTGAGAGGTCTTTGCTCCTTGAGAGTGAATACTGTAAACATATGAGATGTTGGATTTCAAGCTTTTTGTTGGTTAATAACGGCAGTACAACGGTTAACTTTGTCTGGGACGCTTTAAAAGCAGGTATTAGGGGTGAAGCTATACAATATTCGCTTTGGAGCAACAAATGTGCAAGAGAACTACTAAGATCCTCACAAGAAACTCTAACGAGGTTGGAGGAAGAGCTTATAAGAGTAACAAGAAACTCTTCTATTACAGAAGAGATTAGTAATGCACAAACTCAGGTTGCAATAGCTAAGGCATCAATTACAAATATATACACCAATAAAGCTGTTAAAAAAGCTACTGCTCACCGATAAAAAATATGTGAGATTAATGAATCGGTTGGCCAGCAATTAGCAATTCGGATGAGACAGCAGACTACACAAAATTTAATACGGGAAATTCAAGACACAATAATTGGTAGAGTAACTGACTCAGAGAAGATCCGAGAAGCATTTTGGCAATTTTACAGTGCTCTTTATACAGGAGAGGGAGAAGTAGATCAAGCGGAAATCGCTGAATATCTAGATATAGATACCTGTGATAAACTTAACACCGAAGACCAGCTAATTTTGGAAAAGGCACCTGACATCGAGGAAATCAGAAAAACCGTGAAAGATCTTTCTCGTGGGAAGGCAACTGGAGTAGATGCCATTCCACTTGAATTTTACATAACATTTTTGGATCAACTTCAAGGAATCTTGTTGAACCTATGCTTACATTTATTTGGAGGAGGGCAACCTCCCAAATCATGGTCTACGGCTAAAATTGTGATATTCCCTAAGAAAAACAAACCTCCCGATCAGATGGGCTCTTATCGGCCCATCACCTTAATAAATGTAGACTCTAAAATTTACTCCAAACTACTCGCCAATCGTATCTCGTCAATAATTCATAAAGTTACATCCAAAGTTCAGCACGGCTTTATCCCTGGGAGAGATACTACCGACCACACACGAAGAGTAATTAGCTTGTTTGACTTCACCCAGGTGGCAGGAGACCCGATGGCACTTATTTTACTTGATGCCGAGAAAGCCTTTGATAGGGTCTCCTGGCCATTCTTGTGGCAGGCAATGACCAGGGTTGGCGTCAAACATATATTTATACAGGCAAAACAAAAACTTTATATTAATCCAGAGGCGATGGTGATGGTTAATGGAGAGAATTCTAAAGTATTAAAAATCTCGAGAGGAACACGGCAGGGATGCCCCTGCTCCCCGCTGTTGTTCGCTCTCTATATTGATCCCTTCATTAGGAGACTACAAAATACTAGTACTATAACTTCCATTCGGACAAATAAATACTCAACAAAAATTCTTGCCTACGCAGACGATATTGCTATTGTCACTGCTAACCCAAATTTGGCTATGCCAATTATCGAACAGGAGGCACTATTATTTGGCATTATTTCAGGATACGCTTTGAATCGAGGGAAAACTCAAATAATTATTAACAACAAATGTACTATGATAGATTCACGTATAACAAAGTCAGCCACTTACCTAGGGGTCACAATAACTTCTGAACTAGAGAATCTAGTCGATCTCAATCTCAAACCTGCCTCAAATATAATACAAAAAGACCTTCGCTGTATCAATAATCTACATCTTTCTTTGATAGGACGGACAAATGCCTTAAAAATGGTCTACTTTCCAAAACTCTTGTATTTATTTAGAGCGATCAATCTGGAAATCTCAGATCAATGGTTTAAAATAATGGAACGTATCTTTACGGATTTTATTTGGGCATATACGCAGCCCCGCCGGGCCTATAAACTTCTCACACTTCCTAAAGAAAGAGGAGGGTTAAGTCTTCCAAACCTTAGGTTATATTATTGGACAACAGTCTTGCTATATAATCAAGAGCTTTTTCTTCTTGATGGAACAGGGATATCTCGGGATAAAGATGCACCGACTATTCATCAAATAATATTAGATTATAGAAGTATCGGCTATCTTTGGAGATATCTCTTTGATACCTATCACAAAAAAATAAAACTAAAAACACTCTTAGCCGTGTTTAAAGTTTGGAAATCTGTGAGGAAAATAATCGGTCTGGGACGGTTATCTGTCTATACTCCCATACAAAATAATCCTCTCTTACCAGACATATTTAAAGACTCTTATATTGATAGATGGATCACAGCTGGAATTACTAATATAGGTTGCTTCTTCTCCGCAGAAGGGATATATTCTTTTGAATTTTTGAAAGACAATTATCATCTCGAATGGAGAGATTTTTTTAAATATCTCCAAATTAGAGATTTTCTATTACGACGAATGAAGAGAGAAGACACCATGCCTAAAAACATTATAGCTCAAACTCTTAGCCATTATCAGGAAAAAATACGGATTGGGGTTTTTTACCAATTATTACTTACATATTTACCTGATGATAGACAGAAGATTATTCAGAAATGGCAAAAGAAATTTATAATTTCAGCTGATGAATTTGAGTATGTAAATGAGCTTTCACAAACTGTACTCATGTCAACCAAATTACAAACACAATTTTATAAAATATGCTTTTTCATGTATTATACTCCAGACAGAATCGCCAAATGGGGTAATGGGAGAGGAACATGTTGCTTTCGTTGTAACTTACAAGATGCGGATGATATACATATCTTTTCATCTTGTCCTGCTTTAACTTCTCTCAAATCAAAAATTGAACATTTCCTCTCATTAATCCTAAAAACGGTGGTTAAGTTATCTGATCAAACAACTCTATTAGGCGTAGTAAATTGTACTAATTTGAATGCTGGTCACGAACTGATTTTTATCTCGATGGCCGTTTTAAGAATCTGTATAGCATCGGCTTGGCTAGATCCTATCGCCCCCTCATATCAACAGTGGCTCTCTAGACTGTTAGCAATTTTTAATTTAGAAATGGCAATATATAAAACTAAAGGTAGGAAACGTAGAATAAAAGGTTTAAAAATTTGGTCTCCTTTAATAGAATGGTCTGAACTTTAGACATTCATTTAACAATAATATTGTCAAAAATATCTAGTTGTAATGTATACCCATCTATCTTAATGTTTATTTGTATCTTGAGGATTTATCTGTTAATTTAAATATTTAATTTTATGTATTAATATTATCTATAAGCTCTTGAATTTCTTTTTGTTCCACATTTAATCTGCCCGATTAGAGGGGGGTGGGGTGGGGGTTGGGGGTTCTCTTATGTGTTGTATTGTCTTTTTGTTGTATAAAAAATAAGAAAACAAAACCAACAAAAAAAACCAAAATGTAATCTGATTGACAGAGATCGCTGTTTTCGTTTGTGATTTTCACAGTTTGTGAACTGTTTGTAAATTTAGGGCCCTTTGTGTACCATTCTAAATGGCAGTTGAGACTTGAAATGTTTTGTGATGGCCATCATTAAGCAAAGCAAGGCAGTTCACAAAAAAGTTTCAAACCTCTGTAATGCAAAAGGGTCCCATTGGGATACGTAGGCATGGATGCATACCTCACTACAAGAGGTATCAAGATACACCCACTAAATCACACTTTCAATTATGTTGGAGTTATAATAACAAATCGCCGCCCTTCCAATGTCTGCAAGTTCTCCAATGTATGTAATTTACCCAAAAGTTGTATGATTGTAGTTAGTGTAATGTATTTGAATAGTTTTTTTTTTTAATTTGTGTATTTTTTTAAGGTTTTTAGATTGAAGTTTAGTTACTATTTTGTACTTCTCTCTGGATTTTTGAAGATATTTTCAGGGTATTTCATTTAAAGTTATATTTTTTTAATGATTTCCTTAAAATAAAAATTATTTACAGATTTTAGTTTTTTACTTCCTATTTCTTATGTGCTGTTGTATTTAACATAATACCATAAGATTGTTTTTAAAAATATTATTATTATAAATGTGTATATGTTTTTGTATTTATTGTGAATGAATATATATAATTTATTTACAAATTAAATGTATTTGTTTCATGAAATAACTGTTAAATATGTTTTAAAGTTGTATGTATTTTGCAAATTAATTTCAAGTTAGTAAATTGGTGTCTATTTTATTTTTATGTTATGCAAGTACTAAATTTAAAAAAAAAACGAATTTACATTAATATCGACAATTACATTAAAATACATATGCCTACCAATGAAATGTCGATATTTAGGTCCAAAATACTTTTTTACTCCTTATTCTTGTGCTTTACATTGCATGTATGTAAAGATTATATTTTAGTTGTCGATATTTTGACAACATATTTCTGTAACAGAATATATATTTTTCGATATTTCACCATGCAGATTTGCTGAGAGTACCACATCTACACATTAAGCCTTAAAGAAACTGAACCAAGCTTGGGGAAGTCATATTATTTTCTAATATTAAGAAGTTACCTTACTGGTGCTAAGGATAGGTCTAATCTTACTTCAACTCATGAGTGCTTTTTGATGACCGAGTTTTGGTTGATGTTTAGAATTTAAATTAATGGTAATTAGGGTTCACTTTTTATTTATGTGAAATGTTTGTATTCTGTACAGGTAGTTTAAATGCTTCAGTAAAAATGAAATGCACGTATTTAAGGTAGAACTAAAAAGACCATTAATGGCCACAATCATTTTTTTAAATATTATTAGTAATCACTTGTTTCTTATACAGTGCTTCACGACACAGATTTTCATGAACAAGTAGATTATCATTGATAAAGTTTCACAAAGTTTTGAATGTGGACTGCACTTTCTTGGTAACAAGGGTGAAATTGGTAGGACATGTGCAGGGTTTTCATGTGTTTTGAAGATACACTATGGTATCTATGAATTGAATCCTATGTACCTGAAGGGCAAAATCTATAGTGAACAGCACAGCTGCAAACCGAGTTGACATGGCACAAACCTTGATCCATATTCTGCCGGGAATAACAGTATTACATTATTCAGGTTTGGGCGCATTGATCTTTTCAATATTATACTTTGCTGTGGTCATGCGTAAAAATGTATGCCAACATATGGTCAGTTTTTTATTTATTGTTTCCTAACACATGTGGGTGTTTATCAATGGTTTAACGCGTACATGTTGAGGCACTTTAGCACTTTAAAAGGAGATATTGATTGTAATGGGCTGTTTCCTTATGAATTCAATGCTGACGTCCTCTAAGTGTGCTTTGTGTGTTTTTGTGTCTCATATGGTGCATTTTGGGTGGATGTGTTTTATGCATTCGTGGATTTTCACTTGGTGTTCAAGTGAGTGCAGATTAGGACAATAGAGACCGAATACACAAGAAAAACGAGGACACAAAAAGATGACCACAATTACGGCAAAATTGCTTTGCAAGTAAGAATACATGTTCATAAACTAAAAACTAATACTAAAGAAAAGAGTTTCCACCGGGCTACCTACCTACCTGCACCATGTATGTGTGTGTATAAATATATTGCGTTTTAGAATCTGGGGACTTTGAATGGGATGCTATAAATCCTTAATGTCAAAGGGTCTGAATAATTCAGCATTCAGACTACCTAACATAATTGCCACCTTCAATTGGAATAATAGTTGTTTGTAAGGCGGATCCCACCTCAGCAGTACCTACAGTATTTTCATTTCACCCCATTAATAATGGAGTCAAACAATAGTAAACCACAGCTAAACATGCGCATGATCAATAACAGCAAAGGATTTGACATAATGCAAGTAATCCGAGATGCTGGCGTCTGGTGGTTCCAATTCCAGGTAATTGCACCAGGATAAATCCAGTGTGCCCGGTGGCCGATCTGAGGCAGAGGCAGGGAGGGGGGCATGATGTGCATTTTCGAAACCTTATCCTCCCTCCCAAGGGTATCCCAGCGGGGTGCGGTGCAACCAGATTCCATGGCATTTTGTTTTCATCATGAGCTATCAAAAGAAACCACTGACAAAGCCAATACGTTTGACGTTTGTACAGGGAATGGCAGAGGTACACACACACTATCCACACCGACATTAACATAGATAATACATCCATGCACAGTTCCAGATAGACTAAGACGTGCAAAAGGGTAAAAAACAAGTTAGCTGGCCTCTTTCCATCTATGCACCCAGGATCTGAAACAATCTCCCCTTATCCATAAAGACCACACCACTGCAGCTCCAATTTAGGACAGAGTTGAAGACACAGCTCTTTAAAAACGCTGCTTAACAATTCAGCAGCAATCCAATAAGCAACTCTCTCCTACCACTCAGTGGCTGTATGTTTGACTTTGACCCAGGCTAGGTTTCTGCTATAAAAATACCACATATACACATACATGTCATGTAACAATATAAAGGTTGTAGTTTTAGGTATGGCAAACCTAATGGCTTTATCAAAGTGTCAGAACATGAAAATATTAAAAGTGAGCCTGTTTGCCTTATCATGGGCTCAGCACATCAGCATACATAAAGCTGTTTTATTGGCTTTGTCAATAAAGCAAGACAATATTTTATCATTAACTATGATCCAACGTAGGTCTATGTATATATATATATTGCAATAATAATACTTAAATATTTAAAATAACGTTTTTTTCCACAAAACAAACATAAACGTGTTGAATCTTTCTTTGCAGCCACAGAAGAAACTAACCACAAGGGGTGCGTGCCCCACAGCTGAACAGCGCACAGTGGAGAAGTGTGGCTTAATGATTACAGCGGCAGACCCTGATGCTGAGTTTTTGCCCGGGACCAGGGTTCAATTCCCCGCCTCGGCGGGTCTCGGGCTCAAAATTCCACGGACCTGATAATTCTCACCTCGGTGCCTATTCCAGTCATAGAGTCCCGCTCTGCAACTCTGGGCAATAGCTTGCTTAATCTCCACAACGGCCCCCACAACGCTAATGATGCCTGGCCTCCACCTTGGGGGTGCCCAGGAGTGGACACCTCACAGGGGAAGACAGGACGGGTTCCACAGCGGTATTCGTACAAGCGCCTTGAGACCCTTGCGGGTGAGTAGTGCGCTATACAAGTATTAATTTACATATTTTTTACTGTTCCAGTTCAGAGGTCTTTCACATTATGGTAAGCCAATCCGGGATCATGAATCCAGCAACATAGGAGACTTACTGCATTTAAAAAAAATCCCACAGAAGCAGCTGCTCTCCCTGCAGTCCCCCACAACATTGATAAAAACTTGGTGGTGTCCCTGCCTCTTCTAGGGGCACAATGAACATCAAACAATAAAAAGAAAAAAATGCTAGCTAGGCATTATGGGGCATTCCCCAGCTGGAGCAGAAACGTGACAGGAGCAGCTACTCCGCTCTTTTCACATTCCTGTTTAAAGTATTATTTTTTTCATTTGGAGAGTAGTGCATGCAGTCCCCCTCTCTAAGCCATTTGCTGTCCCCAGGGACCCCATCCATGGGGGACAAATTCATTTTTAGATGCAGATGGGGAATATGGGCCTCCCTCCCCTAGCCTCTCAAAGGCCCCGGGGACCTCATCCCCAGTCACCTATTATTAAGAAGTGATGTACCCACTCTACTGTAATAACTTATTACAGTTGAGTTCTGACAGCACAATGCCTGCTGTCAGAGCCAACAGCCTAAGAGAAGGCATGTCAGTTCAAGGATCTGCCCTATTTTTCTAGGGTGACAGTGACAAGCAGAAGGGAGATATTTATAGCGACATGTTTATTTGCTGCTCTCCTTATAGATAATGTTAGAAAAGTTTGAATCTTTCTGCATGTTTCTACACATTCTGACTTGTATTAAACTGATTGTAACATCTCTTTGCAACACATATTTAACAGCTTATTGATGTGTTTGATTTTGCCCTAGATATTCTGTTCATTCTTCATATTTCATTTGAAAGAGAGAACCACAAAGAATTTGAGGAACTGGGTTGGTGGCTGACTGGGGTATGAACCCTGGTCAAGCAACAGCCACAATCCCTTGCAGGGTGAACCATAAAAAGTCACTACATTCACCTGTGCTTAACCCTGGGTAGCCTGGCACAAAAAGTAGTCAAGCTTAACTTAGAGCCAATGTGTAAAGCATTTATGCAGCACGCAAACAATAATAAAGTGAAACACAAAACACAACACAAGAAAAATCCCAAGCCAATTTAGAAACATCAAGTCAATATTAATATATTATTTGACACCAAAAATTACTAAACTCCAATCAGTAGAATTTGAGTTATACATTTTTAAACTTTAATGTTCAAAATAGCGCCTAAAAGATCAAAGCGCCAACCGCGGACATCTAGGTGTCTATTAAGATGACAGTCGGAAAACATTCCGACCAAATCAGTCTCAGAATGGTTTCTGACCGTATCAGATCCGGGGAGTCCAACCGACTGATTGCGATGCCTCCGGATACGATTTGGTCATACTCTCATTGACTTCAATTGGAGCCTGTGTTCTGACCGAATACACAGGCTCCCATTGAAGAAAGGGGTAGTTGGGGAAAATTGTGCGCCCTGTGGTGGGCATCCCTTGGTGTCTGCCACATTGTGCATGGTTGGAAAGGGGGGTACCTTGGGTGCCCCCACGGGACTGATTTGGAAGGCCTTGGGTGAATGCTATGGGGACCCAAAGTCAGATTCTGACTATCGATGCGAGTCGGAACAACTAATTCGGAAAGGCTGTCCGAATCTGCCATCATAATCGCTCAGTCGGAAATGCGGTCCGTAGACCTGTACGAGTCTGCTCCAAACAACTCAGACTTTCCGAATCGTTCCGGTTCGGATTCGGAACTGACTCGGAAAGACAGCGCACTTTACGAACATTGTGATCGGTCTTTCGGAAAGCTTTCCAAATCGTTCAGAAGGACGGGATCCGAATCAGATTCGGAAGATCCAAATCCGATTCGGGGACTTTCTGAACTGCATCGAAATTGACCCCTTAGTCACGTAAATCTAAAGATAAGGCCGACCGCTGTGGACCACGTTTAGGATATAATAAGTGGATTGGATATGGTTGGTGCTTACCTTCAGACTTTGAAAAACATTCATAAAGTTTATCAGGGCTAGGCTGCAGGAGGTGTACGAGGAGGGAGCTTTGTCATCGGATGGCCTTGAGTAGAAGCTGTGGTGAAGATTTCTACGTTCGGACTTAATCGCTGAAATGGAAGTCAAAAAACTCCAGTGCAACAAAGCAGAGGGATGTAGCAGAATACAGTTCTACGAGGTTGGATACCCCTTTGGAAAAGGATTGCTGAAATGGATTTGCTACTGCAAAGATGAATGCAATGGGAGAAGCCGCAAAGTCAATCCAACGGGCGATGCACCTCGGGTGGGTAGGCGAGCAGGTTGGTCCCGGTCTCCTCCTGTTTCAAAGAGCACTCTGTGTCCAAGTCATAGGTGTTGGGAATTGGCAATCTGCGCACCTTTGGCACCACAACCAAATATCCAGGACTGGTGGGATACCAACTGGGAGTTCAGAACTTACTCAGGCTGGGTCCAGGTGCGTGTTCAAGATAGTGGGAGCCTGTTATGTCCCTGTGGTTCTGAACAGGAGGCCAGCAAACTAGCCCTTGGAGTCGCTTCTGGCAGTTCAGGGTGCAGATGAAGCTGCAGGGCTTAACCGCAGGGCTGGGCCCTGAGGGTTCGAGGCAGGCTCCAGGCTCCAGGCAGAAAAGCAGTCCTTACAGGTACAGCAGCAGTTTGGCAGAGTGCACAGCAGGTCACAGCAGCAGACAGTCCTCTGAGAGTCTTTCCGCAGGTGTAGTAGCGAACTGAGTAGTGGGTCTAAAGTTCCTATTTTTTTACCCTGGTGCCCTTCTTCTGGAAGATGGTAGAAGCTTCTGGAAAGTTTCTTTGAAGTGCATGACATTTCCTGACTCCCAAGCTGTGGCTCAAAGCTGTCTGCACTGACAACCCAGTAATTGTTACTCGCTTTCCCGCCAGAATCCCTTGTCCCTCCCGCATTTACTTCTAAATTCTATACTTATGTGTGCAGAAATTTCTGTCACTGAAAACTGCTATTACGCCTGAGGCTTGAGCCGGGCGGTCACTTTTTAACTTGGTCATAAAATTACTTGCATGAGCACTTTCCTTTGTGTCCTCTCCACCCCTGCACTAGCGCGCGGATTTTATTGCAGCGCTGTTGTTTTCTTTCACCGATTGAGGGTGAAGGGATTCATTTTAATTAAAAACAATAGAACTTACTGAACTTTGCTCTGTGCTGGCAGTTCTTTTTGCCTTTCTCCCAGAGCGACAGGCCGATTGCAGGGTCGTCATTCCCAGGGGCACGGGCTGAGTTTCAGCGGCGGCCATTTTGGATAGGGATCTCCTCTCTTGGCGCGCGAGTCGCCACTATAAAAACAGAGGATTCACCTTAGTAGCTAGAATACTGCTATTACGCCTGAGGCTTGAGCCGGGCGGTCACTTTTTAACTTGGTCTTAAAATTACTTGTGTGAGCACTTTCCTTTGTGTCCTCTCCCCCCCTGCACTATCGCGCAGATTTTATTGCAGCGCTGTTGTTTTCTTTCACCGATTGAGGGTGAAAGCATTCATTTTAACTAAAAACAACAGAACTTACTGAACTTTGCTTTGTGCTGGCAGTTCTTTTTGCCTTTCTCCCAGAGCGACAGGCCGATTGCAGGGCCGTCATCCCAGGGGCACGGGCTGAGTTTCAGCGGCGGCCATTTTGGGTAGGGATCTCCTCTCTTGGCGCGCGAGTCACCACTATAAAAACAGAGGATTCACCTTAGTAGCTAGAATACTGCTATTACGCCTGCGGCTTGAGCCGGGCGGTCACTTTTTAACTTGGTCTTAAAATTACTTGTGTGAGCACTTTCCTTTGTGTCCTCACCCCCCCCCTGCAATAGCGCACGGATTTTATCACAGCGCTGTGGTTTTCTTTCACCGATTGAGGGTGAAGGCATTCATTTTAATTAAAAACAACAGAACTTACTGAACTTTACTCTGTGCTGGCAGTTCTTTTTGCCTTTCTCCCAGAGCGACAGGCCGATTGCAGGGCCGTCATCCTAGGGGCACGGGCTGAGTTTCAGAGGCAGCCATTTTGGATAGGGATCTCCTCTCTTGGCGCGCGAGTCGCCACTATAAAAACATACGGCTATGGCTCCGCGCAGCGGACGCGTTCAGCGGGCACGCCGCAATCACGCCGGAGTCAAGCCAGAGTCCAGCCCGTCTGCCCCCGTCCGCGATCGATCGGGGCGCGGGGCTAGATCCCCTGGTTCATTGGATCCCTTTAGCATGATGGGAACGTCCAGGTACCCTTTACAATATACTAAACAGGAATTACTGTCTCTATGCCCTAGTTCGGCAGACAACTGCCACCATTCTTTGCAAGCAGACTCACTACCTTCGTCGTGTGATATCTGCAATCAGTCCTTGCAATTTTCGATAAAAGACAAGGGTAAAACAACCACATTTAATATGCTTCTATTGAATTGCAGATCTATGAAAAAACACAAAATATGATTTACTAATGGCAAGAGGTCCTGATGTGCTCTTTCTCACCGAGACGTGGATGGATGAGACATCGTCTCCTGAAGCCCTCGAAGCCACTCCTCCTGGCTATTGTCTACTTAGACTAGATAGACAAAAGCAGAGAGGGGGGGGGGGGTAGCCCTCATTCATAAATCTGGACTAGAGTGCACTCTAGTGAAAGCCACGCTACCTAACAGCGAAAGTGGCCTCTTCATTATTAAACTGGGCCCCAGAAACGGTATTAATGGTCTGCTGATGTACCGCCCCCCCGGAGGTGCTGGGCAGTTTGGAGACCAGCTTTTGGATTTAATTACCCAGCCGGCACTCCGATATGAAAAATTCATCATTTTAGGTGATTTAAACCTCCACTTTGATGATATTGAGTGTGGGGAGGCACAGGCGGTGGCTGCAGCACTGAAATCTTTGGGGCTCAATTTGCAATCCACTGCCCCCTCACACCAATTGGGCCATCTCCTGGATCCCATCTTTGCCAACTGGGAGGGAATCATAGTCTCCTCTCCAGTCAGAACGATCTGGTCAGATCATTTTATTATTCCATTTTCTATAGAGTATTTGTCTTCAGAAAAGAGACTCAGTAAACCCCCTCCGCTGAAGCGGAGAGAATGGAAGAATTTTAAACAAGAAACAATTAAATGTGCCCTATCAGAAAATCCCCCCCCCCTCCCCGCGACTCTCTTCAGGAGGCATGGAGCGGATATGAAAAATGGGTGTCCAACGCGCTGGACGTGGTGGCTCCCTGGACACTCAAACCCCCCGCAAGGCAATCTAAAACTGCCCATTGGTTTTCGGAAAAACTTAAGCTAGCTAAAGCTATATGCAAAAAACTAGAACGTAGCTGGAGGAAAAACTATAACCCAGAGTCTAAAACACTTTACAAAAGGGAACTAAAAAAATATCAGAAATTAGTTAGAACTGAAAAAGGTATCCATCTCAAAAGTAGAATCGATCTAGCAGATAATCCCACCAGAGAACTCTTTACTATCTACATAGAACTCACGGTCCCGTCCAGACTTGAAGCCCCAGATACCTACTCCAAGGAGCTGTGTGACTCTATAGCTGATTTTTTTGTAGGTTAGATCGACAAAATCCATGCCACCTTTACAGATGAAGATGACCTCTCAAGTAAACATGTGGGAGCTAAAGATACCCATATGGAGAAATCTTGCCTCACATGCTTCATATCACCTGAGAGACAGGAATTATTAAGTATCGTCAATAGTATACAATCTGGCTCGCCTTGTGAGGTCTGTCCACCTGCACGCTGCAAAGGAGTCATGGAGAGCATGATCATCGATCAGATTAGTCAAATTGTGTCGCTGTCTTTCCAAGAATGTCTCGTGTTAGACACGTGGAAAACAGCTCAGGTCATTCCTCTAAAAAAGAAATCCAACATCCACATTTCCTAATTTCAAAATCTTCGCCCTATTTCCCTTCTTCCCTTCTGTGCGAAGGTTGTGGAAAAGGAGGTAAATAGGCAGCTGATGAGATATTTGGAGGAGCAATCTCTCCTTCACCCCACTCAATCGGGATTTAGAGCTGGCTACTCTACGGAGTCAGCCTTACTCTATTCTACTGAATGTCTTAGACAAATAGTAGATGAAGGAGAGACAGCAGCGTTGGTTTTATTACATCTCAGTGCAGCTTTTGACACCGTGCTGCACACAACGCTGCTGTCTTGGCTCTCTGATATGGGAGTGACGGGACAGGCTCTGGCCTGGATAAAATCTTTTCTGGCCAACAGGAGCTTTCAGATGCACTGTCCACCTTTCAAATCTTCCCTCAGAAAGGCAAGCAATGGGGTTCCCCAGGGCTCGAGTTTAAGCCCCACTTTGTTTCATATCTACATGGAACCCCTTGCTCGTCTAGTGGAAGTATTTGGGGTGGGCATTGTTAGATATGCTGACGACACCCAACTGATGTTCAAGCTTACGCCCGACCACAGAGAAGATGCCACCAATTTTTCCAACTGTTTGTCATCAGTGGCATCTTGGATGAACAGCAACTGTTTGCGCCTTAATGGCGCAAAAACGGAATTGCTGGTGGTAGGGAAATCAGCTTCTGCATGGTCACACATGTGGTGGCCTACGGAACTGGGTAGCCCACCCCGTCCTGTGGTTTCGGTACCCAATCTGGGCATAATGCTTGACTCAGATCTTTCTTATAAATCTCATGTCAGTAAAGTGACAGCCAGGTGCTTCAGCCTACTGAAGGTTCTGCGTAAGGTTTTAGATCTCCTTCCTTTTGACGCCAGAAAGACCATTGTCCATGCTTTGGTGACTCCCCATCTCGATTATGGGAATGCTTTGCTTCTAGGCTTGAGCAAAAAAGGCCTACACCAATTTCAGTGCGTGCAAAATGCAGCTGCTCGCCTTGTGCTCAGACTCCCTCGCAGAGCATCTGGGAAGACCGCTCTGGCTAAACTTCATTGGCTCCCTGTCAAGGAGCGAATTAAATTTAAAGCCCTCTGTTTTGTGCATCGAATTGCCCAGGGCAAAGGCCCAGACTACTTGAAAAATCTTCTCACTGTGCATCGCCCCATTAGGAACCTGAGATCGTCCGGTGCGATGCTGTTCAAACTCCCCAAAATCACCAGAGCTAAGATGGGTGGTTGCTCATTTAGATACTTGACTTCCAAGTGCTGGAATGAACTTCCGCTCAACCTCCGAATGGAGCCTTCTGAGACTAGATTCCGTGCAAAACTCAAGACGTTCCTTTTTCCTCCTGTGTAACCTTTTTGCTGCTTTCCTCTTTTGGCCACTTCTTCTTCTGCCTCTGGTGAAATTAACAGTATTTAGCGCGGGGACACACTGTTCCTTGTGTAGCCAGGCGCTTTAAAAATGGTTTTATTATTATTATTATGATTATTATTATTATCTTGAAGCAGAAAAGATAAGAGTAGCAGAGTTGAAGATCTCTTTCCATAGGTTTGTGAACTGCATTTTTTTAGTATGTGACGTAGTACCAATTTATGTACTCTAAAATGCCTTTTATAAATCTGTCACAAAGTGCACTTTTTAATCTTGTTGTCAGGACAAAAGATCTTGCATGGTTGCAAAGGCTCTAAACCTCTGCCCCTTTTCCTGGTCTGTCCTGTATTTTCTTCATTTCTCCACCACAATGTGCTAAATAATCTGTGACTCCTTTGAAGCTATTCCATATTTGACAGGGTAGTGGGCGCACCCCATGAAGTTAGTGCGCCTCAATGTATTACTACTCACAGCTGAAGGATTCTTTTTATCCTAAAGCTATGGTATGGTTGATGGTGGGTTGCAGGGTTTTTTTTTCAAAGAAATTTCTGTTTTGTTATAAGTCTAGCTGAAGGACAGAAAGATGGTAAACCAGCCTCGTCTCCAGTACAATTTTTTGGACTTACTCATAACTGACCCTCTCTGTGGGTGTGCAGTGTTCTGTATGTGGGGCAGTCTAACACAATGTTTGTGTGACTAGAAAATTCTGTTCAGTGTGAATGGTGTCCTCTGGGGTGCCTTGATAATATGTTGGTTCCTCTCAAGGTTGTCTTTATTGTTCCCTTGATGACCAGTCGTCTTGCATGTTCATTGTCTTGGAGAAACTGCCAAGAAACTCTGTAAGTACATACCTGGATGGGACATTGAAATAACTTATCTCTGTTAACACATTTTTGCCTGCCACACTATTAGAGCTCCCTTTCTCTTTTCCTGGACATCACCTAGCAACTTGATATCTTGCCAGATAATTTCTGATTTTAGTCGAATATTAACCAACATAGTTCGACCAGCAGATAGCAGACTCTCCATCTGCCTTTCTGTGAAAGACAGGAAACATGAATATGCACTGATACCAGGACTATTTGGAAAATGTGCTTTGATGGGTTTTGGGTTTAGAAGAGTGTGCCAAAATCACGGCATGTACTGGCTTCATTCAAGCAGTAGTTCTACTTTTCATGGATACATAAAAAAGAGTATGTGCACCAACTCCCAGGTACATTTACCAAGTCAAGCAGCTTACTGGTTGCCTTTATTCATTAAGGCAGAAATAGCCTCAAGACTTTGGGGATACCATGATGTAAACCTGGATTTCCCACTGCAAGAAGAAAATTGCTCCTTTATCAGAGGAACTGGATGGCTGAAGCCTGCCTGGACATCACTCCATGCAAATAGCCCATCTGGCAAGAATTTACTCAAGAAGCCTCTTAGAGGCCCTAGGTCAAGGACTTGCAGAGAGGCATGCTAGAAATGCAAGGGTTGTGAACCTGCATTATACAAGACTCATCTATTAATATCCCTATTATCTAGGGTCCCAGCTCTGGGGCCGATTATGATCTCATCTGGAAAGCCTTTCTACCAAATCAGTGCCGGTATCCTTTGCGGATGACTCAGATCAGCTGAGTCAGAACAAGCGATTTGGGTGTATTCAGATGCTTCTGGATATGATTCACTTGGACTCCCATTGACTTCAATGGGAGCCTGTGTTCCGAACAAGAACACAGGCTCCCATTGAAAACAAGTGATTTGGGTATATTCAGATGCTTCTGGATATGATTCACTTGGACTCCCATTGACTTTATTTATTTATTTATGTATTTATTTTTTTAAATTTGTACCGCGCACGTACACCGAGACGGTTTCTTGGCGCTCATAACAAACAAAGCTAGCCAGGGCAGAAGAGTTACTCAAAAGCCACCTTGAAAAGGTGTGTTTTTAGGGTTTTGCGGAACAACTCATATGAGGTAAAATGGCGAAAGGAAGAAGGGAAGGAGTTCCAGTAGGAGGGGCCTAGGAAAGAAAAGCATAATCCTCCATGTTTTTTACGGCGGAATGATGGAATGCAAAGAAGATTATTGGCAGAGGACCGTAAGTTGCGGGTTGGAGAATAACGCTTAAGTTTGGAAGAAATGAACTCAGGGGCGTGGTTATGCAAGGATTTGAATAGGGTGCAGCCTAGCTTAAAGGAACATCGTTTAGCCACTGGGAGCCAATGAAGGCTCCTCAGGAGGGGGGAGACGTGCTGATGTTTAGGTTGGTGGTACACCAGGCGTGCTGCCTGGTTCTGGATCAGCTGAAGTTTATGAAGCTGATAGACAGGAATCCCCACATACAGGATGTTGGCAAAGTCAACTCTGGAGATGACCAAAGCCAGTATTGCTAGCGTGAGTGCCTCTCTGGTTAGAAATCTACAGATCTTGCGAATCCTGCGTAGCTGGAAAAAGCAGGATGATGTTACCGCAGAGATCTGAGGTTTCATGGAAAGATCCTCCGAGATGATCACTCCTAGGCTTTTCACAGAGCTGACCGGGCAAGGGGGGAGACCTAAAGAGGGGGGCCAATAGTTATCATCCCATGGATTGGACGGACTACCCACCAGGACAAGTTCCGTTTTAGACGGATTCAGCTTGAGCTGGCTGTGTGCCATCCAGTCCGAGATGAGTAACATGGTAGTTTGGAAGTTGAGGCGAGAGGAAGGTGTAGTGTCCAGAGGAAAAATCAGTTGTAAATCATCGGCATAATTGTATATTGTAGCAGAGGAATGGCGAAGAGAAGCCATGAGTGGTTGCATATAAAGATTGAAAAGGAGGGGAGAAAGAGCAGATCCCTGGGGAACACCACAAGTGAGAGAGAGAGAGGAAGCAGAGAAGGTGGAAAGGTGGACTGCCTGGGAGCGGTCCTGCAAGAAGGATCGAACCCAGTCAAGGGCAGTGCCCCGAATGCCGGCGTTTCTGACACGGTCGATCAAAATAGTGTGATCGACCGTGTCAAAAGCCGCCGACAGGTCTAACAGTACAAGGGCTTGGGGGATATTGTTGTCGGCTTCAGTTCGAAGGGTGTCCATCACAGCTGCAATCACCATCTCTGTAGAGTGCAGGGGGCGAAAGCCCGCCTGCTGTGGATCAAGGAAGAAGGAAGACTCAATAAAAGTGCTCAAACATTTAGTGACGTAGGTCTCTAAGATCTTTCCCAAGAAAGGGAGAAGGGAAATAGGTCTATAGTTGCTTAGCACTAGGGGATCTGCACTGGGCTTCTTCAGGATGGGTAACACTACCGCCTGCTTGAAAGCTTCTGGGACGACGCCTGATGTTAAAGAGGAGTTAAGAAGGGTTAGAGCGGGGTCAGGGCAGTGCATAAAGATTTCTTTGAAAATATATGGGGGGCAGCAGTCCTTCGGGGACCCGGAGCTAACTTTGTGAAGGAGACTGTTGAATTCGGTGATGGAAATGGGAGGGAAAGATAGAAATTTCTGAACGTTTTCCAGGGGGAGGGGGAATGATTTGGAAGGGGAAGGTGGAGAGATATTGTTTTTGATAGTGGAGATCTTATCTTGGAAGAAGGCATTGAGCTCATCACACAAAGCCTGAGTGGGAACGGGTGGGAGGGTGACACGATCGGGAAGGGAGAGCTCGTTGACTATTGAAAAGATGTCTTTGGCTTTTGAAGCCGACGCCAGGATTTTACCAGAGAAGTAGGAAGTCTTAGCCTCTAGGATGGAGGATTTATATTTGCTGAGTAAGCTTGTAAATTCAGTCTTGAGTGCTGGGTCATACTTGTGGCGCCAGCGCCGTTCGGCCTGCCGAAGAGCCAATTTGTCTAATTTCAGCTGGTCAGTGAACCAGCGCTGGGCATCGTGGGGGCGTGAGACTTTAATAGCCTTTAAAGGGGCAACAGTATCTGCAGCTGACTTCACCCAATACTCGAGAGTGGAGGCTTGGTCCGAGACAGATTCTGAGGCTGAAGGAACTGAGGCCGCCAGAAGAGAATGAAGTATTGACACATCGGCATTCTTCAATGGGAGCCTGTGTTCCGAACAAGAACACAGGCTCCCATTGAAAAAAGGGGTGGTTGGGGAAAACCTTGCACCCTGTGGCAGGCACCCCATTGTGCCTGCTACACTGTACATGGTTGGAAAGGGGGGTTCCTTGGGTGCTCCCACAGGCATGATTTGGAGGGCCCTGGCTGAAGGGGGGCCTGCTACGGGCCCCCAAAGACAGATTTCGGCAGCCGATTTGTTCTGGAGAAACCGATTTGGAATGGCTGTCCGAATCGGTCATCGTAATCGCTCGCTCGGAAAACAAGTCCATGGGGCTGTACGATTCGGCTCTGAAAGACTCAACCTATCCGAATGCCTTTTGCAACTGATCTCTTCATATTGTCCCACTATTTATATCACCTCTGCCAGTGGTGTAAGCCGTGTAAGATACAATGATGGGGCTCCCCTGCAGATTTTTATGAGGGTCTTATATCTCACAGATATTCCTAGGCCTTGAGATGGAGTTGGGGGTGGGGGGTGCAAGGCTTGCGTTACACTTTTGGCCCCTGCTTATATAGTTGATTACATTCTTATATTCCCTGAAAATTTTAAAGTCATTGCACTCTCTAAAACTCAACCAAAAAGCTGCAAAAATCCCCAAAAGGTTTGAAAACAATCAGTAATGACCTCACAGGCAAGCTGCACTTTTTCCTGGATAAAAGACCAGCAACACACCTATTTTGTGTTGCTTCTACCACAAGTCACTCAAATTGCTTTTTTCAAAGGACACAGTAAATACAGCAGCTAAACGCATTCCATCTACAAGTCTAAGGTTCAGACCCTAGTCCTAAGGAATAAACCATAAATGATGTGCACAAATCAAAAAACGAACAACATTTTCAGCAAATACTTTTGTTTACATCTTATTTTTCCCTTTTCTTACTACAGTAGATGTTTTCTAGAAGGAAGGAAGAAGAGATATATCATTTTTTTTAAGAGAAGGAAATGTTTTCAGGAAGCGGGAGTGAGTATATTTTGTTCTGTGATTGCAGTCAGTGTCAGAACTTGAAATGGGTGACTCAGCTATTCCAATGAAGAGGACACGGCACCGGGTTTGCTCTCTTCTCATGGGACAGTGAGGACACTCCTCCAAGGCTCAAAGGCCTCCACACAATGTAACTACGTCACGTTTAGAAGTTAAAAGTCTGAACTCTGAGGCTACATTAACTATAACTATGCTGGCTGGAATTTGCTCCAGCACTTGTCAGACTCGAGGCCCCTTGTTGCTGTTCTGCTTAAACCACGGCTGCCATTCGCTTTCCTGTGATACATTTTGTCTCCTTCTCTCAAATAAACCACAGCCCAATATCTACTGATAATTAAAATTATCTCTCAAGTGGCTGGGGATGAGGGATTATTTTTTGGCCCACATCCTGCTGCGAAGAAGGAATTCGATGATATTTATCCCCCTCAAACAAATGGGTCCACCTACTCCAGCCCTTGTTGTGGAGGTGATGTCCTTATGGTTCCCTACACTCTCTTCCGTGCTTTAAACTGCCTCATCAATTCCAGCAACAACAGCAACTTGTGTTTGGAAGATGAGCAAAAGGGGAATGGGGGTTTGGCCACGCAAGACGCGGAGAAGATGCTCCCCTTCGTGCTCCACGCCACATTTCCTTCGGCCCTGGTTCTGCCCATTCCATACCGATGTTTCTGAAGCCTACAGTATGTGCGGGTATCTGGCAACGTCGGATTGGTAAAGCGGGCACTCGGGCAATGCCCGAGGGGCCGGTAACCGAATTCTAGCTGTGGGCTGCTTTTTTGGGAAGCCTGGGGGGCCGATTTGGGCGGTTTCTGCATTTTTCGATGCTGCCAGAGGCCCAGTGGGTGTCTGAGTGGCCTTTCTGGAGGCAGATGGGTGTCCATTACCTCCGTTTTATCAATGGCAAGAGGTGTCACTCCCTTTCTCTCGCTGGGCTGGCCCGTTAACATATGCATATTGAGCACGGGCAGGGGGCCTGAGGAAAAGTGGCCTCACTTGTTTTCAGGTGTGTTCCACCAGTGTAAACTAATCCGTGCATTTTTTAAAAATAACATTTCGCCGAAGCAGTGTTATGCGGAAAGGCAGTATGCAAATGTGGGCCACTTTTTGATTTAGAGTGCCGGGGCCGATTTTTAATCCCAATCCAACCCTGGCTCTGGTGCTCCCACTGCCTCAATTGGTTGTCTGAACTGCAAGACAAGCTCTCCTTCAGTGTTAGACAGTGGTCTTGAGAGACTGGAAAACACTGGGAGAGTCCCAGACTCTGTCTATTTGGCTGGTGCAAAGCTGTGAAAGAGGGAGATCTATGAAACTCTATCCAGGGTTTTTATTTAGAAAAGGATATGGGTTTTCTCTGTTACTCCTACCTCATGTAATTCCAATGAGCTATGAAATTATCAATGAGGAGGATGTCTCTTCGGCATTGGTGTGCTAAACAAAAAGAAAGTATTTTCAAGATTTGAAGTAAAGCTTTATAAGGAATAGGGGCGTTAGATAGTATTTGTATTCCTCTAGAATTCGAGCAATTGTTGGGGAGAGGATCCCCTGGAGGTGGGGTTTGATTTAGGTTACTGTTGTAATTAGATCAGAATTGTAACTGTTGATGTTCATGTTATTCTATTAGCATTTGCCTTTGTGTACACTCCCTTCGATTGTGTTGTTGTTTGTTTGGCTGCGTACCATGGCCGGCTAGTTGCTCTGACTTGGAGGGATGGAATTATCGGTTTCTTGATGTATCCAAAGAAATTCACACTCCTGCATGTCCCACTAGAGTTTTGTTTGGAGGATGGCTATGTAGACCACTGCACTAATCAAGTAATTGAGCATGTGCTCATCTAACTAAATGGGTATCTAAGAAAGTAGAATGGTACAAATGTACAATGTAGGCTGCATTGCTGTAAAAAATGAGCTACATATTCACAAAGGTGTCTAGGAGTACATGATTCAATGCTTGTGTAGGACTCTTTTACATATACTTACACGCCTTTGCGAATTTGTCCTGAAACATAAAATGGTTATAGAGGAATTGCAATTAATACAAAGAAAAAGAACTGCACCCTCTTTGAATATTTACTAATAGGTAGCAGACATTTCTGGTCAGATTCATGAATGCATTTAACAGTGCTTTTTACTACTTCAGTTACTCAAAAATGCTTTTGGGAATCAACTCCTTGCTGCTTTATTGTACATGTTTGAAAGACAACAAAATAAAGAAAAAATATATTGAAATTGTAAAGATTCCATGGTTCAATTCTTAGTTACCTGATATGAATATTTTGCACCTGGAAACATATTATTCTAGCACATAGTCCATTAAACGGGCATTTCCTATCAAAGGGAAATGTTATTTTAGACTAAACAAGAGAATAAGGGGCACATGCATCAAGCCTTTTTGCCTTTGCAAACAGTCCGATTCGCAGAACGCAAAAATTGCTTTTCAGATGCATCAAACCCTAATTTGCAATTCGGTAACCTGTTACCCAATCAAAAAATGGGTTTACGATTCGGTATTTTGAAGAGGCGTGTTTAGGGCGTCCCTTCTAAATACCGAATCCTAACAGTATGCATGAATGTTTTGTTATTGTGAATGCAGTCGCAAAACATTTGCATATTGCCACCTACTTCAAGTAGGTGGCAACCCATTTGCAAATGGGAAGGTGTCCCAAAGATACCCCTTCCCCTTTGTGAATGGCTGTAAAAGCATTTTTAAGAGCAAACAGTGGTCCCACGGACCACTGCCTGGTCTTAAAAATTGAAAAGAAAACTTTTAAATTTTACTTTTTGTAAAGCATCTCGTTTTCCTTTAAGGAAAATGGGTTGCTTTACAAAAAAAAATGCTTTATTTAAAAGCAATCACGAACATGGTGGTCTGCTGACCTCAGCAAGCTACCATCCCTGCGATTTTTGCGATTCCTAGGGGGGCGCTCATTGAGATCTACCTCATTAATATTAATGAGGTAGAGGGATTTGCGACCCCCTAGGAATCACTATCTGAAACTCTTTCAGTTTCATTCATTGTAAATTGCGATTACCTAATTGCGATTCTCAGGAATTCGCAATTAGGTTTTCACAATTTACAATTTTGATGGATGTAACCCTAGACTGTGTGCAGGTTACAACTGACCCTGTATCTAGGGCCTAGATTCATACCAAAAACATCTTTAACTTTAGTGTGTACAATAATAAGAGCTGCACAGGTTATGTTTACATTTACACACGCTTACAATAAATGAAGGCCAGCAATCATACAAATAATGTTGATGCTCAAAAACCTGATACTTGAAATGTAATCTTGGGCTAAAGCCATCTGACACAGAGGTCGTATTTACCTTCAGATTAGCAACTCCCCAGGTTTAACCTTTACATGTCAAAGGGCCCAGTACTGATATTGCACTGTCTAACATATCCAGCAAATCAAATACCATAAATAAACTCCTCTGGGAGCCAGGCTCTGTTTTAAGGGTTTACTTTAGTATATATAAACTATGAGGTTGACTGTATGTTATTTGGGGTCTCTTAAGAGAATATGGAATCTGTGATCCACTAAAAGTTATGTTGCAGCTGAAGGCTGCTAGAAGTCACTTGGGATTTTAGAGCTGTTAGAAAAGGGGATCTCTAGTTGGCAATGGTTTGCACCTTTGTCCAAATAGGGACCCTTGCTTCTAGTCAGGATAAGGGGGATACACTCCAAGATAACCCCTGCTCACCACCTTGGTAGCGTGGCACGAGCAGACAGGCTTATCTCAGAGGCAGTGTGTAAACCATTTGTGAACACATACAGTAATACAGTAAAAACACTACAATGGACATCACACCAGTTTAGAAAAATAAGTAATCTTTACTAGACTAAACACAAGACCAAACAACAAAAATCCACAATACAATATCAAGAATGTGACTTTAAAATGGTAGAAATAACTTAGTTCAATGTAGATGGTAAATGCTCTACTCTCAAAGTACCTTGGATGTGTCACGCAAAACAAACAAAAGGGTCGCAGGGAAGGTGATGCGTTGGTTCCTTGATTTGAGTAGGTGATGCGTTGGTTCCTTACTGCACCTCAGGGGAGGTGATGCATTGGTTCCTTACCGGAGAGGAGGTGATGCGTCGGTTTCTTACTGCGTTACTGTTACAATGCCACAAGATGGCACCTCGATGCGATGATCCAGTGCGATGCGACAAAATGGCGTCTTTGATGCTATGCGACAACGTGGATGCAATGCGTGTATGCCAGACGGCCGTGCGGCGAAATCGATGCATATTGGAACCGCGACACGCTTCTCCGGTGATGCGACGGTGACCTCTATGGCACGCTTCTCCGGTGATGCAACATGCTTCATCTACGATGCGAAGGTGAACATCTGTGGCGGCGGCACGCTTCTTCAGCGATGCGGCGGCAACTGCTGCGGCAGTGACACGCTTCTTCCTCGTTACGTCGTGCTTCCAGCTCCCAGCGACACGCAGTCTCCAGAGGGCCCAATACAACAGCAGGTACCTCACTGCAGGTAGAATTCTCAGCAAGTGAATTCAGGGGGGCTGGTGTTGAAGTCTTTATGTGATGGTGATGGCCAGGGCATGTGTGTGTCTCTACCGTAGACGGCAAAGAGGTAGAGGTAGAGGTGGGAGAGGACAATTGCAGGCACAGCAGTAGAGGTAAATGGAAAAGAAAGAGAGCACAGAGGGGGACACAAGAGTAATCCTTCTAATATGTGCAAGAAAGAGATAGAGATGCCATGGAGAGGTGCAGGTAATGGGGAGGGTGCAAGGAGGGAACTTACAGAGCATAGTTGGGGAAGGAAAAAAACTGAAGGATAAAATAGCTATTTTAAGCAAATAAAGAGCTCGCCCTATGTCCTGCACAGATTTGCTTGCGGGGACTTCACCAACTATTTTTACTGTGAGGCCAACCCAAGTCTGTGGCAGTCCTAGATGAGCAGACTTGTTCTTCAGGATAATGCTGCTTCACTTGTCTCAAAATTGGGGTGTGACAAGAATTTAAAATGCTCTCTCAGAGAGCTAAAAGACACAGCGAGTCTTCAAATGTTTTAAAAAAGTGCATGCTTCGCTCCTCCATATCAGCATTTGCAGAATTGCACTTACTTTAAGGCGCACGAGTTGTTTGTAATTTAACCAGTTTTCATGTAAGGCCTTCCATTGCTCCTTGAGAGGGAGCATCACTTTTACCCTAAAAATTGACATATTTGTTGATAAATATATTCGTTTTGAAAGATGTATTATACATGATACCTTTAGACTTGCTCGACTTGAATTGCAACCTTGTGATTTTTTTTGTCTAGCTAATAGTACCAGGAGGCAGCATTTTTAAACAACATTCTTTACATATTTTCACTAATGGCTCTAATTCTTTTATCATGTTTTTGTGTTTGCGTGTGGATACATGCACGTGCTCCGGTGGATGCGCGCGTGTGTGTCGCCATTCATCCGTTTCACACTGAACATTTGTGACTTTAGCTTTGCTTTTCTGATTCATTCAGCTCTAGTGTTTGTTCTTGCTTTATCTACAGGCTTGTTTTAACTTTATAAATGTGATAGTGATTTCCTGCAGGTTTTTTTCCTTTTGTTTCATCTTTAGCTTCCCATGCTTCCCTTTCCCCTATTTCCCTCTTGTTAACCTATGTGAAAGCTGTTTGTTTTCCTGTGTGTGATATCACAGCCTTGCTGTTCCCATGCCTCCACAGAGTGGATAGATTAATGCCAGTTGAGCCCTTGGACAGAGGGAGTTTGGAAGCTGTCCATTTCCGTTTTTTTTTTTTACTCAACCTTTATATTTGATCACATGATCATCACTGAAGAAGGATAAAAAGACTTAAGGGCAGATTTGCTTTTCCTGGCGCATCCCTGCAACTCAGCAGGGATGCACCAGGAAAGATGCGTCACCCAAGTTTACCCTTGCGCCACCACAGATGCGCCGCATTTACAATGCCGTGCATCATGGTGCAAGGATAAACCGATGTGTGTTGCAGCTGCCGGCGTAAGGTTTGGTGCAGTTTTGGAGTTGCATCGCGGGCGAGACACAACTCCAGCACTGTTCCAACCCTGCCTATGTTCAACATGGTGCGTCAAGCCTTACGCCTGCTTCAAGCATGCGCAGGGTTTTGACGCAACATAGCTGTAAAAGTGACTCCGTGAAATCTTGTCGATTTCGCTGCGTCACTTTTATGTGGCGTTCAAGCGATGGAACGCCCACCCTGTGCTGGAACGCCCACATGAAACCTGACGCAGGTTTCATGTGGCGCAGGGCTTTACAACGTTACGCAGCTCCCTAGATGCGTCACGTTGCAAATAGGGCGCAACGTGGCGCATGGTTTACGCACAAAAGTGATGCAACAGTGGCGTAAAAGTGACGCAAGGGGCTTGTAAATCTGCCCCTAACTTTTCAACTCTTTCAAAACGATAATGTGTTGCAGTTATTGCAAACATACCTACTAGAATTGTACATCTCAACAAGCTGTAGAACGGGGAAGGCTTCTTGTATTGTAATGTACTTGTATGAACGTGGTTGTAAAATGTCTTTCTAAGTCTCAGCGGACACATTGCAACCATAATAAATTGAAAGGTAAAAGAGGCTAAAAGGGGCACTCCCGCTAACTCTGATTGGTCATAGAATGTATCAAGTGCAGTTGTGTTTGCAAACTATTGATTGGTTACAAGCACCCTAACGGAGGGTTGTCTCCCAGAAGCAATTTCCATATTGTAAATTTGGGCTGGCGATGTTTGGGGGAGCAGGCAGTGGTCCAGGAGACTCCTACATACTTTTCTAATGACAGTCACAGAACGCCCGCTTTTTTAAGTTTCACCGACGGAGAGCTGTAGTTCTTTGCCAGGGAACTAATGTTACCAATATAGTACAACCTAAATACATTCACACATACATACAGAGAGTGTGATCCTGGTCAGCCCCCTTTAGCCACTGGCTGTTGCCAATTTGAATGAGTTGCTATTGGTCAATGCATTTCGTGGAAGGTTACATTGGGCCCTAAATAGTCCCTGTGTCAACCTGTCTACTGTTCCCTCTCCCTTACTCAGTTGTGGTCTTTGTGCTGCACCCCTATGCCCCAGGCCATGATGTGGCCTGCGCTGCCCATACCAACAGCCTGCTGGATTGCACCTGCATGTTTAAATGTTGGCCTTGCCAGTCTTTCTTGAATTGCTTTACAAGCATTGGAAAACCTGCCAGATGCTGCTGTTTTTTCTTGATGTTTTTTTTGTACTGCACTTTGCAAGTATTGCAGCCAATTGCGTCACCTTAAAGTTAATGTCGGTGAAGCTCAGTTTCTCTGTCAAATGTCTGAGCTGCATGTAGATCACAGGGGAAGAGGTGTGGCCGCTACTGAGAGTGACATTAAACTGCTAGCTGTGCTCTGTGATCTATCTGCTTCTGTGAATATTCAGGAATATTCATATATAATTACTACACATACAAAGGAATGTGCCCTCTTGGCAGTACAAGGAGTTAAACTTTTCAGCCAATTCACCAAAGCATGTAGGAGTACGTAAAACTAGTACTCCTGTTGTACCACTCCCACACTCATAAATGCATTTGTGATTCAACCCTACTGTGTTTACTATCTTTGTGTCCTGGTATGATGGATAGACTAAGGGCATACTGACGAATTTTAATAATTGACGTGTATATTGTGTTGTTGTAAATGAATCTAGGACCCTAGTGTAATTTTCCCGATTCATGCCCTTATAAAGGTATAAATTACCCGATCCTTATATAGGCATAGAAATCATTACCATATTTAGACCGAGCCTATGCAGTCCAAATACGGCATGGCTACTTCCACTAAGTTCTGAGAATCAGCAACAATTTCTTAGAAAAACCCGCCTTCAGCAGCTAGGGCCTTCCCCTTGCCTGTATACTAATTTATCTAGGAAATCATGGAGTTTTCGAAGAACTGAGTCTTTGATGACGTTATTAAGTCCAATCATACATCAAACTCGGCACCTTCAAGATATAAATATGCCTACATTTGCCCAGACAAACACACTGTGGTTTGGAGCAGATCGACTATCTACTTGCCCGACGCCCTGCAGCAGCAAGTGCCGAAGGAAGCTGACCCTCCAGATGACGCACTGAGAGACGCTGTCTTTTCTCCGGCTGAGAAATCCAGCGCCAGTGTTTCCAGGTTACCCTTGAGGGTTGCTGGGAAATCGATTCCTGAGAGAGAGATACAAGACCTCCTTCATTCTAAACCAAGGTACAGAGCTGATTAGACCCTTAGAGAATTCTTGGATAGATTCTTAGCAGAGAAATACTAAACTTAAGCTACTCCTCACTTACTTCTTCCCTTGTACTAGACTCAGGTTAGGTACACCTGGGTAGGCGTATTTTAGAAGCACCAGTTGAGTACTTTTAGTCGTTATTTGATCTTCATTGATTTTATGTATTTTAGGTGTTTTATGGCTTAGAAACCATATCATGCTATTACAGTACTACTTTATAATACTTATCGTATTATATACTCTGTACTTTATAACCAGTATTACGATTGTAGGAGTACATTTCTTATGCTTGAGAAAGAAGTCTGTTCAATAAATACTTTTTATTGAAAACGCCTGCCTCTCTATTTTCTCAGCACCTCTGGTGAAACAAAGCATGCACGATTGACTGAGTCAAATAAGTATCTATTGTTTCCGCGACTCTAGAGATTGATTTCTTATTCTTGGGAAACAAAGTTGTCATGTTTATGCGGTTGTCAAAAACGAATCCCTTCTTGTGAATTCGAGAAAGTTTCTAGTGACCTCTGAGCTAGCTGGCACTCACAATTAAGTCTAATATATTCGGTAGAGACCTAGTCGACCTCAGTCCTACGTTTAAACTACAGGATATATTATTCCAATGCGCAGAGCCTATTGGGAATATAGGAACTATACTACAGTGTGTGATTAAATGCTCAACACTGAGGTGTCGGTACACTTTATTTATTTATAAAGGTTTATATTGCGCGAACAAGATCCCGGAGGAAATCAGAGCGCTTTCAATATGATGGGAGGAAGAACATAAATGCAATATCAACATCCGGTAGAGAGAGAGAAAAAAAAGACTGGAATGGTTACAGAATGCGGGACAATTGCGCCCAGGAGGGTAATACAATAAGCAGGTGTACACGGATAACGGGGGGGTCCCAGTATGCATTAAAGAAGAGTCGTTACAAATGGAGGTATCATGATAGTGGGAACAATGACAACAAGCAAGTTAGCCTATCTCTCTTAGGGTAAGAATTTGTTCATAAGGAATCGTTTAGCTTCCAATTTGAAAGCCTTCTTTGAAGAGACTCTGTGTACTTCCGGTGGAAGAGAATTCCATATCTTTGGTGCAGTGCCGGAGAAAGCTCAGTGACAAGTTCTTTTTTTGTTAAGGATGAGTGGTTTCAAGAGGCTCTTAAACCACAGGATAGTTCAAGTTTTTGCGCAAGGTACCTGGGAGTATTGAAGTGAAGGGCTTTGTGCACCAGAACGCAAACTTTAATTGAATTTGTGCTTCGTAGGGCAGTCAATTGAGAGGTTTTAGGACTGGGGATATATGTTCGTATTGTTTGGTGCCTGTGACCAGTCTAGCTACCGTGTTCAGTGATGTCCTTAGTGGAGCCAGGGCGTATTTGGGAAGGCCACTGAGGGTAGCACTGCCGTAGTCTAGCCATGGCAAGACAAGTGCTTGGACCACCTGCTTGAAATCATTTAGTGGAAGGAAAGGTTTGATATTTCTGAGTGACCTCAACAAATGGTTTGCTCCCTTACATACATTGCTGATATGATTTTTCATATTCAGGTGCTTGTCCATGGGGTGAGCAGCCATCACAACGCGGGCATTACCACGTGCTGCCATTACGACGCTGCTTTTACAACACAAGTGGTTTCAACGACTTGCGCTGGAGGGCGCTGTTGGAAAAGGAATAGTTTTATTTTTTAATCCAACACCTTCCCTACTGTAACGTGGGCCGGAGTTGGAATAGAAAATTAAACTATTCCACTATCCAGCGCTTAAAGCGCGATTCGTTGTAACGACTTGCGTTGTAAAAACAGCGTTGTAATGGCATGCGGGGTAAAAGCCAGCGTTTTAATGCTGACCTGACCAGTGTCCACACTGGCCAGGCCTAACCCTTCCCTTTCTGTATACATTGGACACCCCTATGGATGGCCCAAGGTACCCCCCTGGGCAGGGTGCAGTGTATGTGAAAGGTAGAGCATGTACTTGTGTGTGTGACATGCTCTGGTAGTGAATTACAGCCATTTTCGTTTTCACTATTGAAAGGCTATCTTGCCCATAGGCTATAACGGGAAGTGCTGTGTATAATGTTTACCTGCATATCTTCCCATAGGAGCAAGATAGAAAATAAAAGTCTGGTATCCCTTAACTCAGAATTTAATAACCCATCTTTTAGGAAGGATGGCTTTTAAATCCTGTGTTTGAAAACAGCACTTTTAGAAAGTGGCTGCTTTCTTGTCTGACCCTTCGTTTTGCCTTTGGCTGTTTGTGAATTCACTGTCTGGTGACAAGGCTGGGGAATTCCAGGAGACATAATGAGGCCTCCCAGTGGTGAATAGAGAGATCTGCATCTAGATGGGCGGGAGGAGTTGCACCTGGGACCTGAATAGGACTGTGCCTGCCCCCCACAGTGCTGGCTCCACCCCCTGTGGTGAGTCTGATGTCTCTGCCCTGCACTGTGAAAGGAGAGAGCGATCCAGAACTGGTTTGGACCGGGCTCAGAGCCCTCCTGCATAAAGGGAACACAGACTTTTTGGGGTATAAGTACAGGACCCCAGACCACTGAACTTTAGATCATCCTGGAATCAAGAAGGAACCTCTGCCAAGGAGAAAGCTGGAAGACTGAAGAGGAAGGACTGTTCTGCTGTGTACTTGTGGGCTGACCTGCAGTTCCTTTGCTGCCAAGGAGAGGGGAAGGACTTTGCTTTGTGCTGTGTCCCCTTTCTTGAAGAGATCTCCAAGGGCCTGAGTAGAGCTGGCTCCCTGTTAAGAAGTCCCAGGAACAAAAGGACTTCACCCCCTGAACTCTATTGAGAGAGTTCTGTCCTTTCTAGAGTGCTAGGGCCAGTTGTGGTGCCTCTGGAAATTGTACCTGTTGTTTGGGAAGCTTGAAAAGGAGAAACTAAGACAATCTGCAAATTTTCACGCATCGCTCGCTTGCGGAGTGCATCCCGACAGTGCCAGGAAATTCTCGCCGCCGCGAAGATCGAGATCGCCGCAGCGCCTGTTGAACCCTTCACTGGCGGAACGCCAGTGTGGGAAGAGTACCATCGCTGCGAGTATTGCCACAGAGCCTGTCGTCACTGGGGGAGATCGCCGCACCGCTTGCTTGCGGACCGCATCACGTCGATATGAGTGTCGTCACAGAGCCATTGCAGCGAGAGGAGAAGATTGACGCTGCACATCGCAGCCGCACCTGAGATCGTCGCCGTCCCGAAGATCGTCACATCGTACCTTTGCAAGACGCTTCCTACGAAACCTGCGCACCGGAATCCATACAAGGTATCGCATCCCTCCCCATACAGACTGGACTCATCGCAACACGCCCGTTGCATCCAGTGTGGTTGTCGCATCATCTCCCCAGGGTCCCAGGAGTGACGCATCACTTGTTTTTCAATGCTACAGCTTTCACTTGGAACTTTTGTCGCATCTAAAGGTACTCTTAGCTAAACATGACGTAACTGTGGATTATTTTAACGCAACCCTAAGAACTCTTTTATAATGATATTCTTGAACTGTGTATGTTGGATTTTTGTCATTTTGGTCTTGTTTAGTTCAGATTAAATCCTTCTCTTTTTCTAAACTGGTGTGGAGTCCATTTGTGGTGTTTTCACTGTGTTACTGTGAGTGTTGTTACAAATACTTTACACATTGCCTTTGATAAGCATGTCGGCTCATGCCAAGCTACCAAGGGGGTGAGCAGGGGTTATCTAAAGAGTGTATCCCCCTTACCCTGACTAGAGGCAAGGGTCCCTATTAGTCACAAGAACCTACCTGTGCCTACTAGAGACCCCAAAATCTAACAGTGGTCGATTTGCCCTTTTCAAAGGGGTCAAGGGGGAAGGCGGCACTTGAGGAAGGCAATAGAGCCTTCTTAGAGGTGAGGTCAGCAGCGATGAGTCTTGATTTCTCAGAGAAGAAAGCGGCAAGTTCGTCGCATGAGGTTGGCTGCCACCAGGTTCAGAGTGGTTTGGACCAACGACTGATTGCTGTTTGACCAATTCGAACAGTTTCTTGGGGCGGTTTGCAGCTTGATCCAGTTGGTGTCTGAAGTAGTTAGCCTTGGCACTCTTGATTTGTTTGTTGTAGAGGCTCCTGACATCTCTAAGGAGTTTTAGTTGGTCTGAGGAGGGATTGGATCACCAGGAGTGTTCAACTGCCCTAAGGTTGCATCATTCAGTGTTTAAGTTATCATTATACCACGGTTTGTATTTTTGTTGAGATATTTTTATGTTGGAGTGGAGCAATGTCATCCATGATGTTGGTGATTGTCGAATTGTAGGCGTCGGCGAGTGATTGCAACTCGACCAAGTCAAGTTGGGCGGAGAGGGCAGATTTACATTGGGCAGCTAGATCGTCAGAGTTTATTGATCTGAGGTCTCTTTTCCATATTTATGTGCTTTCAATGGTTGTGCCTTCATCATCAACACCTCCCTGTTAATGTTAAAGAGGATGCCATGGTGGTCAGACCAATCACAAGGGGTCCTGGAATCTAGTGTGATGGTCTGCCCTTTAGAGATGATGAGGTCTAGAGTTTCTCCTTTAACATGAGTTGGTTGGTCATAGTGCTGAGTCAGATCTTGATCATTTAAGAATGATGTAAGGCATGATACAGCGAAGTCGTTGGGGTTAGACCAGTGAAGGTGATATTTGCAAACGAGTGTGGGATTCATTGCATTATCTGGTAATGAGCCACTAAAAGCAATATACAAGGTAACAGCTACAGTCCAGCAGCCAAAGAGCACCTGTGCAAGGAAAAGCTCGACCACACAACAGGGACAGGCTTACATGTGTAAAACAACGACACAACTTTCTTCTGTTTTTAAAAACGTTCTTGCTTTCTTGTGAAACAATGGCCTAACCCTACAACATAAAGTGATTAAAGTTTAGAGAAAGGAATCATATGGTTGCTAAATTCATGGAAATGTTAATCAAATCAAATTAATTTTACCACTTTCTCGTCAAAGTTGCTGCGAACCAGAATAGAACTAATCTTACAAAAAGCCTCAGGTCACAACAGAACAAAATTCTCAGGTATTGACTCTATTTCGTAAAAAAGGAGAAAGGAGTTGTTATGTTGGAGTTGCAGTTCATGTTCTGTCCAGTGAGGCTACCAAATAACAACACTTGTACAAAAATACATACTTTAGGTATGGTTGGTGTGAGTATTCTATTCTTGGTCACAAGCACTAGACTCTTAACAGACATATAAATAAAGTAGAAATAAAGTACACCAAATGGTACACTAAAATACAAATTATAATTTGTATTGTTTATTATTGGTACAACACAAGCTTCAAGGCACTTCCTTGGTCACAACATTTCACATAAAGTCCCCAGATTGAGCCACCTTCCATGGAAGGAAAGAGTGAGCTCCAGTCTTCCTTTAGGAAGAGTGGCAGAACAATTGTATAGAATTATCTAAATTAAATTTTAAATGAATAATGAACCATTAAAATGAATACATTTAAATTAAAAAAAACATTAAAGCCAAATTCCACTCCCTGTGAAAGGGAGAGAGAAGAGCTGATTCTCTACAGTAAGATGAGAAGATAAGATAATCCTGAATTCTCCAATAGGATAGGATTTGGAGTCATTATGGGGGCAGTCACAGCTTCTTGTGGTGGTAGGTATGTTCTTTGTACTATTGACTTAATCTATACACATTTCTGACATACCAGCATCATATCAGCTTATTGGGCTGCCTAAATATCTTGATTAGTACCTTCAGTTTAGGCAAAAGTCCTAGTTATATGTTCATTGGCAATACTTTCAAAGGGCACCACCTAATATCCAACAACATCTATGCTACCACGGAGCAACATATGTTGCTGTAGAATACAGATGTGACAGAGCCTATGTTTCCAATACTGTGGTGAGTTATAACGGGGTATACCCTAAGAACTCTCTGACCTGGGTCAGTTAAGTAGATACGTATAAAGTGGGAAACTATAAATGCAGCAATTACAAAGCTTGTGCATTATGCATAGAAACAAAGACAATCACGCACAACAACCTGACAATCAATCTGAAAACGCTAACAAATTGCAACAGTAATGGAGTCATTTACGCCATTTTTTGTCCATGTGGATTCATCTACATAGGCCAAACCAAGCAGAAAATCAAAAACCGGGTACTGCAACATTGCAGCAGAATAAGATGCCAAACAATAGGGGCCCCCCTGGTAGACCATTTTTTGGCGAAGACTCACACACCTGAATCTCTTAAATGGGTGGTCATCGAAAAAATCCCACTGGGACCCAGGGATGGAGATTTGAACTCAATTATGAACTTAAGAGAATGCAAATGGATGCAGTCCTTTGACTCCGTCCAAAATGGATTAAATGAATTGGATGCCACTTTCTCCCAAATGGCTTTGATTAATCATGAATAATCCAATGTGTTGGTAATATAGGAGTGTATAGACTGGTACATTTTCTGCAATGAACAGTTCGGTGTCCTGATGTGTACTAAATGATCCATTTTGGTCTAACATCCCGATGATAAGCGTCATACTACTCAAGTTAAATGGTATGATCCAATGTAGCCAGACGCCATGGGATTATGTATTATATTGCACTACTAGTTTTGAATGCCTAATGACCAGTTCGACGTCCGTAAATGTACTGAATGTTTTAACTTTGTATGACATCCCAACATCAAATCACGTTAATGCAATGCTATGTGTCCCCTTAAACTAGCACAATTGAAACTGAGTGTACTCCTTTCTTTAAACAAGTTCCGACAATCTCCTGATACAACCGCAATGATATCCAAAAGAGTAAAGAAACTCTTCAAACGTAAACTCTAGGGACCCGGCGGTCTAACGGAGGGTTTTTGTAGGCACTCCCTTAAAGCAGTTGGGTCCCTCTCCCCTGATTGGCTTAGCAGGGACGAGCCTTCAGGAAGTATCGAGCACCTCGAGGCAGATCACTCACTGCTCGGCAGCGAAGATGGATACACGCGTTTCCTAGCAGATTTCACAGTGAGAAATGCCCTGAGACCTGCAATGACTTCCGCATGTATGATTTAGCAGGTGATAAATGCCTTTTAACCTGCAATCACCTTAGCATGCTAGACTATATTTATATACCGTGACTGTACTGGCCATTCAACTTGTTCTGTCCTAAACGATGAATATCGTGATGACACCACGGCGCATGAGTGAGCCTTTAAAGCATTTGCACCATGTCCACTATTGCTTTTGGCCCTCCATAGGTGATAAATGCCCTCCAACCTTCCACTACGCCCGGATGCTAGATGTTTAATTTTTACATCGCTAGTATACCGAGTCCTTATCCTTTGGATCCTTGACCCGCTCTGTCCAGAGCGTAATTTTATGACAACATGACATACGAGTGAGCCTTTTAAGCAACATTTTGGCTTATTCTCACAATATTCATTATTGTTTTTGTCCTCCAGAACCCCGAGGGCTGCGAGATTATTCGCGCACCCCCAAAGGTCTCCGTTGGACACATGACTAACCGGAAATACCAGATATACTAATTGGAAGGCAACGATGTCCCAGTAAGTGCCCCCATGTTATTTCCCGCCAATCCAAATGCAGCTAGGGTTCCATTGGTACCCGACAGTAACACCGTTCCTTTTTAAACAATTGCAGGTAATATTTGTCTACATAGGAACCGAGGATGGTCCAATCCTAATGGCCACTGAACGGCCTTACACAAAGTAAGAATTTTAATCCCTCTACCTAGTCCTAGTGCAATCATGATCTCTACTAAAGGCCAGATACATTCATTTTAATTGTATTATTCATAGGCTCTCCTGTTCTTTTTATGTCCTGAAGAAGACCCCAGCATGAGGCTTCAACCAACCCTTAAACTGGGGGTCGAAATGTAGACCAGACTATACCTACCCTCTAACCATAGGAGAAACTAATGGAGTAATACAGATCCTATGCTAAAGAGTTACTTGGAACTACTGATCCTAATCAGACTGTAAAGGCCATACTGAATATCACTGTGATTGATTTATGGTCACAACAACCTTTACCCAGTCCCCACCTTTACCCCATCACACCCATCCCATCTAACTATCTCTTTTCCTCATCACTTTGAGCGCGTTGATATGTTACAATGCAGATAATATGTGTGAATCTTTTCTACATATGAAGTTTTTCTATGCACTAAATTGATACTCGTGTCCTTAAATATTTGTTTGATTCAATGAAGTAATTGAAATGTTCTTTCATATGTTTAATTTTTATTCCACAATTTCTGGTACTTATTGAATGATACTAAGTATCCAGGTAACAAGGTGCTTAAATAAAAGTTTTTGCACTACATGGATGGGATGTTGATAATTTACAATTGGCAATATTCATGTGAGACATTTGAGGTTTTTGTTAATTAATAGACTCTGACCACTTTATACGTATCTACTATGTTTCCAATACTGACAGCACGTTCCATCCTAAAACAAGTACACACACTAACACCAAAAGCAACATCAATAGAACCATGCATGCTTTAACGAGAAATTAAATCAATTCAGCTATACCCATTACTGGAAGAAAAGTATACGTAAAATATAATATTATTATATATGGGGTGTAGGCCTATTCAGGGCTTTAGACAGGGGTTGTCTAAACCCCTGAATAGGCCTACACCCCACCTCGATCCCTCATACCGTAATCACAGATGTGGACACACTGTGACAAAAAAACGAAAATTACTGCTGAAAAAAGTATTGTATTGAAACTATAGGGGTAGGCCGGAAATTCTGAAGGGAGATCCTTTTTTGTCAAGTTTATTGCTGGATCCCTTATGCATTATTTAATTTGAATTACTCACCTGTGGAAATCCACTCCTGTTTTTCTATTTCTCCTTCACTAGAGCACATTTTCTCACACCCTTTCTCCTTTTCTTGATGATAACCGTCACACTCGCTTAAAACTGTGTATTATGCATTTGAACTATTGATTTGGATTTTTTTTGTCTTATACTTTACTATGACTAAATAAATAGAACATGAACTTGTTATTTTGAAGTGGCCTGAACCCTGTTTGCCTTTTTCATATTTGTGCCTTTGAACATTATGCCAAGGCTGACACTTGGCAAGATGGTTATATGGGACTCTGAATGGGATGGTTCCGAGGCAAGTGGGAGACCACCATGGGCAGAGTCTTATCAGACAAGAATTGGGCCCGGATGCTGTCCTCCCCACAGAATTTATCCCCCTATACCCATTTTAAGGTGATCCAATGTAACTATTTATATCAGACTTACCTCATCCCGAAGAGACTGGTTGCTATTTACGTTGGAACCTCCACGGTGCTTCGCATGCTGTACTTCTGAGAATGCCGACTTTTGTCACATGACATTGTTCTGCACCAATGTGCAGGTGTTTTGGAAGACGATAAATGAGACATTACACCCGAATTTACCCAGCACCTTGGAGGTCTGCCTACTGGGTCTGTTTCTACGCCCTGGACCCAAGAACATGGGTTACAGGTTTTTGGATTCGACACTTATAGTAGCTAAGTGACTTATTGCTATGACATAGAAAGCAGCAGCTGGGCCAGTAACGGTGAGATGGGAATCAGTGGTTAGAGACTGGGCAAGGGCAGAAGACCAAGATCTGCGTAGGGAAGAAGCACGAGGCATCCATAGAACCCTTATTGCGCTATTGTTGGAAGAGGTGCTAAAAGCTTTTGATAACCCTGGAGACCCAGAGGGTCTTCCCTGGAGATCTCAGTATCTGAGAGTGTGGATGAGGTGAATCCCTTAGAACAATAGTGTTTATTTATTTATTATTTATTAGGAAGTGATATATATACAGGTGCGCACTTTGCTCGATTTGTATTATACGGCGGCCCCTGGCCGTGCAGCAGAGCACCATCCCTGGCTGAAGCAGAACTGGATGTACAGCACAGGGAGACCTGAGCGTTGCACGCAGCAGCGCTTCTGAAGGTACAGCGCTCCGCTTTAAATGACTGTTCCTGAATCCCTACCTTCTCCCCCTACTTAAGGGATGAACACAGATATCCGAATCTGCTTGAAATCAGGAAACCCACTGAAGGGTCTGTTGTCAATTGTGCCTCGGACTACAAGGACCATCAATCCTGGTGGTGGAACATGCATTAGCCACGCCCATTATGGGCGGCACTGTCTAAACCAAATAAAGTTGGACTTTCAAAGGCACAATCACAGCCTGTTTTCTGCGTCAGCCCCAAGAAGAAGAGGCGTTGGCCTCGAAACGCGTAGGGTGCATGCAAGGATGAATAATTCACAGGAGCAGTGGGGTTTCCAGGGCACGAGGTGACAGAGAGCTGGAAGGCACGGCGCGCTGTGTGTGACTGCTGCAAGCGCAGGTGCGCACTTTGCTCGATTTATATATATATATATATATATATATATATATATATATATATATTCAGGACAAAGGATGCGGCACACCAAATGGTTTTTGCTTATTTTAATAGCAAGCTCTCCCCCACCAACTCGTTTCAGCCAACAAGGATTTTCTCACGGTCTTGTTGGCTGAAACGCGTTGGTGGGGGAGAGCTTGCTATTAAAATAAGCAAAAACCATTTGGTGTGCCGCATCCTTTGTGCTGAAGGATTTAAAAAACGGACCTGGACCCGGACACTATCACGAGCACCGGCTGTGGAGCGCCCCTGAGCGAAGGGTCACTTTGGAGGATAAATATATATATATATATATATATATATATATATATATATATATATATATATATAGCGGTGGCCAGACCCGAGGGCATCGCACCACTTTACAACAGATTTAAGCAGAAATCACATAAGAAAGGCATAGTCCAACATAAATGTTCAGAGAACCCAGTGTGCTGAGCATCATTGAGGAGGGGAAGTCCTGAGATAGACTCGATGAGTGCACAGTGTCTTGAGCTCAACCTCATTCCGGGAGTAGGGCACAAGGGGGGGATCGGGGAGGGTGGAAGAGGTAGGTAGAAGTGGGGCATTGTAAAGGGGCTGTAAGGTGCTTTAAGAGGTAGGTTGAGGGGGAGCCTTATCGAGTGGCTGAAAGAGGTAGGTTGTAAAGGAACATTGTCAAGGGGCTGCGGAGTGCAAGCGTGTGCGTTTCGGCGGCGGCTCTCAGTTTAGGAAAAATGGGTGAGGTAGAGGTCTTCTAGGAGTCTTTTGTATTTTATAAAGGAAGGGACAGTCCTGATATCGGCTGGGATGGAGTTCCAGATTTTTGGTGCATTTCCAGTGAAGGATCATGCAGTGGTTTTTTGTTTGTGTGTGTTTATGGGGATGAGTAGCATGGTGTTGGACCTCCTGAGGTTTCTTGTCTGGCCGGCTTTCTTGAGTTTGGAGGCCAGGTATTCCGGTTTCCCTGTGTGCAAGGCTTTGTGCGTGAGGCAGGCCATCCGAAAGCTGGCTCACATTTTGAGGCGGAGCCATTTAGGTTCTCTGAGTGCGGGTGATAGGTGGTCATATTTCTTAACTCCGGTGACCATTCTGGCAGCTGCATTGAGAGTTGTTTTGAGGGGTGCTAATTGGGATCAAGCTGTACCGGTGAAGAATTAGCCAGGGTGAGATTACTGTTCAAGGCATCGATTGCTTTTAGCCACTCTACGCTTTGAGGGTTTTCTTCTTTGTTGGAGATGAGGATGAATTCAGTTTTGTCTTGATTGAGTTTAAGGTGACAGCCAGTGTTGCACTTCTCTAAGAGTGTTGTTGAGTCTTAGAATGTCATTAATGGAGGAGGTTTCCAAGTAGATCTGGGTGTCATCTGTTGAGTTTTTTGAGAAGGGTGGTGAGGGGTTCCATGTACATGTTGAACAGTTGAGGGGAGAGCACTGAGCCTTGGGGGACACCTCTGCTGACGGGGTGTAGGTCGACGTAAAGGTTTTGATTTTTACCCTTTGGGAACGATTGTGTAAGAAGGAGGAAAAACATTTTAGGACCTCCCCGTCTGCACCCACTCTATCTTAGAGAGCCTTGATGAGTAGATTGTGGTCAACCGTGTCAAATGCTGCTGATGCAAAACAAGGACTAATCACCAACTTTATGGATAGATTTTTTCATTTTATTATTCAAAAAGTATATATTTTTTTCCCTTTTTTTAATTTTCTTTTAAATATATCTCAATTGATCAATAGTTCATTGTATTTTTGGCAACATTTACAGAAATTCATTAAAAAACATATAACAGACAGACATATAGCATTAGACATGACAGATGATGGAGGATATGCAGTAAATGAACACCTATCCATAAAGTTGGTGATTAGTCCTTGTTTTGTGGGTTGTAAACTGTATCTTTAATTATTTTTTGTAATTTTCTATTTGAGTGTGTTCACTTGGCTATAGACCTTTTCCAAACGTATTGTTTTTCCCTATGTATAGCAAGTGCATTATTATATAGGCGTCCCCTACTTCCAAAACAGCAATTTGCAGTAAACATTCCATATTTACAAATGTATACATTTTTCCGTACACTTATTTGTTGTAATGACATAACAATAGGGGTTCCCATACCTTCATACCTTTATTTCTCTCTTTTTGTCCTTTACATTTATATAGTGAGATTTCCTGTAGACTGATATTCAGTAGCCGATGCAGCCATAACAGGTATGTAGGTGGCTCTGTGGCATTCCATGCAGTGGCTATCAGCAACCGTGCTATTAGCTAATGTTATGAATACAAAATCTCTGTGTGATGTATCAAGATTTGGCCGACTGTCATAACCTAATAACATTAAGACTGAAGTGATTTTAATTTCCTTATTAAGTGTCTTTAGCCCAAATTCCTATATACCATTTTTAAGCATTAAACGTTTGGTACACAAGTAAAACATATGTATAATGTCTGCCGGACCTGTTTGACATCTCGGGCATCTATCATTCTCCCTCTTGCCCCATCCATGGAGCTTGGCCGGCGTATAATATAATTTATACAGAGTTTTATAATGCTCGGCTTCTAGATTGCCTGAAAAGAAGTTCTGTAACCCTAATTCGAGCGACATATCCAAATCGGCCTCCCCATCACCTAGAATTTCTACCTATTTTGCTTCTGTTTTTACCATGTCATCTGGGAGTATCTTAATTAATTTCTGATAGTAATCCCTTATCCTACTATCCTGTCACTTACTGATTTCCAACATTGGGATTTTATCCAAATTAATAAACTCCTTGGGGAGAATTATTATACGGCTCTGGACCTGCATATACTTGAACTGTGTATTATTACTGATACCAAATCTCTGCAAGAGCCCGGGAAATGAGATATAATCATTGTTCTGAAACAGATCCACCACCCTAACTATACCCGCCTGCTCCCAACTCCTTGCCATACCATCATATAGCACTTCCAGTAATACAGCTGAGCGCCACAGTGGGGTATAACTATTATACCTGGGAATTTTCAAGATCTTTTTTAAGACCTTCCAGGCCCCCTTGACACACCTAAACAGCGTTTTTTTATCATAGCTTGGTTCAAGTTGGCTTAAGAAAAGCCCTTCTGCATCATTTCATATAGACAGCAGATATATTGTGGGTAAGGCAATAAAGGTGACAGTTTATTCCTGGGGCCTTATTTATGAAGGCCTTGCGCCGCTGGTGCGTCACTTTTAACATGGGAAAAAGTGACGCACCGGTGGCGCAAGGCCTTCATAAATAGGCCCCCTGGACCCCAACCTTGGTCAGGTAGTTCTGTGTATTTAGCATGACTATTCCTAATAGTCAGGAGGCGTCCACCCTGTGGCCAGGGATGACCATGTCCAACAAGGCAAGGCAAACAGCCTTTTGTTTAGAAGGACCCTCACTCACCACTAGTTGGTGACATGCTTCATCATCGTGTCCCCGCTGGGGTGACCGAATGCCGCCCCAGCGTGCTACAACGCCTGAGTTACAGCGGAGCGGGTTTGGTGGTGAGTGTACTAGTGATTAAACTCAAATGTGTGTGCAGAATAAGTGAGTGCAAAATTAAAAAATACAGGGTTAGAGCCCAAACAAAATATTTAATGCAGGCTAACCCGTATTAAGGTTAAAAATGTGAAAATCGGACAACCAATGGTACTGTATTAGGTGACCTGTGTCCTTAATTACAACAACTGGTCAACATGTTTCTGCTGTCAAAAAAGCGGGATCGCGCAGCATTCGTCAGGACCACACTAAATGGCACTCCGGGGGTATGCACGCTCTAAGGTACACCCTCCCGTGAGGCACTTATGTGAAAAATACAAAAATTAGTTAAAAAGAAGAAATTACTCACGGTTATTAACCGTGGCGGCGCACTGTGGAGTACAGTCGCCTAGAGGTACGAATTTTAAGAAACTCGTAGACTTCCTGGGTCAGGACAGCGTTGGGCAATGTTCACGCCGCGTCTTTCACGCCTGCGACTCCCCACCCTGCACCTACATCAAGGGACCGCCGTCTGCCCGGAAGGACACGCTGGGGCGGCATTCGGTCACCCCAGCGGGGACCCGATGATGAAGCATGTCACCAACTAGTGGTGAGTGAGGGTCCTTCTAAACAAAAGGCTGTTTGCCTTGCCTTGCTGGACATGGTCATCCCTGGCCACAGGGTGGACGCCTCCTGACTATTAGGAATAGTCATGCTAAATACACAGAACTACCTGGCCAAGGTTGGGGTCCAGGAATAAACTGTCACTTTTATTGCCGTTTCATTTGTTTTTGGGTATATGGGTTTTTTTTTAGTTACACTTAAGCACTCCTTTGTTGTTTTTGATATAACCTTAGGGGGCACAGGAGTGTTGACTCGAGCCCTAACTCTCCCGTTGATACATAAATATTGTGGGTAAGCACAGGACCTCGGTTCTCTAGTTCTCTGGTAGGAGTAAGATACCCATCTGCTGCAGAGCAGTGGCCCAATAATAGAATAAGATGTTGGGGGGCTCCCCATCTGCCATGCTCTCTTGGGAGAGTCATACGTTTCAGTGCTCGCCGTGTCTTCTGATAGCCCTAAATAAAATTAGTGAACAAGGCATTTATTTTAATTATCTTATCTTCTGCCAATTCCAAGGGTATTGCCCGAAGAAGATATAATATTTTAGGAAAAAAAACATTTTGTTACATTCATTCTTACTATTATTGTAAGAATTCATTTGTCTAGTCGTTTAAGTCCCAAGCTTGCTTTATCCACTACAGAATCAATATTGTTTGCCCAAAGAGTATCCATACACATTGTTATATTTATCCCTAGATAAGTAGTCATTGCACTTTTATGGGAATCTTTTAACTGGCAATGGGAAGAGCAGATGATTTGAGCTTTCCCCTTATTCAAAAGGTATCCAGATTTTTTCCCAAACTCGTCAGTCATACTTTCAATCTCCCTAATTGCCGTTTCCTGGTTCGGACGTGATTATTGGATGTCGTCCACATACACTAAAATCTTGGTTTCATATCCTTTAGTACTTACGGGCTTAGTTGCTTGATTTGAAGAATTTGGCTGATAAATAGGTCCAGATAGATGGCGAATAAAATAGGGAGCAAGGGCACCCTTGTCACGTCACTCTAGCCATCTCGATCCTCCCTTACGTATTGCTCATTATTTGCAGCTGGGCATAGGGTTTATAGTACATAGCTTTAATAACCCTCACAAGCTGTGGCCCAAGCCCCCTTTCTACCAAAGTACCCCACAGATATTGCCACGATATCCGGTCGAAAGCTTTCTCTGCGTTCAGGAGGACCACAGCCAAATTGCTGGATTCTACTTCTGCTATGTCAAGTAGTGCAATGACTCTTCTGAAGTGGTCTGTGGTCCCCCTGCCTGGGACAAAGCCATGCTGCAAGGTGATACTAATGCCTCTATGACCCCTTGTAACCGTTTGGCTATAACTTTTGAGTATACCTTAGCATCGGAATTCATAAGTGAAATCGGAGGATAAAAGCCAGGTAGCTCTGCTGGTTTACCCTTTTTTGGAAATATCACCACGTCTGTTTCCTACCATGATGGGGGCGGGATCCCGCTATGCTGCACACACAGGAATAGGTTGTGCATAATTGGAGCAATCTCGTGTGCAAGGATTTTGTATATTTCTAGGGGGATTTTATCAGAACCTGATGCTTTCCCCGCAGAGAGGGATCCTGTAGCCTCCCGGACCTCTTCCAAAGTAAATTCTTTGTCGATCTCCTGAGCTTTAGCTTCATCTATTCTTGTTAGTGCAGGCCACTCAGGATCATGACCTGTCGGGCTTATTTCTAGAGAGTCCGCTAGATATAGCCTTCTATAAAACACCTCAAAGACATCTATGATCTTTTTCTAACATTTTGGCCATTACTGTCTTTGATTTTTAATATGGGTTTCCTGATGCTCTTTTGCCATGATCGCAGTGCTAGTAGTCTTCCTGCTATCTCACCATATTTAGACATTTCTCCCCAATATACTTGATATGTTTGGGCCAATCTTTCCTGAAAGAAACTGTTGATTTCGGCCTTGACTAAAGCTAGTTTCACCATATGTCCCCCTGAGTGAGTCTTCCTGCCCTCCCTTGCGAATCAACTTAACATGCTCTGCCTCCAATTCTGCCAGATTTTCTATTAATGAGTCGACCTTTGCCTTCAGCTGTTTCTGCTGTGGCCCCACAAAGCTAATAACTTCTCCCCTTAGACCAGCTTTATAAGTATCCCACACTATAATAGGTGAAGCACTATACCTAATAATATTTTTTTTATCAAATGACCAGGTACTCTGTTTTTTGTCACACCCCAATCCTGTTATTTCCAGCAAAAGCGGATTGTGGTCTGAAAAGAGTTGTGGTAATTTTTTGATTCCACCTTGTCCAGCATTCTGCATGAGGCTAGAAAAATGGCTAAATGCACATACTTCCTATGGGGATGAGAGTAATAGGTATATCCAGGTCACTCGAGATTTTCTCCGCCAATACATCAATCAGTCCATGGCTAACTTTAAAGGCAGTCAATGCCCTGTATACTTTAGGATTCTTCCCTTCGTATTTCAGGGTCCGAGTTATAGTCATATCTAAATGTATGTCTAGATCACCACAGACAATCATTGGCTCTGGCCAGGAGGAAAGCTCTACTTCAAGTTCTTCCCAAACTTCAGGATCGTCCTGCTTTGACCCGTATATAGCCACCACTGTCACCCCCATTGCTAGCTGTGCTATTGCCCAATGCCCCCATTTATTAGCTACTACCCGTTTGGCCATTCCCATGGAGTATTTGGAATATATAGCTACTCCTCTAATCATAGAGGTCTGGGTAGAGCATATCGCCAAGTTATATCCTCTGATCTAAAGATCGCTTTTATTATTCCAAGGGATATGCATTTCCTGTAAACAGATTATATCTGCATTGATGGTTTTAAGTATTTCATAGACCATACTTCTCTTGTTCTTATCGTTTAGCCCACCCACATTGACTGAACAAATCATAATTCTAGCCATATTGTCCTGTAGCTTTCCTCCTTATTGACCTTTGCTTGTTAATTTCCTCAAATTGTTTTTTTCATCCTTAGTGTTCATACCTGACTTTTCTTTTCCTTTTTTCCCACCTGTCTACCCTGACCTCCTCCCTCTGTTCCTCCACCCCTACATACCCTCCCCACTCCAACCTCTCCCCAGCATCCCCAACCCCGATGCTCACCCTCCACCGTGGAAGCTTCCAGACCGAAGGACTGTGTGTGCGATGAAGCAGTGTAGCACCATGATAAGTATAACCCCAATTGCTATCCTAAAAGGAAAATACAAAGAAGAAAAAAAAGAAACAATGGAAAATACATTGGCTGAGTAATTCGCTATAAAGATTGAGCACAAACAAAAAAACAGAGAGACAAGCAAACCATCTTCATATTCAGCTTGGATACATTCTAGAGCCCATATTACCTTATCAGATTGCTTCATTCATTGTTGTTTATCTTCTGTCAACCACCCCACAACTTAGCACCCTCCGTTCAAGTACAACCAATGCATTTACCATCTTGATAATATTGTAACTTTGTTGTTGCTCCCTTGTCTAACAGCACAACCTTGCCCCCGCTATCCCCTTAGCTCTGCCAGAGCTTCCTTCGCTTTAATCTCTGAATTCTAGTAGTGAGTATGACCTCCTACTATTATCTTTAGTTTAGCCGGGTTCACCAGCTATGAGCGCGTTGAACTTTTGCTGCCAGTTCCACCCTTCCAAGTCCGGGAATGCCTTGCTCAGCAGATCGATCATATAAAGTAGTACATCTGTGCCTTCTCGACCCTCTGGAATGCCAAAGAAGCGTACATTGTTGTGTTGCTGCCGGTTTTCCTCCAGCTTCCATTGGATATCTGTTAGTCTAGCCTCATGTGCTTCTGATTGTCTCTGAACACCTGAGATGTCATCCTCAAAGGCTCTAGTTTGCGTCTCCAGTTCAGTTAGCCGCTCACTGATATTATTGTAAATTTTTGCAACCTTGCGAACTGACCCTTGCATTTTCCGAAGAGCCGATTGAGAGCGTCTCCTATCTTGCCTTGTCTCTTCACGGTGAGACATAATTGACTGTAGTATAACCTCCAGCATTGAGACTGTGCTATCTTGAGATCCTGCATCTTGTTATCCAGCAGTTGCACCAACCAAATGTTAAGTTGGAGCGTAGTCCCATTTCAAGTCTTCTTGCCCTTCTTTTTTCTTCCATGCAGCTTTCTCTGTCCGGCTAGACCTTCTGCGTGCTTTGCGCATTGTTGCTGTGGAGTCCACCTCGCTAGTGTAGTTTCCACTAGAGTGTCAGCAAGATAGATTCATCTACTGAACAGGTAACATCAGATAGGGAATAGAAGCAATCTGCAGCTTCTGAGTCGTGCCCTTTCCGCTCTGTCCGGCTTTCTTTGCTACTTTGTGCTGTGCCCAGTCCTATCCCACCTAGAAAGCTGAAATCGTGCTTCAGGGATGGTGCGACTGGCATTCTTATTGAGGGGTTCCCTTCTGTCCCTTGTGCCCCCTGTTTGGCATTCATTTGTTGGAAGCTGTCAGGTTCTGCCTCTGAATGTGATTATAATTGGAAGGGATGATTAACTAATGGGTTGTCTTTTTTGCCACGCTGCCCCCTCCTTTGTTGCCTTTGCCCCCATAGATCCTGTCTGATCTCCCCGTCTGCTCCCGCTGCATGCCTGTTGTTGGTCAGGACCTGTAATTGCAATTTCTGAGCTCCCGCTGTCCTAGGGGATTCCCCCTTGCACCACAGACTCATCCGTTACCTCCATGATCCAATCTGGGTTGTCTACAGCCAGATTTCCGCCTGCTGCATTTAGCGCTGTATACTGCTTCTTCGAGCCCCTCGACAGACGCCAACACAGCAGCCCTTTGCAGCTGTGTTGGCGTCTGTCGTGGTAGGGGGAGGAGTGCAGCGGAGGGTGGAGGTGAGGTGTTCTTCTGTGATTTTGTTCCAGTTTTTGCGTGGGAGGTGTGGCATGTGCTTGTGCGTGGTGGATTTCACGTAGGAAAAATGGAATGGACGCAGTGGGAGTCCGTCCAGAGCGGTTCGTGGTGTGGCTGAAGCGAATGTTGTTTTCTGCTGCAAAGAAGGGGTCAAGAGTGTGTCCAGCTATGTGAGTGGGGGTGGAGATGAGTTGCTTCAGTCCAATGTTGGATAGGTTCTCTAGGAGGGCAGTAGTGTTGGGGTCACTGAGGTTGTCCAGGTGGAAGTTCAGGTCTCCGAGCAGTATGTAGTCTGTGGAGGCGAGGATATGGGTAGCAATGTACTCTGCGATGGCGTTGGTGAACAGGGAGCGGGGTCCGGGCAGTCTGTAGGCGACTGTTCCATGGAGTGTTGCTCTGGGGTGGTTTTGGATCTGGAAGTGAATGACTAGGCCTGCTCCTGGGTGGTTACGGCGGTCTTTCCCCAGGATCTTGTATTTGTCGGGGATGGCAGTTGCGATTTTGGGTGCAGAGCTGGCGTTGGTCTAGGTCTCGGTGAGGAAGGTGATGTTGGGTGAGTGAGTGTTTAGGAAGTCACAAACTTCTACTGCCTGTCTGTGCAGGGCGTGCACGTTGAGGAGGATGCTGCTCAGGGGCTTGTGCACATTAGCGTCCGGTCGGTTGGGGGTGGCTGCCTTGGTCCGGAGGTGGGTGAAGGTGCGGCAGCAGTGTCTTCAGGAGAACGGGCCTTGAGAGTTGCTGGGCGTCAATAGCTGGCAGTTGTTGTTGCGTCCAGGGTTAAGTGCGTGGAGAGTGCTGGGGTTGTAGCAGTGGGGTGATGGGGGACCAAGGTCCCTGGAGCTGGTCAAGATCGGATTGCGGACGGGCGCAGACGGGCGTACCTTTGGTGCACCTGCTTCTGGTGGCCGCCATTGAGTAGGGGTCAGGGGATGGTGAGCAACTGGGAGGCAGGAGCGGGAATACTCGGGGAGGGGCCACCCGGCAGCAGCGGTGGGGACAGGCAATGCAAAACAGGATACACAACAGTTAAAAAAACAAAAAAAGGTATAACAGACAACTGGCAAAATAGGAGAGAGAGGCAAAACAGAAAGAGGAAGAGAGGCAAAAACAGAAAGAGGAAGACACACACAGAGCGGGCTAGCAGAAGAGCAGGCTCTTCCACTAGACCACCAGGGATGAGACCCAGGCAGGAGCCTGCGGGAGGAGGGCCTCGAAACACCTTACCTGGATCACAGAATGCGATGGTCAGCAGAACCTTAATGGTGGAGCTGCGCAAGGGGGGAGTAGTTACCCTGACCAGGAGGTCAGAGGTCTTGATCAGCTTAGTGCGCAGTAGCCCCCATTAAGTAGGGGTCAGGGGGAGGGGTAGCAGCTAGGAGGCAGGAGCAGGAACACCCAGGGGGAGGGACTGAGAGGGCAGCAGCGGCGGGGACATGCAACGCAAAACAGGCAAAACAAACAGTAAAAGACCGAAAAAAGGCAAAACAGGAGAGAGAGGCAAAACAGAAAGAGGATGAGAGGCAAAAACAGAAAGAGGAAGACACACACAGAGTGGGCAAGCAGAACAGCAGGCTCTTCCACTAGACCACCAGGGATGAGGCACAGGCAGGAGCCTGCAAGTGGAGGAGGGCCCTGAACACTTTACCTGAATCACAGAAGAAACTGGGGGAAGTGCCTTAATGCTGGAGCTGCGCCAGGGGGGAGTTGCCCTGACCAGGAGGTTAGAGGTCTTGCTCACCTTGGCGCGCAGCGGCCGCCATTAAGTAGGGGTCGGGGATGGTGAGCAGCTGGGAGGCGGGTGGCGCGAGCGGGAACATGTGAAGGGAGGGGCCACGGGGGCAGGAGTGACAGGGACAGGCAACGCAAACAGGAAAAAACAAACCGTACAAGTTAAAAAAAAGGTAAAGCAGGCAACAGGAAAAACAGGAGAGAGAGGAAGAGTGACCAAAACAGAAAGAGGAAGGACACACACCGGAGCAGGCTAGCAGAATAGCAGGCCATTCCACTAGACCACCAGGGATGAGGTGCAGGTAGGAGTCTGTGGGTGGAGGAGGGCCTCGAAAACCTTACCTTGATCACAGAAAGCGCTGGGGGCAGTGTCTTGCAGGTGGAGCTGCGCGAGGGGGGTGCAGTTAGTCTGAGCAGGAGGTCAGAGATCTTTCTACTGTTATTTATTTTTGAGAAAAGCTTGCATGATAAAGTTCAGCCAAAACCTAAAACAGGACAAAAGTGACTACTTGCCATAATGCAGCTCACATCATCACTGTCTTGCCATAAATAATTTTTTGACGTGAATTTCAGTATACCAGAATATGGCACTGCCCTGAGCGGGATCTTTAAGGTGTTGCAAAAATGTAGGTGCTTTGTTTCCATCGCTGCCAACATGCTACTCCAACATCAAGAAGGAGCGTGCTCAGCTTCTGGCATCGAAGCTTAAAAAAATGATTTAACCTCTTCTAAACATGTTCCTAGAACTCCGTCGTTGGAGACTTCCTCCATTGCACACCAGCACAGCACTGCTAAGCATTTTCATGCCATGGACGGGAGATGCCAGAGTCCTTGGGTTCAGTACTTAGCACTTAGGTGCTGATGCTATATGCCTCTGTGTGCTTATGTCCAGGAATTCCGCGACTTTGATGCCAACCTGTGCCAGACAACTAGTCTTCTGGGATGTTCACAATTTCTCTGCAATTTTAACATTGATAGGCTCCATGTTTAGTTCAGGAAATGTTTTTTCTCCCTCTCTTGCACTGTTCTGTCGCTATACGCATATGTTCTCTTTTTAATGTTACACGTGAAGCTCTCCACTGTCAATGTGGCGAGTCTACCCTACATAAATATCTCCAAACATTTCTAATGACTAAATACATACGGCACTCATTTTCTGGCTCAACCTGCAGGCAAGAGAAAATACGGTAAATGTCACATTCGCCACTCACTGGCACATGCCTAAATTATGGTTCCACCCATGCACAGTGGCCCTACCGAGGTACACTTTGATGGTCCTGCTTCGTGAGACAAACTGCAAAATGTTTCCAAATATGGTCACAAAAGATCTGGGCCTGGTTCTGAACCTCAACATTCCGCCATATTTTCAAAATTGTTGTAAAAATGAACAAGTGAACCTTGGCGCAGTGCACACACATACACACAGAGTCACCAAATGTATTATTACCCCAATACAACTGTAAATTAAGTTTTTGGGTCTCCCCATGCCCTGATGCACCCTTTAAAGCATCAAAGGCACGTAACAGAAAATATTGGTGACACCGTCCAGTCAATTTTACTCCCCCCCCACTTCATGTGACCAAATGCAAAAAAGTTAGAAAATTAATGTGATTCTTGTCGTGCCACAGGTCAGCCCCATTTATAGTTTATGCCCTCATCCTAAAATATATTGGAAATAAAAAGAACTTGCCCGTTTTGGAAAATATGTGGACCAGTAACACTACAAGAAAAAAGGATGGTTTCCAATTGCCTCAGTGGTTCTGCTCTCGAGGATGTCTATCTCAACATTCAGGGGTTTAGCTATGAATGGTGCAACAGGTGCAGTGGCACCAGTGCCTAGGAAGTAAGGGACCCACTTCACCCCAAGTATGTATGCTTTTTACTCCCTAACGAGGAAGACAGGGGCCTATTTTCGTTTCTTGTAATAGGGTCCAAGGCACCATTGCTACACCACTGCCAATAATGGCCATACATGAAGCTGAACCTCTAATGGTAGCGATGAGCGGTGCCTGCTTGGCTTTATGGTCCAATGGGCTCCTTTCTATGATCTTTTGGAATTGATGCGATATTTAAGAAAGATTCTACAAGAAATATGTAGGCGATGAAAATATAAGTTTACTATACACTTGAACAATGGATGTGTGTGGTCATTTAAGCAGCTTCATTTATTTATTTATTTATGGGATTTTTAATGCGCAACTAATACCCTAGGGTGTCTAGGCGCAGTGAGATACTCTAGGATACACAAAATTCAGGGCACGAACTTATTGATTGAATAGCGAGGTCTTCAAGGCCTTACGAAAGGCAATGAGTGTTGGTGCTGTTTTAATATGCAAGGGGAGTGTGTTCCACAGTATGGGGGTCGCTACCAGGAAGCGTCTGTCTCCCCATGTAGCCGTTCTTGTTCGGGGAACATGCAATAGACAGCTTGCTGCTGATCTTAGATTCTTTCCAGGTATGTACACCTGAAAAGCTTCCTTTAACCACATGCGTGCTAGTGGAATTCTGCACCCATGCTGATATTTTTAAAAACCCATTGTTCATGACGAGCTGGGCTCGTCATCAGTGTTTGAGGAGGCTACACCATGACGAGCCCAGCTCGTCATGAGCCTGGAAGGGGTTAAGAACTTTGGTCCAGTCTGATGAATGGCCTTATAGGCGATGCAGAGAGCCTTAAATTTGATTCTGCTCTCCACTCTTAGCCAGTGTAGATGGCGTATGGCTACTGAAGTGGAGTGTCGCCAAGGGATATTAAGCAGGATCCGTGCTGCCATATTTTGCACAGACTGTAGTTTGTTCAGGATGTATTTGTGTGTGCCAAGGAAGAGGGCGTTTCCATAATCCAGCTTCGAAAACACTAAGGTGGTGATCAGTGTTTTCCCTGCCGAAGCAGGTAGGTATGGCATGAGTTTTTTTATTTTCTTCAGCACGAAGAATGCAGCAGAGACCACCTTATTGACATGATAACCAAAAGATAACCTGTTATCAAAGATCACTCCCAAATTCCTAACCTTAGCAGCTGGAATCGGGGGGGTGCCCATCTGACTGGGCCACCATGTTGGGGACCATTCGGGAGAGATCTTACCGAAGGTCATGACTTCGGTTTTCTCTGCATTAAGTTTCAGGCAGTTACTGTGCATCCATGGTTGTACATCCAGTAACCCCTCCTGAAACTTAGCTGCTACCACTGGACCGTTCTTGTGTACCGCCAACACAAGCTGGGTGTCATCCGCGTAGGTAGTTAATCGCATCCCATGAGATTTAATGACCCTCGCCAAGTCCGCAACGTAGATATTAAAAAGCGTGGGACTTAGCGAGGATCCTTGAGGGACCCCACAGAGCAGTTCAGAAGTGGGCGAGTAATAGTTGCCCAATTTGACTGGCTGTTTACGATTAACTAGGAAAGAGGCTATGAGATCTTTAGCCAGATGGCTAATTCCAAGGGCTGCGACACGGTCGACCAAGATGACGTGGTCGACCGTGTCAAAAGCAGCTGACAGGTCCAACAAGATGAGCACTGCCGCACCTCCCGAATCCATGATCTCTCGAATTTCATCCGAGGCCTTTACCAATGCTGTCTCAGTTCCGTGTCCCTTCCGGAACCCGAACTGAGTGTCATCTAGGAGTTTGTGTTGTTCAATAAACTCAGAGAGCTGTTTATTCATTATTGCCTCTACTATTTTGGCAGAGAAGGTGGTGAACAAAAAAAGAGGCATCACATACAGTCAATAAAAAAGGCAAACTTTCCACACTTCACTAATAAAGAAACCGAACATTTGCACAATTCTATGGAAGACAATAATTCTACACATATTTAACGGAGTCTCCAGACCCCTAACTTGGCGTGCACTTGCGTGCCTAGATAATCAGGCTTTTTTCACATGGGCTGTACTTGATTTCTAGACTACAACCTCATTCAGATACTGAGGTTATCGACAGTCCCAAACCTCCCTATGAACTGATCAGTTTGAGGTTGAGGTATGGATTGTAAGTCTATCTGGGCAAAATGGTTCCGCACCTGGGAAAGACGCTATGATATCTGGTATCTCCTTGAGGGTTGGCCTATGGACCTAGCTGCCCCAAGCACTACTAGAGGTCCCAATACATCTCAGGTCTAACATCTTGCTTGGGCCTCTCTGGTGCTGGCCTTCACTTTAGACAACCTTATATGTTTATGACAGTTCTACTATCTCCAAACTTAATTCCATTGACCCACCAGCTGGTGCGTCAATGGCACCACGTCACATTCTAACCCATCATTCCAGTCATTTTGCTCAGGAAAGCTTATCTCATGTTAACCCTTTATTAGACAGGTAGGGTGTGAAATTTGGGAAAACAGTGGACTGAAGAAGCGCCCATCTTTATTCCCTAATTAGATTCTCTCCCAGGCAAGAGCTGTTATTGGGCACATAATCACTAAGGACTAGGTGACATATATAATAATAAATCTTTCAGAGCTTTTTAACCCAATGAAATTATTTAAACATGTTCTGATTTGTGATGTGTCACCCAAAGTAACCAAAACCTTCAAATATGATATTTCTATCCTGCATATCCCAATTCTAACCATTAATGGACACTTTTTTATTCTAGGAGAGGTAGGACCTGAAAGTTAAAGATTTTAGAACTCTATTTATGACACTGTAACCACATGAGACATGCTTGGCATTTAACTAGTACAGATGGCATATTACCTTGAAAAGATGTTGCCAGATGGTGTGGCTTAAAGCACTACGTTGATATTTGATAAATTCCCCAGGGCAGTAATGCAAGCCATGTGGCAAGCGGTGGAGGGGGCACCAACCATCCAGAGGGGCATCATTTTCAGTGGGCCACCATTCAGCCTAACGACTAGGAATATCTATTGGATATGAGAGACTCAGGCGCCCCTCATCATAATCTGCTGGAGCCCCCATTTTTGAGCCTTACGCCACTGACCTCCCCTTGTAGGCCTGGATAAAAAAATTGAGATGCACTTGTGTAATCTTGCACTGCATGTCTAACTTTCACACTGTGTGCCAACTTAGGGGCATATGAATGAACAAGCCCTTTTGTTTTTTTATGTTTGAAAGCTTTATTGAAGAGCAATAATAAGCAGCAACAATATGACAGCAAAAAGAGATAAAGGTGTAACAAACCATTTCTGAAGTCATAACATTGCTAATGTCGTAACTAAGAAACAAAAGCATTTTTATGAGATTTTGTAAGGGAAAGGGAAGGGGGGAGGAAAAGGGATGAGAAAAAGTGCTATAACAAAATAATGCTATAGAGAATAACGGCAAAGAAACAAATGGTGCAAGCAATAATACAAAGTATACAGTATACAAAAATGATGCAATATAGGAACACTGCAAACAATATTAAATAAACAAGCGGGAGAGAGTATAATCCTTCAAGGAGGTTTAAAATTTTCTGAACTAACATGAATAAGTTTCTTTTGAACTAATTGATCTAGGTATGTGGTAAGAGGCAGCCAGTAAAGATCTGCATTGCGACTTGGTTTACAGGAAGAGTCAAAGGCAACATCAAGTCTATGAAAATGACATGAAGAGTTCCACCAACCTTGTATGGAAATATTCGTAAGGGATTTCCAGTTAGAAGAAATGTGTTGAAATGCAAGTGCAAGCATGAGATCAAAAAGACCAAGCGAATGTGGAGGCAGATCTAAAGAATCAGAGAGAGTGTCCAGAAAAAGAAGGTGGATTGAGTAGGGAATGGAAAGTGTGAAAATGCGAGAAATGTAAGACCAAACCTTTTTCCAGAAAGCAGATACAGTAGGACAGAGAAAGAACAGAGGCAAAAGATCAGCATTGGAAGTACAAGTCCAGCAATTAGAGTTAGAGGAGGATGTGAAGCGAGATAGAGAAAGAGGAGAAAGGTAAAGTCTATGATATAAAAAAATAAAGATTGAGTAAGAGATTTTTGGACCAGAGCTTATCCCAGAGAGCAATGGACCAGGTACAATCCAGATCCTTTTCTCAAGAAAGCTCCAATTTGGTTTTGACATGATCTGGGTTAGGGGAGGAAAAGAATCTATAAATAAGAGATGCTTTAGGAAGGGTAGAAAGTACCACAAAAAGATGAGAAGGAGGGGTTATTGAAGTCAAAGAAGGAAGAGAATAATAACCATCAAGAATTATTTCCATAAGAACAGCAAATTTCTGTAGAAAAGAGTGAGGACAGTGAAACTGAAGCTGAAACTGGGGAAAAGAGCGAGGCGACACACCATCAAAGAGATGGTTGACCCATATGATCCCTTTTAGCCTCCAAGATGTCCAACAAATAGGTCTGTTATTTAAAAGAATACGGGAATTATACCAAATGGGTGTACATAGAAATTAGTCACGCGAAATGGCCGATGGAAAGATCAAAGGCTTTAAAAGAGAAGAAGTATGTTTAAACAAAGGAAGAGAAGTATAAGGAGATTTGGTGGAAAAGCGTAATACTTCCTCAAAGGAGAAGGGCTGTAATAAAGTCTGTTCAATGCAGAGCCAAAGAGGAGAAAAGGGGGAAGGTTCTGACGGGAGCCATTGTGATGCTTGACGTAGAGAGAAGGATTTGTGATATAGACGTAAGTCCGGGAAATTAACACCACTATTCGATTTAGCATTACGAAGAGCCTCAAGAGAAATTCTAGATTTTTTATCTTTCCATAGGAATTTGGAAAGAGAAGAATCAATACGTTTGAAATAAAGGGCAGGGACATGCACAGGTAACATGGAAAACATATAAATAAGAATAGGAGAAATCATCATTTTAATAGAGTCAAGACGACCCCACCAGGAGAGAAAGAGGGGATTCCAGGAGGAAAACAACTGATCAATTTGAGACAGAACTGCGGACATGTTTAATTTAATGGAAGAGGAATAGAATTGGAAAACCAAATACCAATATATTTGATCTTTGTGCTGTTCCAGACAAAGCCAGTTGAGGAAAAAAGATGAGGAAGACAAGATTTGGTCAAGGGGAGAATTTCTGTCTTAACAGAATTGATCTTATATCCTTAGACAAGTGAAAATGCTGCAAATTCAGACAGTAAAGGGGGGATAGATAATTCTGGGTTTGAGATAAACAAAAGGATATTGTCTGCATATGCAGAACGTTTTAATTGATTCTCACCATAGGGGAAACCAGAGATAGAAGTGTTGTTGCGGATGGAGGAGAGAAATGGTTAAAGAGCTAAAACAAAAAGAAGTGGGGAAAGAGGGCAGCCTTGATGAACTCCCCTTTGAAGGGTAAAGGAGGAAGAAAGTTGGCCCTCCACGAGAACTGAGACTTTGGGCGAAGAGTATAACAAGGATATGAGAGAAATAAAGTTGGGACCAAAACCATGCCATCTTAGGGAAGCAAACAAAAAGGAGCAATCTACTCTATCAAAGACCTTTTACGCATCTACAGAGATAGCGGCCAAAGGAATTGAGAGAGACGAGGCCTTATTCAAGACATATAGAAAGAGCTGAGAATTGTCAGAGGTGAGCCTCCCTTTAACAAAACCACACTGCTCTTTACCAATAAGATGAGGCATAAATGGGTCCAAACGTAAAGCAAGTAATTTAGCAAAGAGTTTATAGTCAACATTAACCAATGAAATTGGACGATCATTTTTACAAAATTTGGGGTCACATCCATCTTTTGGGATAAGGCAAACTGTGGCATCTTGAAAGGAACCATCCACTTTACCAGAACGGTAAAATGATTGAAAAAGTAACAGAGTTTTGGCAATAATAGGTCGGAGAAATGTAAATAAAATTCAACCGGAAAACCATCAGTTCCAGGTGTTTTACCTTTAGTAAGAGAAGACAAGGCCGTAGAAAGTTCATACAATGAAAGATCAATGAAAGATCAAGTTCAAGGTCTGGAAAATTGAGATGAGAGGTAGAGGGTTTGGGTATTTTCTCAAAATAAGACTGAATAAGAGAGGGAGTCGGAGGAAATTTTGGAGAATATAACTGTCGGTAAAACGATTGAAATTGGTCAAGAATGTCTTTGTCTGTATGAAGAAGGGTATTGCTAGAAGAATGAACAGATTCGATAAGAGTACGTTTGTAATGACTCGGTTTTCCGTATATTTTGGTGCCTCTGTCAGTTACCAAGCCATTACTTACCACATCCCTTCTCAGGACTCATAAAAACACCACACTTTAGAATACTTATCTGAGAAAGGAATAAACACTAACAACATATAAGACCATTGCCGAGGAGCTCGCAAATAACAACAAGTCACAACATCTCCCCATCCGAAAGGGTACGCAGCAAATCATAACACCTCCCCATCTGAGAGGGTACACTGCGCATGCTCCTCCTGGCAATGTATTGGATAGCATAATTAGAATTTAGACATCCCTGCTGGGAGTCGATTTCCCTCCCGTATCAACAACTACCCGTTGGAGGGGAACTTACCCATCCCTCCGTGAGCACTTGGTAAAAAAGGGGCCCGACCTTCCCTCACAAGGAATAAAGACAAATTATATGCTCTGGGGTTTCTGTATTACATGATAGTAGGATGACAAGAGAAAGAAATAACTAAACATCACAGTAAACATTTGTAGCAATCACCGACACATACATATAAGTAGAACCTGAAAATAAAAGACATAAATGGATGCAATAGGTATACATGGAACACCTCACCATAATCTTAGACATCTTTTCCTCTGAAGAAGGGTCTGCCTCTCTCTCCCTCTCTGGTACGATCAGGACTCTCTGTTCCACAGTCACGACTGCACGTCTGTACCGCGATGTATCACCAGACCTCCAAAACCACCAGACCAAGATCTCACCCTCTCTCGGACCCCCTTTCTCTAATATAGAATGCAGCTCTCCATCAAAGTTTCAAGCAAACTCTGCCTACCGTTCTCACTGGATTCCTGTACCACCTCGTACCAAGACAGCACAACAAGCAGCTGGCCAAGCGTTTTTTCTATGACTCCGGCATCGAGTAAGCACATTCCTCTGATAAGAACAGGTCCTCTCTAGTTTAGCAAGAGCGAATAACAACTAGGAATTAAAACATTACCTCTCACCTAAAGAGGCCCAGAAGATGGCTGCCGTTTAGAATATGGAGTTGCACAAGCATAGGCCTCTACTCCTGCAAAGAGCCAACATTAGTATGCAAGAAGGCATAAGATCATGCCAATAGGCAAGCCATGCCATTAAGCAAGATGAAGTCAGAAACAGAAAGAGACATAATCAAACCCTTCTTTGTAGCTTCAGGTCTACACATCACTATGTCTATATGATGATATGAATTGCAAAGCAAGATAATATGAAAGCATGTCAAAGGCAATAGTCAGCCATAAAACAAGGTAAAGTCAGAAACAGGCCTACATATCACTATATTAGGCTAAGATATATTGAGATGTTAGTGGGCAATGGTCATAATCGAGCCACTTATCGATAAAAATAGCTCAGTCACTACAACGTTCTTTACGAGACTTAAGATAGTTAGCTAAGAGTTTGCCAGACTTGTTACGACCACCATAATAACGTGCACTACTACGGAGGAGATTCGAAGATGCACTATCAGTGGTGAGTTTATTCAAAGCAATTTTTGCTCGCAAATGGTCTGGTAACATACACTTATCAGAAGAGGTGTAGAATTGATGCTCCAATTTTTTAATATATGCTAGTGAAAATGTACGTTTCTGAAGAAATTGCTTCTTTTTCCTAGAGATAAAATCAATAATAAATCCCCTTGCAGTAGCTTTAAAAGAATCCCAGAGGATATAAGAAGGGGTATTAGGATCAGAATTAAATTGAAAGAAATCCTTAGTGAAAGAGCGAAAAGAAGAAGAGAAGTTAGGATCGGTGAGAAGTGCACAGTAAAAGCGCCAACGAGAAGGCTTGGGGGGTGGAAGTAAGTCATGATCCGTTACAATGGGGACATGATCCGAAATAACTATGGGTTCGATAGAAGAAGACAGTAAGTTTTTAGATAAGGATTGAGAAAGAAATATATAGTCTAGTCGAGAGAAAGAAGCATGAGGAGGAGAAAAAAAGGAATAATCCAAAGTGTCTGGGTGTGTGAGTCTCCAAGAGTCAGTAAGACGTGATTGTAAAATAGTATCCAAAAATTGTTTGTGGGGTTTGTGAGGGATAAAGCGAACTGTGGATTTGCGATCAAGGAATGAATCCATAATCTGATTGCAGTCTCCTCCTAAAAGGAATAAATCATCTTTGTGTTGAATACATTTGCTCGTAATTAAGGGCCAAAAAGAACAGTCAGGTTGAGTAGGACCATAGATATTAAAAACAGTTAAAGGAATTGAATTAATTAGTAGTTTAGCCAAAATCCATCTACCATCAACATCTTTTTCTCTAATAGAACTTTACACTTCAATTTTTTATGAATTAAAATAGCAACACCATTTTTGTTGTTGTCAGAGGGGAAAATAAGACTGTACTTTTTAACTTAAGGGATTCAAGTTCAGTAAGATGAATCTCTTGTAGAAGGACGATATCGGGGGTATAGGAAGATAAATGAGAAAGTACTCTCTGCCGTTTAATGGGATTAATAAAACCTTTTACATTCCAAGAAACAACTCTGAATTTATAAATGAGATAAGTGTAGTAACATCAGAAAGTGCAAAAAAGTATGCAAACATCATATAGCCGAAAAAAGAAAAGAGTAAGAAAGGAAAGAAAAAGTAGCAAACAACTTCAAATAGAGGGAAGTGGTGAAAGAGGGAGAAAAAGATGAAAATTGCAAAATGCAAAAAAGGAGAAAAAAGAAGAGACAGTACATATCCAAAAGGACGACTGCAAAAAACATACCTGAAGGGGAGATACAAGAGGAAAGTGGGGTAAGGGCGACACTCAACGGGATGAACCACACGAAGAGTAGGAATCCAACCGCACCAGGACATCAAGAAACTACAGGAAGGGAGCCACAATATGTAGGGAACAAACGTCACAAATCTATGGAAGGGAATGAAAAGAGATGAGAACAAAGAAGTAACATTAGGGGTACAATATAAGGTAAATAACAGACTAATACATATATCAACATATATGAAAATAGATAAGATAAATTTGCATATGAAACACCAACAGGAGTGGTGTGAGGAGAAACAACAAGAAAACAAACAAATATTAGTGTTGATCTATACAGCCACTAGGAGAAGAGGAGGTATCCATGCCACTATTGGATTGAAGAAGGATGAAGTTCTTAAGTTCACCAGGATCCTGAAAAGGATTTTGGTGAGTGACCTTGAAGATGCATGGGTGAAAAAGACCATATCGAGCACCAAGAGCACGTAAAGAGGAACGAAGAGACAGAAATTCTTTCCTCCTTGATGCAGTGGCAGTTGAGACATCTTGAGAACGGAATACTCTTTGGCCAAGCCATGGAACTTGTATTTTGGCTCTAGCTGCGGAGAGGACTGAGAGCAAATCCGTAAACTTCAAGAAAAGAATGATGACTCTGCGTGGTTTTGTTGAAGCAGCTGAGCGAGGACCAAGCCTGTGGGCTCTTTGGATACTGAGAGAAGTAGTGGGTGACATGTCCAAAAGATTTGGCAGGAAAGATGTGAAAAAGGTCACCGGGTCGTCACCTTACAGGGATTCTGGCAAACCATAAATACATAGTTTATTCCTTCTATTTCTATTTTCTAAATCCTCAGTGTGTTGCTGAAGAGAGAGAACTGAATTTTCTAAAGAGGAGATGCGCTGAGAATTGGTTTGTATCTCCTAGACTTGTTGTTCAACAGAAGTAATCCGGGTATCCATAGTCGACCATTTTTCTTTCAAGAGTTGCATGTCCTTGTTAGTTTCCTCATTAAATGGACGTAATGCACGTATTTCCTCCAAAATGAACTCCATAGAAATAGGAGATGAAGTCTTGTCAGGAGAGGGAGGATCATGCTTCACACGTTTAGTTGAAGTAGTAGAAGTAGCAGAAGAACGGTGAGGTGCTGCTCCAGCCATTGTTAGCACAGCGGTAGAGGCATGCAAAGCTGAGGAGGAAGTCACCTGAACACTTGTAGAGGGCACAAAAATAAATGTTGGCGTGTGCAACTTAACCATAGAAAATAAAGTACTTCCAATTCGGTTTAAAGCAGGCTAGAGAAACCTCAGAAACTGTGAAAGGCAATGACGTATGTGCGTAAAATCTACAAGGCTGGAGATACTGTAAATGTATAAATCTGATTTGGTATCCAATATGAGAGAAACGTGCCACAAGGAGAAAGTCAATGTACGCGAATATAAAGCAAAATCACAGCAACATCCAGACTTGAAAATATAGCAGTTCCGGAAAGACAACAGCAGGCACTGACAAAATGTGATGAAATAATTCAAGACGACTGCAGCAAATGAAAGAAAGGAAAACTTCCAAAGAGACCATCAATGAAGGAAACATTAATCATCAGCATTCAAGTTGAAAGTCACAAAAAATTGTCCATATGGTAAGAAAGCAGTCCTGCGAGACACTTTAATAATGAGGAAAAATTTGAAGTACCTCAAAAATGGTGGAGTTGTGAGGTAGCCATTGCGGGTTCCATTTGAGGGCAAATAAAACATCAGGGAGCAAATGACAACCTCCTTCAAGAGAATTGCCACAATTCCTGACAATTCCTAACCAAAACTGCAATGTCAGGAATGCTGAAACATCGAGAGGCAGGCGGTGGCATATCAAACGTGAAGACAGGAGAATGTAGATATGCGCGTCTAAAATGGCGGCGGCCGTCGCCGTTGTGAGGGAAATGGACCGCTGCGAGTAAATGAAAGCAGGCAGACGTTTGGCGTCAGGAAAAGGGCTCACCGGGTGCTCAAAACATTCCTAAGCGCATTGCTGGTGTCTTGGGCCAGGAAGAATTACGGAAAGTGCAAACTAGCGAGCAATTCTTGTCCGGGTTTGGCGGAGGACCCACTCTAGGCAGCCATCTCGATCGACGCCTTAGCCACGTCCCCCGAACAAGCCCTTTTGTGATTCCTTAATAGCGATTTTTTGCGGATTGCTAGTAAGGAATTGCAAAATGCTATGTATTTAGGAATCGCAATAATAATTGTGATTCCTTAATATTCCTTAATTGCGAATCGCAAATCGTGATTTACAATTAAGGAATACCTTTCCATTCATTCCTATGGTCGTAAAGGCCCATAGGAATGTTTGGGCAGACATTCTCAATTTGCTATTCGCAATTAGAGAATCTAAAATTGAGAATGCAATTACAAGGTTGGAAGGGTTTCATAAGGACACCCTGATGCACCCCTGAAATGAGCATGTGTGCACATGTGGCACACCTACATGCCCAAAGGGCATGTAGGTGTGCCACATGGCACTTTTAAAAAAGCAAAACCATGCTTTTTTCAAAGAATTCGCAAATTACCACCAACTGGCAGTTGGTGGTAGTTTGCGATTTCTTATTCCATATTCGCACAACTTAGGTGCTTTCTACATCGCATTTAAGGAATTGCAATTTGCGATTCATTAAATGCTAAAGCAAAATAGAGAATCACAAATTTTGTGATTCTCTAATTTGCCATGCCCTTTTGGAATGATACATCCCAAAAGGCCTTTTCCCGTTCGTAAACAGGAAAAGGGCTTGATACATATGCCCCTTACACATTTGCAAACTGCAACAGGCCACAAGAATATAGCTGGATAAGGCAGGGGAACAGTTAATGACTGATGAGCAACTAAGGACATTCCAGTGAAATGAGAGCAAAACTAACAAATGGGGAAATTCTAATGAAACGTTTCACAAACTCAGATATTACCCCAATTGTGAATACATTAAATATATAAAGTCCAGACGGGATGTAAACTTCTGACATAAGAGTAAGGCTGATAGTGCAGATAAAAAGATTTTCATTGTGGCCATCCTGAAAGTGATGGGTCTTGTGACGGACACAGACCGGGTGTACAATATTTTCTCCAACCTAAAGTCTAATCAAAGAATTTGCCATTTCACACAGGTAGTTTAACATTCCAACAATCTGTGTAGTCTTTGTTCTTTCAGGTAAGGAGTGTCAGAATACGCTGTCTTTCTTTCCTTCCTGATTTGTAAAGTTAGCAAATACTGTTTCTTTAAAATTATTTGCTCGTGGGCCCTTGGCTACCCCTCGTCATTTTTACAGCGAAGCCTTTGGAAACCTAATGCAAAAGATCTGACAATCTAACAAATATGTAACTTTTGTATAGAACAAAGGGGCTGCCACTTAGAAATCTGGACAACTAGCAAGGTCTGTATTTCACGAAGGAAGGAAATAGGCCTTAATCGGCATTTATTTTCTATATTCATTAATGGCAAGATGTGGAGGTAGGGTGGGAAGCATAAACAAGTTTTATTATTTTACTATTTTTGGAATGCAAAGATTTGAGGTCTAGCTACCTACCTCTATAGCTATATGCCAGAGATCATGTAATCAACACTTAAAAAATAGACAGACAGTGTGCTTTGGCACAGGCCACATCGGCCATTGCTTATTTGAAGTGTCTTCCACATCTCACATCAGCCCAGGGTAATATTGCGAAAGTTTACAATTGAAACAACTTCTGTCTCTGCAAAAGCAGCTGCTCTTCGTGCGGCCCTCCTCGGCACTTCTATACAGGATGCAGTTCCTTAAGGCATTATGAGAGGTTCCATGGGTGTCTCCCACAAAATTAACAATATTGTCCACTCAATCTCGGCACTTCTTTAGCCCTCCTAAGGATTGCTTTTCATTGTACTCTGTAACACAGCATACAACTGATAAGTATCCATTTCCACAGGGAAAAAAATGACCCCTTTACTAACAAGAGCCTTTTAGACAAACAGTTAAATGGCTATTCAATGCTTAGAATAAGGACATTTTGTAGGTACCAATTACTAGAAAAATGTATAACTATTAGGGTATTGTCACTGGCGTCATACAGCGCTTATAGAAGGTGCACTCCGGGATGCAATAACTACTATCATATTACTATCCCAGCATTGACATATTTATTTTGGGCTGAGAAAGGATACAACAAATCATTGAACTAGCAAAGTTGAATATGCACATATATGTGTTGATGACCTTCCTATGATCTGCCATGCACAAAACCATGGATTATTTTTTGCAATTTTACTTTTCCACTTTGAAGAGGGGGAGAGATGTATGGGTGTTCATAATTCTATGCTCTCCAGTGATTGAGTGGACGATGTTGTTAATTTTAGCTGGAGCCTCCCATTCAACTATTTAACAAATGGTTTGTGTGGCTGGTTCATTTTCTTGAATTCAAATTATTGTCTGCAGAGAGAGAGAGAGAGAGAGAGAGAGAGAGAAAGTGATAAAAAATAAAAGAAACATAAGCTTTATTACATCACTGTAAGATGTTTAAAGATGCTTTTGATGAAATGGGTGCTGTCATAAAATTTAAATTAATCATCAATAATTCCACAACTTCAAAATCATCTTTCCACTCAAATGTGACAATTTGAAGTGAGAAAAAGCAAGACTTATTCCACAGATTCTTAAAGCTGATGTTACAATGAATGTGTAAAGTAGTAGGTCACCTACATTCAAAGATACAATGTGAACCTGAAACTTAAACCTTTAACACATGGGCCTTAAGCATAACTAACCGTATTGCTTAATTTAAAAAAAATGTTGCACCATTTATTTGTTAACACTGGTGCAGGTTAATTCTTCTAACAAATGAAAGACCCAGAGGAAGTTGGCCCTTGTTTTCCCTGATGTATGTGAGAAAGAGTTACGGTTAAAAATGGGGGTCTCTAGTTGGCAGGTTGTTACCCTGTCCACGTAGGGACCCTTCTTCCTAGTCAGGATAAGGGGGGTACACTTCTAAAATAACCCCTGCTCAGCCCCATCATACCTTGGCACAAGAAGTCAGGCTTATCTTGAGGCAGTGTGTAAAGCATTTGAAATTAACCAGCAGTAATACAGGGAAAACACTTCAAAACCGCACCACATCAGTTTTACGAAAATATCAAATATTTTATCTGTGTAAAACAAGAGCAAAAATTATACCAATCCACCATACAGAAAAAATAGACTTGAAATACAGATCCTTAAAATCTATAGCTCTGTCTGGGGCTATCACGGCATTGTGAACAACAAATCCAAACAGTTCCGACTGACCGTGCCATTGCGGGCCAGATATGGTGTCGAGAAGACCCGTAAACAGTACTTTTAGAAATGCAGGGCGTCGGTGACCTTTGCGATAAGCTTTGAAGAGTTGGTGTCCGTTCCGGAGGTCGGTGCAGGAGTCATCAGGCCCTTGAAATGACATGCGTTGCAGGTAGAACCCTGTGCAGTTGAAGTCAAGAGCGCTGGCATCAGTGGGCATCCAGCAGCGTCAGTCAAACCAGGGCTGTGGTGTCACGTGGGTCAGTGCTCGTTTTGGTGCTAGCAGGTCATAGTGCAAGCAGCAGCATAATCGTTGCTGAAGCGTTGTTGTTGACTAACGAACCAGAGTCGATGGCACTGGCATCGGTAGGCCAAGGCTGCAGTGTGGGATGGGGCTGTGCATTGTGTAACTTACAAGCGGTGCCCTCAAACCACTGTGCAGGCTGCAGCGTCGATGTCAGCATGGAGCGGCAGCCACAGGGATACCAGGGCGGCGGTGTGAAGGAGGAGGTGTGAAGTGCTGGGCCCACAGGATGGGGGTGCAAGCAACGGCTCAGTGGCAGCATCGTGGGTCACTGAGACCCAGGATTGCAGTGCGAACTGCGGTGGTGCCCTCTGCGGTACCTTCAGGACACAGAGCTGGCAGCAGCGTCGTTGCTTTTTCTTGTGTTGCAGCACAAAACACACAGTTCCCAGTGCTGGTATCTGATGAACTTGAAGTCTTTGCTGTTCATTAGACTTCTTGCACAGGGAGCAAGCTCTACCCCAGTCCCTTCGAGAAACTCAAAGTTGCAGAAATTTCAGTCCAGTCTTTTATCTGCTCAAGACAGAAGCTGCTACTGCAGGCCAACACATCAAAGCACACAGCAAAGTGGTAGTTCCTCTCCTTTCGGCTTCTTCGGCTTCTTCAGCTCTTCTTCTTGGCAGGTTCCTTGATACAAAAGGGTTCTAAAGTCCTGGGGTCAGGGCCCCCATTATTTATACCACAGTTTCTCTTTGTTCTCTTTGTGGTAAGGGTCTCTGATCGCAGTCCAAACCAGTTCTGCCCTCCCTGGTCAAGCTTCGGTACAGGAGGTGGAGACAGCATTGTGCAGAGGAGACACTGCCTATTCAGGTGCAAGTGAAAACTCCACCCACCACTCTAAATGCGGACCACGCCTATTCAGCCCAACTATGAGTCACCCAGGAAAGGCAGGACACACCTCAACCCCCATGTGGCTGTCTACAGTTAATACACAGACCAGCAGAGGCACACAGAATGGTTAGACATGAAAATACCCACTTTCTAAAAGTTGTATAATATAAAAAATCATCTCTACTAAAAGATGTATTTTAAAATCCTGAGTTCAGGCATACTAAACTCTATTTACCTATCTTTTCCCAATGGAAAGTTAGGCTTGTAAGATGTTACAAAGCAACTCCCATGTTAGCCTATGGGACAGATAGCCTGTCAATAGTAAAAAACTAAATTGGCAGTATTTCACTATCAGGACATCTAACATAGACCAAGAAATGCAATAACTTATATACACTGCACCCTACCCATAGGGGTACCTTGGGCTTACCTCAGGGATGCCTTACATGTAAGGAAAGGGAAGGTTGGGCCTAGCAAGTGGGCACACTTGCCAGGTCGACATGGCAGTTGAAAACCGCGCAGACACTGTAGTGGCAGGGCGGAGACATCTTTGAAAGGATGACTGTATGGGTGGCACAACCAGTGCTGTAGGTCCACTAGCAGCATTTGATTTACAGGCCCTGGGCACACACAGTGCACTGTACTAGGTACTTAGTAGTAAATCAGATAAGCCAATCTTGGAAACACCAATCCATAAACACAATTTACATGGAGAGCATATGCACTTTAACACTGAATAGCAGTGGTAAAGTGACCAGAGTCCTAAAACCAACAAAAATAGGAGGCCAAAAAGCAAAAAGTCTGAGAGTGAACCTGCTGAAAAAGCTAAGGCTAACAATTACACATGTACACATGTATTGAAAGTATTTGTTATTCACTCCCACTGCTCCAGGTCTTGACTACTGACCACAATGCCATTCATGTTTTGGTGTAAGCACTTTACTCACTTGCTGCTAGTGCTAGGACTATGTTTCACGTGGCTAACATAACTTGTTTTTGTATAGTTATGTGACACTTCATTTCTCTTTATACCAATAAGAGGCAGATAATATCCTATTTGGAACAACTATTCAAAAGTGGGGCACATGGGAGGCATGGCCAGAAAGACGGCCGACCCTGAGTGCTGAATTGAAGCTCCTGACCCCTGCACTATCCTGTAGAATCCTCTGACCCGCAGAGGCTTGAGACCCCTGAAATGCCTCTGCACCAGTAGCAAAATCTGGTGGGCAGGCGATGAAGCTGCTGTGACCGTGATTTGGAGTGGGGGGGTGGGGCTGACAGGAGTTCCATCTTTGGTGCTGTGCGGCAGGGAGAGACTGCGGTGCCCAGACAGCTGCGGGGAAGTGAGACTCACCTCCAGCCCTAGGCACAGCCACCACAGAGGGTCTCAATCAACAGCTGGGGCAGTAGAGGCACAGAGACGGTGCCAGACCTCGCCCGCTGGCATGCCAAGAGATAGGGCTATGTAGCGGAAAAAGGTTTTGCCACCAGTTGCTGACACTCCCTGAGGTGTGGCCCAGCCTGAGATGCCTTGCACAAGCCTCAAACTATTGCCTCTTGCCTGCGATGCCAGGGCGGTCTCCCCTTACTCCCTGCTCTCCGCCCGAGGGATGCATGAACCTAGTGGCAGCTGTGGTTTGCTTTGCCTTGGGCTGGGGTGCATTTTGGCAAAAGTGAATGTGACTGCACAACCCGTAGCCGGTTCAGGGGTGCCTCATGAACCATTGGAGGCCTCTTTGAAAAAGGCATGCTGGCTCCTCTGCAGTGCCCCAACAGGACGGGGTACCTGGCTCTGCCTCATCGCACAGTGGAGATATGCTGACCCTCCCAAACTTCCTCCTGAACTAAAAAGTTCAGTCTGATTATCCCAGTGTGAGGGTCTTTCAGTAATGTCCCTGAAGTAGCACTGGACTGCGGCCTCCACCTTTATTGATCCTGGCACTCCTGGGTACTCAAGCCATTTGAGATAAAGAGGGAGGTACTGGCAGCATGTTCTGGATTGGGATATGACCCCTCAGTTGGCAACTGTGCATACTTCTGGGCCCATTTTGAAGACAGTTGGAGATCTGTCTCTTCTCACCACCAGATAGACTGATGCTGTGATATGGGACCCTGGGGAGTTGGTATTGAGAGCTGTCAGTTGCCCAACCCCCCGGCTCCTCATGCCTTAAATCCAGTCACGGCACCTGGTGATGGTGTCTGCCTAGAAGAGACAGGACCACACCATTTGGGGAGCCCCTGAGGCAGTGCTTAATGTGTACCTTAATTATCATGGCTGGGTCTACACGCATTTAGTGCACGTAATTGATTTGATAGTAATTAGTGGCACAGAGTGAGTGCTGCTCTACCGTAATTGCTGCTGTTACTAGTTAAAGTGTTACATACTGGCTGTGGTTGTGTTGTTGATGACTACTGATGTTGAAGTACTTGTTTCTGACTCCGATTCTGTTTTTTCACGAGTCACACGTTCAAGTTAGTTCTCACTCCGTTCTCACTCTAATGTTGTTCAATGCAGTGGCAGAACTGGCTCAGTGTTGCCGGCCCAGTGGGCGGGACATTGAGTTGGGCAGGGCTTTGGCCGGGGTTGACTTGGGGCTGCGCGCGGCAGCATGCAGCGTGCGCAGATTTCTTTAGATTGCAATGAGCGCACATTCGCTGCTTTTTGCCGTGCCCCAGCATACCCACATGGCCGCACCTCACCAAGTCATCATGGTTCAACGGCTGCTGCCGCCATTCAAAGTCTCGGAGTGAGAGAGCGATCTAGACGATGTTGGCAGCGTTGAAGAGTAGAAAGTATATAGTTACAACAGCACAAGGTGAGGCAGGGGCCAGGCCTGGTAGGTCTAATCATCATCAGTTAAAATAAAGCTGTGCAGCGCAGCCTAAGCAGCACCAGGTGAGGCAGGGCCTGGCAGGTGCCACGGCCTAATCAGATAATGAAGCTGCACAGCAGCCTAACAGTTACAGAGTCCCGAATGTTGATTGATGTTGATGATGGCATGGCCATCGGTCGAGGGCCTGCGTCCCTTAGTTTGATGTTGCGGGCCGACCCGTGCTGGATTCAGTTACTTTTGGTTCCACATAACTGCAGGAGTTGGGGCTGTGCGCGGCAAGCAGAGTGCGCAGAATTTTTCAGATTGCAATGCGTGCGCATTCGCTGCTTTGTCACACACTAGCATGCCAGCACGGCCTCACCTCTCACCACCACCGAGTCTGTGAAAATACCAAAGGGCTTGTAGTCAAAACAGCCTAACAATCAACACACTGGATATATAGTAAGTTCGTATCCGGCTGTTTGACACAATAAAGGACTCCAATGGACAACTCCCCCTCTGGAGATTCCTAGACATCTTCTGGTGCTCTGTTTTTCTTGTACAGAATCGTTATTTGTTACTTAACAAATGTGTTACTGTCTTGAGTGCATTGGGTAACCCCGTTATCACCACCACCGAGTCATCATGACCATTTACGTTCAAGGGTTCAAGAACCGTTCAGCAGCGTCGGCTCACTAAGTCTAAATGAAAGTAAGCCCAAGTGTGAAAGTAAGCCAGTAGCAAGCGCGAATGTGTTGTTGCGGTGCAACGTGCATTGGCGACTTGGTGGTGTTTAGGAGTAGCGTGCCCCAGTGGCGTAGCCGCTGCCAGCAGTGAGTGAGTACTACTACTGGCCAGTCTGACTCTGGCCAGTGCCGCCGCCAGTAACCGCACCAGCCACCAGGTGAGGCAGGACCTGGCAGCAGTCCTAATCAGTTAAAATAAAGCTGCGCAGCAGCCTAAGTAAGGCTGCAGCCTGCATGCTGTGCACTACTGCAGTCAGTGTGTGTGTCCCTGTCCCGGGCCGGCTGCCTGGCCCGAACCCACCGGTATCTTATGTTTTAATTGACACACACTGTGACTGGCTGCACTGTTACTGTAAAGTAAGGTAGTGGGGGGCTAATGAATACTGCGTCTGCGCGCCAACTGAGCTTAATAGCAGCACTCACTGTTAAAGACTATTTATAATCTGCAGGCTACAAGTTTAAAATCTGGCATGGCAAACATATTGTTTCTTTATACTTAGAAATAAGTATCATTATCAGAAGTTTATTGGCAAGGCTGCTCATATTTCTGTTCGATGATGTGCGCTGCCTTTCCTATTGACAACGTTTTCACATGAATGTTGAATTTCAAGCAGTGGAGGCTTTTCTCATTTGGGCAACATTCTGCATTGGAAGAGTTGTCAATGGTGGGGTCTTTATGGCTGCTTTCGGCTGTAAATCTTTGTAAAATAAGAAAGCCCACCCCTACATTTTGCATCTCTTTGCTACTACTGTGGGGTTCCGTTTGTGCATCCTCAGCATGCTCTGTAGGGTACCACGGTTTTCCTTGCCAGCACTGCCTGGAATGATCATCAGTAGTACTAGCAGGCATAAATACCTTGGTGACTTTACAGGCATTGTATAAACCGGCATTGCCATGTTTGTGAACCTAAGGATAGAAACAGCAGTGCAGAAGAATTCACGTTAGCAACACATAACGTATGTTTATTTACAGTTGAGTGGATAAGGGGGCAATGGGCCCTAACGCAAGAAGAAAGATTATCCTCCTACCCCCGGTTTTAGTAACCAATTGGCATAACTGCAGTTCAGTGGTTCGTCAACTCCCTGGGCCCCATTGTGACCATACCTGCAGTGCTTATGATAGCTACGCCCCTAAGCATGCGATGTCCACACTCACTTTGATTGATGTTTTTCCCCTACTCCTTTTCAAATGTGTTTCTATCACATGTGCTCCTTCACAAATTAAGACGAAGACTAAGTTGGTGTTTTACTTCACATGTGTGGTTTTCGTGCACAGTACGCTTGTTTTGGTGGCTCTTGTGGTAAATGGTTCTCGAGGGGACACGTTATTAGTGCATTTGTGCATAATAAGCAACACTTCCCTCTCAGTGTGAGGGGAAAGGATTCGGATAAACATGCCTTCCAAAGTTGTAAAGGCCAGTGCCTCTTAGGGACAGTGAAAGGTACTGAAGAGTACAAATGCGTCCGTATCTGTGACATCTTTTGCAGCTGTGACATTGGAGGCTGTCAGAAAAATTGCACTGTGTCAAGGTAGAAGCTGTGTGTCACCTCCAATCTATGTGGAGATAGGCTGCCACTGGGACAATGTGACCGCTCTTCACAAACATATTGTGCTCCACCTCTCTCAGAGTGGGCTAAAGAACGGTGATGGATTAAACCCAGATCTGTTGACTGGGTGTGAGTGTTTGATTGATTCAGATGCACCGTCCATCACCACCCCCTTTTGTACCCCCCTTTTGTACCGCTCTACCTATCTCAATACAGATGTCCTTCATGAAAACAGGCCCCAGGGTGACATGCTGTATGTAAAGCTCAACCCAATGGTGCGTTTTTATTGATTTCATAAGTATGCAAGTCTGAGTCATCCTTTCTTGGATTTGAACTTGTCACATGATGACTTGGAGTTGGGGCATGTGCATTGTCACACACACTCAGCTGTTTTACCAAAAGAAAGTCCCAGGAAGTAGAGGTCCCTTGCTGAAATTCATCTGACTTTTCGTAGTGCAGTTGGGGATGTGGGTGGAGCTAATAAAGGAAGTGAATGGAGCCAGAGTAAAGTGGGTGTGACCTCCGACAAAGGTTTGAGCGCCTGCACTTCATATTTTACAAATTAAGCACTGCGGCCTGAGGCAATAGCCCATGAGGGAGACGCAGCTTGGGCCTGGTTCAAAGTATCAGTGGTGAGGTGGTCTGGCCCTAGATTGCCTGTGCTGCAGTGGTCCTCACCCTTAGGGGGCCTGGGACCTCCTGTTTCCATATGCTCAACCTGTTTAAAGAGGCGAGAGACTGTGGAGCATTACGGATTTACACTGTGCCACCATTGTGGCGATCCACAAACAGGGTAAGCTTGTAACCGACTGCAGCACCTACCGGCCCATCTCTCTGCTTAGTGTTGAGGTGAAGGTGCTGGCTACCATTCTTGCCGCACGACTCCTGAAAGTAATTATCCCACTCACTCAAGAGATCGGTCTGGCTTTATGAAAGGTAGGTCTACAAGGCTTAACCTTCAAAGCCTCCACAACTGGATGTCAGAGGTAGCTCGGAGAGACGACCCCCATATTTTCTTAGCATTGGACTCAAATAAGATGTTTGATGCCATACATTGGCCTTTTCTCCACCAGATGCTCTGTATGTTTGGTTTCAGTCCGCTTTCGACAATGGAGCTCATTGCTCTACCATGCCCCTATGGCGACGGTTCGAGTTAACACGGTCTTCTCCTGGGTTTCTTCAATAGAACGTGGCACCCGTCAGGGCTGCCTCCTGTCCCCATTGTTGTTCACTCTTACCTTCGAGCCACTGGTGGCAGTGATTCTTTCCCACCGGGATATCTGAGGGTTCAAGAGCTCAGCGACGGCCGGAGAGGAGGAAAAAATATTTCTTTTTGCTGATTACATTCGGCCTTATGCCACCAAACCTAAGACTAACATACCTATGATTCTTAATACTTTTGAGTCCCATGGGGCTCATTCGGGCTACCAAATCAATTGGAATAAGTCAGTGCTCTGCCATCTCTACACCTCACAGGTCTCCTTCGGGTGCTCCAGGTGGTGACCGAAGCTTTTCACTATTTGGGCGTGTATGTGATGCCACACTGGGAGCAATGTTTCACCTGGACCCTTGAGAGAGTGATTGGTGCCTTTCAGGAGCATGTTGAATGGTAGCGTGCCCTGCCCCTAACGTTGATGGTAAGAGCGGGCATTTTCAAAACTATTACACTCTTGAAACTACTATATGCCAGGCAAAATAACTACTACCTGCTCCCAAACGCCATCTTTGCTAAGCTGGAGAGCAATTTGCACTCCCTGCTGTGGTGTGGTAAGCACCTTAAAACAGCCTTCTCCAGACTCCAACCTAACTCCTACAATGGGGGTATCACACTCCTGGACATTAGGGCATACTATTTGGAGCGTACCTGGGTCAGTGAACGACTGGCGTTTACCCCTGAGGACCATTCCAATTATAAGCTAGAACTCAACCAATTCACTAGTCACTAATACCTCGAATTTCCTGTACGGCGGGAAGGGCCTTTGGCAATTGCTGCCTTCCACCCAGGTGGAAATAGAGGCCAGGTGGAGACCCACCTGCCGTATGGACTGGGCAGTTAAATTGACACAGGAAACGTAGCTCTGGGAGGAGGGTACGAAGTTGGTGTTATTTGCATCACTCCAGTGAGATTATGCTCTGCACAGTGAGCAATTTTTTAGATATGCTCAGTTCCGGCATGCCTGGTAGGCCGAGGGCATAGAGGTACTGGGCTTGCCTGAATTCGCCCATTGGAGGGTCAGCAGCTGCAGGAAGAGTTGTCTTCCAAGGCTATATCCTTCTCGTACAAAACGCTCAACAACAGTATGCTGGACGGACTGACCAGAGTGAGAAAACTTTGGTGCCTAGAGGTGGGGGACCTTGAAGATGTAGACTGGGAGGTGCCTATGATGCTCCTGAGGAATGGAGTTATTTATGGCAGCTGAAAGGGTCACGTACAAAAGCAGTGAATTACACAAGGTGTGGGGAGGGTGGTTGAAATACTATGATATACATCGGCTTTTATTTAAATATGGGTCACATAGAGGTGGAAATTGTAGGCTGTGGTGGTGAAAAAAGGATGCGACTTTGAGCACATGCTCACAGTACCATTGGGGTTTGATGTATTATTATTTTTTTTTTTTTTAATTTTTGGAAAACCTTTATTAGTAACGAGATCAGTTACAATCGATACAAAGCAGAACATCATAATCAGCCATCGGAACAGGTTCAAACAAAGCAAAGCAATTAGACCATGGCAGTGCAGGGCTCCGTTCCGCAAATGCTCGGTTGCAACCCAGGAGAGAAATTTTGTCGGAAAACAACAGGATTAAAGAAGGTTTCGTTTTATAATAAAGTAAAAGGGGCAGGATCTGTGGAATTACATGTAAGACAAAACAAATCAGGGGAAATTCAAGAGGCAGGATGATCATAGTCCAGGAGTACTGTCGGTGGGACGTAATGATCCAACTCAGTACCAGGATAGTCAAAATGCAAGCAGTTCGCCCACCAACCAGTTCCTGACCGCGGTAGCAAAACAATCAAAATCCCCCTTATTGGTCGAAATAAGGCGACCGTGCGGAGGACTATCTCCACAGAGATCCCAAATAAAAGGAAGGGAGAGAAAATAGAGTCAGCCAGGAGCAAAAAGAATAAAGAAGGCCATAGAGACAAAGAAAAATAGGAAAACAACAACACCCCTCCCCCATCCCCCCACCCTGCACCCATGCATGTGGCTATGGCCTACCCCCCTAGCAGCGTGCCTGTCGACCAATATGAACCCGAAATATAGATAAGAGAATAAAAGAAATAAGGAAAAAGGGAGTAACACACCAGAGGTAAAAAGGAAGAGGAAAGGAAATTAACCAACAGCCCACGATAGGGAAGGAAATATGAGGGAGACTCCCAGTACGGGAACCCCAACCTCCCCCCCGCCATCACACACCGTTGCAATTAATCAGAGAGTAAAAACACAATATTGGGAGCACCCACTTAACAGGATGTTATCGATCGCTACGCAATTCAAGTCCCACAGGAGGGCATAGTTCACCCCCATTAGCAGAAATGGCGCCCTGAGCGCACTCGACTCCCACGGGCCAACAGGATCAATGGTACAGGTCCCACCCGCCCCAAGATGCCGGACCGGGTCAGAAAGCACAAAATGGAGCACTCAAGTCAGTCAAGGAAAAACCAAAACCTCTTCAAAGTCACATGAAGCGATCAGTCAGCCACCACCAATCGTCGTCCACGGGGTCCGTTGTCCTGTAGTCGATCCGCTGTGAGACACCAGAAAGTCTCCCAAGGAAGCAAGTCCACAGTGCCGCCATCATTAAGCCACCTCCATGTCGAGCCGCAGCCCCTCCGCCGATAGCAGTAACATTTATCACAGAGAAAGTGACGGGCAAAGCTGGTGACGGCTCACAGTGAAACATCGGTTCAATAATAATCAGGACAACTTCCCGCCATCACCAGAACATAGTTCTTCGGCCCCCTGGGGATATACAGTCGCCATCCCCCAGCATCCAGTACACCGGGCCGCCGCCACAAGATATAATCCATCAGGTCGCCACTGTCCCAACAAGCAGCGCCACGGCGCAGTACAGGCAGGCTTAAGAATCTTCAGCCCCCTCCAGATCAAGATGGCAAATCGCCTGTGCCCCAGCAATGAAGTAACACAGGATGCCCTTCTCCCCCACCACTGGGTATTGCTTGCGGGCCCCCCCAGCCCAAAAAGACACATTAACATTGTGCCCTCGCCGGCGCCAGTGAGCTGGAGGTGAAATGGCAGTTCAATATGCAGGCATGCAACGTCCAGAGTCCGGCAGCCAACAAAGAGCGCTGGGGTGGGGGGAAATAGGAGCGGGGGAGAAGCAAGCAGCGAAGTGAAGTAGTGTGGCTCACTGGTTAGAGGCGGCAGACCCGAGAGCAGAGGACGGCCCGGGACCAGGGTTCGATTCCCGGCACGGCAGGTTTCTGGACCAGGGTCAGCGGACTCGATAATTCTCTCGCCTCGGTGCCCACTCTGATCAGCGATCACACTCGGCAACTCTGGGCATTAGCTTGCCTCATCTTCACTAACGGCCCCACCAGACCGCCGGGGATGCCTGGTCTCACCCTGGAGATACCCATTAAGGGACCATCTCTCAGGGAAGCCAGGAAGGGTTTCGCAGCGGTCGAAGCGCCTTGGGACCCTACGGGTAAGTAGTGCGCTATATAAATGCCAATACACACACAGAAGGACTGTGCATCACACCTGTGGAGGGCTTCGGCGGTGTCGAGGGTATTTTCGGGCTCCTTGACGGGAGACCGGCGCCCCACAGGTCCATGTGGCCGTTGTTATTGCACTGGCGGCCGGGTGCAGCGAAACGCGAGGTCCCGGTCGCCGGCATCGGGCAGGCCGCCCTGCGCTGAGGAGCATATCTTCGTCCCCGGAGCGCGGAATTTCGCCGGAGTCGGACGCCTCACCTCGGCGTCCCTTCCGACGCACGGAAGCTCCGTACTCTCACGGGACAGGCAAGCAGAGCAGGCGGTGAGGGGAGAAGGTCGGCGGAGCCGGGACTCGGTGCGGCCATCTTGGCCGCTGGCCCGGCTCCGCCCCTGTTATGGCAGGGTTTTTTGCTCTATTTAGCAGTGATATAGATCATTAGTCTTGCTCACATCTAGTATAGGTATTCTTAGCCTGTGTTGGCCCTTTTAAGCCCTTTTTTCCAGACCTAGAAGAGGATAGTTGCTTAATATGATGATAGATCCTTTATTCTTGACTCTAACCTGTCTATTGCCTATTGGCTTTGACATATTTGATGGTTTATGTAGGTATTCTGGCAGAGCTAAGGGGCATTTCATCCCTTTCAGGCCTACAGGCCTAGAGCTAGAGGGACTCCATCTTGATGAAGCTGAGAGGCTTTTCAGGGTAAAGGCAAAGTTTATAGTTAAGGCTGTTGTTCGCACTAAGCGAACCGGAGAGAACCGGCCAGAGCTGAATCTAATCAGGAATTGTTCCCGGGCTCAGGTCTCTAGACGAAACAAGCAGACTGGTCACTGTGGGAGCGTCTAGCGCAAGGAGCCTGGTGCATGGGATTGGTGGGAGGAAGCTGCTGGCTGGAACTTTCCATGAGGAAACAGCATTCTATATCAGTGAAGTGCAGAGGCGGAGCCAGTCAGTCGTGTTGAGGTGGTGGAGCCAAGCAGTCGTGTTGAGGTGGAGGAGTGGTAAGCAGTCGAGTGGAGTTGGCAGAGAGAGAGGGTTCAAGCTGGAGAGAGCTGAGTTGAATAGTGAGCTGGAACTGAAGGAAGCAGTCAGAAGCAGTTACTTATCAGGAGGAGGTGTGAATAGCTGGAGTCTGAAGTAATGCCTTTTAGAAGAGACGGAGGAGAGATCGTGGACTAACCTGTGGGAGCAGAGGGAGTTAATTGGACATTGGCGCAGAGGCAGAGTGAATAAGCTAGTGGAATGAACGGTGATCAGAGCGGCAGGAACCATTAGATTGAAGCTGGAAGGTGGAGACAGTTCAGTTCAGCTTGGAGTTCAGTTCAGTTTGGTGTTCATTCCAGCGTGTGTGCAGTTCAGCCTGGAGCTCAGAACAGCTTGGAGCTCAGTTCAGCTTGGAGAGAGAGGACAGGATGTCTGCTGGAGCTGCAGAATAGAGTGCAGTTCTTGAATGGAGAAAGAAGGCAGACGACAGCTGAAGATGAGGAGAGAGAATAGAGTGCAGAGAGCATCAAAGAAGGCTGTCAGCTGGAGCAAGTGAACCAGAGGCGTGATGATGTGGTGAAGGAGGGAGAGACAGAGAGAGCCCTAATCCCACCAGAGGCAGAGAGAAATCTTCCTTCTAATAGGATTGCTGGGTTGTGGTGATGGTGTGTGGGTCGCCCCCCCCCCCCACTTCCTTTATTATTTTAGTTTTTTACTTTCATGTTTTTATGTTAGTTTATTATTTTTGGAAGATGGAACCAGACCAGACCAGACCGGATTGGTGGTGGATCAACGGCGGAGGACGTGCTTCCTTGCTACCGGATGCTGACGCAGGGTGGTGACCTACACTGATATTCCGAAAAATAAAAACATTGACTGCCCACATTTCTCCTGTGCTGAACACTGATTGAGCTCGTCATGAGCCTGGAAGGGGTTAAATTATATGACAATGCCAATAATATTGTCTTCTTGGATTTTGTTTATGATTCCCGCAAGAAAAAAAATTTTTGTTTTGCAAGCTCTTGGCCTGCATTATTCCCATGTTTTTCAATCACTACGAACAGGCCCCACTTTTAAACAAAAAGAAATATTTTAAGTATTATCTTTGCTTTTTAGAATGCAGCTACCTATTATAGTCTTTCTGCAAAACCGTTTGAAGAGAAAAGAAAAAAAAAGAATGGTGGTGCACACATGTGTTCCACGGTGTGATGAAAACTAAGATGATACTGTGCTTTTATATATATTACAGATATATTTCAATGCTCAGTGCCACACCAGCTATCTTGTAGAAATGGGGTTGTTTGTCTTCTACTGTTATTACAATTTCACCTTAATTGATCAAAGGGTGGTTACCCTAGACTTTAGGTTGTCCTGGGAGGTGTGTCTTTTAGTATGATTATGTATTGATGTTTGCCCAGACCTTGAAAATAATTTGTCATGTTTATTTCTCGGATTTCACTAAAATGTTTCCTTAAATTGACAAATGTCAGTAGGCCTCATTTAGGCCCATTGTTATTTTTATTCCACAAACAAGCCCCTACACCACTAAATTTCATGAGCCATCATTAGCTTAAGTTGACTATAGTAGGTAGGCCTCATTTAGGCCCTTTGTTGTTTTTCTATTAGAAGTTGAAACACATTTAGTTCTTAAGTTGTCCGAAGTAGGTAGGCCCCATTTAGGCCCCTTGCTGTTTTCATTCAACACATAAGTCCCTACATCACTAGATTTCATCAGTTATCACTAGAAGTTGAGGCACAATTAGTTTCAGGATGCTTTGGATAGTTTCTGTTGTTATCAGATCCAATCTTAGATATGTTTCAGCATTCAAGTCAAGGGTGCTTTGATTTATTTTTAGTTGGTTGTTAGGTTTGTATTCCCTACAATTGAGTTTCAGGTGGAGTTTCCTTACGTTGTCTTTCTTTTTAGAGAGTTTTTTAGTTTTTTGATTTGTTGATAGATTGTGTTGATGTTTGTTTATATGGATGTTGTTGTTTATTGATGTTCGCAAGATAAGGATCTAAGGGTGGAATGTTATGGCAGGGTTTTTTGCTCTATTTAGCAGTGATATAGATCATTAGTCTTGCTCACATCTAGTATAGGTATTCTTAGCCTGTGTTGGCCCTTTTAAGCCCTTTTTTCCAGACCTAGAAGAGGATAGCTGCTTAATATGATGATAGATCCTTTATTCTTGACTCTAACCTGTCTATTGCCTATTGGCTTTGACATATTTGATGGTTTATGTAGGTATTCTGGCAGAGATAAGGGGCATTTCATCCCTTTCAGGCCTACAGGCCTAGAGCTAGAGGGACTCCATCTTGATGAAGCTGAGAGGCTTTTCAGGGTAAAGGCAAAGTTTATAGTTAAGGCTGTTGTTCGCACTAAGCGAACCGGAGAGAACCGGCCAGAGCTGAATCTAATCAGGAATTGTTCCTGGGCTCAGGTCTCTAGACGAAACAAGCAGACTGGTCACTGTGGGAGCGTCTAGCGCAAGGAGCCTGGTGCATGGGATTGGTGGGAGGAAGCTGCTGGCTGGAACTTTCCATGAGGAAACAGCATTCTATATCAGTGAAGTGCAGAGGCGGAGCCAGTCAGTGGTGTTGAGGTGGTGGAGCCAAGCAGTCGTGTTGAGGTGGAGGAGTGGTAAGCAGTCGAGTGGAGTTGGCAGAGAGAGAGGGTTCAAGCTGGAGAGAGCTGAGTTGAATAGTGAGCTGGAACTGAAGGAAGCAGTCAGAAGCAGTTACTTATCAGGAGGAGGTGTGAATAGCTGGAGTCTGAAGTAATGCCTTTTAGAAGAGACGGAGGAGAGATCGTGGACTAACCTGTGGGAGCAGAGGGAGTTAATTGGACATTGGCGCAGAGGCAGAGTGAATAAGCTAGTGGAATGAACGGTGATCAGAGCGGCAGGAACCATTAGATTGAAGCTGGAAGGTGGAGACAGTTCGTGGGAGAGAGGAGTCCAGTGCAAAGTGATCAGCGCAGAAGTGTACCCAAGAGTGCAGGAGAGACAGAGAGACTGAGATGAGCCAAGGCACAGACGAGAGAGGAACCCAGATGACAGCTAGAACAAGACTTCACACTAATCAGGTGAACTCCACCCTTAATCTTGTCCTTATTCCCTAAGCTATTGTATGTTTAATTCTTTTCTCTTTCAGCGGTGTGTTCTACCTATAGTCTTTGTCAGTTACAGATCTGTGTAAATGTTTATATTGTTCTAATAAAAATAACCCACAGTTTGTAGTAAACTGGCATGTGTCTTACATTCTTGTTCAATCTAGGTAAATGTATCTCCTAGGTGTTTAGTACTTATATGAATGGATGAGTAATCCCAATCAGGTTAGTGGTGATCACATAAATAGGGAGTGAGTGGACCTATGATGCCAAGAATAAGAGGTACATTATATTAATTGGCTAACTCCTAATATTGTAGTAGCAAGCCCTTAGTGAATAGGGAGAGAGACTCCCCAACATATATATATATAGGTGTTCATAGGAATGTGGTCGTCGTTGATATGCGGCGTTAGTGAGAACGTTGGGTAGGAGACCAGCGTGTATACCCACAGGATTGTGGCTTGAATAAGTGAGAGCGTCAGGGGGGAGACTGGCGTGGAGGTTTGCCGGATTGCGAACCGTTTGGAAAGGAGAGCATTGGGTTCTGCAGGCCCATGTGTAGACGCACCGGATTGTGTGTCATATCTGCCCTAGGGTAGACCGGTCTGGGTCGGGGTGGCCGCGAGACCAACTGATGTGAATATAAGTGTGGTGTAGGGTATGGATATCCCTAGTAATCAGTGAGTATTCTTAGTATCCCTATAGATTTAGTGGTGTTTTTAATAATATGAGCTTGTATATTGCGAGTTCCCCATCCTCAGGTAGGTACCCAGGTGCCTGGATAGGTGGTCCTGAGGAGGGATGTGATTACGTTCTGGCTAGGTTGGAGGGGCCCCTAGGGGCCGATCCCATCTAATCAGAAAATCCGGCCATTACAGCCCCCTTGATTTATTATTAATACTGTATATAGATAGGGTTGACAGATGCTTCTGGAGTGTGAGAGTGGTGAGGGGAGGGAAATGGAGGAGGCGGTAAATGGTTTGCATTAAACAGTTTAATGTTAAATGGAGGCTCCAGCGAGGGTATCCAGGCGCTTGCTGCCCCTCTTACTCGAAGAGCGAGGTCTATGTCACACAAATACGTACAAGCACCTGCCTTCTTGGGATGTCAATCACGAATAATAATTGAGGGCAATGCATATGCATATTATCCTGGAATTTTAAAGGGTTGAATGATGAAATAAAAAGAGGGCAGCATTCCAATATCTAAGAGATAACTGCCAAGGGCAGTATGTCTGCAAAAGAACCACCTGCTTGGTGACAACTGCTCCCTTCCAGTACTGAACAGATACTTGTGTGTAATTCACAAGGGCTTAACTAAGGGCTCCAAGGGGATCACTACATTCCTCCATCCATCACTGCCATTTACAGTGCTTGCCCATAAAGTGGACACCCATGGGAGATTTATATCTGTAACTGATGAATATGAGGGTCAACCATGGCAGCTGGTGAGCGAATGTACACCACTCTGGCAACATGTACACAATTGGAGGTATTTGGAGAATGGATCACAGGAATACTTGAGGCTTTACAGTGATAGGGTGGAATTTAATTGCAACTATAAACAGGGAATGGGATGTAAAAAGGAGTATAGTACAACATGGCATCAGGCCAATCTTGTTTTTTGACAGGGCTTCTTCCATGACATTAATGAAATGAAATGATGAAATGATTACGCACTTGTATAGCGCACGACTACCCATAGGCATCTCGGCGCTTGTACGAATACCGCCGAGGAACCCTTCCTGGCCTTTCCCTGTGAGGAGCCCACTCCTGGGCACCCCCAAGGTGAAGTCAGGCATCTTCAGCATTGTTGGGTCCATTGTAGAGATTAAGCAAGCTATTGCCCAGAGGTCCAGAGTGGGACTCATGATTAGACTAGGCACCGAAGCGAGAATTATCAGGTCCCAGGAAATTGAGCCCGAGACCCGCCGAGGTAGGAATTGAACCCTGGTCCCGGCCAGACTATTGCATCAGGGTCTGCCGCTCTAACCATTGAGCCACACTTCTCTGGCAATAGATGCATGGTGATGTGGGATCACAAACAAAAAGTATTTGACACATTACTCTGCTGCCCACCGAATCTCATTATGTGTTGATTATTTTATGATACTATTATTGGATGCCCAAAAATAACTGTGGTACCTATCATCTTAAGGGATTCATCCAACATTCACATTGAAATATGTGTATGATGGAAGGTGGAAGGACCAATTGAAATGCAGAGTATAGGAGAATAAGGGTAGTTTCATCATGTCATGCTCTGGGAGAAATATAAGACCATGAAATTGGGTCAGCCACTTGTATACTTGAACTCTAAAAAGAATTTAAGGAGGCAGCTGCAGCAGCACTAGAGCAACAATTGGTCAGGCTAGAAAAAGTGTGTAACCAGATGCTCATAGAGTGGAATTAATGAGTCTCGAGAGGATGTATGACGTTACATCGCAAACTTTTACAACGCACACTATTACAACGCAATTTTTACAACGCAGGATCCTTTACAACGGAAGCCTTTACAACGCATGACATTACATAGCAGATGCTACTACAACGAATGCCATTACAACGTAAGTCTAGGTAAGTATATTATTTTTTAACAAATGTAATTAATAAATATTGACTTAATTTAATTTATTAAATAATTTTTTTATTAATATATTTGTAAATATATTTAATTTTTTAAATAGTGTAGGTGTATAAAAATAATATTTAAAATCCAGTTAGTGTAAAACCCAAACCCAGCCCTGAACCCTAAAAATACCTCTGTACCCCATAACCCAAACCCAGCCCTGAACCCTAAAAATACCCCTCTACTCCATAACCCAAACCCAGACTTGAACCCTAAAAATACCCCTGTACCCCAAAACCCAAACCCAGCCCTGAACCCTAAAAATACCCCTGTACCTCATAACCCAAACCCAGCCCTGAACCCTAAATATACCCCTGTACCCCATAACCCAAAACTAAATATATACTATTACTAAATATGATCAATGCAGCATTATTCCCATGGTACATGCAGCAAAATGGAGGGAAAGTTACAGATGTATAGAGAAATTCAGTAAAGGATTGTGTTCAGAAAGGGGCCCCAAAGATAAAGATAGATGGGGTGAGATATTTGCTGATATATCTGTGACAGACTGAGGACCATCTCAAACTGGGCCAACCTGCCAGAGGCCCTGACAGATAAGGGTAATAAGAGAACACCAGAGCCTAATGGCCAACCAGTTGAAATGTTCAAAAACGTTCTCCGTCAGACATTCAATATCTATATATTGCAATAGAAGAGACCACCCAAGTAGTCACCCTTCCAGAAGATCTATCTAAAGCTACTATAGTAGTTATACCGAAATCTGGTAGAATGCCTGAAAAGTGTAGTACATGTTGCCCGTTATTCAGATCTTCATAACCGGGTTGAGTGTCAATATATAAAATAGTCTACCTAACGAAAATGTTATATATTATTCAAATGTATCCCTATCAGATCCCCATCCACTTCTTTCAGAGACTAAATGAGGAGGCCATGGTGTTCATGTGGGCACATCAAATACTCGACCTACATTTGAGAAATGCCTCTTGTCTAGGTATGATTGAGGCCTTGCCATGGTGGATACTTAGCTTTATTATTGGGCAGCCCTGCTAAATGTTCAATGAATAGATGTTTGGAGACAGAGACATTTCCACCACTAGATTGTAGAGATTAAAATTAACAGAATTCGTCCTGATGGGTACTCTAAACTCGAGGTGAGGTAAACTGTAATTTGCCTCCAGTTAGTAGAGTGGGTTTGGATTACCGGACTAAACTATTCAGGTGGTTGAAATTGAATACAAAAATCGTAGGGGAAACACAGCTATGTTACAGGGAATGGATGAAACCGGTAAATCACCTGAAGGTTCTGGTAGTGTGGGATGGCACTGGCATATGTCGCCCTAAGTGGGAAGAGCATGCCCAGACGTGGGTCCCATGTTCACTACACCACTGGATTCAAGCTAGCCAGGCTGATGAAGGGTGATGCCCTGAAATCAGTCCCAGGATGCTTGTTTCTGGTCTAGGGAATACCTGGCTTGGCAGTTCAGGCTGAACTGTTCACACAAAGAACAGGGTGAAAACTGATTTGCATATGGCTGGGTCCAAACTGGGGTGGTGTGGTCAGCAAAAGAATGACGGATTACAGAGGGTTCGCAGCTGCTGCTGGGGGAGGTTGTGCATAGTGGTTCCCTCTCTCAGCAGCAAGCAGCCTGTGGTCCGTTGCCTCGCTTCCTGCCTACCCTGTGGAGAGACAAGCGACTGCCACTGCTGGGCTACGATTGTCGAGCACGAGTGTCAAGGCATGGCAGACTTGCGGAGCCTCCAGCAACCAGACCCAGCCAGAGACCCTGCCCATCTGAGATGAAAGAGACGAGAAACTGGGGCCATGGACCGCGGACTGCGTGGCTGAGCGGTATGGAGGCTGAGGTGGTAAGGTGGAAAGGTGGGCAGTAGGCAGCTGGTGGTGAGCACAGAGAGTTTGGTGCATTAGGTGCTGAGAGAAGGAGTAGTGTGTTGCATGGTGCGGAGGCGGCCAGCATAGCAGCTGGTGCGGCTAGTGTCCACCTCACAGCCCCGAGCTCTGCTCCACTCTTTGTCTGCTTTGCTTAGAAGCTTCCTGCTGCATTTTGCTCATTGCATTGTTTTTCTTGAGGTTTCCACTGTGGTGCACATATTGCTGTCACTACTGTCACTTCAGTGCCTCAGCTCCCAGTTCAAGTTAACCTCCAGGGCAAGTGCGTTTGAGGCCTTTTAGCACTGCTTTGAGACCAAAGGGTCTGGAACTGTGGGGCCCAGAGAAGGATCATTGTAAGGCACTGCAAGGCCGAAGTGCACAGTTGCACAAATAAACACAACATGGGATGGACAAGGAGGCCCATCGTTAGCAGTACAACTGCACAGCTGCCCAACAGAAATATAGTGTGTTGGTAATAATCATCATACCAGGTTATGTGCCCCCATTTAAATTAAAAATAAAGGGAAAAAGAAAAGGACAAAAGGAAACCAAAGCCTAGTGAAATGCAAGCGGACACATAAGTAGAGGTAAAAGGATCGCAAAGGAACACAAAGGCCTGCAGAGGGGGGCCATCCACTGGGCATTGAGGAACGCAAGAGGAGTAAAATTGAGAAAAACGCTTATTAAAGGAGATCGAAGCTTAAAGCTTCAAGGACAACAAGGGATTAAAAATCCAACACAAGGGATCAAACATAAGATCTGGGAGAATAAGGTCGGCCCCCACTGGGGCACCAATGAGAAGAAGGAAAACAGAAAGTTATAACAAAAGCTAAAATTCAGTACCACCTGTAAAAAAAACTCGACCAGCACACAGATTCATGCTGTCATAAAGAGTCCTTTAACACCTACTCTTTGTAACTTCTTCAGAACTACAACAATGGAGCAGCTGACTCAGCAAATCCACCCAGGAGGGCTTGCTGATGATGTAGTGAATATAAGAAAGGTTTCTCCCCCTGACATCTTAATAGATACAGCTGACAGCCCCTTAATGTCAGTAACATAATTGTATCAGGACCCCTGTGCCTAATAGGGGGCCTTGGACAAGCAGGATGGGCAGGAACAGGGAATGCAAGAGAAACCAAACCAAGAGGACAACATACAATTAAAACTGGATCTCAAATGAGGGAAGCACAGTGACTCACAAATAAAATAGCATGTCAACTCAGATGCTGATTACAAATTCACTATGAACCACCAAACGATTGGGTGATGCATAATACATTAACCACAGAAAATAAACATTTAGGCATTTCAATTTTGAAAAGGGTGCAAAGTCCACCAAAATCCATGAAGCTCACTAACCTCACGTTGCCATAGCAGCCCACTGCAACCACAGGTTTCCAGCTCAAGGGACCCAACATCAGTATGAAAACAACTGACATGAAAAGCCCTATACTGACCACCAATTCCAATTAAAAAAATTGCAATGACCATTCCCCACATCAGGAAATCACCCAAAGAATTATTCAACAATTCATTCGGCGTGTCATCCAAATAAGCAAGCAATAAGCAACTGCTGCCCTACAAGTCTATAAATTGGTGCCCATCACTCTTGTAAGCCCACAGACAATAGATCATATAAGACATTTCAAGTGTTGGGCTACACTCTTGAGGACCCTACAGGCAACTGTTGATGCAATGAACCTTCATTCTGCTATATTAGACATACAGGTTGGTCTCTTAAAAACCACTGCAGCATTCATATCAGGAATTTACACCAAGTTGGGAGACCATAAACTACCAGATAGCCAGAGTACAGAGAGTGATGTTCATATAAACTTCACTACATATAATTGTTCACAAATTCTAGAGAAATGGAGTGTGCTACAATATGTCTTAAACAGCTTGGTGGAAGAATCAAATAAAAGCTTTAGAAAACTGTAGGTGCCTTTAATCCACAATGAAATCCTAGGATTACCACAAAGACTGCTATATCCTTTCATTCCAATAATATGGTGTCAGTAGTTTCAGGCAATAACCTTCACGCTAAGAACAAGCCAACATATGCAGAAGAGATATCATATGGTGTGAGAAATACTCCCTCTGTAAATGTAATGTCTTCAGAGGTTAGGTCAAAACCAATTACTTTATCAGAAGAACAAGAGTATGCCCAGGAAGTACCACACCGGGTCCCACCACAAGGGGAACTCCTGTGAGGGGGGGTCCCCTTGTTCCCCTTTCCAGGATCAGCTAGAGGCCACAGTGCAAAGAATATAAGGTGTTGTAGCACCCAGTAACGAATACACACATATTTACCAACTAGAGGAGGCAGTTCACTGGGAAGGTGAAGTACAGAACACAACTGAAAGCTCTGTGAGGGCTCTAGGGCTTAAATCCAGGAGAGGAAGTAAAAGGCTCTTCAAGAGAAGGAAATAAGAAACTAGAATTAATACCCAAGTTGAGAGGTTACCCAAATAAACATTATTTCCAATATTCATTAAGATCAAGACTCAGAGGGAAGATTAAGGATTGTCAGAGATCAGACCTTGCTTAAACATTCGGAAGGAATGTATGCCAGAACTGGATAATCAAGCCCAGTCAGATCACTTAGGGTTTGATGACATTCCATCTAAGCAGCCAACACAGCCTGCCAACCAGAAAACATGCACATGACTAATAAAAAACAGGAATTAACTAAGGAAACCGTCAAAGAAATTAATTTAACAAATCAAGACCACCACCTTCAGCAGATTGTTAGGGGTCATGTCGAACAAAATTGTACGCTATCTAAACAAGTGTAATTATATCAACTAATAATGTCGCCCATATAGAACGGCCTGATGTTCCGAAAACAGTACATAATAAAATAGCAAAGGTAACAATATCATATTCACTATGAAGCACGGAACGATTGGGTGATGCATAATACATTAACCACAGAAAATAAACATTTAGGCATTTCCATTTTGAAAAGGGTGCAAAGTCCACCAAAATCCATGAAGCTCACTAACCTCACGTTGCCATAGCAGCCCACTGCAACCACGGGTTTCCAGCTCAAGGGACCCAACATCAGTATGAAAACAACTGACAAGAAAAGCCCTATACTAGCCACCAATTCCAATTAATAAAATTGCAATAACCATTCCCCACATCAGGAAATCACCCAAAGAATTAATCAACAATTCATTCGGCGTGTCATCCAAATAAGCAAGTAATAAGCAACTGCAGCCCTACAAGTCTATAAATTGGTGCCCAGCACTCTTGTAAACCCACAGACAATAGATCATATAAGACATTTCAAGTGTTGGGCTACACTCTTGAGGACCCTACAGGCAACTGTTGATGCAATGAATCTTCATTCTGCTATATTAGACATACGGATTGGTCTCTTAAAAACCACTGCAGCATTCATATCAGGAATTTACACCAAGGGCCTCATTAGGATCGCGGATGGACTTGCGTCCGTCCGCGACCCCAGAGGATGAGGGAACGTCCGCATGGGCTGTGGCGTTCCCTCATGTGCGATTAGGCTGTGACCGCCACCCTGGCGGTCACATCCTGGATATTTAACATTGCGGCGGGTGCTGCTTCAAGCAGCACCCGCCGCAATGTTAAAAGTGCATGTTTAACATTTACATGCACAAAGAGGCAGGCACCGCGCGGTGCCTGCCGCTTTGTGCAAGTAAATGCTGGGGGGTACCATAGGTACCCCCCATGTGCACCCCCCACCCGCCAACACCCTGGGGGCCCGCAACGGGCCCCCAAAATCAAAAGTACACATGCTTTTCCACAGCGGAAAAACCGCTGTGGAAAAGCATGTTTACAAATGCTTCCTAATTTGGCTGGCGGTGTCTGATAGACACTGCCAGCCAAATGAGAGCTTTTCTGCCGCGGTTGTAATCTGACCGCGGCGGAAAAGCAGCGGACAGTAACCAAGACCCACCAGCCATCGTAATGCGGCGGTGGGTCTTTGGTGAGTCCGCAGAGGATTTTCCGCCTCCTCCGGCCCGGAAGTGGCTTCCTCCTGCCCGGAGGAGGCGGAAAATCCTCCATCATAACGAGGCCCCAAGTTGGGAGACCTTAAACAACCAGATAGCCATTGTACAGAGGGTGATGTTGATATAAACTTCACTACATATAATTGTTCACAAATTCTAGAGAAATGGAGTGTGCTACCATATGTCTTAAACAGCTTGGTGGAAGAATCAAATAAAAGCTTTAGAAAGCTGTAGGTGCCTTTAATCCACAATGAAATCCTAGGATTACCACAAAGACTGCTATATCCTTTCATTCCAATGATAGGGTGTCAGCAGTTTCAGGCAATAACCTTCACGCTAAGAACAAACCAACATATGCAGAAGACATATCATATGGTGTGAGAAATACTCCCTCTGTAAATTTAATGTCTTCAGAGGTTAGGTCAAAACCAATTACTTTATCAGAAGAACAAGAGTATGCCCAGGAAGTACCACACCGGGTCCCACCACAAGGGGAACTCCTGTGAGGGGGGGTCCCCTTGTTCCCCTTTCCAGGATCAGCTAGAGGCCACAGTGCAAAGAATATAAGGTGTTGTAGCACCCAGTAACGAATAAACACAGCTTTACCAACTAGAGGAGGCAGTTCACTGGGGAGGTGAAGTACAGAACACAACTGAAAGCTCTGTGAGGGCTCTAGGGCTTAAATCCAAGAGAGGAAGTAAAAGGCTCTTCAAGAGAAGGAAAGAAGAAACTAGAATTAATACCCAAGTTGAGAGGTTACCCAAATAAACATTATTTCCAATATTCATTAAGATCAAGACTCAGAGGGAAGATTTAGGATTGTGAGAGATCAGACCTTGCTTAAACATTCGGAAGGAATGTATGCCAGAACTGGATAATCAGGCCCAGTCAGATCACTTAGGGTTTGATGACATTCCATCTAAGCAGCCAACGCAGCCTGCCAACCAGAAAACATGCACTTGACTAATAAAAACAGGAATTAACTAAGGAAACCGTCAAAGAAATTAATTTAACAAATCAAGACCACCACCTTCAGCAGATTGTTAGGGGTCATGTCGAACAAAATTGTACGCTATCTAAAGAAGTGTAATTATATCAACTAATAATGTAGCCCATATAGAACGGCCTGATCTTCAGAAAACAGTACATAATAAAATAGCAAAGGTAAAATTATCATATTCACTATGAAGCACGGAACGATTGGGTGATGCATAATACATTAACCACAGAAAATAAACATTTAGGCATTTCCATTTTGAAAAGGGTGCAAAGTCCACCAAAATCCATGAAGCTCACTAACCTCACGTTGCCATAGCAGCCCACTGCAACCACGGGTTTCCAGCTCAAGGGACCCAACATCAGTATGAAAACAACTGACAAGAAAAGCCCTACACTAGCCACCAATTCCAATTAATAAAATTGCAATGACCATTCCCCACATCAGGAAATCACCCAAAGAATTAATCAACAATTCATTCGGCGTGTCATCCAAATAAGCAAGTAATAAGCAACTGCAGCCCTACAAGTCTATAAATTGGTGCCCAGCACTCTTGTAAACCCACAGACAATAGATCATATAAGACATTTCAAGTGTTGGGCTACACTCTTGAGGACCCTACAGGCAACTGTTGATGCAATGAATCTTCATTCTGCTATATTAGACATACGGATTGGTCTCTTAAAAACCACTGCAGCATTCATATCAGGAATTTACACCAAGGGCCTCATTAGGATCGCGGACGGACTTGCGTCCGTCCGCGACCCCAGAGGATGAGGGAACGTCCGCATGGGCTGTGGCGTTCCCTCATGTGCGATTAGGCTGTGACCGCCACCCTGGCGGTCACATCCTGGATATTTAACATTGCGGCAGGTGCTGCTTCAAGCAGCACCCGCCGCAATGTTAAAAGTGCATGTTTAACATTTACATCCACAAAGAGGCAGGCACCGCGCGGTGCCTGCCGCTTTGTGCAAGTAAATGCTGGGGGGTACCATAGGTACCCCCCATGTGCACCCCCCACCCGCCAACACCCTGGGGGCCTGCAACGGGCCCCCAAAATCAAAAGTACACATGCTTTTCCACGGCGGAAAAACCGCTGTGGAAAAGCATGTTTACAAATGCTTCCTAATTTGGCTGGCGGTGTCTGATAGACACTGCCAGCCAAATGAGAGCTTTTCCGCCGCGGTTGTAATCTGACCGCGGCGGAAAAGCAGCGGACAGTAACCAAGACCCACCAGCCATCGTAATGCGGCGGTGGGTCTTTGGTGAGTCCGCAGAGCATTTTCCGCCTCCTCCAGCCCGGAAGTGGCTTCCCCCGGCCCGTAGGAGGCGGAAAATCCTCCATCATAATGAGGCCCCAAGTTGGGAGACCTTAAACAACCAGATAGCCAGGGTACAGAGGGTGATGTTGATATAAACTTCACTACATATAATTGTTCACAAATTCTAGAGAAATGGAGTGTGCTACCATATGTCTTAAACAGCTTGGTGGAAGAATTAAAGAAAAGCTTTAGAAAGCTGTAGGTGCCTTTAATCCACAATGAAATCCTAGGATTACCACAAAGACTGCTATATCCTTTCATTCCAATGATAGGGCGTCAGCAGTTTCAGGCAATAACCTTCACGCTAAGAATAAACCAACATATGCAGAAGAGATATCATATGCTGTGATAAATACTCCCTCTGTAAATTTAATGTCTTCAGAGGTTAGGTCAAAACCAATTACTTTATCAGAAGAACAAGAGTATGCCCAGGAAGTAACACACCAGGTTCCACCACAAGGGGAACTCCCTTGTGGGGGGTCCCCTTGTTCCCCTTTCCAGGATCAGCTAGAGGCCACAGTGCAACGAATATAAGGTGTTGTAGCACCAAGTAACGAATACACACATGTTTACCAACTAGAGGAGGCAGTTCACTAGGGAGGTGAAGTACAGAACACAACTGAACGCTCTGTGAGGGCTCTAGGGCTTAAATCCAAGAGAGGAAGTAAAAGGCTCTTCAAGAGAAGGAAAGAAGAAACTAGAATTATTACCCAAGTTGAGAGGTTACCCAAATAAACATTATTCCCAATATTCATTAAGATAGAGACTCAGAGGGAAGATTTAGGATTGTCAGAGATCAGAACTTGCTTAAACATTGGGAAGGAATGTATGCCAGTACTGGATAATCAGGCCCAGTCAGATCACTTAGGGTTTGATGACATTCCATCTAAGCAGCCAACACGGCCTGCCAACCAGAAAACATGAACTTGACTAATAAAAATCAGGAATTAACTAAGGAAACCGTCAAATAAATTAATTTAACAAATCAAGACCACCACCTTCAGCAGATTGTTAGGGGTCATGTCGAACAAAATTGTACGCTATATAAACAAGTGTAATTATATCAACTAATAATGTAGCCCATATAGAACGGCCCGGCCTGGTCTTCAGAAAACAGTACATAATAAAATAGCAAAGGTAACAATATCATATAAACTTTTGTTCATCCCTCAATAGACATCTAAGGGATTGTGTGATGTTCCAAACAGTGGAAATGTATTCAAATTATTTAATATCATCAAGAATTTAGATAACTGGTGCTCTTCAGAAAAATCTTATCAGTATCATTTTTAAAACTGTCAGGAACACAAGTCACAGAACCAACACTGGTACCTTTTTGTTACACCTAAATTAGCTCAAAAAGTGCTCGATGAGAGAGAGACATTCAGGGATTGGGAAATAAAAGGTATGCCCTATCAAGATCATCGCTATCCAATACTCTTAACAGTCCTTGGATCTGATTTAACTAATGGCAAAATACAGGGACGAATATTGGAGCAGCCATCCCGGTCATCTGCTATCCTTCCACAGTTAATGAAAGAATACATAGAATCATTAGACAAGGCTTGCAATTAGCAAAGAAGACATTAAATGAGCCACTATTTTGAATTCAACTAAATCCTATTGGCATAACGAACACAGGCCCAAAGGTAGAGGCAAGAAAATCTTTATGGACACCGGTCATTAATATGGAAAGACCTTCCAGCATTACAGTGTGTGAGAAGGGAGATTGGTCCTGGCTTCTCCCAGCACTGGCAGAGAAAAATCATTTGTCAATAGAGAGCACAACGTCACTGTACCGACCTCCTGCGCAGGCAACAAAAACGAATGAGGCAACCATCTTGCAGGTCCAATCTATGTCTGCTCTTGGAATATTTCAGGTTTGCAGAACAAAATCATGAAAACAGAAACCATTGAGTATCTGAGGAAATTTCACATCATTTTATTACAAGAGAGCTGGGCGAAAGACTCAGGGACGTTGATGGGGTATCTAGAATACAATAAGAAATCCCAACAAACAAGCCATAACGGCAGAACAAAAAGAGGCCTCACGGTATATGTCACTGCAAAACTAAAAACAATTGTTGAAGAAGTATACTTTTCAGATAGCTGGCTTCAGGCCATAAGAATTTAAAACTGGACTATGAGCTTAGCACTACCACTGGTCTTACTCAACGTATATAAAAACCCAGTTTTGAAGGAAAAATGCGTTGTAGGGAAAATTGGAGTTAAGTAATCTATCGAAGGACCTGGAAACACATCATCTGATAATAATGGGGGATTTGAACTTTCTCCAGCTACACACAACAGAAGAAATCCTGTTATGAAAAGACAAAGTCTGTAATATTCCAGCACAGGTAATTCTAGCATCAAGAAGAATACACAGTGTAGGCGCAGACTTCGTGACCCTATTCACAGCTTCTGGGATGCCCAATTAAATGGGAGATTTCCAGGGGACAAACCTCCAGCTTGGACATACATATCGCAAAAGACCACAACAACTATAGATTACATAGCAGCTACATTGCCTCTCTTTAAATATATTGGTGATTATAGGATAGAAGAAGGTGAAGAAAGTGATCATAATATACAGAAATCTTTTATAAATGCACTAATCTCTGATCGAGACACGCACAATCTGAAGAGACTGAACTGGCAAGTGAAGACTCAAGTAACTGCATTTCCAAATTGTATGACTGTATTAGATGATGACGCAAAAAACAATCACTGACTGGGAGCAATATTGTGAGCTAGTAATGGAAAAACTTGGCAGAATAAAGATCTCCTTGCAGAGTGTAAAATCCAAAAGAAAGGTGGCTGATGAAAAAGCTCACATCACTGAATAATGCCATAAATCGAGATTACCATCTCCTCCATAACCCTAAAAATCCCCTTTGGGGGGGGCTCAAGAAGAAAGAGTGAGGAAGCTGCAACGAGAATATTACAGAGCAGTCTGGGGGCCAATAAAGAAAACACAGACACATTTTGGACAAAAATGCTTTATGCATGCCCTACGCCGAAGACACCCAGTTCATCCACTCCCTCACGAAGGAACCCGACGCCACCAGCACAGCTTCCAGGAAGGAATGAAAGACTTTGCATCCTGGATGAGTAGCAGCTTTCTGAAGTTCAACTCGGAGAAGACAGAAATCCTCGTCCTCGGACCCACCCCCTCAATATGGGACAACACCTGGTGGTCCACTGCCCTTGGCAACACACCCAGCCCCACGGACCACGCCCGGAACCTCGTCATCATACTCGACTCCTCGTTCACCATGAACCGCCAAATCAACGCCGTCACCTCCACCTGCTTCAATACCCTCTGCATCCTCCGTGAGACCTTCAAATGAATCCCCCTGAATTCAGGAAGACCATCACCCATGCACTCCTAATAAGCAGACTGGACTACAGAATGCCCTCTATGCTGGAATCAACAAATCCCTGTTACTCAACTCCAGACCATCAAGAACATCGCAAACAAACTCGTCCTCGGCATCCCATGACATGAACACATCACCAAACACCTGAAAGACCTCCACTGTCTCCCTGTCGAGAAGAGAGTAACTTTCAAGCTACTCACCCACCAATACAAATCCCTCCACAACACCGGACCCAAATACCTCAACGAAAGTGTCTCCTTCCACGTACCCAGGAGAAACCTCCGCTCCGCCAACCTCGTCCTCGCAGAAACCCCAGGCATCCGCAGAACCAGAGTGGGTGGAAGAGCCTTCTCCTACATCACAGCAAAGGCCTGGAACAAGCTCCTGATCAACATTAGATGCTCCCCCACTCTGCACACCTTCTGCATCGTCAACTGACCCTCACGGATGAGTAGCGCGGTTTACATTTCCCTGATTGATTGGTTGACATGTAAAAAAGGAAACCGTAACAATTTCTGGAATATAATCATTCGGATTGAAAGGACCCTACAGTAGACTATAACACAAATATAACATAGAACGTCTAGACCCATTACTTGAAAGGCTACTATTCTATAGTATTGCTTGAGCATCAAAGCTCACAGAGAAAGTTACATATTACTGCAAGAGACAAGAAAAATCAGCCAGCAGGAAGTCCAACTAGAAGTAATGATCACCAGGTAAATAGTCCATAAATGCTCAACAAAAATCATCCAATGAAAATTTCAAACTCGCATAGGGATGAGGTGCATAGTACCTACCAACAAACAATACAAATTAAACAAGTCATGGGAAAAAACTGATCAGATGGGGGTCCCTGGCCCAAATGGTATACCACACATGCTGTTCAGGTGCCACACAGAATACAGGGCAATTAATCAGGCATTCTGTTGGTTTACTACATATAAATCCCAAGAAAACTAAGGTTGTGACATTTTTTAAAAAGCCAAATTTAGCTGGCTCTTCAATGGAACCAGACTTACTTGCAATACAAAATTCAAATATCTAGGGGTAATATTTGACTTAATGGGCACTTGCAGTCCACAAATGGAGACAATGAAAACTAAGGCCATTGCCAATGCCCTAAGAACGGGTTTCATGAAGCATGCAAGAAAAAAATAGAAACAGAGTCCACTAACATTAACCGCTTTATCAACTTAAACCGTACTGTGTGTGTCCCCACCTGCCATCCCATAAGTGGTCCTCTAGACTGTTCTCCTAGAGGGCCACAACCACCATTGATGCCATGTATCCTGCCCTTCTACCCAGATGGTCCTTAACAATCGCCATGTCGACCTGCTGACCTCCCCAATTTTGTCCCACATGGCATTCCTTCCCCTCATCTCAGGTGGCAAGTTGCCTGTCAAGCAACACATAGTATGTCCATGGAAGCATTCACCAGGTTTGTAGTGCAGATTGTCTAAGCAATTGTTTCATGAGCCAAGGCAGTCAACCCCACCTCTCCCAGTGTAAAATGGCAACTCTGCTGAAGCCCATTTAACCAGTACGGTGCACCAGCGACACAGTGGCGGCACTGCCTCAGATTTCCAACTCATGGCTATGCATCTTTATGCCAGTATCAAGGCCAGGCTTCGGAAGCCCGCTATTCCTTCTGCCTTTAATAACAGGTCTCACATCCAGCAAGCATTGGAGAGGGTCCATAGCCTGGATACATGCTATCACTTCTGATATGCATTGCATGACCTGAGACCAAAACTGAGATCGACGGATAGGACGGCATCATGTGCATAAAGTCTGCAGTCTCTGCCTTACAGCGGGAGCATGAAGTCCATGCCCCCCTTGTACATCATCTTCCCTATTCTGTCTGAGGTCAGATAGGTGTGATGGAGAAAATGTAATGGCACAAACCTAGATGTTGCATTTCTCTAAACCTGTTTAACAGGCTGTAAACAACAGACCCATATCCTGCCTGCTATGTCACCACCCAATACCACCTCAACACTCCAAAAGCCTTGAAGTCCTCTTGGTGGGATGACACTTAAGTGCGCCCTAAATGCATGTTATGGCCTTTCTCGTTCCACTATTATTCAATATCCTCTCTAATGGTGCCCCACTGGGGGCGGCATGTTCTGTTCCGTTTCAGGGCGGAATATAGTAGAAAATGTCCTGGTCCCAAACCATTAGTGGTCATCAGTTCTTCAAAGGTTTTCAGTTTCAATCTGCCCAGACCTGGATCCCAGCCTCCACACCACTCCCCTGTCTGCTACATAGCGCAATTGAAGTGCACTGCGGTATGGCCCATATAGGGAGACTTGAGGCATAAGGGGTTATCCACAGCCACCTGTAAGAGAATGTTACCCGAGTTGCTGAGTGAAACAGAGCTCAGCAGTTTGTATAGGAGGGCGCCTCCCCCTAGGGCTTCCAATATCTCTGCTCATTAATGGGTTAGTGCCTGGACTGGCCAATGCATGGGCCATTGCAGCTGCGCTGCAGCATAGTATAGCTCACAGTTAGGAGCTCCTAGACCATCAATTTCCAGCAGACCATATTACTTATCAAATGTGACACAGGGCCTACCATCACACCATAACGGCACTGAAAATGAAAAGGGGGGGCTCTTGGTCCCCCCACCCGCATGGCGGTGCGGCGACCGTCCCCTCCCCTGTACCTCTTGGTGGTGGGGCGTGTCCTCTGGGGCGCGCCCTACCACCGATTGGTTGGCACCATTCCCTGACCCGGGTGGCATTAAATGACATCCGAGTCAGAGGGGCGGGCTGCAGGAGGGGTTGGGTGGGGGGCGTAGCCACCCCCCCAGGCCCCTCGAGGATAAAGAAGTGGGGAGCACCCAGGTGACCCCCTTGTTGCCTGGACGCTCCCCCACACCGGTCGTGCCCCGCGCTTGGGGCTTCTTGTTTTATTTATCGTTTCTGTAGTATTTTCTAGGTACTGTTCAGGAGCAGGAGCAGAGCAAGGCGGTGTGCTGCGGCGGTTTCCGGACGCTCTCGGCGATCTTCCCTGGAGTCGGCATCGGCCACGTGGAGCATTCGCCAAAGGAGAAGGGAGTTTCTTAATAGGCGCCGCCTGAGTGCGTTTCTCGGCGGCTGGAGTTTTTTGAGGGAGACAAGGTATTTATCGGGGCGGGTGCGGGCAGTGACGAGCAGCATCGAATTGATTTGCCTGCTGCTGCCGCTTGAGTTTAAGCCAGTCGGCAGGCTGGAAAATTGCAAATAGTGAGTAAATAAGGACCCGCTGCACAGCGGCTCCCCAGAAGGTCCTAGTCGGCAATCGGGCCCTTTCTGGGCCTTAGGAGGATTGCGCGATTAATCCCCGCCTTCCCCGCTCCATAAATGGGCGGGCTGACCGATCGGTCCAGGCAGCGCTTGGGATCGGTGTTCTTGCGGGGGCGAAGCAGGATCGACTAGAGCAGGGCCTGGATGGGAGAACTGATTGGGAATACATTGTTTTAGCAATTTGTTATTTTTAATTGCAAGTGTGCTGAGTTTAGCGGCTGGGATTTTCTTGGGTTCTGCACTGGGCCTGGGAGGCTGAGGGGGTCTGTGGAGGAGTGAATTTAAATGAAATAGCATTGTGTTGTGCTTTATTGCCAATCCTCTACTGCATCTGAGACTGTGTTTTCCTTCCAGCACATTATCAAGGGTAATTTATTTCCAGTTTTTGTGAAGCTGCTTGAGCTTGCCACTCCCAGACATTAATAATTTTTCTATTGCAGGCAATACACTACCGTGTCTCAGCATATCGCGCACGGTGAGCCCAGAGTGGTGAACGGTGGACGTTGTCACAAACCCGATACCGGCTGTGGAAAGGCGCAGGATTGGATCGGTAAGAGGAGAGCGGGGGGCTTGCATTTCATTGCTTCTGGTAGCCGCCGGGTGGGTCTACGTTAGAATCAAATCAATTTATTTATTATGTTTTGGCTCTCAAAAGAGGGCCACATAAAATACACAGATTAAGAAAAACAAAACAAATACATAACAAAATTATGACATTTGAGAAACAAGGTTAAATACAAAGCTGACATGCAAAACAAATCTACGGGAGGTCGGAAAGTCAAAACATCTCCAGAGACATGTTAATAAATAGCTAAAAAACCTTTAAAAAAGTTAAAAATATGGGAACAGAACATTTCATTAGGAGGGCAGTAAAGTGCATGAAGAAAGCCGTTCAAAGTGACGATGCCAAGGCGGAGACAAATAACTTTTAACCATCTGGAGCGCAATTTACGGAGCGCAGGGCAAATCAGTAGAACATGCATACAGTCCTGGTTGCTCGATTTACATAAATTGCACAAAGCAGAGGAACCATACCATTTGGATAACAGTAGATTTAAAGGGATTAAATCATAACGTAAAAGAAACCAAAATCTATGAATACCATGCGGCAGGTTCCATATAACATAGGGTTGAGGTAACTTCATCACATAGGAGTTAAGGAGAAGGTCTACGTTCCTTTTTTCACAAATTAACTTTTTGTCAGAGTGAAAACATAGGTCCCACGAGGCAACTTTTAAAACGAGTTTTAACTGTAAAGGAGAGTACGAAAACAAAGCGTTTTCATCTAATTTCAGAAGGGCTACAGCTTTTCTAAAATTACTTACAAGTTGAGAAAACTCGTTAAAATTACCCAGTAATTCACTTCTGAGGAGTGCTCGCATAGTCCCTACTTCCGCTCTAGCCAGGCAGGCCACCCATCTTACTAGGGCACACAATCCCTGTACCCAGCTGCTCCTAAGACCAAAGTCAAGCCTGCAGGCGGCCAAAGAGCACGCAGTATTTAGGAAAGAGAGAGATCTTAGAAGTTTCCCCTCAATCTTATGGCAAAAGTCCCAATTTTTCACCTCTATGAGTTCGATACCATACAGTATTGTAGCGGGGATTTTAGATCTATACACTTCCAGTAAGCTCGAGAAGTGCAGTTTCCCCGTTGCCTGGTATAGGGAATTTAAACCTTTGCCATGGGCAAGAGCTTTGCGTGAACAATGCTCTATATGGAGCCTCTCACTCAAGTTAGCCGTGATGATTTTTCCCAGGAAGGTATAGGAATTTACAACCTCCAGTTTTTGTCCCCCGATAAACCAACCAAAATCTACAGAACTGCACTTCTTCTTACCAGCTATACACATAACTTTACTTTTGGTAATATTGATCTTCATGCTATGGGCTGCAGCAAAGGCATAAAGAGCATGTAGCCGATTTGCAAGTCCTTTAGGGGTCAAGTCAAGTTAGAGTTTACTCACCCCTGACAAACCGGAGAAGCCGGGGCGCTGCGGTTACGGTTGCATGGTGCTTATAGCCCCCTGTGCATCCTCCATCTGGAGAAGGTACAAAGCACACGGTCACCTGAGTTGTAACACTAGGAGTGTAGGGCAGTGGTCTGCAAACATGCCGGGGCCAAGGGGTGGTAAAGGAGGGTCCAGGATGGAGGTTATGATGCAGGCCATGATGCGTGAGATGAGCAGCATTAATAAGAAGTTGGGGAAAGTTGATGAATTAGAGGCCCGCATGAATGAGAGGTTTGTGGAGCCCCCAGGCCCATCAGGTAGGCCCGCCCGGCAGAGGACGGCACCCTTGCCAAGGGGGGATTTCGCTACCCCACCTAAGAGGTCTAAGGCCAAGAAGCCCAGGTACAGTGCCCCAACCCCTGTGTCGGTAGTTCCGGTCCCTCTTACACCCGTACCTGCGTTGCCGGTCCCTCTTACACCTGTGCCTGGAGTTCCGGAGCCCGCCGCACCGGCTCCTGCCATGCCGGCGGCACCCCCTCCTGCCGGGACTGCCCCCATCCGTGGTACCGATACCGGTCCCGGGTCTGCCGCCGGTGGCCGCTCCCTTGCCTACCACACCAGTGCCACCGGGGCACCCAGGGGTGCCTGTGGTGCCAGCAGGTAACCTGGACCCGGTCCCTGTCGAATTGGTATCTCAGATAGCGGCCTTATTGCCCTGGCTGCAAAAAGGGGGTGTGTTACCTGCTTCATCAGATCATGCTGCAGAAGCAGCAAAATTGGTAAATGTAAATGTAAATGTAAAATGTAAATGTAAATGTATTTGAGCTTATATAGCGCACAGCTACCCGCAGTGGGTTTCCCGGTGCTTGTTTAGGGAACCCTTCCTGGTATTCCCCTGTGAGATAACCCCGGCAGGGTATCCACAAGGTGCAAACCAGGCATCCCACTGCGAGGGGCCGTTGTGGAGATTAAGCAAGCTATTGCCCAGAGTCGCAGAGTGTGAACCCGTGAGTCGAGAAGGCATCGGAGCGAGAATTATCAAGTCTGTGGAATTTTTGAGCCCAAGACCCGCCGAGGCCGGGAATTGAACCCTGGTCCAGGGCCGATCTCAGCATCCGGGTCTGCCGCCTCTAACCCCTGAGCCACACTTCTCCAGAAAAGATTAAAGCTGCAACGGCGGCCGACAGTGCTGCAGTGCCCTCATCTTCTTCACTTACAGGTTCCAGTCCCGCCCAACCGAATGGAGATGGTGGTCTACCGCCCCAGGTGCCCGGAAATGGTAAGGAGGTGGCGCTGCCTCTCTTGGGGGACGACTCAGTGCCATCCAGGAGTGAAAATTTAGCACAACATGTGTCCCAGGCAGTGAAAGAGCTCATTTGGGCGGGAAAGTATGTCTACATTTTTTCCTTGTTACTGGACAATAGGGAAATGGAGCATGCCAAGCTACTGAAAGAATGGATGCATCCGAGTGAATGGAGGGCACAGTGCTCCAAGTTCAGGGTAGAGGAGACATTAAATAATTGGGTCAGGGCCTTTTCCGTCCTTACGGCTATCACGGCCGAACGCCCCCCTAATGTGCAGGCACAAATGGCTTGCTACCAGAGCAGGATTGTGGGATGGAGCGAACAGTACACTGGGGATGCATGGAAGGAGTATGATGTCAATTTCAGGAAAGCCAAGGAGTTTGACACATCACTGACATGGGACAGGGTTGACTCTATGTCTTGGCATAAGCAGTTCTCAGGGAACACAGCCCCTTCCCAGTCCTCCAGTGCAGTCAGGGTGTTCTCCGCCAGACTGCAACACCCCTTTCGGTCAGCCCAGGGGAGTGAGGTCCCGGGGAAGAATAGGGGGGGGGGTCAGAGAGGAAGGGGGTATGCTGGGACTTCAATAAGCGCTCCTGCACAAGGGTGCCTGGCATCTTCAGATTTCAACATGCCTGTACATTCTGTGGTCACCCCTCCCACCCCGAGTCAACTTGCAGGTCCAAGAACGGAAATCACGGTCAGAGGGGGAGGGGGAAACCAGAATAGTGGGCATAATTTGGGTGGTCCCACACCAATAGACGTTTTAGCAATGATCCCATGGTTGAACAGATACCCGGACCACACAGCGGCCACTCTACTTCAGGAAGGTTTCTTCCAGGGTTTTAGGATCCCGGCTGAGGGGTACACAGGTAGCGCACATTGTAGGAACCAATTGTCAGTAAAACATAATCCTGCAGTGGTGGCTGCCAAGATTAGGAAGGAACTGTCTCTGGGCAGGATAGCTGTCCCTTTCCAGAATGTGCCTGTCCCCAATTTTGTGTGTTCACCGCTGGGAGTAGTACCCAAGAAAGAGAAAGGCGAATTTAGACTGATCCACAACCTGTCGGCCCCAAGAGGAGCGTCCTTGAACGATGCAATTGATGAGGGGATTTGTAGTGTAAAGTATGCCTCATTTGACCAGGCTGTGGACTTATTACGTGCTCTGGGGCCAGGGGCACTGATGGCAAAATCAGATATTGAATCTGCGTTCCGTCTCCTCCCAGTCCATCCTTTGGATCACCACCTCCTAGGTTTCACTTTCGAAGGCAAGTTTTACATGGATAAATGCATGCCCATGGGCTGTTCCATATCATGTGCTTACTTTGAGACGTATAGCTCATTCCTAGAATGGGTCATGAGACAGGCGACGGGCCACCAGCAGGCCATGCATTACCTGGACGATTTCCTTTTCTTAGGTGTGGCGGGCTCTCAGGAGTGTGCTTGGGCATTGCAGGAATTTTGCGTGCTCATGCGGGCTTTTGGGGTCCCGCTGGCGCCGGGGAAGACGGTCGGCCCGTCCACCCGCCTGGAATTCCTTGGTATCGAAATTTACTCAGTGGAGGGATGCTTCAGGTTGCCCAAGGACAAAGTGTCTAGGTTTAGGGCAGCTCTACGTCAATGCCTACGCAAAGACAAGGTTTCCTTGCAGCAGCTGCAGGAAGTAGTGGGACAACTGAACTTTGCTCTGCGGATCATTCCAATGGCCCGCCCATTCTCACGCTCTATTGCCCAAGCTATGAAAGGACATCACCGCACTAGGCTGTCATCTGATGTTCGCCAGGATATGCATATATGGATGGCATTTCTGGAGGACTTTAATGGCAAGGTAGTGTGGTCTGGTCCTCCCGCCACATCAGCAGAGTTGGGTTTATGGACAGACGCTGCTGGTAGTGTGGGCTTTGGCGCCATCCTGGGGACTAAGTGGGTCGCCCAGCGGTGGCCGGAAGAATGGAGAGCATGGGGTCTGACCGCCAACATTGGCTTCCTGGAACTCTTCCCAGTATGGGTGGCATTGAAGGTCTGGCCGGAACTCCTATGTAATCAATCAGTGGTGTTCTGGTCGGATAACATGACAGTTGTGGAATGTATAAACCAGCAGGGGGCACGCTGTCCGTTCATATTGCGCCTGATAAAGGAGATTGTGTTGCAGTGCTTAAAATGGAATGTGGTTTTCAGAGCCAAGCATGTCCCAGGCATCCTCAACAATGCAGCTGACTCCCTTTCCCGCTTTAAAATGCAGGTTTTCAGGGAACATCTTCCTGCAGCAGACCCCTCGCCAGCGCACTTCCCGGCAGTACTTTGGCAGATTGGTGCCCCAGATTACAGGACCTCGTGGTTGCTAGCTTAGCCCCCCAGGACCAAGACAGCTTACGAAGGGGCGTTTTTGTCTTACCGTGCTTTCTTGGGGCAGGAATGGGAGGTTAGGTGGGCACAGGAGGACAGCTTTGCGGCCTACTTAGAATTGATGCACAGGGAAGGACGCTCAGTGGCGGCTGCGAGCGGGCATAGGGCGGCGGTCTCCTTCTTTGCGCAGGCTAAGGGCATGCGAGATCCCACTAACACCTTTATGGTGCGCAAGGCTTTGAGGGGTTGGCGCTGTTTACAGGGTCACTCTGTGGATACAAGAAGGCCCATAGGGCTAGCACGGCTAACAGCCTTATTGGTGGCACTTCACAATGTCTGTAGCTCAGAGTGGGAGGTACTTCTGTTCAAGGCTACATTTTCCCTGGCTTTCTATGGGGCTCTGAGAATTGGTGAATTGGTTGCAGGGTCAAAAGGAGATAAGTTGGGCGGCCTACAGTGGACCTGTGTAAAGATCAGAGAGGATACTATGTGGGTGACAATTCAGAGATCGAAAACTGACCAGGAATCTCGGGGTCACACCATAGTGCTCCACCGGGCCCGGGCCAACCCTTGCTGCCCGGTTTCTCACGTGGAGGTCTTCCACAGGCAGCGAGAGGGCACGGCGGGGGGTGCACTGTTGTGTCACGCTGATGGTACACCATTGACCAGGTACCAGTTTAGGCGAGTCTTGGAGCTGACGGTCAGACAGGCAGGTTTTGGTCCCAAGGAATTTGGCACTCACTCCTTTAGGATTGGGGCAGCAACTGAAGCAGCGTTAAGGGGTCTCCCAGTTGAGAATGTGAATAGAATTGGGAGATGGTCGTCTGAATGTTACAAACGATATGTACGAATTGACATGTTGTGACAGGATGGTGCTCACGCCTGGTATCTTTCTGGTTTTTTGCAGTTTCTCAAACCTGTGACGCAGGGGAGTAACTCGCCACCGGGCGTCAACGATCTACACCATCGCAGCACAAGCGACATGAAGGACACAGGACATTGGTGACTTGGATTGTGGGCCACTCTTATGTGAGGCGTGCTGAACATGTTTTTCTTTCAGGAGACCGTAAGAAAAGGGCGGCACAAAAGGGGTTTGATATCTCATTCTTTGGGTGAGGGGGTTTATGCCTCAGCCAGTTTAGGAACTTCTTCCAGGGACTCTTAGCTCAGCAGCCCACCCCCCGTCAGTGGTGATACTTCACCTGGGGGAGAATGATTTGGCCAAACTGGGGAGGCGCATCCTTATCGAGGAGATCATCTCCACTGCGGGGTGGGTGGCCAGGACTTGCCCGGGTTGCACAGTAGTATGGTCGCAACTTATCCCTCGGTGGCAGTGGCGAGGGGGGGACTCGGTCAGGGCGTTGAATCACTCGGTAAAGAGGATCAACACACAGTTGGACAAACTATTTCGAGCCCCCCGGTTGCAGACGATTCCACATGGGTGTATCTGGGGCGAGCAGTTCTATCTGGGGAACGGGGTACACTTGACTGAGGCAGGGAACGTCCTGTGGTCTGATAATCTCTGGGCCTGTTTGGAGGGATTTGCAAAGTAAGCACGCTCCTGGTTTAGGTCTAGGATGGGGAGGCCAGATCGTCGGTTAACAATGCTGGCCTGTGGCGGCAAGGTCATGACCGGTGAGCAGCTATTTTAAGGTCTGAGGGGGCGGGCATCATCCTATGGAGGTTTCCGCCCAGGGATGGGGCCATTGGCCCCTCCTAGAACTTCAGGGGCAAGGTAACTGGTGCTTCAAAGGGGCGCAGGTTAGGGAGTCACGCTTTCCTTAGGCTGGTAGCCACCCCGCGCGCGCATACTCATGACGTTAGCGGATGGCGCAGACTAAGGGCCCTCCTTTAGTGGGTAAATGAAGTTCACGGCGTGGACCGGGTAATTACCGGGCCCGGCTGCGCAAGCGCACATCTTTAGGTGAGGCGCAGCTAGTAGGACCTGACACCGGTTAGCGACCTTGCCATATGGCCAGAAATGTTAGTATACAAAAATTCAGATGAGGATGTTAGATTCGGTTAGGAAACAATCTGTATTAGAGTTTTGTTAAGGATAGTCTCTCACACCTGTTGACAATATTGTATCTAATGTCCTGCTGATTTTTGTATAAATTGATTATCGTGCAATTAAAAATGTATTGTTTTATATCCTAATTAATACTGCGGGGGGTCTTGCGACCTCCAGCCTTCCAAAGATATTCATGTTTCATGTTCATGTGTTCGGGGGTGGTGTGGCATAGGGAGGGGGCGGCAGCCAGTCACTGACCATGTGAAAAGGGGGGGCTCTTGGCCCCCCCGCCCGCATGGCGGTGCGGCGACCGCCCCCTCCCCTGTACCTCTCGGTGGTGGGGCGTGTCCTCTGGGGCGCGCCCTACCACCGATTGGTTGGCGCCCTTCCCTGACACTGGTGGGATTAAATGACATCCGGGTCAGGGGGGCGGGCTGCAGGAGGGGCTGGGTGGGGGGCATAGACACCCCCCCCCCAGGCCCCTCGAGGATATAGAAGCGGAGAGCGCCGAGGTGACCCCTTTGTTGCCTGGACGCTCCCCCACACCGGTCGTGCCCCTCGCTTGGGGCTTCTTGTTTTCCCACCCACCATCCCTGGAACAACGCGGTTGATGCTTTACTAGTCCGATTTAGTGTGTAATTTATTAGGATGTCTGTTAGCCTAATTTTCCATGCATAGTAAACTGTATCTGGATTCTGTATTTTGCTGATGATGCTTTCTCTTAAAATTTTTCTCACCTTTTCAGTGAATGGTACTGAAATATGGTTTTGATATTGCAATTGTGTTTAGGCCTTTTTTCCCTTTGTAGCTCTACGGTGTTATGCGTGATGTATGACTTAGTCAGTGTAGTTGTCCTTTAGAATTTTTTCCCATAGGTCGCCGTATTTATTAGGAATGGGGCATGCGGTAAGGTCATGACCGGTGAGCAGCTATTTTAAGGTCTGAGGGGGCGGGCATCATCCTATGGAGGTTCCCGCCCAGGGGGAGGGGCCATTGGCCCCTCCTAGAACTTCAGGGGCAAGGTAACTGGTGCTTCAAAGGGGCGCGGGTTAGGGAGTCACGCTTTCCTTAGGCTGGTAGCCAACCCGCGCGCGCATACTCATGACGTCAGCGGATGGCGCAGACTAAGGGCCCTCCTTTAGTGGGTAAATGAAGTTCACGGCGTGGACCGGGTAATTACCGGGCCCGGCTGCGCATGCGCACATCTTTAGGTGAGGCGCAGCTAGTAGGACCTGACACCGGTTAGCGACCTTGCCATATGGCCAGAAATGTTAGTATACAAAAATTCAGATGAGGATGTTAGATTCGGTTAGGAAACAATCTGTATTAGAGTTTTGTTAAGGATAGTCTCTCACACCTGTTGACAATATTGTATCTAATGTCCTGCTGATTTTTGTATAAATTGATTATCGTGCAATTAAAAATGTATTGTTTTATATCTTAATAAATACGGCCGGGGGGTCTTGCGACCTCCCGCCTTCCAAAGATATTCATGTTTCATGTTCATGTGTTCGGGGGTGGTGTGGCATAGGGAGGGGGCGGCAGCCAGTCACTGACCATGTATAAGTCTCTGAAGAAAGACTTTTTTCCCCAATCTGTCTATATTGATTTGTAGTATATTAACGAAGCAAGTACATACCAAGTATGCAGTGGATCAAGCCACAGTGATATACATTCAGATATCAGTTTTAAGGTAAAGCATATCAGTATACAGTGGCACAGATATCAACATCAGAGCCATTGCAATCAGTGAGGATGTGTAATATCAACAGTATTGGAAGCGGTGGGAAATCTGCAGTCAATATAAACATTTTCTTAAATGAAACATAAGAAACTGAACTGCAGACAGACCTCTTCCGAGCCATCGAGATAGCTGTGAAGTAACCCAGAAGTCTAGGGATTATTAACATTTTTGAAATAGAAACCCTTCCCATCAGGGACATAAGCAGCTGAATACAAAATCCAAAAAAGGTGCAAGAAACGAATTGAGTTCAAAGTCCAGCCCACGTGGCAATCTATTAAATCAGACTCACCGTGATAGATGTGGACTCCCAAGAATGTATAAGTGTCTGAGTGCCATGGTAGTCCCACTCTGCAGAGGACTCCTCTTTGAGTTTCGGTCACTGGGCACTATGGGAATAAGCATGTTCCAATTGATCAGGAACTCAGACATCCACCCAAACTCATCGAGCAGCAACATTACTATTGGTAGCACCTCCGGGTCAGCCCTGAGATCGATTAAAGCATTGTCAGCATACAACAACACAATGTCTGGGGTTACTTGTATCACAATACCCCATTGTTGGGCCTGCCTGTGCAGTAAACATGCCAATGGCTCCATGGCCAAGGCAAATATTATTGGAGAAACGGGCGTCCATGTCTAGTAGCTCTGCTGATCGGAAGCAGGTTCAAAGTAACCCCTACCATGTGCTCCCATGCCACTGGCTCTGCATACAGTGACAACAACTATCGTAAAATAATGCCCCTTGCCCAGCCTCAGCAGCACCGCCATGAGATTTGCAGAGGCGGGCACGGAATTGAGCACGCTACCACTCTGGCGGTCGTGCCGGTCCCCCGCACCTTGGGGAGGGCGCCTTCTAGCACTTCCCCTTTGGGTTTCTGCGTTTCACTGTTATGGGCACGGTCGAGGGTGAACCGAAGCACTTCAAGTGCTTCCGGTTTCCCAGAGGTCCCCTGGGTCGGACATTCCGGGCTAAACCGGATTGCCCAAATACAAACTATAAAGGCTGGGGAGCGGGGAGGGCAGACCCTCTTTTGCCGCTCCCCCAGCTTTGGGAGCACTGTTCCTTAAAACCGGGCCTCGGTCGACCACCCTAGATTATCAAATACCTTCTCAAAGTCTAGGGAGGCAATCCAGCAATACATCTCCTTACATCACACCCAATCCATGACCCGGAACAGTCTGCATAAATTAAGGAATGTGTTACATCCTGGGATAAATCCACTCTAGTCTGGGTGTACTACTGTGCCGACTATTAGTGACAGCCGCTTGGCAAGTAGCTTACCCAACACCTTGTAATCTAGATTTAACATCTATAAAGGGTGATATGATGTCACCTGCAAGGGGTATTGTCCCGGTTTTGGGAATACCACAATGAAAACCTCTCTCATACTGTCCGAGTACTCTCTTTCTCGCAGCCATCTCATACACTTTCAGCAACTGAGGTGCTAACTGTACTTAATAAGTAGCATAGAATTCAATCTGGAATCCGTCAGTTCCCAGAGTTTTCTCCCTTGTGATTTGCATGATCACTAGTTTATTTTCTCCATGTGTTAAGGCAGTCTCCAATTCTTGTTTTAGCAGGGGGTCCATGGTGGGGATGTTGATCTGTTCTAGATATGTCAGAGCAGTGACCTGTGTCATCCCTGTGGTTTCCCAATACAACCCACTGTAGTAAGTCTTACCCATTCTCAACTGGATGGCTATATGGGGATGTGAGTATTCTCCGCCCTCAGCAACCAAGCCAGTAGACTGCCAGTCTGGTCAACCATATTGCTGCAGTTTTTGGCATTGCCTGTAATCTAATCTTGATAGCCAATGCAAGGTGCCACTCCCCATCTACATAGAATTATGTTTCCATGGCTCCCCACTTCGTCAGGAAAAATCCTAGTCAGGCACTGATTACAAGCCGCCTAGACTATGGGAATGCACTACTAGTAGCAGGAAACGATTAATTGTTGGCTAATCTTCAAGTGGTGCAAAATACAGCAGCCTGATTAGTTTGCAACTTCCCTTCTCGCTCATCCTCTGCCGCAATTTTGAAAGCCGTTCACTGGCTACTTATCAGGAAATGTGCAATATTTAAACTGTGCTGTCTGACCCACAACTCACTGACCAAACAACTCCCTTCATACTTGCATGATAGACTCAGTCTATACCACCCTATGTGACAGCTTAGATCATCGAACCAATCTTTGCTAAAAACCCATCGTATCCGCCCTTCGAGATTTGGTGGCAGATCTTTTTCATATTGTGCCCCATTTCACTGTAACAAGCTTCCTTTGCAAATCCGGATGTGCCAACATCTTTCAAAATATATAAGACTTCTAAAAATGTGGATGTTTTAACTGGTCTACCTGCAGTGCACTTGCCATTTCTGGTTGCAAAGTACAGAGATAGACCTTGTTGTGTGGTATATCAAATGCCTTTAAAATAACACAACAAAACACAAAACAACATAACAAGGTCATCCTGTACTCTTTCCTCAGTTGAGCCAATTCTGTTAGTCTGTCAGGGTGCGTCAGACATTTGTTCTCCAAAGCCTTAATGAGACCCTCCATTACCAGAAACTCATCCTGCAACATCTTTGTCGCCGCTGGTGCCGTTTTCATGCACATTCCTCGTAACACCACCTTAAACGCACTCCACTCCACAATCTCATCGGATTCCATTCCCTCATTTTCTGTGAAATAGTGCCTAATCTCCTCATCTATCTGCATGCGGAACATGTCATCCAGCATCGCCGACATTTACAACCACCACATAGGGAATTTCCGGTGGGGTCTCCTCAAGGCGAGAGTGACCATCAACAGATTGTGTTCAGATAGTTTGCGCCCTCAATATTCTACAAGTGTGAATCTGTAGGCCAGAGCAATATATCTAAGTGGTTATGCAGCAAATAGTGAGAGTATTACCTCTCCCTAGGATGGAGAAAGTGCCATTTCTGCTACCTGCATTGTCAGAGTTCATTGTCTAAGGTGCCAGGAGGTGAATCAGGCCTGGGTGCCCATCAGCAGGGGAGTAGATCTGTACTTGAACAAATTTGGGATACAATTGAGATCTCACACCATACCATTACTGTGTAGAACAGCAGGTGTAAGAGCAGCAAAATAAGAAGACTGCTCAGTGATGGGTGTGTATACAGTCACTACAACGGTACACCGACTAGGATACCCTCTAATATCACGTACCTGGCCTCCGCATCGATCTGGGTATGTAGACCTGTATATGGGGCCACCCATATGAGGACACCTCCGGCATACCCAGAATAAGTTGTGCCAAAAAGCTCCCTGTGCCATCGTTGGCGCAATCTGCTGAGTTCCCCCACTGTAAGATGTGTTTCTTTGAGGCACGAAAATTGGATATGGCATCTTCTCAGGTAAGCATGGATCCTGTATCTTTTTGTGTATGTTCCCATAACCCTCACATTCCAGAGTATCCGGTAGGTCGGAGTAGTCATGTTATGAGTGACTTATTTGCCCCATGGGCACTGCTAGCATAGAGGCATAGGAGGGATGATTGCACGCAACAGCTAAAAAACTGAATCATACAAAACCAAATTCTATAAACTCCTGCTCCTTGGCTGGTTCACAACTGTGATTTGTACAGCTAAACCATTAAGCACCTCACCAACCAACACAAAGTCATTCTGAATTGTGTTGGAAGGGATCTTACACATTCAATGAAGCACATTACTGTCAGATCAGATCAGGAAGTCAGCAGTCATTGGGTGACATGTGGGCCACAGTGCAGTAAACTATTACGCTAGTCCAGGTTGTCCATTCTTAAACTTTTGGCATCCAGTCCAGGTGTGCCAGTTCTCTCAAATTCAGTGACAACCAGTGCCTTTTCTTTCACTGCTTGTTCGTTAGATGGACGGCTGCAGAATTTTCAGGCAGATTGGTTCTTGCGCCTCCTCATTTTCCATCCCGCATCTGTGTCTCCATTGTCTGTAGGAACACTCTTTCCCTTTGCTCTCCAGCCAATTTCATGCTTCCTTTGGGGAAGAGTAGAATAGTGCTTTGCCTTCATCTATTACTTTCAGTTTTGGAGGAAACAATAAAGCATCTTTGAGGCCCAGGAGGCAAAACCTTTGCTTGACTTAGTAGTAGGATTCACGTTGCCTTAGGACCTCTGCCGTGTAGTCAGCGTAAATTGTGACAGTACTATTCTCCACCTGACATGGACTCCATACTCTGGCGATCTGTAGGATATTGTCTCTATCAGGGAAGTTAAAGAGTTTTGTCACCGTGGGCCTCAGGGGTGCACTTGACGGAGGCAGCCTGCTCAGCACATGGTGGGCACGCTCCACAGAAAAAAAGGTTGATGATTTGCCTCCAAGGACGGTGTTTGATAACCACTGCTCCATGTACAAGTCTATACTTAGACCCTCGATTTTTTCAAGAAGTCCCACCACTAGGATGTTATTCCATCAAGAGCAGCCTTCTGCATCATCTTCCCTTTGTCTCAATGTTTCCATTTCATTTTGCAAGGCCTCAATCTATGACTGAGCAGTGGTCACACTTGATTGCAGTGATGTGAGAATAATGTCATGAGTAGTTCCCTTATACTTGAGTTTTTTGTGATCATGCCGCAGGGTACCAATGTCAATTATTTGAGCGTCCAACTTTGGTTCCTAAAATGTCTTAAGGTTTTGCACTGCTGTAAGGAGTTCAGTACATTTCCCACTGTGGTCCCGAAGCATGTGCTCTACAGTGGATGAGGTGCCAGCAGAATCGATAGAGACAGGAAGAGGGTGGCCCCTCACCGGGTCTGCTCCCATTTTGTTTCACCATCACGAGCCTGTGGTACGAGTTTGTTGAGAGGTGAGCCTGCATTATGTTAAAACAACCATGGGCCCCTAAGTTTGCTTTCCCCAAGATGAGCTAGAAATTTAAATCTGCAGGTGAAAATACTTTGGATTATAGTAATTGACAAGAAGTAAATTTGTGGAATTCTCACATATCCCCCGGTGTTTATAAAAAAACAACTTAATGGCATGACAAATCTTTCTCTTCTCTTGAGGATACATCTAATCAGATAAAGAGGGCCCACACGTGGCAAGTTATCAACACATATAAACTGCTGAAACCACAACCATACTTTGATCAGGAGAATGGGTGCCAAACAAATTTTAGGTTTATGCGACTACGACTAGGAATCCATGCAACTTTGAACTCAATACCCCCATGGTTGAGAGCAAATAAATCAGTTGCCTGCAGACATTGTGGTTCAGGGCTAGAGAATATGGAACACATCCTTAGCATTTGCCCAGCCTTGTTGCCAGGGTGAAAAAGGATGTTGTAAGAGGTTTTTTAACAAAGTAAGGATAGGAACTTGTAGACAAGCTCTTTTTGCAGCTATTGATCCCGCACACTTTCGTGTAAATGTCAGAATGGCAAAGTTTCTGAGAAGAAAGAGTTGAGGTTACTAATGAGAAACCAAAGTATTCAAACCCTTGGCTCAGTAAAAATAAAGCCAAGGTATGGCCTCCCCTTTTCTAACACATTTATCCATATTCATACATAAAAGCCGTTGGAGTAAGCTATGTTTTGGGACAATTTGTCAAAATTGGTCTAGAGACGACACATTAGAGAACACAAAGTTGATAAACTGTGTATTTTCTGGCCATCTAGACGAACATTGTAGCAAGAGACGATACATTAAGTATTCAAGTGTATAATGTATTCTCGAGCTATTTTGCCTACTGGCCAACATTTGGAGTGTATTCTTAATTAATTTTAAGTTATTTTGTAACTATGATCTGCTACAATGAAATGCTGTTGAGTTCAATTGTAATAACACGTTTTTAGTTTTTCATCCTTTTGTTTCTTGATGTGGGATGTGCACTGGTTTTAACGTACTAGGCACTTTTTCAATAAAAATAGAATTTCGTAATTTGAGGGTTGCAAGTTCTGTACAACGTTTAGTGCAGAATCCAGATTTGTATGGGATTAAAAGGTTGGTTTATTTGATATAAGGGAGAGAATTTGAATTGGAGAGAGCTTTTTAAAAGATTTTTCCAAGGTAGGTTCGTTTGGATACTTCTCACAGGTTTTGGAGGTCGTTAGAGTGCAAGTTAGATTATTTCAGAAGAGATGTGGTTTGACCACCATGGAGGAGGGATGGAAATAAGTCTTTGTTGAAAGAGGAGCTGACAATATTGAGAAAACAAATGAACAATGTCCTTAGCACGGTTTTAAGCAGTTTTTCTGGGAAGGAAAAGTATTTGTGTGATGAGAGTTTCATTGGTTTTATGATCTTTAAGATAGAATCCAAATCTATTTGGTTAAATGACGATCAAACTGGAATTAGTCTTCCTAGAATGTGGGGAAAATCTGATGCTGTGCAGATATTTTTAATTTTGTTATAAGTTTTCAGAATCATTCCAGCACAGGCGTTAGTGTTGTCATTAACACTAGGCTTAGGTGACATTGGTGTTCTTGTTGCTTCAATGGGGTTATGTGTGTTTGAAGGTTTTGAACTGCATTCTAGGGCAGTTCAAGACCTCGCTTATCCAGTTTTTTAGAATTGACCTTTATATCAAGGTGCTTTTGTTTGATGTTTTTTAGGGCTAGGGTTTGAAGTTTTTTAAGGACTTTTTCAAATATTCTACTTTCTTTCTAGCTTTGACCCTTTTTTCTACGACGGTGCAGAGCTTTCTTCTTTAATGGATTCTGGGATTAGAAGTATTAGATTGTTCATTGTGTTCAATGTGGCGTGTGTGCAGCACTTTTTAAGGACTTCTATGGATCTATCTGTGGTGTAATACATTGATGAAATGTATGTCTGCTTTCTTCAAAGGGGTGAGTGATGGACATTTCTTTTAATGGCTACGGTATGATTTTGGGAGGTTTTGTTGACTCTTGTTCCAATGAAATGGTTTAATGATAAAGAATGGTGGTATAACCAATCACTTTTGAGTGGGTCCTCTTGTTTAGTAATGTTACCGGGGAGATTACAGGGTCAAGGATGTTTGTTACGTATCAGGTATAAGACCAGTTGTGATAAATCATGTTGTGAACAGTATAAAAGACATTTCGAGTTTGTATAGATACCATGTGACGTTGAGGTCACCTAAAACGACATTGGCAGTATATTTGGTCAACGTAGAGATAATAACATAGTTGAAGTGTTCGTGGATGTTAGATTGTACTCTGATGATATAGAAACTGATGGTTTTGTTTTGGTTCGGTGTAATGGAAATTGAGAAGAGCGAATGATAGGTAGCTAGCTACAGAGCAGGGCCAAATTATTCTTATGGATGGTGGCTATGTCACTGCTGTTCTTATTTTGTCTAATTCTCCATATGATGACTTACCCTTCTTGGACTAGGATTTCATAGAATGCTGATGATACTGGTGAGAGCCGGGTTTCAGTGATGAATAGGAAGACCAGTGTATGGGTAGTTATAAAGTCTGCTTTTTAACAAATGTGGAATTTGGTCAATCTTGCATTGATTAACATATATTTAAGGGAGGACTGTTTGATGAGGTTGAACATGCTTGGCTGTGATTTTAATTAGCTTTTCGGAGTTTATCCCCTGTTTTGATATCAACATATAGTGCAATAGTCTTTAGGTGGAGCTGAGGCTAGAGATATGATAATCTTCAGGTTTTAAGATGTACATTTTTTAATTCTTTGGAAAGTGGTCTTCTCAGTGTGTGGGGTAAAGTGGTCAGGAGAATATTTGTTTTTAGACCATCACCATGCTTGTGCTGCTGGTGCCCATCCCTGTCCAACAAGATGACAATCTGTGAGACAGGCCTATGTCAGGGCACACATGCATGATCTGTGTTTGGCTATGACAACAAAAATCTGCATTAGGGATCTATACAACAGTACAGTTGGATACTTAGGGCGAGGGCACACATCCATAAACATGCAGAGGCCTTTTCTGTCCCAAAACACATCAATCATCAATGAAGAGACTCTTTCATTTATAAGACAGACATTTTGCTTTGCCAGTGCATAATTAAACATGATATTCAGGAAGGGAAAGCTTGTCAATATCGACTTTAAAGCACATTTGTCAAAGTGCTTGCTGATAGGTAAATAGGTTGACAGAGAGTAAGCCAATGTATTTATTATTTTATAAATTAAAAAAAACAGTAAGCAAACCTAATGAGAAGACCTTGAGGGCAACTTCACAAATAGGTGGATTAGATGGCACAGGTGAGAGCCACATAGAGAAACTGCCGAAACATTGCAGTACTTCCAGGTCCGCAAAGTGAAATTCCCTTCACAAAAAGAGCTCCTCAGATCTTGCTCCCCAATCGAATCATAAAACGGTGTTCATATATGGAGTTGACACATTTTCAAACTAGTTACCACCTCGACTGGCTTTCAAAAGTTCTCCCATATCTGAAAAAAAGGTTTTCCTTAAAAATAACTCTCTTAGCACTTTGCTTGCTGGTGAACAGCAAGCAAGGGTGTTAAGAGAGCTCTTGTTAAGGGGAAAGAATGTTTTCAGAGAATTCTGTAAGATTTTTTTTTGCATAATTATTTTTCCTGCCAATCTAACTTGAGTATGTCTTTTTTTTAAAGTTTGCAAATGTTACGAAATTCTGGAGGATAGAAAAATTGTAACTTATACCAGGACAACAGAGAGGAGTACTCTACGTTTTTGGCGTCCTCGCATCACACGCAGCGTCTCAAGGGCCAGTGCCTAAAGCCATAAGGGATTTTATACAACCAGGTGTAGATTTTTTTTTAAACTATGCAAAAATACTTTTTGCATCTAAGTGTAGGCCTTATTAGCAACATATTTGGATGTAGATATGAAACAGTTCAAACTGTTTAAACTAAATGGAAATTCTCATTGGAAATTAAATTGGGAATAATGGCCACAAAGTCTGCCTGTTTTACTCCATAGCATCCACGCTGGTATAGCTCTGATGGTTACTGTTGGGGTTTTACGATAAGGTTTGAGTGTAAATTTCCTAGGTAGTATTAGAGGGCCTCATAAAGGCCCTTACCCTTTAATTTCCCCTTTTCCTACCTTTGTCCCTTACCTTTACTGACCATCACTGCAGAGCCAGAATGGAGCATTTAACAAAATGTGTAAGTGTTGCTCTCTGGGTCATTCTTAATATCAGGGTGACAGTTCAGAAGATGTTTGAGTTTTTTAAAATGAAACCGACCTTGCGATATACATATTTCGAAAGCGCCTGATACCGAGCGCCCATAATAATATATACAAAGTGAAGCACACTTCAGCGGCCGCATCTTTTAGTACAAACAACAGGGCCATTGAGAAACAACGTCTGTGCAACTTAGAATTCCAAGTGACAGCTCTGAAACATAAGCTGACTGTAGAGTTAGACAGAAAAGCACTGGAAAGAAGTATCAGAAGAAAGACAATGACACAAACTATTTACAATAAGTGATCCGTCCAACTGGCCAAAGGTTAAAGATGGCGGAAGCCAGAGGACCTAAACTTGCTCAAAGTAAACACTGGGGTTGGTCGACTGAGATTTTGCACTGACCTGAAAACTGTTCAGTACAGGCTTTCCAAGTCTTGCAACTGTTGCAAATTACTGTCAGAGTTACTGAGGCAACAGCAGAGTGAGTGAGGTTTCTACACAGCACTCTCCACAAGGCCTCGAACATCAGGGGAAAAGCAACATATTAAAACAAAAACATGTTATTAAAAAAACTGTGCGGTTTAAACAATCATAGACTTGAGAGAGGGAACAGCATACAACAAGGAGGCTCAAAATAAGGCCCCAGTAATCGATACTTGTTCGTGGCTGTACCTAACCATACGTCAATGATCATTGAAGGTTAACTGTTGCATTTAATTCTGACACGTGGAGCATCCTGCCCCCTGCAGGTAGTCGTTACGTCTTGTTCTACTTCTGCCTCATGGTCACCTGCGTAATTATGTGCTCAGACCCGATTGCAATAGTTGTTCCCTGACTTAAAACAGTCTTAAACTGGTTTTAACCGAGGAAAACCCCTATGATGATCAGGTGAGATAGGCTTAAGACAGAAAATGCTGTCTCGAGCAAGGAATGAAACCTCCATAATATAGGTCTTTTAGTCTTAGGACAGCCACAAGACTATATTAAGCCAGGAAAGAACACTTAAAACGTACTTAAACCAGGTACAACCATTGTAAACGAGACCTGGCTGTCTTAGAATTGTCAAAGAAATGCCCTAAGCTGAGAAAACGTTTGAAGACTGCCTTACATCAGAACAACAAAAGCTTTATAAAATTGTGCTTGCAGATTCCACAAGTGGTGTCAGTTATAAATGTTGTTAGATTGCCGAATAGAACCAGGATCTCAGCTCTTATACCATCAGCACTGGCACCTACAACAACTACAAAAATATATTTATGGATTGTGGTATTGTTTAATTTGTTGGTTTAGATTATATGTTATTTCTTTCCCAGTTACCGCCCATCTCTATGTCTTTCTCCCATCAGATGCAAGCATAGGCTACTGTTACAGAAGTGTGGCTATCTGTACCATTGCTTCTCCATAGCTACATGCTCACCAGGATGTATTTGGCATCAGAAGCATCATGGATGTCCATGGAGTGGTCCATTTTATTGTTTTGGTACTTGTGCTCTGTTGAAACAGGTGATTTGAGTGGTATGCGTTCTCTGTAGATAACACTGAACCATTGTGAAAATGGTCTATTGTTAGGCCTGTCAGAATAAAGGTTGTCTTCCCCCCAAAAACGTTTTGCCTTTCTCCTCCATAATTTTCGGATCTCGTTTTTGTTGGCCTTAGTACTCTTTGCACTTTACCATTGCTAACCAGTGCTAATGTTTGCATGCTCACTCCTTTAAAACAACATGGTAATCCCCATTTGGCATATTAAATTTATGTGTACATCCCTAGTAAAGTGGTACTACCTGTAAATTAAATGCTACTAGAGGGCCTGCAGCACTGATTGGCCCACCCACTTAAGTACCCCTTTGCACTTGTTTTAGGCCAGCCATTGTAGTCTGTGCAGTTTAAACTGTCATTTTGACCAGGCAAAATAAACCTTTTGCCAGGCCCAAACCTTCGTTTTTAAGACATATAAGTGACCCCTAGGGCAGGCTGTAAACTGCCCACAGGGACAGCCCACATGGCTGGATGCAATGTATTTAAAATGTATGTAAATGTATTGGCATTTATATAGCGCACTACTTACCCGTAGGGTCCCAAGGCGCTTCGACCGCTGCGAAACCCTTCCTGCCTTCCCTGAGAGATGGTCCCTTAATGGGTATCTCCAGGGTGAGACCAGGCATCCCCGGCGGTCTGGTGGGGCCGTTAGTGAAGATGAGGCAAGCTAATGCCCAGAGTTGCCGAGTGTGATCGCTGATCAGAGTGGGCACCGAGGTGAGAGAATTATCAAGTCCGCTGACCCTGGTCCAGAAACCTGCCGCGCCGGGAATCGAACCCTGGTCCCGGGCCGTCCTCTGCTCTCGGGTCTGCCGCCTCTAACCAGTGAGCCACACTACTTCACTTAGGACTTGTACTTTCAAATTTTACATATCCTAGTAGTAAAAAACTCAACTTTGTTTTTCATGACTACAAGGCCTACCTCTTCCATACGATAACACTGGAGTTACCTTATTGCATTTAATAAGGATAACTGCCAAAGGGGAACAGATAACCATCACAAAAAAGGTGGATTTGCTATATCCGATATACACAAACAATACCATATGCCTATATATGTTACCTATTGAGTGCAACCTTGGTGTGAAATGCTTATCCACCTTAAGCATTAACCTTAGACAACCTGCACACCAGGAAACTCGACTACGGGAAGATTTGAAAGAAGGAACTCTGGCGTTTTTCGATGGAACTTATCATGGCTCTGGAGTAAAACTAAAAGGAACTCTACTGCGACTATTGCTGATGTTTTCAAGGATAGAGATAATGTAAGGATCATTGAATATACAAGTGTTGGCAAATGCAGTGCCGAACATATTGGAAATCTGCCTTGAGGAAGCCTGCAGGGGCAAAATGTGCGTCGGCTGTGAAGCACTTGTTTTTAAAAGAAATAAAATCTCAAACTTGTCTAAACTAAGGGGCTCCATTATATTGAAAAGAAGCGTTTGTGCAAAAACTTGCATTAAAGAATGGTGCTGAATGCACAAGGATTATAGAGACTGGACATGATGTGCGCTGGTGTTTCTGTTTTCTAGGGAACAGATAACCAGTTCATGTTAAGTGTCTTTAGAATTGTAATGAAAATTCCTCTTTTATGGTCGGATTTGAATTATAATTTTGAAAATGCCTCTTTTAGAAAGTTGGCTTTTTCCTTCCTTAGCCATTAAGTGCATGTAGCCTGTTTCTGTGTCACATGACTGGGTGTAGTTGACAGTTGGTCTTTGTGAGCCCTACTTACATTTAAATAGGCTAGGTCCTGCTTCACACAAAGGATTGAATACCCCCTGTAGTTAGTCTGGAGCCAGATCAGGGGCTGCAGGAAACCTGTGCACTTCAAAGGGAAACCTTTAGAAGCTTCTCCCAATTCAAGGGAGCCACCAGTTATAAATATGGGACCTCAGACACCAACTCTTCAGTACTTCTGGACCTGTGGAAGACTCTGCCGGGAAGAAGGACTTCTGTACCTCTGAAAGGACTGCCACTGCTGGACTACTGACCGGAAGGATTGCCGCTTGCTGTCTGGCATCTCTCTTGCCTGGGTGAGAAAGACAGGACCTGTAACTTGTGCCCAGGACAACCAGAGTGACGCTAAGGGCTAGCCTCTTGTAACCAGCACCTGGACTCTGCAACTGTGAGTACTACGCTGCCAAGCGGTGCCATCCCAGTCCTGGACCCTTGGAAGTGGCCCTGAAGGTGATTTGCCAGTCCATCTGTGGACCCAGCAGAACCGAAGCATCACTTCGGCTGCACAGCGCAATCCCAATCAGAACTGACTCATCGCCTTTGTTGCATGGAGTTTCCTATCGCAAGGACTTTGCATTGCTTTCACAGCCTACGCCTCATCTGAACCACCGCTGCATCACGCATCATTGAAGCAGACCCTCTCATTGCAAGTCCCTTATCCATGGCACCTTCAGTGACGACAGAAGACTTTGCATCACAAGCCCCACAGCTTCTTCAAAATTAGCCAGCGTGTGACACATCCTCGATGGCGGACCTTACATGACAGCTCGCAATTCCGCATAACTGATGCTGCGCGAGACGCAGCTCTGACCCGGATATTGCATTCACATTGGCTGCATGTTGAATCCTCGATGCAGAACCTCACAATCCTCTGTGGATTTAAGGTACTCTTGGTCAGTGGTCCTAACCTGGGTTCCGGTAGCTGGCCCTTGATCCATCGCATTCAGTCTGAACTTGTGGCTTTGTCCCGGTCCGATGCGACCAGATACCAGAGTTGGAGCTCTGTGCTTTTTGATGCTAGTTTTACTGAATTCTTTAAACCTGCATATCTATGGTTCTACCTATTGGATTTTTGTCCTTATGGTCTTGTTTTATTTATAAGAAATTACTCTATTTTGCTAATGTGGTGTGAGATTTTCCTAGTTTTTTGTTTACACTTATTACTGTTTGGAATGTTGCATAAATTCCTTACACACTACCACCGAGTTAAGCCTGACTGCTCTGTACCAAGCTACTTGATGGTTGAGGTTAATTTAGGGTATGCTTTTTACCTCACCCTGACAAGGTTTGTGGTTGCTGCATGAGTAAGGTTTCACCTCTCTCAATCAGTAATCCAATTTCTTGCAACTATCTTGTGAACTTGTGCATTCCATGTTTGAGGAATTGCTGGACTGGCGATTTTAGAAGCTAGGCATTGTTCAAGGAGATTGCTGCATTGGGGTGGTTTTGCAGTACTTAGGGCTACCGGAGGCCTTCAGCAGCTGTTGTGGCAGCCAAACCAACTCCAACCCTACTATCCACAGGGACAAAACATCTGAGAGACAGAATGCAGATGAAAAAGAGAGAAATAGAAAAATAGGGAGAGAATGAGAGAAAATGCACTACCATAGAAAAGAATGAACAGAAATGTGTACAGAAAAGTAGAGGAAATGGAAATCAGTCAATTGTTCTTGCTTTACAATGCCAATTTGGCTCCGGTTTTGGGTCTGCCAATGTAGTAGAACTGCGGTACATGCACTGTCAAAGCCAATAGCTGCGGGGCCATCATGTAGATGTTATTTTGTTTACACAGAGGATAGCTGTCACATTGCATCTGTTTGGAAGATGATGGCCATCTTTGAACGGTATAACAATAAGTACACACAATAACATTCCAAGGTGGCAGACCAGTGCATCTAAATATAGTGTGGAGGTCATCCATGAACAGCATAACAATATAATGGTATATCATTATTATTATAAGTAAGCCACCACGTTGAGTTTACAGGCAGCCTGCTAACCAGCTTTAAAGTATGTAAAATAAAATTCCAAATGGCTGCCTGCACAATTGCACGAGCACTACAAACCCAAAGGTGTGCAGTGAGCAGCAGATGGAGTGTAAGGAAAGAAAGACTGGGGAAGGGAGAAGAGCGAGAGACAGAGCTACAGCAGAGTTTGGTGTCAACAGTGGAGGGAGGGAGAGCAGCATTCCAATCCCAAGACTTTTAAGCAAATATATTCGAAAGTTTTACTGAAAAATGCACAGATGACCACGTTGTTCCCAAAAGGTAAACTTCTTACTATGGCTGCTTTCCACTGCCAGTCAAGGTCTGTTGGGTGTCAGTGGCTGTGTGAGATGTTTGAGTGTCTTTTCTCCACCAGAGCAATGGAAGACACTTCTCTGTGCAAGGATGCTTATGTGGATAATCCAAGAATCTAGAAACACCTCAATGTTTGTTTCAGATCATTGTAGTAGGTATGTTGGGCCCTTCTGATGGGTGGCATATATGCCGTGGACACAAAGCCATGGTTTTATTGTTTTTCAGTCCAGATGTGGCATCAGGCCATGCAATGCTTCCAGCATTGAGACTGCAACCTGGGTCTGCGAGATTATTTACTCATAGTTAAATCTTGACAGCAACGTAGCAACTACCAGATGACTGAAGTTAAATCCCCCTTCAACACAACTGTGTAGGAGAAACATTCCTGCTAGGTTCCAGGTGGCACCCACATATTTTACTACACATAATGCAGGAGCTGGAAAGAGGAGTTGTATTCAGGAAGGTAGCTGAGTTTCAAGTAGGGTCCTGGATCAGTTTTTTTTTTATCAGCATAAGAATGGAAGGTGTGAAAAGTGTCCAAGATCAATCACCAGTGCATTACTTAAGCAGACTAAAATAAAATCAGAAACAGAGATTACTATCCCTAGAGTTGATCAAAATGCACCCGTCATAAAAAGAGGTCAACTCTTACTTCACCAGCAAACGTAAATTAGCACAACTACTATTTACTAAGGGCTTTCAATTGCTGAAATAAAGGTTGAAACAATTAACACACCCCAACGAATGCCAGAGGCACTCAGGGGCAGGTTTACTACTTCTGGCGCATCTCTGCTGATCAGCAGTGATGCGCCAGAAGAGTTGCGACACATCTGCCCACCTATGCGTCACCAATGATGCGCCGCATTTACAATGCTGCACACCGTGGCGCACGGATGGGCAGATGCTTGTCACATGTGCCCGGCGGAAAGGCGGTGCATTGCTGGAGTCGCGTTGCAAGCGCGATGCAGCTCCAGCAAGGCTCGGGTGCCTCTATACCCAACATGCTGCGTCAATCCTTATGCCTGCTTCAAGCAGGTGCAGGGTTTTGACGCAGAATGGCCGTAAAAGTGACTGAGTGAAATCTTGTAGATTTCACTGAGCCACTTTTCGGAGGCGTTCCTGCGCCGGAACGCCCCCCCCGTGCAGGAACGCCCACATGTGGCGCAGGCTTTACAACGTGAGGCATCTCCCTAGATGCATCACGTTGTAAATACCCTGCAGCATGGTGCTGGCTTTGCGCCGCCGCTGCGTTACCAAAGTGATGCAACGGTGGCGCAAATGTGCCGTACGGGGCTTGTAAATTTGCCCCTCAATGTGTGCCCATCAAACTAATACGTATCTTGCTCCCAACAGCAATTCCAGTGACTCACAGAAAGAAATCGCTACCATCAACGTGCAAAACATATATTAGTTCAGCCAAATATCTTGGGCGAAATACAGTTGATGTGTTTACATATAATTGGATGTAAAAAAAATTAAATGTGACCTTGAGTAATGTTACTGGTGCTCATGTAAATCACTCCAATAACATGAGATCGAGTTTGTGCTACATAAAACTGGATACAATTTTGTTGTAGGGGTTTTTAAGCACTGGACTATTTGAAACTGGTTAACCACTCACTATCATTAGCGCCCTACAACGCAACTGTTATGAAAACCAATCAAAATTAATGCAGTATGTTTGGCCATATGTCTACAGGAGCGCCACTGGAGATTCCTTAGGTGTTTAGAGGCTTCACACCAGCTTTGCAGCTCAGCTATATCATGCAGTGAATCCTTAGCGGTCCCGTTTTTTTTAGACGGCCGCCATTTTGTACTTTGCACTAAGTGCGCACCCTCCTTTGCTCACTGACTCACTTACTTGCAACAGCTTGTCCGTTTGTTTGCTCCTTTAGTGCCTCATCAGTATAAGTCTATACTACAGTGATGTCTTCTATTTTCAGTAACTTCCCCTGTACTCTATAAATGCAGCAGATTACGTGTTGCTATCTGGTCACTGCAGCTGCCACCATGTCTCGCCTCAAATGTTCTTTTTCTGCATGACCTTTGTATATTATGGCAACGGAGGTTTCTCTCTTGTTTATCTCCTGCTAGTTGGTGCTGTTCCTGACCTGTGAAGGACACCGTGATTTAAAACGCTGTCCCCTACTACTTCACTATGTGGCTCACTGTGGTTTTTTGAAGTCGTGTTCGCTTCAGTTTATGAAGGCTGTGGATACCATAACTCTCTCCTCTCTTGTGCTCTGGTGTGCTCGCTGCCTGAGGGGTGGTCCCTTTCGCCTTCAAGACACTTGTTGTTCACTCATTTAATGGCTTCCCTTTGCATACAGCGGAGTACCCCTGTTTGCGGATGAGCACTTCATTGGTTTTTGCTTCGTCAGCTGCAAGTTCTGGATTTTAACCTCTTTGCCTTTGCTGTGTTATGAGATTTGCTCTGCCTCTCATGTATGTCCAGCACTTTGCTAATAATTGTGCTCTCTCAGGGATACACTTTGCTTCATCCCTCTTTCAAGTTATCCCATGACTTTTTGCTGCAATTCATATTGGGTAACCCCCCATTTTTCCGTGCATTTTTCTTCTACAACTGTTTGACTGTGCCACTATAATCTGCAATATATGGGTAGGCTCAAGTCTCTGTCACACCTACCTCATTCAACAAAGACTGTTTTTGTTAAGAACTCTAAAGTCTTCTCAGCCTTTTCAAAGTTAGAGGATTCCCTCACCTCGTCAGGATCGGGCATCGCAATGGAGCCATCCCAACCTGCTTCGGCGAAATCTAACATCAATAGACTGAAAAAAGACCCTGCTTCACCACCTAAACAATCTACACCTGTCTCAATGGAGATACTACTGGACAAAATCAGGTATTTTCGCCCTTTCCTAGAGGAAATTAGATCCCTTCGCCCTTTCATGAAAGAAACCAATGTCAAACTTCAAGCTCTAACGGACAATTGGTCACTGATGGAAACAAGGGTATCTTCAGTTGAGCACTCAGTTACATCCCTTCAGGAGACTTGTTCCACTGTATCCCATCTGATTCTGCTCTTCAACGTCAGGTGGAGGAGTTGGAAAACAGAAATAGGCGGAATAACCTCCTCATTTCGTTCTTACCCAAACTGCTTCGGCTCCCGGAGGGCACAAACCTCAACATCAAGCATGCTCATCGCTTGGGTCGACCACCTACTTCTGCTTCCACTTCACAGAGACCTAGAGGCGTCATTCTTTACTTTTTGGAATACACGGATCTTCTGAAAGTCTTGACAACTGCCAAATCTTCTCCCAAGCTGGCATGGTCTGGTTCCTCTTTGTTTTTTGCCCATGACTATGCAAAGGCTACTGCCAATCGACGTAAGGCCTTCTTGGGTATGAGAGATGACCTTCGTTCGATGGGAGCAAGATATGGCCTTTATCATCCTTGTTTATTCAAAGTCACCTATAACAAGAAGACGACCACCTATGAAGACCCAGTTCGTCTACAGAGTTTCATCAATGCGCACAAGACCTCCACCATGGACTCCTCTGGGCCTTCGTCTTCTTTCCCTGGCTGAGTTGCAGCTCTCTCAGATGCTGTTATGATGTTGCATTTTACTTGTTCTACTTTTTTGAGAAGATTTCATTCATTGCTCTTGACCTTCTTTAAGTTCTGTTGATGTTCATTGTTGTTGATATTCTCGTTTCATTTTTGTTTGTATCCTAATCCCTATTTTTCCTTCTTCGTCCTCGCAGTAATCACTCCTCGTCTGATGTTGTCTCCCCGGCTCCTCGCCTATCCGACCTCGGATGTGTTGCCTTACCCATGTGGTCCCATCCCCCCCCAGCTCCTTCTCATCCTCTCCTTTTGTAGGTATGTTTTCCTTTTTTCCTTCCCTTTTGTTCTTTTTTTGTTTTGCATTCGCCCTTTTATGCTTTCTTTCCCCCACCTATACATTTGTGAAAGTTTTATTTTCTCAGGATCTGCTTGCTCTTGGCACTCATTTCCTCTCCTCATTCACTCTTTTTTACTCTTTCTACTCCTATCATGCTTTTTACCTTCTTCCCTTCTTTTAAACTCCACGACTTTTCTTCCTTTCTTTTCCTCTGTATTAATTCTGCATATTTCCCTTTCTTACCTCCACTACTTCTCTTGGGCTTTTGTCTTCAACTTTACTATTTCGTTTATCATAGGTTATTTTGTATGATATGTCACTGAACATAGTCACATGGAATGTTAAGGGTATTAATTCTCCCATCAAATGCCAACGCATACTGTCCCACTTAGCTAAGCTGAATGTTGATGTAGCTTTATTACAGGAGACTCATCTTTCTGATACCGAATCTGCAAAACTTAAGAGAGGATGGGTGGGTGAGGTTTTCTATTCACAAGGGGATGGCAAACATACTGGATGTAGCAATTCTGTGCCACAAATCTATTCCTTTCTCGATTATTTCCCAAGAATCCGATGATAATGGCAGATGGACTTTTGCAAAGTTAACAATTAGAGGTGTTCCAGTCTCTCTTCTTAATGTCTACGCTCCCACCATGGGTGAACCTCTTTTTTGGGCTAAATTCTCTCAACATGTCACTCGTTTTGTGGATGATAACTTCATCCTTGCCGGGGATTGCAACCATCCCTTGGATCCCTTTGTTGACAGGAACTCTCCTGCTCATTACATACCTAACAAACCACACAAGCTCTTTACCCAGACCATCTCTCACCACAAGCTCATTTACGCATGGCGTTTGTGCAATCCGACTTTAAAAGAGTTCACTTTTTATTCTCCATCCCATCATTTCCAATCATGAATTGACTATATTTTTGTCTCTCACAACATTGCCCAAACCCACAATACCGCTGAAATTGGTCCGATTTTGCTCTCGGACCATGCCCCTGTCTTGATCAGTGTAGATGTTCTCCCCAAGCCTGTTGGGCCCAAGAGGTGGCGCTTTAACAACGCTTTGCTACTGGATCCCAAGTTCACCTCCTCCTTTCATGCCTTTTTTGATGAATTTTTCTTACTTAATGACACTCCTTCCATTTCACAACATACTATCTGGGATACCTTTAAAGCAGCAGCACGGGACTTTATTATTAATTCTGTGGCAAGGAAACGTAAGGCTGCTCGTAAATCTACTAAAGATCTCCTGTGTGACATTAAGAGACTGGAACACGCCTACTTTACCTCACACTCACAAGACAGCTTGGTTGCTCTTGTAGCAGCCAAAATGAGTTTTAACAAAAAATCCACGGAGGATGCCTCCCTATACCTGCTGAAGTCTAATGCTAACTTTTATGGAGGAAGAAACAAGGCCGGGAAGATTCTTGCCAATTACCTGAAGGTGAAACATAACAAATTGAATATTGAATCCATATATGATGCTGACTCTGTTCTCAAACACCAAGATGCTGACATTCTCACTGAGTTCTCCCATTTTTACAAGACTCTGTCCTCCTCTGAAACCCAACCTTCTCCCCAATCTCTTACACACTTCTTCTCCACCATCCAGAAACCTGCCCACTTTCCTCTTGACCTCTCTCATTTAGAATCAGACATTTCTCAGAAGGAACTAATTACTGCCCTCCAACACCTTACGCTAAACAAAGCCCCGGGGCCAGATGGCTTCACTGTTGAATTCTACCTTCATTTCTCCAAGCTCCTTATTCCTAAACTGCACTCTCTTCTGGGGTCATTCCATACCCTTGGCCGCTCCTCTGGATCCTTCTCCGATGCTCACATTTGCTTGATCCCCAAAGAAGGGAAAGATGTAAAGTATTGTAAAAACTATAGACATATCTCCCTAGTGAATATCGACTATAAAATATTTGCTAAGTCGTTGATGGTGCGCCTGGATCTCTTGCTCCCCAACCTTTTGGGTGAAGAACAATCTGGGTTTGTGAAGGGCCGCTTTATAACTGACAACACTAGATTACTATTCAATATCTTGTCAAAATCCTCACGCTTAAAGCACCCCCTCGCAGCGATAGCCCTGGATGCCGAAAAGGCGTTTGACAGGGTCGAATGGTCTTACCTTTTCCATACTCTCAAATGGTTTGGTTTTGGTCCCAATTTTATCTCCCTGGTTTCTCTTTTGTACTACCGCCCACGCACAGCAGTTTGTGCGAACGGCCAGGTCTCATCCTTTTTTGACCTTGGCAGGGGTGTACGCCAGGGTTGTCCCCTCTCCCCTTTCCTTTTTAATTTGGCCTTAGAACCCTTTTTGTCCAAACTGCGTCAAAATCCTAACATTCATGGTTTTCAGACTACGAATTCCCACATTAAACTTTCTGCCTATGCAGATGATATCTTACTCTTCCTCTCTAACCCCACAGTTTCAAATTCCAGCTTTCCTGGAGGAAGTACCGAGTTACTCCCTTATCTCTGGTTACAAACTTAACAATGACAAACGTGAGGTCTTGCCCCTAACGAAATTTACCTTTAAGGCCGACTTTAGTGCCTCCAATTTCTCTTGGAGCCCATCGCATATCAAATATTTAGGTTTGCACATCACCCCTTCCATTTCTGACACTATCTTCCTTTGCCTGACAAAATGTATTCAAATGTTATCGGATTTAATGACTAGATGGCACCCTCTTTACCTGTCTTGGTGGGGTCGCCTTGACACCATTAAGATGATGTTGTCTCCTATAGTCCTTTACACCATTTCAAATATTCCTGTCTCTATTCCCTTCAATTTTTTTAAGAAAATCAACAAGGTTGTGACTTAATTTTTATGGAAATACAAGAAACCCCGGATGTCCCTCGCTAGATTGATTCATCCTGCATCCGAGGGTGGAGTTAACTTCCCAGATTTCCCGGCTTATCAAAAAGCCTTTCTGCTGCGCCAAGCCTCCTACTGGTTACAGGATCCTATCTCTCCATGTCCTCTGTGGGTTAGGGTTGAGCGCCTTTTTCTCTCTCCCTTCTCGTTTGCGGGGTATTTATCTTTTTCCCATAAACCATCTTCGATTCCCACTCTCATTCACAAATTTACCACTAAGCTCCTCCTCTCCTCCAAACCCCCTCCTCCCACTTCCATTGCCGACCTCCTCTCCTCCACAATTTGGCATAATAACTATATCTTAATTCATGATAAGCCCTTTTACTGGAAGTCCTGGAGACGAAAAGGCTTAGTTTGGGTATCGCAATTATTTTCACAATCTACCCTTCTGCCTTTCTTGACTCTGTGCTCTTCCTTTGCTCTACTTGCATCGTTTGCCCCCAAGTACCTTTTACTCAAAGCTGCTGTGATGGCTTCGTATGCCCGGCTACTGCAAGCACAGACACCTTCCTCCTACCCCACATGTGCTACACGACTTCACTCTCTCCTTCGCACTACACCCAAAGCTACCACTCTCTACAAATACCTTCATGCTCACAAATCTATTAGACCCAAGTCTAGGGTAGAGGAACAGTGGGAACAGGACTTTGGCACCACTTGGGCTATTCCCGTCCGGGACAAAATATGGACCAAGATTCGTAAATCGTCCAGAGCGGCAACCCTAACGCAATCTCTGTTTTTCATCTACAACAGGTTGCTCCACACACCCTTTACCCTCAATAAGAGGTTTTCCGCCATCCCGGATGTGTGTTGGTCTTGCTCCTCCCCGCAAGCTACCCTGTTCCACTTGCTGTTTACTTGCAAATCTGTACATGAGTTCTGGTTACAGATGTGGGCTCAAATTAATGTCATTTTTTGCACTCAAATTCCTTTCTCTCATGCTCACATCTTCCTGGGAAGTCTTTCACCTTGCTGGGAGGATGTTGACATCGACGTTCGCATTGTTGACTTATTGCTGGCTGTTGCGTTCCAGCAGATCACGGTTCATTGGAAGGCTTCATCTAGCATCTCCTTTAAAGCGTGGTGGTATAATGTTTGCCATAACCATAGGCTGGACACTACTTTTGTCTTCCCTACTGCAATGGCTGCTAAGCGTGCAGAATTATGGCTTCCTATCACGATATACTTAGATAAGTGTGCCCTACGTTCTTTCCGTCCACAGCCTACTCAACAGGAAGTCTCTTAACCACCTTGAATGCCCTTCGCAGTTCATTTCTTTTTTACCTTTGTTCTTACCTGTTCTTTGAATATTTCTACTTGATTATATATATAACCATTGTAGCATCTATGCTTCATTATATTGCCCATGATTTGTTTATGCCCTTGACTTTATAGTGATACTTTTCTTGAATGCTTCTGGTTTTTTTTTGTTGTTTTTTTCCTTTGCTTTGTTTTCCCTTCACCTTTTCATATATCGTTGATGATACCTTGTATTTCCATCAGTAACATTTTTCTTGAACTTAAAATAAACAAAGTTAGTTTAATGTTACACACTGTAAAGCTTTACACACATCCCCCAAACACTCAATGTCCACCCTGTCCCATCCCTTAAAACTACCCTGATCCCTCAACCTAAAAACAATCTTTGGCTGCCATAGCCGGCACGAGCCACGGAAGCATGGGGCGCCTTGGTCTGAGGCATAACGGATGGGGAGAGCTGTATATTTTCCCAAACTTTGCACTTTTTAGTCAACTCCCATGGCTTTTCAACAAGGATTAAAGGAGTTGTTCACTAATGGGCCATTTTTGTGTTAAGTTGTTGGTGACTGCATGGATGAGTGACTGCACAGATGGCCTCATGGATGAATGAGTTTACAGATCAATGCATTTATGAACGCACAGGATCATGGATGAATGAATATGAGCGAATACATGGACAATTGAATGAATGAGGCGATGGGTGAGTGTTGGGGATGGCCACAGTCATGCTGGTCGCAGGGGACTATTCTTTACTCCGGCCACTGCACCCTCCCCAGTGCATCCATGGCCGGCTTTAGAGCAGGGAGACCTGTGCGGCTGCACAGGGCAGTGACTGGGGGATGAAGGGGAGGGGGGCGGGGGGGGGGCTGTGTTTACCAATAATATACGATTTTAAGCACCTGCTGTGACTTGTGCGCCCAGCGTTCAAGCAGCAATAGAAATGTCACGGTGACTCTTGTGATGAATGTTCCTGCTAGAGAGAAATCGTTGTTTTGTCTAGTGGCAATTTTGATTCGCCATAAAGTAGCACAGAGGGTTAATATACCTGCTGCACACAACAGATCTGTTTTTCATGTGGCTTGCTGAGTGGAATAGTAAAACCAAACCTTTACCAGCGCTTGAAAATGAATGAAATATATTTGAGAGAGGGGCTGTGAAGAGATGAGGGGAACCTTTGCCCACGTGGTAGTGAGTGAATCCCGAGGACGAAGTCATACGGGGGCAGGGTGCCAAAAAAGATAGTCGCACAGGGCGCCACCAGCGCTAAGGCTGGTCTTGAGCTCATCCATCCACAATCGCCCATATGTACCACTCCCATAAATAGACATTCAGTGACTGATCCTGCATACTGCGCTCCACCAACACGGTCATCCACGACCAATCAGTATCACCAATAAAAGGCCAGACTGGCTGCAGACCTGGCCAATGTTAGATCAGATATGTGCTTATGATGATTCTGCCACGTTCCACTGTACATTCAACATTTGTGTAAGATTAGCTCTTCTGGGCTTGCGTTCTCTGTTCACAAGCTTTCACTTTTACAAAGAGACTAAACCATGCGAATGCTTCTCGGGCTCTCTACATTTCTCTTACAGCCTCATTTTTTGAGTGTAAATGTCTTCTCGCCATATGGTGACTCTCAAAGACAAACAGGGCCGTGGGCACACAGCCCAAATAATTCAGTTTTGTGAATAAGTGCGTTGCCAAGTGATAGTTTCATCTCCTTTTCAGGGAACTAAACTCCATTTTTGTGGGAAGTTACATTGCGCACTGGTGAAAAACAAATTATTATAAGGCTTTTTGCAAATGTGACGCGACCTTAGATGGCATTGTGCGACTTACTTCCTGTCACAAGTGCCAATGACAAGAATTTCCAGAAGATCCCCGATGCAGGGGACTTCCACACCACCCATCATTGGTAGACAGATGCAATGGGGCCACATGCTCTCCAAAGGTTCCCTACAAAGCTCTTCTTCGATTTAAAGAAATAGGGCAACGCCTCCCACTCTTCACAAAATAGGCTGCCTCATAGGAGGGTTACACAGCTCCTTTGACAGACCTTGACGCTGAAGCAGCTAATTACCGCATGGGTTTGTAAGAAACATATACATAGAAAGGTTGCACTATTTTCATATAATGTGAACTTCACTTACAACTATTTCTGTTGAATAAGACTGATTTTGTCCCCCTTCACAATAGCTTGTGGCCTGAAACAAACTACTCAACCAGGGTCATAGCCAGGAGTATTTTTGGGGGGAAGATTGGCTACCAGTAATAATAATATTACAAAGGTATGGACTTTTAAACAACACTCGGCCCTGCTCATTTTATGCACTTATTAATCTCCCATTGCAGCAGCAAGATAAGAGTGAGTTCAGATTTTCAGCTGGAAAATGTGGCCCAAAGATGGGGCCGTCTGGAGGTCGCTAGCTTGAATCCCGACAACTCTTCATCCTTCTGAGTTCGGAAAAGGGTTTACCGTTAAATGTGGTAGTATCAACAGCCGTTATTCACAACAGTTGGAAGTGGCAGGAGGGCAGAAGGAAGATCTGAACAAAAGGCAAGATTTTCCTACTTTGTGCTGATGCTTTTGGGCAGAGCTATGGAGGAAGTCGGAGGACGAGTTCGACACAGGGGCTGCAGGGAAGTGGGAGTTACAATGTGAATTTTTTCTGGATTCACATGCTGTACATTATTCCGCCATCTTGTGGTTGTGTCCATAATTCTCCACTTTTTTGTAGTTCTTCTTCTATTTTTGTTGTTGTTGGGTATCAACGGATCTCCCCTTTGGTGCTTCCTGTGCGATTGTCCGCCTTCCCCCTGAAGCTCACACTTTTAGACGCCATCTTCAGAAACCTTTTCTGCCGTTGTTTTTGGATGCTTGGCTGAAGGATCTCAAATGTGTGAAAGATGAAAACTTCAGTAGAACTTTGTCGAATAAGTCAAAGAAATTTGGGAAGATCATCAAAGATGAGGTATCAGAGGAGATACCATTGTGTGAAGGAGAAGTTTCCTTGATGGTTTGAAACTGCCAGAATAGGGTGATCCCTGTTCCGTGTGATGGAGAAGACTCTGTACTAGTTCTGCCCAAATTGTCACCTTAAGTTTGCATTCAAACTGTTAATAAATTACAGCGACCCAATCACCACGACATAAACTCCAATATTGCAGAAGCCACCTGGTTTGATTATCTCTTTAAACATTTCAATAACCTGGAGCTAAAATCTATAGTCCTCATTCTTCCCACCAGGGTATAATCCTACAACGAAGCACTAAATCAACACCGTCTACAGGAAGAGCTCAGTAGAAAACTATTGCAGACGCAACAGGAGCCGTATTTGTTACCAGGCCTAACTTGTCCATCAACTGCAGCAGAGGAGCAGAATGGTCCAGCAGCATTGGCAATACGGAAACAAATTGCGAGAGGCAGACGGGCTGGAGCTCCTGGCCCCAAAGGCATCCCTCCAATGCTGTATAAATCTGACCCTGAATTCTGGAGCAATGCATTAGTTCCAGTTTTTAGACACGCCTTAGGTACCACCATAATTACAGAGTCATGGCTAGGTTCAATTATTAGCCCAATACATAAACAAGGAGACAGGTCCGTTCCAAATAACTACCAATTTATAGTCCTCATTGACAACGAGGCAAAGTCCTATGCGGGGATCATCTTAAATGAACTGGCCTGTTGGGCTTCCATGAACCACATTATTCCATAACACAAACAGGCTTCTGCAAAGGGCAAGGTACTACTACCAGCTTAATGGTCCTAACCATGCTTATGGATACTGCGAAGTAGGGAAAATACCCCTTATATCTCTGCTTTATAGATTACTTTGCATCCTTCGACCACGTAGACCGCATAAAGCTCTGGCGTAAACTGGACATCTGGGAAATACCAACTCCCCTCTTAGATCAACTTAGGCTTTGCACACCAATATGTGGATAGGTATAAAGCTAGGTGCTGGGACGCACCTCTCAAGAAGAATTCCCACCAACAAGGGCTTAAAACAAGGATGCGTCCTAGCCCCACTGCTATTCAACGTTTTCCTGGTGGATTTACCCACGGAATTGGATGACTGTTCATCACACGCACCGAAGCTAGGTAATACCACACTAACAAACTTGCTATACACTGATGATCTAGTCCTGATCAGTCGGACCCCTTTTGGCCTTCAGCACCTCCTGGAAGTGTCCCAAAAGTTTTCTCAATGAAACTCTTTGAAAATAAACTTAAAAAAAACTAAAATTATGATAGTAAATTGCCGTAAGAAGACAAATCCCAGTTGGAATTTGGATGTAAATCGACTAAACCATGTAACAAGCTACAAGTACATGGGCATCCTTTTAGATCAACACAACTCTGTAGTAAATTACTTCTCTACTGTTCTCCACTGAATAGAATGTACCATGAAATCATGGAATGCCTGGGTGTCTCTCTGTGCTCACAGTGTCAGTTGGTCAACTCAGGCTGAGCTGCTTGGAGCTTGCTCCTGGTGGGTTTTTATCTATACTTCCTATCTTCTCCTACTTACCTATCCTAGAAGCAATCTACAATTAAGGTTTGTCTACTTACACAGTTAGACTGTGCATCTTCCTTTACTACAACTGATGACACCACAAACAGACACAATCTGTAATTGCTTCCTGAAGCCTGGGAGCATTTTGAATGACTAGTGCACCTCTAAAATGAGTTCAAAATTTTAGAATGAAAGTTTGCGAAAGAACTTTGTGGATTGAAAACTTAAATAGATAATTCATCCTATAAAATTGACTTTTAATTAGACTGAGCATTAACTGTTGAGGAAACTATTTTCCATGAGATAATCTTAATCGTTTTATGAATAAAAACAAAGTGGAATGTTTTTAACGTTGTTTAATTTTTGTATTAACATAATCTGTTTTGATTTTAATGTCTATGTATGCAATGGTTTTAATTAATCAAGAATAATAAACTTACCATACCTTATCTTAAGTTTGCATAGAAGGATCAACACCAGGTCTGCAAACTATGCCAGCCAATAGATCATCGAAGCAATGACTACAATGGCTGTGCGGGGTTCAAGTCAAAGACACTGAGGGTAAGACAGAAGCAGCGACAGATGCACTACGCCATGCAGGGACAGAAGCCATACACCAACCCCAAAAGACCTGGTTCTGTTGGATGACTACAATGAAAATGTTGCAGATGGTTTTGAGGGGAAAGTTTGTAATGCTGATCTGAGAAGCGTCGAGATCAAAGGAAAGAAGCTCAAGAAAGACAAAAGACCACAGGTAACGTCAAAAAACTGTCCTTGACTTTGTCTCAAAATTCAGACTCTAAGGCATCAAAGGGAGGGTCAACATCAAAAAGGGCTCTGATCGAAGGCAAGGCCAGTGACAAGGAACTCCTCGGATCCCTCGAAAGGGACACCGCAAGAGGAAAGTCTTTGAAAAAGACTCTGCCATCGAAAGACGTTCGAAGTCGAGACGCTTTGACGTCGAAATGAGAAAAATCTCGAGAGGAGACAAGAAGTTCGATGACCAACACTTCCTCAAAGGAATCTTCAAAGTCAAAATAAAAATCAACATCGACTCTTGATCCAGAATAATGCACGGCATAGATTGATAGATAAAAGTGGGGCCTTGAAGGTGACATGGCAGCGTTGATCCAAAAGAAAAAGGATTCCGATACATCACTGAAGGAATTTTTAGTTCCTCAGTAGATTTCAATGCCAAAATATCAGGAAGAGAATGAGGTCCATTGGAATTGGAATTGGACCGTCCCACGACACCAGAGCCTCAGGAAGAGGAGGAAGAATCCTATGAGGAAGAAGAAGAACTTGAAGGGGTCGGAAGAGTCTGAGTATTGAGAAACTAATTGGCATGAGTTAACGACAGAGGAAGGGAAGAGAGATTGTTTTCCATCAAGTTCTTCGGTTCCGGATGGCAGTGCAATGTACAATCATGTAATAAAGAAGGCTGCAGGAAAATTTGAAGTACAGCCAGTAGAGGGAAAGTCTTGGTCATGTTTCCTGCTGGAGACCTTGATTTCGTCACAGAAAAGGAATAATTTCCTTCCATTGTTGCCCAGTGTTCTGAATCAAGGAAGGGAAGCAGTTAAAGAGCCCATTACCTGCAGAGCAGGTACACCAAGGGCTGAGGAAAAATACAAACAGTCCTCAAAAGACCCTGCTTACATTGAGGTAGAATGCCTGCTGCCTTCATCATCACTTTCACAACAAGGAAGAGGACTAACATTCCATCAACATCTGGGCCACCTCCAGACAAGGAGAGTAAAAAGATTGATCTCATGATTAGGAAATTTGATAGGAGCGCAGCCAATCAATGGCATATTGCTAATTTTAACACCCTCCTGAATAGGCATGCTTACCAGTATTGCAAGGCGATGGCAGGGGTCATGAACCACCTAACTGAACAATACAGGACAAGTGGCAAATCTTGCGGAGGAAAGCAAGAATCTTGAAAATACATGCCTGAAATCGGGATTAGATGCAGCTGACACGGCAAGTCATCATATGATGGCAGGAACAACACTACTCTTTCATTCATGGTTATGAATTATTTCATTATTCAAAGCAGAGGTGCAGGCCAACATAATAAATATTACCTTCAATGAAGAATAGTTGTTCAGAGGCACTTTTGATGAGATACTGCAACAGCTTGAAAAGGACAATAAGACTGCTAAATCCATGTGGGGTTAAAATTTATTGGAGACTTGAGAAAATACATCAACATGTAGGCCTACAGGGAGAGACACTTTCCAATCTAGCTCAATGCATCAGGGCTTCCAAGGTAGCAATCAATCATCTGCACCCCAGCAGCACTGGCAGAACCAACAACAAAGGCGCCAATTCCTTCACGGAAGAGCACGTGAAATGGAGCAGCCACACAGGGGAGGCACAACCCCAGCAAACAAGTGTCTTGCCGGATACAAACAGCTTCTCACACTCAATATCAGTGGGAGGCAGAATAAAGAACTTCATTCAGGGATGGAGGAACATAACATCAGACAGCAGGATATTAAACATCCTAAGGTTTGAATATTGCATAGAATTGGACAAGATACCAAAAGCAAGGGGACCTTAGAAAAAGGTCAATTGAAGCATTACAGGGGTTGGAGGAATTGCTGAAAAATAGCGCATTAGAAAATAAACCACGAGGAGAGATCAAGAAAGGGAATTACTCAACATATGTACCAATCCCAAGGTAGAGGGGTTTCTAAGCCTAGACCTCAGATTCACAGGCAAGTGTATAAGGACACAAATATTCAAGATGACTCCCTTATGGGAAACAACCTTTACAACGCGGGCTGAGACACTTGTGCAGTTTCCACGGAAGTGGAACAACGCTTGCCTGAACTACACATCTGCCTTAACCACGCATATGCTTGGTTAAGGCAAACAGCGATCTAGACGTCCGGATGGGCGGGTAGAGGAATAGGAAGTATCAGAACAGGGTGCTCTAGACGTGGCCATATGAGTGGGGCAGAGGCTGGGCTGTGGGCAGTAATATTTAGGGGTGGGGGCGCTTTTAGGGCTCAGGGCAGGGGGGGTGTCGGGGTTGTTTTTTTGGCAGGGTTTTAGGCCTCGGGGAGGGGTAGGGTAGTTTTAAGGGCAGGACAGGGTAGGTTTTAGGGCTCAGGGCAGATGGGGCAGTTTTCAGGGGTTGTGGTCAGTTTTAGGGCACAGGGCAGTTAGTTAGGGAAGGGTCGTTTTTGGCAGGTGTCAGGGTTTAAGGCCTCAGGGCAGGGAGAGAGGAAGCAGTAGTTTTAGGGACAGGACGAGTTGGATTTTAGGGCTCAGGGTGGGGGCAGGGGTAGTTGTAAGGGCAGGAATGGGTCGGTTTTAGGGCTCAGAGTGGGGTAGAGTTAAGGGCAGGGCAGAATCAATTTTAGGGCCCTGGGTAGTTAGTTAGAGCAGGGTAGTTTTTCAACAGGGGCAGGGTATTAGGGCTCAGGGCAGTGGGGGTCAGGGTAGTTTTTTGATGGGACAGGTTGTATTGGCTTAAGGTGAGGGTTTAGGGAAGTTTTAGGGATGGGGTGGGGTGGATTACAGGGTGGGGTATCGGGTGTTAGGGTACAGGGCAGGTGGGCTGGGATATGCAATTTAACACACATATCCCTTTAGCAGTCATGCCTTTACACATTATTTGCAGTAAAGGCATGCGTGGTAAAGATGTGGTTGTAGTTCAAACCGTATTGTTAACCACATGGCTGCTGGGCGTTTTCCCCCCCGTGCTGGAAAATGCCATTTTAGTGGCACCATGACGAGCTCAGCTCGTCATCAGCACACGACACCCGTGGGTGTTGACGAGCTGAGCTCGTCATCAGCATCGAAAGGGTTAAGGCATGCATAGTTGTATGATACAACCCACCCTTGCAGGAAGTAATTGCACAATTGCAAAAAGGACATTACATGGCAACAATAGATCAAAAAGACGCTTACTTGCGCATACCAATGTATTCAATACACAAAAATACTTGAGGTTTTTAATGAACAAGACTCACTGCTGGTTCAGAGTTCTAGCTTTTGGAATAAAAGCTTTACAACATGTCTAGCAGCAGTAGCAACACACTTAAGAAGACAAAGGATACATGTCTATACCTATCTGGAAGACTGGGTAGTAAGAGCAAAATACGACAGCAAATGCAAGGGGCATATCCAATAGGTGATGAGGATACTCTTCACACTTTATTTCTCTATAAACATAGAGAAGTTGCCGCCAAAGACAGAAAAAAGAAAAAATCTAGGAGCAAGAATCATTTCTGTACAAGGTAAGGTATATCCCAGTGAGAAGAGAGTAGGGTCACTATTTTAGGAAATTCACCTTTACCAGAAGGGGCAAGCTCTGACTGTGAGGACTGTGGGGAAATTGTTGGGGAAGATGGTTTCAAGCATCACTTTGATTCCCTATGTGAGATTACATATGAGACCAATTTAGGAATGGCTAAAAATTAAAGGTCACAAGCAACAGGGAGCTGGGAAAATCTAGTGGTTGTCATGCAGAAGCTGCAGGAGGGAATGGCATGGTGGAATAGATCACATGTATCACAAGGAAGAAAATGTGCACAACCAACTCCAATAGTAACCATTGCAACCAGGGGTGCTACGTGGCGTTTGACCTTAATGGCCGCGCTGTTGTGAGGCTCCCGCCAATCCGGGTGAGTTTTTCAACATAACCCCCATCCTTGGAGATAAAATTGTTATTTTGCATCATCACCGGACAGCGGAATGCATGCGGTTGCCGGGGAACCGAACTAGATGCCTGTAGGTCACTGACCTGAGCCGTGACGAGCTGCAGGACCTGGAGGCGGGGCATAGCGGGAGCGGCCTGGAATGCCTGATCGGAGCCCGGAGCTGCGAGAGGCCGAGGCTGAATAGGCCCAGTTGCGTAGCTGCCTGGGGCGCCGGGTGGCGGCCGGTGACTGGGAAGGGCAACAAGTACACACACCGGGAGGAAGACCCTCTCCGGCTGGGTAGCCCTGGTGAATGTGAGTGCGGCTGCCGGGAGGAAGAACTGGCGCACTGCTGAGTGTGGAGCCCGGGCTCCGAACAAAGAAAGAGAAGGGTCGCGAGGCGGCCCACGGCCTGATAGCAGCTGGCGTACAGAGAGAGAGCAGCTGGAAGCACCGGAGGAGTCTTTAACTGCAGTAAGGCCCGGTGGTGGGACTCGCACCCGGGTGTGGAGGCGGGAGGAGGATACTGAAGGCGGCGCAGGGCCATATGAACAATTGGTGAACGGCCAGCGAACACAGCGTGTTAGCGGTCAGCACCCTAGCGCTCCAGCGCCCTGCCACCACCCTAGCGCTCCAGCGTCCTGCCACCGCCGTGAGGGAAACGGCTAGCGCTACTTGCCAACTACAACTCCCAGGTGCCCCGGCGGCGGGAGTGACGCCGCACGAGCGCCCGGAGGCGCTTCAAAGAACGGAGCCGCCCGGGACAAGGGCGGGCCGTCTAAGGCCGTCCAAGGACGACCAGGGACGGGACGGGCCACGTCCTTAACATCACTCATCATGGGTAAGCGCAAATTGGTTACATCAACGGCAGATGAAGCTAAAGCGAAGGTGCCTAAGTACACTACCAGTATAATTACTTATTTAACAACAAAGGTGGGGGAATTATCATCGCAGATCGCTGAGTCCGAGCGTGAACTAGGCCTTGCTCCTAGCCCTGGGATTGTTGATACATCCATTTCCTCTGCTATAAACTGTATTCCGTTGGAGCCTCGGGTTATTATTGAGGCCTGTAGACCTACTTTGTCACAATCCGCCACAGTTCTTCCATGTCCGGCTTTACCTGAAACTATGATACCTAACTTTCCTATGAACCCCGGGGATGCTGGAAGGTCTGCTTTAAGTATGGCGGGCGCTCCCCAGCCAACTTTTGTAACGGAGGAGGGCATTATGACCTTACTGGAAAAACTGTTCTCAGAAAGACTGGAGACTGCTTTAATTCAGATTGCTTCGGACATTACTGAAACTTTGAAGGACTGTGTCAAGAACCTTATGGCAAAATGTGATCGCATCAATGATGCTCTTAACATTCGGGCCCCTCCTTCTTTTATGCCTTTGGCACCATGCCCTACAGTTGTGCAGGTGCCTGTAGTTGGGGACCCACTCACATTTAGGCCGGTTGTTACCCCTCTTTTGCCCATTGTTAACCCCGTGCCACAAAAAGGGAAAGTGGATAATGGGATATATATTCCCATAACGGAGAACGCCCACAGTGCAAGTATCTCCACAAGGCCTAGAGGCCAGCTGGGGGCTGTGGAAAAAAGGGTACCCCCAATAAATCTACCTCTGGACGCAACACCCTTTGTTGCAATTTTGGTTAACATGCCCAAACTTGAAGACGGGGTGGTGGAACAACATGAGACCCTTCTCAGGCACGTTAAGAAATGGTGTAATGCAAACTGCACGGGAGAAAGTAACATTGCTGATAATATTGTAACAAGTAGACCGGTGAATTGGGTGGGCAGAAGCAAGAAAGAGGTATCTGGTGATTGTGTCATTGTTAATTTTAAATCCAGGAATGTCGCTAGTCGACTCTTCTGGGATGACTCTCCTCTGGATCCTGTAAGTAAAGGGGTCCGGGCGATGCCCCTTGGCTTCTTTTATCCCCGACATTATAGACCAGGTGCTGTGGAGAACAACAAGTCACAGTTAACTGATAATACCTGGGCAGAAGACAAACTTATTTCACCTATGCCTACTAATGTCTGGATGACTAAGCCAACCAAGGGCAATGGGGTAGTAAATGCTGTAAGGAACACATCCTCAAATGAGTTACCATTGTCTAACATGTTTTCGGCCCTAGCTGACAGAATAGACATTGAATGACTAGAACCTGAACACGAGAACCTGACTCGCCTATCCCCAGGCAATGCTGAGGCTGCCCCATCTGATGTCAGGGTTGAAACTGTTATTAATGACCCATTACAACTAGGTGGAGGGCACATTCGGTTATTGTCATGGAATATTGCGGGCCTATGGGCAAAACAGGATGATCAGATTTGGCTACAGTTAGTGAAGAACCATGATATAGTTGCCTTACAAGAAACTTGGACGAAAGACAAAGGCTTTTGGGTAGATGGATTCATTTCCTTCTTTGTTGATGCCCAGAGCTCCACATCGGGAAGGGATAGAGGGGGTTTGCTATTCCTTGTTTCAGTTAAAATTGCAGGGAATGTTAGAGAAATCCCCAGTTCTTCCCACTATTTTCAGCTGGTGGAAATTCGCTCGGTAGACAAGAACAAGATTGTATTAATAAATTGTTATAATTCTATGCAGGGGGGACCCACCAATTTTGTTTTAGATGGTTTATCGGCTTTTTTAACCAAATATATGTCAAGACAAACCACTTTTGTTCAGTTTATAATGATGGGTGATTTTAATGTTCATCTGTGTGAGTCCCATTGCCAGATTATTGATGATACCGGTCCTGATCATACTTCGCTGCCACACTTTGAACATAGCCCTAAGGGTGTGGCAATGGAAAACCTGCTATCATCAAATGACTTATATGAACCAGGGATTTCAGATCCTATAAATCGTGTGGTCACGTATAACGCAAGGGGCAGTGAATCGATTATCGATTACTTTTTTATGTCTTCAGGGCTCCTTCGTTACGTATTGTTTTATAATGCAATTGTAAGTGGGTTTAGTGACCACAACCCTGTGCTGTTGGTTCTGGACGCTCTCTCTGGTTTGCATAAAGGAGAATCAAGGGCTACCTCTATAAGGGACGTAAGGAGCAAAGACCAGGGAAGACGCCTTAAATGCTGTAAAGTCTGTCCAGAGGATTTCCATGGTCTTATTGTACAAGATATGTCAGTCGAAATTGAGAAATGTAGGGATGGAGAGAGGAGGGGGGGGAGGTTGTGAGTGCCTTTGAAGCTTTTTGTGCTAGAATAGAAAAAGAGCTTAGAGCTAAACCAGGGAGGGGCTCTGCACCAGTGTGTAGATGGTTTGACCGCTCTTGCTCACAGGCACATGCAGCTTTGCTGAAAGCTCTTAAACAATCCCCTAGAGATAGGTCTCTGGTGGCACAGTTAAGAAGAAAATATGTTTTGGCAGTTAAACTTCGGAAAAAAGCCATCAAAGATGAAGCATGGGACTCTTTAATGGATCCCATAACCCTTAAACATAGCTCCAAATTTTGGGCCATAATAAATAATCCTTTGTTCTCCAACACCAACAACATGGATCTTGAAATTAATATCTCTGAAGCTGACTGGATTAACCATTTTTCCAATATATATGGTTCAAATGTAATAGTCGAGGCGTTTAAAATACCCCACTCCCTATCGTCTCCAACTAAATTAAATTTCAGCAAATCGGAAGTAGAGCTGGCAATTCTAGGCTCTGCTGCAAATAAAGCCCCGGGCCCAGATGGGGTACCCCTGGACCTGTACAAACTTAACTCTGAGATGTGGGCTGAGATTTTAGCTAATGTTTTTAACTGTGTGTATGAGGGGGGTCTGCCAAAAACGTGGGCATGCTCTATTATAGTACCCATTTTTAAAAAGGGTCAAAGAACCGACCCTAAGTGTTTTCGACCAATTTCGTTATTGGATTCTTCTATGAAGATTTTGGGCAAAGTCCTGCTAGCTAGAATTAACACCTGGTCCCTAGATAATGATATTCTAGTAGATGCTCAGTATGGGTTCCATGCTGGTAGGGGGACTGAGGACCAATGCTTAAATCTTCATATGTTAATTTCGAAATACACAACTGTTAAAAAAGGGTCAATTTTTGTTGCTTTCATGGACCTGTCCACGGCTTTTGATTTGGTGAATAGAGCCCGGCTGTGGACTATGCTATTAAAGCTGGGTCTTGATCCTCCCCTTGTATATTTTTTGGCAGAACTACATAAGGACTTAAAAGCCTCAATCAGAATGGACCAAGAAGGCAATCGTACTGCCTGGTTCAAATCCAGTAGGGGCGTGCGGCAGGGCTGCATCCTTGCTCCCATGCTGTTCACTTTGTACATAAATTCACTTGAGGAGACTCTTTTAACTGCTACCTTGGATACTCCGCGTGCAGGGGACACTCGTATTCCTGTTCTCCTGTACGCGGATGACACAGCTTTAATAGCTCGGACTCCCATAGGTTTGCAAAAACTTTTAAATGCTTTTAATGATTTTATGTCATCACTAGACTTAGTGATAAATAACTCCAAATCTCACGTCATGGCTTTTGGGGCTGGTAAAAATAACTCTAAACAGTTCTACTGCAATGGTGACGTGATCACTAATGTCAAAATGTTTACGTACCTGGGTGTAATTTTTGACACTAAGGGGAGCTGGGCTCCACAAATTGTAGCTAAAACTAAATGTGAATGTAAATGTATTGGCATTTATATAGCGCACTACTTACCCGTAGGGTCCCAAGGCGCTTCGACCGCTGCGAAACCCTTCCTGGCTTCCCTGAGAGATGGTCCCTTAATGGGTATCTCCAGGGTGAGACCAGGCATCCCCGGCGGTCTGGTGGGGCCGTTAGTGAAGATGAGGCAAGCTAATGCCCAGAGTTGCCGAGTGTGATCGCTGATCAGAGTGGGCACCGAGGCGAGAGAATTATCGAGTCCGCTGACCCTGGTCCAGAAACCTGCCGCGCCGGGAATCGAACCCTGGTCCCGGGCCGTCCTCTGCTCTCGGGTCTGCCGCCTCTAACCAGTGAGCCACACTACTTCACTAGCTAAAACTAAAGCGGTCAGGAGCTCGGCCAACGCTATTTTAAGTTTTTCCAGGAGACTGGGCGGGAAGCCAACGGGTGCCTTACTTAACCTGTACAGGGCGAAATCAATAGCAATAGCCAGGTACGGCTCGGGTTTGTGGGGCCATGTAAATAGTGAACCAGTCCAAAGGGAAGAAAATAAGTTCCTGCGTTCCACCTTAGGGCTTCCCCAATCGACAGCCACGTTCTCAGTTCACCAGGAAGTTGGTCTTGGGTACATATCTGACATCCTTCTAATGGCCCCCATCTTGCTATGGATAAGGCTCTGGACCAATAATAACCTAGGTCTGAACCACAAAATACTGGTGGACTGTTTAAAACTGGACAATTACAAAAACATTACTTGGCTCTCATACATACAAAAGTGTTCTTTGGACCTGGGACGTCCTGATATTTTTTGGGACCCTCAGGGTCTAAAGAAATCGGATTTAGATTGGGTGAAGGTAAATTTTATTACTTTGAAAAATGTGGAGAGGGAGGAACGCCAATTACTTAAGCCCACGGTCAGAGCCCATTACCTGACCATTACCCGCCTTACTATACAACCGTACCTTACCATCGTCAATATCCCGTTTCATAGGTGGCTTCTGGTTAAACTCCGGTTTAATCAGATTTACACAGTCCTGTGTGATAGTCAAGGCTGGTATAAGGAGGAGGACGCCCCTGTCTGTAATTGCGATAATTTCTCTACGCAAGATAATATGCACTTTATGTTGTTTTGTAATTTTTACATTGCGCCCAGACAGAAATACCTGGTACCATTACTGAAGGACAAAGCCTTCCACCAGGCAAAACCTGCCCTCCTGTATCTCCAATTATTGGACTCTGCGTTGGCTATGTTTAGCGTGGCCAATTATCTTGTTGCTGCTGTTAGGATCAGGAGGAGAAGACTTAAAAATGCAACATTAGGGTTTTGTATAGAAGACTGAAATGGAAATGTTGTTCATATCATAAAAATCGTATTTTATTGAGTATTTACTCTTTTTATGATGTATTTTTATTGTATATTAATTAATTATTATCGATGTTTCCTCATATCATCTTTTTCACCATGAATATGTAAATAGTATTGATTGATGATTTCTGTATTTCCTCATGAATTTGTATTGCCCCTTTTTTTGATGTGATTGTAGAATGCTTTTATGATTTTTAACTAAATCGAATAAAGTGGTTTTGACTTGACTTGACTTGATATGGACAATTGCACTGCAAAGTAGGCAGCGGGGTGCCATTTTGAGAAACACACACAGCGGCGCACTTGTCAGGATCAAAGCAAATGGCGGACACATGAAAAGCGCCTCATTTCTTGGTAAGGACACTGCTTGTCTCTACATATTGGTGACGTGCCCGGAGATTGTGTTGTGCCTTAGTGAAGTAGGCGCAGGCCACGGACCTAAACTAAGTGGGGCATACTGCGGGCCTGAAGTGCTGGCACCGATTGCGCATTGTGGGGGCAAGAACGGAGAAGCAGAAACGCGCTAAACCCCCCGCAGCTACTATATCACCCCCGCACGGAGTGTGCATCCAACCTACTGGCAGCTCATCATAGGACGAACTGAGCCCAAGCAGGCAAAGCTGTCCTTCGACGAAAGGAAGGTGCCTGGCTCCAGCTCCAAAGAGCGGGTTTAACCGGATCCGCCAGAAACCAGAGATGAAGATTGGAAGGCGCTGTTTGTAGGGATGCAACAGAGCCTCACCTCCATTGACTCCAAGATGGATGCTATGAATAGCCGACTAGAAAAGGTGTTGGAGAAACTTGATCAGCATGGGAGCGCTTAAGGAGGTAGAGCACAGAGTGTCGGGGCTGAAGGATGGAGCAGGTACCAATAAACAACAAATGCTGCAGATGGATAAGCTACTAAAGGTCATCGCGGACAAAAAGGAGGAGATGGAGGCCCACTCCCGAAGGAACAACGTTAGGATACTGGGCCTTGCGGAATCGACAAATACTGGCAGGCTTGAGGACTTTATGGAACGGCTACTAGCTGAACTATTTGTCAAGGACTCTTTCTCTGCACATAAGGCAGCGGGCGCACAGATCATTGGCGGCACGCCAACCACCGGGTGCCCCACCACGACCGTGATTGTGCGCTTTTTAAATTATCTTGACCCGGGACACGGTCCTACTCTTGGCACGTGAGAAAGGGGAAGTGCGTTAAGAGAAAAATACCTTAGCTTTCTACTCTGACTTTACCCAGGCTGCGCAGGCAGCTCGTCGGAAATTTACAGTTGTGAAGAAATAACTGCAAGCAAAAGGGATCATGTATGCTATGCTATACCCTGCAAGATTGAAGATTCATCACCGGGGAAGACAACATCTTTTCAACTCACCCCAGCAGGTGGAAGAGTACCTAAAGTCTGACCGCAGCACTGAAAGGTGGGAAGAAGCTACCCGCAGACAATCCCGGTCCCACTCACCATTGTCAGAACCTGGCTGATGCTGTACTCCCGTGGTAAGCAAGTAGTGGCAGTCCTGAATAACAGAGATTCCTGACTGTTGTTCCAAGTGGGTGATGTACTCTTATTGCTTATTGACTGTTGAGATATGTTTTGCCGCCCGCACACTCGCCGACGTCCCGTCATGGATGGGTAAAATAGTGCGGCAGAGTGAGGAAGCGGGAGCCCCTAGCAGTCCCCATTAGAGGGCATTCCCCTTATTACGACTTTGGGTTAAGTTTCACGTGATACGAATGACTGCTGTTGAGTTGTATGTATGGGAGGGGAGGGATGGTAATTCCTGGCCAGTTGGTGTGCCGGTGTGGGTGAGGGTAGGGTTGGGGGAGAGGGAGCACAGGCATATTGCAAGATTGGGCACGACAGATGTGCCTATTGCGACAGGCAAATTGCTTTGGGTACTCAGCATGACCAATGACATAAGTAATAAAGATGACCTTAATGTAATTTCCTGGAACGTACGAGGCTTGAATGATCCGAGAAAGCGGAGGCAGGTACTGGGATATTTAGATCGCCACCACATCCATGTGGCCCTACTGCAGGAAACCCACCTCCCGCATGGAAGGGCACCTCAATGTGCCACACGATGGGCCTCTCATAGCTGTTTCGCATCATACTCCAGTTACTCCAGAGGGGTTGCTATACTTATCAAACGGGGAGTGCGATTTGTGTTGGGAGGGATGGATATTGATCCTGAATGGAGGTACAGTTTGCTTTGGAGGAGGTTGAATTCCCATGATGTTGCGATTGAAAATTACTATGGCCCCAATGTTGATGATGTACACTCCTTACTCGTGCTGAGAGGCAAACTACACATGCTGGGGTCCACCTATGTCCTATGCAGGGGGGATTTTAATACCGTTGTAGATCCCAAATATGATCGTTCCCATGCTGTAGCAGTGCATTACACCATTGCACAACGTACCATGCATGACATCATAGAGTCTGATAATTTTTTTGACACGTGGCGTCACCTGTACCCTTCCCGGAAAGAAGGGACACACCACTCCGCTGTACATAACACATGGGCCAGATTAGATTATGTACTGGTGGCGGTGGCAATGGCGCATTGGGTGGGTAGGGCAATACATCTAGCCCGAACATATTCAGATCACTCTCCCGTGATGGTGACACTACAACCACCGGTAGACCTTCCCCCTATCTTGGATGGCGACTAAATCCACTGCATTTGCAGGATGCGGTTTTCAGGAATATTGACTCAGTGGATAGCCTAACGACGGTATGGGAGGCATTTAAGGTGACAGTGCGTGGATGGTGTACGGCCAAAGATGGGGGTATATTGCGGGACCTCCGGCGAGAGATACAAAAATTGGAAGGGGAGCTGAAAACACTAGAAAGGGAAATAAGTGTTAGAGGTGATTCCGGAGAATTGAGAGCTAACCTGAGGGAGACAATGTCAGAAAATAAGGAGGCAGCAGACAGAGAATGTAAGTTCCGAGGGAAACACTTTGTGGCTTGAGTCTATGGCGAAGGGGACAGACCGGGTAGAGCTTTGGCTGGCGCAGTTCGGGCCCCTAGATTTCAGAACTATATCACGGAATTGCAGGATGAGCGGGGATGTGTGCATAGAAACCTTCCGGACCAAATGTCTACCTTAGTAGAGTTCTACACCAGGCTTTATACATCGCAGAGGGGTACCCCGCTAGACCTTAAGGAGTACTTGGCAGATACTGCTCTGGCATGGCTAGGGGACGCGCAGTGTAAGTTTCTGGCCCATGACCTGGAGGTCGATGAGATAAAGGAGGCCATTATGACCATGGCGTACGGGAAGGCTCCGGGGTCCGATGGTCTTCCTATAGAATTTTATAAAACCTATTTCACCATCTTGGCACCTATACTTAAGGCAGTTTTCTATGCAGCACTGGAGGGGGGCCGCTTACCTACAACCATGAGGGAAGCGCAAATATTGTCATTGTTAAAACCTGGTAAGTCCCCACTACATTGTGAATCGTATTGCCCTCTATCACTCCTTAATAGCGACACAAAATATTTAGCAAAAGTACTTGAGACAAGACTTAATCTAGAAAAACTAGTCTTACCTGATCAAGCGGGATTCGTGCCAAACCGAGCCACAGCCCATAATCTACGGACTCTCCTGGCTGTCCTACAAGATATTGACCCAAATAGCGAGGCGGTGGCTGTCTTTTTAGATGCCACCAAAGCGTTTGATTCTGTAGAATGGGATTATTTGATGGGGACGTTGCACCATATGGGAATACCAATCTCCTTTGTCAATTGGATTCAGCTGCTATATACACAGATGTGTGCCAGGGTTCTTCTCAACGGCTCTAGATCTACGAGCTTCTCGATCGCCAGGGGAACGAGGCAGGGCTGTCCGCTCTCCCCAGTGTTATTTGCCCTGGCGATAGAGCCCCTAGCTGCGAAGCTGAGGCAACATCACAATCATAGGAGCCTCATATACCCATCCAGACAGCTGCTAGTGTCGCTCTATGCAGACGACATAACGCTGTATATCAATAGACCGCAAGATAATCTTAACCCAGTTTTGAGGGAGATCACTAAGTTCGGCGTGGTGGCTGGAGCGCAAATAAATTGCGGCAAATCTGCAGTCTTCTCCTTAACGAGCCACACCCTGCTACACCCATTGGACTACCCCTTAACGTGGGAGTCAGGGGACTTTAAATATCTGGGCATCCAGGTCACCAGAGACAGAGACGCTTTGCTGAGGACCAATTATGGGCAAGCAGGGTGACAGATAACATCTCCAAATGGATTAAACTACCTCTTTCGATGGCTGAGAGGATATCTTTAATTAAAATGAACATATTACCTACATTTTTATATTTATTCATAAATATTCTGTACTACCCTGGGGCCTTCTTCTTTCATACGCTTAATACGCAACTAGTGCGTCTCATTTGGGGGTGGGGGTAAGGAAGCATGTTTGAAATTAACCACACTTATGCTGCCGTACCGTTCGGGTGGATTTGACGTCCCTAATTTTGAACACTTTGCGGTATACTGGTTTCATCCACCCCCGTATATGCCTCACCTCACGGTAGAGGATGGGTAAATGGCTCCTGTCCCGACGTCTGAGTATGTGTTTATTCCCTCCAAGGAGCGATACGAAGACCCCTCCACGGTGGACTGTCCAGTTCGAGCGTGGAATTGGCTAGCGAAGGCTGAAGGGATGCAACTGATGTACTCCCCTAGGATATCCTTGAGACATTACCCTTTGTTGCCAGTAACAAGTGAAAAGGTTTGCCAACGTTTGTTAGATAAACTACAACTTAGAACTTGGGGGGATCTGTATATTAAGGGAGAATTCCGCACGAAAGATCAGTTTTTTGGAGATTATGAACACTCCTTCATGGATGTGTTCCTTTACACGCGACTCAGGCAGAGTGTTAAGGTCATCTCTATGTTGTATAAACGAGTACCTAGCGCTCCCCCTCCTCACCCAGTCTGTTCCCGAAGGGAATGGGATGCAGATCTAGATAGCCCTCTAACGGACGAGCTGTGGGAAGTGGCCTGTCTCCAAACAGAAGCCATATCTAGCAACAGTAGGCTTCGATTATTGCACTATAAATTCCTACACCGACTTTATCATACCCCAGTTCGACTGCATAAGATCCACCTTAGGGAGGATGACAAATGTCTGCAATGTGGGCGGGGGGGGGCGGACTTTATGCATTTGGCTTGTGGATGCCCCCAAGTGACCTCTTACTGGGAGGAGGTGTTTGCAGGATTGACTAGTATGTTGGATAAACAGATTGCACCAACCCCTCTTAGAGCTCTGCTAGTGCTGACCGGTGATATACAGACACCGCACTGACAATTCCTTGCAATAGGTGTGCTTTTGGCACGACGCCAGGTGGTCTGCAGAGTTAGAGCTCCTAAGTTTAAGGCTTCGATACACAACATGTCCACTTGACGGGAATATCTGCATGAATACGCAGAGCAGCTGCCGATGAGGTCTTGTCCTCGAGACATTTGTGGACCCTTGATGGTTTACCTAATGAGGTAAGATGAAGGTGAAGGGATAGCTGTGGGAAGATCGCAGGTGGATTGAGTGAGGTATGTTACAGAGCCGGGAACCTTGCTGCATGATTGATGGTTGTGGAGTGGGCAGCGTGTGGGTGGTGGGTAGGTGGAGGGATTATAGATCCATCTGGACTACTGGCTGACAACCTAGAGATACTGCCTCGCTTTGCGAGAGGACTCTCGAACTTTGAATTTTATATATGACCGCGATGGCTGATTTTGCTTTCTCTTGTGTGCAGTTTCTGGGGAGGGGGTCTTGGGGCAGGGGAAGGGTGGGAGGTGGGGGAGAAGAAGGGGGGAGGCGGGAAGGAGAAGAATGTGGCTGATACCTATCTGTATGGCTTCAGGTTGCAGTTATAATGGAATCTTTGCATTGAATTGTACACTATGAGATACTGTGCAGTAAAGAATTTTTGAAAAAAAAAAAACAAAAAAAACATTGCAACCAATGCCTCTCATATGGGCTGTGGACCTCACATAGAATCGCTCAAAATCTGCAGTGGCCTGGAAGGAACACGACACAGCGAAGCATATCAATCTCTTGGAGCTGAAGACAGTGTTCCAAGCCTTAAAAGCCTTTCATAAAGAGCTATTAGAGAGAACAATATTGATCCAAACAGACAATACATCTACAATGTTTTACAACAACAAGCACTCAAACTAAATCCTTGGCCCTATCAAAGCTAGCCCAAGAAATCTGGAAGTGAGCAGTACAGAGACAGATGGCTATAACAGCAGTCCATCTACTAGAGTATGACAATGTAAAATTGGACAAACTGAGCAGATAAGCATCATGCTCTCATGAATGGGAACTCAATAAAGAAGTATCCAAACAGATTTTCTGGAATTGGGAAACACCAAAGATAGACCTATTCACAACCCCAAACAACGTGAAATGCCAAAACTTTGCGTCCAGACAGCCACATCCCCAATTCCTAGGGAATGCTTCGCTGATATTTGCATATGCTCCCCCGATACCACTGTTACACAGAGTGATCAACAAATGCAAAAGGAGCAAAATGACTCTAATATTAATTGCCCCTCAGTGAACGAGGCACACATGGTTCTCAGAACTATAGCAAAAGACACAAGGTAATAATATAAAACTACTAAAATAAGACCTGTTGTCAATGAAAGATGGGCGAGTATTACACCCAGAGTCTTTGAGCCTTGCAGCTTGGCTCCTGAGGACGTAGAATTTTGTCATCTTATGCCACAGGAGAACATAATGGTTGCTCTTGGAGAAGCAAGATGCCAACAACAAGAAGTGCTACATAGCTAAATGGAAGAGACACTCATAAAATGGGATTATTAAGAAAAAACACTAACGATGCAACTGTCCTAAAATTTCTTACACACCTACTAGACTGTAAACTATTGTATGCGTCCTTAAAAGTTAATTGTGGCCTACATAAGAGGTCACAAAGGATGAAGCTTTTTCACTGCTCCGGTAATAAAGCGTTTTTTACAGGGGGCAAACAGAAGTGCACTACCAAAAAAGAGTACCAGCACCCACATGGGCTCTAACTGTTGTACTAACTCAACTAATGAATGCACCTTTTGAGCCTTTACACAAAGCCATATTAATGATTCTCACACAAAAGACAGCATTTCTGGGGGCCATAACATCACTTCGTACAGTGAGTGAAAAACAAGCACTCACAATTATTGAATTATTGAATATTCACTCCTTAAAGAAACATGAACTGGAAATCTATTATTTTTTAGCCGACTCCTCCCCTCACCTGCTGTTTCTTACTGAAACTTGGCTAACCGACACCTCAAATCCTACCATTGCCAGTGCGATCCCCCAGGGCTATCAGATTCTGAGGAAGGATCGTTCGGTGGGGAGAGGCGGTGGGTTAGGCATTATATATAGGCTCTTCTTTACTTGTACTCCTCTAGCAGATGTGGAGATAGAGGAGGCAGAGAGCCTGGGTTTTCTCCTGGCACTCTCGGCCCATCAATCTATGGCAGGAGTAGTAATTTATCGGCCACCTAGTTTGGCGAAATGTTTTGGGGATTCTATTAGCCATGCGATTTCCCCAAATGTAACAAAATATAGCCACTGTATGGTTTTGGGTTGCATGAATCCTTTGATATTTTTAATTTGACCCCCTTCGTATGTCTTCCTACGCACGATAAAGGGCATATATTGGACCAGGTGTTTTCCTCCAATCAGATTTATATGGATGCCCCTGTAGCCTTAACTTGGCCTACCATCATTTGATCAATTTAAAAATGTGTAAAGATGTCGCAAGGCCCCAACTACTGAATACAACCAGGGTTAGTCACTGTGCTAGGCCATTTCACCTGATGACACCTGAGGCCATCCAGTGCGCTTTGCGACAGCAGCCAATTCCCTTAAGTGGTGTTCTGGAACAAGATGTGATGACCTTACAGGGTTGGTTACAGTAACAAGCCACTAAACTGGCACCTCCATGTAAAAAAACTGTCAAAACCACTCGAGTTTCAGCTCCTTGGTTTTCTGAGGCCTTAAGGGACAGTAAAAGGTACTGCAAACATCTCGAAAGAGAGTGGTGGAGGAACTACATCCTTCAGATAAACTGATTTACAAACTGGCCTTGTAAACTTATTACAAGAAAGTCAGTGAGGAAAATAAACTCTTCCTGTCAACAAAAATTGATTTGGCGGCTAATAAAAGTAAAACTCTGTTTAATGTTGTAAAACGCTTCTCTTCCCCGGCGGCTATAACCAACCGTTTAGACCTACTAGCGATTGGACTGAACGAATAGCCCTCTTTTTTTATGAAAAAATTATATTGATTCAGGATTCCTTTGAAGTTCCATTAGCAGGTTTGGAGGACGCTGAGGGTTTCCACCTAGCTGTGGGCCCCAGTCCTAGTGCCTCCCTTAGGGAGATGACTTTAGAACAATCTATGGTGTTAATGAAAGCTTTGAAAATCGGGTTCACCCACTGATCCCTGTCCAGTGAAAACTTTGTCCTCATTGGCAGATGTGATTAATCTCTGTGTGAATTCTATCCTGAACACTGCTTTACGGGAAGGGTTGATGCCACAATAGTGGAAACATGCTAAAATCCTCCCGCTACTCAAGAAACCGTTAGCTGATCCTGAGGTAGCCTTAATTACAGGCCTATTTCTCTCCTGCCTTTCTTTTTGAAAGTCTTGGAAAAATTTGTAAACCAGGTCTGTTGGACTTGGCCCTTCTGGCAGGTTCACCCCTAAAACTTTTTGCTTATGAATGTGAATTGGCGGTAGTGATTTTTTGGTTTCTGCGCACTTTCACTGTGTCCCAGTGGAAAGTGCGTGCACCCTCTGAGTGCGTGGAGTAAGGTTGGCCTGCCCTCCCATAGGAATGCATGGGGAATGTCTGTGTCCCTGGTAGTTCCTGATGCGTGAGGTGTGCAGGCTCGAGTCTGGTATGTGCGGACTCGTGTGATTGAATGCTGCGCAATGATGTATGCGGCGTGTATGTGTCTAGTGTGGAAGTGTCACTTCTAGACGTGGGTGTGCGTGTGCTGGCACGTGATTGGCTGGAGCTGGCTGGTGAGCCTGGCTCCAGGAGTCTGGATGGGTCTGCCCAGTGGTGAGTGTGGAGATTAGCATGCTGATGGCTGGGGAGGAGTGCACCTGGGTCCTGAATAGGGCTGGGCTTTCCCCACACAATGCTGGCTCCGCCCCCTGTGGTGCGACTGATTACCCTAGCCCTGCCAGTGAAAAGAGTGCTCACAAACCAGCTGCAACTGGTTTTTCCCCTGACCCTGAGCAAAGACAAAGGGAAAAGGTGTATAAAAGTGGGGCAGTGACCCCATGAAAAGGTTCTCTTCCAGGATCTTATCTGAGGGGGGCTGCTGCTGTTGCTGGGTGCCAGGAGGACCGCCACTTGGACTGCCTCCCTGCCTGGAGGCCCAGTGAGCTGGCTCTGGGCCCAGCCTTGCCCCCCCCCCCTGCCTGCCTAAGAACCTTGCTGGAACTTTATTTAACTTCTAGCGCTTAAGGGCGCTTTTTCTTGGCCTTCAGCGCTGGGGAGCGCTGGGGATTGTCCTATAGCGCTTGGGAGTGCTTATTTCTGCTGCTACCGCTCAGAGCACTTTATTTTGCCTGAGCGGCTGCCACGCCGCATATTTGCCTTTCTTGATTTAAATTACGGGAGCCCGCCCCGTATCACGGAGAGAATTCACCGCTGGGCCACAGCGCTGCCTGCGACGACCCGGAAGTGGTTGGCCGGCCGGCCAATCGCCATGCGGCCCGACCGGAAGTCCCGCCCCGCAGCCGGGCAGCGAGAAGAGAGGCGGCGGAAGGTGCAGGCGGGGCTCCGTTGTCAGAAGGAGAGCCCCGCCGCCCAAGAGAGAGGAGCCGCATGCCTGTCCAGCCGCGGGGCCTTCACGTTCTGAGGAGGGCCCGCATCCTGCCGGAACAAGCAGTAGCTCCAGAGGCACCCCCGCAACCACGGCAGCAGGGAGCCAGTGAATGCAGGAGGGCTGGGGCCTCCCAATTGAAAGCAGAGTGGCCCCGGTTGATAGCGGGCCGCTCCACCGACAGGAGCATTGTTTCTGTAGAGCCCACGAGAGGCTCCAACCCCAGGGCATTGTTGGTTAGAGATCCCATTAGAGGCTCCGGGGGCATTACCTTGTGTTCGAGCCCCGAGAGGCTCAGCGCGCCCCTTTACATTTATGAGCCTGCGAGGCTCGAGGCAGCATTTCTTTGTTTCTGAGTCCCCAGCAGTGGGACTCCAACAACGCCACATTGGTCCTTCGAGCCCGAGAGGCTCCCGGCGCCGCAGTTGTTTGTAGAGCCCCGAGAGGGTCTGGGGGCATTTCTTTCTTTAGAGCCACGGAGGTGCCTGGGGGACCAGTCATTTGTTCAGAGCCTGTGAGGCTCCCACGTTGGCCCCATCATTTTATCTACAGCTGCCCAGCACTTAGTGGGCAGCTGCCACGTTTAGGCCCCCCTGACTTTGGGACACAGGGCGCCTAGCCCCTACAAGGCCAGTTGGTCTAGGGACTGCCACAGGTGGTGGCTCATGTGAGTTTTGCGCAATTGTTTTCCTTCCCTACACATCTGAATGTGTTTTGATGCATCATGTGTAATGTGCTTATACCCCTACAGGTTTTGTGATACTTAGGTGGTTGTTTTTCTCCTAGTACAGGAGTTGCTAGTGAGGTCCTGGTGCCCTGCGTGATATTCTCCTAAGGTCGTTAGGGTTGTGTTGGTGGTACTTACCTGTTACCAGTAGTTACTGGTTGTGTGCTCTATTTTTATATTTGATGCTACAAGTGTTCTCTGTGCTAATTACTATTCCTACAAGTGCTAATTCTACCAAGTACTAAGTTCTAAAAAGTGCCTCTTCCTGACAGTGGTCCAGGTGGCCCTGTCTTGTACATATCCCCTGTAAATTCTGCCCTTGCCTGTTGGCACATTGTAAAGTGTGTGCTCTTATCTAATGTGTTTGGTATAATAAGAAAGGCAATTTTTATATGTAACATTGTGTGGAGTTTCCTTTGTGGTGGGCCTTGGGTGTTGTTGCTGGGTGCGCGCGCAAACACTTAACCTACAAAGCCTCCAAGTTTAGCCTTGCTGCTCACGTCACGTTACCTAGAGGGTGAGCAGGGGTTATCTTGGCGTGTAACTCCCTTGCCCTGACTTGGGAATGGTGGTCTCTGGCTGACTTTGGCACAAGCCCTGGCCAGCCAGGGATACCATTTCTAACAAGGTCCTAACGAATTATGTAGAGACTAATGCTTTGCTACATTCGAGCCAGTCAGGCTTCAGAGCCAATTTGAGTCCTGAAACGGCTCTACTGGAAGTGGCAGAAACCATTAAAGCTACAGTGGATAGAGGAGGCAATGCCGTTCTGGTGTTGCTGGACCTCTCCGCAGCTTTCAACACTGTGCCTCATTCAAGATTACTGCAAAGACTTGGCAACAGCGGTATAGGAGGCACGGTGTTGAGTTGCTTTACATCCTTTCTCGCCAAACGCTCTCAAACCATCTGCACTCCTCCTTTCTCGGCAGAGATTCCTCCTTTGAATGTGGGTGTGCCTCAAGGCTCTATGTTGAGCCCCACATTATTTAATTTGTACATGGCCCCCTTGGCCTCTCCCGCTGAGGAATTTGGTGCCAAGATAGTGTTGTATGCTGATGACACTCAGCTGTTGTTCACCTGCGAGAAAGGAGTTGAGTTTGATGGAAACTTAATCAACATCTGCCTATCTAAAGTTTTCTCTTGGTTAAGTCATAACCATCTTAAATGTAACTCAGAGAAGTCGGAGATTATCTTTTCTGGGTCCCAGGATATGTCTCCTCCTGTGTCGGCTGTCTCTACGGTGAAGAATCTGGGAATTAAGCTGGACCCAACTCTTTCTATGAAGGCTCAAGTTCACTCGGTAGCCGGGGTATTTTTTGGACTGTTGAGAATGGTGCGAAACTTTCTCCTTTTGCTCTCCATCCCTTACAGGAAGACAGTGGTTCAGGCCTTATTAATGTCTAGACTGGACTACGTGAATTCCTTGTATCTCGGCCTTTCTGAATATCTTTTGGGCCGGCTACAAGTGATCCAGAACGAAGCAGCCAGAGGCATTTTTCTGACAGGTTCTAGAACTCATACCACCCAGCTCCTGTCTTCACTTCACTGGCTTCCTGTATGGAAAAGAATTCAGTTTAAATCTCTGGTTCTGGTTTTTAAAGCCTTTTATAAGATTGGAGCACCCTATCTTAGGGATAGATTTCAGCCTTATTTCCCCAAGCGCACCCTGAGATCCTCATCCCAACTTTTGATCGTTACTCCCAGGGTGTGACTGTCTCTGACAGGATGTAGATCTGTTCATGTAGTTGCTTCACAGCTGTGGAAAGGCCTCCCTCTCCCTATTAGACAGAGCCCTGACCTCCTGACTTTCAGGAAAAGTCTTAAAACGTGGGTCTTCCAGCTGTGAGCCGTTCGACAGTGGTCTGTTTTGCTCTATGTTACGTAACGTATGGTTGTTTTCAGCGCCGGGACACTCCAGGGAGTAGCCGTGTGCTTTATAAATATGCGCTAAAATAACATAACAATTCAAGAACATATTTACAGGTTTAAAAAGACAGAAGCATCTTGAGGACAGATCCGCAATTCTAACATAACGCTTCCACATAATCAGACAATACAAATTCCAAGTATTTTCCAAAAGCCAAATAATCAATCAGAGAGCACTTTACGTACTCTGGACACAAGTTGAGACCTAATGTATTATATTGAGAAGACAAATACAAGGAGGAAAAAAAGTAACTTTGTTTTCTTTGCAGCCTGTAACAAATGGCGCAATTGCCAGATGGTTCATGCAAACCAATCAACTGTGCCTCACAAGTGCAGGGGTAAAACTCAACTCAACCCCAAAAGCCCACTAAACAAGGAAGAATGGGGCAACCATTGCCTTTCTAGCAAATCAAATATACCTTTGCAGGACATATGTATGGCAACAACATGGTCATCTGTTGACATTGAAATGAACAAGAAAGCTTGAGTGGGACAAAAACATCTGTTTTCAAATCTAAGCTCATCTTCAACACATCCACCGTAGAACTAACAAAACTGCTACAAAATCTATGCACAGTATGTGAATATAGAGAAGATTGACGCTGCAGAACAAAAAAGTTTCTTACCTGTAGGTGTAGTTCTGCAGCTTGAAGTATTTTCTGGGTTAACAAGCGACCTACTCACTTCCTCCGTGAAGATGAAAGGAGAAAAGAGAAAAAATTATCTAAAGATGGAGTCCAAGAGTTAAAGCCTTCGGGGGAGGGTGTATGACATCACAAGAAGCACCAAATGGGGGATCCATCGATGCCCAACAACTACAAAAAAAAGAAAAAAGGACTACAAAAAACTGGAGAATCCCAGACACAGCCACTAGATGGCGGAATAATGTGTAGCATGTGAATCCAGAAAATTCTTCAAGCTGCAAAAACATACCTACAGGTAAGAAACTATTTTGTTTTGGTGCTCTGCCTGGTTGGCAGTGGCCCTAAGGCATTTCCTGAGGCAGTCTGTGTTCCTGAGGCTTGTCGTACTCGATGGATTTTGACATTGGACAGAGTTCCAATGAGCTGCGTTTAGGGCTGAGGCTGCGCCTGGCGTGGGGGCTACAAGGAGGCGAGCTGGGAGTATAGGTGCTCTCCTGACCTGTTGCAGCCGGGGGCCGAAAGCACTCCACTGTCTGGGACTCATGTGGCCGGCATTACTGGCTTGGACATGTTAGAACGCTGGTGTAGAGCTGAAAGTAATACTGCCGGAAGTGACCAGCTCAGGAGCCAGTGTGGCCTTCGTCTGCAGCTATTACTCTCTTGTGACCTTTGGCGGTGTACTTGTATAGCTCTGTAGTGAATCCAGCAAAGCATTTAGCAACTTATCATAGACTCCGCAGGAGGACAATTGTGGCTTGTTGTTGAGAAGACCTTCAGAGTTACCAAGCTATTGTTATTGCCATCTGCATCATTGTTTTTTAAAGCCTTTAGAAAGTGGCTGATGAATGCATGATTTATGCCCTAAGTTCACATATTCTTCTCACTCAGCTGCATTGGAGGCAACGGTGCCATACTAAAGTAGTGGGTACGCGAGTTGTTGAGGAATATTCATTGTGGTTTTTCTGCAACTCTGTCCTAATGTGTCAGTACTTTTACTATATTTGGGGGAAAATTAACCCTAAGATCTGCCTGCGGCAAGCCTATTGTTTCCATCTATGATTTGAACAGTCTAAAGAGCTTTGAGTGGGAATCGTTAAAACACGGCAAAGGTGAAAAAAGAAGCAATTAGCCAACAATTTCTTCTGTGATCTCAAACCTTATTGAACTGGGGTCCACTGCAACGCACCCTATAATGCCAGTCGGGTGAATTGGCGGTTGTGGAGGGTGGTGTTGCCAAACCTCTGTCTGGTTGTTTGAGCTATGCTGTTTCAGTCAAGAAATGATCCCTTTTTGGGCATTTTTTTATTCTGCTCTTGTGGTCATGTGCCACTTTTTAAGGATATAAATGACATTAATGAATTGCGTGAGCTTTCTGAAACTTTGATGGCACAATTAAAACATGATGTTTTTTACTATTCCGCCCTCTGTATGGAGAAATCACTCTCATCAGATAAAATTCTAAGAAAATGCACCTCAATTCTGAAGTGAAGGAACTTCTCCCAAAGGGGTGGTAATGTGCCTCAACTACAGATAGTGAATACTCCAATCTTTAGTATAATGACTTCAAACCACTCAGTTCTATCTTCACATATTAAATGATACAAGAAACAGCGAATAGTTCACGAACATTCACTGTCGATGTTAACATCGATTTTGAAAGCACTTACGAACAAGTTCCCATGTAACAGTAATCATACCACAAAAGATATGTTACCCTCTAGGAACTGCTTTTCTCATGACATCAGGCCTGTTATGGGGGGCTAATCTTTGTTGTCTTCTTTAAAATATTCTGCTTTAAACTATAACCCTGTGTTAATCATGATTTCAGGTTCTAGCTATCTGGATAAATCCGAGTGTAAGGTCCTTTTGTCACCTGTCAAGAGTTCTAGGCCTGAGGCATAGGATGAAGTAGACCAAGTGTTAAACTAGCCTCCTGTGGGGAGTCCAAAAACAGTCTAAATATAATACTGAAATGGATAATGGCATTCAGGTTAACTTTGGTGTGCCTGATAAAAAGTCAGTTCTCTCTGAGAATATATCAGTAAGTGAAGTTTCTATGTTTCAGAAAAAGAAGAAATGTTCTAAAGTCCATAGAATGAAGAAGAAACTAGGGAGGAAAATTTGGGTTGCTAAATTTCCTGAATCAGCTCAGTTAGAGGTAATGTCCTCTACCCCAGGGCTGTCCGGCTCTCCCATGTCTACACATGATAGTTTATGTGTGATAAAACATTTTACATGTAGCGAGTTCTTTCCACCGTGTGTGAATTTAGCGAGAGATAGTAGGAGGAACATCAGTAGTGCCACTGTTGCCAGGATTGGGGAAAACGTAATCCTAACGCTGTAATGTTTTCTCCTAAAAACAAGTTAGATTTCAGAAATGACGAGTTGACCAAGTCACAGGAAACATCAATATCTGATGCTCATAGAAATATTTTAAAAAGATATATTGTATTGTTTCTCACACCCAACAGCCACTTTTTGTTGAACTGTCAGGCTGTTTTAAATATATTTTTTAATGTGCATGACCTTAGGCTCATTTCCTCTTGGGATATTGCTTTAGTTGAGCTAAAATGTCAGATGTTAATGAGAAACAGGCTCGTCATGGACCATGGTACATTTTCATTCTGAGACAATTTCCATTTTGATTTTAAAAACAGTGTTTTTTTTGCTAAAATAGGCGTTGACATTTTACCTGTGTTTGGGAATAGCGAGTACAATGCCCTGTGCACTTCTTCATCTACTTATTCCTTTGGGCATCAACACAGTTATACCAGTAAAACTAAGTCACCACAAATGTTGCGTATGAGGTTAATGATGTTATGTTATGATAATATAATGATGAGGAATAACACCTGTTCTTGGTTCCCCTATGTGCTTACCAGCAGTTGCTCTTTGTAGCTCTTCATGTATATTATGCAGTTATGTGGCTTGGTTTCAGGCATTTTTATCATGGTCTAATTTTGGTTCTCATTTTGACGATGTGTTATTTGTCTCCAGGAAACCTGGTTAATAAATGTTTTAGATTTAGATGATCACCTAATTTTATATTCCCTAGCCACTTTTTTATTGGAAAACGCACAACTACTAGTCATTTTACCATATGCCATGGTTGTTTATTGTTCCCACATGGGACACGATTCTTCATTGTATGAAGTTCTACTAGTAATGTTTATTTTGATCCTAGTATTAATTTTCCTTCATCGTTATCTTATCTTCAAAGGGTTCTTTTAAGTCAATTGGGTACATATCCATACTCAATTTTACTGATGTCAGGAGATTTTGACACAAGCATAACGCCTTCAGAGTAAGGAAAATGGGATTATCAGAATTAAATGCCCTTTGGGGACTTTCGTCCCCTATTTTTCCAAACAAGAATTGTTGTGTTCGTTCTTCTTCTTTATTAACCTGAGGTTTGGAGTTAAATCTGGCTCTGATAAATGGGTGGTATGATCAATCAATTATTTTCAACTTCACTTGACAGAGAGGCGTGCAGTGATCTTTGATTGATTATATTTTAATACAATATTGGGGCATCAATATTATCATCAATCTACAAATGATCTCCAAATCTGAATGATATACTCACAAACTGAATGATGTATTAACCCCTTCGCTGCTCATGACAAGCTCAGCTCGTCATGCAGTACACTGTCCGTGTGCTCATGACGAGCTGAGATCGTCATGAACCATGGAATATAACAATTTCCAGCACAGGAGAGGAATCAGCTTAGCAGTCATGTGGTTAAAACCGCTTTAAAAAAATGAATATTTCTGTTTTTGAAGCCATTCTGTGCTCAATTCGGAATACTTTAGCAATGAGGTTGCAAAGTGGTTGAATAATCTCCCTATACTTAGAGGGCCCGATTCACAGGACAAATTTAAGACAAAATCCTAAACTTACTACTTTTGGTATTCACAGAAGTTAGGATTTTGTCTTAAGTTTGTCTTAAGACAGACCTAAGACAAACTTAAGACAAAATCCTAACTTAAGTCTGTCTTAAGACAAACTTAAGACAAAATCCTAACTTCTGTGAATAACAAAAGTAGTAAGTTTAGGATTGCGTCTTAAGTTAGTTCTGTGAATCGGGCCTAGAGTCCTTAAACAGTTCAAGCAGAACGGAAAAATATTACAAATAAAGAGGCAAAGCTCTGGTTTGATATTCAGTCTGCTCTTACTTCTAGTAATATACATAGATTTTGTTGTTTAATAGCTAAACGCTTAGGTAGGGATACAAACAAAACATTAATTCCAGTAGATGTAGACATTTGGCACCCTTATTTTTATATGACATGAGTCAATTTCTACTGACCTTCCTGATTCAAGACAGTTATTCTTTAATAGATGAATTTTCTGTGGATGAAATTGTTAATTTTATTTTAGAATTAAATAACAATTGAGCACCGGGACAGGATGATATACCAGCTTGTCCTGCAAAAGTGATCCCTATTTATGGGCTGGTATCTTGAAGTTGCTGTTTGGTCACTGTTTGACGGCAGATGCAATCCCCCGGTCTTGGCAAGGCAGTAAAGTCATCCCCCTTTAGAAAAGAAAGGGGATTGTAATCTTATAAATAAATATTGTCCCATTGCTCTTTTAAACGATACCTGGAAGATCTTTGCTAAATGTGTAATAAACCAGTTAGCTTCTTGGATGGAGGCTGATCAGCTATTGCCTCTTGGACAGTCAGGCTTTCAGAACATCGTGTGCCTGTACATGCTGAGTAAAAAGTAGGGGTAAGTGCAGAAAATGAAGATATATGTGGCATATGTTGATTTTAGTAGTGCCTTTAACTCTGTAGATCAATTAAACTTTGGTATAGATTTGTGAGACTTTGCATTCTGTATGAGTTATTGCCACTGATATCTCTCCATTCAGATAATTGGTTAAAGTACTCTTAGGCACTAGAAACAAATATCCTGATAAAATTTCAGTAGACAATGGCCTCAAACAAGTTGTATATTGGCCCCTGTTATTTTCTCTTTACTTGTCTAATCTATGTTAAGTCAAGGTGTCACAGATCCTTCAAAATGTGGATCCAGGGAGGTTTCAACCTTGTTGTATAGATAAGATTTGGTATTAATGTCACTTACTCTAATTGGTTTATAGAAGCTATTTGCCATTTTAGCCTCCTTTGCAAATGCTTATACCCTTTCAGGTAATGAGAGGAAAACTAAAATCATGAGAATGGGAGCCAGCGGTATTGATTCCCAGTTTTTAATAGGGGGAAACTAAAGATCGTAAAAGAATATACATACTTAGGAGTGAGCATCTCCAATAATTTGCCATCGACCACAAGATACATCAGAGTTTTTTTAAATCGAAGTTCATACCATAGGAATTGGTCTATTGCACGTTTTTTAATGCACAAGGGAGTAGTGATTTGCAATCACTTTTAAACTTGTATATCGCTGTTGCATTGTATGGTACAGAGACAAGGACCCTTTACTCATGTAAAAAGTTAAAGTCTTGTGGAAATAATACCTCAGAGTGAGCTCTCCCAGCTCAATTCGAATGATAGGTCTCAAGCTTAATTTGGCTGGAACATTTCTGAGCTTCCTCCCAGTTTATTTGCAATTTTTTTCAACTGTTTAGTAGCCTGTACAATATGGTGAAAAACTGTTTTAGGCAGGAACTTTCAAGGGACAGTGGTGAGAGCTTCACATTTGGGATTGTTTATCATTATAGTCCAAATCAGATGGACTTCAAGAGTGATGAGGTGCTATATTGTTAAACTAGTGGTGCTTTAAAGTGTTAATGTAAAGATTTTTAAAATGATTTTTTTTTATTAATGACTTGCAACATTGTTACAGATAAAAACGTCACTAGAGTTGTAGGTTTCTAAGATGTGGGGAGAAGCAACTTTAAATAATGGCTAATTTATGTCCTCTTTAGTGAAGATCTTCATGAAATTCAGGTTTAACCAAATACTGATTAGTGAAAATGTGTGGATTAAAAAGTATGGATTATCTTTTCTTCCTGGTTGTCAATAATGTGGAGCTGTGATACAGGATTTGAATCTAATTTTATTTTATTGCCCTATCTCTTTTATTTCTAGAAACTTCATTGTAATGCATGTAGCAGCACTTTATTTATTTTTAAATCACTGTACAGTGAATTTCTGTTATTGTCTGATGAGGTTCTTTGGATTGATTCTTGCAGTAAATTGATCTATTATGCTGTTTATTTTTAATCATTTGTATTATAATCAATTTAGAATGTTTTAGTTATGGATAAATTGCGTTAACGTGTGTAATTACTTTTTAAAAGATTACATTTTATTTGTGTCTTTTTGCTTGTGTTTTTAAGCACTTTAAATATTAAATAAATAAATATTATCATGGGCATTATTATTATTACAGGTAGCCTCTCTGCCATGATTACTCTTGCATTTTTTTGTCAGCCACATACAGAAATTTCTGTATGCTGGAACAGAGCATTCACCTATGTAATCGGGCACAGTGACTTTTGCTTGGATCTTGAAGCAGTCTTGGTTTCACCTGCTTCAAGTATTTCTATGTGTAATCAGTTTAAATGACTGTTTACAAAAGTATTTCTGACTATTGTCGGCACTCAACATGCTTTATTTTAATTTAGAGAAGCACATCTCTATAATCACTTGCATTATGGCATGGTCAAGTCATACACTAAAACAATATGTAAAGGTGTAGCATTTACTATGTGTACAAAATGGCAGCACCTTTATCTACAGATGCAGAAGTCCATCTGTACGTTTAGCTCAAACTCAATGCATACTCAGCAGCACCCTATATAAACAAGTACCACCATGAGTAATTTGGATATTGCTTTGTACCACAATTTAAGAACCATCATCCAATGTGATAGTATTCAGTTTGCTGACATCAGAAAGATGGAAAGCTAAGGTGACCGTTTTGTAATTTGATCTCGTAACTCATAGGAAGTGGAGAACATTTAACCTGTTGGTGGATGAAGATGGTATACCAAGTTAAATTGTGCCCACTGATACATGCTGTAATATACAGGTCATGAGTTTGATCCTTGCACTCACAACCCAACCTTCCGTCTATCTATTGTTGGCAAATATATGCGTTTACATATGCTAATAATACTTGTTATTTACATAGTTTAGAAAAGGAAGGAGTGCAGTGGTAGGTTCGAAAAAAATAAGCAACAGAACCACACTTAGTCCTGTCTCTTATGTGCTTAAAAAGAACCAATGTTTGATCAAGATATACTAAGGGCCTTGTGAGGGGGTGCCACTAGGGACCCGTGTCTTACCTACTCGTCTGGCCCATTGTCCCCGAGATGACCCACGAGCTAAGAAGCAGACCCTTCCGCAATCCGCCATCCGACGGGATGACCCCTCCCCCTTGTCATGTGTTCCTACAGGAGAAGCTGGTGTGGGAGGAAGTGGGAGGAGTTGAACCCGGAAGGACAGGTTCGTGGAGAGAAAAGGGACCAGTTGACACAGGAAGAGGAAGCGACTACAGGAGACGGAGAGGAATCGGGAAGAGGCAAGAGTACAAAGAAGTACAAAGGCAGTATCGGAGTGGAAGACGGAGTTGCAGACGATGAAGAAATCGAAAGGTGGAGCAAGGAGTGGTGGTGCCCACCGGAGGGTGCTGGAGAGCGACCATGGCTCAGGAAAGTTGCGGCGGAGTCGGTGAGTGATTGTGAGAAGGGGAGAAAAAGGGACAGGATCGGAGGTGACGGGAGGGTTGTTGAGAAACGTGTGGGTAGAAGGTATAGTGAGTGCTTAGTAAGTTGCAACACTGACCTTCTACCACCTTTAAGTTATTTAGAAATTTTGGATCACCCGGTTCTTGTACCAAAGCCTGAATTAAGGAGTAACTGTTGGGAAGACTATTCCTCACTGGTCGAACTTGGCTAGTATACACTTTTTCTGCATAATACCCCACATTTTTTCTTTGTCTTTCCTTGGTTTGGGGTCTATTTGTTCGTATTTAACACTGGTCAGGTGTGGTGATGGATACATTAACAACAGTACTCAAGAAAATCGTACAGTGTTTCACGGCTTCTTTCTTTGTCTCCCTTTTTGTGAGCCTCTGTGTAGAAGGAACGGGATTTCTTGGAGTGCGTCTGAGCAATGGTTTCCATCAGCCCCGAAGCTACAGGAAGGAGAACGTATACAAGGAGGGAGAAATACATTTGAAGGCCCCTATCCCCCAAGGATTTGATAAGCTTAAATACAATCACCACCATTGCCACTTACATACAGCCTCCACGTCTGTTTATCCGGCCTGCCCTCCAACAGGTGGTGTCAGAAGTGGAATCACCCGGAGACATGGAGGCTGCAATCACAAACATGGCGGAAAGCAGGAGACCCTTGGGAAAGTAGTGGAGCAGCTCCTGACGGTGGTCAAAGAAGACCAAGGCAAGCTACATCAAGCACTCACCGGCCAAGGATAAACCCATGTGGCAGCCGTGGAGAAGATCACGGAAACCATCGGACACCAGCGGGCACTACCTCTCTTCCCTCAGTGGTCATACAAAGATATGTGAGTGGTGAGGACCCGGACTATTTTTTTAATAACTTTGAGAGGATGGTCATGTCAGCGGCCTGGCCAGCAGACAAATGGGGACAGTACCTGGGCCCTTTGCTATCCGGTGATCTACAAGCAGCTTACCAAGCCACAAACATACCGCGAGTGACTCTGTAGGCTGATATTAAGCATTGTATCCTGAAACGATTGGGAGTCGATGATGTAACCTACAGGATAAGACTCCGGTAGCTCAAGGAGTGTCCCCAGGAGACTCCCAGGGCACAATACTTCAGGGTAAAAACATAGCTGATCATTGGCTGAAACCCGCCGATACTTCCAAGGAGGGTATAATGGCCAAAATCTACCTTGAACAGTATTTGTCCTCCCTTCATCCTCCTAATCAAAAGGGGGTCCGACAGCACGCGCATCTTACCCTAGAGACGGCTGTCGAGATCGCTAGCGCATACAGTAGAGCCCAGGAAATACAGAGGGGATGTGAAGACCCACCTTGGAAGACTGGAGGAAGCTGTCTACTCCACCAGTTTCCTCACTCTGCGCATGCTACATAAGATCTTCAAGTGGCTACCCATACACACGAGACGCACCGTGACACAAGCCCTCATCACCAGCTGACTGGACTACAGCAATGCCCTCTATGTAGGAATCGCTGCACACCTTCTACAGACACTTCAGACCATAAAGAATGCCACAGCCAGCCTCATCCTCAGCCTTCATCGACAAACCAACATCACACCCCACCTTAGGGAACTCCACAGGTTCCCCGTACAGAAGGAATGCCAGTTCCAGCTGCTGACCCCCACACACAAGGCTCTACGCAACCAAGGACCCACCTACATTAACCACCGCCTGAACTTCCACCAACTATTGACAAGACTACGCTCTGCCTCCCTTTCACTTGTCCATACTCCTTGCATCTACCGAAGCAGAAGTGGAGGACGCTCCTTCTCCCACATCTCAGCAATGACCTCCAACAGCTTCCCCACGCAGTTCCGGACCATCACCTAATTTACAGAATTCCAAATGGTCCTCAAGACCTGGCTGTTCGAATAAGCCTCCAGGTCCTGCAAGCACCATGATACACTATCGGGTGTTTAGCCGCGCTTTATAAATCCTGATTTATTGATTGAAAGTGCCCAGGGGGCGTGCAAAGCAGGCGCACAGGCAAGTTGTGCCCCCGGGGCATTTTGTATAATAGACCCTGGTGTTTTATAAAGTGTGAACATGACCCAAGGGTATTAGAGCATTGTACATATGATAGATAAACATAAATAAAGAGCTGAACTGTATGTATTACAATTATATTAAAAGCAACCCTTAAAACAATACTCTTCACTTTGATATTCCTGTCCACGATATTTTAGACATACAAATATTTTTGACGCAATATTTTTGTATTATGATATTTTGTATTCAATATTTTGTCCAAACACCGATCTTTGCACGCAGCTATTCTTGAGCTTTGCTGACAGTTAACTTTGATCTTCATTCCATGTCTCCCTATGCCGCCTTCTTCCTCTGGGAGTGCATGTGATTGGTAATCAGTGTGTTCATCCAAATGTCTCTCTCTCTCTCTCTCTCTCTCTCTCTCTCTCTCTCTCTCTCTCTCTCTCTCTCTCTCTCTCTCTCTCTCTCTCTCTCTCTCTCTCTCTCCTACCCCCTTCCTCCTCTCCTCCCCGTGGCTCTACTTTATGGCCAACTAAGCAAACAACTGTACTTGTGGATATATATAAATGAGTGGCATTTCTAAATTCTGTATTCATTTATTCTATAGACATGTTTTTATCTTTCTTCAAATGCGTTTTGTAAACTATTCAACAAGGTATCAAAGCCCGTGGATTGCTGTAATCTTGTATATTAAATCCTCATGTATTTGTACTGTTTTTTTTCTCTGTGTACAACTGAAATACCCTCTTGCTTCGGGTAGGGGCTCCACAAATGAATAAATATTAAAAAATAACATTGTGTTTTGAACTACAGAGAGTTATTTTTATTTTTCTGGTGGAAGATCTGGAATTTTGAGGAACATTTTTTATGTGATTGTGTAAAATTGTAGCGCTGTATATTCCCAAAAGCTATGGAAAAGTGTGCTTATGAGGACAATGTCCTCTGCAGTTTCCTTGGCTCAGTGTCGAGGACTGAGCCCCGTTCCCAGTTTTCTCTGAAGTTGTTTGATTGTATGCCAGTGTGCCTGACAGCGAGGAATGTTGTAACTACATATGTGCACAGACATGTTTGTTGGCAGTAAATGCTTCTGCATCGGACCTACTGTTTTAAATAGAGCAGCAAGAAGAGTTTTTAAACAGTTTGCTTCTTGGCAAGCCTTTTGCGTTTGTTTTGGCACACAAGCCCGATGAGGCGGACTTGGAGGGTCAGAGATCAGGGCATCAGCAGTAACCACATTCCTGAAATAATCTGCATTAAAATAACAGCAGCGCTCCCACACAGTGCGAGGTGCTCCACCCACGAGGCTGTCATGGCCCTGAGAGGGGATGCGGACTCCTGTGACCCTTCCATGTGACATCTGATGTTGTATAAATCGCAGAGGGACAATATGGTGAAAATAAAAGAAGGTGCATCTTTATTTAATTTCTTTTTCCATGTGCACGGATGTTATTTGTTTGGAATTCACCACATAATTAACAGCCTCTCTTGTTCCAGCCAATTCTGCATTTTTTTTAGTTTCTAAAAATACATGAAAGTGGAATATCAATTGAACACGTATATCTTGTGTCCTCTCTTATTCATCTTTTCTTCAGCTTTTACAATGACAATGAGTAATTATTTTTTAAAGATATACTCATTCATTCATTCATTCAAGAATCTTTATTCGGTGATTAAAAAACACCATAAAAGCACATATACATATACATAAATAAAACAGCATTAAATATTGGACAAGATCCTTGTACATAAATAACAATGGAGTACTAACATACACGCCATGAATTAAAAACCGGGAGCCCCAAGTCTATCAATTCTCTCCCCTCGTCTTCCTTAGTCGGACCGCCACCTTAATAAAATTCATAACACAACACAAGGTTAGCGGGTCAGAAGCTTTTTGCAAATAAATTAAGGCATCTCTGGCATCTTCCATGTGGGCTTTTTTTAAGATGTCTACTAGGAATCTGCGTCTAGGCATTGAATAATAGGGGCAGAGCAAGGTAAAATGAAGGGAGTCCTGCGGAGACCGATTGTCGCAGCCGCAGGGTCCCTTCTGCTCAATTGACATAGTAAAACCTGCTGGCGAAGCCAAGATAAAAGGAAGTAGGTTCAGTCTGAAACGGCACATAAGAAATCTGTCCTGTGAGTTATGTACAAGAGACAAATAGGGCTCCATCCCCTCCACACTCTTCACCAAGTTATAAGCCCTTACTGACTTTTTTCCCCCTTCAGTCACAGCACGGCATTGGGTTTTCCGCTCTAGGAAAATTTCCCCTACTTGTTTCTTGTGCTGTGCTGAAATGGTGGTCGGGTTCTTGAAGAGGTTTCCAAACCCTAGTTCATCTAGAGTATTTCTCACATATTTGAGCCATGGGATGCGCATGCAGTGGGTCCTACCTAGGCAGTCCAGTAAGATTTTTCTGCTTAAATGCGCATCTGGATTTACCCAGATTTTTATCCACGCCACAATTGGCCTAAGTTTTAACAAATCGACCATATATGGCCTCCCTAGCTCCCTATGAACTATAAGTCCAGCCGTGCTGGGTGGTGCCCTCAGGACAGATTTCAGATGTTTGTTCTCTTCCTGGTCAATTCTAGAGGTATTCACGAAGCCCCAAACTTCTGCCCCATAGCTTACTTTGGCGCATGTTATAGAGCCGTACAGGTTCATCACCTGTTCCGGACTCCATCTGCCCAACCTTCTGCCATATCCGGCTATTGCCCCGTTAGAGGCAATCATTTTATTACAACGCTCTTCCACCAAGGAGTTGAATTGAAGAGCACCATCAAAGGTTACTCCGAGATAGGAGAACGTTTTAACCTCCTCTAAGCAATGTGTGCCTATTGTATAGGTAAATTTTGTGGGAGGTTTTTTGCCTGCCACGAGCACGTAAGATTTACTTAGGTTGACAGATAACTCCAGATCGCTCATAAACTTGACGAACACATCTACCAGAATCTGTAGGCTTCGGGGTGTACGCGCCAGCAATACCGCGTCATCTGCGTAAAGCAGGACAGGGATATGCCGCGTCCCAACCCTTGGGGAATCTGCCTTTAAGCCCAAAATAAACTGTTCCAAATTATTAATGTAAAGGGAAAACAGAAAAGGGGCAAGAATACAACCTTGTCTGACTCCACTTTTACACGGAAAGGAGTCCGTCAGTCCTCCCTCCCTGCTAAATCTGACTCTGGCCGTGGTGTCACTGTGCAGCTCTCTTAGTATGGTGATTAGACCGTTCTCAACTCCCATCCCTGCCATCATGTCCCACAACTTCCCTCTATTGACGTGGTCGAATGCTGCTGCCAGGTCCATGAATCCCATATAGATGGTTTCCTTACTGGCTAAAGTGTATTTGGCAGTCAGCATATATAGGTTCAGGCATTGATCACTAGTGGACCTCCCTGACCTGAACCCATATTGAGTGTCCGAGAAGATGTTATTCTCTTCGGTCCACTCAGTCAATCTGTTCAGGAGTGCCCTTCCCAGCAGTTTAGCCGAGACGTCAATCAGGGAAATAGGCCGATAGCACTTGGGGTCGTCCTTATTGCCCTTTTTAAAGATTGGCACAATGATCGCTTTAGACCATGATGGAGGGAGACCGCAGATGACAGCAGTGTTTAGCACCCTCGTCATCAGTGGGGCCCACAAATCTATATTACTAAGAAAAAGGTCAGGGGGAATTCCATCTGGGCCCGGTGCTTTATTCTTAGTTAAACTCTCCATCCCAGCTGTGATCTCCTTAAGGGTAAATACTACCGAGGGAGCCTGACTTGGGATTACTGATGACTCTACGTGGGTGCCCAGTTCATGGTTATACAGGCTCCTGAAGTGTTTGACCCACTGCTCCGGGAGGATGTTAGCCCCTATCTCTGGAGAATCATTTTCTTGAAAGGTCGGTTTATTGATGATTCTCCAGAATCCCGCTAGGTCCCTTCTTTCCCCTGCCACTCTCAGATCTGCCCAAGCTTCTACCTGCAGAGTGAGTTTCCTCCTTTTGGTCTCTTGGTTATATTTTTCTCTGCATGCCCTGATTACTTGTTGGTCTCGTGGTTTTGTCTTAAGAGAGCATTTCAATTCCCTCAGTGCCTTAGAACAATCTTTATCAAACCACCGGGGATTGACCAGGTTGCGCGTAGGCGCACTGGACCTTAATAGTCCATCAATCAGGTTGGCAATATGATTAAATGCTTCTAATAACCTTGGTCCCTGAACTTCAAGATCCAAACATTCATTTATGGCCAACAAACCCTTCTCGCTCAGGTGTTTATAGAACTTTACCCCATCTATCTTGGACCATTTCAGTCTCCTGCCTTGATCGGTGACCCTCTCCACAATTGAACGATGAACATTAGAGCCTGTACCCGCCCTATATACAAGCGTTAAAACAAGCGGGTTATGATCACTGAAAGTATTCCAGTCTATCCCTACACTAACCACTTTATTAACCAGGGATCTCGAGACAAGAATAAAGTCTATAATGGACGAGCAACCCCTGCCCTTAAAAGTTGGTGGGAGTGTACCGTCCGCCTGTGGGTCTACCATATTAATGGTGTGCTCCAGGTCGTACTTAAGCCGGAGCAACCTAAGAGCCGACCCCGTGGGCGAATGGGAGAAATGCGGTCCCTTCTCAATTGGGCATTGCGCCCAATCTGTATTCGTTTTGACCAGTGCCGGACAAAGGTGACAATTAAAATCCCCCACCACAAATAAACCACAAGACGGACCCTTATTCTGGGCTGTAATTTCTTTTCCTAACCTTTGGTCAAGTTCGGCTATTACCGGGGTGTGACTATTTACTGTTTCGGTGTTATAAATGTTAAAAACAGAGAATCGTAACCCCTTTCCCTGGAACCGAACCACCTGTATCCCATGCGAGAACCAGTCTGGGAAGGACCAGGTGCCTGGCAGGTCTAAATCTACATAGATGGACAGACCACCCATTGCCCTCCCTGAGCTGGATTTGCAGGCAGGGACAAAGAAACACTTGTAACCCTGCAGATGGTGATTGTTCTCCACAGCCCACGTCTCCTGTAAACATATAATTCGAAATGTTCTAATAAAGTCCACCCATTCCTTGTTATTAAATTTGCCCGCTATACCTGCTATATTCCATGAGATAAGTCTCACTCCCTCGCCACTCCATTCAGCACCGCCCTGGGCCCTTGGTCTTCTTTCCCACGTTGTCCTTTGCATTGCCTGCCCATGTCCCCCTCCTATCTTGTCTTTAGCTATTGCCTTTGGTACAACACACTTTGGTGCCCCCTCACCAACCGCCAGGGTTTCCTGAACCCTGGAACTTTGCTCCTTCAGTCTCTCTGCCGTCCCTCCATCTTCTATACAACCCTGGGGGGCATTGTCTACCTGTCAATCGACCCCCTCAAGGCCATCTAGGCAATGGAACCGGTTATAGGAGAAAAAGGGTTGTTCAGGACGGCCAAAAATCGGCCTATGATTAAAGGCCTGGTAGCTCCCCCTCCTGCCAACCCTCTCCCAGCTATCATAAGTTTGAGGTCGTTGTGGTGGGCCAGGGATGATGGGAAAAAAGAACGACACGTGGAGGGTTTGGATAGTGGATTCCCTTGATCTGTTTTTCCCTTGACATATATGGGACACCGTTCCTGTGTCCCTGAAACTCACCAGTATGCAATCCCCTTTAATGGATTTTTGTGTTCTGCCCACCCATGGTACCCTTCTTACCATTGTAATTTCATTATTAAAATGTGTCGGGAGGGGTCTATTTATATTTAACCACTTGATTACCCTACTTTTTAGGGCACAAAAGTCCTCCATTTCATTTTCCTCAAGTGGAGGGACACCTGCCATGACAACAGTAAAAGCATTTGTCTCGGGGGGTAAATTGGGTCTGCGTGGTCTCAAGGTGGGCTTCATTAAAGGGGTCGGAGTGCCCTTATCTACCGGCTGTGCCCGGGGTACAGATCCTAAAGGAGGGTTAGGCATATTAGTGTTAGAGGGCATGGATGTTACAGGGTTTGGCCTTGTGGGTTGTTGTGGAGGCTCCACATTCATAGCTTGTGGTGGGAGTGGGTTGGTGGCACTATTTACCGACTGCAGAGGGACTATAGTAGGAGGGGTGGACTCGGTTTGCCTTCCCTGTCTTCCAACAGGGCTTTTCAGACTACCCAATGTGGCCTCTAAGATGGTTAGTCTTATCTCGATCTTTTTCATACTCTCGCTGATCGGTAGTAACAGGGACCTTAACAAGAATTCTAGGTTTCCCAGCGGGACAACAGACAAGGGAATATTAGCAGTACCAGCTCCTATGTCTTTTATCATAGTAGGAGCTGGCTCCTCATGGGCAGTGGGTTTGGGATTTGAATCAACCGGTGGTTTCTCTACTGGTGCGGGGGTTTTTAAAAACTTCCCAAAGTCCGAGTGTGGAACCTTGGGTTTGCTCTTTCCCTGAACTCCCCTCGATTTCCTCCTACGTTTATTTGGAGGCGGTCCAAAAGCTACTTGTGTGTTAGTTGGCTTAGATTTGGTTTTCCTAATCTTGATGGCTGGACATGCCGGAAGGGGTTGGGACACCAAATCAATAGTCACCCTTGGGGGGCTAGAACTAGTTTCTGGGGCTATATTCAAAACTTCACCTGATGACATGTTACTACAATCCCTCAACAATATTGGGACATCATCAATTCGAGACAGCTCCTCCCTTGGTACAATAGGTTGATCTCCCAGGGGCGTGTTTTTCATATTATCTATTGAGCGTCTCCGTTCTGCCCTTAACCTGGACAGGTTACACTCTTTATCCCCCTCCCCCACTGCCCGTGAGAAATAATTCTCTAAAGTCCTATTCTTTGCTCCACCTGGTCTTAGAGGGGTGCTCTCCCTTGCGGGGACGGCATAGTGGTCACGATAGGTTAAACAGTAGGTTACACTCAGCGGGCGTTCCACCCAGTATAGGGGACCAAGGGTCAGAAGCACAAACCAAAAGGGGAGGCCCGGCCCGGCCTCCTTCGGCCCCTGACGGCCACAGACGGTCCCGCCCTTGTCCCGGGCTTCTCCAGGCGCCCGAGTCAGGCACAGCAGCAGGCTCTCAGTACGGGAATCCTCAGTTCACACAGGATGAAGGGCAGTGCAGACCCGGAAAGCGTCCCACCGATGCAGGAAACAGGTAGGGATTTGAAGGTCCGTTCGCTGGGGGGCGGGGCTTGCAGGGAGAGCGGGCCAGGTGTAAACTATCGGCCGTGCAGGGACTCCTGGTAGTTGGAGTCCCTGCTGTTGCTCGCAGCCCTGCAGCTCTTCCCCTTTGCTCCTCACCAGCACCCAAGACAGACACCAGTTCAGCCCAGCGCTCCTCGCTGCGAAGCGGGACCCGCGCAGCGGGTCCGGCGAGGAATAGCGCTCGAGTCAGGCACAGCAGCAGGCTCTCAGTACGGGAATCCTCAGTTCACACAGGATGAAGGGCAGTGCAGACTCTTTAGTCAACTGGAGAGAAGAAATAAACCAGGAGAGCCTGACCAGGGCCTGTCCTGCAGCCATGTGACATCTGATGTTGTATAAATCGCAGAGGGACAATATGGTGAAAATAAAAGAAGGTGCATCTTTATTTAATTTCTTTTTCAATGTGCACGGATGTTATTTGTTTGGAATTCACCACATAATTAACAGCCTCTCTTGTTCCAGCCAATTCTGCATTTTTTTTAGTTTCTAAAAATACATGAAAGTGGAATATCAATTGAACACGTATATCTTGTGTCCTCTCTTATTCATCTTTTCTTCAGCTTTTACAATGACAATGAGTAATTATTTTTTAAAGATATACTCATTTTATGTGGTTTTACATTGAAGACCACGAGTAATTATTGTTTAAAGATATTCTGGTTGTATGTGGGTTTACAATGAAGACAATGAGTATTTATTGGTTAAAGCTATCCTGAATTGATGTCGTTTCTGACGCTGTAAACAACAAGTGTTACCATTGCCAAGTTTAAAGTCACTCAATTTACTAAACTCAGAAGGGTGAAACCCTGAGTCGACCTTGCAGGAAGCAAACACACAAGCTGCAGATAACACCAGGATCTGCATTATATATACGGCACATTGTCCCTGTTTGTGCCATGTGGGTGCACCAGACACAGTCTGGGACAGTGCACCATGTTACAGCCGAAGCACTGCCCCCAGAGCTGCCACAATCCCATGCCTGCCTTGGGGACATCACACTAGTGAAAGGCAGGCAGGCTGTCGGAAGCACCCAGTCTACTTTTCAGTGTACTGGCAGCAGCCCAGCTACGTTTGAAAGGGGGCAGAGACCAGGCTATAGGTGGGTGCAGTGAGTGACTGCGCCCACCTACAGAGGGATGGATTGGGGTCAATGGAATACCCTTTTACTGTTTTCAAGAGTTGCCCAAGTAGGTGCACCGACTATGCACCAGCTCTTGATGGCTCACAGTCAGTGCGCCTCTTGACAGATCCATTGCCTCCAAGCCCCTGTCTGTAATACAACCATTGTTCTGGATAACATTTAAACAGACCATTTTTCATTTACTGTGGCACTCTAGGCAGTGGCCCACCGGATGAAAATCAGTACTGGGCCTGCTCCTCATGGGAACAGTTCATCCCAAACTGCTAAGGGAACACATGCCACCCCAGAATGCTATCTGCCTCTTTAGGTCTCCACAATGAGGTATATCTTGGATATTGTTGCATAGCAAGGAAGGGACCTACGTCTGGCCATGCTCTTGGCCATTGGGAGTTTGATGCATGGTCTGTCTCCTTCTGATGTAAGTCATTTGGGTTAAAACATATGCTTTTATTTTTTTTATTGGCATGTGCAATTGTGTAAGGTTTTCAGTAACAAATTTTGATGCCAAATTCACTCTGTATCTCTAAAACATGTTATCCTTATTAAATTAAGTTTGAGCATGAGTGGACTTCTTTCGTCTATTTATTTTTCGAATTTGTTAAAGACTTCCTGTCCATGATCATTTATATAGTCTCTGTGTACTGAGTTGTGACCTGGTTCACCTTTGGGATTGGAGGACTAGACAGTAAAATGTCAGTGACTTCCAAAGCCTGCATGGGATCATCGATGTTTACCATGTTTCTGATCCAATTCTTAGTCCTTTTTGGGTGCCACTGATCATAATGTTCTCAGAAAGAAGGGTAAAGGGAATGAGGGAGTAATCAGACCAATCCAGAGAGATCAGAGAATGGATCTATCGTCTGCCGTGCTGAGGCAAAGAATTGATCTTTTTGTGTACATGGGAGTCGCACCAGGTTGAATGAGGATCATAACTTAAGCATCCATATAAAAAGCTACAGCAGGTATTTTGAGTCCCCAAAGTGTAAGTTGAAGTTCACAAATAAAATATTTTTACTGGCATGAATTGAGCATTTGATTATGTGTTCCGCTAGTTTTACCACAGAATGGTACATGGCATAGAGTATGGTAGAGTCCATCATTTGTGTTCTATTGTCAGACATTGAAAAATTGTATACTGGTTGTGGTGATTAATGAATTATTAATTGGGGTGGATGGTAGTCCACCACAAGTAATAAGACCACTGTCTTGTTAGGTTCAGTTAAAAGCTTCTGTAATTTACACCTGAACTCAACCCCTGGCAGCTGTAACACTGAGTAGACTGGCTTAATTTAAGAAAATGTGCAAAGCATTTTAAAGTACCTTAACAGATGCAAAGTCGAAAACACAACTCAATATAAATTCCACTCCAACTTATAAACATTGTGATTAATTTAATGAACGAAAAGGCCAACAATTAAGAGGGGAAGCAGAAATATGATTTTTAAAAATTTTAAATAAATATAGCACTGAAGCACTATTGACAGTCAACTGGTCGTGGTAGTTCGGCACCTAGGTGCCAATTTAGGCCGGCCGTGATGAAGTGTGGGTCGGCTACACCAACCAGATTTGACTGGGTCAGAGATTTTACCTTGAGACGTAGCGCCTGATATAGAGCTCGTCAGATGGGATGTGATAGATATTATGTCCGCCATACTACATGTGCCACTGGATATAATGCACTTGTAATACAGTGGATGAGATATCCGTCACATTTGTAATAGAGTAGCCTATCTGCTGAACTCTAAGTCAGACTCATAATCTTTCATCTGGAAGTCAAAGTCCTTCAGCTGAGAAAGGACGTAGTCTATATTTGAGGAGGGCACTAGGACATCAGAGAGATGTTGAACAAGGTCCTAGGGAAGTTATTGGTTTTTGGTGGCAAATGCTCAGAGTGGGAAGATCATGCGGTCAGGATTTTTACCTACAGCTAAGGAAAATCCGAAAGATTGCACGTTTCTTGACCACCGAGGCTCTTACCTTGGTCTTGCTGGCCCTAGTCATCTCCAGGATAGACTATGCCAACTCGCTCTATGTTGGCATTCCAGCCTATCAACTGAAGAAGTTATTACTCGTACAAATCCAGGCAGCACGGCTTATCTACCATCAGCCCAAACACCAACATGTCCGCCCTCTGTTAAAATCCCTCCACTGGCTCCCGGTATCTGAACGTTGTAAGTTCAAACTGGGGTGCATCACTTTTAAATCACTTGCAGGCATAGGCCCCTCTTTCATTTCATCTTTACTTCACCCATATGTCCCCTGTCGTAACCTTCGTTCTTCTCACCTTGCCTTACTCCGGATCCCTACTTTCAAACGTAAAAAACTGGGTGGACTAAGGTTCTCATTCCTCGCCCCATCACACTGGAATGCCCTCCCGGTAGGCCTAAGACAAACCCCCTCCTTCATCCACTTTAGGTCCCTCCTCAAAACCCACTTGTTTTGTAATGCTTATAATTAACGTTTCTAGCCCCTCGGATTGCCAGTTTCCTTTTGCTGTAGCGCCAAGAAACCGTTGGGTGTTTTTTTGCGCTTTATAAATTCTTTTTACATTACATTACATTACATTACAGAATTAGGGCCTACAGAGCCCCCTGTTCCCTCATGGCCTGAAATGCATGCAGGGGGGTACATGGTGTGCCCCCCTGTCTGCATGTACCCCCTTTCCTGCACAGCATGGGCTGCATAGTCCATGCAATGCAGGAACGGGCTTTGGCATTCCCATTGTGGCCCTAAGAGATAAGAGAGTGAGTGTGCGCATTAGGTTAGGGACAGCTATATCAGTTAAATCTGAGTTTGTCTTTTTGTAATTTTGTTATTGAGGTTCAATCTGGTACTTCAATCAGTGACTGACATAGCCACTGAAAAGAAAAAGACCACATTATGGAACTACCCCACAAACTACAGTCACAGCTCATTTTATTTATTTAATTTGCTATCAGTTTTTCTGTGATTTTATTATTGTTGCAGGATTATATTACTTCCATAAAGTAGTGAATATTAGATGAGAGATGTTTGCTGGGAATAAAACCAGACTGGTCTGGATTTACAAGGTCTGTGAATGCCTCCCTTATTGAAGGAATTTTTATAAAATGGTCATCAGGAAAAGTAAAATTCAGTTCTTTTTTTGGGCTTTAAAAAGGACAGAATTTTTCCTTGTATAAATGAGCGTGATCTTTTTTCTCCCCTATACATTGCAGTATATTGCATCTCGAGCAAGTTTTGTGTCCCACTCCTACATCAGTCTCCCGGTCGCATTTCTTGCCAACGTAGAGGTCAGAAACCGCGTGGTTTCTGACCTCTACGTTGGCAAGAAACGCGACCGGGAGACTGATGTATAGCGACGCATATCATAGTGTTCACCAGCTGTACTTTACTGAAATCTGCGATTGAGAAGTTGCAACTGTACTTATATAAGTTCTTCTGTATATATCGCCGTTATATGCCTACACATTTGTTGATCGTACGCTGTTTTTCTCAGTGGAAATAAGAAGTTGTTAAATACCTTAACCTTTAAATAGTTTCAATTCAGAAACAGAGACCTATATGCGCCATCCGAAGACTGCCTTACCCGTTTGCTTTCTTCGTTCATAATATCTGCCCTGAGAAATCCCAACTTGGGTGAAACGCGTTGGCTGTGGTGATTGTTCATCTTTTTCAAGATACTTTATGAAGATTGCAATAAAATCATCATATGAACATCAATGAAGGACTATTATTCACTCATGACCGCATATAAACATTTTGTTGGATATTTTCTGTGTACAGTTCGTTTTTTTGTTGCCTCTCTATTCTTTGTTTGTTTGTAATATTGGGGTTCCCAGGCAGTGGACCTATGAGGTGGGCAACATTGGCAAATAAGATTTTGCTGTGACTTTTGTGTATATTGTGGGTAGTGCAACCTGTAAATCCTTACTGCCTTTCCATACTCTGTGACTAGATTAATAAAGCTGTGGATTCTACTTTTGCGGCACGAGAGGGCCAGGTGCCTAAGATTCACAGAGCTTCCTCCCAGCCTGACCCGGACTCTGATGGTCCAGATGAGGAGCATCGAGGAAGCTTTGTGAAGGGTGCAGAATTGAAGGAGGTTATGACCCACTTAAAGGACAATTTGGCCTTTCCTACTGTAGTTCCTCTGGATGAAGAGGAGGACTTTTTCACACAGTACAGTAGGAAGGAGTCTGAGGCTTTTCCCATCTATAAAGTGATCTGGGTACTTTTATCAAGGGAAAGTTCTTACGTTGGCAAGGCTGGGTTCCTTAGGCTTCTCGCTAAGAAGTATCCTCCTAGTAATTTCCAGACTGTGTTCCCCCCTCAAGTGAAGTGGATTCTCTGATGGTGGGACTCACTTCCAGTGGTTCAATCATCTCTGAAGATGCCTTTTCTGGCAACCAGATTAATAAGAAGGTTGATATGCATTATCCTGCATGAATTTCAGGCCTTGTCTGAGGAGCTTCAGCAAGGGGATGAAGTCAATTCACATCTGTCTCTCATGAAGCTGCAGATTCGCTTCTTGTCGGACATTTCCATTGACTCTCCGTCTGCTGCAGCGGACATTTCTGGTTCCATTGTCTTGGCTAGATGTCACATATAGATGAGGTCATGGAAGGCAGAGGCATCCCAAAACGCCTTCCTTTCTCTTTTACTCTTTCATGGGGCACAGTTGTTTGGTCCCCAGGGGGATGTTGAAGAAGTCTGTGGAGGATCGTAAGCTCATGAAGCCTGCGGTGAGAGATTGTGGGCTTGATTACATTCGGGCATTTGGAAACTCCCTTCAGCTGGGAGGGGGGACGCTCAGCCCTTCGTGAGAGGGGACGAGGCCGTGGCACTCCCTCTTCTGATAAGTCCCAGCAACAGCCTGCAGGAGCTGCCCTTGTGAGTTCCACTGAAAAAGCATAACTGCCAAAGAGTGGGATGCTTAATAAGACAATTTTCATCAGCTTGGGCAAAAGACGTCACCAATGCCTGGGTTCTTCACTTGGCAGAAGAAGGCTATTCCATTGACTTCTCTTCTTGGCCTCCAGATCTTTTCATACCAACCACAAGTCCTCCTTTTAGATATTTCAGTTGGGATATCTTCAAGTCTAGGAGATTTGGTAGAAGGAAGTTCAATATAGTGATTTTAACTTTTTCTAAATTATAGGGTCATCCAGTTACACAAATTGTTTGGGGCTGGGTTTTTAAGCTGGACATTATTTAAAATGTTTTTACTGTGGTCTTGATCTGGTGTCAGAATGTCTTTTTACAATTTTGTTTTATAGAAGTTGACAAAAGACTTGGCAAGTTTATTGGAGTTTTCTTTTAATTCATTAGTTCCATCATTTGCTTTCTCTCTTACCATATTCTAATTATTACTGTGTCTAATTTTCTATACTAGTAACGAGCCAACTTTATTATCCTCTTCAAACGTATGCTGACATATGGTAATGGAGTTCACTACAGCATGTTCTACTCTAGCTTTGTATTGCAACTTCTATAGAAGATTATAATTCTTTTAATGGGTATAGAACGTTCTCTGCAGCAGCTCTATTTTTTCTTCTATCGTTCTCAACTCACCCCTAGTGCTCCTATTTTTGTCACCAATGATGTGTCACCAAATGCTCTGAAAGAATTGCTGATCTTTCCAATATGAGTTAAACCTTCATTATTTTCTGGCTATTCAGCTATTGCTTTGTGAAGATTTTGTTACGTTTCTGTTTATACTAAAATAGATAAGCAGTAAGAAACACCGAACTGTCTAGATGGTAAATTCTTTGTTATCATTATTTAAATTATTGAATGATCTGAAAGAACAGATGGGAGGATACCAGAATGTAACATCTGCAGATTGCTGGAAACCAAAACCCTATTGCCCCCTTCCTGCCCACAATAATGGAGGAGGTAAATCAGGCTAATTCTAGCATCAAGTTGTCTAGTGATTTTGTGTCATCAACTACTAGGTTAAAGTAACTTATGATGCTAAACTCCTGGTTTTCCTATTGTAGCCTGAATCACCAGTCATACACCAGCTTTATCACAGAGGATCCTTTTAACCATCATTCCCTGATTTTCTTTATAATACTGGCAACCCCTCTAACATGTGCAGAGGCGTTTGAATACTATGCTTAATGTGTACATCTATAAGAATCATAAAACCTGCCTCCGGTCCCTACAACAATGTATGTTCACTGGAGTGGTATCAAAGCAGCCTTAGATTCCTCAAAGAGTTACTATATCCATATTCTTGCACTTAACATTAAGAGATTGATCCTCTCCCGCTTCGACTGTGGAAATGCCCTACATCTTGGGGCACCCCAATCCACACTCAACAAACTCCAGGTTATTCAAAACTGTGCGGCAAGAATTCTCCTGGATATTCCTCACTGAACCTCAGTAAGAGCCAGACTGAGAGATCTTCACTGGCTCCCGGTGAGATCCAGAATCGAATTTAAGAGCATGTGCATCGCACATCGCTCTTACTGGGGAACAGGCCCCTCCATCAATTCTCCCCTTGTGAAAGCCTACCAGCCCACTCGTTCCCTCAGATCCGCGACCTCCCACCTCGCCTCAGTACCACGCATCAGGAAGGCCAGATGTGGAGGCCGCTCGCTCTCTTACAACCTAGCCAGGATCTGGAACTTCCTCCCTCTCCATATCAGATCTGAACCCAACCTTTTCACCTTCTGGAAAATTCTTAAAACCTGGCTATTCAGCAAAACTTCGGTTTAAAACTTCACTCAGCCTCTCTTCTTCCAGCCTCTCCGGATCAGCTCAAGCTCCTTACAGCGCTGGGACGCCCCTGGGTAGCCAACGCGCTTTACAAATCCTCATTCCATTCCAGAGATGAAATCTGCAAAGAATTCATGGTGCTGTTACCTTCACATAGTCTATTCTCCTCCAAGATCCTCCAGCTTAGCCTCATTTTCTTGGCTGCATCCCCCCTCCTAAGCCCATGAGCCCTCAGAAACAGTTCTCCAAAGATGTAATTATCGCTGTGTTTAATCCACCAGGGGAGGGTGGGGGTAACATAAGAATAAGAATAATAAAACATTAAAAAATGTAAACTTACCTGCTGTCTCCCACGTCGCACCTTGTTGCTGGGACTTCCTTGTTCCAGCAGACACTGCAGGCTAGTCACAGATTCCCTGTCCAATTCCCACGCTGCAGAGCAAAGCAGGGATTGGCCTGACCAGGCTAGAAAGACGCTCTGCTCAGAACCGGGAGTCCGTGGGATGTCTGTAACTCAACTGTTCAATGCAGCTGGGTTAGAGAAACCTAAGTGCGCATGTGAGTTTTGGTCATCCTGAGACAGCCAGCCAAACACACATGAGTACTTAGGGAGTGCACTAGCACTCCTCCTCCCCCTCCCATGCCTCAGCTCCGCTCATCCCTGCACACGTTGGCTGAGCCAGCGGCTTAAAAAAAAAAAGATGCTAAAATATCGTTTTATTTTTTTGTTGTTGGCTCTGAGCCAGTGAGGCGACGCTCCTAAGCCATTGCGGAAGAGCCGCCCCTGGATTAGTGGGAATAGTTGATTTTGAATGCATGTATTCCAGAGGTAAGGTGAGGGTAAACTTGGAGAAAGTACAAAGAATAAAAAGTACCATACCAACAGGACCAGAGTGTAAGGAACGTGTGGCAAGCCCTAGTAAATAGAAAAGAGAGAGATAACTAAATGCAGGACATAAAAATGGAGCAAAGAGTAGGCACTTCACAGCTAAGAAGCTCGAAGATGGATAGGGGATATCATGGATCTATGATGGATCAAGGAAAGTGAGATGTGCTTGAATGTTCATGCAGTCTATTAAGGTACAGTAGTATCAATAAACGTATAATAAGTGAAATCATCATAGTTGCCGAATTAGCCTGTTCTGTTCCTCATAACCTAATCTCACTGTAGTGAAGAAATTAAGGACAGCTGCCAAGTGCAGTCTCAATCATAGAATGAAGAGATCAAACAGTGAAGAGTACTATGGTAATTCAGAACACACAGGGCCCAATTACACGTTTTGCTATGACTTACTCCTGAATCCAGGAGTAAGCCTTGAGTACTACAAGAGTAAGACACATCTATTCATACACCAGCTTTTGCGAGACAGGTTCACACTGCCCTTATGTTGGAAGAAAAGAGCAATAGAACACAAGCACATCTGGAAATAACTAAACATAAAGTACGCCAGTGGGTAAAAATAACAGATCATAAGATCCTAACTCCGGTTGGCTCAAGATAAAGCAGAATGAACAGCTGTGAAAGACAGTTTAAGCAGGGGTAGACACAGCATACCAACTAATATGGTTTCGGAGTGTATTTATTCAGTATTTACCAGGTTGGGCAACTCCATATTCCAAACAAAGATAACAGGGGTAAAGAAGTGTAAGATAAAGTATGCACGAGGAAAAGACCACCAGCAACAAGTGTTTCAAAAGTAGTGGGTGAAGTTTGTCAAAATCAGCATCACCTTTTGTTCACAACGAAGCAAGGAGTCACCTTTAGGACACAAACCATCATGCACTTATCCCACCCTTGTACGGGAAGAAAAATGTCTAGCACCAGGAAACCAGGTCGAGCAGCTTTAAGGAGACTTCCACAGGGCTAGGCTCACCTCTTGAGGTGCTGCTCAATGACAATGGCACAAACTAAGGAGGGATAGTTGGGACACTGAATGAAGAAAATTACAAGACTGGATTTATGGTGGGGTCCATGTGGCAGTCAGTCACGCCATCAAGGTTAAATGTAAATTGCTTCATCTCCACAGTAGGTGGTATGACCAACGATGGGCCAAAAGAACCGTACATCCCCCTCATCAATTTCCCAGTAAAACGTTTGGGCACCATAGTCACTATTTCTCCCCTACTTATGTCGAGGAAGGTCCACCAGGGCTTCCAATGACTATCAAACACAAAGCTAACCTGAAGCATGAGTCCTGTTGCAGTTGTTCTGAACACTTGTAGTCCGCTAGGACAAGGCTAAAAAATAGACTCAGTGCACCCTCCCCCTGTGACTGACATCCTCTACAGGCTCTGGAGACAGCTGGATTAGGTCCAAAGGGGGCCTGTCCTTCAAAAGAGGGGTTGAGGCACAGACAGCTTTTCGTTCTTCTGGAATCTACAAAAGTCTCCAAGGCCAGATGTTGCTGGGTATACCACCTGCACTCTAAAGTTCGAAGGAGGGGCTACTCCAGGATCTGTATGCTAGTCATTTTCTGAGGCTTCTGTACTCCTTACGTTGGTTCAGTGCAAAGCATGCACCTTAGAACAGGGTGCAAGAAGGGGCCCAAAGATACTGAAGTCAAACTCCAGATCTCTCCCAAGTCTTGAATTTAACGTCATAGTCTAACTCTTACCTTGCTCACGACATGAGAAAGATGTGTTAGAATCCCCAGGCCAGACTCCAGGGCAAAGACAGTGTGGGCAGAGCACAGCAGGTACATCACTCTGGGATTCAAGCTGAATATTTATAGTGCATGTAGACACCAACAACACCATGCACAGACAACATGCACGCAGAACAGAGATAGGTCCAACGGCAAGCAGGATACATGCATACATGCAACCCCCAGGCAGCACATACACGTGCCTCTTTCTTCCTGGGTACCTGTATGTTCTGGCTTTGTAGTGGATGTATACATACTTCTTGTGGTCCAGCTTGCATTTTGTGCATTTGCGACTGATGCCTTGCCAGTGTGTATGCTTCCTGTTAACGTACAGAACCTGACATGCCGCTAAACTACTAATGGAAATACTGTTCTATGAAAATCTGCCAGTATTACATATATATGGCTATAGTGTTGTTGGTCTCTGATCTGAATGTGCTGCAGGGTAGCAAGAAAGGTTCGCTTTGCCAATGCTTAAAACTAAACCATCAGTAAAGATCATTTAATGATTTGACAAAGCATAAAGAAATCCATATTTCCCATGGATTAACAACTAAGCAAGCGAAAAACAAGTTATCCTAAAAAACAGGAAATTGTGCAAAACGTCATAGGTAAAGGAAGAGAGAACAACATTTCTCTCATGTCGGAAAAAATACGTTCGCAACACCTGTTTGTCGAAAACACTCTTGTATACGTCTGTGGCTGTAAAGAATGTAGGCTCAGAGACTGTGAACCCCAGACCTCAGATGCAAATGGTGAAAGGTGCAGAGTAGACAGAGTATTTTTGTAAAGGTACCTGACTATGCCCATCCAGAGTTCTTCCCAAGCTGAAAACACTAGAGACAATTCCCAAATCTTATCCCAGGCTTGAATCCAGCAAAATAATGCTACAATGTGCACGTGCACTCAGTGCTAATGATTTGCCAAACTACTCTCCATTGATGCAAGTATATTGTACATTAAGCACGGGTACAATTTGTATGTATGTATGTATGTATTGGCATTTATATAGCGCACTACTTACCCGTAGGGTCCCAAGGCGCTTTGACCACTGCGAAACCCTTCCTGGCTTCCCTGAGAGATGGTCCCTTAATGGGTATCTCCAGGGTGAGACCAGGCATCCCCGGCGGTCTGGTGGGGCCGTTAGTGAAGATGAGGCAAGCTAATGCCCAGAGTTGCCGAGTGTGATCGCTGATCAGAGTGGGCACCGAGGCGAGAGAATTATCGAGTCCGCTGACCCTGGTCCGGAAACCTGCCGCGCCGGGAATCGAACCCTGGTCCCGGGCCGTCCTCTGCTCTCGGGTCTGCCGCCTCTAACCAGTGAGCCACACTACTTCAATTTGAATGGATTTGCATAAATAGGGTTCTACAGAGGAGTGTCACAGGAGTGGATAGGAAAGTGCAATGCAAGCAAGATTTCCTCCAACACAATACTTAATTCTCTGATATTTACAAAGACCCACTTCAACATGTTCCAGAGTTATCATCAGCACCCAAAATATTCCGAAACGGGTAGAGCAGAAAGAGTGCAGGCAGTGTAGGAAAATGAACCAAGCTGTCTCCTTTCCTTGGGGATATGAGCATGAATGGGCTTTAGCAATGTGGTTACATAGGTGAAATTGCTTAATGTGGGCAATATCGTGGACAGACATATCAAGAAGTTAAGTGCAAATAGGTAAGTATAGATTTACTATTCTTAACTCCAAATCTATGTACCTTGATGATATATTTAAATGACATAGCTTCCGTGGAGTCTAGTGGCATCCCATTGGGGTTTGATTATAAAAAAGAGGGAGGCAGGAATGATGGCCACAGCGTCTTATGTGACATTTCCTCTGGGATTACAAATATTTGACAACACATGTTAATATCGCTGTTTGGAAAAAGTATTGGACAAAAATTGGTGCAGTCCTCTTTTGTTTGCCTCGAATGTTTATCCAACGAGGGCCTTTCAAGGCGTATTTAACTATTTGAATATGACATTCTCAATTATTCACCAGCATTGATAAAGGAGAATTTCCAAAACGTGTTTGCCAGATGTCGAATCAATTACCTGTGCAGAACCTGTTGAGGGCTTCAGTTTGTTCCGATGGATCTTGTGGTTTGATTTGTTTTTTGAGGCCACGCTCACTTTGGAGGCACCTGTTATTAAGAGCTCAATGTTTTCCGTGTGGCATTTGTGATGCGGATAGATATATATAGATAGATAGATAGATAGATAGATAGATAGATAGATAGATAGATAGATACATCCAGAACGTCAAACATCCTCTCCACATCATCTAGATCTGGATGTGCAGCACCTACCTGAAGCTTACCCCAACTAAGGCAGAATTCCTGGCATTTGCTAAGAACATAAAACAAGATACAGTACAAACCTGGCACAATTACTTGAACCATGACATTTTTGTCATCTGGGATGGTACCGTAGAGGAGGCAGAAGAGTTTGTGGCTGCCCTGAATACAAATGAATTTAATTTGTCATTCACAAGCCATATTGATAAAAGAACTGCTGACTTTCTAGACCTAAAAGTCAGCATTGAAGAAAGGAATTTAGTGAAAACTTTGTACAGAAAGGAGACTGCGGGAAACAGCCTCCTGCACGCACAAAGCTGCCATCCCCGAAATCTGATTAATTCAATTCCTTTTGGCGAACTTCTTAGAGCCAGAAGAAATTGTACAACACAGCTGGATTACGAAAAAGAGAGAGACATCATGTGTGACAGATTTAAGTCCAGGGGATACAGTAAAAAATGTATCACTGACGCTGTACGTAAAATGGAGGAAAGGGATACCAATCAACCCTCAGCCAAAGAAAAAGAGGAGATAAAAGAAGGAGTGAGATGCATTACTGATTACCACTCCCAAACCAAAGAAGTCAGAGGAGCAATTAATAAATACTGGAATACCCTCAAAACTGACAAAGATATCCAATTGAGCATCAGAGACTACCCCCAAATTACCTACAGGAAACCCATGTGTCTCAAAGACAAAGTATGCCAGACGTTGATAGTCAACCGTAAGAGAGCAAATCCAGTCCAGGGATTCTATGTCTGTGGCAAATGCAAAGCGTGCAAATTCAGCCACAATGTCAAAGAGATAAAATTATCCCAGCTGTGTGAGCCTTTTAAAATCACCAAACATTTGACATGCCACACAGAATATGTGGTGTATGCACTTAAATGCCCGTGCAATAAATTCTATGTGGGCAGTACAATTAAACCGGCCAAAGACAGGATCTTACAGCATTTAAGAGCCATAAAAAAAACAAGATAAACAGTATCCCATGGCTAGACACTTTGCGTCCCACCACAGAAGCAACAACAGCCTCCTCTCTTATGTGGCACTAGACCAAGTGCCCATAAGAGAAAGAGGCGGGAACCGACTTCAGGAACTTAGACGCCTGGAGTCGAGATTCATAATCAAATACCATATGTTACAACCCCAGGGGCACAATTGCGACGAAGGTCTGGGTGTGCACCTTGGCTAAACTGAAAGAAGTGTGCTGATGTATATAACTTCTGCCAAAACTGTCCTCTGATCTTAATTTTATATGTATGAATGTATGAAAGGCACGAAATTGGTAGTTTATTTAATCACTGTGTTTTATTATTTTGTCACAGGTACCATGCAATGTGGGAGAGTATGAAAATACAACAAGGTCAGAAAGTGTGTGGCAGTATGTATCGAGTTGCAGAGATCACGCTGGGCAATGTACAATGAAAGGTGTTTTCTTATGTGAGAGTCAAGACTTGGATATGACACCAAACGGACGAATAAGTAAACTCTGGGCCCACTTGGGCTGAACCCTCGAGCACCCTTGGTGCAACATGTATAAGAATAAGAATCACTCGGGACATTTTAAAACAGGCTGTCCTCCTATTCAGGCCGTATTTATTCCTAAACACGCAGGGGATTCCCTGGATTTGGTTACAAAAGAGCTGTTAAACAGGAGGCAACAATATAGCTCTACTCAATGGACGATCAGTGCGAATGTGCATGAACGGTATAATTGAGGGTTCGTAGCTTCTATCGGACCGCATTTTTGAAGTAGAGCACAATTTGTTTATTTAATTTTGTTATTCGAAATAATAGAATGCCGGTAATTCTTTACCATGATTTATTTTGTCAGGAAACTATACTGAGTGAAAAAAGTCTTCCCTTTTGATTTTACGGGAAGTCACAGATAATGTTGAAGGGTTGACCGTCCCCGCCGTAATAAGTGAACACCGCCTGTACGTGATGAAGTTACAATGTATTATGCCCATGTCGAAAGTGTAAATTATGTGCAACCAATTAATTTATTTACGTTATGCCACACATTGCTGAAAAATGTATGTATAATATAGCTCCAGACATATGATGGCATGGTAGTCTGTTGGCTATGTCTATCTTTTCAACGGAGTCATGTGATTTACTTTAAATAATGGATGCAAACAGACTATGGTACTCGTGAGAAAGGGAAGGCAATTCCCGAAACGCTTCGAGTAGGGCTGTGAATAAAATCCAGATTTGAATGCTACTTGTGGCCTGGACGTCGTTCTTGAGGACTGTGAAAGAGTTGTTTGTTATATATATATATATATATATATATACAACAATCCTCAGCAACCTCTCGCCCGGAGCCCAGTGAAGGAACCGCTGCGCAGGAAAGAAGACGGAGACCTCAGGTGCAGTGAGCAATTTTCTTTATTGTACCCTCGAGGAAGCGGCACACAGCATGACGTTTCGGCCTTCACAGAGGCCTTGATCACATATATATATATATATATAGATAGATAGATAGATAGATAGATAGATAGATAGATAGATAGATAGATAGATAGATAGATAGATAGATACATCCAGAACGTCAAACATCCTCTCCACATCATCTAGATCTGGATGTGCAGCACCTACCTGAAGCTTACCCCAACTAAGGCAGAATTCCTGGCATTTGCAAAGAACATAAAACAAGATACAGTAAAAACCTGGCACAATTACTAGAACCATGACTGTTTTTATCCCCAGCTTTCACAGAATGCCAAGTCACTTGGATTCACCCCAACCTCCCCCTCAAGGAACACATTGCTAAAATAAAAAAATAAAAAACACAAGGGGCCTTATTTATGAAGGCCTTGCGCCGCCGGTGCGTCACTTTTAACATGGGAAAAAGTGACGCACCGGTGGCGCAAGGCCTTCATAAATAAGGCCCAAGGACTGGCTGGTACCAGATTTATTCTTCCAGAAAACAATTTATACAGTTCAAGTTGTCATATTTTCTAGACCTGGGTGAAACTTCTATTACACTGGAGTAATTTTGTGTTACCTTTTTGACACAATATAACTGAATATAATGCTATTAAAGCAGTTTGCAAAATTATGAGTAAATTGGTAAAAACCCTCACCATAGGAGCTGGAACTCAAACAATTATAGTTCATCTTTGGACAGTGCTCTGACTTCGGCTAGCATTTCGCTGTGCCCATAAATCGCAGACAGGAGAATTCTGGTCCTGCAATTTGATTGTAAAAGTGCTGCCCCCGGTAAACAGAGTCCACCCTGTCCATCCAATGCAACCCTGGAATAGGATGCATCGAAGTTCAAAGAAGAACTATAATTGTTTTAAGTTTAAACGGTCTCCCCAGGGGGTGCATTAAATCCGTGTTCATGACGTACAGATAAAAAAGACATGAGTCCATGACAGTTCGGAGTCCTGATGAGAACCTTTAAGTGTGACGGGTTTGAAACTTATGGACATATTCTCCTCCAAAAGTGCAGAATATTAATGAGTGCTAGAACGTCGGTGGAAGGTATTGAATAGTGATATGGCCACTCATTTGTTCTGAATCAGCTTGACACTGCAGGGTTGAGCAAACCTATTAAGGAGGAATTTATTTGGTAGTAGTAGTGGAAGAAAAAGAACATTTTCTCTTGGGTATGTTTTGATTTGTATTTTGTTTTGTGTGGTGTGACTAATAATGTATTGCACTGAATAGTGATGAGATGTTTCCATTGTATGTTATGTGTATTTCAATGAGTTAGGTACAAATGAGTATATTGCTAAAAATGATATAAAGAAAAAAGCAGACGAAATTAAAAGGTGTTCACTGTTATAAAATGTAGTGACCATAAACAAAAATGAAAATTTTTAGTTTCATAGTCAGCCTTGGGGGACTATTAGAAGTTGGCATTTTTCTGCCTAAACCGAATGGGCCTTTCTGACAATGCCCATGTTCACATGACTGTTAATGGCTCACCTGTGGTGTGATGTTAATTCCTTCCAAACAGGGGACAAAAGGACCTTGAGTGTAGGGAAGGTGTTCCTCTCCTGAGCAGGTTGGATGGCTAGGTTGTTCTAAGCCCTTCCTTAGCTTCAAATGGTAGCCAGCCCCTTTCTGACTTCTGAAGAGGTCTGCCTTGTCACTGGCAAATTAATCCTGGGCTCTCTGCTTGCTTTCTGTTCCGCTAGACAGATTTGCCAGGCCCAGGGAAGAGGGAAGAAACCTGTTTATGGTTAAAAGAGGAGATTCTTTTCCCCTCCCCCTCACAGGCTGGCACGAAGTATAAAAGTGGAACCTTCAGATCTTCTTATCAGCCCACTCTTGGGCCTGTGGAGATACAGAAGAAGGACTTCTCTGCTGCCTGAAGGAATACAGGACTGTGTGCCTTGTTTACTAGTACTCATCTCTTCAAGTATCAGTATAAATATTTTCTAAGATTTAATCTAATTGTAAAATATTTTATTGTCAGAATGTTTAAAAGTACAAGACCTCGTTAACTCAAAGGCTGGTTGACAGTCATGATTGATTTTGTTGTATTTTAAAAGACTGAGTTGAAGAACTAAAAACTGTTATCTTGCATTGTTTATAAAAGGGAAAGCTTTCTTTTGATATATGACTGAAACACCTGGAAAGTTGTTGTGGAGCTCAAATACTTGTGTGTTTGTCTCCTACCTCTTTCCACCTCTCTTTCTCTTCCTCCAATATTCTTAACTGCTTCTATTTTCTAAGGATATGACCAAAATTCAGAAAGCGTTGTTACATTAAAAACATTAAGAAATGTTTGTTGTCCCTTTGTAAAATATCTTGCTCATATAAGACAAATTGAAAAAAAATAGCCACTGTTAAAAAAAGAATAGCGACACTCTTCCTTTTCTTTTATGAGGTGAATATTTCTATGAGATTTAACATACAGAACCAGCAGCAGTACTTGTTTACCAACAACAAACTACTTGACATAACTATGTCATGACTGACATCAGAACATTTAGGGCCTGATTCACAAAGGTAAACTTATAGGTTTGTGTAAGTTTACACTTTTTTAGTATTCACAACACTGCATTTTAATAGTGTGTTTACAAGTGCAGATACTCCGCAGTTGGAATGGAGAACTCTGCACATAAAAAGAAAGGCCTGTCCTATCTTTTTATGTGCTGAGTTTTCTGAACCAACTGCAGAGTCTCCGCGCTTGTAAACTTACTATTAAAATACAGTTTTGTGAATACTGAATCAGGCCCACAGTCTTGATGTCCAAAATGCCTATGACTTGTGCAAAGTACCCATACAGGGGTAAACTCAATAGGTAGGAGCACCTCATTTGCATATGTGTATCTTTATTTGTGGTATTTGCATAGTTTGAAACTATACCAAAAAGGGGACGAGTGCATCACAGTGTCAGAGCCCAAGACATAGTTAACCAGTGACTGGAGAGGTATCTGGGTTTTGGGAGTGGAGTTATTGCATCTTGATAAAGTATGTTTGTGAGTATGGAAGTGGTATTTATGGAACAAGCACGGTCAAAAGGCAGAGGAGCCCTGTATTTGGTCAACAAAACAAGCATAAACTCACCGGCCCCCAACGCCAGGACACCTCTTCGGAGGCAGCTGTGTGCTTTACAAATGCTGGTATTTCATTTAATTTTCATAAAGTCAACAAGAGAAAGCAGAAGTGATAAGAGAGATGTAAGAAATGTGGTTATTAGTTGAAACGGGTTAGAGCCCCATTTATGAATAATACACACAATCCTTGCCAGACTAAATGTTAGAAATGGGTCTCGAGTTGGCAACGGTCGCCACCCTGTCCAAGTAGGTACCCTCACTCTAGTCAGGGTAAGAGAGTCACACAGCTGAGATAACCCCTTCTCGTCCCCTTGGTAGCTTGGAATGAGCAGTCAGGCTTATCTCGGAGGCAATATGTGAAGTATTTGTACACACACAGAAACACAGTGAAAGCATTACAAAAGGAGTCAACACCAGTTTAGAAAATTGTCACTATTTATCTGAAAAAAACAAGACCAAAACGACAAAAATCCAACATACAAAAGTCAAGATATCACTTTTATAACCTTAAGCAAGTTTAGTCCATAGAAATCAATGGATGCATTAGTTTTAGCACAAAGTGCCTCAGGTGCATCACAAATCAAAGACGAGGCAAGTACAGGGGAGACGAGGCGCCGGAATAGCAAAGTTTATTACTATGCGGAGGAGGGGGTGCATCAGTTCCTTACTGGCAGGGTAGGTGATGTGTTGGTTTCTTACTATTAGGCAGGGTAGGTGATGCATCGGTATCTTACTGGCAGGGGAAGGGATGCGTCAGTTTCTTGCTGGCAGGGGAGGTGAAGCATTTGTTTCCAGACTTGCGGCCTCAGTTCCTTTCTGCGGTGCGGTGTTGATGAAGAATCAGCGCCCAGGGACGATGTGTCAAAAATCCAAGCACTATGAGTGGATGCGACAGAGGTGATGCTGGCACTCTGTCGATTTCACAGCTGCGAAGCAGGCGCTGTGTCAATTCCTCAGCCATGAAGCAGCTGCTGCATCAGAGTCAGAGCAGGTGCCACGGGCGTCGGTGACACAGCACTCGGGACTCTGCGGCAATATTTCCGATGCATTGCGAAAGCACGCTGTGGACTGCATCAAGAAAACAGGTGCTGGAAGTCAATGTATGGATTTTCTCCTTAAGATCTACAGGTTACACTTCCAAGGGCCTAGGAACTAGATTTGGCACCACTAGGCAAGGTAGGACTCCCAGAAGAAGACACCAGGCACTGGCAGGTGAAGTCGTTCAAGGCCCTGAAAATTCTTAGCAGGAGGCAAGCACACAAAAGCCCTTGAAGGATGTTGGAAGCAGAATGCAGAAAGCACAGTCTAGTCCTTTCAGTCCTAAGACAGAAGAAGCAAGCAGCAGGCCAGCACAACAAAGCAACAGGCAGACTGGCAGTCCCTCCTACAGCATCCAGCTCTTCTTCCTGGCAGAATGTCCTCAGTCCAGAAGTGTTCTAATTATGGAGAGTCAGAGGTTCAATACTTATGCCATTTCTGCCTTTGAAGTAGACAAACTTCAAAACAAAGTCTTTGTAGTGCACAAGACCCTGCCTTTCCCTGACCGGCTCCAGACACACTGCAGTGGCGTGGAGACAGCTTTGTGTGAGGACAGGCACAAGCCTATTCAAGTGTCAGTGACAACTCCTCCCACCACTGTAGCTCAGGAAGGACCATCAGGATATGGGAGACACATCTAAGCTCCCTTTGTGTGACTGTCTAGAGTGAATACACAAGATCCCAACTGTAAGTCAACCCAGATGTGTACTCTATAGAGAGGCAGAGGCACAAAATGGTTAAGCAAGAAAATGCCCACTTTCTGAAAGTGGCATTTTAAAACACCCAATTTAAAAACCAACTTCACCAAAAGATGTATTTTAAAATTATGAGTTCAGAGACCCCAAACTCCAAATCTCCATCTGCTCCCAATGGCAAATTACACTTAAAAAGATATTTCAGGGCATTCCTCATGTTACCCTATTGGAGAGCTAGTCCTTGCAAAAGTGAAAAATGAAATTAGCAGTACTTCACTATTAGGACATGTAAACCACACCAGTATATGACCTACCTTTCAAATACACTGTACCCTTCCCATGGGGCTTCCTTGGTCCTACATTAGGGGTGACTTACATGTAGTATAAGGGATGGTTTGGGCCTTGCAAGTGGGTGCACTTGCCACGTCGAAATGGCAGTTTAAAACTGCTAATACAGACACTGCAGTGGCAGGCCTGAGACATGTTTGCAGGGCTGCTAATGTGGGTGGCACAATCTGTGCTGTAGGCCCACTAGTAGCATTTGATTTACAGACCCTGGGCACACCTGCTGCACATTACTAGAGACTTACTTGTAAAACAAATATGCCAATCATGGATAAACCAATCACCAAAGCAATTTACACAGGGAGTAATTGCACTTTAGCACTGGTCAGCAGTGGTAAAGTGCCCAGAGTCCTAAAACATAAGGCGAGCAAGATTAAGTTACGCGCCCGAAACTAGAGTTCGTTCTTAAAGCGCAAAGCTGAGCAATAGGTAAAATTCGGCATTTTTATTCATTTATTTATTTTTATAGGAAAACGTCAAGCGAGGCCCATTATAATTCAAACTGAAGGAAGAACCCGCAGGCTGAAACTAATTGAAAACAGGTACGGGATATACTCTTTCCCAGTCTAGGCCATCACATTGCTTGTGGCACTTAGAAATCAAGCCTGGAAATGTAAGACGTCAGTTTGACCTTCCAGCTTTCAAGAGATTGCCAATAATGATGTCAGAAATCATTTGAATTATACTCATAGAAAAATGGGGGTCCCAAAACGTGTTTTCTCCATTTTAATTTCCATAGTAAACTTAGACAAAGCTACAGTCTGAACTGCTGAACGGAATTACACCACATTTGGCAAAAAGGTAGGTCTTGGTTCAGAAAGAGCCTTTTTGTTAAATGGTGTAAACTCGTTGAATAGTTTCAGTGAAATTATAAAAAGAAAAATATCGATATCTGAGCACCGAGGAGGGTTCGTGAACCCTCCCGGGCACGAGCTTCACTATGATTGGCTGCCAACATTCCAAAACAGGAAGTGTTGGCAGCCATCTTGTGACTCTGTAGAACCGAGACACAAGAAACAGAGGTTAAAAAACGAGAAATGGGGGCAGGGTAGAAACACCCAGACCCCCTAGGCCTAATCAGGGGGTCCCACAAGGACCCCCAGAGCCAAAAGAAGCATTTTTTAATTTAAGAAAATCGGCCGAATTCGCACTGGGGTCGCAAATTCGGCAGTGAAAATTAAAAAAAAAAACGAAGTGCTGGCTCCTGCTTTCGTTTTTGTTAAGCGCCTGGGTGGGCCAGGCCCCGGGGGCACTCACCCAAAAATGTGCGGGGCCTCGTGGCCCCCCCGCAGCCCCCGGGACCGCCACCTCCCTGGGGCTATTTTTAATATTAAATGATGTGTGGGGGGAAAGAGCCCCGGACATGCGCCGGGGACCACCACCTCCCTGGGGCTTTTCAGCTTTGAGAGGGGTGCCACGTGGACCCCTCCAGGAGCCCTTGATGGCCCTGGCGACCGCCACCCCCCAGGGCCGGATCCTACAATGTCCTGGGTTGCCCACCCCGGGGACATTGCTGTGGCAGGATGGGAGCATGGCTCCCCCACTGCCATAGCAAACCCTGCTTTGCTTCATTGAAGCAAGAGCAGGAAAACCTGCTTTCGCTTCAATGAAGCAAAGCAGATTGCTTTTGAGCAAGGGAAGCTGCATGTCAGCAGCTCCCCATGTTCAAAGCAATGAAGGTTCCCGCAGTAGGCAGGGAGCCGGCAGGACCGTGGGGGAATTGGGGCTCCCCTATTGTCCCCAATGCAGAGGGCTGGCCCCAGGAATGGGGTCCCTGGGGCGAGAAGTGGCCTGGGAGGGGGACCACATGGAACTCCTCCACTTTAATTTAAAATAATTGGACGGGCCCTTGGGGATGGGGTCCACAGGGCCAGAAATGGCCCAGTGGAGGTAGGCCTTCCGGCCCTCCTCCCTGGCAGTAAAAAAAAAACCAAGACCCAGGCCAGGCTCCGGGGGATGTGGTCCCCGGGGCCAATAGTGGTCTAGGGAAGGGGGCCACGCGGCCCCCTTCCTGTTTCTTTTTAATAAAAAAAAAAGAAAAAGAAAATGCTCAGGCCCCGGGGGATGGGGTCCCCAGGGCCAAAAGTGACCCAGGGAAGGGCCCTTCTCCCAGAAAATAAGGATACAAAAAACAACAAAAAACGGCAACTTGCCGGAGGCCCAGCCCCCTCCCTGCAGCACTCTGCAAACGCACCCCCTGGCGCGTTCAAAGTTGGGTGATAAAGTGTCCTTGAATACTAGGGGTCCCTGGGTACCAACTAGCCCACCAGGTACCTTCAGTAAGCACCACAGAGCTGCGTTGCAGAGAGGTGGTCTGTGGCCACGACCCTTTTTACACCTCTCTGCAACATAGCTCTTTGGCGCTTACTGGAGGTACCGGGTGGGCTAGTTGACCCCGAGGTACCCTCGTGGTTTTAAGAGAACTTAATTCGCCAACTTACAATGTGGCAGGGGGCGTTTTCACAGTGGTGCAGAGAGGGGGCGGAGCCTAACATAACAAGTGGCACATTGTAAATTGGGGTATTAAGTACCCTTGAATCCTGAGTGTCCATGGGGCCAACTAGCCTACCCAGTACCTTCAGTAAGCGCCACAGAGCTGCGTTGCGGAGAGGTGGTCTGTGGCCACACTCCTTTTTAAACCTCTCTGCAACGCAGCTCTCGGGTGCTTGCCGGAGGTACCTGGTGGGCTAGTTGTCCCCCAGGGACCCTCAGGATTTAAGGGGACTTAATCTCCCAAATTACAATGCGCCAGGGGGCGCGGTTGCACAGTGGTGCAGGGAGGGGGCGGACCAAACATAACAAGTGTGCAAATGTGCCCCCTGGCCTGTTGTAAATTGAGGGATTAAGTCCCCTTCAATCCTGAGGGTCCCTGGGGCCAACTAGCCCACCTGATACCTCCAGTAAGCACCACAGAGCTGTGTTGCAGGGCGGTAGTGCGAGGCCACATACCTTTTTACACCTCTCTGCAACACAACTCTGTGGCGCTTACTGGAGGTACCTGTTAGGCTAGTTACCCCAAGGGACCCTAAGGATTCAAGGGGACTTAATCTCCCCACTTACAACATGCCAGGGGGCGTGTTTGCACAGTGGTGCAGGGAGGGGGACGGGCCTGATATAACAAGTGTACAAACATGTTCCCTGGCATGTTGTAAATTGGGGGATTAAGTCCCTTTCAATCCTGAGGGTCCCTGGGGACCAACTAGCCCACCAGGTACCTCCAGTAAGTGCCACAGAGCTATGTTGCAGAGAGGTGGTTCGAGGTCACGCCCCTTTTTACACCACTCTGTGGGCATAGTTAGAAATTATCATTTAAAAAACCTTTGAAATTCACTTAAAAAAACATAGGTTTCATTGACGTTATAGTTAGAAATTAGCATTTACAAAACCTTTGAAATGCACTGAAAAAAACAGGTTTCAGGGATGTTATAGTTAGAAATGGCATATACATGAAACATATTTAAACTTTATAGAACCACACAGTCACTGGATGATGTCATCAGTGATGTCACTGACCATGTCAGGAATGATGTAATATGTGACGTCATCAACAGTGCATTGCGGGGGCGCGAGTTGTAGTTAGCTGAACGAACTATAACAGCTGAATTTCTCTGGTTTTGTACGAGTGAAATGTTCAACTAACTATAAAGTCCCTGAAACCTATGGTTTTTTCAATGAATATATATATAGATATATATATATATATCCACACACATATATATGTACATAAATTTGCTTAAAATTATTAAATCTGAATTTAAATTGGTGTGTTCATATATCTTTATCTATATAGCTATATATAGATACATATATACCCAAACATACATAGAAAGTCGGATTTGCACATTTTAAGCAAACATGTAGGTTTATGTCTGTGCCACAAACTAACATTAGTTTGCAGTGAAAGGTAGACTGATAACTAAATGTGCGTGCTAACTGCATTGTCTGTTTTTGTTTTCTGCTCTAGACGACTTGCATGCGCAATCTCAAAAGGAGACCTTTTATATATACATTGTAGGCTTCAGCCTACCCACAGGCTTACCATTTGCTGGCTCTCAGCACCACTTTTTTATTACTTTAAGAGGGCTTTTCGTGAGTGCTACTGTTTTTACTCGCCCCATTCTTTCGTTCCTGCTCGTGCCCCCTTGTTATTTCTTTATTTCTCTCTGCCTTTTGAAATCCCTCTATATTGCTCTCTTACTCCCCGTTTATTTACTATCTGTGGTTGCATTTTCTCTCTGTCTCCCACTAGTTTTTTTTCTGCAGATTTTTTATAGCGCTAGTTACATTACAGAAGGATACATTAATTTCTTGGTATCCCTGGGGTGATTAAGGGATTTGCCCAGAAGTAGAGAATGTTCAGCCGATGCTGATTCAAACCTGATTCTCCAGCTCCGAAGTCGGCAGCTCTGGGAGTTATGCCACATCCTCTCCAACAGTTGGACAATGATTAGTACAGACCTGATTCATCGTAATTATGTGTATGCATTTTTTATTTTTTGTTGTTGCAGCGAGCACGATTAACTCACTGAGCCATCCTGCAGCCCATCTGGACTTCCTTGGGTTGACCCTTTTCCAGCGTTTGCTCCTCATCAGCTTCCTATTGGTTGCTGAAGCTACATGGAGAGGATAACAAGGGAATCTACAAACAGCTCCTTTAAATCCCTGCTCAGCGAGGAATCCTGCGAAAAGGAGCAGCGAGTAGTACCGAAGAGCAAGTAAGGTGTAGCCGGCTGATCCCCTTCTGGACGTATGTGATGGATAAATGTACCTCCAGAGTTTGGCCCTAAAGGTCGCTAGTCTAATACAACACGTGGAGCGGTTTTGAGCTTTTCGGAAACAGTTTGTAAATACTTAGGAGTGGGCCTGTGTGTGGTTTGAGGCGCGTGCACTTGAGTTTAGTTCGTGCCTCCACTGGGAGCAGGAGGGAGCCTATCCCAGCTTTGGTAACATGCTTCCTCCCCCCCAGGCCTCCTGCCAGACGCACCACAGCATTTTGACCCAATTGCAGTGTTAAAGATAGCCATGCCTATAGACTGTGCATTTAAATCATCTATTTTGGGGATTGACAGCGGAGCCAGTAATCGTAGCTGAATGCACCAAAACAGTAGCCTTTCTTGGCGACAGATATAGAACATGTTTTAAAAACAAGAGTTTATCTCGGGTGGCGGGATCAAAATAGAGCTACAAGGGGCTGCTTTAGGAAACTTTTTCTTTAGTAACTCCTGTTTTGTGCCCAAGTAGGCATAACGTTCCACGGATGTTCTAGAAGTTATGCTAGGTCCAAATGTTTTTTTTCAGGCGCTGCACGTTTTAAAGTTTGAATGTGGTGTCCATTGTAGCCCTTAGTAGCATGTTTTCTGAAAAGATGATTAAAATGCCTTTTTGGCATGACCTACTAGTTTGTAACTCGGAATCACTGTTTTCTTCTGTATCCTTCAGCTGTGCATTATATTAATATAGGTCAGACTTCCGAATCTATGTATTTTATGTACATTTATTTCTAATAGACTTAAGGATAGGGAACTTCACCCAGCCCTGTTCATCAGTTGGTCTGTTATTGCTTATTTATGTAAATATTACTTATTTTAAATGCGTGAATGTGATCTTTAAGCAACTGAAGCCTGTTATTCCAACAGTGCTTAATTAAAGGCCCTTATTTTTCAATGTGATCTGTGCATGAAACAGAAAGCACATCAGGGTTTATTAACACGGATTCTTTCTTACAGGTAAATGAAAGGATTTGCTTTCTTTCGCCATCTTTCTTCCCTTTGTCTCATCCTTTGCATTTCTTTTGGCTTGGCTTGGCTTTGGATGTATGACGTTACAACGCATACTTTTACAACGCCTACCTTTACAATGCAATTTTTACACCGCAACATCCATTACAACGCATACCATTACAACGCATGCCATTACAACGAATTCTTTGAAACTACCTTTACAACGCATTCCACTACAACGCATACTACATTCACAACGCATACCATTACATTGCATGTAAGGTAAGTATTGAATAGTGTAGGGGTAAAAATTACTATTCTAACTCCAGGGGGTGCAACAGTAGGGTAAGTGTTGGATAGTGTAGCGGTTAAAATTACTATTCTAACTCCAGGGGGTGCAACAGTAGGGTAAGTGTTGGATAGTGTAGGGGTTAAAATTACTATTCTAACTCCAGGGGGTGCAACAGTAGGGTAAGTGTTGGATAGTGTAAGGGTACTATGTGTTGTAATGCTATGCGTTGTAATGGTATGCGCTGTAATGACTGCGTTGTAATGGCATGCGTTGTAGTGGTGTGCGTTGTAGTGTCATGCGTTGTAATGGTTGCATTGTAAATGCATGCGTTGTAATGGATGTTGCGTTGTAAAAGTTTTTTTTGTAATGGTAGTGCGGTGTAAAAGTTGCGTTGTAAAGGTTGTTTCCCCTTGGCTTTGGCCAGTTTCCATTGTTCGATATTAGTTCTCGTTCTTGACTTCATGATGTTTTCCACTTGTGTTACTTAGGACCATTTTTCCCTTACCTGGGTACATTTGAAACACGGGTGGGACATTTTGCCATTTCTATTCACTCCTAAGGATTGTCCCGTCTAATAATTAACACAGTGACCAAAACGCCCATGCTTGTCTGGACTAAACCAAGTACCACCTTGGTAACAACTAAGGAAACTTATAAACACCATTTGACTTAAGAGTGGAATAACGCATTTCTATACCTGAATCTTTTTATTCGCATCACTGTATTTATTGATGGACATATGTCTGTAAGCTTTAAGTGAACCACTTTCAGTTTTCAAATAATATTGTACATAAATACTTTTAAAACACTACTTTCTTGAATGTATGTGACTACTTAATTATTTATACATACTGCTATTAGTTGGCTACATCAAGTGCTTTTATTTAGTCTGTTATTTTTTACACTTACCATCCCAATTAATTTAATCAACTACTCTGAATAAGACAATATGTAATTACTTTGGCAGCAACTGTTTGTACTTCTGCATTTACCCAAGCTCTCAAAGAGTTTTTGGGTTACCTTTTGCATGTATTATGTTATTAAAGTTATAGCATGTTGTGGCAGGTTAGGGGTCACTTAAAGTAGTACCCTTATTGTAGCCTCTCTACTCTTCTGCCACCTTCAAAATTGTCACTTTGTCCCAGCCGAGACCTATTGGCTTTGTCAATGCTTGTTCCGTTTTGCCTCTTGAAACATTAAACGGCTTTGATGAGGTTGCACATGGGGAGGGTCAGGAAAAATGTTGCTGGGGTATGGGCCCTGTCTGGTGTCCATCTAGTGAAGCCACTGGCAACAATGGAGGCCACATCTACCAGACGAATTCAATAATTTCACCTTCACAGACTCTCAGCTGCCTGGAGTACCACCCAACTTACGTACGTTTCCCAGTCCACCCGACTATGGAGTGTCCACAGATCCAGATGTTCAGTGGACCTCTCTGAAAGATGTACTGTCCTGAAACAAGACCTCATTCACAGCAAAATTCCAACTCCCCATGCACATATGTCCTCTAACGTTCAGATCGCCATCTTTATAGTCTAATAATTTTCCTCTTATTCATCACTAGCCGCACTAGCCACATTGTGGCAATAAGAAAGGAGTGAGTGACGAAGCACTGTCACAAATCTACAACACAGCTAAAACCTGATGTCCATTCACTTTGCTCCATGACAATGCAAGAAGAAATAACCTAAGAAATAACCTATTCCATCACTCCTCCGGGTGCTAAACTTTTTCAAAGTTTCCCTAGGGTATACAGCACATGAGGCCAACCTAAACAGCCACACCACTACCTCTACCCCTCACAGGCCTATCTTACTTCGCCCCACCCACAATCTCACCCACTCTCGGTTAAACTCTGTTTCGTCGCGCATCAGCTCATGTCTGCTTATACCATCAACCTTTTACAATACATGAAACTCCCCAAAAACATGTTGCATGGAACACCCTAAAGAAGTGGCTCTCACACTCTGAAAAACAAACTACCTTCCATCACTCCACCAGCCTTCACATGGTCAACACAAGCATCGAAGTCACTGGTTTCCTACCATCCATATTATTGCCCTCTACCTTTTCCAACCGTCAAGCTTCCTCTTACACAGCTCGCCGCCCATGTGCCTGTAACTCAAGAACATCTTCTCCCCAAAAAAAGTCAAGTTTTGAGGTGGATTTGTGCTGGTAAGGTGTATTGAGGAAGAAGATATATGACACGGACATCCTCACATTGAGCGTTTGCTGTAATTGCTCCATGTTCCTGCTTGTGGGAATGTCACAATCTGCATCAGAGGTGGGCCAGAGCCATGGGAGCTGCCAGCAGCGACAGTGGAGGACCAAGAGTGATGTTTGCTCCTACTTCCTCCCCCCAGCGTCTAGGGAGCCCTCAAACACCCCCTGTGTCCCAGGGATTCTTATACCTAGCATCAGCCGCCTCGTGCCTCACCTCACCTGGCCAGCCGAGGCCTCGAGGATCAGCAGGCCCCAAGTAGTGAGGCAAACTCCGTTCTGCACCTTACCTCGCCCTGCCTCACATCAAATGGCAAAGCATCGAATTGCAGAGGGGGAGAGGAGGGGCTGAGGCTCTGAAGCCGTGATATTCTCGGGATTCCCTTAACTTTACCCTGCATTTTACCAGCTGCTCCAAGACCCCTTGAGCTCCTTCTGAGCAAGTGCCTGTGGAGGCCTCAGCCCAACTGACACTCACCTTGTGAACCAAAGTGAGAGCTAAATCTCCTCCCGGCGTGGGCAGTCGCAGCAGGTTGCGACCCCTCAAGTTCAGAAATCTGCTGCTCGCATTGAGGAAGCTGCCACTCGAATAAAATGTCTACTTGAGGGGCAGAAAGCAGCAGCGCCCTTTGGCGTGTCCCATAGTGCTGTCACACTGATTTTACAGCATGTGACAAACTCCTGGTGCTAAAAATCAGTGCAAGCAGCGCGACTTGACAGACTCCACCGCTGGCGGAATTCCGAGGAACGTAGCAGAGTTTTTACGGCACTTCGCAGAGTAGAACTCCACGAACTCCGACCAGGCCTACCTGGATCCCTGCAGAAGCCGTCCAGCCAGGTCTGGGAGCGGCATGCAGGAGCAACCTGCAAGCTCCCACCCACCCCTTCCTCCCTGGCCTGGCCTTGGCATAACCACTGGCAGCAAGGGATTAAACGTGAGCAAACATGACTGCGCCACCCTCCCGCATCTCGGCGTCTCTATCCATGACTGTGCCACAGGAGCAATTTCCAACCGCATTGGTGCATTTTGGGAGACAGAAGGTGACTGGTGGCGGTTGAAGGTTCACACTTTGTGCTCCAGGTGACTCTAATTCCGATGCATTCCAGGGACACATCCCATTGATTCATAGCCCTAGATAGGTGAATGAAGAAACTCCACGGTGCGTGACGTTAGCCTCTCGAATATGTTACTCGTCCAAGTCATTACAATATGAGGAGGTCCCGCCCCCAAACAGCCCCTTGCAAGAGCTTTTGGTTTTAGTTTAGTCTTTTTTCTACACCATTATCCCACCATAATTAGTCCCAAGCTCCCCACCAGCGTCCTGCCTCTTACCAACCTGTTGTTGGGTCATGTGGGTGGGAGGGTGGGAAGTGACTGGGACAGGAGCACCTGAACTCGGGGTAATGGAGTTTACTAGTAAGTAATAAAATCATGACCATTTTTACTGTCACTTACAAAATGAAAGTCATGCCGACACAAACCAGATTTTCACTTTGTATGTATTAGGAATCTACTAATATTAATGTCCAAAGTGGGAACAAGCCGAGATATTTGCTCTCCATTTACATTGCAGTTTCTGTGAAATTCCCTATTTTCCTGCCTCCACTCATTCCGAATTATCTGTTTGCTAACATTCATTTCCAGACTGTAAATACCGACTTTTCAGAGCTCAGAAATCCCCCCCATATCTCTGTCTCAATCATAGAAACGACACAGCTGGCAACTGTTTAGCTTGAGCGGCCTCGTCATGTCAAGTGATTCCAGCTGACATGCCTGCTTGCAAAGGACATTTCTGTGCAAGTCTCTGTTTACGGGGGCGGAGATGCCGGCTTTGGAACCTGGAATGTTAATGGCCTGGATGCCAGCGCTGTCTCTTATGTTTTTTTGCACGATCAGTTTATGCTTGTCATCCGGTCATGTTTAGCAATCCTTGTTTCGCTGTTTACCAGAAATGAGAGCCACTGAAAATAATGTTGTCCTTCTGTGTGCAGTAGCGGACCCCTTCCCCCAAGCGCCTTGAGACCCTTCCGGGTGAGTAGTGCGCTATACAAGTGTTATGATTGATTGATTGATTGATTGTGCTGATCAGGGGCGTAGCTACCATTGGTGCAGCAGGTACAGTGGCACCGGGGCTCAGAACCCTGAGGGGCCTATTAAACCCTGAAAATTGCTGTACTTTACAACCCCAACAGTATTCAAAGTGCCCATTTCATTGCTTGCTTGCACTAATACTCAAGCCATCCTTTTCTCTAACCTACCCCTGATAACCATTCTCCTGAGAAGGTTTTGAGGTGATCCGCCCTACGGTTCTCTTTAGTTTTATTTCACGCCGAGGTTTTCACCGAGTTTGCTTACCTTGCATGTAGAGAAAGACATTTGTGCCACGAAACTGCCAGCACAAGGAAGGACTACAGGTGTGGAAAAATGAAATGGATGTTCAGAGAGCCCCATTGCTGCTGCTGCATACCTGCGTGCATGACACACGGAGCAGGTCGTGACTTTTCAGCCAAAAACACTTTGCATGTTGGGACTTGTAGTTTTATGCTTCTCGTTTCAAGAACAGCTGCTAAGTGACCCACGAGATCATCTTCAGCAAGTGCTGGTTTTTAGCCAACTGGACATGCATGCTGGGATTTCTGAGCCCATACTTACAATATAAAATAGAAACTACAAATCCCAGAATGCATTGATTTGTTGGTGAAAAAGCCGGGAGTGGCTGATGCTATTGAAAAGGAGCTTGGGTTACCTCTGAGTATGGCCCTGACGCACCAGACGTACACTGTGGTGTTGGGTACAATGCTAGGACTGGCTGAGGCTGTCACACATGCAACAGTGCTTTCCATCATGTTACTGAAGCATTCAGTAGAGCGCTTACTCACCCGTTAGGGTCTCAAGGCGCTAAGGGGAGGGTGTGGGCAGCTCTATTGTGCTCATTCGAAGAGCCAGGTCTTGAGGTCTTTCCTGAATTGCTGCAGTGTCAGTAATTTCGAAACGTTTGAGTCAGTGGGAAGGAAACATGGTGACTGCAGTATAGCTGGAATGCAAATGACACTCCTTCAAAATAATGTGTGTAACTATATATATAGGCAATTGCAAACGCTTGTCTCAAAAAAAGGATTAAAGGCTAAAGGCCATTCTCAAAGATATGGTACTATAATTTTATTGACATTATATCAGTTCATAAAAATGTATTAAAAACAGTTGTTTAATGAAACCAAAGAATAAAAATGACCATATTAGGGGCATACAGTATATATGCAACAACATATACAAAAAACAAGAATAAATGAGTAAGAAACACAATATAAAATATGTGGCACAATAAAATATATTCTCAACGCGCATTTCGGCGACCAGCGCCTTCTTCAGGAAAAGCCACGAAGTAACTTTCTTATTTTTAGCATAGGGTCTTGATACTTTCTAGAATCTTGAATGTTGAAATTAAAGACAATGCTGGCGTTCCTTGTGGATATAAAGGATCAGAGTTCCAATTCAGATATATAGGAATCCAATGGTATCATCACAAGAAAGATCAAATTTGTTCATGTGTATCTTTCGAAAAAAACAGACCTTAAGGAAGATGGTATTCCTTTTATGAGGAGCGGAGTATGGACAACATATGGAGCACGCACGTTATTAATCCGAATATGATACAGAATTGTGGAAACAATGTTCACGTTTACGATAACAAACGATGACACAATCTGAACTAAAATTAACTGCATTTGAGAAGGCAGAAACCCTCGAGGTCTGGCTGGTAAAAGCGCAAAGTAAAATCCTTCAAAATAAACACATGTCGAGCTTAAAGATTTCCCAGGTGTGTTCTTTTTTGTGTCATCTTAACAAATTCTTACTGAGTCCGTTGGAATCTCAGCTCAGGTGCAAGGGCTTTCAAACCCCAACCAAAATAACATGTTGATATTTGAGCGCTGCCCCTCCCTTTCAACTAGGCCATTTTGTGGTCCTCTTTTACAAGCTAGCTCCCACTTCCGGTGGTGCCCTAAAGCTTATCATTCCATATCACAAAGAAACAGCTTTTCACTTCTGAACATTCCTTTCATTTGTTTTTTATTGTTTTCGGAGCTTAACAGATTCAATTGAGCTAAACCAAGCCTAAATCCTGGAATGCACTGTTGTGTTTAATGAATGCCTAGGACTGGAAAACAGGTATTCATGACACCAACTAATTTTGCAAATCTACCAAAAATCTATGAACAGCTGCAATTACCTATCTAAAAATATGAGTAATGTGTTGATTATAGACTATCTTGTCTGTTACATTACAATTATGTCACAACTGGAGTTAACTATGCATAAGATGATGTGTTCACGAGGCTCTAACCACTGAAGGGTGCATGGATCTGTGATCCTGTCTTGTAACATGGTGATTCTCCTGCCCATTTTATCTTTTGTCCCCATGCTTAGTACTACTTGCAGCTCAGTTGAGAAGTTTCTGATGAGCTCGCCTCACCTTACTATATCCTGCTTTTTTAACGTTTGTAGGGTGGTCACTACTAATGTCCTGTTCTTTGGCATGTACATTGCCCTTGTGGAGTTCCAGGTAACCAGATGCCTGGGATGGGGTGGGTCACAGGCTCATGAGGAGGAGAGGGTGACACAACATTACCTGTGGGCAGACCTTGGTGAGAGGCTGGGGATATTGCCATGCCCAGGCAATAACAATGCTTTTCCCATAAACCAATTAGGATTCCACCCCCCCTCTTAATTGAAGACCATGAATGCAGATGGTGAAAGTCCCCTAAGCACCAATGCATAACTGCACGTAACTCTGCACAGAGCCCCCCCTGCAGGTCTGCACCAGAGGAGTAGTTGCAGGGTGGCCCACATGCCCAACTCTGCACCAGTCGCATGCAGCTAAGTGGAGTGGGGACATCTGCAGAGTAATCACCAAATAGAAGTCATATGTCATTGGTCATATTATTCATTATGGGAGACAACAAATGAGATCATCTTATACCTGGCACTGGGATCCTAGCAGCTTAGAGGTCAGAGTCCACGTTTAGTCAAATAGTTGTTGTGATTCTTTTTGAGTCTGGTCATTTGATGTGATGTCAGGTTGCTTGATATTATGGACTTTTTGATTGGAGAACTGACTGAAAGAAAAGCTGTGGAGATAGATAAGGAACTGCAGAGGAGTGGGCCAGATTATCTTTGGGTGATATTAGTTGTTTGATGCAACAACAAATCTACTGATTGATTGATTGATTGATTAATTAATTGATTAAACCAGAGCCGGTAGGAGGGGCATTGAGGCCTTACTCTGATTGATACAACATTAGCAATAGACTAGGAGTTCTTAAGGCAATCAAACACTTGGTTGAACTAAGAAAAACAGAACATGCCATACTGGGCAGGCAAACCTAAGCAGAGCTACAGCAACAGCTGTGAGACAGGAGGGTGAAAGCTCCACTCGTGACTCCAGACCAAGTACAATCTAATACTATGTCACTAATAGAATCTCTTCTTGCCGAGCGACACCAGAAAAGGGATTACTTGACTCTATCAATGCTTGGCGAGCACTTCTACCATTTTTAAACCCCCATATGCTGTCAAGGGGGAGACTGCACTGCCGAGGCCTGGAAACATCCAGGTCTGCAAGGTGCTCAACCCAATGTCCCTAGGGTTTCCGTAACCGTACCACATTATTTAAGAATGTTTACTCTCAAGTTTTGTAATGAATCTTTAATGAGACAATGTAATCATTCCAATTCAAAAGCTAACCTTAGAAATCAGTCTCAATTGACTAAGCAAAATTTTAAACAAAAATTTGCTCAATAACATTCAAAGCATGTTGGAAATATAATCACATTTTTATAATATTGATGTCGGAATGATCAAATCTCTCAACATAAAAGCCCAATGCATTTCGGGTTTCAATGAACCCTTCTTCAGGGGTTAATGTACAATTTCATGTTTCATGTAAGTTTTCTTGACTTTTAGTTCCGTGGCTGGACACTACAATATAAACAATCAGAAAAGTTGCTTATGATCTTGATGCTGAAGGTTTGTGTATTTACATACATTTGAATATGTAGAATTTGCACATATTTAAAGGAAAGAAACAAGAGAGAGAAACTTAAGATCAGGGATGGAACTTTAGAGCCTGTCCCGTGCTTCGTACGGTGCCGATGCTTCACAGTGCATCCCCAAGAATTTAAAAGAAAATCTATTTCAAACGTTTACGCCAGCTAACCAAATGTGGTGCATCCCATTGACTGTAAAGTGGTGATCTAACCTCAGACGTGCACACAAAATAACCTCTGTGCTGCGTGCCATGTCAAGTGAAAACCAACTGTACTACTAAAGTGTACTTACTGCGCCAGCAGATGATGAGCTCTCTGGATCTACAATAAACGGTACGTGAATTCAGTCAATGCTATCCAGGAGGAGACCACATTGGGTCAGGAAATAGAGGACACCTCCTGGCTCCATATTTGGAGAGAGGGCAGCTACAGCGTTGATCTACATGCAATCCAAAGAGACTAGCTATATATTTATTGTGCATTGGTATTTAACTCCTACCGGTTTGGGAGCAATGTTTGGTACCTTCCTCCCCCTCAGGATGCTGCAGATGCAGAATAGAAAAAGGTGCAATGATTCATATGCGATGGGGATGCGACCTGATTCAGCTATTTTGGAAGGAGGATATTACTAGTTTACGTTTACCACTGGACCCCCCCCACCACCCCATAATACTGGGAGTCACAAGAGGAAACTGAGTATCCCTGATCCACCTTCGGTGGGAAACTGATCATCTGCTTACCATTTGCAACTTGTTTGACTAGCTCGATTTTGGAAGTCCCCTCAATCGTCTCTCATTGGCCTATTGATGAATAGAGTCTGGCCTATATATGAGATGGAAAAATGTATTGCTGTGTTATGGGATAGAGACAGATATTTGAGAAAATATGGGCACTGTTCCAGACATATATTTACCGCCAGGGCTGATCTACTAACGGTCTTGGCCTCATGCCAGTCCTTCTAGCTAGATCCCAGATCCCCAGAGGTCTCCATTGCCTCTTCCTCGGATGAAACGCTATCATATCATTACTTTCTTATTATAAACCACTAGATACCATCAGGTACACACTGGACATGGTACTTAGTATTTAATATATTGTGGTAATGATTTAAGATCCCAGAACACTCGAAAATTTCAGGCCTTACATGCTCCTGGCTAATGTAACAAAGTGCATTGCAACATTGTAACTACTCTTCTTTTTTCTCGTCCTTGTTTTTTTGCTATTCTCGTTCTTGTATTAAAGGTTTTTCTTTTTTAATGACATTGTTGCGGATCATGCTTGGTTTATGCTCAGCTAGATAATATGCCAATTTTTCGTATGTAAATCGCTCATAGTTTAATGTGTGAGATACAACCACATGATGTGCTGTTGCTTTTATACAATGATCTTATGTCACGTTGAAATGCTTTGCTAACAATGCAAAACAATGAAAAATAGTTGTAAAAAAATGCGTTCCAATTGTTTCAGCTCCATTTCAAGGGTGTTTAACTGAATAAGAAGCGCCTCACAAGCCCCAGTGGAAGTACTCATGCAGACGCCCCTTATACAAGGAGTAATAGGATTACTATGTGCCGCGGGGGTACAACGCTCTCCAGAGATCCATCAGTTTCAAGTTCATGGCCCAGGCAGATAGTGTAGTTACAAAGTAGTGGCTGGGTTAACTCTGCGCAACACCAACTAACATTAGTATTTTCCAAATAAGTGGCTCAAGGGAACAAGGGAACAAGGGAAAAACGGCCACTCCCATCCCCAAACTCCTCTGTATAACCACAGAGAATGCAAGAAAAAGATATGTTGTCCCCGAGCACAATGCAACAGTTACTAGTGAATTCTGAGAGAAAAGAAGAACCAAATCATATTCTTTCTTTTTCAAAGTTCATTAAATCAGTTCCTTTTTATTTTATTTTTTTCTTTTCTCTTCACATATCAAAAAGTCTCCATCACACTTTCAATCTTCATAGTTCATTGAGTTCATACAGAATGTAGCCAACAAAGCAAAGCCAATGCCAACACGTGTTTCGTCACAGGAAACAATCACCCAATGACTTCTTCAGGGCTACAACAAAAATGAAAAACAAATAATATATATAGTTTTATTGAAATTAACAATACCATACCATCACCAATAGTCAAAGGAAAACACACCTATCACCACCATGGTTTAACAAAGAAAGACAAGATAAGAAAGTGCAAAAAAAGAGAGGGTCACATAACCAATAGATAGTGTCTCATTGTCCTCAAGTGCCGGGAGTGGCATCTGCGAGCGGTCGAGATCTATGCCCAGGACGATGTTAAAGTCTTCTGCTATTAGCAATGCAAGGGATCAGGGGTCACAGAAGCTAGCTTATTAAACAATGAGTCCCATCAATCAGGGTGCCTCTGATGATGGGCATATAATGCGAGTTTGTGTAGATCCTTACTATCTAGCCTAGCTGAAACAGACACAAAGTAGTCTTTGTGGTTGTTAGACGGGGACCTGGAGGGTCGGCCGAGGACTGGGGGAGAGGCCTCCGGTGAGGGCCGTCTCCAGCGATCGTACAGACAAGTAACTTCCCCCCCCCACAGATGGACACCACACAAGGTTGAGGTCAACACTCTTTATATGATTCTTGAAGCAAGGTTATCAGCGATACAGTGAGGTCAGGACACGAGGGTCCTCTTAATTCTAGTCCTTGAAGGGGAAAGGGTAGCGGGACAGTCTTGGTACCGGTCTGGTACGGGGTGGCAAGATGGGTAGCTCACAATCCTCGAGCTCGGAGTTCTGGAAGGTCGGGCCGCGGCAGCGCCAGCAGGCTAGGATGATAAGTCTCACTTGAGAAGGGCCGCGGCAGCGCCAGCAGGCAAAGGCGATGGTTCACACAAGGATGGGCCGCGGCAGCGCCAGCAGGTCCCGACGAAGGTGTAAGTTGCAGAGGGCCGCGGCAGCGCCAGCAGGCAGGAACGATGTTTCACAAGGATGGGCCGCGGCAGCGCCAGCAGGTCCCGACGAAGGTGTAAGTTGCAGAGGGCCGCGGCAGCGCCAGCAGGCAGGAACGATGTTTCACAAGGATGGGCCGCGGCAGCGCCAGCAGGTCCCGACGACGGTGTAAGTTGCAGAGGGCCGCGGCAGCGCCAGCAGGCAGGAACGATGATTCACAAGGCAGGGCTGCGGCAGCGCCAGCAGTCCGTCAGGGATGAGTTCTTCAAGGTGTCTCTCGACTCCAGGATACAACTGCCTTCCTGCTCTGGAGCTGCCCCAGTTATAGGTCTGGTGTCCTTTGATGTCCGGACCCTCGCCCTTGGAGGTTGGGAGGTCCGGGATGAGGGAGTCCAGACACCCAGCAGGGGGGTGGAGCCAGCGCCCGGGGAGGCTGGGGGCGATCGGCACCTGGCGGGGGAGAGCCATCGACACTCCTCTCTCCCATTGACCTGCCAAGTGGTCCGTTCACCTCCTGGATGGATGGTGGTGCCTCGATGTCGGGGCCTGGCCAGGCCCAGGGTTGGGGTCGAGCTGCGGCCACGCGGCCTCATGGTGCAGTGTCCAAGATGGCGGCTGGGCCGGGGCAATGCTGCTGATGACAGCCCGGCCCGGCCGATGTCGGGGTGTTCGGGAGCAGGTGTCCCGTTGGGAACGGGTTGCGGGTTGCTTCTGTGGGTTGCCGGGGTGGTTCTTCTGGTGGCACCGGGATAGCCGGTGCTCGGGCCTTATTATGTGGGGGAGGGAGCGGGCCCTTCACGAGGCCTGTCCATCATGCTTCCCCCCCAGCTGAAGGCAGGGAGAGTCACCCATCTTCTTGGGTACTCTCCTCGCCGAGGCGGAAAAAGCGTGACAGGCCGTCCGCGTTGGCGTGGTCCTGGCCAGGGCGATGCTCCACAGAGAAGTCCATCCCCTGCAAGGAGATGGACCATCGCAACAGTTTTGGGTTCTCCCCCCGCATCTGCATCAGCCATTGCAGGGGTCGGTGGTCTGTCTGTACCCTGAAGTGTGTACCGAAGAGGCAGGGCCGGAGTTTCTTGAGGGCCCATACCACTGCGAAGGCCTCCCGCTCCATGGTGCTCCAGCGCTGCTCTCGAGCCAGCAGGCGTCGGCTGATGAAGGCCACTGGCTGATCGACTCCCTCGGCGTTGAGTTGAGAGAGTACTGCCCCAACGCCATGATCTGAGGCGTCCGTCTGAACGATGAACTCCCGGCTGTAGTCGGGGGCCTGGAGCACGGGGGCGGTGCACATGGCGGCCTTCAACTTCTCGAAGGCCGCTTGACAGTCCGGAGTCCAGTTGACGGTCTTGGGGTTTTTCTTGGATGTGAGTTCTGTGAGGGGCCCCACAATGCTGCCATAGTCCTTTACAAACCGCCGGTAGTATCCGGTGAGCCCTAGGAAGGCTCGGACCTCGGTTTGGGTGACAGGAGGTTGCCAGGATTGGATGGCAGCGATCTTGAGCTGAAGGGGGGACACCAGGCCGCTCCCCACTTGGTGTCCGAGATAGGTCACGGACGCCTGGCCAATCTGACATTTGCTGGCCTTGATGGTGAGCCCGGCCTGCTGGACGGCGTGCAGGACTTCTCGGAGGTGGTGGAGGTGGTCCGCCCAGTGACGACTGTATACAGCGATATCGTCCAGGTAGGCGGCGCTGAATTCTTCGAGGCCCACCAATACCTGGTTCACGAGTCATTGGAAGGTAGCTGGAGCGTTTTTCATGCCGAAGGGCATCACCTTGAAGTGGTAGTGGCCATCCGGGGTAGAGAAAGCGGATCGTTCTTGGGCGCTGGGGGTAAGGCCGATCTGCCAGTAGCCTTCTGTTAGATCGAAGATGCTCAGATAGCGGGCAGCCCCCATGCGGTCAACCAGTTCATCCGCCCGGGGGATGGGGTGAGCGTTGGTTCGGGTAACAGCGTTCAGGCCCCGATAGTCTACACAGAACCGGAGCTCGGGGGCGATGCCCGGTGCGGCAGCCTTGGGGACCAGTACGACTGGGCTGGCCCAGGGGCTGTCGGATGGCTCAATCACTCCTAGGGCCAGCATTTTAGAGACTTCGTCCTGGATGCAGGTGCGCACCCGATCTGGCACTCGGTACGCCCTGTGTCGAATAGGTGGACTATCCCCAGTGTCCACGTCGTGAAGGCACCAGGGGGTGACCCCTGGGGTGAGGGAGAACAGGTTAGCAAATTGCAGCAGGAGAGCCCGACAGTCTTGGCGTTGTTCCGGGGACAAGGCCTCGGAGAGTCTGACCCCTTCCACTGAGCCATCTTTTTCACGGGTCCTCAGCAGGTCAGGGAGGGGCTCGGAGTCTTCTTCCGTCCCACTATCTGTTGCTATCAGTAGGCTGAGCTCCGAGCGTACGAAGTGGGGTTTGAGTCTGTTGGCGTGGAGGACTCAGAGAGGGTTCCGGGGGGACTCCATGTCTATTAGGTAGGTGACGGGGCCCTTGCGCTCTATCACCTTGAAGGGTCCTGTCCATTTGTCCTGCAGGGCACAAGGTTCGACTGGAGACATCACCCATACTTGCTGACCTGGTTCGAACTCGATGGAGGAGGCATGTTGATCGTACCATTTCTTCATGTCCTCCTGACTGGCCTCAAGGTTGGCTTTGGCGAGTTCCCTGAATCGCCGGGTCTGGTTGCGGAGGGTCAGAAGATACTTATATACGTCCGGAGGGGTCTTCTGGGGGGCCATCTCCCATCCTTCCTTGACCAGGCTGAGGGGACCCCGGACGGGGTGTCCGTACAGGAGCTCGAAGGGGCTGAAGCCGAGGGATTTCTGGGGAACTTCTCGATAGGCGAAGAGGAGGCACGGGAGCAGCACGTCCCATTGGCGACTTAGGGGTTCTTCCAGGCCCATGATCATTCCCTTGAGAGTGCGGTTAAACCGCTCGACCAGTCCGTTTCCTTGCGGGTGATAGGGGGTCGTGAACCGGTAGGTGACCCCGCACTGCTGCCAGAGAGACCTCATGTACTTTGAGATAAAGTTCGTGCCCCTGTCGCTGACGACCTCCCGGGGGAAGCCCACTCGGGAGAAGATCCCCATTAGGGCTCGGCCTACCACGGGTGCTGTCACGGTCCGAAGAGGAATGGCCTCGGGATAGCGGGTGGCGTGGTCCACCAGGACTAGGATGAACCGGTGCCCCTGGGCGGTTCGGGGGTCTAAGGGCCCCACAATGTCTATTCCCACCCGTTCGAACGGGGTGGTGACGACGGGAAATGGTTGCAAGGGGGCTTTGATTTTTCGGCCGCTCTTCCCGCTGGCCTGGCAGGTGGGGCAGGCCCGGCAGTGGTTGGAGACATCGTTTCGCATTTTGGGCCAGTAAAAGTGTGTTACCAGGCGGTTGTATGTTTTGTCTTGTCCCAAGTGTCCAGCCAGGGGGACATCGTGCGCTAAGTTCAAAAGGAAGTCTCTGAAGCGGAGGGGCACCACCAGCACCCGACTGGCCCCCAGCTCAGCAATTCTTTGCTCGCTGTAGAGCAGGTCATTGTCCCAATAAATCCAGTGGGCCCCCACGGTGTCTCCCGCGCTCTGGGCGAGGGCTTGCTGCCGGAGTCCCTCGAGGGAGGGACAGGTCTTCTGTTCTTGTCGGAATTGTTCCTGGGTGGGACCACCCTCTTGACGCCACTGGGCCAGTTCGGGAAGGTCCCGGAGTTGAACGGACCCTTCTTCGTTTTGCTCTGGGGGATTGGTACTTAGGGCGTCTCCCTCCGAGACGATCGGGGGAGGAGGTTCTGGCCATTCGGGTTCTTCGGGACTGGGGATGGCGCGGGCGGCCATGGACCGGGTCGTTATGCAGGCCCATTCAGGGAGTCCCAACATCCCCAGGTGCTCTCTTCTTTCGACGGCTGCCCAGGGGGAACTTTCGAGGTCGTTTCCCAGGAGGCAGTCCACTGGGGCATCATCGCGGACAGTCACTTTCAGCATTCCGGACACCCCTCCCCACTCGAAGGGGACGCAGGCCATCCGACACAGGCTTTCTGAGTTGTCGGCTGACCGGATGGGGCAAAGGACGTTCGGCAAGATCTGCTCCGGGGTTACCAGGTGACAGCGGACTGCCGTCACACTGGCCCCGGTGTCGCGTAGGGCTTCAGCCCGGCGCCCATTTATGTTTACCCACTGGCTGTATTTCCTCGTATTGGCGGGTAGGGGAGCCCGCGGAATCATGTCTCTCTCCCCTAGGCAGACCAGGGACATGGCAGCTGGTTCCCACTCGGGCTGTTCTTGTTCGTATGCTTCATACTCCTCTTGGGCTGGCTCTTCTCCCAGGGCGGCGGCAGCGACCTGGCGGGGCATAGGATTCTGGTTCTTCGGGCAATTAGGGTCGTTGGCATAGTGGCCGGTCCGCTGGCACCGGTGGCAAGTAACGTTGGCTCGGAACCCCGGACGCATCGGGGGGTTTCCCCTGCCGGCCGGGGGCGGGGTGTTGCTGGCGGGAGCCGCCGGGACGGCGTCTCTGCCCCGACCCTGGCCTCCTCCTCCTCGGGGGCGATGGGGACCTTGGTTGGTTCTGTTTGGCTCGCTGGGCCCGCTTCGGGCAACTCGAGTGCTTTCCCATCGGTCAGCTTCGGCGGCGAGTTGCCGAGGTTCAGTCAGTTTACTGTCGAGGAGGTGCTGCCTGAGCTCGACGAAGCAATTGTTGGAGAGGTGCTCCCATACAATGAGGTTAAAGAGTTGCTCGTAGGTGGTGACCTGGCTGCCCTTGATCCACCCTTCGAATGCTCTGCTGAAAAAGTTCACGTACTCCACCCAAGTTGTACCCGGGATCCGTTTGCAGTTGCGGAACCTCTGGCGGTACATCTCGGGTGTGAGTCCGTATCGAGTGAGTAGGGCGGCCTTCATGTGGTCATAGGACGTCATCTGATGGTCCGGGAGTTGCAGCAGGGCGTCACGCCCTTCGTTGACGAACCTCCCCCATAACCCGGCTCCCCAGTCACTTCGAGAGATCCGGTGGGAGGTCATGGCTAACTCGTAGGCATTGAACCACTGCTGGATATCGTCGTTCCGATAATATTCTCTGACGACATCCTTGGGGATGTGGACTTTAGGGTCTGTAGTGCCCGGAGTGTTCGGGCGCTCGGGCACCCTGAGATCTTTATTCTGTTTCCGAAGCTCTATTTCTGCTAGATTGCGCTCATGTTCGTAGGCTAGTTTTTTCTCTTCTAACTCCCTCTGTTTTTGCTTCTCTTCCCGCTCCTCTCGGAGCCGCAAGTGTTCCAATGTTATCTTTTGTTCCGCCAATTTCAGTTCTCCGTCCAACCGAAGTCGCGCCAGCTCTAATTCATGGTGTCTGCTTTTTTCTCGTTCTCGGATCTCCTCCGGGGAGAGACCCGATCTTCTTTCTTCCGTCGGAGTGGTGCTTGTTTCTGGCGCCTCGAGGTTTTGGTTTTGGGGTACGGTCGTACCCGTCTCCGCCCAAGATTCTAGGGCCTTTTTGAAGTCTTCTTTCATGCTCAATCCTGTGGTAGCAATGCCTAGTTCTATGCAAAATTGTTTTAGCTCTCTGTGGTTGTACTCTTCTAGTTTCTCCATCTGGAATTTTTCGGTGGCTCCGGTCTCTTTTGTTGTCATAGTGGTTGAGTCGTGGGGTGAGTTACTCTCTGTACGATTACGCGTTGGCCACCAATGTTAGACGGGGACCTGGAGGGTCGGCCGAGGACAGGGGGAGAGGCCTCCGGTGAGGGCCGTCTCCAGCGATCGTACAGACAAGTAACTTCCCCCCCCACAGATGGACACCACACAAGGTTGAGGTCAACACTCTTTATATGATTCTTGAAGCAAGGTTATCAGCGATACAGTGAGGTCAGGACACGAGGGTCCTCTTAATTCTAGTCCTTGAAGGGGAAAGGGTAGCGGGACAGTCTTGGTACCGGTCTGGTACAGGGTGACAAGATGGGTAGCTCACAATCCTCGAGCTCGGAGTTCTGGAAGGTCGGGCCGCGGCAGCGCCAGCAGGCTAGGATGATAAGTCTCACTTGAGAAGGGCCGCGGCAGCGCCAGCAGGCAAAGGCGATGGTTCACACAAGGATGGGCCGCGGCAGCGCCAGCAGGTCCCGACGAAGGTGTAAGTTGCAGAGGGCCGCGGCAGCCCCAGCAGGCAGGAACGATGTTTCACAAGGATGGGCCGCGGCAGCGCCAGCAGGTCCCGATGAAGGTGTAAGTTGCAGAGGGCCGCGGCAGCGCCAGCAGGCAGGAACGGTGTTTCACAAGGATGGGCCGCGGCAGCGCCAGCGCCAGCAGGTCCCGACGAAGGTGTAAGTTGCAGAGGGCCGCGGCAGCGCCAGCAGGCAGGAACGATGTTTCACAAGGATGGGCCGCGGCAGCGCCAGCAGGTCCCAACGAAGGTGTAAGTTGCAGAGGGCCGCGGCAGCGCCAGCAGGCAGGAACGATGATTCACAAGGCAGGGCCAGCAGTCCGTCAGGGATGAGTTCTTCAAGGTGTCTCTCGACTCCAGGATACAACTGCCTTCCTGCTCTGGAGCTGCCCCAGTTATAGGTCTGGTGTCCTTTGATGTCCGGACCCTCGCCCTAGGAGGTCGGGAGGTCCGGGATGAGGGAGTCCAGACACCTAGCAGGGGGGTGGAGCCAGCACCCGGGGAGGCTGGGGGCGATCGGCATCTGGCGGGGGAGAGCCATCGACACTCCTCTCTCCCATTGACCTGCCAAGTGGTCCGTTCACCTCCTGGGTGGATGGTGGTGCCTCAATGTCGGGGCCTGGCCAGGCCCAGGGTTGGGGTCGAGCTGCGGCCACGCGGCCTCGTGGTGCAGTGTCCAAGATGGCGGCTGGGCCGGGGCAATGCTGCTGATGACGGCCCGGCCCGGCCGATGTCGGGGTGTTCGGGAGCAGGCGTCCCTTTGGGAACGGGTTGCGGGTTGCTTCTGTGGGTTGCCGGGGTGGTTCTTCTGGTGGCACCGGGAGAGCCGGTGCTCGGGCCTTATTATGCGGGGGAGGGAGCGGGCCCTTCACGAGGCCTGTCCAACAGTGGTCATTTGTCTTTAGCACTAGAGTAAAAGGTGTGCTTGGTCTGACCCACAACAATACGCTCCTAGAGTAGGCTGAGTATGTGATACAGAATAACTGACCCCATTTTCTATGCTTGAGCGTCAGAGATTACGAATCCAATCAAGTGAGTTTTCTATAGTACTGCAAAGTGAACTCCTCATCTCATAAGAAACAAGAACATCTGATGACTCTTAATTCGGAAGGGGGTGGGTCTCATGAACAAGGGGGGGATGGACCACCAATAAATTATGCACAAAAAATAATAGACTTTCACTTAAATTCACATCAGTTACTTAATTGAAAAAGATCAAAAGCTATCAATCAATTGATCATTGAAACATTTCTTATTATATCATCTCATATAAAAAAAGTAGAATGTAGAGTACAAAAAGGTTCCAAATTGGCGATCATACACAATAATTCCAAGCAGCCATATACCAAGAAAAAAACAATCAAAAAGTGCAATAGTGCCATTACCAATCAATAAGCAATAGTGGACAGCATCATCAATACAATATAATTCCAGATCCTGTGTTTCACAATAGGCGGTATGGACAGTGTCCTTTCACGATATTGTTTGTGTTCTGCCTTGGAAAAAAAACCAAGGCATCTAGGCGATAGTCTTAAGTGGATGGTGTGCTTCTCTTTCCAGCTCATCCACCAGACAATTTTAAACAAATCTTCTTGGATTTCGGTGTCGATGATGTTGTGAAGTCAGCACGCTAGTAGTTGGGAGTGGGCGGAGCTAGGGGGCCAGAGGAAGAGGAGGAGCGGACACAGGAAGGGGGCAGTTAGAGTAGGGACAATGCATGAGTAGGATGTACTAAATAAAGCTCTTAGATACCAGAACCTGTGTCTGTGGTTCTTTGTAGCAAGATGCTACAACTGGCGACGAGGGTGGGATAGGCATGTCCTGTGCCCACAGAACCCTGCTGATAGCACCCTGTCCCGTGCAGAGTCCCAAGAAGTAAGACGCTGCTGTGTGGAGCCGTGCTGCCGCCTAAGGAAGAGAGGCCAGCAGCGAGTAACTATCTTCCCCAAAGCCAGGGGATTGCGGAGGCTCGAAAGAACCGAAAAACGAGTGCCCGAGCGTCGGAATAAAGGAAACGCTCACTCGCGCCAAAACGCGACTCACGCTGGATGCGTGTAAATAAACGTGCCCCCAGTGGAACAGAAGTCGGGTGCCCACCCCGACTCTGCTTTGCACCTAGAAACAGTGCCCAGAAGGAAGGAAAGTGCCCCAGAGGGCCTGCGGCCAGGCGCCAACAAGCCCGACGAAAGCGGAGCCTGCAACAGAGCTCGAACGGCTCTGACGTCGGAAAATCTCACCCCGATGCGTGAGTGTTAGCACGCGGTCGCAGGGTGAATGCGGAGCCTGGTGGGGCGTTGCGGGAGCCCACCCCGGTCCTACCTGGCAGAAGGTGAAAGGAAGCGGCGGACAGTGAAGACCCCAGCACCCGGCGTGGATCTCATCTGCTCGGTGAGTGTTTGAAGCCGGCCGAGGACTGGAGTACAGTGAAGGAAGCCAAAATCTCGCGGAAAACGAGATTTCGAGTACGGCGGCCATCTTTAAGTTAGGCGCTTGTCAGGCCAAACCCTTGATTGTCATAGAGCGGCCATCTTTAAGTCAGGCAAGTAGAGATAAGCAAGCATTGGTTGAAGCAAACAAACAAGCATTGGCAAGACGATTCAAACAAACACTGGCGAAGAGCATAAAAGCATTGGTACATGCAAAGAAACGAGCATTGATACCTGCAAATGGACAAACAGTGATACATGAAAGTAAACAAGCATTGATACATGCAAAGAAGCAAGCATTGATCCATGCAAAGAGACACAAGCATTGATACATGCAGATCAACAAGCATTGGATGAATTGTGGCAAAGGAAGAAAACAAGCATTGGTGACGGCCAAACAAGCAGTGGCGAAAACCAAACAAGCATTAGCGAAGACCAAACAAGCATTAGCGAAGACCAAACAAGCATTAGCGAAGACCAAACAAGCATAGGCGAAGACCAAACAAGCATTGGCGAAGACCAAACAAGCATTGGCAAAGGCCAAACAAGCAGTGGTGAAAAGAAACAAACAAGCATTCGAAAAGCGAGCAAACAAACAGTGGCGAGAAACAACAAACCAGCACGAGCACCTACAAAGGTGATGCAACAAACACTGGCCAACGCAAGTGAAGAAAATAAATGAGCACTGATGCATGCAAGAGCCAGGTAACAACAACAAGTGGACATCAATAATCACGAGCAAATGCAAGGAGCATAATAAGAAAACGAGCACAAGCAGACGCAAACAACGGGTAAAGGTGATGGTGAATACACGCTGAAGAGCGTACAAGAGAAGAGCTGCTGGACAGAGCCGCACGGAGTTCGGAAGAGGGAAAGTGCACAACACTCACTGAAGTGACTGGAGGACTTACGTCGGTGCACAGGGAACGCCAGAACGAACAAAGATGTCAAACGTGCCCAGCATCACCGCGGAAGAACTGGTAACCACCTGCCACTAGCATGCGGCTTGAAAGAAAAGGAACCTTGTGTCTAGCACAGTGCAACTGGGTAGTGGACACTTCGGAACGCACAAACTCCACGTGATTCACTGGCACAGACCGTGATGATCGCAAAACATTACCAACGTCCCAGCACATGATCAGACCGCAGGTTTCGACTAAAGAAGATCAACTATGAAGACGAGAAGACAAGTGAACAGCCCGTGCCCTGCAAATATGATCCATCAAAATCCTCCTCTCATGGCGGGGGAAGAGGTAACACAACGGTTCAATCCCTGCATTGAAGTACCACCCCCAGGGGTGCAGACGGACACCTGGAGTCTGTGTCTCAAACGGAACCAATGGCTGGCGACATTGGGTGATTTCCTGGACGCCAATGGTGAACAAAGAGAGAGGAAATGTCTAATGCTGCTCCTCCATTTGGTGGGTCCTGAGGGCCGATGCCCAATCAAAACATATTCCAAAGAAGACACAGAAATCTATAAAAGACACCAAGAGAAGCTATGTGCCCGTCTCTCCGCACAAGCGGAAGTGGATCAAGAGCGCATCGCTTTCAACACAGCTCGGCAGAAACCCGGTGAACCATTGCCAACTTTCATCACTCGGTTGCAAAACCTGGTACAAGGCTGCCATTTTGACACCTTTACGAATGAGGACGCAGTGCGACTCCGGATAATTGAAGGCTGCGCAAACCCCGACACAAAGCTCAAGATCTTGCGTGGAAAGTGGTCACTAGAAGAAATCATCAGGAAGGCTGAAATTGGAGTGCACGTCAAGGCAAGAGACAGATCAAAGGTCCCGAATCTGAAGGCAAATCATCAAGATGCCTGGACAGATGAAACTCGGAAAACAGACATAACAAAAAAGAGGGAGAGGGAAGGCAGACCAATGAAAAGACAACGGGAGAGACACAGTGACAAGGAGTACTCTGAGTCAATCAGTCAAAAGACATCCTCAGGGAGTTCTTCACCCTCAAGGTGTCATTCAAAGTCTGACGAGGAGGAAGCGTCAAGTGGGACAGATCGCATCCCTGGACAAGATTGCAACTTACACAACAAGAGAGTAAGGAAGACAAAATATAGAAGGAGAGCTCAAAATGGTCAAAACTGGAAGTCGGTGCAGGAACACTCTTCGTCAAGTTGTGAAGATGAGTCGGAGGGAACATCCAGCAGGAGAACACATCACACCCATATCATGGGTGTCCGAGCACTAAACAAGTGGGAAGAAGGAATAGGTTGCACAACAGCGAACAGGAAAAGACCAACGCATCAATGGCATTCAGGACACTGAAGAAACGGAGAAGTCGGTGTTATGTGAGAAAGCCAAAAATGGAAAACCTCAAGACCAAACACAAAGAACAAGCACGTGGTTGTTGAACAACTTCTCAAATGAAACAACGTCAAAGACAAGCTGGCGAAGGCGCCCGGAGAAGCGTCATAAAGACAACCCTGAGACAAAGAACAACGTGTCACGGCCTACTCATTTCAGAAATCCATTACTTGATACCCTCTCTAAGGAACGCTTTAAAAGGGGCATGGCCAGTAACTCCTCTGGCTCAGAGAGCGAGTCTGTCCGATCCTTTAAAAGGGGTATGGCCAGGAACTCCTCTGATTCAGAGAGCATGTCTGTCCGATCCTGGAAGTCGACAAAAGACTTCTCTGGACCAGAAAGCACGGCTGTTCAGTCCCGTGAGTCGACAGAGTCGTGGTCCCGACAACAGCCATGGCATCGACCACCCGAACGCACCAGGGAACCAAAGGATATCCGTCCTGTCAAGAGCAACATGACACACACTAAAGTTTCTGAATACTCAGTCACTCCACAAGACAACCTATCATGTCAGTCACAAGTACATCCAGACCTGGATCAAACACCGTCACCCCTGAAGGGGTCCGCGAGGCTGACTCAAAGGACCTACAAAGGGAAAACAGAGACAGTGGACCTTAGTCACCGGACGGAAAGGGACCAGCTAGTCCCTCCGCAAGGAAAACCGGACGTGTCAGTAGAGAGAGATCATCAAATAAGAGAGAAATATGCCTATGCACAGATAGTTCACGAGTCCGCCAGACAACCTGAGGCTGTGAATGAGTTATCGGATCAAACCAAGACAGTCCTGCCAGATAGCACCGTACTGTCTGGTATACATGACCCTGAATTGGAGGACAGTGTTGCCCTCAACCGGACAAGACAAACAGAAGTAAAAGTAGATGCGGGTGCTCGGAAGAGGACCAGAACATTATTCACTCATGAAAGAGATCGAGCATCTGAACCAACAGTAGTTACACCACAGGAAGGAGACATGATGACTGCGGAATGTGAGAGCAGACAGTTCACACGCAACATGATCAAGAATGCCCTGATTAAGACAACGGAAAGATTGACCAAAGTCAAGCCCACCGCTGATTCGACACTACTGAGGCTTGAAGAACAGACTGTTCGCCAACCAATGTGGTGGATTGAAGAACTGCGAACACTGAGGACATTAAGCTCATTTTGTTAAGAAAAGGGGAGATGTAGTATTGAAACATCTCGCACTTTAAAAATGCTGTCCCCAGACATTTCCAGAACCATGGTGAGTGAAATGGACACTCCCAGTTCGGAAGAACTGCATCCTGATGAGAGCACTGCTCCAATCATTGAGACACTGAGTATGAATAGTCCAAGAGTCAGGTCGCCACGACCTCATCGCAACATACATCCACCCAAGAGACTGATCGTGGAGATGGACTGAGAAGTCAGTATGTTTTGTTTGTTTTGTTACAAAGGGGGGAGATGTTGTGAAGTCAGCACACTAGTAGTTGGGAGTGGGCGGAGCTAGGGGGCCAGAGGAAGAGGAGGAGCGGACACAGGAAGGGGGCAGTTAGAGTAGGGACAATGCATGAGTAGGATGTACTAAATAAAGCTCTTAGATACCAGAACCTGTGTCGGTGGTTCTTTGTAGCAGGATGCTACAGATGCGTTGCAGCTCTTGGCGAGATAAGAATCTCACCAGGACTGGGAACTAGCAAGCTGTAAGCCTGTTGTCAAAATGATGTGCAATGGTATTACCTTTAGTATAGTTTGTGGATAGATAGCCACCCATGTGACAAGTGATTTAAAAAAGAGAATCGTTCCTTGTTGAGGTAATCTGTAATATGGGGCTAAAGAGTTCCCGAAAAAAGTTAAAAGTCACTAGACCAAACATGGCGTGTCTAAATTCACAAGCAGACACCAGGATGCCTGCCGGTGTGGGGTCCTCACGTTATTGTGATCAATTATGGCTGCCTGTATGCTTGCTGTATTGGTGTCATTCAACGCATACCTCTTCTGTCAATGTGGAGTCAACTGGGCCAAATGTTTTGCAGTATGTCTAGATTCTTGACTCCCCTTACCAATATACATGTTTTCCACATGGGCAACATGGGTGTCCTCGAAGTGGAGCCAAAGGCCAGAGTTCACAAAGTGTCCTATTTTCCAGTATTTCATGAATTACTTGGGCTCTTACCAGTCGACTTCATAGGCTACGATTTTGTTTGCTCTTAAAAATAGGACACCTCAAATGTGGTGCATGCTCAGAATGTAACCAAACCATAAAAGGCACTTATTTTTCAGCACAAAAATCTAAAATGAACTTACACAAATGTTTCAAATTGCAAAATCAAAAATGTGGTGTGTGCAATTATGCAATACTTTGCCCATTTGGCAGCCATGCTTCTATCCTGGCATCACTGGACTCCGAGGCCTGTTGATGCATGGGTGTAATAAGGACTCTCTGTGTCCGTCTTGGAGAGTGAAGGTCTTCTGGGATTCCTGATTCTCTTTGGCTTTGGCACCATTCACCAGGTGTAGACAAAGGTGCTGATTTGCTAAACTGTTCATCCCAGTCGCAAGCTTCTTCTGGGGATGTAAAGAACCAGGGGCCAGATGTATTGTTTTTTCGTGTTAGCAAACATGTTCATTCAGAATCGACTCGTTAGTGACCACAGAAACGCATTTTGCCATGTATGAAACCCAAACTTTGATTGTAACGCAGGTTTGTGACCAAATACCAATTCAGTATTGGGAATTCCTATTGCAAAACATTAATAATTTACTGACTACGGAAGTGCAGTAGTAATGCATTCGCAAATGGGAATGGGAAGGGTACCTCTGAGGACCTCTTCCCCTTTGTGAATGCTAAAAAAAGTTTCTTTAAAAGAGGAGCCAGAGGTCCACAGGACCAATGTGCCTTCTTAACCAAACAAAAAATATCAAAGAAAGTTTTCTTGTTAAACGCAGGCCTGTTTCCTTTAAGGAAAACGGGCTTCATTTAAATAAAAAAAAGATTGATTTACTAAAATCAATCACAGACATGGTGATTTGCTGACCCAAGCAGGCCACCAGCACTAAGATCGTGAACATTTCTAGTGGGTTGCAAATTGCGACCTACCTCATTAATAATATTGAGGTAGGTCAATTTTTGACCCACTAGGAATAGCTAATTTAAAATTCAAACTATCTTTCCTGCCGGCTCATGCCCGACCAGAGGTAGTGCGCAGTATCATCTTAAGCAGGCTTGATTACTGCAACGCGCTACTTCTGGGTGCACCGACTGCCCTAGTGGGTAAACTGCAGCGAGTGCAGAATCTGGCGGCTAAGTTGGCTCTCTCTCGAGACGGCGTATTGATTCATCTTCTTTGGCGCTCCTGGACCTCCACTGGCTGCCTATTTCTCGGCACATTGACTTTAAGGCATTATGTATTGTCTTCAGGGCTCTTCATGGCCAGGGACCTTCCTCTTTACAGAGGATGTTCTCCTGGTATGTCCCTACCAGATCTCTCCGTTCCTCCTTGGCATGCTGGGTGGTAATTCCCAAAATCCTAAGGATGCGGATGGGCGGACGCTCCTTTAGGTTTACTGCAGCCAAGTTAAGGAATGGTCTACCCCTGTCCTTGAGAAGTAAAGAAGACCTCCCTTCCTTCAAAAAAGGTTTAAAAACTCACCTCTTCCCCAGGTCGGTGTAAAGTTATAAGGCAGTACAAAGTTGAGTATGGCAGACCAAGTGAAGCGCCAGGATACCCTAAGGGTGACAGTTTAGCGCTATATAAATACGCCATACATACATACATCAGGAATTACGATTTCCTAATTGCAATTTGGTAAAAATCGCAATTTGGAAAACACAGTTAGTACTCTTGATACATATGGCACCAGGTCTTTTGATCTGCCATTATTTTAAGATGGACTGCAATAGGAGAGCATAATTGATCCCTCAAATTCTCTGAGCCTTTTTTGTGACTGTGAAAAATGCTACCTTGTTTTGTATGGCCAAGGTGTAGTCCATTAGGAGGTTCTTGTCCTCCACAAGGAATTGACCTGCCTTTCTGGCAGTCCGAAGAACTGTGCCATGATCTCTCTAGAGGAATAATATGGACACCACTGGATGAGTTGGGTGTCAAGAGAGGGGACTGCGCACCTGTGCCTTATGCTCTCTCTCAAGCAGAAAACAGGAGGATTATTCTTGAGAGGCTACAGAAATCAAAATCCAGTTCTCGAGATAAGACACCCAGTCCTGTGCTTATGTGTCCTCCAATAGCCCCCACAAATAACAAATAAATAATCATAACACCCAACAGAACAATAGAGGAGGCAACCACACACAAATCCAATACAGATGAAAGGCACTCTATGGTTGGACTGCATTGAGTTCCCAGTGGCTCCACAATCTTCATAAAGTGATATATCAGCCCATTACAAGACTAAAACATGTAAACAAAACCCACCGACCTCCCACACCTAGTCTAATTTAAAGGATAATGTGGTCAATAACAAGAGCCTATACACTTAAATACTTCAGGCATATATTTCAATCAATAAATATACCAATCCTCCCAAACCCAAATTGGTATAGACATCCAGGTACATACTCTAGACAATACAGACTATTGTGATACATATACAACTAAACATATAGCTGAAAGAAGCAGCTTTTCTAGCATCGCTGAAGGACGGAAAAGGAATCATTACCCACTGAAATGTGGTCCTGGGTTGTGTGAAAATGTCAGGTCCCTACATGGTAATGGGTATTCCTGGTACTGTAGTAAAATGGTTGGATGATTTTATTAACGTATTTTCTTAAAAGAACACATACATGCAGGGAGGAATGGTAAATGATCCTATAATGAGGCATAAGGTGTGTTTTTTTTTAGCATAAGCTAGCATTGTATTATAGGTGATTGTGGTGTCATTTTTTTCGTCGCTGTATTGCCTTTATTGTTATGTTAGTTGAGTGCAAAGCTTGATCAGCTTGGCAATATTTGCTGAGATATGGGTAAAAGTACTTTACATTGCATGGGATGAGGCATTCTGGTAGGATACAGTCCTGTAAGCGAACACTCCATTGCCATCATTAAGGACGTTGGTATTGGGTTAGTTGCATAAGATATGGTGTCCAGAGAGTGTTTTGTAGTCTTCCATGTTGAGGCATAGATTGGTGGTTTGAAATGCATTTCAGTTTGAGTAATTCTAGTAATTCTAACATGTTGCCAACTGTGTTGCTTGTGTGGAGGATCATATTGGTTCTTCTAGTGATCTATTGTGGTGGAGGTGTGGGGTATATGGATGTAGAACTTGTTTTACCAAAGGTCTTCAACGCAGGTCCTTGGACCTACGTTTAGCACTTTTCTTTCATTACATTTTGTGGTATGCCAGTAAAGTTATCAGTTCTTTTACGATTTTCCACTACTTGCTCTATCTGTTTCCAAGGTAATTGTTCTCTAGCTGCCTCATTACCTCTCACTCGCCAAGACAACATCTTTTTATCATTTCACAAGTCTTTTCCATTACTCTAGAACCAGTAATGTGTCCCTCAGTGGCTTTATAAACAAACAGAGGGACAGGTAGGGCTTATATTTACTGGGGTCCAGTGCATGGGCCCTAGTTAGTACACCATCAAAAGAAGAAATGCACAGTTTCCCCTGGATCCAAGACCTTGGATGAGACAGTTGAAAAATAAAAGTGAGTGAAGGCACGCAGGAGGGGGATCCTCCTTTTCGGAACTAAAGACCTCACACACCCAGCAAGCTAGGTGTCATGCTTCATCATATGGCCTTGCCCCTCGTCGGGTCGGCGGTGCAATACCCGACGGGCACCCTTAAAGGGACTCTTTGGCGGGGATCTTTTATTCCTGCCGTATGGTGCTGTGGGTGTGAGGGCCCTAGAGAGTGGAAGTGAGTGGTGTAGATGTGTTAGGGTGATATTAAAAAAGAATGGATAGTCCACAAAAATAATTTTAATGAAGTGGTAACCCACCTTGTTAAAAACAAAGAGAGTGGTTGCTTTATCAGGCTCAAAGGTCAGTGAAAGCAAAACCTACTCAGCAAAAGTGGTCGACATCTTTCATGCTATTATAGTTCAAAGTGATACTCAGCAATTCCTCAGGACCAAAATAAGGAAAACTATCTACACTGCTAGATTCTCATGGTGTTGATCTATTCTACTGTGTGCCTGTTTCTGCCATGTAGGAACCCGCAAAACATGAAGCGAGTGCTGTCACGGTTTCCCCCGGTGCTAAGACACCACGTAGTTGATGTCCTCTCCATGTACAGAGCCGCGCCAACCTCCTAGAAAACGCTTCCGCCGAGGAACCGGTGCCAATTAACTTGAGGAATTCTGTTGTGCTGTATTCTTAATGGTGTGAACAAGAACAATTCCCAACAGGTTTTATTCGAAGACAGTTTTAGTAGTGTATGCAATATGCATTACTGGAAGGGAAAGGACCAAGGAGTCAATAGATTTCCAACAGAAGTGGTATTATTTACCAAGAAGCAACAGGAAAATCTCACATGACAATACAGTTAAGACAGCACTGTACAGAGTGGATCATGTGACAACCCAGTGACACTTGGCATACCAAAATGTAATGTAACCTTGTACATTTAACTTTGTGCTCGCAATGTCGGTCACGGCATGAACTACCCCGCCTCCCCCGTAATCCCAGCTTACGTCCCCCTGACTCGCCCTCCTTAGTGTCAGACTTATGTGATCTGGCCCGCTAAACTTTCCTCTCGCCTTCCTGCCTGTCAGTGCAATTCTGGTAACGCCGCGACACGCCCCCATAGCTCTAGACCTGTCAGGGCTTTCCTTTCGCCGACCACTTCCCGCTTCACAGTGTCACCCGGACAACGCCGTGACACGCCCCCCTCCCGGCCTCTCGCGATCCCGGGTCACCGCCCCCAGCCCTTCACTTCCTGATTTAGTTGCCGGTCTCTCCCAGACACAGGTAGCTGCAGCATTCACTGCTTGGAAGCCGAACCTCCAGATGAGCCCTTATTGCCGTCTGCCGCCCTGCTTAAGTCAGGTAAGACCCTGTGCCCAAGGACCATAGCGATCCTACTGTAGACCTTTTCTCGTCTACTTACGCTATTGGCGCATACTCATTCCCACTCCCCCTTTTTCCCTCAGGCATAGCAAGTCCTGCCGCTGATCCAATAATTCTTCGATCAGGTAAATTGACCGCTCCAGATAACTAGGTCTGTATCCATTCGTCTTAATTGGTAATTGACCCTTGCATATCCTTGCCTCTCCAGAGTCCTTGACTTTGAGCGACCACCTGGACTTCTTATACCCACATTCAATATCCTGGGTATTATTGTAAGTGTTTACCTATCTTTACACCCGTCACTTTCAATCACCGGTCTCACCGCAGTTACCCAATTGGCACACTATAGCACTTGGTCACATGTAAATTAGCCCTTGGAACTTTATCCGCCCTTTTAATACTTGTACCATACTTTAGTCACCCCCTATTTACACCTGACTAATCCCGGTCCGGCCACCACTGCCATTACACCCCATACACACCTTGACTTTCACTATCCTGCAGGTTACCCAATCACCAATCCACTTGCCTCACTCCCCCTCCCCTTTTTCCTCTCCCTTCCTCCGTTTCGAACCAGGTTCTCCCGCTCAATCTGCCCCTTCTTGCCCACAGCACTGTTCCCATCGACAACCCTGTCCTGATGACGATCCCGATTTAAAGGGGATCGAAACGCCGTCGACTGTACAGCTTGAATGATACGACGCATACCACGTTTTGTGCTTCTATTTAAATAATTGTATTTTAAATAATTACAACTTGTTTTGAGAAGCCATTACTTGATGTAAATAATTTGCTTCATGCGCCGTCCACGCTGCTGTTTTTAGCACTTGCACATTCACTATCACCAATTGTACATAGCACCTTGCACCAAGTGTCACTGGGTTGTCACATGATCCACTCTGTACAGTGCTGTCTTAACTGTATTGTCATGTGAGATTTTCCTGTTGCTTCTTGGTAAATAATACCACTTCTGTTGGAAATCTATTGACTCCTTGGTCCTTTCCCTTCCAGTAATGCATATTGCATACACTACTAAAACTGTCTTCGAATAAAACCTGTTGGGAATTGTTCTTGTTCACACAATATCTCCCATCCCAACGAGGTCTATGGGTTTTCTCCTGTTGTTCTTACACGTATTCTTAATGGGCCAGTTTTTTCACATCTGTTTTTTTCTGGGTGTGGGAGAACCAGACCCGATTTTACCATGCAGTAGTTCTGCACTGTAAAATCTCATGTGCCTTTTGTGTAGCAGCAGCCACTACTCCTTTACCGTTTATTTCTGAATGGGACCATTCAATGCACCTACCTACGCCTTCATCCCCCTTCCATTCACTTCTTCCCTCAAGACCTTCCATAACCCTCAATCCCACCGAGGGGCCCGCTTGTCCGTTTTCATGCCTTCTGATTTCTGTCTGGATTTAGTCCTTCATTATCATACAGCGGGTGATGTTTTTAGCACCTCTTTAGCCCTTTACCTTGCCATCCCATCACCCTCTGACCCATGCCGGCGTACATCAACAAACCATCATTTGATTGAGGCAGCCAAGCTACTGGTAATTTAGGTGAGCTGGGGGACTTCCGGGGAAGTTTGTGTTCAGGGGCCAGTCCCTGCTCATCCAGGTACTGACCAGTGAACACAAAAGAGACCCCTGCTGACTCACTTAATTCACTACCATCAGCAATGGCACCGAACTTGTCTCCACCCATGTCCAGGTTGCTATCTTAGCAAAGGTCGGCTGTACCCTACATCCAAAAAAGGAACATTCTTTCTGCTACCATGGGAGGTTGTTCAATTTGAAGGTATGCCCCCATTTGTGTGCTGAAAGCCCTCTAGACAACAGGCACCAGAGGGTATGGATTAAAAAAAAACAGAAGGGTTTGGGACAGTCCACCCTGCTATTGGGCTGTACCCCCACCGAAAACAGCCCTGACAATCTTTCTGCCCCTCTTGGGACAGATTGTGTGGCGTTACCCACAATGGGCCCTAGAGGTGGCATGAAACCCACAAGATACCACAGAAAAAACTTTTATAAACAAAGATGTGATGAGAGCACCCCACTCAAGTATCAGGCCATGTGCTCACCCCATAACAACACCAGCAGTCTTTCCATCCCCCTTGGGGCAGATTGAGGGATATTTGCCCCAATATCCCCCTGGGGAGCAGAAAGCCCACTACACACCAGGAAAATAATGATTAAAAAAGAGGGCAGGAGTCCCACCCAGTCATTGGACCACACCCCACCTCATTATGTGCGTAAAAGTCTCTCTGTGCCTCAAGGTAGTATGCCAATTTGACTCTAGGGAAAATAATTTAGGAAAAGAAGGCGGAGTGGGGGTGTCCCCCCATGGCATCAGACCATAATGGCCCTACCAGTCTGTCTGGCCCCCAGGGCACAGATTGGGAGGTTGTACCCCGAAAATATGTCCCCAAGGGGGGCAGAAAGTCAACTAGGCAATAGCGAAAAATGGTGCAAAAAGGTGTGGAGGCAGTTCTCCTAGGCTTTGGACCATGCCCCCTCTCTATAATGGCCCCAGTATCCTTTTTGCCTGTGGGGCGACATTGAGGGATTTACCTCAATCTGCCCCATCTAGGTTGGACACTAGACATGAGGGATATAATTTCCCCCAAAACATTTGAATCATGCTCCAATCCTATAAAAATCTTTTTGTCCCCCTCTGCTCCCCTCTCCGGGTGGGGGGGGGAGGAGGGGTTGGGAGAGGGGGGAGGGGGGAATTGTGAGTCAGAAAGTACCCTGGGTGCCAGGGACATTTTAAGAAAATGAGAAAGGGCCAGAAACATCCTATCCTCATGGCAAGTGAGATGACATTGAAATGTTTTGGGTGCAGTTCTGATATATGAACTGGCAAAGAAGGGGTAAAGCCTTAATTCCTCTCTCTTGCTATGGTGAATGACTACACTATTTAGGCTCTGAGTCAGCCGTAAAACAGGGAACCCTATGAACCCTAGCATTCCTCAAACCTGGAGACCAAGGGGAATCCTGGGTGGTGCGGCTTGCATGGATCCAACTTCAATTCCATACCCAGAATGCTCTGCAGTCATCATTCTGTAGCTAAAATCATGCATCCTCAATATCTGTAAGGGAAAGTTCCCAGAATATGTTAGGATCCACAAAATGACTAACACACAGCATTCACACACTTCTCGAGAAAAAAACGGCACCACACTTGTGTGACTTAGCCGACTACTTGACACGCGAAGAACTCACTGATACCATATGGTCACAGCTTTTATCCATTCCTGACATGTCCATCCACACAAGTGAGGCACCGTATTTATAGAAATAAGTGTGGGAATGCTAGGTGGTAGAAACTGTGTGGATCCCTGCAAATTCCCGAACATTTGCTCAGAGAAATTAGAAGACAATTAGTAATTTTATCAAATGTTTACAGTTTTCAGGGCATTTTGGGTAAAAATAAAGCATTGTGTGATCCATGCAAGTCTTATCACCCTTGACTTTCTGGGGTCTCTCATTTTAAAATATATTTTAGTGGATAGTGGCCGATCTTGGGCCCCAATACCTCAGCTACCCACATCGACAAATTGGGTCATTTTGGAAAGTAAAAATGTTGATGTTTTGCATGTTAGGGCATTTCCTGTCAAGGCCAATAGACCACACACATGTGGGGTACCGTTTTCATCTGGGGGACTGTGAAAATTCAGAAGAGTAGAACATTTTTATTATCATTTTAATTTCTCTCAGTTGTTGGCTTCTAAATGTTAGCCAGTGTGCAAGAAAGAACACATTTTGCAAAATGTCATTTGAACCACATGATGACAATATAATTGCCCCAAATTCAGAGTTGTATAAATAAACACCAGTTCTAAACTCCGGATCTCAGGCACATTAAAGAAAATGTGTAGGTTTCCTTTGTACCTGATTTTCATTCGATAGATGTTATGATAGGAATTGCTGCACAGTCAGTACTAAGCATGGGCGGAAAATCCGTTACGCTCGCGGATTTTGCGGATTTTCGGTAAATTCACAATCCGCGAACGCGCGCGAATTTACCGAAAATCCGCAAATTCGCACGCAGGTGGATTTTTTTTTCTTGGTGATACAATTTTGCGGCGCGCGGCGTTTACTTACCGTCATTCAGCGTTTGCCGAGTTGTTTTTCTTGATATTTTGCGAGTGCTGCGCCATTTTGGATCTTGCTGCGAGATCCCGCGGGAATTTGGCGAGCGCGATTACGTCATCGCGGTTTGCCAACTTGCACAGCAAGAGTTTGTCAACGCGAGTACGCCGTGATCACGTATCGCGGGACTTCGCAATTGCGACCTTGTAGATGCGGCGAGCAGCAACAATCTCGCACTCGCGAAGATACAAAATTTGCAATTCTGCACAAGAAATCCACCAGCAAGCAGCATAAACCTTCTGGGAATGATGATTTTTATCTGAATAACTCCTCAGGTTGACATTTGCCTGCACTTTTTTTGTGAGGAGTCCATTTTGGGGAGGGGGGGGGTTGGGAGGAACGAAGTGCCCCACTTTCTTCAACTTCCTGTTCCTGTCCAGCAGGCTCCTCCCAGTGCTTTGTCCATCTCCTGGTCACTTTTCATTTGGATCTGGAGCCGGAAGGATTACTTTTTGTGGATGCTGCTGGATATTTGGATTTGAGGCCTTTTTGACTTTCTTTGGATCACTTTTGGATTAGAAATTTCACAAGTAAGTTTGTTTGGGGCATTACAGTTGCTGCAACTACAATTTTGGAATGTTCGATTTTTGGGCTGTTTTGGGGCCTTTTGCCTAGGGGTACTCAGTGGTGGGTGGACTGAGTCTTTCTGTGGGGTGTTTTGAATTTAAACATCATGGAGGGGCTAGATGGCTTGGGATTGTGCTGATTTTTCTGTGATATTCGTTTTTTTGGCCTGTTGTTGTGGCCTTTTCACCAGGGGTAGTGAGTGTTTCATGGGCCTAGTCTTTCTGTGGGGTGTCTTGAATTTAAACATCATGGAGGGCCTGGATGGTTTGGGATTGTGCTGATTTTTCTGTGTTTTTCGATTTTTTGGGGTGTTAATGGGGATAGGCCATGTGGGTAGGGGCCATTTTGAGTGCTGGTACAGGCAGGCCATGTGCTGGGAGGCAAGTGGCCATTTTGAATGCAGGCAGTGTTGTTAGGCCTGCAACCATTTTGCCTAGTTTTCAACCTTTATGCCCAGGGGTAGTGAGTGTTGCATGGGCCTAGTCTTTCTGTGGGGTGTCTTGAATTTAAACATCATGGAGGGCCTGGATGGTTTGGGATTGTGCTGATTTTTCTGTGTTTTTCGATTTTTTGGGGTGTTGATGGGGACCGGCCATGTGGGTGGGGGCCATTTTGAGTGCTGGTACAGGCAGGCCATGTGCTGGGAGGCAAGTGGCCATTTTGAATGCAGGCAGTGTTGTTAGGCCTGCAACCATTTTGCCTAGTTTTCAACCTTTATGCCCAGGGGTAGTGAGTGTTGCATGGGCCTAGTCTTTCTGTGGGGTGTCTTGAATTTAAACATCATGGAGGGGCTGGATGGTTTGGGATTGTGCTGATTTTTCTGTGATTTTCGTTTTTTTGGCCTGTTGTTGTGGCCTTTTCACCAGGGGTAGTGAGTGTTGCATGGGCCTAGTCTTTCTGTGGGGTGTCTTGAATTTAAACATCATGGAGGGCCTGGATGGTTTGGGATTGTGCTGATTTTTCTGTGTTTTTCGATTTTTTGGGGTGTTAATGGGGACAGGCCATGTGGGTGGGGGCCATTTTGAGTGCTGGTACAGGCAGGCCATGTGCTGGGAGGCAAGTGGCCATTTTGAATGCAGGCAGTGTTAGGCCTGCAACCATTTTGCCTAGTTTTCAACCTTTATGCCCAGGGGTAGTGAGTGTTGCATGGGCCTAGTCTTTCTGTGGGGTGTCTTGAATTTAAACATCATGGAGGGCCTGGATGGTTTGGGATTGTGCTGATTTTTCTGTGTTTTTCGTTTTTTTGGCCTGTTGTTGTGGCCTTTTCACCAGGGATAGTGAGTGTTGCATGGGCCTAGTCTTTCTGTGGGGTGTCTTGAATTTAAACATCATGGAGGGCCTGGATGGTTTGGGATTGTGCTGATTTTTCTGTGATTTTCATTTTTTTGGCCTGTTGTTGTGGCTTTTTCACCAGGGGTAGTGAGTGTTGCATGTGCCTAGTCTTTCTGTGGGGTGTCTTGAATTTAAACATCATGGAGGGCATGGGATTGTGCTGATTTTTCTGTGTTTTTTCGATTTTTTGGGGGTGTATAACTGAACTGATGTTCCTCTGTCTTCCACTGCTTTTAGGTGCACAAGACTCAAGAGAACCACCAGTGCCAGAAGAAGTCCTGCAGCGGTGTGTGTGTGCAGCATAACGTCACGCGACGTCACGTCTGGCCACAGACAACTCTGCAACTCGTGCAACTGCGGCCTGCTGTTCTGACTTGCTCTGAAGAAGATGGCCCCAAAAAGAGTTCCCCGTAGCTCCTCTAGCAAGAAAGTTGCCAGTAAGGAGCAGAAGAAGCAAGTTACCAAGGAGGCTGGTGTGCCGGCCGCCACGTTTTTTGGGAGTAAAAAAAAAAAGTACGCCTGCAGCAGCAGCGGGATCTGCTGGGGACCAAGCTGGGAGCAGCACCCCCACTCCATTGGGCTCAGTGCCGCCACCACCACCACCACGCCAACTTAAGTCCAAGCCCTTGAGTGCTGCAGAGGCAGTCAGTGTACTTCTTCAATCACCATCGACCAGTGATGTTGGCTCATCGCAAGAAAGTAGCAGCAAAGTCTGTGAATCAACACAGGTTGTTGTAACTCATCTGACAAGTGTTGAACAACCACAGCCGCAACAACAACCACATGTGCAAGTACAAGCCCAAGTACATGTGGAAGGAGAGGCAGCGCAAGGAGATGCGCAAGCAGAGGTGCATGGAGGGTCACAAGTGCCCACAATAGTTGTTCCTCCCAAAGTAGGGGCACATCAGGAAATCGACAATCAAACCGAGGTATCATTTGAGGAAGCCACTCCTCCTGATGATCATTCATTGTCTTCCACATCCCTAGCAAGGAAAAGATCAAGGGGGGTGTCTACATCTTCTTCAAGCCCACCTCCTTCTGATGATCTGGATGAAGATTGGGAACCATCACGGCCGTCTGAGAGTGAGGCACACCATGATCTGACAAAGGTACTTAAGCGTAAAAGGAAGGTCGTCGAAAAACTCATACTTATGGAGTGTGATGAGGCTCAACAAAAGGTGGCGGATACTGCTGCTGAGGAAGCCTCTCACGACGACGAGCCAGTCATTATAAAGGTCACTGCAGCCCCAGCGGGCATGAAGCAAAGAGACATTTTGACCCTAGCCTGAGAAGCTGCTGAGCGTGATGATGATGTCGACGAGGAGGCAATGGAAACACAACAATAGTTGGAGTTAACTAGTACACCAACACCTACCGCTTCCATATTTCTTCCTCGCAAGAAGGGACCTCCATCCACCTCGACCTCAATTAGTGGTGGTGAAAGTGCACAACGTACTAAAGTTCGGCAATCCACATCCTCCACTTCATCTGGCATTAGCAGCAAGACCACCGCCACCAGTATCGCCGCCTCCTCCGGCCCCCACAGACAATTCAAGTCCCCAGCTTTGGACTTCTTTAGTGTTTGCCCAAAAAGGGAAAACTTCGCCATTTGTAGCATTTGTAAGGTTGCAGTTAGTCGTGGTAAGTTTGGTACCAACTATGGTACCGGAGGCCAGAGAGGTCATCTTAAGAGACAGCACCCTGTCCAATGCTTTGCGCACCTACAGGCGATCAAGGAAGCCCTAATTGCACGTAATGAAAACGTTGATTTTTCATCTGATGATGACGAGGAGGAAGAAGACGTGTCAAACACTTGTCTTACACCCAGTACCCCTGTCAGCAGCACACCCCATGTGAGCCACACTAAGAGTCGGACGGAGGATGAGGACGGAGGTCCTCATCCTGGGCTCCTCGCCCTCCGCCTGGGACGACTCCTGGTGGCCCCCCGCCCTGGGCACCGCACCCAAACCGACGGACCACGCACGCAACCTGGGCTTCATCTTGGACTCCTCCCTCTCCATGACCAGGCAAGTCAACGCCGTCTCCTCGTCGTGCTTCAACATCCTGCGCATGCTTCGGAAGATCTTCTGGTGGATCCCCACAGAGACCAGGAAGACCGTCACCCAGGCCCTCGCCACCAGCCGACTGGACTACGGCAACGCACTCTACGCCGGAACCACCGCCAAGATCCAGAAGAGACTCCAGCGCATCCAGAACGCCTCAGCCAGACTCATCCTCGACATCCCACGACACAGCCACATCTCCGGACACCTAAGAGACCTGCACTGGCTCCCGGTCAACAAGAGAATCACCTTCCGCCTCCTTACCCACGCACACAAAGCTCTCCACGACCAAGGCCCGAGCTACCTCAACAACCAACTTCTACGCTCCCAAACGCCACCTCCGATCCGCCAGCCACGCCCTCGCCGCCGTCCCACGCATCCGCAGAGCCACCACAGGAGGAAGGTCCTTCTCCTACCTGGCCGCCAAGACCTGGAACTCCCTCCCGGCCGACCTGCGCCTGACCCAAGACCACCTCTCCTTCAGGAAGAAGCTCAAGACCTGGCTGTTCGAGCAGTAGCGGCACACCCCCCCCCCAAAGCGCCTCGAGACCCTACGGGTAGGTAGTGCGCTCTACAAATGTCTTTGATTGATTGATTGATTGGGAGAGAGTGAAACACCAATGCGAAAAAGTTCATCAGCGAGCATAACTGGGTCGAAGATATCATCATCATCCCGTAAATGCTTGGTCCAGGGCAACATTAAAAAGATGTTGTTTACAGAAGCGCAATATGAACGCAACCACCCACTGACGCGTCTGTATAACACTAAGCTGGCTAAAATGCTAGCTCTGGACCTTCTCCCTTTTTCTTTTGTAGAAGGGGTTGGTTTTCTAGAATTAGTGGCAGCGCTCTGCCCTAAATGGAAGGTTCCTAGCCGGTTCTATTTTGCCAGAGTTGCGGTTCCAGCACTACATGAAGATGTGCTGGAGGTGATTGGGGCAGCTTTGCAGAAGAGTGCTGTTCACACTATACATCTGACAACAGACATGTGGACCAGTGGCGCAGGCGCTGATTACATGTGCATCACTGCACACTGGGTCTCTTTTTCAGGGGTTAAAGCAAAGCTAAACGCAGGTGTTGACCCGGAACAAGTTTTTAAAGCTGCTCGGAAACATGCAACACTAGCCATGTTTGGTTTGGAGAAACGTCACACAGCACAAAACATTTTGGATGAGTTTAACACAAAGGTCCTTCACTGGCTGTCCCCAAAAAAACGCCAGATTGGTTATGTGTCCACGGATAATGGCGCCAATGTAGTTAAGGCCATGGAGCTGGGTCGCTATTTCAGAGTGCCGTGTTTGGCGCACTGTATAAACCTTGTTGTCAAAAAATTCTTGAGTGATAAAGACAGTCCAGCGTACGAGGTAGTGGACACCTGCCGAAAAATGTGCAACCATTTCAGCCATTCTTTTAAGGCCCGGAAGCATCTGAGGAGCCTGCTACATGAACGTCGAATGCCAGTGAAAGCTCTCATCCAGGAGGTGGTAACACGTTGGAACTCAACTTCTACATGCTTGAGCGTCTGTATGAGCAGTATACGGTACTCGATCACTATTTCTTAAAACAGGGTACAGCTCACAAGGACCTGAGGATGGATACGGCGCAATGGGAAATAGTTAAAAGCCTGACAGACATGCTTCGTCCTTTTGAGTTCTTCACGCATGCAGTCAGCAAGGAGGACTGTAATTTGGGAAAAGCTATCCCATTGTTGTACATGCTGGAGCACCAACTGAAGAAGGTGTGTTCTGTGTTTCAAAAAAATGAAAAAAACCAAGACCCTTTTGTTTTGGCGGCGAAATTATTAGAGCGCCTACAAGGTGATGAACGTCTTAAAATGATCCACTCAGAACAGCATTACATTTGTGCTACGATTCTGGATCCACGCTACAAAAAGGCGCTGGCAGGCCAAGCATTCTTTCCTTTTGATGACGAACATGTTACACAGTACAAACGTTGGCTAGTCTTGTCAGCCAAGAGGTTTGAAAGAGAACGGCAGCTCATTGAAGGAAAAGGCAGTACATCAGCATCAGCAGGCCATCCCCAGTCAAAACAATCCACTTCTGCACCTGTGGCTGTGGCACAAGTGACCTCTCAGCCGTTAAAGACACCGGCAACCGGATCATCTGCACCAGTCACAACAGTAACATTGGAGGCTGAAGAGGATTGGCTAGCTCTGCTTGGGTTTGGTTCTCAAAAGATCACAGCAACAGCTAAGCAAAGTGGAGGAACCTTGGAGGAGGACCTTGAGTCGATGGTGCAGGACTATCTGAATGACTCAACAGAGGTCTATGTTAATGCTGACCCATTGGCGTATTGGCATGGGAAAAAACAATTGTGGCCACAGCTCTCCAACCTGGCTTTCAACTACTTGTCTTGCCCACTCGCAAGCGTGTCTTCTGAATGTGTTTTTAGTGCTGCTGGTGGCATTGTAACTCCCAAACGGAGCCGCCTCTCGCCCAAAAATGTGGAGAGGTTAACAATGATCAAGATGAATCAGCACCTCATACCACCAGATTACTGAGTACGAGAAAGCGCGCCGGATGAAGACGAGGTGGACAGCAACATAGATGAGGGAATTTCTTCTCTGTTCGGTGACACTGAGCTCACCCTGCCTGAATTCGCAGAGTATTATGACGAAGCCTTATTGTTATTCCTTGGCCCTGACACTGAGCCCTGAAAATGAGCCAATGAATCAATAAATTTCTTTTTCGTCCTTCTTCACTTTTATTCCTGTGTGTCTGTCTTTCTTTGTTGTGCACAGTTAATATAATTCAAACTTTAATCACCTAATCACAAAAACAAGCCCATCAGCAGAACTGTCTTCACTTGTTTGCTTATTGATTTGAAGTTGCCGCAGTCTGCATTCCTCAGGTTCACAAGTTCAGAAGAACATGCTCCTCTATCCTCCTCCTCCAGACTCCTATTTCCATCAAAGCAGAGGGCTGGATTACGCGGGTGAGTTGACGGCTCTGGGGCCATTGCTGGGAAGCTCTAATACCGGATAAAAGTGGTTTGGACCAAATCGGAGGCGGAAATTTCTTTGTGTTTTTGCTGACTTGCTTGCCTTTCAGGTGCTCTTTGGGGGGGTTCCGGGTGTTTGTGGCTGAGTTTTGGGGTCTGGGAGCACTGCTGGGACACTCTAATCTTGATTGCATTTGCTTTTCAGGAAATCCGTGCTGGAAAACTGGAGTTATGGCCTAGCTGCACAGCGCGTTTGGACCAAAAGCCGAGAAATATTGTAAGTATGAGATTTTGCTTTTGGGCTGTTTGGGGGTGTTGTGCTTTTTGGCGGGTGGTTTGGCGGGTCTTGGGGCATTCCTGGGAAGGTCTAATACCGGATAGAAGTGGTTGGGACAAAATCCACGCCGATTTTTTTTGTGCTATTTCTGACATTTTGCTCAATGTAGCGTTTTCGGGGGCCTGTTTGGAGGGCTTCCTGGTGTTTGTGGGTGGGTTTCGGGGTCTGGGAGAACTGCTGGCTATGGATACTTTAGTTTGCAAGAGGTTTGAAGCAAATCCATGGTGGCAGAGGGGAGTTAGGGCCTAGCTGCAGAGCGCGCGCGGAGTGATTTGGGAAATTGGCAAAAAAATGACTAAGTCCCCATTTTTGTACTTTTGCTCTTTGGCTGTTTGGGGGTCTTCTACTCGTTTTCTCCTGGGTTGACAGCTCTGGGGCCATTGCTGGGAAGCTCTAATACCGGATAAAAGTGGTTTGGACCAAATCGGAGGCGGAGTTTTTTGTGTGTTTTTGCTGACTTGCTTGCCTTTGAGGAGCTCTTTGGGGGGGTTCCGGCTGTTTGTGGGTGAGTTTCCGGGTCTGGGAGCACTGCTGGGACACTCTAATCTTGATTGCATTTGCTTTTCAGGAAATCCGTGGTGGTAAACTGGAGTTATGGCCTAGCTACACAGCACATTTGGACCGAAGGCCGAGAAATATTGTAAGTATGACATTTTGCTTTTGGGCTGTTTGGGGGTGTTGTCATGTGCTTTTGGGCGGGTGGGTTGGCGGGTCTTGGGGCATTCCTGGGAAGGTCTAATACCGGATAGAAGTGGTTGGGACAAAATCCATAAGGAAAAGCCTTTTGGCACTTGTTGTAACTTAGGGTTCGTTAGGGTTAGCCCTAGCAGCAGGATTGCATGTGTTTTGGGGTATTCTAGATTTTTGCAACTGAGTTCTGGGGTCTTAGAGCACTCGTGAGAATGTGTAATTTTGGTTGCAAGTCATTTGAAGAAAATCCATGGTAGTGAGGTTCCGTGACAATCGTAAGTGGTGTTTTCGACTCGTTCGAATACGGACGAGTTTGGTATCTATGAACCGCAAATGACGAGTTTAGTGGGTGTACGCGTTTTCGCTATGCTGACCTAAACCGTTCGTCCGTTTCGTGGGTTCCTTCATCTGAACCCACGGGTTCCATTTTAGATACGGCATCCATTTTGTTTCTTGCCCTCAAGTAGCCAGCGAACGGACACTGTCCGCTTCGTGACCCTGGGATTCCCAAGCTCTTGCGGAAGACACGTGTTCCTTTTAGGGTGTCTTTATGGCGAGGGAGATGACACTGCAAAGACAGATGGCCCCGCTCGAGGCTCATCTTGCCGTGTCGGTCTATTGTTTCAGCCGTGCATTTATTAGGCATGTCTCCTTTGATCCTGCAATCGTGTTTCCGATATCACCCCCTTACATTCTTTCAATCTGTTGACTATCTTTGTCTTCCTCTGCACCTGTTTCTGACTCTTCCTTCCTTTTTTACAACCGTAATGGAATGCACTAATGGTGGGAAGATGTACTTTTACAGTTGGGAACCGGTGATGTTACTGTAATTATGCTCTGGGACCCTGAATACATGAAAGCGACCCCCTATGAAATTTACTGTGGGAACTGGGTTGTAACCTTTTGGTTGCCATGTTGTTTTATGACGAAATACTGTATAAAAGGAGCGATCCACAGTTGCAATTTGAAGCAGTCTCCTAGAACCTTCACATGTTGTACTTCTTGTGACTTCTGTGTTCCCTGCAGTAAATAAACCTCGATCTTTGACGCCGAAGGAAGTGTCCCGTGTCTCTGTCATTTGTACGCCGGAACAGGTAACCCACAAAGGTTTCAGGTGTTGTCCCCTGGCACCGCTGGGCCTTAGAATAGCCCAGTCCTTCAGTTGGCGCCCAACGTGGGGCGACATCAGCGGTACCGGTCCAAAGCCCGACGATCGTGAGGAACTTCGTGTGAAATCTCCGAGGAAAGGTGCACCCCACTTCATCGATCCGGTTATCGAGATAAGTGGCCCGAAGACCTTTCCCGCAAAGATCCCCGCCTCCTGACGGCTGCGACGGACTGATGCCCTGACTGTCGACCTGTTTTGGCACCTGGCGTAGTCCTTGGTACAGCGAGACGATAGACGGGCCTTCCTGGTGACGCCATTGTTCTTTCAGTTAAGTATTTGTGGGTCGCTCCCAGAGTCCTTAGTTGTTGTTGGTGCTTGGTTGTTTTGCATGGTTCCATTGCATTTGTGGTTCTTAGTATTTGGTTCTTAGTGGTTTTATTTGACGATTGCAATCGCCAAAAACCGAGGGTTTCGCGTTTTTGCGAAGACATCGTAATCTGATAACCCTTGACGTTTGTGAAACTCGGTTAGTGTGCACGATGCCTGGCCGTAGTACTTTGTTTAGCTGTTTTAAAGGTTGCGGTGCGGATTTCCGATTGGAGGACTCATGTCCGATACCTCCAGTTGGAACTCCTGTCTATGAGTTATATAGTCGACATGGAGTGGGTCCTATTGCATATAATAATTGCTGGGTCCGCTACACTAAAGATGACGGTGTTCTTAGTTGGCCACCTCATGGTAGTTTCGAAACCCCAATTTTGGATAATCTTGAAGCTAAATTGTTTAAAAGGAAAGCTAGGCCGGCCATGTTCGATTCCTTTCGGTTATGGCGAAAAGAAGCCAAGCAGAAAGAAATCAAACAGCTTAAACGTAATAAGAGGGAAGGTATCGTTACAACAATGAGAAATGCAGAGCAGTTTCAGCGGGACAAAGAAGAGAAGGAAAAGGAAGTTTTTGATAGACTACAACGTATGGCGGTGGATAAGTGTTATCCCATTTTACCGTCGAGTACTGATACAAAGGGAGAGGAAGCAGTAGAGGACCCTTTGTTGTCCTATCTACTGAAGTCGCCACCTCCATATGCACAGGATACTACAGCACCTGTGGTTCCCCCTGTTCCTCAACCCGTCGTTCCGGCAGCTGCTGGTCAGCCTGTCGCTGGTCCTGTTCTTGCGAATCCTCTTGTCCCTATTCCACTACCTGCTACTGCTCCACTGCCTATACCTTCTCAGTCTGCTGTTCCCGCTACTTCTGCTCTTTTGACTACCCCTACTGCCCTTGCTGCTCCTGTATTTGGTCCTCCTGTTGTTACCCCTTTGCTTCTTTCTTCTTCTCCGTCTGTTCGACGACGTATTCCTAATATTGTTGCTAATTTCTACTCTCCTTTTGGACCGCTTCTTGGGTCCGATGTTTCTGATGTTCCTCAGCGACGAAGTCAACTTCCTGGTGGTAGGGAGAGCGATACGCTGATAAAAATGGCGCGAAATTGGATTAGGTATCCTGTTAAATATTCCCCGCGCATAATTTTTGACACCTTCTCTCAATTCAATGAGCCCACACAGAGATTTGTAATTGAGGAAATGTGTAAATGTTTACGTGAGGTGATAGAAAATGATGAGGTAAACAATGTACCGTCCGACTTAACTGAACTTCAGCATCAGTTTTCGAGTGGTATGATTGTGGGTAGTAATGTTCGACGTGCTGTAGAACATCTTTTATCTTTTCGTCCCACTGTAATACCTCGAGCATTGTTTAAAGATGAAACTGAGGAGTGGATGGCAACGCCTGGTCAGTATCCCATGCGAGAAGTTCCCCCAGTGTGGATGCCAGGTGATGCCGCCGCTAATCCTGCTATTTTGCCACACTTCCAGAGAGTTTGGATACACCTCCCATGGAAGCGCTCGGAAGTTTTGCAGGTAAAACAATCTTTGCCTGACCCCCGCAAAAATCCTGCAGGATACTATAAAGAGTTGTCGCAATTAGTGGATGCTACGATTATGAATCTTGCCGACATCGACATGTTGTTCGGCAACGTAGTACCTCAACCGGTTTGGGCGAAAATTCGTCAAGAAAATCACGCAGCTGAGTTAGGTGGTGATTGGCCTGCGCTTGTAGCGGCTGACGCATTGCAGGTTGGTGGGGCTAAGCCTGAGCAGTTAATTACGGCTTTGCCTCAAAGAATTATTACCCGTATGAAGACACTTATGCCAGCAATGAAAGTTAATTGGGATAAACTGTCTGCCTGTAAGCAAAAGAAGGACGAGAGTGTCTCCGATTTCTTTTTGAGATTTGAGGAGGCATTCATCGATCACAGTGGTCAAGATATGAGCACTGAGGGAGGTCAGAGGTTGTTTGTGGATAAATTTGTATCTAATTTGTTGCCTGACCTTAGCAACAAATTAAAAAATTCTGAGAGTTCGTGGGCTGTTTCTACCTCTGCTCAGATATTGGCCACGGCTCAAGATTATGAAAATAGGGAGAAGGAGGAGAATGATCGTGTGGATAAAAAGACGAAAGATCTTAAAACAAAAGTTCTGTTACAGCAAGCGTATCCTCCGCGCTCAAATCAAAATGACTCTCAGCAGCGGAATAGATCACAATCACAATTTGTTAGGTCAAAGTCACGGAATGACTCTTTCACGCCGAGATCTATGCTCGGATACAATCAATGCGCCTACTGTAGAGGTGAGGGTCATTTGAAGTTTTATTGTCCGGTTTTGCGCGACCGAAATAATGGTGGTTTATCTAGAGGAGGTCGTAGTGGTCCTCAGCAGGCTTCGCGAGGTAGAGGTCGTGGTGTTACCCAAAATCAAAATGAGCGTTCTAATAATTCGTCAGATTCCAATAATTGCTTTGATCAGCGTGGTTCCTCCTCAGGTAGATTTACGCAGTATCATGTGGACGATTATTACATCGAGCATGATATTGATGATGGTAATTACTAGGACAGCCACAGACAAAAAGAGGGAGTAGTATCAGTTCCGGTTGATCAGAGAGGGCCTTACGTCGCAGTTGCCACATCGGGCGTAGTTGAGCCTTTTCTGTTGGACACTGGTGCAGCGAAAAGTTCCATCATGCATTCGAAACTCCCTGGCGCACCTTTGTCTGGCTTAACAAATGTTTCGGTTGGATTCTCTGGCGCCCCTGTTAGCAATCCGGTTTCTAAACCTGTGCCCATTACAATCGGGCCTTGTGAGCTTAAAGCTCCCTTGATTTTGACTACTGGCTGTGGTGAAAATCTTTTGGGACTGGATTTGCTGAAACGGTTATATGCGACTTTGTATTGTTCTCCTGCGGGAGTGGAGCTTACTTTGGGTCAGAGAGTAATCTCTCCTATGTACTTGTCATCTGATAAGCTCCCACCGGAATTGAGTTCTCTTCCTGCATCTTTGTGGGCAACGGGTCCCAATGACGTAGGCCTGCTCGACATCTCTCCTTATGTTGTTCAACTGAAGTCGAATGTACGATTGCCACGTATTCCCCAGTATCGTATCTCCCTTGATGGAGAAAGAGCGTTGTTAGCGATCATCTATGATTTGATCGATAAAGATGTTATCGAGGAGACTCGGGGAAACGTGTGTAATAGTCCTGTGTTACCTATCTTGAAACGTACTGATCCATCCAAGCCTCCTGTTTACCGTTTTGTTATTGATTTACAGGAGGTGAACAAAATTGTGATTCCACAATTTCCTGTGGTGCCCAACATTACGGCTTTACTGACTCTGATTCCAGCCTCTGCTTCTTGGTTCTCAGTGATCGATCTGAAGAATGCTTTCTTTAGCATTCCGATTGCTGAGGAAAGCAGGGATCTATTCGGTTTCTCATTAGGAGGTTGCAGCTTTAGGTTTAAACGCGCTCCTCAGGGCTACTGTGAGAGTCCACCAATATACAGCCAAGCCCTGAAGAGTCAACTTGATGCGTTTGTGCTACCGGCTGGTGCGGCCTTGATCCAGTATGTTAATGACTTGTTGGTGGCTGCTGACACAGAAGAGATCTGCAAAACTGTTACGGTGTCGTTGTTACAGCGTCTCTGTGATTTACATCATAAGGTGTCACCTTCTAAACTGCAATATTGTTGTCAAGAAGTAACCTATTTAGGTCACTTATTGTCAAAGGAGGGAAGAAGGTTGACCCCAGAGAGAATTGCAGCAATCGCTCGAATGATTGTGCCAACAACTCAGAGAGATGTGCGTGCCTTTTTAGGTATCACGTCATACTGCAGGCAATGGATTCCAAATTTTTCATTGCTAGCGAAGCCATTGGTAGCCCTTACGTGCAAGCATGTTCCAACTCCTTTGCCATGGACTGAAGAGTGTCAGGAAAGTTTTTCTGAATTGCGTGATGCGTTGTGTTCGGCTCCTGTGTTAGGTACTCCTGACTACAGCAAGCCGTTTACACTATACGTTCACGAGAGAGAAGGTTGTGCGTTAAGTGTTTTGACGCAGCAATTTGGCGGTAAGCAGCGTCCATGTGCATATTTTTCCTCGACCTTGGACCCAGTAGCTAGAGCTTTGCCGAGTTGTCTAAGAGCGACAGCGGCGGCTGCGGTGTCCATCCGACAATCTGCAGGACTGGTCATGGATAATATGCTTACGGTGATGGTTCCGCATGCAGTTGACACTCTCTTAAATCGTACGAAAACCCAACACTTGACGAGCGCAAGGTTGTCCGGTTACGAGTTGATGCTTTTGGCAAGTCATATTCAAATAAAACGCTGTAATGTCCTAAACCCGGCGACGTTGTTGCCAACCACTATGGAATCAGACGACGTGCCACCACATGATTGTTATTTGCGAACTGAGGAAGAAACGAAGGGTCGTGTTGACCTAAAAAACACTCCATTGGCAGATCCCGATGGTACTTTGTATGTTGATGGTTTGTGTTTTAAGTTGCCGAATGGTGATGTGACGACTGCGTATGCTGTGGTAAAGTTGAGTACGGTTGTGGAAACTGCGAGATTGAATCAGAATTCCGCGCAAGCGGCAGAGTTGATTGAATTGACGAGAGCGTGTGTTTTGTCGAAGGGAAAGCGAGTGAATGTGTTTACCGATAGCCAATATGCTTTTGGCGTTGCACATAGCTTTGGTCGATTGTGGCGAGAAAGAGGCTTTATGACATCACATGGCACAAAGATCCAACACGGACAGCTCGTGAACGATCTTCTAGACGCACTTACATTGCCTAAACAGCTGGCGATTATTAAATGCAGTGCGCACCAAAAAGTGACGGATGATGTTGGTCGTGGCAATGCGTTTGCGGATGAAATTGCTAAAGAGACAGCTAGAAACCTTGCAACCCGAATGTATGTGACGAGTTCGGTAAGGTGGCCTTTAGAAACTGGTATGTGTGAGGACACTGTTGAGAGCGTGAAAACGATTCAGAATGAGGCCACTGAAACTGAAAAGACTAAGTGGAAGGAGAGTACAGGAAAGTTAGATGCGCACGGATGTTGGATTGATTTGTCGGAAAATCAGAGATGGATGTTGCCGGATGCATATGTGCTAGCCGTTGTGACTATGGCTCACGGCTTGTCACATATTAGCGCGAAAGGTAACTGTAAGTTGCTGTCCCCTGTATGGAAGAATGATGGTATTACTAAATGTGCTGACAGAGTGGTTAAGAATTGTATGGTATGTATGATGTACAATCCTGGCAAGGGCACTCCAACCCCACCTGGCCATTTCGTTCCTCCTACATGTCCCTTTGAGGTTATCCAACTGGACTTCATCCATATGGAGCGATGTAATAACCTGAAGTACGTTTTAGTTGTGGTTTGCGCATTCTCCAGATGGATCGAAGCCTATCCTCTCAAAGATAATACTGCTTTGTCCACAGCGAAAGTCCTACTGAAGGAATACTTTCCTCGGTATGGAATGCCACGGATTGTATGGTCTGATAACGGAAGTGAGTTTGTGGGGAGTGTGATGAAGAGTGTGTGTAAGGGCCTTGGAATTACGCAAAAATTCCACAGCGCCAATCATCCCCAGTCAGCAGGTTTGGTTGAAGGGTACAATGGTACTCTAAAATTGAAACTCGCAAAGATTCAGGCTACGACTGGTCTGGCATGGCCTGATGCCTTGCCTCTGGCTCTTTTGTCGACCAGGGCGACTGTACACTCTCGAGTAGGGCTCAGCCCATATGAGATTGTGTTCGGCCGTCCTGTAAATATTTGGGGGGTCCCTAGACCCAGGTCTTTCGACAGTCTTGAGTATCCAATGTTAATTGATTATTTTCATGATCTGACTGCTAAATTGAGGTTAATTCATCAACAGGTTTTTGAAGCGCTGCCGGCACAGACAGAGGGTCCTGGACATCGGCTCCAACCGGGTGACTGGGTCCTCACCAGAAATTTTGGCCGGAAGCGGAACCTGGAGCAGAGATTTGTGGGACCTTACCAGGTGCTACTTGCCACGAGAACTGCAGTTCGCCTGGAGGGCCGCAAACATTGGGTGCACGCCACCCATACAAAGAAGGTGTCAATACCTTTACCAGCAGACTTGTGGGTGAGGGCCGGCATCGCCGCAACAGAAACAGAAACTCCGGTGAAATTTGTGCCATTCAGTGACGCTCAGCCTGTAGGAGACACTTCAGTACAATCAGATAACTTTGTTAAACCTTTGTCATTGGGAAACTCAAGACTTGACCTATCATCTGACCGACAGGACTCTGTTCCGCAACCTGAACAATTATTTGAAGAACAGACTCGTCCTGGAAGAAGCAGATATTTTCTTCGTTCCCATACCAAAGACTAATAAATATCTTTTTGCTTTCCCCCTTTTTGAAAATTCACATTACCCCCCTATTGTCATTTTGGATAATATGAACAATTGCAACATTCATTAATTTTGAGTTCTTTTCCACGTGTGTTTTTCCACAGCTAGGAGATTTTGTATTATACTGTTTGATTAAAGAACCTCACATCCGGGTTGACCGTAGGGCCGTACGGGTACTTCCTTCTGTTTAGCAGGTTCCTGACACTAGGTCGGTACTTTTGTCGATTTCTAGGAATTCCTGGGAATTGATAATCGCTACTCAGAACGAAGTGCGTCAAGAACGTTGCGGACGGTTTTTAGAGGATGGAATTCTCAAAGTTGTTGGAAGTGGAGAAGACTTTAGCGCAAAGATCAGTATTGCACAGGGTTGTACGTACCAAATGCTTTCTGTTTCAGGTGTTCCTGCTGTTCCTAACTGTTTCCATGTTATTGGTGGGTGGAGTATATTATGGAATACAATCGTTATTGCCTTCCGCTTCACCTACTTCTTCCTCTGAACCAAAACCTACTCCCACTGTTTCTCCTCATTCTTTTCACCCTCTACCTCAACACGAGCAGGTTAGACGTGCGGAATTCATGAACAACTCCTTTGTCCAACTTCTTCATCAACATCAGTTGGTGATGAATACTACCAATTGTTGGGTGTGTGGTTTAATGCCACATTCCATGGATAAGGGAATTCCGTACTTGGTCCTTCCTTATAGTTCCCAGGGGTCAGCTCGAGCATTCCAAACTATGTTTCGTAGCGCACTAGATTCCTACCCCCATCGAGAGCCACGCACTACAGATCATGGTCCTGGCCCGTACCACAAGCCTTTGGCAAGAGCGATTGCCGATTTAGATAAAGATATCTTCGACGCATCGCTTATCCCGGAGGAAGAAGTGCGAGCATACCGAGATCTGAGTGAGGCTGAGTATAGTATGTCAGTGGGTGATCGGCAGCTTAAAAGCTCGTCTCCAATCTGGATCGTACCCCATCTCGGTAATTTCTGTCTGAAAGGTCTTGGTCGAAGCCCGCGAGCTCAGCTTGGGAGGAGTGCCTGTACTGAAACATATGTTTTACCAACGGCCTCTTCCCCTGTTCTTTTGACTGCCAGGGGTACATACTTTGTATGACCGTGCATATACATGGTTGCCTCGTGACTTCTCAGGCACCTGTTATATTGCGAATCTGTTGCCACCGACTTTTACTGTTGGGTCGGATTATCACAAGACCAGAGTTGTGAGAGGCGTGATTAGCGAAGAAGACACTGCCGGTCAAGAAGCAGGAGACTTCTTTAAGGGTTTCTTGCCGTTTTGGGGACCTATGATCAATAGTAGGAACCTGAGACAGTTGACTCGAGTGGTGGAATCGACTGCTAATATCACTGCCAGTGCCCTTGGTAATCTTACAGCAGAGCTTCAGGCGGACAGGCTTATGACGTTACAAAACCGTATGGTTTTAGATGTTGTTCTTGCAGATAGAGGTGGAGTATGTAAGGTGATCCATTTGAGTTGTTGCATTTTCATCCCTGATAACGCTCCAACTGTCTATCAAGCCATCTCGAAGTTGCATAAGATCTCTGAGTCCATACACGTGGACGTAGGTGATTGGACGCTATTAGGATGGTTTTGGGGCCTGATGTCGGCGTGGGGTTGGAAGATTCTGATGATCATTGGGGTTGTTGTAACATTTCTGTTCATGTGTTGTCTTTGTGTGCAGTGTGGTCCTGCCTTATGTGGCCTTTGTGCTACGACGTGTATAAGACGGCCACCTGTTACCAAGGAAGCATTGATGGATAGAATGATGTTGCAGCAACATCTGGATGGTCTGATGAATATCGAGATCGATTTTGATATCGACTAGTGCTTGCCTACATGAGGGCAAAAGGAGCGTCTGAGGTTCCGTGACAATCGTAAGTGGTGTTTTCGACTCGTTCGAATATGGACGAGTTTGGTATCTATGAACCGCAAATGACGAGTTTAGTGGGTGTACGCGTTTTCGCTATGCTGACCTAAACCGTTCGTCCGTTTCGTGGGTTCCTTCATCTGAACCCACGGGTTCCATTTTAGATACGGCATCCATTTTGTTTCTTGCCCTCAAGTAGCCAGCGAACGGACACTGTCCGCTTCGTGACCCTGGGATTCCCAAGCTCTTGCGGAAGACACGTGTTCCTTTTAGGGTGTCTTTATGGCGAGGGGGATGACACTGCAAAGACAGATGGCCCCGCTCGAGGCTCATCTTGCCGTGTCGGTCTATTGTTTCAGCCGTGCATTTATTAGGCATGTCTCCTTTGATCCTGCAATCGTGTTTCCGATATCACCCCCTTACATTCTTTCAATCTGTTGACTATCTTTGTCTTCCTCTGCACCTGTTTCTGACTCTTCCTTCCTTGTTTACAGCCGTAATGGAATGCACTAATGGTGGGAAGATGTACTTTTACAGTTGGGAACCGGTGATGTTACTGTAATTATGCTCTGGGACCCTGAATACATGAAAGCGACCCCCTATGAAATTTACTGTGGGAACTGGGTTGTAACCTTTTGGTTGCCATGTTGTTTTATGACGAAATACTGTATAAAAGGAGCGATCCACAGTTGCAATTTGAAGCAGTCTCCTAGAACCTACACGTGTTGTACTTCTTGTGACTTCTGTGTTCCCTGCAGTAAATAAACCTCGATCTTTGACGCCGAAGGAAGTGTCCCGTGTCTCTGTCATTTGTACGCCGGAACAGGTAACCCACGAAGGTTTCCGGTGTTGTCCCCTGGCACCGCTGGGCCTTAGAATAGCCCAGTCCTTCAGTAGGAAAGGGGGGATTTGGCATAGTTAAAGAAAGCCTCTGCCAATATTCTTAACTTAGGGCTCGTTAGGGTTAGCAGTATTTCTATTGCATGTGTTTGGGTGGGGGGGTTTTCGAGTCTTGGAGCGATGCTGGCTATGGATACTTTTGCTTGCTTGCAAGTGGTTTGAATACAATCCACAGTAGGTAAGGGGGTATTTGGCCCTACTTTTACTTTCGAAGTACGTTTTGTCACCAGTTTTCTGCTAGGCCTCGTTTTTTGAGATCTGATTGGGGGTCTTCTACATTTTTGCAACTGGCTTTAGTAAGGGTCTGGGTGGAAGCACTGCTGGGAAGGTCTAATTTTGTTCTAAAACACAGTTTACAGTACACCTAGCTTGAGGGGAAAGATCCGCTAAATTAATTTGCCCATACTTATTTATCCTTGAAAAGGTGACTCAGACAGAGTACGCACTTTCAAAAATGTTGTACTGTCTATTAGGAAAATCAAAGTGTGACTTTTTGCACTACACAGCGTACATACCTTATATTTATTTATCAGTGCTGTTTTTCGTTCAATAATTACAGGCCGGGTTTCAGTCTGCAATGGGGCAAAAAAGATGGAGTCAGGCTTCACATTAGCGAGCCGCAATTCAGCATCCGCCAGGCAGGCAGTGGACAGGGTGTCTTCTGGTCACCAACATTGATGGACGAATCGTCAGCTGGAATGGAGGAGTGCCGCTAATAAGAGGAATTGTTTGCTGCATGCAACTTACTTACCAAATTCAACAGGACAACTACAACAATACAGATACAGTATCCATTATTTTATTCAATGAGTGTGTGTGACTGCATTTCTTGGATCTCTCTCTGCTTCTAAATTGATCCCTACAGCCATTCTATAGGTTTTACTTCGGCTATTTTTTAAACCTAAATTAATGTAGCCCTGTACTGTCGCATTTTGTCATTCACGGTTGTCCAAAGTACTACTTACTTTTCTGTAACAATGCATTCAGTAGTGCATGCACTTCCTTCATGTCACGTAAAAGAGCTTTGTACCCAAAAATTTTGTTATGTTCAATTATTGTTTGTCCATGCAGTGCTTTTTTTTTTTCTCTCAACAAAACCTACCCAAAAAGAAACCCCCATTCCTATCCATTTTACAAACCCTAACCCTCTTCCCCCGGGTTGTGTGGTTTTGCTTGATGTGTGACTAAATTACATCAATAATTCCACACACTTGCTGGGGAGGATAAGGTCATAGCAACAGGCTGGTGAAGGATTCCGAGGATATATTCTAGACTTACTCAGCTTCAGTACTATTTCTTGCAGTATTAGCCAATGTCAAAGAAACAAGTACAAGTTATACTATAAATACTTTACCATTTGTTAGGCTACATTGTGGCACTGTTGTAGTCTAGTGTACTGTCACCTGCTATATTCTCTATCGTACCGCTGTAATGCTACAGTAAGGACAAACCAGGTTTCATTTTCTTTTTTTCCATAGCCATGCAACTGCCACTGTGTCACACGACTAGTACCACCACAATGAGGAGGAAATTTCAGCCGCCCTGGATTGCTACCTTAATTGCCATTTCCCATGGAGCTAGCCCTGGGCCTAGCCCTACTTGCAAACAGAAATTACAGGTAAGATAAGACAGGTAAGATAAGCGTTTGGTTGGAGGTAGTATAATGGAGTATTAGGAGAGACGAGAAATTGACGGTAGTACTACTAAAGTCCTAGGACTATTCAGGAAAACAAACTTACTGTTAAACCCCCACCCACCAGACTCAAAAGCAGTAAAAAACAGGTATGGTCAGATAAAGTTTCAAAAAGTATATTTTTATAGCCCTAACAAAATAATCTCTCGCAAGACCCTCCTTAACCCCAACGATTGTCCTTCAAAAGTCCCCAAAAAACCCAACTCCCAATTCCCACCCCCCAAAAGCCTCTAAAAAAGGAGCAAGGGACACTATGGCAGGGTGCTGTTGAGTTTATCAACCAGGGCATCATGCCCCTTGCGGAGGGTGGCATGTTCAAAGCGGAGGCCCTCCACCAAGTTCTTATAGTTCAGGACCTCCTGCTCCAGGTAGGACAGTCTGAGGGATAAGCGGCGCCGGCGTGCCTTGCAAATCCTGTGGGGGGCAGCTGCTGTCTTTGCTGCTCGGCGGTGGCGTTTGGCTTTGGTAGCCCGGCTCCGTACCGCTGGAGCACTGCGCTGGCTGGCAGCCCGCACGGAGGAGGATGCAGCTGTCCCAGTGGACGTTGTTGTTGTACCAGACTGCGTCTCCTCCTCCTCCAGGGCCACCAGCCGCCGATATTCAGCGACAGTGGCATCCAGCCTCCGTTGCCGGGCCATTCGAGCCAGCTCCTTCCTCCTTGATGGTCTCTTGGATTTGGAAGGAGCAACTACATGAAGAAAGAAAGACACAGTCTGTAACCAATGCTCCTTAAGATTAACACAAAATGATTGAGCAGAAAGTTGTCACAGGACAGTATCTATGTAACCTCCGACTTCTTCATCCTTGCTCTAACATTAGTGGGAGTTTAAGGAACAAATTCTACTAGCACTATGGACTTCCATTACAGTCGACTATGACAGTACACCAGTCTTATTCTTCTTCTTCTCTCTTGTTTAGGAAAATTGGTACGTTATCTTATGCAAGCCGGCATAATGCCAGCGCAGTGAACTTGCACCCGAGAAAAACAGACGCACACCATGGTGAGTGAGACAGACTTGCGTTACTGTACCGGTCCAGTACATGCAGGTGGTGAAGCTCTTACTTTTCTATTACGGGTGGCACTGAGAATACTCTGTTAAAAGGGCTACTGCTTAATTAATTTAGCTTTCACCCTACAGTGCAAATGAATATTAGAAAAGGAAAATTAAGAAGCTAAATAATCTGATTATCTATCACTTCACATGGGATGTATTTGATGACATATGGGATGACTTTAGGTGCTTTGCTTATTATTGAGTGAACAGTGATACACCCACACCTGAATAACGTACTACTACTAAACTAAAGTTATTAAGAGAGGTAGGGAGTGTCCACCGTAATAACCGGATATATGCTGTGCTTGCAGTTGCAATACAAACTACTGCTACTATTCATGGTAGTATTTGGACAAAATTACAACTTCTTTTCCTTGCCTTTCCTACACTGGAACGGACGTGCGGGTGCGGTGTTACATGCTCTTCAAAGTAAGACTTAGTTCATCCAGTGACCGTCTACTCTCTCTAGATACACATATGCTATCTAAGAGTTAGATAGTACCATGAATGATCCAGGCATCCATCCATTCAAAGTTTATGCACACATACAGTTTCTGTTTCACCCACCCAGGCTGTTCTCCTTCCACCCATCCTTGCTTCATCATTCACCCAGCCATGCACCATACCATATTCTTTCCTTCCCAGCCACCTCGGGGACCAAGCAAACACATATCATTCTTCTTTGCCAGTCATCATTACATTTCTCGTCCTTCCACACTTACTTACACCCTTCTTTCGCTTTTCGTTCATCCCATCCATCAAGTTCATCTCAGATCTGATTGGGATTCTTCTCGCCAAAAACTTCACAGCTAAGTCGAAGTACATTTAGAGGAGGCTACTACCAGGTTTATTTATAATACACCCGTGCAAAAAGCACACTCTGCAGTCTTCAATCTCAAGAAGTAAGGAATATATAGCTTACCTCTGCCCGCCACCACCGTGTCATCCCCCACAGAATGGTCCGGCACTTCCACCGCCTCCTCTCCAGAGTTGTCCTCGTCCAATGCCACCACCACCTCCGCGCTGGCCCCGCCTCCAGATGTTCCACCTACAAAGTACATTTAATAATGTTAGAATACACCACTCACTACTATATAATATTTGGTCTAGGAGGAAGAAAGAAATGTGAAAAAAACAGTATACAATGTAATAATTTGTGACTGTCTACTCTAAAGTAAAAATGTCCCTTTTTCCAGGGAAGGCTGTTGTCTTGCTGCACTTTTTGGCACAACTGATGAATGCTTGCTTTTTATTTTTAACACGCACCACTTTTTCTCCTAACAGACAGAAGCTTGACTTCTAAGAACACGAGCAGGATCAAGTTCAAACCAGGTGAGAGCTCGGCTCGACCACAAGAAATGTGTCCAATTAATCGTCAGCACTAAGCACTGTTCCATTTTCAGTTAAACGTTTACTTTTATGACAAACTTGATTTTAATAAATGTGTTTACTTTTAATAAAGCTTTTAAACTTAAATAGACTCTGTGGTTTTTGGTCCTCCAGACTAGAGTGGATGAGCTAAAGGTTTTGCAATTTTTGCAAGCATGAGTCCGTGCCTCTGACATCATTGGGGAATAATCATAATCATCGGTGACTTTGGGAGCTAAATGTCTCTGCCACACTATCAAGTCAGTAAGGAGATTGGGGGTTCAACTACAAAGTCTGTTATCACTGAGGTATGTGGAAAGTCTAACAGCACCTATTATAATTGATAAGCTAAGCAATGCATTATTTAGTGTCCATAGTTCTGTTTGTGCAGATTTGTCCCTGCAACAGTAGTAGAATGGATTGTCCTCCTATCCAAACCAAAAGTAAAGTAGTATCTTATTCTTTCTTGGTGGTCATTCACCTTTTTATTGTTGGCAATTGTCAAAGCATAAACATTTAGAAGACTTGAAAAGACATTATGGACAATCCCAGAGGACTGCACTCTGTGCATAGAGCTATTGCTGATTAGAATGGGAGTCCAATGGAATTGCCAAATGTGCAATCTTAGTTAGATACACAGACAGACTAATAAGAATAATCTAGTAATACCACACGGAGTCATAGTCGAGGCAGGATAAGAATTTAGATCCAGTCTACAAGAATATCAAAGACGATTTAGAAAAAATCAAATGAGGAACGCTGGGAAAAAATAAGTACTCTATATTAAAATTACAACTTACTGGGGCCAGCAAAGGAGCCCTCGCTTGCCCGATCCTGGCCTGCATCCTCAACAGCACCCTCCTCCTCCTCCTCCTCCTGTGTCCTCCTCTTGCCCCTGGGGGAAGCTGATGTACAACATGAAAGAAAGAAAAACAGAAAACATGGATGATATTTGTCAACCAAATCAAACATTTCAAAAGAACTAACAAAATATTTTGGCGAAATAGCAAATAGACAACTATGCCTAGGATTGGCAGGCAGCAGTCCGCAGCACGCGAAGTGACAGCCAAAGTCCACCGTGATTGCAGATCAGCGACAACACTAAAGTTTCCTACTACATTAACCAGTCATTAAAATACTCAAACTATCAATCCACCACCACTATTTCTTCTTATCGCCATGTGTACAAAGGAAGGACTGGACTTGAGTCTGTAGGGGCTGATTTAGAAGCCCCTTGTGGCTCTTTTGCTCCATTGTTGCGTGACTTTTGTGACGCAGCGGCAGCACAAAAGAGGCGCAATGGTGCGGCGTATATTAACAACGTGACGCATATGGGAGATGCATCACGTTGTAAAGCCCTGCGCCATCAGGGGGCGTTCCGGCGCAAGGGAGGGCGTTCCTGCGCAGGAACGCATCCTAAAAGTGGCTGAGGGAAATCTACAAGATTTCAATCACTCACTTTAACGACAATGATGCGTGCCCAAACCCTGCGCCTGCTTGAAGCAGACGTACGGCTTGACGCAGCTTTGGGGAGATAGGGCACCCCAGAGCATTGATGGAGCTGCACCATCGTTGCGACGCAACTCCAGCAATGTGCCGCCCTTACGGCACAGATCCGTAACGCTTTGGTGACGTTTTGGGCCCATGGTGCGCCGCATTGTAAATACGGCGCACCATGGGTGATAGTGGCGTGGCGCACAATTACTGGCGCATCCCTGCTACTTTGCAGGGATGCGCCGGTAATTAAACATCTGAACCTTAGTGTGTAGCATTACGCAGTTCTTTAAACTACATTCATACATAATTTCACAGGCCAATGAAATGAACACAAAATCGAAAACAAATAAGCATAGTAGCAACACTACTGAGAAGGAGAGCAGTGCACCTGAAATGCACAGAAGATTTTGAAATATAATATACCTACAATGTAATGAGCAGCACTATTGCTCTTGGTAAAAAAAAAAATAATTGCAATATAATAACACAGCAGGAGAAAACAGAGTAGTAAAGAAATAGCTACTACTACTACTCACCAAGCCCGGGGATCTCGAGGCCAAGCAGGTCGAGCAGATCTCGTTCACGGATCAGGACAACCGTCCAGCGGTGGGTGGCCTGGTTGTAGGTTCGCCGGACCCGAGAGTGGTGGTACACGGCCCAGCACACCTTATCCCACCGCTTCCGGCGATCCCGCATCCCGTACCCGCCTCCGATCTTGCCGCCTGCCATTATGGTCCTGGGGAGGTGGCGCTGAACATAGAACAGTAGTGCACCCACCTCCTCCGGGCTGAAAATCTCGGGGACCCTTCCCCTTCTCGGGATGCTTCCCGGCTCCCTTCACCATGGTCTGGGCGGAAAGGAATAAAGAAAATAGAATAGGGAAGAGAAGAAAAGAAAAGAAAAGAGTTTAAAAAAGTAGTTTAAAATTAACAAAAAGTAGCAGTAAACACAAAAATATAGGGCTAGAAAAATAGAGGGGTAGATAATAAGTAAAATAGATCGAAAAAAACTTCAAACAAGCAAAGGATGGCAGAGATTTAGAGAGGATACAAGAAGCATGCCCAGAACAATAGCAATGAATGAGAAACAAGATGGCCGCGCCCGTTCACGACCGCGCGGGTAAGTTCGCGCGAGATGTTCCTCGCGAACACTCGCGAAATTGTACTGGCGAGCCGCACACTTTGCGAGATTACACTTCGCGCCCGGAAACGGAAATACGTCATGCAAACAAGATGGCCGCGCCCTTGAACGACCGCGAGGGTAACTTCGCGCCTTGCGCTACAAGCGGCTCGCGAAAACGCACAAAACCTTGCGAACTAACACGCCGCAAAAAAAGAAATCGCATATTTGCACGAATTCGCGGCTTCCGAATCCGATCTCGCGCAGTGACACATTAATAAAGTAACCCCAAATTAATTCATGTCAGTTGAAGCAGGGCAGGTGTGCTTGCTTTTCCCCCCCCATAATCTACAGTGATGATGAACCAGAGGGTGGCATTGATGTAACAGAGGGTGGCATGGGTGAAAGAGAGGGTGGCAGTGGTGAAACAGAGGGTGCTGGGAGGCTGTGATGATGAACCAGACGTAGAAACAACATAGTCGCGACCGTTGCGAGCCGACAAGTAAGTTCGCAATTGTGAACTAGTACCAAACCCTCGCGAACTGGCAGAAACCCTTGCGAACACACAAAAAAAAAATCCGCAAATTCGCGAGAATTCACGGATTTTGCGGATTGCGAGTTCGCAAATTCGCAAAATTCGCGAACGCCAGATTCGCAAAATTCGCCCATGCTTAGTCAGTACACAGTGAAAAAATATTGTAAGGTGCAGCTCAGGTGTTGACTCAGGGTACTGATTGTTTTTGGACAACCAATACACTCTATATATCTTTGCAACCAAAAGGATCTGACAGATGTAACACTATACTTTTGTACATCTGCCATCAGGGCAAAGGATTACAAATGAAAATGGTGTCACCTATTTCGTTTTTTTCCTTCTTATATCAATGATTAGCTTCTTTGGGAAAATCATAAGCAATCTACAGAAAATGACCCTTTGCGTTATTCTGAAGTTCATCTACTTTCCAGAAATGTTTGACTGTCTGGGTTTACCAGTGGGTTTCACACATATTTCCACTACAAACTGCATGCAGCTAGAAACCACAGAAAACAACTAAAAATGTACTACCACCTAGAAAAAGGACAAAAGCGTGGTTAATCAGCTGCCTATATCTTCAAGCATGGAAGATGCTGATTTAAGCACAGCAAAACTTTTGTTGATGCTAAAGTTAGTAAAAAAACATGCATCCTTGTACAGCACTTTATTAACTAAATTTTTTCCACATTTCTACATTTTGCTTTATTTTCCCTATTTGCTTAGTTCCCTCCCATGCCTCCCAACCCGGAGAATCCACAGCCCTTTGTTACTTTTACAATCCCTAACATGTGAGGAAAAAAGGACACACAATTTTTGCATGGATACTGATTGTGAAAAAATGTTAAGAAGGCTAAATAGGCAAACAGTATGCGGCTTCGGTATGTGACAGTGAAACAAGATACAAAATCGTAAATACTGGCTGCACTATTAGAACTAAGCAAGATAATTCCCTTGCTGACTGTGCTACAATTCCGACATTAACTACGGAAGGTAAAAGTTGGTGACTATCAAGATCGAGAGCTACTTTTCCGCAAGCGCCACCTCCGCATTTTTGTGCTCCATTGACATGGGTGCAAGTCGGCCCCGAAATATTGCACAAATTGAAAAAGTTCTCCTTTGGCCAGACCAAGATTGATACAGGTCAGGTATAAAACTTATGAGGACATCCAGTGAAGCCTCAAAACTCAGGGGTCAACCTTTACAATACTTTACAGTCCTGAAGATGGTCTCGTTTATGAAAAAGTAGAGACCGAAACGTCGACCTACGCCTTTTCTTCTGAAATTTGTTTTTATTCTTATCAAGAGGAAAGGTGTCTACATTTGTTACAGTGAAGGCTTCAAATTTACACTACTACCTTCCTGTCACATTGTTTGTATATTTTTTAGAAAAAGTACCCTAACTTGTCTAAGATAAAAGTGAATATTTTTCTATATACACCCGTCTTTGTTCCTTATTTTTTCTGTATACTTTTCCATTTAAGATTTAGATCATACATGATAAATGTCTCTATTTGTGATTTGTGCACACTATTATACTGAGGTATCAAATAGTTTAAATTAATTACTACTCAAGGAAATCATTCATTTGACCTTGCAATTTTATTTTACAAATAATTCAAATCAGAATACTTGAATAAATCCCTTGAAGGCATTTTTACCCTATCATTTACTTTGCCCGAGCCCTAAAGGATAGTTTGGGTTACCCATTTCGTTTTGTATTAAATAGGTAAACGCCCCAAAGCTTCAGCAGCTCGATGGTTAGAACATTCGTTTTTTTCACCATTCTTTTTTTCTGACATACAGTGTTTCAACTGTAGACAAACATTAATATACTTTCCTTTTCAAATGTTTTGCCAAAATATTTCTTCAAGACCCTCAACCTTTTCCTGGCTCTTTGTCACATACCGTTCCCTTTATTGTTTCATCCTCACGAACCTGTCCACGTGCTTCTATCAGTCACTGATACAAAACTGTGTTTCCTTCTTTGAGTGACACTATACCATAGCTATTCACTGGTAAAAGGAAATGTGCGCACTTGTGGTAGACGTGTTTTGTTTTTCAATGTGATTTATTGTTGTTATGCAGCAGAAGCATCACCACGTAAACACCGGAACTCCTAGTCCACCAGAAGGGCCTTCTCCAGGGTAGATGACATTAGGCTAACATCGAATGCTTGCACCACAAGGAAGAAAAAACTATTTGTTTATTAATGAATTAAGTGCAAAGTGCAGATTGCAAACTATTGCAAAAAGCGGATGCTATTTTTACACATTTCCAGCTCTTGTGACAAGTATCCTAAATGCAAAGTGGAAAGGATGTGGTGCCATACGGGATATTAATACTAAGGTGCGCTGTTTTAAATTATCTAAGGTGCATGTCAACATTGCGAAACATAGAAATACGCGTGAGGCATTATTTAGACCGATATAAATGTGTATTGCAGAACTTTTGAAGAAGACTCTAATCTCTAAATGTGCAACAAAAGTCTGTGCGTTTCTCGTTTTTTCTTTATCTTCTCAACAATCATCACTCAAAATATCCTTGAGTGTTTGAAATGTGTGTTTGTTTTACACTCATTCCATGTTCACTCATATGTGAGCAACTAAAATTCAAAGATCAATGGGCTAATGTGCCCCGGTCAGCAAGTGCCTCACTCTCTCCCTGCCTCCGGGGGCTCAGGGGCGGCTGCACGTGATCACAGAGTGTGACTTCAGCCCCACCCTCAGAATTTCCTGTCCAACTACAATCATGATGGCTAAGGTATGGGGAGGGGGGGGAGGGGTGGGGGGTAAGATATTGCAGGAGCTGCCTGCCTAGCCTGATTCCCCCCATCCATTAAGCTCGCCCAGAAGGTCCTTTTATGAGTTGAAGGTAGGAGAAAGTGGACAGGAGACGAATAAATGGGGACAGCAGCTCTACGCTTAACAGTAAAATTGACCCACGCTGCAAATGCCAGTGGCTGAATAAGAGTCCAGGTAGCTAAATAGGCAACTGCACTGGTAGGCGCGGTCTTTGCTTTAGCTTTTCGTTAGCACTCTGCAGCACCTTGTCGCCCCAAGTTTGATGAAATGAGCTAATGTAGTGTTAATTTCAATTGTCATGGTTTGTCATGCACTGACAGATGTTTACAACCCCACTGCCTCAGCAGTGCAAACTCTGCAGCTCTCATGGGATCTGGATGCAGCATTCTGTCCTTCACGTGTCCTCTCTCACAACGATTCTCATTACTAGGTCACTCTTGCTCTCGGTTGAAGTTGAGGGCTTAGGGGTCTAAAGCACTATCATGATACCATCAAAGTACCCCTACCCATGGTGCATCACTGGCAGTAAAACTGGCACAATGCGATGGCTTTACTTCATTCAGTGGGAACCTGAACTGAGGCACTTAATCAAAGCTTGCTGAAAGTGCAAGGCATTGTGAGTGCTGTGGTGTTTGAGTATTGTGGAAGACCTCTTTGGGGGAATTGGATTGGTGAGTGAAGACAGAGGTGCTTGGTTGAAGTGGCTAGCGTGTGGGGCTTCAATGCTCCCTTCTACCTTGTACCTTGTAGGCCACTCTGAATCCCAGAGTTTTCTCCCTCTGGATATACAGTGCTCACCCTCTAACCTCTCAGCGTCAAGGTTAACATGCACATACTGGCAGGTTCCTGAAATGACTGGCTTCTAGCTGCAGACCTGGAGCAAAGGAAGGATCCGTGTGCCCAGGCCTTGATTGCATTTGTCTGCCAGAGATAAGGGAGACCCCTCCTGACAGGCACGATGCTGCAGATCCAGGTAGTGCCTAAGCAGACAGTGCCCTCCAGAAGGAGCTCCAAAGGGGAAGAACCCCTAAGGGGAAAAACCTCTGAAATGCGAAGGAAGGCTTCCAGGAGAAAAGGCGAGGATTAGAACCCAATTATTGGAACAGGAGGCAGGATTACCAGGATTTCTACAAAATTACCTATACCAACTTGGAACTAAGCAAACTGGAAGTAGGATAACACCGGAGAAGAAACTGGAGAATTCCTGGATGAGAGGCTCAACAGGCGCATGAAAGCGCCAACAGGAGTGAAGAGTGTTGCAATGGAAAGAGGAAGACAGTCAAAATTCTTTTGCACTCTAAAACAGGAAGTAACAACAAGTAATATGCAAGACGGACATGTTGGATTGGGAAATACCAACCACATAGCATAGAAGTGCCTTCGTGATGGATAGAGCATATGAAAACTCCTTCCAAGGAGGAATGGGAAGGAGAACTACAGTGACCTTCAGTATGGCCCCCAGGGAGAAGAACGCTACAGATCAACCATGAAATGCCCCCCCTTGAATGCCCCTGGCAGCCCTCCAGCAAACCCCCCACAGGCTGCTGGCAAATAATTTAAGCATCCCGCTGTTTTGAGCGCTGGACACGAGGGAAGCAGGCGGGCAAGCCACAGGCCACAGTGTGACACATACTCTGTTGATGGGAGGATTAAGGTTGTGGGTGGTATTTTATTGAATATCATGGGGTTATATTTGCTCCCCTGACCTACCACGAGCCAGCACTGTCATTGACATAGATTAATCTTACTTGTGTCCCTCAGTCACCTTATGAGAAACCTATAGGAGTTATTTGGTAAATTAGGAACTACCTTGGATGGTTAAGTCGTGATCATTAAGATATCAAGATGTCACCATATATATGTACTTCTCGATTTCTGTTAGCCAGTGCTTAATTTGTAAAATAATAAAATGTTTTGGTGCCCAAAGTTTATCTCAGAAGCCTGTGGGCAGTGATATCGAATGCCAGGAGTGCCAATTGCAAGGCTGAGTGGTCTTGAGTCCTCTTTTATTCACCACAGGCTCCTTTATCTTACACTTTCAGGTTATTTTTCATCCTTATTCTTTTATAATCATAGTTTTTCCACCTTTGTCTTCCTTCTTCTTTTGTGTTTGTTTCTCTATTGCTCTGGATCAAAGTCGGATGAGGAAGAAAAAAGTGCCTGACCTTCAAAAATGAGTGCCAGTGGCCTCACCTGCAACCGCTGGCTTAAAATAAGCACTATTGTTTGCTATCCTCAATTCCTTTATCTCTCATCCGTAATGTTGTTTAGAGTTTAAAGCAGGTCACAACGGGATGGCTTTTTTATCCCCCTTTAAGGTTGAAGATGAGATTCAGGCATTGGTGGTATTCTTGTAGGAAATAACCCGTGTGTAGGCTTCAAGGTGGGCATGCTGTAGAGCACAGTTCTTCAAACTGTGGGGTGCGCCCCCCCTGGGGGGGGGTGTGGATAGGTCCCCAGGGGGTGCAATGGCCTCTGCAAGCACATGTAAATGGAAGTGCAGCGATGTTTATTTGCTGCATTTCCATGCTGTCTTCATTTACTCTGAAGCCCTCCAAGTGCCGGGGGGCCAGAGGTCAGTGGGCGTGCTGCTGGGGGCTTGGCTGGGCAGTGTCTGGAGTCTTATTAAGACTCCAGCACGCCCTTTTTTCATAGGTCTTTAAAGACCATTTACATACCTTTGGAAACTGCTTACCAAGACTTAGTTTTCTTTTCTTTTTGTAGTAGCCCTTGGACCCCAACTCTGCCTATACCTTACATTTGTGTTTTAAATTTACTGCTATAGTGTGAAACTGCATTTCATGAAAAGGAATACATCCTAATGGGCCCCTAAATAGGGTCTTCAATAAAAAAAGTATGCATTCATTTGTAATGTGACTTTCTGTCTGTTCCTTTTATTTTCAGTCATGAATCATTCAGGCAGCGATAGAACACAAAAGTGCTTTCTATTTGCCCTTCGAAGTACGCACAGATAAGTACTGAAAATAGGGCTTTAGGTGACTGTTTATTTTTGTACTGTCCGCAACATCAAAATAATGAGTTGGCAACCCTAATCATAAGACTGTAGAGTCTGTGGTCTTGACTGACCAATTTATTATGCCCAGGACTTGGCATACATTATGACATACATCCCTTTATTTCATAAGGTAGCTTGGTCTTTATTTGTCAAATGCACTTTTCCAGGCTATATATCCATTAATATCAAAATATTTTAACGCTTACATTTCTCAGAGGCATGCATCTTTAATTTGAATAACGAACACAGGGGCATATTATCAAGACAGGCGATAACATTATCGCCGCTTTATCGGCAGAAAACTGCAGATAAAGCGGCGATAATGAGCTTGATAATATACTCTATGGAATTCCAATCGAAGCACATGTGAAGACATCTAACATGGGCTTCGATTGGAATTCCATAGAGCATATTATCAAGCCCATAATCGCCGCTTTATCTGCAGTTTTCCTTTTCTGTCGATAAAGCGGCGATAATTTTATCGCCTGTCTTGATAATATGCCCCACAATCCATCCTCGCACAGCTCTGGCCTAATTTATCTCAATATCCATCACTGGTAATTTCTTGCTTGTGGGTTAATGGCTTCAAGGCACCATTTGCACGTCATTGACTTGTTCAGCTCTTCTTTGCCTTGTGCCAGTAAGTTGAATAAATTGACAAGCTAGTCTATGACCTAGGAGATATTCTGTATCTCATGTAGTGTACTCTAAAAAGCTATTTCTAACATTCTATAAAAAAATTTATAAGACTATGGTAATTATAAATCCAGGGCAGCCTCTTAGTGCATTTTAATGCATTTACTACAGAATTTATTGAAAAGATGCAGACTGAGACCATGTCTCTGAGGTTGTGACAACACCTTGCCTTCTCTTCACCCTCCGCTGTGGTCCCTTTTCAATCACCTTTGGCACTAAGTCAGTCACCGTCATCGCTCCAGTGGTAAAAATAATGGAATGCCTGTCTCTTTCTATTTTGTCTATAGTGCCATAGGCATAGGGGAAAGGTATCTTCTTTGCCGGAGGCAATCCTTCTTTTATAGTGCTTTATGTTGCTGCTTTGCCAGTGGCATCAGTGAGAGATAAGAAGATCCTATGCACATAGGCAAAGCCTTACATAGGCCTGCTCTTCCCTATGGAGCTTTTAAACTAACAATTAAACCAAAGGTTATCAGAGTTCAAAATTGATCATTAATTTATTGCTGATTACTCTCAAATTCCTCTCAAATTCCACAAGTCCATTTGAGCCTGTTCTGGAGATGTAGTTGCACAAGAGAGGGCTGCTAGTGTAATGTACTTTTACTTTTACATTTGCTTTATTTGCTATCCTGGATATGTGCATGGAACGAATATTTAGAAATGTTTGTGTCTTTGTTTATGGAAAATCTATGTGTTAATTTTTTCCTGGAAAATGAAAGGATCTTCCGATACTTTGTCCCAGGTTGCCTGGCGTTTCATGGCAATGGGCCAAGAAAAAGTGCTCTCCATCCAATGACCTTGGATTCCTTTATTGGGAATGCTGCAGATATTGATCTGATTGGATCTAAGGGCTCTTAACAGATGGCATCTTTGAATGTATGTGCAGAGACATGTATTAGTACACCTCACAACATGCTAGGTAAGTAGTGCAGAGCATCTTGAGTTTGATGTTTACCTCACCTAGGAGCCAATTGAAGCATTTAAAAAAGTGCAATATTGAGTCTCTGCACTGTATTGCTAAGAAAGTAGAGTGTCTTTCCTAGCACTGCATCTGCTAATGCAACATACAATCAATTAAATTATTCTAATAATATTTTGGCCTAGCACAATGTTTAGACAAGAATTCCTATACTAGCATATTATCCTAGGGGTAGGCTTGTCCAGACATTACACTGATAACATCCTGATGACAATACCTCAGACTTATTATTCTGATACTGTATGAGCAATTTCTCAAAGCACATTGTTCTTGGTGCCTATCTGTCTTGTCAGCATATTATCAGGGATGCTTCTTCTAATCTCTCACGTACTGTTGATATTTTTATTTATATAACAAATTCGAAAGAGATCTAATGCAAGGAGGCTAATTTCTATTTATTAAAGCATCAATTACTAGTGATATCTATAGCATAGTTAGTGAGATCATTTTTAGGACATCATTTTGTCAGTCTTTTTAAATGTACTAACTGCTTTGGATAAACTCACAAATGTTAAACAATCTTTGAAAAGAATTATTGAATAGTATGTGATGTTATATATTCAAATATCTGTGGTCAATATGTTCATAACAACATCAACTGAGTGCAATGGGGGTTGACCACAGGGCCTGGCATACATCCAGGCTAAGAGACCCCCTCTCCATGAACGGTAAACCATCCTGTTAATGGCCCTTGGCTATGCGTAGCGAAGGTTAGCTGCAGGGCTTGGCCTTCAGCTAGGCAGCTCACCCAACCCTCCACCGGTGACAAACACCCACTGGGCATAGTCTTCATCCATGTGCAGTAGGGGTTGACCACATCCAACTCCCCCCTAGTATGGGCAATTCCCACTGCACTCAACTTTCAGCTGTGCACAGTGGTCATTGGGCTCAGGTACTGGTTTTAGTCCAGAACATGCATGGACACATTTGTGAGTGGCCAGCTGATGCTGCATATGACCTTCAGTCCATCGGAGCAGGCTTTAGTATCTGCTTCCAACCATTTATGGGTACCCAATCTCAGCTGTATACAGCTGAAGGCCCTTTTTTTCCTCTTTTTAACAGTTTTTTTAGGGATTAGAGAGTAATTTTAAGAACAGTATCATGCATTATGTCATAGATTATGTAATTTATCGTACCATACGCAATGTCATATGTGAGGTGCATGATGGGAGAGCCAGTTATGGTTAGTTTACCTACTGTGTTTTGCTTCACTGAATTTCAGAGCTTGGTTTAAAACATATCTGTACTTTAATCTTCATTTTTGTAAATGGATTTCTGTATTTTTTAATCATATTCAACAAATTGCACTTAATACCTGGACCTAGAGTGAGTCACCTGTGCTCTACGCGGCACAGGCGGCCATATCCTCCTGCTCACAACCTTTAGACTATGCACAGTGAATGTTAGCTACAGGGCCTAGCCTAGGGCCTTTGCCAGGCTTGCAAAATAAGCTGCACACAGCTTTTGACCATGCGCAGTAGGGCTTGGATGCAGGGTCTGGCCTTTGGCCATGTCATGCCATGCCATGCACCTAACCCTCCATGGGTGGCTAACCACTGCTATGCATGGCCTTACTCTATCTACAATGGGGATTTTGCACAGGCGTGACTGTGTTCCCAACACACCACGAGCAACCAACCGCACTGCGCGCAGCCATCGGCCATGCAAAGCAGAGATTGGGTGCGAGCGATTAAGACCTATTGCACAGAGCCTTTAGCTGTGCATAGCAGGGATTGACCACAGGGACTCACAGATCAGGTAATAGAATCTGCAAGCCTGTGGGTGAATATCGGATCTTCTGAAGGGTTTGCAGATCTGGTTATGGATATGTGGATCTCACAAACAGACCAACAAGGAACCTTGAGGCTTGTCATGGGTTTGTGTGACCCAAACTCATGAAGCTTGTACTAGATTTGTGGACCCTGGTCAGGATCCACGGTTCTCTGGGGCTCACAATCTCGGAGTCGAAATTGGTGATTCCCTTAGCAAAATCTTTTTTTAGTTCACAACCTTGAGTCAGGGTGACTTACCCTGCCCCCTTAAGTTCCCTTTCAAAAACGTTTTCAGGGCATGGGAACTGATTCCATGCATCCTGTAATGGGGGCAGCAACATTTTTGTTGTAGTTGCGGCCATCAAATAAGATTGTTCTGGGTTTGCAGATGCAGATGTGGATTCCAAAGAAATTTAAATAATTATTTTTAATTTCTGAGTTTGAGGATCTCCCTGATTTAATGTCTATATGTCTTTACAGTTTAACCTCTTTATGTGAAGCACATGTCTTCTGGGATATTCTTCTTAATGACTTTTAATACGAAGTAAGGCCTGTTGCCTCTATTTCCACCTGTAAGTCTAGAATGGTAACTGGATGAAGAGTGGAAATTGAGTCATTCTCTTACAGGAACACTGCAATAGAAAAAACTCTAAGAATACAGGTAGATCAAAAGCAGCTGCTGGTTACCTTGTAGCGGAAGCTGGAAGAAAACTGGAAGACTTCTGCAGCAAGCAATGAGCCAAGAGCACAGTTGTGATGTATCAATTCCCTTTTAAACTCTTTATGTAATAGAATTGATCTAGATTAGGAAACTGAGAAAGAACAGGAAGTAGTATTGCACCATAATGGATAGGGATGGTCGCAATAGAAACAGACGATAAATTAAGTAAACGTTCCAAGTAAATACATGGCCTGGACGATAACTAAACTAAAAGGATAGGGTCTGGATTCTCAAGTGACAGAGTCTCAACTAAACTACATTTCACTGCTAACCAATACTGGGAAAATAATATCCACTTAAACCTGGTTCAAGATTCCACTTGAAATCCCTTGAGTGGCAACCAGGAGCAACGACATGGGGCTAAACAACCCAGCTGATCAGAAACTTGCAAGGAAATTGATGTGCACCACCCTCAGCCGCCCTGCAGAAACCCCTGCTCAATCCTAGCACATGCTATGAAAATTGAACACCTTTCTAAATAGTAGGAGATTACATTGAAGTACTCAGCCTCCAGAAACATCACTAGAGTTAACTACATCCATCATTCTGTTAGTAGACCCAACCCTGTTGTCAGAAGCCAAATTTTTGACACTTCACGCCCAACCTGAGACTCTAACTCTAATTTCTTGAAAACCACTGAATGGATTTACATCAAACTAAGCAAAGGATTTACTTGAGTAAAGTTGTCCCTTAATGTCAAAGTTGGTGTAATTTAGTTCAGCTGTTGTTTCTATATCCAGTAGCTTAGAATCCTATAGGAATTAAAAATGGAAATGTCACTTCTGGGCCTCCCATTTTTAGACCCCAGCTTGCCGGATCTCCAAAAAGCGTGCCATGAAGAACTGAATTACCCAAAGTGGATACACTTTTTTGGAAAAGGTTGTTGCTCCACTTACAGGGTACACTGGCACCAGTATTACCTCAAATGGCTTCTGTGTACTCCCGAAAAAGAGAGATGGCACTCTCATCATCATATTAAAAAATATATGTATTGATTTTAGGTAGGTTTCTTAGTGGCATGCAAGCAAGAAGAGGCCGATTGATGACAAGACATTAAGGATTATGACCTAATATGAAGATATTAAGAGATAATAGGATGTAATGAACAAATTGACCAGCCCACACCGGTGGGAGATCATATAGAATTAATGAATTATGCACTTAATAAAATGTATACATCAAATCAGTTGGATACCATCTTGTGTATCAAGCAACATTTATTTTTCTATCAGGATGTCATAATTGTACTTATTAGCCCTCTTGGGCAGGATTTTCACATGTTTTTTACTGGCATATTATTTAGCCAGCTCTTTGATGTCCAATTAGGTTCTAAAAAGGAACATCAAAGGTGTTTTTCTATGTGTACATGCATTTTTTTCTATTTCTAATGTATATTAAAGTAAGGCCAAAACATGCATTGGACCAACGGCAAGGCTTTATATCCGAAGAGTGTTGACCTGTTACCTGATTCCATTGAATACACTGTCCGTGTATATAAAGCTGGTATATACACGTAATGCTAACAATATAGATCTGCTTCTTTAAACCGATGGTTCACTTTGACGAGCCTCTTTTAGCCACCGGCTTCCCACTTTGTCAATCACAACTTGTTCCAGCCCAGAGGAGTGTTCATCTCTCAATCTAATGCTATTGGTTGTTTTGGTGTCTGCTTTCTCCTTCAGCCAAGTGTTTTCATTGGCACTGTATAAAAAATGCTTTTCATCCATAGTTTAGCTGGCTTCTTTCCATGTCTCTTGGTCATTTCTCTCCTGCCCCTTCGACTATTCATTGTATGCACCTTAATGACCCCGGCCGACTCCCTCTCATGTCTGCCAATGTCATCATTTCCTTGTGCGCTCCATATCACCTCATTCCGTGGTGTGATGCGGCCTCCTGCAGAATATGATGATGGGCCCCTACGTCTCTCATGTCTCACAAATATTCATTGACTTTGGGCTGAATGGGCCCACCTCTGAAGGCTGGGATACCCCCTGCACTGCAGACAGTGCAGGGGCCCGCATAATGCCCCTGCTTTTATTTGCACCTCCTCCTCCCGTTTTATAATGTGCATTCTTGTTTCCTGGTGGCTTCACATCAGAACCACTGGGACTGGGTATTGTGTTCTTTTTTCCTAGAAATGAAGGGTGGGCTATAAATATGGATCCCTTGTCCTCAATGCAGTCCTCTTTTTGTCTCCTTTCCGAAAAGAAATCAGAAGGCAAGAGAGCCTTTATTATAGTCCTTACATTCTTTCTATGCTATAGAAATGAAACATGAACTATATGGACAGCTCCATTGTCATGTAAAGTTTATTTTTAAAAAAACAAAAAACAAGACTGTCTCAAGGGAAGGGAGCCTTCAATACACCCTTTCCTTTCTCTGTCTGGCATTAGTGTGCTTGAGCTGCGTGCATTAGAACATTAAAACAAACGTTTGGCTTTGCCAGTGATTGTTATTATATTGTATGTTGTCACATATGGCTGGACTACCTATGGTAGTTTTTCTGCGAAAATCTTCAAAGAGTTTAACAGGAAGTGCAAACTAATTAGATCTAAGAAAGCAAGAATGTCACGAGCTTCTGCCAATTTTGAGTTCAGGAAAGCCTTTGGATTTTTAAATGGATCTGAATTTCTGATGCTGTAGATTCTCATTCTCTGAGAGCCGGAAAGAACGCTTCTCTCTGGCGGGACCAAACACACACACAGAGTCTTCATGGGTGTATGACATCACATTGGGGTCAATAATACTGACCTACATAAATATTGCATTCACCTACTAATACTAATACTCAAGATGATACATATTTACTATTCTTAACTCCACATCTGCTTACTAGACATACCTTGAGTAATCACAGGTTTTTAAGTTTTTCACACTAGAGACTGCAGCATAATAAGGCCCATGTTTGCTTCCATGCACCAGTGGTCCATTTGGCATGCAGTTCCGAGTCCACGTGTGGCATTTCTCACAGCTGAGAGGCATGAGCTGAAGCGTTCATGTGAACACTGGGGCCAATGCCTGTACATGGTAAGGGGTGGCCATCCTAGATTGTGCACAGGTCAGCTTATGGTCACAGAAAGGTGTAGCAAACAATTTATTCAGGCATATGCATTGTCACCCTATACGTCCTGTCAATATGTATATTGGAGGAGTCAAGGTAGATTCAGTGCACTTGAGTTCTTGATTTGGATTGCAATAAATTTGGTATAGCTGAGAACGAAGGATGACAGGCACACAGCTTTTAAGAGAAGGCGCATTAAGCATACTGTTCCTTTCCACAATAGTTTCAACTCCCGCCCCTTTACAAAGATCGGGTGAAGCACCTTATAATAGGGAAGTTTTTTTAAGCCCTGTGGGATAATAAGTCTTCGTAAAGAAAGCTAAAAAAGGTAAAGCATTTCTCTCCTTTTCCCCTTAATTTATCTCATTGGGCTGTATTTCATATTCTTTATGAAGTTCTCCAGAACACAAGCTCATGGTGGTGGCACAGATGGACATGCTTGGTGCTCAGAGAGAAATTTCCCTGAAAGAAGAAATACCAGCTCTCTTATCATATTGTCATGCCAATCTAGACTTACCATCATAAGTTGGACACTCTTCCAACAATTTAATTGTACCTTTGTTGAAAAGCCAACGGCTCACCGAGTCCTCAAGAATACTCCCCAACTCAAGTGGAAAGCTCTGGAGAAAATTAAAATCCTGAAATGTATACTCTGCATATATGTATTTGAAGAGGTCTGATGCAAACCTTACCTCAGTCAGTGCAGGTGAACACCAACCTCTCAAAATTGATGGGTTGTATCTTTCATGCATTAGAGGATGCTTACCTTGGAGAGCTGATAGAAATAAAACGTATGCAGCTAAAACTGTTTTTATGAAGGATTGAATTTTATTTTGTACTATAGAATTTGAGTCATTTAAGCTTCATACTCATCACCAAAGGACAACAAAAATTATCCACCACTGTATGGAACAGTGGGGCAGATCTTGAACGGCTACTATTTAATGTGGAGGCTCAGTTCAAGTGCTACTGCCATGGTGGCACAGTCATCAGTGGCTGCTTGAAAATAATTATGGATGAGAGGATAAGAGACTAACTGTGTTCAGAAGACAAATTTGTTGAAACTCTCTTTCTCACATTGCAAGATTTCTGTCCATATCTTGATCCATCGAGCTGGGCAAGTCACTCTAAGGGAACTGTTTAGGGCAGCCAGTGAGGCAAAGCCTCAAGTAAATCATGATTTACTTTACCTAGTGTAACCGCTCACCAGTCAGTGGGATTAGACTTTCATTAGGTGGAGCCTATGGTCTCAATTTTGGGATCATGAAAAACATCACATTACTTGCTGTTGGGTCTCGAACACCGTGACCACAAACCGCAAGATAAAGGTCATCTCAATCGATTCCCAGCTCCCTGATTCAATCATCCCGATACCTTTGTGGCCTACCAACTCAGGTAAAAAGTACCCTTTCAAATTAGATCAATGGCCTTGTGGGCAAGAACGTGAAAACCAAAACATTAAAACCACAGATAAACTTTGACAGTTTTTCTGTGGTATTAATGTTATACATTTGTATTGTGATATGTAGCTTTTTATTGCTCTATGTCGTTTTTGAATTGTTGAAGTGCATAAACTCAATGATAATAATGCATCAGGTGATTACATTATTTAAATAAATATTTATTCATATTTTGTGAATTTGCACTGAAAAAGTTCAAGAACATTCATTTGTCTGTACATCAATTGTGTTTTTTAATGAACTTTTTAAGAAACCATTATAAATTTGAGTATACTACTGAGATTGGAGTATCTTTTGTAAAATCTTATAACAACGGGTATATAATTTTGCCCTTTGTTGTAAATAATGATACAAGTAGCTTTATACCACATCTTTTGAACCTATTACATATATCACATGATCCTATTCCTTTCTTATTGTGCATATTGACATGTTCATTCGATCCACCGTTGATCTCTCTTAAAAATGGATTATTTTGGTTTTCGCGTTTGTCAACCCTGTCCCTTATATTAGTATTGGGGTATCTCCCATCTATCGTTACAGCTTGTGGTCAAGAAACCTATTTCTCCAGTCCCTAAGATGTGGGTGGAACCTTTACACATGTATTCATCTCCAGAATATCTCATGGGCATTCTTCATTATCAGCGAAAGTAGGAGTGTGTAGAAAGGCAACATAAATAGACAATTTATGGCATGTCACTCCTCTAGTCTTTTTGGAAATTCTTACTAGCAATTGACTGAGAATGCCTAGTTCTACATCTTAATAATCAAAGAACATCATGATTTTATGTTCTTCACAATATTAGACCATCAATTCCAAGTTCAACTAATTTGCTTCAGGCTGAAGTCAGGACCAATGGTTTTCACCCTCTCCTGGCCTCTCTGTTGGTTTTATATGGACAAAAAAGACATGGAAGATTACATGTACTCATCTGATTGGTCGATTTGGTTACCATTATGTAATCAGGAGGATGTGCATATGAGATATGTTTGCAGAATTATGGTATTGCACAGCTTCTGTGTCAACAACCAAATTCTGTCCATGCAACTTGCCCCATACCACCCAATTATATTCCCTTCCCTGCACACTGGCTCAGGCAATTCTATGTTAAATCCCTGCCTCACACCATATTCTTCCCTTTATAGCGTCATGCCCCTCACTCCACCTCTATCTCCACCCTTTGATTTCCACTCCAGTCAGTGTCTATTCTGAGTCAAATCCTTCTCTGCAAACTGCCTGGTTTGGTTCCACTCCCTAAATTGTTTATTCTCCCTCCTCTCTGTGACATTTCTAGACTGCCAGTCACAGTCTCTTGACACTTCCGAACCCTTAGGGTGCCTTGTGCACATAACACATTAACCTTTTGCCTTCATGCCCCCCCTTTGTTTTTAGGTCGAGCCTGGACAGTGCATGCTCTGCTCTGCGAGCTATGCTGTATTCAGGTAGGGACTTGAAGCTCCTCCTACTCTCTGCCCATTTTATTTTCCATTGGCTTGTGTCATTGTCCACTGTAAACTGTGGCTGTTCATTGCTCGATAGAATTAATAGTCCCTCCTTAGTTCTGCCTTGTCTCGTTTTGTAAACTCCCACGGCAACACCCCCTGTTACGAGTGTTGTGACTCTGTAGACTTAAATTTAGCCTCCGAGCACGATTTTCTGAAGTAGGTTTGTCCTGCCTGCGGCAGGCAGGACATGCTGTCTCCTGACGTCTTTTTTATTTTAATAGCATGAATGCATTTGTAATGCAATAGAGCTCGCATTTGCCAGAGTTGAACCTATTGGCATTGTAAATGACAATGGGCCAAATGCATAAACATGAGGAATTGCCATTCCTTAATAGTGATTTTTAAGAAATCGCTATTTAGGAATCGCAATTTCTTATACATGTAGGAATCGCAACATAAGCATTCCTAAACATTCCCTAATAGCAAATCACAAATTGGGATTCTCTATTAGGGAATGCATTCCCATGCATTTCAATGGGCCTATGGGTCTATGGGCCTATAGGCCCGAAGGAATGAATGCGAATACATTCGCAATTTGCGATTACCAAATTGGTAATCGCAAATTGCGACTGCAAATCCAAGGGTGCTCTGATGCAACCTCAAAAAAAGGTAAGTGTGTACATGTGCCGCAAACACATGCCCTAAGGGCATGCATGCGCACCACATGTCACTTTGAAAAAATGCACTTTTGTGCATTTTTTAAAGGATTTGCAAATTACCATCAACTCGAAGTTGATGGTAATTTGCGATTCCTAAATGCGAAATCGCATTTTTAAAATTCTATTTGCGTCGTAGTTAGGGAATCGCAAAGTGCAATTCCCTAAATGCATTCGCAATTAGGTAATCGCAAAAAACTGTGATTACCTAATTTTTGGATTCAAAGCCTTTGATGCATCGGAAAAGGCCTTTTTCCGGTCGCAAATGGGCCGATTCGCAGAATCGGTCTGATTCGCGACTGGAAAAAAGCTTGATGCATGTGGCCCAATGACTTTTATTTCGCTGTTTTAAAAACAACACATAAATAAAAGTCACTGACATTTGCAATGCCATTAGCTCAAACTCTCGTAAATGCAAGACCTATTGCATTGCAAATGCTTGGTTAGGGAATGGATCATGGCAGATGCATAGGCCACAATATTTGTCGTTTGTTGATACAACCATCATAAATGCGGCTCTAAAAACGGTAAGTACCCAAAGGTACGCCAGTCAAAAAAGATGTCCTGCACATCTAACCTGGGCTTCTATTGGAATTCTATAACGCATATTAGCAAGCCCATTAAAGCCGTTTTAAAGGCAGTTTCCAGCCGCTAAAACGGCGATAATTTTAACAAGGTTCTTGCTAATATGCCCCTTGGAATTTAATGGTCCCCTTGGAGACCCACGCGTGCAAAACCCACACCGATGTTTATACACATCACTTTCGTATCACACGGAGACAGACAGATGTTACCCTCTCACGTATTCATTAATGCTTCTTTAATCGAGCAAAATGTAAGCATGTATGCATTATAACTGTTCCCACTCCCCGTTTGTCTTATATCTGGTAAGGGGTATGTATGCGCTCCTTTGTGGTCATCTTTGTCACACTAGAAACTATATAGTTGGTATTTAATAATCCTTAAAAAAGGGGTGACGTAGTTGTGCAGGTGCGTGTCGTGTCGGGTGTGTGCATTCTGTTGCCTATATATAACTTTGTGCGGCAAGGCTCAAATTAAAATCACTTAGGAAGGGAATATTGTGGACTATCTAGTAACTGAGTAGCAAATTAGGTGGATGTACGAAGGCCACTGAAACTACAATGTCCTTTCAACATTGTCATTATGAACCCCGTCACAGCTTCCTGCATTCCTAGCCAGTTACCATATTGTCTGCAAACAAATGCTGAGAGAACACATTGCTTCTGCTTCCGCTTGTTTATCCCCTGCTAAAAAGAAGTAAAATCTACGGAGGAACACTTCGGTTTAAAAAAAATAAAATCTACAAATTGGGTTACAATCTTACAACAATTATGAGGGAGTTCAACAGGAACTCGTAAAAGACATATTCTGTCATCAGTGTATAAATGTAACCTTTTGTTACTCACTGTGGGAATTAACAGGATTTTGGAAAAAAGAAGTTAAGAATAAAATTCGAGTTGTGGCTGTCTAAAAATAATCTCCTACAAAACAATAATATCGAGGCTCTTGTTTTAAGTGGATCATATGTTGAGGATAATCACCCAAAAAATAGGAGAATGACCGGACCTTTGAATAACTAATACTTTGTATTCAATCTTTGGAAGCTCTCTTGAGCCATCTAGTGGTCAAGCGACTTTCGAAACTATTTGCTCATATCAATTTTAACAATCATTGGCAAAGCCAATAGGCATGCCTTTGATTGGCAAACCTTCAATGTTTATTTATTTATTTTTACAAATATGTGTATTAGACATTACACGTTTAAAAGTAATGGAAAGCAACAAAAAAAACGATGTGATCTAGAGTTGGCATGCATATGGTTGCAAATAAAATAAGTACAAACTGACACATTGCAAAAATACATGAAATGAAAGCAGATATTGGTCTACTAGCGTGGCACTGAAGTGAACTTCTTTCTAGACTGGTATGCTCTTGGGGAAGATGGTTTAATGGACGGACCCATTGCCTCATGCTGTAGGTTGGACTGGGAGGACGCAAAATGTGAACAATTCCTGAACAGATCAGGGCATGAAGGAATATGATGAAAAATTAGGTTATTCCATTTCAATCTTGCAAATGACTTTATTAGTAAAAAAAATATATAATGTTTATGTTAGTTGCGTTCAGAGGATGTTAAGAATGCATTGCAAAGTTAATGATGGACATTCACTTGCAACTTGATGCAGGGAAATCAAGGGACATGGTCTGTTTCTTACCAAAGTGTAGAGAGCCCACCTTTAAGAGCAAATCTGGGCAAATTATTTTCTGCCATGAATTTATAGTCCCATATTTTTTATATCAAAAGAGAATTAAATAATGGATAAAGTGCTCCCTGGTTTACATTATAAGGATATTGCAGGTTAATGAGGAAAAAGGCCAAAGGCTGAGTTCCTTTATAAGGTTATGGAACTCCAAGGTGACATGCAATATCCTTATCATGTGCAGTAAGGGGTACTTTTCCCATATAATACATGGTCACACTATAACCTTTCCCACAAACCACTTCAAACCTTGGTGAATAGCTCAGAAAGAGAGAGCATGTTTGCAAACATGAAGAATAAAAAAGTCAACCTCTAAATCAAAATTAAACACGTCAAAAACCTGTTTGATGTTTGTTGCAAAAAGATACTAGAAACAGTTCAATACAAGTAATTTAAAAACATTTTTTGCAGTAACTCAGAATGTGTAGAAAATGCAGCAAGTTTCTAACGTTTCTATCAGTATCTAAGATAAATACAAAAAAGAATTGTGTTCTTTCTGCTAGTCACTAAGCTAGAAAGATAGAGAGGAGAAAGAAAAGAAAAGTTTTGTTGTTGTTGCTTTAAACAGCTGCTCCATGACCTGGTCTGCCTTTCACCTCGGCTGCTGGCTTTGGTAGAAAGACATGGTGATGCCAGAATTTGACTGCAATAACTTATTACAGTCGAGTTCTGACGTCTTTTCTTTATAATCTTTATAATCAGTGACTGAGTGCTTCACTAGTCGCTGATTATAAAGAAATTAGAGATGTGCATTTATACAGGGATTGCAGAATCCCATGTATTATACATTGATTAATCTGTAATAATGAAGAAACTTAGAAAATCCAGTATTATCATTCAGCCCAAGCTGCTTCCAAAGGAAAACAAGCATTTTGAAAGACTAGGGGGCATATTTACCAGAAAACTGTTGCAGCGTGGTGTTATGCCATGAAGGCTAACTCCACGCTTCGACAGTTTCCAAACGCAGGGATGAGCCGTATTGACAAGAATACGGTGCACCTCTGCCTTTCCCTTAGCACTTGTGCTAAATGTAGCTACCTAGCACCTACACATGTACTCTTGCACCATTGTGCAAGGGTGCCTGCGTTGCAGGGAAAGATTAGATTATTCCCTTTCCTGCACCTAAACAATCCAGAATGGCGATTGGGAACTTCTATGTGTGCTGTATTGTGCAGCACACATAGAAGTTGCAAATCGTAATTTTGTAAATGATTGTTTATCTGCACATAAACAATCATTCATGGTGTTTTGCTGTTTCTATGTGTGCTACACAATACAGCACACATAGAAACAGGAAAAACGAGGAGAAATAAAGCATTTCTCCTTGTTTCACGTTAAGACCAGGCTTTTTTGGGTCTTCATTTTGGCACTCCCTCCTATTTCCGCAACTCTTGTAAATAGAGGTCAGCGTCAAAATCAATAGATGGTGAGGTGGTACGGCCACCACAACACCCATTGCCCACCTCTTTCATGCTAAGTTCAGGGGTCTTATTTGCAAGGTGGCGTTATGCCTCGTTAAGCAGCTTAATGCCGCCTTGTAAATAAGGCAAAGCCCCTATTGCCACTGGAACGCCGTAAAAAGCGACATTCTTGTGTTGATAGGGGCTTCAAAATAAGCCCCTAGGTCTTGCCTGTGAAAGCTATTGACTTTGCTGATACTTTTCTTTTATCCCACATGGCAACTGTGAATGTACTCAGATCCATGGTGGCATTCTTTGAACACATTTTAGTTAAATATTACAAACACATGTATCCCATGTGCCTTTTTTCTTTGAAAGCATTTTAGGGTCATTTAAAAAATATCTCATTCAAAGACGGTTGTAGTAGATGTGTGCGCATCTGAAGTGGCCATCTTTAAAAGCCTTTTATTGTTGAAAATTGTATTCAAAGATGGCCGCTGTGGTTGCTTGTGCATCCACAGAGCTATCAATGATTGGCGACAATTAAATTAAAACCATTTGAAAATGTCTGTTGAGCATGTGAGTGAAGGCATGTGTGGCCAATTTGGAAGGATGAAAAGGAAATCAAAAAGCAAAGGTTTAGGAAGGGAAGAGGACACTGATTGGGAGTGCATAGTGGTAAAAAAAGAGGGTGATGGCAGTGAAAAGGGGAAAGGAAGAGAAGGAGGGAGACACAATAGTCTCCTGACATGCACTGCAATGCAAAGTCGAACATCAGCAGTGCGAGAATACATCAGCTAATTAAAACACCTTGATACCGAAATGCTCCATGGCGGAACAAAACAAGAATAGGGAGGAAAACTATTGAATCAGGAACAAGGAAGGAACTCAGATGGCCCACAAAGCCATCCAATCATGAGCCCACTCTATTGGGAAAAATAGGTATAAGCCAGCTAAATGCAGTCTGTAGCCCTAACCTAGAAAGAGGGACTAGATCGGTCAAGTAACATCTCTTTACTCTATTCTATTGTTTTTAATTTAAGAAAAGATGAACATTGTTTCGCAGATATGTTTCAAAAAATGAACTTGTTCCTTGATGTAAATGTTACCTTTCAATTTGGGTACTTTAGTTTATTCATTTGTCCAAGTATTTCAGGCCCATATTCCATGGATGATTATTACAGACATAAGTTATTTTTGGTAGTAATATTTTTTTATGAGTAATTCTCATTGTTTTATGTTAGGTCATTTCCCAGATACATAAAGCTCATTCTTATTAGATTAAACGGCCAATCTATCTCTTTAACTCTGTTGCTGTTCTTTGAAAAAAACATGGCCACAGTTTCATCCCATTTAACTGTATTTGGTGAAACGACACCAATTTTACCTCTGTTATCAGTGTTACTGGAAATGGTTTGTATGGATCCACAACCAATAGTAAGGTGTCATCTGCTTACAATAAGATATCCTTATAGCCCGCCATAGCGAGCTACACCGGCTATTAAAGGCCCGCTCCAGCGTTAACAAGGGAATGGGACTTTAATGGCCGGTATAGCCCAACTACAAAGGGCTGTAAGGCTATTAGAACATTCTGCCACTAGAGGGCAGTATGTTCTAACAAATTAAACAAAGGCCTCTCAGAGCCCGAGGGGATTGAAATCCCATCGGGCTCCGAGAGGCATTTGTTTAAACAACATTGGAATGTTCGTCAGCGGGCCTTTACCAGGCCGTAGAAGCATGGAGCACTCCATTGTCTGCAATCGAGTGCTCCACATTCCAATGTTCTAATGTTAATTAGAATATTGGATTGTTGAGAACCCCCTTGAAGACAATGGAGCAGCTCTGGGCTTATTATGGTTGATATAAGCCCGGAGCTCCAACATTCAAATGTTTGTCTACATGTTTCTCCCTTTTAAATTTAGAACTTTCTATTCTTAGTTGGTGGAATGTTCTAACAGCCTTATAGCCCTTCTGCCTTGGGCTAAACCTGTTGTTAAAGGCCCTCACCCTCATTATAACTCGGGTTTAGGGCCTTTAACAACCAGTATAGCCCTAGTCAGCGGGCTATAAGGCTATATTGGAACATTGGAATATTGAGAGCTCGATTGTAGACAATGGAGTAGCTCCTAGCTTATAATTGCTGGTATAAGCATTCTACTTCAACATTCCATTGTTTGTCTTTTTGTTTCTCCCTTTTTAATTTAGAACATTCTACTATTAGTGGCTGGAATGTTCTAATATCCATTTAGCCTTTATGCCTTGGGCTATACAGGTTGTTAAATCGGCTCGGGCCTTTAAAGAAAGAGAGAGCCTCTAAAAACTGGAATAGCTCTCGGCAGCAGGCTATAAGGCTATAATCTAGTCATAGGTGTGTTTCTACAGCCTGTTCCTTGTTTTCATAATATTTTTCTAAGATTTTTAATTCTATGAAAAGAAGAGGTGAGACTGATCTCTTCTTCTAGTCCCCTTTTGCACCTGAAATGGGTTAGGTATTATTCTATTAATCTTCACTACATATGAGTACTTTTTAGGGGAGGACAGAATGTTTCCAGTCCTTTTAATAAACAACTGCTAATAAAATTTCAATTTACTTATCAAATATCTTTTCTACATCAATAGATATAACAATGGCATCATATTTTCCTTTCTTTGCTTCCTTACAATTCAAGAGTTTAGTTTTATGTTGTCATGCCTATATCTTTTAATACAAATCCTAATAGATCCTACTGAGTGTTTCTCCATGGTTTCTAATCTAGGTTCAGTAATGAAATTATTCTACTGCTGTTGCACAATTGAAGATTTCTCACTTATTTAGGTACCACTCTTAGTCCAGATTCCTTTATTCTCTCAGAAAATTACCATTTCAATACTAAAAGGATACAATTTCATTAGTATAGGAGCTAGTTCTTTGCTGAGGTTTTGAAGGCACAGAAAATATCAATCCTTTCCAAAGTATATCATCATCAAATCAGAGATGACTGGTCGTCATAAAGAGATGGCTGTCTTTGGAAGAAAGGCTAATTTAAGTGCCAAATACAGTGTGTCAGAATTATGTATAGTTGATGCTGACCAAATGCCTCCCTTGAGCCTGAATACAAGCATTTAGTAAAGGACCAAGTACTACCTATACGACTCTGGGGAAACAGGGCAGGAGGGCTAGAGAAGGGAGAAACACAGGAACTGAATTTGTGTTCCAGAATGCCCCAAATTCCCTCTGAGGCAAGTCCACCCCCTGTTTTGCAGAACACAGTACATTTAATATGAAAAGCTGGTTTGTATGTTAAACAACAATAGCAATATGTGAACATAGATGTACTCCCCCACTGTAGGCTAGAGGAGGTGCTTCACCCATACCACAAGCATGAATGCTACTACATAGGACCCAGAAAATGTGAGGCACGATGGAGCAGCAAGTTTTCCTAAACTGGAATAAGTAGAACAGGATGAAGGATTCAAGAGGGATGCATTAAAGGAACCCAAAGGAGGGTTCAATAAACAGCGAACGTGCACATGGAGGGTAGCCGTCGATGGAGACCAACAAGACGCAAAGTTGATTTGGTTTGAACTGTTTATCCACTATCACTGCTGTGTTGGACCCAAAGTAATACACCTCTGCCATCTTGGATAGGGGAAGACTCATAGAAAAGGAAGGATGCCATCAGTTTTTATGTAACCTATCAGCACAGTTTACAGCATGAGGCTGGATTCCAGAGTCCCCAGGTTTTTGAGTAGTGCTTTGTGTACCTCAGTCTTGGATGTTTCTTGTGATGAGTGATGTAATGAATTCTCGTACTGTGGCCAAGGAGAACTCTAGGAGCATAAATTCGGCGAGGACCACTTTCAGCCATGAAACACTGCTGCTGCCTATTATATCGCTCTGTGTTTTTCCAGAAACCATTAGAAACTAAACAATATTTGTGTGTCCTCATTCTACTGAGTGATGTAGGGAACTCTGTGTTGTGTAGCTGAGCAACGTTTTTGTAACATTAGGGTGGAAGTGTGTCCCATCATTTTCTTTCTATGACATAAGAATGTTTTAGATTCCAAATGACATGGAAGTAAAGAAAACAGGAATGGTTATATTGCTTTCATAAATACCATCTGCAACATTTACTTATTTCCAACAGTCAGTGAAAGTAGGCTTTAAATTAATGTATTAAAGTCAATGTGAAACTGCTTGTTTTGGCAGCTTTTAGGCAGCTCACCTTTTTAAATTATACAAGGAATACGTCTTCTTTACAATTAATTAAGGTTAGATGTACCCACATTTATATAGTTTCAATCAGCCTAGAGTTTTTTTTTATACACGTCACAGCCAGTTAGGGGCCTCAGAGTAAACAGTAGCCTAATGTAAAATTTCTGCTACGCTAGCATTATTTTGAGTTACACTTTGTTAGTTCTGGCATCTTTTGGCGTGTTTCCCCAGTCTTTTTGTTTTCTGACCTCCCGGTTTTGACTCTGTTTTTGTTGGTTTAGTGTCTCTGCGCACTTTCTTACTGCTGTTCAGTGTTAAAATGCAAGTGCTCCTATTGTAAATTATATTATGGATTGGTGTTTCCATGATTGGCATATTTGATTTACTGGTAAGTCCCTAGTAAAGTGCACTGAGAGTGCCAGGGCCTGTTAATCAAATGCTGCTAGTGGGCCTGCTGTACTAATCGTGCCACCCACATGAGCAGCCCTTCAAAAGGTTCCCAGAACTGCCACTGCAGTGGCTGCACACTGTATTTACTGCCATGTCGACTTGACAAGTTCATCCACTTGCCAAGCCCTAACCTTCTCTGTTACTGCATGTAAGTCACCCCCTAAGGTAGGCCCTATGTACCCCTATGGACAGGGTGCAGTGTATGTGAAAGATAGGACATGTCATGGTGTGTGTGACATGCCCTCCTAGTGAAATACAGTGCATTTCGTTGTTTCATTATTAAAAGGCTATCTGTCCCATAGGATAGAATGGGAGTTTACTTATGATATCTTACAAGCATAATTTCCCATTGGGACAAGATAGGAAGTTGGAGTTTAGTATGTTTGAACACAGAATATAAAAATGCACCGTTTAATAAAGACGATTTTTATATTGTGTGTTTGAAAATACCACTTTTAGAAACTAGGTATTTTCTTGCTTAGCCATCCTGTGTGCCTCTGCTGGTTTGTGGATTTACTGTCAGCTTTGGAGTGACAGGGGCTGGGGATGTGCATTCTCTTCACACATCCAAGGGGGGGTCAAGGTGTGTCCTGCCTCTCCAGGATGAGTCAGGGCGGGGCTTAATAGACCAGGGCTGCATTTAGAGTTGTGGGGGGAGATTTACTTGCACCTGAATGAGCCTGGTCTGCCTTGGACAATGCCATCTCCACCATATGCTGGGAAACTGGGCCAAAGAGGACCAAACTAGTTTGGACTAAGCACAGACACTCTCTGTCTGACAGAACAAGAGAAATGCAGTATAAATATTGCGGCCCAGACCCCAGAACTTTAGAACTCGCTGGAATCAAGAAACCTGCCAAGAAGAAGAGCTGGAAAAACTGCCACGAGGAATACTGCCCCTTTGCTGTGATATTGCTTTGCTTGGTTGGTCTGCAGATGCTGCTTCTGCTTTGGGCAGTGAAAGGACTGGACTGAGCTTTCTCAACTTGTTGATGAGTATCTCAAAGGCATTGAAGTAGAGCTTGCCTCCTCTTCTGAAGCCTCAGGGACTCCAAAGACTTCACTGAGCGGTCGCTCCAATTGCCCCTGCCTGACTGCCATAGCGCTTTGCTGAGCTGAAAATCGGTATCGTAGCGCTATACGCCTGCCTGCTTTTGCCACTTTGTTTTGCTTGCCACTGCTGGCGCCTTGAAAACGTGCAATTTTGGGTCTTTAAATAACATTCTGCTAGCGTGCACTTTGTGTCATCTGTAATCTTCTGGTTCTGCATTTGCAGCTAGCGCGCAGATTGTATTGGTGTTTGCTTGGGGATTGAAGAATTATTTTCTGTTTGTGCCGGTGCCATTGCCCTCAGCGTCCCTCTCCCTGTGCCCCAATCTCGCCCAGGCTCAGTTTCGTTTTCCCCACCATTTTGTTTGTTGTGCCTGAAGCAGCACATCCAGCCCGCCTCCCGCCTCCCAGCCGCCCCTCCCTCCCACGGACTGAGAAGGCTCGCCTGCCTGCTGATCCCCTGTGACCTCTCCTACTCCGCAGGAAGCGGTCGCTCCAATTGCCCCTGCCTGACTGCCATAGCGCTTTGCTGAGCTGAAAATCGGTATCGTAGCGCTATACGCCTGCCTGCTTTTGCCGCTTTGTTTTGCTTGTCACTGCTGGCACCTTGAAAACGTGCACTTTTGGGTCTTTAAATAACATTCTGCTAGCGTGCACTTCGTGTCATCTGTAATCTTCTGGTTCTGCATTTGCAGCTAGCGCGCAGATTGTATTGGTGTTTGCTTGGGGATTGAAGAATTATTTTCTGTTTGTGCCGGTACCATTGCCCTCAGCGTCCCTCCTCCCTGTGCCCCAATCTCGCCCAGGCTCAGTTTCGTTTTCCCCACCATTTTGTTTGTTGTGCCTGAAGCAGCACATCCAGCCCGCCTCCCGCCTCCCAGCCGCCCCTCCCTCGCTCCGCCCCCCCACTATCCACTTATGACAGTCACACCCGCGTGCAGCGTTCACGCGCAGCGATCGCGCCCTAGTCGCGCCGAAGGTGCGCCAAAGTTAGGCCGCCTACGCCCGTCTGCGCCTGGACCGCGCCCAGCGCCAGACCCCCTGGTCCTCGCATTGCCCAGCCCTCCCGCATTACTTACGCCGCCTCCACCCTCCTAGCCCTTAACCTCGGACGACTCTCCAACTGCGCCCAAGCCGGCCCTGGACACACCCATGGACCCTTCTCTTGCAATTCCTGCAAGTTCGACGGCACCAAGACCAACTCCTCATCCTCGAACACCAAACAGAGCTCCGACACTAACCACCTTAAATGCATCCTGCTCAACACCCGATCGGTCCACAGACACGCCATCGACCTCTGGAATCTACTAGACACCATCTCCCCGGACGTCGCCTTCCTTACAGAAACATGGATGAACGCCTCCTCAGCCCCAGACATCACCATTGCCATCCCGGAAGGATACAAGATCATCCGTAAGGACCGCACCGACCAAACTGGAGGAGGCATCGCCATCGTTCATAAGAACTCCATCCGCATCCCTACCAGCTCAGACGTCAACCTTGACAGCGCCGAACACCTTCACTTCCAGATCCACACCGACCCCAAGACCACACTCAGAGGCACCCTCCTCTACCGACCTCCAGGATCCCGCGCACAATTCAGTGACGACATCACCGACTTTATCACCCCTCATGCTCTCCCCTCTGAGGAATACATTCTACTTGGAGACCTCAACTTTCACCTGGAAAAGAGCTTCGACTGCAACACCACCACCCTCCTGGACAATCTCGCCAACCTCGGACTCAAACAAATTGTTAATACCCCCACCCACATCGCAGGTCACACACTCAACCCCATCTTCACCTCCAGCAAACATATCTCCTTCAGTCACACCACAACTCTACACTGGACGGACCACAGCTGCGTTCACTTTACCTACAATAAGACCACAACTCACAACCTCCCTCAACCTACTCTACGAAGAAACTGGAACAAAATCACCATCGACCAGATCTCCTCATCGCTGCTCCAAAACCCCCTTGTCCACACCTCAAACCCCGACCAAGCAGCCATTAACTTCACCCAATGGCTATCCAACAGCGCCGACATCCTAGCACCGTTGAAAAAACGTCAAACCAAACTAGGCAGCAAAAACGCCCCCTGGTTCAACGATGATCTTAAGAAATCTAAGAAACTCTGTTGCTCCCTCGAGAATGCCTGGAAAAAAGACCCAAACACCAGCACCAGGGACGCCTTCAAAAACGCCACCCGCATACACCACCAACTGATCCGGACTGCCAAGAAAGCCGCATTCAAAGACCGACTAGATAACAACGCCCACAACAGCAAGGAATTATTCAACATCGTCAAAGAATTTACCAACCCCTCCGCCAACTCCAACGACATCACTCCCTCGCAAACCCTTTGCGACTACCTAGCTTCGTTCTTCCACAACAAAATCGCAGACATCCACAACAGCTTCGACAACCAACCCGGAGATCAACCCACCCAACCTTCTGCCGTACCTTCACCCCCCTTGAACATCCTTAATGACTGGAACCCAATCTCCACTGAGGACACCATCCGTCTGATGAACTCCATCCACTCAGGATCCCCAACAGACCCATGCCCTCACCACATCTTCAACAAAGCAGACTCCATCATAGCACCACACCTCCGAGACGTCATCAACTGCTCCCTCAACTCCGGCACCTTCCCAGAAATCTGGAAACACGCCGAACTCAGCGCCCTTCTGAAAAAACCCACAGCTGACCCCACCGTACTCAAAAACTACCGACCCATCTCGCTCCTACCATTCCCGGCCAAAGTCATCGAGAAAGCCGTCAACAACCAGCTCGCCGCCTTCCTCGAAACTAACAAATCCCTCGACCCTTCACAGTCCGGCTTCCGAGCCAAACACAGCACGGAGACCGCCCTTATCGCCGCAACAGACGACATTCGAACTCTACTGGACAATGGAGACACAGTCGCCCTCATCCTCCTCGACCTGTCCGCAGCCTTCGACACAGTCTGCCATAGCATCCTTCTACAGCGCCTCAGAAACATCGGAATCCAAGGAAAAGCACTGGAATGGATCACTTCGTTCCTCACCGGAAGAACCCAGAGAGTCCGCCTCCCACCATTCAATTCAGAGGCCACTGAAGTCATCTGCGGTGTACCGCAAGGATCCTCACTCAGCCCCACCCTCTTCAACGTATACATGAGCCCCCTCGCGGCCATCGCACGCCAACACAACCTCAACATCATCTCCTACGCAGATGACACCCAACTGATCCTCTCACTCACCAAAGACCCTAATACCGCCAAAACCAACCTTCATGAAGGAATGAAAGAAGTAGCCGAATGGATGAAGCATAGCTGTCTAAAACTTAACTCAGATAAAACAGAAGTCCTTATCTTAGGAACCTCCCCGTTCGCCTGGGATGACTCCTGGTGGCCAGAGGCTCTTGGAAAAGCACCCATCCCGACGGATCACGCAGTCATTTTAGACTCCTCACTCTCGATGTCCAGACAGGTCAGCGCCGTCTCATCATCCTGCTTCAACATTCTTCGCATGCTCAAAAAAACATTTCGCTGGATCCCCACCGAAACCATAAAAACGGTCACCCATGCACTGGTTACAAGCCGCCTGGACTACGGAAACACCCTATACGCCGGCACCACCGCAAAACTCCAGAAAAAACTCCAACGCATCAGCCAGACTCATACTTGGCATCCCACGTAAAGACCACATTTCCAGTCACCTGAAAAAACTCCACTGGCTCCCCGTCAATAAGAGGATTACTTTCCGCCTCCTAACCCACGCACACAAATCACTTTACGAACTCGGACCCGATTGCCTCAACACTCGACTTTCCTTCTACACCCCCCCCGCCAGCTACGTTCCTCCAGCCAAGCCCTTGCTACCGTGCCTCGCATCAATAAAACCACCATGGGAGGTAGATCCTTCTCCTAAGTGGCTGCTAAAACCTGGAACTCACTCCCCACTCACCTTCGTCTCACTCAGAACCATCTAGCATTCAGAAAGCAACTTAAAACTTGGATATATGACAAGTAATCCCCCCACCCTTCCTCAAGCGCCTTGAGACCCTCTGGGTATGTAGCGCGCTATATAAATCCATTTGACTTGACTTGACTTGACTTGGGTACTGCCTCTGGAACCATGGTTTCATTTGCCACAGAAGGGGGAAAGCAAGCAACTCAGTCACTGACTCCGTCGCTGGCTCTTTGTCCAGAAGGCACGGCAGAGGGCACTGCCACATCTCGCACCGTAACCCTGGTTTCACTGATGACGATAGCCGCTACCACCACCACCGAGCCACTGCTTGCACTGTGACATATGGGCACCGCACCGCCTCACTTCACTATGTCACCCTGGTGTTACCGACTCCATCGCTGCCCGCTGACTTTGACACCCTTGACTGCACAGTGGCTTGGTGGCACTGTTCATAAGTCTCACGACACACCACCCTATCCCACACCACAGTCCAGACAGACCGATGCCAGCTTACCACAACTGAAAGGGGTGGCCAGCCTGCTACACTGACTGCTGGACTCAGACAAGCACAACTATAAGTGATTTACAATTGTTTACTAAAACTAAACAAAAACGTAATCACAATTTCATTCACTATTCTTTAATTATATTGTTTATGAATTATTCTTCCTCTAGGAATTATTTCCAACAAGCGTTACAAAAGGGGGTGGTAATGGACGGAGAATCTGAATCAATCAAACACTTACACCCAGTCAAATGATCTGGGTTTAATCCATCACCGTTCTTTAGCCCACTCTGCCACCCCAGTTCAGACATGGCTATATGCAAATCAGTCTGACCCTGTGCCTCATGGGAACAGTCCAGCCCGAACTGCCAAGCCATGTCTTCCCTGGACCGGAAACAAGCTTCCGAGGACCGGTTTCTGGCATTTCAGCCGTCTTCAGCCCGGCTTGCTTGAATCCAGTGGCAAAGTGAGCAAGGATCACTTTGCCACTGGATTCAAGCAAGCCGGGCTGAAGACGGCTGGAATGCCAGAAACCGGTCCTCGGAATCTTGTTTCCGGTCCAGGGAAGACATGGCTTGGCAGTTCGGGCTGGACTGTTCCCATGAGACACAGGGTCAGACTGATTTGCATTTAGCTATGTCTGAACTGGGGTGGCAGAGTGGGCTAAAGAACAGTGATGGATTAAACCCAGATCTTTTGACTGGGTGTGAGTGTTTGATTGATTCAGATGCTCCGTCCATCACCACCCCCTTTTGTACCGCTTTTGGCCGCCATAAGTGTGGCAGGGTATGCTCAGACGTGAGTCCCGTGCTCACTTTGCCACTGGATTCAAGCAAACCGGGCTGAAGACGGCTGGAATGCCAGAAACCGGTCCTCGGAAGCTTGTTTCCGGTCCAGGGAAGACATGGCTTGGCAGTTCGGGCTGGACTGTTCCCATGAGGCACAGGGTCAGACTGATTTGCATATAGCCATGTCTGAACTGGGGTGGCAGAGTGGGCTAAAGAACAGTGATGGATTAATCCCAGATCTTTTAACTGGGTGTGAGTGTTTGATTGATTCAGATGCTCCGTCCATCACCAACCCCTTTTGTACCGCTTTTGGCCGCCATAAGTGTGGCAGGGTATGCTCAGACGTGAGTCCCTTGCTCACTTTGCCACTGGATTCAAGCAAGCCGGGCTGAAGACGGCTGGAATGCCAGAAACCGGTCCTCTGAAGCTTGTTTCTGGTCCAGGGAAGACATGGCTTGAAAGTTCAGGCTGGACTGTTCCCATGAGGCACAGGGTCAGACTGATTTGCATATAGCCATGTCTGAACTGGGGTGGCAGAGTGGGCTAAAGAACGGTGATGGATTAAACCCAGATCTTTTGACTGGGTGTGAGTGTTTGATTGATTCAGATGCTCCGTCCATCACCACCCCCTTTTGTACCGCTTTTGGCCGCCATAAGTGTGGCAGGGTATGCTCAGACGTGAGTCCCTTGCTCACTTTGCCACTAGATTCAAGCAAACCGGGCTGAAGATGGCTGGAATGCCAGAAACCAGTCCTCGGAAGCTTGTTTCCGGTCCAGGGAAGACATGGCTTGGCAGTTCGGGCTGGACTGTTCCCATGAGGCACAGGGTCAGACTGATTTGCATATAGCCATGTCTGAACTGGGGTGGCAGAGTGGGCTAAAGAACGGTGATGGATTAAACCCAGATCTTTTGACTGGGTGTGAGTGTTTGATTGATTCAGATGCTCCGTCCATCACCACCCCCTTTTGTACCGCTTTTGGCCGCCATAAGTGTGGCAGGGTATGCTCAGACGTGAGTCCCTTGCTCACTTTGCCACTGGATTCAAGCAAGCCGGGCTGAAGACGGCTGGAATGCCAGAAACCGGTCCTCGGAAGCTTGTTTCCGGTCCAGGGAAGACATGGCTTGGCAGATCGGGCTGCACTGTTCCCATGAGGCACAGGGGCAGACTGATTTGCATATAGCCATGTCTGAACTGGGGTGGGAGAGTGGGCTAAAGAACGGTGATGGATTAAACCCAGATCTTTTGACTGGGTGTGAGTGTTTGATTGATTCAGATGCTCCGTCCATCACCACCCCCTTTTGTACCATTATTTCCAACAAGAACATAAAACATCCAAACCTTGATGTGTACAAGATTAAATAAAAAAAATAATAACATTCAGTAAACATGTACAAACATAGCAGTTTTCTTTACTTCAATAATGCTCCGCCTGAAAATGAACCCAAATACAAAAGATAAGTATGTTGTCTAAACCGATCATATCAATCATTAAATAACGCCAAGTTCTAAAACACGGGCACCATCTTAAGGTCAGGCTCAGCACTCATGAGAATAGCCATGTTGATGACATCGGCTTTGCAATAAATCACTCCTTATAAATATCGGGCAGCGCATCAGAAATAGTTGCTCAGATTACAGGATTCCATCGCGCAGCCCCGCAGGAGAAGTTGATGCGCACCCTGTACTTCATATGTAGTCGCCATCTTAGGGTCAGGCCGCTTAAAACAATTATCGCCGGAACGTTAAGATCATTTTCTGTAGCTGCAGCAAATATTGTACCTTAGCGGAGAAAAGTGAGGTTGATTAGATCTTCAAGTAACGGGCAATCGGAATGGGAATCAGGCTCATTGCTGTTTCATCGGTAATGCGGTTTTTGATGTTGTTCTTCATCCGCCATTTTAGATCATCGCATTTTTGCGATCGGTTGGATTATGGGTGGCAATTATGCTTCTCAAGCACATCAAATTGAACAATGAAGTCACCCACATGAGGAGCACTCTATCAGGAGCCAGAGCCCGATGTTCCAGTCCACAGTCTGTCCCAGAAGCTCCTGAAGTTCAAGCACTCTGACTCTTCACTCAACAGAGAGACGGGATCATCAGCTCTTCAGTAACTTCACATCCTGCTGCTGACACTTTGATTTGATCTCAGTGATGAGGCTCTGAAGGGAGATTTGCTGTTCTTCTAATTTGGTCCCTCTCTCCTTGAGGTCCTCATATTCATTGGTGTTTTTCTCTCTCTGGCTCTTGAAATTATCCTCTGACCGGCGTTCTGCTACCAAAAGGTCCGTCCTCTGAGTGATGGAGCGTTGCGTGGAGTGATTTTGCTCATTGTTACGACGGGGTCGTCCCCAATGCTGGACCAGGCGCCAACACTCAAGCCAATCCTGTGCCTCCTCCGGGTAGTGTAGAACCATGCCTTTCCATCTGCCTCCACCCTCAATTTTGCTGGAAAAGCTCACGGCTTCTGAGTTCTTGTTTCAGAGACAGGAAATGTTGCTGTTGTTTGGCCATCGCTGCAGTATAGTCAGGAAAAAAAGGAAATCAAAGTGGCAGGCCCGCTCTTGCTGCCTGAAGGATAATGTCCCGGTCGCGAAAATTAAAAATCCATGCAAGTATAGGTCGCGGGGCGCCTCAGGTCGTGGTTTACCCCCAGGGACCCGATGAGCCCGCTCGACCGAGAAGTAATTGGAGAGACCCCTGGGTTGCAGATGATTTTTTCGATACCTTCCACAAATAGATCCAGCGCTGTGCCCCCTGCGTCCTTCGGCACCCCCAAAAACCGAACGTTATTGCGACGGGAGCAGCCTTCATGATCATCCAGTTTCGCCGGCATGGTTTTGTTGTTGAGTTCCTAGTGTTGCACTTGCTTTTTCAATGTGACTGTTTCTGCATTCACATTTGCTGTTATGGACTCAACTTCTGTTACACGGGAACTCGATTTCTAAAAGTCTGTGCGGATAAGTGTGAGTTCAGTGGAGACTGCATCAATCTGGGATTCTAAAGAGGCGTGGACTTTATTCAGGTTGGACATGATGTCTTGCAATGTAATTTCTTTCTCCGCTGTAGCCTCGTTGATAGATGGTGTGCCAATCTTAGTTCAGTTGTGTATCTCTTTGTCAGACTTGGCATAGTCATATTTTTCCAACTTGTTCTGTTGGTTCACTTGTTGGCCTCGGCCCCCCATCTGGCCACGATCCCGTGACCACCTCTACAAGTACCAACTGACTGAGGGCAGTAATCAAAGACTGACCGGGTTACCCAATGGTACACGCGGTCTTTCGGCTTTCCTGCTGTTTGGTGTGATATAATATAGGGTCAGGAGTGGAGCTGGGGCACAAGACCGGAACGTGGGCGAGCACGGGGAGCAACGCATGGCACTTCTGGGATAATCTGTAAGTACGCACGACAGAGGTCTAGGTCTAGCCTAGTATAAGTCTTGTATTTAGATGGCAGTGTCTCGGAGAGTTCAGGGTAGAGCAAGTAGGCCAGGTCCCTGTTGAAACTCAGCGGTGCTTGTGTTTTTGAGCAATTGTTTTATTGCAAAATGTGTCTAGAGTTGCTGAAATGTTCTTATGCAATGTAGAATGTGGAACCAGTAGAATATAATGTGTCCTTATGAAGAAAGGGGGTTGGTTAGGAGAAACTGTAAGAGAGAGCTGCAAGTAACTTGTCGAAGAATAAACTTGTATACCAACTACAATAAGCGTGTGGTGGATCTCTGCAGTGTCCTCACATCCAAAATGGAAGCAAGATTGCCTTTTTCGCTAAAATGTAGAGCCAAATACCAGTTTGGTTTTTCTCAAAATTACATATAATGTTGCATCATTTTCCCAAAATTTCCTATAATTACACAAATGCAAATTATGCAAATTACGCAAATTTTGCACATATAAAGTATGTGCTAATGAGCTCCAGTTGTGGGGATTTTGGCACCTTTATCCCTGATTTCCAGGGGCCACACCAAGTAAGCCCCTTTAGCACTTGATTCTCAGAGTAATGAAGCAAGCATTACAGAGTTTACTCAGGGAGATGGCATGGAGTTAGAGACTCAGAATTCATTAACTCACAAAGTACTTCTCAATATGTAGACTGTAGGGCCAGTGTATTAACTTGATTAAATAAAATTACTTTATCCTTCCAGCAACACAAACCGAGCAAATGTTTTGCGTTTTGTTTTTTGCTTTTAGCAAGATTTTTCATTTAAAAATGTTATATATGCTTTTAATACAGAGCTAACACTTGGCTGACAAAGCTGGATAGCATGTTTCATGCACCAATGCATAAGGTCTGCGTGCTTCCTAATAGGAAATGGCCTAAACTGGCTCATTTTTACCCTCAATAATACTGTAATGTAAACTTAATCTGCAAACACCGTAGTGTGATATTGCACTACATACTGTGCTGTTGCAATCTGCAAACACTGTAAATAACAGTACGTTATAGGCAGCAGCATGTTTTCTGTTTTTTGTGGCATAAGCTCTTAACGCATATTTTCTTATTTAAAAAAGCAACATTCCTGGTTTTCCTGTAGTGTGAGTGATTATAGAATAAACACTTAACTAACGCACCAGAAATGTTCTAGGCAGTCAAAACAAGACTTGTTGATTTTGCTCATGCTTGTTTAATTTTACCAGCACGCCAGACACAGGCGCCACCATATGTGATACATTAATATGATTTTGCTTGAACAGATTTTAAAATTAATTCACTTTAGGAAGAGTCATGTTTGTAAACTTTCCAAAATCCTGTTTATATTGAGACATGTGCTCCGTTGCAACACTACAAAATGGGACGTGAACCAAAGGAAATGGCCAATTGTAAATTTTCGAAACAGATGATGTTAATGTGTGGGCTTAAGGCATAAAATACTGGAAATGTCGAATGAAACTTTAGTTTCTAACCAGAGGTACAGTTGATGTGCAGATGTTCCTTATATCGGTCTCTGATGTCCTCTTTACTTAATATTTCACAGCACTGTCTTTAAATAAATCAACGTGCTTGAGGTCTGTGTGGCACTTTTCTTCTAATGCGCAAATGGTTGCTGGTGGTCAGATTGTGTACTTGTATCCTGACGTCTCTTTGTGATAGCTGATGTAGCACAGAGCTGGTGTGTGATCAATTAAAGAAATAAAATGTTTTGACGGGATGGTTTTGTCAGTGTAGTGCTTAAATTGAGCCAAGTGGTTGCCAGTGGGGGCCACCAGCTCTCATTTTTGGCAACCAGCACTTATTTTTCTCATCAGACATTTAAAGAGAGCAAGAGAGGGAAAAACACACAAAACTGAAATTCTGAGGAAGAGAAGAACGGAAAAGCCCTCACAAAGGGAGAACGCTGGAACCTGCAAGAGTGTGATAAAGGGGCAGAGAGTTTCTGGTACTGGATTAAGGAGGCAGGAGGTGGATTCAAGAATATGTATTAGGTGCTCTGGCATTCAAATAGCGCCGCCCGCTGGCTTATTGGCAGAGCTGTGAGCACCGGCGCTTATTCTTTTACAAATTAATCACTGGTATTGACAGTGGGGGATGCAATAACAGGCAGTGCCATTTTACCTGAGACCTTTTTATAAAAAACAAGGGAACCCACTAGGTGACCAAGGACCTGGGGTATCAGTTAGGTTAAAGACAAAGGTCCTTGACAAGGAGAAATATAAGCGTTACAATAATTATAGGCCACAATCAGCTCTATAACGAAAAAAAGTCCAGCCGGACTTTGAACTTTATTCAATATTTGTAAATATGCTCAATCAGTCGCGCCGTGGATCCACGGCGCGACTGGGTACCGGATCTATTGAACCGAAGTTCCATTGAGAACTCGGGGAGCCCCATTGTAAGGCTACCAGTTCCGGATCAAGAATCCCTTGATCCAACCATAGGTTAAAAGCAGCTTCCTAAACCGGACCCTGCCCCGAACCATCTGACCTCAACCGTCTGCTCCGTATTGGGAGCAATACCTACCTTTATATTTAGGTACCGCCAGAACCGATTCTGCATTAGGCCTTGCCTTCATCAACCGCACCTTCCTATGCCTTCCAACCCAGAGGCTTTCTACATTCAGGCAAAACAATGGATGTCCTGATGATGATCCATTATCAATAATTGGATCGAAACGCCGTCGACACAATATGTGGGTTAAACAATAAGTGTACTATTATGTGCCTAAAAAGTATATGTTTCCCTCATATTTGAAGCAAATGCATTCTAAACCTTCTCATTGCTCATGCCTTTCAAATGCCTGAAATACCCCAGTATTTGTTTGTTTTGATTGTTTGTGCAGCATCGTGGATGCAGAGCTGTGTCCCACTGCTTTATTGTTGGTTCGTCTGATTGAGCATATTTACAAATATTGAATAAATTTCAAAGTCCGGCTGGACTTTTTTTCGTTATAGAGCTGATTGTGGCCTATAATTATTGTAACGCTTATGTTTCTCCTTGTCAAGGACCTTTGTCTTTAGCCTAAATTTTACCTGAGACCTGCACAAGGAAAGCCACCTACTAGCCTCACCCCCTCAAATTCTCTCTCAGTCTTTTTTAAACCTGTGCACATGGATGTAGCGTGAGTAGCAGAATAGTAAATACAGAGTCTTGATCAAGGTTTCTTGTGAAACATAGATAGCAAATTTACTTTTGTACATAGTCCATAATACAGACTAGCAAATAGCTACTAATCAAATAGCGCATTACATCAGAACATTGTTACCCAAATATAATCTGTTTGCAACAGTATCAAACCATTGAGTAAAGTTTTTTTTAGATTATTAACTGCAATGGGACACCTATTTTTGTAATCAGTATTAATACATAATGTGCCGGTCAGACAATACTTTGGATACAATATTCATTTATCATACCTTAAAAAGCTCCTACACCGCCATCATATCCGCAATACCCCCTGCCATTCAGAAAAGATACTAAGACTCACCTCTTCAGATCATGGGAAGCATTATTTTTACCTTTGTGGATTGGAATTTCAGGTGCCCAGCCTCCACCAGCTCAGCTACGATGGGCCTGTTATCAGTTGGGGCTCGCACAGGTATCTCTGTGGGGGGGGCAGGGCGAAGGTGGGTTGGTTCCGGGGCTAGTGGAGTATGACATACGATGGGAAGGTGGAGAGTAAATAAATAAATAAATAAATAAAGTCTAGAGTAAAGAAAAAATAAAATAAAAGCACTTACTTTGCGCTCGCAGCATTGCTGGCTTGGCAATGCTGCGAGCGCAAAGTAAGTGCTTTTATTTATTTATTTATTTACTCTCCACTTTCGTGTCGTATGTCACACTCCACTACCCCCACCCAGTCCCACCCCGCGTCCCCTCCCCACAGTGTTACCTGTGCAAGCTGCCACTGCCTGTTATATTCTGAGATCTCCATCAGCTTGCAGGGATCTTTGTGCCAAAAGTGGTCCTGCTGACACAGTGTGAGCAGTTTTGGAAAAAGTGTAATGCAGGCTGGTTTGAATTTTTTGGGCACTTCACAACAGAACACAAGGTCATAATTATTTTTCTTCTTGCCATCGCCATGGTTTACATGGTGGTCGCGAATTGAAAAAACAGACTTCAGAATACCCAACCTAACTAGTAGCCATGAAGGTGGCAGTCCGTGAGTGGATAGTCCTGCCCCAAAGAGTTTCTAAAGGTAGAGCCAGAAAAAACCCTGCATCATACATTGATTGGTTCCAATGTGTCTAAATGAGGCATGAGAAGAACTAGTGTAGCAAGGTGGGTCATCACCCGAATAGTGAGCCCTTACATTTCAACTTATTAAGTCTGACCATCCCGGGGGGAGGGGCGTGTGCCCGGTGAAGATGGCACCAGTTTTGTGACTCTCCTGGGATGGCGGGAGCGAGGACAGGCCAACGGGACTTTTTATCCACACACACTGACCTCAAAAAGGAGGATGAGGTGTGCGAAATCTTCAAGAATCCGAGGAGGTCCACTGTAAACCTATTGTAGATCTGCAACCAGCTTAAATTTCGGAGTGAGCAGCAGTGCGGCTTTTAAGACGCCTACGCCCACCATTTTGGGCCGACCGCCGACCGACCTGACTCCAATGCGGTTCCCGCATTGTCGCACTTGCTGCTCACTTCAGGATGAATAGTGTGACCTCAAGAAACATTCAAGGTATCTCTCTTTAAAATATTTTCAAAGCTGTGGGAAATTCCTCGACAGCAAGCAAAGCGCATTTTAGCTCAGTTGAGCTCATGCCCGCCATTTTGTTCCTTGTTTTCTTTTACTGCTGACGGAGCCTCCCTCCAATGCAATATTTCTATGCCCTCTTCAACGAACAAATAAGTGCTTATTAATTTGGAATCTTTTTCAAATGATGCCTTCTACAACATATGTTTTCTGCTGAACCCAATAACTGAATTTTTGTGGTATTTGCTGACGGAGTTGCTCTGACATCATACTTGCTCCTCGTTTCAATGATGTCTTGTGCGACCTCAAGGGGCATTAAAGGTATTATTCTTTAAAAAAAATTCAAGGCTTGAAAGGAATTTTTCTCTCATATGCAGGACATATTATAGCTCTGCTGAGCTTATGTCCTTCATTTTTGTTTCTTGTTCTCTTTCATAGTCGACGGAGTCTTTCCAATGCGATATTTTTGTACCCTCTTCAATGCACAAATGAGCGCTGACTAATTTCAAGTCATTGCAAGTAATGCCTTTTATAGTGGATGTGCGATATCGTACCCTCCGTTTGTAACTCTGTGGTACTTTATATATGAACCTGACATAATACATTATTTGTACTTTTCTCTAAACTTCATTTCGCTCAAGCTCTGTAGTCAACTGATGCTAATGCTTTTCAAATGTTGATTGTTCTTCTATTCAAGCAGTGCATGTTTCCTTTTTTCTGTATAAAACAAGCACATTGGCTTTTGAGAGCACCTTTTCTTAAAACAGCATAGTCCTTGTATAGCCCCTTTTCCAAATTGTTTGCTCAATACACACTCTGACTCCTCCTCCCTTTCCTTACTTTATTATTCTTAAACCATTACCAGTGGTGCAACCATAGTGCTGCTGCAATTTGTCTAGTTTTATACGCCTTGTGTACTTATCTGGATGTTTCTTTAATCTTCCTATATCACGGTGCTTATTTCTAGATATTTGTAAGTTGGGAGCCTGCTATTTTTGTTCCTCTGCCTTGGAACCCACTCCTTTTCATTTATGGGAAGACAACTTAAAGGTCTACCTCAGCCTAAAATTTTGTCTCGTAAATTCCTACTTCAAACCAGTTCATGATACCAGTGTTTAGCCATGGATGATTCAACCAGTACTTCACCTAAAAGTGCATCGGCGTCAGCGATTGCTTTGGCTTCTAACACTACCATGACATCAACTAAAAGGTTGAAAAAAAGACCCCCCTTCTCCTCCAAAACAATCCACCTCTGTCACAATGGACTTACTGTTGGAAGAAATTAGGGCTTTACGCCCATTTATTGAGTAGACTAACTCGAAACTTCAGGTGCTTACTGACAGGTGGTCACATATGGAAGAACGTGTCACTACCTTGGAGTAAAATGTTGATTCCTTATCTTCTTCCACTTCCAAAGTAGACGCTTTATGTTCCCAAGTATCGATACTGCACAAACAAATAGAACATTTGGAAAACAGAAATAGGAGAAATAATCTTCGTATTTATGGTTTACCTGAAGAAACAGAAGGCTCAGACTCTACTACTTTCTTCAAAACTTTTCTTCCAAAACTTCTCGAGCTACCGGTGAACACTGTCCTGAATATCCAAAGAGCTCATCGATTAGGTCCAACATCACATATGGCGCCCTATACAGACTTAAGGTTTTGTCTGCAGCTAGAGCAATGAATAAAATCACCTGGTCAGGAAATTCCTTATTTTTTACTCAAGATTATGCTAAATCAACGCAGATCGTCGTAAGGAGTTTATTTATTTATTTATTTATAACAGCATTTGTAAAGCGCGAACGAAGGCCCTTGGGCATCTCGGCGCTGAAGTTACTGCAGTGTTTAACCAACAAGGGGGGCTGAGGTTCATTGATTAAAAAGCCAGGTCTTAAGTTGCTTGCGGAAAGACCAAAGGGAGGTGCTGGTTTTGATTGAATGTGGCAATGTGTTCCACAATTTCGGTGCGGCTACAAGAAATCTTCTGTCACCCCATGTGACAGATTTGGTTCGGGGGACCACCAGTTCATATGAGCTGGATGAGCGCAGTGTTCTGGATGGGCAGTAGGGGGTGAGATTTTGGGGGAAGAACGCGGGTCCAGCATTATGTAGAGCCTTGTATACCAGGTACAGAGACTTGAACTTGATCCTCATTCTCACCGGTAGCCAGTGAAGCTGTCTTATAGTGGGTGACACCGGTTGGTATTTGGGAATGCGCCCTAGGAGCCTGGCGGCTGCATTCTGAATAGCCTGCATTTTCAGTAGCACTCTCTCCTGGGCACCTAGAAACAAGGCGTTACAATAGTCTAGGGTAGACAAGACCAGGGAGCTCACCAATGTTTTGCCGGCATTCTCGGGTAGGAAAGGCAGAATTTTCTTGATAAGCCTTAGTTTGTGGAAGGCTGAGGAGGAAATCTGGTTTGCGTGTGGTAAAAAGTTCAGACGATTGTCGAACATGACTCCCAAGTTCCTCACCTTGTTGACCGGGTCTGGGGGCTGGCCCATGGATGAAGGCCACCAAAGGGGGGACCACTCCGGGGATAAGTTGCCAAAAATTACAACTTCCGATTTATCAGAGTTTAATTTCAGGCAATTATGAGCCATCCAGCTCCCAATTGCCAACATGCCCTGATTGGAATTGTTGGCTATTTTAAACCCGTCATTCTTGACGGCGAGGACCAGTTGAGTGTCATCTGCGTAGGAAGTGAGGCTCATCCCGTGTGCCCTGATGACTTTGGCAAGGTCCGACACATAAATGTTGAATAGTGTCGGACTTAGGGATGAGCCTTGAGGAACTCCACATGGCAGTGACAGGGGGGAGTATTCAAAAGGTCCGACAGTGACGACCTGGGTCCTGTTTGCCAGGAAGGAGGCAAGGAGATTCTTAGCGTTGCCTCGGATGCCTACGCTCTCGACACGGTCGACCAAGGTGGCATGGTCGACCGTGTCGAAGGCCGCCGATAGATCCAACAGGATCAAAACAGCTGTTCCTCCCGCATCCCGGATGGATCTGATATCATCCGCCGCTTTGACCACGGCGGTCTCAGTTCCATGGAATTGGCGGAAGCCAAACTGAGATTCATCCAGAAGTTTGTTTTCCTCGATAAAGGAAGAGAGTTGGGAGTTCATGATTTTTTCTACTATTTTAGCTAGTAGTGCGAGACTGGCAATAGGGCGGTAACTTTTAAGTTCTTCCTTGTCGAGGGTGGGTTTTTTGAGGAGCGGTTTTATAAGGTTTTTTTTTAATGTCTCTTGGTAAATACCTGTACAGAACATGGAGTTGCAAATAGCAGTCATGGCCGGAAGAACTGCCTCCATGATCGGACGTAGGACCTTCAGGGGACATGGGTCTAGGGCTGAGCCCGATTTGATGGACGATACGATGTTCTGTACCTGTGAACAAGTGACCTCTCTGAACTGCGGAAAGATGGGACCCTGATGGTAAGTTGAAGGCCTTTGGGAAGGGGTGGCGTTGTTGGCAAAAATACGATAGATATCATCAACTTTGCTAAAGAAAAATTTGGACAGAGCATCGCAAAGAGCTTGGGACGGGGGAGGTGTAAGATCGACAGAGAGACCAGCTAATTGTTTAGTGGTCTCGTATAGAGATTTATTCAAGTTTTTTGCAGTTTCTATTTTATCGCAGTAATACTTTTTCTTAGCGTCAAAAATAAGGTTTTTGTATTTTGCCACTGATTCTTTGTACAAAGATTTGGCTTCGACTGTGTAATCTTTCCGCCAATGTCTCTCTCTGTTCCTGCACTGTTGCTTTTGTGTGCGTAATTCCTCAGAATACCATGGGGCCGACGGGGTTGATCTATTGCGAGACCGTTGTTTGACTTGAACCAAGTCTGTGGCCGCAGAGCTCACCCAGTTGTAGAATTGGGAGGTAGCGGCGTTAGGGTCGGAAGATAGTGTGGGGGAGGTGTCTTTAAGCAGGGTTTCCAGCCTGATTTCGTCTATGTCATCCCATGCCAAATAAGGTTGGCGGGGATTGGGGTTGGATTTGTCAGCCAGGGAATCCTGCGCTGGCAGACATGCCAGAATTAGATGGTGATTAGACCAGGTTAAGGGAAGTATTTGAGTGACTTGGAAGCCCAAGGCATTGGTGAAAATGCCATCTAACATGTGACCTCCTTCATGCGTGGGGGAATGAACCAAGGGGAGAAGACCAAAAGTGGACATGTCGGCTAAGAGCGTGGCAGTATCAGGATTGTCTAGGGTGTCAAAGTGAAAATTAAAATCACCTAGAATAGTGAGGGAGTTGTCAAGCGCAGATGCTTCCAAAAAGGACCTAAGATCAGCAATGAAATCGTTCCTGGGCCCAGGAGGTCGATAGAGGAGAATCCCTTTGAAGGTATGAGAAGGGGACAGTTTGATCGCAAATTCTAAGGCTTCACAGGAGGTTTGTGTAATCATTTTGGACCTTACTGCGAAGGTGTCACGGGCAATGATGGCAATCCCACCGCCGTTTTTCTTTATTTGCCTATCCAATCTGTGAGTGGTAAACCCAGCAGGAACTGCAATAACTAGATCTGGGTCGGACGCCTGACCCATCCATGTTTCTGTCATGAACAGAAGATCTATTTTATGATCATGGATCAGCTCATGGATGTCTTGGCTGTGTTTGCCAAGCGAGCGGAAGTTCGTGAGCACGATGGTGTAGGTTTTCGTAGGGTAATGCTTGCCACCAGGAGGAGGTTTGTGGGTAGAAGGTATCGTAGCGTGACAACCTGGACAATACGTAATTGGGCTTGTGAGCATAGGGTTCGGGTTGGATATGAAACACGTCTGGCAAGTCGGTGGGCGTAAATGCAGGAGCTGGGCGGCGGAGTAATGAATACGTGGGGGCAGAGGATGAGAACCAGGGGGGTGGCCCTGGACCCGGGCCAGGCGCGGACGGGCGCAGACGGGCTTGCCTTTGGCGCGCCTTTGGCGCGCCCGCTGCGCCCGCCCGCTGCGCGGTCGGGCGGATCTGTTGTTGATATACATAGTTGGGGCGGGGCGGGAGGAGGGTGGGAGGGGCGCAAAGCTATCCGGCCAGCCTTCCCTATTGAAGATGGCGCCCGAAGTTATGCTGAAGGCTTCCCAGCGCCTGGGAACAGCGGCGCTGTGGGAAGACAGAGTGCAAAAGCCTCAGCGAATTAGTCTCGCCTTGAGGTGGGGGGCAGGAGTATTAAAATAGCACAAGTTAAAATATAGTACAGTTCTGAACACTAAGGCCTCAATTACGCTCGATAGGTGCAAGATATGGTCTGTTTCACCCTTGCTTATTTAAAGTGACCATCAACAACAAAACCAATACTAATGAGGACCCAACAAAACTAAAAAGCTTTCTTTACTCTTATCAGGCCGAACCCAATGAATATCACTTCTTCACCAAACTTTAAGTATACAATTGGGGCTCTGTTCTACTTTCTATTCTCTTTTTAAGCCTCAACTTGGATTACAGTTTACTTATAGTCTATTAAGATGTATGCATTGTGAATCCTTGTTATTTTTGCTTTTTAGAATACATTTAACATTTTCCTTTTCCTTTCCACAGGTTGTTTCTGCGTGTCACATCTCTGTGTTCTGGAATCCGTTGGTTCTGTTCTCCTCTCTGTCTTCCCACATGAGTCTCAAACACGTCATTGCTCCTTATGGCCTTCCACCCCTCAACCTCTAGTATGTCCTGGATTATATGTAAATCTTTTGTTTCAATTCATCTTTTTCTCTTTTATATCATCTCTTTTCTTCTACATCTTTCTCTGAATACCTTACCTTTGTTTCTACTTCACTCAAAATTTCTCTCTACCTTTTACTACCCTTTTGCTCTTCCAATGTTACCTAGCCGTTACACTTTCTTTTATTCTTTCTTCTCTCTTCCATCTCAGCTGCCTTACTTTACATACAGTTGGTTCGTTGTTGGATATGGTTTTACTTGTTCAAAGTTTTGCTTCCTTTTGTATGTATCATATTGTTATAGTTTTACTCTATGCCTCTAAAAATTGTTTCATGGAACGTCAGAGGTTTACATTCACCTATTAAGCGACAGAGAGTTTTAACCCATTTAGCCAAATTGGGAACAGATATTGAGTGTATACAGGACTCTCATTTGTCAGCTAAAGAATCTGCAAAGTTGAAGAGGGGTTGGGTGGGTGAAGTACTCTTCTCTCCAGACGACTGTAAACGCACAGTGGTCTTATCCTTTTTCGCAAATCCCTCTCAACTAAGGTGATATCACATTGCGCACATCAAGTAGGTAGATGGATATTTGTTAAAATTATGGTGAATAATATTCCACTCTCCTTACTGAATATTTATGCACCTACAGTAGGGGATCCCACTTTTTGGAAATCCCTGGCACTACAAATCACACAGTGTTACAACGATAACTTTATCCTTGCAGGAGATTGCAATGAAGTCTTCGATCTCTTTATTGATCGTAATTCAACAATTCCCTTTGTCCCTCATAACTCCCACAAATTATTTACACAAACAATTAAACAACATAAGCTTGCTGACGCCGGGAGACTTTGCAATCCCACATTGAGAGAATACTCCTTTTACTCACCGTTGCATCACACCCAATCACGATTAGATTATTTCTTTATATCCCACAATCTTTCCCAGTCACTAGGGACAGCGGATATGGGCTCCATTTTGATTTCAGACCATGCTCCTGTCACTATCCACCTTGATGTTTTACGCAAACCCAAACTATCCCGTAAATAGCACTTTAACAACACTTTGCTTTTAGATCCAATATTTACATCATCCTTTATCTCTTTCTTTAATGAATATTTTCTTTTTAATCAAATAGGTACAACTCCTATTCATATGGTTTGGGACGCCTTTAAGGCCTTGACCAGAGATTTCATTATTAGATTTGTCGCAAAAAAAGTCAGAAGGCACAACAAACCACTAACGCCTTGTTAACCAGAATTAAGACATTGGAACACTCCTATTACTCCTCCAAATCAATAGATTGCTTATCTGACCTTTACGTTTGGAATCTCACATGCCTGATTTGTTAGGAACAGAACAGTCCAGTTTTGTTAAGGGAAGCCTTATCATAGATAATACTCGCTTATTTTTTGACATTCTTTCTAAAGCCTCACATATCTTCCATCCCTTGGCAGCCATAGCCTTAGATGCAGAAAAAGCATTTGATAGAGTTCAATGGCCTTACCTTTTTCGCACACTTCAATGTTTTTGCTTTGGCCCAAAGATTACTGTTTTAATTTCTATACTGAATTCCAATCCAAGAGCAGCTGTATCAGCAAATGGTGACATCGCTTCCTACTTTCATCTTGGTCGAGGCGTCAGACAGGGCTGTCCACTCTCCTCTTTTCTCTTTAATCTTGCCCTGGAGCCTATTTTGTTAAGGATTAGTCAAAATGACAATATTCATGGTTTTACTTTTAAGGAGACCACTGCTAAGATGGCGGCTTATGCTGAAAATGTCCTTTTATTTCTATTACAACCCCAAGTCTCTCTTGCCAATTTTTTAGACAAAGTTGATTCCTTTGCAATTTTCTTTGGGTATAAATTAAACAAAGATAAGTGCGAGATTTTACCCCTCACGAAATATACTCTCAATGCTGACTTAGCTGTCTCGGGTTTCACATGGCGTCCCCAATACATCAGGTATTTAGGTTTGCATTTTACTCCATCCATATCAGGGACGATATCTCGTTGTTTGGAACATTGCATACAAAGACTGTCATCCTTCACGACGAAATGGCATCCCCTTTATTTGTCCTGGTGGGGTCGCTTAGACACTATAAAAATGATGCTCTCATCCTTAGTCTTATATACAATTTCTAATATCCCACTTTCCATCCCCTCAAAATACTTTAAGAAGCTTAATTCTATTTTATCTTCGTGGGGGCCCGGGAGTGGATTGACTTCATCGTCTTCAGTGTATCTTTGGTGGTGAGGGCTGTGCAGTTGTCGATCACTGGCTTCAGGGTGTCGGGGGTAGTTGGTAAGGGTTCAGTGTGTTGGTTGTCTTCGTCGAAGTTGTCGTAGATGCTCTTGTTTTGTGATAGAAAAAGGTGCTACGTTTGTCGCAGAGGTCTTGTTCGGGAGGGATGTTGGTGGCCTCGCTGGTTGGTTGGGCAAACTCCTCGAGGATGTTGAACAGTTCTTTGCTGTTGTGTGCATGAGTGGAGATTCTGTCTTCAATCATTTTTTTCCTCGTTTTCTGATGAGTTGGTGGTGGGCGTTGGTGGCGGCTCTGAAGTTGTTGTGGGCTTCTGTGGATTTGGTGTTCCTCCAGGCCTTTTTGAGGTAGCAGCAAATGCTTCTGGACTCTCGAAGATCGGTGGTGGACCATCTAGCTTTCTTGGCGTGGGTGTTGTTGTTTTTCTTGAGGGGCTATGGTATTGCCACTGTTGGACATCCATCTGTGCAAGGTTCGGGCTGCGGTGTGGTTGTCGTTTTTCACGATGGTTGCGGTGGAGTTGCTGAGCGATGAGGTTAGCTGGTCTTCAATGATTCTGGCCCAGTTTCTTCGTGGGAGCAAGTGCTGGTGTCTGTGGATGGTGTTCTGAAGGTGAAGTGCCCGCATCTATGGTCAGTCCATGGGAGTTCGGTGGTGTGGCTGAAGGTGATGGAGTTTCCTGTTGTGAAGGGAGGGTCAACGGTGTGTCCTGCTGAGTGCGTGGGTTCGGTCACGATCTAGTGGAGTCCAATGTTGTGCAGGTTGTCAACGAGGGATGTGGTGCTGGGGTCCAGTTGGTTTTCGAGGTGGAAGTTGAGGTCTCCCAGTAGGGTGTAGTTGGGTTCGGTCACGATCTAGTGGAGTCCAATGTTGTGCAGGTTGTCAACGAGGGATGTGGTGCTGGGGTCCAGTTGGTTTTCGAGGTGGAAGTTGAGGTCTCCCAGTAGGGTGTAGTTGGTGGACGCAATTGCATGCGGGGAGATGATGTCCGTGATGGAGTTGTCAAAAAGTCCACGGGATCCAGGGGGTCGGTAGATGAGGGTTCCTCGGAGAGTGGAGGTAGGGCTGGCCAGTATCTTGAAGTGAAGATGTTCCATCAGGTCCATGGGCTCGTCGAGGAGTGTGCTGAGGCGGAGGGTGGATTTATGGACGATGGCATTTCCTCCTCCCGGGTGGGTGGGGCGGTCGTTTCTGGAGATCTTGATCCCTGGGGAATGGCAATGGAGATGTCTGGTCCTGAGGTGGTGTTGGTACAGGTTTTGGTAAAGAATGCTATGTCCGGGTGGTGCTGTCGTGCTGTCGAGGAGGTCCCAGATTTCTGTGGCATGTTTGTGGGGGATCGGATGTTGAGGAGGATGCATTGCAGGATCTTCGGTTTGGTTGTGTTCTTGCAGGCGGGTTGCGCTGGGTCCGTGGGCTTGGTGTGCTGCAGGTGTGCCGGCAGCGGGGACAGCTGAGGGGGTCCGTGGGTGTCGGCTGGTGATGCTAGTTTGCAGTTGTTGTTGCGGCCTGGGTTGAGAGCGTGGAGTGCCGCTGGGTCGCAGTCGGGTCACGGACGGGCGCAGACGGGCTTGCCTTTGGAGCGCCGGCGGTGCAGCCTCCAATAAGTAAGTTTATCATTAGAAGCCACAGGGGCAGCCCAAAACACCTGAACCAGGGGCAATCAGTGTCTGATCCAAACAAAGGTCCAAGAAGCCATTAACAACAAATTACAATATTCACCAAAAATTATAAACCATACAAAAAACAATAAATAAATCAACGTTTGAATAGCAAGGAGAAATAGTGCAAAAAGAAAAGTATAAGAGACCCATATACAATAATACTTTCTGAAAGAATATAGTAAATATATTCCTTTTTATAAATATTAAAACAGTTGATAAAATGGTGCTCAATACAATGTGCTGGTACAAAGACAATGTGTGTTACAAACCAGACAAGTGATAGACTGCTTCTTTTTGTCCACTGTTTATTTCTCTCCTTTTTCTCTCCATTTGTCTTCGGCTCTGACTTGTTTTTAAAGAGACTTTTCCTCATTAAAAGAGTTTGTTCTGACCCATACGTATTTCATACTATACAGAATCCTTGGACACTCAATTGAATTCCTGTCCTGATGACGACCGTGTAGTTCTACAGAGGTCGAAACGCTGTCAACGCATTGTGGCCATAAAATGAATGAAGGACACTTTATTCTGTTCTATGTTGTTCCCTCTATGTGACATGTATTTTTTGTCTGCCACTTGTCTGGTTTGTAATACTCATTGTCTTTGTACCAGCACATTGTATTGAGCGCCATTGTCTCAACTGTTTTAATATTTATAAAAAGAAATACATTTACTATATTTTTTCAGAAAGTATTATTGTATACGGGTCTCTCTATACTTTTCTTTTTCTTTTAGCACTATTTTTCCTTGCTATTCAAACATTTATTACTTTATTGTTTTTTGTATGGTTTATAAATTTTTGTGAATATTGTAATTTGTTGTTAATTGCTTCTTGGACTTTTGTTAGGATCAGACACCATTAAGTAGGGGTTGGGGAGGACTGGACTGCTGGGGGCAGGGACACAACCTGCTCTCCCATGGAGCCCCCAGGGCCTGAGGAGACAGATGATTTGATGTTCTAGTCTCCAAGCACTTTTCCAGGAACAGGGCAACTGGAGCCCACCTCACCCTGCCTGGAGCACTTTGCAACCTTCACTACGAAGCAGCAGACACGCGGGCATGGCAACAGTGTCAGTGACGCTCCATCATGGGGAAGGGTGGGCCCTCTCTAATCCAGGCCCAAACAAAGATGGACAATTTCATCATTTACCAATGGCAGCAGGAAGGTCCTAGCTCTGCAGACGTGGCACAAATACTGCAGGCCATACAAGATTTTCGCTTGATATTAAAGGTCAAAATAGGTGAGATGGGAGCTGATGAGGTACTCTTTTGTCAACACTTGTGTAATACTGTTCAAAGATTGTCAGGGGTGTTAGGGCAAATCTCTGATTGATAGGACATGGTCACATCACTGAATGTCGAGGTGTCATGGATTGACCTGAGCCTCATGTATTCCAGAAGAGCGAGCCAAAAATGTCCAAAAATGACGCTCGCAGGAACAATCTCTGATTAATTGGAGTCACGAAGGGGGTAAATAGGGCCTCTCTGAACTGTTCTTTAAGAATTGAATCAAGATTTGAACCCTGAGTCAGAAATTGTCTTCTTACTGTGTTATCGATCAAGCCCACTGCTCCACCGGGCGAGCCTCCGCTCCCATCCTGATAGTGGAGGTGTCAAATTACATTGAAAAAGACATAATGTTCAGGGTGGCTAGGGTATGTGCGATTGTGCATTTCCAATCTTCTAGGATCCTAATATTTCAGACAACACGCCGTGTTCAAAGAGAAACAGAAACAAAGGTGTCTGAAGCATCAATACATGATTCTATTTCCGGGCCGGCTAGGCTCAGGATTATTCATGACAGCAAATCATATGTATTTGAAACTCCTGAAGCAGCCAGGGAATGAGCAACAGAACTACGTCAGAGGCAGTGTAACTCGCCCTCCACCTAGGGTGGACACGTCAATGGCCAAGAAGAGGCGAATGGGACCTGTCAGTGCCAGCATGCGTGGGAGTGAGTCACCCATGGAAAACACAAACATCAACTGCGACTTTTGGACTCCTATGGCTTGGAGACACGCCATGTTGGGCCCAGGCTATGTTGGGGTAAAAATGTCACTTATGGTGTGGATGGACAGGATCGGGACATGGGGGCTGCCTAAGCCATGCCATGTTTGTCTGAGACACTAGATGATGGATATTGACCCTGATCTGGGTATCTCTTAGACCTTTATTGGGAAATCTTAAACTTAGCTTGCCAACAACTGCAGATCCTGACACGCTGATAATCGAGCGGGTAGTCTCCAGCAATTGGAGGGCCCCTCTGTTATGTTTTTATGAGAGATGTTCTTGTTTCGGGGGACAGATGCTTCTGGGGCAAGGGAAGTATGGGAGAAGGGAGATTTTATGGGAGCTTTTGGCCCTGGAGCCGCAGTTTGCAACACATCTCGTGCAGGTTATTCATATTCTGATGGTCAGCAGCAGGGAGGAGGAGATAGAGGGGGAGGCTAGGGTGGCTTAAGAGAACACTAACCATATGCAGGGTTTGAAGGTAATGACAAGGAATGTAATTGGGCTGCTAGACCGCATCATGCGGGGTGGAGTTCTCAGTTTTGTTAACAGACGCACTCATCTTGCAGGAGACCCACACCTACTGTCCAGGTATAGCTACGATAGGGTGTTCCATAAAGGGCACGCTGGGGGATGAAGCCAGGTAGCTATCCTCTTCCACAAAAGGGTGCTGCTGGTAGTCTCGAAGTACGAGCCAGGAAGGCAGATATGTATCAGTAAAAGGGATAATTGGTGGCAGAGTATATAATTTAGTAAGTGTCAATGTCTCCCCCTGACATTAAAAGGAGGATATTGGATGCGCTCAAGGATCAACTGGTTAGGCTCCCACATGGTCACACTATTGTCAGGGGCAACTTCAATATGTTCACGTCCCCCCTTGAGGATTGCTCTAAGCCTCCTCAATTAATATCTGTTAGGAAGTCCCATCTAAAGATCTGGATATCGAGCCTGGGGCTCTGTGGTGCCTGGTGTGTTTGGCACCCACGAGAAGTGGAATTCACACACACCTCGATGGCCCATAAAACAAGTTCATGATTTGACTCTTCCTGCTCTGGGCATATTTCACACAACTGGAGTATTTATGTTACCACGACAGGACATCAGATCATTCACCTGTGGTGGTGAAGTTGGGGGACCAAAGCTTCCTACTCAAGCCAATGTGGTTGCTGGGTGCACAACACGTAGCTAAGAAGGAAATGGTGAATCACCTCTCACAGGAGCTATCTACCTTTATAGAACAGAACAGCGGCACTGTAGAATCTCTCAGCATTCATTGGGAAACCACCAAATCAATATGCCAATGGTAGCAAGGTCCTACTTTCGAGTGTTAGACCGTCAGCCAATGCAAAAGATGGTGGACCTTGAAACACTCACAGAGAACCTGGAACACAAGGGGAATAGAGACAGCTTATACTTGACAGGACCTCTTTATAGCAGGTCTGCCTCAAGGAGATGTGCCAATGCTGGATTGCCTCTCAAAGTAGGGTGTACGAATGGGAGATGAGTCCAGTAAAGGATCATACTGGCTGGCTACACATAGGACAGAAAGAAGAGTGATCCCGCCAGTGGTCCACCCTGTCCAAAGACGGGTGGTGGAAGCATGCAACATGGACAATGCTTTTGCGGGCTACTACAAAACCTTACACCATAGTAGGGAGTGGCCTGGTATAAAGTCCCTAAACCTCCTTATTGCAGACCACCCATTAGAATGCCTGTTGGCTTCTGACAGATGGGACCTGGAACGGAGGAAATGGAGGTGGTAATATCAGATATGCTGTCGGATAAAACACCAGAACCCGACAGTTTACCGTTAGAATATTATCAAAAATGTGGGGCACCCCTACTGTCAGGGTGCAGTCCGCAGGGTCCAATTGTAGCAATATAAGCTCCACCTCCTGACCTCACCAACACCCTGATATATAAATACACAGGGTATTCGAGTGATCGGGGGAGGGAAATAAAGAAAAAACAGGGAGGGACGGAAGGGAACAGCAGGGAAGGGATAGCTGAAAGAGAAAACACACCACTGTTATAATACACATAGGAATTTCTACTCGCAATTCATTCTTGCTAATGTCTCTCTATTCACCTGGCTCAGGTTCTCCAAAAGTGCCCTCCTGCTGCTGTAAGTAGAGATATACATATAACGGAATATGTTCCTGACCCCTAATGTCAGAAAAGACAAGTTATACCTCAGACCCATACATGTTTGCGCAATACTTCATTACGAACGTATTAGTGAGTAAATAAACGCACCCCCTAGTATTATGTTCATACTGCAATGATGCTCCTTAGAAACTGTTTCCAGAAGAAAGAGAATCCTTCTCCTTAATCTTTCCAAAAATACATATAACCAAAGTCATCAGAAAAGGGTTCCATCACCCGATCCGAGGATAATAAAGTAATAGTTAAACAAACGGCAAGATGTAGCCTCCTACTACAATCTTCCGTTGTGATAGTTCAGTACATATTTCCTTTAGCATTTGAAATTAAACATACTTGGACTCCAATCTCCAAATACGGTAAAGTGTAGAGCAACCCACTACTTTCCGCTTTGGCGCTTGCAAATGAAACCTCCAACTTCCCCCAGCTATAGTGGGACTTCGTAATGGTAACGCGTAGCAAAGCCACAGCGCTCCGCTCACAATGCATACAAGAAGAAAGAATACCCGTTGTGGCCAAAACAGAAGGACCCACGACGGTAATACTAAAGTTTAGCACAAGACAGTAGGCGTTTTACTCATGCTTCGACCGTCTGGAATCCTCCGCACACTCCGTAAACAGCAAACGATCAGCCAGCACAGGAGCCGACCAAGGAGACGAAGTGTAATCGACCCGGAAACAATGGGCCCAGAGGAAAGGCACTAGGCAGGCACAACGCTTGGGAGCCCGAGCTGAAACAAAGCACGTAACCAAGGAATCTCCGAGAGGGCAGTACAATGCAGGGAGATCTTCCTCAACACAGGAAACTCTGGAAACAGGAAACAAACTAAAATCACGCACAAAGTCTCCTGGTCCCGCCCTTATTTATACACCAGGGACAGGTATTACAACAACTAGGTAGGCGCGGCTACGTAATCCTGACAGTATGTCCCCGTCCCTAGCGCCTCCTAGGACCAGGCTTAGCAGGGTACCTCCTATGAAGGGATCTTACTGCCCTTGGGCCATGGACATTCGTCACCGGCTCCCAAGAGTCGTCCTCGGTAGAATAGCCCTTCCAAGATACCAGATACCAGAGAACACCCCTACGCCACTTAGAGTCCCTGATGCTCTTCACCTCATATTCAAGCCCTCCATCGCTCACCACCGGCGGAGGAGCCACCCTCCTAGTGGTCAAAGCAGGTTTCAGGAGCTGCACATGAAACACCGGGTGTATTCTCAGCGACCCTGGCAGCTTCAGTTTATAAGCCACTGGATTGATTCTTTTCACAATTGGGTAAGGGCCAATATAACGGGGGTGAAAAACACTTCGCAGTTTGAAGTGAATGTTTTTTGTTGACAACCAAACCTTGTCCCCCACTTCATACTGGTGACCCTTCATACGATGCCGATCTTCCCACTTCTTGTACACCTCTTTTGCCTTCATCAAGTGCGCCTGCACCCCCTTTGTGTACCTTTCTCAGTAGCTGCACCTTTTCCTTCACTGAAGACTGGTTCTTCAAATCCTCTGGTATGTCTACGGGCAAGGTGGTAGCATCATAACCGAAATTGGACTTGAAAGGAGACATACCAGTGGAGCTGTGCCATGGGTTATTGTAGGCCAATTCCGCCATCCACAACAAATCAACCCACGACTCATGAGCCTCTTTCGAATAACATCTCAGATACTTCTTCAGCGTCTGATTTAGCCTCTCAGTTTGGCCATCAGTCTGGGGATGGAAACTCGTAGAGAGAGACGACTCTATGTTCAACGCACAACACCACATGCGCCAAAAAGGGTGATAAACTGGGGTTCACGATCAGAAACGACCACTCTCGGAATCCCATGCAACCGTATGATGTTGCTGGCTAACAACTGGGCTGTCTGTCCTGCTGTTGGAAGGTTCCTACAAGGTATAAAGTGCCCCATTTTTGTGAGGCTGTCTACAACCACTAGAATGGCAGAGTATCCCTGGTCAGAAGGTAAACCTGACACAAAATCCAAACTAATGTTTTGCCAGGGTCGATTAGGGGTAGGCATAGGCATGAGTTTCCCTGCTTTCCTGGTGTTCACTCCTTTTGCTCTAGCACATACATCACATCTAGACACCCACAAAGTTACATCCTTGGGCAATGTTTCCCACCAGAAATGTCTTTGTATCGTAGTGATAGTTTTACGTATGCCAGGATGTCCTGCTAAGGGCACTTCGTGGCACCAAAGAAAAGCCTTTCTCTGTAACTGGACGGTGGGCAAAAACAACCTATCATGCTGGAAAGGCAACCCTTGTCTCACTGTTATTTCAGGTTTACCAGCTGCCCAAGTATTCCAAACCCCAGGGAATGGATGTAACTTCACCTCCTCTAGGAAGTGATCGGCTCTCACCACACACACCACCTTAGTTGCTGGAATTATGGCCTTAGTGTCCTCCTTCTTTCGCAGGGCCGGCAATATTTGTCTGGACAATGCATCTGCCTTGCGAATCTCACTACCAGGCCTGAACGTGACCACAAACTCATATTCCTCAAAGAACAACATCCAGCGCATTTGTCTTTGCGTGAGATGTCTTGCAGACAACATATATTGTAGGTTCCGATGGTTGGTGTACACTGTGATGGTATGACGGGCCCCCCACAAATACTGCCTCCACTCCTTAAAAGCTCTCTTGATGGAAAGGAGTTCTTTCTCTGCTATTGTGTAATTGAGCTCAGCAGGACTCAGCTTTCTGGATAGGTAAGCTACAGGATGGAGCGGTCCTGTACCTGGGTCTCTTTGAGATAGTACCGCCCCTATGGCCTCATCAGAAGCATCAGCCTCTACCACAAAAGGATGTTCCAAGTTTGGATGGGAAAGCACAGGAGCAGTGATGAACGAGGTCTTCAGACTCTCATATGCCTCCCCAGCTTCCCTGGTCCATACAAAAGGCACCCCTTTCCTCAGTAGCTAGGTGATGGGAACAGCCACTTGTGAGAAGTGTAGAATGAAGCGGCGATAATAATTAGCAAAGCCCAGAAAACTCTGGACCTCTCTAACATTTTTGGGGGTAGGCCATTCCTGAACCGCTAGCACCTTGCGCTCGGACATCTGCAAACCTTTAGGGCGAAGCATCACCCCCAGGAACTCGACTTCAGTCACCCCAAATTCGCATTTGCTCAACTTAACATATAGTTGGTGCTCTCTCAATTTGTCTAACACCTTACACACCTGTTCTGTGTGACTAGAAACCTCCGTAGAATAAATCAGGATGTCGTCAATGTAGACAACAACAAAAAGATCGATGTACTCCTTCAGTACATCGTTAATAAAATATTGGAAGGCCGCCGGAGCATTACATAGGCCAAAGGGCATGACCAGATATTCATACAGGCCATACCGCATCTTGAAAGCTGTTTTCCACTCATCCCCCTCACGGACCCTGACCAAGTGATAAGCACCCCGCAAGTCTAAGCGGGTATAGATCTTTGCCTCCCTCACTTGATCAAGCAAAACTGGTATGAGGGGGAGAGGGTACCTGTTACGGATGGTGTTTTTATTCAAGACGCGGTAGTCTACACATGCCCTCAAATCCCCATTGGCCTTCGCTATAAAAAACAAAGGAGAGGCTGCAGGGGAGCGGGATGGTCTAATGAACGCTATGCTCACATGATGGTCCAAGTACTCCTTCAAATGGGTGGTTTCGGGAACAGACAGGGCATGCACTCTACATGAGGGAATAAGGGCACCATCCACCAGGTCTATGCGGCAGTCATACTCCCTATGAGGAGGCAACATTTCTGCTTTGCTTTCGTTGAGCACATCATGGTAGGAAATATACTCCACCGGGAGCACGACCTCCTTCTCAGCGGCCGTGGCCACTAGAAAAGGACTGGCCAATACCGCCACCTGCGAAACTACACATGGAACGAAATGTTCCTGACAATATTCCGGCAAGAACTGCACTGTCTTAGCTTTCCAATCAATGGAGGGGTTGTGGTAACTCAACCATGGTATCCCCAATATAAGCTCATATTGAGGTGCATCTATGATGTTTAGTTCCAGCACCTCCGCGTGTCTCTCATCTTGTACCTCAATGGACACTACCACTTCACCCGTTTTTTCTGTTTTGAGCCCCGATTTGATAGGCTGACCATCTACGGCTAACACCTCCTCCGGGTTTTCCCTGGGCACTCTGGGTATAGCCAAACGGGATACCAATCCGTCATCAATAAAATTACCAGTAGCCCCTGAATCAAGCATTACTAGCACTTGATGGGTCTTCTGCTCACATTCCAAAATCATAGTGAGCACCAAATGTGACTCCGTCTCCCCTATCCCTCTTGTGGACAAAGAAGTGAGCTTCCAATCCTCAGACCCTTCTTCTCTCTGTTTTATGTTAGTGGTATTTTCCAATTCTTTTACTGTCGAGGAAATAGCCACTCACTTGTTTCTATTCCAATTATTTGGCACCTTGGGTTTCGCAGGGCATTCTCTAAGATAGTGACCCCTCTTGCCACAGTACATACATATACCCTGTACTCTCCTGCTTTCTCTCTCTTCTCTAGACAATGGTGCTCTAAGGGCGCATATTTCCATGGGTTCAAGACCAGTTTCTACTGTGCCCATTACCTTACGTGGGAAACAATCGTATCTGTATGAGCTCCTCTCCCATTTCCTCCTGTCACCTCCTCTCTCAGCCATCCGGCTATCGAGTCTTAACGCTAAATTAATCATATCCACACACGTGGAAGGTTGAGGATCAATCTGAGCCACCACATCTTTCAGTTCCTTCCTTAAACCTTGATAGAAGAGAGACATGCGCTTCTCTTCCGGCCACTCGGCCTCCGCTACCAAACAATTGAAAGCAGTTAGATAAGTAATCAACTCTCCTTTTCCTTGCTTTAACTCTAGTAGTTCTTTATCAGCACAAAAAGTAGTGGCTCTGCGATCAAAGACCTTCTATAACTCGGCCCTGAAAGCCGACCAATCAGATAATATTGCGTCATTGTTTTTCACCAAAGGCACTGCCCAATTTGCGGCATCCCCCACCAGATATGATATGGCAAATGCAACACGAGAATGGTTAGTCGGGAATGAAGCAGGTTTGCATGAGAAATGTAGTAACACCTGCGTAAGAAACACCTGGATTTTACGGCGGGCATCCTGCATAGCGTTCAGGGTTTGCCAAAGGAATGGGAGGTGGGACCGTGACTTGAATTTGTGAAGTGCCAGCTGAAGCATTAAAATGATTCTTTGAGAGCTGTTCTACCCTATCCTTCAAGGCAGCTGTCTCTGCCTTGGAGGATGCCAAATCCTGCTGTACTAAGACTAGTGCATGTAGCACGTCCTCCATGGTCGCCATATTAACTACAACTGGACCAGGTAGAATGTAATTCTTGGGTGCGTGATTCTGTCAGGGTGCACTCCGCAGGGTCCAATTGTAGCAGTATAGGCTCCACCTCCTGACCTCACCAACACCCTGATATATAAATACACAGGGTATTCGAGTGATCGGGCGAGGGAAATAAAGAAAAAACAGGGAGGGACGGAAGGGAACAGCAGGGAAGGGATAGCTGAAAGAGAAAACACACCACTGTTATAATACACATTGGAATTTCTACTCTCAATTCATTCTCGCTAATGTCTCTCTATTCACCTGGCTCAGGTTCAGGTTCTCCAAAAGTGCCCTCCTGCTGCTGTAGGTAGAGATATACATATAACGGAATATGTTCCTGACCCCTATTGACAGAAAAGACAAGTTATACCTCAGACCCATACATGTTTGTGCAATACTTCATTAGGAACGTATTAGTGAGTAAATAAACGCACCCCCTAGTATTATGTTCATACTGCAATGATGCTCCTTAGAAACTGTTTCCAGAAGAAAGAGAATCCTTCTCCTTAATCTTTCCGAAAATACATATAACCAAAGTCATCAGAAAACGGTTCCATCACCCGATCCGAGGATAATAAAGTAAAAGTTAAACAAACGGCAAGATGTAGCCTCCTACTACAATCTTCCGTTGTGATAGTTCAGTACATATTTCCTTTATCATTTGAAATTAAACATACTTGGACTCCAATCTCCAAATACGGTAAAGTGTAGAGCAACCCACTACTTTCCGCTTTGGCGCTTGCAAATGAAACCTCCAACTTCCCCCAGCTATGGTGGGACTTCGTAACGGTAACGCGTAGCAAAGCCACAGCGCTCCGCTCACAATGCAATCAAAAAATGAATATCCGTTGTGGCCAAAACAGAAGGACCCACGACCATAATACTAAAGTTTAGCACAAGACAGTAGGCGTTTTACTCACGCTTCGACCGTCTGGAATCCTCCGCACACTCCGTAAACAGCAAACGATCAGCCAGCACACGGGCCGACCAAGGAGAGGAAGTGTAATCGACCCGGAAGCAATGGGCCCAGAGGAAAGGCACTAGGCAGGCACAACGCTCGGGAACCCGAGCTGAAACAAAGCACATAACCAAGGAATCTCCGAGAGGGCAGTACAATGCAGGGAGATCTTCCTCAACGCAGGAAACTCTGGAAACAGGAAACAAACCAAAATCACGCACAAAGTCTCCTGGTCCCGCCCTTATTTATACACCAGGGACAGGTATTACAACAACTAGGTAGGCGCGGCTACGTAATCCTGACACCTATCACCATTCCTACTTGACATGTACAATAAAGCCATGACTAGGGGCCACATGTCCTCAGTGGTGGATCAGGCCACTATAGTGCTACTACACAAAGAAGGGAAAGCTTCCAATGATTGCACATCGTATTGCCCAAAATCACTTGCATACTCAAACTTTATGCTAAAGTGCTGGCAAACAACTATTCCATGTAATATCTTTTCTGGTCCACGCTGATCGATGCAGATTCATACTTCACCGCAGCACAAGACACTGCATATGTAGAGTTTAAACAGCAGTTGCATATAGGGACCAATTATGTGGGGGTAATGTCTTCCTCCACAAAGATTTTGCAAAAGCATTCAACACTTTGGACTGTGACTTTCTCTTTGGACTGGGATGTCTTATACCACAAGGACTTCGGACCTAAGTTTTTTTCGTATGTGAGGGTCCTCTACACAAACCCCAGGACTCTCCCTTTATTTGCTCTGGCGATGGAGGCTCTGGCCACGTGGGAGATGCGTGACACCCAACTTGATGGGTTTAGATGGCTGGAAGGAGTGGAGGACCACATTGCCCTTTATGCGGAGGATGCATTATTGATTATCTCCCAGCCAGCAATACCACAAATGCTTGCCCAATATCGCAAAGCATCAGGTCTAGAGGTGAGTTAGACAAAATCGCTACTAATGCCAGTAATGGGCACTGCGGGAACGACAAATTGGTAAAGCCAGATTCCTTTGCACAGACTGGGTTTAAAGTACCTTGTTGCCTAGATATCGTTGTTACCAGAACACGTGTGGTCATTAAATCATGCCCCACTGATGGCCAGAGTGTACTCTGACCTCGGGAAATGGGCTAGGCTGCCGCTTGATATCTTGGGCAGAGTGGCTCTGTTTAAGAGGCTGGCTACCCATTCAAGATCTCTAAAAAATGGTTCAATTAGGACCAAGCCAGAGTAAGCCAAGCTTCTGTGCTAACCTGGTTTCACATTTTGCATTTGGAAAATATAACCAATCCACGTTTGACGGAGGTATGGTGGCAGCCAATGTACGGCTTTACTGCTGGGCCTCACTGCTCGTACTGTTAAGTGATTGGCTACACGGTTGGAGGGAGAGCACAGCCTTCAAGACCGAATTGACTATTATGGGAGCCAACAATGTTCTTCGATAGCTCTATGGCGCGCCTCTCCTGGCTTCCCTATCGGAACTATCAAAAGTCATATCCGCACATGGAGGGCGGCGCTGCGCTGGATAGGAAAATCACACTAATGACCCCCATGTGGAAAGGGAGGTGGCTGGGTCAGGCAGCACAGTTAGAGGGTATCGCTAAATGGGATCTGATTGGCATTGAGCAGCTGGGGGATGTTTGGCAGGGCTCTAATATGAAAGCATTTCAGGACCTGCAGACAGAGTTCGGTTTACACCAGTCTCAGTTCTATAAGTATCTCCAACTTCCTCATGCAGGGGCAGATCTACAAGAAACTAACCAAGCACGGTCCCGCAAGTCATTTTGCTGCGCCGCGATTCGTTAGTTTAGAAGCACAGGGATGCAACACATTTACAGCAACATGTTGCATCTCTTTGCTTCTCCCTGCGCTGGTGCACAAACTACTGCCATGCGCAGGCACGCTTGCATCATGTTTCAAAGATACCTGAATCATGGGGAGATTGTTTTTGTGCAGGAAGGGGAACCTTCCTGCACAAAAACAATCAATTGAGGTGATTTCCTCTTCCAATGTGTGCTGTAGAATGCAGCACGCATTGAAAGAGGAAAAAAACGAGGAGAAATGAAAACATTTCTCCTCATTGCACCTCACTACGCCACCCCTAGGATGGCGTAGCATTCTGACGCATTTCCAGATTTATGATTTCTCGTAAATCAAGAAATGCATCAGTGGACATGGGTGTTGCGTGGGATCAACCACAACGACACCCATGTCACGCCCCTAACACGCAAAGTGTTGCATGAACAGGGGCGATATTTACAAGCACAGGTTAAGTAACGCAGGATGACTTTACCTGTGGTTGTAAATATCACTCAGCAGGCTGTGCCACTGGTGCGTCATGCACCGTGATGCACCGGCGGTGCAAGGGGCTTGTAAATCTGCCCTGCAGTAGTCTCCTATCGAGACTAAATCAGGATACCACCAGAATTTAGTTTCACAGAATCGCAGTAATTGACAGGTCTGCTGGGAAGGGGTGGCATATCCCGGGAGTTTAGATCGCTAGTAGTTAACTAACCTGATAAGTTTGTGAAATTGAGAGCCAAGTGGTAAGAATGGGTAGGGGACCTGGAGGATGGGGAACGGAGGAAAGTCCTCACGTCTCCAAGAGAACTAGCCATTCAGTACAACCTGCGTTTAATCCAGCTGAATTTACTACACACCATGTACTTGACCCCAGTGATGCTATTAGAGGCCAGACAGCAGCCTGCACACTATGTGGGAAGGGTGAAGTCACTTTCTTCCACATGGGGTAGGCATGACCAATAATTATGAAGTACTGGTAAGTCATTTTTAGAGTGCTGACGGGGGTGCTGGAACAGACAATTGGCATATTGGGTTAAGTTGCTCTCTTGGTCCTCCTGGAAGACGTTCGTGGTCTTTGTGGAGAAGGGACGCTAGTCAGGCTGGGTACCCTGTTTGCAAAGAGAGATATTTCCTGAAATTGAAACCCTTCTACTGCAAGCCTGGTGTAGGGCAATGGACGGGTGCACCAAAATAGAGTAGTGCATTTATAAAGGGAGGGGCTGCGCCAGCAAACAAAAGAAAACAAAAGAAAATCTGGGATAAACGTGGGAGTTCTATGGGCACATTTGACCTTGAAACTGTAGCTGTTTGTACATCTCAGTGTAGTGGTGTACCTTTCTATGTACCCTGGACTAACTGCTGTTTATGGTGTTGAAAAAACGAACAAAATCTTAATCCTTTTGGAGTAATAGCAAACCAGCCCACAACAGCTACCACCTCAAAAGATTAAGCTCTTTAAAAATAAGTTCAACTTTGTAGCTGGAGAACTGAAAAATCGGCAGAGGGTGGCAGGTGTAGTCAGCAAGTTTATATTCCTGAGTGACAGCAGCTCTTCCTAGGTTCTGGGGCTGGTTCCATGTCACGTCCAGGGATCCTTATAGCATACGTTAACAGATGCCTCATAAGCATGGGCACACACATTACCTAGTCTCTGTAACTTGGTTCAACTGGTTCTGGACATCAGAAACTGAGCACTATGGACTGAAAACCCTCCAGCCTGAGATGAAGGGGTTGCTCCAGAATTTCTCTCCCTCGACCCTCCTTTTTTCTCACCTGGGGTCTCTATTTGGAACTGTAATTCTTCAAGTAGTGGTGCAAGGGAGTGTTTGGTTGACATCAGCTCTCATCTTAACATTGGATCCCTAGAGGTCATTTATATCCTTTCTAGAGTTTCATATTGCAGAGCCCAGAACTCAAATGGATCCTAATAAGGTCTCTGCTCTAAGTTAGTGCCTTTGCACGAAAAACATACAGAACATTAGAAGATTTGGGGGATTTACCTATTGTTATTGACAGTTTATACAAAACTTTTCTGAGACTGGCTTATCACTAACCAGCTGATTAAAAAGGAAATCCTGTTCCAGTGGAGCTAGAACAGAAACAGCTTTTGAAACAAGAAGGTGTTTCACCCCACGTATTACAACAAACTGATTATAATCAACGATCTGTATTGGAAATTGACGTTTAAGGTATAGGTGCACGTTTGTTACAAAGAAGTATACAGACAGGATATCCTAATCTAGGAGGCATATTACTAAAGAACTTTGTTTGAGACAAAATGCAATTATACAAACTGTAGAAGAGAACTGTTGGCTACTGCAGAAACGTATAATCAATCGAATAATTAATTGAAGGGGTCTTTACATATAGTTGGACAGATCAAGAGAATCTGGTTCAATAATGCCTATACAAATTTACTACTAGAAGGCATGCCCGATGCACTCTGTTTTGTTCATACTTTTCCTATTAGATACAGTTTCATCCTGGCAAAAACACATGAAAGCAGATGTTTTGTATAATTAAATGGAATCTAATCAAGTTATTCCATCTTGTCCTTTGATTCAAGTGACTCAGAGTTTATTAAAAGTTGAAGATGATAGATTCCTACAAGAAGTTAAAAGGCAGCAAGAACGTTAGATCAAGTTCAGTAGATAGAGCGGGTTCCAGTAAATAGATGTATGATTGCCAACTTGTTGTATCATAGAGGAAAACGGTATATTCCTGAGTCGGATTTACGACAACGCCTCATGGAATGGGGACATAATAAGACTGGTGTATCACAACATCCAGGAATATGTCCAATACAAGAATTACTGGCATGCACATTATGGTGGCCTAATTTACAATAGAGTGTTTTTCAATATGTATATTCAGGTCTCATCTTTGTGTTAATATGGAAAAAGTCAATGTCAATGTGAATAACAATACATTCAAGTAAAAAAACGAAATTGGACCTTTATTGACTAATTCGCCCTTTATGAACTCCACATAAACCCTGACACAGAAATTTGTAGTCATGCCTGGTACCAAGGCCTGAGGCCACTGATTGACAGGTCACAGGTGGGGTAGCACGTAGCCAGCAGACAAACTCACTAACAGGAAATCCCAGATTAATCCCACGGATAGGCGCAGCAACACCACAATGGTCCAGGGAGATTGGACCCAATAAACCACACATGGCCATAGGGATGCACATGTTCCCAAAACACCATAAAATCAGATGCCACATAAAGTTAGGAATACTTAGCCAATCAGGACACAGCATACACAGTACATAGAGTGATCATGCGCACCCCATGCCGGACATCTGGACACGTTATCTACTGCCCTCATTGTGTCCACGCAAGGTCAGGTCCCACCTGGATTCCGCATATAATAAATTACTTTATGACCCCAAAGACAGCAGTCCGCATTCCTGTCCAAAAAAGGATTGGCAGAATCACTTTAAAGCATCCAATGAACTGTATAAAAGTCTATGTTAGACCTATTGCAAATTTAGACACTCCACAGACCCTATGTCTGTGACTATGCTCTGGGCCCAGGGCTTTAAGTGGGCCGGGTCTGTCCGGGTCTGAGCACCGGCAGTTTTTTTTTGGGGCCCAGGAAACGGGTCTCTATCGGGCTCTATTTTCCCGGCTGGCAAAGGTAGTCCGTTCTTTATTTTTTTTTTTTCAGACCCGTTTCGAGGGCCCCAAAAAAAACTGCCGGTGCTCAGACTCTGCCTCTGCCCACTTAAAGCCCTGGCGGTTGCTGCTCATGTAGGAAACCTGTCTGTGACATTTTGCACTACTGCAGTGAGAGCTCAGTTTCCTCACTCAGTAGTAGTCACGGCATGACGTCCACGGCACGACGGCATGACGTCATGCCAGGTGAGCTTTGTTGGAGGAAGGGAAATCCTTTAAGAGAGCCATTTTCTCTCAGGATTTCCCTTCTCTCCTCTCTTTCCAGCGCAGAAGCAACGTCGTGGTGGTGCCAGCGTGGGACTTTTACCATCTCAGGGCAGGAGCAACGTCGTGTCAGCGCGGGACTTTTACCATCGCAGGGCAGGAGCAACGTCGTGGTGGTGCCAGCGCGGGACTTTTACCATCGCAGCAGCAAATGTGGATGATGAAAAACTGAAGAGGCAGAGGCCCCCAGGCAGCCTGCTCCAGCACAACCTACCCGACCTTCACTTGATGAATTGGCGCCATGTTTAGAATTGGAGAGGTCGGGGAAATTGGTTTCAGCATTTTTCACCTGTGGAGCCCCATCCTTGATCGGTAAGTGCAGTGGGTTATCCCCACAGTTTGATTGTAATCGTTTTTTTGTTTCAGCTTGCATAACGTGTATATTCTAGTCACAAACTTGCATCTTTGTTTTTTATGCGTGTTTTGTTATTGACAGACAAGTGCCTCCTGGCAAGGGATTGTACTCTGCAACAAATTGTTTTGTCACTTTTAGTTACTTGATGCTTATCTTCGACTCTGAGATGTATATTATCCAAAGGGTACGTCGAAAAACTGTACAGTTTTAGTTGGGAGAAAGTCACGGGGGTGGGGCGATTAAAGGGACTGTACAGGTGGTTGGGGCCTGCATCTGGGCTGGAGAGGTGGAGATGGCCGGTGTCTGTGCTGGAGAGGTGGGGATGGGCGGTGTCTGTGCTGGAGAGGTGGGGATGGCCGGTGTCTGTGCTGGAGAGGTGGTGAGGGCCTGTGTCTGTGCTGGAGGTGTGGGGAGGGCCTGCGTCTGTGCTGGAGGGGTGGTGGGGGCCTGCGTCTGTGCTGGAGGGGTGGTGGGGGCCTGAATCTGTGCTGTAGAGGTGGTGAGGGCCTGGATATGTATAGGAGAGGGGAGGGGGGCCTGTGTCTGTGCTGGCGGGGTGGTGAGGGCCTGTGTCTGTAGTGGAGAGGTGGTGAGGGCCTGTATCTGTGCTGTAGAGGTGGTGAGGGCCTGTATCTGTGCTGTATCGATGGCGTGGGCCGGTATCTGTGCTGGAGAGGTGGCGAGGGCCTGTGTCTGTGCTGGAGGGGTGGGGAGGGCCTGTATCCGTGCTGTAGAGGTGGTGAGGGCCTGTATCTGTGCTGTAGAGGTGGCGAGGGCCTGTATCTGTGCTGGAGAGGTGGCGAGGGCCTGTATCTGTGCTGGAGAGGTGGGGAGGGCCTGTGTCTGTGCTGTAGAGGTGGTGAGGGCCTGTATCTGTGCTGGAGAGGTGGCGAGGACCTATGTCTGTGCTGGAGGAGTTGGGAGGGCTTGCATCTGTACTGGAGAACTAAGTAATGTTTTGATTTGTTACCTTTGCCTCAAATTGTAAAGCGCTCTGGTATCCTTCGGGATCAAGTTTGTGCTATTTAAAACTTTATAAATTAATTTTTTTTTAAATCCTGTGAGCAGCAGTTCACCCTAACAGGGCCATATATCCTGCTCAGTTTATCAAGAGGGCAGCTCCCAGGCAGTTGGAGAGCTGAAGGTCATGCGCATCCATCATTGTTATTTTGCTGAGAGGGCACAGATAGCAGTCGGATTGCCCTGTAGTTTTTCGAATTTGATGTCCTCTCTGAGCCATGTCTGGCAGTAAAAGGGGGTTTTAGCATTGTACAAACTTCAGCAAAACTCAGAACTTAGATCAAGGTTTATGTTGAGCCAGAGATCCCCTGTATATTTCCCAAAGATTTCTTAATGCTTACATTTAATGGCGCACAGAAAAATACATTGGTGGTTGCAGTACACAAATGTAATGCAAAACATATGGAGACCACATGCAGGGTATTTGACACTGCCTACTACTTGGCAAAAAAAGATCGCCCTTTCACTGACCACCCTGATCTAATTCTCCTTCAGGCAAAGAATGGCAGCGCAATGGGACGTGTTTTGCACAGCAATGTGACTGCAACGGAAATAATAAAACACATTGCAGTGGAAATGCAACAAAGATTGGTCTGTTATATCAGACAACACAAACCAAAAATCACAGTATTAATTGATGAGAGCACTTCTATTAGCAATGCTTCTACCTTGATCATCTACCTCCGTGGCCTTTTTGGAAATAAAGGTACCCCAGTGACCATCTATTTCGGCCTACTGGAGCTGGCAGAAACTAATGCTATTGGCATAAAGAACGCTCTCCTAAGCTACTTTGAAAAAGTTGGACTCACAAAAAGTCTGCTTCATGATATCTTGATTGCGGTATGTACTGATGGAGCAGCAGTCATGTTTGGTAAAAAAGGAGGAGAAGTAGCATTGTTGAAATCAGAATTTCCAAATCTTGTACTGACATGGCACTGTTTGGCTCACAGACTAGAACTTGCTGTGGCAGATACAGTTGATGAGGTTGCAGGGGTCAATCACTTCAAGATTTTCATGGACTCATTGTATGCCACATACAGCATGTCACCAAAAAACCAGAGAGAGCTAAATCAGGCCGCCAGCGAGCTATGTGTACAGCTTCAGAAGATAGGGAAAATGCTTGATACTAGATGGGTAGCATCCAGTTACAGATCTGTGAAAGCTGTTTGGAACTGCTTCCCTGCCTTGTGCAAACATTTTGAGAATGCTTCTAAAGACCCATCCAGACCCATAAGAGACCGGAGTAAGTATGAAGGTCTCTTGAAGAAGCTTACATCATATTCTTTTATCAGAGATTTGGGGGTAATGTGTGATGCACTTCAAGAGCTCAAAGACTTATCACTCTCCTTACAGAGGAGGGATATTACAATTGTTAATGCCCACAGACTTTTGGTTAGTCAAGTACGCATATTTATAGCAATGAAGGACTCCCCAGGGGAGTTTGCTTCTGTGGCTCAGAGAGCAGTGGACGAGGGAAAATTCAAGAATGTTCCTCTTTCCCATGGTAGATGTAACTCTGTTTCCCTTAATCAAAATCAATTTTATCAAAGTCTGTCTGTAAATATAAATAAACGATGTGCCCCGGATTCTGAGAAAGAACTTATAGCCAGCTTCAGTGTGCTAGATGCAGGCAACTTGCCTTCTGGTGATGAATGCATTCTTTATGGGGAAACAGATATCCAGAAACTGTGTTCAGAGTTTCAGCTGCCAGCAAGAGATACTATACAAGCTTTTAGACTTTTCAAAGATTTTGGTGGAAAGAAAACCCCAGAAGCATTAAAAAAGTTAGTAGTTTGCATGGAAACCCTGCCAGCAAGTAATGCGGATTGCGAGAGAGGTTTCAGCGCAATGAACTTAATTGCTTGTCCAACAAGGGCCTCTCTTCTTGTAGAGACCATTTCTTCATGCCTATGGGTAAAACTCAATGGTCCTCCATTTGAAACATTTGACGCAAAGCTGTATGTAAAGAGTTGGCTTGCAAAAGGTAGAAGGTCCGCTGAAGAAAATTGTTGTGAGAAACCCCAGCTAAATAAACACACTGAATATCTTCAAGGGTTTTGGGGAATCCTGCAATAGATTTCTAAGTAATATAAATAATTTGTACATGTTTTTTTAAAGTGTTTGGAATTTTTATGGCTTATACTTAATAAATATACTTTTTTGCCTATTTTATTATCCTTTGCTGGATGCGACTTCATGATTTACTTAAGCACACAATGCTTGTTATCTTGATTTAGACCACGCCCCTACTCGGATAGATCACACCCCTACTCAGATAGACCACACCCCTTTAAGAGATTAGCCATGCCCCTTTTAGAGCACCCCCAGTTTTTTTTCCCACTTAAAGCCCTGTCTGGGCCACATTGTTTAATAAAATGAACTGTTCCTGTTTTGCCAAATGCCTCTTGTCTGGCGTTTCTTCAAGGTATTTCATGTTCAAGCAATATTTTCATGAGCTGTGTTAGACCGTCTATCTCTGGCTGGATTAGTGCAGTCTGAATTTAGCCGTTGATCAATGTCTTAGATGCCTTTTAATGAACCATCAGCAAAATTGGGTGCATTTGATATTTTTACAGAATTTCCAGACAGTAACCCCCTTCGTGGTTCAATTTGACATTTCCTTTTCTTCTGTACCTGTGGTACATATCCTATGATCTAATCTCTCTCCTTCACCTATACACAAAATTCCATCTGCCAATATCCCACTTAAAAAACTTCAGTCTTTTTATTGATATACAGAACAACATCATGTTATGGTCGAACTGAAATATAAGAAAGACATTTGCACACAGACACAAGAGAGCACCTCCCTCAAACAACAAGAGGAATTTGATTTGGTTGTCTTTCCAAGTATCTTTTCCATCACAAGTTTCTCCCCAATTAGTAGGTCCCTTTAAGATGTTTCATTTAGTACAGATACGTTACAAATGTCACAGTTTTAGACAATACCTTCAGTGGTTCCCTCTAAGTAGCGAACGTCGGACCAAAGCAGATTTGTGACACCCTTAGCTTGTTGAATGGCATTTTCGTCTACTTTGTGTCTGTACTCAGTTTTCACCCCACACTTTATTTGTTTCCTCTTTGAAGCATCAAATGGCCTGTCCCTCCTGACACTCTTATTATTTCTATTTTATATATGCAGGCAATGTAGTGGTGTACAATTTCTACTCCCACTAGCCCACTATTTTTAGGCCATTCATACCTGTACATGTGTCAGAAACTATCAAGGTACACACAAGAAACAAAAATAAAATCGTCACAATACCATCACCCACCAAAACTTTAGGTGGAAAAAATGTGGGAAAAAGAGTGAGCCCCTCACGGAAGAACCGCCAATGGGGTTTTCTGGCTAACAATTCCCAGTATACCCATTTATCATCATCGGTGACTCACTCTTATAATAGTGGAAAGGAAAGACAAACACAAGAAAAAGACCAACAACATAAAACAGTGCTTTTTCTTAACATCAGCCACACAATCTGCTGAATGTTTTTCCCGTAGCAAGTCAGCTTGAACCCTTGCTGTTTAAGTGTGCACATACACCAACCCCTAGTGAGAAATGAAAAACGTGAATCTCACACAATTAAAATTGAAGAATTCACTGACCACTCCTGGTTTATTCCTGGCTGCGAGTTCTTCAAATTAAAACGACTCACACCAAGTAACATCTTGTGTGAATCATTGTCGCCAAAATGTTTCGTTGCTATTAGTTTGTGCAACTTCTTCAGGGCAAACAGGGGTTAACCACTTTGCTTTCCACTTGCTTGTAAACCACACCTGTGATGGTAAAAGACGAATTACAAAATAAAATGAGCCAAGGGTTCAAGACCCTTACATACCATGTAGATGGATCAAGGTATAGTACACTGAGGTGGCACTCGAGTCAACGGTAGCATAATTACCTGGGGTTAGCGTCTCTCACGCATACCTGCCACCCCACTTGCTTAGTACATCCGTGTCCGGAAGGATCACGTGTCCCACTGAAGACCCGCTATCGTCGGGAGTTCTATGCATAAATACAAACATACAAACAGGAATCAGTCCAGCCATTGCCATATCATATTCGGCTGTACACCCTGGCATAATTATCAATACCTCTAGCGAGCATAGACAGAGGATTCATTGCCATTTCAACTCGGCTGTACACTGTCATGATTATCAGTGTTTCATCTAACTCGCATAAGAAGAGGATGCAATCGGCGCCTGTACTTCGGAAGGCACCCGCTTTAACACACAGTCCTCGCCTTGCCGATTATTTATCAAAACTCCTGTCCCGGTGAAAATACAGACTAATTAAGCTTACCGCATACAGGCGAGCCTCTTACCCACGACCGGTCACCGTCAACTCGTCAACTCAGCCGCTTTCAGCCCGGAACTCCACCGATAAAAATAAACAAACGTGGAGTTACGTTCAAAAGCGTCTCGTGTCACATGACACAAGTGTGTATCCTGTGGCGGCCATCTTGGAACGGACCCCAAAGTAACCTAGTTAGATAGGCAGGCAAGTCTTGATATAATATAATTTAAAGCCCTCCAGTCTACAGGTGACAATGCGTGGTTGATAATGTTGGAAATCATCCAAACTGCACCCAGTGGCTAGTTATCAAGTCCACAGTGTATACAAGTCAGCAAGTTATTGACAGACCCAACAGCATGTGGCAGACATATTGGCACAGGGTAAAGGCACTCATCAGTACAGATCGTAATATATGGCACAGTTCAAGTAAGTAAGCCCTGAGTGTAGCGAACCCGCCTATTATAATCATTGTTTACTGATTTTATTCCATTCGATCAAATCGTTTAGCCCATCATGATCAACCTGTTCCTGGTAGATCCAGTGTGCCTCTTTCCTGGCTAGAATGCTTTCGGCATTGTGACTCTCACACATTACTCTCTCTAGTACAACCCACTCCAGATCCTTGGGATCATGTCCCATCTCATCAAAGTGTTGCACCAATCGCGTAGTCAATTTTTTTGCTCGTAGAGTGCTGAGATGTTCTTGAATACGAACTTTCACCTTTCTTGAAGTGAGTCCAATATAGTGGAGGCCACATTTACAGGTTAATCTGTAGATTACATTTACTGTATTGCAATTGCTAAACCTGGTAAGATGCCAGATTCTACCATCTCTCAGAGTGACTGCCTTAGTGGTTTTTGTCAGACTACATACTGAGCAGTTAGTGCAGGGGCGGTGACCCATCGGTAGCCTGTTCGTATATGGGGTATTCAGGGTCCGAGAGTGGACCAGTTTGTCCTTCAGATTAGTGGCTCTTTTGAAGGCAAATCGTGGAGGTGGCATCTTTCCATCACTGCTAGCAAGAATCGACCAGTGTTTCCTCACAATTTGTCTCAGTTTAGTAGATAAGGGATCGTAGGTCGTAACCACTGGTATACATTCCTGTTTAGTTCTCACGTGTCTCTCCAGGAGTGCCTCCCGAGGCGTATTCAATGCACGTTTGCGGGCTTGCTTCACAACCTTCCTGGGATGGGACCTGGCAGACAATTTCTCAACCAATTCTTCGGACTGGGCCATAAATGCCTCAGTAGTGGAGCAATTGCGCCAATAGCGCAAGAATTGACCCACAGGGAGATTGTCTCGTAAGGCTCGAGGATGGAAAGATGTATAGTGGAGTAGTGAATTCTTATCAGTTGTTTTGTGGTGTACAGTTGTGACCAATTTTTGGTCAACTGCCAAGATGTCAACATCTAGGTAAACTGCTGTGGTTCTGTTGATCGACCAAGTGAACTTCAAGCTATCGTCCATCTGGTTTACCCATGTTAGGAAGTCCACAAGAAGGTCCTCTGTACCTGTCCAGATACAGAGGACGTCGTCAATATACCTCCTCCAAAGGGAGATATGGTTCCTGAAGGGGTTATTAACCCAATGGAGGACCACATTCTCCTCAAACTGGCCCACATAAATGCAGGCCAGACTTGGGGCAAATGTGGCCCCCATAGATGTACCAGACACCTGCAGGTCTAATTGGTTCTTATATTCAAAAATATTTTTGGTCAATGCAAGCTCAATGCATTGCATGGCAAAAGTCACAGGTGTATCGTAGAACCACTCCAATGATCCCAGGGCCTGTGCTGCTGCCACCAGCGTGGCGTCCTGGGGGATGCTGGTATAAAGTGACTCGATGTCAATAGTCACTAGTAGTTGCAGATCGGGATCAAATTGCACTCCCTTTAGGATATTCAAAATATCCGTTGTATCCTGGACATAGGACTCCTGAGTGATGACTGCCTCACGTAAAAAGAAATCCGCGAATTGGGATAGGGGCTCTAGCACCGATTGGATGCCCGAAACTATCGGGCGTCCTGGAGGTGGTCGTTGGGGTTTGTGGATCTTCGGCAAGATGTAAAAAGCCGGAATGAGTGACTTTTTGTTGATAATAAAGTCCGCCTCTTTTGATGTTATCCACTTCTTTTCTAAAGCACCTGCCACCATGTTGGTAATCATCTCAAGTAAGTCAGGCATCGGATCCTTAGCCAGAGGGTGATAATTGGTGCGTACACTGAGTAACCTCAACACCTCGGCCTCGTAGTCAAGTGTGTTTAACACCACGATCGCACCCCCCTTAAACGGTGATGGATCAAGCCCTGATCTTTGGACTGGGTAAGAGTGGTCTGCTTAATTCAGACACTCTGTTCATCACCACCCCCTTTTCTGAATCATTTTTGTCCACCATAAGCGTGGAAGGGTATACTCAGATGTGAGTCCCTAGCTCATTGCACCAGCAGGATTCAAGCAAGCCGGGCCGAAGACGGCTGAAATGCCAGAAACCGGTCCCCGGTAGCTTGTTTCCTTCCCAGTATAAGAATTGGCTTGGTAGTTTGGTCTGCCCTGTTCCCATGATGCACTGGGCCAGGGTCGGACTAATTTGCATATAGCCAAGTTCTGAGCTGGGATGGTGCAGTGAGCTAAAAAACGGTGATGGATCAAGCCCTGATCTTTGGACTGGGTAAGAGTGGTCTGCTTAATTCAGACACTCTGTTCATCACCACCCCCTTTTCTGAATCATTTTTGTCCACCATAAGCGTGGAAGGGTATACTCAGAGGTGAGTCCCTAGCTCATTGCACCATCAGGATTCAAGCAAGCCGGTCCGAAGACGGCTGAAATGTCAGAAACCGGTCCCCGGTAGCTTGTTTCCTTCCCAGTATAAGAATTGGCTTGGTAGTTTGGTCTGCCCTGTTCCCATGATGCACTGGGCCAGGGTCGGACTAATTTGCATATAGCCAAGTTCTGAGCTGGGATGGTGCAGTGAGCTAAAAAACGGTGATGGATCAAGCCCTGATCTTTGGACTGGGTAAGAGTGGTCTGCTTAATTCAGACACTCTGTTCATCACCACCCTCTTTGCTGAATCATTTTTGTCCACCATAAGCGTGGAAGGGTATACTCAGATGTGAGTCCCTAGCTCATTGCACCATCAGGATTCAAGCAAGCCGGGCCGAAGACGGCTGAAATGCCAGAAACCGGTCCCCGGTAGCTTGTTTCCTTCTCAGTATAAGAATTGGCTTGGTAGTTTGGTCTGCCCTGTTCCCATGATGCACTGGGCCAGGGTCGGACTAATTTGCATATAGCCAAGTTCTGAGCTGGGATGGTGCAGTGAGCTAAAAAACGGTGATGGATCAAGCCCTGATCTTTGGACTGGGTAAGAGTGGTCTGCTTAATTCAGACACTCTGTTCATCACCACCCCCTTTTCTGAATCATTTTTGTCCACCATAAGCGTGGAAGGGTATACTCAGATGTGAGTCCCTAGCTCATTGCACCATCAGGATTCAAGCAAGCCGGGCCGAAGACGGCTGAAAGGCCAGAAACCGGTCCCCGGTAGCTTGTTTCCTTCCCAGTATAAGAATTGGCTTGGTAGTTTGGTCTGCCCTATTCCCATGATGCACTGGGCCAGGGTCGGACTAATTTGCATATAGCCAAGTTCTGAGCTGGGATGGTGCAGTGAGCTAAAAAACGGTGATGGATCAAGCCCTGATCTTTGGACTGGGTAAGAGTGGTCTGCTTAATTCAGACACTCTGTTCATCACCACCCCCTTTTCTGAATCATTTTTGTCCACCATAAGCGTGGAAGGGTATACACAGATGTGAGTCCCTAGCTCATTGCACCATCAGGATTCAAGCAAGCCGGGCCGAAGACGGCTGAAATGCCAGAAACAGGTCCCCGGTAGCTTGTTTCCTTCCCAGTATAAGAATTGGCTTGGTAGTTTGGTCTGCCCTGTTCCCATGATGCACTGGGCCAGGGTCAGACTAATTTGCATATAGCCAAGTTCTGAGCTGGGATGGTGCAGTGAGCTAAAAAACGGTGATGGATCAAGCCCCGATCTTTGGACTGGGTAAGAGTGGTCTGCTTAATTCAGACACTCTGTTCATCACCACCCCCTTTTCTGAATCTTTTTTGTCCACCATAAGCGTGGAAGGGTATACTCAGATGTGAGTCCCTAGCTCATTGCACCATCAGGATTCAAGCAAGCCGGGTCGAAGACGGCTGAAATGCCAGAAACCGGTCCCCGGTGGCTTGTTTCCTTCCCAGTATAAGAATTGGCTTGGTAGTTTGGTCTGCCCTGTTCCCATGATGCACTGGGCCAGGGTCAGACTAATTTGCATATAGCCAAGTTCTGAGCTGGGATGGTGCAGTGAGCTAAAAAACGGTGATGGATCAAGCCCTGATCTTTGGACTGGGTAAGAGTGGTCTGCTTAATTCAGACACTCTGTTCATCACCACCCCCTTTTCTGAATCATTTTTGTCCACCATAAGCGTGGAAGGGTATACTCAGATGTGAGTCCCTAGCTCATTGCACCATCAGGATTCAAGCAAGCCGGGCCGAAGACGGCTGAAATGCCAGAAACCGGTCCCCGGTAGCTTGTTTCCTTCCCAGTATAAGAATTGGCTTGGTAGTTTGGTCTGCCCTGTTCCCATGATGCACTGGGCCAGGGTCAGACTAATTTGCATATAGCCAAGTTCTGAGCTGGGATGGTGCAGTGAGCTAAAAAACGGTGATGGATCAAGCCCTGATCTTTGGACTGGGTAAGAGTGGTCTGCTTAATTCAGACACTCTGTTCATCACCACCCCCTTTTCTGAATCATTGTATACACTGTGGACTTGATAACTAGCCACTGGGTGCAGTTTGGATGATTTCCAACATTATCAACCACGCATTGTCACCTGTAGACTGGAGGGCTTTAAATGATATTATATCAAGACTTGCCCGCCTATCTAACTAGGTTACTTTGGGGTCCGTTCCAAGATGGCCGCCACAGGATACACACTCGTGTCATGTGACACGAGACGCTTTTGCACATAACTCCACGTTTGTTTATTTTTATCGGTGGAGTTCCGGGCTGAACGCGGCTGAGTTGACGAGTTGACGGTGACCGGTCGTGGGTATGAGGCTCGCCTGTATGCGGTAAGCGTAATTAGTCGGTATTTTCACCGGGGCAGGAGTTTTGATAAATAATCGGCAAGGCGAGGACTGTGTGTTAAAGCGGGTGCCTTCCGAAGTACAGGCGCGGATTGCATCCTCTTCTTATGCGAGTTAGATGAAACACTGATAATCATGACAGTGTACAGCCGAGTTTGAAATGGCAATGAATCCTCTGTCTATGCTCGCTAGAGGTATTGATAATTATGCCAGGGTGTACAGCCGAATATGATATGGCAATGGCTGGACTGATTCCTGTTTGTATGTTTGTATTTATGCATAGAACTCCCGACGATAGCGGGTCTTCAGTGGGACACGTGATCCTTCCGGACACGGATGTACTAAGCAAGTGGGGTGGCAGGTATGCGTGAGAGACGCTAACCAGAGGTAATTATGCTACAGTTGTCTCGAGTGCCACCTCAGTGTACTATACCTTGATCCATCTACATGGTATGTAAGGGTCTTGAACCCTTGGCTCATTTTATTTTGTAATTCGTCTTTTACCATCACAGGTGTGGTTTACAAGCGAGTGGAAAGCAAAGTGGTTAACCCCTGTTTGCCCTGAAGAAGTTGCGCAAACTAATAGCAACGAAACATGTTGGCGACAATGATTCACACAAGATGTTACGTGGTGTGAGTCGTTTTAATTTGAAGAACTCGCAGCCCAGAATAAACCAGGAGTGGCCAGTGAATTCTTCAATTTTAATTGTGTGAGATTCACGTTTTTCATTTCTCACTAGGGGTTGGTGTATGTGCACACTTAAACAGCAAGGGTTCAAGCTGACTTGCTACGGGAAAAACATTCAGCAGATTGTGTGGCTGATGTTAAGAAAAAGCACTGTTTTATGTTGTTGGTCTTTTTCTTGTGTTTGTCTTTCCTTTCCACTATTATAAGAGTGAGTCACCGATGATGATAAATGGATATACTGGCAATTGTTAGCCAGAAAACCCCATAGGCGGTTCTTCCTTGAGGGGCTCACTCTTTTTCCCACATTTTTTCCACCTAAAGTTTTGGTGGGTGATGGTATTGTGACGATTTTATTTTTGTTTCTTGTGTGTACCTTGATAGTTTCTGACACATGTACAGGTATGAATGGCCTAAAAATAGTGGGCTAGTGGGAGTAGAAATTGTACACCACTACATTGCCTGCATATATAAAATAGAAATAATAAGAGTGTCAGGAGGGACAGGCCATTTGGTGTTTATTACAGTTTGAGTGGGGGCGGCCTGCACCTCTGTTCCCCCTAAGACTCCAATTAATTTGATATCCTCTTTGAAGCATCCCTTTGTCAGATCTATGTTTAGCTAGTGTTTCTATGTGAATTATGTTTGCTGATTCACTATCTTGTGTTTACCTTTACTCGTGACCATGACTCGTATTTGCGTGGAACAGGATGTATTCCTTGTTGTTCTGAACCTCATCATATTCACTTCATACAAGTAGTTGGTGAGTGCTTTGCTGTTCCTTGCCAAATGCCCTTACTTTTTGCATGATTCCACCTAATATAGTATTAAAATCATATGTTTATTGTATGTATACATCACTGCCAATATCTGATGTTTCAGTCCTTTAAATCGTAGAGAGAATAACCTTGTCACATGCCCACTATTACCCATGAAACTAACTTTGACTTCTCCCCCTAATCACTGCCAAGGAGTGAATTATCATTTTTAGTATCAATATCCACTCATCCCCAATTTAATCTTGAGCTCTTTCACTGGTACAAGCGAGTAGTTTCTTGAATGGAAGTATTTGCCTCTGTATATCATGACATACCCTTTTCCTGAGACTTCAAACTTGGTACCATCCAACCCCTGTTGATATCAGAGCCCTAATCTTTCACGTCAGCACACAGGAGTATTCATATATAGGTATCCTAGCCATGCAGGTGGCGAGCTCCGAGTGCACTTTTTGTGGTACATGGGTGAGCACACTGCTTCCTGAGGCAGTCAAACCTGTCAGCTCAGACACCTGTCTGAGGCTCAACATGAATAAGCAGTTGGCACTGACTAGGGAAAAAAATGGGCTGAGGGTGGGGATAAACTCAGTAAAGATGCCCAAACATAACACTGCAACTATTAGAGCTCTAGAAGACTATGGGCCATATGTAGGTGAGGCAATACCGGTCGGTAACGGTGAAATTCGGTAAATTTCACCGTTAACGACAGGTATTTAGGGATTAGAGATGTAGGAGGCAGGTTTCAAGGATTCGGTAATTTACCGAATCGGTAATTTAAGGAATCGGTAAATTACTGAATCCTTAATTCCTATGTAGGAGGCACTCAGGTGAGTGCATTTTAACATTCAGGATTTGTTATTTACCACCAACTCTAAGTTGGTGGTAAATACCGAATACCTTAGAAAAAGCTATGTTTTGCTTTTATTTCAGTGCCATGTGGCTGACATACATGCCCTTAGGGTATGTATGTGTGCCACATGTGCACACATGCACGATTCAGGGGTGCAACAGGGTGTCAATGTGACACCCTGCCACACTTGCCTATGTTCCCCCTATTACCGATTCGGTATTTACCGAATCGGTAATAGTGAATGGCTTCCCATTCATTCCTATGGGCCTCCAGGCCCATAGGAATGAATGGGATTTACCGAATCGTAAATACCGAATCGGTAATACCGAACATGACTGATTCAGTAAAATTTACCGAATATTTACCTACATACTATTTACCGATTTTCAAATACCGAATCGGTACAATTCGGTATTTAAAAATCGGTAAATAGTAATTACCTACATATGGCCCTAAATGAAAATAGATTGTGGGTTATTTTTCTGGGAAGAGAGGGCCTTGTGCTGCTACCACCCAATTAGGCCAGGCTACGTTCGAGTGTGCTTGTAGATATGTGTGGCCTTGGCAAGCGGCCAATCAACAACATACTTTACCAGTAGAAATGGGGTGAACAATATGATGACAAATGCAATAATGCAAGACAAATATGCAATAAAACGAAGAAATCATGACTGAAGCTGTGTTAAGTATTGATCTGACATATAAAGCACTAACACAGTGAAAAATAATTCCCATTTCCTTACATAGTGCTAAAGTGATAACCTACAGCCATTAGATAATGTACTGCAACTGCAAGGGTTTCAACTTTGTAATTGAAAGGTGTGTTTCTCTCACGTACTGAATGGAAGTGTCATTATTCTTCGAAAAACAGGTTAGCTTATCATGAAGTGTTTCCTGTTCATAAAAAAATAAACATAAATGTAAAAATAAATAATCCTCAGCTATTATGAATTGTATATCATATTAGTAATTCATAGAAGACTTTACATTATTTCCTATTGAAAGGTCTGCAGTATTTAAAATGATTCCCAATTACAAATTAGAGTAAAAAGCGATCACCTGCTTCAATACCTACTATTGACATGCAGTTGAATTTATGCATGACCTACAGAGGTTCAACATATAGAGGCATAGCGGTGGTATACAGACAAGATAGTTTATCTCGATTTTAGCATGGGAGAGAAGAAGCGTAACTATTGGGTGCACTTCATAAGTAAACATTGGATCCCACAGTTAATCAAGTAGAAACGCCTTAAAATGCTGCATAATATTTCACAAGACCATGTTGAGGCATGATACCGCTAATAAAATATAAAAGGAGACAAGCAAACCATGACCAGCTTCACCCTTAATAGGACTCATCAGCCAGGTATAGCTTGGCTGCAGTGGCACTGTGAACATGAGACCACGTCTAGGCATACCCATCTCACGTAGGGCATCAAAAACAAAGTGATGGATGGAATGCTTGAATTAATATCAACCAGTGGCAATCGCTCAGGGCGCATCCCAAACCATTGTTTTTTGCCCCAATGCCACCTTGTAAAGTATACAAAAAAGTGTTTTTGGAATGCCTGAATTTTTCACATACACTGCTTATGACCTCACATATTACATCACTCATGACATGTTCTACGACACCATTGACAACATCAATGCAATATCTGAAATAAAATCATCAATGACAGCACTATGCATGGCGGGCATGAGTTATAGTTACTTTAGGGCACGACTCATGGTTACTTGAGATAACTATAACTGGTGAATTTCAGTGATTTTGTTTGTTTAAAAGTTTATTTTAACTGACATTTTTCTCCTGACTATAACAACCCTCTAACCTCCGATTTTTTCAGTGTATCCATATATATGGATTGTGTGTCACAAATGGCTTTGCCCTAAGCACGGAGATGCACTAGTCATTCAAGCTAAATTTATTGACAACAGATTAAACAAATCCAGTGAATTCACTTAATTGAAGCATTTCCTGGCACGTTTCGGCCTAACATAGCCCTTGTTCACAGTTAAGCAATTTGGCAATTTCACAACGTTATTGCAGTACCAATTAGCTCTTAAAGAAAGTCTTGCCCACAAGTGGGCCGCCCAATGAGGTCGTAAAGCATTATGGAAACAGTAGTTTTGATCAGTTCAAATCTTACCCCAGTGGGTTTGCAATGCCAATAATCCTTCATATACCCGGCATTTTCACCCTGCTTGGTGCTTTAAATTCATAGGCTGCCACTTTGTTGCAATAATTCAGTTTCCCAGTTTGAGCGCTCCGTGTTGTGGCAATAACCAGGCCACCATAATTCTTTGCGAAATCATTGGGGGACCCACTTGAGGGCAAAACTTTCTTTATAAGCTAATGGGCTATTTTAGCCCGAAACACATCAGTAAATGCTTCAATTAAATGAATTCACTGTATTTGTTTCATCCATTGTCATCAATAAATGTTGCTTGAACATGCTTGGGGCAAAACTAGTTATGCATGTATGTGTGTGTATAAGTAATATTTTTCCAATGTTTTACTTATTTTTGTCAGTATTCTGTTCTAGAATATTTTTTGATTCTATGTTTGGTAGTTTCAATTAGTGGTAGGCATAACTGGTGTAATTCTCTCTAGCATAATTACTCATAATTATGACACCAGACGCTTAGTACCTCTTAGTTCATTTTTCTTGTGCTCCTGCTGTAGGATTTTTGCCCCAAATTACTCATAATTACTCAAGATGGCACACTCGCTTTATTTCGTTAATTTAACATCACAAGAGTAATGGGCAGTTAATGAAATTACTCTGATTACTTTGGCGTAATTAAAAGTTCACCCATGCCTAGTTTCAGTGCTACTGGGGACAGAGCAGTTCATTTTCAATAGACGGGTGAGTACTGTCCTAGTCTGCACCAGGTGCACCCAATTGTGTGGTTAAGAGACTGATCTGAAGCCTCTGCTGGGTAGGTAAGGTACATAGTTTTATTAGCTAGTTGAGTCAACAGTCATGCAGCACATATTGTGCAAAATGTACAGGTTTGCAGGCTACTTTTTTTTTTTTAACTGTGAGCCAATGAAAGGCTGAGGCTTGGGGTGATGTGGCCATGACATTTTAAATATTATAAAAGGCGAGATGCATAGTTTTGAACTCTGGAGTTTTGAAGGAGGTGTGTGTATAAGTTGTTGCAGTAATCCAATCATAATAAGACCAGGTCAAGAATGATAGTAATATCATGAGCACAGTGCGGTAATGACAAAAGCCTGAAATGTTGAAAACCTTCCCTTAAACTTGCAATATACTTGATGGGGATAGAAAAAAGCCATTGCAAATAATAATGAGAGAGCATTTCGAAATGTGATGTGCATTTCTACTGTAAACAGTTTATTGCATATGCTAAACATTTAGTTATGGTGAGCTGTAATTGTATGCTCATATATGGATGTAGTCAGAATTGTAATGTGTATAATTCTGTTTAAGACTGTTTTTAATAATGTGAAAAACGAATATTTAGTAAGAACTTCCTTTTTTTTTTAAAGTGAAGCAGTAAACATTTTACTGTTATTTTCTTACAGGCCATATTATTAAGAAACATTTAGTACATATTTAGATGTTATGATATTTTATATTTATGAATGTACGATCCTTTTTTGTTAATCCCAAATTCTAAGGACTGAAAAAATCTCCAAGTAGGGCAACAAGCATAACAAAGGTATTTCTATGACAAACATCAAACAAGCATCAAGTATGCCTTACTTTGTTGTTTCAAATGTTTTCAAGTGCTAGAAAAAATAAATATACATATGAGATCACATTTTGTAACAACAGACCAAATCAGGTTTTTTTCATTTGTGGCTTTGCTACTGCTTTAAATAGAGTAATGCACTTTGATGCAATTACTGTTCTAGACGGACTGTTCTACATCCTAATTACAGATCATTTGTCCAAATTCCACCGAGATTGCATTTGAATTTGTCTTTTGCATCTGTTGTGTGCACCGCAGAATATGATGTGATTTTGTTATTGCCCTATGACACCATGTTCCCGTATATTTCCTGCCAATTTCCAGCCTGCTGGGCTGCATCGTCCGAGGTGATTTTAAGTCATCTGCTGCAGGGCAGGCGGTTGCTGCAGTGAACAGCTACTTCACAGCAGCAGGAGGCCCCCTCTCGGTTTCACAGCGCAGTTAATGCCTTTCATCATTAGTGTCAATGGTCTGTATCATGTCAGTGGTCCATGTTCTAATAGAAGTTGAACCAACAACCTCAGCCTTCATTTGTAGTTAGAGGCAGTTTTCAGGATGTGTTAACCCTGTTAACAGGGTATTTCATTAGTATGAAAGATATATTTGGCACAATGAGCAAATGGTGGCATTCTTATGAGGAGCAATTGTCCAAGGAGCATTATTGGGTTTTCATGAAGGACACAGGAAGTAGCACAATGCCTATGGACTGTCCCTATGTGTAAACATAAATACATAAATAATGAATAACTGCACAGGTTCTATGGGCCATATTATTAAGAAAGGGCGATACACCAGAACCTGGGCTTCTATGGGAATTCACAAGGTCATATTATCAAGCCCATTATCGCCGCTTTAGCTGCAGTTTCCTGGCAATAATGTATCGCCCTTTCTTGATAATATGGCCCCCATGTTTTTCTCATGTACCTAACATCTGGCCCTGGCAAATGCTGAGTGTGTTGAATGCCACGGCTCCCTAACATTGCTTCCACTTCAGGCCTCTTATTTCATCATTCCTTCTCCTTTTCTGTCTTTCTCTCTGGCCCTGGACCTGGGGATGAAACTACCTAACAGCCTTGGAGACTTTTACCTGTGTTATTGAGATATGTGCATTCACTGGTTACTATTTGCAGGTTGTCGTTAGCTATTGTTGACCAATGTATGGAAGGCCTCGATTGTCATGCACTCATCTTGGTCCAACTGTGCAGCTGACATTGGAGTCGATGCTGGACCTCCTATCCCACCCATGCACAATGCTGATCCACGAACCGAAACCTGAGAGTCCACACTCTCCTCCTGGGTGGAAAAGAGGGTTGGGATAAATTAAAGAAAAAAGTGACTTGGAGTACTTGGTCTGCTCAGCGGCTGTGCAACACTGCGTAACAGGACTTGTCACTTCTGAGACCGTCTACATTTGCAAGCCCAGAACCTTTGGCCTTGCGAAGACTCAGTGCACTGGAAATAGCAAGAGTAAGCCGTTAACATCAGTACACTAACAAGTCTTTTCATACAATGAGCATGCATTGGCTTGAGTGACACTAACTTACAAGTTTTATCAGCAGCTCGGCATTAGAGCAGAAATACCAAAATCACAGATTGGAGTGTGGCACTCCTAGGAATAACTTTAAATACAGATTGGCGTTATTGGCATTCCCAGGGATAAACTCAAAATGTATGTTGGAGTAACTTGCACTCCCCAGGATACACTCAGAGCAAGGGTTGGAGTTACTTTCACTCCAATTGATACACTCGGAACAAACATTGGAGTTATTTGCACTCCTAGGGATACACTTCGAGCAAAGGTTGGAGTTACTTGCACTCCTAGGGATACACTTCGAGCAAAGGTTGGAGTTACTTGCACTCCTAGGGATACACTTCGAGCAAAGGTTGGAGTTATTTGCACTCCTAGGGATACACTCAGAGCAAAGGTTGGAGTTACTTGCACTCCTAGGGATACACTCAGAGCAAAAGTTGGAGTTACTTGCACTCCTAGGGATACTTTCCGAGCGAAGGTTGCAGTTACTTGTAACTGCGGATAAAATTGGAACATGGGGCGCTACAAGGTTGATGCATACATCAAAGATTCTGAATGGCTTTCTCTTGGCTCTAGGGTTCATCGGAAAAATAAAGAACTGAAGTCTTTAATCCTTTTGTGGTGACAGTTCTAGAGGGGCCAAAGGATAAACACACAAGAAGCATTGGAGTTATTCACAGAAAGGAGATGGAAGAAAAGTCTATACTCTGAAGACAGGGATACTCAGTCCTATTTACTACTGTAGGAGGTGTAGTGCACACTATCCTGATATCAAGTAGTTAGTCAAGTTCTTCAACTTGTATACATTTCGAAGAAGATATCGAAGCCTTGACTCAGGGAGTCACAGGGGTCCAGAGTAGCTGTGCAGGAGGGAGCAAGGAGGAAGACATTGAGGGAGTTGGTGTCAAGGGAACCACTGGTTCAGATGGACTTAAAGGATACTGAATACCTTCTTGGTTCTGGCAAGATTCTTCAGGTATGTGGGAAGGGAGAAGCTTGTTCTGCAGGGAGCAAGACCAAGCCTTGATTTGGGTTAGGGCAGGATTTATATACCCTCTCGAAGGCATGATGATACAGGTTGATCATGTGTGGCTTGTGGGGCACATGGCCGTCTGTAAGGTTCTTGAACCTTGGGGAAAACCTGTGTTGGTACACTCTCTTTGAGCTTACAGAATGGTGAGGTGCAACTTGTTGACTCGAATCAAATAACAAGAAATTAAGTTATAATTTTTGCTCGAACATGCATAGTGGAAAACAACACCAAGACCCCAGTAAAAGCAAGGTAAGGCTGCTAATGGCTCAAAGGATTCTGGGGGAAGCTAGAAGGGATTCAATGGTAACTACACCAAGGCACTAGTTACAGCTGATGCAGTTAATTCATTGGCTCATTTGATGTGGGGAATGCTTGCAGGCATACAAGTGCAATGGAATTATGGGTGCTAGGAAAGCATTGGTCATGAGGGTGCTGGGGAAGCATCAGTCATGAGGGTGCCAGGGGAACATTAGTTATGAGGAATGTTGGGGGCACATCAGTCATGACTTCTGGGAGAATATCAGTTATGAGGGATGCTGTGGGTGCATGAGCCATGAGGTTGTTGGGGGTACATCAGTCATGGTTTCATAGCATGCCATAAAGGCCACAGGGTTAAAGCAACATAAGCCTTTCCAGCTAGGCCCACTACACAGAGGATGCATGACGGGGTCAAGACACCATTGAACTTCAGCTTGAAAAAACAGCAACATCCAGATCTTTCGCATGCGTTCAGAGCTGTATTGATAGGTTCGGCCAGCTTTAGTAAGGCCATGCCATGCTCTGCAGTAGTTTAGAGGTTGTTTGCATGGAATATTTGTAGATGGTGTTGTTTTTGGCTGTAGCTTCCCAGTCAATGGGAATCACCGTGATCATAGTCGTTGCAATTCTTATATGCTGGTGGCAATTTGTGTTGTATTCTTGGAAGCCAGATGTATAAAGGAACTTTGTATTTCGATGCTTAAGAATAAGCTTTGTTTTACTTGGTGCTCTAAGTTGAGTTCCCTTAATATTGTACATCAGTGGTTTAAAACGTACATTCTTCTGTTTTACTTGTTTATTTTGAATATTTTGGGGGTCTTTGAGTCTTCTTTTAAGTCCTTGATGATGAGTCGCCCAAAAAAGGACCAATATTTCTACATCCGTGAAGTTACCAATACTGGGGTAGCGATCACTCCAGGGGAGGGGGGAATTTAGTACAGCAGGGATTGGATCCTGAGGGTCCTTCAAAAAAATGAGGTTTTACCAGGGAATCAGTAATTCCAGGTCACATTCACAAGTATTCCTGAATTTGGCTCTAACTCTAAAATGGAGATTTTAGTGGCTCTCAATAGTCAATACATTGGGTGAAAGTGAACAGATCTGTGGTGTTCCTGCAGCTCTCTCAGTTCTCATGGGACCAGTAATTGCTGTTAGTGGCACCATTGGAATCAAGTGGGCACTCTTAATAAGGGCTTTAGCATTTCTTCAGATTCTGTTCTGAATATTAAATCTATGTTCTCTTATTGGAATGTGAAGGATGTGTCTTTATGGTATATTTCTGGTGCTTTGCTGGTATGTGACTGCTTTATTCTATTTCATCGATGATTATCCCTAAATGGTAGATGATTGTGTTAGCAGTTTGTTATCTTTCACCGTTTGTGCTCAAGCAGTTGCTGCTCATCTTCAAGAGAGCAGTCCCAAATCTCTTACCCCATTAGGGGACTTCACAGCAGGCATTTTAGCCATGGGTGGCTGAAGGCTGCTGTTGCTGCTGCAGTTGGTGCAGTCAGTGTGAGGGCGGCCAGATTGTCAGATTACTCACAGCAACGGGGACAGCGGAATTTGGTTTCTAGGAAGTCTTGAGGCCCCGGGTCTTCCAGCCCCAGCCCTAGGACATATCTGAAGAGGCATCGCGCTTAACCATCGTGCAAGAGGAGGACTGCTGGGTGTCATTGGTGGCTAAAGGAACTACAAAATGTTTGAGAATGATTGCCTGGGTTGAGAATTAGGTGATGCCTGCTATTTGTGCAAGTATATTGATCTGAAGCGAATTTGAATTGGAACTAATTGAGCTATGGTAATATAATTTAACTAATCTCTGGTAGATCTTTTCCTGTGACCTCCAAACAACTTTTACAGGTGGTTCTTGATAGCAGTGATGTTAGTATCAGGGCATTGCACACAGTACCTTACTGTTATCGGTCTATCTCGTCTAGTTTTGATCTTGGACAGAGGCCAATGTTGTCTTAGGATGCTACTATCTTTAAACACCAGCACTTCAGCATTTGAGCACTTGGCATTTTGGTCTGCAGGCACCTCTGTAACTGTACACCTCAAGCCCTACATCCCAGACTACGTGATGTATTCAACTACTTGGTTTGTGTTTCCTTTGTAATTACACAACTTTACTCTACTAATGAGTAGTATCTCCCACACAAAGGTCAATTCAAGTCAAACTGCCTTTGCATGCTCGAACCCTGCCTATGCAATCAAATACAGGCACAAATCAGGCTAATCTGGACACACAAATGGTTACCGGACCATTTATGAATATGCTGAGCACCTCAGAATTACCAGATACAACACTATCTTCACTACTGCCTTTATTACTACCACAGCACCTATACTTGCATCTGGCTTAACTCAAGTGGTGACACAAACAAGAGCAATAGCAATGAGGCTTGCTCAGAGCAATTAGTTAAAAAAAGTATTTCCTCAAGTTGGGCCTTGAGTTGTGTGTTTGTTCCAATCGACCATGTAGACATGCGCTCAGTCTTGTGCCTGGCACATCTTGCATTCCATGTACACCTTCAGCCAGGGTCCCTGTAGTTCCAAAATGCATACTGCTCCCCATGCTTAGTGTTAGTTTAGACTTAGTCTATGGGCATACGTCTGACCTATAAATTCACCCGATGTCCATGACTGATAAGACCTCAGAGGTATTACAGAGAACGGAAGGCTTAGAGGATGAATTGGTGGATCCAGTTGTGTTTACTGGATGCTTAATCAGTGACTGTGACTAAACATAGTTGTTTTATTGAAACATGCTGTCACTGTCACCCTCTAATAACTGATTATAATCATTTGGCATAAGCCCACAGCTCCTACTGTAGCGTAGTTCCTATTTTCCCAATAGGCCCTGCGCATTGGAATAACATAAACAGTAGTATCGACGTAGAAGTGCGGATCTTCCAGGCCTCTACTGACTATGCTAAACTTAATTGAGTTTGTTTCCAACTAGCTCAGAGGTCACTGGAAACTTTCTTGACTGAATAGGAAGTGATCAGCTTCCCTGGCACAGACAAGAAGGGATTCAGTTTTCCAACAACCGTGCAACATGACAACTTTGCTCCTCAGATCAAGAGTCAATCTCTAGGGTCGTGTGAAACAATAGACAGTTATTTTACTCAGTCGGGTTGGTGCAGTTTACTTTCACAATATGTAGAGAATAGAGAGACGGGCGTTTGTCAATAAAGGGTTAACATTTATTGAACAGTCTTTCTTCTCGTACAAGAGAAATGAATTGCCACAATTGCAAGACTTGTTATTATAAAAAGTACGTACAGTAAGATAAGTATTGCGAAATAATACTGTAAAAGCATTGATATGGTTTCTTAGCCATACAATGGTTTAAAAGTAATAAAACATATATACATTCATATATACATTAGGCTAAAATACTCAACTTGTGCTTCTAACTACGCCTACCCCAGTGTACCTGACCTAAGCCTAATACTTGGGAGGGGAGTAAGTAAGTGGCGCTAAGTTAAGTTGGTTTTGCCAAGGTTTGCTTCAAGAATTCTCTCTCAAGGGTTTAGTCAACACCATACCTCTGGAATAGAATGATGGAGGTCTGGTATCTCCCTCAGGGCTCGATATCCCAGTCACCCGCAAGGGTAGACCAGAAACGCTGGAGCTGGATTTCTCTGCAGGAGAAAGACAGCGTCTCTTCTCAGCGCGTCGAGGAGGAGAAGGAGGGGGGACAGCGTCCGCAGGCAGCTTGCATCTGCTGGGCTCTTGCAGAGGGACGGCTGTTCAGCTCCTAGGTTCACCACACCATCGTTCGCTAGTTAGCAGCGATAGCAGTAGCGATAGCAGCTATGATATCTTCAGCATAACAGCAGCTTCAGGCGACGGGCAACAGGGGGTTGCTTCACCAACAGCAGCTAGCATCAGCGAACAGCAGACAGCACACAGCAGACAGCAGACAGCGTTTGCTTAAGGCAACGTTGGTAATATTTATACCTGAAAGGTGCCTTGCTTGACGTAAGTTTGCTGGACATAAGACGTCAATATAGATGTCACTAGGAAGTGATCGTCTATCAGTGCTCATTAGAGTTCTATTACTAATCAAAACACAGCAAGCGGGGATTTCCAGGTTTGCTGAGTTTTTATCTTGTTGAAGAACTCAGAGTGTTAATCTAGGAATCTCAGATAGTGACTTCTGCTCTGTCATTGCACTAATTGGTTGCAAAGGAAGTGGCAGAGAAAGCTATTCTGGAATGTGGCTCTGTTCGTGTGACGCCAGAGATGAGTTTCTGAATATCGCACTTGAACGGTTATGCCAATATAGGGAATAAATGGATTTATAGCCGAATAGGGGCATAAGGTCACAGTATCGATCAGGATCCTAGATAAGCACGCAACACCCACTCAACGAATTCATGTCCATCAAATTACTAAAACTAGAGCAATATGATGCATGTGTAACATTGCCCACCCCAAAATACATATATGCATTTGAAATAGGCGTATAATGTAATACGTGAAAATATAGGTACTGTACGTTTTTGAAGCATAGAAATCATTCAAAAATTATAGCATATGAAATCAATGAACGATTATGCAAAAAGAATTACACATGAAATGTCTCTGAAACAGAAGAAGGGCGAGATAAATCATCACATATAAATGCATTGCAATAACATGTGCTAGAGGCTGGTGTAAGTTGTTATGTCTCTAGATGTATGTAGAAATAGAAGTTTGAAGCTTCTGTTCTCTAAGAATAGTTTTTACTCTAAGCAAAAAAAATTTGTGCCAAAAAAGGGTGAATATTAAAAGGTATTCAATTCAAAAGAATTATTGCTTGAACGGGGAAATAGAGTTCCAACGCTTTTAGCAGTTTTTGTTGTTCAAAACCGAATTCAGAGTTCATGGGAACGCTGTGTGTCGGAAAGCTTCTCTAAAGTTATTGTTTCTGTTCGGGTGAGAACATCATATCAGACAGGCTCTCAAAGAATTGGTCTACAAAATCAGGTGACAGTTCGACCAAATTCGATAGTGCTGTAACTTGGCAGGTGTGAGAATGATTGCTGTCATCATAGTCGGGATCAGCGATGCTCACAGAAGGTCGTACCTGGGTGATGTTGCTTTTGTCACTCGCTCCACTGTTACCACCTAGTCGTAGCACAGGAGTCTCAACGAATGCCGTCATCAGGATTGGTAGCCGCTGGGGACAACACAATGCGTGAGCCGTTATCGGACTGAGCAAAGTATCAACGTCCATTGGTACTGCTGATGGAAGTGAAAGACAGATGTCCAACACGCACTCATCTCCGCATAGCATACATCGAAGTACCGGTAAGATACAGTTCTGCCATATAGGTCTGAATGAAAGGAACCAGGTCATGTTTAGATCTCTCAGCCTGGCCAATCCAAGGACTCTAGTTATTCTGTCCCGGTAGCGAATTGCTAGGATTGTCTCTTCCATTCCCATGGGAGCTATATCTGAGCTGTGGCTTGCATTACGAAGCAGGAGGGTCAAAAATAAAATCCCTGCTACAAGTCCCAAAAATAAGGGTATGCCGCCAAAAACAGAGTGGACAAAATTAGGAACGATTCCCAAAATTGCTTGAAACGGTGTTAGCAGTCCCGTAAAAATCGTCTTAAATATGCCTGGGATGCCTGTGGCACTAGACATGTTAAGGAGTTGGCTAAGCATTTCTACGAAATGCACGGGGCAATTTGTTGATAAAAGGTCATGAACCTCCGTAGCTGTCCTTGCAACTAGAAGATCATACGTCTCTTTTGATGACGTTATGGGCACTGTTGTCTGCAAAAGCACAGACTTCATTTTGCTTAAAGTATCAATTCGTATAGAATAGAGATTCAGACGAGGCCAAATGGGAGTCTCTGTGTCTACAGGCCCGCTCGAAAAACAATGCTTGCATACAGCATTTGACCATGGATGTTACTCTTACTAGATAACTTTTCCCTGGCACAAGGCCACAACATCTGTGATCTGTTCTAAGAATGTAACTCCCGTTAGCAAGTTGCATAAAGAAGGGCTCTATCTGAGTTGCAGGTGTGACTAGCTGGTGGCATGAAAGGTTGTTAGAATTACCTTCACAGGCTCCGTGTAAATTAATACCCTGACACAAAAGTATACCGCTTAGTGAATGTTTACAGTTTTCACCACTAAGAAATACATTTTTGTCGCTGTCACTGTAGCATGAATGTGTGTATGGTAATTTCCATTCTGATTTTACATATCCTTTACCCAATCGTTCATACTGGCCAGTAGGTATGTATTCAAGGCACTTTTTAAATCGGAAAGTTGTTATCGGAATAGTGATAATTCCGTGTATTATCTATTCAATGACAGGACTCTCTGACATTGTCAATGGTAATCTCTCAAGTTTTTCGATGCTCAGGATTGTATAGTCTGCTCCTTTCTGTGCCAAACTGATTTGTTTATCAGTAAGGTTAAAAATGGAAAATAATGACGTTGTGTTGATTAAACGCCAAGGCACATAGCCTGAACGAAGATTTTGCAGCGTCCAGCCCAATTGTACAATAGAACGTAATTGAGATTGGCCATGCTGTAACATTAGCAAGTCTCTGTCTATTATGTCAAAGGCAGAAGATACAATATTGTCCAACGAATATATTCTGGAGGACAGAGTCATTAACCCATTGTCCACTACAGAAAGTGATTTTTCCAAATTAATACGATCAATTTCTCGTATTTTTTCTGCTGTTTCAATTTGTGTGACTTTCCAAGCCTCATTGTACGCAGCATAGATGCTGGCCGCTATGAAACGTTTTTGACGCTGTTTGCGTGGTCCAAGAATGAAATCGCGCAAATCAGCACCATCTTTAAGTAAAGACAAGTGTTGCTTCATTTCAGCCAGTGTGGATGATCCTAGCCATTCGAGGCAGAGTTTCCCTACACTGTATGTTGTTACTATCCCTGGATGTTGTCTCTGGGAGTATCTAGGGTCTTGTCTGGTCATTTTTAACCCCCGTGTTTTGTTCAGGAATCTATCTTGACAGCTGTTTGTGTCAGTAGGCCAGATTAACCACTTTTTCCAATCAGGATGTGTTCTGTTAAAATGTAAAATTTTAGTTACGTCTATCTCAATATCTGTAGTTGCATTTTCAGGTATTGGCTTTGGAATAGACGGTTTGTTAAGTTCTTTGATCTTAGCTAGGCCAAGACAGGATGTTTGGTGAATTGTGTCATTTAAAAACATCATTTGTTCTGGTATCATGCAGGTTCTGAATAGTGCTTCAAGGCCTTGTACCTGCCAATCTTTTGTACCCCAAATGGTTTTTGTTTCAATGTTATTTTTCCAATAATAAAAACCAAATGTCATCATTTTTTCATAAAATGCTTCTGAATATATTAATTTAGTGTTTGTCAGCATTGTTTTCATTCCTGTTTTATCTAACAGTTTGTAATAAAACGTTTCTGCATCACTGGTGTTAAACCCTGAGAAGTACTTGAATTTCTCAAAAAATGCTTTAGAACTGCTTTTAGGTGGTGTAGCACAATGTTCCCATTGATTATACTTAAAAACATTTCTAGGCTGTGCAGATTTATGCAAATAATGATCGCCATAATGTGTGTAGCAGAATAATTGCTCATAACTAGATGAACCTTGTAAATAATCATGTTCTGTGAATCTAGCTGACATTACTAAATCAGACATCATGTCATTAATACTGTTAAAGTCCCAATCATCAGAGAATGTACTAGGTTTTACAAAGTCACTTAACCCCTTTACTGCTAAGGCATTATTCTTCTTCTCATATAATTTCCATTGAAATCAATGGAAAGTCCATGACGAGTTACCCTTGTCATTAGCGGCGAAGAGGTTAAGGAAACCTTCAGTTGATGAGGATACTTCAGGATCTCGACCGGACCATAGATCTCATAGCCAGTTTTCTCCCATACTACCCCACCAGGTATTGGAATGGCTGTGACATTTACTGTTGACAGTTCTCTTTTCTTCACGTGGGATGATCTGTGTGGTTTCAGGACTAGGTTGATGTTCTGACTTGCGGTGTCCATTCAATTGTAATAAACTTTCCTAAAACTAAAACTAAAATTAGGCATAGTAGGATTATGAATACCCCTGAAATAATCCAATGCTCAATCATCGGTGAATCCAGATATAATTCTTTGATTTGTTGAAGGAGTCCTGTTGTATTTTCTTTTGAATACTTTTTTGTTTCTGGCATCACTTCGGGGTCGCTTTGATCTTCAGAGAACTTGTCGAAGTTGATGAAATAACCAGAGGCAGTTCTGTCAATTGTTGGGATTGTTCTTTCAATCTGTCTCTCTGTAGCACTTTCTGATGCCACATTATTGTAGACTGGTGTTTCTTGACGAACTGTTTCAATCTGTGTCTCAAGAGGCACGAGTTCCATGGCATTATTGCATAGTCCTTCTCTGTGCACTGCAGGCTGATCGAATGTGATTAGTCTTTCAGTTTGAACCTCTTGGATTGTTGCAAGTTTGAATCTCTTGGATTGTTGCAAGTTTGGGTATTCTGTTGTTTCTTGGGAGTCCACTGCGCCTACTGTTGATTATAGGCCACATGGTTGTGGTTTTACCAGGTCGATAGACACGACTCTGTTCTCCTTTTTACCAGCAAGGGGCGGTAGTACAACTGATCTTGTTCCGGTGACTGCCAAGACAGGTACTGCTTTTCTGTAAGAAGGCCCAAATTCCTTCTTCACTGCGATTTTTTCTCTGACTAGATCCCCAATCTTTGGAATCCAGACAGGCCTTGCTGGGGCTGTTGCTTGTGGTGCCTCGTCAGTGGTATCTGGCTGTTGCTTTAACTTTATGTTGCTTAAGGATTTTCTTGTTTCATTCAGTTCCTGTAAAACAGCCAAACGATCTTTGATGTCAAAGTCTGTTTTCTTATCTTGTACCACTGATACCTGACTATCTAAGTCCTGAATTCTCATTCTAATTCCGAACAATAGTTCGTATGGGCTGAAACCTTTTAGAGATTTTCTTGGCAAATTGTTAAGACTGGACTGGACACTTATTAAATGTTTGACCCACCCAGAGCCTGAACCTAATACCTTCGCTGTTATAGATCGCTTTATGTCCCGTTTTTTTCTTTCAACCACACTATTCCCTTCGGGGTGCGACGGACAAGAATACCGCAACCCAATTCCCATGCTGGCCATGGCCTCCTTATAAGCTCGAGAGCTGAAAGCAGGACCCTGGTCAGAATGGAACGTGGTAATTGCGTATGTGCCGATAAAGACTCGCAGATCTTTTCTAACCGGTCTAGCGTCAGCCGAGCGCTGGAGGCCTCATTTTTTAAGTGTGTTAAGTCTTAACTGATTATTAGGACGCAGGATGGCTTGCGGACATCATTACCCTTTCTATAAATGGTAATTGTGCAACAGGCAGGACCGGTTCATTACTGCGATCCCTATCACAGTCCGGACAGTTCTTTACATATATCTGATGTTGCACGCTCATCCCCGGCCACCAGTATACTGATTGCAATTCAGTCAGGGATTCCCTCATCTTGATGTGCCTTGGACCTTCACCCATGTGTGCGTCTGCTATTAATAATATTCTCCTGTTCGTGTTTGGAATTACCCTATCCCCCACTCCAGGGATTCGAGCAAAAGGAACGGAGTTTGCATCAATTACGTATGCATAATTGAGTGGATAGTTCACGGGTAGTGCTGCACAGTCGCCTTTTACGGTTGTTTTTACTGCCAGCATGGTTTCCCCGTCTATGTATTTTTCTGTACGCTTTTTTGTGGCTACGGAAGCCGGTTTAGTTGCTTCCGCTATGGCTGTATTAGCCAATGAATTCCCTGAAACGTGAACGCCATCACGTTGAAGACTCTGTGCGTGTATCACGTGAGTCTTTTATAGTTCCTTTTGTAAAAGAGCTACCTGTTTCCAGAGCAATTTATGCTTTATTGTGGCACCTGTGTCATCTTTGTAACCGTTTTCAATCCAACTCTGCAGTTTATTATTGTAAGAGTTGATGCATAAATGAGAATCGCACAAGATAAGTGTCGGGAATTCACGTTCTGCATTTTCGAGCGCCATCTTTAAAGATCTGATTTCAGCTCTCTGAGCCGAACAGTTTCTTACTGATTCAGTTTTTGTTACTTTCGGTCTGAATTTACCGCACAGCCAACGACCTTTAACAATCGCACAGGCTGCATCGTAGGATTTGCTCTCTACGTTGAAATGCTGTACAAATCTATCTGTATAGATTATACAGGTATATTGTGGGAGAGGCAGAAGTTCGATTGGCAGAGGATATTCTTCTTCATATTCTAAATCATTCAGTTCTTCGAATTGCGGAGCAAAATAGTATCTCACATCTTCCGCTCCTAGAGAATCTACACACTGTATCCATTTCGGATCCAGTGACACAGTAGGCAGGTTTACTGGGCTGAATAGCGCCTCGAAGGCGGATTCCCCTGTGAGGATATTAACCTGTTTGCCGTGTGCTAGTTCTCGTTCATTTGCTAATGCAATTTGCACTGCTTTCACAGTTCTTTCTGTGAGACTGACTGCTTTTTCTGCTTGTGTGTACAAGTGAGATTTAATTGAAATTGGTACCTTTTCTCCCTCATTACAGGTTAGGTACGTGAATCCGCATCTTCCTGGGATGACTCGGATTACAAGACCGCGTGTATTGTCACGTGTATCTAATTTTGTTTTAGCTAACATGTCTGTTTGCAGTGATCTCAAAATTTCTGTGTGTTTTTGAGTCCAATTGATTTGTTTAAAATCAGGTTTAATTAGTTCGTAGAGAGGTTTAACCCTCTCTGCGTAATTTAGAATGTATGTTCTTCCGAAATTCAGAAAACCTAGTATGGATTGTAAATTCTTCAGCGTTTTTGGAGCTTGGAGTACAGCGCACTTCTCTAAGAAGTTGTCCGCTAGGCTTTTTCCTTCACTTGATAATTCGTATCCTAAAAATAATACTGTCAGATGGGCAATTCGAGACTTTTTAAAGTTGAATTTGTAACCCTCTGCTGCGAACCCAAGTATAATGGTGTTCACTCTTTTCAAGTGAGTATCCAAGTCGTCGTCTGTGAGATAAATATCATCTACGCGGGGCCACAATCCCTGGCTCCCCTACTACTATCACTATAAGGTATGGCAGACAGGAATTGCTTGCCCTTCAACCTGACACGCTAGCAAGCTGCAAACACTCCTTGCATGCCCTGTCGTTAAATAAATGCACCTCATGTACTTTTGTTCCAATCAGTCATGTCCCATCCACCAACACGGGTCATACCATCAAAGCAGCCTTGCTTAACTGCAGATCCTTACGTAAGCACTGCATAGAAATCTTCCACTTACTTGAGGACCAGAACCTCAACATCTTATTCCTGACGGAAACTTGGCTGGATGACTACTCAGATCCTGACATCATTCAGGCCCTTCCCCCTGGATACACCCTTTCCAGACTGGATAGGAAAGACGGTAGAGGTGGTGGCATCGCCATCGCTACGAAAGCCCCTCTAGTATGCCCCTTATCTCCCATCCAGGTTGACCATAGTGAAGCTGGCTTTTTCAAGATTAACACCGGTCCCAATCACTCTATATCGGGCATTCTGATATATCGACCACCTGGCAGGCTATTTGACTTCACTTCCACCCTTATGGAAGCCATAACCCACCTAGCACTAAGGAAATCTCGCTTATTAGTGCTAGGAGATCTCAATGCCCATTTTGAAGACCCTTTAGATACTGACGCGACTGATATTCAAGCTGAGCTACTCTCGGTACAGCTCGAATTAAAGAATAAGGAACCGTCACATCAATTAGGACACTTATTAGACCCCGTTTTTGGCAACTGGAAGGGAGTTCATACCTGAGCTCCTCAACCCATACCTTGGTCGGATCATTACATCATCCCCATAACAATTCAACTAGACAGAACCGAACACTATCGGCATCAATCTCTACGTTATAAACGCAGAAAATGGAAGAACTTCTCAATAGAATCTTTCACTAAAATTGTCCAGGATGAAGGCCCTCCTAGAGGGGATGATTGCGAGACAGCTTATAAGCACATACACAACTTCGTCACCAAGGCCCTTGACATCACTGCCCCTATTTGCACCACGACCAATGCCAGGAGAACTAAAAAAGCTGCTCCCTGGTTCAGTCAAGAACTCCAAACCATGAAGACGGCTTGTAAAAAGCTTGAAAGAGCATGGCGCCAAAAATTTTGCCCAGAAATTAAAACCCAGTACAAAATAGCGCAAAGAGAATATAACAAAGCTATACGCCTGTCTAAGGCAGCTCACTACCATACCCGCATTATGGAAGCTGAAAACTCCTCTAAGGAACTGTATCAAATATACAAAGAAATCTCCATAGTGGACGCGAATCCTCCCTCCCAAAACGATTCTGTGGAAACCTGTAACAAAATCGCCCAGTATTTTTCAGGAAAGATCACTAACATCTAAGCCTGCTTTTCCACTAATATAAAGTCGGCCACTGAATTTACTGAAAATGACAATCTCATAAACACTCCAGAGTGCCTAGGCTCATTCGACGTTCCTCCCTTTGAAGCATTGGCCAAAATGTGCAAGAACATCAAATCAGGATCTCCTCGAGACCCTGCGCCTCCTAAAATTCTAGCTGAAGCTTTCCCTGCACTAGAACCTCACTTCAGACACCTGCTTCAAGTCTCCTTCTCCACAGCTCGCTTGCCTATGGAATGGAAACAGGCTGTAGTGCTACCGATTAAAAAAAAGCCGAACATGAGTCAAGACATATTGGAAAACCTTCGCCCAATATCTTTGCTACCTTACCTTGCAAAGCTAGCTGAGAAAATTGCTAATACCCAACTCATGGGACATTTAGAAGCCCATAATGTTTTTCATAAATCTCAATCGGGGTTCAGATCTAATTTTTCCACAGAGACAGCTCTCCTGAGGGCTACTGAATCCCTAAGAGAAGGAGCGGATGAGGGTAAGACCATGGCTCTCATCATGCTGGATCTCAGTGCCGCGTTTGACACTGTAGCGCATTCCATCCTGCTACAGTGTCTAAACAGAGCGGGAGTCACCAATAAGGCACTGGGATGGCTGAAAGCCTTTCTGATCAACAGGAGCTTTCAAGTCCAAAGAGGGACGTTTCTCTCAGACAGTGTGATGCTTGAACAGGGGGTGCCTCAGGGCTCTGCCCTGAGTCCCACCCTGTTCAATTTGTACATGGCTCCCCTGGCAGAAGTGGTGCAATCGTTCGGCGTAGAGCTTGTCTCTTACGCCGACGACACGCAACTTCTAATATCACTGTCACAAGCCCCTTCTCTGGAAGCAGATAACTTTAATGCTTGCATGAGTAAGCTTGCCACTTGGATGACAGAGCACTGTCTAAAACTAAATGGCACTAAAACGGAGGTTCTTATAATCGGAGGCAATGAGGCAAAATGGACAAAAGAATGGTGGCCCAATTGCTTGGGGCCTTTGCCCACTCCCAACCGGGAAGCAAAAAATCTAGGTGTCTGGGTAGACAATAAGTTGTCTTTTGATAGCCACATCAAGAAAACAGTAGGCAAATGTTTTGGAGTAATGAAAACGCTCAATCGCACCCTTGACTCGTTGCCTATGAACTCCAGACGCACCATGACGCAGGCACTAATCACATCCCGTATTGATTACGGGAATGTGCTGCTCCTGGGCACATCTGCTAAAAACATCAAGAGACTTCAGGTTCTACAAAATTCTGCAGCACGCCTGGTGTTAAGGCTTCCCCGTAGAGCCCCCTCGAGACCCTCTCTGGCTTCCCTCCATTGGCTACCTATTAGTAAGAGGATTGTTTTCAAAGCTCTACTATGGTGCCATAGGATAATCCACCAAAGAGCGCCGGCTTATATGTCGGATCTGGCATCCCTGTATGAACCTAACAGATCCCTTAGATCTAAAGGAATGGGCCTGCTCAGAACTTCTCGCCCCAAAAAAGCCAGAATGGGAGGCAGGTCCTTCCACTCACTAGCAGCCAAGCACTAGAATCTCCTTCCTACGGACACTAGGCTAGAGACCAATGAGGCCTGTTTCAGAAAGATGCTAAAAAACCTTTTTATTTACTTCATAATGGTACTCCTCTCTCTCCTCATAACATGCTCTCTCCACAGCGCGGGGACACGCCGGGAGGCGTCACCAGGCGCTTTATAAACCCCTTTAAACTAAACTAAAGATAATGCCTCATCATCATATATTTGGAGTAACTCTGTTACCCTAGCTGAGAATAGTCCTGGGCTGTTCTTGAACCCCTGTGGGAGTCGACAGAATTTTTTCTGCGACCCAAATGCTGAGAAAGCGGTCAAATATCTGCTTTCTGGTGCAATGTTTTGACAAAAGAAACCATTAGATATGTCTAATGTTATTTTATATTTTTTCCTAACTATGTTATTCATTAGGGCTGCACTATGCGAGTTTTGTACTGCAAAAGTTTTACAACAAGCATTAAGGTGTCTGTAATCCAAAACTAGACGATATGAATTGTCTGGCTTGGAGACAGGAAACAAAGGATTGTTCATTTGAGAGGTGCATGTTTCAATCACCCCCTGGTATTCAAGTTGATCTAAGATCTCCCTGACCTGTTTTTTAGCTTCTTGCTTAATGGGATACTGCCGTTGGGCAGTTGGTTCACTTTTTAATTGGATTTTGTGGGGAGGAGAGTCCTCATCCCATCCTACATGATTTTTATATAATGCCGGTGCCTGGGCTACTGCCCATTTCCTTGCATATGTATATTTTTTGTGAATCGGAATGTGATTCGAGAAGGCTGGCATAATCATTTCTTCGCCACGAGGGCACTCCCTGACAAACTCTGGGGGCCAATCTTTTTCAGCTAACAGAATATCATAGCCTTTTGAGAGTTTATCCCAAAATAGACCCTTTATTTTCCTAGTCTCATCACCCTCTATACGCAATGTTATTTCGTATATTTTATGGGGCTCGCTAAGTCTGGTGTCGGCAGTTTCAACCTGAATGTATTCATTCGTGTCCACTGTCTCCAGATGACTCATCAAGATCTTGCGCGCTATACTGATTTCTGCTGCACTGTCCAACATTGTCAATGCCCACTCCCCGTTTTTCAACTGTGTCCTCAGTATTCTCGGCATGGTTGATTACTCTAATACTGGCTACCTTCTTTTTTGGAAATTGAGATTTTTTACTCTAAGCAGGTTCCTTGTCTTTGGACTTGGTGTGCTCTCCTGGGTCTGACCGTCCTCTTCTTTCCGATTTCTGCGAAAAAGATCGAGAGGGACGTGTATCAATACTTTGATATCCATCAGGTTTTTTCAAATTATCCCTATTTCTAAGGTTATATCTTTTCTCAGAGGGCTCCCTCTGGGGAGACTGGTGTTCTCGAGTCGGAGTTCTTTCCCTCCGTCGAGGAGACCTTCCTCTGGACTGGAAAACTTTTTCCTTGGGAGTGGATTGTTTATTTCCATCCCAGCTCTTTTTAGGAGTGTTTGAATTATTTTTAATAAATAATTTTACTAACTCTCAATATGCTTTTGTTAATTCTCCTATGTTAACTAAGAGTTCTTCCTTTGACATTTTTTCAATGTCCGGATGTGTTGTGTAGCTGGCTAGAACGGCCACGTTGCTCCTGGTCTACCTAGTGGACCGAGCCTGGTAATATGATCATTATGTTTTAGAGCGCCATTAAACCAGAGCAGGTGCTCTTGGAATTTTAGTGGGATTTCAGTCTCCTCGAAAGGAGCGTACTCTTCCGGAGGTTTCTCTATTTTGTAATAGTGAAACTCTTTTGTTCTAGCGTTTGCCGCTGGAAAGTTTATCCATGAATAGAATACCTCTGTCTGCCGATATTCGTGAGCCTCTATCACGAAAATTACTGTAACACCTTGTGGTGTCAGTCCGTTTTCTATAAGTTTTAACATTATAGATTTTCTTAAGTGGACCGGGATGATAATTGCATCCGGGTCTGTGTGTTCGGGACCCTGCTGAGTCGCATCTACTGCGCCCCCAGTGGTTCCATTTTCTCCTCGCATTGTATAAATGCAAGGTTTGCAGAGTAGGTCTCCAAGGAGACAAAGATTAGGTGCACAATATTTTGGAACACTGTATCCTTCAACGTGGAATAAACCAGAGCTTTACATAGGAATCTCTTCCTATTGAGTTCGGGCGGATTTTAACCTTTCACCCACTCCAGACGTCTATTGGAGTATTTACGGGAGAAAGGGGTCTGTGTGAAATATGCACGACTGAGTTACTCTAACGTCTTGCGTTAGTTTATCGCCTTACCAAACGTTGGGCGCCATGTAGCGTAGTTCCTATTTTCCCAATAGGCCCTGCGCATTGGAATAACATAAACAGTAGTATCGACATAGAAGTGCGGATCTTCCAGGCCTCTACTGACTATGCTAAACTTAATTGGGTTTGTTACCAACTAGCTCAGAGGTCACTGGAAACTTTCTTGACTGAATAGGAAGTGATCAGCTTCCCTGGCACAGACAAGAAGGGATTCAGTTTTCCAACAACCGTGCAACATGACAACTTTGCTCCTCAGATCAAGAGTCAATCTCTAGGGTCGTGTGAAACAATAGACAGTTATTTTACTCAGTCAGGTTGGTGCAGTTTACTTTCACAATATGTAGAGAATAGAGAGACGGGCGTTTGTCAATAAAGGGTTAACATTTATTGAACAGTCTTTCTTCTCGTACAAGAGAAATGAATTGCCACAATTGCAAGACTTGTTATTATAAAAAGTACGTACAGTCAGATAAGTATTGCGAAATAATACTGTAAAAGCATTGATATGGTTTCTTAGCCATACAATGGTTTAAAAGTAATAAAACATATATACAGTCATATATACATTAGGCTAAAATACTCAACTGGTGCTTCTAACTACGCCTACCCCAGTGTACCTGACCTAAGCCTAATACTTGGGAGGGGAGTAAGTAAGTAGCGCTAAGTTAAGTTGGTTTTGCCAAGGTTTGCTTCAAGAATTCTCTCTCAGGGGTTTAGTCAACACCATACCTCTGGAATAGAATGAAGGAGGTCTGGTATCTCCCTCAGGGCTCGATATCCCAATCACCCGCAAGGGTAGACCAGAAACGCTGGAGCTGGATTTCTCTGCAGGAGAAAGACAGCGTCTCTTCTCAGCGCGTCGAGGAGGAGAAGGAGGGGGGACAGCGTCCACGGGCAGCTTGCATCTGCTGGGTTCTTGCAGAGGGACGGCTGTTCAGCTCCTAGGTTCACCACACCATCGTTCGCTAGTTAGCAGCGATAGCAGTAGCGATAGCAGCTATGATATCTTCAGCATAACAGCAGCTTCAGGCGACGGGCAACAGGGGGTTGCTTCACCAACAGCAGCTAGCATCAGCGAACAGCAGACAGCAGACAGCAGACAGCGTTTGCTTAAGGCAACGTTGGTAATATTTATACCTGAAAGGTGCCTTGCTTGACGTAAGTTTGCTGGACATAAGACGTCAATATAGATGTCACTAGGAACTGATCGTCTATCAGTGCTCATTAGAGTTCTATTACTAATCAAAACACAGCAAGCGGGGATTTCCAGGTTTGCTGAGTTTGTATCTTGTTGAAGAACTCAGAGTGTTAATCTAGGAATCTCAGATAGTGACTTCTGCTCTGTCATTGCACTAATTGGTTGCAAAGGAAGTGGCAGAGAAAGCTATTCTGGAATGTGGCTCTGTTCGTGTGAGGCCAGAGAAGAGTTTCTGAATATCGCATTTGAACGGTTATGCCAATATAGGGAATAAATGCATTTATAGCCGAATAGGGGCATAAGGTCACAGTATCGATCAGGATCCTAGATAAGCACGCAACACTACTCTAGGATAGACTATATCCTCATTGATTGGCGATTACTGGACAATCTGAAAGCAGCATAGAAAGGTTCACTCACCTTGTAGGGCCATGCCTCTGTAATAGGAGCTTCAGCCTGGACCTCCAGAGGTGTACAGTAGCACTGAGGTCATGGAAACATAACAACTCTCTCCTCCAAGGCCTACTAGTAAATAATAATAGTAATATCACTTATAAACCAACTGGTGTGTCCCGCGCTAAGACTAACTCTTTGGAGGAGGAAAAAGGAAAAATGGACACAGAACCTGAGAGCTGGAAAAGTCAGATTTTTTATCTTTTCCGGAAGAGAATCTCCGATGGTTTGGCCCGGAGAAAAAAGGCAGTTTCTGGCTGCTAGATAGCTGACCGGCCTCGCACCCATTCTTGCTTTTTTGACTTTGGAAACTTTGACCAGATAAGTCCTGGTCGATCTAAGATGTCATATAGGATTATAGGGGGAGAGTAGATCATGAAGATAGCTTGAACCTTTGCCCTGCAAGCTCCGAAGAGTAATGCATAAGGCTTTAGAAAGGATTCTTTTGTTAATCAGCAGCCAGTGCAAGTCATCAAGAGCTTTCCCAGGGTAAGATTTCTTAGGAAGATTCAGAACTAAGCGGGCTGCCGCATTCAGAATACATTGCAGCTAAGCATGGGCGAATTTTGTGAATTCGCGATCCGCGAATTTGTGGATTTGCGAATTTGCAATCCCCAAAATTCGCGAATTTGTGCGAATTTGCAGATTTTTGTTTTTTTGCGTGTTCGCTGGGTTTTTTGCGTGTTCGCGGGGTTTTTTGCGTGTTCGCAGGGATTTTTGCGTCTTCGCGGGCCGCTTGCATAGCGAAGTTACCCATGCAATCGTTTATGGGAGAGGGAGAGAGAGAGATAGATAGATAGATAGATAGATAGATAGATAGATAGATAGATAGATAGATAGATAGATAGATAGATAGATAGATAGATAGATAGATAGATAGATAGATAGATAGATAGATAGATAGATAAAGAGAGGGAGAGAGAGAACGAGAGAAAGAAAGAGAGGCCGGATCTCTGAAGGGCCAGATTCCTGAGTTGCCCCTACAGAACATACAGCTTTTTATTTTTAGCAAAATGCATATGAAAATTGTGCTGTAAAGGTCTCTTTTAGTTTAACCCCTCCTGACAACTCAAAATGGGTGTATTTGCCATCCTCTCCCTTCTTCCTGTTTTTTATATCAGTAAGTGCTTCCTGATGAGGTTTAATTCCTTGGACAGGTGCCTCGTTGCCTACTTGTAACTATTCTCTGACCCTGCTTCAAGGGTCAGAGCAGGGTCAGAGAATAGTTGCACGTAGGCAACGAGGCGCCAGGAAGCAATTAGCAGCAGGTGTCCAACTTGAAGTTAATTTGTTTGTAACCCTTTGGTAAAAGGTTACAAAGAAATTAGGTTCAACTTTTGCACCTGCTGCTGTAACCCTTGCTTGGCAGAAAATTCGTCCCCGCTGATTCGTGGATTTTACCGCGATTTCGCGAGATTCGCGGATCGCGAAATCGCGGAAAATCCGCAAATTCGCCCACGAAACGGATTTTACGCCCACCCTTAATTGCAGCCTGTGAAGGCATTTTGTGTTGCTCCTAGATAGAAGACATTTCCATAGTCCAGTTGAGATGTTACAAGGATGTGGACCAGGGTTGCCCTGGCTGAGGTGGGGAGGATGTCCAGGGTTTTCCTTAACATTTTGAGGATTCCAAAGCACTTCCCTGCAACCTTCCTAGTGTGTGTCTCGAAAGAAAGAGTAGAGTCCAGCCAGACTCCTAGGTTTTTAACCTTTCTTTTAGGGGTAGGAGTAGGACCTAGAGTCTGTGGCCACCATGCCAAGGACCAGATGGAGGGGGATTTCCCCACCACCAAGATCTCTGTTTTACTACCATTTTTTTTAGGCAGTTATTTGTCATCCAGGAAGCCAGGTCCTGCTGACAGGAAGAGAACTTGGTGGCTGCTTCTTCAGAGTTATGGGACAAGGAGACAACAAGCTATGTGTCATTCGCATATGACACAATGGTAACACCACGCTTTTCCACAATCTCCGCCAAGGGTGCAATGTAGAGATTAATATGAGTTGGGTTCAGAACTGAGTCCATTGGGACTCCTTGAGAAAGCACTATGCTTTTGGAGATATGTGGGTGCAACTTGGAATCTTTGATCCTGCAGAGAGGAAGCCATCCATTTTAGCGCAGCTCCATTTGTGACGTTGTAAGAGCAGTTTGTGGGATACTCTATCAAATGCTGCACTAACTGTCCAGTAGGACCAAGGCAACAGTCTGACCTTCATGCACACATCTGCGTATTGTCTCAGTGGCAAGGAGAAATGCTGACTCAGTAGAATACATAGCTCTAAAACCTGATTGTGTGGGGTGAAGTAGATTGTACTGGTTAATATATGCAACTACTTGTGTGTTCACTACTTTTTCTGCTATTTTAGAGAAAAAGGGCAGAAGTGAAATAGGGCGCAAGTTCTCCAACAGATTCGGGTCTGCTCCTGGCTTTTTCTTTAAGGGGATAACAATAGCTTACTTCCATGTATTTGGGACCATGCCTTCATAAAAGGGAATATCCAGGAGCTGCTGTATGTAGGGCAATATTATATCCAGGCCTTTTTTGGCGTGGTTGGGTCAGTACGGGAGCCGGATTTAATACTTAAAGCTACCCCTTTTAAGTCTTCCAGTAAGGGTGGAGGGAATGCACAGAGGGAATTGGGCTCACCCATAAGGGTCCTCTTAATATGGCAGAGCAACCCATTGCAAGCCTCATCAGAAAAGGTATCATATATTTTTTCTACCTTCCCAGCAAAAAAGTCAGCAATTTGGTTACACGACTCTAATGAGCTGATGGCAGGTGCCATAGTTCTCTCGAGTGAGGATAAGTCTTTGAGGATGGTCAATAGTTTTCTGGAAGAGTTATTCGCCTCCTCTATTCTATTGTTGTAGTAGGCAGCACATGTTCTTTAAATAAGGGAATGGTAGTACTTTAAGTTTAACTTATAGGCGGCCTTGTGATTTTTTTGCTGTTATTTGGACTTCATCAAACCATGGCGCTGATTTAGTCCTTCTACGAGAGGAGCTAGAGGTCCATGGAGCCACTACATCCAATGTTTCCGGAATCCACTTGTCCACTAATCTGCATGGCACATTAATATCCTTTCCCAGAAGAGGACGACTCTGCTTGAGAGCATAAGTAAAGCTAGGAGAATTAAATCTGGACCATCTCCTGTGTGGGGTGCTTAATCCTGTTGTAGCTGTAAGCGGAGTTTTAGCTAGAGGGATAGAGAAAGCCACAAGATGGTGATCAGATCATGGAAATGCAATGGGGGCTTCAGTTTCTAAATCTAAACAGTTAGAAAAATAGGGTCTAATATATGACCTAGTTGATGTGTCTCATTCAACCATGTTTCTGTGAGAAATAAGACGTCAAGTTGATTGTCTAGAATACAATTGAAGATTTCAATCTTATGTCTATTAAGGGATCTACAATTAATAATCAGTAGTTTTAATCTATGCTTTTTCCCATGGTCTGCCTTAGGTATGGTTGTTTTGAATGAGCAGTAAGTGCACTTCAGTGGCATTACCTCCATAGATAGACTGTGTCTGCATGAATCTAGAAAAAGTGGGTCTAGTTCTTTTAACTGCTCCCCTGAATACTTAAAGAGCTGGTCTCTCCTGAAATATGCAGGGGTTCTGGCCCCTAGCCCGGGCCACTGACGGATGCAAACGGGCTTGCCTTTGGTGGGCCCACTGCGCGCATCTGCTGCGCGTCCGCGCAGGCATGCATCTCACTAGGCAGTGAGCCGCCGAAACTTGCTTGCCAACTTCCCATAGGGTAATTAGCCTAGCAGAAGTGAGGGAGAAGCTTATCCCCGCCCTCAGCTCAAACGGCACTGCAGCTGTGGCAGAACAGGGCGAGTTAAACTCATAGGGCCAAAGAAGAAATGCGGGTAAGCGAGGCTAACTAGGTTCCTGTGGACACAAACACATTCAAACACAAATTGCGCTAAGTTTAAAATATGAAAAGCAGTTAAAAACATTAGCACGTGTTCAAACGTTTCCCCCCTTTACAAAGAGTAGGATGCCTGCAGACCCTGCCACTGTCTGCTAGTGCTAGATACTGTGAGGTTACAGGGGAATATATTTTGTTTAATGACACACCAGATGTGGGTGGGACTCCTTAATGGTGGCAATAGTCAGAACCTTCATTCAAGAGTCCCCTTTGCTAAAAGCAATGAGAGAATCTTACCCAGCTAACCTGTTCAGTGAGTTGAGACTAGTGAGGCGGAAACATAAGATGCCCACCCTATGCAGCATGGACCTATCTGGCTAGTTTAAGAGGTCAGAGTCGTATCATCTAACACAATAAACACAACTATATTTTAGGGAGTATTGGCTTAAAAATGATTGAAGCTAGACCCTTGGCCAGTAAATTGTGAGTACGTCTAATATACAACTTCATCTCTGAGGTCAATGACATGGTTTAAGTGTCCAGGTACCAAGGTACGAAAGTTGCATACTTTCCAAGACTTTTACCAGTTCCTGAACAAATTAGAATCCTCCCACCCAACCAATCTGGGTAGAGTTGATTACTCTACCCAAACTGAATGAATTTGACAGAAAATGCCTGCGACCCCACTAACTACTGAAGTAACATTAAGGACGAAAAGGAGTCTTAAATTCTCTAGAGCCTGACGACTTCTCACCCAAGTTTTATTAAACCCTTGCCCCTCAACTCACCTCCTTTTTAGTGGCTCTCTACAGTAGTTCTATTGTTATGAGTAGAGTAACCATATCCATGTCAAAAGCAACAATCTTCCTAATACCAAAGCCAGACACAAACTCCACACTCTGTGGCTCCTACAGTTCAGTCTTGTTATTTAACATTGATGAGAAAATTAAAAAAAAAAGCCCTTATGAACAGATTGGAAAGAGTGCTCCCTGCATGGATTCATACAGACAAACATGACTTAGCCCAGACCTCACCCCTAGCTATTATACTAAAGGTCCTTCATCTCATAATATAGCGAAAAGAGACCAAGGGGTGCAGTCATTGGCTTGCTGGATGCCGAAAAGCCATTTGATCCGATAGATTGGGGTATGATGGCAGACACCTTGCAAAGGATGAGGTTTGGGTTCTGCCTAATTATGAGGCTTTGTGGGCAAAGGTTAGGGTGAACAGACACAAGTCAGGTTGAAGGACCGGGTATTAGAACCCAGCGGCGTCAGGGAAAACGCCCAATGCCTTCAAGTTCCCCTGTCTTGGCAAACAGAGACACGGGATACTTCTTGATGACGTCAAAGACCAAAGTTTATTGGCTGCAACCAGGAACAGAGATCTACGAAGCACACACGGGTGGTTAGCTAGAGACTGCACAAATTCAATGAGCGGAGCATGGTCTTTTATGCCAAAAATCAAGCCTCAGGCAACATTCTAAATTAGCATTGGGTTCATACAAACTGACCAATGACAATGTGACAATTCAAAAGTAGCGTATGATGACAATCCCACTTTCCGTTGTCCAGCCCACCAGAAATGACCAAGCACATTCCAATATCCTTGTTCGCTCAGGCCGGACAAACCCATCATAAAACCCTCAACCCAAATCAGTGATTATGTCTTAAAGGAAGGAACAGAAACAGATTGGAAGTGAGATAGAAAGGTGGGAGCAGTGTACCATAAACTTCGGCATGTCCTACCCTTTGATCTTTATCTGACCAGCTGCTTAACAAGGAACTGGCTCAGCAAGGTCAGCCTCGAGCAAGGAGTCAGTTCGGCCAGGTCATTCAGAAGTCAACTAAGGTATACGTGTCCCAAAGACTCGTTCAGCCGCAGTCATCGGCCTATGTGAGGGCAACCACACAAAATAGCTGCCGTACACAAAATGGAACCCGAAGGTTCAAACGAAATCCTTGAACACATAGTGTTCTCATTGATAGATTCATGCGAAAACACTCGTAGACACTACACTCGTGATTTGCCGTCTGCTGACACCAAAATCGTTTATTTCCGACGACCTTTATCGAACGGGTTCGGAACCACCGAACCAGACCCACAAACTCATGGAACTACAAGGTGGAACACAAAAGGGTTGCTCCCTGTTTCCCCTTCTAATTGCCCTAACAATTGAGCCTTTCTTGCAGGAATTAGACAATCCTTTGATCAAAGGCATCAGGATACATTTAAGCTTATTGCTTTCACATGTGACCTTTTGGTATCACTGCAAAGCTCCTGTGGCTTTCTGGAAGAGCTATTGCCTAATCTAGCAGAGTTCCAGAGAGTGACTAACTTTGACATTGATCTCCAGGAGGCTGAAGGATTGCCAAAAGGAAGGCCAAAAACTAGCAAAACAGTTACAGCCCTGTACTCCCTTCCGATGGTCAAGAGAGGGCATTCACTATTTGGGTGTAAGATTAACCCTAAACTGGCAGGCGTGCTTTAGGGAGAGCTTTCTGCCTTGCTCCAAAAAATTAGTGCAATTATACACTCTCCTGGGTTGGTTGGATAACTGGGTGAAAGCGGATGACACCGCTAAAGATATTGTATTTATTTCAGGCTATCCCCTTGCCTCTTGTTGAAATACACATTACCTGTCTCAAGGAGTCGTACAGCTCTTTTATATGGGCTAATGGGAATCCTAGACCTGGATCGCAACAGTGCACGAGACATATAAAATTAGGGTGGCTCGGAGTACCACAGGTTAAGCAACCTCTATTATAAAGTGTAGGAAAATGCCCCTTTTTGCGTGGTCACCCGCACTTTTGCAAGTTTTATTGCTGGTTTCTGGATTCTGCACATTGGGACACTGCTGGCCAGTGATCAGTGTATGAAAGTTACTGTGTACTTTGGTTGTAACCAAGACAGGTCGCTGGGATCCTCTCCTAGAATGCAAAATTCCTCACCAACCTAGGTGGCATGCTTCATCAACGGGCTTGCTCATTGCTGGGTGGGTGCTGCAACACCCAGTGGGCTCCAAAAAATGGGGCTCTGTGGTGAAGATCTTTTTATTCTGTAGCCTGGCCCGGTATATGCCAGAGTGCAGGTTGATGTCCTGGGGCGATGTGAAGGTTATGTGTGGGTAGATTGGGGATAGAGAAGTGGATTAAAGGTGACTACGGATACCAACTTGATGTCCTTTATTCCTGTTAATGTTATAAAAAAGCCTGAATCAAAACTGACATTGATGAGCTGTTGGTTGTGTCCAGTAAGGTCAACATGTTTCATGGCTAAAGATGCCAATAAGGTCTGGGCATTTCATCAGGACCATAGAAAGACCCTAATCTACAAAATGCATGAAAATTAAATATGATGTAAAAAAAAACTTTCTCTGGTATAGAGTTATCCCTTGACCAACTTGGTCCAATAGTAGAGGTTCTTAGGGGAACTCGGGTCGATGTCTTATCGGCCAATTGGATTAAGAGGTTGCCCGGTGTGTATCCTACCCCGGAGTTCTGGAATGATCCTAAGGAGATGATCCCCAGGATTTGTTTTGATAATAACCGAAGTTCACTGTATTTTTCGTTTAGCCAGAGGAACAGCACATTCTGCTTTACTGAATAATGTAAGCTTGGGGATACTGTGTGCTGGACTGCATTAAATATCTTCTCTCCACCCCCAGCGTGGGGGTGGGGATTTAGGTTTCGGAGGGGTAGTGAGGGGTAGTTAGTGCGACACGTCATCAGGTGTAGGGAAAGTGTTTTGGGTAGGAAAAGTTTTGTGTGAAGTGCTGGGGCCTTGTAACAATAAGCACCCAGAGCAGGAGAGTGGTTAAAGCCCTATTAACCCTGGAAGCAGAGTGTCGCACTGACCTTCTGTTGCCCGGGGTACTCGAGCAGGCATGGGTGCCACAGCCGCCGAGACCATGGAGGAGGGAAGCTGGTGACGTTGTGGCGGTCAAAAAGGCAAAGAGACAAGAAAAGGAGCCCAGGTGTCAAAGACGCAGGAGGAGAGGGCTGACACTGTGGTGGGTCAGGCTGTCAAGGCTGATTGGCCCCGCCATGCTGCTCCTGCAGCAAGGAGAGGTGGCAAGCATAAGGTAGGACCTGCCAGCTCCGCAGCACAGGCAGAGTCGCGGACATGCATGAGGAGGCCCAGATAGCAGCGGCAGTATACGTTCCTGAGCCAGGACTATAAGTGATTGAAGTGCAGACGGCTGAGCTGGAGGAAGGGTCCTTGGAAGAAGCAGGGTGCAGAGGATGACAACTGCATGCAAGGGACTCCAGTCATTTTTGGCCTGCACACCTCCGCAAGGTGGTACAAGCACAGGTGAGAGAGGGGCAGATACAGACGCGGCCCTGTCACTAGATTTATCAGCCTTTTAAGCAGCAAAAATGACAGGATGGGCCAATTTGGTGTTGTAGTTTCAAAACATGGGTCCTGTGTTCTCCATGCCACTGGAATAAAGCTATCCTGGCTGATGAGGGGTGAAACCCTGAAACCGGTCCTAGGTGCTTGTTTCCAGTCCAGGGAGGACCTGGCCTGGCAGTTCGGGCTGGACTGTTCCCATTGGGTGCAGGGTCAAGACTGATTTGCGTATGGCTGGGTTGAAACTTGAATGGCACGGGGAGCAGAAAAACAATAGATTTTTGCTAAGATCTCTGTACTGGGGTGAATGTATGACATTGTTCTGCATTCTATCCATCAATTGTTCTTTTTGCATTTGTCACCCATAGTGAGTGAGATGGGTAGGCCCAGGCGTGGGTCCCGTGCTCTACATGTCACTGGAGTCAAGCTATCCTGGCTGATGAGGGGTGAAACCATGAAACCAGTCCTAGGATGCTTGTTTCCAGTCCAGGGAGGACCTAGTCTGGCAGTTCGGGCTGGACTGTTCCCATTGGGTGCAGGATCAAGACTGATTTGCATATAGCTGGGTTCAAACTGGAATGACATGGGGAGCAAAAAAACTATGGATTTTGGCCCAGATCTCTGTACTGAGGTGAATGCATGACATTGTTCTGCATTCTGTCCATCAATTGTTCTTTTTGCATTTGTCACTCCGAGTGGGACTGGTATGCCCTGACATGGGTCCCATGCTCTCCATGCCACTGGTCTCAAACTACCCTGGCTGATGAGGGGTAAAACCCTGAAACCAGTTCTAGAATGCTTGCTTCCAGTCCACGGAGGACCTGGCCTGGCAGTTCCCATTTGGGTGCAGGTTCAAGAATGTTTTGCATATGGCTGGCTTCAAACTGGAATGGCATGTGGAGAAAAAAAATGATGGATTTCTCTGTACTGGGGTGAATGTATGACGTTGTTCTGCATTCTGTCCATCAATTGTTCTTTTTGCGCATGCCTGATTTAGAGCAAGAGTAGCTGATGATGCAGACGAGTGTCTTTCTGAAGACCTTGACACCTGCTATGCCAGCACCAGTGTCAATGGGGAGAGGACAGCAGAACGTGGCTGGGACATACTGGGCATTCAACCAGGGAACATGCAATAGGGAACATGCTCAATGCGGACCCAGACATCCGGTTTTAAAGTGTGGCCCTCAAAAAGGGGGCAGACAATGGGGAGCATAAGTAGGTCAGTGGCATGCAACAGCGAGTGGCATGGAACAGGAAGATGCTTTCCAAAAATAAAAACAAAGGTACATGTGCTGCAACCCCCTAATACCATTTTGTACTGGTGGTTCGCAGACAATGTGCTCTAAAAATTAGGCTTGTGGTGCTTAAACTGCACAATATATTCTGCTGGGTATATAACCGTGACCGACCATGGAAGATGTTGGTTGATTTAATGCGTATTTTATCTTCTAGTTTATGGATAGGTGGCCAGTTTGGCATAAGTACACGATAGTATAGGAAGTATTAGCTTTGATAATTGTTTAGTGAAATAAACAAACGTGATTATCTTCTGTTCTGGGTGGGTTTTAGCACGCTAAGTGAATACGTTGCCACTCTCAGTTACAGCGGATATTTTGGCAAAGGCTTGCTGGCAGGCTGTGGCGAGTAGAGCAGGTGGTTGGTAGCCCGAGGCTCTAACAGTTCATACTGTGCAGCTCGAGATGCTTAGAATGCAATTTAACTTCTGGCTTTGGAGTTAATTCACCAGTGAATTACCTTGGGCTGTCCCAGATTGTGCCCACTCACTAGTAAATAATGGAGGATTTAGATATCTGTGCCTGAGTGGTCACGCGCTTTGCCAAAGCAAATAATTATTTTACTTGGAAAAACACTTTTAATCCAGCACAGTCATTTGTGGTCCTAAGCATTCGCTAAAGCCTTCTGTTTCTGCATCAATTGCAAATAATATTTATTTCTTAAGCCGAGACCATGTGTTAACCATTTCTTCATTATCACAATGTTTCCTGTTGCTATTGTGTAGAGCATACATAAAATATATTTAAAATGGGACAAAGCCAATAGGTTTGACTTTTGGGCACTGAACAGTAGAAACACAATAACCAAATATACAATAATTTTATATAAAAATATATTTTCTCTATTGGACTCACCTATTAAAATTATAGGCAGAGTTGTATTGGCCACGGTGGAGTCTTGGGCATAGGAAAAGGCAATTCTTTCTGAAATACAATATGGCTTTCGTCCTGGTATGGGCATGTACCAGGATACTATTGTCAAGTCTGATATGGCCCCAACCGGGAACGTACAGAACCTATTCCATCAAAAAAAAGGAGTACACCAAGATGGCCGCTCGGGCTCCCGGCTCCGTCGATCTCCGTCTCCCACCACCATATCCAGCTTTCTAGCCGGCGCCCCAACTATGCTCCCGTACAGCCGAGATAAAGCGGCGCTGATCCATGCGCGCCCGAGTGTTCTGACGGCTTCCTGGCTGGAGATGTGTCGTCTCGAAGATTGCGGCCCGCCCCTGACATGGAACCTGGGTCTAGGGTGCTGAAGTGCCCGGCCTCAACCTCAACAACAACGGTAGGGTGTATGGCGGAAGTATCGGTCTGGCGAGATGGGAACTCGGATTTTCCCGATTTTTTTTTTTTTTTTTTTTTTTTAAACCTTTATTTTGTTAAATGCACAATACACAGCGTCTGCCTACAACCCCTCGGGCCGGCCGCTATGACATATTAGAAAGGGATAAAAGAAAAACCAATATGGCAGAACACCGTTAAAGCAATCTCTGAGTAAAAAGTTACGTGCAGAACATAGAACAATAATGTCAGGATAGGAAAAGGTTTAATTTTATGGTTTTGTCGAGTACAATGTAGAAACTACGAAAAGAGTCGAAGCTAATAAGTGACCAGGATAGACATCATCGTTCACGGAGCACCCAGAGGGAGGCATTATAGAAAGGCATTTGTAAGGAAACAGGTGGCCACCATCAAGGAACTAAGAGCAAACGGTATGTCACAGAATGATATATCACAATAAACTCCCTACTAACACTGAACCCCGACCCCAAAGAAACAAAGAAACTTGGAAGAGAAAGAAACCGAAGAAGCGGAGAGAAAGAAAGAGAAAGAGGGCCATAGAGACAAAGGAAAAACATAGAACACATCCCATCCCCCCACCCTGCATACCAACGGAAGGCCACGGCCCACCCCCCCCCCAATAGGCATGCCTGTCGCCCCAGAAAGAACCCCAAGTGGGAAAGAGAGTATGAGAGTGGGAAAGAACATCCCAGTCTCCAACTCTCAGAAAAGGCAGGAGGAGGAAAGTTTAATATACTCCCGGTCACCACCAGCCCCATAAGCATCCCCCACCCTAAGTATCATCAGCACAACTGAAGTAGCAAGCAAAGCCGCAGGTGGGGAGAGTCAGTTCCAAATATGCGAATAAATCAGATAAAAAGCAGTCCCATCCTAGTCCCCGCCCGCCAATACGTACAGCACACTAAAGGAAATCGCCAAGCCCCGGCCCGATCTTAGGTGGTCCCACATATCCACCCCCGCAATATACAATAGCAGAGTACGCGCATGCAGCACATCAAACACATCGACAAATATTCTAGTCCGGGTCATGCCAGGCGATCAGGCAGGATCATCAAGGGAAGCAACATCAGCCCTGGCCTGAACGCCGAATCTCCTCCAAGCATGGCCACCGCTGAGAGTGTAATTCAAGCAGAACAAAGGAGCAAGATGGCCGCTCCCGGTATAGATGAAGCAGAGGAAGAGGAAGCGAAAGTTCCCATTTACCGACCATCACCCCGTCTAAAGTGACCAACAAATTGTTCCTCACAGAACGGCACACACTCCGGCGATGTTGAGGAAGTCGTGGCAACACTTGCAGAGGCAGAGTCTCGGCTTTTAGAGTGGAAGGGAACTTTGTAGCTGCAACTTTGTCATTAAAAGAAAAACACTCGACACTGTAGCCAGGGACAGGACGTTTCACAGTATCCCCCTGTCGCAACATTGTATTCGCCTCGAAGGGAATGAGAGGCATTTGGGGGTCAGACAGCCGCAATATTTCCCTGGATGGCAGTGCGCCTGCAATCTTCCGCTCCAGTTCTCGAGTGTGTAGCCACCATGTCGCCCTCAAGTCTTCCAGGGCCAGAAGGATATCGCCATAGGTCAGGTCCGTTCCCCGTTCCAGCATGGCCGCAGTGCGCAAAGGCGCCACCGGGGCACCCTCCAGCTCGACATTAGACCGGGCAGCTTGCGTTAGGGGCATGGAGGCTTCCGTCTTTCCGGCGAGGGAGACCGGCGCCGTCACCATCTCTGCAGTAAGCCCACATCGGAGGGGGGAGGGCGACTCCATAGCGCGGGGAAATAGCATTTAAAGCAAGAAGAGATACTGCTCGCAATACGGGGCCCGCACGAAGTGAGAGCCCTCGGCTGTATAGCAATGCGGGTGGTAGGCGCTCCAAAATGGAGACCGCTCCGACCGCTGGCAGCACAACAAAGGGAATATCGCCAGCCCGGACCCAACCATACAGGTATCTTCTCCGTCGCTGAGGGGGCTCCGCCAAGTCGCCCACTCCACAGCCGGTAACACTTCCCCCAGACGCCGGTCCTGCCCCAGGTCGTCTCACCGTACGTGATCAGCGGTGTCCGGTGGCGGTGGTCGGGCCAGAGTTAGTAGGCGAAGTCCAAAGTCGGCAAACACCACGAATCCTCGACCAAAAAAGCCGGCGGGGACCTCGGAGGAATGCGGTAAGTGTCAGCGCATTCGTGGTTACGTTTGCTCGCGCCGCAGACAGGATTAAAGATCAGGATGCCATGTAAACAGCAGACGGGCTGCGGAGCCGGGAGCTCAGACGTCCTGTCCGTCGGCCATCTTGGCTCCTCTCCCCATTTTCCCGATTTTGACGGCGATCCTCGCACAATATTGCAGCAATGGTGATATTTGATCCGCCGCTTTCTGCGGACGCTCGAAGGAATACCCCCCCCGTTGGTGGCTCCGTGACTGTATGCCTTGTACCAACTGCATCAACCCTGACAGAGGTGAGTGTCTCCCAAAACCCCCATTGGGATTATTTGCCAGCTACCTGATGAGCGGCCTCGGGACACGTTTCACCAAGTGAGGTGCACTCCGTGGTGGGAACGCCTTGCACGCAAAGGTGCCTGAGAGGGTCTCGGAATTGATCCTGAATTGCTCTGCAGGGGCCACGAGAATGATGCGATCTGACACCCGGCGTGGATCGGCCTGGTATGATGAAGCCCCGTTTGATGCTGGGACTGGCGTTAATGGGGGAGAGAAAATGGAACTGCGTTTGGGAGATATCATGGCGGCTATTGCGGACTTGCATTCCTCTTTGCAACACAAGATGGAGACCGTGGGGAAGGCCCTGGATGCCGTCGTGCGAAGGGGTCGTCTCGTTGGAGCGGATTCCGCCCCGATGGACGGACCGCTAGAGGCTGTGGGGCATGGGGCTTATTGGCAGATGGCTCATGAGTATCCCCGGGACTTTGTGATTTCGGGGCTAGATGGAAGACAGCGGGGACAGCAATGCTGCGCGGAGTCCGGCGCCTACAGCGGAGACGGAAGATCTTACGAAGGTACTACTCCCGGGAGCGTTAACCTGTTTCAACCATCAACCGATCTACAGCGGCGAGCAGCGGTGGCGCTACGACATATCCTTTGTACTTTGTTTTGGACTGGTGGTAAAGAGTGAGCGCCGCCACTTGCGTTTTCTGGTGGCCCTCGGGCATGTTGATGACGACGTCCTTCGAACGACAATATTCTTTACTACCGCACCCCAAGATGGCATCCTCGTCCCAGTCTGGTATTTTGACTCACTCACACCTGTGGCAGAGGGTCTGGGCTGCGTCAGTACTTTGGACCGGGCGGGCCTGGGTTAAGAATCGTAGTGCTGTTTTTTGTGTGCGGCCAGTGCGGGACTTTTCACCTATGTCATTGTGGCGCTAACGGTGGGCTGGCGAAGATTGAACCCACTCAAACTACATTTATTGTATTGCACTCAGTTTTCTGCATGGAGTGGGGATTCTTTGTGGTGGGGGAGGGGGGGTAGGTGTGGGCTGGGGGTCTGTCCTGGTGTCCTCCTCCGTTTTCTTTCTTCCCTCTTTTGGGTTCTTCTTTAATTTAGTTGGGCGATTGCTTTCTTCCTCTCTTTTCTAAATTTCGGGTTCCATACAATGGGCGACAGGCATGCTGCTGAGGGGAGGCCGTAGCCGTAGGCAGGGGTGCAGGGTGGGGGGTTAGGGGAGGGGTACTACTGTTTTTCTTTTCCTTTTTCTGTTCTAGGGCCCCTTTTTTCTCTCTTGTTTCTCTTGGCTTTCCCTTTAATCTTCCTCTTTTTCTTCTCTTTCGGGAAACCGAGTGATAGGTTGCTCACCGTGCATTCTCATGGTTCAAATTGCAAGGGTGGACGTTTCTTTAAGTTTTAAGTTACAGCGGGCATATACTGTATTGGTGGGCGAACTGCACTGTTTATTGTCTATCCTGGTTAATATGCGCTAGCGCCAACGCCCTGCCTACATTAGTCTTGACTGTGAAGATCCTGATCAATGATAACCCCTTGCATTGGTATTATTTGACTGTACGGCATTAGATCCTGTTCTCTCCTTAACTTTTAAAAAGAAACCTCTTTCATCCTGGTACCGATATGGTACGGTCATTATCCTGAGCTACAATAGGGCATTTGGGAGACGGAATGTTGCATGCTTATGGCTTTATTGATTTGCTTGCCCGTGATTGTAACTGCTTTACGTAACAATAAAGGTTTACCAAAAATAAAAAAAAATAAAAAGGAGTACAGCACAGGTGTGTCCTGGCTTCCTAGCTACCCTTAATAAACTAGGTCACCAAGTCTCTAAACGTTATAAGCTGTTGAGTCCGCAGCAGCCCAAACGTACTGACCCACTTCGACAATTTTGGGAGTCATACTTTTCTACGCCAATCTCAGATGTGGAATGGGCCAGAACATGGAAATCCACCACATGCCACAAAGTTATCCCTACTCTCTCCCAGACTACATTCTGGCTCCTCCACAAAGCCTTTGGGACCCCCCAGCGGCTCTTCCTGCACAACATTAGAGACGACGACACATGCAGGAACTGCACTGAGGAGGGAGGCGATCTCGAACACTTAATTTTCAAATACGAGTATGTCACAAACTATTGGGATAGAATTTTCGAGGTTATCACTAAGGTTTTTCCCATCTCCCTGCCCCGAGAGTTCTCCACATTAGTCCTAGGGTTTACCAGAGCTACAGAGATTGCTGATGAAGACAAGGCCTTGCTCGATCTCCTACTGACTGCTGCGGTTAAGATAATCCTGAAGAATTGGAAGGACACCCGTAAGGCTTCCTTCCCTCACTGGCTTAATTGGGTCTCCAATTTAAGAGGCGCAGACAACATCTCACTCTTGAACACCCCCTGGCATCCCCCTTGTATGAAGATGTGGTCCTCGCTAGAACTTATTTTAACCTACACAAACCCCTGTGATCGCTGGCGCTACACTTTACTTGATGAAGCTATCCCCTCCCGCGAGAACTGATACCTGCACTCAGAAATGCCCCGCCTCTCGGGCTTCACCTTGTGCGCGCTTACATACCAACTACACACCATTCCATACTCCTGAGTAGCTCTGTGTGTCGACTGCTGTACATAAAGTAACACCTACAAGATTCGATGAGTATCTGCATTCCTGTGCCTGATTTATCCTTCTTATTTGCCTTGTTTGTTTGATTCTGTTATTGTGATATCATCACACCATGATCCTGTATTTAATTATGATTCACAGTATGTTTTATTTTCTTTGTCGTCCTTATTTTCATTATGTATGTAATGTCCTTTTCTTTGCTGAAACTCCCAATAAAACCTTTGTGAAATCAAAAAAAACATGAAGCCATGTTATTCCCAGACCTCTCATGTGAAGTCCAAAAGCAGAGGGCAACATTCACAGATGCAAAGAAAATTATTTGCCTACTTGACATATCGTATGTTACGTTGTTCCTTGCCAAACTGAGGGTGACTTTTGGTGAGGAGATGCAATTTTTCACTTCTCCACAATCTCTTGGGGAATCGATTGATGGCCTTTCTCAACAAACAGATAATTTCAAACTGAAAAAAAGCCAAAGTAACACGATACCACCTAAAAAGAGCAGCAGGGGTGTCCAAGGAACTGCTCCATCTCAGTTACAGGTGCACTATGAATGTAATACGCAAACGTAGGCAATAGATGCCTTGACTAGTGAGGAGGCTGCTCTACCGGCTACCAATCGAGAAAGTTAACAAAGTGAGTCAGAATCTGATCAAACATCTGTCTTGTCTCAAGATTCTACAATGTTGTGACCTAAAATCAATCCAGGAACATCAGTTGCGATAATCTGAAAGCTACTGAATATTGTAATGTGGGGTTTTGGAGTAGAGCTTTAGCATGAGCTGAATATTCTGTTTGTAATTTTCATATGGTGTGCTGTGAAGACTGCGCTTCTACCCACCCCCTTTTTGTTGTTGTTGTGCTTGTTTTGCATGCATGTGAGTTGGATGATGTCTGGTTTGTACGAGGAGTTGTTTGCTTCTTGTCCTTGGGATGGGGAGTTGGGGGAGTTTTATTAGGTTTTTGGGTTTTAGGTACAGTTTTCCCTGTCTGCTGTTTTAAGGTAGCATTAGAACAAGTTAAATCACTTTCATGTTGGCTACAATGATCAACATCTCTGGCTATTCTACATGGCGACCTCTATGGAATATAATTTTGTATCCTTGGAATGTCCAGGGTCTAAGTAGTATGTCTACAAGGTACAAAGTGTATTCTTATCTGAAGATACAGGGAAATTGCTTTGCCCTCTTACAGGAAACCCATCTTAATAAACCTGAAGGATTGGCTCTTCACAAGAGACGGCGAGGCCAAGTATGTGCCACTACTTATTTGGCAATTGCTAGAGGAGTATTGATTTGGGTGAGACCTGGGGTACTCTTCCAAAAAGCTAATGAACTTGTGGATCCTAAGGGGAAATTTGAGGTTGTCTCTGGAAGGTTACCAGTACATGACCTTACTGTTGTCTGAATTTATTCATCTCATACAAACCAGAGTGGGTTTCTTGCAGACCTGTCTAGGGCCTTGGCACCTTACTTGACTCAGCCCATTTTATTAGGTGGGGATTTTAACTGTGTTGCAGATTCGACATTTGTTCATTTACACCCACCATTAGGGGATTGTCCTGTGAACCGGCCAGCTCATACTTTTAGGGACTCTCAGCAGCAGTGGAGGTTGTTGACTCTGGGAGGCCAATGCGCCCTGTGGCACATGACTACTCATTTCAGGCCTACACGAACTTCACCTACGGCTAGATACCTTTTTAAACTCTACGACTGTCCCTGGTGTCGTTCACAGTATTGAATATCTGTGCCCAACTATTCTGACCACAACCCTGTGTTAGTTTCTCTGAATTAGGGGCATGAGCGCCTTTGCATTCCGATTTGGTGCTTTAAGATAGAGGGCCTGGTTGATTCAGTTTAAAAAAATAATATTGGCAAGACTAATTTTGCTTACTATAACAAAAATGCTGGAGCAGCTGCTCCTTTTTGATTGAATGGGATGCATTTAAGACAGTGATCAGGGATGATGCATTGCAGGGGTGGTTGGGGTGCGTAGAACTTTGGTTGGTGAGGTGGAAACTCAGGAAAGGGTAATTAGAAGCCTTGAGGAACGTATGCCAGGTGATCCTGCTCTTAAATATCCCCTGCTTGAGGCAAAGGAATTACTGCCAGCCGAAGTTGAAAAATTACTTTGTTTTGATTATAAGGAATACTTGCTTGTGCTGAACGTGATAAAGCAGGATCCCTTTTTAAATGAATTATTAATCCAAAAATATGGCAGATTGATTCTAGAGCTTGACTTTGCTGCAGGTGAAGCATTATATAATCAAGCTGCTATTAATGCTCGCTTTCGTGAATAATTCACTCATCTATATGCTCCAGAGCCAAGAGCACCACCTCGGGATATTGAGGATTTCTTATCAATAAGCCAACTGCGGTTCATCTCACCTGAGGATGCCGATGATTTGAGAATACCTATGCAAGAAATTAGACCTGCCATAAAAAATATGGTGCGTTGTAAGGTTCCTAGAGCAGATGGCTTACCTGTGGAGTTCTTTGCCCCATACAAGAATGAATTGACTCCTAGAGTGTTGGAAATGTTTTCTACATCTTGGAAGAAAGGTCACCTGACTGTGTCTACATGTGAGGTGCTGGTCATTTCTCTTTTAAAATCTGGTTACTCTGCAATGAATGTTAGATTGTATAGGTCATTTTCTATGCTCAATGTAGATTATAAAAAGTTGTGTTCTGGTGAGCAGACTCTTACCACATATGCCCTTTTTAATTTATACTGATCAAGCAGGCTTTATTTCTTGGCGTAATATGGCGTATAACATTACGGGGCTCATCTTTCCCCTGAATGATGATTTCGTGGATAAGGAGAGGGCAACTGTCGTGGCAATAAATATTGAGAAGGCCTTTGACAAATTAAGCTGGGAGTTCCTATATTCTGTAAAGGCTTGAATGGGTTTGGGTGCAAGATTTATTCGATGGATCAAACTTCTCTATTCAGGTCCTAAGGCGTAGGTGCCTACTGGCAGAGTGGTATCTGCACCATATGATGTGGGACGCGGGATTAGACAGGGGTGTCCAATGCCCCCCTTATTATTTGCTATCGCAGTGGAGTCTTAGGCCAGTTGTGTCAGCACCAGGAAATTTCTATCATGGGATGGAAATCCGAGCACAAACCCATTTTGCTGCATTATATGCTGAAGATATGCTGCTCTTTCTCCAAGATGTTGGGATGGATTTGCCTGGTTGTATAGACTTATTAAACTATGTTGGTATAATATCAGGGCTGCATATTAATTGGCAAAAATCTCACTTATTTTCACTTTGCCAAGATGCTGCACAGCCCATGAATTTGAATGGGCTCAATTGGAGCCCTACCTGTGTTAAATATTGAGATGTAAAAATATATCATAGCCAGCAATATTTATAGGATGGGAATACTGGAACAGCTTTTAGAGCACTTAGAACTAGCATTTATTTTTGGACAAGCTTACCATTATCTGTGGCTGGCAGAATAGCAGTAGCTAAGATGGTGGCGCTACCGAGATTGCTTTATTTCTTTAACATGTTGCTGTTCGCGGTGCCTCGCAAATTATTTAGGGAATTGGCATTGCTACTTCTGGAATTGTTTTGGTGAGCAGGTAGGCATAGAGCAGCATTAACAAAAATAACAGCACTCTGTAGCAGAGGAAGAGTTGCTGCTCTTGATCTTAAATCTTATTAGCTGGTGATTCTACTACAATGGATAAATCAGTGGGTTTACTGTCAAATGAACCATGGGAGGGTGTTATTGGCTCACTGCCTGTTAGACCTGTCAGCCCTTTGGGTGGTCCCTCCTATTTCTTTTCCTTTCTTCTCTCCTTTGTACCTCCACATTTTTCTTTTATTTTTGCGGCCACTACAATTTTTGGTGTTGTCCCGAGAGTTCTGAATGCCTTTTTCCCTATAACTTTCTGAGGCCTAGGTGCTCTCTTAACATGGTGAAAATATAGACACATAAAATGGTGGCTTGTAACTGCCACATTTTTACCTCAGAGACCTGAGCCATAGGACTACACTGGGAAGGTTCTAGAACCTTCCAAATGATTCCAGTAGCCAGGGCCCAGTCTATCTAAGAGTCAGAACCAGGGCGGCCATTTTATAAGTGACCAGAGAGCTTGAGTAGAATCTGGTGAGGAGTGAAGCGGTAGTGTGGGGAGGAAGGCGCACTGAGAAGGGGTTAGATCGTCCCATGGGCCGGCTACTCCACTTGGCTGATGTGACCCCCTGCCTAGTGACTAAGCCCTGTCATCGTGTTGGTCATCAGCAGTAACTTTCAAATCCTGTTAGTGCCCCTGGGAAGGATGTCCCTGAACTGCTTGTGAATAATTGAAGAAATTAGCCTGGGGAGTCCACAGGGAGAGCCACTGTCCTCAAAAGAGACTGGCCAGTTGTCCCCCTTCCTTCGTGGCCTCATCTGAATTGGCCCGGTAGAGAGTGTGGGGAGAAGGTCTGTAGCATTACTGCTACTGTTCCCAAGTGGTCCCTGTGCCCAAGAGGCCGTCAAAAGTATCCTACCTTGTCGCGGCTGGCAACTGAGGTCCATATTGCTGGAGTGCCGCCACCTAGGTCACGGGTCCCCGCTGAGGAGATTGTGCGTGGAGGGCCCGGTTTGCATCGGCGGAGAAGAGGGATGTGAGGCGGAGTCGCGGAGGTCCGTGTGGGCTGACGCTGAAGCGCTGTGTGGAAAGGGGGTGGGTATCGGAAGAGGTTGGCCTGCCTAGCGCCCTCCCTCGCTGACGACGGAGCTGAGGGAAGCGCCGTAGGAGACGCGTGAAGTTCTGGCCCAGTCAGCTGTGAGGAGGCTGAAGCGCTGGGGCCGGAATCATCACCGTTCAGCTGTCGCGTGACTCGGCCGGAACGCGCGATTGAGTGGGGTGACCGGGACAATCTTCTGAACACCCGGTAAGGCCTGAAATGAAGTGTGGGGCCCCAGGAGTTGAGGGGGCCTCGCGTCTATCTTACGAATTGTGGCGGGAGGGGAGAATCGGCATTACCCGGCCTGCCAGTAATAAAAAGGAATTCTGACAATAAACAGTGCCTACGAAGTGACATGCAGGCTGGGAACAATCTACAACTGTTAATCTGCGCTGCGATCCATATCTCTTCAGGGCAAGACTCATTGATGTTAGTTCCTGCCTTGTTTATTTACAGTCGCTTGTGTGAAAGCGAATCCTGAAGGAGGCTTTATTTACCGCTATTGAGGGCTGAGGTAACAGGGTTGATTCAGGAATAAATAAGCATTGGTTAGGGGGGATTGCCTTTTGAATGCAGAGTTATTTAGAGCCTAAGAGGTCACTGGGACAATCTGACAATCCACTGTAAATCCAGATCAAACTATATGGTTGAAGGAACTGACAAAATATTTTGCCTGTCTTTATTTAGATGCCCGCTGTGAACTCAGGTACTGGTGGGTTAATTGGAAGGTTTGTGGAAACACTGTAGCCTACTACCAATAATAACACTGATCTTTCCAGAGTAAGGTACAGTCGTGCAGAATTGCAGAGAACCTGTCTAATTGTTATTTGCTTCAATTAGAACTGTGGGTTATTCTATGCATATATAGGGCCAAGAATTACTACTGAGCTCCTTCATTTGGGGGAGAAATGTGTCTGTTATGCTAACAGTATCTGTGAATGTGCTAACAATCAAATGCAGAGGTATTTTAGGAAAAAAATCTAAACACTGCTAAGAATCCAAGAGAAACTACAAAGAGAATTTTATAAAACAGCCCGTATTTTTCTAAACTGGTGTAGTGTCATTTATTTTCAGTGGTGGAGCGATGGGTTACTGTGAGTGAGTGATGTAAGCACAACACAATTGCCTTTGGAGATTAGCTGTTCCTACTCTGTGCCAGGCTACCCTATGTGGACTGGTAACCCCAGGTCTAACATAATTGGTGTCCAGTGGTGGGATTAGAGCTTGTGCTTGCATCCACTTAGTAGTAGCGCGGTGTGTACCACATGCCTACACCTGGAGTTTTCTCCTAGCGGACTCCCTAATTAAAAGTTTTGTTTTTCCAAATTCTTTCCTGGTGGTGGGTGGAGGTAGCTTTTAACTATCGCCCGTTCTTGACTTCTTCCAAGTAACTGTCAGAGACCCTGTTGGCAAAATGGAATTCGATTTGGAAGAGTTGGAGACCTACACTGCGGCCCAACTCAGGGAATTCTGTCATAGTAAGGGGGTGTTTTTCAAGCGTGGTGCTAAAAAGGGGGAACTCCAAACCAGCTTGAGAGCATGGGTGGCAGCTCACCCGGAAGGGAAGGAGGAGGAAGAGGAGGATAGGGACACTGTCATCGGAGTGCATGAATTGTACCAAACCGGAAGGGAGAACCTATTGCAAAGTCCTAGGACACTTTCGAGGGAGCGCAGCAGTGTCTCTGTGAGGAGCTTAACCGAAGCCGAATTAGCTGACCGGAGAGAGAAAAGGCAGCTGAAGTTGGAGTTAGCTATGTTGGAGAAGGAGAGGGAGGAAAAGAGGCTGGTTCATGAGTTGAATCTCAGGGAATTAGACCTCAAGGCCCTGCAAATAGGGACTGCCAGTACTCCTGTTGGTGGCAGCGAACCCAAAGAGATAACCAGGGAACCCAGACCCTATTTGTCAAAAGACGTAGTCACCAGCTACAGTGCAGGGGACGACATTGCGAAATGGTTGGCTGCCTATGAGGTCTCGCTAAGAGCCCATGGGATATTGGAAAGACACTGGGGGGGGTGGCCTGTATAAATACACGCCTCCCGTAGGAAGGGATGCACTTCTGGCCCTAGAGCCGGAGGAGCAGACTAACTACTCCACCATGAAAGTGGCGCTGATAAGAAAGTTTGGGCTGACTCCTGAGAAGTACCGACAAAAATTCAGGAACAGCCACAAACTGGCTACACAGAATTGGGTGGATTTCCTAGATTATGCCAAGAAGGCCTTAGAGGGTTGGGTGCAAGGCAGCGAGGTGGAGGACTACGAGGGGCTGTATGATTTAATCCTAAAGGAGCACCTAATCGAGAAATGTTTTCCAGAGCTGCAACAACACCTGGTGGACAGCAAACTGACCAGTCCCAGGAAGCTTGCGGAGGAGGCGGACATCTGGGCTAGTACCCGGGTGTCCTCAAAGGGGACTGGAGGGGATTCCCAGAGGACAGGACAGGGCGCTCCCCAGAAGAAAGAGGGGGAGATAAGAAGCAGGAGTTCTCTAAAGGCCCCCAAAACAACTTCCAGGGAAAGGGATCAGGATTCATTCCTAGGACCAACCCGCCGAAAAACCCTCATCCTGACCATAGTCAGCAGCCAAGGGTTGTCCGCTGCTATGAATGTGGTGGGGTTGGGCACTATAAAGGAGACGCCAAGTGCCCAAAGAGACCACCCCCTCCCACTGGAGGAAAAGCCCCGGGAGTAGCTAGTGTAGTGCTCGGGGAGGAGTTGCCCTTAGATAAGGGGGGGAGTGGGCGGGAGTCACTTTAGTGTCCCTGGGAGATCGGGAGATGGTTCCTAAGATCCAGGTGCCCTCAAATACTACCAAGTATGGGCAGTGGGTCACCATCAATGGCCAAAGAGGGGAAGCTCTGAGAGACACAGGCGCTAGTATGACTATGGTAAGGAGTCATCTGGTGTCTCCAGAGCAAGTGATTCCCCACGTGCTTCACCCTGCCGCGATGGCTGGCGGCAGAATAGGTCACTACCCGGTGGCCGATGTTCCATTTGAGTGGGAAGGGGTTGCAGGTCCTCTTCGAGTTGCCGTAAGCCCTGCCGTGCCAGTTGATTGTCTGTTGGGGAATGACATGGAGCACAATGCTTGGAAGGAGGTGGAATACCAGACTCATTCTGAGATGCTGGGTACACCTGACTGGGCCTGTGCCAGCACAAGGTCCGTGACTACCCGGAGGGGGAGTTCCCCAGGGCTGGAGCCTGGAACAAAGGCACAGCCAGCTGCCAGGAAGGGAACGATCCAAGGACAGGAGAAGCCTGCCTCGGCAGCCACGCCCCGTGAGATGTATAGGACACCTGAGGTGGTGGACCTGGAGTCCACGGAGGGGGATGTTGTCTCACTGGAAAACCTACTAATCCCTGCCGAATGGCATTTGAAGAGGGGGCCAACCAGTGAGGAGTTCTGTAAGGGCCAGAAGGAGTGCCCTACCCTTGAGGGCCTGAGGCGTCAGGCCGCAGCCCCGGCAGCGGGTAACATTACGGGGAACTACCACATATATTGGGAGGATGGACTCCTCTACAGTGAACCCAATGCTCCAGTGCACGGTTCGTCACGGGCCTTGGTTGTTCCCCAACGTTACTGAGCCTTTCTTATAGAAGTGGCTCATGAAATACCCTTGGCAGGACACTTGGGCCAGGACAAGTCCTTTTCCTGGCTTGTCCCTCATTTTTACTGGCCTCAGATGAGGGTGGCGTCCGACACCTACTGTCAGACATTTGTGTCTTGCCAAGCCAGTGGGAAAACAGGGGTGAAGCTGAAAGCTCCCCTGGAACCACTACCTGTCGTTAGCACCCCCTTTGAAAGGGTGGAGATCGACATTGTTGGGCCATTGGATCCACCTACTTCAGCTGGTCACAGGTTTATCCTGGTTCTGGTGGATCACGCCACTCGGTACCCAGAGGCAATTCCTTTGAGGACCGTTACTGCACCTTCAGTGGCTAGGGCCCTGATGGGGATCTTTACCCGAGTGGGTTTCCCAAAGGAAGTTTTGTCCGACAGGGGGACCAACTTCATGTAAGCCTACATGAGAGCTATGTGGATGGAGTGTGGGGTTACCTACCGGTTCTCCACCCCTTATCACCCACAGACCAATGGTCTGGTTGAGAGGTTCAATAAAACCTTGAAAGGCATGATCAGGAGTCTGCCTGAGAGCCTGCGGAGGAAATGGGACGTCCTCCTACCCTGTCTGTTGTTTTCATACAGGGAAGTGCAGCAGAAAGAGTGGGATTCAGCCCCTTCGACCTTCTGTATGGGCACCCTGTTTGTGGACCTCTCAGCCTGGTGAAAGACGGATGGGAAAAGACTCCCAGGAAGCTTCCCCAGGATGTGGTGAGCTATATGCTGGCCTTTGGAAGCCAAATGGCTAAGTTGTGGAAGCAAGCTTCTGACAACTTGGAAACCAGCCAGGCAGTGATGAAGGAGTGGTATGACCACAATGCTCACCCTGTGGAGTTGGAGCCTGGCCAGAAAGTAGGGGTGATGGAACCTGGAGAGTTGAGCACCCTCCAGGATCATTGGACAGGCCCCTTTGAGGTGATTGAGAAGAAGGGCAAGGCCACTGTGGGAGCGCAGGTTTGATAAACAGACGTGGAGTCTGCAATAAAGGTTTAGAAAGGGGTTTATTGATAACGGAATGAGATGGAACAGGTTGATCAAGGGTTTGTTCTTCTTCCTCGGATGATGAGCTGGAAGCAAGGTGTGGTAAAGATGTTTGTTTTCCTGCTGGCTCTTCCGGACTGGATTGGTCTCTCCGGAGGCTCATTGTAGAACGAAAGAAATAATAGGGGAATCGTCAGAATGATGTTTCAGTATGCTAAGAGTTTCTTTCCCATCACCACACCGTTGTGATTTCTTTGAATTGACCAGCTTTCTTATAGTGATAGGGTTGTCAGGATTATGCCGTTCTTTTAAGTGACTACGACTGGTAAATGCTATGTATTCACGTGCAGGAATGAACACACTATGCAGAAACGTGCAGAAATTCAAGGTAACACTATGTAGAAATGTGCAGGAATTCAAGGGTACGCTGTGTAGAAACGTGCAGGGAACAGGATGCCCGATAATCACCATTCAGTTCTCTGCCCTCCCTTTATGTTGCACTCCAGCCCCCTCCCTTTCTTACATTAGTGACCCCAAGCCAGTTACACTCACCGGCTCCCGCCGTAGCTCTCCTGAGTCACGGACGCCTTCCAGCCTCCTCCGGACACCACCAGTCCTCCGACCAGCTTTCCTCTTCGTCCTCAGGTCTGGGGTCCTCCGCACCAGGTCCTGCGTCTTCAGTCCCACCGGGTCCCGCATCTTCAGTCTAACCGGGTCCCGCGTCTTCAGTCCAACCGGGTCCCGCGTCTTCTCTTTCTACTCCCTCGGTGCTCCGGCGTCCTGTTCCTCCTTCCGCGCTCACCCCCACTGAACGCTGACCCTGCGCGCCTTTTTGATTGGTTCGTGCTCGTCTCTTCCGGGGCACGGGGGTGGAACTTCCGGGTCTTGCCGGTGTGCAGCGTTCTCCTCCAGCTCAAGCTCTCGTCTTTCCTCCGTGTCCCGACTACGCAGCCCGCACTGTTGTTTCTCCTGTGAAAACAAGGGCGATGAATAGGGACGTGATGGCCATATTCCCCCTTGTCTCCGGGTAAGTACGGGGCCCTTCTCACATCCCCTTTCCCTTGCTGTCCTTCTACTAGGGATTCTATCTTGAGGATGTCTAGACAAGTAATCTGCATTTTGTTGGTCTTTCTCTTTTCTATGTCTAGTAAGAAACCTATAGGGTTGTAAGGATAGAAACCATCTCAGGACTCTTTCATTGTGTCCCTTGTTCCTTGCTAGCCACTCTAGAGGGGCGTGATCTGTAAAAAGGATAAACTCTATTCCTTCCAAATAATACCTTAGGGTTTCTATGGCCCATTTGATAGCAAGGGCCTCTTTCTCAATTGTAGCATAATTCCTTTCCCGAGGAAAGTGTTTGCGGCTTATGTACAAGATTGGTTTTTCTCCTTGTGGAGTTTCCTGGGACAACACGGCTCCTAAGCCTAGGTCTGACGTGTCCGTTTGTAATATAAAAGGACGGGAATAGTCAGGACTGATTAGAACCGAGTCAGAGGTCAAGGAATTTTTTGAGGACTCAAAGGAGTGTACCACCTTAGCAGGAGAGGATCTCAGTATCTCTTCCGTTTGGACATTTTTCTGCAGGAGATCAGTTAGGGGGGCAGCTGTTTAAGAGAAGCCCGGGATGAATCTACGGTAATAACCCAATAATCCCAGGAAAGCTCTCAGGTCCTTTTTCGTTCGGGGTAAGGGTATTTGGGAGATGGTTGATATTTTGGATGTCTGAGGTCTTATGACTCCTTCACCTGGAAGGTATCCTAAGTACCTAACTGTTTGTGCAGCCAAATGACTCTTGGATGGGTTGATTTCCTAGGGTTTTTACCACTTGGGAAAGGTGGATCAAATGTTGATCCCAGGTGTCACTGTATATCACGATATCATCAATGTAGGCCCCAGCGTAAGCCTCGTGAGGTGTCAATATCATGTTCATGGCCCGTTGGAACGTTGCAGGTGCTCCATGTAAGCTAAAGGGCAACATTTTGAATTGAAATAACCCATCTGGGGTAGAAAAGGCATTTTTTTTCTCTGTCTTCTGTTTTTAAAGGAATTTGCCAGTACCCTTTACATAAATCAAGGGTGCTAATATACTTGGCCCTTCCTATTCTTTCCACCATTTCGTCTACTCTAGGAAGGGGGTATGTATCAAACTCTGAGATTTTATTTACTTCTCTAAAGTCAATACAAAACCTCACCGACCCATCTGGCTTTGGTACTAACACAATGGGCGAATTCCATTCGCTTTTATATGGTTCTATGATGTCCATTTGTAACATCTTCTGTAACTCTTCCTTGATAACCTGCCGGCGGGATTCAGGTATACGGTAAGGTCTTAATCTAACTCGTTTACCTGGAGGGGTTCTTATTGAGTGTTCAATTAAACTAGTCTTCCCTGGAGAAGTGGAGAAGACTGGGGATAGTGGTTGTAAGACACTTGTCAGACCACATACCAGGGCATCAGGCAATTCTGGATCAAAACACTGTCGAAACAATGGAATTTGAGGCTCTGCACTATTCATGGATACAGGAACAGGACCCTCCCATTTCTTCAGTAAATTTATGTGATATATTTGTGAGATCTTTTTCTGGGAGTCTGTTTCTATTCTATAGGTCACTGGGGTTACCTGTTGAATTACTTTATATGGACCCTGCCACTGCCCCAATAGCTTTTGATCTGAGGTAGCAATCATGAGTAATACAAGATCCCCTACTTGGAAAGACCTAGGTTTGGTCCCTTTGTCGTATTGCTTTTTCTGGGCAATGTGGGCATTCTCCAGGTTATTCCTAACAATATTTCGGATTTGTCGCAAATGAGTCTTCAGGTTAGACATACTCAGGAAATGGTTTTGTGTCATCTAGTTCCGTTTCCCATTGTTCTTTGGCCATATCTAGAAGGGTGCGAGGTTTGTGACCATACAATAACTCGAAAGGGGAATATCCAGTACTTTTCTGCTCTTTACATCTAATGGCAAATAGAGCCAAGGGAAGGATGTCTTTCCATTTGCGGGCCTCCAAATCTAACAGTTTTTTTAGGGTGGACTTGATGGTAGCGTTATATCCTTCAACCAAACCATCCGTTTGCGGATGATAGGCTGAGGTTCGGATTTGTTTCACTTCCAGTTGAGTACAAATGTCTTTCATCATTTTAGAGATAAAGGGAGTTCCCTGGTCAGTTAGGATTTCTTTTGGGAAACCTACCCTAGAAAAAACACTAACCATAGCTTTGGCAATATTGGTTGTGTCGGGTCTGCGCAGTGGTATGGCTTCTGGATATCGAGTAGCATAGTCTACCAGAACCAATACATACCTACACCCACATCTGGATGGCAATAAGAGGCCAATGATATCCATTCCAACCCGACAAAAGGGCTCCTCTATGATGGGAAGGGGAAGCAATGGTACTCTTGGGGGTTGATATCGACTATGTTTTTGGCAGATCGGACATTCCCTACAGTATCTTTTGACTTGGTGATATATGCCTGGCCAATAGAACTTTTCTAAAATAGTTTTTTCTGTCTTGTCGGCCCCAAAATGGCCCCCCAACAGGTGACTATGAGCAAGATACAATACTTTCTCTCGGAATGGGGTTGGAACTAACAACTGTGCTTTCTGGTTTGGGTTGTTTTTTCTATACAACAGACCATTTTTAATTAAAAAAAATAAGGACCTACATGTAAATGATCCTCTTCATCAAGTGCCTTGTTCCAAGCTTCCTAAAGGACAGGATCATCACGCTGAGCAGCATGGAAATTACGGTCCGTTTCCGAGGGGTTGTCTACAGGAATGATAGGTACCACCAGGGGCTCTCTCCCTTTGTATTTGGCTTTTTCGGGGTTTAGACGCTGGCCATTCTTTGTCGGTGTCTGAAGAAAAAAGGTGCAGAAGCTAACCAGTCATTCTCAGCTAGAGAGGAGTCCTGTATTAACTGGGGTAGCTTGACATAATCGTTCCGTAGGAGAGCTTGTTCAGGCAACCGGGGTATCAGTTCTACCGTTAAGGAGGTTCTGGAGTCCTTGGGATGTTGTACCAACACGCGAGCAGTGGGGTAGGGTTTTGTGTCACCATGTACACATTTAATGGCCACCATTCCTTCTATTGGACCAAGGTGACTACCAAGATCTTGGGGTCTGACTACACTGCGTAAGCATCCGGTATCGGCTAAGGCAGTAACAGCCTGTCCATCCAGGGACACATTACACCTATATGGGGGTGGTTTCTTTTCTAAGGGTGAGCAGAAGTAATTACGAGCCATTCCTATTTCCATGGGTTCCTCTTTTTGGGGACAGAACCGTGCTATATGTCCTATTCCACCACATTGGAAACATTGTAGTCCTGCCATAGGGGGGAGAACAAACGGGATACTGGGAGAAGGACCACTGGGAACGAGTGCCAGGGGTTCGGGTTTCTTGACTAATGTAGGTCTTGGAGACCTATTAGGTACATGTCCCCCTGTTTTCCCTGAGGCTTCCTCCCTTCCTTTTTGGAAGTCTTGTGCCCTATTATATGCACTGACTATCTCCACTGCTGTTTCCAAGGTAAGATTGGCTTGCTGTCTGACCCACCATTGAATAGGAGGATGAAGGGACGTGAGATATTGTTCTAAATAAATCTTAGCCATGGTCCCGTCTTTGTCAGTGGTAGCAGACTTTAGCCAATGGTCTGCCATATACTTTACTCTAAAGTACAAGGCACGAGGAGTTTCTTGAGGACCTTCCTTCATTTGTCTCAGTTTGAGTCTATAAGTCTCATTGTCTACTCCGTGTCTTTCTAGAATACATTTCTTTATGTCTGCATAAGGAACAGTCCCTTGTAGGGTAGCTGCCTGGTATGCCGCTTGTAAATCACTTGACAAAAGAGGTCCTAAATATTGGCCCCATTTTTCCGCAGGCCAGGAAGCAGCATTAGCCATTCTCTCGAAGTTACTGAAGAAAAAATCAGGGTCTTCTCCAGCTACATAACGTTGCAATACTACGGATGGTAGGGTAGTGGGACCCCGTTGATGTCCCAGGGCCTCTGTCAATTTACCCATGGCTGCTTCCTGGGTTTGCCCCTGTCCAGTGATGACCTGTTGTAGCTTTCCACGATCCTCTTCCACAACGGTCAGAAAACGCCCCATGACTTTGCTAAGATGTTCCTGATTTTCGGCCATTCTTGCTAGGGCAGCCTCCATTTTGCCTTTCAATCCCACTTCTGACACCACTTGTTGGAGTGTAGGTTTGATAAACAGGCGTGGAGGCTGAAATAAAGGTTTAGAAATGGGTTTATTGATAACAGAATGAGATGGAACAGGTTGATCAAGGGTTTGTTCTTCTTCCTCGGATGATGAGCTGGAAGCAAGGTGTGGTAAAGATGTTTGTTTTCCTGCTTGCTCTTCCGGACTGGATTGGTCTCTCCAGAGGGTCATAGAAGAACGAAAGAAATAATAGGGGAACCGTCAGAATGATGTTTCAGTATGCTAAGAGTTTCTTTCCTATCACCACACTGTTGTGATTTCTTTGAATTGACCAGCTTTCTTATAGTGATAGGGTTGTCAGGATTATGCCGTTCTTTTAAGTAACTACAACTGGTAAATGCTATGTATTCACGTGCAGGAATGTATCAAGAACACACTATGCAGAAACATGCAGGAATTCAAGGTAACACTATGTAGAAATGTGCAGGAATTCAAGGGTACGCTGTGTAGAAACGTGCAGGGAACAGGATGCCCGATAATCACCATTCAGTTCTCTGCCCTCCCTTTATGTTGCACTCCAACCCCCTCCCTTTCTTACATTAGTGACCCCGAGCCAGTTACACTCACCGGCTCCCGCCGTAACTCTCCTGAATCACGGCCGCCTTCCAGCCTCCTCCGCACACCACCAGTCCTCCGACCAGCTTTCCTCTTCGTCCTCAGGTCTGGGGTCCTCCGCACCAGGTCCCGCGTCTTCAGTCCCACCGGGCCCGCGTCTTCAGTCCAACTGGGTCCCGCGTCTTCAGTCCAACCGTGTCCCGTGTCTTCTCTTTCTTCTTACTCGGTGCTCCGGAGTCCTGTTCCTCCTTCCGCGCTCACCCCCACTGAACGCTGACCCTGGCGCCTTTGATTGGTTCGTGCTCGTCTCTTCCGGGGCACGGGGCGGAACTTCCGGGTCTTGCCGGTGTGCAGCGTTCTCCTCCGGCTCAAGCTCTCGTCTTTCCTCCGTGTCCCGACTCCGCAGCCCGCACTGTTGTTTCTTCTGTGAAAACACAGGCGATGAATAGGGATGTGATGGCCGTATTCCCCCTTGTCTCCGGGTAAGTACGGGGCCCTTCTCACAGCCACTTACTTAGTGGACCTTAAGACTTCCCGGCAGCCCCATCGGGTGCTCCATGCTAATTGCCTTATGCCCCACCATGAGAGGCCCGAGGTCATCTTGATGATGGTGACTGGTGGAGCAGAGGAAGAGGAAAGTGAGCCTCTTCCTGATCTATTCTCGTCTCAGGGAAAGGATGGGTCAGTGGAGGGAGTGATTTTCTTCCCATCCCTAACTCCTGAAAAGCGTAGGGACTGCCGCCAAGTCCTGGAGCAGTATTCCTCGCTGTTCTTCCTTATCCCGGGAAGGTCCCACCTGTGTACCCATGATGTGGATACAGGAGACAGCCCACCTGTGAAGTCTAAGACCTATCGGCTGTCAGATAAGGTGAAGGCCATCATCCATAGTGAAGTCACTAAGATGCTGGAGCTGGGAGTGATTGAACCCTCAAGTAGCCCCTGGTCCAGTCCGGTGGTTCTGGTACCAAAAACTGCCCCACCAGGCACCACTCCAGAACCAAGGTTCTGTGTGGATTACCGGGGACTGAATTCAGTGACCAAAACGGATGCTCATCCGATTCCTAGGGCGGATGAGCTCATTGACGGGCGGGAGCTGCCCAATGCTCGTGAATAATTGAAGAAATTAGCCTGGGGAGTCCACAGGGAGAACCACTGTCCTCAAAAGAGACTGGCCAGTTGTCCCCCTTCCTTCGTGGCCTCATCTGAACTGCCACCGTAGAGAGTGTGGGGAGAAGGTCTGTAGCATTACCGCTACTGTTTCCAAGTGGTCCCTGTGCCCCAGAGGTCGTCAAAAGTATCCTACCTGGTCGCGGCTGGCAATTGAGGTCCATATTGCCTGAGGGCCGCCACCTGGTCACGGGCCCCCGCTGAGGAGATTGTGCGGGAAGGGCCCCGTTTGCATCGGCAGAGAAGAGGGATGTGAGGTGGAGTCCCGGAGGTCCGTGTGGGCTGACGCGGAAGTGCTGTGTGGAAAGGGGGTGGGTATCGGAAGAGGCTGGCCTGCCTAGCGCCCTCCCTCGCTGACGACGGAGCTGAGGGAAGCACCGTGGGAGACGTAGTGAAGTTCCGGCCCAGTCAGCTGTGATGAGGCAGAAGCGCTGGGGCCGGAATCATCACCGTTCAGCTGCCCCGTGACTCGCGCAGGTCGTGCGATTGAGTGTGGTGACCGGGACAATCTTCTGAACACCAGGTAAGGCCTGAAATGAAGTGCGGGCCCCAGGAGCTGAGGGGGCCTCGCGTCTATCTTAAGAATGGTGGCGGTAGGGGAGAATCGGCATTACCCGGCCTGCCAGTGATAAAAAGGAATTCTGACAATAAACAGTGCCTACAAAGTGACACGCAGGATGGGAACAATCTACAACTGTTAACCTGCGCTGCGATCCATATCTCTTTCTCTTGTGTGAAAGCGAATCCTGAAGGAGGCTTTATTTACCGCTATTGAGGGCTGAGGTAACAGGGTTAATTCAGGAATAAATAAGCATTGGTTAGGGGGGATTGCCTTTTGAATGCAGAGTTATTTAGAGCCTAAGAGGTCACTGGGGCAATCTGACAATCCACTGTAAATCCAGATCAAACTATATGGTTGAAGGAACTGACAAAATATTTTGCCTGTCTTTATTTAGATGCCCCGCTGTGAACTCAGGTACTGGTGGGTTAATTGGAAGGTTTGTGGAAACACTGTAGCCTACTGCCAATAATAACACTGATCTTTCCAGAGTAAGGTACAGTCGTGAAGAATTGCAGAGAACCTGTCTAATTGTTATTTGCTTCAATTAGAACTGTGGGTTATTCTATGCATATATAGGGCCAAGAATTACTACTGAGCTCCTTTTATTTGGGGGAGAAAAGTGTCCGTTATGCTAACTGTATCTGTGAATGTTCTAACAATCAAATGCAGAGTTATTTTATGAACAAAATCTTAACACTGCTAAGAAACCAATGAAACTACAAAGAGAATTTTATAAAACAGCCCGTATTTTTCTAAACTGGTGTAGTGTCATTTATTTTCAGTGGTGGAGCGCTGGGTTACTGTGAGTGACTGATGTAAGCACAACACAATTGCCTTTGGAGATTAGCTGTTCCTACTCTGTGCCAGGCTGCCCTATGTGGACTGGTAACCCCAGGTCTAACACTGCCTGATTTGCAGGACTTATTGAACGTCTTCCTGCTTCCTGGCGGAGACTGCCTGCATTTTCTCAAGAGCAGCTAGTGATGTAGCAGTGCTAGCAATGTTGTCTGCAGCAATCCCAGGTCCAGGTACCCTATTTCCTCGATAGGCCATTAAAATAGATGAAAATAGGGGACGAGGTAGGAGCGTTAGCAGGGATTGAAAGATGGACTACCTTTGGGGTTAACCGTGTTTGGTATCAATATCAGGATGGAGCATTGCTTAGGTTTGAAGACTTGACTGAAGAATTTAATATACCTTGAGGACAATTTTTAGTACACAGGGCATTGGTTGCACCAATAAGGAATTATTGGAGAATTGGAACTGGTGAACCTGCCACACATAAGGCTCTGCACAACAACAGGGTGTGTCTTGTATCTATATAGTGCGATTCTTGCAAATATTCTTTCTCCTCTTGTTGAGTTGAAAATAAAATGGGAAAGAGACTTAGAGCTCCAATTTATTGATTTGGTCTGGGATAGGATTGTAGCCCATATACCATCTGTTTCTAGAACTGTTAGATTTAAATTAATTACTTTCTACATACTGCATTGAGCTTATTTTACACCTGGCAGGATTAGTTATATTTGACTGCTGTTGCAAAATGCCTAAGATGTGGGGAGTTGGGGGCAGAAATGTTCCACATGGAATGGTCCTACCTTTCATTAGCGGGATTCTGGAAGGAAGAAATAAATTATATTAATGGAATGAACTTCTGGGCTATCCCATGTACACCCTTAGTCTGCCTCCTAGGGGGATACCTTCGCCCTAAAAATAAGAAAGCTACTAGTAGATTTGCTGACCTAGGTTTGGTTATGGCAAAATGAGAATTGACTATGCACTGGAAATTGGTGCACGGTCCTCATATTGCTAGATGGAATAAAGGAATGGCTAAATTAGCAAGTTGGACAGGGCTGTGTTGTTTCATGAGATAAAAAGAGGAAGAGAGAAAATTGAAAGGGTTAAAGTGTAGTAACACCTAGTGGATAGTTTGTTCCCCCAGAAATAGGCACAGATTTGTGGAATAGCTCCCTGAGTCCTTGCGGGTGAAAGAAGGGGAATCTAGTTTAATACTGACATTTTGGGTGATAATGGGTACTACTGTGATACCCTTGTCCGTGTGGAATATGTGGATACTTTATTTATGACTCCTTTACATGATATGGGGTAACTGTGAACGGCGAGATTGATGTTATAGTTATATTGTACTCATTTTAGCAGACCTAAGATATGTATGAAATTTACAGTAGTCGAAATATGCATAGGTGCTTTTGGACGCATATCACATGAGATACATGGCCTAATTATGATGTTGATTGGAAAGCCTCTGACCACTAGTCTGAGGTTTTCTGACTAACATGGTAGGTTTAAACTTCGACAGTCACATTAGGATGGCGGTGGTCAGAGTTTAAACCGGCGGGGGAATCCTACTCTGTGCCCATCTGTCAGTAGGAATTGCACCATAATTCCTTAAGGACAGTGTTTCCGCTGTTGGGATTATGATGTCGGTTTCCGAAAGCCAATCCATTTCAGCCTTTCCAACATGAATTGACTGTCGGAAACTGACTTTGGAGGCCCCTAGCAAGGCCCACTTCCCTCCTGGCCCTCCTCATATGGGCCTAGGGGGCACCTGTGGGCCCCCTCAACATCCCTGCACCGTGTGGCAGGCCCTTTGAGATGCTTGCCACACATTGCAGGTATGTATACAAACTTTAATTTTTTTAATGGGATATTATGCTGCTGGTGGTTTCAGCCAGCTGCACAAGCTCCCATTGAAAATGGAAGTTTGCGACCACACCATTAGTAAAACATAAATTCATGAGTGATCTTGTTATGAAAATCTATTAATAAGCATTATAACTATTTAGCAATGGTGTTTCTCCTTTGCTAACCATTTCAAACATTCTTTTACGGTTCTGTTACTTCACTTGTCTCTATTGCTGTATTACTTCTTTCATTTTGTGCAATTTACACATTCAGGTTTTTGTATCTCAATCGGTAAAAGTGTCATGTAAAGTGCTTTTTTTTAATTTTTAGAGCTATCAAGCCCACCTCTTATGGTGAATCAAGCCATCACAATATCTACTCATCAGATCTCATCAAAGATTACGGGTTTGTTGCCTTTTACCTCTTTCTTCTAAAATTTCCATTACATCATAGTATTTATATTATTCATCTTCTATTTCAAGATCAGTTCTCATTCTTTTCACACCTTGCTTGTCTTTTCAGTAATTGCTAAATATGATAAAAGTGTCATTAATCTTTGCAGTTTCAGAAAAAATTGTATGTTTAGAATATTTTGCAGGAACATGGTGTGGTAAATTAGAAACGAAAATGCAAAGCAAGTAATATCAGAGAAACAATAGAAAAGATTCTAGTATACACACATTTGCATCCAGAGGAGAATTCAACATTGAACCCCATGCCTACTCAAAATTCAAATTGTTCAGCTAGAAAAATGTCAAAATAGCAGGAGTGGTTTGAGCACTTTGAAAACATTTGACACAAAAACATGTTAAGGCACAGTTCAATAGTTTATTTCAATGCGGAAAGATTCTCACAACAGGTTCATGAATGAGTATATTCAAGAACAATTGTGTCAGTTCTTCAATAAGTACACCAAGGTTGAAATTCAGATCCACAACAAATTTAATTTTGAGGAAGTTCAGGTGGATTCATACTGTTAAAACAATGGGTAATAAACTCAGATTCCCATTCATGTGCTGCCAGATAGGTCCATTCAGGAGAAGAGTACTTTCCGATCTCCTCAAAGCTATTTGCTGTTTCTTGTGGAAGCACTAGGCTTGTACTGCTTATAACTTTCGAGAACAGTTGATGGTACTTCTAATGTTGTCAGACAGCTACTCTGAATCCCACCTCTTCTGGACCAATAGTCTTCGGGTGCCACCCGCTTTCTTGCTGCATTAGGCCCTTTGCTAGGATCTATATCTTTCACTGTCAAATTTGTTTGCTTTACCCTTTGGTATCTTCAGTTTACTGTCTCGGACCCTCCTCAGGCCAAACGAGTGCTGTCCCAAACGTCTGCTGGTCCTCAAAAGCTTGACTAACCCGATCCCTATGTCTCACTGTAACCACTTGTACATCAGGCACAGGTGCTGTTGTATCATCAAGGGGATATGGAACTCTGAGAGTATGACTTGCTCGTACTTAGTTCGGGAGACCTATGCACTTCACAGCAGTATTGGTGACTAAGATCACCTGGAAAAGGCCCTCTCCAGCACAGTTCCAAACATGTTTTGTGCGCATGTTTCTTCACCATTATCCAGTCACCAAGACTGTGGTCTTGGCACTGCTCCTGTTGAACCGCAGAAGCATCTTCAGCAATCTGGGGAAACACATAACGTACCACATCAGCCAGTCCCTTTCAGTAATCAAAAATAGGATCATCTGTTATGTTCACTAATGCATTTGCAGGAACAGCTGGCAATCTAATGACTCAGCACATAATTACTTAATGCACCGAAAATATGGTCCGCCTGTCTGGTCAAACTCATCAACACAAAAGGCAATGCATCAGGCCACTTCAATGACGTTGCAGTGCACAGTTTCGCCAAGCTTGATTTGGGCCATTAACTTGCTCCACCAATCCAGAAGCTTTTGGATGGTAACTGCATTGGGGCTTCTGCTCAACCTTTAGTGCTGGACATAACATTTTCAGGACCTCATTATTAAAATGAGTTCCTCTATCTGACTCAAAAGAAGTCAGAAATCCAAGACGCGAATCAACCTCTCTTAACAATAATTTTGTCGCAATCAAGCTGTCATTCCTGCATGTTGGAGAAGCTTCAACCCATTTTGAAAAAATGCATGCAACAACTAAAAGATACCTTAAACCGTTGCAAAGGGGCATTCAATAAAGACCATTTGTATTCAGTCCCATTGAGAAGGGAGTTAGGCAGGGATGCGTACTGGCCCCTACGCTATTTTCCCTTTTTTAAATGGCCTCGTCGATGACTTAACTAGTGTACAAAACAGCGACGCTCCTAACCTAGCTGGTGGTAAATTTCATGCACTCATGTTTGCGGATGACACCCTGCTGCTCTCAAAAACATCTATGGGGATGCAGCGGGTGTTAGACCAATTTACCAAATTCTGTAGGGACAGGAACCTGGTAATTAATATAGACAAAACAAAGTACATGGTGTTTAATGGCACTGCAACTAATTGCCCTTGTCCAACAATGGATGGACGAGCCCTGGAAAGGGTAAATAATTTTACTTATCTAGGCCTGACCTTAAATGATAGAATGAGTAACACCCCCCCTAATTCCACTAAGGCTGGATATAAATCTGAGGCCTATGGCAGAAGTAATTGCCTCACGCCCGCTCCTTAACTGGCGTAGATTGTGGAGTGTCCCGGAGCTCGAGTGCTATAGAGAAGAATTAAAGATTGTGATGGCTCGCCCGGGTGTAGGGAGGATAAAGTGGTTATCTTTTATAAGGGGGCAGGCGTCCAAGATTGGCATGGAGAATCTCTGGTCCAACCCGGAGGACACATGCAAATCTATCTCAAAGAGAACCCTGGCTGAGTCTATAAAATATCACAACCTTGAAGAGGTCCTTCGATCAGCCAGGCCCTCTAGCCTCACTGACAGTTTTTTGGATTTCAAGAATGTCTATAGCTTTGAGAAAGAACTAGACGCTATAGAACCTGTCTTAGCAAAAAAATTGTTCTTACAGTTCAGATATGGTACATTACCCCTTTATTCCTATTCTGATAAATGGAAATTGGGTTTAGCTCGCCCTTGTCCAGGTTGCAATGATCCAAATGAATCTTTAATCCATGTGACTTTGTTCTGTCCTGCCTATTCTGCTAGCAGGAAAAAATGGATCATACAGTTATGTGTGAATCTAGGACTTAGGAATTACATAGACTATTTTAGAATTTTAAAAACTGATACCAATGCATTGATAGTTACTGCTATTGCTAAATTTTTGTTTTCGATGTGGTTAACTAGACGAAGACTGATTCGTTTGTAGAAACCCGCTTATTGTGGTTAGACTGCTCTGTCTCAGTAATAACTAGTTTTTTTGTGTCCTAAAAATTTTTAGCTTGTATTTTATTGTTTCAGTCCTTTTATTGATATATTATAAACCGCACGTTAACTGATCATTGTAAATATCCAAAACGAGATGTAACCATGCATGGTTGAGTTGTAAATGTATTTTTTTTCTAGTTGCGATGTACTTTTATGGTTCATTAACAAACCGAAATAAAGTTAAAATGATGATGATGATGATTCAGTTGATGGGACATGCAGATTCACAAATGTGAATCATAATAACTGTTTTTCTTCCAGGGTTTTGTTGTTGACACACTAAACACATGACACAATGTTTCTGCAGTCACTCTGAACCTAGGATTAAACCACACCTGTTGGAAAAGGTGCATCATTGCATCTCTTCAGACACGTGCAGGACCATGGTAATCTCTCGGTATGTGTGTTAACAAACTGTAAGGCAATACAGGCCTGCCATCAGTATATACCCAAACATCATCCTCTCTTTGGTTACATCATGCTTGCACCCAACCTTGTTGTTCAATTTCCTCATCTTCCTTTTGCAATTTCCTCACTTCGTCAGAGGTAAGCATGGGTGTAAAATCCGTTCCGTTCGTGGAATTTGTGGATTTTATGCAATTTTGCGGTCCACGAATCTCGCGAAATTGCAGAAAAATCAGCGAAATCGCGAGCGGGACCGATTTTCAAAAACTGAAGTACATGAAGCACTTATAGGGTTACAGCAGGTGCCCAAGTTGAAGCTAATTTCTTTGCCAGAGGGTGGCAGGGGTGAACCAGAGGGTGGCAGCAGTGAACCAGAGGGTGGCAGTGGTGAACCAGAGGGTGCTGTGATGAACCAGAGGGTGGCAGTGATTAACCAGAGGGTGGCAGTGATGAACCAGAGGGTGACAGTGATGAACGAGAGGGTGGCAGTGGTGAACCAGAGGGTGGCAGTGGTGAACCAGAGGGTGGCAGTGATGAACCAGAGGGTGGCAGCGGTGAACCAGAGGGTGGCAGTGACGAACCAGAGGGTGGCAGTGATGAACCAGATGGTGGCAGGGGTGAACCAGAGGGTGGCAGTGGAGAACCGGAGGGTGCTGTGATGAACCAGAGGGTGGCAGTGGTGAACCAGAGGGTGGCAGTGATGAACCAGAGGGTGACAGTGGTGAACCAGATGGTGACAGTGGTGAACCAGAGGTTGACAGTGGTGAACCAGAAGGTGCTGTGATGAACCAGAGCGTGACAGTGGTGAACCAGATGGTGACAGTGGTGAACCAGAGGTTGACAGTGGTGAACCAGAAGGTGCTGTGATGAACCAGAGGGTGACAGTGGTGAACCAGGGGGTGCTGTGATGAACCAGATGGTGGCAGTGGTGAACCAGAGGGTGGCAGTGGTGAACCAGAGGTTGGCAGTGATGAACCAGAGGGTGGCAGGGGTGAACCAGAGGGTGGCAGTGGTGAACCAGAGGGTGGCAGTGATGAACCAGAGGGTGGCAGTGATGAACTAGAGCGTGGCTGTGATGAACCAGAGGGTGGCAGTGGTGAACTAGAGGGTGACAGTGGTGAACCAGAGGGTGGCAGTGATGAACCAGAGGGTGACAGGGGTGAACCAGAGGGTTGCTGTGCTGAACCAGAGGGTGCTGTGATGACCCAGCGGGTGCTGTGATTAATCAGCCCTAAAATATTGTGAGCAAGGTCGAGGCTGGGCAAGTGTCCTTTATCCCCATATCTGCTGCTGAAAATGAGCTGTAACCAAGAGGACGTCTCTGCATCCATGAGTTTCCCGAGCTCCATCCCTGTGTAGTTCCTGTGACCAGGAGCCTGCTTTCTCCTTATCTGCTGCCCTGCTCAGTCTCTGACCCTGTATAAACAAGAGGCATGTGAACTCTCATTGAAGCCCCGTCCGTTTGGCTCCACCACACACACTAGCGCTATGAAATGTATTCCCGCCCTTTCCCCACTATGATGGACAGCTTTCTCAAGGGACCTTGGAGCCTTTTGGTGCGGTGAGCCATGCCAAAAGGCTCCGATTTTTAGGGCTGATTAATACTTAACTGAATTTGAGCTTCAACTCAGGCACCTGCTTAATTTGTATATGTAAGGGCTTCCTCTTGAGGTTTAATTTTTGTGACAGGAGCATCGTGCCAGAATGAATCTTGCCCTGCGTATTTGCCCACGAAGATTCCACCGTTTTGTACAATACCTCTACTCAACTGGAGTACTTTCTACTGGCTAATCAGTAAGTGCTCCCTCGTTGGGTAAATGTATAGTGCTTTTACTACACTGCGGCTGCGTAAAGGGCCAGAAGATGTGCCTCCAGTGACCATGTCAGGGTGGCAGTGGTGAACCAGAGGGTGGCAGTGATGAACCAGAGGGTGGCAGCGGTGAACCAGAGGGTGGCAGTGACGAACCAGAGGGTGGCAGTGATGAACCAGATGGTGGCAGGGGTGAACCAGAGGGTGGCAGTGGAGAACCAGAGGGTGCTGTGATGAACCAGATGGTGGCAGTGGTGAACCAGAGGGTGGCAGTGATGAACCAGAGGGTGACAGTGGTGAACCAGATGGTGACAGTGGTGAACCAGAGGTTGACAGTGGTGAACAAGAAGGTGCTGTGATGAACCAGAGCATGACAGTGGTGAACCAGATGGTGACAGTGGTGAACCAGAGGTTGACAGTGGTGAACCAGAAGGTGCTGTGATGAACCAGAGGGTGACAGTGGTGAACCAGGGGGTGCTGTGATGAACCAGATGGTGGCAGTGGTGAACCAGAGGGTGGCAGTGGTGAACCAGAGGTTGGCAGTGATGAACCAGAGGGTGGCAGGGGTGAACCAGAGGGTGGCAGTGGTGAACCAGAGGGTGGCAGTGATGAACCAGAGGGTGGCAGTGATGAACTAGAGCGTGGCTGTGATGAACCAGAGGGTGGCAGTGGTGAACTAGAGGGTGACAGTGGTGAACCAGAGGGTGGCAGTGATGAACCAGAGGGTGACAGGGGTGAACCAGAGGGTCGCTGTGCTGAACCAGAGGGTGCTGTGATGACCCAGCGGGTGCTGTGATTAATCAGCCCTAAAATATTGTGAGCAAGGTCGAGGCTGGGCAAGTGTCCTTTATCCCCATATCTGCTGCTGAAAATGAGCTGTAACCAAGAGGACGTCTCTGCATCCATGAGTTCCCCGAGCTCCATCCCTGTGTAGTTCCTGTGACCAGGAGCCTGCTTTCTCCTTATCTGCTGCCCTGCTCAGTCTCTGACCCTGTATAAACAAGAGGCATGTGAACTCTCATTGAAGCCCCGTCCGTTTGGCTCCACCACACACACTAGCGCTATGAAATGTATTCCCGCCCTTTCCCCACTATGATGGACAGCTTTCTCAAGGGACCTTGGAGCCTTTTGGTGCGGTGAGCCACGCCAAAAGGCTCCGATTTTTAGGGCTGATTAATACTTAACTGAATTTGAGCTTCAACTCAGGCACCTGCTTAATTTGTATATGTAAGTGCTTCCTCTTGAGGTTTAATTTTTGTGACAGGAGCATCGTGCCAGAATGAATCTTGCCCTGCGTATTTGCCCACGAAGATTCCACCGTTTTGTACAATACCTCTACTCAACTGGAGTACTTTCTACTGGCTAATCAGTAAGTGCTCCCTCGTTGGGTAAATGTATAGTGCTTTTACTACACTGCGGCTGCGTAAAGGGCCAGAAGATGTGCCTCCAGTGACCATGTGTGCCTGTAACAAACACACAGTTTGTTACAGGCACAGCTGCAGTGTAGTAAAAGCACTATACATTTTCCCAATAAGGGAGCACTTACTGGATTAGCCAGTAGAAAGTACTCCAGTGCAAATCGCAAAAAAATCCGCGATTTCGCTGGAAAATCCACAAATTCACAGATTTTTTTGCGATTTCAACTAAATCGCAAATTACGCCCATACTTAGTCAGAGGTGCCTACTGCTGACAACAACAAATTGCAATCTGTGGGCATGGCTTTGCTCCATCCAAGATGGCCGCTAAATAGAGAAGCTCTGATGAGGCCGTTGCCGTAGACCCCCCATCCGCCCTATTATCCACACCCATCAGTGCCACAGTGCGTAAACACGAGCCTGGGGTACTTGCATGCCCCATGAGAGCGAAATTCAGAACCTCCTGGTCTCAGGGGTGAGGAGTGAGAATGTGCGTAGCGGGCCCCGGATGCAGTGAGGAGGCTGACTGAGAGTGGTGTAGGAACCCAGAGAGGCCTGCCAGGAGTCGGGCCACCCAGTGGGAAGGCCCACAGTAGGTGAGAGGGGAACTCCATTAAGTCTACAGTCCATGAACGAGGGTGCCGCCTGGGGGTGATAGCCGTGACTCTGCTGCCCTTGTGGAGGTTCAGGTACATATCGGTGGCCTGATGCCACCAGAGGGAGGGGGCTGCCCGCCTCCATGCTGCATCCTGAGGGACCCAGTAGTGGAATACCCTGGCTGCAGGAGGGTACACAGCCAGAGCCGAGACCAGGGTGGAGAAGCTGGTAGACATTGCTGGCAGTCTCGGTTTTGCTCTAGGAAGGAACGGGTGGCAGACCTTGACTGGGGATCACCTGATGTTCGGGCGAAGGAAGGTGCCTCTCCTCCTTGTTTCCTTGCCCCCCGCTGCAGTGCTGCAAACAAGCCGGAGCTGACTGCTGCCCTGCAGAGGACCGACAGCCCCAGGAGTACGGCATGTGGTATGGAGACACCCAGCCCCCCTGTCACAGGAGGGCACGTGACTGGGGCTGTTAATATTGTGGCAGGCCTCATTTGACTGGGACTGGCAGCTGCCAGGAGGGCAGCAACCAAGGCGTAACAAGGCACCCGGGGGGGCCATCAGATATTACTTAAGGCATGCAATTTGGAGACTCTATTTCCGTCAGAGAAGGCCACACAGCCGATACAGACACTGGCACACTGCCCAGGTGCTTCTCCAAGCATGAGTAGGAATAGCAGCAGCCCTTGCTCAACAGATAGACTCGGTGATACAGAGCCATAAAAAAGCCCAAGGGACAGATGCCAATGCAGACCAACAGGAAGGACAAATACATGGTTCCCAGACAACACGCCGAGGGAACAGGACAGCCTGGAGCGATGGCAGACTCACTGGAGCCTTCTCTGTGAGCGATTGTGGCAGACATCTGAGCCCAAAATAGATGTGGTCATGGTCGAAATGGGGTTCCCGAGCGCAAACTTCCAAAACATGTCGGATGAGGTGAGGAACGTGGAATCCATATCCATACTCTCCAGACCTCCTTTAAATCCCTAGAAGAGCAAATTTGTACACTGACAAAGCAACAGGAACTCCTCATGGCGACAGTTGAGGACCAGGAGGGGAGAGCCCGATGCAATAACGTGCACATAGTGGGGGTGCCGGAGGGTGCTGTGGCCACAGTGTGGACATTTTTGTAGAGGACTTGATAACTAGCTTTCATTGTCCCAAGCGCCTCTCCAACTTTTTCTCAGTTGAGATGGCACATAGGGCGCCAGTGCCCCACAGAAACTAAGGGCCCCTTCACGTACCAACATTTCCAGGATCTACAACTATCGAGACAGGGGCGCAATCCTTCAAACGACTCGATCCCAGGCAGATCTGATTATGAACGCACCGCAGTGAGCTTCTTCCCGGACTTTACTTTACGGGTACAAAGGCAGGGGCGCAGTTTTGATGAGGTCAAGAGGGCACTTTTGGAGAAAGATCTAAATTACATGATGTTATTTCCAGCCAAGCTGTGAGTCTTCACTGAGGGAAAATCCTGGTTCTTTAACTTGCCAGCTGAAGCATGTGCCTGGCTGGGGGTGTGGCATACAGTGGAACGGCAAAGACCCAGTCAGTCAACCTGTAAATCTTGTGCATCGCAGGAGGGCTGTCACCGTTGTCCATGTCATGGGTACATCAGTGAGTGACACCTGGGGTCAGGGAGAACAGTGGGGCAAACTGTCCCAACAACTGGTAACAGTCGCTCTGATGCTCTGGCTTGAGGAAGTTCATGTGGAGAACCCTCAAAAAGGTTCCTTGGAGCCCGCAAATCCACCAGATAGGTGACATCCCTTTTGCGCTCCACCACCTCAAATGGCCCAGTCCACCTGTCCTGCAAGGCACAAGGTTCCACTGGGGCCCTGACCCGCACTTTTTGCCCAGGTTGAAATTCGACCAGAGTGGCATTCTGGTCATACCACTTCCTCATTTCTTCCTAGCTTGCTTCTAGGTTTGCCTTGAGCAAGTTTCCTGAAGCGGGCAGTTTGGTTTGTGAAGGCCAGCATGTAAATAAACACATCCTGGGGAGTTTTCCTGGGAGCTGCCTGCTAGCCTTCCTTCACCAAACTCAGAGGTCCTCTCACAGTGTGACCATACAAAAGCCCAAAGGGACTGAACCCAAGAGACATCTGTGGTACCTCCCTGTATGCAAAGAGAAGGCACGGCAAGAGGACGTCCCACTTAAGCCTCATGGGTTGTTAAACCCTTAATCATGCCCTAAAAAGGTCTGGTTGAATCTCTTTATCAGACTGTTACCTTGTGGGTAGTAAGGGCTGGTGGGTTACATCACACTCCTTCCACAGGGATGTCATATAGTTGCATATGAAATTGGTCCCCCTGTCAGAAACCACCTTTCTCAGAAACCCCACTCAGGAAAAGATCCCCATTAACGCCCGGCCCACCACTGGTGCTGTTGTTGTCCTGAGAGGGATTGCCTCTGGGTACCAGGTGGCATGGTCCACCAAGACCAGGATGTACCTGTTGCCAATGGCTGTCTTGGGATCCAGTGGCCCTACAATGTCCAGCCCCACTCTTTCAAAGGGAGTTCCAAATCCTGCAAAATGTTGGAGAGGAGCTTTGACCTTCCTTCCACTCTTACCACTTGCTTGGCAAGTTTGGCAAGACCTGCAATGTCCATCTGAATGCATTTGCATTTGGGGCCAGAAGAAGTGGGTGACAAGCCTGTCAAAGGTCGTGTCCTGCCCCAAATGTCCTGCCAAAGGCACATCATGTGTCAGACCTAGTAGGTAGGTCCTGAAACTCTGGGGTACCACCAGCACACAGGCTGATCCAGGCTCAGTGACCTTAGGCTCACTGTACAGTAGATGATTCTCCCAGTAGATCCAATGTGATCTGGACTGATCACCAGCTGCCTGGTCTGCAGTTTGCCGCCACAGACACTCCTGAGAAGGGCACTCCTTCTGCTCCTTACAGAATTCCTCCCTGGTTGGACTACCGTTCTCGTGCCAATGGGGGGACCAATTTCAGCTCGTCATGGCCATTAGAACGCTCGCACGCTGGGATAATTCCCCTGCTGGGCTGAACGTTCTATTGAAACGGGTGTGGCCGTGACGATCTCAGCTCGTCATGAGCACAGGAGCACTGTAGCTCATGACGAGCTGAGCTCGTCATGAGCACCGGGGCGCTGTGCGTGCCCCCCCCCCCGCCCCACAGCACAGCAGGTAAATTACCCCAGCAGCCAAGGGGTTAACTTGAATTCATGCTCTAACATCATCCTTTTCTCCTCCATGGCTAACTTAAGATTCTTCAGTTCTATTGCAACTCTTCTTGCTTCCCGCCAGTCCTTCAACTCTCCTGGGGACAGGCTACTTCTGCCTGGCCTGGAGGGTTCCCCTCCTCCCAAATGCACATCCACCCTAGGAATAGGCTCCTCTACCTCTCCACTGGAATCACCAGACTGCTTGTAGGCATACCTGACTGCTATCAAGGCCTTCAGCGCCTTTTATAGCTCCTCCTTCCTAGTAAGGCCTCTGACTTGGACTTTTAGGCTTTTGCAAATTGATTTCAATTCCCTAACATTGTAGGATACCAACCTATTCTCCTCAAAGGCAGTTTCCAGGGATGCAACAGATGATGCTCTTGATTCAGGCATGATGAAGAAGCAAGTTCAAGCTGGAAAGATCAAAAATAGGCCAAAAAGAAAAAGAACCAGTATTTGGCACGTAATGGTCTGTGATATGGTAGTAGTGCACACCAATCACTGCAAGTCAAGTGTAAACGCAAGTCCTGTCCTCACAGCTGACAACCAGTGTTAGAAATGGGGGGCCTCATTTATGAGAAATGACGCATCACTGCGTGAAAGCAGCGATGCGTCACTTCTCAGTGCGCACTCCTTGCGCACTCCTTGCGATATTCCTGATGAGTCATATTTAATGTATGACGCATCATGTCGCAAGGAGTTACAGATACATCAGTATTTCTGACGTATCTGTGTGGCGCAAAAGTGACGCATTGCTGGAGTGTGTCACAAAAGTGACGCATCTCCAGCAATGCGTCCTTTCACATGGGGCATGCCCCATGTGAAAGGGCCTGCGTCAGTCTTACGCCTGCTGTGAGTCAGGCGCAAGATTTTGACGCAATGGCGTCCTAAAAGTGATGCAGTGAAATCTCATAGATTTCACTGCGTCACTTCTACGACCCTTCCTTGCGTCAATACGCCCCCCTTGCATACAATATACCTGGCGCAGGTATAAAGTGGCGCAGTCGTTTACAAAGTGACGCATCTACCTAGATGTGTCACTTTGTAACTATGGCGCAACAAGACGCATTTTTTACGCCACTGGTGCGTCAGCCCCGTAAAAGTAACGCATAGCCTCATAAATGAGGCCCGGGATATTTGGTAGGCTAGGGCATGTGTCAAAGCCCGGCAGAAACCACCACTCTAATCAAGATAAGGGAGTTACACTCCTAAAATAACCCCTGCTCACCCCCTTGGTAGCTGGGCACGAGCAGTCAGGCTTATCTTAGAGGCAGAGTGTAAAGCATTTGTACATAACCAACAGTAATTCAGTGTAAGCACTACAAAAGGACACCACATCTGTTTATAAAAATATTTTTATATACTTAAGTGAAGATCAAAAATGATAAAAATCCACAATACAGGACTTGAAATTCTTTGGTTATCAAAATATGCTTGAAAAACAGTTACTTGATGTTGATAGCACCATCCGGGGCTATCACAGCATCGTGAGCAAACAAATCCAAACAGTTCTCGCTGACCACAGTGTCACGGGCCATCTAACGTGTCGGGAAGACCCGCAAACAGTACCTTTTAGAAATGCCGGGTGTCTGCAGACTCTCGTTGAGCTTCCGAAAACACGGCGTCCGCAGGCTTCGGTGCAGGAGGTCGGTGCAGGAGTCGTCAGGGCCCTCGAAGTCACACGCGTTGCAGATCGAACTCCTCTCTTTTGAAGTCAGGAGTGCAGGCGTCGGCAGGCATCAGGTGCTGTGGTGCAAAGTGCAGCGGTACAGCGTGCAGTGCACTCAGGTCGCGGTGCGAGCAGCGGCTCAGTGGCGGCATCAGATGGCGTCATCAGTGAGACCAGGGTCGCAGTGTGAAGTGAATGCGGTGCTCTTCGCGGTGGTGGCAGGTCGCGGTGCAAGCAGCATCATCGTCCTTGCTGAAGCACTGTCATTGGCTGAAGAACTGGAGTCGATGGCGCCAGCGCTGGTAGGCCAAGGCTGCTGTGCAGGATGGGGGTGGTGTGTCATGTAACTTTACGAGCGGGCCCTCGAACCAATGTGCAAGCAGCGGTGTAGATTTCAGCATGGAGCAGCATTGTCAGGGATACCAAGGCGTCATCGTGAAGCAAAGCGGTGCGGAGTGCGGTGCCCACAGGTCCCAGGTGAGAGCAGTGGCTCAGTGGCGGCATCAGCAGGCGTCATCGGTGAGACGAGGGTCATGGTGTGGCGTTGCAGCGGTGCCCTCTGCGGTGCCTTCAGGACACAGAGTCAGCAGAGCCGTCGTAGATGTCGTCTGGTTGCTTTTCTTCTGTGGCAGCACAAAACACACAGTCCCCAGTGCTGAGGGCAGAAGAGCTTGACATCTTTGTTGTTCCTGAAACTTCTTGAACAGGGTGCAATCTCTACCTCAAGCCCTTGGAGAAACTCATAAAAGTAGTAGTCCAGTCCAGTGGTAGTTCCTCCTCAGAGCTTCCCCAGCTCTTCTTCTTTGTCTGGGCCCCAATATTAATATCCCAAAATCCTTTGATCTCTTAGGCAGAGTGTCTTTGCACATGCAGTACCAGTTCTGCCTTCTCTGGTGTGACTACCTGGCAGGAGGTGGAGACGACATGGTCAGAGGCAGACCAGGCCCTTTGAGGTGCAAGGAAATCTCCTCCCCATTCCCCAATTGCAGCCCAGGTCTATTCATCCCTTTCCTGACCCAACTAGACTATCTGGAGTCAATCCTGCTCCCCAGCCTTTTGTCATCCAAAACCCAGAAAGGCAATCCACATTCCAGCAGAGGCACACAGGATGACTGAGCAAGAAAAGACCTACTTTCTAAAAGTGGTATTTTCAAACACAGAATATAGAAATCACCTTCACTAAAGGAAGCATCTTTAGATTCTGAGTTCAGGCATACTAAACGTTATTTTCCTTGCTAATTCCTCAGGCCAGTTATGTTTACAAGATGTTATAACCTTTTCCCCATTCTGTCCCATGGGGAACAGGTAGCCTTGCAATGGCGAAAAACGAAATTGGCCGTAATTCGTTATCAGGACATGCCACATACACCGGGGCATGTCCTACATTTCATATACACTGCACCCGGCCCACAGGGGTACCCCGGGCCTACCTTAGGGGTAGCTGACATGTAAGAAAAGGGAAGGTGAGAGACTGGCAAGTGTGCGCACTGGCCAAGTCGACATGGCAGTTACAAACTGCACACAGACTCTGCAATGGTCTAAGTTACTTTTTCAGGGCTACTCACGTGGGTGACACAGTCAGTGCTGCAGGCCCACTCGTAGCATTTGATTTACAGGCCCTGGCACACTCAGTGCACTTTACTAGGGACTAACAAGTAAATTAAATATCCAATCATAGAAACGCCAATCCAATACACAATTTACCACAGAGGCACTTGCACTTTACCACTGATCAGCAGTAAGAAAAGTGTGCAAAAACAGAGTCAAAACCGGGAGGTCAGAAAGCAAAAACTCAGGGAAAACATGCCAAAAGATGCCAAGTCTAACAGTTTTGGAGACTTCTTGTCTCAAGAATTTCTTCTTCCTCTCAGTTCTCACAACTTTCTGGGACGTTTATATAACATTCCCACGTTGCATGATGATTCCTTCCACTTGTAAAACTCTTGCTTGCCAATTCCTTTCACTTATAAAACTTTTTCATCATTTTTCCTCTTTTCCATGGACTCTGATTGTCCAACCTTACTCACATCTTTTCTCTACTCCTTGTTCTGATACAAGCTAATCAGCTTTTCAAAGAAAGATGTTTAAAATATATTTATGTTGTATGATATTGCAGCCCTGAAGAAGCCCTTGTTAGGGTGAAACGTGTTGGCTGTTTCTACAGCTGCACACAGAGCTTGTGTAAAATAAAGACATACAACGAAACCTACAAATCGACTGTTGAATGGATATTACTTTGTGCACTCTCTAATTTGCTGATCGTGTCTATTGCCTCCCATCTTTCTTCTTCATGTTTTTATTTGTGGTCATGTGGCAACTGGCCATTTGAGATGGGCAATACAAGTATCAAGAACACTACGTAACTAGCCTAGGTAGTGCAGTTGCCATCAGCCCGGCTGCTTCATTGTCTTTATTTTTACCTTTTGGGTAGTAGGTGGATTCATATTAGGAAGTGCTGCAATCCTTTCTTGTGACACTTTTCTTGCTCTTTTCTCAATGTGATGTACAAGACTTCTGTTTTGCAAAACTGTAACTTGGTCAGAGATACTTTATGCCCGTTCTCTGCTGAGTGATTCAAAAGTGCAATAGTATCAATCCTTCAAGTGTCTTTTGTTTTTATCACCACCAGTTGGCCCTTAATGTATGGCACTAGCACTGAATGATTTGCCATTACCAGAGACTCAAGATTCATTATAAGTATTTGGTGAAAGATTGAGGGGCTTTTTGTATACCTATCTAATTCAGTGAAAGTGTCATGTAAAGTGCTTTTGAAATTTTAGCGCTATCAGTGCCTGTAGCCTGTCTTTGGTCATATCACAGGGTGTAGCTGACAGTTGAGCTTTGTGTATCACTTCTAGACAGCCATACTCAATAGTGAGCTTAGGTGTGCCTGGATGGGCCATCCCTGGCAGCATAGGAGGGAGTAGCTGGACACAGTCCTGCTTGCACCGAGTAGGCTGTGTCCTGCCTTCACAGAAAGATCTGCATACCACCTGTAATTAGTCTGGAGCCAGGACAGAGAGGGTAGGATGCCTGGGGACTTCAAAGGGAAACCTCTAGAAGTTTCTCCCCCACTTCAAAGGCACAACTGGATATAAATACTGGACTTAAGACACCGCCGCTTCAGTACCACCTGTAATTAGTCTGGAGCCAGGACAGAGAGGGTAGGATGCCTGGGGACTTCAAAGGGAAACCTCTAGAAGTTTCTCCCCCACTTCAAAGGCACAACTGGATATAAATACTGGACTTAAGACACCACCGCTTCAGTACACTTCAGGACCTGTGGATACTCTGCCAGGAAGGACTGTTGTGCTGCTTTGTTGACCCGCTGCCTGCTGCCCTCTTGCCTGGGTGAGAAGGGCGAGACCTACATCTCTTGAACCCACAACTTAGACTGACTCCAAGGGCTGGTTGGCTGGCCTCCTGATCTGAAGATTCAGGGAGATTACAGGCTTCCAACAACCTCGCATTTGCACCTGGACTCAGCCATCTATGAGTCTACCCTGCCAAGTGGTACACCCCAGTCCTGGACTCTTGGAAGTGAGCTTAAGGTGCTTTACCAGCCACTGTGGAGCCATCAGAACTTGTGCTGTTTGTGGCGCAAACCCGAACAGAACCGCATCGCAGTTTCATAGCCCTTCGGAACCGATGCATCTCCCGACCGCGTGCTGCATCCCAGACATTCGCAATCCCCATCAATGGAATTCTAGCCGATGACTCAGGCTCCTGCATCATAGCCTCAACGCATCTCAGAAGCAATGCATTGCTTCAGTTGCACAACGCATTTTTGACGTGGATCCATGCAGCGCTCTGCAAATCAGGATTTAAGGTACTATTGTTGAGCTGGCCTAACTGGGTCCCTGAAGCTTGCCTGCTCTCTATTGCATCAGCCTGAACTTGTGACTTTGTCCTGGTTTGGCTCGACTAGATATCTACAATTGGCGCTTTATGCCTTTTGGTACTATTTTCACACAAAAACTTCAAAAACCAATATCTCCGGTTGCACTGTATTGAATGTTTGTTGTGGTGGCCTTGTTTTATTTATTAAATTAAGTTCTATTTGTCTAGCCTGGTGCTGGATCTTTTAGTGTGGCATTTTCACTGTGATACTGTTGACGTGCTGCCCAAATACTTTACACTTTGCCTCTCAGTTACATCTGACTGCTCTGTGCCAAGCTACCAGGGGGTTGAGCAGAAGTTAATTTGTGGTTTGCTTGTGCCTTACCCTGACAAGGATTGTGGTTGCTGCTTGACCAGGGCTCTCCAACCGTCCACCAGTAACTCTACTTCTTGCATGTTAGAATTCTAATATGTTTAGCATTGCTTATTAAGTTGTATGCATTTGTATTCAAATCATCATACACCTCATAGCATACTATTATCATGTGGAATGTGCTAATCTGTTGCACTCATAAAGGCTTCAACAATGAACTGTCCAAAAACTATTTGTTGGCACATGGAATACCTCCACTGTGGTATTTTGCCAGTCAGCTCGCCAAAGCTTTTAAGTCTTTGACCTCCTGCTGGTAAACACGCGCTGGGCACGCGGGCTAATAGCTCAAAGCGGTCTGTGACGCAGGAGGCTCTCTCCGCAGGCCCAGATGCCAAGGTCAGTGGGCAGGGGCATCAGTAGGGGGTATGCCAGCCCTGCGTCCCCAGCTGCTTTCCCTGCTATTGACAGCTGGTCTTGAATATTCATAACAGTGAAAGATTAGTATTTGTTTGCTTGGCGTTAGAAGCTAATAAACCTGATTCCGTTTCTGATGGCACCCTTTCAGTTAATCTATTTTTCATCCTGGTAAAACTATGGCACATTAACACGTTAGTTTATTGGGCCTATTTTGAATGCAAATGCCCCCGGGAGAGTGACTGGTTTTCTCTAATAAATATTGGAGAATAGACTGTGGAACCTTTCGGGACGGGGAATGTTTTGGGCTTAGATGGTGCTGTCTATTTCCCTTCATGTTCATCTTTATAAATTAAAAGATGCTTGTCTTGAGAGGAAATTATTGTGCAAAGCGAAGCCAGAATTCGAATGGAGATACTGGGATATGGATTAATAACGAGTGGCTATCAGTTTGGCAAGGGAAAGATGCTGAGGAGTTGCTATGGTGACCCCTTGGAGCTGCAGATTGTGAAAGAAACTACGATAATCCTAATTACTGATTAAACGAGAGGAATTAAACCAATTTAAAAAGTAATAAGAGTTCGTATTATTTGTATGTTTGCTAATTGTAAGGACATATTAAAATAGGTAACTATTGGATGCAAACATAATCAGATGTTTGTGGGGCACGGGCTTCTGATAATATTATAAATTGTAACATTCGTTTATGGACCTATAAATGCTACCAGAACATGTTTTGAACTAGGGGCATACAAAATGTAAACTTTCCCCCAGATTCATCAAAGTCATGTTTTGCGAGTCCTTATTAGCGAATTTTAAGGAATCGCTATTAAAGACTCGCAAAATGGGATGCATGTAGAAATCGCAATATTTTTAGCGATTTCTACTGCTTCCTTATTTGCGATTCGCTAATTTCGAATCGCAAATAAGGAATGGCTTTCCCATTCATTCCTATGGGCCTAAAGGCCTATAGAAATGAATGGGGAGTAATTCCTTATTTGTGATTAGCAATTAGCGAATCGCAAATAAGGAAGCAATTTCAAGGATGCCAGTGTGTCCAAAGGACACACTGTTGCATCCCTGAAATGGTAATGTACACTGGTGTTGCGCGCACACATGTCCCAAGGACATGTGTGTGTGTAACATACAACTTAGTAAAATGCACTAAAGTGCATTTTTCAAAGTTTTTGCTATTTACCACGTAGTTAGACTTTGCGGTAAATAGCGGCCCCAGATTGCGAAATTGCAATTTTGAAATGGTTCATGCATTGCATTTGAGGAATCTCAAATTGAGATTCCTTAAATGCAAATAATCGCAATGTAGCGATTTCTAAAATTGCGATTTTTGCATTTGGGATGATGCATCCCAAATGCAAAAATACAGCTCGCAAAGGGCCAGATTCTCAGAATCTGGCCCTTTGCGAGTAGATTTTGGTTTGATGAATCTGGCTGTTTGTCTCTACCGGTTTGCGAAGAAAACCAGATTTGTGTTTTATTAAATTTGTAAAGTTCGACATTTGGCAAAATGCCATCAGGAAGCAAACATTCATGCAAAAAAAAAAATTGTAAATAATTTTCATCCCAAAAAAGAGCTCATACTTTTATGGGTTTTGCTAAAAAGAAAACATTTGTGGAACTTTTGAGCACATATACGTTTACATGATTTCAATGTATTTATAACAGGATTACAAATATATCAGGGAAACATTTGAAAAACCTCAGGAAGGTTGAGTAGGTTTGTACATACTACAAAGGGAAGTCTTCATAACTTCCTACACGACTATTTCTAACACTACACTTGTGAAAACAGAGAACAAGGATGCCAGGGAAATAATGAGGGGAGCAAAAAAGAACAAGTGTTGCATTATGAGTACTAAAGTGAATGTGTGTCCTCATGTAACGTAACTGGTGATATGTAAAGCGCTCTGATACCTGATTCGGTTCGGGTCTAGTTCGCGCTATATAAAACTCTGCAAAAAAAAAAAAGTGAAAATATGGGAAGGTTGTAATGGTGCCAGAATTTTGGCAGAGTGGACAGCTCTTGCCTAAAACGTACAGCGAAGTCTAGTCTACCGAAAGTACAGGCCTGTAGTCCTGATTATTTGTTGTGTCATTGTTTTCTTTTTACAAGTTTTACCTGGCGGTAAGGAACAGTAAAAAAATGACTACATGTCCGCCCATCTAAATTATGTGGGGGGACTTGTAGCACTTTTTCCGCCGGCCCTTACTTCCCAGGGCCGTCAGAGGGGATTAATCAAGAGGAAACAAAGTAGTCTCTGATGTGATTTACCCTAAGGTCCGCCCGCATGTAAATGCTTTGGATGGACCACTAGATCAGCAGAGAGGGAACTCCATCGCTGTTGCGACGGAGAACCCTCTTCATCAATATAGAAGTCAGGCCCTACAATCCATGGTAAAAACTTTAACCAGTATGACCCGCTTGACTCACCCAACCTCCTCTCCATCGCGATCAAGCTAAAATCATGCTTTGTCCCAGACAACCACAAACTAAACATTGACACTGGCAGTTTCTGTTTTCTTGGACTGTTTGTCCTAACTCCTTAAAAATTCTTATTGCCTTATCAACTTTTGACCTTTTTGGTGTCTTTTGCCTATCCCATTTTTCTATATTTTCGAAATTGCTTTAGACTTTTTTGTGTTGCTTTCTTGGCTTTAGAACTATTGGTACTGCTTGCACTTAACACACATTTCTCTGAGGAACTTCCTACTGCCTGTGCCCCAGTTACCAGTGTTGAGCTGAGAGTTCTGAGAACTCTGTTGAAACCTAACCAGATTGTGCTTTTTGGTCGGTGAAAGTACCTGCTTCTTAAATTAATAGCCCATTTTCAGATAAAATATCATAAATGAGTTAAACATTAGAGACAGACTGCAGACAAAATGCAAAGAAGTTCAAACATAGTGTAAGTGGTTAGGTAAGAGGTCGTAGAATGGAAATATTAAATTTGACCTCGTTAACCCCTTGCGTGCTGATGACGGCCCCGGTCCGTCATGCAGCATGGTGCTCGTGTGCTGATGACGGCAGGGGGCCTTCATAAACCCGCCCACTCTTTAAAAGCGCTGCACAGGCGCAGAATCGCAGCCGCACGCAAGGGGTTAAAAGATCTGTTATTTTGTGTTTGTCAGATGGCTAGCCAATTAACCAGTGCAACAGTAGAAACACCTCTTGCCAAATCTACTGTATCCCTTCAAACATATGCTCACTTCAAAATACCTTCTGCCTGCTACAGGAGAAAAACACTTCCAGTTTCTCCTCCAACTTCCCCACGCAAAATTCACAAAAAAGGCAGACCCAATGTAAGAAATCGTGTTATTAGTTGAGAGGGGGTGAAGCCCTACTCAAATATTAAGCATAATACTTTTCAGGGTGTACCACAAAAGTCACTATATTAACCTCTGCTTAACCCTTGTAGTAGCATGGCGCAAAAGCAGTCAGACTTCATTTAGAGGCACACTGTAAAGTATTTATGCAGCACTCAAAGAGTAATAAAGTAAAAAAAAGCCACAAGAAAAGTCCCAATGCAATTTAGAAAAATAGAGTACATTTTATTAAATACAATGACACCAAAACGAATTACAACTAGAGTACATTTTATTAAATACAATGACACCAAAACGAATTACATTCAGTCTGTGGAACCACTGTTATGCATTTTCAAAGTTTTCATTGAAAAATAGCACCAAAAAGAAGAAAGTGCCAACCGCAGTTATCTCGTCACTCAAGACAGAGCCAAAGTCACAAGTTAAAGAGGAATGTTGTGGAGTATGGGTAGGTTACAGGGACCAGGTTCAACCTCGTTTAAGAGTTACCTTTGGACTTAGAAAGTTTCTTGAACATCTCAGTGAGACAATGCAGGAGACTATAGCCGAGGTGGCAATGGAGAGGCACTGGATGAAGTCTCAGTGAAGTCATTGATGAAGGCATGAAAAACTCTGAGTGGGAAAAGCAGAGTTTTCAGGCCAAAGAAGTTGTCTTCATGGATATGGTGCTCTTTGCCATCGAGCCAGGTGACGACTTCTACCTCTGGACATACATGTTTTTCTGGAGCTCTGATTTCCTCAGCAGGAGGAGGCTGCAGGCTTGAGCCAAAGAGGATTCTACATGGCCAGATACTGTCATAGGGACATTCCACTAAAAAGGATTTGCTGCTGCAGAGAAGAATGTAGCATGACCTGCAGCAAAGTCAATTTCAATGGAGATGCACCTTTGTCAATCGGCCTGCAGGAAGGTCCACATTTCACGCCGGTTCTCAGAACAGAATGTCTTGAAATAGTTTCTAAGTCCCAGTCTTCATGGTTAGGAAGTAGTGGTACCACCAACACCACTTCTAAGGGTGCAGGAACTGGGGGCACCACATGAGGGGTTAGGACTCACTCCAGTAGAGGCCAACAGCAGGGTTGAAAGCATGTCCAGGTGGTACTGGTCAGATCGTCAGGCACAGGTAAACCTCTGGAAACTTGTTGTGTCCCTGTAGCTTACACAGGAAGCTAGCCAGGGCTAGGCCTTGCAGTCACTCTGGTGCTCCTGGGTTAAAGGGAGCAGTTCCAGTCTCCCTTCCTCAGGCAGGAGGGAAGTTCTTCTAGCAGCAGGGCAGCAGGGCAGTCCTTCTTCGGAGTCTTCCACAGATCCAAAAGTGATCTGATATGGTCTGAGAGTGCCATCTTTTATTCCAAGTGCCACCCAGTGGGTGGTGGATACCCCCTTTGTCTCCTCTTTCTCATTGCTGAGCCAGGGTCCAAACTGTTTAGGGGGACAATAACAAAGGCATGCCTGGTGTCAGGTTCCATTGTGTGTGCTAGAGGCAAAGCCCTTCGAAGTACAAGTGAGACTGTGCACAGCCCCTCCCCAGCCATCCTGGAACTTCAGCAGTTTTTTACTGCCAGGACATGTAAAACCTAAATCCACATGTCCTACTTTTTAAATACCATGCAGCTTTTAGGGCCTATCTAATGGGTATTAAAAAGGAAGGGTTAGCCCTGGCAAAGGCATTATTGCCAGGTCAAAATGGCAGTTTAAAACTGCACCAAGGCTGCAGTAGCGGGCCGGAGACATTTTTTAAAATGATACTTTAGTGGGTGGCACAATGAGTTCTGCAGGCCCAGTAAAGGCATTTAATTTACAGAATCTGGGTACATGAAGTACCATTTACTAAGGACTTACAAGTAAATGTGACAATTAGGTTTAAGCCAATTTTACCATGTTTTCTGGAGAGTACACAAGCATTTTAGTGCTGGTTAGCAGTGGTACCGTGCCCAGAGTTCTAAAGCTAACAACAATTAATTCAGCAATAAAAGGAGCGGTGAAGGCAAAAACCTTTGAAGACTACCACCCTAGGTTGGCAGGTATAACATGTGCTTTCACCCCAGCAGAAAGCAGGAAGAACTACCAACCCTCATGGGAGTTCTCATCTCAGAGGTGAACAAACCTAGAAAGAACATCTGCACTGGAGTAGTCAGTCTCAGGCGATGTTCCTGTCAATGCTTTCACAAATATTTCCGCAGGAACATCATGAACACGAAGTAAGGTCCACAACTTCCCTAAGCCACCTATTGCACCCAACAAAGTCAAAGTAACAATGGTAACCCTGGGGAAGAAGGGAAACAAAACAAGGAAAAGGAGAAGGTATTCCCACGTTGAACAGAAAATGGCAACAGGACCCGTCAGGACAAGATATAGGCTGTTGGCAAGAAAGAAGTACAGAGAACAAGTTAACAGAAAGTAAAGTTCCTCTCTATACCTTAATTTCCTTTAATATACTGATCCCTACCTTAAAGATTCCCTTCTTCCATATTTTGTAGGTAGTTGGAGTGTGGAGCTTGTGGCTTGCGTGTTATCTGGTGCTGGGAAAAGAACGAGGATCAGCTAAGCTAAGGGCCCACTAAAACAAGGGGGTGAATTAATATTACACGACCTCAGTAAATGCCAGAACCCACCTTTTAAACCACTCTTACACGTAAGGAATATCCCAAAACTGTCTTCAAACAAAATAAGACCCTTTTTGTCAGGTAAATAACGGTTCTATTCTTTTCTCCAATGACAGGTGCATAAACAAGGACAGATACCCACAGCGCCAAAAACACAGGATCAGGTAAGTGTTAATAAACAAAAAAATACAAAATAAATGTCAGCACAATAGCGCTGTTGCCGTCAAAACCGGTAATGTAGCTTGCGTTGTGCTTTCTTTTCTTCCTTCTTTTCTGAAGGTAGCAGGTAGCAAGATATATATATCAGCCAGGACAAGGAAATGCTGGGAGAACAACCCGGACTAGAGAAACGCCGAGACGTAGACGAGAACAAGGAGCACTGCGCTCTGGAAGTGAAAGGTTAGTAAGCCGGAGATGCAAGACTTTCCTGAAAAGCAGGATGCGAAGTGTCACTGCTCGAGGGAAGCTGCGTTTTCACTCGGCTGTCCGGCTTCCACGCATGCGCACTCCCTAGTGGCGGCCACGATTGTAGTTCGCCGGTCCCGGGGGCGCCGGGAATCCTGACAGTTCCAAAGTAAAGTCTTTTTCCTAAAAGGGAGATGGATCCCCTCACCAGTTTGGGATTCTCACCTCTCATTTGCATCAGCCACCTGAGTGGTCTGTTGTCTGTTTGAATCCTCAACTGTGTCCCAATAAATATCATCTCAGCTTCTTCTTCATTGTCCATCCCACTGCAAGGGCTTCCATCTCAATGGTACTCCACCTCTGTCCCCTGGAAAGTAGCCTCTTGCTAATGAAGGCCCTTATTTTTCAGCTGTGAGAGCACAGTACCTATTCCATGGCCTAAACACCCATCTGGACAATGAATTCCTTGCAGAAGTGGGGAACATTGAGCTCTGGTGCTGTGCGCATGACCTCCTTCAAGGCATCAAAAGTTTTCTGGCACACCTCTGTCCAGGTTGCCTCCTCAAGCTGTTTCTTTTAAGTCAGCTCAGTCAAGAGGGCAAAAATGGTGCCATACCCTTTGACAAATCTCCTGTAGTAACCAGTGTTGCCTAGGATGGTCTGAATTCTGGGCTGGAGGGCTGTATATTTCACCCTCCAACATGATCACCCAAATAGTCAACAGAACCCTGCCCTACCTGGCCCTTCTAAGCTTTGATAGTCAGACCTGCCTTTTGCAAGGCATGAAGCACTGCTCAGAGAGGGTTCAGGTGGTCTTCCCAGCTGGGGCTGAAGACAGCAATGTTGTGTAGGTAGGCTGCACTGAAATCCTCTAGCCCAGCCAGGACCCGGTTGACCCACATATGGAAGGTGGCAGAAGCATTCTTTAACCCAAAGGACATCTCACAGAACTGGTAGTGGCCAGCTTGGGTGGAGAATGCATACCTCTCCTTGCTCCTCTCAATAGCGGTCTTCCGGAACCACTTCATCCGAGTCGTCAGAGCCAGCATGTAGCTGGCTAAATCCGGGAAGGGCTTCTTGGTGGCTTGCTCCCGACCCTACTTCAGAAGGCTGAGAGACGCTCTGACAACTCTGTGACTTTGTTTCATTTAGGTTCCTTTGCTATGTTCCTTTGATACGCTTACCCTGGACCAGTGCCAATGCTGGATGTGTATCCCGAAAAGAAGGGTACATTTCCAGGACTCACAATGAAAATGTCCCTGTCCTACTAGGAGTTCTGTTTTCAGCATGCCATAGACATCTTTGTGAATTGCCTTTGCAAATCTATCCTATCAACAATGACTGTCTTCACTGAGTGCTGCTACTGGAAAAGTATGTACACCAGATGCCTAAATTTGGAGTCTGGCCCGACCTCATTTGAAGGTGTACTACAAGATAAGTTATTCAGAAGGGAGAAACAATGGCAACTCCATCATTAGGATCACGACCTTTCCTGTCCTCTAAATGAAGTTGAGCAACAAAGTGGAAGGCAGACATATCTTCTGACTTGTTTTGGTGTATTTCTTTTTACCACCCTACACTTCATAGATGATTAATCGCTCTCTGGTATAGTTTCTAGGACCAGTTTCGGGGTTTCATCCCTCATCAGCCAGGATAGCTTGATTGCAGTGGCACAGTGAGCCCAGGACCTACCTCTGGGCATACCCTCCGCACTTAGGGCGAGAAAGCAAAAGACACACAATTGGGGTATGGAATGCAGAACAAATCAAAACATTCACCCCCAGTCAAAAGATCTGGGTTAAATCCACCATTCTTTTGCTCACCATGCCACCCCAGTTTAGACCTGGCCATATGCAAATCAGTCTTAACCCTGTCCCTCATGGGAACAGTCCAGCCCGAACTGCCAAGCCAGGTCCTCCCCAGACCGCAAACAAGCATCCTAGGACCGGTTTTGGGGTTTCGCCCCTCATCAGCCAGGATAGCTTGATTCCAGTGGCACAGTAAGCCCGGGACCCACGTTTGGGCATACACGGCGCACTTAGGGCGAGAAAGCAAAAGACACACAATTGATGGGCGGAATGCAAAACAAATCAAAACATTGACCCCCAGTCAAAAGATCTGGGTTAAATCCATCATTCTTTTGCTCACCATGCCACCCCAGTTTAGATCAGGCCATATGCAAATCAGTCTTGACCATGTGCCTCATGGGAACAGTCCAGCCCGAACTGTCAAGCCAGATGCTCCCTGGAACGGAAACAAGCATCCTAGCACCTGTTTCGGGGTTTCAACCCTCATCAGCCAGGATAGCTTGATTGCAGTGGCACAGTGTGCCCGGGACCTACTTCTGGGCCTACCCGGCGCACTTAGGACGAGAAAGCAAAAGACACACAATTGGTGGATGGAATGCAGAACGAATCAAAACATTCACCCCAGTCAAAGGATGTGGGTTAAATCCACCATTATTTTGCTCACCAGGCCACCCCAGTTTAGACCTGGCCATATGCAAATCAGTTTTGACCCTGACCCTCATGGGAACAGTCCAGCCCGAACTGCCAAGCCAGGTCCTCCCCGAACCGTAAACAAGCATCCTAGGACCGGTTTTGGGGTTTCGCCCCTCATCAGCCAGGATAGCTTGATTCCAGTGGCACAGTAAGCCCGGGACCAACTTTTGGGCATACTCGGCGCACTTAGGACACAAAAGACACACAATTGATGGACGAAATGCAGAACAAATCAAAACATTCACCCCCAGTCAAAAGATCTGGGTTAAATCCATCATTCTTTTGCTCACCATGCCACCCCAGTTTAGACCTGGCCATATGCAAATCAGTCTTGACCATGTGCCTCATGGGAACAAACCAGCCCGCTCTGTCAAGCCAGGTGCTCCCTGGAGCGGAAACAAGCATCCTAGCACCGGTTTCGGGGTTTCACCCCTCATCAGCCAGGATAGCTTGATTGCAGTGGCACAGTGAGCCCGGGACCTACCTCTGGGCATACCCGGCGCACTTAGGGTGAGAAAGCAAAAGACACACAATTGGTGGATGGAATGCAGAACAAATCAAAACATTCACCCCAGTCAAAAGATCTGGGTTAAATCCACCATTCTTTTGCTCACCATGCCACCCCAGTTTAGACCTGGCCATATGCAAATCAGTCTTGACCCTGACCCTCACAGGAACAGTCCAGCCCGAACTGCCAAGCCAGGTCCTCCCCGGACTGTAAACAAGCATCCTAGGACCGGTTTTGGGGTTTTGCCCCTCATCAGACAGGATAGCTTGATTTCAGTGGCACAGAAAACCCGGGACCCACGTTTGGGCATACCGGGCGCACTTAGGGCGAGAAAGCAAAAGAAACACAATTGATGAATGGAATGCAGAACAAATCAAAACATTCACCCCCAGTCAAAAGATCTGGGTTAAATCCATCATTCTTTTGCTCACCACGCCACCCCAGTTTAGACCTGCCCATATGCAAATCAGTCTTGACTATGTGCCTCATGGGAACAGTGCAGCCCGAACTGTCAAGCCAGGTGCGCCCTGGAGCGGAAACAAGCATCCCAGGACCGGTTTCGGGGTTTCGCCCCTCATCAGCCAAGATAGCTTGAATCCAGTGGTACAGTGAGCCCGGGACCCATCTCTGGGCATACCCGGCACATTTAGGGTGAGAAAGTAAAAGACACACAATTGATGGACGGAATACAGAACAAATCAAAACATTCACCCCCGACTCAAGAGATCTGGGTTAAATCCATTGTTCTTTTGCTCACCATGCCACCCCAGTTTAGACCCAGCCATAGGCAGAACAGTCTTGCCTAAGTTCCTCATGGGAACAGTCAAGCCTGAACTGCCAAGCCAGGATTGTTATTTTTGCATTTGTCACCCCGAGTGGGATGGGTATGCCCAGACATGGGTACCGTGCTTTCCAAACCACTGGAGTCAAGCTATCCTGGCTGATGAGGGCTGAAAGTCCAAAACCGGTCCTAGGATGCTTGTCTTCAGTCCAGGGAGGACCTGGCCTGGCAGTTCGGGCTGGACTGTTCCCATTGGGAGCAGGGTCAAGACTGATTTGCATATGCCTGGGTCCAAACTGGAATGGCATGGTGAGCAGAAAAACGATGGATTTAGGCCCAGATCTCTGTACTGGGGTGAATGTATGACATTGTTCTGCATTCTGTCCATCAATTGTTCTTTTTGCATTTATGAATCAGTCACAATTATTACATTGTGTTTGTATGGAAATAATGGAAATATGTTGTCTATGTCTACTAATTTTGACAATTTGTTTCTATGGGTGTTGGACATGTTTTTTACTTGAGAAATGCTTCTGGGAAGCCTAAAAATGTTGTGCTGTTTTCGCCTGAATAAATCAGTGTGTCAAAGCACAGGAGTGCCCTCTTCATTTCCTGGAGTGTATATGCATACATGACATGTCTCACAGTCCAGCAATGGCACTGGCAAATCAAGGGTGAATGGAACCATTATTCTGAGTACTTCATTCTCTCTCTCTCTCTCTCTCGCACCCTCTCTCTCTCTCAATCTCTCTCTATATATAGATGTGTGTGTGTGGGTGAGTGTGTGTGCGCGTGTCTGTGTGTGTGAAAATTATTAGGCACACTGCTTGATTAGCAATTTTATTTTAATAATAAACTTAATGTTTAAAGACTTACATTAAACTTTTTTTTAAAGCGTTCAAAAGTATTTAAATCAATTAAATACACAACTGTTAACCATATCTACTAAAAATGGAATACAAAATACAAATTTTAGGCAGATCAACATAGGAGTAAATATACAGAGGCACTGTTACCTTTGTGAAGCAGACCCTTTCTGTGGCATTGCAGGGGACTTTCTCACTGTACAGGTGGGTTGAGGGACATTTATATTTGTACATAATGAGGCCCCCATCACTTCAAACATCTGGGCCCTGGAACCTATGCATATTTAACAATCAGGAACTCCTACACAGAACGTCAGGCAGTGCAACACACCTGTAAACAGCATGGGCACTTTATGTATCTAGGGGTCCTGCATCTTGTTCACAAATCTGCGATGAGTATGCCTACATCACATTTACTCGGAATAATGTTTTCTGTGATGCCCAGGGTCGTATTTACAGTTAGGTGGACAGGATACTACGTCACAATCGTGGCAGATGCCCCGCCCACTTTATTAAAAGTGCACTTTAATTAATAGCAGTTTGTACTCATAACACAATGGACAGAACATCGGCCACATATGTGAGGGAGTCCCTGTCCGCTGTGTTATTTCTAATGTACTCCAGCTGTAGTCCAGTGCTACACCCCCTTTTAAAATTAAAAATACGTATGTAATCGTTTATTTTAACGTGGTAGTTTATTTTGGACATTATAAGATGATATGAGGGAAATGCGTGTCATTATAAATAAATACACACTTGTCTTAAAGACATAGCTCCTTCCACACATTCTGACGCAGAACAAATACTTGCAACAAATAACATACACATTTGACCCATGTCCATAAAACAAAGACTCATGAAATGTGTTGCAGTTATTGGGAAATGGTTATTTCCATTTGCATTTTCAGTGACATAAAGGCTAAGTATCCGTGGTTGTGGTCATTTCAAGACTGTAGGGGGGATTCCACCCTCCTTTGACTGCCAAATGGTGCTGTGACTTGTCTCGTAGTTATGTCAAATGACAGATAAGCTGGCACAAACAGCGCTAGGAAAGGCTAGGCATGCCTTCAATGCGCTGGAAGGATGGGTGCGGTACTAGGCCTTAACAACCTTCAAGACCTTTAGCTAAAGAATGGGCTTTCATGGGGCCCTCTGAGGTGTATACTTCGAGCAGCATTTGGAGGACAATATTTAATTTTACTTTGGGCAGTTTTATATAAATGAACTGGCCCCAAGGGCTTTTGTGCGCTTTATGTGAGCACCAGATTACCGTACACGTGTTTTTTAGGCACAGGAAAAAAATGTAGGCACAGGAAAATGTTAACATTTGCCCAGAATCACAGAATGTTGAGCTGTGCTCAGGACCCAAACCTAGCTCCTCTGTTCCAAAGTTTGTCCACCGCACGATAAATATTTAATGTAGTATAGGGAATAATTTCACAAAGGACTAGTTCCATTATCATGGAGATCTGTGTCCTGTTGCACTCCGAGGGCATTTAATTCAAACATGGTAGCGATATTCGTTAAGGCACACGATACATGCAATCAAAGCATGAAAATATTTCTTTTTCATATGTTACAATGGATGATGGTTTAGTGACCCAGAAATCTCATGGTTTCAAAGAGAGGGAGGTAGAAGGAGCCGATGTCACATAATACAAAAACTCAAAACACAAAGTGAATTAGCTGGGGTTCCCTGTACAATTTCATAAGAATTCATTTTGTCCTCTCCTCCAACTTATTGTAAAGCGCTCTGATATCCTTTGGGATCTTGTTCGCACTATATAAAACTTTATAAATAAATAAATAATGTAAATGATATAATTATGAATAATAGTACCAAGGAGGTTATTGTCTCTTCATGCTGGCAGGATGTCGAAAACGAATATTCTAATAAGTCTCTAAACAAGCTAACACATTAAATACGCTTTCTGTGATGCACATAAGGCTAGAATCATCATGACATATTATGATTATTATTATTATGTTTTAAAAATAGTGTCTCTTTCAGTTGAAATGCCCAATTAGTAATTGACAAAGTAATTGATGTTGTGGCCATTAGGCAGATCTCAGTTATTGATATACAAAGTCAGCTACTTACATATAGTTTTAGTTTTCTTATCTTGACTGATTCATGTTCTGCAGCTATTTTTACATCACACATATTTACTTGGCACATATTCAATTTGAGGAACATAGATCAAAAGTGTGCTCAGAATCATGCAATGTTTGCCTAGGCCTAATTCTCTAAACCAGAATTATGATTGACTAGACTTTCATTTCTGTGTGGGCTTTTCTTCACCTATAGTTTTTGTGCTTGTGAAGAAGACACATGAACCAATTAAACTACAAGATTATTAATCCCTCACCTTTGGTAAGGAGTTTGCTCCATGTTCTCCCAGCCTTACTGCCTAATTTGACACTGGAGGTCGACCCGATATTGTAATAAGCCCCCTAGTGTTGTCCATTTGCACATTTTTTGCATCTTGTACTAGATTAGTTCCCTTTGGATATTGGGCTTCACAAGTGTTGTTTTTAGAAATCAGTGAATTCACCAGTATGTTTTGCATCTTTATCTGATATAAACGACTGCTTGCATTCTTCCTGTTAGAAGATCCTATCCTCTGCTCATTAGATAGTTTTATTGAAGTAACAGTTTCTATCACATGTGTATGTTCCAATTGACTTGTACGGGGAGTGAAGTGTATATAAACCTGTCTAAACTGAAAAGAAATTAACACTATACTCCCCAACTGAATTTTGAGCTAATGGTGTGGTTCATTGAATTGACAATTGTCATTTGCTATTTTGCTTGGCTGCCCACTATTTTTACATTAAACGCATGCGAGGTCTGCCAACATGTTGTGTTGTGCATCAGGCCATCCCTATTTATTGTGTACGAGGTGTCAGTGGATGCTGTGAATCAGGCCATTCCTCTGTGTAACATATGAAGTGAACATTAGGTGTTGTACATTAGGGTATCCTGTTGTGTTGTGTATGAGGTGCGCATTGGGAGTGAGCATCAGGGGAGCACTGGAGGAGTGGATAATGGCAGACTTTTCTATCAAAAAAAGACAATCTCAACAGCACTTAGACCCAGGAACAGGCCTGAATATGAGGATGTGGAACTGACCTCAGTGGAGTCCTCATCCTGGCTCAGCTCAGCACTGGACGTTGTGGCCCATCTCAAGAAAACCCAGATGCACAAGAAACTACCTTCAGGTTTACCGAGTGACTCAGAGTACTGAGACAATCTTGCTGGTAATATGAACGCACATGGCGCAAGAATTATGACAGCTAGAAGAGAGACACATACGAGACACTTATTAGGGACTATAAAGCTGCAATGAGGTAAGAGAAGGCAAACGTCAACACTAATCAGATTAACTTGGCCAAATCTACGAGGGAACTTTTGAAGGCTGTTAACCTGGCTGGCTACCCTTAAAAACCTACTAATGCAGAGAGATCCCAGGACTTTTGCAACAAACTGGCGTCTATTTTCAATCCAAAATTCTCATAATTTACAGGGAATTTGATCTCCCCTCCGAGGAAATATGGATGGACCCCCAGCTGGAACTACCACCTGAGCCGAACATCTCAGGACTCAGAGATGAAATAGTGACACATACAGTTATTTTAACACCCTTCACCCGCTTTATAATTTTGCACCTAGAACATTATCTTCATGGTATAAAGTCAGGGTCCCATTTAGATCCCTGCCCTCCTAATATATTGTGTCTAGTAGCCAATGCCATTGCTCCCACATTGACTTCCATAATGAACAAAGTCATGAGCAGAGGATGCTATCCACGTACGTGGCAAAAGTGACAGTCAGGTCCTTACTGAAAAAGATAAATCTGGATCCCAGGGACTTAAAAGAATACCATCCCATCTCCCTAGTTCGTCAAAACTCCTGGAAAGCATCTAAATGTACAGGTTATGTCCCATATTGAACAACATGATTTGCTAGATGTTTCTCAGTTTGGATTTAGGAGCAATCATGGCACAGAAACTGCACTAGTCCCAGCAGAGGACAGTATGCGATCCATGGTGATATTGGTCAGGCGGCAGTACTAGACCTGTTGGACTTTTCCGCAGTCTTCGATATCATCTCCCCCTCTATTATGATAAGTCGCCTTCAGGACCTAGCGATCAAAGGTCCCGCTCTAGACCTACTAAGATCTTTTCTCACAGATAGATTGCAGATGGTGACAATCAACCAGTTCAAATCAGACTCTTTCACCCTGCCATGTGGGGTTTCTCAGGGATCTTCCCTGAGCCCAACCGTATGTAATATATATGTTTCTCAGTTGCTACAGCCAAGTTTTGGAACTCCCTCCCTCAGCAGGGCTCTAGCTTGGATTCCTATTATTACTTTAGAAAAGCACTTCACTCGGTAATCTTCGGAAATAGGACAGAAAAATCCTTTTTGTCTGTTCCTTGATTCCTTCGGCTATATGTGCACTTTGATGAATCTCATTTATTTTCATAGTGCTGTATGCATTATGTGAGATGTGGTGATGTGCAGCAAGGGGACCATATTGATATATAATGGGGCACAGAGTGATACACAATGATGGCCCGGCATTGATGAGAAGGAGGTGGGCAGGTGGTGATGTCAGCAAGCTCTCTTGTTGCCTCATGTTGAGCGATGGCAGTTCATGCAGTCTTTTTCTTTATTTCTGAAGACTTGCATTTTTCATATTCTACAGGCCAAACTACAGTTACCAGAATAAAAAGACAATGAAACCGGGAATTGTTAAGCTTCATTATGAGACACAATTTTAACTACGTAATGGCAACAGGCTTCATGCTGTGTGACAAGTTTTGACAGGCATGGGATTTTGATCAACATCACTTAGCATACTGGGATTTCTAAGCCTAATTATGCAAAAAAAAAATAAGGCTCAAATGTATTATTATTATTATTATTATTATTATTATTATTAGTGGGTTTATAAAGCGCTGGTATCGATTCCACAAGGGAGTATCTCTGCGCTGTGGAGCTATCATAAATGGCAGTAGTACACACGAAAGACCAAGACTCAAGCACAAAGAGAGAAAAATAGAAAGGATAACAAGAAAAGGAAAAATAGTCAAAAGGGTTAGCAAAACCCGAAAAGTTAAAGAAACCAGAGAGTCAGATCATCAAATCATCCCAATTAGCCCTGAAACAAAAAGGTTTCCTTACTTGTTGCACTGCGCTGCGTGAAAGGGAGAGGGCAAAATGCAGAAAAATAGATACATTATACAGCGCATTCCTACTCTCCGCCTGCACTGCTGCACAAACTGCAACCTAGCGCCAACTCATGCATTGAAGGCAGGATTGATTTCTCAGAGGAATTTTCCTCTTTCCAAGTATGCTGCAGAATGCAACACACTTAGAAAGAGACAACGATGAAAAATAAAGGTATTTCTCTTTGTTGCTCCTGTGGTGGGGAGGACTACAATTCTGATGCATTCCCAGGTCTTCCACTGTTGGTAATCGTGGTTCCTGTGGATGGCAGAAGTCTAGTTATTGTTAATAACCCTTTCCAACGTATTTTGCCTCCACAGCCTTACCCCTGTCTATGCAGTTATATTTTCATCTTTACTGCAGGCCCTGCTGTACCAGTATGAGTGTTATGTATAAATATATGTGGAATTGACTGATTCTATTAGTGTGAAAGTGAGTGTGATTCTAGCCCGGATGCATGGGAGTGTGTGGGACGTGTATGTATTTTGCAGTTTTTGATATATGTATTATGAGAGGTATTTCTCCCTTTTTCTTATTGAATAAATCATGGTGATCTAATTGTGATTCATGCCAATGGAAAGTATCTAGACAAAACAATAAATAAACAAAAAAAGTAAAATGAAAATTGTGTAATGTGTACTTGGCTCTGATACATATCTTTGTCACCACTTATTTAAATTGAAGGATCCTTTTATGGGACCGTGATATATGCCCTGGCAGGGTGTTTGCTGATTCTATTGTACTACATCTGGGACTGTGTCAGAATGCATGGGTAGATTTGTGAGGATACCCACACTCCACACATGGCTCTACTCCCTGCCGCAGAGTTGTGCTAGCGCAAGGCAGTGTTCGAAAGCCAGAGTTCCCATTTCAATGCAGGCATGAAGTGCCCACACAACACCTTGCGGTCATGGGTTGCTCGAGGATTGTTGAAGCTTGATAAAGTCATACAGGCATCTGAATCTTTCTACAGTCATATTGTGCAATGCCTAATGACATGAGTTATGTGAAGACTGTTATGTCTTTCCAACAATGTCCCAATGACTTAAACCAAACTTAGCATGGTGAAAGTGCCAAACGTTATTCTTCAGGCATAAAGCTTGCATAGCTTTTCACTTCAAATCACCAATGGAGAATTCCACATAGGCACCCAGGTCTCATTTTTATTAGATTCCCAAATGGAATTGGTGTATGAATGCTAGAGACAGCAGTCAGAAATCCAGCCCTAAAGGAAATAGGGGAAGATATAATGCAGAGGTAATGTTGATTGCCTTGGTAAAGGGGACAAGAAGAACAGACAGAAAGGTACATGTTACATAGAACCTTTTGATGCACAGCGTGGCCAGTTTATCCTTTGAATCTGACCATTCAAATTTTATTATATTTGAATTGTGTATTTTCCATGCAATGTTACGATTTTCCGAGACTAGGGGCCAGATGTAGGGATTCACATATTACTGATTCCTAAATATCGAATTTTACCGATTTGGTATTTAGAAATCGATAAATGGGATGTAGGTAATGATTCAGTATATTTTACCGAATTGGTAAGAATCGGTATTTACCGAATCGGTAAGTCCCATTCATTCCTATGGGCCTGGAGGCCCATTGAAATGAATGGGACTTACTGATTACCGAATCGGTAATAGGGGAAAGACCTACAAGGGTGGCAGGGTGTCACATTGACACCCTGTTGCACCCCTGATTAGTGCATGGGTGCACACGTGGCACACATACATGCATGGCACTGTTAAAAATTGCAAAAAATTACTTTTTTCACGGTTTTCGATATTTACCACCAACTTGTAGTTGGTGGTAAATAACGAATCCTGAAATGGGAAAAGCACTCATTCGAGTGCTCCCTACATTAAGAATTCGGTAATTTACCGAATTGGTATTTTAAGAATTCGTTAATTTACCAATTCCTTAAATTACCGATTCGGTAAATTACCGAATCCTTCAATTTGGCCTCCTACATCTGAAAAAACGAATACCGGTCGGTAACGGCCGAAATTCGGTCATTTCGGCGGTTACCGACCGGTATTAGGCTACCTACATCTGGCCCTAGATCTTTTGCTGATGTGGTGAGATGTCTACAGCAAAAGAAAACCTGCTATAGGGTGACCCCCTTACAATGTAAGTCTTGTAACGGGGGAGGGAGTTTCAAAATATATTTTAAGCAAATCAAGGGAAACTTGGCGAACCAGGGCATCAAAGGTCCTCTAACATTGTTCTGTGTAGCTGAAATGTTACCTTTAAACGTCTGTTCTGCATGTATGGGTGCAGCATCAGGGTTCCGTTCATATAAACAACATTGGACCATGAAAATGGTGATAAGACGCTTGAGGTTTGTGTTGCTTCTGATCGTCCATTTTATTTGCCTTAAATTGCTCCCTCATGTCCTCATGAGTGAGTCGAAGGTTTTCGACCCTGCTTCTCGAAATTCTGAATATTTGGCGTTTACTGCACCCAATACAGGGTTGAACTTGGACAGAAAATAGGCCTGAGCACCAAAATTAAAATGGGTCCCATTTGTAAATCAGATAGCTAAAAAAAAAGTGGAACATGTTTGTAAATAATGGGAGTTTCCAGCTTGTAAATTCACACTGTGTAGGTATTTCACAAGGTAGGGGAGACTTTATGCATTTGTGCAGGCAATGATAGTGATAATATGAGGAAAGGCAACAGCAAAACATGGCCCAGCAGACCATACAATAGGTCCCCAAACAGCCAAAAAAACAGCCCACACACTGACCTGTCGTGCCAGACCGGCCCATAGGCCATAGCCGGATTGCCCTATAGGCCAGTCCTACTTTGGCCTGGTTTGCACACACCCGGTAATTACCAGGTGTGATTATGTCTGTACCCTTCTTTAATTTTCAGCAGATGAAACCCGCTGGAATTTAATAGGGAAAAGTGGACGGTATTTACCTTCACATGTACATGTTGGTGCAATACGTAGCAAAATCCAAAGGTGTAAATTATTGCACCTGATAAATTCTTTTATTGAGTGCAATAAGTAGCACAGGCCCCATCAGATCACTCATAGTCAGACCCTAAAGGGAGTCAATCTTTTTTAATTAGGGCAAGGCTGTGCAAAGAAATAAACTCATTAATTTTGCACTCCATTGTTTAAATAGGTAAAAGACTCACATAGAGCACTTTAGCACAGCCCTGGGTCCATGCTGCGCCACGTCGAACAGTGAGCACTAATGTGTGATTAATGGTGTATTGTTGTCGTGACTCGAACTCTACCTTTCTTGTGTGCTTTGGATGGTTCTGATTGGTGCTAGCTAATTTTTGCTTTCTTACCTTGATCTTCTTAACTAGTGACGTCTTTCAGTGAACCATAAAGCATCACTTTTTACTCACAGTCTTCAAAAATACGCTTTACAAATAAAAAACGTTTCATGTGTGCCCTGACAATGAAAGGCTTTGAAAATAGGATAATAGTAAAACATTTCGGTTGTAGCTAAATTCCTAAATGCTGTTTTTCTGTTCTCTACTCCACATGTTGTTCTGTTGTTTTGTCCAAGTGGATCCCACAGAATAACTCAATCTAGATCTTGTGGTTAGTATTTTGGCCGAAGTGCATGTGTTTATTTTAGTACTGGCAAGCTGTCAGAGGGTTTGGCCGCAAAATACAATGTATTTCAATGAGCCTCAGATTTCATTCATTAGACAAGGAAACACATCACTTTTCCATTTCGAAACAGGATACAAATGTTTGTTTGACCCAAAAGATTTTTATTGGATTAAAATATGTTTCTTAGGCTGAAAAATCAGGGACTGCCAACCATCTAAACCAATTTGCTGAGCTTATTGGGCACCCTTCCAGTCCATCAGATGACATACAGTTATAGTACCAAAGCTATATATTATGTTATTTAAATTTATATCTAGGCGCAACAGCTACCCAAAAGGGTTTCCCGGCGCCCAGCAGAAACAACTGCCCAAAAGGGGAATGGAACTTACTGATTGAAAAGCCAGGTTTTGAGGGATTTACGAAAGAGTGTGACGTTCATCTGAGTTCGAAGGGACAGCGGAAGATTATTCCATAAAACAGGGCCCAAATAAGAGATGGAACGGCCACCCATATGGGATAGTCTGATCCTTGGCCTCTGAAATTTAGCCTGAGTAGTAGATCTAAGAGTACGGGAAGGTGAATTGAGGTGGACCACATTTTGCACATACATAGGAGCCATGCCGTGCTTAATTATGAACCTATAGTTCAGAGCTTTGAACTTAATCCGATTCTCAATTCTCAACCAATGAAGATCTCTCAGGTAAGCGGAAGCAGAAGCAGTTCTCGGGGTTCGACAGAGCAATCTGGCTGCTGAGTTGTGTACTCTCTGAAGCTTTCAGATAACATCTTTATTAGCTCCAAGATAGAGGATGTTACCGTAGTCCAGTCTAGATGTAATAAGAGCCTGGACTACAGTTCTCTGAGTCAGGCCAGGGATCATCCATACAATTTTTCTCAACCACTTTAGAATGGTGAAGCATGTTGCCGCAACCTTCGTGGTTTGATGACGCATAGATAGAGAGTCATCAATAATAAAGCCAGACTGCGGTACTGCACCCATTTCCGTGGGCCAATGTTGAGGACCTCAGAGCTCTTTAGCTTTCCCCAGTACCAAAATCTCTGTTTTTCACCATTCAGCTTGAGAAAATTGTTATGCATCCAAGATGCGACTTTGGTCAGCCGAGTTCAAAGCTCAGAAGGCTCTGAATTTTTTCCTGCAGACAGTGATAAAATAATCTGAGTGTCGTCAGCGTATGAAAATAACAACAACCCGCTCAAAAACAACCGTTGCCAGGGGTCTAACATATATGTTACATAACAACGGACTGAGAATAGATCCCTGGCGGACTCCATATGGGGATGTATAGATCTTGGATTTTGCTGCAGAAGAGAAAAGAGGTTAACCAGCCAAGAGCAGAACCAGTAACCCCTATAGAGTGTAAAGCAATTATCAACACGGCATGGGACACCGTATCAAAGGCCACACTTAAATCCAGTTGGACAAGTGCGACCGTGTTTCCTGCATCCAAATTTTGGCGCAGCATTTCAGTTACGCCAAGGAGAGTCATCTCAGTAGAGTAACCAGTATGAAAACCAGATTGAGAAGAAAGCAAAATCTTGTTCTTTTCGATGAACTGAGACAATTGACCATTAATATGCCTCTCCAAGATTTTAGAAAGTACAGCCAGCAAAGAAATTGGCCGTTAGTTGGACAGCACCGTAGAATCAACATTAGCCTTTTTTCAATAATGGAATAACCATTGCATGTTTCCATTCCAAAAGAACAGAAGATTCTTTTAGAGAAGTATTTAGGAGCTCAATAATGATTGTAAGCATTGGCAGGTCTAATTGCCGCAGCACAGAAATAGGGAGGGAATCGCAAGGAGAACCAGATTTAATTCGGCCCAGATGCAATTTAAAGGACGTCATGTCCAATAATGACCAATTCTCTACTTTATTGATGGAATTTATATTAGGCAGATCTTTATCAAAATATGGCACAGTTAAATAACTGGGGACTGATGGTATTAACACAGGAGATAATGGCAAATTCTCAGTTAGAGAGGAGTATATTACTTCCACTTTATTAGTAAAGAATTGAGCAAGATCTTCGCATTGTATTTTGGTCAGATTAGGGGAGTGGGCTGTGTTGAGGCACCTGATCATTCTTTTTCCATTTTAAACAATGTTTTGAAACAATTCTTAGCATCACATAAGGTAGAGGCAACTTATTTTGCACACGCAGCCCTACAGAGAGAGTGATATTTCCTTTTAAAGGTGCAGGTAAGCGGCTTTCGCTTCGGATGCATATGCCCTTCTCCACCGTCTTTCCATATTTTTGCATTCGGTTTTCTCAGCTTTTAACAAATCTGAGAACCAAGGGGCTGGAGGCTGGTGGTTGTTGATCCTCTTACTGGAAATGGGTAGGCAAATGTCTGTAGTTTCACGAATCCAATTATGAAATATTGCTAGGTCAGTTTCAAGATTGTTTATAAAAGTAGGGGCCGTATGGCAAAGAAGTTTGTTAAAATTATTTATATACAGCTTTTTCCAATTCCTTGTTAATTTTAAAGTACCACAAGATGCCACATGTGCATTGTCGGTTATCATTCAGTCGGACCAGCATAAGGGAATTGCTATAGGACATGCAATCTTGGATAAGTTCGAAAATATAGGATCCAATAGATGGCCAGCTATGTGCGTAGGTCCAGTTATGAAGCAGAATATTAATAGCTGCTAAGTCTGAGATAAGAGAGTTACTAATGTTATAGTCAGGATCCTGCAGATGGAGATTGAGGTCCCCTAGAATTGTAAAATTAGCCAATCTAAGCAAGAAAGGAGAGACCAAATCAGGGTAGTTTGTGGCCCAACGACCGGCAGGCCCACGAGTTCTATAGACCAGTATCCCTGAGAAAGTGAAGTGTGGAATTAAAGCAAGCTTAAACAATGCAGCTTCACAATCAGCGACCTTTAAATCATCAAACTTGCAACTATTTTGTTTTTGAAAATTATGCGAATCCCCCCACCTCTTTTATCCTCCCTATCCTTCCTAACTACAACATAGTTAGGGGGCAACGCATCCACTATATCTGGACCGGAACTATTGTTCAACCATGTTTGTGCATCAGTAGATCAAAAATATCAGCCTGATGTTTGGGGAGTGAGTGACAGTTAACATTGAAAAATGAAAATTCCTTAGTGGGTGCTAAGTTATGTTCCGCTTGCGAGCTAATGAGCTGTGTAATAGGGGTAGAGGAAGTTAAAGCATTAGATACCTTGCATAATCCTAAGTGAACTGTCAGTTCACAACACCAACACGAGTCAAACTCTTTCTCAAGGTTGAGGAGGATAGAGCCAATGAGGGCAGGGAGGTGGAGCTGTGTCCCGCTACTGATAGCGGTAAAATACGGCAAGAGGGTCAGAAGTCACTGGGCAGCTAACAAGAAAGCAGGTGAGTGTAAGTAAGCCTCATTAAAAATCACAAACCAAAAAATTTTAAAATGCTTAAAGCAGACAAGGCAGTTTAAAGTAAATTACTAAGAGACACACTAGCCTTTCCACGCGCTGTTGTTTTCCGCGGGTATCATGTACCATGGTTACGTCGCTTTTATTAGAACATGCCATGCAGCTACCACAAGAAAATACCAGCCATTGACTCAATGCTTGAAAATGCTAAGATCACCTGCAAGTGGCCAGGAGGACTTTTTACCCTCCGGGCAACATGGTCTCCAATTAAGCCTAAATATACAGTCCAAAGCCCTGCAACTCTTGATGCATGAACTTTCTAAAACAACACTACAAGTTTCAAACAAGTGAAAGTAAAAACCAAACAATATCAGTTCAAAATGAAGCCAGATGTTGAACACACTGTTAGATACAACTAATTCAAATAAGTGTGAGTGCCTGATTTGACATCATCAAAAAATATGACCACGAGGAGAGCAGGCCACCAGCCTGTGCTGTAAAACCTACACACTGAGGTACAAACCCCTATTTAAATGAGTTAACTATGGCATTTATATGTTGCAGCAACTCTACCTGACGTCAGAGAGAATTCCATAGGGCCTGTCATGGATATTATTTCTTTTCTCTTCTGGGTATTCCTCTTCTTGAGTCACTTATGCTAATCAATCAAAGTGAATACATCAGATTAACAGAATGCACATTTAGTTTATATTATGTTTTGCAATATGATAATCAAGTTTGCTTGAATACTTTTGCAATATTTTATTTAAATACAATAAGTAAAAAAAAACTCAGAGGTTAACTCCATTGATAACCGTGCTCTCCTGTCTGTAAACACCTCAACTACACCATTGACCTGGTATGCTAGGCAGTACTGTGGTCAACTACCGTAAGATAAGACCAAGTTAAAAAGCAGCATCGAAATCCTCCAAAATCTCAGGCCTACTCTAGCAAGACGGACACACGCCTGGGTCATGTTAAACAGCTATAAAATCTTGAGACCTCACCAATACGTAGGAGAAACACTAAATTCTAGGGTAAAAAGCACATTTTTGTCTTGTCCATTAGGAGGCTTTCTGTCGCTAACGTACAGCAAGCTCTGGTTGAGGACAGCAGGGGATATGGCCTGTAGGGTATGTGGCTTGGCAGCTGAAAACCTGGTCCACACGATCTGCCTTTGTGAAACCACCCTAGACATTTGGCATAAACTCCTGTGTCCTCAATGGAACCAGCAAGGGGTGAGCACCTGTAGGGAAGTCATTGTGGCCTGCTTCAAATCATCAGACCAGGGTCCTATCGCCAGAACTGTCAAGTACATACAAGGCCCTCATAATGGCAACACAACAATGCCCAGGCCCTACACATTGAACTGCTCCAACAACCAATTGATTTCAGCTCTTTATCATGAAGCACTAGTAACTATATATTAACTGCCCTGCCTGACCTTTTGGCTATTGTTTCCTATTTTAACCTGTCTCTTATGTATAAAACCCTCTAATGTGCTGCTCTTTGCTCATTGGAGATGTTTTGTACTGACATTTTAATATGACTATTTTTAGTATTGTTTCCTATTGTAAAGATTTTAAATATTCAATGCTCAACTCCAATGGGTGGCGCGCTGGTTGAGTGCACAACAACTGGAGGACTCGGCGACCCAGGCACCGGCTCCTCCCCATTCAGATGTGGTTGTGTTGTTTGACCCCAGCAGGAAGAGTAAACCGCCCACTCAGTTGATGCTGGATGTGGCCCATTTTTGTTATTGGCGTAGTCTGCGACTCACGTGAAGCGCGCTTTCCTATGCACCATCTCTTCCTATCGTGGGCACACCCAGGAGACACTGCGCTGTTACGAACGCGGAACTGATGCAATGGGAGGAGACTGGGGTACTGAAAGTTGGTGATTTCTTTAAAGAGGGTCAACTACTGCCCTTTGAGGTACTGGCAGAACACTCTGGTTTACCACAGGGTCAGTTTCTACTACATGCGACGGTGATACGCACACTGCAGCTCATGGGGCAATCTAGTGCAGGAACCACCCACGCACCTAGTGGTACAGTACCTACACGAATTGGGTAAAGGCCGACACCTAGTCAAATGGTTTGCGGGAGCACTGCGAACACACAAGACGCCGCAATTGAGCACATTACATGCTCACTGGGAGGCAGATCTGTAATGCCCCTGCACCGAGCAGGAATGGTCGGCCATCCTTGAGGGTCCCACCCGGATCCCCCGCAATGCAAGATTCCGGCTCATCCAGTACCAAATCGTACACAGAGCCTATCTAACGCCAGCCAAAATCAATAAATATTTTAACTGTACAGATACTGGTTGCCCGCAGTGAGGCAAAATCGGGGCTGATTTACTTCACATGGTCTGGTTCTGCCCGGGCAAACAGCAATATTGGTGAAAAATCACCACGACTCTAGCGCAGTGCACGGAACGCACCTTGAGTTAGACCTGGGAGATGTGTGTACGGGGTTTGTATAGAAGAACTAAGAAACATAAAGTGACATCACGTTATATAGATTTAGGCCTGATAGTGGCCAAGTGGCTGATCACAAGGCACTGGAAGTCGCATGACCCTCCTGCGAAGAGGGTCTGGTTTCAGTCACTGCTCTGCTGGGCATAGGCAGAAAGTATAGCATTGCGTAGGGAAGATGCGATTGGGATCCATAAACAGCCACATGCAGGATGCTGGGACGCGATCCTGGTGGACTTTCGCACAATAGGGCAGAACTAGTCCAACAAACACACTTGTTCCCCTGACAGAGATATGTTCCAGACATGAGTAACACAACCAGATCACATGTCCCGCACTACTAACCAGCTCCGACACATAATTGACAGAACAAGTGCACAGCCCATCAATGACTGCTATCCAAGCTGATTCATATAACACATGAAGAGTGACCAATATATGGCATACATGATCTACGATGGGAACATTCCAATTAAAACATTCCAAAGCATAGGATACCGGCGTGCAGCGAGTATCAGTAGCTACTAGACATTAAACGTGCATCGCGCTCCTAAAAGCAACCAGAAAAGTTATTATATCGCACAGGAGTCAATATTAGGTCCCCTTTGGTTTATATTAATGTTGTGTTGTGCACAGTTTGATTTTCAACCCCTCATGTTGCCTAAGTTAAACCAGGAAGAAGTATTACCGAATTGATAATGCATTACTATTTATTCTAAATTGGCATTATTGGAATGGTGCTGCAAGTGAAATACTACTGTCGTATTACAAAAGCATGTTAATAATACTGTCTACGGTGTACTGAAATATTGTAACATTGTATAATTTCAAAATTTTTAAAAAATTAAGAAAAACACATTTAAACAAAAAAAGATTTTATATAATCAAACAATAAAACCCATGTTAGTGGGTGCATAGGGTATAGTGCACACTGAAGGTGCAAGCGTTTCAGATGAGGGTTCAACATCAACCATGGCCTTCCTAGGTTGTTACATGCCTCTTCCTCACCGTTACATACTCTCACCAGGTATTTTTACCCAGGATCCCTTGCAAACATCAAACTTTGACTAAAAACCAAATGTTCCTCAAATTTCTGGGACAAAAAGTTCTGGAATATGTGGGGAGCCACAAACATTCTTCCACCTAGCATTTCCCTAAATCTTCCAATAAAAATGGTACCTCACTTGTGTGGAAAGGCCCAGTGCCCACAACGCAACATAGATAAATCAAATTGTTCCAATCAAAAATTACCCATTTTTTCCAAAGTGGTAGCTGTGGATTTTGGGCCCTTACTCAGGGGGTACCTAGGAAAACCTAGAAAGCCTGCACATTTCATTTTAAAAAACTAGATACTTGGGGAAATCCAAGTTGGGTGACTTGTGGGCTCTCACCAGGTTATTTTACCCAGAATCCCTTGTAAATGTTAAACCTTGACTAAAAAACTAACTTTCTCCACATTTCCGTGACGGAAAGTACTAGAATATGTGAGGAGCCACAAACTTTCTTCCACCCAGCATTTCCCTAAGTCTTCCAATAAAAATGGTACCTCACTTGTGTGGGCAGGCCTAGTGCCCACAGCAGGAAATGGCCCAAAATGCAACATGGATACATCGGATTGTTCCAATCAAAACTGACCCATTTTTTGCAAAGTGGGTAGTTGGGGATTGTGGGCCCTAACTCTAGGGAAACCTAAAATGCCTGCCCATTTTAAAACACCAGACACTTCGGGGAATCCACGGTGGGGTGACTTGTGGGCTCTCACCAGGTAGTTTTACCCAGATTCCCTTCCAAACCTTAAACCTTAAAAAAGCACATTTTTTTCACATTTCTATAATGGAAAGCTTGGGGATCTACTGCGAGCCATACTTTTCTTTCCACCCAGCATTACCCTAAGTCTAAAATGGGTCCTCACTAGAGCCTGTGGCTGGAAACGGCTCAAAACGCAACTTGAATAAATCCCATTTTTCCACTCAAGACTGACCTTTTTTTTTTTTGCAAAGTGGGTAGCTGTGGATTCTGGGTCCAAACTCCAGTGGCACTTAAGAAAACCTAGCAAATCTGCACATTTTTGGAAACTAGACATCTGAGATAATTCACTGTGGGGTGACTTGTGTGGCTCTTGTCAGCATTTTCTACCCAGATTTCCTTGCAAACCTCAAACTTTGAGTAAAAAAACGAATTTGCCACACATATCTGTGATGGGAAATTCTGGAATCTGCGGAGAGCCACAAACTTTCTTTCACAAAGCATTCCTCAAAGTCTTTCAACAAAAATGGTACCTCACTTGTATGGGTAGGCCTAGTACCCGCAATATGAAACTGCCCAAAACACAACTCTGATTCATCACATTTTTCCACTGAAAACTGACCCTTTTCTTTCAACAGTGGGTGGCTCTAGATTTTGGGCCCTAGCTCAGCCAGAACCTAGGGAAGTGTTAGACCTGGCATCATTGGTGTGAGTCTCCCTTCCATTTTTGTTGGATTGCCTCCTCTGTTTTTGATATGTTTTTGCTGGTTATTTGCTTTGGGCACTGTGCCACTGCTATTTAGTGCCACAGTGAAGGGCTGCCTATGTTAAATTGATGTATTAATTAGTGATTCCATGATTGGGTTATTTTATTTACTTGTCAGACCCTGGTCCAGTGCACCATGTGTGCCCAGGGCTTGTAAATCAAATGCTGCTGGTGGGCTTACAGCACTGGTTGCGCCACCCACAGAAGCAGCTTGTAAAGTAAGTCTCTGGCTTGCCATTGCAAGGCCTGTGTGCAGTCTGCGACTGCCATGTTGACTTGGCCAGTGCACCCCCGTGCCAGTCCCTAATCTTCCCTTTGCTTCATATCAGGCACCCCTACGGTAGGCCCAAGGGCAGGGTGCAATGTAAGTATAAGGTAGGACATGCCCTGGTGTGTGTAGCATGTCCTAATAGTGAATTACAGACATTTTGGTGTTTCACTATTGCAAGGCTACCTGTTCTCCATAGGCCAAAATGGGCAGTTAGATTATTACATTTTATAATCCTAACTGACTCAGGGAACAGAATGAGTCAGCCCAGTGGTGAATAGGGAGAACTGCATCTAGATGGGAGGGAGGAGTTGCACCTCCTGGAGTGCGGCGGATGTCTCTGCCCTGCACTGTGAGAGAAGGAATCATGTCAACAAAGTGCTCCAGGGCTGTGCTTTCCCTCCACAATGCTGACTCCACCTCCTGTGGGGTGTCTGATGTTTCTGCCCTGCACTGTGAAAGGAAAGAAGTAGTCCTGTAAACAAAGTGCTCAATAACTGGTTTGTGAATATGGCCTGGGATCGCTAGATCTCCAGGACTCCGGTGCGCACTACTATTATTAGTTATAACAAATGAAAACGATAGTCCATGTTAGTCTTTGTTTTTTCATCAAACAAGTTTAGTCAATGAGAATTCATTCATATCATTTTTAACATTGCATCAAATCAATTGCATCTAGAAAATCCAAAATTCATATACAATTATAAAACACGAATCAATACAACACAATTACATTTGTAACCCAATGCATTTCGGGGTCAATGCCCCTTCGTCAGGGGTCTAAAGAAAAAGAAGAAGAAAAGAAAATGGGAAGCTCAATTAGTATTGATGTTTTTATATAATGGAAATCTGCTATTAAAGTGATATGTTGATCACCTTACCCTGGTAACTGGTTGTCTTAGGGGTATGAGTGTTGTGGATTAAATATAAATCTGGAAGATCAGAAAGACGAAAGGAGAAAGTATAAGTGTATTGAACCAAAATGTGCCAACATGCTATGTTGAGATGTAGTTTGTAATAAGTACCTGTATTTCCGGGTAGAACCAAATTATCTGTAAATGAGTCAAAGGCATATATGTAAGATAACATTCCTCTTTATGCTCATTATTTGCGTTTATACGTAAAAGCACGTGGCTCACCTGTTTGGTTTAAGTCACGAAGCCAAAAAGATGGATTCTATTGGGTTTAAGCGGATGGAATAGTGTCATAATCTGTTTAACACACAAATTGTTACTGAATAGTACTATGTAAAATCAGCATTTACCTGCGAGTCCAGGGTTTTGTGCCTAGTGGCTCGCAAACGTCTTTAGAGTTTTTAATTTCTCTCGCGCTACAAAAGGAATAAGACAGTGCGTGTTTTAGCAAGGTGCTATTGGGGTCTAGACTATTTTCAATCCCGCCTGACGCGGGTTAACATTAGGGCTTACCAGGCGGCGCTGTGATAAGCTCCGTATTCACTCTGTGGTCGATGTGTTATGTTAGTAACTCGCTAGCGTCTTTTTAGTTTTCTCGCGCTAAAAGAGAAATAAGACAGTGCGTGTTTTAGCAAAGTGCTATTTAGCTTAAAACTATTATCCATCTCGCCTGGCGCGGGTTGTCATTAAAGCTTACCGGGCGGCGCTGTGATAAGCTCCATGTTCACTCTGTGGCCGACGTGTTATGGTGCTAACGCGTTGGCGTCCATAGTCCTTTAGCTATGTCAAGCTGGATTAATCATTATAGAAAAGGGACTAGGCGCAAAGAAGTGATTTTGGCAGCCATTATGGAACGGTCTCGCTCATGATTAAGGTGGGAGGTAGTTGTTAATAGCACATTAGCGTCTACTGCTGATGAGAAAACTTTTAAACTAAATACACGGAGAAATGAAATTAAATGGCTATAAATTGGGGTTAGAAGTACCCCAATCAATTGTATTCGCATATCGAGTATAATAATTTCTGGGATCATTTACTGCCGGTATTTGAGTTGTGTGTTTATGTCAAAATTGCAAAATTGCATTTTGTTGATAGTCAGAAAAGTAAATTGTGAGAAGAGATGAAGAAACGACGAGAAATCAGGAAGGGTAGGAAAAGATTAAGATGATCTTCATTTTTAACACATTTAAAGCATTTCTTGCTTATCAACTTTCTATACCTATAGCAATTCATGTACTCATTATACATAATAACAGATTATTTTATGAAAAAGCTGTTCTTGGTGTATATTATGACAACCTATGATTGTGAAGCACTGTGTTAGTTTCGCCTTTGAGAATTAAAGCTATCATTGTTTATATTTAAAGTGAACAACTGTTGCTAGCTACTGAAAGTGGCTATACATTAGGGTTCATGTCTGAAACTTTGATTATTGCGAGTCATATTTAGACCAAAGGTCATAGAAAACATATCATGTCCAATTTATCGTTGAGCCCATTAGGGGCCACAGTCTTAAGTTTGCGGATCCAGTAAATTTCCCTCCTAAGTAGAGCTTTTGCATTGTCTAGTCCCAGTCGTTGTGGAACCTGCTCGATTATCTGGAAGCGTATTTGAGCTATAGTGTGATTGTTTTCAGCCCAATGCTTTGCAAGTGGTGATGTCATGTTTTTGTTGCGAATTCTGCTCTTATGTTCTGAAAGACGGATTTTTAGTCTCCTATCCGTTTTGCCGACATATAATAGCCCACAGGGGCACTTAATTGAATATACGACATGTTCTGCATTACAGTTTGCTGAATACCTTAATTTGATCTTCTCCCCTGTCTGTGGATGTTGCAATGTGTTGCCTGTGATGGCGTTGTTGCAGTTCTTGCAATTAAAGCATTTCGTTGTGCCTTTAAAGGTTTCATTACAAGATTCAATTTTTTCTGATTTATTAAGAAGTTCTTTTAAGTTTGGAGATCTCTTGTAGGCAAACAGTGGCTTGTGCTCATATAGCAGTACGACAATTCCATTTTTGGATGTATCAGTGGGAATAAAGGGAAAGGTTATTGTCACAGAACTATACAGAAAACCCACTGATAAAAATACATCACTACAATATGGAAGCTTCCATCCAATGACTCTAAAGGATAACCTTCCAATATCTCAGTTTATGAGAATAAAAAGAATTTCATCTGACCAAGCAGAATGCACAAAGAAATTTGAATTTCAAAAGCAATGTTACCTTGACAGAGGATATCCGGAAAAACTGATTATCAAACAAATGGAAAGAGTAAAAGTAATACCACGAGGAGAGCTATTACAAAAAAAGACTAAAGTTGAAAACAAAAGAATGGTCTTCACATCCAAATACTCCACCGCCTCAAGAGATATTAAAAGAACTATAAACAAAAGGTGGGATATTTTACAAATGGAAAGTGATTTTGGAATACTATATGAGCACAAGCCACTGTTTGCCTACAAGAGATCTCAAAACTTAAAAGAACTTCTTAATAAATCAGAAAAAATTGAATCTTGTAATGAAACCTTTAAAGGCACAACGAAATGCTTTAATTGCAAGAACTGCAACAATGCCATCACAGGCAACACATTGCAACATCCACAGACAGGGGAGAAGATCAAATTAAGGTATTCAGCAAACTGTAATGCAGAACATGTCGTATATTCAATTAAGTGCCCCTGTGGGCTATTATATGTCGGCAAAACGGATAGGAGACTAAAAATCCGTCTTTCAGAACATAAGAGCAGAATTCGCAACAAAAACATGACATCACCACTTGCAAAGCATTGGGCTGAAAACAATCACACTATAGCTCAAATACGCTTCCAGATAATCGAGCAGGTTCCACAACGACTGGGACTAGACAATGCAAAAGCTCTACTTAGGAGGGAAATTTACTGGATCCGCAAACTTAAGACTGTGGCCCCTAATGGGCTCAACGATAAATTGGACATGATATGTTTTCTATGACCTTTGGTCTAAATATGACTCGCAATAATCAAAGTTTCAGACATGAACCCTAATGTATAGCCACTTTCAGTAGCTAGCAACAGTTGTTCACTTTAAATATAAACAATGATAGCTTTAATTCTCAAAGGCGAAACTAACACAGTGCTTCACAATCATAGGTTGTCATAATATACACCAAGAACAGCTTTTTCATAAAATAATCTGTTATTATGTATAATGAGTACATGAATTGCTATAGGTATAGAAAGTTGATAAGCAAGAAATGCTTTAAATGTGTTAAAAATGAAGATCATCTTAATCTTTTCCTACCCTTCCTGATTTCTCGTCGTTTCTTCATCTCTTCTCACAATTTACTTTTCTGACTATCAACAAAATGCAATTTTGCAATTTTGACATAAACACACAACTCAAATACCGGCCGTAAATGATCCCAGAAATTATTATACTCGATATGCGAATACAATTGATTGGGGTACTTCTAACCCCAATTTATAGCCATTTAATTTCATTTCTCCGTGTATTTAGTTTAAAAGTTTTCTCATCAGCAGTAGACGCTAATGTGCTATTAACAACTACCTCCCACCTTAATCATGAGCGAGACCGTTCCATAATGGCTGCCAAAATCACTTCTTTGCGCCTAGTCCCTTTTCTATAATGATTAATCCAGCTTGACATAGCTAAAGGACTATGGACGCCAACGCGTTATCACCATAACACGTCGGCCACAGAGTGAACATGGAGCTTATCACAGCGCCGCCCGGTAAGCTTTAATGACAACCCGCGCCAGGCGAGATGGATAATAGTTTTAAGCTAAATAGCACTTTGCTAAAACACGCACTGTCTTATTTCTCTTTTAGCGCGAGAAAACTAAAAAGACGCTAGCGAGTTACTAACATAACACATCGACCACAGAGTGAATACGGAGCTTATCACAGCGCCGCCTGGTAAGCCCTAATGTTAACCCGCGTCAGGCGGGATTGAAAATAGTCTAGACCCCAATAGCACCTTGCTAAAACACGCACTGTCTTATTCCTTTTGTAGCGCGAGAGAAATTAAAAACTCTAAAGACGTTTGCGAGCCACTAGGCACAAAACCCTGGACTCGCAGGTAAATGCTGATTTTACATAGTACTATTCAGTAACAATTTGTGTGTTAAACAGATTATGACACTATTCCATCCGCTTAAACCCAATAGAATCCATCTTTTTGGCTTCGTGACTTAAACCAAACAGGTGAGCCACGTGCTTTTACGTATAAACGCAAATAATGAGCATAAAGAGGAATGTTATCTTACATATATGCCTTTGACTCATTTACAGATAATTTGGTTCTACCCGGAAATACAGGTACTTATTGCAAACTACATCTCAACATAGCATGTTGGCACATTTTGGTTCAATACACTTATACTTTCTCCTTTCGTCTTTCTGATCTTCCAGATTTATATTTAATCCACAACACTCATACCCCTAAGACAACCAGTTACCAGGGTAAGGTGATCAACATATCACTTTAATAGCAGATTTCCATTATATAAAAACATCAATACTAATTGAGCTTCCCATTTTCTTTTCTTCTTCTTTTTCTTTAGACCCCTGACGAAGGGGCGTTGACCCCGAAATGCATTGGGTTACAAATGTAATTGTGTTGTATTGATTCGTGTTTTATAATTGTATATGAATTTTGGATTTTCTTGATGCAATTGATTTGATGCAATGTTAAAAATGATATGAATGAATTCTCATTGACTAAACTTGTTTGATGAAAAAACAAAGACTAACATGGACTATCGTTTTCATTTGTTATAACTAATAATAGTAGTGCGCACCGGAGTCCTGGAGATCTAGCGATCCCAGGCCATATTCACAGTTCATTAAGAGTTCAGCAGGCACTAATCTGGTGCTGCACACATACCGAATAAATGTAAAAGAGACTTCCATACATATCAATAACTGGTTTGGACTCGGCAAAGGCCCCTCTGCCTTCAGAGAACAAAAAAAAAGTTGTATAAATATTGGGACTCAGACCCAAGAACTTTAGATCACTTCTGGGAACAAGACAAACCTTTTGCCAAGGAGAAGAACCAAGGAAGCTACAGGAGTTTGGACTGCCCCTCTGCCAGTGTGCTGTTTTCTGGGTTGGCCTGCAGTGGTTTCTTCATTGCCAAGTAAAGGAGAAGGAACTTTTTAAGGACTTTCATCATCTCACAGAATATTCTCCAAGGGCTTGAATTTGTGCTTTCCTCCTGCTGAAGTTTCAGGGACAAAAGACTTCACTTCCAGCTATCCTCTGAATTTCCTTGCTGGGAATTCTAACTACAGAATCCTGCATGGCGCTGGGAGCTGGAAGCGCGACGCAACGAGAAGAAGCGTGATGCCGCCGCAGCTGAAATCGTCGCACCGCTGGAGAAGCGTGCCGCTGCCGCATCTCCCAGAAAGCGTGTCTTCATCGAAGATGCCTGCTGTCGCATCACCGGAGAAGTGGGACGCCATTGAGAGAGTCGCCATCTTATCACCGGAAAAGCGCGTCGCAGGGCGTGTCGCGGCTCCAAAGTATAGAGTTGTCGCAAGGCTGCCAGGGCGTCTACACATCATCATCGCATCGTCGCATCAAGGGCGCCATCTTCTCGCATCACACCAGGATTGTCGCATCGCATGGAGGCGCCATCTTGCGCATCGCAACCGGACCGCAGGCTGAGAACCTACGCATCACTTCCGCATTGGTAAGGTTCACGATGCATCCCCTACTCTGCGGAAGCATTGAGGCGCGACACATCATCTCCCCCGGAGCACAGAACCAGCGCATCTCCCTTCGTGAGCCTTTTGTTTAATTTGCGTTATGCATCCAGGTACTTTTGTGGGAACTGTGTCGCATTTATCACCAACTTGAACTAAGTAACTTTTACAATCTTTAGGTCAATCTTAAGTTCAGTATTGTGGATTTTTGTGTCGTTTGTGGTCTTGTGTTAAGTCTATATAAAGAATACTTACTTTTATAAAACCTGTGTTGTGTCCATCTGTAGTGTTTTCACTGTATTACTGGGTATATTCACAAATGCTTACCACACTGCCTCTGAGATAAGCCTGCCTGCTCGTGCCAAGCTACCAAGGGGGTGAGCAGGGGTCATCTAGGAGTGTAATCCCCTTATCCTGACTTAGAAGCAAGAGTCCCTATTTGGACAAAGGTGTAAACCATTGCCAACTAGAGACTCCCAGATCTAACAGGAAGTCTAGCAAACCTGTACATTGTTGAAAACTAGACAACTAGAGAAATCCAGGACGGGGTGCCCTGCGTGGATCCCAGGAGGATTTTTTACCCACAATGTCCTGCAAACCTCCAACTTTGCCTGAAATCCCTAATTTTCCTTACATTTCTGCGATGGAAATATCCGGAATCCACAGGAATCCACAAAATTCCTAACACCCAGCATTGTCCCAACTGTGCCGATAAAACCGCTTCCCATTTGTGTGGCTGGGCCTAGTGCCCACAACAGGAATGGGTAAAACTAAGCACAATGTTGTTCATGTTCCTGTCAAATTGTTTTCATACGTACAAGTGGGGCAATGCTGGGTGGTAGGAAATGTATGTATTCCTGCAGAATCCAGAAGTTTTCATCACAGAAATGTAAGGAAAATTAGTTATTTCAGACAGTTTGAGGTCTGTAGGTCATAGTGGGTAAGAAATCCTTGTGCGATTAAGGCAAGGCACACCACCCTGCAATCCCCTGGTCGACCAGTTTTTAAAAATGTCCGTGGTTGGTAGTTTTGTCTAGGTGGACGCTTACCCAAGCAAAGAAAGTGCAGCTATTCACCATTGCAGGTGAGATGGTATTGGGAGTTAGCCACACTGTCCTGGCCCCTGAGTAAAAACAACACCCAAAAGAATAAAATGTCCTCTCGCTTGCCATTGGTATGGGATGCTTTAGTCTGCAGGGGAGCAGAAAGACTATTGAGGTTTTAAGGGTGAGGGCGGGGCCTGATGTTAGGATGGACAAGACCCACTCAATTATTTTATAAAAAAAATATATAGTTCTGCCATACAGAGTGCTATCTATTCCCTAGGGGCAAATTAGGGGCACACTTCCGGTCTGCTCCTGGAGAGGAAAAAATGATTGGTTTGTTCCTTTTGGATGGGATGTGGCCAATGCCAGAGTGCAACACCCCCACCAAGTTCTTTTGCCCAAAATGCAAAATCCCCGGTGTCAGGTGGAACCTCCCGAACTTTACCTGGCAGCTAGTGAACTTTCTGCCCCCAGGGCAAATGAGGGGTAATTGCCTCATTTACTCCTGAGGGGGCAGAAAGACTGGTGCCCCATTTACTTGGTGTGGGGTATTGGCCATGCCCATGCTGGGCAGCCCCCACCCCTACATAAAAATAAAATCCCTTGTATCTAGTGGGCTTTCTGCCCCCAGGGGACAGTTTGGGGCTAATTACTCCATTTTCCTACCTGCAATGCCCTACAAATCTCAAACTTTGACTAAAAACACACATTTCTGGAATCTGATGGGAACCACAAATTTCCTACCATACAGTATTCCTCCAAGTAACCCAATAAAAATGTGAGATCACTTGTTGTCTAGTGGACCAAGAAACCTTGACACAAAAGGCCATACAGTGCTACATAGAGAGAACAGTAATAAGTGTAGCTCTGGCTTTTGGGGCTGTGCTTGGCCCCATGTGCACTCATGGAAACCTGCCAACCACATCGGCTCATTTTAATTTCGCTTTTACTGCAGTGACTTCAGCATGCCCTGCACGACGATCGTCACCGCAGTGAATAAAAAAACACAATCAGGATGCTTGGGACACTATTCCCCAGCAGCCTGCTGAAAAAAATAAAGGACTCCCAGAGGGGCCTTTATAAGCCTTTCCACTGTGAGCCAATAGCTGACAACTGCACTGGGGAAGTAGTGCGGCCGTCGGCCATTGACCGACGTTTGCTCCTAAGAGGTTATCACTTACAAACAATATTACATACAATGATATTTTCTACATCTTTATTTTTTACAAATATATTAAAAACAACACTAAAAATTATATTTTTTACCTCTGATATTCCCGGCAACAATAATTGTAGTACCCCAATATTCTTGACAGGATATATTTGTATCACAATTTTTTTCTGATATTTTGTCCAAAAGACATATTTTCCTGATTCCAATTAAAGGATTACTACTGAGAAATGTCCACCTTGCGATTAATAAAACCATGCTTTATTCACGTTAGACATTAGCTATTCTCCCTAGAGCGTTATTAATTTGTTAAGAATGGATGGCTGGTCAAATTGTTTGACTAATGCATTTTTTACATTTTGGGGTTTTTTTCCACGCACAGGCACACCTCAAAAATATACTCTTTTACGTTATTGTATAGGATGGAAAAAGAAAAGACAGACTTGTTGGATCTCCTCGTACCCCCTACTTTTCTCACTTATTATTTAAATTGGTTTCTTGCTCAAAGACTGGTGATCTTGCACTAACAGCAGTGAAGAACAAAGAAAGTTGAGTTCTGTCTGAAAGGGCACTGCAGTGGACAATAAACAGCACCTTGGGGTTGGCTGTGTGGTTCAGAGTGGTGGATCATCTTTGGTGTGACAGAGAGTGGTGGCAGCATGTACTCTATGATCTGACACGTTCACAGAGTGAAGCCTGGTGACCTGAGTGATAGGTATATCGGAACAGTGGAGATCATTCTTCAGTAACCTGGAGAGATGTCTTAATGTATATCCTAGTCTGCCAGGCATACACAAAGTGGGAACACCAAGGCATGGAAGTCGAGGCGGGGCTCATGAGATGGCAACACGGTCCAGGATGAGCGGCCAGTACTAAACTGCTACAAAGCCTCACTTAGATGATGTTTTCCTTAGATGGCTTGGTACCAATCATGCAGGTAAATAACTATCATGTGAAATGTTTGGCATCTGCTAGAGACTCAATAAGCAGAGGGGCCCCCAATGAAAGATATGCTGATGGCAAAGGACATCTAGAAGCACAGGGACTAACGCTGCCTGGGATTACTGTGCATCTTCAGAAACGACACACAAGAGGCCACTTATTACACCAGACTATCTACTATAATTTATGAAGGGAATACAATGTGAAGTCACCGATATCAAAGTTCACCTTCAATCTTGCTGCAATGAGCATAGGAAATGCATTGTAGAATTTGGTAAGAGTGGCTGACATGGAGATAGTTGATAACCACTCCAAAGAAAAACATCACCAAGGGAGCAGCAGGGTATTGCTACTTCATACAAAGCTAGATGAACTTACCACACAGTAGGAGCACATAGAAAATAGCCCCCCCACCACCCCCAGCACAATAGCATCTGCATCAGAGGCCTCCAGAGTAACAGTGAGCACCAAGAAATTCAGGTGTATGTCTGCAATTTGCTTCAGTTGATTAGTGATTGAACAAAGTATTTTAGACTTGTCACACCTACAGCGGTGTTAGGACAAGGCCACAGAGGGATAGCCCACTAGATATCCTGACAATCGTGCATTGTTTTGGAGAAAATAAACAAATATGTGTCTATTATCCATGGCAAATATATTATTAGCTTTGAAGTTGAAAAGATCCAACTGTTTCAGATTGTAACAGTCTATCTGCATGCTAACTACAAACCCTATCAATGAGGCTATCCTTTCCAGCTACTTTTTCACCTATCACAAGAAGAGAATAGAAATTGATCCACTTTTTGAAAACTGAGATGGTATTAGGGCTCCTGATGCGTGTTTCTTGAACCTCAAGATTAACTTTCACATAAGCACTCGTGTGTGTCTTTCATACAAATGGTAGATAAATAGTTTTCTCAATTACGGTTTGGAAAAAATGTCAAATGTTTCTTGGTTTGTTAATTTCATTTAATTCTCATGAAATTGTTGTTTCTCATAATATTTCAATTATTCCAGGTTATCATGATAAGACATCAACTTTTCATGCTGCCCGATACATTTCGAGCTACACAGCTCTTCCTCAGGGGACTTTTTGTCCAATTGTGTGGGGTTATGACAGGAAAGGCAGCATGTGACTGGATGCTTAGACAATTGCAATGTTAGTAGGACGTGCTTATAAATGATTGCGTCCTCCTTCCGTTTCGTCTTTAATACAGTGGATTTTATAAATTATCCAGATCTGTATTCGGTTGTACAGCCTCCCTGCTCCACTTGTGCCTCATTCTTCCAAATGGTATTAGGGCTACCATATAACAAAGAGACTGCTGGCTTTCCTAGGAAAAGCCATGCATGGAACAATATCTACATGGCAGAAGGGTGGTGATTGAGGAGAAGGAAGCAGTTTTCTGAGGAAGAAACTGAGAAGGTGCAGGGGAAGGCTTTGTTGCTGGTGAAGATTAGCAGTGCCGCACAGAGCTATCAAGACATGGGACTTCAGATTTGGATACTTCTAAATTTAATTACTCCCAGGACCTGTTAAGGATGGTTTCTGGTAAAGTAGCCAATAGGTGCTCAATTGATGGGATCCAAAGGGCTGAGTAAGGGCGCAGAATGGGCCTAAAGAATACTATGGGCTTCGTTATTCTTAGAAGGATTGGAGTGCTGGTGTATGAGGCTGGTTTGTTTTGATCATAGATTGCAAGGTTATTGTTGAGCGAGAAAGGGCTAACAGACCATCAGGGTGGCTTGCAAGATTCATGTTTCTGGACCCTGGAGACACATACCTTGCAGGTTCTGGACACTGTTATTGATGTACCGACATGGTGACAATTGTTACTTACAATGTTAAAGTTCTGAATGCTCCTGATAAAAGGCTTAACAGCAGAATGTTCCTTATTCAGGGAACATACTTGCTTAGAAAAGGTTGTCCATGGCTTAAATTTAGACGGTTCCCATTCAGCATTCCTCTTCAGGATTGGCCAAAAAGTGGGAGGATCCATTTCGAGTCAGTTGTAGAGAAACTTTAGAGGAAGTGGTAGCAGATTGGTATAATATTGAGCATAGTGGTCTCTATGCGCTTTCATAGGTACTCAATCTTTATGCTTCATGTGCTCAGTAACAAGCTAGAGGCATTCCTTAAGATAATGAAATCACATATGTTCCGCATACTGAACGAGGCAATCCTAACTGGTGGCGATTTTAAAGCTGAAAATAGGTCAGAACAGTGCTTCTGTGGGGGTGGGGCAGTGGCTTGAAGGTTTTGAGATTGGCTGGAGGAGAAGTGAAAAGTGGACACATACACTTATAACACCAAGAAGAACTTCAACATTCAACTTGGTTGCACATAGGTGTTTGTTGTTTTGGTAAGCAATATCCTAATTCATAATGCCAAACATATTGATTGGTCCTTTAACCCTCCCCAACCGTGTGCCAATCAAATTGAATCTGTCCAAATCACAGACAAGAAGTGAAGAAAGGAGAGGGAGATTAAATAAGTTAGTCCATGACACTTTGCTTGTAATTAAAATTGCTGATACCATTGAAAACTTTAGTGTACTTTACCATAGGAGTGAGATTAAGGCATCAATGTTATGAGACAAGTTCAAAGCTGTACTTATGAAAGTGTGGCCAAGCCCGACAAGATGGCAGAACATTTGTGATGGGGAGCTGAAACCCCGGGTTGTGCTGACTATGTGCTGTTTGTGTGTTTTTATTATTGAGTCCTCTAGGTACTCATTGATCGCTGATCTAAAGCAGAAAGGTGAGATCTGACCCTTGCCCTGAAGAAATTGCCACAAATCATAATAAGCAATGAAACATGTTGGCCCTCTAAAATTAGAAGGCCAACATGCAAACCCACGGCAGAGAATAAAGAATGGTAGCTAGTGATGGTTTAGCTCATTTTTAATAGAACAAGGTAGTCCTAATAGCAGTAGGTACCACTTTGTTAGGGGTCAGGAGTTAAGCAATAGGGAGACACGTCCTATAGCTTATTTTATCCAGTTAATCCAACTCACTGATTAGGGATAGTATTTGCTCACAACACTTGCACACTGCTTAGATTTACAAAAGTTTTTTGTCTTCACAAAAAGCGCTAATGATGAGAACCAGAGTCCACTGGTGAGAACCTATCAATGGACTCCCATGGGGTTACTTCCGTGAGGCGTTCCCTACCTTGTACACATTTTTTTGTCACATTATTGTTGTTTAATTGCATGTTCAAAAATTTGTATATATCACACATATGTTGAAATTTCTTTTCACATTGGTGTAGAATGGCTTATGGCATATCACACATGAAGATGAGTACAGAGGTGGGACACGATACATGAGAGAGCAGGGAGCGACTGTGGCATAGCTTGGACCTTGACAAATGCCAGGGTATTACATAAAAAGTAGTGAATACACATACAGAAGTGGTCAAAAGTTATTTGCTCCATCAAATTATGACCAGGTTAATCAGATTGTGTAATATTACCACAGGCACGCCTTCTCTATTGATTGTGATGAGCAGAATAGTAGTGGGCGCAGCCAAGGGAACCCCTCTATTCTAACCCCTCCATTCTTCCTCACCATCCTACCTCCACTGGATCCCACAACAATCGACATGACCACCGGGCCGCTGACATCTGATGTATAAACCCCCCAGCAGTGAGACCTTCAACAGCGAAATATTCTATTCCTCTCCCAGATCCCAGCTGGGGGCATTGTGCATTTTAGTACTTACATAGTGGCGGGTGACAACCTCCCCAAAACATTGGTATCATGGCAGGAGGTTGGAGCAAAAAGGATATCACCAGTAAGACTTTTCTCCCGAAGCAGGTTTATAGACGATGTGCTGACATCAGCAGAGACTGAGCAGCTGAGCAAACCCAGGAGGACCAGGCACAGTCTATCACCTAGGGTCTACACCTTCAACTCTTCCAAGAGCTCAAGGACGATATTGAAGGCATCAAAACCACCCCCTAGAATGACCTGCTCACTCTTTTGGCTAGAGGGTGGCCCTAACTGAACATTCTACTGACAAACAAAAGTAAGAGAGCAAAAGCCTACAACAACATATCCTTCATCTTGAAGACCAATACATCATTCTCACCACATCAGGGTAAGTGTGAGGACATTGAAAACAGGTCATGTCAGAATATCATCCATCTACCAACCAGTGTCCCAGAGCGGACCTTCCACAGTATCTTGCTGACCTCTTTCAGGCCAAACTAGAAAGAAGAAGTTTCAAAGCCATCCTAATGCATAGCGCACATAGAGTGCTGGCTCTTCCTAGGGCTAGGAAATGAACACCAAATGGCACGCACACTCCCTATCTGATGTGGACCAACTCCCACAAACTCTCTCTGACCACAGCTCTGTTTCTATAACACTTCAGCACTTCAATGGGGGGGAGGGGGGTGTTGGGTGACTAAACACAATCAGGGAGCCTGGCTACTCAATGACCTCTCCTTCGAGACCCTGTAGTGGTAGCTGCAGTTCAGAAGAACGTCTTAGAATATTTAGCCCTCAAAAACACTGGGTAAATAGACAACCCCATATTGTGGGACTCCCTCAAAGCTGTTGCCAGAGGGACATTCATTCAGTAAGCCATCCAGCTGAAACACATGCTCAAGCAGACCGGAAACCACCTATCTGTGTACCTGATGGACCTTGAGCAACAACGCAATCAGACACCCTCCAACAAGCTCTGATGGAAGGTGCTGGCAGCACGGGGTCAAAGGAGCATGTTAGAACTTGACAAAGCTAATTACATTCTCCCCAAATTAGGGGCCTGCTCCACAAAGGAGGTAACAAATTGGGTACCTTATGAACTCAATGGATCGAGACTACACCGTTCAAATAGGAAACTTCTATTGCATTGGCACCTATTTTTGGAGTCAAAGACAGGAGATTCATGTATTAATATTATAGATAGATAGATAGATAGATAGATAGATAGATAGATAGATAGATAGATAGATAGATAGATAGATAGATAGATAGATAGATAGATAGATAGATAGATAGATAGATAGATAAGTAGGTAGGTAGGTTGGTAGGTAGGTAGGTAGGTAGGTAGACAGACAGACAGACAGACAGACAGACAGACAGACAGACAGACAGACAGACAGACAGACAGACAGACAGACAGACAGACAGACAGACAGACAGGCAGGCAGGCAGGCAGGCAGGCAGGCAGGCAGGCAGGCAGGCAGGCAGGCAGGCAGGCAGGCAGGCAGGCAGATAGATAGATAGATAGATAGATAGATAGATAGATAGATAGATAGATAGATAGATAGATAGATAGATAGATAGATAGATAGATAGATAGATAGATAGATAGATAGATAGATAGATAGATAGATAGATAGATAGATAGATAGGTAGGTAGGTAGGTGTGTGTTCAGCTGCATAATTCGCATATGTACAGGCAATCTTTAAAGTATCGATGTTATACTGCTTGACGATGTAAATCTGTGGTCACAGAAAGAATACATTATTTATATTCACAAAATACGTGATAGTTTTTCCCTGCGATGTTTTATGCAACTCTGCTAAATCTGGAATGAAACAACCGAGCCCTGTCATCTCTGTAGGATCACATTTGCATATGACTGGAAGAAGAGTGTTTACTTGTCTGGTGCATGCTGAGAGCATTTCTCATCTTTTTAAAAATACCCATGTGTTAACACGCAATTAATTTTCTTAATCAAGAGCTCATTATGGGGTCTATGTCCCGAGTAATGTTTATAAGCTGAACGTCACAGGATGTAATGTCGGTCTCATATTTGATTGATCGTGAAATAAAACACTCATACTGAGAGAGCAGCCTAGTAACAGTCTGTCCTCATTTAGTTTTAGAATTTCCATCAGCAACAAAATAATATGATCTAATTATAAATGCAAACTCGTCACCGATTTACCCAGAAAAGACCTTTTGAGTGATAGATTTCTGTTAAAAAGATATTTTGCGAAATGAGACACAGTTTTGGTATTTTTTTACATCTAGTTAAACATGTAACCTCTCAGGATAAGTTGACAATATCTTACTATATGTTTTCAGGTTAACTATGATTATACTCGAGAACATAAAATAACAAGGAAAAAAGTAGATGTTTGACCACAAAGGTATCACAGTTTTGTGAACAATTTACAAGTGAATGGGTGAAAGCAAAGGCAAAGCCTGAAATCAGTCAAACTGTGTACATTTTAACAAAATGTGTAGATATGATTTTTCAAAAATGAAAATGTATCCCAGTGAAAACTATGAATACATAAATGAATATAGAAAGGTACCTAGTTAGAACAAGCATTGGCAATGACAATAATTCTGGCTTTAAAAGAATATTGTATGGTTACAAGTAGTTGGAGTGAGAATGGATATGTATTTGTGTAGAACAAATAACTGTAGAATAATATTGGTGTAGGTTAAAAGGTCAAGTGACGGTTGCACTGTTAAGCCAGACCTAAAAGCCATGTAGATGAATGATTGCCCTCATCCCATCTGTGTGGCAACCAGAGAAAAGTATCATGCATTTTCTAGTTATCTAAGACAATTTGAAAGCTTGTGTGGGCCCTTAGGAGTTCAACTGCGGGCAGCTGCATAAATAAACAAATGCTCACAGCTGTGTGAAGGGTACACAACTTATGACCAATCAAAACATGTACTCCTGGCTCCCAACATGTGGGCCTAAATGCCAATGGGTCATGCTTATGAATATACTGTTAAGCCGTTCCTAAAAATCCATGTGCGTTGACTGGCCTCCTCCCATCTTTGTTACTGCCTGAGAGAAACATTATAAATGATCTAGTTATCTAAGACAATTTAATACCATTGCAATTGCATATGTGTGCCCATAAACGTTCAAACGATAAATAAACAAAATGATCACAGCTGTGGGAAAAGCAAGCACTTTTTGTGGAAGCACACATTCTGCCCGATCAAAACAGGTACTCCTGACTCCCAACATGTGGGCGAAGCCAAAGCCCTTCTCCTGGTGAAACTCACATAATTGTCTGGAGACAGTCTGCGCTGTCAAGACAGACCATAAAAATAGCACTGAAACATGAAACTCATGCTGGGAAAATTTACAATGTCTCACATATTTTGAAATAAATTCAGAGTCTCACGTGAATGCTCCGTAGCCAGTCTAGAGCACAAATCTCAGTGGAAAAGGTGCTGTTTATCGCATCTGATAAATAGCAATATCATGGGGAATATTATTTATCGTTTTTTTGTACTAATGATATTGTAAATACTGCCCACTTTTCCCCCATTAAATTTCAGCAGAGTTGGCCTGCCAAACTTTAATGAAGGGTAAGTTATTTAATGCACCCCGTAATAACCAGGTTCAGTAAATGCTACCCAATTCTAAATTAACAGGTGTTCACACAGGGGGTCAGTTAGTTCCAAACAACTCAAAATCAGAACCTAAGACTATCTAAATCTCACTGACTGAAACCAGTCAATAAGCTTGAATATCCTTTGAAGACTTGGGATGCAATGGGAATCTTACATCTTTGCAATGGTTTCTGTACTGAGGCCAAGTACTAGTAGTACATATTTTGTCTCTATTAGCTCATTAGCTTCACTTGAATCTCAGTTTGGTAAATTACCGTCTGTCAATCCTGAATTGTAGGCTTCTGGTTATTGTAAGCATTTGGATTATTATTTGGGGTAGGTGACTACCGTCCTCAAGGAATAACCACAACCCTTGGGTGAAGCATCAAAAGTCACTACTTAACCTGAGTTCAAGACCAGGCAGGCTTAAATTAGGGCAATGTGTAATGTATTTATGCAGTGCCAAATCACTAATAAAGGCAAAATGCAAAACAACAAAATCCCAAACCAAATCAGAAAATGTAAGTGAAATGTATTAAACAAAATGGCGCCAAAATGAAAAAATCCAATTCGGGGAATCAGAGAGGTTAATTTTTAAAGCTTTAAGTAGGAATAGCATCAAGAAGCATCAAGTTCCAATGATAGGCAATGGTCACTCTAGACTGGGACCTAGGTGCAATTTGACACTAACCCCGATGGAGAACGGCTCAGGTACAACAACCAGGTTCCTCCTGGTCAAAGATTTAACCTTATGACTTTAGTTCTTAATGTTCCACAGGAGTACGCATCTCAAGCCTCCTAGACTCCCAGGGGAGGAATTTAGAGACTCACAGGGTGTCAGGCGGAGGTCAACAGCAGGGTCCAGTCCCGATCCAGTTGCGTCTGGTCGGCTGCAGGAATGTACTCTTGTAGCTTGTTGTATGACAGAAGCTTGAACAGGAGGTCAGCCTTATGACCCTTGGAGACTACTTCGTGTCCTGGATACAAAAAGGACCCGGTCCAGTCCTTCAAGACTCCTCGCAGATCACAGAGAGCAGGTCTAGTCCTTTTCTGTTCTTTCTCAGGTTCGGGAGTAATATGACATGGGTGACTGAAGATTCCACATTTATGCCTTGCATGAGCAAGTGGCTAGGAATGACTCCTGTGCATACTCTAACTAATGGTTTAAAAATTCCTGCGGTCAACCATACCTACAGGGGGCATTTTCAAGATGACAAAAGTCTTCAATCATGCTAAACGTAGGCTTTGAGGCCTGAGTATCGGTATTTGGAATGTTCTATGGTAGTCATTTTTTTTAAATTTATTTGAGTTTTATATAGCGCTTGCTAGACCCGGAGGTATCTGAGCGCTTTACACAAGGATCCACAAAATGACAAAATTATATCAGTTACAAGTTACATCAGTTACCAGAAAACATTTCAAGAGCGTCTGAAGACAAAATAAATGGAGCATTAGAAGGGTAAGGGGCGGGGTAAAGGTGTAGGAGGGAGAAAGGATGGAGATAGGATGAATGGGGAGACAAAGGAGAGTGTGTCCAAAGTCCGGCTGGGTAGGTGACGGCCGAGGGAGAAGTCCACAGCCCATCTCCTCTATAGCTATCAGGTAGCTCCACCGGGCATCAGTCAAGCAGCTAGGTCTCTATGATAAAACAATTAGAGAGCAAAGAGGAGGGATAAATGGAGATTAAAGGAGAATGTGGGTGGCGTAAAGGGGTAGGAGGGAGAGTACGACAGAGAGACGAAGTAGGGTCTGCCCAATGTCCAGCTGGGTAGGTGACGGGCGAAGGGGTAGTCCACAGCCCATCTCCTCTACAGCTATCAAGTAGCTCCACCGGGCATCGGCCAAAAAACTAGGTCTCCACGGTCAGAGGTAGGTTCACAGATTTGTTATCCAGTAGGGTAGGCCGGGTGGGGAATGTGTTTGAGGTCTGGTCTAAGTCCATTTTTTTCTCAGAGGAGTAGCCCGACGTGGTATGGAACACTGTGGCAGCCATCTTGGGGTCAGGCAAGGAATTAACAGGTAGTAACAGAGAGGGCTTAAAAATCTTGCTTGAGTAAAGATCATGGTAGCCCATATGCCCCTCTTTACAGACCTTACCTTGGGGGGTCGGTTATAGAAAACCAAAAGTATGTAGCAGCAGCTCAGCGTGTGAAACATGGACACGTTCGAAACATGTAAATTAGATGGGAGCCATCACCATTTCAAGATCGGCAATTATGGAGAGGCAACCTCCACTTTGGCGCACACAGACAGAAGCAACCTCAGCCATTCATCAATAATCGGCATTAGGCTGGGGATCCAGCAACAATGGGCACCTCCAAGGCACACTCGGTTTGTCCTATTGTTCTCCCACCCCTAACACCAAAATCCAGTTTTAAGCAGCACTGTACCCGCAATAAAACCAGAGACAGAAGCCTAGTAATACAAAAGCAGGGTGTTCCAGCAACCAGGCAGTTGATATACATGAATTGTCCTGTTATATTATTTTTCTACCTTTCCATTGCTCTCCTGGTTTTATATGTGGACCACCAGACCTGTCAAGCAGAACTTGACACTCCAGCAGGATTTGATACTGTAGTGTCAAAGAGGAAGCCCATTAGTGCCTTAAAGGAACTGTAACTCGCACACCTGCTATGCAGCACAGAGCTGTCATCAATTATATCACTGCAGAAGTCTCAGTGATGTTATCAATGATGTCATAAGACATGTCATGAGTGATGTAATATATGAGTCAATTAGCAGTGCATGGCAAGGGTGTGAGTCACGGTTATTTTGAGGCAAGAGTGGTAGTAACTTGAGATAAGTATAACTAGTGAATTCTGGTGGTTTTGTTGGTTTAAATGGTATGATTTAACTGACATTTTCACCTTACTATAATGACCCTTTAACCTTTGATTTTTCTCAGTTTTTCAATAAATTTCTAAGATTTTTTTTAAATGTAAAGTAAGAAATGATTACGATTCCTAACAATAACTTTAAGCTTTGTTTTTCAGGAAATGTTGATTTTTTTTAATGTGAAGTAATGTCCATTTCCCTGCGTGCCCAATCGCCCACAGGCACCCAATCTCATGAGCTTGGGAGTGGGCACAGGCTCTGGCCTCTGGCTAGTGATGGGACAGGCCATGCGCCTAACCCTCCCACAGGGAACATTAGTGTTAGGAGTGATAGGGGTCCCCAGAACACTGCTCTCATTCAAGTCAAGTCAAGTCAAGTCAAGTCATTGGGCCCCGGGAAAACGTTCCAGTGGTTGTTGTATGGCATGGGGTCGGGACTGCACGCCTCCTGCCCAAAAAGTTTAATTGGGCCCCGGTAGATGGGATCCATGGGCCTTGCAAAGGCTTGAGAAAGGGGGCTGCACTTCCACTCCTCATTATATATTAATGTGCCCCAGGGATAGGTCCCAAGGGCCTTACAGTGGCTCGGGAAGGGGGCCGCACACCAACTCCCCATGATATAATAATTGGCCCCAGGGGATGGGGTCCTCGGGGTATCCTAAAGGCTAGGGGAGGGGTACTGAATTCCTCCTCCCAAAAAACATCACAGAGCCCCCAGGCCCTGGTCCACTACAGGGGGCTCATTCTTAAAAAGAGAGGGAGGCCACCCTTTTCTTTCAATATTCTGCTGTACTGTTAAAACAAATCAAGTGTTTGGCACAAGGGATGCGTCCTCTGAGACCCCTCTCCCAGGCAGGGTATCCCTACCCTGCCCCCCTACCCCCATATATTTGTTTTCTTCTTTTTTAGGACAAGGGACTGAATCCCCAAGTCCTAAATGGCTGCCACCACATCTTAGTTGACCTGTTGGCAGCCAATAAGATCTTATCTTTAGATTTGTCAACTCTGGGGATCTTCGGCTGCCTTATATATATATTTATTTTGAACCTTAATTTCTCAAAAGCTACTGAGCGGATTTACACCAAATGAAGCTAAATCTAATTTTTTTATGGAAAATGGCATGGGAAAACAAGTTTTGGGACACACCCCTTTTTATCAGCCCCGACTTGACTTATCACCCAGAAACTTTCCAGGAAGGAGCTCAGGTAGAGGAGACTTTTTTGGGCGAAGTTTTGTGAAGATTCATCAAAGGGAGGCAAATTTGTTAGCAAATGAAAAAAATAATTTCCTATGGAAACGTGATCCTAATTATAACCACCCAGTATAAACCTCTACTGTATGTGTGTACATACTGTGAAAGTCAAACAATGCTTGGTAGCCCGCATACATGAATAATATATGTTAAATAAAATCCGCTACCAGGGATAAGATAACCGTACATCCAAATGATCAATAGTCTATTAGATTGCCGCCAGGCGGTTACAATAATACAAACCATATACATGTCTAGTATTTAGCAACCTTAATGAAGAAGTCATGATTTTGTCATTGTCCTTAAACACATAGATTTAGAACGATTGTAGAAGTTTAAACTGTGAGGCATGGCTGCGTCTTTAGTAATGGACTCTGCTATCGCAAAATGATATGGGCTGTACATATAAAGACTAACATCTTGCACGGCAATAAACATTATACCGTGAACCGCTGCAAAAAGTTCATAAGAGTCATAGACTCATGGATTAACACTCTGCATGGCCATGATTACCATAATATGAGCATGAAAAACTGGAACACAAGGCAGAGCACAATGTTGCATGAGCGAGTTTCCATAATGAGTGGAAATATCTTTCTGGTGTTTTAAAGCAAGTTAAACTGTGATTCGTGTTGATTTCATCATGTATGTAATGTATTACGCTGGGGATGACTTTTATGATTGTGGGCCAGATGTAGGTAAAGTCAGTTTTGCGAGTCCTTAATAGCGATTTTTACCGAATTGCTATTGAGGACTCGCAAAATGCCATGTAGGTAGGAATCATAATATTTTTTGCAATTCCTTAATATTCCTTAATTGCGAATTGCAAATTGCTAGTCGCAATTAAGGAATACCTTCCCATTCATTCCTATGGGCCTAGAGGCCTATAGGAATGAATGGGAATTGCGCCCGCAATTTGCGAGCACCCAATTGGTACTCCCAAATTGCGGCGTAATTTTAAGGGTGCAAGGGTTCCACAGGGACACCCTGTTGCAGCCCTGAAATGTGCATGTGTGCATATGTGGCGCTCATACATGCCCTAAGGGCAGGAATATGTGCCACATGGCACTTTTAATCAATCAAAAAAGTGCTTTTTCAAAGAAATCTCAAATTACCACCAACTTGAAGTTGGTGGTAATTTGCAATTCCTTAGGGCAATATCGCAATTTGCGATGCCTACTAGCATAGCATATAGGGAATCGCAAATTACGATTCCATAACTGCTTGCGCAAAATAAGGTATCGCAATTTTAGCAATTCCTTATTTTGCGAGTAGGTATTTGCCTTTCTACATCGGAAAAAGCTGAATTTCTATTGCAACCTCCGAAATTCGCAGAATGTCACGTTTGCAATCGCAATTTGGCTTCCTACATCTGGCCCCAGATTTCTACAATTGAATAAAGTATATTGATGATGATGACGATGGTTGAGTCATTTTACAACGGGCCAAGGAACCAAAGAATAATTATTCAAATGACTGCTGAAGTTAAACCATGAGGCACACCTGCTTCTTTAAATAATACCCTGCATGGCTTTGAGTACCTTAACGCGATATGCTGTGAAAGTCCAAAGAGTCGGTGACTAATAATTCTTACAGCTATTAATATAGAACCACGATGCACTTCATAACTCTGAATGAGAGGCAGGGCACAGTGCAATATTCTAAGAGAATCCCTAAATAGGGTATAGGCAATGAAGTTTGCAGCAAATGAAGATATTACGATGCAGACTAACTGATAGTGATATAATTCATGCATGGGTTTAAATATGTAAATTCATTTAAATTTTTCAGATCCCCTTATCATGGGGCACCTATGAAGTTTGGAAAGGCAACTTAACCCCAGATGACGCAGAGAATGCTCATTCACATCACCTTAAATTAGTGAGGGAAAGGACATGTATCCATTAGAGATTACAAATGGTGATAATAATTTGTTGTTCCAGAAAATAAACACCAAAGGAGTGAAAAGAGGAAGTTCCATATTGAATGCAGAGGAGCAATGAATAAATTAAGACTAAGCAAGTTTAATAAGAAGTATAAGAGAAAGTAAGTGTGAGATCATTTATAAAATTGGAAATAAGATACTCAGCTTCTGGGACACTTTGAGTAAAATAAGGCATTATTTTACAAATTACAGCATTCACTTGGGCAGTAAATTCCACATCTAAGAAGAATTTTGGAAAAACACACAAGAGAAAGACAACACATACAGAAGGTACTTTTGTGAAAACATGTATTTGGTTTGCATGAAAAAGGTTAAATATTGAAGAGGATAGAATAGCATATAGATACAGAAAATCTTTGGCTGTGGGATCATGGACTGTCCAGAAGTTAATCAGAACATACTAATGTTGTAACAACGTGGTGACATCCTCCTGGGTAGGATGCAATTTCAAATATATGTATTTGGATCTAGGTATTGTTTTACTATATACTGAGATTAAGAGCTATCAAACGTGAAGTGTCCACAAAGAGATAAAGATGAATTGGAGTAGGGCATTGATTAACTGCACCAAATAGGAATAGAATGAAATTGTCATGTCCTGGTCACCTATGACTCTACAACTTGGTGTTAGCATAAGATGTGGTGCAAAGGACTCATTTTCCCTATTTTCTGTCTGTAGGAAAATGCACCATACTACATTACGAAAGTGTGCCTCAGTGAACGTGTAAAGGAAATACGTGAGTCCAAAATACAGCCAGATTTCAGTTGCCAGGGAAGCACGGAGACACATCAACCGACAGTTTAAGGGGAAACGCTTAGCAGGGTGCTGTGATAGAGTTGACAGTCCAGTAGTTGGGGTGGGCGGAGCTAGGTGGGCAGAGGGGAAGAGGTGGGGACAAGACAGGAAGGGGTCAGTTAGAGTAGGGACGGGGACCTGTGAAGAAGCACCAATAAAGAGCTCAAGCATATACCAGTCGTGTCTGTGTATTACTGTGGTGAGACACGACAGCTGGCGACGAGGGTGGGATGAGGCAGTAGACCCACCAGAAGAAGCCCCGTCCCGCAGCGTGGAGCGCCCAGAGCTCCGCTGCAACCGCGATCCCGAGGCGCCACGGAAGAAACCCAGACGTGACCAGGAGAAGTCTGAGAGTGACCAGGCGGCCCGAGGAGTAAGCGGAGAGAAGCGGACAGTGCGCCGAGTGAAGGCGCCAAGAAAGAAAGCTGATCGCGCTGGACGCGCGAAACCCGCCAGGATCAAAGGCAGAGCGCCGGAAGAAGGGAGCCGGTCGCGCTGGATGCGCGAGACCCGCCAGACCCACCAAACCGTGAGTGAAAGTCGGGAGCCCACTCCGACATTGCCCCAACTCACTGCGAGACGCTGCGCAGGCGAGGGAAGCAGTTTGCCGCCTGACGCGCGAAAACTAATGCCAGGTCGGCGCGCGTGTGATGAGGAGTCCGCGCTGAGCAGCACGCCAGCCAAACGCCCCACAACTCGAGCCTACCTGAAAGGCAGTAACCGGCAACTGTTTACACACGCGAGCCCAGCAGAGCAGCAACGCGTGTGTGCCCTCGGGGAGAGAGAGAGAAAGCCTTGTGCCTTACAGAAGGGGGCGGCCATCTTAAAGTCAGGCAGCATCAGGGACAGACCCTATCTGAATAGAGGGCGGCCATCTTTGGGTCAGGCGAAACCCCAAACAAGCACCGGCAGCGCCAAATTAATATAGTGAATTTTGGCCACCAAGCTATCATTGTCAAGGGAGTACCAGTAACAAAGAACAAACAAGCATTGGTGACTACAGTGAAAGGTGGAGGAAGCAGACATCAGCAACCGCGACCAGAGTCAAGCGCAAGAACTGAAGGCCCACCGCCAAGATGTCCAACCCTCCCGCGCAAAACGCACAAAACCCTCCCGCGCAAAAGGAAGTCAAAGGCACGCACCTGCGAGCGCCGGAACCCTTAATAATCACGACAGGAAGTAGCATGGGCCTAAAATGGCAGGAATGGCTGGAGGATTTTGAGGACTATATTGAAGGCTCTAGAATTGAGACAGACAAAGACAAAATAATAACCCTTCGCAATCTAGGAGGGCGTGAGATCAGCAAAATAGTGCGAGAAATCCCGACCGACGATGGCGACACCTATGCCAAAGTGAGAGATGTATTGAACAACCGTTTCTTGCACAAAAGAAATGTTGACTACAAGCGACACAAGTTCCACCAACAGCGCCAGGACAAAGATGAGCCACTAACCTCCTTCATACACCGGCTGCGACGTCAGTCCCAATACTGCGACTTCACAAATTTCTCACCGGATGCAGCCATCAAGTCCCAAATAATCTCTGGGTGCCACTCAGAGTCGTTGAGGCGACGACTGCTGAGGAAACCACAAGAGCTGGCAGAAATCGAAGAGAACTCCCGGCTGTATGACCAAGCCGAAGAAAATGCGGCGGATATCGAAGTCAAGCCTAGCACTAGCCGCGAACATGCCAACCGTGTCTCCGACCGACGACATGGAAGACAGGACTACAGAGGCAACCCGCGTGACAGATCACGCCGATCCAGATTCTCACCCAGACGTCGAACGGACCACCGACCAAAGGATTCGGAGAGGAGAGATCGACGGCCTGAACGCACAAGACGGTGTTTCAGGTGCGGGTATGACTACCCTCACATTGACTCATGCCCTGCTATGGGCCAACGCTGCCGAAAATGTGGACGATCCAATCATTTTGAAGCCATGTGCAGCGATTACCACCGAGAGAAACGTGGCAGCAATGACCGGCGTACCAGCCAACAAAGATCCTCGAGACCTGAAACCAAACGGCACCATGTCAGAGCCGTCCAGGATGAACCTGCTCGGTCCCCTGCGTCTTCTCACTCCAGTCACGAATCTAGACGTTCCAGATGGGATCGTCGCTCTCCCTCAAGAGACTCCAGATCTTCATCATCCAGGCGATCTTCCTACACTACAGAATATATCAACATCGCTGACAACGATCAGCTCAAGCGCTACCCACGGCTCGACATCATGGTGGGTAATCATGCAGCAAAATTCGTAATGGACAGTGGTGCATGCCTCAACTACATCTCGGTGGCTGAACACGATCGAATGGTTCCCAAGCCTCATCTACGCTTTGCACCCGTCCGGGTGTACACCTGGATGTCAAGAAAGCCACTCCCGTGCTTAGGCAAGTTCGACACTACCTCACACATGGCAGCATCACTGTCCCAGCCGTCATCCACGTCATCAAAGGGCCCGATGCTGATTGCTTACTGAGCCTCCCCACGGCTGAACGCCTGCGCCTGGTGCATATCCTATTCAATGTGAATGACAGTTCCAACTATGCCTTGAAATTCCCATCTCTGTTCCAGGGCCTAGGCAAACTGAAGGGCCGGCAAGTGCATCTGCACATCAATGAACGAGTCAAGCCAGTTGCTCAACATCCGCGACGAGTGCCCTTCCATCTGCAATCCGCTGTGGCCCAAGAACTCCAGGACCTATTGGATGCTGATATCATCGAACGCACCGAAGGGCCCACTCCCTGGGTGTCCCCGGTTGTTATTGTCCCCAAGAAAGGGACTCCAGACAAAGTCTGTCTCTGTGTGGACATGCGCCTGCCGAACACGGCGATCGAAAGGGAGAGACACCCCGGTCCACACCTGAGCGACATGATTACGGCACTCAATGGAGCCACGGTATTTTCCAAACTGGACCTCAACAAGGGCTATCATCAGCTCGAGCTGGACGACAGCTCTCGTCCCATCACCACTTTTGCCACACACCTTGGTCTCTTCCGCTATAAACGACTCAGTTTTGGCGTCTCCTCAGCCGCTGAAATCTTCCAAGAAGCGATACGTTTGATCATCCACCACATTCCGAATTCCCTTAACTACAGTGATGACATTCTGGTGTATGGTATGGATCTCCGAGAGCACGACATTGCCCTTGACCGTGTTTGCCATGCTCTAATGGACGCAAACTTAACTCTCAACAAAAACAAATGCGAGTTTCATCAGTCAACACTGAAATTCTTCGGTCACATCTTCTCATCGAGTGGTATGAAACCAGACCCCGACAAGGTAGCGGTGCTCAACAACACCAAGAGCCCGGCCGACGTGAACGATCTGCGGTCCTTTCTCGGAATGGCAAGCTATTGCGCTCGCTACATTCGGGACTATGCCACAATCAGCCACCCACTGAGGCTCCTCACGAAGGCTGACCAGCCTTTTGACTGGACTCCGGAATGCGAGCGCGCCTTCAGGGACATCAAACATGCCGTGGAATCATCTGATTGTCTCTCATATTTCAATCCCAGAAGGAAAACAGAGATCACTGTGGACGCCAGTCCGGTGGGCCTAAGAGCGATTCTGGCCCAGTATGATGACGACTCAGAACAACGGAGAATCATCGCGTACGCCAGCCGAAGCCTCACCGACCCAAAAAGGAAGTATTCCCAGCCCGAAAAGGAGAGCCTGGCCGTCGTGTGGGCGTGCGAGCATTTTCACATCTTCATCTATGGGAAACATTTTACGCTCATAACTGACCACCAAGCGCTCGTCACGATTTATGGCAATCCGAAGTGCAAGATGCCCCCCAGGATTGAGCGGTGGGGCCTCCGCCTGCAGGAGTACACATTTACAATTGTCCACAAACCGGGGAAAGGGGAGAACCCTGCTGATTACATGTCCCGCCACCCCCGGGACTCTGCAGAGACAACTCCTTCCATTGCGGAGGAATATATTCACTTTGTGGCCAGTCACGCTCGCCCACCAGCCATACCCATGCACACCATCAGGGAAGCAACCAACCAAGACGCCACTCTACAGATTGTAATGAAACGCATACAATCCAACAGGTGGAGACATCACCCACAAGACGAAGAAGAGAATCCGGACACCAAGAAAGAGCTCCAGGCCTTCCGACACGTCTCTGACGAACTCGCAATAACCGAGGACGGCCTCCTTCTAAGAGATCACTGGATAGTCATCCCAGCCATCTTGAGACAAGGAGTAGTCGACCTAGCGCATGAGGGTCATCGAGGGGTTGTGTCCACCAAGAGAGCACTAAGAGAGCGTGTCTGGTTTCCAGCTCTAGACCAGATGGTCGAGGACACTCTGAAAGACTGCCACCCCTGTCAACTGACCAGCCACAACAATCCGCCTGCACCACTACAGATGACCCCATTGCCTGACGGGGTGTGGCAAGAAGTCGCAATGGATTTCTATGGGCCCCTGCAATCAGGGAAGTACATAATTGTCATCGTGGATGAATACTCCCGGTTCCCGGTAGCTCAGTTTATCTCTTCCACTAGCGCCACCTGCACCCTCAGGGTACTTGAGGAAGTCTTCGCAACCTGGGGCGTCCCAAGAATCATCAAAACAGACAATGGGCCCCCATTCAACGGGCACGAGTTTGGCGACTTCGCGAAACAGATGGATTTCCAGCACCGCAGAGTCACACCACTCTGGCCACAAGCCAACGGCACCGTTGAAAGGTTCATGTCCACCATCAAGAAAACCTTCCAACAGGCCACAGCCGAGAAGAAGGATCTACAGTCGGCACTGAACGAAGTCCTTTGTGCCTACCGAACCACTCCTCATTCCACGACGGGCATATGCCCTGCCACTCTCATGCTTGGGAGGACAATGAGAAACCGGATCCCAACTTGGGAAGGAGCCTTGAAGAAACCCCTCTCAGATCAGCAGCTCAAAGACATGGCTGTGACGGATCAGTATCACAAGGAGAAGATGAAGGGACATGCTGACCACAAACGAAGGGCACGGTCACCCTCCCTCAAGGAAGGCGATAAGGTTTTTGTCAAACAAGAACAGCGCCAGAAGACCGATTGCCGCTTCAAGGATGAGCCCCTCACGATTGTGCAACAAAAGGGCACCATGGTGACTGCTGAATCAGAAAATCGGCGGGTCACCCGCAATGCATCCCACTTTAAGAAATGCCCTCCTGAAAAACATGACTGCCCTCCAGCAGCTTCCACATCTGAAGATCAGGATGATCCGGGGACTGGTGCACCCGACTCCGCGCCCTCCATGGTGCGAGAACCAGTAATCGAGAACATTGTGTCTACGCCGGCTCGGCCCCGACATCAAGTGCAGCCTCCCAAGAGACTAATTGTGGAAATGGATTAAGTTCCGCCTTCACTGCTATTTTGTTAAGAAAGGGGGAGATGTGATAGAGTTGACAGTCCAGTAGTTGGGGTGGGCGGAGCTAGGTGGGCAGAGGGGAAGAGGTGGGGACAAGACAGGAAGGGGTCAGTTAGAGTAGGGACGGGGACCTGTGAAGAAGCACCAATAAAGAGCTCAAGCATATACCAGTCGTGTCTGTGTATTACTGTGGTGAGACACGACAGGTGCCGGCAAACACCATGAGTGCTGATGGCTTCTATTTTTATATCTGACTGAAACTCACATGGCTGTACTTCAATTTCTTTAGCAAGGTGGTTTTACAGTATGCTTAGGTCGCAGGTGTCTGTTGACTTTAGTCATAGTGCAGCGAGCATCGCGCTTGATTAACCTCCTCAGGTTCCAAAGAGAATTACTGAGTGTGGAAGACGAATTAGAGGACTACTACACACACCATTAAGACACGCAGTAGACATTCAACGCAGTAGGCATTCCCCCCACACATGTATGCACTTCTGTTGTGACGCATCTTAACTTTGACCTCCTGCCGCTAATTCCTCAGGATGGAGAAACATTCCTTCCCAAATCACTTTCTTTCTCGCTTTGTTGCAAGAGAGAGGATGGGGCGGACCGCCGATGTTTGAGCTATGGAACCAAGTCTCGGTTTCGGTTCAACATGCTGTGATTATGAGGCAAATCACTTAATCTCCAGTGCCATAGAAAAATGAATGTGTTCTTGTGTATTGTAACCGGCGCTCTTGCAAAGTGCTCCAATACCTTCCCGCAATGTAAAACTGCAAAAACTAAATAAGTTCAGCAAAGATGTGCTTTGCTGCACAAGAAGAGAGCGATTGGGTTTGTGGAAAGCACGTGCCTTGAGCAGTCGTGGCTCGTGGGGGGGGGGGGGAAGAGGGGGAGTTCGCGCGGGGTGGGTGGCAGGGAATTATTAAATATAATACATAAAAAAGAAAACTTACCTCAGCCGGTCCGCGCCACCTCTGCAGCTCCCCTTCTTTGCGCCTTCACAAACGGCCCTGGAGTTGAGTGGCAGCCTCTCCCAGCCAATCCTGGCGCTGCTGGCAGCGCCAGGCATGGCAAAGGGCACGGCTAATTTTCGTCCACATCACTCCCATTAGGAGGCCGAAGGGCTCCTAATGGGCATGTGCAAACAAGGGAAAACACAAGTGGACATGAGTGGGCACGGTGCGAAAATTCGCCCTCTGTCCCCACTCATGCACACTTGTGTTGCTGGTGACAATCATGTCAGTCAACATGACGCCAGACCACCTACCCCCTTCAGTCTCTGAAGGGGGTGGGCGGTCTGACGTCATGCTGACTGACATGATTGCCAGTTCTCCCTCAGCGTCTTTGTACTTAAGTAAACAAATTCAGTTTACTTAAGTTAAAAGACGCCGAGGGAGCTGCGGGCGGGGGGGCTACGCCCCCACGCCCCACTGGACGCACTGCGGCTGTATATTTGAGAATAAAAGAAGTGATCATACAAGATGCATCTGTCTGATATTGTTTTCTTCACGTTAATATATATTTTGTCTGCATTATACTTACCAACACTGGTTGGGTACCAGTGTACTGAGAGGTAATGCACCGGGCATTATTTCTGATACCATTACTATTGTATTATATATATATATATATATATATATATATATATATATATATATATATATATATATATATATATATATATATATATATATATATATATATATATCCACCACTTGGCTCCCTTTCTCTTCGTTAGGCGCTTCTTTCCTCGGTCGCGTTTCTCCTGCGGTTGAGCCAACCGCTGACAATTTACAACAAGTTTTCCCCGGTCCCGGGGAAGAATGGAGTCGCTGAGAAAAACGGCTATGAGTCGCTTACATCTGTGAAAGTTTGAAGTTTATTTCCATAAATCCATTGGGTTTATGGAAATAAACTTCAAACTTTCACAGATGTAAGCGACTCATAGCCGTTTTTCTCAGCGACTCCATTCTTCCCCGGGACCGGGGAAAACTTGTTGTAAAATATATATATATATATATATATGTGTGTGTGTGTGTGTGTGTGTGTGTGTTACCGAAAAAAGGCAAAGGTTAAAGTGATGTTATAGTTATGTGAAAATGTCTGTTGAACAATGCCATTTTAAATATTTTAAATGCACAAAACCACTGAAATTCACCAGTTTTCTCATCAATAATTTCATGGTGGATGTTGCAGTTATATTATCAATGATGTCATAGAAGATGTCATTATTGATGTAATATGTGGGGTAATTAGCAGTACAAGGCGAGGGTGCAAGTTATAGTTACCTTAGGGTACGAGTAATAGTTACCAATGATAACTATGACTGGTGAATTTCAGAGGTTTTGTACATTTAAAATGAAACCTGAATGGGGAAAATGCATTTTGAGACCCGCCCTCTTCTCAGACTCCACTTGACGAATCAAACCAAAACTTTTCATGAAGGTGTTGAGGTGAATCATTTTTTGGGGGAAAGTTTTGTGAAGATTCGTCAAACGGCTTCAAAGATGTAAGCAAACTAAAAAATGTACTACATAGTTTTTCACTTTCAAATACACTCTTTTCAGTTCAGAAGAATAAACTTCATTCACCCAAACAAAAACTTACAGTTTTCATGAAAAAACAAATTTTTGTTCTAAAATAACACGTTTTTTGATTAGTAAATAAATGTTTGGTGCTCATCCCCTAAAACATTGCTCAGAATTTGGTTTTCAAAACCCTATCCTAGTGCATATGATAAGAATTGTAACTATGATAAGGATAAACAGAATGATAGATGCGAGGTTAATTAAAAATGCTGACAACAAAAATACTCATACATATTTGCTGTATAACTTTATAGGGATCCGACTCCTATTCTTCTAATCACTAAGAAAATCTTAGTGCTAAAAGGAAAACCTTAATCGAGTTTCAGAGATGATTCACACCCACGTACTTGTTTAAACAATTATGCTATATGTTTAATATAATAGCTGGGCCTGCTATTCTTGTCTGATGGTACCAGCTGAGCTCATAAGTGCAACAAGTGAAGACTGAGGGCCAGATGTAGGTAAATTAGATTTACCGATTTTTAATTACCGAATTTTACCGATTCGGTAATTAAAAATCGGTAAATCTAAAGGGTGGATATGTAGGTATTTCCAGATGTGGAAATACCGAATCTGTAACAATCGGTATTTACCGGATCTGTAAATACAGAATCGGTATTTCCCATTGATTCCTATGGGCTTTGAAGCCCATAGGAATCAATGGGAAATATCGATTCTGTATTTACAGAATCGGTAAATACCGAATTTTGCAAGGGTGCAGGGGGTGTCACTTTGACACCCTCTGGCACCCCACAAATAGGCATGTGTGCCATATGGCACACAGACATGCCCTAAGGGCATGTCTGTCTGTCACATGGCTAGGTGTGCATGCACACATGTGCATGCACACCTGAATTCGGTATTTTACCACACAATAGGATTGTGTGGTAAAATACCAATTTTGTAGGGCCTTTGGGACTCAGAAGAGTCCCACCTACATCTGAGATTTACCGAATCGGTAAAAATACCGATTCGGTATTTTACAGAATCAGTAAATTTACCGAATCGGTAAATTTACTGATTCTGTAAAATTGTGCCCCTACATGCCAATTTTTGTATACCGGTCGGTAACGGCCGAAAATACCGATTTTCGGCCGTTACCGACCGACCTACATCTGGCCCTGAATGCCTTCCCGTTAGCTTTCAGTCGAAGTAAGTGATATGATTCTGCACTGCCTGTCTCTTTTGTGTCTCCTGGCACTAAGTTACTCTCTAGTTCTCTGCACCCTATGCTTAACTTATACCACATGATTTTGTTATTGTTGAATCTTTCAACATAAACAATTAGCAGAAAGTGTCTTGATGCCTTTTTACAAAGCCTGGGCGGAGTTCGCGGAGTTCTGCATACTTCACGCGCTACGTGGATTTCTGCAAACGGAGGAGTGCATTACGTTGTGCTGTTTGCGCGGATTTTTTATCACCTGGAGTTTGTCCCGCACTGGAAAATCAGCAACAACAGCACCATGCTCAGCGCAACAGGCCACTGCCTCCTTCTTCTACTCGAGTAGCAGCTTCTTCAACGCGAACGGGTGGTTTCTCAACGTGAGCAGTCGCAACCATTCGCGCCTACCCATGTTGACAAATCTCGCTGGGAGGTGGTCTAGCTTTGGATTTTCCTTACTCACGCTTGCCAACTTGATGTAGGCAAGTGTGAGCGATGAAAAACTCCCTGCTTTGCTTCACAGAGTGGAGTTTTCAGGAACTCCGTTTGCCCCACAGAGTGCCGTGAACTCCACAAACTCCACGAATGGAGGGGAACTCACTGCCCAGGCATACTTTTTTACTTATTTTAGTTTGCAAGACTGTATCCTTTGAACAATAACAATAACCGAGACACATAGTTATCAGCTTGCCATGAAACTTTGGTCACAACTTAATAATAGTTATTTAGAACAGAACAGTCAGAGCAGATTACATACTGTGAATATATTCAAGCAGGCTTGATCATTACTTTGCAGAGAAAAGTGACATAAAACAAATGTGCATTCCATATTAATCACACATATTCACATTTAAATGATGAACATATTTATGCTAAAAAGAGGGGCGAGATACCTAGAAGAGAAAAACATAATAATTACTACAGTGAGGAAAGGGCATAACCTTGCCAAAGAACCAAGCTCCAGACCAATCGCTGCCATTATGCAAAGGTCAATATAGTAGTACCACAAATCTGGGTGGGGCCCAAGAATGCCAACATGGCGGGTGCATCTTGGGGCTGCTCCGCTCTGAACCCGTTATCCGACATACATCCTGGCAGACCATCGCCTTCCAGCCCGCATGAACTCTCCCTCGCATTCCTTGCCCGTTCGTGGCCCTTCCTGAACCGCAGGCTGCCCGTCGGGAGTTGAGGGCCCACACCACAGGCTGGAGGTGAGGCGACAAGGACAATGGTCTGCCTGACGAGCCTCGCTCACCCTGGGTGCCTCTGCATGGTCAGCGGAGGACCTCCCTGGTTTCCCGTCTGCTGGCCAACTGCAGATAAGACCCTGCTGGAGCAGTGAGGTCCCCCCCACATGGTAACTGCTGGTGCCCGGTGCAGGACTCTCCTTCTACAGAGGGCCTCTGGGCCAGTCGTAGCACCCCTTCCTTTCTCCTGGAGGCACCAGACGCACCCAGGAACCTCCACTTGGGACAGTCACAGGCCTGCCCATGGCCTAGATGTGGGGTGCTGGCGGTATGGTGCAGAAGCCAGCAGACTGAAACGGCCTCTGACTACTGGGACTGGCTTGGAGTGACTGAGTGGGGGGGGCTCTGTAATTGCTCCTTTGCCACGACTACCCCCAAGGATCTAACTGGCGGCCAGTGAGTAACTGACGAACGGGGCCCTATTGTACTGTCGCTAGGGTGCCCTGCGCTGCTGGGCTGGAGTGGGCACACGTGGTGAGGGGCCCAGCCCCCTCCTGGGAACAGCTTTAATCTTGTTGTCCAGCTGCTCCTCCGCCAGGGACTGTGGACCCACAGGTGTGCTCTCCACTCAGTGGCGGCTGAGATGGGGTGGGGATTGGAGGACAGAGCGAATCTACAGCCCTGCATTCCTGCCACCCCCGCAGCCAGCATGTCTGCCCTTGGCTGGGGTATGGGGCAGCGGTGATCCTGTGCGGTACACGGTGGCGCAGCCACCTTTGGACTTGGGCAGAAGCCCCAATGGACAGTGACCTGCTGCCTGGTGTGATGCTGCCGGAGCGGCCATGAAGGGGACCCTTTGCTGCCCTGCTGGGTAGCCCACCCCTGAAGACTACAATGGCAGCTAGCAGGGACCTGTACTTTCCTAGAGGCGTACCAGCTTACCTGTCTCTATACTGCAGGCCGAAGCCTCCAACCTCCTCATCTGTAGGCTCAATCCTCACCCCATTGAGAAGCCTGCAGCATGTGACAGGGGTGTGCAGGACCTAACTGCGGGTGCCTGGGGTTTGTTTGAAGGCTATCAGCTCTGGATCCTGGGACCCTCTTGTGTTGACCTCCCCTGTAGTTCTGAGCAGCACTCGGTCAATGGCTGGTTGGACACTTCCTTAAGTGGGGCCTGAGAACTCTACCAGTGGTGGATACCTGATTGGAGACTACTGTGTATTCCTCCCATACCACCAACTCGTGGCCGTGGGCAAGTCTAAACCCACTTGTTCTACCTCCACACCGATGCAGATGGATCAATACACCACAGGATCAATTAATGACTAATGACTCTCTGGGCCCAACTGACAGCGACAAATCCACTCCTTCAAGTGACCAGTCTGTCATTCTGCAGGCCATCCAGACATCGCAGGCCATGGTGGAGGTGAGGATGGACGTGGCCCTGCTATGTCAAGATCTTCGAAATGCCAATGCTCGAATCACGGAGGGTGAATCCCGAATCTCTAATGCCAAGGATGACATCTATTGTCTGAAGTCTCAAGTTTCCCCCTACTCACCCGCACGTCGGAGTACCATAGGAGCACAGAAGATGCAGAAAATCACTCTCAGTGCAACAATATTTGAGTAATAGGAGTTCAAGAGAACATTGAGGCGGCTGAACCTTAACTGATGGCAGACTTCGTGGAACGCTGGATTAAATCATGTATGCCCAAGGGCCGTCTGTCCTCCTGGTCCGGTGTCGAAAGGGCTCATCGGGTGTTAACTCCTAGACCGCCTCCTGGTGCCTCACCCCGGCTAATACAGGGATGCGACCCTCAGGGAAGCCTGGAAACAGTCTGATCTCCGATGCAGAGAGGTCAAGGTCCTCCTTTTCCCTGACTATACACGTAAGGTGCAACAGTGAAGGCATTCCTATCAGGAAGTCAAGCAGAAGCTGCATGCTCTGGGACTACAGTATTGACTGTTCTTTCCAACTCAACTCCATGTTATCCATCTTAATAAATCGCAATTCGTTGACATGCCGGAGTCGGCTTGGCAGTGGCTCTCGGAGGTTGGCATACTGCATTGGTTAGATACTTCATCTTTAAGTTGGCTGGACTATGGACAATGCAGCAGCCTTCTCTAGGGGTACAAATGGTAGTCTTGTACCCGCTAGGCAAAATCACCAGCTTTGATTCAAGAACACTGTACAACGTCTCCAGGCACAGTTCCAATTCACCAATTGCCAATTCAACAAGTAGGCTTGTTCTTGGCAAAGCATCAAGCTCACTGTTAATTGTCCACACTAGTGTTGAACCTGTGCAAGGCATATCCCCCTCCTATCTCTCTCAGCTTCTCCGAAGCCATATCTTGTCTCACACTCTCTGCGAGTCAAACGAAAACCTTTTCATTGTGCACAGGCCACCATTGACCTTCTCCACAGTTTAGTCCATCAGACTGCTAGGATCTTTGCTGCAGAATGCCCTTCTTTGTCAGCTAAGATCCACTCACCGCATTCTAACCCCCTTCTTCAATTCAAATACCCTCTAAGGACTCACCTACGTCTTGAAAACAGAGTTATCTGGCTGTTTCACAACCATGGCCGTGCATTCACACACCACTAAATGCATCATCTGACCCATGAGTGTAAAGTGTACATCCCGTTAATATGTTTAAATGCATTGTATCATCCAATCTAATATTTAATCATTCAAAGACTTAGTATCATGATCCCATATAATAATCTGCCTGATACTGGTCCATGCTAGGCTAGTTACAAGTGTTGAGACTACATCATATGTCGACAAGGGCACAGAGAAAACAAGAGATGGCCTGGAGGACTGCTACAGTGATTTGCTAAGGCACAACAATAATATCTTTAGACTGTGCTGCAGGCTCCTAAGTAAAAGCACAAGAGCGGATTCCTAACAATTTTTCCCTTGCAATTGGGATTTCAACCCAGAAAATGTTATTTTGACATCATTAATTTACTGGTGTTTCAAAATACTACCATAGTCTGTGAGCACAGACAGATGTGCCATTAACATGTGTGCAAATCACGCAAAGTTTGCATAAACTTTCCTGTACACTGTAAGTTCCCTGTGATGTGTAGACGAGGGGCTTATAAATTCGGATAAAAGTTCTAACAATGTTAATAATCATAAGCCTATGTCCACGCATTTCGTACCCTTATCTGCCTGTCTTCCTTATAGGTGAATGATCCAAGCATCAGTGGTGCAAAAAGCATGGGAAAGTCTATCAATAGTCTTTATTTTACAGGGTGCCTGTAGAAAGAAAAAAGAAAGCAAGCAGCAAATGTTTTTAGAAGACAAGAAAAAAATACAAACAAAATTCTACATGTCATCAAGGGGCAGATGTATCAAGATACCTATTTCCGATTCTCAAATAGCGGTTTTTTGAGAATCGCTATTTGAGAATCACAAATGGTATGTAACAAAAAAATCGCAATTTTTAAGCAATTTCTTGTTATTCCTTAATTGTGAATTCGCAAATTGCGAATTCGCAATTAAGAAATACTTTCCCATTCATTTCTATGGGCTAGGAGGCCGATAGAAAGGAATGGGAAGTTATTCTCAATTTACGATTCGCATCGGAATGGGAAGTTATTCTCAATTTGCGATTCGCAATTTGCAAATCGTAAATTGAGAATAATTTCAAGGGTGCAGGGGTGTCCAAAGGATACCCTGCTGCACCCCTGAAATTTACATGTGTGCGCATATGGCACATACACATGCCCTAATGGCATGTACGTGCGCCACATGGCACCTTTACAAATGCCAAAAAGTGCATTTGTAAAAGAAATCGCAAATTACCACCAACTACAGTTGGTGGTAATTTGCGATTTCTTAATTGGAATTCGCACAACTTGGGTGCTTCATACATAGCATTTAAGGAATCGCAATTTGCGATTCCTTAAATGCTGACGCAAAATTAAGGAATTGCACATTTTGCGATTCCTTAAATTTGCGATGCGATTTCCATGATACATCGCATTTTCCGTTTTTTTTCTCGCAAACGCTGCTTTTTTGCAAATCGCAGCATTTGCGAGAAAAAAAACGGATGATACATCTGCCCCCAAGTTCCTAATCCTCTTATGTAAGACCTAAGCAATGCATAGACTTCAAGGTTTAGGGAAACAAACCATAAGGTCAACAAATTTGAGCATACCAAAGTTTAGCTGATGCTTTACTTACCCATCATTCACACATTAGATCGACCTCAAGTGCACAACAAATTAGGAAGTACTTTTGGGGCCGATTATGAGTTTCGGCTGTGCGCGAGAGTGTGGTAAGCCACCGTCGGGCCCCCGCACCACTGAGACTCGTCGCCACCAGATTACGACTTAAAAGTGGTCTACCGGGTGGGCGGCATGTCGTCTCGCGGCAGTGCTTCTTTCAACGGCGGCGGTGCCTTTGAAAAAGGCGCCGCAATAGGACCACCCAACACGGTTCCTGCATGGCATGGACTCGAAAGTCCATGCCATGCAGGAACTAGTGTGCATGCTCTCAGCGGGAGGCACATGTTATGTCGCCCTGTGTGCATCCCCATGCGGAGCAGGCACAGGGGGCCTCTCCATCACAGTGTTTATGGAGCAGGAACCTCCATGACACTGCCAGCGGAGGGGAAATTCCTAATATGCTTGGCGGGACCACCGCCGCGGCAGACCCACAAACATATTGCGGCCTCCACCCACCGCAAAACCGCCAGAGAATGGTGGTTCTCTGGCAGTGGTCCCAAGGCAGTCCGTCCGCACAACTCATAATGGGGTGGTTGGACCGCCGGTGCGGCGGTGGATGGACCACCTCTGCCGTGCCCCCTACAAGTCTGGCAGTCCTCGGACCGGCACACGCGTAATCGGGCCAATAATTGGCAATCCAATACTTACTGACAGCATTACACACTGCAAAGGCTATGTACAAACTGAGATACAGATGGGTCAACCGTTGAGCTAATATTAATGATCAATGAGCCTTACACAAAATAGGCCCATCGATACATAGACCAAACAAAATCTACATGCCCCCATGACAGTGGTCTTTCTGATAGAGACAAATGATGCAGAAATGAACCCCTGGGCTGATGAGCGGCCTACAAGCCATTCACATGCCAGAAATGAAATTTACAAAAGCTGATAATATAAGATAATACACTATGAACTTAAGTGTGTAATGCACGAGAACTGTCAATTATGAAGGTTTTAGTAGGAAATTGTTGTTATTCTATTTTTTGTGAAGCGGCTCCATAATGCGGGGAATCTTCTTTCAAAATGTGCTTGCACTGGATCCTCACCTCCAAGCACCTCTGTGGGGGATCTGATCATCTCACTCTCCAACTACCTTGGTGTAAAAGAGGACTGGTCTTGCAAACTTTCCACCTATTCTTTCGGAGTTCGTCCTCAACAGGGGCACAAAACGCGATCGAGATAGAACAACATGTAGACATTTTTTTTTTGGTCTATATAACATTTTGGAGGCGCCAACTATTTTGGTGAGCCCTCTTCCCTCTAATTGGTCTGTTTCTAGGAAGGCAGGAGACAAACCAATGCATCCTCTTTCTGTCACTTTGCCAGCGCCGGAGTTCTTGGCGCGCAGCCCGGCACGCGCTCTACCTCCCTCCACCCCGCAGCAGGCCCTAATTCTCCCATCTGCAAGCTGCACCCCTCGTCCTCCTTTCTTCGGGCTCTGCCCGTACCCGAAAGCCACTCCGCTGCCTCCCACCAACTCCTAATCTGGTGCTTTTTAATCAAACAAATTTGCAGCTGAAGCTCGTGCCAGCAGGGAGAGCTGCTAATTACCAAATGCCGCGGCGAATAAACAACATTACGCACTGTGTTCACAGCTGTACGTGGTTCACGCACTGTCCAAGTCTGACAAATAACAAAGGCGCCCTTACAACCACCAGGCTCTGATGTGTCTTCCCAGAATCCGCGCAAAGGCAGATGCAATATTGAAAACAAGCCCATGCAAAGCAGCACTTGTCTAATAAGATATTTACCCATAGAATGAATAATGTGCAGGATTTCACTTAATAAAGCTGTAATCCCACGATGACCCCCTCCTCTGTTTGTAAATAAAGGACTGACATCAAAAACCAGAGCATGTCTGATATCCTTGCAATTTACTCGCATCCTGTTATTTTGCTAAGGGTCCCACAAGTGACTCCAATATGACCGGTAACAAAGTTGCCAATGGAGCTGGGATTACAAGATCTACAGTAACTACACAGAGCAGGAGGGTTTCACCTGGTGACTGAATACCCGGCTAGCAGCATGTGGAAACTCTGTATAACATTGGAGGGATGATTGAGGACTGGCCAGGAGACTCAGGGTCAGAATTACCGATTTCCCCTACTAATCCCAGAAGGTCTCGCATGCAATATCCAGTAACTCGACCTCCAGAGTTAACTATGCACCTGTAGACTCTGAAAAGGCGTGCTTGTCAGGCATAACCACAGGGACGTAGCAATGGCACCTAGAACAAAATTTCAATAAGTTTCCATGTTTCATTTTTACTGTTGACCTTTACTGATGCATATGTGCTACAAGAAAGTATGTTACAACCTTGTGCTTGCCATTCCCTCCAATATGACAATTATATTGAAGTCTAAGGGCATTATTTAGAGTTTGGTGGACAGGGTACTTTGTTCGGTGTGCCTGCCTCATTTGGGAACCAGAGGACCTTAACACCTTCGCTGCGGCGGCTATTCCGCCGCAGCGATAAGGGGGTGGGGGGGCCGTGCGGCGCGCCCATTCTGGTGATGGAACCGCTCCGTCACCAGCCTCGGTTGAGCTGTGCTTATGACGGAGCGGTTCCGTCATGGCCCCGCCCGCTCAATGGAACGCCCAGCGCAGGCGCGGAATCCGCGCTGTGCAGGAGCGGCGAGCGGGCCATGACGGAACCGCTCTGTCATCAGCACAGCGCTACCGTGGCTGATGACGGAGCGGTGCCGTCATCAGCGTCGAAAAGGTTAAGTATTCCACCCATGGAGTCCCTATCGGCTTCATTAATGGAATACTTCCTATGACGGACTAACCGAGAAGGGCCTATTTGAGGAACGACATTCCACCGCCCACTTCTTTTAGGATGAACAGTGTAAAGTCTGTTTATTTTTGTCTGTCACCACCATGAAAACCCTGGCGTGGAGGAACAGGAAAAAACAATAATGACCCTGATTGAAGGGGGCTATTTTAACCTCAGTCTCTTGGTGAAATCATTGAACAGAATCCCCCATAGGTCGTATGGACTTTGGTTGTCGACTTGAAGCATTGATAGGAAGCTAACATCTGAAATGCATTCCAAATATGGTGAACCCAAAAAGGCTTCACAATGACAAAAGATCCAACAATAAAGGTTTATTCTTCAAGTTCTTAATGAATCATCAACAACAAATTTGGCAAAAGTTAGAAAGCATATTAATACAGCCATAAGATGAGCTGTCCATGAACTCTACCATCTTCAGGCCCAGATTCCGAAAACATCTGGTGAAAGCCTTCCTAGACAAATGTGCAGCAGAAAGAATGGCAAAAACTCTAGTCTGTACACGGTTGTAGCTTACGCCCGAATCAGAACCTGTCTTGGTATTGAACTGTATCTTTTAGGTGTGAAAAATATACAACACAGGTACCTGTTAGTCAAACTACACCTTAACCCCTCCCATGCTCGTGACGGAACCGTTCCGTCACAAGCACAGCTCACCCGCGTGCCGCGACGGAGCGGTTCCATTACGAGCACGGGAGCGCCGCGCGGCCCCGCCTCCCCCTTAGCGCTGCAGCGGAATAGCCGCCGCAGCGAAGGGGTTAATACAGCACATTTCTTGGTGGCGTACCCGATACACGGCATCTTTTCTGCCACTCTTCCAGCCTGTCCCTGTGATGGATTGTCTGCACAAAGCACCATGCATTTTATCCTCTTTATCAAATACTATTCTGCATGGAGGTCTGTATACATCTTTCAACTCCTGAAGCAGGCAAAGATAAGGCAGTGCAGCGCCCCTCTGGAGTTCCTCCAAGGCTATCCACATAAAAACTATGCTACTCAGTCATGACTTATATGCAGCGGCATATACACCTGCGCTCTGTATCATGACCAGCATACAATTGTCCTTTTGGACATTGAATGCTTGAAATGCTGCTGGTAATTGCACTTTATCATTTATAAGTCAACCCAGACAGTTTTAAATACTGCTTAGTTACATATTGTAACAGAATTGCTTTACAAATGGCTATGTCCTGTAATCAGTGTATAATATTGTCTTACTATGTAAAATTAATTTTGCTTTTTATATCAAACCACTTAAGGTCTTTTTATGCTTTTAACATTATATGACGAATTTTCTGTTTATGTGTACATTTATGATTTTTATTCAAAATCTAATAATGGATTGAGTGACTGAATACAGCCATAATTAATATTCAAGTGCTCAGATATTCAAATTTTAAGATTTATGAAGTACAAGATAGTAACAAATATGTAAAGAATGCAAAATATCCAAATAATATGTCACGTAAAGAAACCCACACTGTCTAGGTTAGAGAATAAAAAGAGAATCAGGAACTTCTAAAGAGAATGGGAAGAAGGTGTCAGCATCGTGTGGACCTCAGTAGAAGTTAAGAGGAAAATGAAAGAGTGTCTAGCAGAAAGATCTGCTCTCTTCTAAGTCAGGGGAAAGTCTGACCGAAACAAACTATAGGACACTGATTAAAAGCATGATCAAATATACTAGAATATCCATATCTCGCTCCCACAGTCCAAGACCAACCCTGTGATGGCATTTGCTGAGAACAGATAGACTCCCCAAATTCCTACGCTCACACAATTAGGTACACATCTACTTGTCCTTGAGAGTTGCATCTTCCTAGCCCACCGGGTACATGTGGCTCCTTTCACTGTCATCTCTTCACGTCTGCTGCCAGCTTTCTCCTTCCAAGCCTCGCTATCAGTCTAATACATAACAATAAACCTCTCTCTAGCAACAAGGAACACCATGACATGCCTGCAGAGGAAGGAGAAATGGCACACTGGCAAGCTTAAAATGGGAAATACTCAGCTCATTCCCAGAGTCAGTCTAAGTTGACTCAAGAATCAAATAATCCTTAGCAATCCAACAAATATTATTAAGTGTTCAAACATTCAGAAAACACGATTAAACTGATTATTATTCAGTTTAGTACAGTTACATATGATCTTCTCAACGGGTAAAGTGATGACCTACTACAATTTGTGTTAACCAGAGCACTGATTAGTAAATGTTAAACACACATTTGAATAAATGAATCACACGTAAGTGCTTATAAATGATATATAGAAGGTGGCGCTTAAATTATGCTGCTCCAAACCCTCAACCTCTATGAGAAAGCTCCCAGATTGTGGGGTCATTCGTTTTTTTGTTTTTACAGAAACAAACTCCATCTATGGGGGTTTGTTTCTAAAAGACACAAAACATGTAAAAACTTTGCTGGGTGGCTTTTGTAAATTGAGTTACAGGTTGAGGGGGTGAAAATGCAAAAAGAGCAATTGATGGATAGAATTCAGAACATCACTGTCAAAAATTCACCCCAGTACAGAGATCTAGGCCTACATCCATCGTTTTTTTGCTCACCATGCCATTCCAGTTTGGACCCAGCCATATGCAAATCAGTCTTGACCATGCACCCAATGGGAACAGTTCAGCCCGAACTGCCAGGCCAGGTCATCCCTGGACTGGAAATAAGCATCCTAGGACCAGTTTTGGGCTTTCAGCCCTCATCAGCCAGGATAGCTTGTCTCCAGTGGCATGGAGAGCACGGGACCCACATCTGGGCATACACGTCCCACTCGGGGTGACAATGCAAAAAGAACAATTGATTGACAGAATGCAGAACAATTTCATACATTCACCCCAGTGCAGAGATCTGGGCCTAAATCCAAACTGGGGTGATGTGATGAGCAAAAGAATGATGGATTAAACACAGATCCATGTGGCTGGGGGTGAATGTTTGCATTGTCCAGCATTCCGTCCATCAATTATTTCTTTTGCATATGCCGCTCTAAGTGGGAAGGGTATGCTCAGACATGGGTCCCGTGCTCACTACACCACTGGATTCAAGCTAGCCTGGCTGATGGAGGGTGATGCCCTGAAACCGGCCCCAGGATGCTTGTTTCCGGTCCAGGGAAGACCTGGCTTGGCAGTTCGGGCTGGACTGTTCCCACAAGGAACAGGGTCAAGACTGATTTGCATATGGCTGGGTCCAAATTGGGGTGGTGTGGTGAGCAAAAGAATGATGGATTAAACCTAGATCATTGTGACTGGGGGTGAATGTTTGCATTGTCCAGAATTAGGTCCATCATTCGTTTCTTTTGCATATGAGGGGGGTGAACCCATACTCAAGCAACAACCACAATTCTTGTCAGGGTAAAACACATGACTTATCAATGAATCCCTATAACCTGGCTTTAATCACATTGAATAGAACCATATATACCTTCTTTGTTATCTCTCATAGGGCTCCTTGTTTGCCCCTACATTGTGTTTTCCCAACTGGGATTACCATGTTTTCCGGACTAATTCCTTATTGCCCCACCAGGCAAGTGCAACTCAGCAGCTTTTTTCACTATATTGAGGCCCCTCACTCTCTTCATACATTTGACTTTGATATTTCTTCACTTCTAGATACCAGGTGCTCACACATCTCGTCCTGATGATGACCTCACATCAGTAGAGGTCAAAATGCCGTAAACTATAGGCATATATTGACTCCTATTCTACTATATAAAGATAAAGAAAGGAGTCAAACATCTTTTTGTTGGTATATGATGCACTTTTCTTTATCACTCGTCACTTCATGTTCTCTCACCCAATTGTGAGCACTGGATCGTTGAATCTCTTTTATAATATGAATAAATTAATTGCAATATAACAAAATTTTCAGCCGGCTCTTTGTTTGTCCTGATGATCTAAATAACTACCTGTTCTAATCATTAACTTGTACTTTTCTCTCACTTGTGTGACTAATTGCCTAAGTTAATCATTGTTTTTTGAAAATACATAGTATCACCCCAGGTTCTCTAAAATTGTAGGGTCACCCTTGTCTATTTATATAAACTAATTGCCCATAGGGCCGGGTACATGGTATTTAAAAAGTAGGACCAATATGTTTGATGTTTTACATGTCCTGGCAGTGAAAATCCTGTAAAGTTATTTCATTGTGGCAAGGCTGAATCTTCCATAGGAAAACACTGGGTTACATTAGAACAACTTATTATGTTTAATTCCAGTTTGGGAGCAGCTCAAACAATAATTCAAGGACTCATTTAATAATAATTTGAAATCCAACTCAATGGCCAAGTCAGATTTTATTTTAGTATTTTTGAAATTGGACTTTTAGAAAGTTGTCCGTTTCTCATCTAAAAATCAAAGTTTTGCCCTCCACCCACAGGTTGGCACTGGCCCTAAAAGTGAACTTGTACACACATAGGGTCTCTATTGGAGCATTTTTTCCTACCATAAAAGTACTGCTCCTAAAGACTGAAAAACACACAAAATGTACCTTGGGGATCAATAAGGAGTGGCAACGAGTCGTTCAGGATGAGAACCCTCACTCACCCGAAGGTGACATGCTTCATCATCGGGCTCCCTCCTCACACAAGGACCGCAAGGTACCTTGTGTGGGCTACAACTCTCATAGATGTTGGGAGTAGCTGAGGTGGTTTTGATGAGCAAGATGGTAATATTGGTGGGTGAGGAGCAGAGAACAAAAATAATGGTGATTAAAACTACCTCCCGATGGGCGAAAACTATTTTATTCTGGTGCCCTGTTTGGGTATCTTAGAAAATAACAGTGAAGACAGGGGGTAATAGCTACCCTATCTTTAAAAGGTCAACATGTTCCTGCCCCTAGCGGACTACATAAGTTCATGGGCATTCATCAGGACCAGTGATAGAATGTCACTCTGCTTCAACAGTACCGAAAAAGGTGTTAAAAATAGACCATACATTGGACCTGGCGATTTCCTAGGTGTATTAATCTAACCCTCAGATTTCACTCGTGGTGCAAAATGTAATGTATCTTATTCCGTAATTGTCTTGACTGATCCCATATAGATATACAGAGCTGCTTGCCGTAGCAGTTTGTTTCTGTATCCCTAAAAGTGAACTCACATACCTCTCCTCAGAATACTCCTGGACCTGTAAAGATCAGATTACTAGAAAAACACACAGGCCCCCTGTTATAAATGATGATACCCTAACAAGGAATAACAACTAGATTGGAAAAAGGGTCAGCACTGGGCAGAGGTGCTACTAGTACATATATGCTACAACTATATCATAGGTAAACAGACAAAAACTATACTTCACACACATAATATACAAAAAATATATCTTTTTTATTATTTATTTTACTTTTCTCTCAATAATTTATTAATAAATCATTGAGAGAAAAGTAAAATAAATAAAAAAGATATATTTTTTGTATATTATGTGTGTGAAGTATAGTTTTTGTTTGTATACCTATGATATAGTTGTAGCATATATGTACTAGTAGCACCTCTGCCCAGTGCTGACCCTTTTTTCAATCTACCTGTAAAGATCAGAAGCAGGACTGCCATGCTGTCCAAAACCTGAAGGAAGACTGGACTTGCTTACCTTGAACCCAGGACCCCAGAAGTCACTTCAAGGGTCAGTTGGCTGAGCTCCTGTTTGAGCTTCAGGGAGACAACAAGCTTGCTGAGACATCTCACCCTGCAGCTGCCCCGCTGAACATTTCCCACTGCACCTGTCCAGGACCCTGGTACTGGCCTCTGCTGGAATGAGTCCTAGCCCCTTTAGGGGTGCCCCCAGATTCTGGACCCTTGGTTGGTTTTAGAGTATACTCCTCCTGTGTACTCCTCTTGTCCCCAAACTACACGAAATAGGACTTAGAAACATTTTGCCAACATTCTGCCAGGAGAACCGACAAAGAACAGGGTTGCAGTCAAAACCACAGCTGTCAAAGCCACAGCCATCAATATCAAATTGCCAGTCAGCCTCAACGTACTGGTTTCCCTGCTGAAGATGGGAGTTCCTTAATAGTTTATTTATCAAAAAGAGAGAGGGGACCAAGGAGCTTATAAAGGTCCAGTGTCCGTGCTCCTAATATCAATGTTTAACCAACAAAGAGGACAAAGTTCCTGTGCCAGGGTGCATAAAGTCACCCATGCATCGTGGTGCAAAAAGTCACCCATACTTAAAAAATTGGAAGGAAAAGAAAGTAAAAAGAGAAAAAGAGATTCCTAGGTATAAAGGACCCAAAATTATTAGAGGGAAAGACACTGTGTTTCCTCTGTTGCCCTCACACACCCCGAAGAGTGTCATGCTTCATCACCTACCCCACCCCACTTATTACCTACAACTACGCTATGCCTAATGGCCTGTTATTCACTCTCCTGTTTGTATCCCTGCTTTGTAAAGCGCTCTGATATCTGCAAAGATCTTGTTCGCGCTATATAAAACTTTCAAAATAAATAAATAAATAAATAAAATCGGGCGTTTGCTCCTGACCAGCATCAGATTGACTTTGAGGCCTTCTCAGGGCATGGACACCCACTCTGAGCTTTCCCACCTTCGGCGATGACTGCATTGGGAACCCGCTCTTAAAGAATCCACCATCATCGAGCCCTGCTTGGGATCCAGCTTGCAGCTTGCCCCTCCAACGACCTCACAACTGCCACTTTTTCTTCGTAAAACATTTTAAGTCCGAAGATGAACTTTCCACTGGGATGAACCTGGTCCCTGTATCTGACCGGCATTCCATCGCAGAAGGCCTTAACTTTTGACTTCGAAATGGTCCAGCGCTACCAGACAACCAAAGTTGACGCTTTGTGTTTTTTGGCACTAGCTTTAATTCAAACTTTGAAAATTCATATCTAAATTTCTACCGATTGGATTTTTGTTTTGGTGTCATTTTATGCATTTTATTTCTAAAAATAGTTACAATTTTTCTGAATTGGTTTGGAACTTTTTTTGTGTTGGGTTTTCACTTCATTATTGTTTGGGCATCCCAAAAATATCTTGCTTAGTACATCTAAGTTAAGCCTGACTGCTTTGTGCAAAGCTACCAGAGTAATAGGCACAGGTTTCTTCAGTGACCCGCCCTACGCACAGGAACAGGCCAGGGACTTCCAAAGTGGAGCCCACATGCCTCCATTACTTTGCTTCATTTATACGTACAAAACATATGCGACATTGGCCACATACACAAACATATAAACACAGGCTTGGGAAGTAAGCAGTAGGTTCTTTCTTATAGGCTGTTGCTCTGCTGTACCATTGAACAGAATTGTTTTAGGTGACAAAACAAGGTACAACTCTAACTGCACGTTGGTGAGACGCTCTCAACTTGTGTCAAGTAACAAATAAAACAAGTGAAAAAAAGCTTTATTACAGAGTAGTGAGGGAAGATTTGTAAATGAGACATTTTCTCTTTTCAGCACCAACTCCCTTTGTGCAGTGGGCAGACCCTGTACCAAGGATGGGATACTGCAAACTTTGTTTCAATGGGCAGCCTTAAGCTTGGTATACAGTAGGCTCAGACTCTTAAAGTTTAAGCTGGGTGTCCCGTATATGGTGCACTGTATATAATTTTGTTTCTTTCTACGGCTTACAACCTGATTTCTTGATATCTCACAAAACCGTCTCCCATTATACTTCTAAAACCCTGCATGAAAAACCGACCTTGACTTACTTCTGCTTGATTCTTCTCCTTTCTTTCTTCAGAGTGACCCTCTTCTAACCTTTTATCTTCTGCATACCTTTTATATCTCAGTATAACCATCTCTCAGTCTCATACCTGTCTGCCTTACTCTCTTTTATTGTAATTCTGCAATTGGCTGACACCTCTTTTCTTAGATCACAACCTTTTCTCTTTAAAACCCTATCCCTGAAATCCATCAATACCTATGTTCCACCAGCCATTCACCTAAACCTACATTGCACAAATGATCACACCTAACTGGTATTACTATAATTTATCACAAAGTACTTGAAGTAAATGTATGCATTTTGTTCTTGAGAGCACATGACTAATTGCAATTATCAACAAGGGTGACTTGATTAACCACTAACCTTGGGTTCTGGAGTAGCGTGATACTTGCCAATAAGCGCTTCAACCCCTCATCAGGGGAGCAGGGCCGGCCTTAGGCATGTGCAAGCTGTGCACCTGCACAGGGCCACCAATCCCCAGGGGCCACCACACCAATATATATCCTTAATATATTTATCCTCTGAGGATGGATACATATTTGTGTGGCGGCCCCTGGCAGGGATTTGGCGGACTCCGGCTCAGTTCCACTTCTAAACACCCTGACCCCCCCCCCCCCCTTTACTGGCCTCCGCGCTCTGCCCCACCCGGACCCCCTCTTCCGGGGCCCCCTACCTACGCTCCCTGCCCAGGGCCACCATGACCCTAGAGCCGCCCCTGAGGGGAGTAAGCTATGTATATATAAATTTAAAATTACAATCATGTGAAGACATACAGGTTAGTTTGAAGGCATCATGCAGCTGTCTGAAGGTGCGCCAAAGGCAAGCCTGTCTGTGCTCGTCCAATGCCCAAACATTCTGTCCTCTGCTTGATCTAACATGGCATCTCATACGACATCACCAGAGAGTGAGCTGATTGTGATTGCATATTATATTTGTAAGGTGGTAATACTACCACAGGTAACATTCAAGGTATAATCAAGATCCCAGGTTTAAAAGAAACAAATGAGTGTTACCATAATGTTGAGGGCGAAATTAGTTAAAACAGGAACTTCCTTGATTTTCTATTCTGGATCACAAAGCAATTACCACAGTGCCTGCCTTCAGGAAGACTCTGTACTTAATTCTGTGAGGCATCATTTCATGGGAGGTCTTACTCCTTGCATTGTCCGCCTCCACAGATCAAGGTCAAGAGGTAGTTTTCAAACAAAAAGTTAAGGTCATATCAACATTTCCTTCACCTCTTAATAAGTTCAGCGTGCAAGTCAACAATAAAGAACTGTTGGGCATTGTGAATCACATTTCAAACCCTTTTTTAAATTGTCCAATGATAAGCGAAACTGCTCCTAACTGAAATTTTCAAAAACGTACTGTAACATAATGGATAGACACTGTAATGTATGCATCAGTGAAATGCATGTTATGTTTTACTTGTCACCTCTACCTTTATTAAAGTGGGTCTCTCTCTCTCTCTCTCTCTCTCTCTCTCTCTCTCTCTCTCTCTCTCTCTCTCTCTCTATCTCTCTCTCTCCTTGTCTGTCTGTCTGTCTCTCTCTATCTCTCTCTCTCCTTGTCTGTCTGTCTGTCTGTCTCTCTCTCTCTCTCTCTCTTATATCTTGGAATGTAAAAGTGTGCTTTTCTTGTCGCAAATTGTGCTTTGGGCTGCTTTCCACCACTTTGCATCACCGGGGAGTTACATGAGTGGTACTTAACCGTAACATGGATGACCAGGCTATTCATCACTAAACAATGCGTCCTTGAATCAGGCACAAAGCTGGACACATGATTTCTTTTCTGCCCACATTTCCCCCTCGCTTGTGTGCTGTACTACACAGGAAACAGACATCCAAAGTTTGGAATGATATAGGAAAAGTCAAGGCATAGCATTTTTTGTACTGTAAAACCTATGATAGACATCACATTCACCGTTGCAACATTGTGTAAAGGTGTGTGCATGGCACAAGGCAGACTGTGAACCATCACAGGGGAAGAGAGCAGCAGCAAGCCATTTTTAGTAAATAAAGCTCTGCACTGCTTTTCCAACCCTTGCACAATACAGCATATCATTTGTTTGCTGCATTGCGCGGCACTAAACTTTAGTAAATCTGCACCATTATCTCACATTTTTAAAGATTCCCTTCATTAAATACTCTTTACCCTCGGTGCATTTTTTTAGGTCACCAGAGCTCTCCATCTCATCATCGGCCCCTCCTCCAGCCACTTAGTGTTTAGAATTGGACTCAGGATGGAATAAACTGTTTCTATACACAGAGTCAATATGAGGGCTACTACTTCTGATAGACTGACACAAGGGGCTTGCACTGACAACAGACAACTAACACGGGGTACCCACAGTGACATGGGGGTGGGGGGGCGGCCAGGGGTCACCAACACTATACCTGACTCACTGGCAATGGAGTAACAGCACTGACACTGACATGGATACAACGACAAAAGTCGACTGACACTTAGACACTAACACAGGCACAATGGCAAATAGGCGCTTTCACTTATATAATGGCACAGGCAACTAAATTACTGACACAGGGCAACTGACATCAGCATCAGTACTGATAAGAGAACAGATACACTGGAGATCTGGCGTGGGACATTGGAATGGGAGAGTTTCACTGGGACACTAAGACAAAAACTCTAGTACACAAGGATATTGACACTCGGACACAAAACCTGTACAGTAAGACAACATAGGTACTCTCCTTGAGTGGACGCGATATTAGTGTACTAACATGTGGACACTGACTGTGGTGCTGACACACAGACATCAGTATTGAGACACTGATCCCCACAGGGACATGGCCACTGAATCATTGTCACAGGGGCACCAACATTAACTTGAGAATTTTGAATCGCTATCGTCCATAAGAAATCAATCCGCATATCAACCAGCTCGGACGCCAACCTCGCCAACTCCGAACACCTTCACTTCCAGATCCACATCGACCCCAAAACCACACTCCGAGGCACTCTCCTCTACAGGCCACCAGGACCTCGCGCAAAATTCTGTGAAGACATCACAGACTTCATCACCCCACACGCGCTCCCCTCCAAAGACTACATCCTTCTGGGAGACCTCAACTTTCACCTTGAAAAGAACAACGACCGCAACACCGCCACCCTTTTGGACAACCTCGCCAACCTAGGACTTAAACAACTTGTCACCACCTCCACCCACATCGCAGGTCACACACTCGACCCCATCTTCACCTCCAGCAACCACGTCTCCTTCAGCCACACCACAGACCTCCTCTGGACTGACCACAGCTGCGTTCACTTCACCTACAACAAACCAAAACCCAGCATCCACCTCCAACCTACCCTGCAAAGAAACTGGAACAAAATCTCCACGGACCAAATCTCCGCCTCACTCCTTCAAAACACCCCGGCCCTCTCCTCCAACACTAACGAAGCCGCCGCCAACCTCACCATTTGGCTATCCAAAACCGCTGACACCCTAGCGCCACTGAAAAAACGTCAAAACAAACCTGGCTGCAAGAAGGCCTCATGGTTCAACGATGATCTCAAAAAGTCCAAGAAACTCTGCCGCACCCTTGAAAAGACATGGAAAAAAGACCCAACCACCAACACCAAGGACGCCTTCAAAAACGCCACCCGCATTCACCACCAACTAATCCGAAAAGCCAAGAAAACAGCATTCAAAGATCGTCTTGACAACAACGCTCACAACAGCAAGGAACTCTTCAACATCGTCAAGGAATTTTCCAATCCCTCGGCCAACTCCAACGACATCACCCCCTCTCAAACCCTCTGCGACTCCCTAGCCTCATTTTTCCACAACAAGATTGCAGACATCCATAACAGCTTTGACAACCAACCCGGAAACCAACCCACCCTACCAATTGCTGATCATCCTCCCCCCGCGAACACCCTTAACGACTGGAACCCAATCTCCACTGAGGACACCATCCGCCTGATGAACTCCATCCACTCAGGATCTCCCACAGACCCATGTCCTCACCACATCTTCAACAAAGCAGACTCCGTCATAGCACCGCACCTCCGAGACGTCATCAACTGCTCCTTCAACTCCGCCACCTTCCCGGAAGACTGGAAACACGCTGAACTCACCGCCCTTCTGAAAAAACCCACAGCGGACCCCACCAAACTCAAAAATTACCGCCCCATCTCACTTCTTCCATTCCCGGCCAAAGTCATCGAGAAAGCTGTCAACAACCAGCTCGCCGCCTTCCTCGAAGCCAACAAATCCCTCGACCCTTCACAATCCGGATTCCGAGCAAAACACAGCACTGAGACCGCCCTCATCGCAGCTACAGACGACATTCGAACTCTACTGGACAATGGTGACACTGTCGCCCTCATCCTCCTTGACCTCTCTGCAGCATTCGACACAGTCTGCCACAAAACACTTCTACAACGCCTCAATAACATCGGAATCCAAGGAAAAGCACTTGAATGGATCACCTCGTTCCTCACCGGAAGAACCCAGAGAGTCCGTCTTCCACCATTCACGTCAGAGGCCTCTGAAGTCATCTGCGGCGTACCACAAGGATCCTCACTCAGCCCCACCCTCTTCAACGTATACATGAGCCCCCTTGCGGCCATCGCACGCCAACACAACCTCAACATCATCTCCTACGCGGACGACACGCAACTGATCCTTTCTCTCACCAATGACCCCAGCACCGCCAAAACTAACCTACACGAAGGAATGAAAGAAGTTGCCGAATGGATGAAACTAAGCCGCCTGAAACTGAACTCAGACAAAACAGAAGTCCTCATCCTAGGTACATCCCCATCTGCATGGGACGACTCCTGGTGGCCGGAAGCCCTCGGAAAAGCACCCATCCCGACAGACCACGCACGGAACCTAGGCGTCATCCTGGACTCTTCACTTTCAATGAACAGACAAGTCAGCGCCGTATCCTCTTCCTGCTTCAACATTCTTCGCATGCTCAAAAAAACCTTTCGCTGGATCCCCACCGAAACAAGGAAAACAGTCACCCATGCTCTGGTCACGAGCCGACTGGACTACGGTAACACCCTCTACGCAGGTACTACCGCTAAACTCCAGAAGAAACTCCAACGAATCCAAAACGCCTCAGCCAGGATCATATTAGACATCCCACGCAACGAACGCATCTCTGGTCACCTTAAAGACCTCCACTGGCTACCCGTCAATAAGAGGATCACTTTCCGACTGCTAACCCACGCACACAAATCACTCTACGACATCGGTCCAGAATGCCTCAACTCACGACTGTCCTTCTACACCCCCTCCCGCCAACTACGCTCTTCCAGCCAAGCCCTCGCCACGGTACCTCGCATCAACAAGACCACCATGGGAGGCAGATCCTTTTCATACCTGGCTGCTAGAACATGGAACTCACTCCCCGCTTACCTTCGCCTTACCCAGAACCACCCAGCATTCAGAAAGCAACTTAAAACTTGGATATTTGACAAGTAACCCTCCCCCTTCCTAAGCGCCTTGAAACCCTCTGGGTATGTAGTGCGCTATACAAATTCTCTGACTTGACTTGACTTGACTTGACGTGTGCACAGTAAAACTGTAACATTGGCATGGGCCAAAAAAGTAGGACACTGACATAGGAGCACTGATGCTGAATACTGGCATGGGGCACCAGCAATCACACTGCAAGACTGATACAAGGACACAGTCACTGGGAAACAGTCACAGGTGCATAAACACTTTCTTTAGTATATTGACTTGAAATTAGAACACTGGCTGGGCTCAAACATAGATGCTGGGACAAAAGTAAGGGGCGGTAGCACTGAGAGATTGAAAAGGGGAAACTAGCAGGCTCACACTAAATTACTGAAACTTGTACACAATATTTGTTAATGATACAGGGAAACAAACAGGAGGACACAACACTGGGCACTGAACTGTGGTTGATGACACGAGTCTCTAGGATTGAGATATTTACACGAGGACACTGACATAGGGTTACAGGCATTGACACTGATACTTGGACAATAACATGGGCACTCAACACTACAACACTGCCAAGGGCTTCTGCAACAATAACACTGCCAGGGAACACAGACACCTTGACATAAGGGTTCCTGCCATTTGCCTATGGACAATGACACAAAAAACTCCACATTGAGACAGTCACACATTGACATTGAGGCACTGACAGTGGGTAGACAGAAACATAGGGGCACTGACATTGATACTGGAACACTGACAGGGTGAAACAAAGAGGGGCACTGGTACATATGCACTAACGCTGACTAAAGATTACTTACCCAGGTAACCAACAAGTCCATAAATACCAATGCTGAGCCACTGACACAACAGCAGGAGCACTTGGACAATGATGCAGGATGCAGCAACGCATGGATACTAACACTAGGAAATGGCACAACATTGGTGAGTAGCATCGAGGCTAGGCATGTGAAATACACTGGGATACCATGGAAAATTTGAACATGGACTAAAGGCAAACAAATTTATGGTCCACTAAACAACATTGTTCTTTAATGATTGTGTGACGGGACCACTCATGCGATTTCTATGCATGCCGGTTCCACGCGGTCTTAACCACGAAAATCTTAATCATGCATATGCCTTTACCATGCATGTCTTTACAAAGAAATATGTGTAGTTTAGGCATGTATGGCAAAGACATATACATGGTTAAGACTTATCAGGTAAGTGTAACCAGGCCCCTGCCCTCCACCCTGAACCTTAAAACACCCTCAGGCCAAAATTGTACGCTGACCCCAGCCTTAAGCTGGTCTTAAAATGGCTCTCGAAGACCCAAAAAGCACCCTGATCCCTGCCCCCCGACCTGAGTCCTAAAATGGCCCCCAAGCCTCCGCCATGAGACCTAAAACTATCCCCTTCCTCCTGAAAACCAATCCCTTCCTCCCCAAGCAATAAAAAATTCCCTGCTCTCCCAAACCCTAAAAGGTACCCCAATCCCTGCCCCCTCCCTGAGCCCTAAACAGCCCCCCAAATCCCCACCCTGAGACCTAAAACTTTTCTGGCAATCACGCTGTATCATGTTGAGTTTTCATTAGCACAACCGCTGCAAATTGATCTTGTGCTTGTTTGTTATAAAGCCACATATAACAATAAACATTGGTCCCCCACCAATCCAGGCCATTATGGGGCTTAATATTTACATTATACCTTACAGAACAAGAATTGATTTTGCCTATGCTTGTGTTGGAAACACTGGCAGAGACTGGTGAAGTATTTCAAAAACATTTCAATGTGGCCAACCATGTAGGTTGCCATCTTGAGAATAATTCTTTTTATACTCATGGCAAAAACCATTCCCAGATGGCGGCCCAATCTTGTGCAGATCTTCAAATAGATGTGGACCTGGGGCGGCCATCTTAGATGGCTGTTTTGGAATTGTAATATAATGAAAAGTATGAGTATGATTATGAGCACATTAAGATGAGTGAGCAGACAGACAGTAGTACATGTAAAGCTTACAGGCCCTTGAAAGACAACAAAAAAGAGTTACCAATATAAAAGAAAAGGAAACATTATCCCACCAACCCTGTCAATTAAGTGTACTAATTTAGGTGGGTATGAAAACATTGCACACCAGCAAAAGGCTACCACTCACAATAAACTGTGTAAAGCCAATAGGCTGGTATTGGCACCAGCGTTTTGGTTTTAACATTTCTTGTTTTGTTCTGTCATGGTATTTGTAAAATGTTATTGTTGGGGAAGCTTCCAGGACACTAAAGGGAACTACTTTGTGTATGGATGTGCTACTTGTGAAAGGGAAGAATGCTGCTACTCATAGTAAAGTCAGCCAATGGCTTAAGTAGGCTGACCCATTGCCCCGTGATGCTCCCTGAATTGAGTGGAAGAACATGTGAATGACACTAAAGCAAATTAATGGATAAAATCTGTCTGAACGGCCCTATAACTAACTAAGCTATAGAGAACACCAGACCTAAAAAAGCCAATCGCTCTGGTGTTGGCTGCCAGGTGCTTGCCTTTGCTAATGCTTTTTGTAATATGGTGTTGGCTCCCAGGTGCTTGCCTTTGCTAATGTTTTTTGTAATATTGTTTAAATCTTTATTACATAAAGAGGTTTGCAAAGACAGGCAGATAGAGAGGCTTCCAAATGACGGCCAGATAGAAACGCTTGCAAAGACAGACAGGATAAGAAATTGGAATACATGGCACAGCTTCAATTAGAACTATAATAGTTAAATGTCTCTATAAGCACAACATACAGAAGCGCTGAAAGCAAACTAGAAATCCGCACAAGTAGGTCATTGGAATACAAGTATAACTGTATTATTCAATTACAATACATATCTGCATGACACACAGGAGTGCAGTTTTCAATGCACTCCATTGTGTTCATACTAAAAAGAGGATAACTTTGTTAAGAAGAGTATGAAAATGAACACAAGCCGGTGGTCAGTGAAATACCAGCAGTCAGGTAAGCAAAGGCCACCCCAAAAGGAATTTACAACAGTACTCGTAATACGAGACAGGAACTGATATGGCTGCAATGTGCCTTTGCTCACATCTGGTAGAAACTGGCATACTATCACATGAGGCTCCAAACACAAAGGCAACACTAAAGTAATTATAAAATAAAAAGAAAAATACTGGCACTAAAAAGCACTATCTTGTACGTGGAGGGGCTCCTTGTGAAAGAGCACAATGCAGTCACTGAAAGTGAAGGTATCCAGTGGCAGAAATAGGCTCAGCCACTGCCCCATGCTATATAATAGCAATGGGCGGAAGCAAAATGTGAATGACATAATAACTGCCCAATGGATAAAGAGAGCTGGCTGAAAGATACTTCAAGTATATTATACATATATTTTTAGTGAAATAAAAAAGGTCTTGGCTCACACCAGACCTAAAAATCAGAGAGGGAGATTTTGAAAAAATAAGTGGGGGAATCTAATTTTTTTACTGACTTGCGTTGAAGGTGAGGCGATTTTAGGCGGGAGACTGTAAACATAAAGTTTACCTTCTGCATCTGGCGTGTTGGCATGTATGGGCATGCAGTCGCCAGCGAGGTGACATGAGCAGAATAAAAACACGTTTTGCACTTTTTTTTGTTTAATGTCTGCAATGTTACAGGAATAGCTTTGCTTGCAACCACACTAGCTAGAAAGTGAAATACTACCAGCCCTGTCTTCCTCTGACCCCATATCCTCTGTGTGCCAGATCATGCTAAACTCTGTTTAATGCATGTGACGAACTGGAGGAAAGAGATAGAAGTACAGAGACCGAGAGTGATACCCAACCAGAATATAAGAAAGGAAAATAAGAACAGACTCTGGAGATCGGTGGATCCAATAATGACGGTCTGCTCTCCTCCCCTATCACATGTGTGAAGAACGCAAGCATTGCACACAGAGAGGTTGCACTGACAACACATAAGGGGTTATTTACAAGCCCCTTGCGCCACCCTATACGTCACTTTTCCCATGTTAAAAATGACACTAAAGTGGTGCAAGAGTCTTGTAAATAAGCCCCATAGTATTAAGGGATACCACTGGATATGGTTACTTGGTTTCCCAGACAGACATATGGGATGGTTTACTAACATGAAATATGATATATCTATTATATACATATGCACCTACAACTCCTCTGGAGTGCATGGAAGGCAATCATTTAAGAACAAGAGTACATAATCGAGCAAGAGATTAGACTTCTATCGATAGCCACGGGTAGACGATAACATTAACTTCCTGATTAAATACGAGGTTAAAAGAGAGAGAAAGTGGTAGCTAACTAACTATGTAACTACTGTGTTTGGTAGTCTGTTGTAATTTTGATGATACCTGTATGTGAATTGCATTGAAATGTTAAAACATTCAATAAAGATATATCTAAAAAAAACTTTGTTTAATGCACACTTACCAGAAATATGTACACATTAAACGTAGAAACCTAATAAAGGAACACTTGATATGCCAGTAAATCAAACGTATTTGATGGATTGGAATCTTTTGTGAAGTTCCTGCTAGAAGTGATTTTTTTATTCAGCTTGCTACAGTTCACTGCTAGGGTTGCAACCCGGCACAACCGGTGTTTTAATGCCCCAGTCAGTACACCTAAAGCTGGTGTTTTTACCCTTATCAGTGCACACTTACACCTAGAGGTGGGCAAGCCACTAAAAGCTTGAAGATAGCTCAGCTCAAGGTCCTCTTGGACCCTCAAGCCCAAAGCGAGCCGGGCATTTATGTGACTTCTGTTTACCACCTAACATAAGCCAAGAATTGTAGACAAATCAGTGGCCTTTGATTAGAAATGGTCAAGATACTCATCTATTGGGTGAACTCTACAATGTGAAACTAGAAAACCTGGGCTCAATCCCATCAGTCAATCAAGCTTCCTTGAGCCATAAAACAGTGTGATCCTTGACAAATATTTAACAGACCCTTCTTATTTATTTTTTCGATTACCACATATAAATATGAGGGTTTAGGATGTGCGTTGTACGAAATCGACTTGTGTTTGATTTATAAGTTTATTATGTTGCTCCTTCTAATAATCTAGGACACACATGTGCACAGGAAACTTGACCCTTAGTGCACCAATGGCATTGTTGTCAGGGCAGGGGAAGGAGACAAGAATGTTTAAAAAGCATCAGTTGTGGGGCGTGGCTTGGACGCCGGCTACGATGGCGGCGTGACCCAGAGGCTCCGGTGCCAACCTCCTCAACTTGCCGAAATTTGGGCAGTTTTTCCATGCCTGCAGCGGTATTGGCTGCTGTTCCGTGGACCGGAGCATGAGGAGAGCCTAGCGCCCTCATTGTTTCCCGGTTCCGCGGTCTCCTGCGACGGCCGACTGAGGGCTCCGTCACTGCTAACTGCGGCCGCCATTTCACACGCCGGCCGTGGATTCTGTCAGCGGCCGGCTCGCATGACTTCAGAAATGCGTGTGTTATGCCTGGAAGAAACTCACATTTTAAAAGACTGGCATTTTCCGTAAGTAAGCCCCTCACACAAGGAGACCTAATTTAATTTGTTAATTCATGACATTACAATGATGAACTGGTACTGTCAGCATATAATTCAATTAAAGTGCCAGGCAATGAAGGGATGCAGGGAGTCGTAATTCATTTGTGAAAGATAAACCTCATGAACATTGTAATTACTTCAGCAAAAGCGGCACAAGTGATGAAAAACAGAGATTATACTCGGAGAATTAATGGAAAGTAAATTAAACGTTTAAACATCGCAGTATTTCATAGATGCAAAGAACTGTCTCCAGAATTTGTATTTGTTTGAAATGTAAACAATTTTGAGAAGAGCGGAGAGTTGGTTGTACTTAAACGGTGTATTTCAAGAGAAACACAACATGAGCAGGGAAGCTGAGGAATAGCTCGAGCTTACTAATTAAAAGCGAACAGGCAGTGCGCAGTCAGGTGTGAAAGGCAGCTCGAGCCTGACAATCATATGTAAACACAGTACGTGCTGTGGAGGGCAAAGGCCAGCTCGAACCTAATAATCCTAATTATCCAAAGTAAACACACTGCGTGTGGTGAAGGAGAGCACGAGCCTTCGATTTCGAAATAAGCACTGCGCTAGGATTAAAGCACAAGACATATCTCAGGCTGGCAACAGCATCTACAACAAACGCAAATGTCCTTTTCAACAAGAGCTGCTTCTCCCATGTTAACCTGCGCTCTATGCATTGTTCACCTTCATGATATTACTTTTTACATTTTCTGAGAGGCTCTCTTTTCTTCAGTGCTGCCGGTTACATTTTTGAATTATATTTGGAACTACGTGCCTTATCTCCACCTCAACGATTGCTCTTTTCATAGACTCTGCCACATATTGTCCACACGCAGCGTTTTTTCTCATTATTTGGCGCTTCTGTTTTCTCCATGCTTTGACATTTCTGAAAGAACTTTTCCTCTTCCCAAGTTCCTTCGTTCCTGCGTTCTTGATTCATTGTCTCTGGATTGTTTCTTCTAAGCCGTGGGATCATTACTCACCACCATTAATTGACTTTGCGAGGTTTCTCCTATTTTCCCTTTTCTACTGGTGCTTGACTGCCTTTTATGGGGAAACTCCGTACCTTGAAGCTCACTTCTTTGCCGAAGCTACCATCTGGATCTGATTCTGATTCTCCAAACCACGAAATGGAAGAGGGCAAATCTTCGAAATCTGACTCGGCTCATGGAGCTATCCCTAAAGCCCACAAAGGAGGAAAGGCACAGCCTTCTTTGACCTCATCCAAACGGTTGAAGAAAGATCCGCCTTCGCCTGGGAGTAACTCTTCTTCCTCCTCCATGGACCTCATTCTGGAGGAACTCCGAGCCTTCAAACCCTTTATGGAAGCCACCACAAAAAATATGCAGGCTATGCAGGAGAAATGGACTTCTTTGGACTCTCGAGTCACAACTTTGGAACAATCCTCAGACTCTTTACATTCTTCATGCTCCCGCATTCCTTCAATAGAGGCTGAAATTCTTCTCCTCCGGCGTCAAACTGAGGATTTGGAAAATAGAAATCGCAGGAACAACCTTCGCTTGTACGGCCTTCCGGAACTTTCAGAAGGGTCCAACCCTACCGTCTTTTTCCAATCCTTTCTTGCGAAGATACTAGACAATCCGGCTCTATCCTCCATAAATATCCAGAGAGCACATCGTCTTGGCCCCAAGGTTGCTGCCAAGCCTAGAGGTGTTATCATGCTCTTCTTGCAGTATACAGACCTCCTGCAGGTCCTCTCGGCTGCCAAACTTAAGAAGCAAATCATATGGGAGGGTCACCGTCTTTATCTCTCGCAAGATGTCTCCAAGGCCACTGCTGATTGACGGAAAAGGTTTTTAGACTTGAGACCTCAGTTACGAGCTATCAGTGCCAGATATGGTCTCCTACACCCTTGCCTCTTCAAGGTCACGTATAAAGACAAAACCACCACATATGATGATCCTGCGGTTCTACAAGCCTTTCTGCGCCAACTGAATCCGGATGTTATGGATACCTCCAAACCTGGCTGAGGACGCTTGTTGCTACTGTTAGATATATTTGCATGTTCTCCTCTGACTATGTTTCTTCCTGAATGTTGTTTATTCAATGTTAATTGTTTCTCTCTTATTCTATTAGCTGTTTTGCTAATTCATTTTTACTGTTTTTCTATACTGTGATATTTCGTCGAGTCATGTTCTCTCTGTGACTTCTTATATCACTCTCTAATATGTATTTCCTTCCTTTAGATGTTCCCTTCGTCGACCCTTCTCGATGCTTCCTAATGTTTTTTGTCTTGCCCATTGGATCTACGTATCACTGGTTGGTTGCTCGCTCTGGTTGTTAACGTCGTCATCTCCCGCGACCACCACCCCCATTCCTGTTCGAGTTTTTTTTTTTTTTCGTTCTCGTAAGTATGTCTTTCAGTCGTTCTCTTCGAACTTGTACTGTCTCTATGTTCATCTCTGTCCCCTTTTTCTTTCCCTTTTTCTTTTCTTGCATTCTCTTCTCCCTCTTCCCTGGAATCTTTCTCAATTTTCTCTCCTTTTTTCCACATTTTCCTTCTTCTCTTTATCACATCTACAATTTCCACGTCTACCTATTTCTTCTTTATTGGTTCTCTCTCTCTGTAATCATTTTTACTCACATCCTTGCTTCCTTTTTTCTTCTCACATTTCTCTTCTACTTTCCTCATTTATTCTCAATTGTGTTTTTATGCATTATTAAGCATGTTGTTTATAGCTGTTTTCTAAATTGTTTCATTCCGTGTAACAACATGGAACGTTAAGGGATTAAATAATCCCATTAAAAGACAGAGGGTTCTTTCGCATTTAGCGAGACTTAAAACTGATGTTGCCCTCCTTCAAGAAACTCATCTGTCTGAACCGGAGGCTTTGAAGCTTAAACGTTGTTGGGTGGGTAATATTCTTTGTTCACCTACCACTTCTAGAAGGAATGGAGTTGTTCTCTTGTTACATAAAAAGTTAAATGTTTCTTTAATAACTCATGATTGTGATATTGATGGCCGTTGGCTCATTGTTAATTTACTCATTGATAACATCCCGCTCACCCTTTTTAATGTCTACGCTCCTACTGCAATTGATAAATCCTTCTGGCCTGCTATTTCTACCAAACTGTCTTCTCTTAGTGGAGAGTATATACTCCTCGCTGGGGATTGCAACCAGATTGTGGATCCTTTCCTTGACCGACACTCAAAAGTCAAATTTACCCCCTCTAGAATGCACACGCAATTTCTCAACTCATTTAAGACTAATGCCCTTGTAGACATTTGGAGACTTTGCAACCCCGACCTTCGTGAATACAGCTTTTTCTCCCCTCCTCACCAATCCCAATCCCGTATTGATCATATTTTCCTCAGTAAACCCTTGTCCCAACACGCTATCCGCTCAGAGATTGGCTCCATTCTACTCTCAGACCATGCCCCTGTTTTTGTAGACCTAGATTTACTCCCATTTTCCCCACATTCTGGTAGATGGCGTTTTAACAATGCTTTACTTACAGACCCCACTTTTAATGCTGAATTTACCGATTTTGCCAAGGAATTTTTTCTTTTAAATCAAACTCCGGACTCTCCCTTTGTTATGGTTTGGGACTCATTTAAAGCAGCCTCTAGGGGTTTTATTATTAATTTTGTGTCACGGCGGAAAAAACTACATGCGGCCAAATCGGAGAAAATTCTAGCTGACATTAAGATTTTAGAACAGGCCTATTTCACCTCTAAATCTGATTCTTCCCTTAAAGCTCTTATTGATGCAAAAATCTCTTTTAACAAATTTACAACGGATGCCGCTTCTAATATCCTCCTCAAATGTAACTCTAGATATTATGGTGGTAAAAATAAAATGGGGAAGCTCCTGGCCAACTATTTGAAGATTCGTAAAGAACGCACAAAAATTCAATCTATTAAAACCTCGTCTGGTGAATCTACATTTAAAGATAAAGAAATTCTTGCAGAATTTGCTACATTTTATGATGCGCTTTATACTCCTGAACAAACTCCTGCTCCTGAAGATCTTCTTGCTTATTTTCAATCTCTCCCTTCTCCCCCAACCTCACATGTTGATTTTCATGCTTTGGAACGCGATCTTTCCCTTTCTGAAGTTTCCCATGCCGTTTCTAAACTCCATCATGGTAAATCTCCGGGCCCTGATGGCTTTACAATTGAATTTTACAGTCACTTCGCTTCTCTTCTTCTTCCCAAACTCCTACTTTTATTTCAATCCTTCTCCGACACCGGCTCTTCTAGCGGTTCCTTCCAACAAGCTTTAATTTGCTTAATTCCAAAGGAGGATAAAGACCATTCCCTTTGTAAAAATTATAGACCAATCTCCTTGGTTAATACTGATTATAAAATTTTGGCAAAGATATTGGCCCTACGTATGGATTCCCTTCTACCGGACATCATTGGACCAGAACAATCTGGTTTTGTCAAAGGACGTCTCTCCTCAGATAATTCCCGAGTTTTTCTTAACGTACTTAGTAAATCTTCTTCACTCAATCTTCCTTTTGCAGCCATTTCCCTAGATGCGGAGAAGGCTTTCGATCGTATTGGATGGGATTTCATGTTTCAGGCTTTACGTTGGATTGGTATTCCTCCTAAATTCATTTCTGTTATCTCCTTGCTTTATTCTAATCCTCAAGCTTCTATTTTTGTTAATGGATTGTCTTCGGACTATTTCTCTCTCCACAGAGGAGTTCGACAAGGCTGCCCACTTTCTCCCTTACTTTTTATTTTAGCTTTAGAACCCTTCCTTACAAAAATTCGCTTAGATGACACTATTTCTGGCTTTCCTTTTGGTTCCCAACAAGTCAAACTCTCGGTTTATGCCGACGATATTCTTTTCTATTGCTATGACCCTGCTACTTCCATTCCCTCTTTTCTTCATCAGGTTTCTTCTTTTTCTGCAGTCTCCGGCTATCGTTTAAACGCTGATAAATGTGAAATTCTACCATTAAATCCTCTTTGTCAGAAACATTTTTTCTCTTCTACAGGTTTCTCGTGGCAAACATCCAAAATTAAATACTTAGGGGTTTGGTTTGCTCCTTTGTTATCTGATACTCTCAAGTTAAACTTTGATTATGTGTATAAGAAAATGGATACGGCTATCACTCGTTGGCACCCGCTCTTTTTATCCTGGTGGGGACGCCTCAACTCTATAACAATGATGCTATCTCCCCTACTTCTTTACACTATTTCCATGCTCCCAATACGCATTCCTCTCTCTTCTTTTAAGAAAATTGACTCTCTATTGCTGAAATTCCTCTGGAACGGTAAACGATCCAGAATAGCCCTTACTTCCTTACGTAAAGACAAAGCTAACTCGGGAGTCCGTTTTCCTGATTTCAAATTATATCATCGCGCTTTTTCCCTGAAGCAAACGATTCGCTGGTTATCATCTGATTTACCACATCATCCTCCTGTCTGGTTAAGCATGGAATCTGCTTTTATTTCCCCATTCACCTTCCGAGAATTCTTATCTTTTACTTCCTCCTCAACTCGTCTCCGCTCGCCTATTCTTTCCTACTCTCGCAATCTCCTTTTCCCCTACATCTCGTCTTCTTATTTATCTCTTCTCTCTCTTCATGAACAACCGATTTGGAATAATGCTCTCCTTAAAATACGAAACCGTAGCATATATTGGAAAACTTGGCACTCTCGTGGTCTTTCCTGGATTTCTCAATTAGTGTCTCAAGGTACTCCTCTTTCATTTCAACAATTGCAATCTCTTTTCTCTTTGCCCATCTCTGCCCGAACTCAATACAACACCCTTTATCCAGTCTTACTTTCTTACCTTCAAGCTCTCCCACCCTCTAACGAAATTCCGGCAGATTGCGGACCCACTTCCCTTTTATTGGACTTGACTCCTTCTGCTTCCACCTTATATAATTCTTTTCGCCTTATCAAGGATAGACCAAAATCTCGTACTGAACTTGCTTGGGAGCTGGACTTTTCTCAGACATGGCCGGTCCCTTTTTGGGACAAAATTTGGACTAAAATCCATAAGACCTCCAGGGCTGCTAATACTACCCAGACTCTATTTTTTATTTACCATAGGATTTTATTTACCCCTCTCGCTCTATCCCGTTTCTCCACAGACACTCCCTCCTCCTGTTGGTCTTGTTCATTTCCCTCTGCTGACCTCAAACATATGTTGTTTGACTGCCCTCCTATTTCCCAGTTCTGGCAGTTGGTCTGGAAGCAAATTCAAAAGATTTTTCAACTCCAGACCTCCTTCTCACCTCTACTAGTTTTTCTTGGTTCCCTCTCATCAGAACTTCCCCGTCCCTCCAACCATTACCCTTTACTTGACCTATTCCTGGCTATAGCTTTTCATATCATTACCTCTAATTGGAAACAAGCTGAGAATGTTACCTATCAATCCTGGTGGAATGCAATTTGTTTTAATCATCGTTTAGACACTAATTATGTATCTCCCATCTCCTTGGCTATTAAACGTGACCTACTTTGGCTCCCTTTGGTAACATATCTCTCTCCTACCACTTCAGTTCCTACTTCTCCTGCTCCGGACACAGTTGAAGTCCGCAAACCCCCATGACTTCCTCCGTCATTGTTTATTCCTACTAATATTTGATTATTGTTATTATTGTATTCATATATATTGTATTTTTGCCTTATGTATTCCCGCCTATATGATATGCTCACGCTTTTCATGCTTGTAATGCCTATTTTTATGAAGTTTTTACTTTAATGTTTACTTCTACCACCTGCTTATTGTAATTCTTCTCTTTCCTTCCCCTTCCCTTCCTTTCCCCTTTATTTCTCAATAAATCAAACTTAAAAAAAAAGCATCAGTTGTAATAAATGCCTTTCAATGCAGTGATATAATCAGATTTACCAAGCTGAAACTCTTATGCACGCTACACTTTTTTGAATTTTGAAGAAGCAGTTTCACATTTTCAAAGATGTTTGCAGTATGATTTTCCTGCCAGATATTTTCTGGTCTCTTCTGGTTCGTTTCTTGGCTCACCTCCACTTAAAACAGTAAAATATAAGACTAAAGCACTTTAAAATGTTCTCTGGGACTGCCTTAATAGCCATGACTGATAATTAAAGTGAACATAGACAGAAAGGCCATGTTAAAAATACATACAGACGTTTTCATACGGCATTTCCTTTCAGATTAAAACTGTCAAATACTTTAAAGCATTTTGATTAATAACAAGATAATGTAAGGCAAGCTTTGATTCCAAATCACCCTGCACTAAAAGCATGATGACTTATCATTAATTACCTTGCTGTCTAGGGAAAACTACAGCGGGATCTTGACGTCACATAAATAATGCTTTCTTAAAATGCTGGTTCTAATGGAACCACCGGAGGATAAGGCATTGCAACTGTGCAACGCTCAGTTTCACTGTCTGCTTTACCCATTATTCACCTTTGATGAAACACACATGTAATGACAGCGAGGGCACTGGTGGCCAGATCCACACGGACACGCAGGGCAACTCCAGCGACACCTAGCTGCTCCAATGTAGACTGCAGGCAATCCTTTAAAGTAATACATATCCTAATTGACAGTCACAAGAAAGACGCTCTTGGCAAGCTAAACAATCAGCAGCGGTGGCCCAATAGCATTCTTTAAAGAGCTGCTGTGCTCTCCCAAAAGGCGGTTAATTTTCTCTGGCATATGTGTACGTTGTGCACAGGCATAATGCCATCACTCACAGTGAAGACATCCGATGGCTGGGGTGGGCTGGCTCATTGCCCTGTGCTGTGTGCTCAACTGGGTGGAAACAGAATGCGAATGACAGATGAACAGACCAATGGATGAAGAGTCTTGACTGAAAGCCCCCTCTATTCATTTAGGTATATGTATGTATTTGTTGTAAGATTTTCTGGGGACACTCAAAAGGTGGTGACTGACACTGACTTAAAAAGGGGAGCCAGGTGCTGAAGTGGGCTGACCCACTTCCTTATGCTGTGTACTGTGGTGGGTAGAGTTATTTGACATTTTAAAAGACCAATGAATGAAGCCACAGACCCACCAGAGGTCCGTCCCTATATGTATCTATAAAACATATTCATGAAGAAACAGTCTGTCTAAAGCTGTCTCAAAGGCCAGACCTAAAAGCCAAAGTTAAAACAGCATTTAAAGATCAGCGAGATAAGACCTATAACGTTTCTCTCTAGTCTGGTACAGCAAAATATGGGCAATAGTCTAGCATATGCTATTTCTCCATTTAAATACATACGGGAGATACGTATGGTAGCATTGGCGTCCAAGTCCCTCCATTCACAAATTAAATAATACATTATCATATCAACTGTAAAGGCGCCTCTGGGATATGCGCAGAAAGGGTTCATTGAAGCCCTAAGCCATTGTCGATAGGCGCTGTGCCTGAACGACAGAAGGAAACTGAAGCCTGCTGTCAAGTAATGTAAGAGCTGGTCGATTTGTTAGTTCTTGTAGTGAAGATAAACACACCATAAGGCACAAAGTGTGGGCAATTCCAAGCTTTATTGAGAATGACCTTGTGTAGCTGCCGCCACATCCACTTCAGCCTGCAACTGCCCCACAGATTGAATTCATACCCAGACCAATTCTACAATGATCGGCTCATTTGTCCCTTCCAACTAATTCATTAAAAGGCGGGACAGAGGGGAAACCTGGAGGTGGTGCTGCTGTCAAACACAAAACACACTGCAACTGAAGTGTTTCAGTGTCGAAGAATACCCCTCCTTTAGATGTCTTGCTGTGTAACACCCCATGACAAACAGGAAGATAGCCCCATTTTGAAAAAATCGTTGAACTCCATATACCCCTCTAGAAGGCACCATGGTATCTCCTTCATTATGAATCTGAGGATATTTTTGTCCAATATCCACCTCACACTATCTACCTATTATCTTATTCTTCTGATATAACACAACTCTTCCTAAGTTCCAATGTTCCCCATTAAATAAGGTGACAAATCCATTGTGAACTGATTTGACTTTAAATGGGCCTCTGCCCTTTGTCAAACCAGAACCAATGCGTCCAGGTTTAACCTTCACTAAATCATTTACAGATATCTTGCTAATCCTAGATTTGTTACCTTCTCCTTCTGGTCTATCATTTCTTAAATTCGCCAACCCAATGCAATCCTTTATCCATGCCGGTATAAGTTTGGTACCAGCAGAACGTCCTCTCAACATTCTGAAAGGAACCTCCCCCGAAATACTATTGTCAGTGGTGTGGTAAGCCCACACCAATTCCTCCGCCATTTCTTTAACAACACCACCAGTTGACACAGCCATCATCTCTCAACAAAACCTCACAGTCAACCACTTTGAAGTAACATCAATCATTACAAGGGCAAATTTCAAATCTAAACCCAAACCATTAAATGGTCCTATAATGTCCATACACACCGTATGCCAAGCTGTTCCCAGATCCTCTATCCTCCCAAATGTAACCTGACTACCTACTTTCAACCTTTTCTCACTCTCAAAACATTCAGAACACCTTTCAGCCCATTCTGAAATCTGTTGATCCATTGTCGGCCATCAAAAATACTCCCTCACACGCTTTTTCGTGAGAGACTGACCAAGGTGCCCTTTGTGTGCTAACTTGAATAAAGCAAATCTTAAATCCTGTGGCGGAATAAACTTGTCCTCCTTCATCACTATGTTTTCATCTTTATCAAAAATAGATAAGTCATCCAGACCTTCAAATATGGCCTAACAGCAATCGGAAGCGTGCTCTCACGCCTCGTGCCCTTAACAATCAATTCTTTTACATACCTCATAACCTCGTCTTTTGCCATACTCTCATTCCACTGTGCCTTCCCTATTGCACCACAACATAGCCCCACAATCTCATCAATTGCCGCAACAGAGCCCTCACACTGAGATAACTCCACACCAGATTTATCTACCTCATACCACGGCAATGATAGTTTTGACAACCCATCCTCCTGTGCATTCTTCCATCCAGGAACATAATCCATCTTATAAATAAATTCTTGGTCCCTGGCTGCCATCCTTGCCAACCTCTCAGAACCTTTCCCTGCACCACCCGGTGACAAAATCCTCAACAATGGCTTATGGTCCGTTTGAAGTTTGAACTGAAATCCCCATAAGTACATTCTAAAGTACTCACAACCCCAGGCAGCTGCCAATGCCTCCCTTTCAATTATTGAGTAATTCCTCTCAGAACTAGTAAGAGACCTTGATGCAAATGCTACTGTCTTAATCCCAGAACCATGTTCTTGTTCCAAAACTGCCCCTACCTCAACTGCACTAGCATCCACAATCAGTACTGATTTCAATTTTGTGTCAAACGGTGTAAGTATGTTTGCTTCACATATCTCTCTCTTAATGTTCTCGAAAACCTTTACTTGCTCCGCTGCCCACTCAAACTTACAACCCCTCCTTAACAATTTTCTTATACCCTCAGTTTTATCAGCAAAGTTATGCACACATTTTGCATAATATTCTATCAGACCTAAGAACGATCTTAATTGATCTTTATCAACAGGTGTAGGAGCTTTTCTTATGGATTCCAATAAGTTTCTCTTTGGTTTCACACCATCTGCTGAAAGCGTGTAACCCAGGTATTCCTCCTCCTTGACACCAAATACAAATTTTTCTTTCTTTAAAGTTAATCCTGCACTCCCCATTTCTTTTAATACCTCATTCAAGATCTTATTGTGATGCTCCATCGTTTCCCCAAACAACAAAACATCGTCCTGAAAGTACACAACATTTTCCAACCCCTTCAAGACCGAACCCATCATACGCAGGAAAACTCCTGCGGCAGACGCAGTTCAAATGACATGCGCCTAAATTGGAACACTCCTTCAGGAGTTATGAATGCAGTCAACTGCTTTGATTCTTCATGCAACCTAATCTGATGATACGCACTGCAAAAATCTAATTTGGTAAAGAACCTACCCCCCTTTAACATTAAAACTAATTAGTTGATATTCGGTAACGGAAAGTTATCCACAATTATATTCCGATTAAGCGTGCGTAAGTCCACACAGAATCTGTATTTACCGTCCGATTTGGTCGTAATAACTACAGGTGAAATCCAATTTGTTTAATCACACCTTGCTCCAGCATTTCACACAACAGCTTCTTCACTTCCTCTCTAGCTATTATAGGTACCTTCCTCACCTTGTGTTGCATTGGAACTTCATCCGGTTTGAGAACAATTTTGTGCATGTACTCCTTCAATTCGCCAATCTCCTCCTTATTTAAGCTAGTCATCCCTTCCACAATTGACTCTGTTCTCATTTCACTCACCACCATAACCTGGTCCTTTGCCCTAGGATTTATTATAAAGTGTAAATCGTACTGATGGCCCCACCCCAAAATCGGTGGTCCTGATTGAGCAACATATACCTTCCCCTTCACTACTCTTCCTTTAAAAATAATGTCTGATAACATATATCCAATTATATCTATTCTCTCACCTTGATAACCACTCGGATTTATATTCTTTGGTTCCAAAACCACGTCAGGCTAATTCCGCTTAAACAAGTACTCTGGAATAATGGTCCAAAATGAACCCGAATCTACCATCAACTCTGTTTCCTTCCCATGGATAACAAACATAGCACTTGGTCTCTTCCTCCTCCCAGGCTCCATTTCCAACTCCTCATCACTTATACACAATATTTTGTTCTTTCCCTCAACACTGCATCCTGATACCTCACTCCCGTCCTCGCCTTGAACTACGGCTATTTTCGTTCTACCCCCAGACTTACACATTTTATAGAAGTGACCTTTCTTCCTGCATTTCTTGCACTCCTTGTCCATTGCAAAACACTTTTTAAACTCTGCTGTATGATATGTGCTTCCGCACCTAGTACACATTCTTCCCATACTCTTATACTGGTCTGAGTTGTTGAAAACATTCCCAAAGTATTTCTTACTACCTTTCTCACCCTTTTCACTGCTCTTTCTACTATCTACAGCGGCTACCTCCTCTTCTATTTCCACACAAGACACACTCTCTTTCACCTTCTCCTTCCTTTTCATCTCTCTCATACATGCATCTGACTCCTGTACCACCTTTGCTATTTCTATTGCACTCTGTAGTGAAGGATTCTTCGCTGCCCACAGTTTCTCCTGCATCTTTTTATGTCTGCATTGAACTATTAGTTGATCTCTTATCATTTCATCTCTAATCGTCCCAAAGTTACATTTTATCAACAGCTCCCTCAAACGTGTCACAAACTGGTCAACTGTTTCATCTTGTCTCTATGGCTGTGTATAAAATTTGTGTCTCGCCATAACAATATTCACCTCCTTAGAATACTGTTTTTTTAGCCTTGCCTTAGCTTCATTTGAGATATTCCTTCCTTCTGCATTTGTGCCAGTAGGTAAAAACTTAAATGCGTGCTGCCCCTCTTTTCCCAACGTGCTCAACAGTAAAGCTTTTTTCCTTGCTGCGTTGAAGTCCTTCCCATCCAATGCCTCTATGTAATTTTCAAAGATCTCAATCCATTCGTCCCATTCTATCGGCGGATCTCCACTTTGTTGCAGGAATAATGGAGGTGTTATCACATTTAGATTTTCCATGACATTGTAAGTATGCCCCTAGTACTCGTAAAATACAAGCAGTACAGTGTTTGTTGTCTCTCGTCAATCTACTTTTGTTCAGGCAATCCTATTTCTTACTTCTCCGTGGGATGTCCTACAAACAAAGTTCCCCTCTTGCTATCAGTCTTACCAAGTTCACGCCTTCCTTTCCAATCCGACGTTTCCTCCTGATTCTTCTCCTAGTAACCTCCCGTTACTTTCAGCTTTTCCACGCTGCCGACTCAATCCGATGTCGCCTAGCAAACTCTTGCTATTTTCAATATGGTCGCCACGTCGTTCGTCACTTATTACGCTCCTCGGAGTAACACGTCAACACGTACATTACCCTCTGCGTTGCCCTCGTCACTTTGTCACTTCAAGTGCTGCTCCGTGACGCTCTCTCTTTTGCACGCTGACACTGTCGGGTTCTCTCCAGCCTCGCTGTCCTCACGCACGAGGCCACTTCTTCGCCCCAACCGACTTTCAAGGTAGCATTTTCTGAACTTTTTAAATGTAATCACTCGACTTCGACACCATGCGACAATTGCATTTCAAGCTTTTTTTAACTCAATCACCTGTACGTTTCCAATCGTACCTTATACTTTATCCACGCATTTCCTTCTTTTCTCTTTTTTTTAGTTCGAGTGTTTCAAATGCTCTGTTTCAAATAATTCTTTCTTTCTTGCTTCATATCTTGTTCGCATGTGCCTTAACTTTTCTTCACGCACCTTGCTTCTATATTCATCATACTCCAAGTATCCTTTAATTCCTTGCTTTCTTTTCTTCTTCTTTACTTTCAATTTTCACGCGTTGTTCCATCAACTGAGTTTCAATTAACTCACTCTGTGCTCCAATCCTCTGCTAGCCATCGTCGCCATGTGTTGTAGAGGAAGATAATTCGCTACACAGAACTCGTTGCTTAATTATAAATATATTTAATAAGAGCTACAGAGATAAGCTGATGTCCCCATAAAGGCTACCAGAAAACTGATCTTACAAGCTGCATACATAGAATACAGATAACACAAGAATCTAAATAGAACATTCAAATTAAAGGGAAAGACCAAACACAGGTAGTGAGTGAATACAACAGTGTCTCTGTCATACAATATGAAGTGTACATTGTTAAAGATATTTAGGGTTGAGTTTTGATGGAAATCGACCATTAAGCTTTTTTTTTATTGGCTATCAATTGTTTCAAGACTCATCTGCCTCCTGGTTTTGTCAGTCAGTCAGTCAAAGTTCTTTATTGCGATAACTTAATATCATACAAAGACAATGGCATAAAAACACAGACAACAAATAGCATGAATAAAAAACGGTTAAAAACAGTTAAAACATTTAAAAAGAACATTTCAGATAAAAATCAATATACCATATTACAAGTCATTAAAACTTTGTAGTTACATAGTATTAAAGTGCGATAACTAAAGTGCATAATAAAGTGCAATGTTCCAAGGGATGATCCCTGCATAAATATTCTGCTAAGGTGACTACAAGCCCTGACACACTGTGATCTAAAAATTCGTTAACCTGAGGTTGCCAACAGCCAGATTAATTAATAAACAAGTCTGCGCTCTTGAGTCTGGTATTCCTGCTTCTTATTGCTCTCACCAGGAAATTCGCCACAAAAAACATGATCCTGGGGGTTTGCAACATTTGTAGATAAATAAGAGCAGGTCGGACCAAAATAAATCCCGCTTCCTTTAGTATAGGAACGAGAAACAACCTCCGGGCATCATTATAATAGCTGCAGAACATTGTAAAGTGCATTGTGCTCTGTTCTGAAAAAAGATCACAAGGACAGGGCGGGGCCTTTTCAGGGATACTCCACTCAGAATAACAACCCAAGTTAAAATGAATCAGGTTAAGTCTAAAACGTGTTAAAATGAACCTATGATAAGGATTAGTCACCACATTGAGATAGTTGTCAGGACCACTAGGTATAGCCAGCAGAAGGCTGGCCCTAACACAGGGTTTCTTTAGCTCGATTTCCTCCCTCTCCAGGAAAAGGAGCTCCTTCATAGCAGCCTTAGTAAGGACGACGTCGTTGGATGTTATGGAGTCAGTGGCTATGTATAATTCAGGCCTCCCCAACCTGCAAAAACTGTCCTTAATGTACTTTAACCATCCAATCCTGTGTGCATTGTCTAGGGTCAAACAGTCCCTTATTATGGAATGGTTTAGGGGAATTTCAGGATTGAGCCACAACTTGAGCCATGCGATTAATGGAGCTATTCTAACCAAATCGCTAATGAAGCCTTCTCCTAACTCCTGGTGGACAGTATAAGATGGGGTTGACTGCGGGACACCCAAAACTGATCTAAAAAATCTGTTTTCCGCGGTCTGAATGGGATCAACTCTTTTATACCCCCAAAGGGAGCTCCCGTATGAAGCTACAGAGATACATTTAGCTTTGTATATTTTGCTAATAGCTTCAAAAGGCCTGCCCCCCAGTCTTTTTGAAAAGCCATGAAGGGCAGCGGAAGTTCTGGCCAGTGTAGCTACTCTACTTTTTACATGAGGGCCCCAGCTACCTTTCTCGTCAAAGGTAATCCCCAGATAGGGGAAAGAAGTTACCCGAACAAGTTTTTCCCTTCCACAGAAAAAAGTTTTATGGAGGGATTTCCTTGAGGCCCGACCCATGAGCATGACCTGGGATTTTTTTGCATTAATTTTAAGATCTAAAGAACCCATGAAGGATTCGAAAGCATCCAACAGCCGTTGTAGCCCCACTCCTGTTCGAGCAAGTAGCACCGCGTCATCCGCGTACAGGAGAACTGGTATACCCAGTTCCCCTGCACGTGGAATGTCGCTTGTAACCCCACTTAGGGTGGGCTCTAGGGCATTCACATACAACGTGAACAGTAAAGGTGCCAAAATGCATCCCTGACGGACTCCCCTTTCAGAAGCAAACACTTCAGTACATCTTCCATCAGTGGAGACTCTAACTTTAGCAGACAGGCCAGAATGGAGGTCGGACAGTAAGTTGACTATAGATCTGTCCAGACCCATCTCGGCCAGTTTACCCCAGAGCTTGGATCTATTGACCATATCGAATGCGGAGGAGAGGTCCATGAACCCTAGGTACATGGACCCATCCTTGGCTCTGGTGTATTTTTCAATCAGTAGGTGTAGATTGAGACACTGGTCCAGGGTGCTTCTCTTGGGTCTAAACCCGTATTGCACGTTGCTCAAGATGTTATTCTCAGTGGCCCATTCATTCAGTTTTGCTAATAGAACTCTCCCTAGAATCTTGACTGAGGAGTCTATCAGTGAAATGGGCCTATAGCATGCAGGGTCCTGCCTATTACCTTTTTTAAAAACCGGGATAATAGTCGAGGTTTTCCAAGACTCAGGAATGTTGTCACGGTTTAAGGCGTTAAAAACCCTGCAAAGCAGTCTTGACCAGAAGTTGGGGAAGCATTTAAAGGCATCAGCCGGAACACCATCCGGTCCCGGTGCCTTTTTTGTCAAAGTACGATTAATAGCGACTAAGATTTCCTCAACTTCAAAGTGCAAGTGGTTACCCAATATAGTTGTAGACTCTTCATAAGCACTATATTCGACTAAAGACTGGCCTGAGTATATGTCTCTAAAGTGTTGGATCCAATCCTGATCTGGGATATTTGTTTCCAGGGGGGAGTTATCCTCGCCTGTAAGAAGAGATTGATTAACAATTCTCCAGAACTCCCCACTATTTTTTATTATGGCTTGGTCTGTAAGTTGCGCCCAAGCTTCGTCTTTAAGCTCTTTCTTTCTGGCTGCAATGGCTTTTTTGTATAAGGCCCTACTAGTCCTAATAAGGTCACGATCCTTTGGATCGGATTTAAGAGTGTTAAGCAGCACAGAATGCGCTAGGGAGCAACTATGATCAAACCATCTTTTAGAAGGTTTTGTTTTGGTCTTGCTGATCACAGAGAGCCTACCGTTTATCTTACAGCATATGTTAGTAAATGCAAGAATGACATCCCCATCATTAGCATCATTCGAAAGGCAAACCCCAACCTCTTCCTCAGCCTCTAACAAAACTTCCTGAATAAACGGTTCTGGGGTTATACTGTCCCATTTGAGTCTGCGTCTTTGGTCCTTAACTTTAAGAGGTCCATCCATAAAAGTTGTACCATGGATGCGTCCTAATAATTCACCCTCTCTTAGGTCCAGAGAAACTGGGTTGTGGTCACTAAAGGCAGATATCACAGTTCTATACATAAAAACATTGGATAAAAAACGTGCAGAGATAAAAATGTAATCAATGATAGAGCCATTGTCTGAGCCCTTAAAAGTAGGGGCCCTAACCTCCCCCTCCCCACAACTAGATTCATATAGGTTCCATCTAGCAAGAAAATTTTCTAGACAATCCCCCTGCTTGTTGTGCGCCAGATGAACCATTGCACTGTTCGGGGGGAGTCAACGTCATCACAAACACATGATAGTAAACAAGGATGTATGTTAAAATCCCCTAAAAAGATGATTTCGAATACATTGACATCCTCACTATAGACTGACAGGAAATCATCCAATCTACCGAGACTATATGGCGTGCAATCGGCAGCATTGGAGTTATAAAAATTAATAAACAAAATATTAGGAGACTCAGCACGAGACAATTCAACGATAAGGCAATGTTCTGAACCTGAGGCTAGTAACTTGAGGCAGCCCTTAATATCAAGTTTAAACAGGCTAATCAGGCCCCCCTTAGCCCTTCCTGCTGAGCTAGCCACGGCAGGAGTACTAAAGTAGCTAAAGCCATCAAGAGAAAAGGTGTTGTTAGTGTCCCAGGTTTCCTGAAAGGCGATAATGTCATACTTAGATATAAAATTTAACCAGGTTGCATTATCTGCCTTTGACTTAATGCCGGCAATATTCCAGGTAAGAATACTAAAAACAGGCACATTGGTCCTAGACTTTACAAGGTGTTCAGACTGGAGTCAATCATTATGGTCTAAAAATGAAAGCGGTGCAAAACGATTGGACAGTGAGAGGGGTTGGGCAAAAGGATTCTGAAACCCTTGGGGTACTGAATGATTCACAGTATTGCGAGTGTGTTCAAAACCCCATCTGTGGTGTATATCAGGGTTAGAATCCCAAGCAAAGGCTGGTGTTTTAGGGTATGTGACATTCTGTTGTTCACCATAAAAGAATTTAAGTGTCAATGGTACAACAGAGCCCTGCCTGCGTTGTGGTGGGAGTAAGTTGATTAGGATGTTGGGTAACACCCCTGTGTGAGTAAAACTTACAGCTACACAATCCCCCTTGAATTTTTTGGGGCGATTGCCCAACCATGAGACCCTTTTGGCTGTTTTAATTTCCTGGGCCAGCTGCCGCCCACCTCCTGGAGCTAATCTCATGTTTGTTGTAAGCCACTGTAGGGCTTTATTAGACAGGGAGGATGAGGATTCCTCAATGCCCGCTTCTAATGGTGGAACATTAGCCAGAACTAAAACAACAGGGGAGGCTTCAACTATAAATTGAAGTGGGTCGGTTGGTTGGTCTTGAGCAGGGGGTATCTCAACTGTTAAAGAACCCTCCCCTCTGCTAGTGCCAGAACCGCTAATGGGTTGGTCAAGAAGCTGGGGTAGTGGATTACTCGGGGCTACAACTGGATTCACCCTCTCTAGGTCATCATCCTGCCTTCTGCTATTACCCATATTTGCCACATTTGCCACAGCTGTCATAACACAGTCAACTCCCTCAGTTAGTTTGATCATCTGCCCTCCCAACTTTTTAATCTCGGATTGAAGTTTATCAATTTTTGAGAGCAGAGGCTTGACAATGGTTTTAATTTTCGAATCAATTAACTCAGTGAGTCTATCGAATAAGTCCTCGTCAAAACTATTAGTAGGCTTTGCACGCCCCCCTCGAGTCTCCTTAGGAGGAGCTTTTGGGGTATTTACCCTCTTCCTCCTAGTCCCAGATCTTAGTCCACCCCGCCTAGGCGGGTTTTTATTTTTTCCCGGAATCCGAACGGGAAGGAAGTTCAGTGATTGAGGTGTCATCATCGGTGGGAGATGCAAGAATTTCCTGGTCCTCATCACTGTCCACTTGATTCCCAAGGTCCACTAAGAGAACCTCGGAGCCAGATCCGGATGGTACGTTACTGGTCACAGGGCCGGATTCCAGTGTTGTGGGACACATGAAGCTAGCATCGGGGAATGTCTGTACAGAGACTATATCCTCAGATGATGGGGTTAAGGAGGGGGATAAGCAACGTAGGTCAGGTGACTGGCTAAGACCCAATGATTCTCTCCTTTGAGAATTGATTTTTTCCACAGTCTGTACCAAATAGTTCTTCATGTTATTAGCTTGTGGTACTTGGTTCTTTTTCGGCATTATAGCTAGTATAACGCAAAGCCTAGGCAGCTGATGGTAAACGAGGGGCTATTAAAAACAAATCAGTCTTACTTGGTCCGTAGATTGCCTCTTGTGCTTCTGACAGGGTTTTTGGCCCTGCCCCTGCCTCTTCGTGCCGATGAGGGCCGTAGAGGGCCCGCCCTTTGCCCGGGCTTAGCCCCGGGCGTCCCGCTCGCGTCCCGCGACGCGGGTCTCCTTGCGCCTTTTGGCCCTTCGCGCCCTCTCAGCGCGTCACTCTACGCGCCGCCGCAAGTCCTGCCGGGAGTTGTGGTCCCGGAGCGGCGACGCGGAGTAATGTGGGCTGGTGACTCTTGGCGGTGGCGGCTTCTCCCTCCGTTCGGCGAGTAACAGGTAAGTGGTGCTGTTAGGTAGCGGTCTCCCCCGCTCTGCCGGTCTCCTTGCGCCTTTTGGCCCTTCGCGCCCTCTCAACGCGTCACTCTACGCGCCGCCGCAAGTCCTGCCGGGAGTTGTGGTCCCGGAGCGGCGACGCGGAGTAATGTGGGCTGGTGACTCTTGGCGGTGGCGGCTTCTCCCTCCGTTCGGCGAGTAACAGGTAAGTGGTGCTGTTAGGTAGCGGTCTCCCCCGCTCTGCCGGTCTCCTTGCGCCTTTTGGCCCTTCGCGCCCTCTCAGCGCGTCACTCTACGCGCCGCCGCAAGTCCTGCCAGGAGTTGTGGTCCCGGAGCGGCGACGCGGAGTAATGTGGGCTGGTGACTCTTGGCGGTGGCGGCTTCACCCTCCGTTCGGCGAGTAACAGGTAAGTGGTGCTGTTAGGTAGCGGTCTCTCCGATGTCGCCTAGCAAACTCTTGCTATTTTCAATATGGTCGCCACGTCGTTCGTCACTTATTACGCTCCTCGGAGTAACACGTCAACACGTACATTACCCTCTGCGTTGCCCTCGTCACTTTGTCACTTCAAGTGCTGCTCCGTGACGCTCTCTCTTTTGCACGCTGACACTGTCGGGTTCTATCCAGCCTCGCTGTCCTCACGCACGAGGCCACTTCTTCGCCCCAACCGACTTTCAAGGTAGCATTTTCTGAACTTTTTAAATGTAATCACTCGACTTCGACACCATGCGACAATTGCATTTCAAGCTTTTTTTAACTCAATCACCTGTACGTTTCCAATCGTACCTTATACTTTATCCACGCATTTCCTTCTTTTCTCTTTTTTTTAGTTCGAGTGTTTCAAATGCTCTGTTTCAAATAATTCTTTCTTTCTTGCTTCATATCTTGTTCGCATGTGCCTTAACTTTTCTTCACGCACCTTGCTTCTATATTCATCATACTCCAAGTATCCTTTAATTCCTTGCTTTCTTTTCTTCTTCTTTACTTTCAATTTTCACGCGTTGTTCCATCAACTGAGTTTCAATTAACTCACTCTGTGCTCCAATCCTCTGCTAGCCATCGTCGCCATGTGTTGTAGAGGAAGATAATTCGCTACACAGAACTCGTTGCTTAATTATAAATATATTTAATAAGAGCTACAGAGATAAGCTGATGTCCCCATAAAGGCTACCAGAAAACTGATCTTACAAGCTGCATACATAGAATACAGATAACACAAGAATCTAAATAGAACATTCAAATTAAAGGGAAAGACCAAACACAGGTAGTGAGTGAATACAACAGTGTCTCTGTCATACAATATGAAGTGTACATTGTTAAAGATATTTAGGGTTGAGTTTTGATGGAAATCGACCATTAAGCTTTTTTTTTATTGGCTATCAATTGTTTCAAGACTCATCTGCCTCCTGGTTTTGTCAAATCAAGATAGACTCGAATGGTCATAAAGTTATAGTGGTGGAGTCCAGGCTGTATTTCTTTGAGGTTGGTATGAATTGTCTATTTGTTCAAGTCAAGAAACGAGCCCTTTGAGAGAGCAGTTTATTTGTGTGTATCAATTTCTTGTTAATGCAGGGTGTGGTTTAGATCTGTTTTGAGTTTGTCCAATTCATCTGTTGTGATGGTGGAGAAGATATCCCATGTATTATTAGCGTTCGTTGCCATCACTGTGTTTTGGCTGGCAAGAGATTGTCTTAATAACGTTTATTTTGTTTGTTATCTAATCAATGAGCTCAAAACATTTTTAGACTATGTTGGGTTAGATGAACTAAATTAAGGGTTTGGTTGGTGGACTTAATTAATTGAACCAGCATGTGTTTTGATTTTGCTGTTGCTATATCAAGTTTGTGGACTTGTCTTAGAGCTGTTATCTGGTGTGTGGTATCAGAGATTTCAAATTTCTGACTAGTGCTTATAAAGAGTGCTGTTAACCCATGTTTGGCTAGTTTTTATCTTTAATTTTCAGCTGCAAGGGGGTAGGGCAGTCTATAATGTTAGAGAATGTGGTGACATAATCATGTAAGTGGCAAGACTCTGTTATGGTGTCTGGAAGAGGTGAACATTACATAGCATAGCTCGTCCACGAGAGAGAATCCCAGAATACAAAATGTATTCTTGTAAAGGTTATGGTTTTCTCAAGGAGGTAAATAGGGTAAGGGAAAAAACTCAGCACAGATGATCTATTCTTTGGACATGCACTGACTCGCCAAGGGTTAGCACAGGCACAGTGAAAAAATAGGATGAAACAGGATACACAAGCTACAGCTAGACTGAGAGCTCATAGGCCTGACATAAGAAAATATTCAACAATTACGATAAGTGAGCAGAGTTCGCTCATCAAATGAGTGAATATTGGCAGTGTGGTTTTCATTAAAATGTAGCATTTGTCTTACCACAGTGTTCAAACAGGTGCACTGTGACTGTGCCACAGATGTACCTGGATACATCTCTCAGATCTGTGAACCCCGGCAGATTTCATGGCTTCAGGGGAACAGACCTTGTATACATCCATAAGATTCTCAGAAGGAAAGAAAAGAGGGCCCTTAGGAATGGAAACAAAACCGGAAAGGGATTAAAATAAGAAAGATGCAAGGACACAATGAAAGCAGAGACTCTAAAACTGAAGACACGTAAGGCATCAGTTCCATCTTGCTACTATTACTTATCTTGCCCCAGAAGGATGTACCCCAGTGTCTAGAGGTTTGTGATTGCCTCTCTTCCCACTATGATCCCAGATGCCCCTCCTTCCCAGTCCCAAATTCCAACTACCCACCCTCCAAAATCTCCTCTTACTAATACTTTCTGCATCTGTTCTTAAAGGTACAAGACCCTTCTGTGTGTGCCTGCGACAATTTACCTGTTCTTCCTTTTGTATTCTTTATGCCTTAACAGTATGGTGTGGTTCACGTCAGCTAAAAGATATACTTGGCTTAGTTTTGGGAGAAGGTGAGTTCTGAGTGCCTAAGATGTGAAGCATTTCAGAGGGCAAGACCAAGACTTGCCCTTTATGGTGTGTTTGGAGATCATGAGATTGGGGTTTCTAAATGAACGGGACAAATAATGTGTCAGACCAGGCAAGGTTGATGGGCTGAGAGCAGGCTCTAGGTCAACTGTGATGACGTCTTGAAATATTCACCAAGAATTTGTGACAGAGCAATTGTTATCAGTGCATTCTGTTGAAAAGAAGAACGTAGGCAAATCCAATTCCTTACTTCTTTATTTCATGAAGTAAAACACAGCGGCACCGAACACGACTCCAACCTCCAACCCTCCTCCTTCAGCAACTGCCTTCCCTACGACATCAACATTCTCACAACCCATGCATTCCACACACTCCACACGTGCACACACAGACACGCGCTATCATACACTATCATACACACGAGACAATCCACGCGCACAACACGACACATACGAACTAATATCACACACCCTCCTCCTCAACAACTTACAAGACACTAACTAAAAAGTTACCCTAACTTAAAATCAGTAAACTGGACAAGCATCTTCCTCGTTCTATTACCACGGCATAAAGCCTCACCTTCAACACCAATATTAGTACAAGTGGAACCAGATTCAATAACATCACTAACACCACTCCTACTCCTGATTTCATCACGACCAGACGTGTCACATCCGACACTACCACTACCCGTACTTCCAGTTGACACCACTTCCTTCATTAGTCCAAAATCATCACCTAACATATATCCGCTACACACTCCTTCATCATCACCAGAACGTGTACCTAACCCGCCATCCTTCCCATTGCAAAGACTCAATTGGCGAAAATTCCATCTCCTACCATCCTCCAACTCTACAGCACTACCAAACACCTTCATTACTTTCAGGGGTTTCGACCATAGACTTTCACCCTTCAACACAATTCTAGGATTCTTTACCCGAACCATTTGACCTATCTTAACCAACGGCCAACTACACCTACCTCCATGATACAGCTGACTACGATCCTGATACTTCTTGACCTCAGACCTAATTTCTTTATCTATATTGTTGTTATTGCACTGCACTTTACCATTCCTTTTCCTCAACCACCATGGAACTAACCCAGTGAATGGTTTCCTACCTCTCAAAACCTCAAAAGGTGTTTTTCCTGTAGCAGAATGCGGGGTGACACGGTATGCTGTCAATCTTTCTTGTAGAGCTTTCCTCCAGGGTAACCCTGCACTCAATGCTAATTCAATCACTTCCTTGACCACCCTATTAAAGCGCTCAACTTGACCATTACCCTCAGGATGATATAGTGATGATTTAATGTGCTTGATGCCTATCACCATTAAAAATTCTTCCATTTTTTGTGACACAAACTGAGGCCCATTATCCGAAACAAGAACTTCCGGAACTCCTTCCCTTGAAAACACATCTTCTAAAAACTCAATGACCACATCAGTAGTCATCCCATTTACCATTCTCACCTCAGGCCACTTTGAATAATAATCGACTAACACAATGGCATAACAATCCTTCACTGATAAAGCTGAAAATGGACCCATAAAATCAATAACAACTTTCTGCCATGGATACTCCGGTAACTCCACCATAGTTAAAGGCACACTCAACGGCTTTGCCACCTTATCGCTGGTACATAAAACTTTACAATTTCTCACTAAACGATCCACTATAGAATCAACTCCTGGCCACCAAAACCACTCTTTAATTCTCCTTTTTGTACTGGACATACCACTGTGCCCCATGTGACTCTTCTCAACAATATTCTCTCTTAAACTAAATGGAGGCACAATTCTGTCCCCTCTTAAAACAATATCTTTAACAACACACAATTCCTCTTTAACTTTCCAAAACGCAGCACATTCACCGCGTAAGTTAGACTCTCTTGGCCAACCATTTATTATGAATTGTTTAACCTCTTTCAAAACAATATCCTTGTCCATCTCGCACATCCATGATGCTTCGGATAATATGTTATTAACATCCTTTTCATCAATCAAAAATACATCCTTGATGGTAAAAGCTATTTCGCAATCACTGTTGATTTCATTACAAGACCGGAGGCTGACATTATGCATAAATCTTTAATGCAGATCCCAGCAGCCGCATCACAATATAACAGTTCCAAAATAGAACAAAGGCAACAGCTAAGAGCCATGAGCCAACAACACACAGCCTCTTTTAAATGCGGCTCCCAAGCAGATAAGTCTACTCTTATACTCTTCTGATTATCTATGTTTTCCTAGCCTTTAATGGTATAGTATACTACTTATAGCTTTTTAATGGTTCATTATATAACCTTGTGGGGCTTTTGACTCTAGTATGAGTGTGTGTTTATGGTGTGACAGTTTCCCTCCCCCATAACCTACACACCCTCCCTCTACCAATTTCCAATACATGGAAATTCCCTCGTTGCAAACCCCCCCCCGCACGCTTATTTGCGGTTCCCTGTATGTTCTTACTTCGTCTGTAATATTCCGACTCACCTCGTTTCACAGAAAACCAACCGGTCCGTTTTTTTCCCACTTTCCCCGCGCTTAGCGCGTCCCCCCCTGGCGATACCCATCGTTGTTTTAGCGAAAGTAGTTACCCTCACCTTCTTCACTATTTCCCTTAGCGGTTGCATTTTCTCCCCGCGCCCGGCAGCGCGAGGCTGTGGCGCTTTCGAGGAATGACCCTGGGCAACAACGACGCGGCGTCGTCATGTTGCCAAGGGCATTTCCTCTATCTCGCACGCGCCGGCAAGGTTGTGACGGCGTGTCCATAGCAACCCCTGCCTTGCTCGCGCTGCTTCTCTAACGCAAGCGGCAGTTGACATATTTACGTGTTTAGGTGCTTCTCTTGTTACAGAAATAATTTCAATTTACGGGGAATATTATATCCGAGTCCTTTTCTCGGTGGAACACGTTATTGTGCCTCAGCTAGCACATTGTTGGCAATTTCTTGCCATACTTAATTTCGACCTTGAGCTTGTCTTTTTTTCAGTATATCCCCGTTAAAAAGCATATCAGTCCCATGTCTAGCTCAGGTTCTGAGGAGGCTTCGGCCCCTTCCCAGGATCTGACCAGTATCAAGTTTAACAAAATACTCCAGAAGGAGATGAAAAGCTGTCTGAGGGAGGGGCTTGCTCAGATCATTAGTTCCAAGCGCCCCCCTCAAGAAGACGGCTCAGCCCGGGGTAAGAGACTAAAAAAGAATAACTATAATGAATTGAGCATGGAGGGTCTTTGCACCTCATCGGATAAAGGAGGTCTTAGCACCTCAAGGAATGAAGGAGGTCTTCGCACCTCAAACAGTGTGGGTGTCCTTAGCGGCACAAAGAAACAAGGTGTCCAAAGCGACACACGCTCAACCGATGCTCATGATAGCTATGATGATATTGGATCGGATGACTCCGAATTTCTCGACGAGTATGTCCTCGACCTTAATGATGAGGAACACGACTTCGGAGACCCTACTGAAGAGGGTACTTCCTCCTCGAGAGATGTAATCTGTAACCCCTTGGGCGAGGAGATGCTCTCTCCTCAAAACTTAAAACACCCCCGAAGCTCCGAATGGTTCCCTCAGGAACACGTTGCGAAGTTTGTTAAAAAATGGATCAGATTCCCCTTGGAGAATGAGACTCGCAACATTCTACGAGCAGAATGCGCTAGACCTTCTGTGGGTGATAAGTCTTGTTACACCCCTAATCTCGACCCTGATCTAATTAAATTCCTCTTCAAGCTGGGGCGTGACCCCAGGAAAGGTATGGAGAAATCCCTGAAAGTTTGCCAGGATCGTCTCCTCGACGTACTTGGCCCCCTCACGAGGATTCTCGACTCTGCAGAACAGAGCCACATTGAAGGCACTTGCCTCGATGCCGAATTGATTAGAGGCTGGAGCCAAAGGGCCATTATCCTCTTAGGAAATGCAAACGCAGGCATCAACGCCGAAAGGCGTAGAGTGGTCCTCACACGGATTAACCCTAAGCTCAGTGATCTTGCCGATAAAGAACCTACTAAAAACCAGAAAGGACTCCTCTTTGGAGAAGATCTGATTAAATCCCTTGGGAAATATGTCTCGACCTTTACGGCCCTTGACAGGGCACAGCAAAACATGCGAAAAGTTTTTAATTCGGGCAATAACCTTTTCGGAAGGGCCGGAAGACGAGGCCAATCTTCCGGCCGCTACTTCCAGAGGCCCAACTTCAGATCACGTGGAACTGGCAGAGGATACCAGCAATTTCAGCAGTACCAGCAATATCCGACCCCGCAATTCTACCCCCAGAGAGGTAGAGGACAGCGCGGCAGAGGCTTCAGATCTCGTGGATCAAGCGTCCAGAATAATCCCTCAGGTGAGCGCTCCCCCTCTCCCTTCCCTTTCTTTCCCCTTAAAGGTAGGGGGCAGACTGAAAAATTTCTTAAAAAATTGGGAATGCATCACTCAAGATGCTTGGGTTCTGAGCACTGTGAGAGGTTTTGCAATAGATTTCGAGTCCGAACCTATCCAGACTTCGCTCCCAATGTGTATTCCCATGTGCCCGGCTCAACAAGACATCATCGAAGAGGAAATCTCCTCAATGATTCAAAAAGGTGCTATACTGGAGGTTCCCTTGGACCTCATGGGTTTCGTGAGCAACCTCTTTTTAGTCGAAAAGAAGGACAAGGGTTGGAGGCCGGTTATAAACCTCCGCCAAGTAAACAAGTTCATCTCTTACAGACATTTCAAGATGGAGGGTATTCACCTCCTGAGGGACCTTCTTCTAGAAGGGGACTGGTTAGTCAAACTAGACCTCAAAGACGCCTACTTTACCATCCCCATGGCCAAGGCTCATCAGCGCTTCCTCCAGTTTTTATGGAAAGACCGCTTGTACCAGTTTCAAGCTCTGCCCTTTGGTCTCTCTTCCGCACCATGGTGCTTCACCAAGGTCATGAGAGCCGTTGTGTCTCACCTAAGATCAAGAGGTGTTCGTCTCATTATCTACCTGGACGATATTCTCATTATGGCGCAAGAAAAGGCGCAGTTGATACGGGACCTGGACTTTTCTATGAAACTCATAGAAAGCCTAGGTTTCATTATAAACAAGGAGAAGTCCTCCCTGACTCCCTCAACATCGTTAGAGTTTCTGGGTTTCACGGTCGACACCTCTCGTTGCCTCCTCCTTCTTCCTTCCAAGAAGATCTCAAAAATAAAGAAGCAAATAAAGCATGCTTTGGGCCGTCAGAATCTCTCCCTCAGAGACTTGGCCAGACTTCTAGGTCTTCTTTCATCTTCAATTCAAGCAATATTTCCAGGCCCACTCAACTATCGCTCTTCAGAGGCTCAAAGCGAGAGCTCTGAGATCAGGTCTCTGGTATGGAGACCTTGTTACTCTGGATTCGGATTCTCGTTCAGAGTTGCTTTGGTGGCTGAACAACCTGGAGGCATGGAACGGGAAAGCCATCTTTGGCTCATCCCCGGATTTCGTCCTGGAATCAGATGCCAGCCTGCATGGCTGGGGTGCTTGCCTCTTGAATCAAAACACAGGAGGTCTTTGGTCTCAGGAGGAATCTCTCCACCACATAAATTTCCTGGAATTGACCGCCGGTCTTTATGCTCTCATGAGCTTCAGGAATTCTCTTCAGGGGAGGTCTGTCCTTTTGAAGATGGACAACATCTCAGCGGTGGCCTATATCAATCGTCTTGGAGGCACGAAGTCTGCAGACCTCTCGGACTTAGCCAAGAAGCTTTGGATGTTTTGCCTAGAGCACAAGATTGCTCTGAGAGCAGAATACCTTCCAGGTGCGGCCAACTCCTCCGCGGACTGGAATTCTCGCTTCCTTGTGGATTTCAGCGACTGGAAGCTGAATCCTTGTGTCTTCAGGACCCTGAATCAGATCTGGGGCCCTCTAGAGGTGGACCTGTTTGCAAGCAGACTCACCTCCCAGCTTCCGGATTATTTCAGCTGGATGCCCGACCCGGGTGCTCGGGCATTCAACTCCTTCCTCCAACATTGGGGCAATCTCCGGGGTTATGCCTTCCCTCCTTTTTCAATGATTCAGCGAGTGCTTCAGAAGGTGAGACACGACAAGTGTCTCCTCCTTTTAATAACTCCTTTCTGGCCCTCCCAGGCCTGGTTTCCCACTGCCCTGGAATTGACTTGCAGCGTTCCCTTCCTGATCCCTTCACTGGAGGATCTCCTCGTGGACTCGGACGGTCGTATTCACCCTCTTATCCTCAATCGGAGTTTATCCCTTCTTGCCTGGAAGGTGTCAGGAGATCTAATGAAATCTCAGGCCTTTCGGACTCAGCTTCAATCCTCCTCAGGGAGTCTTGGGCCCCAGGCACCTATTATAGATACAATAGAATCTGGAAACTCTGGGTTTGTTGGTGCCTGGAAAGGAACCTGGATCCCTTGGAGGCCCCTATTGTTAATGTGACCAACTTCCTGGTTGAGCAATTCGAGAAAGGTCTTAGTTACAGGTCTATTAACTGTTTTAGATCTGCAATTTCTGAAGGCCATTCCCTTGTTAATGGTAAGTCCATTGGTAAAAATGTCATTATTTGTAGGGTCATGAAGGCTATTCGTATCAAAAGGCCTCCTAGACCCAAATATGACGTCTTTTGGGACGTTGACTTGATTCTTCGTCTCTTCTCTGACTGGCCTTCTAATTCTCTCCTTAACAGGAAGAATCTTTCTCTTAAACTGGCTACCCTTCTATGCCTTGTTTCTTGCAGAAGGTCTTCAGACATTCGTTCCCTCGATATTACTTATCGTTCTTATAACCCTTTTGGTGTTAAGTTTGACGTCCACAGGAGGACAAAAACAATGTCCGACTCCATTTTCTATCCTCGCTTTGACCTTCATCCTAAACTCTGCGTTGTGGAATGCATGAAGGAGTATGACCTTAGGATCTGCGTCCTCGTCGAGGATTTTCGCATTATGATCCAGAAAGAAATGAAACCCTGTTTTAGGGAGACCTTTGCTCAGTTTGCTCCTTATAAAAGACCACTTCCTTCTCAAGAAGATGTGTCTGCTGTTTTTATTCATGATAAAGTTGGAGCTAAACATACCAGGAAAAGCAACCACACTGCTACGGAGACGCAAGTGAGCACGGGAGGTCCTAGCACCTCTGATATTATTGGTGGTCTTAGCACCACACATTTTTGGATGGTCTTCGCACCTCAAATAATAGAGATGTCTTTTATGACACACTTCATTCGGGTGCCCCTTACGGCCCAAATACCTTGGATGCCCCTAGCGGCTCATTGCTTCAAAGTGCTCAGGATTACCATGAGGGTTCAGATGAGGACGAGGATATAGACCCAGACGAATACGTTCTGGATTTAGATGATGAGGACATAGGAATTTTTGAAGAGGAGGATGAAACCCCTTCTACTTCCAAAGATAGTATTCTAAACCCCCTGGGAGAGGAGATGTTCTCCCCGCTAAATCTAAAACATCCCCGTTCCTCACAATGGTCTCCCCAGGAGCATGTCTCTAAATTTATTAAAAAATGGATTTGTTTCCCTCTTGAAAGAGGGACAAGGAATATTCTAAGGGCTGAGTGTTCAAGACCCTCAATCGATGAGAAAGTTTGTTTTGGCCCTAATATGGACCCCAAATTAATCAAGTACCTTTTTAGACTTGGGCGTGACCCTAGGAAAGGTCTTGAAAAAGCCTTTAAAGGGTGCCAAGATCGCCTACCGAACGTGCTTGGTCCATTGAGCAGAATTCTTGACTCCGCTGAGGAATGTTACCTTAAAGGTACCCAGCTTGATACAGATCTAATAAGAGGTTGGAGTCAAAGAGCCCTCATTCTCCTAGGTAATGCTAATACTAGCATTAACGCTGAAAGGCGTAGGCTCATCCTTTTTAAACTAGACCCTAAACTCACAGATATGGCTGAGAAGGAGCCTTCCTCGAATCCACAAGGCCTGCTCTTTGGTGAAGAGCTTATAAGATCTTTGGGAAAGTATGTCTCAACTTTTACTGCTCTTGATAAGGACCAAAAGAATATAAAGAGAATATTCAGCAATAATGTTTTTGGAAGGGCCGAAAGAGGGGGCCTTTCTTCCCGCCGGTATAACCAAAGGCCCTACCAGAGATCACGCCCCTTCGGAAGAGGCTCATACCAGAGTAATTACTACAACATCTCCAAACGTGGAAGAGGAAATCGAGCAAAAGGTGGAAGATCTCGATCATCTTTCTCATCAAACCCTCCAAGTATGTTCCCTTCATCTACTTTCTCCTTCTACCCCTCCAAAAGTGGGAGGCAGACTGAAACTCTTTCGAAAAAATGGGAGGAAATAACTCAAGATCCGTGGGTACTGTCCACAGTAATAGGCTTTACGATAGATTTTGTTCAAACTCCGTTTCAAACCTCATTCCCAAGGGATATTCCCATCTCAGTAGAGAAGGAGAAAATAGTAGAGGAAAAGATATCCTCTATGCTCAAAAAATGAGCGATATTAGAAGTTCCCCTGGATTCCCTAACCTTTGTAAGCTCTTTGTTTCTTGTCGAGAAAAAAGGAAAAGGTTGGAGACCGGTTATAAATTTGGAGGACCTGAACAAATTTCTCGTTTACAGGCATTTCAAAATTGAAGGAATACATCTCCTAAGAGACCTTCTTCAAAAAGAAGACTGGTTAGTCAAACTAGATTTGAAAGACGCCTACTTCACTATCCCGATGGCGGAAATACATCAACCTTACCAACAATTGCTCTCCCCTTATGGCTTTCATCTGCCCCTTGGTGTTTTACCAAGGTAATGAGAGCAGTAGCTTCCTTCCTAAGAGAAGCTTCATAGTCAACAAAGAGAAGTCTATTCTAACCCCCTCCAAATCTCTGGAGTTTTTGGGTTTCACTCTAAACACTTCCAAGTGTCTTCTCCTTTTACCTCCTTCAAAAATCTCGAAGATCAAGAAAGAGATTTGTCATGTTTTAAGACAGGAAGACATCCCTTTAAGGGAACTGGCAAGACTTCTAGGCCTCTTATCTTCTTCCATTCAGGCGATCTTCCCAGGCCCTCTGAATTACCCGGCCGTACAAAGGATAAAAGGAAGGGCGTTGAGGTCTGGTCTTTGGTACGAAGATCGAATCACCCTAGATTTGGAGGCCAAAACAGAACTGAACTGGTGGTTAGAAAACCTGGAAGCTTGGAATGAGAGAGCAATTTTCGGGTCAGAACCGGACTTTGTGCTGGAATCAGACGCTTACCTTCCTGGTTGGCGTGCTTGTTTCCTAGACCAGAATACAGGTGGTGTTTGGTCTCACCACATCAATTTCCTAGAACTTACTGCTGGCCTATACGCCCTTATGAGTTTCAAACACTCCATTCAAGGGAGATCGGTTGTTCTGAAAATGGACAATGTTTCGGCAGTCGCCTACATCAATCGGTTAGGAGGTACGAAGTCTGCTGACCTTTCGAACCTAGCAAGGAAACTCTGGATGTTCTGTTTAGAACACAAAATTGCCCTGAGAGCGGAATACTACCCAGGGAAGTCGAACGTTTCTGCGGATTGGAATTCCAGATTCCTTTCGGACTACAGCAATTGGAAACTGAACGTTGCTGTCTTCGACTCACTAAATTCTTATTGGGGTCCATTCGAAATAGACCTATTTGCGACCCGTCTCACCTCTCAACTAGAGCGTTACTTCAGCTGGATGCCGGATCCCGGCGCACAGGCAGTGAACGCATTTCTCCAACCCTGGTGAGGGATCAATGCTTATGCCTTTCCCTCATTCGCAATGATCCAGAAAGTCTTGCAGAAAGTGAGGCAGGACCGATGCTCTCTAGTCCTAATAACTCCCTTCTGGCCATCACAGGCGTGGCTCCCCACTGTTCTGGAACTGACCTTCGAAATTCCATTCCTCATTCCTTCCCTGAAAGATCTCCTTACGGATGTAAACAGAGATCCTCACCTAATGATTTAATGAAATCCAGATTCTCTGGTCATGTTAATAGGAGAATCGCAATTTCATTACAAGACCGGAGGCTACATTATGCATGTTCGTAGCCCCGAAGGACCACCTCAGACATATGCTCGATAGGCTTACAGTAATGACGAGCAAAGGTATTAGCATTTGACCAGTCAGCAGCTTTCAGAATATCATCCAACTTACCACCAGACCAGAAGGACTTACTGGCCATAGCTCCTCTGACAGAATGAGCTTGGAACTTAGAGAGGTCAACACCAGCGAGCTTCATGGTAGACTTAACCCATCTAGCAATGGAGGTGGAAGAAACAGGTTTGAAAGGTTTCACAAAGGAAACTAAGAGTTGATTTGCGCCATTGGGGCGTAGGAGAGACATCCTAGCGTCATATTCTTTCATGCAAGCAACCACACAAAGTTTAGGTAAGGTGTCAAAACGAGGATAGAAGATAAAATCTGACATCGTTTTGGTTCTTCTAAGTAATTCGAACTTGACACCAAACATATCATAACATCTATTAGAAATGTCTAAACTTCTGATGTCAGAAACTCTCCTACAGGAAATTAAGCACAAGAGTGTAGCAAGCTTAAAGGAGAGGAACTTTCTATTAAGGGAAGAATTATCTGGCCAGGAACAAAAAAGGTCTAAAATGCACTTGACATCCCAAAGGGTCTGGTATTTAGGCCTAGGGGGTCTCCTAAGTCTTATACTCTTGAGGACCCTACAAATGATAGGATTTTTACCTACCGATTTACCGTTGATAGGAGCGTGACCAGCGGAGATTGCGGATCTGAAGCAGTTAATAGAGAGATAGGAAAGGCCTCTGTCAAATTGTTCGACCAGAAAATTAACGATATTCACGACAGGAGTCTCCACGGGATCCAGACTCCTTTCCAGGCACCAATGAAACCATTTCTTCCAAATGTTGTTGTATCTAAGGTGTGTCCCAGGTGCCCAAGATTCTCCGAGGAGAGAGAGAGCTGTTGACGAAAGTCCAGACAGCTCGTTAGATTGCCTGACACTTTCCAGGCAAGAAGGTTCAAATTCCCCTCGAGAATAAGACGGTGATCTTCCCCGTCTGCGTTTGAGACCAGGCCTGGAGAGGCTGGGATCAGAAAGGGAATGTCGCATGCTAGTTCCAGGGCTGTCGGGAACCAGGCTTGGGACGGCCAAAAGGGAGTTATCAGGATCAGGGAGCATTGCTCCGATCTGACCTTCTGAAGGACTCTCTGAATCATGGCGAAAGGAGGAAAGGCATAACCCAGGAAGTGGGACCAGGGTTGGAGAAACGCGTTCACAGCAAGAGCGCCCGGGTCTGGCATCCAACTGAAGTCGTTGGGAAGTTGGAAGGTGAGCCTGCTGGCGAATAGATCCACGTCTATGGGACCCCAAAAGTGGGAGAGGGAATTGAAGACGTTCACGTCGAGTTTCCAGTCCGAGAAGTCTATAAGGAATCTCGAATTCCAGTCTGCTGAAATGTTCGATTTCCCGGGGAGATATTCCGCCCTGAGGGAGATTTTGTGTTCCAGACAGAACATCCAAAGTCTCCTGGCAAGGTTGGAGAGATCCGCAGATCTCGGATAATATGTTATTAACATCCTTTTCATCAATCAAAAATACATCCTTGATGGTAAAAGCTATTTCGCAATCACTGTTGATTTCAGTTCCTGTCGAATCTACTTTTGGTAATCTTGAAAGACCATCCGCAACCACGTTATCCTTACCAGGAATATATTCAATGTCAAAACTGAACATTTGCAACTTTGAAGCTAAACGAGCTAACCTAGGAGTTAAATTCTTCCCACCTTCAGGTCTCAAAATATTTACCAAGGGTTTATGATCAGTACAAATTTTGAACTTCCTCCCCCACACATACATCCTAAATCTCTCAGCAGCCCATGAAGCAGCCAACAACTCTTTCTCTATTACAGAATAATTGCGCTCTAATTTTGTCAACGTGCGTGAAGCATACGCAACTACCCACTTCTCTGATTTGATATGCTGAGAGAACACAGCACCAATGCCATACCCAGACGCATCCACAGACAATACACATTCAGCAGTTGGCAAGAAGGGTTTCAAACACGGTGTTGTAAGAATCTCTTTCTTCACCCTTTCAAAACACATTTTTTGTTGCTCTTCCCATGCAAATGCTACACCCCTTTTTAACAATAACCTTAATGGTTCAACTTTAGATGCATAATTTTCAATAAAACATGAGTAAAACTCTGTTAATCCTAAGAACGACATTAATTGTTCCTTATTTGTAGGCTCAGGAACAGCTAGAATTGCATCCACATGACCAATTTTTGGTCGAATACCATCCTTGGATATGACATGTCCTAAATACTCCACTTCAGGTTTTCCAAAGACACACTTTTCATTTTTGATAGTTAATCCACTACTCCTCAATGCTTCTAAGACAGCATATAAACTTTCATCATGACATTCCTTATTCCTTCCATATATTAAAATGTCATCTTGAAATACCTTTGCATTTTTAATCCCTTGCAATATTCTACACATTTCTCTTTGAAATACTGCAGACGCGCTTGCAAGGCCAAGCGGCATACGTTTATATCTAAACATTCCCTCTGTGGTAATGAATGCAGTACAATGCTTAGAATCTTCATCTAAAACAATTTGGTGATATGCATTTGTCAAATCTATCTTGGAAAACCAAAAGGACCCACCAACAGAAGATGTAAGTTCTTGTAGATTCGGAAGAGGAAATGTATCGACCCAAATGGCGGCATTTAGTCATCTTAAATCGACACATAAGCGCAAATCACCATTGGATTTAAGGGAAATAAATCCATGCCCAAAATGGTATACCATGCACAAGAGTCTACCATTACTTTAACTTCCAGACCGTCAATGTTGATGATACATGATGGTAGCTTTTTAACTTTACTCGTCCCCTTAATTGACTCATCATGCACACTGCAAATTTCACCTACAACGTGAAAAATATCATCTTGATCATCTTCTTGGACACAATTAACCTTAGCTTTAAAGTTGTGACATACTCTGGTAAAATGTCCCTTTTTTTCTACAGTTGGTGCATATTTTGTCAAGTGCAGGACACCACTTATAATTTGCTAAATGGTTGCTAGATCCGCACCTATAGCATACAAATTTCTTTTGCTCATTACTTTTCTCATAACTTTTCTCATTACTTTTCTTGTTAGGGTAATTACTAAACAACTTATTATCATTCTTGTACTTGGATTTGTCATCCTTATTTATCACATTGACTGAACTAGACTCAGAATCATTTTTCTCATTTCTAACTTCACGAATACATTGGTCCGAGATTTCTACACCTCTAGCCACTTCAATGGCATTTCTTAATGAAGTACTACCTGATGACCATAACTTTTCCTTAAATTTTTTAGATCTAGTTTTCATAAGAATTTGGTCACGTAAAACCTGGTCATATGTGATACTTTCAAACTCACACGTAACAGCTAAACCCCTCAAGACTGAAACATACTGATCAATCGACTCATCCACTTTTTGAGCCCTTGAATAAAACTTGAACCTTTCCATAACAACGTTAATTTTCCTCCCAAACCTTTCCTGCATTTGTTTAACTGCGCATTGATAAACACCCATATCGCCAGCATTCTCAATTTTAGGTAAATTCTTAAACTTCCTTAAACCCACTGCACCTAGTCTGTGTTTAAGTAAAGACACTTTCCTTCCCTGTGAACATTCTTCTTCATCTAAAACCTCTACATAAGCTTCAAACATGTCAATCCATAAATCCCACGCAATAGGAGGTTCACCAGATTCTGCTAAAAAAAATGGCGGTGGATGAATCGAAGACATCTTAAATACGTAAAAGAAATGCAACGTAAATGCTTCAAAATAAAAATATTTTTTAAAAAAAAATATTTAAATCTTGCCCAAAAAGTTCACCAAAGTTCCAGTTATATTCTTTGTTCTACATCAACTTGGGCAAAAAGTTCACCACAGTTTTTATTTCAAACCTTCCCCAAAAAAAATTGCTTGTAGATCCAAATAATCCAATAGTTTTAAATGTTGTGTTTAATAGTCAAGGAAAAGTCAATAAAAAAAAAATAAGCGCTTACTTCCATATACTAAGCACTAGATGATAAAAGCTCCTTATTACGCAAGATGTAAAAGTTAAAAAAAAATTCCTCGGCGCTCAGCACTTGTTGCTAAGATACCTTTAAACAAAACTTAAAATGGCCACCATGTTGCGTAGTAGTGCGTGGTGATGCACGACGTTGATGACAGTCTACGGACGCCGGTGTGTCCTTCGCATCATCCAGTTGCTAGGATGTAATATGAACGTGCGTACGCTCAAGCATCCTTGATGACAATCTACTCACGCGTTGAAGAAATCAAGTCGGCCTCTTGAAAAAAAGCAAGGTGTAACGGCAAAGCGAACACGTTACTGAAGGTAAAGGTTCCAAGCAAAATTTTTCCACTTCAGAGTTTCTTTAAAGTTGAACCTTAAGGAGTGCCTTAAGGAAATAGCAGAGTTTACCGATTTGCAGTATTATTCAGTATTATTCAATCGAAAGTGGTAAAAAAAAAATTGAAAAAAAAAAAATCCACAAGGAAAATATGCTCAGTGCCGCTGAATCCCGCTCGTCGCCATGTGTTGAAAAGAAGAACGTAGGCAAATCCAATTCCTTACTTCTTTATTTCATGAAGTAAAACACAGCGGCACCGAACACGACTCCAACCTCCAACCCTCCTCCTTCAGCAACTGCCTTCCCTACGACATCAACATTCTCACAATCCATGCATTCCACACACTCCACACGTGCACACACAGACAGGCGCTATCATACACTATCATACACACGAGACAATCCACGCGCACAACACGACACATACGAACCAATACCACACATTCCATTTCCAGGTCTGGCCTTTAAGCTCATAAACCACATGCCAACACTGATGGCTGCTTGATGAAAGGAATCAAGGAGGCAGCATGTCTGAAGAAAGGTCTTCATCTCCATCATGAGAAGGATGATGTGACAGAGATTGTAAAGGACCATTGTAAGAAATAGCCATCTTTTGTTCACATGTCCCCCTAAATTTGCCTTCTCTGTTTTGCTGCCATTAGAACTCTGTGCACTTTAGCTCTGCTAAACAGGAGCAAAGTGCCTGTAATCCCCCTTTAATCATGTTGAAATTGGCTTAAACCTGACTGGAAGAATTAATTTTGCTGTTAGGCCATAGAATATGGTGCAGAAATACACCACTGACATGGAAGGTTAACTGCCACCTGTGGGCTGCAACACATATTGTACCATTGTTAGACATTGGGTTACTGGTTGATGGGTGAAACCCTATTCAAGCAGCAACCATAATTCTTCTTAGGGTGAAGTCACAAGCATACCCCAAATTAACCTGGGCTTAACCCTCTGGTAGCTTGGCACGAAAGCAGCCAGGCTTAACTTAGAGTCAATGTGTTAAGTATTTATCCACCACTTCTAACAGTAATAAAGTGAAACACAACATAAGAAAAATCACAAACCAATTTAGAACAATAGAGTTAACTGTAATAAATAATTTAAGACCAGAATGACAAAAAATCCAATTAGTAGAACAGGAGATATGCATTTTGAAACGTTTAAGTGAAAATAGTGCCAAAAAGCATGTAATGTTAACTGTGGTTATCTGGTCATGCTGGACCGGGATAAAGTCACAAGTTTAGGCCAACCGTGATGGAGCGTGGGCCGGCTATAGGAACCCAGTTAGACCTGCTGTACAAAAGTACCTTAAATCCTGGTTGCAGAGCGATGGGGAGCCCTGCATTGAGGATGTGTCACGCATCAGTGATTCCCAAGAGCTGAGAAGCTGCGATGCGGGGTTTTACATTGTCGTTGAGGATGCTGTTCAACGTGGGCTTGCAATACGTAGTCCTGTGTCGAAGTGCGTCGTGCACTGGTTGGTTCCAAAGAAGCTGCAAGGCTTCCGTCATTATCCAGGATGCCATAGATGAGGGGCTTGCGATGCAAAGGGCTGTGTTGAGAATGCGTTGTGCAGCAGCAGTTCCTTGAGTGCTGCAGGCGGCTATGGGACGTCCTGCACCAAGGAAGGGTCATTCAGCAGTCTTGATGCAGAGTTTGGAGAGACAAGGTGTCGCACAGCGGCTCTGATGCAGAGTTTTGGTGAGGCCATGCATCGAGCATCAGCTTTGATGCATCGATTCTGTGGGTGCTACAGTTGAACTGGCAGTGCACCTTAAGGCCCCCCTGTCAAAGGTAAAGGACTGAGGTGGCACCCCTTGGGAGGGCAGGACTCACAGCTAGCACAGTCCAGGTGCTGGGATGAAGATGGAGGAAGCCTTTTCTGTCCTTGTGGCTTTTGCCTCCCTGCCCTGACCCAAGATTGTCTGGGGTCACCATAGACTAGTGTCAAACCCCTTTGTGAGAGTGCTGAGACCGTTGTGATGTGCAAGTGGTGTGCATGATAGCTCCGCTCCCTTGTTAATTCAGACTGGCCCATCCTGCCAAAACCTAGCTTTTCTTCGGCTCACTATCTGGGACCAACTGCGAACTACAGCTAGTCATGCGACCCAGTATACAGGCAGGAGACACCAAATGATTGGGACAAGAAAAGGTCAACTTTCTAAAAAAGCCACATTCACAGAATGGTGACTAAAAATCCGGCTTTACCATTAAAGAGGGTTTTAAATCACAATTTCTTTAGACACCAAACTTGAGCTGTCGACTTTACCCCCAAATGATCACTTATTAAATGTAATGAGGCCTCACAATAGTGAAAAACGTGTTTAGGAGTTTTTCACTACCAGGACATATAAAACTTAAAAGTACATATCCAACTTTTTATAACTTTATACATGCACTGCACCCTGCCCTCTGGGTTGTTTGGGGTTTACCCAGGAGGTAGTTTAAAGGTATTTAAAAGGAAGGTGTGGGCCTGCCCAAATTTTCACTTTGCCAGGTCGAAATGGCAGTTTAAAACTGCACATACAGACTGCAGTGGAAGAACTGAGACATGTTTGCAGGGCTGCTCTTAAGTGAGTGGCACAACAAGTGCAGCAAACCCACTAGTGGCATTTAATTTACAGGTCCTGGGTACATGTAGCACCACTCTACTAATGACTTACAAGTAAATTAAATATGCCAATTGGGTGTAAGCCATTTCTACCTTGTTTAAAGGAGAGAGCACAAGCACTTTAGCACTGGTTAGCAGTGGAAATGTGCACACACTTATAAGGCCAGTAAAAATGAAATCAGCAAAAATTGGAGGGGTGAAGGCAAAAGGTTTGGGGGAAGACAACTCTAAAGCTGACAGGTCTAACAACCATTGACTACAGTGGCTGTGAAAACATGACTTCAGGCCTATACTGTCTAGCCTGACAGCAGCAGCATGAACCCTGCTGAATCTTTCGTTCAAAATTGGTGGCTAGGAAATCCTTATTTTAAATATTAAATAAGTCACCACTAAGCTCACCTTGCTGCCCTCAAAGTAGGGTGCCTAATATTTAAGAGTGGAATATGTTTGACTTAAGAAATTGCACGTTCCTCCGGTGACTATGTCCAAAATGACATTGTAAATATCAAAGTATAGATTCTAAACTTTAACCTGTAGCTTTTATCCTTTTTAAGTTCAAGAAAATGTTATTGATATTAATAAGAGAGAAAACCAGGTGTCAAAACAAAGTACAATATGATATCAAGTTAAAAACTCTGAGCAGAACAGTACAATCATACAAATGCAAGCCTTATAATAAAAGAAATCCGAGTACAGGATGAGAGAAAAGGAAAAGGTAAAGAGAAAAACATTAAGCATAAAATATGAAAATCATGTAAACATCTGAAAGAATTAAAAGAAAAAATGGTACAATGGAGGATAAGTGGAATGTATCGAGCGATTAAGGAGGTTTAGGGACTTCCTGTTGCGGAGGCGGAGGGTGAAACAAGCGTTTACTACATGAGTCCAGATAAAGTGTGACGGGAGTCCATAAGTCCATGCGTTTAGTAGCCATACTTGCCGGGAAGACATGAGCGGTATCGAGTCTATGGTTATGGCACACATTAAACCACCACGCCTTGAAGGAAATTTTGGAGAAGTCTTTCCAGTTGACTGTTATTTGTTGGAAGGCAGCGGCAAGTAATAGGTCAACAATCTGAGGTTTTAGATCAACGTCATCCCAGCAAGGGGAGAGGCTACCCATAAAAATATGTGTGTGAGAAAATGGAATAGAAGTGTGGAAGATTAAATTAAGTTGAGCCCATACCTGTAGCCAAAAATTACGAACATGAGTGCATAAAAATAACATATGAAATAAATCAGCTTGTGGTGACAGACAGGACCAGCATGTGTGGGGAGTATTGGGAAAGCGTTTGTGAAGGTTAGAGGGTGTGAAGAGAAGTCTATTGTAAATGAAAAACAAAGTCTGAGTGAGGGTTGCTGCTCTGGAGGATTTGCGAAGTTTGGTCCAGATTTTGTCCCAGAAGGAGACCGACCAAGAGACAGACAAATCATGCTCCCAAGACTCTTCCACTTTAGATTTAGGCCTCGGAGTCTCACCAGCGTGAAGGTATTTGTAAATGGCAGTAGCTTTTGGTGTAGTGCGTAAAAAGGAATGAAGTGTGGAGGTGGGAGTGGAGGAAGCAGGAGAAGGGCAGGGCTGAGAGAGGTCATTGTATTTCGTTAGAACTGTGTTTTTAAGCAGTTGGTATTTGCGTGCAAAGGAAGTGGGTAAGTCATAGAGGGAGCGAAGGGTGTCAAAAGATAAGAAAGAGGAGTGAGAAAAAAGTTGGGAGATCCACTGCAGACCTCGAGTATGCCAAGTGTTCCAAAAAAAGGGTCTGTCACAGAGGAGTAAGGATGTGTTATGCCATATGGGGGAGGAGAGGAAATCAGCAGTGGTGGTAGGAGGCGAGTGAGTGGAAGAGAGGAGTAATTTAGTGGTAAACTTATGAATCGGAGTAGAGATAGAGGCGGGTTTGCGAGAGAAGGAGAGGTATTCAGCAAAGGAAAAGGGAGAAAGAAGGAGGCGTTCAAATTTGGCCCATAGAGGAGATGGGGCGTCAGGGTCTTGTAGCCAAAAAGAGGCTTGCCTCAATTGGAACGCCTTGTGGTACGCTGGGAAGTCAGGAAAGTTAGCCCCACCTTCTGATTTAGGAAAGGACATTAGAATAGAGTTGATCTTTTTGAAAAATTTGGAGGGGACAGGGACCGGAATATTGGAGAGGGTATAGAGAACAATGGGAGACAACATCATTTTAATAGTGTCAAGGCGACCCCACCAGGATAGGTAAAGGGGATGCCACTTGGATGTGAGATCTGTTAATTTTTGAATGCATTTGGATAGACACAGGGAAACAGTGTCTGGGATGGTAGGGGTAATGTGCATTCCAAGGTACTTGATATTGGAAGGTTTCCACGTGAAGTTAGAGGCGGCAAAATCGGGTTTGAATGTGAATTTAGTCAAGGGGAGGATCTCACATTTATCGTTATTGAGTTTATAGCCAGATATTTGGGAATGAGCATGGACTTCAGTGAGAAAGGCGGGAATGGAAACGGAGGGGTTGGAGACAAATAGCAAAATGTCATCCCCATAAGCGGCTAGTTTGATGTGGGAATCTGACAACTGGAAACCATGGATGGAGGGATTTTGACGGAGCTTGGAGAGGAAGGGTTCTAAGGCCAGATTAAAGAGAAAGGGAGATAAGGGGCAGCTTTGGCGAACACCTCTTTTTAAATCAAAAAAGGAAGATATTTGACCGTTGGCACAAACCGCTGCGCGTGGGTTGGAATAAAGTAGTGAAATCAAGGATATAAAAACAGGACCGAAACCAAACCAACGGAGGGTGTGAAATAGATAAGTCCATTCAACCCTATCAAATGCCTTTTCGGCATCCAAGGCAATGGCCGCAAGGGAATGGGGTAAAAGGCGAGATTTAGAAAGAATGTTGAAGAGGAGTCTGGTGTTATCGGTGATAAAACGACCTTTGACAAAACCCGACTGTTCCTCACCCAGGAGGTCTGGAAGAAGAAGGTCGAGACGTGCCGCAAGAGACTTTGCAAAAATGTTATAATCAATATTGACCAGAGAAATTGGCCTGTAGTTTTTGCAGTGTTGAGGGTCCTTCCCCTCCTTGGGTATGAGACAGATATGAGCGTCTGAGAAAGAGCCTGAGGAGGAACCCAAGGAAAGGAAGGAGCCAATAAGGGAATGGAGTCTGGTGATAAGGAGCTTTGAAAAGTGGAGAAAAAATTCTACTGTGAAGCCGTCTGGCCCAGGGGCCTTGTCTTTTTGGAGGGTGTGAAGCGCTTTAAGTAGTTCTTGCTGGGATATATCAAGTTCTAAGTGAGAGAGGTCAAGTGGGAAGTGAGATGGTTTTTGAATGGAGGAGAAAAATGTGTTTAGAGAATGGGAAGAAGGCTGAGTTTCAGAAGAGTATAAGGTCTTGTAGAAGGTAGAGAATTCAGTGAGGATGTCTGCATCTGTGTGTTTGAGATTTGAATTGGCGTCGTAGATGGATTCAATGTTTAATTTATTGTGTTTTACCTTGAGATAATTGGCTAAGATCTTGCCAGCCTTATTTTTGCCTCCATAGAACTTGGCACTAGATTTTAATAAGTACAAAGATGCATCGTCCGTAGATTTTTTGTTAAATCTCATCTTAGCGCTAACCAGGGCGGTTAGAGTATGCTGTGAGCGAGAAGTAAAATAAGAATGCTCCAATTTCTTAATATCCAAAAGAATAGCCTTAGTAAAATCGCGAGCAGCTCTGCGTTTTTTAGCAACAAAGCCAATGATGAAATCTCTTGCCGCCGCTTTAAAGGCATCCCAAATGGTGTGTTTGGGGACAGGGGAGTTATCATTTAGGGAGAAAAATTCATGGGAGAAGGAAGTGAAGGAAGTAGTAAATTTAGGGTCTAGGAGGAGAGAATTGTTGAAACGCCAACGCTTAGGGCCAGTTGATTTGGGTAAAACGTCCAATTGAACTAATGTGGGGGCATGGTCAGAAAGTAAAATTGGGCCAATTTCCGCGTGAGTGAGAGTTTGGGCAATGTTGTGGGTAACAAAAATGTAATCAATTCGGGATTGGGAATGGTGACATGGAGAATAGAAAGTAAATTCCTGAAGTTCTGGGTTACATAGGCGCCAAGCATCAGTGAGCTTATGTTGGGAAATAGCTTGAGAGAAGGATTTATGAGATTTGTTAGGGATGAAGTGTGCTTTGGAGTTCCTATCTAGAAAGGGATCTAGGGGCTGATTGCAGTCTCCCGCCAGTATAAAATTATCGTCAATAAATCTGGTGATGTGCTGGGAAAATAAGCGCCAGAAGGTGGGATCACCAGTGGTAGGGGCATAGACGTTCAGGAGAGAAATTGGAACATTCTTAATAGAAAGTTTGGCATATATCCATCGGCCTTCAGCATCCGATTCCTGAGCAAGCAGGGAGTGAGAAAGAGCTTTGTGACATAAAATAGCAACGCCATTACGTTTACCATCCCCAGGAGAATAATAAACATCACCCACCCAGCTTCTCTTCAATTTAACAGATTCTTCAGCAGATAAATGAGTTTCTTGTAAAAAAGCAATGTCCACATTCAAACGTGAAAGATGTGATAAAATTCTTTGACGTTTGATAGGGGAGTTGACGCCCTTAACATTCCATGTAATTACCTTTAGAGACATATCATATCAGAGAAGAGGAAGAAAACAGAGAAAGAGAAAGAGGTGCAAAGGAGACCTAGAAGAGTAAAAAAACCCAGGAGAATAAGAAAGTCGATGAAAGTCAGAGCAATATAATAATGAGTAAAAGAATGAGGAAAGAGGAAATAGGGTGAGGAAAAGGAAAATAGAAGCAATCGATGTGGAAAGGATGAGAAGGTAGTCCAAGAAATAGTTAGAATAATAGGAAGAAGATGGTAATAGAAGAGTATTCGAGAAACAAGAGAGAGAGACACCTGTGAACCAAAGGAAATTGGGGAACTTAAAAGCGAAAAAGATACAAGAAGGGAAGTGAACATCCGGGAGGAAAAGGAAAACATACTTACGAAGGGTAGAGATGGGGAGGGTCAATCACCAGGGGGAGGATACGCGAGGAAATGGATGAGGGGGGAGCGCCAGGCAAAGGAAGCAAGCGTCCAATGCAAACGAACCAACAGGTCAGGGGAGAGACGCCATACATAATGTAAAACCTGCAAGGAAAAGGGAGGAAAAGCAATAATGAGCGAGACGAATGAAAGAAGAGGAGAACAAAACAACAATGAATGACAAGAGGATGTGTGAAGAAAAAATAGTGAACAATACTAAGTAACGAACAGGGGTACGAGAAAAATGACGGAGGGTAAGGGGAAGAGCAGGAAAACTAGAGTCGCTGGAAAACATGGCACAAACAAACAGTAACACATTCAACAGTGCACGATAAGCATGCAAATTAATTGAAACTTCAATGCTGCGTCACGTAGGAATCATGGCGGGAAAGCTGACGAAGAGCTGGAAAAGTCCATATCCGAGGCTTGGGTTGCGTTCAAAAAGCTGCGAAGACGAACAGGATTCTCATATGTCGTAGTTTTGTTGTTGTAGGTCACTCTGAAAAGGCAAGGGTGGAAAAGGCCATATCTAGCTCCAATGGCACGAAGTTCTGGTCGCATATCCAAGAAGGCCTTGCGGCGACTAGCTGTGGCTCTTGCATAATCCTGCGCAAAGAAAAGATTGGAGCCCGACCATTGTAAGCGAGGTGAGGCACGAGCTGCTGAGATAACTTTGAGGAGGTCAGTATATTCTAAGAAGTACATGATGACACCTCTTGGCCGTGAAGAAGGAGAGGAAGTAGAAGGGAGACGTCCCAGTCTATGTGCACGCTGGATGTTAAGCGTAGTACTCTCAGGCAGATGAAGAAGCTTGGGCAAAAATGATTTGAAGAAGGCAATGGGATCAGTCCCCTCACAATTCTCCGCCAGGCCGTAGAGACGAAGATTGTTGCGCCTGTTTCGGTTCTCCAATTCTTCAACTTGCTTTTGAAGAGAGGAAATTTTAGACTGCATGTGTGATACCTTGGAGGATGACTCTTGGAGAGAAGTTAGAGAGTGTTCCACTGTAGTCACTCTGGCATCCATCTGAGACCAGTTGTCAGTAAGAACCTGCAACTTAGAGTTAGTTTCTTCCATGAAGGGCTTGAGAGCACGGATCTCTTCCAATAACAGCTCCATAGATACAGCCGATGTGGACCCCGTTGGCGATGGAGGATCTTTTTTAGGGCGCTTCGTCGTGACTTTCCCTGGAGGCTGGATAGGCCGCTCCGCGTTCGACTGCGACATTTGAGTAACGAGGGCCTGAGAGGCCTCGAGGTGTGCTAGTGCAGAGAAGACTCTTGAGTTTTTAATGAGGACACGACGTGGGGTTTTGGGGGTCCGAGGAAATGCCTTCTTTTCCATATAAATGAAGTAGGAAAGAGTTGTTGGTGAGGAAAAAAAAAAGAAGAAAAAAAAGAAAAAGTCCAATAATATTCACTGCTTGTCCAAAGGCAGCGAAGGGTTTGCGTTGAAATTCTTGACTAGAAAACTGCACAGGATGCAAGAGTACCAGAGAGTCAGAAAAATGGGTGGAGCAGTGACCAATTCGCTATTTGGAGGAGTTAGCGTATTGAGGATGAGAACAAAGAACCACCATGGCGATGAAATATAGATAAGTGGCACGTTGTGGAGCAGAGGAGGTCCGTCAGGTGGAAGATATCATGAAGACAGGGAAAGTAGGCAAGGAGAGCGTGCAAAAACAATGCTCAAAACTGCCCCAAGTTGTAAAGAGTATCAAATAGAGGAGCATGAGAGAGAGCAGCACTTTTAGCAAAGAATTAATTTAGTCTGAGTGTACTGGCAAGGTATTTGAAGAAAAAGAAGTCCACTTGCTCAAAATGGCCGCCAAGGACATGCAAAACGCGAGTTAAACTCGCTAAACTTCATTGAAGAGCAGCTTATGTGATACTTATGCAGCGGTGAAGCATAGATGCAAAAAATACCTCACCAGGAAGAGTTGGTGATGCGCAGGTCTCTGAGGCAGACTCGCATGGTCGGGAAACGGGAGCGCCGCAGTTCGCGCTGACAGGAAACAAAATGGCGGACACGGCTATCACTCAGCCGCGTCCGCTGCAAAGTCGGCAAAAACGGCCATTCCGCTGCTTAAAGGAGCCCGAATCTGGAACCGCTTTGTGAGCTGCAGTCTCCGATCTGGAAAAACCTGGTTTGCAGGCGCAAATGATGTGGTGAAAGCGGCGAATCCCCTAGCGACCGGGAGCGCTCACATCTGCGCTGCCGTCCTCGCCGGGCGCCAAGCCACGCCCTCCTGTAGCTTTTATCCTGTACAAGCTACAGACTCAATTTACAGATTTATTTTTATATTGAAAAGAAATATAATCTATTGGTGATTTCAGATTTTTATTAAAATGTATGTGAAATGTAACTGTTACCCTTAGATTGCCTGAAGATGCTAGGGGCTAATTTCTGTTAGCTCTCCAAAATATTTATTGGATATTAAATATTTTATGAATTATACAAAACATATGTACTATTATTTAAGATTGTTTTAACTTTCATGTATATTGTTAACTATGGTAAATTATTTAATTGAATTTAACATAGTTTCCTATGGGCGTTTAATTTCAAGACCCTACCTCCATTACTTGCTATGGGGGTGTAAGTTAATACAAAAGTTCAGTTTGTGAAAACAGAAAAGCAGTAATTTGTGAATTAGAACCATTGTGCTGTATAATGCACAATTGGTATATAAAACGACAAGCGCTTCTAATGGAACATCTTTGACAAGTGTGAATGTAGAAGTTAGTGGGATGAAGGTGAAGTTAAAAGCACAATTGAAATGAAGGCAGAAATCCATGGGGCAACAAACGTGTTCTTTACTCTCTCACACCACACAAAGCAAGTTATTTTTCTGCGCCACACAGTGTTCTGACAGCACACCACCTATTGTGGTTCCAAAAACATAGAGCTTTATTAAGAGTTTCCAGTGCAGGAGTGGGGCTGCCCTGCTCCCGCACCTCCAAACTCATGCACAAACCACATGCCAAACTAGGAGTTTTCTCCTGCCTGACGGGAGGATCTATGGCGTTCCCAGGGAGGTTCCTATGAATTAGGCACCGCAATGGGAACGTCGTGGGAACCATGCCGTGCAAGTACTGGTGTGCACTTGTTGTGCAATCGTGTGCATCCACATGGTGTGAGGCAGAAGGGGGCCCCGTAGGGCCCCCTTTGTTTCCTCACACCACACTTTTAATGGCTGTCACCAGGCATAATGCGACCTCAATATCACGGCGTCACCACCAGGGATCTGGTGGTTCTCTTGGTCCCAGGGTGGCCCGACCACCATGGGCATAATGGGGCGGTTGGAAAACTGTCACCACTGCGCCCCAGCGAGTCTGGTGGTCCGTGACCCGCCAGACTCATCATAAAGCCCATAGTGAACTGTGTAGTTATTCAGTTCATTTATTTATCTTATATTTCGAGTCTTGTCAGAAAAGGCTACATTTCAAAAAAATTAAACAACATCTATAAACTTTGCCATGGAGAGAACTTTTTATTTTGTTTTATTTATTGAGGATATTTGTGAAGCACTAATGTGACTGACAGCAGAAAAGCGGCTGGTGGCACAAGACTATCCCCTTCATCATTTGTCATTCAACTGCTTCAAGAATGGAGGGGGAATGCCGAAGGACGTAAGCACTTCCCTGTGATGTCACAGCTGCGGAAAACAGCTATTGTACATGATGTATGGCTTTAACTGGTGCCAGAAGGGGCTTTGGGAGACCGGCAAATAGTGTGTTGCCATAGTTGAATTGTGATATGAAAAGGGCTTGGAAACTGGAACTAAAAGGAAGGGCTTGCTTTTAAACAGTAATGATCCCTAAAAACTTTTTACTATTCAATGAATATTTACACCCCTAATAGATCCAGCCTTGCACACGATATACCATTTGCGTGTGTCTACATTTACTTCGCACACCTAGAAGGAACACAAAATTGGACGTAATTTCAAAGGTATTGCAAATAAAACCCTCAAAATTGTATAGTTATTTTTCTCTCTGCAAACAATAATTACAGTGTGTATGGTTCACATAAAGAAACTCTGGAAACTGCAAATGGAACGATTTGCACATATGGCCATATTTGTTTCACCCGCTCTTCAGAGCTTTTGGGGCCATATCATCAAGAAAGAGCGATACATTATCGCCGCTTTTATCGGCAGGAAACTGCTGCTAAAGCGTCGATAATGGGCTTAATAATATGCTCTTGTGAATTGCCATAGAGGCCCAGGTTCTGGTGTTAACCTGAGCTTCTATGGGAATTCACAAGGTCATATTATCAAGCCCATTATCGCTGCTTTAGCGGCAGTTTCCTGCCGATTAAAGCGGCGATAATGTATCGCCCTTTCTTGATAATATGGCCCTTGTTTTTTTTTATAATAAACACTGAAAACAAAAGTTTGTTTTTCAAAAGAAACAATTGATTACCCTCCCTAGGCCTGCCATGCCTTGCATAGTGGTCACAGCTATGGCAAGTTAGTGATGCTTGCTCGTGCTCCACCCAAAATAGGTCTGGGGTCGTCTCTGTAGATCGCCATCCAACCTCTACAATACTTTGTTGCAGGTCCTCATCCTGCGGGCCGGGCGCAGCCCAAGGGTTTAAATACAGGACAGAGAGCCGCTCAAGGTCATTCCCATGAACCAAGTCAGTACATTTGTGTGCCCAGTTTTGCTCAGGTGAACGGCCTGTGGCCTATCAGCATGTCCACGATAGCGTGGACAGCACACTGCCAACAAGGACGGTTGCAATCCCAGCGGCTCCTGGTTGTAGTGGCACCACCCAAAGCTTTCCCTACTCTGCCCTTAACAACTGGGGCGCAATGTGCTGTAAATGCTCTCTGCCAGCGGCTGGCCACAATCAATCAATCAATCAAAGCATTTATATAGCGCACTACTCACCCGGAGGGTCTCAAGGCGCTAGGGGGGGTGGGGGGTCTGCTACTGCTCGAACAGCCAGGTCTTGAGCTGCTTCCTGAAGGCAAGGTGGTCCTGGGTCAGGCGGAGGTGGGTCGGGGGGGAGTTCCAAGTCTTGGCGGCCAGGTAGGAGAAGGACCTTCCTCCTGTGGTGGCTCTTCGGATGCGGGGGATGGCGGCGAGGGCGTGGCCGGTCGATCAAAGCTGGCATGTGGGAGCGTAGAAGTTGAGGCGGCTGTTGAGGTATCCTGGGCCTTGGTTGTGTAGGGCTTTGTGTGCGTGGGTGAGGAGACGGAAGGTGATTCTCTTGTTGACCGGGAGCCAGTGCAGATCTCTCAGGTGTCCGGAGATGTGGCTGCGACGGGGGATGTCCAGGATGAGTCGTGCTGAGGCGTTCTGAATCCGCTGGAGTCTCTTCTGGAGTTTGGCGGTGGTTCCGGCGTAGAGGGAGTTGCCGTAGTCCAGACGGCTGGTGACGAGGGCCTGGGTGACCGTCTTCCTGGTCTCGGTGGGGATCCACCGGAAGATCTTACGTAGCATGCGCAGGATGTTGAAGCACGACGAGGAGACAGCGTTGACTTGTCTGGTCATGGAGAGGGAGGAGTCCAGGATGAAGCTCAGGTTGCGTGCGTGGTCTGTTGGTTTGGGTGCGCTGCCCAGGGCGGGTGGCCACCAGGAGTCGTCCCTGGAGGAGGGTGAAGATCCCAGGATGAGGACTTCCGTCTTGTCCGAGTTCAGTTTCAGGCGGCTGTTCATCATCCACTTGGCTACGTCTGTCATCCCTTCGTGTAGGTTGGCTCTGGCGGTGGCGGGGTTGTTGGTGAGGGAGAGGATCAGCTGGGTGTCCTCGGCGTAGGAGATGATGTTGAGGTTGTGTTGGCGTGCAATGGCTGCGAGGGGGCTCATGTAGACGTTGAAGAGGGTTGGACTGAGAGAGGAGCCTTGAGGAACGCCGCAGATGACTTTGGTGGCTTCTGATCTGAACGGGGGGAGGCGGACTCTCTGTGTCCTTCCGGCGAGGAACGAGATGATCCATTCCAGTGCCTTCTCCTGGATTCCGACGTTGCTGAGGCGCTGCACTAGGGTACGGTGGCAGACAGTGTCGAAGGCCGCGGAGAGGTCTAGGAGGATGAGGGCCGCTGTTTCTCTGTTGTCGAGCAGGGCTCGGATGTCATCGGTGGCTGCGATCAGGGCGGTCTCGGTGCTGTGGTTGGCCCGGAAGCCAGACTGCGAGAGGTCGAGGGATCCGTTCATCTCGAGGAAGGCGGCCAGCTGCTTGTTGACTGTCTTCTCGATGACTTTTGCAGGAAACGGGAGCAGCGAGATGGGGCGGTAGTTCTTGAGGTCGGTGGGGTCGGCTGATGGCTTCTTTAGTAGAGCGCTGAGTTCGGCGTGCTTCCAGCTCTCTGGGAAGGTAGCGGTGTCGAAGGAGGTGTTGATGATGTCCCGCAGGTGGGGTGCGATGACAGCGTCGGCCTTGTTGAAGACGTGGTGGGGGCAGGGGTCGGTCGGAGATCCGGAGTGGATGGAGTTCATCGTGCGGACGGTGTCTACGGTGCTGATCGGCGTCCAGGCGCGGAGGGTGGTGGTGGGGGGCGGTGGTTCAGTCGTGGCGTGCGTCGGTTGAGTGCTGAAGCTGTTGTGTATGTCCGCGATCTTGTTGTGGAAGTAGGAGGCGACAAAGTCATCGGCACATGCCAGTCCTACTGTGCCCGGGGAAGAGGCAGTCTCAGTGTGCTGAAACAATGCTGCAGTGCCTGCAGTGGCTGGGTATGGCTCACATCACGAGGAGGCTGCCGAGCCGAGCCCCGAGCCGCACCTAGCACAGTGCTAGAGAGCAGCGCCACCTGCTGGTGGCCCATGCATTCTGTCCCATGTGAGTCTATCACATCAAGGGTGCCCACAGCGATCTAAAGCACAACGCTGCGAAGCCTGAGGGCACATGTGAGCACCAACTGACCATTAGACTGCTGGTGACCGAGCCCATTCGGGGTCATGACGGCCTTGGCAGTAAGTGGGGGTTCGGGTGTGTTGGTGAGAGAGACGTGTGGGTGGCCTCCATGTGGTTTCTAGAAGAAATAGGAAAGGGCTGTGAAGGTAGAGCAGGGTGCTGGATCAGAGCAACAGCAGTACCATGCTCCACCTCAACCAGCACCCATACTCACTCATCAGTCGCCGCGCTGTTACTGTTCCCAAAGACTCGTTCGGCCGCAGTCATCGGCCTATGTGAGGACAATCACACAAAATGGCTGCCGTACACAAAATGGAACCCGAATGTTCAAACGAAATCCTTGAACACACAGTGTTCTCATTGATCGATTCATGCGAAAACACTCGTACACACTACACTCATGATCTGCGGTCTGCTGACACCAAAATCGTCTATTTCCGACGACCTTTATTGAACAGGTTCGGAACCACCGAACCAGACCCGCAAACTCACGGAACTACAGACCCTCCTTTTGCCCTTACATAGGCAACAGACCCAAACCCATGTCAATCTGAATCTGGATCTATATTCATCAGATCATCGATATGTTGCTGTAGCATCATCCTATTACTTAGTACCTCTCTCTGGACAGGTCTCCTTGCACACGAAGTAGCACAGAGGCCACAAATAGCAGGAGCACACTGTACGCAAAGACAGAACATGAAAAGGATAGCTAAGACCCTTCCAATGACCATCAAGATCTTCCAACCCCAAGTGGATATCAACCCCCATAACCATCCCATCAATGACCAATCTCCTTTGTCCAAATGGACAGAATCGGAGATCTTATGTAGCTTGGAAATGGCCTGGAAAACTGACGGAGCGTTGTCTGGAATGAGAACACAGCAGCTCGATTGAATCAGTTTACATACTCCACCTCGATCTGCTAGTATGACATCAAGGGCAACTCTATTTTGAAGTGTCATAAGCCTATCCGACTGGAGCTCAGCAGTCAAGTTACTAAGGGCACCAGCAGTTTCGACTATGGTGGACTCAACCAGTCTTGTCAACTGGTGAATATTCCTGCTGTTAGCCATCGGTCCCAAGAACGGCAAAAAACCCTTGAAGAAATCTCCCAACTCTTGCCCTGCAGTGTCTTCTTGACTAAAGACACCTCTAGCAACTCTCGTCTTATGGTAATCTGCCGCAGCTGTAAAAGTGGGAGGCAACAGGAAAGAAACAAAACATGTGCCCGAAAAATCAGGGGGCAACCATGTATACACTTTGTCATAGCAAACAAAGTAGGTACCTTTAGCAGCTAAAAATGCTGGGGAAGACTGAGACGTAAATACGTAGGTGTCAGTACAAACGCTCTTCCCTAGCTGAGCTCTCGGATTCTTGCCATTACCCTGCAGACAATAGTGACCCTGATGGGGCACTATCCAAATCGGTGGAGAACTTTTCGCTCGCTGGTTAACACTCAGACTAACTCCATATCCAGTAATGTCCCAACCACTATATGGTTGTCTCTCATCCATCGGAATAGTTTCAATGGCATTAGTCCCTTTAACCATGTCGACTATGCCTCTTGCAACAGCACTATTCTTCGGGTTGTCTTTCTGTGAACGTTGGGGATAGGCACTATGGGCATAAATAAACATCGTTCTGTATGCCCAAATCAAACCATTTAAACTGAAGGGCAAAACTAAGTACGGAATACCCTTATCGGTCATATGGGGCATTAGACCACAGATCCAACAGTTTGTCGTGTTCATCACTAACTGGTGTTGGTGCAAAAGTTAAATAAAGGAATTATTGGCAAATTCCAGTCATCTAACTACCTCATGTTCAGGCAAAGGATGAAAAGAATGAGAAGAAATAGTAGGTGGAGGTGTAGGTTGCACAGTGGGATTAAACGTTACTTTAAAAGAGAATGTCACATAACCAATTATGAATATCATTAAGCTCAATAACAAAAACAATCACGGTATTATAAAACGTTTCTTCGATATGAGTTTACATATCTTCTTTCTAAAAATCATTGTCCGTGCAGGTCTCTCCAACTCGAAGAAATCCATCCTAAACTAAATATGCTGCTCGCGATGGTAGGGTGTTCTATGCTAAGGAATGCCTCTGTCAAACCAGGGCATCTCCCTTAGGCCAACCAGAACCTTCGACCTAATGTCTCAGGCTTGCATTCCAAAGACTTAGGCACCGCGACCCTACAGCTGAACCCGGATGGCAGTTCGAAAAAGAAAAATGAGGAGATCCTCGGTGGAGAGTTAACCTGCAAACAGAAAAATCATAAAAACTTTATTTATTTTATTTGTCCATGACTCTCGGTCGCAAATTATAGCGGCTTCTTCCAGGCAACTCTTGATCTTTAAACAGGAGTTCAGGCTCGGTAGTGTTCAATCAATTCAAAGGAGGCACAGCTTCTTGTAAAGGATCATCACTTTGTTTCTCAGAGTTCGTACCAATCAGACGAGCATCGCTGAATGGCAAAAATCGTGGAACAGTGTCGGTTTCAGAGTCTGGGAGTCCCTCCTGGACCCACTGATCATATGGTAAGGGCAAAGGTGCTCGCTTACAGTGCACGCCGTGGATCCAGTTTCTCTTGCCTTGCACTCGAACTGCAGAACGTGTCGACAATAACACTTGGAAGGGTCCTGTCCAGCGGGGCTGATCGTTCTTTCTCCGCTGGAAATTCTTGATGAAGATCCAACTGCCAGGTTCAATTGCGTGGCCTGGATCCTCAGAAGCTTGTGGTAAGCTATCGTGCACCTGTTGGTGTAAAACACGCAATTTAGTCGTCAGTTCGCGCAAGTAATCAAGCAACACAGGGTACTCAATTTTACTGAACTTGGTTGTTCTCGGCACACCCCAAATATTCGCTGGGCGGCCAAAGACCACTTCATATGGACTCAGACCCATTCTCGAATGTACAGTCATTCTTGTGGACAAAAGCGCTAAAGTCAAAGCATCTGGCCACTGTAAACCAGTGCTCGCTTGGATTTTGGCTAACTTTAACTTCAAAGTGCCGTTATAGCACTCGACTAAACCAGCTGATTGGGGGTGATTTGCAGCGTGGAACTTCTGCCGGATTCCTAGTCCCTCACACACTCTCTTCATGACTTGACCCACAAATTCACTCCCATTGTCACTCCAGATAATTCTCGGCATTCTGAATCTAGGGAAAAACTCTTTTATCAAATCTTTCGCTGTGGACAAGGCAGTATTGTCCTTAAGGGGATAAGCTTCTACCCATCTAGAAAAGGAGCAAACAACCACTAAAACATATTTCAAGTTGTTGCATCTCTCCATGTGGATGAAATCTAGCTGCAAAGCCTCGAACGGATACGTAGGAGGAGCAAAATGACCAGCTGGTGTTGGAGTTCCTTTACCAGGATTGTACATCAAGCACACCATACAATTCTTAACCAAGTTCTCTGCACATTTTGGAATTCCCGCATTCTGCCAAACTGGAGCCAACAACTTGCAAATCCCTTTCACGCTGATATGTGCCATGCCGTGAGCCATTGTAACAACTGGAAGCACATACGCGTCAGGCAACACCCATCTCTGATGCTCAGACAAATGAGTCCAACAACCATTCGAATCCAATCTACCCTTACTTTCTCTTCATTCATTCAGCTCTTTCTCTGTAGCTTCAGCTTGAATGGATTTCACACTTTCAATCGTATCTTCACACATACTCTTCTCTGGAACACATCTCGCCGGACCTGCAACATACATTGGACTCATCACATTCCTCGCAGTTTCTTTCGCAACTTCATCCGCAAACGCATTTCCGCGACCAACATCATCCGTAACTTTCTTATGGGCACTACATTTCACGATTGCTACTTGCAACAGCAAGGAAAGAGATTCAAGGAGTTCATTCACCAACTGCCCATGCTGGATCTTCGTTCCATGCGAAGTCAAAAACCCACGTTCACGCCACAAACGTCCAAAACTATGAGCCACACCAAATGCATACTGGCTGTCAGTATACACATTCACGCGTTTTCCTTTCGCCAACACACATGCTCTCGTTAATGCAATCAACTCTGCTGCTTGTGCTGAATTATGTGGTATACGTGCAGCTTCAACAATCGTATGCAAAGTCGTAACAGCATTTGCCGCAGTCGTATCACCATTTGGCAACTTAAAGCACGAACCATCAACCCACAAAGTCTCATCACATTCTGGAAGAGGAGTGTCTCTAAGGTCTACTCTCCCTTTCGTTTCTTCTTCAGTTCTTAGAAAGCAATCATGTTGCTCTTCAATATCTGTCTCAACTGCAATTGGCAACAACGTGGCTGGATTCAACGTGTTGCATCGTTTAATGTGCACATGACTCGCTAACAACGTCAACTCGTAACCCGACAACCGAGCACTAGTTAAATGCTGTGTCTTTGTACGGTTCAACAAGGTATCCACTGCATGTGGAACCATAACCACTAACGTGTTGTCCATAACTAAACCAGCAGACTGTCGATTTGAAACAGCTGCTGCTGCCGTAGCTCTCAAACAACTCGGCAACGCTCTAGCTACCGGGTCTAAAGTCGACGAAAAGTACGCACATGGACGTTGCTTATCGCCAAACTGTTGAGTCAGGACTGACAATACACAACCCTCTCTCTCGTGGACATACAATGTGAAAGGCTTACTGTAGTCGGGAGTACCCAACACAGGAGCCGAACACAACGCATTGCGTAATTCAGAAAAGCTCTTCTGACACTCATCAGTTCAAGGAATAGGATTTGGAGTATCCTTAACACTAAGAGCTATCAAAGGTTTCGCTAGCAAAGAAAAATTAGGAATCCACTGTCTACAGTACGACGTAATACCCCAAAACGCACGTACTTCTCTCTGTGTCGTAGGCACACTCATTTTCGCAATAGCTTGAATTCTCTCTGGGGTCAACTTTCTTCCCTCCTTCAATAAGAGGTGACCTAAGTAGGTTACTTGTCGACAATATTGCAGCTTGGAGAGAGAAACTTTGTGAGGAAAATCAGACAAGTGGCTTAACAATGACAAAGTGGCTTCTCTACAAATCTCTTCAGTATCAGCGGCAACTAACAAGTCATCAACATATTGGATAAGGGCTGCACTATCAGGAAAAACCAACAGATCAAGTTGCGTCTTCAAAGCTTGACTTTAGATTGATGGAATCTCGCAATAGCCTTGAAGAGCGCATTTAAAGTGGAAACTTTGTCATCCTAAAGAGAATCCAAAGATGTCCCTACTTTCCATGGCAATCGGGATACTGAAGGAAGCATTCTTCAAGTCGATCACCGAAAACCATGTGGCCGTCGCCGGAATCAGAGTCAACAAGGCAGTGATATCAGGCACAACAGGAAATTGTGGAACAACAATCTTGTTTACTTCGCGAAGATCGATGACAAACCTATATACAGGAGGCTGTGAAGAATCAGTTCTCTTCAGAACAGGCAAAACCAGACTATTGCACACATTACCTCTCGTTTCCTCAATAACACCTTTTTTGATCAGATCGTAAATGATCGCTTAAAGTGCACGCTCACCATCACTCGAGATACGATACTGTGGAATGCGTGGTAACTTAGCATTCGCTTTCAGTGTCACAACATATAGGGGAATTTCCAGTAGGCCCACATCATTCGGACCAGTAGCCCACAATGAATCTGGTAAAGAGGAAATACAGATGGAAGTCTGTCTCTCGACAGGTACATCGGAGAGATCACTCTCTCACCTAAGGTAAGATGTACTCCTGACGGAGAACAATACAGTGTCACACACAATCTCTTCAATAAATCTAATCCCAACAGATTCTCATTACAACCTGTAGTCAAAAGAAGGGGTGTATCGAACTTACGAGGACCAACAGAAAGAGACAATGGAGCAGAAATCGGATTTGTAACGGGGGCGCCAGAAAAACCTACAGAAACATTATCAAAGCCAGACAAAGGTGCGCCAGGGAGTTTAGAGTGCATAATAGAACTCATTGATTTGTGACAGGTTTTTTTTCCTGGAGGGGGAAAGATGGCGGCCGGCTGTTGAGACCGGTCGGGAGCTCCGTGCCTGAGCTCCATGCGCGGTACTGTGCGGTGAGGATGCTCGTGAAATATGGTGTCTAGGGGTATTTGCGGCATAGTCACGGCTTAATAAATGTAGGATTTAACTGCTGATTTGCTCTTAGCTTAGCGGAACTCTCTGCCTTTATTTTTACCTCAGAGTAAAGAACTCTCAGCTTTTTCTATACGGAGCGCCGCAGTGCTTTAAAAGACTGTCTCCTACCTGCAGCGGTATTATCTTTGCTGGATAAGGTCCTCGAGCTCCCCATGCTGACCCCAGTCAGCGCCCAAGATCCTGCCCCAGCCCCCGCTGTTGTTGCAGCGAGACCCTGGAAACCGAGCCATCTCATCGGCGATTCGGCGCTCCACACAAGCGCAGACGCCGGAAAGTGGGAGGCAGCGCTGCAAGCTCGGCGAAACTGCAGGAAAGCAGTGAGTCGGTTTTCATTTTGTGTAAGAGGTAAGGCGGGGGGGTAAAAGTGTTTAGAAGTCGGGCGTGGCTCCTTGGGGGGTCCACTAGTTTTGAGGCTCAGCAAAGTAACTGGAGAAAAAAGCAACTCCCTTTCTCAGAGTCACTGATTGAGATATACCGGCCTCAGTTTAAAAGCACATTGCATTAGCTGACACGCCAATTTTGGGAATCATGTATAATCTAAGCGGCCCTGACAACCTGTTCTTGGTGAATTATCTTGTGGGAGCTTGTGACGGCAAAATACTGCTACACTACTTACAGTTACAGTTACAAATACAACACACCACTATAAGGAGGTTGGGTGGAGCAAAAGTGGAGGGGGAGAAAGAAAGCTCAGTTTGCGTTTCCTTACCCCCAGTAATCCCTGAACTATCAAAGCAGACCCGGGTTTTAGCTAGTTTCGGTGCTATAGGTAAAATTGATACCATACCAGATAAAGAAGATAATCCGGATCTGGCTGCTGAACCCGAACCTGAACCTGAACCTGAACCGGACCAGCAGGAAAAGTCCACTTACTGTTTAAGGAACAGGCAATTTCTCAAAAAATCAGCTCCTCCGGTTCTTAAACAACCTGTAATTCCGCGAATCACAAAGAGAGTTTCGCGTAAAGCCCCGAAAATAGATAAAGAGATACCATTAAATAAGAAAGGAGCGTCAGAAGGGAGGTTGGAAGTAGCTGAAAGGAGAAGAAAATCTGTAATAAAAATCACACCCTCTTTGAGGTCCTATTTTAAAGTGCAGGACAAAGTCCATTCTAAATCTGTAATGGAAAATTCTGCCTCACCAGTGTTATCTCAGCCACTACAGGGGGACCTAAGCGACCCGAGTAACTTTTTGGCAGAGGTCTCAATGAGGGAGTTAGTGAATCAGGAACATGAGGTACCACAGACGTCGGACCTAACTCAGGACCTGAGTTCGAAGTCTCCTTCCAGCCAGAGCCCGAGTCATACAATAAACACACCTCAAGACTCTTTTGGAATTGTATCTACCCCTAGTTGTCCAGCTATGCCTCCTGCTTCAGCATTGGAGAATGCTATAAATACCGCATTCCTTGACGCTAACACCACGGCTAAAACTAATATTAACTCTAAATCTGACAAACCTCATTGTGAGGCTAGTAGCAGTATGGAGGTCCTAATGGAAAAAATTTTTGCAGAGATGAAATCCAGATTTAAGATATCAGAGGAAAACCAAATCAAACTCCACAATAGATTCGAATCTTTGGACTCAAAGTTATTGGCGTTAAATGAGAGAGTCTCCACAGTGGAAGCTGTAGCTGTGGGCCTGACTAAGAGGGTGGAAGCTTCAGAACGAAATATTAGAGACTTAAAAGCAAAGGACAAAAGTATGGAGGAAAAGCTGGAAGCCTTGGAAAATCAGTCTAGAAGGTCTAATCTGGGAATTCTTAATGTGCCGGAAGGACGAGAAGGGGCAGATATAAAGAAATTTATAATATCGCTAATAGAAGAGTATTTTTCATGGAGTAAAACCTTAGACCTGGAAAACGACATTCAGCGGGTACACCATGATGCTTTTGGGAAACCTAAAGAGAGAAAGAATCCAAGGAAGATCCTGGTGAATTTTAGATCTTACAATATCAAAGAGAGGATCCTGAGTGAAGCTCTAAAATGTGGAGCATACAACAGGGATGACTGGTCTTTTAGGATCCGATCTGACATTGCGAAAGTGACACAAGACAGGCAATGGGAGTTGGGTCAAAAAATGCCCGAACTAAAATCACTCGGGGCTACAGTCCAAATGAAGTTCCCGGCCTCACTCAGGATTATGTGGAGGAATAAGATGTATAACATCAAAGATCCTCTAGAAGTTGATAATCTTTTAGTACAGATGCGGGATCAAATTCAAATTCAATCCCATTCCCATTCCTAGTCTGAATATACTTGTTCTGGACGGTATATACCTAAAATGAAGCAGTGAAAATTAGTATTAAGACATACTTACAGCATTAGCATCCTTAATTACCTTTTTTGAATGCAGGCACGGGGCTCAAAGTGGGCTATAATTAAGGCCCAAAGGAAAGGGAGGCTTTCCCAGGGAGGGACTGTGTCTCCCCATCCCTCCTTCTTTCTTTTTCTTTCGTTTACCTTATACAACCACAACCACAATTGGTTTTCAGCACATTTAGGAGGGGAGGGGGGGGGGGAGCACATGGGGGTTGGGAGCAAAGTAGGGAAAAATATAAAAAAAGTCCTCATCTTAAAGCAAAGGAGATAATCAGGAACCAAATGATTAATAATGGATTCCACGCACTTTACAGAGGGAGATGAGAAAGAACCTAAAGAATATAAAAATAACTACTTGGAATGTTAACGGGTTAAGAACTAAGAGCAGAAGAAGGAAAATCTTTGAATACCTAAAATCTACCTATAGTGAAATCTTAATTTTACAAGAGACACACCTACTTAAAAAAGAATGGGAAGAGATCATTAAAACTCTTCACTGGGTCGAGGATGATGTTTGTACTGACCAACAGTGCGTTACAAAAGGGGTTATTATTATCATAAAAAAATCTTTGAAGGCAAGAATCTTATCATCCGAGACAGACCCTAAGGGGAGATGGGCGCTAGCTAAGATTAGCATACTCAATAATACCTTTATTTTAGCCGGGTATTATGGCCCTAACATAGATGATCCTACCCCATTACAATCACTATACTCCCAATTGATTTCGGTAAATTTTCCTGTGATTCTAGGCGGAGACTTTAATATAATTTTAAATCCAAAAACAGATCGGTATCCAAAAGGAAAACAGGACACCCTGCCAAAAATGAGGGAATGGTTGGGAATATATAAAAGAGATCTAAACCTAACTGATGTATGGAATGAGAAGGGCATCAAACAGGACAGGTTTACCTTTAATAATAAAAAGCTTGGTACACAATCAAGAATTGATTATTTTTTAATAGATCAGGGGCTAGTAGAAAATACTCATAAACTGATTCACCTTCCCGCTCACCTCTCAGACCACTCGGCTGTCCAAATGACGCTAAAAATAAATGACGATATAACAATACCGAGATGGACTCTGGATCGTTCAGTCCTCCTAGACCCCATAATAATTGACCAACTTACACAGGAGACAGAACTATATTTCCAGGACAATAATGGGAGTGCCTCACCCCAAGTGGTCTGGGATGCATATAAGGCAGTAACAAGGGGCAAGATCTGTGGCCTAGCCATACATAAATCAAGAGACGCAAAAAAAGAGATCCAGAAAATAGAGGAGAATATAAAAACACTGGACCGACAGATCTTGATAGACACATCACCCCCGAGATGTCAAGACTTAATTAAGGAAAGGCTTAAATTGAAGGAAAATTTATCGACATTACTAGAAGGTAAAATCAGGGAAAGATGGGAAAGCAGTAAACTTGCCCATTATGAATATGGAGAGGGCTGCGGGAAGATGCTTGCGTGGAAGCTTAAAACAGACCAAGCTAGAAATAAAATAAATAGTATAGATCCAACAGATAGCTCTCAAAATGGGTCTGAAGAGAAAGTAATAAAAGAAGAATTTTCGGTCTTTTTTGCCAACCTCTACACTGAGGACTGTAATCCAAAAATTGAGGAAAAAACAATTTTCTACAAGCACAAAACATTCCAGTCTTAACCCCAGAGGAAAAAGAAACTTTAAATAGTGAAATAAAAACAGAGGAGGTAGTCCAAGCGATAAAAAAACTAAAGAGAGGAAAAGCTGCAGGTCCTGATGCCCTCCCAAATGAATTCTATATAAAGCTAAAAGACACTCTGGCTCCCCAATTAACAACGCTATTTAATAAGATTTTTATAAAAAATGTTAAAATCCTGGAGTCATGGAACGATGCAACCATTTCTATTATCTTGAAACCAGGTAAAAACCCCAAAAAATGTGAATCCTATCGCCCAATATCCATCCTAAATTGCGACTATAAGATCTTTACTCAAATCCTGGCAAAAAGATTAGGGAAAATAGTGGGGTCACTAATAAACTCTAATCAGAAGGGCTTCATGGCAGGAAGGCACCTTCAGGATCTCACACATGAGTTGATCGGGGCAATTGATATCGCTATTGTAGAGAAAATCCCACTATCAATAATTACGATTGACGCTGCCAAAGCGTTTGACAGGGTAAACTGGTTCTACTTAAGTGAGGTATTAAAGAAATTCAAGCTGGGGGATAACATCGTAAAAGTTGTAGAAAATATTTACAACTCGCCCAGAGCCAAAATACTAATTAATGGTTACCTAACTAATAACATCCAAATAGGTAGAGGTACACGCCAGGGATGTCCCCTCTCCCCCCTGCTTTTTAATTTCTATATTGAGCCGATTGCAGAATGTCTTAGGAATCTCCCTTCAATCTCCCCATTTTGCTATCAAGGGTGGCACAAGAAAGTTGCTCTATATGCAGACGATCTCATGATCTTTACTTCAGACCTAGAAGAGGCTCTTAAAACAACAGAAGAGACCTTAATAAACTTTGGGAGGATATCTGGTTATCAGATAAATCAAACAAAAACTGAAACTATAAGCTGGAATGAAAATTTTGTATCCCCCTTCTGTAAAAAAAAAATAAGGTACCTGGGTATCGATCTGGTAAAGGAGATTGATAGAATAACCCAAATAAATTTTCATAGGGTAGAGATTGAGGTAAAAAAGCTATTGAAAGTTTGGAGAGCTCTGCCCTTAACATTCCTGGGTAAATCTAACATCATAAAAATGTCAATCTTACCAAAATTCAGCTTTATCTTTAACGCGATCCCGCTCGAGTTCAATAGAGAAAAGATAAAAAAGACGCAGGGAGACCTATCCAGCTTCATATGGTCTTCTAAAAAACCAAGAATCGCATGGCGTAAATTAAGGAGAACTAAAGAGCAAGGAGGTATAGCTAGTCCAGACCTACTAGAATACTGCAGGACCTTCCAATTTAAAAGTAGTAGAGTGTTGTTGGGCCCTTATGAAAACTACCCACTATTCCTACGAAATTTAACAAATAACACCAGCCACTTTCTCTACAAATTCGGTCATCCGAAGTTCTTTAAAAAAATTAAATTGAAGGTCCTGAAATCAGCCGCTAGACTATGGTACTGTATTAGATCTACAGTGGATATCCCCTTTTATAGCGATAAGGCCCCGATCTGGGATTCTCAGATCACACCAGACTGCCTTAAAGACAGTTTAGCGATACCGTTAAGATCAGCAGGAATAACGGAATGGGGACAGCTCCTGTTTCAAAATAAACTTCTTGATTGGGAAATATTATCACAATGTACGAACTCCACTCTTTCGAAATTTAAATATTACCAACTATTGAGTTGGAGTAAGTCCCTCAAAGAAACTAGGAAAGGTAACACCGCCCTGGAGATAAAGATGCAGACGTCTAAACCATTTCTGAAAGAAATATCCTTCTGGTACTGGGCTCTAATCTCGGCTGGGGAGGACGACTTCCGAATTCCAGAAAGTATCTGGGGAAAAGACCTGCCGACGCTGGATACAAGCAATGCATGGCAAGTATCTATGAGCATATGCTGGTCAATTGTAACGTCTGCCGCTCTCAAAAGAAATCATTTGCTCACTGTACACAGAGCCTACTGGACACCGAAAAGATTATCCGAATTGAACGGGGCCACAGTGAAGAGCTGCCCAAAATGTGGTTTAAAGATGGCTGATGACTTACATATGTTCTGGCGATGTCCCAGCCTGGACGACTTCTGGAAAGAAGTGGGTATTACCTTAGAAGGGGTATTTGGAAGACAACTTTCTGTAAGTATGGACCTAGTTATCTTTGGGGTTTCAAGTATGAATGTAGGAAGACCTTTTACTAAAGCTCAAGAGAACTTAATTTTCATACTGATTCTCTTGGCAAGGAGGGAGATTTGTGTAAAATGGATAAATCCTGTCCCCCCCACTCATAACGAATGGCTGGTTTCAGTTTTGAAAGTGTTTAACCTAGATAAAAATAAGAAATATGCCTCTAAAAAATATAAATTCTGGGATTTGTGGGAAGAATATCATAAGAGGTGAATTAAATGGAGCTGTATACATATAATGAGCATGTAATGTGCTGGTAACATTCCTGGACTTCCCACTACATTCCTCTGTAATGTCCAATGATTACGCTATCGCAACAACGTCGAGGAAGGCTTGCAAGAGTAGCAATTATGGCTAGCTGAACCCACTACGAAACAACAAGCCTCCTCCTTATAAGTATACGGACGTAAGGGGTCTCCTTTCTCAGAGATGCCACGAAGTTGAGAAGGGTCCCTGAAAACTCCTTACTTTTAACTGTTGCGTAATGAAGACAAAAAAAAAAAAAAAAATAGAACTCTTTGTAGCACCAGTATCTAGCAGAAAAGGCTCTGACACACCTGATGCAATCACTTCTACATAGGTTCCACTCTGATCTACTGGAACTGAAACAACTCCCTCTCTTTGTCCATGGCTGTCCTAATAATCATCACCATGCACTTCGTCACCTTCAACATAGTAATCATCCATATAGTACTGTGCTGTCCTACCAGACGAACCTTGCTGTTGATCAAAACTATTCATTGAGTTCTGTGGAGGCAAAGGACGTACGTTCTGTCCGCGACCTCTACCTCTAGGCACTTGTTGAGCACCTCGACCTCATACACCAGAAGCACCATTTGTGCGCTGTAACAAACCCGGACAACTATTTTTGAAATGACCCTCTTCTTTGCAATACGCACACTGATTAGGCCCATGAGGGAAATGCTGTTGAGAAGACTCGTTCCTTTGCGAGTTTCTCGAATATTGCTGAGGTTGCTGATAATCGCGCTGACTACTAGTACGGGGTGAATAAACTTGTTGCAGAAGAACTTTAGTCTTCAATTCCTTAGTCTTCTTATCCCCTTTCTCTAACTCATCTTTGCGCCTATTTTCATAGTACTGGGCTGTAGCTAAAATCTGTGCTGATGAAGAAACTGCCCAAGCACTCTCGGAATCTTTCAACTTTGTGCACAACTCGGGAAGCAAATTATGTACAAATTTGTCAACGAACAATCTCTGCCCACCCTCTGTAGCCATATCCTTACCACTATGATCTACAAAAGTCTCTTCAAACCGCATGAAAAAATCAGACACAGTCTCGTCTTTCTTCTGCTTGCATGCAGACAACTTGTCCCAATTAACACGCACTTCGGGCATCAAAGTCTTCATGAAGTTAATTATCCTACCAGGGAGTTGAGCAATGACATCTTCAGGCTTAGCACCTCCAACTTGTCTATCATTCGCGGCAACAATATTAACCCAGGTATCACCCAATTCGTTATCATGATCCGTATGTCGAATCACATTCCAGATAGGCTATGGAACAATGTTACCAAACAACATATCTATGTCCGCTAAATTCATGATGCACGAACCCACAGTTTGAGTGAGCTCTTTATAATATCCCGCCGAATTTTTGCGCGGATCAGGTAAAGTCTGCTTAATCTCCAAAACTTCAACACGCTTCCAAGGAACATGTACCCATACTCGCTGAAAGTGCGCCGGCGCAGCCATAATATTCAGCGCAGCATTAGCTTGAACTGCTTCCTTCCACACCGGAGGAACCTCACGCATCGGATATTGACGCGCTTTTCTCCTAACTGACGAATCATGCTCAAACAATCGCTCGTCTCAATCGCTCTCTCAATGACGAGAAGACTCACAATGGTCCCTTTCGCAAATTCAGAACGCAATTGATACAATTCTTCAGGAGCTTTACCCACTTCGTCAATCCATTGTTCATGAAGGAACACACACATCATTTCAAAGACGTACCGTTGCTTTGGTGCTTTCCATTGCTGGAAAACATCCATAATACCCTCACGATCATACTGGGAGATATACGTAACCCATCTACGTGCCATGTAATCCAAAACTATACGCTCATCTGTATCAGGCAACTGACTACGTAATTGTCTATGCTCATTCACAGGAGACATACCCAATTGTCCCAACAAAGGAGAAAAGAAACCAGAAACAGCAGCAGTCATTCGCTGTCTAGTAGAAGGAGAAGATGGAAGAATAAGGGAAGACGGAACAATAGAAGAATCCAAAGTCGGAACAGAAGGAGTATCATAGACAAGCGTAGGAGTAGCAGACAAAGGGGGAGGCAAAGTTGGCGGCCCCTGAGGAGGCTGCGCCAAAGAAACAGTAGCCAACGGAAGAGGAGCTGGCTGTGGAGGAATCGCAGGTGGCACAACAACTAGATGTTGCACAGCCACAACTGGTGGCGCTGGTGCCGTAGCCCTCTGTGCATAAGGGGGTGGTGAACTCAATAGATGCGACATTAAAGGATCTTTCGCAAGATCTTTCTTCTCTTCCTGCTCTTTAAGCGGCAAAACTGGGTAGCATCTATCTACCGCTAACTTCTTCACCCTAAGCATCTGCTCGCTCTCTTGCTCTTCCTAATTATCCCTATATGCAATAGCAGCTTGTACCATTGACATACCTCGTTCTCGTTTATTCTTCTTCGCTAGCTTAATTTCTTTCTGTTTGGCTTCTTTGTGCCATATGCGGAAAGAGTCAAACATTGCCGGCCGGGCTTTCTTCTTGAACAATTTCACTTCGAGATTGTCTAAAATCTCAGTTTCAAAACTACCGTAACGGGGCCACTGTAGGACACCGTCTTTCCTTGTATACTTCACCCAGATCTCATTATAACTAATAGGGCCCACACCATGTTTCACGTGTAATTCATATGTAGGAGTTCCAATTGGAGGAACCTGACACAAATCCTCTAACCGGGAATCCTTAGAACAACCACAACTAAACAACGTTCCAAGTCTGCTAAGACCAGGCATCTTGCTCACTAGTCTAGCTTCAAACTACAAGGGAAATCTCAAAACGATAATCTCGCGAATACACGAGTCCCTCGGCTTTGGGACCTGCAGGTACCAAATCAGAGTGATCCACTAAAGGGATACCAAGAACAAACTAAGAACTAGGAGACGCTCCACTCATACTTAACTGAAATGTCGATGGCATCACCAGAAGACCCATCAATCGTCTCGCTCTACAAACGTCTAAGGCTCCAAGACAAGGCGACAGTCAGGGCAGCAGTCCTTCGTAGCCGTCGGAAGGCGGGGAACCTCGCAGCAAAAGACTTTCAGACCACAACGACATACAGGGGTCGATAAAGTGGTTGGCCTTCCTCCAGAATTTTCACACGAAGCTCCTCACGATCTTCGGGCTTGGACCGGTACCGCTGAAGTCGCCCAATTTTGGGCACCAACTGAAGGACCGGGTTTCAGAACTCAGCGGCATCAGGGAAAACGCCCGATGCCTTCGAGTTCCCCTGTCTTGGTAAACAGAGATACGGGATACTTCTTGATGACTTCAAAAACCAAAGTTTATTGGCTGCAACCAGGAACAGAGATCTACGAAGCACACACAGTTGGTTCGCTAGAGACTGCACAAATTCAATGAGCGGAGCATGGTCTTTTATGCCAAAAATCAAGCCTCAGGCAACATTCCAAATTAGCATTGGGTTCATGCAAACTGACCAATGACAATGTGACAATTCAAAAGTAGCATATGACGACAATCCCACTTTCCGTTGTCCAGCCCACCAGAGATGACCAAGCAAATTCCAATGTTCTTGTTCGCTCAGGCCGGACAAACCATTCATAAAACCCTCAACCCAAATCAGTGATTATGTTGTAAAGGAAGGAACAGAAACAGATTGGAAGTGAGATAGAAAGGTGGGAGCAGTGTACTATAAAATTCGGCATGTCCTACCCTTTGATCTTTATCTGACCAGCTGCTTAACAAGGAACTGACTCAGCGAGGTCAGCCTCAAGCAAGGAGTCAGTTCGGCCAGGTCATTCAAAAGTCAACTAAGGTGTACGTGTCCCAAAGACTCGTTCGGCCGCAGTCATCGGCCTATGTGAGGGCAACCACACAAAATGGCTGCCGTACACAAAATGGAACCCGAAGGTTCAAATGAAATCCTTGAACACACAGTGTTCTCATTGATCGATTCATGCGAAAACACTCGTACACACTACACTCGTGATTTGCGGTCTGCTGACACCAAAATTGTCTATTTCCGACGACCTTTATTGAACGGGTTCGGAACCACCGAACCAGACCCGCAAACTCACGGAACTACAGACTGGGCATCTCGACACGCCTTTCTCCAACATCTAGAGATGGGCAGTACAACTATAGCCATATCTGTTTGACGTATTGTATTGCTCAGAAGTGAATAATCTGGATGACTACTTGTTGCGTCATCCACAAGTACTGCCCAGCTCTGGTGCAGCAGAGGAAGATGAAATGGAGAGAAATTTGTGAAGATGGTGGTGCAAAATGCATGTCCCCAGGCTCTGTCGAACAAAAAGTTTGAGGAAGTGACTATATCTGACGTGAGCCTGTCAAAGGCCAAAGAAGCAATCATGAGGAAGGGTTTGGCTTAACTTCCTGGATGGAGTCAATGCACTGGCACCGAACAGAGGACAATGAGCCAACACTGGAGGGTCCGAGATGAGCCGAGAACCAGCCATGAAGAACTGCTGTATAGGGGGAGGCAGATTGTAGTGCCCTTCAGTCTCTGAGCCTTGGTTTATCGACCTAACTTATCAAGGCCACCAGGGAGTGGTAAATACCAAAACAAGGCTGAGAAAGAAAGCGTGGTTCCCTGGTATGGATGCCTTAGTGGAGGTAAAAGTGCAGGGCTGCCACTCATGCACGATCACTTGTGGGGAAATACCCACTGCACTAGTAATCATGGGGGAACCATGTTTAAGATCTTGATCCCCAGTCAGTATGGACTTTGGGAGTTTCCAGGATGGCCGGCTCATGGCACTGATAGGGGACAGCCATACCAAGTACCCAGTAGCTGAATTGGATGTGTTAGCCACTTTAGTTATAGTACACCTTACCAAACAATCCTAACCAAGCTGAGACGTAATGTTTAAAAGCGCAGCTGAGTTTATTGGTTAGACTTGTTTGGCAAGGTGAAACTAACAGACAGTGAGCTAGCGACATAATTAATGTACAACACGATGTTCCATTCATTGGGTGAGATTAAAGAGTTGGAGGTGAATTAGGGAATGTTTATCTAGTGGACTGGAAGTATGTTTGGGCACTTTGTAGATAGCGTGCAGTTACGCTAGTAGAGGGAAAACGTCAATTAAGTGGGGACTGTTACAGAAAGGCACGACTAGTGAGATGTAATATTGATTGCACTGAATGCATGAATAGATGAACATACAATTTAATGCTGGTGTTGTTTAATTTGTAGAGAACCCCTGACGAAGGTCTATGTTAAGTCCAAAATGCATTGGGAATGACACTTCCTACAGAGGATGATAAATGTATTGTTCTTGCCTCAGAAAACGGCCTGGATTGGCATATCTGCTGCATTAGAATTGAAAAAATATATTGTGTCTCTCATGTGACCTGACGAAATGAGAGCAAAGGAAGTTGTGAAAGATATGAAATAAAACTTCTTTGAACGTGGAAACTGTTGTAAAGAAAGTCCAAAACGCTAGGTTCTTAACTTGTTTAATTTTAAGTATACAGGATAAAAGGTGCCCCCAGCTTGTCGGGTGACTCGCTCAAGGGAATCTCTGAACGTTCTAATGCTGCCTCCACCGTGGGCACGGGGTGTACCAAATGGGGGAGAGACAGGGGTGGATGAGAGAAGAGTGGACTAAAGAGGAAAGTTACAACAGATACCTTAGTGGAATCGCTTATATTGACCTAACGCTGTGCGTCCAGAAGAAGGAGGGAGTGTCCTTTCACCCCTAATTGCGTTGTAATTAACTACATGTGGCTTTTGGGCAGACCAAGACATGGGCTGCACGTAAAGAAATTTAAAATGGATAACTGTGAAATATACAAAAGCAGGTGTGCACTTGGACACCTCCATTTTGGGACATACCACGATCACACCATGGATCCCAACCAATTGAATCATGTAAAACTGAGAAGACGCTACATTTGGGGGCTCGATTGGTGACCATTTTACGGTATAACTATCCTGTGGCAAAAGGACGAGTGCTGGTTAATTTTCCTTGCAAAACCTTGGGCGTGACATGCTGTTGGTCTGAACTCTAACCTTCCCTGAACCGACTTTTTCCTGAAATTACTTCTGCATTTCATCACCTGGTGAGGTTGCACATGCTAATAATGCCTTTCAGCTGAAAGGTTAGCTAATTTCAGACTATTGCACGCTGTGCTTTAGCTCTTTGAATCTAGGTTTGTATGAATCTCACATTGCATACTGAAATTGCAATGTGTGTCTTTCTTTCTCTCTCTCACTTCCTCTCACACCAGTTATTGATTTATGATGTATTTTTGCTTTGAACTGTGATTTATTGTGATTTTACCTGCATTCGTTTGAATAAATCAAAGTACTGATAATTCTAATGTGTTTTCTTGTGCAGTGACCATTCATCTTGAAGCTTAGATAAAAGTATCTTGATAAATATACGGAGTTTGTCTTTTCTTATAGATGGGAATTATTTGACATGTTATGGTTTTGACTTTTGTTGCTAGATAGGCATTTCTTCATTACAGGTCCTCATGAAGCAATGGCATCCGTCTCTAAATATCTGAGTCCCTGTTAGCTCTTATAAAGATCTATCAGAGGACCGCGTGATTTGTAAGTTGTTGTAGAGTTTCTATGTGCCCAAACTCCATTGATTATAATGTTTACACCGCTTCCGCTGGATCACATGTCACCCGTTGAATTGCATAATCCACTGCTCCCTTGAGGCACATCTCCTAGTGCCCACCAAGTTGCATCAACAGCTCCCCCGGGCACACCTTGCCCTCCAGTGGTGCACACCACCCTGTATTCCCATGCCACACTTCACTCTGTGCCTCTAGATGCATACTGAGCTGAGCTATCTTGATACACATCACTTCTACCTCTGATGCATCTGATTTTGTCTCAATGTTGGTCTGGGTGCACTGATACTTGTATGTTTCTTGATGCCTGTATAGGTGCCTTATGGATGTTGGATTCAGGTGTATTGAGCTGTATGCCAGCCATGTGTGCTTCTGTGCACCTATGCTGTGTGACTCAAGGCACATGCAATATAAAAAAGCTAAGCCTCTCGGCTTTATCCCTCCTTGCCAGTTAGGGCATGGGCTCTGTGGTTACCCCGAACCTTCTGTTTCCACTGCCAGACTGGCCATTCAGGCATTATGCATTGTCCTATTGGGCTACAAGCTAGGGCTGCATGTAGGCCCGGGCTCCGGGGCCAGCCATGCTCCTGCTTTAAAAGCGCTTAGGTATAAATCTGAAAATAAATGCGATGTAATGTAGACTGTTAAGGCCCTATATTTCTAAAATTGCCTTTAGGGTCGGCCCTCCACCCACATCCAATGGAGAGGACCAGGGGGCATATTATCAAGAACAGCGTTAATATTATCGCCACTTTAGCTGCAGGGGACTGCCGCTAAAGCGGCTATAAGGGCTTAATAATATGCCCTCGATAATACCAATAGAAGCCCAGGTTCACACCCGAACATGGGCTTCTATGGGAATTCACAAGGGCATATTATCAAGCCCATTATCGCCGCTTTAGCGGCAGTTTCCTGCCGCTAAAGCGCCAATAATTTTAACGCCGTTTCTTGATAATATGCCCCTATGTTCTCTAGCTAAGGTCTGATTTTCATTTTTGTCAGGGCTGGGTTTTAGAAGCAAATCTTCTCTCCGAGCACTCATTCCGATGCACCCACTCTGTGGGGTCTTATAAATGAAAGTGTGCACTCTGTCACACATGAAAAACAGTTTATTCCATCACAGACTAAGGGGCTCATTATGATTGCGGATTTTCCGCATCCTCCGGGCCGGCGGAAGCCACCGCCGGCCCGGAGGATGCGGAAAATCCGCAGCGGACCCACCAAAGACCCACCGCCACATTAGGATGGCTGGTGGGTCCTGGTTTCCGTCCGCAGCTTTTCCTCCGCGGTTGGCTTACAACCGCGGAGGAAAAGCACTAATCTGGTGATGGTATCTCTCAGACACCGTCCGCCAGATTAGTATGTGCCTGCAAACATGCTTTTCTGCAGCGACTTTTCCGCCATGGAAAAGCATGTGTAACTTCACTGCGGGGAACCGTTGCGGGCCCCCTAGGTGAAGGGGGGGTGGGGGGTGCACATGGGGGGTACCTATGGTACCCACCTACATTTGTATGCAGAAAGCGGCAGGCACCGCGCTGTGCCTGCCTCTTTCTGCATGCAAATGCAATGCGTGCATTTTTAACATTGCCGCGGGTGCAGCTTGAAGCCGCACCCGCCGCAATGTTAAAAATAGAGGATGTGACCGCCACCCTGGCGGTCACATCCTAATCGCAGAGGAGGGGACTCCGCAGCCCATGCGGACGTCCCCTCCTCCTCAATGATCGCGGACGGACGTCCGTCCGCGATCATAATCGGCCCCTATATGTTGATGCTCTTACAGCAAAGGAACAGCACAAACAGCTTCACAAATGCAAGCGGACAAACGGTGCTGGGGGTGTGCACCGAGCAGGCCTGATTCCTCAGACAGGAAGACCTGCACAAATAGACTTCTGCCTTCATTTGGTATCTGTTCATGGCACCGAGGGAGGCTGGCAGCGAGCACGGGGCAGTGGGCACCCCAGGCCTAATGAGTTTGACTCCAGCCCGTCTCCAGTGCCAGTCGGCTGCTGGATGGCTGTTCCCGGGTGCTATTGTGTCACTGCAGTTTTGGAAGGACGCGGCGTGTCCTTGAGCCGGTTGGACAGGCCGCATTGGTGACGTGCCACCGTTCTGATCAACAAAGCAGCCCGCTGTGCTGTTCAGAGCCTGCTCTTCCGCCGCCCCAGCCCCTGCAGCCTGACAAACCAGCATGGTGTCCGCACATCATTCCAAATGACATTAGGGAAATTAGCCTGCTGACCCTCCCCAATGTTCTCCTGTACAGCACAGCACTGCATTGAAGGGAAGACGTCTGATTTCCTTGATTAGTTCAGACTGCAGACACTGCAGCACGGAAACAAAAAAAGGGTACGTTACAAAAACAAAACCCTTTCAGATACTTACTGAAAGAGGATGGACTGGTATAAATGCTGCAGATGGCTACACCATTCAACCGAGGTTTTTTGTTCTTTATTTATGTGTTCATTTATTTATTTGGGTATATATGTTTAGGAGTTGGGAGCAATAACCCCTACAGTGTTACAGGAGCGGCTCGTGTCGTGGAAAAGAGGTGAGACGGGGAGAGGGGAATGGGAAGAACTTACCTGCGCCCTCCATTATTGCGTCACACTCTTCTGCCGACCTCTCCTTTCCACTGTCAGGCAGGCACTGGCTCCCAGCTTGCCCTGCGGGCAATCCTGAAGTTGCTCTCATCATGAAAGCAGCTTCAGGTTTGGCCTGAGTGCCAGTGATTTGCGGTCCAGGACACACTGAGAGCCTGTGCCTGTTCTCTACAACCCCAGTAATGAAGGTGGGGTTGAGGTCGGGTCACTGCGCAGGTGGATTGGCCGGCCTGAGGCGGCAGGCCAAACACACATGCCCAGTGAACGCAGTGCCCAACACTCCCCACCCAGCCTCTCATCACCCAGGCCCCGCCCCCAAGCCTTGCCACAAGGAAAAATAGAACGATAATATAACAGGTTTAAAACCCATTTCATTATCGTTTTGTTTTTCACACTTTTAAAAGTGCCTGCGGAGGGGGAGGGCGACGCTTCTCCGCCATATCGGGGGAGCCGCCGCTGCAGCGTTATTGTAAACAATGGTGTCTGTATAAGTCAAGGAACAGGCTCATGGTTAGTTAGAGTTCATCTTGGTACTAGGAATGAGCCCCTATCCTATAAGCAGGTGCTGCCCCTGTTGGTAACAGTCTTAGGCCAACCGACATCTGTAAGCATATTGTGTAAAGAAAGTTCGTCCAACACTAATATTGTATCCTAAATATCCTTTAAAAAAAATATTGTCCCATCCAGTGAAGGTTTTCTATCATTGACACCAGGTAGGCAATATTTTGGTAAACGATATTCAGGACACTATATTTATGTCCGAAGATATTCTGAATACGATATTCTCGTGCCTTACATCCATACCCTCCTGCTTTTCTTCTGGGGGGCACTGGCGCCGCTGCTCAAGTTGTGAAACATTGCGTCTCCCCCAGGGCACAAGTCCTACAAAAAGAAGTGGGGGACGCTGATGTCACAACAGGAAGTGATGTCACGAAAGGTGGCTTGCATCATCAGACTCATTTCCTACCCTCGCTCATCCCTTCAATGCGATTGCATCAGAGAAGCAAACGCGTGAGCAGCGTTCCGAATGGGCTCCGATCTCGCTCCAGAGAGGCCAAAGAGTGAATGTGTGACTCCATTTGCTCCAGTTATCGAGCTCCCGGTAAAATAAGTAGGTGGACGTCATCCACCCGCATGGTACCCCGACTCGAGCCCTGGTCTACCCCAGATGTACAGACAAATAGACCCGGTCCAACTATCACAACATTCAACATCAACCTCTCTTCGACAAGTAGAAGGAATGACACACCCAAAAAAGGACTACTACAAGAGAATACAACTGGCAGGGGCAAACATGCTGCGTCAGAGTACTCTTAGACCGCTCACCGGAAGGGGCCGTGCCAGAAAAAGAGGATACGGGAATTGAGGCTGGATGTTGGACTTTCAAGGGGGCCACAGAAAAGGGTGTGAGAAAGGTGAATTCTTTGCATTTGTGTATTGATGCAAAATTTTGGAAAAATTACATATGGTTATGTGAAAAGCAAAACGGACATTTGGGGCTATATTATATTGTGAAATGCATCAGATGTGTGGATACATTTCATGCTAAAAAAGTGAAAAAAAAGAACACAAGTGCTGTGGAGGATCGTGGTACGCACTAAGAAGATGGCCACCTAGCCTGTGTGCTCTGCCATGCCCAACAACGAAATGGGCTCTCCCTACCTTCCAAAGAGGATCTTGAAACCGTGCAGGGTGATTCCCGGATCGGCCAAAATGCGGTAACTCTGAAAAGCCGCTCTTTTACGTTCTTTTGACATTTAATATCAATCTGGCTCAGGCCAGGAGATATGCAAAGCCCTGGAACGGGCTTGGAGTTGACAATACGATCCTGTCCTGAAAATACTGTAGAAAAGCAGATTTTCCCTAGTTATCCTCAAGCACTGCTTGGCGGTAATCGCCTCTAATCCAATCGATTACTAATTAATAAAATAAAGAAGCAGGCGCTGGAAGCTGAAAAGTAAAGAAAAGATTTATTAACTCCAGAGGAGAGCACGTCGCTTCAGACACACAGAATGTCTTCAGGAGATGCTCTGACAATTTCTCTGCTGCCTGTCCTTTTATACGTATTACAGTGATTTTATTGGTGGTCAAACATCCTTGGAATTCCTGCCTCCAGCCAGTTCCCACACAGACCACCAGCTGCCGTTCCCCCTCCCAAATCTAACAGATGATTGTCATCTTGCAGCTAGACATTCCAACAGGACATAAATGTGTGTGAGATCGGTCAGATCTAAAGGTTGTGCAAGTGATAAGATCAAGCATTTCTGTTCGTGTGACAAGTCTTGCTGTGTGGGGGCAATAAAGTATGTCCACAGAGCTTGGTTTACAGCCTGGGACGGGATCAAGTGGCCAGGTGCAGTTGGGGGTTATCAGAAGGCCCGGCTCATGTGTAGAGGATGAAAGGACAAATGTGTTTTGGGGTGGGAAGTGGCTCCGGGGCTTTGTCAGGCTGACAAGGTTTAACGATCTTAGTGCATTTGGTCATGCTGAATCAAGGCGCCGGGGGAGGGTTGCAGGGTCAAGGTGAATCATAGGTGCCTTGCAAAGCACGGGATGGCCGCGGCATCTAAAATGGATGCCGTTTACGTGTGGACAGTGGCTTCTTGTTAGGCAAGATGGCGCCGGTGATGTTCATGCTTGTCGATTACTTTTCAACAATACAATATTGGACAGCCATCAAAAAATACCATAAGTCCATTCGGAAATAATGAGCTGACTTTTTTGCAGATAAAATTAAAAACAGCAGCAACCCTGCTAAATGCATCTTCTCCTTACTCAAGGATCTTAAATCTTCAGCGCAACCCACTACATCCCCTCCCACCTCAAAAAAGCAATTTGAGGCCCTTGCTGCTTTCTTTACTAAAAAGGTTGAGGATATATATAAAACCTACCCCCACACTGCGATCATAGCAGGTCCTACATCTCTGTCTCTCATTACCCCGACACTCTCCACCTTTACCGCGCTCTCCCAGAAAGCATTGCGCTCGATTTTCAATAAAATTAAATCTGGATCCCCAGCGGACCCCCTCAAACCTAATCAGTTTCAGAAATTTTACCACAGCACCTTCCCCCGTTTTGTGATCTCATAAATCCGTCTCTGTCCTCTGCTGCAGTCCCTGCCACTTGGAAACAGGCAAAGGGGACTCCACTGCTCAAAAAAAACAACTTTAGACAATTCCAAGCCGGAGAATTTCCATCCCATTTCCCTCCTTCCTCTGTCTGATATCCAAGGTCACCGAAGCTTACATTAATTCAATCCTCACCAACTTTATTGACGCTAATAATTTGATGGACCCCTCTCAGAATGGTTTCTGTCCACAACATAGCACTGAAACTGCCCTTCTGGCCATCACAGAATATTTGCGCCACTCATTGCATGCAGGACGAGCCTCTGCCTTGATCCTACTGGACTTGAGCGCTGCATTTGATAAGGTGTCCCATCAGATTCTCTTGCACCGCCTAGAGGATATTGGAATTGGTGGCTCGGCCTTGGGTTGGCCCTCCTCCTTTCTTTCGGACAGATCCTTTAAAGTGACTGCCCCCCCCCTTCTGCTATCAGACACACACTGTGCGCCAAGGGGTCCTGGAAGGCTCTGCTCAGAGCCCAACACTATTTAATGTTTACATCCAACCCCTGGCAGCAGTTGCTAAGGATAGGGGCCTGACTATGGTCTCCAATGCTGATGATACACAGATAGTGGTCGCGCTATCTGACAACTCCGCATGGGACACACTTAAAGTTAAAGAGGATCTAACAGCTATTGCAGACTGGATGACATCCAACTGCCTTCAACTGAATTCCAGCAAATTTGAGGTCCTGCTGGTGGGAAATAACACTCATCTGTGGAGCGAGCTCAGGTGGCCATCCACCCTAGGTCCGCCACCTACCCCCAAACAGATGGTTAAAAACCTGGGCGTATTGGTGGATTCGGCCCTGACCTTTCAGCCTCAAACCAAGGCGGTCGCAGGAGTCTGTTTTGGGCTCCTTTGCGGCCTCAAACCCTTGCTGATTTTTTTTTATGCTAACACCCGTCAGGTTATTATCCAGGCCACTGTATTATCCAGGCTGGATTATGCTAGCTCTTTGTATCTAGGGGCTAATAGAGCAGAGATACAGCGCCTACAAAGGACACAGAATGTGGCCGTCTGGCTACTTTATGGTCTACCCTAGACCTGTTCCACTACTGACTTCATCGGCAGACTTAATTGGCTACCAATGAAGAAACAAATCCATTTTAAAACCCTGTGTGTCTCCCATAGAATTCGGAATGCCCATTTCCCTGATATCCTAGCGGATCTCCTCATACCCTACACTCCCATCTGCCATCTGCACTTGCTTGTTCAGCACCTGGTGTCCGTCCCTCGGGTCAAGAGAGCTAGGCAGGAGGGCGCTCCTTCTGAGCTCTTGCCTCTAAACTCTGTAACTCCCTCCCGGCGAGCATCAGAAGCATTCAAAACCATGTGGCATTCCGTAAGGCCATAAAAACCTACTCTTTCTCTAAATAATCTTCTACTCCTCCTGCTCAGCCCTGCCACTTTGTCTGTCTGAGACTAGCACTAGGATGCCCCTTTGCTGGGGCAGCCATACGTTTTACAAAAACTATAACATAACACATAACAAAACATCACTTACCAGCTGCGACGTAGCTCTTCAACTGCTCTGAGCTCCCGAGTCGGCCTCGCTCCATCCACATGGTCATCTCAAGGAACCCGCCTGGCTTCAAAAGGGCCACCAGTAGGACACTACTATAATGAGTAGCTCTCCCAATGCACAAACCAGCTCCTGAAGCGCCCCCCACTCAGAGTAAGTTAGCTCCCCAGCACCCTTTGCATGGCAGGTGTTAATCTATTCATGCTGCTATAAAATACCTTCTCCAGTGTTGCACTGGGGAGCTTCAAAACCTATGCCTGCCCCCTAAGATGGCCACTACTGGGACACGTATCTCACTCTAAGATCGTCCTGGCACTCTGCAGCTACCTGTACCTCTCAAACATGATTGCAGGCTTATATTTATCTGTGGTGTAAACTGGAGATACAAACCTGTGGATAGCTGGCACGCCCAATCCCTCCTCTCCTATCAGAGGCTCAACTATACACAGAATACTCTATATCTTCACTTTTATGAAGCCTCCCATCATTTGACCCAACTGGGCCCTGGTGTCAACTGGGTTGCTCTCCCTTTGCCAGATACTAGAAGAATTTCTTGTCAGTGTATACGCCCTCCAACCAGACACCCTTGCCAACCAGACGTGAACCGAACGCTGAACTCATCAAAGGGGTGATGTACACAATTGTCATGGCTGATCGTAGAGCCAATGACACTAGGGAAGCAAGGGGGTTGGGGGGGGGGGCAAAGGGATCTAAACCAGCGTAAAAGTAGTCCAAACAGACCCCAGCCATCCCAGACTCCCCAATCAAATCAAGATCTGACAATAATGCAGCCTTAGATCTAATATTTCAAATTCCTGACATGCTGCACGTCCTCACTCGGAATCCATGCAGATTGACCTCACATCCTTAAAACAAGAAATTCTGTTGCTAGGATGTAGAGTCACAAAAGGGAAATCATGCATAAACCTCCTAGAAGACCACAAACAATTCTTTGCAAAGACACTGACAACCACTACCGCAAGGCTAGTCCATGTGGAAACTAATCTCAGGGACATAGAAGACAGAAATAGAAGGGACAACCTGTGGACTTTTTGGCTTCCAGAAGGAGTGGAAGAACAAGCACCACCCTGTGCCACATTCATAGAAAAATGGATCCCTCAAGTCCTAGGTATACATTTCACAAAGGACTTTGAAATAACACCAGCTCAGAGAGTGCCACCTACCACATAACCAAAAACAGCGGCACACCAAGAGCTCTTATTTTCAGACCACCTCGATACTCACACACCGAGGCAATCCTCACGTAAAAAAAGAAGCCACAAAGGATTAAATGGAAAGGCTCCTCCATTGAATTCTCCCAAGACTACTCTAAAGATACTGTCAAGAAAAGGGAAGCATTCTTGTCCCACCGTATATCTCTTACAATTTAAAATAAACAGCTTTCCACACATGGATGGTAAAAGAAGCAGATTTATTGTCACATATTCATGTTGGACATCACCCCAAACCACTCCTGGCAAGACACAGCTCTCCACTGACAAAAAACAACTTCCTATTCCCCAACATTTTAAAGAACCCTAACGCTATTGCATTCTATAGTGGAACATTGACAGTGAAGAACATAACATCAAATGACCTTGCAGAGCAAACCAGATATCCAAGGCACTTAACAATATAACCTACATATACTTAATTTACTTCTATACCAGACTGAGATTTCTTCTATTTTTTTTAAACATAACCATGCACCATAAATTAATGTAGCAAAAATAACAAGACAACAGAAAGACACTATACATATCTGTATAAAAGTACAAGGAGGAAAAGTACAGATACAGAAAGGCACTATACATACCTATATAAAAGAACAAGCATGGAAAGTATCACATTTTATTTTACCCTACACAAATATTCAGACGCTCATAATTCAAACACTAATAGTAATACCATCAGTGCCTTACGGAATATCCATGGTACTCTATGGGACCGAACACTCATCCCCACAGGTACTCCTGGGAGAAAAACATAATGTATACGGTTGACGATGCCATTCAGACTACCATTTGGCAAAACATGTTTATCCAACAGCAGATCTTTCTGATTTTGATATCTGTTATTACATTGTTCTCTACTTGAACACCCTTCCTTTCGATCCTCTGGGACTTTGGCCACCTTGGCAGTATTCCAGCAATTGAATCCCATCACCCTTGCAGCAGTACCACACACTTTGTCTATGCCTACTGGATCAGAAAACTGTTTGGTCACCTTTCTTGGCAAATCTTGGTGTCTTAATGCACACGCAATCTCCCACCACAAATGGAATGTCTTTATCTCTATTTTTGACATCATAATAAATCTTTTACCTGTTTTGAGATTTCTCAACATTGAAGTGAATAACAGCATCACAATTCTCATTGGATGACGGACTCTTTAATAGTTTTGACATCCAAGCAGGTCTAAGTTAAGTTGTGGGTATTCTGCCTTTAAGAGACTCAAACGAAAAAACCCTCTGGTTTAATGAGGAGTGGTTCTATAGAACCACAACATGACTTGAATAGCAGCACTAATGACACACTTATTTGCCAACGCCTACCATACACATTCTCCTAGAATGCGGTTAAAGCATGCTTCAAGGCCGTTCACCTGGGGTTGAAACTGGAACTCTGGAGATGTTTAATGGAACTCTCTTTTAAAATATTCTCCACCTCCAATAATACAAACTGTACCCCATTATCAGAAATTTGTTCCTCAGAAAAACCTTCACTCATGAAGATGTTTTTAAGAAACACCCCAACAGATTTAGACTTCGGTTCACCTATAAATTTAACATTCTCATTTTCTTCCAAGTCCAGATGAACATCCTATCGACAACAATGGTGGAGTAGATGTTTTAGGTGACTTGTGACATGTGGCACACAATGCACACCCTTTAACTAATAAATCAATTTCATTATCCATTTTTGGCCATCAATTTGACGTGCATACTGTCAGTTTAGTGAATGTGGCACCCCCATGTCCCTCAGAAGCTTTTTTTTAGAATTAAGTGTCTGAGATTCATGGGAGGAATATATTTAACAGCTCTCATGAGTAAACCATCCTCTATGGTCAACTCTTCAGAAATCTTGACGAACGGTTGCATTTTAAAATCCAACTACCTCTCTCGAGGCCAACCTTCTATGACAAACTGCATCACAGCACACAGAGCCATGTCATTCGTTGCAGCAGTTTTCCATTCTACTTCCGAGAATAGGCTAGCACTTTCTACCTTAACTGCAGCAGTTAAACAATATTCATCCTCTTGATTGCCATCCTCCTCATCATTTCCCTTGCTCGGATAGCTAGACAAATAATCAGCTCTCATATTCCTCCCCCCTGATATGTGAACCACTTCAAAGTGAAACTGAAGTAACCTAGATGAAAATCTTACAATCCTTGAAGTACTGCTCTTGAAATTGGTACCATTTAGGATGAAAATCAACAGTTTATGGTCCATTTGTAGAACAAAATGCCTCCACCAGAGATAACTTTTTTAACTTCTCAATTTCCCACCAGCAGGCAAGAAGTTCCTTTTCTGTACCAGAATAATGAATTTCAGCTTCCTTTAGGACTCTAGAGGCAAATCCAAGCGTGTGCTCCTGTTCACCAGACTTCTGTATCGAAACCGCACCCACACCTAATTTGCTAGCATCTACTGTTAAACAACATTTAATATTGTGGTCGGAAGGTTTAAGAGCACTAAAATTGGTCAGCTGTTGTGTAATATCTGCAAACGCAGCAGTACACTCAGAATACCACCAGAATTCAGTTCTGGCCTTCAATAAGATAGAAATGGGTCTGGCCCTAGTAGCAAACTCTGGATAAATCGTTAGTAAAATTCACAGAGCCGAGAAAAGACTTGACCCCTACTTTATCTCCAGGAGGAGGTGCATCCAAAATAGCCTCTAACAATCCTGGTTTCGGTTGAACATCATCAAATGAAATAATTTGACCCAGTTATTGAACAGAAGACTTCAAAAACTGGCATTTCTCTTTTGAGAACCAACCCAGCTTTATCAAAGGCCATGAGGACATGTCTAAGAAAGCTGTCATGTTCAGTATGTTCACTTGAATGAATAAAGACATCATCTTGAAATATAGAAACATTATCAATGCCTTTGAGTAGGGTGGTCATAAGCCTCTGAAACACCAATGCTGCCAATGCAAAACCAAACAGCATATGGCAATACTAATATATCCCCAAGGGAGACACAAATGCTATCAAAAGAGGGGATTTAGGTGCCAACTCTACCTGATGGTAACCGCTTCCAGGATATGCTTTGTGAAACGTTTTGCTCCAGATTTAGTAGACAACATTTAACTGGTTTTGGGGAATGTGTGTGAGTCAACTCACATTTTTTTATTGAGGGCCCTAAGGTCAACACACACCCCCAGCTCCCCAGTTTTTTTTTAGGCAACAACTAGAGGAGAAAGCCACATTAAAGATTCAATAGGTTCAATAATGCCTTTGATGCGTACCCCTTCCAGTTCTTTCTCCAAATCCTCTCAAACGCTGAAAGTAACACCTCTCAACTTCTGCTTAACAGACATGGCATTCTCCTTTGTATTAATTTTGTGTTTGAACCCATTTATTTTCCCTAGTTCGCCTGAGAATACTTTGGGAAATTCATTTAACAGCCCATCAATATCACTGGTGTCTCTTATCACCGTTGCCTGTTCACTTACCATCGTGAATACTTTCCCTGCTGTACTAACTATGTCGGTGGATTCTGAACAGACAGGGAAGATGAAGACCTCTGCCCGTCTGGAGGAATTTGCCCCGGTATCTCTTGAAGACACCTCTAAGGCTATCTGGCCAGCAAATCTGGATCCCCTTTTGACCCCTGTCCCCCTCTAGTGTTACAGATCCTAGTAGAGATGGTTAATCCTATAATTAATAGGATTATTAACTCATCTTTAGCTACCGCAGACATTCCCAACGATTGGAAACTTGCAGCTGTCAAGCCTCTCCAAAAAAAGGCACTAGCTAACCCTACCACTCTCTCCAACCTGCGCCCTATCTCCCTGCTTCCTGTGCTGTTCAAACTGGCAGAAAAGTTTGTTAATAGTCAACTGACGAGCTTTCTGGAGAAGAACAACATTCTCCACCCTAACCAGTCAGGGTTTCAATCAGAACATTCTACCGAGACGGCCCTGCTATTCACAGCAGAGACCCTACGAGCGGCCATGGATCAGGGAGAGAAGGCTGTCCTTATCCTACTTGACCTGTCTGCAGCCTTCGATACAGTTTCACATAACATCTTAGTGGACCGGTTGGCTGCCGCAGGGGTAGGGGGGCAGGTCTTGGCCTGGCTCAGGAACTTCCTTAGCAACAGACGCCAAGTCACAGTGTTGGGTCAATACCAGTCTGAAGCAAAGGTCGTCAGATCAGGGGTCCCTCGGGGCTCGAGTCTAAGTCCTGTACTTTTTAACCTGTACATGGTACCCCTAGTGGAACTGATCGCTTCATTCCAGATCAGTTCAATATCATATGCTGACGACACCCAACTCATCCTGGTGTTGGATGGGGAACGGCCGGGTGCCGAGGAAAATCTTAGGGAATGTCTAGCAGCAACATTTAAATGGATGACCAACAATCATTCAAAATGTAATGCTGGAAAAACAGAAATTTTGTCATTTAGGAGTCATAATCTTTTCTCTCCACAAATGTGCTGGCCTGCGGATGCAGAAGCCCCTCCTAACACAATCACATCTGCCCTCAATTTGGGCATCAAATTTGATGACCAACTGTCTTTTAAACACCAAGCAGGGGCAGTAGCTGGGACTTGCTTCCAGATCATAAAAGCCTTGAGGAAGTTCTTCGATCTTCTCCCGTTATCGGCCAGAAAAACAGTTGCAGTGGCCTTAATAAATTCTAGGTTGGACTATTGTAACGGCTTATATGCTGGAGCTAACAAAACTGTCCTCCACAGGTTACAAATGGTCCAAAATGCGGCGGCCCGCCTTGTATTCCGTTGGCCTCGCAGATCCTCAGCCTCAGCAGCACTTAACACTCTCCACTGGCTACCAATAGGTAAAAGAATCCTGTTTAAGATCCTCATAATTACCTTCAGGTCATTCCATCAGCAAGGTCCAAAATACCTATGCAATGGCTTTAAAAGATACCACCCGACACGCTGTCTGAGGTCTGCCAGTCAGAATCTACTTACAACCCCTCGGTTCAAGTTGGCAACAAAAGGGGGCAAATCCCTTTTTGTACTAGGTACCAAAGCCTGGAATAAGCTTCCGCCTTTTCTGCGAGCACTGTCCCAAGAAGCCCATTTCAGGAAGGCACTAAAAACTTGGGTCTTCTCCCTGTCCGATGCAGCATGTAGGGCGTTGGTGTAGCTTGTGGCGTGATGTGCAAGTCATTCTTTTTCCCTCCAACCTTTCCATCTGGGTTGGGTGAGCGCCAAGATACTCCCTGGAGTGAAAGCAGCGCTATAGAAATGTCTTTTACATTACATTACATTACTAGTCCCTGGGTATAGAACCATTCCAAATCATCCCTGGTAGAATCATCCCAATATGCTCAACCCCGAAACAGCCATGAGTATCTTTCCATAAAGGTGTCTCCTTTTAAACATTAAAATCTCCTCACAAAATCATTATAGTTAAATTTTTTTCCCTTCATACAAGACAGTAGAACATGTGCAATCACTTCAATTGTTAGGGTTTGTCTAAAGAATCACGCTCAACCTCACACGGAGTCATAAAAAAGAAGAAATGTTTCATTATGGTATTTTGCCTTTATTAAATAACAAAAGAAAAGTCTAGTTGCATGTGTATTTCTTTTTTATTTTGCCAGTGTTTATTTGTATTTTGCCAGTGCCTTTTTACTTTCAATGTCAGGCTATTGTGAAATTGAGCATTCGAAGAAGTTACAACTTCTTTACACAGTAGGCACGTTATGGGAAAAGACAGTTAATTCATGTGCAACATTCTCAGCAGGCACGTTGTGGGCAAAGACGGTTACTTCATGTGCAGCACGTTTTTTCCCTTTGACATTAAGGAACCCCACCCTCCAGGATTGCTATATAAACCCCAAACGAGCAAGCACACGCGCTTATGCTCGTTATTGCACTTTCCTCACCTCATGGTCCATTTGTAGAACAAAATGCCTCCACCAGAGATAACTTTTTTTTACTCCTCAATTTCCCACCAGCAGGCAAGAAGTTCCTTTTCTGTAGCAGAATAATGAATTTAAGCTTCCTTTAGGACTCTAGAGGCTCAACCCCTAAACAGCTATGAATATCTTTCCATAAAGGTGTCTCCTTTTAAACATTAAGATCTCCTCACAAAATCATTATAGTTCACTTTTTCTCCCTTCATAAAAGACAGGAGACCATGTGCAATCACTTCAATTGTTAGGGTTTGTCTAAAGAATCACACTCAACCTCACACAGAGTCATAAGAAAGAAGAAATGTTTCATTATGGTATTTTGCCTTTACTAAATAACAAAAGAAAAGTCTAGTTGCATGTGTATTTCTTTTTTATTTTGCCAGTGTTTATTTGTATTTTGCCAGTGCTTATTTACTTTCAATGTCAGGCTATTGTGAAATGGAGCATTCGAAGAAGTTAGAACTTCTTTGCACAGTAGGCACGTTGTGGGCAAAGACGGTTAATTCATGTGCAGCACGTTTTTTCCCTTTGACATTAAGGAACCCCACCCTCCTGGATCAAAAATTAGCTAGCATTCACGCCAAGAATTTTCAATTCTATTAAGGACACGGAGGCGAGGATTATGCTTCTCTTTCTTTACTGTAATTTTCACAGCAGCCAATAAACGTACAGTTTAATAAAAATAAACTACAAAGACCATGATGCTCGGCCTTAACCACGCCTCCATTAGCCCTTATAAGAGTCCTGGTAACATTCCCAGCGTCCTCCTTCTTTGCACGAACTTGCAGAATAAGTCCAATAAACAAAAAGTCTATAATATTCTCCGACAGGGAATAACATGGAACACCGTTCCAACTTCATTCTTCAACGGAAGATTCTTCATTCGTTTTTCTTGTCGTTGCCTAGAAAAAACAAATATAACAACCCATAATTCCTGTATAAAACAGCTTTAAACATATCAGAATGGGCGGGTAAGCATGATCATACATTGAACATAGCCGGGTGGGATAATACTCGCCTCCGTGTCCTTAATAGAATTGAAACTTCTTGGCGCGAATGCTAGCTAATTTTTTATTCTATTACAGGACTGGAGGCTTCAGATTATGCTAGTTTAACGCTGTATCAAAAACAACAGATGTAATGTCTCCCACCGGCTTATAATAAAACTGTTTGAAGGACGATTCAGACGACCAATCCGCACAATGCATAATATCTTGAATATTAGCTCCCAATAAATATGACATTGAAGCCATGGCCCCACGCACAGAGTGCGCCCCAAACAGTTGAACATCAACACCAGATTACTTCATGATAAACTTAAGCCATCTCGCAATAGTAGCGGAGGACACAGGTTTAAATGGCTTTTGAACAGCAATCAAAAGCTGTGTGACACCAGTTGGTCTCAAAGAACGAGTACACTCCTCGTAAGCTTTCAAGCATTGGACCACACATAGTTTGGTATTACTAGGGAAAGCATTATAATCAACTTGTCTAGAAAGGGTCTTTGTACGACCTGTAATGGTAAAAGACAGGGCCGGACTGGGAACTGAAAGCAGCCCTGGCAAATTTTGCCAGACCAGCCCCCCCCCCCGGCACGTTGCGAGCCTGCCCACTAGCAAGGGGTTTTGGGGGGGTTTTCTCCAAGAAAATTTTGGAAAAAGACAGGCCAAAATGTTGAATTTTACAGCACATTTTTCATTACATATTCAATTGTTTCAACTTTCAAAGCACAGTAAATAGTAGATGATGACCTTAAGAGCACCAGGTTACACACCCAGTCATATGTACCCCTAGACATTCTTACAGAGAGCACCAAAAATAGAAACGAGTAGTGAATCAAAGAGAACAAAGTAAAAGTGAGACCACCCCCTATATGGTGTGTAGCGAGCAAGTGTAGTGAGCAGGAACTATTAGGGGGAGTTTGGGGGGGTTCTCCCACAAATAAAATTTGGGAGACAGAAAGGCCAAAACAAAGCATTTTTCAACACATTTTTCATTACATATTAGATTGCATTAACTTTTAAAGCATAGTAAATGACCTGAATTTAATTTGGAGGAATCTCAGGCCGACAAGGACTTATCTAACCATGTCTCAGCAGTCATTATGAACAATTTGTATGTAAAAAACACCTCACAAGGGAGGCCTATGGAAGACTAGAGCTACAGCTCACCATCCTTGAAGAGCATCTCCCCACCATGTCCCAGTATCATTTTGAATGTTTACCAGAGGAGAGTTTACGGATGCATATTCTTTAAAGCGCTGTGAGTGCAACTACTTTTGTAAGTGTATGGCTAGTGTAGTGTAAAACTATTCATTGTTGCACTTTTCTGAGCATAGCTATTTCCACTGGGATTAGGAGTGCTTGCCCCGCTGGCAAGGGCTCTATTGCTCCACACCTTATTGGGCTGATTTAATATTGCCTGTTATATCATATGGTAACTCCATCTAGCAGTGCTTAGATATTGACAAGGCTTCAAAGGCCCAGATGTGCCCTCTAGTAGTAGCGCTTAGTAGCCATTGACTGGGGCATGTGCTAAGTCTGAAGGTAACCTGTACCTACACCCAGCTTCTGCTATGTGTCCCAGAATCCACACAGAGAAGACACAGGACATGTGTCTGAGTGTTATGTGAAGCAGATTAGCAGATATGTATGTACATTTACTTTGAGGAGTTAATAATTGGCATTTCCCACTGCCATTGTATCAGCAGCTAATAGTTACAGACCCTACCACCAATCACTTAGCCCAACCATGAACATGAAGCATAAGTTGTCCTCAAGGGCACTTATGTGACAATTCACATGACTTGTGTGACAACTTGTAAGACACTTTATGACAGGCATGAGCTCAATAAATATCCATGACTTGACTACATGTGCATCGCATGTGCGCAGCATTTTGAATCTCGAAAGAACACGGAGGTGACTACGGCGAGTGATCCCATTTAAATGGATGGATATATGGATAAATGGATGAATGAATGGATAGATGGATGGATGAATGAGCTTTGATGATGTCTGCGAATGACATTGTAAGAGTTTGACCCGACAGCGTTATCACTGTAGAACTAGGGTTCCTTCTCAAGGGCCCCCTCTCGCCTCAAAGGCCACCTCCTATTACATAATAAAAATAGGGTCCCTCTTGCTTGCCTAAATCAGTATGTTTCCTGATGAGAATGTTCCCCCAGCAGCAGGATGGCACACGAGTGAGAGAAGTTATGGCTTAAGCTGCATAGTACTTCCACTGCACAATCTACTTGGAGGTTCCCTGTGCAGCAAAGTAACTTCATGTCTTCACAAAATGCAGATGTTCAGGGTTACTATCCTGGCACTAGGCAGTATGCTCTCTATTCACGGCTTCCACTTCTATTGCTAATGGCGCTGTAAGCATGTCCCTGTGTCGCTGTTGACTGTACTGGAGAGCACGTACAGACTTTTAAATTCATACAATGCAGACTTACTGTGAATATTTATACAGCACAATTGGCGCACATGTGAGGCTTCAAAGCATGCGCTATGACATCATAGCATGGGCTTGGCAGGACTTTGACGTTGTGCAAAAGGGAGGGTGACTGGCATGATTGCCTCACATGACTATGACATGCTCTGCTGGAAGAATGTGGGTGAGGTGGTGTAGCATTACCCAGCTACGCATGGCTCATGGATAGCACTGAGGGCGGCAAATGAATATTTAGTCTGGTGCAGTGACAGGCTGATATGGGGTCTCAGATTTACATTACCGGGAGAGTTACACAAACCACGGCTCATCAGTAACAAACAACTGCCAGTTCTACCCATTTGGCACCCAGCCAGGGCACTCAGAAGAAAGAGCACACCAGCACTCTATTGTTCGGGCCCACCTCCAGTCCCTTCGCTCGATCACTGACACTGCTTTAAATCCTGCGTGTGCCTACACTCCAGTGCAAAGGTCAATGTGATGTAATGCAATGTGGTGCAGCACAAAACAGGCCACACAAATATTGTGCTCTTTTTCGGAGGAGTCCACCGTTGTGGCCAAGAGCCCTGATGTAACATTAAGAGTCCCAATTCTGACTGAATACTTCTCCATGGCACTGAATGCAGCTTTTGCTATTTTGTTGACTTTATATATCAGGCCACCAAGCGGGTGCTTGATCTATTGTTAGAAGGCCCCTGTCGCCATCCTGGAATGTGCTGCATTATTATGGGATCATTCACTTTCTACTTTAGAAGTCTTGTGACGCTGCAGTCTCAGTCATGCCTGGCAGCACAATCACTGACTGTGAAATGCAGGCCTGGTGAAATATCTCACTGTCATGGGCTATGTGCCACGTTGAGGACGTGTCCTGCTGAGGCACTGCACGTGACTTGACCTTGATGGAGTATTTACTGTGGTTCTGTACACGGCACCAGCGAGGCCACGAGCTCCGCACTGTGTTCCCCAAAGCAGGGGACGAGTTGGCCGCTGCATAAAGGCCAGGGAACGAGGCCTTTCAAAACCGGGCGATAATCCCAGGGCCCAGGGGACACAAAACTCGCAGGCGTATCACATCGTATCTAAAAGATCAGCAGACAAAGACTGTGACAGGGGAGCCCAATATAATCTCAGGAAGGGAAGGAGTCGTGAAGCCCTTAACACAGAGCACCTGTGAAAGCCAAACCTCCCAGGGACGCCCTGAACTAGGGAGACCTGGACTGTCAACTCTTGAAAATGAGGTAAAGAGAGAGGCAGTGCCTAATTTAAAAAAAAATAATAAGCACAGGGGGTCCAAAGTTTTCTTAGAGACCCACTTCAGGAGTAGCTGAAAGCTGGGGTGCCTAGACTTGTGAATAACTAATACCATTTTCCACCACCCCCACACTGTTTTAGCTTTATTCTCTTACAGGTTCTTTTTTGTCCATGCTTTCCCCTTTTTTACTCTTTTCCTATCTCTCCTTTTTCCTTTCTCTGCCTTTATCTCTCCTACTCTGGGTAAAGTCTGAATAATTAAAAATGTGTCCCATTCCGTTAAAAAAGAGCGCAAGACACCACAACCTGGAGAAATGAGACGCTGGATCTTTAGGATGTCAGCCAGACCTACTGTCAGGCCCTTGTCAGCAGGACACCATGTTTACACAATCCAAGGCTTTCAAAAAAATATCAGATATCGCTATTTGCGAGATCGCAGTCCAGGCGCGGGTAGGCGGAAATAGCGATTAATCTGCGATTAATCGCAATTTCAATCGGATCGCTATCGGATTTTGCGATCGCGTGCGAATCGCTTTTTTTAATCGCAATTATTCATGAATTCGGATTTGCGATTTCTGAATAGCGATTCGCTATTTTTCGCTATTTCAGAATCGCAAATGCCGATTTTCATGAATATGGCGGTTTATTTTCAAGTTTATTCATACAAAGTGGTCCACTAAGGGGCATATCAAGACCACAACTCCCAGAAAGCACAGAATAGTTAATCAGCGCCACAGCTGCCAATATTTCAGATTGCTATGTTTGACATTTTCATAATTTCCTTGTAAATATGAGTTAGCCGCCGCAGAGTTTCTTGTTGCTCAAAACATGGGTCTAATTTTTGTATTTATATGTTCCCCTCGCCTTCATTGCTTGATTTGTGCCTGCAAGAAAGTATCATTCATAGTCATTGAAAGTGAAACGTCACTCATAATTACACTGTATTTATGAAAATGTCACCCATAGCAATCTGAAACTTTAGCACTGCAGCTATGCAGATCAAAAATGTTAACTATCGCTGACCCTGACAAACAATCATCACCATTAAAGTATTTTATTTATTGCCTGCAGGCTGCAGCCAGCCACACAGGCCCACGACGGTGCGCAACTCAAGCCACCCCCTTGTCCGCCCTGCTTACAATTTAAATCCACTGCGCAGAACCGGGCCCGGGCATGAAACTGCAGGCAGATACTGGCCACGGGTGTACAGAAGAAAGTAGAAACGTCGAATACAAAGGAAACGTTGCAAATTATGCAGCAGCCAGCAGGGTTGCTATACATAATGATTTGTCATGTGTTTTAACTGTAATAGGAAAGGGAGGGCATATTTTAAGTATACAAAGTATGCAAAGCGCCTGATGAATGTGTGATTGCGCATCTACGCGCCCAGCACTCACACAGAAATGCACCCCTGACATCTTGTGTGATCTTTATGAGATCTCTCCTTAAGATTACACGGAGGGTGAGAATTTAATGGACATTATGTCGCAGCTAAAGTGCATTTACATGAAAAATAAAGCTACCGGGCCCGGTCCCAATTATACCTTTTGCTTTTTTTAATACCGGCCCGGTCGTGACGCCCGCTCAGCAAAGCTCACACTGCCCATGATGATTGCAAAGACTGGACAGACTCACCTGGCTGTGGACGGTAGACAGGGGGCTCAAAAGAATTAAATGATGGTCGCACAAGTCGGTGCCTTGCCTCTCTCTGTCTAGGTCGACTCGTCTCTCTAGCAGGGGCCTCACCAGTCACGCGCTCTTTTTAATGTGCGAGCGACAATGCGCATGACAGATCGCCAGCCCCACCCTAAGGGTGCGCTGCCGCGGAGACATCTGCGCAGCCTGCGCTGCGCACCCTATATCCGCCTGGCCAGACTGCACCGAATGATGCTTAGAGTGCCCCAGAGTACCAGACAGTTGTGCTTTTTGGCCTTATGCAGCGGAGCGGCCTGGAATGGTGTCTTTCTGATCTCTGCTGGTGTTACTCCGCAGCCCGCAGTGGAGGTCGCACAGACAGACAGACTACTGACTAACTCACGCACAAGGCGCCGGTTTTGTTGTGGGGCCGATTTTCGATCCGTGACTCACAGACCGAAAATCGGCCCCACGACAAAACCGGCCGGCCCCCTGTGCAAAAACCGGCCCCCACCCCAGCCAGCCTACCGGGGGATTGCCCGGTGCCCGGAAATACCAGTCCGGCCCTGGTAAAAGAAACTCCCTCCGGAGTAAATACTCTACCTGTAACATCCAAGGCGCGTACATCCGATGACCTTCTGCAAGCTGACAAGCACAATAGCATAGCTAGTTTTGCAGATAACTGTTTCCTGGAAAGCGAGTCATTAGCGGGCCAACTATTAAGAAGTTTGATGACTAAAGAAACGTCCCATAGCCCAGAATACTTGGGCTTGGGGGGGGTCGCGACACGTATGCCCTTGAGGAATTTGCATACCAAAGGGTGCATACCCACCGGTTTTCCGTCAATGTGGGTGTGTCCCGCGGAAATGGCTGACCGGAAGTTATTCACAGATCTATAGGCCAAACCACTAGCCGCCTTGTCTGACAAAAAATTCACGACATGTGAAAGTCCTGCCCCCACGGGATCCAAATCCCATTCCACGCACCAACATAACCAGCCCTTCCAGGCTGAAGAATACCTTTTTCTCGTGGAAGGGGCCAAGGCCTGCTTGATAAAGTCTCTAGCCGTTCCTGAAACCCCAGGCAAATTCAATTGTTGCCTGAAAGCCTCCATGCCATCAGCGATATTCGTTGAGACAAAATCAACGGATGCTGTTCCCGCAGAGGTCCTAGGTGTCTCCGACCAGGGGAGCATCCTGGGGAGGTCGCAGCACATCCCCAATAACATCGGGAACCAAGGCTGCGATCTCCACAGAGGCGTCACCAGGACCACCTCCGCCTTCTGTTTGAGAATGTGAGAGGCCACTCGTGAAATCAGAAGAAAGGGAGGGAATGCATAGTTCACCGTCCCTGACCAGTCCTGCAGAAAGGCATCCGCTGCTTCCGCCGCTGGGTCCGGCCTCCAGCTGAAAAACCTGGGAAGCTGACTGTTCAGTCTGGATGCGAATAAGTCGATCTGACACAGACCCCATAGATCCTGAAGCCAGCTGAACACTCTGGGAAGCAGCTGCCAATCGCTGTAATCCCGAAGATGTCTCGAGTTCCAGTCCGCTATCACGTTGGACTGACCCGGAATATACTCTGCTATAACTGTGATCTGATGGCTGAGACAATATTGACAAAAATCCTTGGCTATCTTCACCAACATGGACGATCTCGTCCCTCCTAGCTTGTTTATGTAACGTACCGCCAAGACGTTGTCCATCCGAAGGAGGGTGCAACAAGAGGTCCGCTGCGGTGAGAGGGTCTTGATTGCGAAGGAGCCCGCGAAGAGCTCCAGACAATTTATGTGGAGCTCCAGCTCTTGCGGAGACCACCTTCCGCCTGTGGAAACATCACCACAGCGTGCCCCCCAGCCCCAACGGCTGGCGTCGGACTCGATGACTACCTCGGGTAGCGAGCAGAAGATGGCTCTGCCGTTCCACGCTTCCACATGGCTTAACCACCAATGCATCTCGTCTCTCACCTCCTGCGACAAAGGAACCAGGTCTGAATAAGTCAGACCTCTCTGGAGATGCTGAATTTTGAGTCTTTGTAACGCCCTGTAGTGTAGAGGGCCTGGAAATATCGCTTGAACGGACGACGCCAATAAACCCACTACTCTGGCGATCGTCCTGAGCGAGATCATATGCTTGCTGAGAAGGGATATAATTTCCTTCTTCAGGTCCTTCAATTTGGACTGCGGCAGACTTAGCTGCGCCCTCTGTGAATCGATCACAAACCCTAGAAAATCCATCGACTGAGATGGGATCAGGGCAGACTTGGCTTGATTGATCACAAAACCCAGAGTTTGGAGCAGTGAAATGGTCATCTGAAGGTGTTGCGATACTAGATCTGGGCCATGATCAGGATGTCGTCCAGATATATTATCAGGCGCACACCCTGCTCTCGCAGATGCGCGACCACCGGCTTCATCACCTTGGTGAAGCACCAAGGAGCCGAGGAAAGCCCAAAAGGAAGGGCCGAGAATTCGAACCATCGTCCGTTGCATTGAAAGTGGAAGAATCGGCGATGAGGAGGATAAATGGGAATCGAAAAATAGGCATCCTTGAGATCCAAGCGCACCATCCAATCGTTCGGTTGTAACAGATCCGTCAACAGATGGATCCCCTCCATCTTGAAATGGTTGTAGACCAGAAAATAATTGAAGTCCCTTAAATTCAACACTAGCCTGTGACCACCACCCTTTTTCTGCACTAGGAAGATATTGCTGCAAAACCCGTGTGGACTGTACTCGCACACGGATATGGTGTTGTTGCGAAGCAATTCTTCTATCTCGTTGTCTATGCAAATCCTCTCTGGTTGGGAAAAATGGAGAACCCTCGGGTGGTCGTCTGTCTGGGCATTTCGTAAAATTCCAGTTGAAACCCCCGAAAGTAAGACCCATGCGTCCTGAGTCAGGAGACTCCAATTGTGAAAGAAGTGAGTGGTGCGACCCCCCAATGGCATATGGAAATAATCTAGTGCGCTCACCTGATGAATTCTGGGCATGGAAACCTCCTCTGTTGACTCCTCCTTGGTATCTGCCTTTGGAGTATCGACGTCGTGTGGGGTAGAATGTGCCACCTCTGGTCGAGTCCCAGTCTCCTCGATCCCGTCCGAAATCACCTCTGGGGGGACCTTGATTGTCGAAACGGCCTGGCGAGTGTCCCCGACCTCCTCCGGCCCTGTTAAAAAAGTGTTGTTGAAGCACACGCGTAATGCCGGATTGAGCTTTATCCAGCGAAGTGAAGGTGCCAACGTATTTGGAGACATCCTTCACTAAACGGTCGCCAAAAAGTTTGCCCTCCGCCAAGGGACCAGGTTCCGCCGTCACTAGTTCCGTCAGACTAGAGTCCATTCTCATCAATAGGGACTTGCGTCGCTCTGTGGACACTGCGCAATTAGCATTGCCTAATAAACAAATGGCACGTTGTGTCCAGCCTTCCAAGATATCGGGGTCAACCGGCACATTGGATTCCTTGGCCATCTCCAGGATTTTTGCCAGAGGACCTACCACATCAAGCATTTTATCCTGACAACCACGCCAGGCTTGGTCTAGCCCCTTCTTAGGGTCTTTAGCAAACTTCTTCAAGAAGGTGAGAAGGCTAGGATCTATTTCAGGAGTCTCCGCCACCTTATGGGCAAGGTCCGGACGAGGGCATTCTGATCTAAGTCGGTTACGAACCTCCTTATCAAACCCCTTCCTAATATTTTGCTGAAGGTACTCTGCCACCGCAGGGGCTGGAACCCAATCTGACGATCGAAGATGAACAATATCAGTGGGGTTGAAGGTAAAGGGAGTATTAGGAGGAGGGTCTGACGCCGAAGAGGCGGCCTTCTTAGCTTTCTTCTTCGGTGGCTGTTCCTCATCAGTATCTGTGGTGTCAGTGCCAGTGGTAGTAGAGGTGTCTGTGTCCTCATAATGTTGTTTACTCTTAGACTTACCACCAGCCGGGTAGGTATGATCTTGCCCAGATGCAGAAGGGAGGGAACCTAACGCGCCCGAGTGTGGCCACTGATCAGTAACCCCTGCCTGGGAGCTGGTGGAGTCTTTTTAGTGGACTTATCCTTTGTAAACCCATGGCGCTTTGCAAAGTTCTCCAGCTGCTGGGTAATCGGTTTAAGCGCAGCCACCAATGCTTGTTGCACAGTCGCAGGTACTGCGCTATCCACTGCCTTGCTGACTGAGGCTTGGACCGAAGCGTCCAGAGCCTCTACAATTTTGTCCTCCACAGCAGCAGCAGGCTGCTCCTCATAAGTTTCTTCCCCCGCCTCCTCATCAAAATACATCCACTCATCCATATTCAACAACAGTGGGGTAAGTTTAAAATGTAATCTAAGTGTTCACAAGAGGTAGGCACTAGAGGAGTCAGGGGGGTCCGCCCAATGCACACAGTCCAATACTCAAGTAACCAGTACCAGACCCCCTCAGCAGGTGCTGTAGTCAAGTTCTTGCAGCCCAGCAGGGCGTCAGAGCCAAGAAAAAATATATAGGGAGCGTGTGCTCACTCCAATAAGGCATAAACCACTATTTCAACCAGTTCAGGTGTCACTCTCCACCAGCTCGTAGAAAAAGCTGTGAGAAACGGTGGAAAAAGGCAAAATCGGCATGTGCAGCCTAACACGCGCCCAAATCCTACCAAAATATAGCCCAATGGGCGCGCGGTACACTGCAAGCGCTGGCTGGTAGGTTCGCGGCTCCAATGCACGTCTGGGCGATTAGGGAGAGCCCTTGCGCTACCTGCCGGTGAGCGGATCGCAACCAGAGGTAAGAGATGACCGCAACGCGGTCCGGCCCTGGTGCGCGCTGAAGCACTTGTTCAAGTGATTAGCAAAAAGACCATTGGAGCGGAGCTCCGTTTAAGCGTGCTGAAGCGCTGTCAGAATTGCCACGTCAGGCGGCTCCTTCAAATGCGGGAAGCACCCGCGAGTCCCGATCACAAATGCAAGCGATTAAGAAAAACAAAGCATGTATTCACATAATACCCACAGCGAGCAAGCTGTATAAATAAGGCATAAACGCCGCTAACCACAGTACATCAATGTCAAAACCCCCATGAATAAAGCAGTATAAGGAGCATGGCACTTATCTCTTGCTGTGTGAGCACCCAAGACAGAGGACGCTGAGAATGTTATTAGGACTCTTATAAGGGCTAATGGAGGCGTGGTTAAGGCCGAGCATCATGGTCTTTGTAGTTTATTTTTATTAAAGTGTACGTTTATTGGCTGCTGTGAAAATTACAGTAAAGAAAGAGAAGCATAATCTGAAGCCTCCGGTCCTGTAATAGAATTGCTATTTAAACCCCAAACGAGCAAGCACACGTGCTTACGCTCGTTATTGCACTTTTCTCACCTGGAGTCCTCAATCCTTTCGTGGATCCTTCGCCGACGCCTCATTCTTCAGCGGTCTCCACAGCAACACTGAGGCGCTGTTCAGCTTTCCGGTCCGGCGTCATAATTCTTCCTTCTTCACCAAAGAAACCTGATTTCAGCTCTTCCGGTCCAATTTAAAGGTGCTCCGTCCTGAAAAGAAAGTAAGGTTGCGGTTAGAAAAAATGAAGCGAGTAAAGAACAAGTAAGTTACTCAGCATTCTAATATTTAATTAAAAGACTGACATGGGGGCAATGCGCATTGCATTTAAGTTTAAGAACTAAAAGGATGTAATATAAAAGAATTAAAGCGCACATTGATATTGTGACAACTCGTCTTTAAAGAGATTGAAACAATTCAATTGCTGCCTGATGGTGAACTTTCACAAGTGTTTTAAAGAATCGTGAAGGTTTAATCAGCATAATTATTACTTACCTTGCAATAGAAAGCCAACTTGGAGACATCTGATAACATGATGAATCTGTAAAATAAAGACAAATTGACATAAATATTTGAACAAAGACTCCCTCTGAAATAAATATGGCATTTTTTCACTAAGTAAGTTTTTAATAGACAGCATAGTACAGTAATTGAAATGTCAGCAAATGGCTATAATTACTCAGGTATGTTTATTTCCTTACAGAAAGTTACTACATTTTAGCCGCATTTTTATGATGAATAATATTCTGGTGGAGACAAGACCAGATTTAAGAGGTATATTCACAAATTGTTTTGGTTCATAAATTAAAGAAGTTTCCTGGTTCTAAGTCATAAGATCAAACTTTGTTGTTTATATTTTACGAATAGAGACACTGTCCATAGATGCCAGAGTATCCAAGTTGAGAGAAACAAAGACTTGGAGTGTTTCTGTCTGTTGTTATGTTGTCCCTATTCCCCCTTCTCTTGGGACTTTACTTCTGTCAGGCTGTGTTTACGATTTCAGTTTGGTCAGGGGTAGATTCTTACGGGCAGGTGAGATACATCTTCACATCTCTCAAGTTGAAAGACCTGGATTTCAGGTGAGTGAAGGTCAAATATCAATTCTGTTGATGCACCTCCTGAGTGATCATTGTGATCCTTGCATCATAATCAACCAATAGATGTACCTGCTTATCACCAACTTGTACATACACGTCATAAGGATACTCAACACACTGTTCCGGATCCCCCCTTTCCACATTTCCATAACCTGCAATGAATACCATATCTTGAACTTCACCCATCAGGTCATTAACACTATTTTCATACTCTTCACACACAGCTGAAACATTGGTGCCTTTGCGTTTCACAATCTGGCACACCTTGGCAAAGTGACCAAATTTAGCACAAAGGCTACATTGAACATTCTTGGTAGGACATACTCTTGCTCCTTTTTAATAAGCCAGATTTCAATACCTAAAACAAATATTAGATTGTTTAAAAAACCTTGTTGACTGCTTTTAGTTTCTAGCATAAATTGGAGACATTACTTTATTCATCTATCCTTTCTCTTCCTTTGAACATATCAAATTTACTTGGACTGCAGTTTTGTCCTCAAGTTCTTTTTAATTGAGGTCTCAATGCTCTTAGTAAATTCGATGGTATTTGGCAATGGTGGATTGCCCATCGATAATAACTTTTGTTTGATAGTTTCGTCAACACAGTGACAAATAAACTGGTCTTGAATAAGCTGTTCAGCAAAAATTTTAAATTGACATCTTGCACCCATCCTGCACCCAATTTACATAACACTGAAATGTAAGTATCGACATCCTTGCACGCTTTTTGGTATGTCTTCAAACCACTAGGCTGGGTGGAACAGCAAACCTATGGACCAGTTTTTTATACCTTCCTTGTAAACATCCAGTTCTCCCTCTTCAACTATCTGAACATCAGGCAGATGATTGATTGTGGATCTACCTTTGAATCTAGGAGAGTGCAAAAACAGATACTGTCTCCTCTCTGGCCTAAACCTTGATGTACCAATTGCTCCTAAGTATGTTTCAATTGCATCATACCACTGTTTCCAATGTATAGGTTGATCCCCTTGGTTGTCTAACAAAGGTGGTGGGGGATTTGCGGACTGCATAGCAAGCACTGCACAGGAGTTGATAATAATACTAGTTTCCCAACTATACCAAGTAAACCCCCTGCTAGCTTTAGACTTTAGTATAGAACTGAGTGCTATAAATGGCATAGATGATGATGTTGAAGCATAACATTCTCATACTTCAGTGGTGTTCCTGATCCCATGCACTTATATAAATGCGCACACTGATGGGATGCGGATGTAGACGTCTAGAGATTTTGGACGAGTATATATCTAGTAATACTAGCTTAGACTAGCACTGTTGTGGTGTGCCTGTTACCATGTACCCATACATGGAGACTTAACAGCAAAATACTGAAGAAATTATTCAGCTCTGCAGCGGTGTGCCTGTCTCAGTAGAGTCATATATGTAAACTGAACAGAGACTGGCGCTGGACCTGTGTGCCCGTTACCATGTAGCCATAAATGCAGACTGATCAGAAGAACTTTTTATTTGGACGCTGTAGCTACAATATCACTTTTTTTTAAACACGTATTTTTCTTAACACTTCCTTGCCACTTAGACAATAACCACTGCGTCGATTTCCGTAACTTAAAAAATTCAGAGCATCAACCGTTTTTCTTCAATACCTGGAGCGCAGTGAACGCGCAGAAAACATTTTACATCCATTGCTTACCAATGTTGAGGAGTCCCAACCTCTTAAAATGACCGCCAGCCTTTTGCTTCTTTCTTAAGCTTGTTGGGCGCAATAATCTTTGATAATAATTACCTAAAATGGCCAACAGGCTATAGTGCTCTACTCTGCGCAAGGCATTTCCAAAACTATAAGATGGCAGTCAGTGTTTTTTATTGGTTCTAGGGGTGGTGGAGCTTGTTATCAGTGTGCAGCCATCGGCCTAACTAATGTCATGCGCACTCTCACACCAACTCCCTCAAGCGGCAGCAGCTAGCGTATGTGTCCAATATCTACCAGCTTCGTAGATCACAATCCACACATCGGATGTGCCTTCATACCGTTACGATTAACAGGTAATCCAATTTCTTGATCTTAAGATGCCATTCTCTCCAAAATTATGCTTTGCTGCAATAATGGCATTCTGTAAGTTTGTGATGTTTGGGGTGATTGCTTGACAACTGATTGCCACATGATATAAGCAGCTTTCCACACTCGAATAGTAAAAGAAGAGGATTTATTTCATGTATTCATGTTGGGAATCACCCCAAACTGATCCAGGCAAGACAGTCAAGAACTTAATACCAAATGACCTTGCAGAGCATACCTGATATGCAAGGCACTTAACAATATAACCTATATATACTTAATTTACTTGAAAACTACACAGTTCTTCTTCATAGGACCAGTGCACCTGAATGCAAAAACCACATTTGATGGCCATGTCTGAACTGGGGTGGCAGAGTGGGCTAAAGAACGATGATGGATTAAACCCAGATCAGTTGACTGGGGGTGAGTGCTTGTATTGTCAACGCTCCGTCCATCATTTCCTTTGGTTTTCCAGTGCACCTGAAGACAACCTACAATGGGAAAATAATCATCTTTGATGATCCCAAGGACTTGGACACCTTCATTGCCTACATTCAGAACCTGAGATTGAGCACTTCACTTTACACCGGCATGTTAAAAAACCCTGCAAACTCTGTTAACTTCTACTAACCAACACTAAACAGAGTTCCTACCAAACTTATCACCTTAAGCCCACTAATAAATTCTACATGGAGAATCGACCAGAAAATCCACAACAATCCAGTGAGTGATGTTACACCTGATCCCAGTAAAGTACTTATGGGCACATGCATCAATGTTGGCTTTTGGCGATTTCTTCATTGCTATTTTTAAGGAATCGCAATTAAGGAATCGCAAAAGCCTATGCATGTAGAAATCACTTAAAAAATAGCGATTTCTAAACATTCCTTAATTGCGACTCGCAATTAAGGAATACCTACCCATCCATTCCTATGGGCCTAGAGGCCCATAGGAATGAATGGGAAGACATTCTCAATTTGCGACTCTCAATTAGACAATCGCAAATTGAGAATGCAATTTCAAGGGTGCCAGGGTGTCAAAAGGACACCCTGTTGCAACCCTGAAATCTGCATATGAGTACATCTTGCACACACACACGCCCATGAAGTTCAACTTCATGGTAATTTGTGCCACCTAGTAGCGAAATCGCTACTTCAAAGTGGTTCTTCCATTGCAATCTCAATTTGAGAACTCGCAATTAATTACGAATTCTCAAATTGCAAAAGCTAATTTTGCAATCGCAAATTGTCCAATTTTTTGCGAATCGCACCATTTGCGATCGCAAAAGACTTTGATGCATGTGCCTGATAGTTGCACCGATTTCTTGTTCGCAATTAATGCCTCTTTAATCACAGTTCACCAGAAAGATGTTATAAACATCTAACAAGAGGACTGCATGCCTCCACTTCCACATGTAACTCTAACATATAAATAGCTACTAAACTCCCCAATGACGGATATGTGTCTTTCGCCTCCCTAATCACTAACACTCTTGTAGCCTAGAACTGGTATTCCACGCAAATTGTTTGTGTTTAAAGTAGTCACATGTTCCTAGCTTACATAATGGCTATACATTCGTTATGCTCCCTGATCGTTTGTCGATGTTCCGGTTACCACCTATTTACACACACCTTCTTACTAAACACTCACACTCATTTATGAGCTACTTATCACCATTTATTTATTTTCTTATATAGCGCAGGATTCGACCCCCGAAGGGGTATCACCATCACTCTACTGGCACTCCTTTGCCCACATATCACATCTACATCGCACTTTTTGGTACAGCCAAATTCTTTATTGTAACTCTATAGAGTATCCTAAGGGTGCGGACTCCAGCCCTTTGGATGTTGGCTCGACCTCTCGTGACCTCCATCGCCCATCCTCTGAATTCATTTATTTCCATACCCCTTCTGGGTGCCTAGACACACGTTCACATTTTCTATGCTAAATCTATGCTCTCTGTTCTATCTTATTGCACTCTCTCTCGCCCTCTCCATCCTGTCCTCTATCGTCTCTTTTCTTACTACCCTCTTCCCCTACTTCCATCTCTACTCCCTCTCATCACCACACCCCTACACCTACCCCAACCTCCCCATCCCACTGCTACCACCACCTACCACATCCCCAATACCCTCTCTGGCAATCTACCTGGGAGACTTAAGACATCACCCATACATCACAATTCTGTATAACGTAAAGATACTTTCCATTAATGTTAAGGGACTAAACTACCCAACAAAACACCAAAAAATCCTACACTAAACCCATAAACTCAAGGGAGACCTTATACTCCTACAAGAGACAAAAGTGGCTTTGAAAGAAGCTGTTCTACTAAAGAAAGTTTGGGTTTGCGACCTATCCTGTGTCCCAGCCATCAACATAAAATGGACTAATCTCCCTTATCTCCAACTCCTCTGGTCTCACAATTAGTTCTACAGAAGCAGACCTCAAAGGCAGGTGGTTCATTGCCAAACTTGAGAAAGACAACACAAAAATGTTAGTTTTGAACATTTACGCCCCCAATAGCGACCTTCCAACTTTCTGTACCCATCACAGCAAAAAACTGCCTCTCTTGAAGCCTCAAAGCAGATTCATTGTGAGTTGAGACTTTAACCTCCCTTGGAATGGGATCGTCAATAGAAGGGAAATGGCATTTACAATGTGGGCGGAACAATGCGTTCTGTTACCCGGCAAGTGTTACCACGCTTGCCTTTACCAGGCATATGCCTTTACCACGCAGACAGGAAGGATCGGTACGCGGCTTGCTAAGTAGGGCTGAGTGATAGAATTCACTTTTCGATGCTCTAATTACCCCATGATGACGTGTGAGTTAGCATCATATGACTAACTAATGCATTTTCGTAAACGCACTTATGCTGAATTCATATACTCACCTATTACTTATATTCGAATGTACGTGTGACCATATTAGTTTCTTAGCTTAGCCTGTGTGCCACCATTTTGTGTAACTCTCTGTGCCTGCGGGCTCTGCTCGCTCATGCCCCTCCCGCAGGAATACAGAAATATACTAAGACAGCAGTTTTCGTTTCTCGGCTCACTGTGGCCGAAACTAACAACTCGTGTTATCTGCAATGTTCTCATGCCCAGAGACGCCGAAGGCTGGCTCCCTGGCCTTGAGCAGAGATAATAATGTATCCCTCTCAGGTGCAGATGCCTGCTGTATGAGAGCATTGTTCACTGGTCTGGGGCTCAGTAGTTTTCCACAAGGGGCGTACCCCATTTACTGTGTTGCATTATAATGTATTGCTGTGATGCAGAGAGTCAGTCCTCTCGTTCGCACTCCTAGGAGTGAGGTCGGACAGGGCCCTCTCATATGAGTGTTGTTTGGCCTAATAAAGACTTTTGTTTTACTTCTCCACTGTCCGGCTGACTTCCTATAAGGTAATTATAGGTGAGTGCTGTAAGTCACTCCAGTGGATTTGAGCCACGCTTATCAGATGGCGCCCGAATAGGGACCCCGCGATAAGGATCTTTCTCACCCGTAAGTGGGTAGCAGAAGACCGGGGACCCGCTGGTCGGCACGGTGGGCCCGGGATCCCATTTGATGCCGAGCTTGGTTCTCGCAGCGCTGCCCCACCCTGCTGATCGGGAGAGGTCCCGGTTCGGATCTTACGCCGGGGTCCAGAAGGCGGAACTTGAAGCTGACCGTGTTGGTCCTGGCAGCCGGAGGTGGAGAACGGTAGAGGTCGGTGCCGCATACGGAAGGTGAGTGGTCCACCTGTGATTGCTGCAGGAATGGGAGTGTTCCGGGAGACTAGAATGTCTCCGATGGTTTGAGGAGCCGGTGTGCTCCTGGGGCTAGTGTGCTCCGGGGAACTCAGAGTACGAGTTGGTGCTCTGACAGACTTGACGGGGTTGGGGACGTATTTCGAGGTAATTGTTTGTGGCGATCCGACCGCATGGTACTGTGGTGAAGGCGTGGCTCATTGTGGGTAGACTCTGGTGTGCTTACTCTGAACTCCTAGTGTGGTGATTCAGTGGAGGTGTGATCCGGGTTTCCCGCGGTAAAGCGCGCAGCGATCCATAGTGCCGCACGGGTAGCGGATCCGGTCCCCGTCCTCAGAACAGTTAGCGTACTGTTCGGTCTGCGGTAGAGTCCAGGTTCCCCAGAACTTGGTCGACGGGCCTTGTCCCAGTTGGTAACACGTGTTTTGGAGATCTTGTATATGTGTACGTGGTTCGTCTATATGTTTGTGTGTGAATGAACTTGAGTTGTGATTCGAGATAAAGTAAAGATGCCGTGTCTTAGCAAGTTGCGATGTTTTGGATGCTGTTGTCGACCCTCAGATACTAGACTGGCCGAGAGTCAACCCGCGCCTCCTGAAGGGACACCGAGTTTTGATATGTATGTTAAACATGGACTGGTCCCGATTTTGTTTGGTACTTTGTGGCATCGATACACTGCTGATAATGTGGATTTACAATGGCCTTTGACGGGTTCTTTTGATGAAGCTAAATTGGATTATTTGCAAGACAAACTGTTTGCTAGGCGTAGCCGCCAGAGTATGTTCGACTCTTTGTGAATGTGGCAGAAAGAGGTCAGGAAACGTAAGATGCGAGAGGAGAAAGAGGAGTATAAAAAGTCCACTCAGACTATGGCACAGAAAGCGAAAGAACAGGTGGGGAATGAGAACGCACTACGCATGGAGCGCGCAGATAGACTTTGTAGGTTAAAAGAAAATAAAAGTTACGTAGTACGAGAGAACGACCCAGATGAGATGGAGGACATTTTGAATGCCCGACCCCCACCCCCTTATGCCCCGCAGCCATTATACCCCTCCTTGCCACTTTCGGCCCCTAGTAGCGCCATTCCAGGTCCTTCAGCGAGTGCCCCCCAACAATCCCTGCCCTCGACACCCCTCGTTTCTCTACTCCAGCCCGCTTCACCTGCCCCCTCGCCATTTTCTTTAGCACTCCCTACTGTTTCAGCTAGCACCACCCCCAGTCAGGAGATGCTAACACCGAGTCGCGGCGCAGGTAGCGGATTGTTCTCACAGGTACGGAAGCTGCTTACACGTTCTACTGTTGGTTTGGATGAAAAAAGTTTGGTGGCTAACCAGGCATGTCAATGGGCCAGGAATAATATTTATTCGTTCGAAGATATCTGGTCCACCATGAAAGATTTTGAGCCGTTAATGCAGCAGCACGCTTTGTGGCACATGGCTGGTGTATTGATACCGCTATGGGAGCAGGGATATGGAGGTGTGGCCCCGGCGGTTTTGCGGGATATACAGGCTGGAGCGTACAGAACAAACACGGGGGTCAAGGAAGTGATGAGTAGTCTGCGCGCGCTTTTGCAATACAGGAATGAATTACCCTCTGCCGGCACACCACATTTCCCGGGTCTTCACCCAATGAGGGAGGTGCACCCTATTTTTCACCCTGAGGTCCCCGAGTTGTTAGACCCAGTCACGAGGGCTGTTACAAGGAACAGAATTGATGCGCATTTTCAGGAGCAATGGGTGTACACGCCATGGAAGAGAAGTGAGGTGTTGTCCTTGAAGGCTCAGCTGCCGGATTCTAGAAAGAATCCGACCGCCTATTACAAAGAGCTTACGGAAGCGGCGTCTTCTACTGTGATGACGTTGGCTGATGTTGAATTGTTTTTCGGGCTTTTGGTCCCGGTTGATGTGTGGCGACAAGTGAAAGGTACGGATCATACGGAGGAGCTGGGTGGTACATGGCAGGAGTTGCAGGATTGGGACAAAGAGCGTAAGCCAGGAGAGAAGCCGAAGGCTGAAATATTAGCTTTACCAGGGCATATTATAAAATATATGCACTCCCTCATTCCCCCGAAAAAGGTAGACTGGGACAAGCTGACGGCTTGCAAGCAGAAGAAAGATGAGGCGGTCTCTGATTTCTTTACGAGGTTTGAGGAAACGTTTATGGATTTTAGTGGGCAGGATGTGTCACAGGATGGGGGGTTACGGCTCTTCGTCAACAGGTTTGTCACAAACTTATTGCCTGAAATATCAGCTAGACTGCAAGCGTCGGAGAGCACGTGGACGACGTCCTCTCCTTCGGGAATACTAAGTATGGCACAATATTACGAACACAGGGAAAATGAGAACAAGGATAAGCAGGAGAAGAAGGCTAAAGATTTGAAGACGAGGGTTTTGTTGCAGCAAGTGGCGAGAGGCAGAGGAAGGGGTGCGGGGTTGAGCCGCGGAGGTGGATTTGGCAGAGGTGAGAGCAGGGACAGGCTGGGACCGAATCAGTGCGCGAAGTGCAAGCAGGAGGGGCACTGGTGGAGGGATTGCCCGCTGCTTCAGGCAAGCGCTGGTGTAGGGCGCGGACGAGGAAGAGCTGGTGGTGATAATGGAAGACAGGTGGCACGATCGGAAGGAGCCAGGAGGCCGGGTGGCAATTATTTTGACAATAACACCAATAGGCAGCAGTTACAGAGCGATGGTGCCCAGTACTATCACGATGATTACTCAGTTGATGATTTGACAGGGTTTTCCCACAACTAGGACAGCGTAGGACAGAGCATGGGACCAGTACTTATGGAAGTTGATCAGAGGGGACCTTATGTCGAAGCCGACTTACTAGGGTCTCAACAGAAATTTCTAGTGGATACGGGTGCAATGAAAAGTTCAGTGGCTCGTTCTCGGGTCCCAGGGGCGGCTCTGTCTGGCAAGAATAACATATCCGTGGGTTTCGCGGGAACTCCAGTGATTAGCCCCATTTCTAAACCTCTCACGTTAACGATTGGTCCTTTTACTGTTGATTCGCCGTTTCTATTGACATCAAATTGTGGTGAAAATTTGTTGGGTTTAGATTTATTGAAAAGATTGCACGCCACTATCTATTGTTCTCCGGATGGCGTGTACCTTACTCTAGGCCCCAATGTTGCCCGCCCACTACAGTGCTTTTCAAAAGACGACCCGCTGCCACCTGAGTTTCGAGGCATACCCGACAGCTTGTGGGCTGTCAGTGATAATGATGTGGGGAGAATGGACATTGCCCCGGTGTCAATAAGAGTGAAGGTGGGAGCCAAATTGCCCAGAATTCCACAATACAAAATACCTAGAGAGGGTGAGAAGGCCTTGTTACAAATAATTCAAGATTTAATACAGTCTGGAGTAGTGGAAGAGACTGATTCGAATATATGTAACAGTCCTATTTTGCCTATACTTAAAAGACGGTCACCTGATGCAACAGATAATACTCCTGATGTCTATAGATTCGTAATTGACTTGCGCCAGGTAAATAGAGTAGTGGAGCCACAGTACCCGGTGGTCTCGGACATCACTACGATATTGACAATGATTCCACCTTCGGCCAAGTATTTCTCTGTCCTAGATTTGAAAAATGCTTTCTTCAGTATTCCAGTACATGAGGACAGCAGGTATCTTTTCGGATTCTCATTGGCTGGCCGTAGCTTCCGCTTCAAGAGAATTCCTCAGGGGTACACTGAGAGTCCTAGTATATATAGTCAGGCCCTGAAGGCACAATTGGATGATTTGGAACTTCCACCGGGCAACGTAATGTTGCAGTACGTGGATGATATCCTAATAGCTTCGGACGACGAGCAGGGTTGTCGGGATGCTACTGTAAAATTGTTACACCACTTGGCTGAGAGGGGGCATAAGGTGTCCCTTCCGAAATTTCAATACTGTCGAACGGAGGTCACCTACCTCGGTCACCTCCTTTCGAAAGTGGGGAGGAGATTGACGCCGGAGCGCATAAAAGCGATCACTAACATGCAGGTACCTAACACGCAGCGAGAGGTGCGCGCGTTCCTAGGCATAACATCGTATTGTCGTCAGTGGATACCTAACTATGCATTACTAACAAAACCCCTATTGTATCTGACTACCAAAGAAGTGCGCGAACCCCTACCCTGGTCCCCCGCATGTCAAGAATCTTTTGAGTTACTAAAGACGTCTTTGTGTTCGGCGCCAGTTCTTGGAACACCTGATTACCAGAAGCCTTTTGTTCTTTACGTGCACGAGGCGGAAGGTTGCGCGTTGTCTGTCCTAACTCAGTGTTTCGGGGGGAAGCAGAGACCGTGTGCGTACTTCTCTGCAATGCTTGACAATGTGGCAAGAGCGCTGCCGAGTTGTCTGAGAGCCACGGCGGCTGCTGCGGTCTCTATAAGACAATCGGCAGGGCTCGTGCTGGGATCAGACCTCACAGTAATGGTACCGCATGCTGTGGACATTTTATTGAACAGGACACAGACGCAGCATTTAACAAGCGCTCGTCTGACGGGTTATGAGATGACCCTTTTTGCACCCCATGTGACAATTAAAAGATGTGCCACATTGAACCCCGCCACCTTGTTACCTATCCCCACAGATAGTGACACAAATGATGACGACATACATGACTGCTTGTATAGGACTGAGGAGGAGACAAAGGGGAGGGTGGATCTGACAGACAGACCCATGGAAGAACCAGACGGGGAACTGTATGTTGATGGATCCTGTTTTAAATTACCAGACGGGACATCGACAGCAGCATATGCAATAACGACATTACAGACGGTGGTAGAGACTTCTAGAATACCTTACAATTCTGCCCAGGCTGCCGAGATTATCGCCTTAATGAGAGCATGTGAGTTGAGTGAGGGGTTGGATGTCAACATTTACACCGATAGTCAATACGCCTTTGGCGTGGTTCATAATTATGGGCGACTTTGGGCAGAACGGGGATTCTTGACCTCCCATGGACAACGCATCCAACATGGCCCCCTGATATTACGACTACTAACGGCACTGACTTTACCCAAAAGATTGGCTGTGATAAAATGTAGCGCACACAAGACAATAGTGGACGATGTCGGGCGAGGCAACGCTTTTGCCGACGAGACAGCAAAAGAGACTGCTAGAGAAAAATTACCACGAATGTTTGTGGCAGGGCCAGCACGATGGGTCCCAGATATTCACATGTTCGCAGACACGGTACAGTGTGTCAAGAACATACAGGGCAAGGCGACGGATGAGGAATTGAGAGCATGGAAGGATGGGCAGGGACGACTGGATGCGGATGAATGCTGGACAGATGTGACAGATAAGAGACGATGGATGTTACCGAATGCGTATGTCCTTCCAGTAGTGACGATGGCACACGGTCCTGCCCATGTGAGTGCGAAGGGCATTTGCAAGCTATTAGACCCGGTATGGAGCAATAAGAATATCTCTAAGATGGCCACCAATTTGGTTCGTCAGTGTATGGTGTGTTTGAGACACAATCCTGGAAAGGGTACTCCTGTCCCAACTGGAAATTTTGCACCCCCCTCTTTCCCTTTTGAGGTGATTCAGATGGATTACATCGAAATGGAAAGAGTCAACAACTTGAAGTACGTCCTTGTAGTCGTATGCGCCTTTAGTAGGTGGGTGGAGGCGTTCCCAACGAAAGACTGCACGGCTATGTCTACTGCAAAAATGTTGATAAAGGAGTATTTCTCCCGCTTCGGATTACCTAGGGTGATCTGGAGTGATAATGGCACGTCCTTTAATGCTGAATTAGTGAAGAATATATGCAAGGGTCTACACATCACCCAGAAGTTCCACTCAGCCTTGCATCCTCAGGCAGCAGGACTGGTGGAACGGTTTAACGGCACACTCAAGTTAAAAATGGCCAAAATATGTGAAAGTACAGGTCTCCGTTGGCCAGATGCACTTCCCTTAGCTTTGCTTTCCACAAGAGTCACTGTAAATGCAAAAATGGGCGTCTCCCCGCACGAGGTGGTATTTGGCCGCCCGGCCAATATCTGGGGAGTGCCCCGACCCAAATGCTTTTCAGAAGTTCCTTACCCTCTGTTGACAGATTATCTGTATGCTTTGACTAAAGATCTTCGTTCTATTCATCAGCAGGTAGCAGACACTCTGAAGCCGTTGCCGGAGGGGCCTGGACACACCATCCACCCAGGGGATTGGGTCGTGGTGCGACGATACCAGCGGAAGTCCTGTTTGGAGCCGAGATGGTCAGAGCCTCGTCAAGTGCTCCTCACCACGCGCACAGCACTGCGGATTGACGGCAGAAAGGCGTGGACCCATGCCTCTCATGTGAAGAGGGTCCCGCTCCCGTTGCCCTATGATCAATGGGTACAAGATGGCATCGCTGACCAGGAGTGTGAAAGTATTCCAAGATATGTTCCTTTCTCGGATGCTTCACTGATTGGAGAAGAGCACAGCGGAATTGAAAATACAGTGAGCTCTACCACTCCTTTTGTTGCTAGCAAAGAGATATCGGAAAGTTCAGCATCTGCCACTGATACACCTGCTTTGTTTTCTGATCCCGAAGTGCCAGGGAGCACTCGCTACAATTTCCGGCCCCGGAGAAAATAAGTACAGTGCTGGAAAATGATGGACTAAATACTGGAAGAAGGGCTTAGTGGACATTCTGAAAAAGAAGATTTAGTGGTAGGGATGGACTTGTAAGAGCCCTGGTGTTTAGCCGAAGATTGTATTCTTTGAGACTAAAGAGTGGTGCGGGCCCGAATTAAGTGCTTCCCTTATTTCAAAGTGCTGACCAACGACGTGGGAATAGGTATGAACGGTAAAAGCCTGCCTGTGAGGCTTTGAAGGACACAGGGAAGAAGATCCCTTTTTAAGGGTTGAAGAACCCCTCCGGCCAGTTGAGGATTGTCTGGGACTATTTTTTTTAGTTATAGTTTGATTTTATTTTTGATTTTTGGTGTTGAAAAAGTATACAGAATGTATCCCTTTGGGCGGCCAATTCCTGATGAGGAGCAGCCCTTTGCAGCTCCCCCGAGACGTGAGCCTGATTCCCCCTGGTTGGCCCTTTCCCGAAAGGGAAAAATTGTGGTGGTCGTAATATTTTTAACTGCACTTCTGGTGACTCTTGGAATATTGTTCTTCCTAGATAAACATTATCCCGTTCATACATTTGCACCCACACCTACTGCTGTTCCGGAACACAATATGTTAACTGTCGAATATGGCGAAAGAATGATACGTACCAATTATAAAGATAATGTTTTTATTAAGACTTTGCATCATGCACATGCCACTACCAACATGACAGATTGCTGGGTTTGTGGGCTTTTGCCCTCTGCTGCTTATAAGAAAGATAGATTCCTTGCTCTTCCCTTGACTCCGGTAAATAGTTGTGTGGGATGGTACACCCTTATAGGTCTAGTTAAATATTTTCAACAGCCAGATTCCCTAACACCCCGACTACCAAATAGGGGGTGGACCATGACGATGCGAGTACGCCCTTTGCCTTCAGCTTCCCTTGGACGAATATACACTGACGGACGTTTTGACCAGACTTTTATAGAGATATGTGAGAAAAAGTTGGGCCGATTCTTGACACCTAATGATACTGATAGACTTAGGGATAGTTTTATGAAATTGAATGCTACTTTGTCTTATAGGCACCCTCCTAAGAGTAACGGCAGCTCCAAGTCTTTGATACCCTTTGCTGTGGTGGGTCCTCCTCCGTTTTTCTGTATAGAGGGAAGGGGTCCCATCAAGGTAGGAAATAGCTCTTGTAATGTGACAGCATTAATACGCCTGCCAGTTAGCCCCTCTTTGATTGCCCCACCCAGTGTCTATTTTGTATGCGGTGAAAATGGATACTTGTGGTTGCCAGAGGGTTGGGGTGGGGTGTGCTACCTGGCTTATCTGATTCCTCCTGTATATGTGGCCCCCTCTGATTATCACAGAACTCATCGACGATTCCCCAGTCCTCAACAGCAGCCGCAAGAGCAGCGTAAAAGGAGGGAACTTCAAGTAGAGGACGTTGATCAGACAGATACCTCGTATCAGCAATGGACTGATTTTTCTAAGGGTCTGCTTCCTTTCTGGGGTCCTATATTCAACAGTAGAGCTATTAGACGACTTTCTAGGGTAATGGAAAAGGTGGTTCTGGTTGAGGCTGACATTACGACTAACATCTCTGTTGAGGTTCAGGCTATGAGATTATTTACGATCCAGAATAGGATGGTCCTTGACGTCATACTAGCCGATAGGGGCGGGGCCTGTCGCGTCATCGGGACATCTTGTTGCGTTTATATCCCTGACTCTGCCCCGACTGTTAACTTGGCAGTGCAAAAATTGCATAGATTAGCGACTGAACTGCACCAAGATAATGGAACATGGTCCCTCCAAGGGTGGCTCTGGGGTGCCTTTTCTTCCTGGGGCTGGAAAATACTGATGGGATTGGTTGGAGTAGTGAGTGTAATTCTGTCATGCTGCCTTTGTATATATTGCCTCCCTCCATGTTGTTCAATGTGTGCTGCAAATATACGTCCGAAAAAGAAGTTGCATGGTCAATATACCACTTCTATGATTACTGAAATTCCTGCTGACGCAAGTTGGTTAATGTTTATTGCAGAAGATGTTCTCGAATGAAGTAATGTAGGCCTGCCCCTAGAATGTATGTCGGCACTACCTTTGGCAATTAAATGAGGCTATAGTTAGCCAATGATGCTAAAAGGAGGGTCTGATAGAATTCACTTTTCGATGCTCTAATTACCCCATGATGACGTGTGAGTTAGCATCATATGACTAACTAATGCATTTTCGTAAACGCACTTATGCTGAATTCATATACTCACCTATTACTTATATTCGAATGTACGTGTGACCATATTAGTTTCTTAGCTTAGCCTGTGTGCCACCATTTTGTGTAACTCTCTGTGCCTGCGGGCTCTGCTCGCTCATGCCCCTCCCGCAGGAATACAGAAATATACTAAGACAGCAGTTTTCGTTTCTCGGCTCACTGTGGCCGAAACTAACAACTCGTGTTATCTGCAATGTTCTCATGCCCAGAGACGCCGAAGGCTGGCTCCCTGGCCTTGAGCAGAGATAATAATGTATCCCTCGCAGGTGCAGATGCCTGCTGTATGAGAGCATTGTTCACTGGTCTGGGGCTCAGTAGTTTTCCACAAGGGGCGTACCCCATTTACTGTGTTGCATTATAATGTATTGCTGTGATGCAGAGAGTCAGTCCTCTCGTTCGCACTCCTAGGAGTGAGGTCGGACAGGGCCCTCTCATATGAGTGTTGTTTGGCCTAATAAAGACTTTTGTTTTACTTCTCCACTGTCCGGCTGACTTCCTATAAGGTAATTATAGGTGAGTGCTGTAAGTCACTCCAGTGGATTTGAGCCACGCTTATCATGAGGACCAGGCTTTAGGGCTCAGGGTCGGAGGGGGTTGAGGTAGTTTTTAGGGTTAGGGCTGGTTTTAGGGCACGGCTGGGGTCAGGGTCGTTTTTAGGGTGGGGTTTTGGGCGAAGGGCGGGGGGCTGGGGTCAGGGTAGTTTTTAGGGATTGGGGCAGGAGGATTGGGGTCCAGATCATTTTTAGGGCTGCAGGCCAGGGTGTAAGGTTCAGAGCGGGGGTCAGGGTAGGTTTTAGGGCTAGGGGTAGGGGTATGTGGTCAGGGTAGCTTTAGGGTTGCCATTCAGGTTTTGAGGTTCAGGACGGGAGGGTCAGGGTAGTTTTAAGGGCTTTAGGAGGGGTGGTTTGTAGGGCTCAGGCTTTAGGGTTCAGGGTGGGGGGTTTGGGGTGTGATCTTTACCACGCATAAGCCTTTACCAATTATGCCTTTACATCAAAAATTGTTGTAAAGGTATTCGTGGTAAAGGTATGTGTGGTAAGGATGCAGCTGTAGTAACACCACGTTGCTAAGGCATGCAATATAATCACACGTGTGGTTCCGTCATACAACTTCGATAGAAACGCTGCATGAACGTTTAAACATGACAAGTCTCACAATCAAATGCTAAATCTTTGCAATACTCACAAACCGAAAGATTTTGGAGACTGTACAACCCCACAGGCAAAGAAAGACTACACATTCTTCTTCTACCCTCACAATTCATTTAGTCACATACACTATATTTTAGTTGATGAATCGCACGTCCCAGCTACCTCCAGTACCACCATCGAACTGATCCTGGTTTCCGATCACGCCTGCATTTCACTGCTATACGATATTTGATGCACCACCTCTATACCAAGCTCATGGAGAATGAATGACTTCCGCACTGAGAACCCTACATTTAAGCAAAAAACTGAAAAGAGATGAATCATTTCATAGAATTCAACAGGAACTTGAGCCCTAACCCCCAAATCGTGTGAGATCCTTTCAAATCCACCATTCAGGAACACATGCTCAAACTAATGTCAGGGAAAAACAAACAAGATAACTGTGCCCTCAACCACCTGGAACAACAAATAAAATGTTTAGAAAAAGACTTTAAACAATCCAGAGACAAATCATAATTAAACCTCTTAACCAAATTAAAATACAAATACAGTAAAATATTAGGTAACAAAGCTCACATAATTGCTCAAAGACATAAAGGTATCAGACTGTGTGGATGAACCAAAGTGGGAAGATTACTAGCTTTGTATCTAAAACAAAAATATCATAGACCAAGGATAACCTCCATCACTAATGAACACAGCATATCCTATACTAAAGAGAAAGACATTTTAGCCACCTTTGAAAACTTCTATTGCACCCTTTACTCAAAAATCAATAACTATGAAACTTGCCTAGAATACCTCAACAAGATTAACATTACCAAGATAGATGACGCAACCAAATTCCCACTAGAAAATCCCATTTCTCGTCACAAAATTACAAACGCGATTAAAAGACTCCAAGTAAGGAAGGTTCTGGGCAGGCATCCCTGATCACCTTCCTAGAAGATCTTTTTTCCCAATTCTCCTCTACAAGCATGATCAAGAGCACCGCTGCTTTAGCCAGTATAATTGTTGTCCCTAAAGAAGGGAATGACCCGTCTAGCCCCAACAAATACTGCCCCATTTCCCCAAAAAATATTGATTGCAAAACCTACGCTAAAATCCTTGCACTCAGACTGGAATCTATTCGCAAAAAAATCATCCATCCATCACAATCTAAATTTATCAAAGGCAGGTTCCGTGCAGATAACATCAGGCTATTCAGCCACACTTTCAAGAAAGCCCACCTCCTCGACCAGCCCACCTAGGCACTCGCATTAGAGGCAGAGAAGGCCTTTAATAAGGTATCTCACCACTTACCACTTTCAACATGGGCCCTTCATTCACTAGAAGGATACTGCCCTATACAAGAAACCCACTGCTTGGATCAACATTAATGGAATTTGATCTAACATCTTTAAACTTATACAAGGTACCAGACAACGATGCCCTCTCTCCCCTTTACTATTTTCATTAACCTTATACAAATTAGAGAGAACCCCTTCATTCCCTGTATCACCTTTGCTGCAGGTCCACAGAAAGTGTCTGCCTCTGGAGATGACATGCTACTCTCTACCCAAGTGTATTTAGCTCTGCCTAACATGTCCACTATCAATGACTATGCCTAAGTATCAGGCTACTGCCTAAACAAAGACAAAACAGAGATCCTCCCTCTCAATAACCAATGTAACAGCTCCATTATTCGCGATCATGGTCTTAAATGGGGACCAGATGAAATAAAATACCTGGGGATCTGGTTCACCCCAAACCTCAGAGATTACATTGAGTACAACAAATAAATTACATTAAACAACATTAAGGACTTCCTAGATAAATGGTCCTCGGGATTAGTCACATAGTGGGAAAGAATAGAATCCATCAAAATGATGATCACTCCTCTTATTAATTTCTTAATTAGTCTCCAATATACCTCTCAGACACTTTCTTTGCCAAATAGGATGTAATATTCACCAAATTCTTATGGAACTCCAAAAAACTAGAATTGCTCTAAAGAAACCAAGGCTCCCTAAAGGATTTGGAGGTCTAAACTTACCAGACTATAGGAGATACCAAAATGCATTCCTAGCTAAACAGGGAAGTCTCTGGCTATCCCCACTATACACCACTCCTTTGTCATGGCTTGCCATTGAAAAGGATCTTGCTAAACCACTCTCTCTTACCTCTCTTATTACCACTAAGAAAATAACAAAATGAAACACTCTGCAATCATCCTCTCCAGCACTGTGCAGGCTCTTCGCAAAATTGACAACAAACTCCCAAACAAAATGCAATATTTACTCCTCGCCTCATTATTGCACAATTAATACCTGAAATCAGAGGACAAGACACTCTTTCTAGAGAAATTGGTGCAATACAGGCATACTACTGATAGGAGACCTGTAAGCCCCTTCCAATCCTGAACCCTTCTCCCAACTCAAAGCTAAATTTGGACTAGATGACATAGATTTCTATCACTTCTTAATAATGAAAGCAATCTTATGTAGGCATAAATCCCAGGGACATGCCAACCTACCCAACAAATTACACACCTATACCAGAGAAGCGTCCAAATTTTACTCTCTCCTCTCTCCCAGAACCTCCAATCTACCTAAATCAATACAAAATAAATGGGATTTACACTTAAACAATACAAACAGTACTAAGGTGGAGCCACGGACGTGGCCGACCATCTGGGCGAACCTCACCTTAAACAAAACGATACCAACATTAGCTCAAACTAGATACTGGTTTGCTTATATGGCCCACTGGATCTCTTCTAAACTGTTCAAAACTTTGTCTAATGAACTTTGACACTTGTTGGAGCTGTGCGAGAGAACCAGGTGACCTGAAACACGTGATACTTGACTGCACCTTCTCCAAGAAATTCTGAACAGAACTCAGTGAAACCATGTCACAAATTCTACATATAAACTAGACACCTAAACTAACCTCCATAGCCCTGGGACTCCTCCCCCAGACACAAACTCTATCCTAAGTAAAGACGACCACTTCTTATGGGATAACCTTGTCTCAACCGGTCTTAAAGCCATTCTTTCTGAATGGAAAGACCTTTGAAAACATTCGACCCACAGTGGGAATGGGCACACTTCAACAACGGAGCAGATAATTCTCTAAAAATGTACTAAGAAACACCATCAGGGAAAAAAGATAAAATTTGGTCCAAACTAGACATATTCATCTCAAATGTAGTAGACGCCATTCCCCCCTTACCTCCTCTCTGATCCACCCCTTCCATTCCCATACCACTGCCCTTCCTACCACCTCTTCTAACCCCTTCATTTTCTCTGTGCTATTCTCCTTTCACATATCCTCTCAACTTTCTGTCTCTCTTTCCACCTATCTTATGATACTAGACAGGGTTTTCAGTATTGTCTTTATTGTACTACGCCTCCACAACACTCCTCTCTATTCTCCACCACGTAAGTAACAAGAGACCTTGTTTTAATGCCATCACACAGAAAACAGCTCCACCTGGATACTTTGCGTCCATGTGACTCCGTCACTAATATATATGTTAATGTACTCAATTGTATCTCTTAAACCCTACCAAATACTCGTTCCTCTCTATGTGTACTATATCTGTACTCCTCAGTTCATATAAAAAAAGTTATAAAAATTATTTTGAAATGAAAAAACACACAAGCATCACAATCAGCAGCTACTTTCATTCTGGTCATTTGTGCCATTTCTATGCGTCAGTCTAAACTTTTGCCTCAAGTGAATAATTATGTGGCATAGCGTACTGGCAACATTTCAGAGGAATGACTGCAATTTCACATTTGGGGAGATTTTTCAGTACTTCATAAGAAGAAACTAACTGCAGTTGAAATACCATCATATCCCATACCATGGGTGCTTCCACGACAAGGCCAGACACCAACCTGACAATACTGTTATTTGTCACCTCAACCACATCACTGCATGCATGCTTATAGTCTGGACAGAGCCCTGACGCTTCCTGTCACAGCAGCTGAGCTTGATCCACCATGTTTGCAGGCAATTTGTAAAAATCAGTCAAACTTAAGACCAAAACTTAAGTTTAACTGAGACAAAAGTCTAGCTTTACTACTTTTAAATCCCCTTTGTGAATACCAAAAGTCTTAAAGTTAGGCTTTGGTCTCAGTTTACCTTTGTGAATCGGCCCATGGTTTTGAGACAACTCTACCTTCACTCTGGACAACCATCTCCTCCCCCATACACAAAATCGTCCTATAGTACTTAGACAGTAACAGGGGGAGGGCTAGCCCTCGTCTATGCCTTAGGTATGATCTTAGCTGAGGCCCCAAGCTCTGCAGAGGTGTTTATTTAGGATCTGAATTTTAGGGAGTGCCTGGGAGTTCTGGTGCAGGGGAGCATGTGATTGCATATGAGAAAAAGCACAGCATGTGAACAGGGGGCTTAGTAAATACCTGCTCAGGATGAATCTTCTTAAGCATCTCTGTGATGTTAGATCAATTGCTGTAAGTAAAATTCATCATATACAGACAATTTGTGGATGAGCATGTTCTTGCAGCATGTCCACTCCCTTTGAGCCTCTTCATGGCTCCTCACTACAGCAACGGCGCAGTAGGTCTGATTTATCAGGAGCCACTGTGTGAGGGTATTAATGTGTTTAGTATGTGGCATGTATGTGATAGACTAATGCGGGCACAAGTGACTTGCTCATTGTAGAGAGCCGGTCTATTGTGAGTTGGAGTGCCTGTGTGTAGGGAGGACTGCTCTTAGTCTCCTGTGAATTTCCCTAAAACTCCTGTTCTTTTCAGGGTTTTTTTCTAAATTATTTGTATTGAAAGGTTTCACAGTGCAACAAATATCTAAATAGTGAAGTACATTATGTGTTTCTATTTTAACTACCAGGCAATCCAAGTCATCAATCAAATAAGTGTAGTGCTCTCAATCATGGAGGACATGTCATTTCATTGCAGTTTCTATTCATGCAACCCAAAACCGGTTGCTAGATGGCAGTTAAGTTGTCTTTATCTTTTAGGAAGCGGATACTGGAGTGCTTTATCTCCACCATGACCCAGACTTTGAGATACTCCAACTTTTTTGTAGGAGCTACTTGTTGCTTCCACGCCTGGGCGATTGTTATTTTTCTCATCTCTGCATGTTAATTTCTGATCAATAATTGGCAAATTCGCCATACATTTCTTATTGCTGCATTGTGTTAGTTTTTGCAATTTTGCCAATCTTGCTTTCAACATGCGAATTTAGTTTTTTAAGAAAACAGGGTATTAGTTAGGGCCGCTCGCTGCTAGAGCTTTCCTTTGAACTTACAGAAGGGTGTCAAAAACCAACAAGGCCTTGACGTTTCTTTATTTGTGGGTCTCTGCTGCTGGAAATCACCGCTTGTTGATCGAGCTTTCACCTGGGCGTACTGGAGAGTGCTTGGTGGACGCGGGTGCAGGGGACTGCGAAGACCAGCATTCTCAGCTGACACCAGCTGGTCCTCTTCCCCCAATCAGCCCCGCCTACTGCCCTATCTAAACAGGCTTCTCACACGCAACGCGGGACGTGCGCGGGGGAAGCCCGGGCCAAGGGCGGGCCCGTTCTAGCCCGTTCCAGACCGAGCAAGCCCGGACCGGGCCACCCCTCTTGGCTCCTGTTCTTGGATTGTTATTGCCAGTGTTACTTGACTAACCACTTTCCCTCGCTGCTGCCTAATTACCTGGCTAGAGAATCATGACTTCGCGAGAAACTCGAAGCAAAGCCACTGCATCGACTGCCATGGTCACAGGTACACTAAACAATTTTTTGCTGAGAGCAAACTCTATCCTGAACAATTAAATTTTGACTGTAGAAGGGCGCCTTTCGCAGGGAATTGAAAATCTCAGAAGTTCCTCACTGGGCATATTAGCTAATGCTAAAACCCCCGTTAAGGATGGAGCTTCTTCCACCACTATTTTAGATAGCATTGATGAAACAATAGACCATGTACTGCAGGATTTAAGGAAAACCCCCGATAGGCACAGTCAGTCTTTATTGGTTACGGCTGAGATTAATCCTGTGCCAGCAAATGTCATTTGTGTGTCTCCTGAAGCTGGGCATGATGCAGCTACCCCCGCTCACGGGGAACCAGGGAGGGTGCTGTCCCCAAGAAGAAAAGAGAGATGCAACATAGGGGTGGTAAAAGGGCGAAAGTAATTAAGGCATCAACCGCCGTGGACCCCGAATTCACAGGTCCAGTGGCAACTAGGGTGGCCCCTTCTGCTCTCACGGGATTCAGTAACGAACCCCCCAGATCCCCTCCTGGGCCGCAGAACACGGCATTTACAGCTGGGGATTTAGTGATCACTAGGGACAATCACTTCATTCAATCTTTGGAAAAAATTATGACAACTCTGATTGACCCGCTAGTTGCTAGATTAGATTGCATTGACCATAGGCTGCATTAAATAGAAATGGCCACTGGGGTGCTGGATGTGTACCTTAAATCGATGGGTACCACACAGAAGGATGTAGAAACTAGGGGGGGAGGCACTGTTCTATCTAAACTCCCAACCCTGGTGTCAACCCCCGCCATTATAATCCCTCCCGTCCCTGTGCAGAGCTCTGAGAACGGTGCAACGGCTAACACTATTGGGTTGGGTCTAAAGGCTGGGTCAAAACCTGGTTCAACTGCTGTTGACGATTATAAAATGAAAACGCGGAAAGTAGTTAACCTACCTCCTGAGGCAGCTCCATTTATAGTTGGTTTAGCAGGAGTGACCGTGCTTAATGACTCGGCAGCAGAATCCTTCTCCTCCCTCAAGAACAAGGTAGCAAATTGGCTGAATATCCATAGACCGTTGCTCCCCCACATTACAAGTGAAATTATAATGGTTAGAAGAGTTCCTTGGGTGGGACACACCTCTAAATAAATCAAGGGGGATTGTATACTGGTAAACTTTAGGAACACTGGGATCGTGTCGCACATCTGTAACTGGTCGGGCGGATTGGCAGGTACTCTAGTTCAGGCACTCCCATTGGCTTTTTTTTACCCACCCCCCTGCATCCAATCTGAGCTAGACTCTGAAGAGGGTTGGACAAGGGTGGGTCAAAGGGAACTTAACAGGGACTACAGGCCCAACTTATATGACTACTTTGTGTTCAAAGACTTTTCCCACATGAACAGATTTAGTTGCCTGGATCAGATGGACTGACTCCATCAAGAAATCTCTGCAGAGACCCGACTGGTGGACGCTTTACCCCGGTCCAGTGCCCATGAATTAATTATTAAGAAGACAACCCACCCTGATTCACCGCCTATCGATCTACCAGGTCTTACTACTAAATGTCAAGGCGCGGGCCAAGACCTATTGAAAAACTCCCCTATCCCTATGTCTGATGTGGATGTTATCCCACAAAATGAACCCTCACAACCAGATAGCGTAGGTTTAAAAATTATTTCCTGGAATGTGGCTGGTCTAAGTAATAAACTGGATTTCCCTAAATGGGGCTCTTTCATAGATATGAATGACATATGCCTCTTTCAGGAAACTTGGGCAAGGGAAGAACAATTCCGTCCGGGATTTGCTTCTTATTCAATACCTACAAGGTGGGGCGGAAAGGGTAGACCATCAGGGGAGCTAACAATTTGGGTGGGTGCCCACCTGGGTTGTAAAGCCAGAGTGTTGCACACCTCCTCAGAGGATGTGCAATGCGTGATCTTACAATGGTTGAATGGCTCAAAACTCGCTGTGGTTAATATCTACTCCAGACCAGTGAGTATCACTTCTGAGTCGAAAGCTATAGAAGACCTTTCCGTCTTTCTAAATGAGCTACCAGAGGGAGTTACCTACGTGATCGGTGGAGACCTCAATTCCCATTTCGAGCCACTTCTGGACCTAATGGATGGTACACTCCAGGAAGAGGACGATCACTGGAAAATCCCCCGGGTTGATAGTCCTCCTGCAAAGTCCTGGGCTCCTTTACCTGTACAAATTATGACCCTGACACTGAGATACTCAATAAGGGCCTGTAATGGTCGCCTAAAATTGGACATGCCTTCCAGGTGCACTTTCAACAAGCCTGGCCAGGAATCTCACCTGGATTATATTTTTGTAGAAACTTGCGCATGGCATAAGATCCTTGATTTTAAGGTGGTCCCTAGAGGAGAAAGTGATCACAACGCACTGATCCTGGATTTTCAATCCCCCAGTATCTCCAATAACTCCCGCCTCACAGAGTCTGGATCGAATACCAGGGCGGTCCTATCTAGTAACAGAAGGAGACTTAGATGGGACAGACTGGTTGCGCATCCAAACCTAGTGGCAGAGTTATACGCTCTGGCCACCCCAGCATTGGAAGTGGCTGGTGCTTTAAATCTTCAGCACCCTTCGCCTGAAATTCATTTCAAGATGAGTAAACTCAATACGGATCTAGTTAATACTTTAGCGAGGGTACTTAACCCTCCAGGCTCAAAAGTGAGAAGTACTACCAAAAAACCCACCTGGTATAATAGGGCCTGTAGAGTTCGGAAATCGCAGCTCCTTGAGGCCGTGAAACACAACAAAAATAGGGAACTCATAAAAGAAAGAAGACTAGCTTATCGGATGTTAATACATCACGCTAAGCTGGAGTGGGGGAACGAGAACTGGGAAAAGCTAACTTCCGCACTGGGAACCAGAGATGCCCGGAAGTTTTGGAATATTGTTACCACGGGCTCGGCTGATGATGTCCCAGGTATAGCACCTAACATCGCAGCAGAGGTCTGGGAAGCGCATTTCCATTCTTTGTATTGTGGGGAAAACCCGGCGGAGGATTTGGCTCCCCCAGGAGCTCTACTTGAATCTATTGCCGCAACGACCACCCTTGATTTCTCAGAGGGTGAAATTAGGGTGGCTATTTCTAGGATCTCCTCCGGTAAAGCTCCGGGGCTGGACGGGGTGCCCGGCGACCTCTATAAACACGAACCACGGGTATGGGCGCCTTATCTAATGCTTATCTTCAATGCAATCCTGGGAGGCATGGCGGTACCCAGTACTTGGCTGGGAGGGGAAATAGTTCCTATCTTTAAGAAGGGCTCTCCCCTGCTCCCAGCCAATTACAGGCCAATTAGCCTCATTGATGTGTCACAAAAGCTTTTCTCGAGGCTAATACTAGACCGCCTCTTAGACTGGATCGAGGAATCTGATATTTTAAGCCCCTATCAAGCGGGGTTCAGAAAGAGGGTATCCACCACAGACCAGAACTTTAGATTAAACATGCTCTTCTGGAAAACTGTGGAAATCGAGGGCGGCTCACTATATACTGTTTTTGTTGACTTGCGAGCCACCTTCAATCTAGTCCCCCGTCGGAAATTGTGGTGCGTTCTTTCAGAAATGGGTATTCAATCTTCCCTACTGGGTATAATAGTACGCCTGCACACTGGAAACTTTGCGCAGGTCAGGTGCGGTAAGGATGGTTTATTATCATCCAGATTCCCCGTTGGCAGGGGGGTAAGACAGGGGTGTGTTTTGGCGCCCACCCTGTTTTGCCTCTACGTCAATGGGGTAATCGCGTATCTGAACGCGGTCCACAATACTGACGCTCCAAAGCTCGCTGGGACCAGGATCAATGCGATTATGTTCGCATATGATACTTTACTACTATCTAAGACCCCCATGGATATCCAGCGAGTTTTGGATGGCTTTGTGACGTTTTGTCAGGACAGGGGGTTGGAAATAAACACTCTGAAAACAAAGTTTATGATTTTCAATCCCCCAACAACTACACGTCCGACCCCACCAATAGATTCGACTCGAAAGAGTCCAGACTTTTGACTATTTGGGTCTTACCTTGAATGAAAATATGACCTGGGTCCAACACCAAGGAAAATGCCTAGTGAAGTTAGCCCAAAAAGCTGGCGGCATTCTAAACCTGTACAATAAATCCTTGGTTAAGCCTATTGGCCCACCGCTGGAAATTTATAAGCTGCAAGCCCGCAGTGCGGTCATATATGGGGGTGAACTGTGGGGCCACAAGTGTGTATCAGCGATTTCTGTCGCAGAGAATAAATTTCTAAGACAATTAGTTTCCCTCCCTCCCTCAACACCACTGTTGCCACTAAGGATGGACTTGGGTATTCGCCCAATTACTGAGGAACTAGGTATCAAACCCTTGACTTTCTGGAGGCGCTTTTGGGCAACCCCGGAACTTATGCATTGTAGGCAAGAGCTGATAGAGGTGCTAAGTCTCCCCAACGCACAGAGCATCACCTGGTTGAAATATGTCAGAGAGGAATTTGAGAGACTAGGCCTCCCCTCAATGTGGTCTGACCCGGAACGCGCGTGTACTGCTTATGCGCGCAAGCACATAGTTAACTTATATCATCAAAATACTCTCAGTACCACGTTATCGAATACGAATGTTGGCTCACTCTCTGGTATGTTTTTTATGATCAAGGATTTTTATAAACTTGAAACTGTATTAGACAATGTCAGTTCAGTTGTTTTAAGAAAATTATACCTCCAATGGAGACACGGCTCTCTACCGATAAGAGCACTTACGAGTAAATGGTGTGTACCCTCTTTCAAAAATTGTTCCGCTTGTGCATCTGAGCTTGAAAACGAATTACGTATTCTGGTTTTTTGCCCTGCTTACCAGCTACCCCGAAAGAAGTGGATTATTCCTATTTGCAAAAATCTGGGAATCAGGAGTTGCTTCCTAGCTTTCAGAATACTCAAGACTGATCTCTCTCTTCTGGTTTATACGAACAGACTTTCTGGTTTATACGAACGGACTAGAAAGTTTCTTGCTAGAAACTGGTGCTGATTTTCCTCAGATCAATGGCAAAAGAATTCCAATGTTGTCATATGCAGATGACACTGTCCTAATGACCCTTACTCCCAATAGCATGCAGATCTGCCTGAATGCCTTTGATATGTTTATGGGAAACTTAGATCTTGGGGTCAATTTTACTAAATCTTTAGCCATGACCTGCGGTTCGAAAAGTGTTAAAATCTGCAAGTACATGGTGAGGGATTCAAATATAGAGAAAGTTGATAACTATAATTACTTGGGGACACAGAAACGCCGAGGGCTTACCAGCGTCTTCCCACGTTTGCAGTCAAGTTGTGCTGTAGCCGCCTTCTGTTTCGAATAACAGCTAGCCGCACCCGCTGCGCGGGTGCCGCGTCGCAGTTTGGCAGAGCAAGGCTGTTGGGAGCACGTTTGCTCACAGCCCCTAGGAAGGACATCAGGGAGCAGGGTCGCGCTCCACTCACCAGCGCCGCCGGTGCCGCTGCAGGGACTCAACTAACCAGGAGTCCCTGCGCCACGGCACACCTGCAGACCGATTGCCCCTCCCACCAATTGCTTCAAGCCCCCTTAAAGGAACGCCCAGTCCCCGCTGTGCGGGAGCACGCGGGAGTATCGCGGGAGAAGCCCGGGACAAGGGCGGGACCATCTCAGGCCATCAGGGGCCAGAAGAGGCCGGGCCGGGCCACATCTCTTGGTTCCGCAAAGTGGACACGTAAGGAACGGGAGAATGGCTTCAGGCACCCGATCGTGTAAAACAAAGAAATCTGCGGGAGACGTTGTTTTAGGTACTATGGACCAATTTATAACTCGAGCAGTTTCCATAGTAGAAAAGGAGATAATCCTGGCAGAACGAAGATTATCCCGGGATTCCACGAGCATGTCCAACAAGCGCTCATCTCTGGGCGCCATTGCCCTAGCCCCGAGCCCTAGACATGTTTCCCCAACTCCACTGGTGATAATTGATTCCCCAAACATTGATGGGAGAGTGAGTCGGATTAGGGCTAGTTTAGAAAGGGTAACCACCACCGCGCCAAGCATTGTTCTTGACCCGACACACCTTAATTCTTCCGCCCAAACTAACCCATCGCCGGGGGGGCAAACTCTGGATTGCAACCCTGAAATCCACGAAGCCTTTAGTCCCCCTGTGCTGTTTAGTGAAGCCGTGAATTCCCCACCCACTGTAGCACAAACTGAAGCTAGCACTCCCAGAGTAGTGGCTTATCAAACCACACCCGTAGGGAATCTAGCTTTAGGTCCAGTCCCACAAAAGAAGAGAAAGCGTCCTGCTAGTCCCCGCAGGGGAGGCTCTCTAAAGCCCCATAGTAAAGTAAGTAGGAATATTGCATCCAAAGGGGGTACCAGTTCGAACCAGGTTCCTTACCCAAAATCATATGCCACCCACACCGGAGATATTTCGTTGGAGGGCACACCAGGTCAATTGACTTCTTTGGATACCAGCATTTTCCCCCAAGTTGAGAGCATAATTAAGTCTGTGGTGATGCCTCTCGTAGACAAGATTGATGGCCTCACACGCAAACTAGCCTCACTTGAACAGTCAATGCTGGATAACTTTTATGCGGTGAAATCATTAGTTAAATTTCACGCTAAGGCTCAGGTTGAAGAAAACGGAGGGCTAAAGAGTGGTGCTGTCCCCTTAGCTCCCTCTGTCACCATAGCCCACCCTGAGCCCATATCTCGCCAAAAGACGCCTGTCCTGGGAAAGACATCCCAATCGCAGCAACCCAATAGCGGAACCATACCCACACCACTAACTCCTTCTCTTGAGCCCAGTTTGGCCCGTCCAAGGAATAAAGCTAGCACCCAGGCACCCAAGGCTCTCAAGGTTAATTTTGCCACAAATTCCAAGCCTATAGTGCCAAACACCAAGGTAGTAGGAAACACAGTGATCGCAACGAAGGGTGATACAACTCCATCCCTTTCAACTCCTGCCAAACAGGCTGCGCCCAAACCTCCATCTAAAACCACAGCAAAATCCCCGGCTAAAGACAGGGTAAGAAGGCACACTCCAAATGCTAGCCTCCCCCCTGGCTGTAAGCCCTATGTGGTAATTTTAACGGGGGTTCCTGAGCTTGAAGAGGGTTCTTGTGAGCTGTATTCTGACCTCAAACACAAGACGCTCTCCTGGCTCAAAGCAAATAGACCCCTCCCAGGGCACATTGATGGTAGAATAGCCTTTGTCCGACGTGTGGGTTGGATTGGTAACAGACGTAAGGATCTTACCGGGGACTGCGTGTTGATCAATTTCAACGATCCCAGAGCAGCAGGTATGATCTGCAGTCAGCAGTCGCATTACAACTTCTGCGACATTCAAACTAGGGACCTGGGGTACTTCTATCACCCCCCTCCTCTAATGGGGCCCAAAAAATCTTTACAAGATGGGGGCAGAGGAGCATGGTTCCCACATTATCCAACATTGGACGCCAGAGCAAGGGCATGGACACCTACTCAAGCAGCCCCATCACAGGGCTGGGGTTGGTGACTTGGTGATTTAGCGGTAACTAATGCCTCCCCTCCTAGGGTCAATACACCACGCACAGTTGGGCGGGTACCCTTGTCTAACATTTCTGTGCCCCAATTCCCGCTTAACTCAATTATGCCCCCTCTCTCAGGAGATGGGTCCAGAGAATATTGAGTTAGTGGATGGAGCACAAACTCCCGGTACACAGGGTGGGGATGCAGGATGCGCTGAGCCCCTGCATCATGCATCCCTGAAAGCCATCAGCTGGAATGTGGCAGGCTTAAATAACAAGTTAGATGCCCCGGACTGGGTGGCGCTCATCGAACCCCATTCAGTCTGTGCATTTCAAGAGACGTGGTGCGTGGAACCAAGGCACCGAGTGGGTCATGCCACCTTCTTTGTCCCGGCAGGTATTCCAGCATCGGGAAGAGGTCGCCCTTATGGAGGTCTCTTAGTTTGGGTAGATATTTCCCTAGGATGGAGGGTACACCATCATCCCCAAAAATCTCCAGACTTGATGCGCCTCACCGTAACATGCCCGAGGAAAGCTGAAAAACTGGAGATTATTAACATTTACACACGTGGGGCCTCTGGGAGAGCCTTGTCACCAACTCTCTCGGCTTTGGAGGTAGCCTTAGGTGAGTGCAGTGGAGACTCGTTAATTATGGTCATGGGGGACTTCAATTGTACATTCGAGCCCTTGTTGACCGACAAATCTTTGGACTTATATGACGAAGATTCAAGGAGAGGTGTCCCGTCACTTGATCTCCCAATCATAAATAGTTGGACTCCCAGAATTATTCAGCTAAATTCTCTTACACTTGAGCATGGCTTGAGAGCAGCCAACGGGAGAACACGCTCAGACTTAGCGGGGGCACACACATATAATAGGGTTGGTCATTCATCCCGGATAGATTATATCCTTTTAAACTTCTCTTTGTGGGCTCACATGAAGGATATGATAGTCCTACCTTCCTTGGATAGTGACCACAACGCACTTTCACTATCCCTATCATACTGGTGGAGGGAGATTCACTTAGCTTGTGGAAATCATGATATACCCGAGCCAGGGCCATTGAGAGGGGTGGTTCCCTCAAACTGCCTAAGACGCTTAAAATGGGACAAAGTGGCAATAGATGAAGAGAAACTATCATGCATCAGAGCTGTTACCTCTACAGCCTGCGCCATTTTGGATAATGAGCTTGTCAGCCCAAATCAGATTACAGCAATGTTTAGCGAGGTCTCGATGTCAATTGGGGACCTATTCAAGGCTAAAGTAAAAAAGGGAAACAACAACCTTGATAAGCGACAGGGCAAATTTGGCTGGTACTCGACGGAGTGTCGTGCTGGAAAGAGAGCACTGATATTGGCTGTAAAAAGTGGAGACGCAACCTTAATAGCCAACAAACGCAAGAGCTATAAAGCGGAGCTAAAATCAGCAAGGAGAGACTGGGAAGATGCATTTTGGCAGGAACTTCGTATCGCCAGCGTTGGAAAAAACGCAAAAGGTTTCTGGGACTTAATACGCAAGAAAAACAGACCCCTAGATACTATTATCACCTGCAACATAACAGAGGATCTTTGGTACTCACATTTTTCGAAACTGTATACAGCATCTGTAGCTGAAGCGATGGATTTCGCATTACCACAGATCTCTCGAGGTAATGAGAGTTATGATGGAAGTCTGTTTACTAAGAAAGAAGCGGAAGGTGCTATAAAATCTCTCGTCCCGCGCAAAGCGGCTGGTCCCGATGGCCTTCCGGGCGACCTGCTCCGTGCAGACTTAGGCGATTGGAGTACGCTAATTACATCAGTATTAAACGCTGCTATGGCGGGTGCTCCACTGCCCGCCTCATGGATGGCCGCCGAAGTGGTCCCACTGCACAAAAAAGGCTCAAGAGAAGACCCTGCGAACTACAGGCCGATTAGCCTGATTGATTGTTCGCAAAAAGTAGCGGGCAAGGTCCTCCAAACCAGAGTACAGCAGTGGGCAGATGAAAACAGGATACTCTCGGATCTCCAGGCAGGGTTCCGAACTGGTACAGGAACAATTGAACAATCGTTAAGGCTACTTATGATCCACTGGAAGGTCGTCACGATTGGGAAGGGCACTTTATATCTTGCCTTCATCGACCTCCGGACGGCCTTCGATTTGGTCCCCAGAAATAATTTATGGAAGGTTCTAAGTGATCTTGGCTTGCCACCTTATCTGCTTCACTTGATCATGAAGTTCCACGAAAAAAACTATGCCCAAATTCGCTGGGGTCCGAATGGTCAAAAGACCTCAAGAATAGACGTGAATAGAGGCGTGCGGCAAGGGTGCATACTTGCCCCAACACTCTTCTCGCTCTATGTTAATGGGGTGGTGGACCACTTGACCAGGATACCAGCAGATGCACCTCGCTTGGCAGGTCGTTTAATTCCCACTCTGCTTTTTGCGGATGATACTTTGCTTCTGTCAAAATCCCCTATGGGCCTCCAACAGCTTCTCTCTGGTTTTGATGACTTTTGTAAACAAAGAGGACTCTGTATTAACACAGATAAAACAAAGTATCTTATCTTGAATCCTCCGCAAAAACTTGGCCCTCCACCAACACTGGGCTCCGTTGCACTGGATAGGACCAAGACTTTCGATTATCTGGGTATCCGGCTGGTGGATTCCATGAAATGGGACTATCATTTGACCAAAATGCTGCTAAATTTGAAAAGAGTAACTGGGACCCTGCTGAAAGAGCAGAGAGCCGCCTCTACTAAACCTATAGCAGCAGTATTGGACATTTACTCGGCCAGAGGAGTAAGCGCCGCTCTGTATGGGGCGGAACTTTGGGGAATGTCAAATATGAAAGAGCTTACTCGAGCTGAGAACACCTTCTTGAGAAGCTTGATGTCCCTCGGTTCTTCTGTCCCCATTTTGCCACTGCAATTGGACATGGGCTGTCGGGCGATTGAAGATCAAGCAAAGTTACGCCCTTTGCTTCTGTGGGCCCGCATCTGGAGAGTTCCTGAGCTCTCAAGTTATGCGGATGGCCTGCGGGAGATAATCAGATCGTCAGGTTGGGCAAAAATAAAGTGGCTAACGGACATCAAAGCACTACTTACCAATCTGGGGCTGGAAGAAGCATGGTACCAACAGACAGCCCCGCCCAAATCAACGTTAAAACAGCTTTATTGGAACTGGGTGGCAAATAGAAGAAATTCTTCTGCCTCGATTTGTAAATCGACTAGAAATTTTATGGAGTCCAAAGATGTCCCCATTAGAGAACTGTATTTGGACATTATCTCAGCCCCTTGGGAAAGATCCCTGTATTTCAAATTTAGAATTGGTCTTCTCCCCGTAATGGAACTCACAAGCCATTGGAAAATTCCTTATCAGACTGCTCCGTGGTGCCCCTTCTGCCCACAGCGCCATGAATCTGTCCCTCACTTTTTATTCGAGTGTCCTGCCTATAAAGTCCCACGGATGAAATGGCTAAAACCCTTGTGTCGTACACTGGGAACAAGACACTGTAATGTGGCACTAAGGATTCTTCTCTCAGACACACATACTTTTTATGCATGCGCCACCTCGAAGTATCTTGGGTGGGCATGGCGGATTAGGTCAAAAGGACTTAGACAAATTGTTTAATCATGCTTTTACCTTTGTGGCCCGTTTCATAAACATGCCTTTTTTAGGTAATTTAAATATTCTTCCCCTAAAAAAATAATAGTAAAAATTGCAGATGTACATCATGCAAGGGGTTTTTAAACGTTTTATCCTTAAATGCTTCGAAATGAATTTTATATGTATGTATGCTTTTTAAGATATTTTTTATGTCGAAATAAAGCCTTTTTGACTTGACTTGACTTGATAATTACTTGGGAAACCTTTTTAATAAAAAATTGAACTGGGAACCTCTGATATCAGCCCGAGTTCAAAAGGTTACACAATCAATTGAAGCTCTTTTTCGTTTTGCTAGTAAATTAGGACAACGACGTATAGCAGAAATAATATCTTTGTATAAAGCTAAATGTGTCTCTGCTATGACCTATGGTGCTGGTGTCTGGGGGACACAAAATTGTGAAAAGCTACAGATTATGGAGAATAAATTTATAAAACGTCTCCTATCTGTCCCATCGAGCACATCAAACACTTTCTGCCATGGGGAGGTTGGTATTGAGTTTGCAAGTGACATTATAAATGTAGCTCCATTAGTATTATGGTCTAAAGTTTGGCAGTCTGAGGAATTGAAATTGACAAAAGATATCCTACAAGATTGCCTTAAACTTGAGTACTATAGGGAAATTCAATGGCTTCGATATGTCAGAGATACCCTTTATAAGATTGGGTTAGGCAACATGTTTATAAACCCTGGCATTATCAATAAGGATGCTAAACTAACCATCAAAAATGCCTATAGTTCTAAATTGGGCTCCTTAAGGATATGTATTACGTGTCCGGGGCAAACTAGTGCGCCCCTTTTATTCATCATATATTATGAATACGCAATGGCGTTTCTATTTGACAAGGTTTCGCCTTAGTACTCTACACTTCCTTTTTGCCTTTCCAAAGCAGGGGGGTGGAGTGAGAAGCTACCTTGTTGCCCCTGTAATAATAAGGTCTCGTAAAACACCCTGCACCTTATTCTTTTTTGTACTTTGTATAAGGTCCCAAGAAACACTTTTATTAGACCATTACTATTATCCTTTGGGTCGTGCTATTATAAAGAAGGATATGAATATCTGTTATCTTTGTCAACTGCAAACATCTGTAATGCTGTTCTGAGTTTTATTAGATCAGCTCTTGTGATTGGAAACCGATATTGAATGTTTATGAAAATCAGAATTATGTAAATATGTACTGTGGTTTTATTGTAGCTGGTGTTTTATATTGATGTATACTTTCATGATTTCTTTGTGAAATCAAAATAAAGTTATGGAAATGAAAATGAAATGATCTCTCTCCACTCATTGTATTTGCACTATCTACATTTTTAACAGCCATGTGGAATATTAGAAGGACAGCTGAGAATGCCACTGGTAATAGGATTTAGCAACAATTGGGTCAAGCAAATGGATGCTATTTGCTCTTTGCACTAGCCCAAGAGGTTTTTGGATTTAATTTTATTACATTTTTAATCATGTATTGACTTTTAAAGTTTTTTTTTTCCTTATTGTTTTAAACTGTAATCACCAATTTACTGTGAACTCTTTTATGACAATAATGTCGAAATAAAGATGAGAAAGAAAGAAAGTTGGGGGGGGAGATAACCCACCTTAAACAATAACCACAATCATTGTCATGGTGAGCCACTAAAATGGCTAATTTAACCTGGCCTCAACCCCCTGGTAGCTATTGTACAGAGCAGACCGGCTTAACTTAGAGGCAGTGTGTAATGTAATTATGCAGTACCAAAACTGTAATAAAGTCAAAACACAACACAAGAAAAATCCTAACTCAATATAGAAAAATAGAATACATTTTAATAAATAAAATTATGCCAAAACGACAAGAACAACTGGAGATATGAATTGAATTGAAAAAGGTTGTAAAAGACTCGGATGCAGGTGCGAGTTGAGATGCGATTTCAGGCAAAGCTTGATAGAGTGCGGGTCATTCAGAGTAGCCAGGTTCAACCTTACAGACGTTTTACCTTGGGACTTCGGGCCAGATTATGACTTTGGAAGTCCGGAGACCGCTGTCATATTTTGGCAGTCCAACCAACCACATATCTGGAAGTCTGACCACCGGATTTCAATGTGGGCCTCACAATCACCTCCAGGCCACCACCACCACCAAGACAGGAGCTCCAGCAGTGGCTGCAGTGTGGATAACAGTGGTCAATGGTGGCGGTGCCAGCATGGGCACCACATTGGGAATTATGACCTGCCTTTTTGACGACCTTTTCATGGATGGCCGCCTTGAAAAGGTTGGTCGAAAGGTAGGTTAAGAGCCACAAAAAGGGCCCCAGGGCAATTTTACCCGCAGAGATTGTGGCTGGGCACATGTTGTGCCCCCCTATGCCTACACTGTCATGTGCGCACTGTGTGCCATGCACAACATGGTGCATGGCAACAGTGCGCCGATCTTGCTGGAGATGCAGAAGTGCAGCTGTTTCTGCGAGCCCCGCTGTAAACTCATAATGTGGATGTCGAGATGCTGTCAGCTTGGTGGCGTTCTCTTGACCGCCGCCACGGTGGGCTGGTGGGGGCATCTGACAAACTCGTAATCGGGCCCTTAGTCTAAAAAATGGAAGTCAGGCTGTAGCTGAGGTGGGCTTCACAAGGTTACATAGCCATAAGACAAGGTGCAGATTAAACCATTGGGTTTTGGCAGGAAAACTCAGCACTGAAGAAATTTGAAATTCACGCCCCAAGGAAGGTTCCCCACTGGCCAGATACTTTTGGAGCTTTTGTGTACTCAAGATGTCTTTGTTCACACTTATTCACTTGTTTCGAGCTCAGATTCATTCAGTGGTGCAAGACTGCTACCTGTAGCCAAGGAGGGCTTCACAAGACTGGATATCTTCTCTGCAAGGTCCCACTGAATTAGAATTGCTACTGTGAAAAAGCTCTAAGCAGGTGAAACCTGAATCTTTAGTCCAGCCGCAATGCACCTTGGTCAAATTGCTTTGGCAGGTTTGTCCCGGTCCTCCAGATGTAGTAGGAGCCAAATAGTTTCAAAGTCCCAGGTTTCTCAGAATGTTAAGTGGAGTACTTTCTTTTTTTTTGTAACAACTTTTTTTATTGAGCAATCGCATGGAAGACACAGCCTCCGTACCCCGGAGAAGCTGTAGCAAGTACAGTACATCAGAATCAGCCATTGATTTATCATTAGAAAACTTCCCTCCAACCCCCCACCCCTTTCCCCAACCACCCCAGTCCCTCCCTCCCCCCTTTGCACAACGTTTCTCCGCTATTGTCTAGAATAGCTATATACAAAACAGCGTATACATCTTTGCCTCCATATGCCCATCACACCTGCTCCTCCACGCCTGTGCTGGGGGCTCAAGCCACAGGCCCCTGTAGTCCGCCCACCTTTTCCATATTTTATAATGTTTTTTGGGACAGCCTCTGGCTTCGAACACTGGTCGTTCCAATCCCATGCAAAAGTCTAGTCCTCTTTTCCATCCAACCACCGTGGGGGCCCTGGGGTCCTTCCAGGCCTGAGCAACATCTCTCTTTGCTACCGTAAGGCCCAGCAGGAGCAAATGTCTTTTGTAAATGTTACCTCCTACCCCTTCCAGGACTTGTAGTAGCCCCAATTTTGGGGTAGAGGGAGGTCCCACCCCAGCACCTCCGACAGACAGTTCCACACTCCAGTCTAAAATCTCACCAGGCCACTACAGCCCCATACTGTGTGCAGGAGGTCACCCATCTCATGGCTACATCTCAAGCACATTGGAGACTCGATCAGGCCAGCCTTCCACAATCTCTCTCTGGTATAGTAGGTACGGTGTAAGTACTTAAACTGTATTAGGCGCAGGCGCACGGCAATAGCCGCCCCCCTGGGGGATTCAAGGGCTTCTCGCCAGTCCTCCTCTCCCAGTTCCCCCACATCTCTCACCCATCGATCCCGTAGAGGCTGCAGATCAGAAGAGCAATGTGTGACCAGTGTCTGATATATACAGGATATTTTGTTCTCCCCCAGGTCCCCCATGAACACCTTCGCTTCTATCGGGCTGAATCTGGCAGGGTATCTAGTCCTTCTAGTATGGGAGTGAGGGCATGCCTTAACTGTAGATATCTAAAGAACTGTGTGCGGGGCATACTGAATTCTTCGCTAAGTTCTTGAAAAGATTTAAGCGTTGTGCCCTTCAAGACATGCCCCAGTGCAGAAATTCCTATCGAGTCCCAGCCTCTGAAGCCCTGCAGTGACGCCAGCGACGGCAGCTGCCCATTGTGCCAGAGCGGGGTCTCCCTCGTCAGCTTCCCCCACCATCCCATGCGACGAAATGTTTGTCGCCAGAGCTGAAAAACCACCTGCGTTGCTAAGTGGAGTACTTTCTGACACAGCCCAGGGTTCAAGGATGTCAGGAACAGCACTTGTGGGTCAAGACTCACTCCAGCAGAAGCCAACAGCAGGGTCCACGCTGGGTCCATTTGCAGCTGCTCTGCTGGGAAGTTGCAGGAAAGACCTCTTGCAGCATGTTGTGTTCCTATAACTTGAACAAGAGATCAGCCTTATGACCTCTGGATTCCACCTTTCTGCATGGGTGCAAGAGGAACAGCAGTTTCATACCTCTTCGGTCATCCTCAGATCCAGAAAAAGTTCTAAAGGGAGTACTGGGGTTTACACATTTATCAAAGTCAATAGAGGGGGCCCACTATCCCAAAAGGACAGAGCACCATATAAGACTATTAAGTGAAAAAGAGATTTCCCTTTGTACATACGCAAAGAGCCATCCAATGACACTTATATGTAGTCACATGGAAGTTTAAATATCCATATAGGTGGGATAACTAAAATAATGGACTCCGGGAGAACATGGAATAAACAAAAACTAATTATCATCCAAACTAGAGAAATCGAAGAGGTAAGATTATTGATCTGAGATGGAACAATTAGGGAAAATTGGTTCTTTATAAATAAAATTTTTGTTAAACTGTCAACAAAAGATATTCAGGGCATGCCCTTTTTTCCCTTTTGTCCTCCATATAAAAGTCTTGTTATACTTCCTGCAGGTCGAATAATAAAGTATTGGGACCAGAAACCAATCGGGAGTCACATTGAAACATTAAAGTAAGCGAGTACATTATGTAAATGACCCGTTAACAACTGGGTGTATGATTGATATGGGATGAGTGAAAGAGTAATAGTTTGGATTAATTTGGAAGTGGTTACACCCAAGGTTTTTCCTATAGAACAAACAAATAACAAAAAATGTTAAGAGAATGCGAGGGTATGAAAGATGGCATGGAGGCTGGGAACGTGGTCCTTATGGGAATTTTGGAATAGGAAGCAGCAAATAGTGATACAGAAGGATTGAAATTTAAACCAACCCATGAACTAAGAATGTTATAGTGGGTTTGAAATGTTCTTGTTATATAGAGACCATGGGTATTGAAAGAATAAATGTAAAAAATAAGCTGTTTGTTTGCATAAATTACACTGTGGAAGAATATTTCGGCCCCACTATTGTGCTCTGTTAGAAATGGGATCTCTGGTTAGCTAAGACTTGCGCCAAAGCCAGGCAGCGACCACCACTCTAGTCAGTGCAAGGGAGTTTCATGCCAAAGATAACCCCTGCTCACCCCCTTGGTAGCTTGGCACGAGCAGTCAGGCTTATCCCGGAGGCAATGTGTAAAGCGTTTGCGCACTCACACAGCAACAACATACCAGGCACACCACAAAAGGAACTCTACCCAAGGTTATATCAAAAATAGACTTTGTATTCTCATAACACATTAGAATAGTAATCACATAATATACATTGTGCCACCTGGCACTAGGTAATATCTACAAGGGATTATGTACACCTGACAGGGCAAACTGGACCACTGTCAGAACCATCACAAAGAGAACTTTATAAATGTGGGGCACATCATAAACATAGAACAAAACCAGTAATCACTGGAAAACTCATCATCATCCTGTAACATAAACCATATTATGCATAGTATCACATTTAGGCATGAAATACATTCTGCACTAACCTCACCAGCATAAACACATCATGCAATCCTCTCATAAGTCTAAATGCATTAGACAATACCCTGACCCGCATAACTACATTATGCAGTAGCACATAAACAGAACTCTTAGATTAGGGAATAACCTCCTAAACATAAGTCATAGAATGCAAATTACCTCATAAACATAAACCACAGTTAGAGGCATAAAACAGGGTGTGTAAATCATAGTACATGAATCACATTTCCAAGCACCACATAAAATCACATCAGGCCCTGGCGCCATACAAACCCAAAACCCCCCCTGGCCAACTGGCCTTCTCAAAGGGACTCAAATGCCCTATGTCCCACAAAGTCAGGGCGGCTGACAATGCAGCAGAATCCATGTGTGCAATTGCGCTGGGGCAGAGGGGTGTATCTCACTCATGTCTCCTTCAAAATGCCCCCAAAGAACTGTGGCCTAAACAGTGCGGCTGACGCTACTTGCCGTGCAGCTGTGATCAGACGTGGGTCTGGGCTCTCCCTGTGCCCTCTGGACAATTATGCAAAATGTTGCCGCTGCCCCCGCTGGTGCGGCGTAGCTGTGGCCAACATGAATGGACCCTGGCACACCTGTGCCCTCGGGCCCCACTGGGGCGCTTTAAACAAATGTGCCCCCAACATTGGAGCGGACCTCTGGCAGGTGGGGCCGCTCAAGAAATAGGCACTGGCACCAAGTGTCTAGATCCCGCCTCCCCCAGCCATCTCCACTCACCGGACTCTCTCGACTAGGGGGAAGTCTCCTCTCTCTCTCCTCCGGTCTCCGCTGAGGCTGCTTGGCCACCAAGCAGCACGCCGGATTTCTTCGTGGAGGTCACTGCGCCTCATCTCAACGATCCACGAGGCTCTAGCTAGCACACGGGGGCCCCGCTCGCCAGGGCTTTTCTGACTTCAGGTCACGGAAGTCGAGTGAGCTCCTGCCTCCCTTTATGATGCTTGCCTTCCCTGCTGCAGCTGGACTTAGTCCACATGCGGGCTCTCTCTGTTTCTCGGGAGCCCCGCCTTGAGTCCGGCCGCACTAGTGGTATCCATGCAGGCGGGGTGGGCTCCCATCTGCCTAGAGCACCTCCCTCTTCACCCGGAACCCTTCCTGGGACCCGGGACTTCCACGTGGAGTCTGCGAGGCTCCGAACTTCCTGTTTCCGGCCGCAGGCTCTGCATAGGCCAGGCAGACGTGCTTGACCTCCTGGTCGCGCTGCTGCGTCCGGGAGACAATTTCCGCGGTGGTGAAATGCGAGGTGGGAACCGAAAAGTCAAATAAAATAAATCACAAGTGGGGTGGGCACCTGCAAACAGGCGCCACGATGCGGTGTGGGCACCTGCCATTGGAAACATCCACAAAGCGGGGTGGGCTCCCGCTCGGCATGATATGAATGCGGGGGAATCCCTATGCCGGGTATTACCTTCTCCACGGGCAGCTCAGCGCTGCGGAGCCCCCATGCTCCTTCTCTTGGTGGACCCCAGAATATAGAGCTCCCCAGGGAGCAAGATGCAGCAAAGATCCTGCATCAAAAAGAGTAAGTCCAGCAAAAGTTCCTTTAGAGATCAAGGGGGCAAATGCTGGGCCCAGGGAGGCAAGCCCTCATGGCGGTTCCCCCGGGCCCCAGCAGCAGCACGCCCTGCAGGTTCATGAACAAGCACAAGAAAATTTTCATGGGGCTCAGCCCCTATATTTATACCACCAATCTCTTTGTCTGTAGTGCAGGCCATGGGGGAACCAGGTGCAACTGGTTCAGGGGGGATTTGGAGCACTTTGTTTGGCAAGCTCCTCTTCCCCTTTGTCGAGTGGAGGCTAGGTGATCAGACACACCACAGGGGGTGGAGCCAGCATTGTACAGGGCAGGCAGACTCCTATTCAGAGTCAGGAGATGACTCCTCCCATTACTCCTGCACAGATGTATTATTCTGCCCAGCGCTGACTCTCCTGGTGCCACACCCCTCCCATTCACTGTCACTCACAAGCCAGACATGCAATTCACATCAGGCAGGCAGACACTTAGCACACAGAAATGCCAACTTCTAAAAGTGCATTTCTCCCATAGTCATAATAAATCTGCGCACACCATTGTGCAGCATTTATACTCGAAATTTCATACATACCAAACTCAACCACTTTGCTCCTGCCACACCATGAATTACCACTGACACACACTGATCAGGGAATCCCCAATGCATCCCTATGGGAGGGCATGCCAATCTCACCAATGTAACACAGAGAGTGCACGCACTCTACACTGGACTACAGAGCTAAAGGGTTGCAGCCTGCCCGCCCCGGTCCGACTCGGTAGCCAATACCGTTGAGCGGAGGGCGGGACAGGTAAGAGCCAGAGTGACACGCCCAGGCACTTCCTGAAAGCTCGAGTCGAGCGGTTAGCGCTCTAGCCTTCTAGGACACAGGGCTATTTAGCCACTCGTCTGCTCTAGCGCGCAGCGGTTGCGCGCAGGGTGGCGCCTAAGCCTGCGCCTAAGACGAGCCAAAGACCAGCCCGTCCGCGCCCGTCCGCGACAGGACGGGACCAGGGGCCATGGCGGAAATCTGGCATAATAGGCACAATCTTCATTCCTCCAGGATAACCTACTCTCCTACGACGCTTCGGAATCTACAAGTAAGTCCTATACATGCTTGTGGTATGGACACAAACTATTCGCTGGAGGGCCCTTTCGCTTGCATTCAATGCAGAGCTGTATTTACCACTCAATGTCAGGAAGCCGATGTTGAGGGAAACCCTTCAGTATGTTCCTCCCTCCCTAGAGTGAAGGATAAAGATGCCAACACCCCCAGTTCTACTGGAGGGAAAAATATTCTCTGCAACATAAGATTCCTACCTAAACATACATCCGAAGTGTGGGATCTTATTTCCACCATTCAGCCAGACTTCTGTTTCTGCACTGAAACTTGGCTCAAACCCCACTCAACCCCTGCTATCGCTCTGGCTATTCCTACTGGATATAAAATAATACGATTAGATCGCCCCATTAAAACCGGAGGGGGGATTGCGATCATTCACAAACAAGAAATCAACTGTACTACAGTAGCAGAACTAAGTACGCATGACATTGAAATACTTATTTTTAAAACTGCCTTATCCCCTAAACACACAAGAATGGGTGCTCTAGTATATCGCCCTCCTGGACCCACTACCCATTTCTCGAATATTCTACTCGAGACTCTTGCACCTTATGTCTGTAATGACAGAGATTTCCTTCTAATTGGAGACTTCAACATACATAGTGAGCTGAAAGATTGCACAGAAGCACAATCCATTCTTAATGATCTTCTCCTATTAGGACTAAAACAATGCAATGTGGGCCCAACACACCAAGCCGGGCATACCTTAGATCTTATTTTAGCCAATTTTTCTTCAGTTATTTGTTCCCCTCCTACCCAAGTCAGCTGGACCGACCACTTTATTATTGAGTTCCATACCCCCTACCCAAAACCTATCTCTCATGGGCCGATGTCTCTTCCCAGTGAACGAAGACAATGGCATAAAGTAAACAAAATTGCCTTTTCGGATAAATTTATTGAACCATCTTTCACCACGGTGGATCAGATAGAAAATGCCCTTAATAAATTTGAAAAAGCCTCATAGCTGCCATAGATGCTGTAGCCCCCATGAAAAAATTCAAACCACGGCCAGCAAAAAAACAGGAAGTGTGGTTCTCTGACAACCTTAGAAAATTAAAACTAACAGCTAGGAAGTTAGAGAAAAAATGGAGATGCTCTCACTTAGATACTGATAGAAGCATTTACTGGGAATCATTAAGTACATACCACAAAGCTATTCGCACTGCAAGGAAAACCCACATAACATCTCTTATTTCAGAAGCAGATAATTCCCCCAGGGTTTTGTACCAAATACTACAATCTTTTGTCAAACCAACAGCTAGCGAAAGTCCTGACATTTCATCTCAAAAGCTTTGTGATGAGATATCCCAATTCTTTTCTAATAAGATAGACTTGATCTATACGAAAATCATGCACTCTAATAAAACTATGACCTGTGAAGCAGACCTTGCTTCATACGAAATAGAGAGTAACCACAATGATCACACTTTGGATAATTTTCCCCCTATAACCCCTAAGGAGCTATCAGCACTCACCATGCAAATCAAAAGTGGTAGTCCTAATGATATTATCCCTGCCAGACTTATGCCCTCTTTGCTGGAGGTATTAGGCCCCACGATGGAAAAAGTCATTAATCTCTCACTTAGAACAGGCTCTGTCCCAAGACAATGGAAACAGGCGTTAGTTAGGCCTATTAGAAAAAATACCGCCATTCCATGGACTGAACTAACAAATCTTAGGCCCATCTCTCTGCTCCCTTTTTTGGGTAAGCTGACGGAAAAATATGTAAATCAAGATCTTTCACACTATGTTGAAAACACTGGAGGCCTTGACTATTCCCAATCTGGGTTTAGGCCGAAACACAGCACGGAATCTGCCCTCTTGTCTGTCACCGATGACTTACATATGCTTCAAGACAAAGGCTACTCCGTGATTCTAGTGTTATTAGATCTGTCGGCAGCGTTCGACACCGTGTCACACAACATCCTTATTGACCGGTTGTCGAACGTAGGAGTTAAGAACAGAGCCCTTGACTGGATAAGGAGTTTTCTAACCGAGCGCACCCAGACTGTCACCATGGGTACTCACCGGTCAGCAGAGGTGGAGATTTCAAAAGGGGTGCCACAGGGCTCATGTTTGAGCCCAACACTCTTCAACATCTATGTGGCACCCCTGGCAAGAGTGATGCGAAGATTTGGTTTCATCCCTGTATCCTACGTGGATGACACGCAGCTCCTCTTCCCTTTTGAAACTCTCACCGCTGAGATAAAAAACTCCTTTTCTGCTGGTATGAAGGCCGTTGCACAGTGGATGTCCACTAACTATCTACAGTGCAACGTTAGCAAAACAGAACTTATGCTATTTGGCGAAGCCAAGCTTCTATGGGCTCCGGATTGGTGGCCTTCTGACCTTGGTGTGGTCCCAGAACCCAAACAGGTTGTGAAAAACCTGGGGATCCGCCTCGATCAGGATTTGTCTTTAAAGCAACACACTAACATTGTTGCAGGTTCGTGTTTTCATGTCATCAGCATGCTACGAAAAAAATGTCCTTTGTTGCCAGACACGTTTAGGAAGACCTTAGTGCAAACCCTTGTTCTAAGTCGTATTGACTACTGTAATGGCCTGCTCCTATCTGCCAACGAGGGAGTGCTGGCCAGACTTCAGGTAGTCCAGAACACAGCGGCGCGCCTTGTCCTGAATGCCCCAGCAAGAACAGCATCCAAACCTCTTTTACAACAACTTCAATGGCTCTCCATACGACAACGAGTAAAATTTAAAATTTGTTGTATAATACATAAAAACATAAATGGACAAGGCCCTACCTACCTGCAACAGAAATTCACCCCCTGCATCCCGTCTAGGCCACTTAGATCCAGCACAAGCCATCAACTGGTGGTTCCTCGTGTCAAAAAGACCAGACACGGAGGCAGAGCACTGTCCGTAGCAGGACCCAATCTATGGAATCGACTCCCCCTAAATCTCAGACTCTGTACCTCTCACTTACAGTTTAGAAAACTCCTTAAAACTGTTCTATTTAAAAATGAGATCTAATCCATATCAGTACTCTTATCTGTATTTGTTGACTGGCCCAAAAGCGCAGAGATACTCCTGATGGAGTCGATTCCAGCGCTATATAAGCTTGTAAATAAATAAATAAATAAAATAAGGGCCTAGAGGCCTAAAACCACCAACACCATGTCACAAAAAAGGCTAGGAGAATGCAAAATGTTTAGGGGTGAACCTGCCAAAAAGGGCCAGGTCCAACATGCTCTCTTTTGTGTAAACTTTATAAAGGTAAAGAACTGTGGGTTTATTTTGTTTTATGTTTCTTAATAGGTATAAGTGTTTCTTAAAAATTGTGGAAGAAATGTACTTGTCCTGAAGAAGGTGGTTAGTACCAATTGAATCCACTAAAATGCGTTGACGCACTTAGAGACACTAAATCTGATGAGCTGTGAAGGATACAGTGGGTATTATTTTTTTTACAGATAACCTGTAGAGTGAGAAAGGAGCCAAACAGATTAGTGATAAAAAAAGACATGTCTTTGTCTATTGTATTCTCCCAGTTTTGTTAATTTTGATGTGTTTTACTTTTTTTTAATCGAATGTTTGATGTATATAATCAATGGAGTATTTTTGATTGTATATTAAGCCACTAGAGAGCAATAATTCATTGTGCAAAATAAAAAATGTTAATGAGGGTTATTTTTATGAGAAATATTTTAGAACAGATGCAATAATGTTTTTCACCTTGTAATATCTATATGCAATGTGAATCATTGTCATGCTTCTTGATCAGACCAGTTAACTTTTCTACATTTAAAGTGACAAATACTCAATTTTTCTAGTTTCCACCCTAACTATCAAAAAGACTCATTACCATTTGGGCAGGTCTTAAGAATTAGGAGGAGCTTTTCTAGGACCGAGGACTATTTAAGGAATGTGGAAGAATTTAAAAGAAAATTATATCAGAGAGGATATCACCAACGTTTAGTTAGTAACTTTTTCAAGAGAATCAAATATTATGATCCGGAAGCCCTCTTTCAAAGTAAGGAGAAAGGAAAGGCAAAGAGAATGGTATGTGTTAGCAGCCACTCAAATATTAACAAGATAAGAACAATATTTTACTTTAATTGAAAGATTTGAATTACCAACAAAGGCTACAATTCCATTTAGAAACCACTATATCCGTTCAGGAGAAATACCATTTTAAGGGACAAGCAGGTTCAAACTTAGAAATAGCAATAACTTGGATGGATACAAAGATCTATTGGAGGAGGCACCCCTGTGAAGGGCAATCATCTATGTGGTACTTGCCATGCCTGTGGGGCAGCTAATGTAACTGACAAATGGGAGTATAATCGGTATAGGATTGTTTTGAAAGAGATGGCAAATAGCAGGAGTTAACATGTTGTGTATCTCATTCTATGCCCATATGGCTTGGGTTATGTTGAAGAGACTAGTAGGGAATTTAGGATAATATTTGGAGAGCACAAGTCGGCGGTGCATACAAAGAAGATGCAAGCATCTCTAGTAGAACACTGTCTAGAAAAGGGACATCATGAATTAGAAATGAAGTGGCTGATCCTTGAGCAAGTGAGATTTTATGGCAATCAGTCAGAGACAATCAAACACAAGGAAAGGGAAAGGTTTTGGATCTTTACCCCTAGTACCAATGGATTGATGCTCAGTGAGGAGATCACTTGGATAGGAATTTAGTTTATGTAATTGAAGAGTATTACACATTACTATTATTTATCCGTATTAGTCTTTCTCTCTTGAGAGTGGTATTGCTCTGTTGCATTATTATATAGTGTGGAAGGCCTCTTACTTTGTATATTGTGCAATTTAAAGTAGGATATATATGATTAGAAGTCTGATTACAACATCTGTGTTACAAAGATGTATGGTTTGCTTTCATAACAGTCAGAATGAAGTGACCCCTGACTACAAGTAGTCATTGGAGCATAGAAATATTTGCAACAGACAGAGATATTTCGATGTTAGAGAGTCATATATGGCTAAATATGGGGAGACAGGTGGTGAAACTCGTGCATAAGAGTGCGCTTTTTCATATTTAATTTGGTGTTGCTCTGCTATATAGAGGTGATATTATTGAAGGAAATAGTTTCAATCACGTCTTTATAATATACAAGGATTAGCACACAGAGTTATGTTTGTTCATTCTACCACCTTATTGGTTAATGCTCATCTGTTACAGTATTGTTAGAAATTTACTCTCTAGTTGGCAGAGGTATGCACCCTGTCCTAGTAGGGACCACAATCCAAGTCAGGGTAAGAAAGATACACATTTTAAATTAACCTGTGCTCATCCTCTAGTATCTTGACACAGAGCAGGCAGGCTGAAATTAAGAGGCAATAGGTAAATTATTTGTGCAACACACACTCACACAATGAAAACACCACAAAAAGACTCCACACAAGTTTAGAAAAATATAGAAAATTTTTATGAGAACATCAAGACCAAATGACAAAAATCCAAAAAGTAGAACTAGATTCATGAATTTTTAAAGAATAAACCAGAAATAGTGCTTAGAAGTCAATAGCGCTAAAAGGATACTTGAGGTCGTGCTAGACAGGGGTAAAAGCAAAGTTCAGGCCAAGCGCGATGGTCAGGTATAGGACTCAGACAGGTCACATTGTCAAAGTCCCTTAGATGGACCAAAGCGTCGACGTTGAAGACTGAAGCGAGGAGTTGAGGAGGCGCTGCATCGATCCCATGGATGAAGGTGAGCGCCAGTGCCAATCTGCACCATTGATGAAAACGAAACCCTATAAGATGCAAGCACTGCATCATCGTCGAGCCGCGCTGTTTGTCATCGTTGAGCTGCACTGGCTGTAGAAACACTGTCGTCCAGCAACCCCTGCATCGACGTCAAAGGTCCATGTGTCGGTTCCAGTCTGTGCAAAGTCGCTGCTGCTTCAATATCCAGGATAAAAAAAAGCTGTAGAACCCACCTTTGAGGCCCATGTCTGGATTGTCACCTCGGGTAAGTGTAGGACTCACAGATGGCAGAGTCCATTAGCACCAGCAGGGTTGCAATAAATCTTTGATGACCCTGAGAATTCAGTAACAGTAAGCAAGCAAGCCAGCAAGCCCTTGGAGCCACTCATGTTCAATTGAGATGAGGCCAGCCCTTGTGCTCAGTAGGGCAGAAATCAGCAGGTAGATGAGCAGCTCAGCACATTAATGAAACAGTATCTTGAGAACAGTCAGTCAAGAAGAGTGGCAACCCTTGAGGCACATCAGTCCTTACTCCTGCAGAGTTCTTTACAGGTCCAGTATTGTACTGTTCTGGTAGGATCAGAGCCCCAGTACGTATACCCAAATGTGCCTTTGAAGTGGGGGTGACTTTAAAGCAGCTCCTTGAAGTGCACAGGTCTCCTTTCATCCCAGCCCTGTCTCATGGCTATCTGTGGGGGGTAATCAGCACTCTGTGTGGGACACAGGACACTGCCTATTCAGATGTAAGTGCCAGCTCCCTCTCCCCCTTCATGCCCAGGAAGGCTATCAGAATGCATATGAATGTAGATAAATCCTCTGTCACACCCACCCTTCCTGTGTTTATGGCTGTCTAGAGCTAAGAGCAGAGAAATGTTCACTTTTAAAAGTGGCATTTCTAAAATAGTAATGTTAAATCCAACTCTATCAACAAAGACGATTTATCAGTACCATTCCAAAGATATAAAACATGATTTAGATATTCCTTCCTAATCAGGAATTACAGCTTTAAAGTGTTTCAAGGAATTGCCAATGCCAGCCTATGAGAGGCTAAAGGGGAGTTTAAGGCTTGGCAAGTGGTTTTAAATGCCAAGTCGAAGTGACAGTAAACTGCACACACAGGACTTGCAATGACAATCTGCCAGTGCTAAAGCAGGCCCTGGGCAAAGTCCTCGAAGAGACATTGGGGCAGATGTATCAAGATACCATTTTGCACTTCTCAAATAGCGATTGTTAAGGAATCGCTATTTGAGAAGTGCAAAATGGTATGTATGTAGAATTTCGCTATTTATTAGCGAATCCTTAGAATTCCTTAATTGCGATTAGCAAATTGCTAATCGCAATTAAGGAATAATTTCCCATTCATCTCTATGGGCCAGGAGGCCCATAGGAATGAATGTAAAATTATACTCAATTTGCGATTAGCAATTAGCTAATCGCAAATTGAGAATAATTTCAAGGGTGCAAGGGTGTCTTAAGGACACCCTGCTGCACCCCTGAATTTGATATGTGTACGCATATGGCACACATACATGCCCTAAGGGCATGTATGAGCGTCATATGGCACCTTTAGAATTTAAAAAAAGTGCTTTTTGAAAAGAATTCGCAAGTTACCACCAACTACAAGTTGATGGTAATTTGCGAATTCTTAGTCAAAAATCGCAACACTGAAATGCTTGATACATTTCAAATCTTAAATCGCAATTTGCTATTTCTTAAAAGCCTTGCAATATTAAGGAATCGCTAAATTAGCGATTCCTTAATATTGCGAGGCTTTTTGCATGATACATTCCAAATCCCGTTTTTTTGTCGCAAACGCTGCTATTTTCCGAATCGCAGCGTTTGCGACAAAAAAAACGGATGATACATCTGCCCCTAAGTGTTCTTCAAGGCGCTTGGAGCCCACCTGTTGCTCGTCTTTCGTAGGCTCCATTGTCACTCTCATTCGCTGCTTTGTAATTTCACAGCGCAAGCTGGCCTCACTTCTTCATCTTTTGGCTGAAGCAAGGCCCAAATACTGATTGGTTTGTGAGGATTAGGGTCCTTCCTCTGCTGACGCTGTGATTGTGGTACTATTTTTTTATTTTCTTAGCTTCTTCACCTCCCCTTCCACCTCCCTGTCCATGTTGGTTCTTTCCCTCACCCACCTACTTTGTGACAACTTCCCTTCGTCCACTCCCATCGGTCCATGTTCCTTTTCCCCTCCCAACCCCGCTGTCCGTGGTGCTTCTTCCCCTCCCACCTCCCATCCGTGTTGCTTCTTCCCATCCACCCACATCGTTGTCCGTGTTGTGTTCTTCCCCTCCCTCCCACCCACCCTAAAGAAAAAAAAGTGCTGATGCAACCAGCGTTGGGCGCTTCATAGCGTTTTCTTTTTTTTTATTTTTACATCTCGTTAATAGTTGACCACCTCTACCCGATTGGCAAAGCCAGTAGCTCGCCCATGGACGAGACCTATTGGCTTTGCCGAGGCTTGCTTTTTTTGCATTTAGGTGAGATAGATAAAAAAATTGAAATTCCGCTTAGAGCGCTGAACTATCTATCGCACTCTTGCAAGTGCAGTATAAACGTAATTGGCCACCTTTACCAGCAGCTTGGTTTAGGTAATACGCGTTGTGCAGTAGGCACGCAGGTAATTTGACGCAGATGGGACTCTTGGTATCAGACCGCGGTGACAGGACTCGTCGCCAAGGTGCTATTTGCTATACCAGGGCGAGGGTAAATTTGTGCGCTTTTATTCTTTTTTCTGTTGTGAAAATCTGAGACTGCCAGTAAACCCGAGTGTAAAATGATTAATATGCAAATCAGAAAATGTAAGCATTTCACATTTTACTCATTACTTCAAATGCTGTCTGCCATCTGTTGGTTATAAACCTGCAGCTGGCAGATTAATCATCGATTAACGCTATTCTGGTAACCGGGGTATTCCAGTCCTGACAGGAGCGTCCGACGCTATGACGAGGAGACGTGCGGCGGGAAAAGAAACGCGTCTGGTGACTCCACTCCAGTCTTCTCAGCGCATCACGCGCCAGCAACAATGCATGTTATGGAACTGGAAGACAGCAATAAGAATAGAGATTAAAAAAAAATACTAGGGCCACTGGAATTATGCGGCAGGAGAGTATCAAATTATGTGACAGGTTTTTACAAATTATGCAGTAAGAAAAGGCAATGGTGGCATACTTTGTAATAGCATTACTTCAATATCTGGTCATTTATACATATGATAATGCTGCTTTAAAACTCACCCCTGACCCACGGTAAACACCCAAATACAGTAATAAGCTACTGAAAACTCAACCTTGTGAAGGGCCTTCCACTGGGCAGCAGCACATCCCTGCTTTTCTAGTAACTCTTTATCTGTACGAGCTACAAACAATTATTTTGGGGGGGAAATGTGCTAATTATGCAGCAGATTATAAATTACGTGGCAAATGCAGCGAATCCATAGCTATGCATTAAGCTCTGCAGAATTACATAATTCCAGTGGCCCTGAATAATATTAATTAATAACAATAATAACTCGCTCAACAATGATAAAAATAGCAATAACAATAACAATCACAATTATAATTAGAATAGTGGGCTGCAATGTATGTTGTGGAAATCCAAAACAAGAATAATAACAATATTGATAATAATAGCACTAAATAAAAATTATAATAACGTTAATCAGATTCATATACATCATACCCAAAGCAATATATTTTACTATTATAATATATTACTATATACAGTGGCGGCGGGCACAGGTAAGAGCGGACGGCGGTGGGGTGGGTGCAGGTCGGGTGGGAAGTCAACAGACGACGGGGTAGGTAAAATTACATTTAAAAAATAGATAAAACCATTTCCCTTGCGCTCGCCGCACTGCCTTGCCGCTGTTACCTGTACTGACCACCACTGACTATATATATCCCATGCTTTGATTCTCCAGTCCAGAAAACTCCATATTGTTCTGATTCTTATAATTGTTGTCGTTGCTGTTCTTATTTCTTTACAACCCCAGTTTATTACAGGCTTCTTTTATAAATATTGACTACAATATGGATACAGCATTTGCTAAAATATACTCAAGCACTTTGGGATGCAGTGAGAGCTGCATATGGACGCATTTGGGTTGAATTAACTTTTATTTGTGAAAACAAATTATTATAACTATGACACAAAACTGTTAACTTGAGTATCATATGTGTCCAGTATGTACCATTACCAGTATCTTACAAATGAAATTGTGCACTGGGGACAAATAGAGGGCCTGATTCACAAAGGTAAACATTAACCTTTGTGTAAGTTTACATTTCTTTTGGAATTCACAAAACTGCATTTAATAGTAAGTTTATGAGTGCTGCGCTATTGCAGTCGGGGCTGTGAACTCCGCACATAAAAAAGATAGACATGTAGTATCTTTTTAGGTGCGGAGTTCTCCACCCCAACTGCGGAGTCTCTGCACTCGTAAATTTACTATTAAAAGGCAGTTTTGTGAGTTTCAAAATAAACATAAACTTACACAAAAGTGTAAGTTTACTTTTCTGAATCATTCCCTAAGTGTCTGCAATATCGTCAATGGTGGGATGATTTCACTATCAATTACTCTTAAACGTCCTATTAAAATGATTTCAGTATCAATTATTTTCTTAAGGGTTATCTCCATGACCTTATGAAGTGCATGAACAGAATATTGGTTGACGGAATTCGATTGACCACCAGAGGTAAATGAGACATCATGAAACAACAAAGAGAGAAGACCAGGTCAAAGGTGGTGTACTGATTTGAAAGGTGTGCGGGAGTCACATGGGTACAAATGTGAAAAAGAGTATTGAGTCCTGCTGGGCTGAAAAGATCCCATCAGACCACCCATTTGGCGGCATATCATCATATGGGGATTAGTGGTCGCTCCAAACAACGCCTAAACCTTCAAGTGGCGTTGCATACATGGAGAGCGGCAATTTCAGCCACAGTAGTGCTCTGAAAATAAGATGGAAGAAGTGCAGTGCTGTTGAAAAAGTGCTTGCTAAAATTGGCTACCTAGATTGAAGGAACAGTTTACAGAAATTAGTCTAGGTGTCAAGATTAAAAACACGCCTGGTAGTGGGTAAGTAAGACTACATTATGGCGCTGTGCAAAATGGTCGACTAGTTTCAGCTAGAAGGAGTGTTGCTCCAGCTTTCATCAGGACCTTGTAAAACATACCCCACGGTAGGATCCGTCGGTACCCCACGCTCGGATCGGAGCGTGGGGTACCGACGGATAGAGCGGGGCCTCAATTTCCCGAGCAGTTGCCGGGTGAGGTGAGGTCTTCACCCACACAAAGCTGGGAAGAAGAATTTCCCTGTGATCAGTGGACACTGGGGTTCCAAGGTTTGAGGGGCAGATATGAATTTCTTAAGTATATTATGTAGTATTCCATTCTGTGCTCCACTCTCTCTGTAACCATGTACCTTCCTTTCATATGTTCCATTCAGAATTGTTTTGATTCTATTGCCTGGGGATTCTTAGGGATCCTTGGTAATGTATTATTCTACTGAGATCAGTTACATCTCTGCATCTGTTCGTGGTGGTTGTGTAAGCTGTCTCCTTGGATTAAACTGATTCAACCATCAAGAAGTCTCATCTATTTACTACATATTCTGGCGACGATCGGGATATTAAGCTTGAAGCTCAACAGAACCCGTGTTATTCTTCTTTTATTTTTTTTTCTTCAAAAAAAAAAGAAAATCCAGTTGAGACAGCGTTCACCGCCTACAGTGTGGATCCTCTTTAAGGTACTGTTTTAAAACTTTATATGTGTTAAATTACAACACCAGCGGCAGTATTCTCTATTTTACGTGCCTTGATTGCACCTGCGGCTGTCTCTCCACGTTATTTATTCCTAAATTTGGGAATTTGAGCGATCCTCGCTCACACTCTAGAGGATTTCACCTTACAATTGCTTTGGTCCGTCTCCGTGTGAAACTTTCTTTTCTACCAGCGTTTTCGTGGAACTGGTGACATTTCCTACGATTCTTTACCGTAGCGCATCTTTTAAAAAAGAAGACACACGAGACTCACCATATCTCCGCGTGCATTCCACTCGCTACCAGAATTCTGCCATCACCCTTCCCGAACGGACGCATTATTATCACACGCTGTCTCCGTGTGCACCTACGCCATCGTCAGCGTCCTCCGACGCACAGCGTTGCGTTCCAGCGGCCATTTTGAAATTGTCATGGCAACAGACTCCGATCCGAGTCCCGTTTTTTTTTTATTATTTTCTTTATTCATTTCTGTGTAACGCTACAACCATTTAAGTAATTTAACCCCTCTACATCGATATTTTCCACAGTTATCTGTATATCCCTGAGCACTGTACTTCGTAATCTATTTCCTGGTTGCAGTTTCAAGTACATGGAAATCGTTTTTACATCTTTATTTACAGAGAAGGTACCTCAAATTTCGATGCTATTGCTATATACTGTATTTTGACAAGTTACCTAGCATAATAACTGTGACCTTTATTTACATTTTCTTTTATCCATTTTTTTTTGTAAAATCTTTTCTTAGGGAAAATGTCAAATAACATAATTTCACCTGCACATTTCCTACCCTCTGCTGGTGATCCCAAAGTAGAATGGGATCTTTGGTATCCTACCTTTTTAGCTTATGTTGATGTGGTAGAAGAAGACGGCTGTTCTCCTAAAAGGAAACTTGCCTTACTTAAAAATTGTCTAGGTGGCGCTGGTCTTAAAGAACTAGAAAGTCTTCCACCTATTGACAATTCTGGTGCTGGTGATGTAAATGCTTTTGAAGTTGTTGTCAAGCAATTAAGCATCAGATTTGGTAGAAAAATCAACACTGTGATGGAACGTTTTAAATTTTACTCTAGAATTCAAAAAGAAGATGAATCCATAGAAACATATGTAGCTGCTCTACGCACTCTAGCTAGTTCTTGTTCTTTTGAATCCATTGATTTTGACCAAGTGTTAAGGGACCAAATAATGATGCGTACTAAAAGTAAAAAGATACAGGAACGGTTGTGGATGGGCACTGAGACCTCTCTTAACGCCGTCCTCAACATTGCTAAGGGAATTGAGCAATCGGAATTGTTCGTTAACGAAATAAGAGGCCATGATGTCAAAACTAAAGTAACTATTCCTGAGGTTTCATTAGTCAGGAATCCCCCGAATTATAGAAAACCTAATTCCAATTTCACCAGAAGGGATAACTTTAGCAGGGACAACAGATCTTTTCAAAGAAGGCCCCCCATAATTTGTTATAGATGTGGCGCCAATGACCACGTGGGAAATTACAAAGGGTGTCCCGCTTGGAACAAAATTTGCGTCAAATGCAAAAAGTCAGGTCATTTCACAAAAATGTGCAAATCCATGCAGAAAGTTAATTTTTTATCACAGGATGAGTATGATGACTGTGAACAACCCTCTGAAATTAATACGATGTTGTGTGTTGGTGATACCGAGTGCAAAGGTTTTCCCAGTGACATCATTCTTATTAATGGTGTAGAAGTCTCCATGCTCATTGACTCATGTGCTTGGTATACCATAATAGGCAAAGATGTTTTCGACAAGTTTTGGTCCCCAAGAGAACTGTCACCACCTGATATACATCCCGGAGGGTATACAGGGAAGAAGATAAGCCTTGAAGGTTTTATGTGGGCAGAGATCAGATTTAAAGATAGAACTATCAGGGGGAAGGTTTACGTCTCCTCGAAAGGAGCATCTATCTTATGCTGGCCCCATCAGTTTGACTTAGGGATCAAACTTGATCCCAATGCCTCCCCTCCTGTATATGTGGTTTCTCCAGAAAATGACTACATTTCCCAATTAAAAAAAGACTTTCCATGTATCTTTAATGACAACTTGGGTGTTTTCGCTAATTTCAAACACCGCATTATCCTCAAAGAATCAGCTGTTCCTGTCCGACATAGAGTCAGAAATGTGCCCTTGGCTTACCGTGATAAATTAAAGTTAATTTTATCTGACTTAGTTTCAAAAAAAATCATTGAACCAGTTGAATCATCCCCATGGGTTTCGCCCGTTGTTTTATCCCTTAAAAGCAACGGTGAGCTTCGTTTGTGTGTAGATCTCCGCAGCTTAAACAAAGAGATCTGGATTGACAGACATCCCTTACCCAACATACATGAGCTCATTTCCACTCTTTCTGGCGCCTGTGTGTTCTCCACACTTGACCTCACCAGCGCCTACCATCAGGTAATCTTACATGAAGACTCTAAATTTTTAACCACTTTTATTACCCCTGAAGGTTTATTTCAGTACTGTCGCATGCCCTTTGGTCTAGCTAGTGCAGCGTCTGTATTCCAACGCCTCATGAAGACACTTCTGGAAGGGTGCGAAGGTGCTATCGCCTTCCAGGACGACATCCTGGTACATGGAAAAGACGTTGAGGAGCAGGATAAAAATTTGGCTAAAGTTTTAAAAAGTGTACAAGATTTTGGTCTCACCCTGAAATTGTCTAAATGCAAATTCAGACAAAGTCAGGTTGAATACCTCGGCCATGAGATTTCAGCCCTGGGAATCAAACCTAAACTTAATCACATCAAGAGTATATCTGAAGCCCCTGCTCCTTTGAACAAAGACCAACTTGTTTCCTTCCTAGGTCTCACAGAATTTTATAGTAAATTTGTCAAAGATTATGCTTCCAAGGTTCACCCTCTCAGAGTGTTGTTGAAAAAAGATGCGAAATTTTTGTGGAATAGCGATCAGCAACGTGCTTTTGAGTTGCTTAAACAAGAAATCATTAGTGCTCCCTTCCTAAGACCTTTTGATCTAGAAAAAGAATGCATTGTGTGTGTTGATGCGAGCAATGTTGGTTTAGGTTCAGTCTTGATGCAAAAGGACAAAGGTGAAGAGTACGTTGTGTCATATGCTTCAAGAACCTTGCGGGGTTCAATTACTCCACAATTGAAAAAGAGCTACTAGCTTGCACCTGGGCCTCTGAACATTTTAGGCAATTTCTTTGGGGAACCAGGTTTTGTTTAAGAACCGACCATAAGGTGGTTGTGTAAGCTGTCTCCTTGGATTAAACTGATTCAACCATCAAGAAGTCTCATCTATTTACTACATATTACATGATATTGATACAACTCATTCCCTCTTACATGTGTATACACCCCCCACCTTGTTTTGCAGTAGCTTATTATGTTTTACAAGGTCCTGATGAAAGCTGGAGCAACACTCCTTCTAGCTGAAACTAGTCGACCATTTTGCACAGCGCCATAATGTAGTCTTACTTACCCACTACCAGGCGTGTTTTTAATCTTGACACCTAGACTAATTTCTGTAAACTGTTCCTTCAATCTAGGTAGCCAATTTTAGCAAGCACTTTTTCAACAGCACTGCACTTTTTCCATCTTATTTTCAGAGCACTACTGTGGCTGAAATTGCCGCTCTCCATGTATGCAACGCCACTTAGGCGTTGTTTGGAGCGACCACTAATCCCCATATGATGATATGCCGCCAAATGGGTGGTCTGATGGGATCTTTTCAGCCCAGCAGGACTCAATACTCTTTTTCACATTTGTACCCATGTGACTCCCGCACACCTTTCAAATCAGTACACCACCTTTGACCTGGTCTTCTCTCTTTGTTGTTTCATGTTGTTATAAGGGGCATGAGTAGACAGGTCGTAAAATTATTTCCCCTTTTTGACCCTCCGCATATTTGTATTTTTAGTAAATGAGACATCCCCAGGCTGTTGACAGAATGTTTTGGCCCTTTCACATTAGCCCACACAGTCAGAGGATTAAGTGAGGTTCTTAGAGGCAGAACACCTTTTTCGAAATTATGCTCAGCATGTATGAGGAAGCGGCAGGCCTGGGTCCGATGGAGGATGTCATAGTCGAATCGGACTTTCTTGATGTCACCAAGAGTCTACAACAGCTATGGAACGTCATTTGAGACTGGGACCAGCATAGGAAGCATACTTATAGAATGATGTATTTAGTGTCCGACATAGGGGCTGTCACTCATTCACATATACAGCAATGCTCTTTCAAAAAATACTATAATGCATAATAGGTTTGAGTTCTTGAAATCAGCAACTGGGATGAACTGGATAAACTGTGGCATTTGCAAATTCAAGGTCCACAATGCAAGGTTTGCTTGTTGGTGTGCAAGCTTAGGTCAATTTTAGGAGCCAAATATACAAGCCCATTGCACCACAGGTGTGTCAATTTCTTTGATGCACGGGCAGCGCAATGGGCTACCCCATATTTACAAGGCCACATAAAGTCACCCTGAGTGACTTTTGATGGCCTTGTAAATATTGGCCCCTTTCACGCATTAGTCTGAGTGAAAGGGCGTTCGGTGGGTGTTACTGTGTGTGTTCCCATGCAACATTCATGGAACCTGCCACATTCCCAAATTTGGTAAAGCTGGGAATACATCGAGAGAGGCACAACGAGGAGAATACTTTTATATCTCCTCGCTATTTCCTCTTTCATTGCGTGCTTCATTCAGCAGCATAGAAAGAGGAAAATGACATCAATTATTGTTTTTGTGCAGGAAGGTGTCCCTGCACAAAATCAATCATCCCCGCAACGCAGGCACCCTTGCAACATGACGCAAGGTTGCCTGCATTGGCACACAGATGCTGTTTGTGCGCCGGCGCAGGAGAGAAGTTCAGGAATGCGCCATATCTTGTAGATACAGCCCATTTCTGCCCTTTAATTTTTATGCACAGCAGCGTAGCAGGAAGGCTTGATGCGCTGCAGTACATTACAATAGAGTAAATGAGGCCCTTGGTGTTTAGGGGAAGAGATGTCACCACGAGGTGCACATAGTTAATTCAACGAGTATTTGTGAAGTCCTTTTTGGGGTCCTGGAGAGGTCAAGATTTCCTGGGCATTTTCTTTTGTGGTTACCGTCATTTATCATTCCCATGTAGATGCATTATTTATAAATCTATTTCAAATGGATCTAATCTCCATTTAGTGTTAGTAATTTGGTTATCGGGGTTACCAGTGAAAGGGTGTCAACAGTTTGAATGCGATCCCAAGATCCAGCCTCACGGATGTATGACGGTACAATGCGTACCGTTACAACGCGTCCCTTTACGACACAGTTTTAACAACGCAAGTCGTTACAACGACTTGCGTTGGGGGAGTGCTGATAGTGAATAGTTTAATTTACTATTCCAACACCAGTCCCCGTGGATAGTAGGGAAGGTGCTGAATAGTAAATTAAACTATCCCCTATCCTAGAGCGCCCTCCAGCGAAAGTCGTTGTAACGACTTTCGTTGTTAAAGCTGCGTCGTAACAGTACCGCGTTGTCCCAGTTACGTTGTAAAGGATGTTTCCCCAGCCTCACAGGGCAGTCATGTGATGTCATGACTAAGATGTTCAGGGTGGTTGATCTGGTTCTCTGACAGGGAACTATGGGGGGTTGTGTCTGGAGCTGCAAGAAGAATGGCGACAGGACTGCATTTGTGTCATGTAGTCCCTTGAGATGTCTTATAACTAGAAAACAAGACACAGGGTTGCAGTATTAATTGCAGCCCTTCCTCGGGTCGGCCATTGGGGGGTGAATGAGGGGGGGGGTTGGGAGGGTCCCAAGCTCCTAGAGTCAGTTCCAACCTGGGTAAACAACCCACTTGGGATTATGACTCATAACTGGAGAGCAGAAGTATAGTTGTCCATAAAAGGTCAAGGCGCCACCAAAGTAGAGATTTATTTGTAGGTAGTCTTCTTGGAGCACCAGGAAACAACAGAACGTGCAATGCTGCAGGCACTCAAACAGCAACTTTGAACAACATTCTACAGTGCCTTTGACACTGAGTCTAAGCATGACATGGCAATAATGTAACTATAACAGCTCGACGTCTCATAAATTCACAAAAAATATACCAAACTAATAAAGAGACAGGAGGTATACTATACAGTAACATAAAACATAAATAAAGCAAGCTCTAAAGGTAACCGAAAATAGGCAGGAATTCAAATACAAAGACATATTCAACACTATCCCAATTAGCTGCATTCCAGATTACTCATTGATAAAACTTCTGGGCTAGCTGGACACAATAGAAATATTGTGTCTCTAAACGTCCAGGTTTACTGAACTTTTTCCTCGTCACACCTTTGGTTATAGCATCCCATGCACCAATTTTTACTTTGACTTTTCTTTCCATTCTCCATCTCTCCTCTTCCAGACTCTTAAACAGCATTGCCGCTCACTTCTTCCAGTCTTGCAGGGACTTAAAATTGGTATTTTCCTTGGCACTAACCACTAGTTTCTTTATGCAAACCAAATCACCCTTTTTATGCTTTCTTGCATTCAGTTAGGCATGGTGTTGAGTATCATAGCATTTTCTCGCCTATTTTTGGCATCTCTCAACTTTAGAGCAAAATGTGTTGCCCTTCATTTCTGGATGTATAACCCTTCGAGCCACGTCCTCATCACGTAAGGCGTAAGAGTACATAAAAGTGTATTACAAAAGTATTGCTTTACGTACTCCAAAATGTCTTTGTGAAAATCCCCGGGTGGCCAGATTCACTAAGGTTCTGAGTCGAAGCTGTGTCACTTTTTTAGTGCCGCCCATCGCAAAATCCATTTTGCCACTTACTAAGCCTTGTGAAGTCAATTGTGGGACTTTGCATGGTTCAGTAAATCCAAAGTAGTGTAACACAGTGCATAGCCTTGCTTTGAATGGGTAGGTGTTACATGGATGTTCCAGTTCACCCACCCATGTATTTTGATGTAAACCCAGACTTACAAAGTTTTGTAAACCAGGGTTTGTGCCAAAATGATGCATCTAACCGACAGAGCTGTAATGAGGAGAAATATCTTTATTTCTCCCTGGGCACGAGTCGGGGGTGCACGCGAGTGGACGGCGTCCACCCACTATTTTCACGGGGTGAATGCTGTCCACCCTCCCAAGAATTTGGGCCCCAATGAATAAAGGGCTGAACTCGTCCTGGTGTAATTTTCAAACACTGGGACACTTTCAGCAGCGACTGCACGTTGTCTGCTTTCCATCTGTAACAAGCAATAACGTGCAGGCGGGAACAGGGCTGCCTTATTTCAGACTCCTGCTGGGCCCATAAAACAGGCCGAATTTGATGGGTCATCAGGCCTCCTTTTGTTCGAGTCTCTTGGCTGGGAGCAGTCAGGAGCTTCACACCTGATGCAAATGAAGCGGAGGTGAAACAAAGACTCACACCTTGTTAGTACTTCACATATACTTAAGAGAGGCAGCTTTTCACTTGGTCCAGTCCCTGTTTATGAGATATGCATGCACTGTAAGAATGCCAGATGTGTTGGTCTTTCCCAATGTTTACACAAAGCAATTGCATTTATATAGAACCTACTATCCTAACCTAACTATCAATAAAACCAATCTTTATCGCGACCACTCGGTCAACTGGAAAACCGTCCAGGAAAACCTCATTCTTAATCCCATTCTTCAAGCCCACTTCCCTCCTCTTTCCGGAAAAATTGAAAGTGATGCCGAACTCTTTCATAACTGGATCACACAAGAAATTATGAAACGGAGCCCCACCAATCGCCCTGATAAAACTCAGAAGAAAACTAAAAACAACGCTCCCTGGTTCACCCATGACTTAGCATCCGCTCATCTACTTTGCAGGAAAGCTGAGCGTAAATGGCGTCGAACCTATGACAACGACGACCGCCTCGCTTATATCCACCAGAGGAAAAACTACCTCGCCAACATTAAAGCAGCCAAGAGAACGTTTTACGTAAAAGCTATCACAGAAGCCAGTCAAAAACAAAAAACCTTATTCTCGATAGTAAAAACTTTCACTCAGCCCAAGGCTCTCCAACCCGAAATTCCCCCATCCCAAGATCTATGCGACAAAATCTCAGTCGACTTCGACGAAAAAATAGCCTCCATCCAAAAGAACTTCCCCCCTCCCCAATCCCCCCTTACATCCCCCCATCCCGTCCAACTTTGCTCGACAGTTGGCAGTCTTAAAAATTTCACCCCGGTCACTCTAGCCCAAACCAGAGATGCAATTCTTTCCTGCAAATCCGGCTCCCCCTCCGACCCCTGCCCCCAAGATACTCCACCAAATCATTGATGAGATAAACCCTACCATCAATTACATAGTCAACCTGTCTCTCAGTTCTGGATCTGTTCCTCGCTTATGGTGGAAAAAGGGTTTAGTCAAACCACTCATGAAGAAAGCTAATAAATCCCCAGTGGACTTGACTAACCTCCGTCCAATCACCCTTCTCCCAGCTTTGGGTAAAATAACCGAACAGCTAGTCTACAAAGAACTAAAATCCTATCTGGAAACCCACAACATACTTCATCCTCAGTAATCCGGTTTCCGGCCTAAACATTCAACGGAAACTGCTCTGATCGAATTGACTGACACCATCAAAACGTTGCAAGACCAGAGGAAGAAAGCCATTCTGATACTTCTCGACCTCACGGCAGCGTTCGACACCATATCCCACACTATCCTGATCAACAGATTAATGGACATTGGCATCTCTGACACAGCCCTATCATGGATCAGATCTTTCCTCAGCGACAGGTTCCAAACGGTCGCCCTGGGCCCTTTTCAATCCAAGGAGAAAAAGGTCTCCTCGGGAGTACCTCAGGGATCCATCCTAAGTCCCCTTCTTTTTAATATCTACCTTATCCGTCTCCTCACCCTTATCGAATCATTCGGCATACCTGTCACTTCGTATGCCGATGATACTCAGTTGATCGTACCCCTAGACGACAACTCCAACAACGCAGAACTCAATCTCAAAAACTGCCTAACTGCTGTATTCCAATGGATGGACTCCAACCACCTCCGGTGCAACTCTAGTAAAACAGAGATCCTCCCCATCGGAAAGAACACCTCCTTCAGTCCAGCCCTTTGGTGGCCGGATAACTCTGTTGCCCCCCCCCCCAGACCGTCACCACTGCTAGAAACCTCGGGGTACTTTTTGACTCTGATCTTTCATTTGACAAACACGTCATGACCGTGGCTGGCAGATGCTTCGGCATAATCAAATCTCTGAGAAAGTTTTTTGACTTTCTCCCCCTTGAGGCCAGAAAAACGGTAACAGTGGCCCTCATAATCTCGCGTGTGGACTACTGTAACGGCCTCCTGGCGGGGACCAAGAAGTCCACTCTTTCCAAACTCCAAAGCGCCCTACACACCGCCGCCCGCCTTGTCCTAAAACTACCCCGCAAATCTTCAATCTCCGCAGCTCTAAAGACCCTACACTGGCTACCTCTGCACAAGAGAATACTTTTTAAGATACTCATTGTTGCCTTTCGGGCCTTTAACAAAACAGGCCCTAAATATTTAACCAGACGCTTCCCACACTACAACCCAAGTCGCTCTCTGCGCTCCGCCCATGAAAATCTCATGTCCTCCGCCAGGTTCAACCTGAAGTCTAAAGGGGGGAAAACTCTAAGCTCCCTGGCCATCAAAGCCTGGAATAGCATGCCCAAGCACCTAAGACAACAGACCCTAGAAAAGCCTTTTAGAAAACTTCTCAAAACGTGGATTTTCAACCTTCCCGAAGACTGGACCAAAGCTGCCATCTAATCTCCCCCTTTCCACTCTTCTACCTGGCTCTAGGGACTTTCAGCGCCATGATGCTCCCTCCGGAGCGAACGCCGCGCTTTAGAAATACACCTTCAAATATCAAATATCAAATACTTCCCCTGAGGAGGCGTTGAAATAATTTAAGTACCACTATTTTTCTTGTATAGCCCAACTCATCCCAATGCAGGGTATCAGAGGGCTTTACATCAACACTTGCATATGACATGTACAATAAATGGTATAAGTTTGTATATGAATGTACAGGATGTGTAACATAAAACTGGGGGATTGCAAGGTGTAGAAGTCACATATCATCTTCCATAGCTCACTGTGCTATTATGCTCGCAATGCGCTCAAATGTACACATGGTAGACCTTCTAAACATATATGTGTGGGTTTTAGATCTGATGTCACTTCTTGTGATTCCACTTCCTGTAAAGTCATGGCTTATGATGCCACTTTCTAGGATGTCAATTCCTATGATGCTGTGTGATGTCATGCGCCGTGATGTTGTGTTCCGTGATGTCGCACGCCATGATGTCACTTGCATATTGCCTAACTAGGTTAGTCCCCCCACTTCTTTTTTTAGGACTTGTGCCCTGATTTTTCCTCAATACTTCCTCGTTCTATGCACGGTGCATTCAGCAGTGCACATAGAAAGAGGGAAGTATCTCTTAGAATAGTTTTTGTGCAGGAAGGGATGACTTCCTGCACAAAAACAGTTCTGCCAGTAACGCTGGCAGCCTGCTGCATGGCACAAGGGTGAGAGCGTTGGCACTAGGCAGCACACAGTGCATCAGCACCAGGGCAGAGCAGAAGTGCGCCCTTTCCTAGTAGATATGGTGCATTTCTACTCTCTTTCTTTCACACAACGCACTGCAGCAAGTTGCCATGCAGGCGCGCAACACCCATTGGACTCACCGGGCTTCAGCCCCCCCCCCCGTCGTGTGTGGCAGCCCGGGCACACACAGAGCCGCACCCAGGGCTCGAGTCGGGGGTCTACGCGGGTGGACGGCGTCCCCCCACTCTTTTCACAGGGTGGACGCCGTCCCCCCTGCCAAGAAGCTGGGCCCCACAGAAAGAAGCTGAATCTTTCCCGGTGCCATTTCAGACACCGGGACACGTTCAGTACGTGACATCATGGGGTAATTTACATATTGTCAGTCCCCCCACTTCTTTTGATAGGACTGGAGCCCTGGCCGCACCCGAACGTTTCACAGGTCTTTAAAAGACCATTTGAATGTTAATTAGGCATTGCAGTTGTTTCACCCCTTCTAAGAGCCCCTGCAGCTCCACTCTGCCTACTGATTAAAGGTTCAGCCCCCCCCCCCCCGAAATTTTTTCTTAGTCCCGTCCTCCCCCCCCCCCCCCCCCCCCCCCCACGAAATTTGGCTCTAGTTACGCCTCTGTTGCCATGTGTCAAACATTAGTATTCTGCCCCATGATGTATAACAACATGTACCTCGAATGACAATGGAAACTAAAATGGCTTCTTCTGGAGAAACCATGATGCTTAATGGACTCCTTGAATATATTTTTGGGCATACTTTGTATAACTCTTCATGCAGATCGAGTGCCTGGCATTTCTGAGACCCCATTAGGCAGGCGTTTCATCCCGGGAGGACGCTTCCCAACATCGAATGGTTTCTAGTGAATGGACACGTCCTAGGATGTCCGCTTGGCACGTGAGCGCGGGAAACAGGAGCGCTCTGGTTTCATCGGGCCCAGAGACGCCCATGTGTCGGCACCGCTGACACACAATCCGAAGCGCCGCTGCCACGCCGTCGGGAAACGAACATACCTCCACTGCTGTCCACTAAAACATTCATGAGAACTGCGTTTCGTTCCCAAGTTCAGTTTCTGGGAGTTGCGCCCCTCCCCCTCGCTCCGCGCTTCCCATATGAAACATTAATGCCCTGGCGGAACCCGAGGCGGACACCGAGCTCTCTCCAGGGCTGTCGGGAGAATATTCATCGTTTAGCAGAAACACGCGACTGGCTGAGGGAAAACAACTTGCGGCATGTACTCAGAAGACCGTTCACAAAATCTGGCTTTACGCTTCTAAAACGATTTACTCACGTCCATTTCCGCGTGAGTAAATCACCTCAGAAGTGCGTTCCAGGGCAATAATTTGAGAACACCAACAGACTTATTTGTGGGAATTCACAACTCTTTTCTCAGCTCTAGCCACCCCATATAAGGTCGAATTTTTACTCCTGTGAAAGGCAGGAGTAAATCAATTTTAAGAATGGGACTGGAAGTCCCAAACCGTTGCTAGTTTTCTCGTAAAGCTTATGGAGTTACAAAGTTCAAGTGCACTTATGAGAAACCTTTTGAGTGAGAGTAAGTAGAAGTCACTAACGTTTTCTAGGAGTGTTCATAAAAATGTGTGACTCGAGCACCTGGAAACGTTTGTGAATTTCAAAATATTGGAAATTTACTGCAAGCATACAAGTACATTTGCGATTTTTTTTTTAAAGAATTGGGTCCCAATTCCCATATTTCAGATTAAGTATGTGCCACTGTTTAAGGCTAATCGAAGACATTCTCAAGTTACTATCAAGAGCGTTTCAGGAAAAGTTATTCTAAATTAGATGAGTTTCCACATCGTTGCACCGTTGTCTTCACAAACATTTGCAATACTTTTACCACACTCACCTAAACTTACATGTAGATGACGATGTATAAGGGATGCGCGTAGCGTGGAAAAGTGGAGGGAAGGAAAAACCTTTCATGGAAAACTGTTTCTACGAAAATGAAGGAGGACGAAACCAAAGATTTTTAACATTTCTATGATTTCCTAATTTCAGATTCTCTCCATGGGGTTTCTGTGAAAAAGGTGTAAGTTTCAAACCTGATAGGTAACTTAAACTTGTGCCTACAAGTGTCGTCATTAAGGTACACAATGAGCCTTAATGCACAAGCCTGACCTACACAGCTGGACATGTGTGACTTTTCTTTGAATCAGACCGCAAACAACCACGGGGTTTTAGCACCATTGGCTGACCCTTTTCAGGTCTTGCTTCAAACAGCTTTAGTTTCCTGGTGACCTATTGTTTCCTATATACAGAATGAGTTTTGGGTCAGCCCCTTATTACTGGATGTCTTTGTTGTCTATCTCAGTTGCCTCCTCTTGATTGGATGGCTATCCTCCCTAGTGAGAGTTTGTTGGTCTGGGACCATTCCGGACTCACTGTTTTCTGATTGGTTGGCTTGTATCCTTCAACTGCTGATTTTTCTTGCATTCAGGGAATTACCTCTTTCTTTTAAGCTCTATGGAAAGGCATGCGTTATATTGATCTCTCCCTAAGTTCTGACCCCCCTTCACTTCGCCCTTGACCCTCTCACTCTTGTTTTGCTTCTCCACTCATCCTTGATGGGCATCTTTGTATGCATTGGTAATGTTTTAAAAATGCATTTAAAGATGGCTACTGCAGATGTGTGTGCATCCACAGTGGCAAAGTAACACAAATGATTGGTAAAGGCCACAGGTTTCACGGACAAGACCTATTGGCCTTACCAATGTGTTTTATATGTTATGCATGGAACAGTTGTGCATGCTGTGAGCCATTTTATCTGTAAAACTCCTCACTAGTTCACGTTTGCCTAAAAATGTGAGAGCACTTGCCTACAAGCCGGTCTGCCTCCGTACCAACATACCTGATGCTCGGTCCTACCCACACTGCTCATCTGCTGACACTGAGGCTATCTCCCTTAGCTTCCGGTCCCTTCAGTGCTCCTGCGCCAGCTTCTCCCGAGTCAAGAGCCTCCTGTAGTGGGCTAGCATCATGCTGGTCGTGCAGGCTTCCTCTCTGAAGTGGTATTGTTGGCAGTGCACTAGGTGTTCAGCGGGGCTATCCCACCCGCAATCGGCTTGTCTGCCTGCCCCCTGCGTATCCTTGACTGATGTCAACATCCTTGACTCCTCTGGAGGTGACCCATGTTGTTTGGGTGCTTCCATGGTATGTGCTTACCCACAAACGTGTGTGGATATAGACCACTTACCAGGATAAGGGAAGCCTGACAACACTTGTCATCTGATAAAGCAAGGAAATCCAGTGGTCTTTTTGAGCTATTTCCCTGTAGGGGATGCATACTAACCATTCATTTCCCCATAACTGAGGTCGTTCGTGTTCCCATTTACTGTACTGTTCAACCACCACCGGGTTCCTTCACAGTCCTATTCGCTGTGTGCTGTTCCGCCAGCGCTGGCATTCTTCTCATTACCATCTGGTTTGGGCTATTTCCTGATCACGGGGGTCCTTCTCATTTCCATTTGGTGGGTGCTGCTATCTCATCACTGGAGACTCTCGCGTTTGCGGTTCCCCATCTTGGGAAGAAATCACGTTTCCATTTGGTGGGTGCTGTTCCTCCATCAACAGAGTCTTTCACATTCTCATTCAGTGAGTGCCGTGTTTCACCATCACCAGGGTCCGTCACATTTTCATTCAGTGTGTGCCATGTCACCCCATCACCAGGGTCCTTCACATTTGCGCCCGGTGTGTGCTGTTCCCTAATCACTGGGGTTCTTAGAGCTCCCCTTCAGTGTAAGCTATTTCCCCATAACTAGGGTCCTCGACATTCCCATTTGGTGTGTTTTGTTTCCCCATCCCTGGGGTCCTTCACATTCCCATTTGGTGTGTGTTGTTTCTCCATCCCTGGGGTCCTTCACATTCCCATTTGGTGTGTGTTGTTTCCTGGTCCCTGGGGTCCTTTGCATTCCTATTTGGTGTGTGTTGTTTCCCGATCCCTGGGGTTCTTCACATTCCCATTTGGTGTGTGTTGTTTCCTGGTCCCTGGGGTCCTTCGCATTCCCATTTGGTGTGTTTTGTTTCCCCATCCCTGGGGTCCTTCACATTCCCATTTGGTGTGTGTTGTTTCTCCATCCCTGGGGTCCTTCACATTCCCATTTGGTGTGTTTTGTTTCCCCATCCCTTGGGTCCTTCACATTCCATTTGGTGTGTGTTGTTTCCCCATCACTTGGTTCCTACACATTCCCATTTGGTGGGTGCTGTTCAGGGCCGGACTGGGAACTAGAAACGGCCCTGGCAAAGTGCTCGGCCGGCCCCCCTCCGGGAGGAGAGGGGAGGGGGAAGAGGTGCGAACGTGCTCTGTGACATGGCCGGTTTTCGGCCGTTTTTGTTACAGGGCTGTTTTTGCAGCATAACGGCCCTGTAACAAAAACGGCCCCCAGGGGCCCAAAATCGGCCCCCAACCATGCGGCCCACCGGGTGATTGCCCGGTGCCCTCAACGGCCAGTCCGGGCCTGGTGCTGTTTCCTCACTACAGAGGGAAATCAGGTTTCCATTTGGTGCGCTGTTCCTCCGAGTCCTTCACATTCCCATTTAGTGTGTGCCATGTTGCCCCATCGGTGAATAACCGTTACAACGAAACTTTTACAACGCAGTGCCTTTACAACGCAGTATTTACAACGCAAACCATTACAACGCATTGCGCTGGGGGGCACTCTAGGATAGGGAATACGTTTAATTTACTGTCCAACACCTTTCCTAGTGTCCACGGGGACTGGTGATGGAGTAGTAAATTAAACTTTTCACTATCCAGCACCCCAAAACGCTATGCGTTGTAATGGATTGCGATGTAAAAACCGTGTTGTAAAGGCATGCGTGGTAAAAGTATGCGTTGTAACGTCATACATCCTGCCCCATCACCAGGTTCCATCACATTCCCGCCCGGTGTGTACTGTTCCCTAATCACTGGGGTACTTAAAGCTCCCGTTATGTATGTGCTACTTTCCAATCACTGGTGACCTTTACATTTTCAGTCTGTATTTGCTCTTACCTAAGTATGGGCGAATTTTGCGAAGCAGCGGTTCGCGAATTCGCGCGAAATCACAAAAAAATGTGTGTGTTTGCGGATTTCCCAGTGAAATCGCTAATTTTTGTGCGATTGTGCACCACCGCTAGTGTGTGGGGGGGGGGCAAACGGGGGGCTTCTATGCGAGTTCACATGCCTCTTGTGTGTATAAAAGGACAGGCACGATCAGAGCAGCAGATGAGGAGGAAGAAGCTTGTGGTCACAGGAACTGCAAGGGGATAGAGCTCATGAAAGTCAAGGATGCAAAGGCCTCCATCAAGCATCATAGCTAATTTTCGACCGTAGATATGGGGAGAACACACACCTGCCCAGCCTCGACAAAACGCACATTTTTGGGGGGCTGATTAACTTTGCCATCGCGCCGAAGGGTGCCGGGGTCCCTCGAGTGAGCTGTCCATCATAGTGGCTAAAGGGCGGGAAGACGGTGCACACCGCTAGTGTGTGTGGGGGGTTACGGGGGGGCTTCTATGCGAGTTCACATGCCTCTTCTGTGTATAAAAGGGCAGGCACCAATCAGAGCAGCAGATGAGGAGAAAGAAGCTTGTGGTCACAGGAACTGCACTGGGATAGAGCTCGTGAAAGTCAAGGATGCAAAGGCCGCCATCAAGCATCATAGCTAATTTTTGACGGTAGATATGGGGAGAACACACGCCTGCCCAGCCTCGACAAAGCGACATTTATTTTGGGCTGAATAACTTTGCCATCGCGCTGAAGGGCGCCGGGGTCCCTCGAGTGAGCTGTCCATCATAGTGGCTAAAGGGCGGGAAGACGGTACATACCGCTAGTGTGTGGGGGGGCAAATAGGGGGGGCTTCTATGTGAGTTCACATGCCTCTTGTGTGTATAAAAGGACAGGCACCAATCAGAGCCGCAGATGAGGAGAAAGAAGCTTGTAGTCACAGGAACTGCATGGGGATAGAGCTCGTGAAAGTCAAGGATGCAAGGCCTCCATCAAGCATCATAGCTAATTTTCGACGGTAGATATGGGGAGAACACACACCTGCCCAGCCTCGACAAAGCACACATTTTTTTGGGGCTGATTAACTTTGCCATCGTGCTGAAGGGTGAGCTGTCCATCAGGGTGGCTAAAGGGCGGGAAGACGGTGCACACCGCTAGTGTGGGGGGGGGGGGCAAACAGGGGGGGCTTCTATGCGAGTTCACATGCCTCTTGTGTGTATAAAAGGACAGGCACCGATCAGAGCGGCAGATGAGGAGAAAGAAGCTTGTGGTCACAGGAACTGCCCAGCCTCAACAAAATGCACTTTTTTTGCGGGCTGATTAACTTTGCCATCGCGCCGAAGGGTGCCGGGGTCCCTCGAGTGAGCTGTCCATCATAGTGGCTAAAGAGCAGGAAGACGGTGCACACCGCTAGTGTGTGTGGGGGAGCAAACGGGGGGGGGGGCTTCTATGCGAGTTCACATGCCTCTTCTGTGTATAAAAGGACAGGCACCGATCAGAGCAGCAGATGAGGAGAAAGAAGCTTGTGGTCACAGGAACTGCACGGTGATAGAGCTCGTGAAAGTCAAGGATGCAAAGGCCTCCATCAAGCATCATAGCTAATTTTCAATTGTAGATATGGGGAGAACACACACCGGCCCAGCCTCGACAAATGCACATTTTTTTTGGGCTGATTAAGGAGTTACTGAATTTGACCTTCAACTCAGGCATCTGCTTTATCTATATCTGTAAGTGCTTCCTGCAGGAGCCTCGTTGTCTACTTGTAACTATTCTCTGACCCTGCTTCGAGGGTCAGAGCAGGGTCAGAGAATAGTTGCAAGTAGGCGAGGAGGCGCTGCTCAGGAAGCACTTACAGGGTTACATCAGGTGCCCAAGTTGAAGTTAATTTCTTTGTAACCATTTTGTAAATGGTTACAAAGTAATTAGCTTCAACTTGGCCACCTGCTGTAACCCTGTAAGTGCTTCCTGAGCAAAATTCATCCCGCTCGCGAATTCGCGGATTTTGCAGCGATTTTGGGCGATTCGCAGATCGCGAAATCGTGGAAAATCCGCAAATTCGCGAGCGGAACGAATTTTCCGCCCATACTTACTCTTACCCCATCACCAGAGTTCTTCACATTCCCATTCAATGTGTGGTATTTCCCCATAACTGATACAATTCACATTCCTATCCAGTTTATGTTATTCTGCCATCACTGGGGTACTTCACTGTCCCATTCGGTGTGTTCCCGACTCTATAACTGGGGGCCTTCATGTTCCCAAGTGGTGTATGATATTTACCCATAACTATGGTTTTTTAAGTTCCCATTTGGTGTGTGCTGTTCCCCTATCACTGGTGTCCTTCACGGTCTCATTGTGTGTGTGCTGCTCCCCATCACCAGGGCCCTCACCAGGACCCTCCACCTTCCTATTCAGTGTTTGTTCTTCCCCCATAACCGGCAGGGCCGGACTGGCCGTAGCGGGCACCGGGCAATCCCCCGGTGCGCCACATGGGTGGGGGCCGGTTTGGGGGCCGTTTTTGTTACATAGCAGCAAAATCGGCCCGTACCAAAATCGGCCGAAAGCCGGCCCTGGCAAAGAGCTTGGGGTCGGGAGTGGGGGAGGGGGGTGCCAGCCGAGCACTTTGCCAGGGCCGGTTTTGTTCCCAGTCCGGCCCTGATAACCGGGCCCTCCACCTTACAGCTCTTACAGCTCAGTGTGTGCTGTGCCCCCATCACCGGGGCCCTTCACATTCGGTGTGTGGTGTTCCCCCATCGCTGGGGCTCTTCACTTTCCCATCAGTGTGTGCTGCTTCCCCATCACGGGACCCTTCACCTTCTCATTCGGTGTGTGCTGTCCTCCCATCACGGGGCCCTTCACGGTCTCATTCACTATGTGCTCTTCCCCCATGATCGGGGCCCTTCACCTTCCCATTCGGTGTGTAATTCTCCCCCATTACCAGTGCCCTTCACTCTGTGCTGTTCCTCCATTGATAACATGCACAGCGAGGGCATGCAGGCTTTACTTGTTCGCGCGACACATAGCACGTATCGTGTGTGTTAATGCTTCAGTGAACGGGGGATGCAAGAACAGGGACAGATTTGCGTTGTATCACTTGACGCACGCGATAGTCCGGGTTCAGGCCATCCCTGCTTCCCTGTCCTCAGTGCGCCCCCTGCAGCTCTAGTAATTCAGCCTGAAGACCTGCCCAGTGGCAGCTGGACAACACTGGGGGTGTCTGACTTTTGACTTCACATATTATACAAACCAGCGAACACATACCCGCCCCCCATCCCACGAAGAAGAACCTTGAAAAATATGTATTGTCCCATATTTCAGCCATTTTTGCACCTGACTTTTTCAGTTGATTTTCTTTTCCGTGTCATATTCAAAATGATTCCTCCTGTACTACTACTGTAAAACAAGCATTGGAAATGCAATAGGTCTCGCAGCATTAGAGTTAGTGCTTTTAGAATTGTTTATGGGTTTTTTTGTAAATCTTTAGCATTTTTGTTTCCTGTAGCCAATGCTAAAGAATAAAAAAAAAAAAGCCATAAACATTTCTAAAAGCTCTAACTCAAATGCTCCGAGACCTATTGCACTGTGTGAGGGTGAGGGGTTGAGGGTGAGTGAGGGTGAGTGAGGGTGAGTGAGGGTGAGGGTGAGTGAGGGTGAGTGAGGGTGAGGGTGGGTGAGGGTGAGTGAGGGTGAGTGAGGGGTTGAGGGTGAGTGAGGGTGAGGGGTTGAGGGTGAGTGAGGGTGAGGGTGAGTGAGGGTGAGAGTGAGTGAGGGTGAGGGTGAGTGAGGGTGAGTGAGGGTGAGTGAGGGTGAGTGAGGGTGAGTGAGGGTGAGTGAGGGTGAGGGTGAGTGAGGGTGAGGGTGAGTGAGGGTGAGTGTGAGTGAGGGTGAGTGAGGGTGAGGGGTTGATGTTGAGGGTGAGGGGTTGAGGGTGAGTGAGGGTGAGTGAGGGGTTGAGGGTGAGTGAGGAGGAGTGAGAGTGCAAGAAAGTTGCAGTTTGGCTTTGAAACGGATCTGAGAGGTGTCTGCGTGAAAAATGAATGATGCATAGGAATGGACAGAATGGGAATGTGTTTCGAGGACGTGCTCGGGGTGTGCATACTGGAAGCAGGGTGATGGATTCGAGGCTATGAGCGAGGGTGATGCCGAGCTCACCTCAAGGAGAGGGTGAGGGGCCAGGGCAGAAAGTAGGTGCAACAGAAGGAGCTGTGTAGCAAGAAACGTGTCACTTCTTCAGGCGGAGATGCAGCCTGCAAGTTATCTCGAAGAGTTAAACGCTCGCTGCTGATATCCGCTCTGACCTGCAAGTGAATGCTTTAAATCCTTGCAAGGCCACCTCATCTATAGATCCTTCCCAGCTCGATAAATTGTGTGTCATTCATTTACATAACACTAACACTTGTTATATACAGTGACTAGAAACAACACAACTTTGAAATTAAATGCTATATTAAAAACCAGTTTTTAGTTTCTGAATTACTCTTGTTATGTATGAAGCACTTCGTCAGGTGCGATGCCAGAAATGGAAGGCCCTTTGGTCTTGCGCCCGACTGAATAGCTAGCTCACGAGAGTCTTGGAGGCACATGGGGAGGTGTAAGAGTGTGTGGGGGTGGGGGGGGGCAGGCATGCTGCAGCTTACAGTTAAACGTTGCCATTGACGTACAGGACTACGATTCCCAGCATGCTCGGTGCTTTCGGTTGTAAAACCTTGACAGGCTGGAAGTCGCCCTCCTGACATGGGGCCAGGTATGACGTCAAGGTGGACTTTTGCTGCGTCGTGCGAGCTTGCCTAATTATCTTGAGTCAGCAGCCCATGCTAAAGGTAATCTTGGGGTCACGCTGCCCCAGCCCTGCCTGCTCCAGCAGCGTGCAATGCAAAGCAGCGACCGCAGGCGGGACACGGTCAGCGCCGCAGGGAAATCACATACAAATAAAGCGCGCATTTCCCTCTCCTGGGGTGTACCATGCAAAGGCTGAGGGGTTTCTTCTTTGCAGTGCCTTTCCCTGGAGTGAAGCAAGAGCCGCTCTCTCCAAGAAGCCAGGTCAACCATCCCGAAAGCCTGGTGATGCATACCTCCCAAGAGACCGCCATCTTTAAGGGTAAGATGCGCGCCGTGAAATATTAATAAGCAAAAAAAAAAAAGTATTACATGCGTCAACACTTAGCGCATCATGAAAGCTGGTCGGCACTTACGCTCGAGGCGCTTCGCTGCACGTTTATTAGGAGGCCTGATCGTGCATGCCGGGTCTTGCAGTGTCATCTGGGGTAGAGGACGGGTCTCGGGGGCCTGCCTCCTCTACAGATATCTCCCATTAGCACTATGCGCCGTAGGACGGGTGATCAGCGGAGAAGCAGCCGGCGACGAGACTGTTTACAAAATTCTCTGGCCAAGGCCTTAAAAATGTGTGTAGAAAATGCAGTTTTGTTGCTTTGCATGTGTTTGCTGACGGAGGTGTGCCATTGAAAGGTAGAAGGCATGGGGAGCACAAGGGTGCACTCAGCATGATGATAAGGGCTTACCTCTTAGGAGTCTCGTGGAGGTTGCAACGGTGTGCGGCTCCGGTCCTCGGCACAATGGCAGGGCAGGAAATGCAGGGGAGGGGGCGGAGCGGGTAAAATAAAAAATAAACAAACGAGACGGAGGGAAGAGAGGGGAGGGGGGAGGAGAAATGCGACACGGCGGGAAGGGGAGGGGGCGGAGCGGGTTAAATTAAACAAACGAGACGGAGGGAAGAGAGGGGAGGGCGCATGCGCATTGAGCTTAAAAGTCACGGGCACTGCAAGGAATCGCCACGATTCCTTGCAGTGGAAAAAGAGTGGATAAGTCCCAATACTCTCGCTTGCTCGATGCGCATGCGCATCGACAGGCGAGACCTAAAAAATCAGTTTTGTTAAAAAGGGATATCTCTGAAAGGACACTGGGCTTTACCGTGTCTGGTTTCTGTGCCTCCTCTGTCGCAGACTTCAACCTTCTAAAAATAAAAACCTAAAATTAAATGGGACTGCTCATTCAAAGCACTGTTGAAGAGACAGGTTTACAAAGAGAGGCCTTGGCCAATCCAGGCGAGGTGCACGTGCACCCAAGGCCCGGTGGAACTCACCGGGGACGTTACCCATCATGCACTGCGTGCCTGAGGAAAGGCCTCACATGAGCTGAAACCGCGCATGGTGGTGAATAATAGTAACAGCAGGTCTGAGTGTGCGATGTCTGGACAAGTCATGAGCACCTTGCCAGCAGATGAAACGAGGATCGTTATACAGGGGGGTGGAGGTGGGGAGTTTGAAGGAGGGAGGGGGCGGCATTACGTTGCTCAAGGGTTGCTGCTATGCAACATCTGCTGTACTCTGCAGTGGGTAAAAATGCGGTAAATGAGGGAGGGATAACGCCAAGCATGCCTCACTCGACATAATTATTACAGTAACCTGGCTGACAGGCATGCCCTGGGCTTGTGAAGAGATGGGGGAGGGGGCCTGCTTAACTTCCTGGAAAAGCCCCCCTCTCTCCTGCTGGTTTGCAACTCTTGACGACCACTCTCTGTGTCACTGGATTTTTTTCAGTCTGTGCCACAAAAAAGCAACACCTCGTAGCAGCACTTCCTGCTACGTTGAAAAAAATATTCTCCAAGAGGGCTCTGCAGTTTGTTATATTATATTTTGTTTTTGTTCCAGTTTTTGTGTAGCGCCCAGAGGAAGTCAGATCCTGAATACATAGCTACTGAATACAAAGTTGCTGGCCATCCCTGTAAATTCAGCCAGAAGGCTAGCGAGTTTGTAGTAGCTGACACCAACCAATTTAACTCTGGCTTCCTACAACTTCACATATTTGGGGCAGTATGCAGTTCTTCTTGTCCCGGTGCAAAGTGAATCCCACTACAAAGTTCAAGGACAGCCATAGATGCTGTATGAAGCTGAAGAAGACCTGCAGCCAATCACTGAAGTGCATATCTGTACGTTTTTATAAGCATCTACCACAAGCACTGGCAAAGCCAATATGCCTTGCGTTGGAAAGGTGGTGCAATGGCTCATTTATGTTTTATTGCAAGTATATACCACAACATTAACAAGCAAAAAAGAAAATATGCCGGCACTTCAATTTAGCTTCTTTGTGCTTGCCACAAAAATTAAAAATTTACAAAATATTCACCGATGTGACTGTTTTACTAGTGTGTTTTTAAACAACAACACTTAAATTGTGCCATGCATTATTTGTAAAGCAGGTAAGAATAAATCACCAACTAACCTAGCACACAAATCACAGGCAGCTACAGTTTTACAATGCCACATACAGACTTTAAAAAGGAGTGTAGGCGGTGCTTAATTAAAAAAAATATATATATAATTAAAATGAGTGCCGGGGCCCAGAGCTTTGTTCAAAAGACCGCAGCTGGCACAATCGATGGCCAGCATACCGAGGCGGTGTGGTCTCGGTTCCATCTCATGTCCCTTGCATCCACCACCAGACACTCTCTGCTTCTTTATCTCACTCTTAATCTGGATCAAAGTTTGTTGAGGAAAATAAGTGTTGGTCCACAAAAATGAGTGCGAGTGGAACCCACCTGCAGTCACTGGCTCAAATTAAGCACAAAGTGCAGATAAAATCAATAATTACTATTTAAAGCAAACATAAAGCATAATAAAAATAAACTGCACCCTTTGACTGGCTTTACAACTGACGACAAAGGAACTATTTTGGGCACTAGTCCACAATGTGCACCAATTTGTGCAGTCCATCAAGGTGAGGGGGATGTATGACGTTACAACGCATGCTTTTACCACGCATGCTGTTACAACGCCAGTTTTACAACGCAAACCTTTAGAACGCATAGTGCTTTGGGGTGCTGGAGAGTGAATAGTTTAATTTACTATTTCAACTCCAGTCCCCGTGGACACTAGGGAAAGTGTTGGATAGTAAATTAAATCTATTACCTATCCTAGAGCGCCCCCCAGCGCAATGCGTTGTAATGGGTTTCGTTGTAAAACCTGCGTTGTAATAGTACTGCGTTGTAAAATTTTTGTTGTAAAGGATGTTTCCCAGGTGAGGGGGGCCAGTGGGTAAAGTAGGGGGACCCACTGCCCCATGCAGTATGCTGCTGTGAGTGGCATTTCAAAGGACTGAGTGAAGAAGTCGGCGGACCAAAAGTCCTTCAATGTATGTATGTTATGTAATGAAATGAAATTAAGATTTGTAGAGTGCTCTACTGCCCAAAGGTGTCTATGTGCTAAGATTCGGAAAGGAGAAGGTTAGAAAGTAATAAAAGAAAGGACAAGGGGAACCTGAGCAGGGGCATGACTGAGAAAACCGAGATAGTAAGCCTATTTGTTAAACAGCCAAGTGTTCCAGGATTTATGCAAAGCTAGCAGGTTGGATTCTTTCTTTTGTGCTAGCGGTAGAGAATTCCAAAGCCTAGCTGTACCAACCGCAAAGCTTCTGCCGCCCATGTGGCTCTTCTGACCTTTGGTATTACAAGATTATCTGGGGAGGCAGATCTTTTATCTGGCCGAATTTTTGGGGAAAACAATAGTCTGGGAGACAGATAAAATCAAAGGAATACTGTTGCAAGAGTATTCAGAGCTTGTGATTTACCATGTGTGTTCCAGGGTTGGAGAAGCATGGAGCAGCCATGTGTAGAGTAGAGACAAGGGAATCATCACTTGTACGTTGGGGTGCAGCCGTCACAAGGGTAACGCTAGTGTACACAGCCAGATATTGGTGGACTTTCCAGTGTAAGTACAGTCAGGTGTGTGAGAATTGGTCACATCTTTGGAAAGGGATTGTTGGGCAGAAGACAACTTCAATGAGGGGAGGATATGCTTCAAATAAGGAACAAAAATCTTGGTTTCAAGGTTATTCTCTCAGTGCAGTCACTCTCCCGGTGTACCTCCTGCAAAGTCTGCCCCAGCGCACTGTCGGAGTTGGAATAGGTTAGGCAATGAATCTCTTCACTGCCCATTCACCTGCCATCACAGATGCTTTAAAATTATTTTTAGTAAATATTTATAGCAAGTTTTTTGTAGGGGGAATTTTGCCCAAAGAGAAACATGGAGACATCCATGGCATGGCAAGCTAGGTTTTCAATTTAAGAATCCCAATGCTGCTGGTCGCAGTACTGATCACCAGTACTATAAAAAGACAGCAGGAGCACAAATTTTTGTTTTAGATTTCAGGTTCAGTCAATAGTCTCGGGGTCAAATTAGCAAAGAAGGACAGGGGTCTGTAATGGAAGCAGAGAGGAGCATGGGGAGCACGAAGTGGGAGAATGTTAGACAGAAGGCACGAAGGAGCAGAGGGGAAGAGAGGATGGCCACACTGGAGGGAATCAAGAGGATACGGAGAGAGAGTAATAGTGGAGGCGGACAATGCTGAAGGCAGAGGATGACAGGGGAAAAGGAGGATGGCATTGAGAGAGCGCAATTTGAATAAAACGTATATCCGAGTCATATTTACAAGCATATCGTATAAATGTAGGAATAAATGTATATCGAACGTGAAGTTGACGCTTATAGCATAAAGTTAACAGATGTGACCAAAGTAATATAGGAAATGTAACTGTATTTACTCTTGAAAATGCATTAGATTTAGAAGGCCCGTATACGTAGTGGGCTAATGTAGAAATGTGTAGAAATGCTCACGAACAGAAGAACGTGTAAAGTAGAATTCATGTACGTGTGTAACTTTAAATGCAGAAACGGCGAGAAATGTAACATGGAGAAATGTGCAGAGAGCATATATATATAACGATGTAACAAATGAGAATATAAAGTTATATTCTACGTAATTTGTATTCTATGTAAAATGTATTCACTTATAAGCAGAGGATTTGCTAAATGCGATCATATATAAATGTGTGTTAAAGGTTATACTGTGTAGAAGAAGTTGTAGGAATGTTAGAAGAGTTTTAGGTCATTTGTGATTATAACCTGACTGACCAAGGGTTCGCAGGAGTGTAGTCCGCTGTTGGTAATTTAGTGGGCTCACAGGAGTCGTGAATAGACTTGATGTGAACGTGCGAGCCAAGGAGTCTAGTTCTTGTTAGATTTAAGGTGACAATGTCGGACGAAGTTTATTGCCTAAACATGAGAGGAGACGCTTGGAATTTGAGTCTTGTTTTGAAATGACCATTCACAAGACCAAGAAAGGTTACGTATATAGTCGTAAAGAGTAAAGTTCTGATAAGGTGATAGATTTTGCTCCGAAAGTGTCAAAGGTAAAGTCAAATGAAGTCACCAGCAAGAAGACGAAGATGGCGTCTAAGGAGAAAGGTCAACTTAACGGACGACGCGAAGAGACAAAGCCATGGAGAGAGCTGAAAATGACATCATGGGGGAAAGTCCGTGGTGGGCGTCGAAGGGGCGTTCCACCCACACTGTGATTGTGTATTTTAGGGACAGCACCCCGGGGAGAAGCAGCGAAGGAGATAGCAAGAGCTCAGCGAGAACAGCGAGAGCGAAGTTAGGAAGTGCAGATGACTTGAGCAGATGCGCTGAGAGAGATCAGAGCGCAAGGGAGCAGTAGGCCGAGGACCCTTAGAGATCGGATGGGTAGGCAGAGAGAGGGTACTGCTTCTTAAACTTAAGTTACCTTTAGAGGCTAAGAGAGTTTGAACTTCTTAGGGAGTCAAACTGCTGACACCTTTTTAGGGTACGAGAAACTTGCGAAGTAGGGATGTCACTTAGTATAGAGTAGGGACAGATTTAACTTGTATTTCTTTCTTTTAGATGACGCAACAGAACCACATCATATCTATGCTTTTAATTGTTGATTCTGGAACTGACTTTAATTGTATTCGTTTGTAGACTAAGGTTCTTTAGGGAATTTATGTTCCTTCTAGTTCCTGTATATTTGCTGAATTTTATTCTGAGAGGATTGTAATTGCAACTTTTCTTAATTTTATATTAAAACTTTTAAACTTCATCAGTAGTAAGTGGTTCTTCAGAGTTGCGTCAGTTTATGGGGTTTATCTAACCTATGCAGGGGTTGTCTTTTACTCAATGACAGATAACAACCGATCCAAAATTGACGAATGAGATAAGTTATCAAATTGATCATAAAAGATATTAAAATCTCATTCCCCGCAGTTGGTAGCAGAGAAAGATGGTTTTCTTCTTGAGGAAGACAACCTAGGTTAGGTTTAGTTTACCCCAAGGTCCCTAGTCATCGACGACCAGATGAAGAATCCCTGCCGAAGAAGGTGCTGACGGTGCGTCGAGAGAAAAGCAGCAGAGTCGGTCGAGAGTGAGTATAAGGGTCATGCGTTGTAAGATTGCGGTGTTTTATGTTGTTCCTGTGTTGTAATGTCAAGCGGAGTTGAATGCCTGTAGTGTGATTGAGGGAAGGTTGTGAGCGCGCGCAACCGGATAAAATCTTATGTCCAGAGAGGGCTTAAGTGGTTCGGGTGTATCGAACACCCAGAGTAATTTGTCTACCATTTAAAGGGGGTCATGAGGTACCATTGATCGCCCGCGGACCGATGATAGGGGGAGCGTTTGAGTGAGTGTATGAGTAACGGACGCTGGTCATACGTTTACTGTGTGTAAGTAACCTATCAGTTGAGGCAAGCGTCCGACCGTCAGAGGGAAGATGTTTCGCCAGTTGAGGTAGCAATTACAGTTAGACTGTGGCCGTACAGTCAGAGAAAAGTGATCGCTTGGACGGAAGTAGTCATTTTTCGGTGTATGAATGAAACGCATGCAAGACCGCGAGACGAGTTGAGAAAGGAAGGGAACCGCTGCAAAGGGGACGAGTGACGTCAGCGTAGAGTCGCGCTGAGATTGGTCGGTTAGCGTAGAACCGCGTTGGGATAGGCTGATTAGCGAGAGTCGCACAGGGATTGGTAGTTGTCATCGGGACGTAAATAAGGAAGAGAATTAATAAGGGAAAAATCGTAGATTACTGAAAATGAAGTGCTTTAAGAGTTTAAGGGCAATCTTTAAGAGAAATAGAAGGAACTTATATGCTGGAGAAGAAGCTCCACCAGAAGGCACACCAGCTTATCATATGGCAGTAAATGTAGGCTTACACTCGATAATGTGGATCTCCGAGTGGAATAGGCTAACAGAAGGGAATAAGGAACTGACGTTTCCGAGATTCGGAACGTTTAAGCTAGAAGTGTTGAACCAACTAAAAGCAGTAATGCTTGCAACGAGACCTCTACCGAGGCCAACACAGTTTGAAGCACTTAGTGCATGGTTTAGAGCAGCACACGAAAGAAATTTAAAGAGGCGCCAAGAAAGAGTGAGACGATCAGTAAAGGCAGTGCAGGATGCGAAATGGGATGAGGAAGCTAAGAAGTGGAGAGTGCAAAAGATAGAAGCAGATAAACTGTTCACCATGATAGAAGCTACGGGAGAAAAGAAACCTCTAGAGGAAGATGAGGATAGCGAGACAGAGGAGGATCTGATAGAGAGACTATTAACAGATAGACCACCTCCGTACAATAGCGAAGTCGCAAGTCCCGTATTACAGCAAGGGGACGGAGCTAGATGGGGAGAATATAAATCGATCCCAGTAACAGAGTGGGATACCAAGAAAGGGGAGGAAGTACTTCAATCTAGTTCCGAACAGAGAGTAGTAGGAAGATTCGTGGTCCAGAAGGTGCCAGAAATACAGCATGCAAGATCGTATCAAATGCCAGACGCTCTACAAGTACCTGTTACCATAGGCCCTATAGTGTCAATCTACAACCCAGAGGGGGTCCAGCAGGAGGAACAGGCAAGATGGGACAGGGAAAGGGCAGAGATGGAGAGTAGGAATAATACGATAAATCCTCAGAGGCAGATACTAGCACCAGTGAGTCGGAGTACCCATTAGATTCCGCAACGGGTCCCTGGATAGAACAAGGGGGTCAAAGAGGATCAATGGATTTGAGGGGACCGAAACCAAAATCCTATAAGGAATTAAGGGAATACTTGAAAGAATGGGATACTGCCGAAGAGGCTCGGAATAAAAGTTTAGAAACAGGAGCAGAGTGGAGAGACCAGGATAACAAGATCCTCTCTCATTGTGGAGCTGGCGAAAGCAGCCCGGAGTGGGAGAGAGGGAGTCAAGGAAGCAGGAGAGATACTTGCCCTACTACCAGTGGCAATAGGCAAACGTGCAACGACAGGAGTGCAGGGTGTGGGGAAGTGCCTCGCGTCACCTTTAGTGAGGGAGAACGAAGGACGCAGGAGTACCGAAACACTTTCAGATGCACACACCATACCCCGGATGAAAATGTGCAACATTGGAATCACGGGAACATGGAGAGTCGTGAAGGGTCTCGCCATGCGTCCGGTGATCAAGAACGAAGTCATGAGAATATAGGGAGTCGCGAAACGTCTCGCCATACATCCGGTGATCACGAACGAGATCGCGGGAGCATGGAGAGCCATGAAGGTCCTTATCGTTTGTTGAGTGACACCAGACAGCAAGAGAGTTACAGTGGTTTAGAACAGCACGGAGGATCCTATCTCGTATCTGGAGAAACCGAGCCGAAAAGACGGAATGTAGGGTTGAGGGATGGAGCATTGTTCCACCACACCCCAAGGGAAGACGGAAAGGCTTGGGATCTAGAGAGGTGGGAACAAAGAGATAGAAGAAAAACTCCTCATAACTCACCTGTGCTTAGGCGTAGGGCGCATAGTGGAGGTGAGAGGGATGTAAGAGAACAACCTAGGACTGACGTACTGAGAGCTGAAATAAAAGCAAGACGCATAGATGTAATGAGTTTAAAATCAGACTTGGATGAAATAATTGACGGCACAGTAGCAATAGAAAGGTTAGAGCTGTACGATCCAGATGAAATACTGTTTTTATCTAAGGATGTTACTCGAAAAGCAAGGGCAGCTCATGAAAAGTTATCTGAATTAGCAGAAAGGTACATGATAGACATGTCACGAACAAAAGCCTTACAGGCCAACCATAGGCTGAATTGCACAGATCGGGATCTAGATGAGCGTAGAACGATTGGGCTAAGAGTACCCATAAGGGAACTAATCATGTGTATTAGAATATGGAGAGATCTGGATAGATGGGAGGAAAAATGGTCCAAGAGGGGATCTGTCAGACGGAGTACACTTGTGAAGTCCCAGGATACAGACCTAATGCGAATGGAAGCTTTCCCTTTGCGAGAAATCGCGAACGGAAACTACGTTCATGTACCCTGGAGTAGGGGGGATTTAGCGGCATTCACTAATTCTTTCCCGAAGCTTAGAGAGAACCCCGTGGAGTGGTACAAGCAGGTAGAGAGATTCGTGAAAATCTCTAAGGTACTGTGGATCGATTTGAACACTTTGTTCGATATCGTAGTACCCGGAGATTTGTGGACGGCATGCAAACTTAGTATTGAATGGCCCGCTTGTGAGCCTCCGAGGGATGCCCGGACAGGCGGTCCATCAGATAGAGTTATGGAAAAATACGAGAGAGTAATAACATGGCTAAAAGAGAAAGTGCCGGTGCAGGACATAGACTGGGTTAAGATAGATCGAACAACTCAGGAGCCTAAAGAGACCGTTCATGAGTACTATGAGAGATTACTGAAAGCATTTAAACAGTACAGTGGATTGGACGTAATGGATCCTAAGGACATAGGACAGTTTGTGTCGAAGTTTGTTCTCGGATTGAGACCAGACATAAGCCTGATGATTCAACAACATTTAATCTGTTGGCAAAACAAACCTTTAGACGAGATTCTGAGGTATGCAAGGTACTGTAGCGATGAGATAGATTCGAAGGCAAAGAAGCTCAAGGAAAAGCTGATGTTAGTACAGATGCAATCAGCTGGAAAGGGTGGACAGCGGCAACAAGGAACGCCAGCAAAGAAACAGAATAACCAGAGCAGAGATGAGGAAGAAAGACCGAGACCGAGAATAGATATCGCAACACTGAAAAGGACAACCAGGTGTCATCAGTGTAATGAGGTGGGACATTGGAGACGCGAGTGTCCTTATAATATTGAGACAGGGGAATTAGAACAGGAGGAGGAAGAGGTACAGAACAACGTGGTTAAGGGAGCGACAGTCCCGAAGGGAAAGTTTAGCAAAGGGGGGACTCAGACTCCTCGAGCCCCGTTTCCTCAACCGCCTCGCATTGCAAATGGAGGGAAAACCTATAGACAAATGCCATTGTTCGTAGGAGGAGAAGAATGCTACTACGTTGATCCTCTTACAGGGCAACGAGTGAATAGGGAAGAAGACTGTACTTTAGGAGCAGCCCTGGAAGTAGATCAGAGAGGACCATACGTAGAGGCTGAAGTAGCTGGATGTCCTACGACCTTTTTGGTGGATACGGGAGCCACTAGATCCACGTTGAGATCAGCGGTAGTCCCAGGTTTGCCGATATCAGGAGAGATGATTCAGGTGGTAGGAGTCGCAAACAAGAGGATGACGAATCCTCTGACGGAACCAGTGTCAGTGAAGATAGGGAATTACAGTGACGAACATCAGTTTGTGATCTGTGATTCTAGCCCGGTGTGTTTACTAGGAAGAGATCTATTGTGTAAACTGAATTGCACAATACATTGCACACCTGAAGGAGTAGAAGTGCAGACCAACGATGAAGATGCCGATTTTAAAGATGTAAACTCGCAGGAATGCGTGGAACTATATCCTACCTTAACAGTGGAGGAGCTTCCACAGGACTTGAGGGAGAAAGTGTCAGCTGAGGTGTGGGATTTTACTGGAGAAGAAATAGGATTGATCAAAGGGGTAGAACCAATAAAGATCATGGTAAGACCCAATGCCGAGTACCCAAGAACACCACAATATAAGTTGACACCGGAGACGATTGCAGGAATAAAGCCTGTGATCGAATCCATGATTAAACAGGGAATACTGAAGGAGATCGTGGGTAGTCCATGTAACTCCCCGATTATGGGTTTACAGAAGCCTAGTGGAAAATACAGAATAGTGCAGGATCTTCGAAAGATTAATAATATTGTTGTCTCATGTTGTCCAGTGGTACCGAATCCATCAGTAATATTGTTTCAGATACCGTTCCAAGCTGAATGGTTCACCGTGATAGATTTGTGCCAGGCTTTCTTTTCGATTCCTTTAGATGAAGATAGCCAGTATCTTTTCGCTTTTAAGCTGGAAGATCGCGTTTTAACATGGTGTCGTATCCCTCAGGGGTATACAGGAAGCCCATCGATTTTTAATCAGCTACTGAAGAAAAATCTTGAAAGTCTAGTGCTGCCCAAGAACTCAGTTCTGGTCCAGTACATAGACGACCTCCTAGTTGCGTCAGAAACTGAGGAAGCTTGCAGAGTAGACACCATCACCTTGTTAAATCACTTGGCCGAGAACGGGCACAAGGTGTCTCCAAGTAAATTGCAATATTGTCTTACCGAAGTGCAATACTTGGGCCACAGGATTGAAAAGGGGAAACGGAAGGTGTCTCCAGACAGAATAGAGGCGATTATGAAAATGAACGCGCCTAAAACACAGAGAGAAGTCAGGATGTTTCTAGGCATGGTCGGTTATTGTCGACAGTGGATAGCCAACTTCTCACTGAAGGCAAAGCCGTTATTACAGCTGACGCACAAAGGAGTGAGTGATCCGGTACCATGGGACAAAGATTGTTTGATGGCGTTTTTGCAGCTGAGGGAGGACTTATGTCGCGCCCCGGCTTTAGGAATGCCGGATTACACAAAACCATTTTTGCTTTACTGCTGCGAAAGAGAGGGATGCGCTTTAGCAGTTTTGGCCCAGATACATGGAGATGCGCGTAGGCCAGTTGCGTATTTTTTGGCTACATTAGATCCAGTAGCCGCAGCGTTGCCCGGATGTCTCAAATCCGTTGCTGCAACGGGTGTCAGCATTGAACGTTCTGAAAGCGTGGTGATGGGACATCAGTTAGTGGTGTATGTACCGCATTCTGTGGAATTGTTAATGACCAGGACCAAGACTCAGCATCTGACGAATAGCAGGCTCACACGCTACGAGCAGGCCATATTGGCTGCCGAGAATGTGACCCTAAAGAGATGCTCCGTCTTGAATCCTGCAACTTTGATGCCACTTCCAAATGATGTGGATGATGAAATTTGTACAGATCATGACTGCCTTGATGTGACTGAACTATGCACCAAACCGAGACCCGATATCGTAGATGAGCCATTAACTGACCCCGATGAAATTTTCTTTGTTGATGGTTCATGCGTAAGAGACGATATCGGTCAGCTGAGAGCAGCATATGCAGTTTGTACAATCACCAGAGTTGTAGAAGCCGCTTGCCTGGAAGGAGTACACTCCGCTCAGGTAGCTGAAATTATTGCTTTAACGCGTGCCTGTTTAGCAGGTAACAGACTTCGAGTCACCATATACACCGATAGCCAGTATGGTTTCGGGGTAGTTCACGATTACGGGCAGTTATGGTCTCAAAGAGGTTACATGACCTCCTCGGGTTCTCCCATTAGGAATGGAGAATTCGTGAGACTATTGTTAGATGCATTGCAAGGTCCGACAGCCATAGCGGTTGTCAAATGTGCTGCGCACACGAAGAATGTAGACTTTGTGTCGCAGGGCAATCGCTATGCTGACGAGGTAGCGCGTTACTGCGCAGAACAAGGATATTCTCACACTGATGTGAAAGTGGGGGGAATCCAAGAGAGAACTGAATTGACAATGTTGTTAGACACTGTAGATACGTGGGATGAGCTAAAGAGTGTTCAGGAGAATGCACCAGATGAGGAGAAAAAGGGCTGGGAAACAGCTGGGTGTATAAAGAGCGAAATGAATTTCTGGATTTCTGCAGATGGGAGAGCAGTTTTACCAAATGAACTTGTTAGTCCAATGGCAAGGAAATTGCATGGATCAGCACACATAGGTAGAGATGCTATGGTGAGAGTATTCAGACAAACGTGGTTTAATCCTAAGTTTAGAGTAGCGGCAGAAGCAGTATGTCAGCGATGTGCGATCTGTCAGCAACTAAACGTAGGAAAGAGAACACCAGTCACATTGAGTCACATTGGGAGGTCTGGGGGGCCTTTCAATAGAATGCAGCTTGATTTCATAGAAATGCCTAAATGCAACAGACTCAGATACGTTTTAGTGATTGTCTGTATATTTTCTAGATGGGTTGAAGCTTACCCTACACGTAGGTGCGATACACTTACAGTAGCAAAATTGTTGCTTAGAGAGTTAATACCGAGGTTTGGGGTGCCATCCTCTTTGGAATCGGACAGAGGAACTCATTTCAACAGCGAAATAGTGAAGATGCTATGTTCAGCTTTGAGTATCGATCAGAAGCTCCATTGCAGTTATCGACCAGAAGCTTCAGGGATTGTAGAACAAATCAACAGCACAATAAAATCCAGACTTGCCAAAGTTTGTTCATCAACATCCCTGAGTTGGCCAGACGCACTACCAGTGGTTCTTATGAGCATACGTAGCACACCAGATAGAAAAACAGGTCTCTCTCCACATGAAGTGCTAATGGGGAGAGCTATGAGATTGCCATCGGTTCCGACTGCAGCATTGTTGAACATCACAGACGACTTGATCTTGGATTACTGCAAGGGACTATCTGATGCCATTAATTCTGTGTCCCTCCAGGTCCAGGCTGCAGAGGTTCCATCAGCACAGGACTTGTGCCATGACCTGAGTCCGGGGGACTGGGTTTTGGTGAAAAAGCATGTCAGGAAGAACTGCTTAGACGTGCGCTGGCGAGGACCATTTCAAGTCATACTTGTCACGAACACTGCAGTGAAGTGTGGAGGCCTGCCGAATTGGATACATGCTTCACACACTCGAAGAGTGCCAACACCTCTAGAAGAAACAGCTCCTCTCTCGGATGAGAATCCAGCGGAAAGCGGAGAAGCCATAGAGGGGGAAAGCCAAGCTGTAGAGGTGATTGAAGAGGCTGAGACTGTGTCAGAACAGGTCGACGAAGGTCAGGACACCAGTGAGACCGAAGTCGCCTCAGGAGAAGAAAGTAACTGGGAGATCGAATCGGATACTGAACAAGCTGAGAGTGACCAGGAGACAAGTCCAAGAACAAGGAGCAGGAGGACAAGGAGTGACGAAGCTAGTTGGCCGGAGAGAAGGAGGAGGCCAAGCTTAAAAGCACAACAGGAGAAAACTCTTGTCCCAATCTCTGAAGAGTCGGATCAAGAAGAGGAAACTACAGACTCAGGAACTGAGAGTCCGAGAAGATCGAGGAGGGTACGTGTGCCCTGCAGAAGGTACGCCACCCCAGAGTGGACTTATCTAGCAGATGTCTTGGGGACAGAAATCTGGGAGAGTGAAGGAAGTGAAAGTAATCGATCACGATCCATTTGTGGCAGTGGAAATATGGATGTTGACTCCTGGACTCGAGACTGAGGGATTACTGACTTTCACACTTCCCATACCCCCATACCTAAGTCGGATCAAAGATCTAGTGCTAAATCGATTACAGTTTCCGACTTTTGGTCATCAAATTCCAGAAGAAGAAGAAAAAGTCATTCGTTTTGAACTATTGGAACTTGTTGTGAAAGCTGCAGGTACGAGAATAATTGTTGATGTATAAAGACTTTTGTATATAAATTATAAAGAAGAAGATAACCTAGCGCCGAGTGGAAAGAAGAATAAAATTAGGGATTACATTTAGAGGACGGAGAAGGGTTAGGGTTGTCTGTTGTTAAAGATAAAGAGACATTGTTGCGAAAAAGAGACTTTGTTGATAAAGGGCACTTTACAAACTGAGAAGAAAATAAAGCAAATAAAGCAAAGACTGGAAAGGAAAAGAAAACTTTTTCGCAAAAGAAGGAGCTACGCTGTTTGATGACATGGAGAACGGCAACCCAAACCGAAAAGCTAAATGCATAATAGGTACACTTATAGCAGTAGTAATTTTTCTCATAATTACAGTAGTGACAATATCATACATAATAGGACATGAAACTGATAAAGAAATAACAGATGTAAAGCCTGTAACGACTTTGAAACCTGCTATTGATGGGAAGAAGGAGGAGAGCAATGTAATTCGTGAAAAAGCGTTACTGGCAGATGAAGCTCGTAGATTACATGTAGACGAGTCACAGGGAAACTTTAGGTCAAATGCATATGCCAAACTATTTTATGAATATATCGATGCCATGGAGGCCAAAGATTGCTATGTATGTATGCAATTGCCGGCTTCTGTAGATGAGGGCATCAGATATCATCATCTCCCACTGACTTATGGGATAACATGTAGTTTACTGCTTAGTATATTTTATGGTAGAGAAGGGTTTGAGTACTACTTTTCAAATTATGATTCGGTACTGCCTGAAGTTCCGAATTATAAACAAATGAATAAGTGGGACTATTACAAAAAGGAGGATAGACTAGCCAAATTCTTCCTTCCTTGGGATACATTAGATACATCATACGCACGCAGAAATAATCTGACTTGCAAAGTGTCAGAGATAGAGAAGAAATTCATAGGACAAGTAGATGACCGATACAGAAGGCAGAAGATTCTAAAAATGTCAGGACAGTGGAAAACTGATTGGACCGAAGAAGAAAAGGCACATAAAAAGAAAGGGAGCAATGGTCCAATAGCTTTGGATAGAGCGCAGAAAGGAAAGTTATGTTTAACTCGAAGCAAGACATATTATGAGAATGTTTTGTAGGTGAAGTTAATTGCGAACATGCTTTTAGGTTAGAGTACTATACGAAAGATTTCATGGAGGAGATGCAGGTGATTCCTAATGTATATTTTGTATGCGGAAGAAATGCCTATGTAAAACTGCCTGACAATTGGTACGGTTCGTGTTACTTGGCAATTGTCTTCCCCAAAATATATCATGCAAAGGATTTAGCGATCATAGAAGGAAAGGCTTCGACAAGAATGAAAAGAGAAGTAGGAGATGCAGAAGTAATAGGAGACGTATTTGGAGCGATGTTTCCTATGTTAGGTTTAATACTTAACGATGTTAAGATCAGGAGACTAGCTACAGTCGTAGATAGATTGTCTGCAAGTACTGCAAGGTCATTAATGTTAATAGAAGGCGAGATGCAATCGATTAGAGCAATGGTTCTTCAGAATCGACTTGCTCTTGATGTGCTATTAGCAAAAGAAGGCGGAGTTTGCAAGGCTTTGAAGGTTCAGGAATGTTGTACTTATATTCCTGATAATTCAAAACCACTTGAGAAGGTCATAAGAAACATTACACAGATACATCAAGAAATCGAAGATTTAACAAGAATAAATGTTTGGGAAAAAGTAGGTCATGGAGTAGGAAAGGTTGGAAGTTGGTTTGCCAACCTTGGTAAAAGCATTGTATGGTATATATTAAAACCTGTATTAATAGTATTAATTTGTATAATCACATTGTTAGGACTTGTGAAACTATATAAATGGTATAGGACGAACCGGTTACAAAGATCCATGAGAGAACAAGAAAGGAGATTAGCTGCTTTACAAGATCAACAGTATAAAAGTTTAAGAGCACTTGAAATGATAAAAAGAGGATATGTTGTAACTAGTTCTGTGTAAAGGTGCTATTCAAATTGCATTTAGTGATGACTCCTAAAAGTCATCAAAGGGGGGAACTGAGAGAGCGCAATTTGAATAAAACGTATATCCGAGTCATATTTACAAGCATATCGTATAAACGTAGGAATAAATGTATATCGAACGTGAAGTTGACGCTTATAGCATAAAGTTAACAGATGTGACCAAAGTAATATAGGAAATGTAACTGTATTTACTCTTGAAAATGCATTAGATTTAGAAGGCCCGTATACGTAGTGGGCTAATGTAGAAATGTGTAGAAATGCTCACGAACAGAAGAACGTGTAAAGTAGAATTCATGTACGTGTGTAACTTTAAATGCAGAAACGGCGAGAAATGTAACATGGAGAAATGTGCAGAGAGCATATATATATAACGATGTAACAAATGAGAATATAAAGTTATATTCTACGTAATTTGTATTCTATGTAAAATGTATTCACTTATAAGCAGAGGATTTGCTAAATGCGATCATATATAAATGTGTGTTAAAGGTTATACTGTGTAGAAGAAGTTGTAGGAATGTTAGAAGAGTTTTAGGTCATTTGTGATTATAACCTGACTGACCAAGGGTTCGCAGGAGTGTAGTCCGCTGTTGGTAATTTAGTGGGCTCACAGGAGTCGTGAATAGACTTGATGTGAACGTGCGAGCCAAGGAGTCTAGTTCTTGTTAGATTTAAGGTGACAATGTCGGACGAAGTTTATTGCCTAAACATGAGAGGAGACGCTTGGAATTTGAGTCTTGTTTTGAAATGACCATTCACAAGACCAAGAAAGGTTACGTATATAGTCGTAAAGAGTAAAGTTCTGATAAGGTGATAGATTTTGCTGCGAAAGTGTCAAAGGTAAAGTCAAATGAAGTCACCAGCAAGAAGACGAAGATGGCGTCTAAGGAGAAAGGTCAACTTAACGGACGACGCGAAGAGACGAAGCCATGGAGAGAGCTGAAAATGACATCATGGGGGAAAGTCCGTGGTGGGCGTCGAAGGGGCGTTCCACCCACACTGTGATTGTGTATTTTAGGGACAGCACCCTGGGGAGAAGCAGCGAAGGAGATAGCAAGAGCTCAGCGAGAACAGCGAGAGCGAAGTTAGGAAGTGCAGATGACTTGAGCAGATGCGCTGAGAGAGATCAGAGCGCAAGGGAGCAGTAGGCCGAGGACCCTTAGAGATCGGATGGGTAGGCAGAGAGAGGGTACTGCTTCTTAAACTTAAGTTACCTTTAGAGGCTAAGAGAGTTTGAACTTCTTAGGGAGTCAAACTGCTGACACCTTTTTAGGGTACGAGAAACTTGCGAAGTAGGGATGTCACTTAGTATAGAGTAGGGACAGATTTAACTTGTATTTCTTTCTTTTAGATGACGCAACAGAACCACATCATATCTATGCTTTTAATTGTTGATTCTGGAACTGACTTTAATTGTATTCGTTTGTAGACTAAGGTTCTTTAGGGAATTTATGTTCCTTCTAGTTCCTGTATATTTGCTGAATTTTATTCTGAGAGGATTGTAATTGCAACTTTTCTTAATTTTATATTAAAACTTTTAAACTTCATCAGTAGTAAGTGGTTCTTCAGAGTTGCGTCAGTTTATGGGGTTTATCTAACCTATGCACGGGTTGTCTTTTACTCAATGACAGATAACAACCGATCAAAAATTGACAAATGAGATAAGTTATCAAATTGATCATAAAAGATATTAAAATCTCATTCCCCGCAGCATGAAGATGAGGGTCACAATGGAATTAGAGGAAGAGAAGATTGGGTAGAAGAGTGCTAGAGAGACAAAGTTTGGTGTTGGGCAGAGGTGAGGCTCATCATGGAGGGAAGAAGGGGACGAGTATGGTTACAATGGATGAAGAGAGAAGGAGGATGAAGGAACTGAGTATCAGGATCGGGAGAAGGCTCCAGGATGGGGAGAGGTGATTGATAACAGAGGGGGGATGAGGACGGTGGTTGGAGAAAGAAGAAACAAACATTTAGGGGCATATTAGCAAGGAGTAGAGATAATTATCACTAAATGCACGTAGCGCATTTTTTTTATCACCGGCTATCGCCGGATATTATCGCAGAGATAACGTGCTATTATCAACGTTTATCTCCAAAGCGATAAAATATCCGGCGATAGCGGCACAATGCGTGAATATCGCTTGAAATCCAGCTATATTCAGGCATTATCTCTAATGGGGACTTAACCTGAATATCCACCTCCCATTGGATATACAGGTTAAGAAGTGGTCTGAGCAGGCATTAGTTTCTAGCGATATTCACGCTTAGCGTGAATTTTTTTATCGCTTCACCTGTCTTGCTAATAGGCGATAGCTGTGTTAGCGACTGCTTTCAGTCGCTAACAGGTTGGGTACGCCCACTTTGCATGTCATTAACAATAAATATCGCTGACATGCAAAGCGGACCCCAAACCTGTAGCTATCGCCTACAAGCTGTCGCTAACTGCTGTTAGCGACAGCTTGCTAATAGGGCGATAAAAATATCCTGCTTTCGCTGGAAAAAGTCCCGCTAAAGCGGCGATATCGCCCTTGCTAATATGCCCCTTATTTCTTTGCAAGTATTTGCAGCCTGCTGTAAAGGTCGAACTTGTCTAATATCAGGAGCAGCATCCTATCCAGTGGCAGACTCAAAGGACCAACTGATCAATCACAACTCTTTCTGTTGTTTAAGTCTTTTGTTAAAAAAAATAACGGGGCTTACCAAAAACCTGCAGTAGGCTTAGGTCCTGCCCACTGATTATCCTTGGTTGGCTTTATTGTAACTCTCATTTGCTAGCTTTTTATTCAATTTCTTGTCTTCCTCTTCTTATATTTGTCCCTCACCAGAAACATTGCCTTTTAACCATCCTTTTGATTGGTTGAGTTGAATCATTCCACTGTTTATCTTTTAGGGAGCTACTTTTTTCTTTTTCGTTAAGTATTCCATGAGAGTGCATGTGGTTTCCACCTGTCTCCCTAGTGTGCTTCTCCCCATCCAGATTCGTACCCCATGTTCCACAGTGCTCTCTCCCTGGTATGCTGCTCTTTGCTTTGTATGCTTATCTCATCACCAAATCCCCTGCGCTCTCCATTGTTCTTTGCCTTGTGTGTTGTTTTTCCTCTTTTCACCACCCACATTTATTATTCATTTGACCCATGCGAATCCCCATTTCTTCACCCCCTCCCTCCACTCCCTTTGGTCTGCCTCCTACTCACTCCCTGTTGCTTCTCCCCCCCTCTCCTCCATTGCGCCAAAAAAGTTCATAATTTGTCTGGGAGAACCCAGCAGCAGCCATTTGCTGAGGACCTGCTTCACAATACAGGAAGGGTTTTCACACTGAAACAAAATAATGTTTATACTAACCGACTCAAGTGGTTACCATGTGATTTTGAAAGAAATGTCATACCCCTATTTTTTTAGGTTGCACCTGGCCAGCGCATGTGCTGGTCAGCGAGGCATGCTATATTCAGGTGTGGACTTGAAGCTTTGCCCACTCTCCACCCCTATTTTTCATTGGCTCGTGTCATTGTCCTTTGTAAACTGTGACTTTTCATTGGTCAATAGGCTTAGAAGTCCCTTCTTAGTACCGCCTAGTCTCATTTTGTAACCTCCCTTTGGGACACCCCGTTACATGTGTTGTTACTAGGTAGGCTTTAATTACAGCCTCCAAGCATGATTTGGTTAGATGGCAGGACACACTCTACCCAACACTTCGGCACGCCACGCTGATATAGTGGTGGCCATGCCTTTAGTTTGTTGTTTCCAGTCCAAATGCGGCTGCATGGTTCTTTTTCTTATTTGTTCAGTTTTAGGTTTACAACCACCCCATACGGTGCTTTCACTTTAATGTTGGCCACTCCCCTTTCTTTAGACACAGCTCGTCTAAAGAAAGGTGCGCGGCCGCTATTAAAGTGAAACCGCAGCGTGGGGCACTTTTACAAAAAAAATCGTTTGTTTGTCAACTTGACAAACAGATGCTTTTTTTTGTAAAAGCGCCCCCATACCACGCTCTCACTTTAATGGCAGCCGCGCACCTTTCTTTAGACAAGCCGGCCCTAAAGAAAGGGCTGTGGCCGCCATTAACATGAAAGCGTGGCATGGGACGCTTCACACACTCTCGTAAATGCGAGACATATTGTATTGCAAATGCTTGTTTTTATTTCGTGATATTTTGTTTCTCTAGCACCGACCAGAGTAATTGTTGTCATAAATTCGTCAGTTACCAGACACTTTATACCATAGTAGGTACGCACCTCTTCAGGATGGTCAGCCCCCTCCGGAGTGATATGTACTTGGCTTCCTGTAATGCTATCACAAGGGTGGGAGTTACGTCAGGTAGTTTCCTGTGTCCCCGTGGTTATACTAACTTCCTATTTACAATCCGAACCAGGCCCGGACTGGCCGTTGAGGGCACCGGGCAATCCCCCGGTGGGCCGCATGGTTGGGGGCCGGTTTTGGGCCCCTGGGGCTGTTTTTGTTACAGGGCCGTTATGCTGCAAAACGGCCCTGTAACAAAAACGGCCGAAAACCGGCCCTGTCACAGAGCGCGGTCGCACCTCTCCCCCCTCCCCTCTCCTCCCGGAAGAGGGGAGGGGGCCGGCCGAGCACTTTGCCAGGGCCGGTTCTGGTTCCCAGTCCGGCCCTGATCCGAACTCTTTTTGGTCTCAGAACACCTGGACTCCAGTCTCCCGCCACCTCCCCCCAACTCTCGCTCATTTCAAATGGAGACTCTGGCTCCTGTTCAAAACCCAGACATTTTCTGGTTATTATGCACGAGGAAAGGGGCTTTAAATAGCGGATCATTCAGATTCATTTCAATAGAGAGATAGGAATCTGCCTTTTGATCACCTCGTCGTTAATAGCGGCAGGAGCATCCGCCGCGGTCACTGGAGGAGCTCTCGCGCCCCCTGCCGTCCCCCGGGCACTTGGCACCAGCACTGACCGCCATCACAGCAGGGAGAGAAGCGGCATCCAAATGCGAAGAATGTCTGAAAGGTACCCAGATACCGAACACCTGCCATGAATATTTTATCTCCCTTTTGAGCAGGGGAAACATGATCCTGCTGAGATCAGCTTTGGAAAAGTGGCGGGGGAGAGAGGCAGCGAGAGCGCAGGCAACAAATATATTGTTTTCGTGTGCTCTGCTGCCACCTGCTGGCTGTCTGTAGACACGATTGTTAGTTTTCTGTAGGGTTCAGATGTCTTTTGATAGGCGTGTCGTTGTAAGTACTTTGCATCCACAGATATGCATCGGTGAGTCTTCAGTAACTCCAATAATAGCACATGGCTAGGGTTCCCTGCTGCTTAATTGGCACCTCCATTACTAGATACGGATTGATGTAGAATAGTGTGAAGGCGCCCGAAAGAAAGGTAGAATGCATTTCTAAAACGAAATACTGCATTTCACTAATGATGTTTCCAAATTATTGGTCTTCGTGTCATATCGGTGTATTTCCCGGTCTATCGTCATCATGCGTAGCTCCCAAGTTTTCTGTTTGCTTATGTGTGACATTTGCATTTTGTAAGTGTGTTCATGTGTGCTATTTCAGGGCACTGTGTTTGACACTGCACTACCAATAGAATAAAGGATGAGGCCCTTGTAATGGTATACATTTCATAGAGGACTCCCCTTTTCCTGCGATTTAGTGGTCTGAATAATCCTATAAACAGCTGTGACTAGGGTGTATCTGTGTAAAAGAGAGGAAAGGACCTGAGGTCACTGATCTGTGTACCCTCAGGGTACCATAACGAGAATATCTGATTTGAAGGATGTCAACCTCACCTTCGTCATTCTCCCAAAATTGGCATGTGCATTGATCTGAAGGGGATTACATTTCAAACCAATTCCAATTTACCCTCCCTCAGGACAACGAAGGTTGAGGGGCGTGTAACTTGGACTATTCTACTAATAAAACTTTAAGGTTTAGAAATCGCCCCTCCTGTTGTTCTTGTGGAGCCAAATTGATTTCATTGATTGATGTTAGCTCCTCCAATACACTTCCAGTCGATAATCAACGGTCCATATGACCATGGCGTAAATAGGTTGACTACTACACCAGAGCAAACAAGTATAGACGAGTGTGTCAGATCCAATGACGTGGATGGTTAATTTCTGAAGTGTAGGGAGCTAGAAAATATCCCAGTAACAATTAGAATTTGCCCCGGTCCAGCCCATGCCCCTGAAGTTCATGATCCAATTTGAAGTATCGCAGTGTCCTGACATTTCTGAAAGTGGTTGCGGGGCTCTAGGATAAGCAGTGCTATGTGTCTTTAATTGTGTGTTGTAAAGCTTTACTGTGTAAACTGTCTCCCAAGGCCGAATGCACTTAATGTGGCCCATAGAAATTCCCACCCGACCTTGTCAAAAGCCTTTTCCGCATCTAAAAGAATCATACCGAGACCCACACCCTCTTTTTCGGCATAGTCAAATGCCCCAATCGCCATATTAACATGAGATGTAGTATCTCTACCTGGTATAAAACCATGTTGGATATCGGATACCAAACCTGCCATCGCTGGGGCAAGATGATTAGCAAGGATCTTTGAAAAAATCTTAGCATCTGTATTTATGAGGGAGATGGGTCTGTATGATCCACAGTTAGTAGGGATTTTACCTTTTTTAAGAAAAAAAACAATCTGGGTCATGTTCCACGACTCTGTTGTCTTATTATCTATGCCAATATGTTGAATAACTAAGCTAAATTGTTCTAGCAAAGTATTTTTAAACACCTTATGAAATTCAATTGGCAGAGAATCTACCCCTGAGGCTTTGCCTGAAGGTAATGAAGAAATAGCTACTGCTATTTCTTCCAGCGAAATAGAATTATCTAACGAAATTGCCTCATCTTCACTAAGAGCCGAGAGATTACTCTCAATGATATATTGTGTAACATTTCCTGCATCAACAGTAACTAAGTAAAGGTTCTGATAGAAAAGTGAAAAGTGTTCCAGAATCGCGGTAGTATGATAATGAACAGTACCATCTGCACTTATGATTGCCTTAATTTTAGTTTGAACCCTGGCTTCAGCAGATTGAAAAAACTAACACTTTTCCAATATGTTCCCCATATTCGTATTGCTCTTGGCAATGTTTGTTATATTTCTCCGCAATTTTCTCCCTAAATATCTTTTTCATTTCTATTCTAGTATCAAGTAAAATAAGTAATAGTTGGTCCTGATCTGATTGACCTCGTATTATAACCTCAGCATGCTGTACTTCCCTGCTTTGTAAAGTTGAAATTAGTTTATCTATATCGCTTTTCCTCTGCTTGTTTTGACGCCAAATATACTGTTGGGTCACTCCCCTAGCGAAGGGTTTCATGGCATCCTATACAATCAAAGGAGAAGTGGTCCCTATGTTCAATTCGAAAAAAGTCTCTAACTGATGCCTCATTTGTATAACATATTTCTCATCAGTTAGTAAGTATCTGGGAAAAGAGAATGGCCTTGCATTCTTACTCTCAAAATTGACAACAAAAGATAACAAAATGGGATTATGGTCTGAAGTCACTCGAGGGCATATTATGACATCTGATCCTACTACCAAATTTTCAGAAGCCCAAGCCATGTTAATTCTTGAATGAGATTTATGAGGAGCTGAGTAATAAGTATAACCTGGGAAAAGTGGATATAGCTCCCGCCAAGCATCGTGCAGTGACTGTATTCGGGCCATTTCAAGTATATCTGTCCTAACTTTTTGCATTCTACTAATGCCCCCTCTTTTAGTAGAATCAATACTATAATCAATAACACAATTAAAGTCGCCCATTATCAGACGTTCCCCATCCCAATTCAACAATTCTAGATTAAGAAAATCAAATATTGCAGGATCATCTACATTAGGTTCGTATATTGACACAAGAACATACTTTTCACCAAAAGTTTCAATATGAGCTATTGCCCAGCAGCCTTTTTGATCAGCCATTACCTTAATTATTCTGCAAGAAAATCTTTTATCTCTTAGTATAGCCGTCCCTTTCATAGAAATAGTTTGAGTGGAACAAACAATGAGTTCATATCCAAGATGCTTAAACAGATGGCGATCTTTATAGGCAAAATGAGTTTCGGTAAAAAAGACCAAGTGTGATTGATATCATTTTAGCTCTTCCCAGTTGTTGTTCACCCTTTACATAGAGCCGTTCATACGTACTTTACAAGCTGATAAGAACATTAAGGCATTAAAGACCACTTTTAGTAGTTTAAAAATAACTGCATGTGCGGACGAGTTGGCAATCTTTTCCATAAATCCTGTAGAAGCTGTTCCAGCTATTGAGAGGCAAGCAACTAAATTCAGATTAGTTAAATATAAATAAGACACAGGTGCTTTCGAAGTTTGAATCTAGCCCTCCAATTTTGGGGAGCTGTGCTTCTGCTATGTACTTAGGGGTAAAATCCCTGTTAAAATAGGTCAAATAATATCTTTAAAATACATTCCTTTATTAACTGAAACTGCTAACATTTTAAAGAAGTGGCATAAACTTCCCATAGGGCTTATGGGGAGATGCAATTTAATAAAGATGAAAATAAGGAACGACCAACGGAACATGTACAATAGAACTATTAACTAACCCCCCCCACCCCCACCCCCCCGGCGCTCCTCTCTTTTATTTTTCCTATTCTCCTTCTTCCCTTCTCTCTCTAATCTTCCGCTAGTGTATATCCAGTGCTCCATGTAAATATGTATTTTTTTACTACTCAATAAAAAAATTACGGAAATGAATAAAGATGAAAATACTCCCCAAATTTCTATATTTGTTCAGGTCCATTCCTCTACGTCTTTCTAATATTTTCTTTAAAACATTGGATGGAATCCTGAGTAGTTTCATTTGGGTCTTTAAGAAGGCTCGTCGGGCTATCAACCTGCTTAAATTACCCTACAGGCAAGGTGGTCTTGGGTTATCAGATTTTAGATTCTATTTTTGGTCATCGTTTGCCGGATGTTTTCGTATTCTTTTGGGGATTAATCAGAGGGATTCTCTATATCGACTGATCCTGGGGGATGACAGTTTATTTTTTTTATATCATATTAATGATCCAAACTACTTTAAACATGTTAAATTTAAGACTATCAGAGACTGTGTTTTTATATGGCTGGCTATGGGCGCCAAATGTACTTTGCCTGTAATTCATACTAAGCTCCCACTTTGGGGGAATCCAATGTTGCCAGAAATCTTTCAGGATTATAGAGGCCGATTGTGGTTGAAGTATGGGATCGTATATCTGGGTGATATGTATGATGTTAGAGGCATTAAATCATTTGAAGCTTTACAATTTCAATATAAATTGCCTACTAATCATCTGTTTAAATATGTACAGATAAGGGATTAACTCCAGAAAAATGTTGATCTAAACTTTATTACAAAATCTTTGGTCTGGGATCTTTTGTATGAGGAGAAAACTAAATCTCTTGTAGGTAATATGTATAAGCTGTTGACCAGTTTTAAAACCGATGGGTGTGATAAGCTAGCATTACAATGGAGTCAAACGCTGAATCTGGCTATAACATCTGGTATGATTGCACAAGCTTTGGGCAATATTGGTGATTCAATCCACTCTGTGAGTCTGCAACTACAGCAATTTCGTACAATTGGTATGTTGTACTATACAGCGAAAGGATTAGTAGATGGGCAGGAGGTAATAGTGGAGGGGAAAAGACTAAATGTCCTAAATGCGGGATTCAAGCTGCAAATCTAATACATATGTTCATAGAGTGCACGAAATTACAACTTTATTGGCAAAAGATCGGCCAAGTGTTCTATAGTAAACTTGGAATGGGACCTACATTTACTCCTTTAGAGATCATGTTGGGGTATAAGGTAGATAAACCTGTTTCTAGCACGGTCATTTACTATCATGATGGTAGCAGCTAGGCTGGCTATCGCCCGGATGTGGGTTTCTCCGCTGCCACCAACAATTTAAACTGGTGGTCTATTAGTAAAACAACTTATGGTATGGAATTTGCCCTGACTAAAGCTAGGGGTACAGCTGCTATGGTAAAAAATGTGAAAACATGGGGTCCTATGGATCTTTCGATATAGATAATTATTGATAAGGAGGGTAATTATATTATTTAGGAATTGGAATGTCCCGGATTAGGCAGACCAGCTGCTAATGAGGATTATGATTATTCTGTTTTTTCTTTCTTCTTAATTGATGTTTATCTGCATATAATTGAATTTATGTTATGAATTACTGTATATTATCCTTATGTGATGTCAATAAAAAAAAGTAAAGCTTTACTGTGTCAGTGTTGACGCTCTGTTTCCTGCAGTGTTTCCTTCACTTTGAGCACAAGAAAGCTGCGAAGCTGGACGGAGGAATTAATGTGCTTCTTTATGTATATCAATTTTGATTGTGTGAATGCACGTGCGCTTGATGCTAAGAAGTTGCAGATGGTATCAGACTTGTCACAGTCTAAGATCCCGGGATAGAGAAGTATATTGTGGTTTAACTTGTCTGTTAAGGTTTGCGGAGTTGGTCCGTGAGGTACTATCAGCCACACAATGAAGATCGGTAACTATTTAACTACTGTTGTGAGAGCATACTAATACCAATCGGTGTTGGTTTTGTGCAGGGGGGAACTACATTAGTCAGTGTGACTTCCCGCTGGTTGATATTACACTTGTGGTGGCTGGTCTGAGTGGGTATGAGAAACTGGGGTGATTTGGGTGCAGAAGTGGGTAGAGAGAGCAGGAAAACCTGCAGGGAATGCAAGAAACTCTGTCTCAATGTTGTGGTGAGGTGCAGTGCGGCAAGCAGTGACCAGATTTGAGAGTGCGTAAAGTGGTAGCGGTGGGTAGGGGAGGACCAGAGTTTCTGGTGCTGACAGCAGTCTAGGTGCGACAGGAACAGATGGGCTTGCCTCCGGTGCATCAGCGGTGCAGCTGCCATGAAGTAGGTCCTGGGAGGAGAGCAAGGGGCAGGTCTGGTAGTAGCGGGCGAGGGGGAAAGAGGGACCAGTAAGGTGTCCGCGTGGAAGCGGGGGAGAAAAAGCAGAAAAAGAGCAGTAATAGGCCCCAGTTGGGGAAGAGGCATGGAGGGAGCAACAAGCGCCAAAAAGCAGTGGGAAGAGAGCGGGAGAGAGAGAGAACCAAGGGGGAGGAGCGAGGGGTGAGCTTCTCCACACAGGAGTATGGTACAAAAGGGTCTTGCTTGGTCAGAGGATCAGGAACAAGTAAGTCCAAGGGAGCTAGGAAAAATAGCTTCTTAATTGGGTCCAGATGGTCCTCTCCAATTTCCCCTTCCACTCTTGAACCACTAATCCCACACATACACAACATGCATCCTTCATGAATGTCTGAGGCATGAAGAAGGGAAGGGAATCACAGTTATTGGGACTATACACATCAATAGCAGTAGGCTCAGTAGGCAGTTTTCACATAAGGATACAGGCAAAAAGGATTGCAGCCCACAATAATAATGTTGCTGCAGCCACCGCTGGTCACGGCATAGTCTGGGTTGAGATGGCAACACCCAATCTCTCTCAACAAGGTAGTAGGTAATATTTGGAAATCCACCTGACATTGGAGCAGAGCCCTGCTATCAACATAACCCAAAACTAATGTCAGTGCGCTCCTCCGGTGGGCTTTTATGATTGTCAAGTCAACTAGATGCAAACGCAGAAAACAACATATTTCCAAACAAGGCAGACATATTTTGTGCCAATGCAGGGCCTGCCAGTAGAGCTTCTCTTAGGCCCAGCGTTGCCAGCACAATGCCAGTTCCCAGGGCAGCCACAGGGTACGAATAGGGGGATAACAGGAGAGTGCCAATGACTGGCAGTGATAGAAAGCACTGACTGTCCTGCACATGTCTCCTCCTCCCACCCTTATTGGTACAAGTTGGAAATCTGAACCAGTGAGGAAATGTGCTGTGAACTGCTTCGGTGAGTGCCCCTGAAACAGGAATTGGCTCAAGGGATCCACTGGTGACGCTTTGCTCCAATGACCTACGCCTGGTACCTCCACCTAGGGACCAATTTATGGAGACAAAGAACAATCTGATGTGGTCATGGCTTCCAATCGATCATCCTTAAGTAGCGGATCCACGCAGTGACTATGGTACGAAAGGGCGACATCCGAATCACACGCCGCTTCCTACCCAGCCACTGGGAGGGCAAAGGGGGCTCATTGTAAACTTGTTTTGTTTGTTGCTTCTCTTAGCTCTCAATATCCCATGCTCCACAAGGAAGATCTTTTTTTTACGTTTTTAACTTCACTTACGCACTTGGGGGATACTAACCCTAGCACAATGCGCTTTGCCTATGTTATTATTGGGCTCTCATCTTCTCCCTTATGTCAACCAGACAGGAGTACGCATGTAACGACGACCCTTTTATTTTCGTAATTCTTGTATTTGGAAAGCAGTTGACATTTATTTATTGTTTATTTTTCGTTCATTAATTGTTATGGTTTTTAGTAACTATTACAATAAAATATAAATATATATAAACGGTGCTGTGAATCTGGGGCTAAGCTTTCCTGGACCACAAGCTATTTCATTCATAATCCCACCCTTCGCCAACAAATTGATGCACATTTAAAGGAGGAGCTTTGTGTGTCTTTCATTCGCACACATGCAGTCTGTGTGCAAGCAGCAGCATCATGCTTGACTGGGGTCAGTCCATCGGCTCTGTTAGAGTCCCAGTGGCAGCTGTCTGAAGGGGTGGGGCTCTGCCTGCCATTGATGGGCTAACCTCACTGATGACTAGGGTTGGCACGAGTAACACCTGGAGCCAGGGCATTGCCAGTGAGTACTCCAACTTTTCCAGTCTTGCTGCCACTCATGTGAAGTTCAGAATGAGCACTGGGGACAAGTGCACGTTCATTTCACTTTCTGGTGACCCACCCTAGCGATAAGTCATCCAGGACCACTTATTTCTTCAGGGATATGGGGCACAACTGTAACCAACTTCTGTGCCACCTTCATTGCCATCACAACAAAATCACCTGCTGGCCCGCTGCACTCACTGTCTCTCTTTTTTGTTCACTTACTACCAGCATGTTCACCAGACCACCTGAGCGGGCAAACCCCCTCCTTGGTAAGACCGCCCTAGTGCACAACCTTGGCACACCCGAGGAGGCATTTGACACTCTTCCACTGATCACATGTATATTTGCAGCAGGTGTTGTTACATGTTTTCATCGTGATTTTTCAAAACAATAGTAAGATTTAGGGACCGAGAGATTATTCACACCCTGTCAGACACCAACTATTTCACACACGTACTGGTTTGCCTGAGGAAGAGCACGACATGTTAATATGAATTCATGCATTCTCCCTCGCACATGCCATTTTCGCTTTTATGAAACGTCCGTCCCTGCAGCGGTGACGAATTTATTTTGGAGCATCATTTAAGCACTTAGCTGTAACCTTAGAGCCCTGGTGCAGCTTCCTGGTGTCTAGGCAACCGCGGTCTAGTTCAAACAGTCCTCATTGTCGACAATAAAAGGACAGCACACACCCTGCCCGCCGCCTCTTCTGGTTCACGAGACGCGCACACGCAGCGTGTTTACATTTTGAAACCCCTGGCCAAGCGCGAGATTTTGTCTTGTTTGCAGATTTACAGCTGAGCTGATGGGCATTTTATGCAGAGAATATTGAAGGCTTTGGGCAGCAACAGGTACACAAGAGAGGAACATGCAAGTGGCGTGCAGCGCTCAGGTGTTGGCTTTCCACAGCACTCCTATCTGGAATGAATGATGAGGGAGACAGGGAAAGCGTGTCAGGGGCAGGTTTCTGCAAGCAGGGGCAGACAGCAGAATAGAGCAGCAGACAACGGCCCTATTGATATATTCATGTAGAACCCAGTGCATTTGCCCAGGCCTGGCTGTTGGGCGAGCGTAACACTAGTCTCCGGACTGATGGGAATAGGCTGGGAGTTTGAACCTGTCGGCAGAGCTTTATAGAGGCACTTTACCTTGAAAACACAGCGCTAAGAAATCGACTGGCGAAATGTATCCACCTCGCACATAAAAGGTTTAGGGCCAGATGCATCAAGGCAAAAACCTGTCGCACACGGGTAGATTCTCAGAATCTGCCCCTTTGCGACCGGTATGTTTGCATTTGGGATGCATCATCCCAAATGCAAAAATCGCAATTGAAGAAATCGCAAAATAGCGATTACTTAAAGGCAATGCAATAAAGTAAAATTAATTACCATTTCGCAATTAAGAATCGCAATTTTCCGTCAAATGAAAGGTGATGGTAAATTGGCATTTCTTAGACAAAAGCACCAAAGTGCATTTTTCAAAGTCCCATATTACACACACACATTGCCTTAGGACAGGGGTCTCCAAACCGGTCCTGGAGGGCCGGATCCATGCCAGATTTTTGGGATATCCCCATTGAGATACATGTAGTTATTTTAAAGATCTGGCATAGATCCGGCCCTCCAGGACCGGTTTGGGGACTCCTGCCTTAGGACATGTGTGTGCATATCAATTTCAGGGTGTCTTTTTGACACACTTGAAATTGCATGCGCAATTTGCGAGTACCTGTTGGGTACTCACAATTTGTGCATGCAATTTCTCATTCATTCCTATGGGCCAGCCATTCCATAATTGCACATCGCAATTTGCGAGTCTCAATCAAGGAATGTTTAGGAATCGCTAAGTAAGCGATTCCTATATGCATAAGCTTTTGCGATTTTTTTAATTGCGATTCCTTAATAATCGCAATTAAGAAATCGCAAAAGCCTACATTGATACATGTGCCCCTTAGGCCCTTAAGTGGCCCCCAAGTTGGTGCAGTCCAATGAACTATTAGCTGCTACTTGTGATCTCCTGCACTTTCTTACCAAAGTTAGATGTAATTAGATTGTTGCTAGTACTGGAAATATGAAAATTAATTTTGTATCTATGTATTTACTTACTTTTAATTGGTCTTTATACCATTTAAGACATCTACTTTTATAACACGGATTTGTTTTTATTGCATTGGATATGTAAAGGTTTTTATTAACCATACACAATAAAGATTATTATCATATTCATGTAGAGTCCTACAACTTTGCTACCCTACTAAATATTCTACTACATATAACACAATGTAATTGTGAAAAGCACAAGACAAACTGTTGTTGACATTTATGACATGGGCAACAAAGCCATTTCAGTGAGAAACTGAAAGAGCAAATATGGCCCTTTTTGGATGCTTGTTTCAAACCATTTACCTGAAATATAGTTTTTTTTAAATTCATTTGTATCTTATTAAATGTGTAGGATGTGCAATCATCACAACAGTTGCCAGTGCTGAGAAGGAAAATTACTCACCAGCAATAACAGTATTATATAGAAATATGAATGGATGACAGTAAATAGCGCAGGTGGATTTTCACTGTGAGTTGTCTATGATGTCACTCAGAACCCAGAGGTGAAAAATAGCCCTTAACTGCATGCGCGCTAGCGGGTTTTCCCCCTGCGCGCTGAAAATGCGAAAATCGCGTGTTACGTGACAAAGCCAGCTCGTCATGCGCGCAGTGCAGGTAACGCCCATGACGAGCTGGCTTTGTCATCCGCATCGAAGGGGTTAATTCACAGCTTCCCATCTGTAATTGAATTCGATCTATGTGTCCCACCCTGTACACTATCATAAGCTGGTTCTAATCATTGTGGCATTTTAGGGTTGTGCATGCTACGTAATGTTTTTAAATATACAAGAGATCTTGAGTAAAAAAATATGTTGATTTAGAATTATGTACAGGGTTTCTTAGAGGTGTTTTACTTTTTGCAGTCTTTGGTTTGGTTACTTTTAACTAACAACAGTCTTTGGTTTTGCTTTCTTTCGGTTTCCAGTTTGCTAAACAGTGAAGGGCCAGACTGTACTCTGCTGCCAGACTCATCAAGGGACCCAGAAGATGTGACCATATTACCAGTGCTAAAACAGTTGAATTGGCTCCTAGTGAAAGCAAAAATTCAGCTGAAGATAGCCTGCATGATACACTAGGCCCTATACCATAACACTCATGTCTACCTGGCGAAGACACTCAAGTTTTCGGGTGGTAGTCGCTCCTTAAAAAGTGCCAACTCCCTACTGTTGAAACCTCAGAAGTTCAACAAAAAGAAAACATCATTCTCATGTCTAGCCCCAAGGAGATGGAATGCACTGCCTCCTGCAATAAAGTCTAACGCCTCGACTTTCTCTTTTTAAAAAAAAAGTAAAACATGCATCTGCTCCATTCAAGAGTAGCTCTGAAGACACTCAGCTTTATTACTTTCTTGGGCACTGATATTGTATATGTTTTGATGATGGCTTTTGCCTTTTGCATTTCTCCCTTGTATGTATAACTTACCTATTGTTTGTATAGAACGCTGATCCACTGACAGGTTGTGTTCACGCTATATAAAACTTTAAAATAAATAAATAATTATTACCTCACTACAGTGAACAATCCGTTTTGAAAAGTTTGTTCTTGATAGTGTACAGCTATGGGACCCAAACGTAACATATTGTTTTTCAATGCCCTTGCTACAACCTATGTGCTGTTTTACAACTGCAGGGCTGTCTCTCCTGTGAGAAGCATCCGTTGGAAGTTTGCCACAAGCAGGGGCGGCCTTAGGCATGTGCAAGCTGTATGCCTGCACAGGGCCACCAAACCCCAGGGGCCACCACGCCAATATATATCCTTAATATAATAATCCTCTGAGGATGGATACATATTTGCGTGGCGGCCCCTGGCAGGGATTTGGCGACCTCCGGCTCTGTTCCAGTTCCAAACACCCTGACCCACCCCTCTTCACTGGCATCTGCGCTCCGCCCCACCCGGACCCCCTCTTCCGGGGCCCCCTACCTATGCTCCCTGCCCAGGTCCGCCATGAGCCTAGAGCCGCCCCTGCCACAAGGGCAGAGTTTCTGCAGACCTGAGTGCTCTAGAAATGTTCAGAGATCTGGTCGGTTAGTGAAGAGAAGTGATGCGCTCGCAAGTGACAATGGGACAGATTTCCTGGGGCTATTCTAGCAATGTCTAACTTCACAAGGTTGAAAACCCGATTCGGGCACAAACAGGATTACGAGCTTTGCAAGAAATGCAACGGTTCACTAGGAAAAGCTTGGTGAAAGTGACTATCAAAAAATTTCAAAATGAAGGACAAAATCACTGTCAAACAACTATTCCCACAGTTATGACTTATTCCTATGCACCCATGATGTTAGTAATCACTATGCTTTAGAGGTTTCACAAATTCTTGTGGTTCCACATCCCCAAGAAGTTTTGATGAAAGCTCTGGTCCTACCATGCCTCAGAAGACTCACTGTCAGGGCCACTGGAATTATGCGATTGTGCAGCAACTGTGATTTTTGCATAATTATAGACTTGCCGCATTTGCCCCAAAATCCATCAATGGCTGCATAATCTTCAGGTTTTAACAAAAGAAATTCTATCTCCAGTGGCTCCAAAGCTTCTAAGAACGTAGCGACACACGTTGCTGTGCAGTAGAAGGCCCTTTGCAAAGGTTAACAGGTCACCTTTCTGTACCTTATTGCTGTCTTTGGGTGTCAAACTGGTACTGGTGAGCTGCAACCAATGCCCAGACAGAGTTAACAAGTTTAAAAATGACAAAGTAATAAGTAATAGAATTCCAAAATGTGCCACATATGCAGCATAACTTACCCAACCCTGACGCATCATTTAGCCCTTCCCTGCTGCATAATTTTAGTAGCCCTGCTTGTAGTTGGGGTAAAGGTCAAGTCTCTGTGGGCCATCCCTCTAAATAACACTCCCAAACTGCAATCATCTTTAAATGGTAGTGATTAGCTGACAGTGTTTCTTCCTGTTCCCTGATCAGCACTCTTCCACAAAGTCCTCACCATTTTGGGCTGGCAAATATTCCCACTAGGGAATACATTTATCAAGGTTATGTGTCACCCTTGCACCATACAAGGGGGCACAAAGGCGACACAAAACCGGAGTGAGATTTATCAAGCCACACAAGGCCACCTTGCATAGCACAACAAAGCTTGATAAATCTAGAATAACGCAAAGTGAGAAAGCTATCAACATTCAGCTAACCAGACATCTGGAGGAACTGAACCTTCTGGACCCCTCCCAAGCAGGCTTCAGAGCAACCTACAGCACGGAGACCGTTCTAATCGCAGCCTGGGATGACATTAAAATGTTGCAAGACCACGGAGAAACAGCAGCCCTCATTCTCCCCGACCTATCAGCAGCCTTCGACACCATTTTCCTCCACACACTGATCAACAGACTCCATCAGATCGGAATCCAAGGAGCAGCCATCAAGTGGATTGCGTCCTACCTCACAGGAAGGATGCAGAAGATCATCATTGCTCCCTACTCCTCGCTCCCTAAGAACATCACCCGTGGGGTACCTCAAAGCTCATCCCTCAGCACAACCCTCTTCAATGTATACATGACAACATCGTGAGGATGAATGGGTACGACCCACACACGTGTTTTCTCAAAGTTTATCCAATGTAATCATTTGGGGTGCTATCCTGAGAAGTGCTATGTCCTGAAGCACTCTGGGAAATGTAGTCTTTACATATTGCTGATATCACACGTGTATCAGACACAAGATGCAACCACCCATTGGATGATAAGAAATCATCGTAATCCCTTTTTATTCCATTTTCGTTTAGAAGTTTTATTGAATTCATGAAGGTAAAAACACAGTAACTCCATTGTACAAATGCATGTATCATGCCGAAGCCTTTATATACAGCACGTTGGATCACCATGCTTCATATAGATGCGTTTAACCCAATGCATTTCGGCCCTACGGCCTTCGTCAGGGGTACATCTGCAGTAAAGAATAAACATTATATCAATAAGTGATTTTGGTGTCACTAAATACACTAATTCAATTAATACCTTTAACAGTGTTTAACATAACATGCCATCCTGAATAAAATAATTGCTCTCAAAATGAAACAATTTTCTCGTTGTACTCGAGCTACAAAATAAACTGTCAGTTTGAACCCATCCAATTTAAGCCATCGTGGATTGTTAAACCCTCATACGGCACAACACGTGTGCTACATTGTGACCAACTCCTACCTTCAGCGACCACATTCAAAAACGTTCATCGTAAGGAGCCACAGACTCATGATCATCTCCTACGCCAACGACTCCCAACTCATCCTCTCTGTGACAAATGACCATCAAAGACACATTCCAAAAGATGCATGAAGGATGTAGCCATCTGGACGAAGAAAAAACGTCTCTAACTCAACATACAAAAACCACTACTGGGTCAAGGCTCCCACCAGCAAGGCTTAGCCACAAGCAATAATTAACAAAAGAAGTGCCAATGCTGTGAATGATTTAAGACTCAAATTACTAAGCACATCCTAACTAAACAAGAAGTCTTGATCTCACATGTGTGAGTAGAATTATTCCTTTATTTTTGTAGCATATGATTTTTTACAAAGTTTGGTTTGTGATTTCACCAACTTTACAAGTTCATAAGAGCTTATATACACGACATTTACATAAATACAAGCATAATAATCCACAAAAAGTTCAATGCATTTATAATCAAAAAAATTCATTCATACCTCAATCATCCTATATCTAAAGCAGCCACAGACACACATACAAATTTACACTGGAATATCAATATTCACAGAAAGCCATATATACATTTTTTCAATTTCTGCACAACAGTTTAATATAATTTCTGGCTGAAACAGTCTACGCGTTTCGAACTCTTAGTTAATGAAAGAGTTCTCATCAGGACCAGAATCTGTGAAGAAAGGAAGATAACCTTTCTTTAGAATCATCACAATGAAATATGTCACTCTTGCTACAGCCTCCATCACTACAAGCTACACATCCCTTACCTCTGAACTTCAGAGTTGATATGGCTAGTTTAAATGGACAGTCCGCGACGCTCAATTCAACTTCTGTGTAACAAAAATAACGAATAATCAAAAGGCTGCCATTTCTCATCAGCATATACTCATTCATGCTCCCACTCCACATATCCCAACAAGGACTTACTTTAGTTAGAAGCACGGTTGAAAGGAGGGTCCAGGGCAACCACCCGCTATGGTAGAATTGTTTCCTCTGGCATTGAAGCCTAATTTCTTTGTTAGTGAAGACGCCTGTAGAAAGGGAGACAGGCGGGGATAACTGTTACTACCCGGAATGGTCGGCGGGAGATCTAGTTGCTTAAAGGACCTCCACGGAGTCGGTACCGGGCGTGCCGAGGCAGAAGAAACTCGTAAAAGTTAGTACCTGTTTAACCGGGCGGCAAAGCTGAATCTGTTTTTTGTCTCTTCCTGGTTCGTCGCGTGTAGACGGCTGACAACATAGACAAGACAGAAGTTCTCATCTTCAGGAAAGGCAAGGACATCCTATGGAAAAAGGAATGGCGGCCACCTGAGCTGGGCCCTATCTCAACCCCAACGTACACGCCCGCAACCTCGGCATCATCCTCGACAGCCAACTATCTATGAAGAAGCAGGCCAGCACCGTCTCCTCTGCTTGCTTCCTCACCCTCCGAATGCTCATGAAGGTCTTCAGATGGCTCCAGCCCAACACCAGGCGAACTGTCACGCAAACACTTGAAACAACGGTAGACTGAAAGGAAAGCATCTTGTTCACAAAATGTACAAAGACAGTGAAGTTCCATGCACTACTCATCCAGTACCTGGCCAGCAGTATAGAAGAATGATAGCAAATGGAGAGGTGCAAGTCCAATAAAGAATCCAATATGTATAATCAAACACCAAATGTTATTGATTTCTTATTATTTCTAGAGTGCTATTATGCAGAGTAGAGTGGCAGAGTACAGCTGCATAGAGTTTTGTAACGTATAATGGCGTAGAGTACAGTGGTGCTGAGTAGATGCGTAGAGTGCACTGCTGTAGAGTGTATTGGTTTTTAGTAAAGTGGTAGAGAGCGCACCGGCACGAAGTGCCTTGGCATGGAGAGTAGAGGGGTAGAATTGAGTGGCGTGAAGAAGCACAGGGTTGCTTGCAGTGGCGTAGAATGGAGTGATGTAGAGTGCATTGGCACAGTGTGGAATAGAGTGGCGTAGAGTAGATTGTTTCAGAGTAGAGTGCTTGATAAATCTAGAATAACGCAAAGTGAGAAAGCTATCAACATTCAGCTAACCAGGGGGGCGTGGCTTGGACGCCGATCGGGATGGCGGCGTGAGCTCACAGCTCCGCGCGGAATCCCGCTAATTCTCCTGATTTCTGCACCCTGGGCGACCCGTGGTCGACGCTCCTGCCCTACGAAGTGTAGGGGGACCACTCGGCGTTGATAGAAAGTTGCCGGGGGACTGCTGGCCCCGAAGAGACCCAGTTGGGCGACGGCTGAGGTGTCGCCGAGAGTGAGAAGAAAATGGCGGTGGAGCGGCCGGGCAGCTCCGGACATCGACATTGAGCTGACTTGGCGCCGACTGGTGGAAGGCTCTGCAGCCGAGAGATCGAAGCGGCAGGGACTGAGGCGACAGTCCTGACGATCGGGGGACTGGGGACCCGACCCCGCTCGGACTTTGGGGACACTTGCTGGCCGCTATCCCTCCCTTTTCCCTTCCTCCTCCAGGATCACGAGGGGGCAATTCGGACAGTGCTCACCCACTTGGCCCTTGGAACTGCGGGCGTCGGCGGAGGCACTTGATCCTGTTCGATACTAGGAAGTTTGCACTGACCCACGAGTGCCGGGACTGGACGGGCTTCCTGGCCTGTGGCGCAGCACCCTAAGATGGCGGCCACGGGAGGGCCGGTGGCCGTGGAGCACGGACAGGGGGACCTAGCGGCACCGTCCCAGATGGGCGAGACCCCCCCGAAGGAGTTGGACCAGGAGCAGAGACTGAATCGACGCTTGGATGCCATACTGGATGCCATTACCTCGACCAAGGAGGCGTTGCAGCAGGACATTGCCCAAGTAGCCACGGGGTTGGGGCTATTGCGAGCGGACCATGCGAAGCTGGCGGATAGGGTCAAGGACCATGATCAGCTGCTATTGGACCTGAAACCGTCGGTGGTGACCGCGGAGCATAAGATCACGGACATCCTGGCCCGGTTGGACTCGCTGGAACGACGTGCGGAGGATGCCGAAGGCCGCAATAGGAGGAACAACGTGCGGGTCGTAGGCCTGCCGGAACAAATTGAGGGGGAGGATGCGGTGGCCTACATGGAGGACTGGTTTCGAACTGTGGTGGCGCCGGAGGGGCTTACTCCTTTCTTCACCCTGGAACGAGCCCACAGGGTGCCTGCTCGCCCGCCAGGGCTTGGCCGCCCCCCCGACCGATGGTGGTGCGGCTCCTCCATTATAAGGACCGGGACCTCCTCATCCAGAGGGCTCGGATGTCGGGCCCGTTTGAGGTGGAGAACAGCATGGTTACAATCTTCCCGGACTACACCCAGGCGGTCCAAAAAAACAGAGCATCGTTCCTGGCAGTGAAGAAGGAGCTGCGAGAAGAGGGCATTCAATACTCCTTGCTCTTCCCGGCCAAGCTGCGGGTCATCCTGGATGAGACCACGCACTTCTTTCAGACTCCGGACGAGGCATGGCAGTGGCTGGAGTCGTACAGAGCGGGGACGGATCGGTCGCACAAAAGTAGGCGAGACCGGCCTAAACAGCCTCAGATCAGACAATCGCAACGCATCCGGTCCCGCAATAGGCGCCAGCGGGAGAAACGGGAGGCTCAAATGGCTGCGGAAAAGAGGGATGCGCTCGCAGCGACGGCGGCCATCACGGGATCGCAGCAGGAAAGTGAACTGGTGGAGACGGACTCTGGCGGAGAAGGCAGCAGGACAGGAGAGGACCTTTCGGAAGCGGAAAGCTCGAAGGGGCCGGTGGTCACCCCCCAGACTTCTGATGGGATATTTCACGGTTGAGACTGTGTTGGGACTTGGACAAGATCTGATGGTAGGGCGGTATCCTGTTGGTGATGGGTGGGTTGCCGGATAGGGTGCCACGTAGACGGGACGGGATGGGAGCGCGGGGCGTGGGCTCCGCCAGCTGGGGTCGGCGATAACTCACCCCCCTAGGGCCCTTAAGGCCTTCTGTGGTGGAGACCACAGGTTAGGAGAATGTGTGGTTGGTTTGAGGTTTGGATCGGGGCCGACACTGGGTTTGTAGGCTCTGTCCTGGGGAGTGGGGTTTGGGGTGTTTTTCTTTTCAGAGTTTGTTTCGGGGGGGGGCAACTGCTTTTGGGGGGATGTGGACTGGCGCTGTTTGACCTGGACTGATCGCTGCTGGTATGGGGACGTTACCTAGCTTAAAATGCCTAACGTGGAATGTCCGGGGGCTACGAACCATGGTCAAGCGCCACAAGGTGCACGCATATCTGGTGCGAAGGGGGGTCCAAATTGCTATGCTACAAGAGACCCATCTGACAAAAAAGGAGTGTGCTGCGTTGCAAAAAAGATGGCGGGGCCAGGTGTTCGGCACCACTTACTCAGCATATGCCAGGGGGGTACTGATTTGGGTGAGAGCGGGGATACCGTTCCAGGTACTGAATCAAGTGGTGGATCCTGATGGCAGGTTTGTGGCGGTGGAGGGGAGGATGTATGGTAGGGATTTGGTTCTCTGTTGTGTGTACGCGCCAAATACTGATCAGGCCCGATTCTTTGATGGCCTTTCCGGGTCCTTAGCCTCTTTCCTAGCGGGCCCGGTGGTACTAGGGGGGATTTTAACTCGATTACGGATGTGGGTTTGGATAGGTCTCACCCCCCCCTTGTTGATTCCCCGGTGCGTAAGTTGGCCATGCACAGGAAGGACTGGCAGGACAGGTGGGGGTTGCTGGATGTGTGGCGGGAACAGCACAGGGACACCAGGGACTATTCTTTTTACTCAGCCCTCCATGCACTACATGTGCGGATAGATTCAGTGCTATGTGGCGGGTCCCTGGCCCCATTGATTTCACACACAGAATACTTGGCTAGAACCATTTCGGATCATAATCCCCTATTGGTACATATCCAGTGGCTCCGGCCAGACACGCTGGAGGACTCCGTGTTTAGCGACGCTGTCCAACAGGGCATCGATAATTCCTTTGGCGAGAACGAGGGTACGGCCACGTGTAGGTCCACTGAATGGGATGCGATGAAAGTGGTGGTGAGAGGGGTGGGTCTGGGTCGGTTTTCGAATGCTCGTACGACTGTGTTGAATGCACTTGCGAAAGCGGAGGAGAATCTGAGAGACTTGGAGCGGCGCAGGCCGGCCAGGCCAGACTTACAGGCCCGGTTGCTGGCAGCGAAGGAGGTGGTCGCCACCGAAACGGAACAATTGAGGTGTTACGACTACAGGCAATACGCCATCAGAGCGCATGCTGAGCGGGATAAGGTGGGCACGCTCTTGGCCAGACTCGCTAACCCTGAACTTAGGGGCTGCCCGGTCCTTAGCATTAACAACGCACTGGGGGAGACGGTATATTCTCAGGCAGCGGTGCTGGAGTGCTTTCGTGTGTATTATGAGGAATTGTACCAGAGTCAGTTGGGAGTGGAGGCTCAGGAAATTGCGGAGTATCTAGGGGCGAGGCAGCTTCCGGTCCTTGACGAGGAGGACGCGAAAGAGTTGGGCGGTCCGATCACGCTTACTGAAATACGGGTGGCCATTAAAAATATGGCTCGGAATAAAACACCCGGGGTGGACGGGTTACCAATAGAATTCTACCAACAGTTTGTAGACAGCTTGGCGCCCAGACTGCTGGTGGTGTACACGGAGGCTTATGAGTCAGGGGGTTTGCCTGGGTCCATGAGGGAGGCTCTGATTGTGCCGCTCCTAAAGCCCGGCAGGGATGCAACAGAGGTGAGGTCCTATCGCCCGTTGTCCATGCTGACGGTGGACTACAAAATCCTGAGCCGGATTCTGGCTGCCAGGCTGGCACCACACATGACGGGCCTGGTACACAGGGATCAGGCGGGGGTTATTCCCACGAGGAGCACGGCGATGAATACCCGTCGCCTGGTTGGGATCATGGACGCCATTTTGGACGAGGAGGGGACCCAAGCGGTCTTATCCGTGGACATAGAGAAGGCATTCGATAGTTTAGAATGGGTCTTTCTGGATGGAGTGCTGGAGAGGTTTGGCATAGGTGATGGGTTCCGCCGGTGGACGAAGGTCTTGTACTCCTCAGCGACGGCGCGAGTACGCTTGGGTGGTTTGGTGTCTGCGGCATACCCGGTGGGTAGGGGCACGAGACAGGGGTGCTCCCTTTCCCCCCTCCTGTTCGCTCTGGCGATGGAACCCTTGGCGGTCCACGCTAGGTCGGGTGACAGGTACGCGGGGATAAATAGCAGCGGGCGGCTACATCACATCTCGCTATATGCGGACGACCTGTTGCTGTACTTAGACGACACGGAGCGGGCCCTGGAAGGAGCGATGGACCTGTTATCGGAATTTGGCCAGTTGTCGGGCCTTAAGGTCAACTGGGCGAAGACCTGTGTGTTCCCGCTGAGAGCGGAGACGCCCGGCCCTGCTCGTGACTTAGGGGTAGTCTGGGAGCCATCTTGCTTCACTTATCTGGGAGTCCGTATCTATCATGTGACCACGGACCTGTTAGAAGGCAACATTGGCCGGTGCGTTCGGGCGCTGAGGGGCAGCATGTCCTTTTGGTCGACCCTTCCGCTGACGGTATTGGGCAGGATAGCTCTCTTGAAAATGGTGGCGCTCCCCCGCCTCCTGTACTACTTCCGGACGTTGCCCATTTGGATCCCTCGGAGGATCTTTAGGGATCTGAGGACGATGATTATTGGTTTCCTGTGGGGACATGGTCGCCGAAGAGTGGCTCTGAGCACGTTGCTACGTCCCAAGATTGAGGGGGGGATGGCGGTTCCTGATTTTGAGCTGTATTACTTGGCGGCGCAACTCCAGGTTCTCACACAGCATGTGGCCCGGGTGTTTAGGGGACCGGAGGGTGACCGAGAGCTGGGGATACAACGCCATGTACTGTCTTATATTGTTATGCAGCGGAAGCTGGAGCTGCGGGGCCTCACTATGGAGGAACGGACGCTCAGGCTGTGCTGGCAGAGGAGTCTTAGGAGAGCGAGGGCGACTCGACCATATGCGCCGGAAATTCCGATTGGCATGCTGACGGCCCTACCACACGGGGGCGATTGGTCCCCTTTGCTGGAATGGGAGGAGGCAGGACTTCAGGTGGTGGGAGACCTGTATGTCGACGGGACCTTGGTGCCCTTCGGCGTGCTTCAGGAGCAGTTCGGGCTGTCTGACGGGGGGTTCCTATTGCATGCGGCGGTGGTGGCGGCTATACAGAAGCACTGGAAGGGAGGGCTCATAGAACCGGACACAACTATGGCGTGCCAGTATGTGGTGATGGCAGCGGGCACCTTTAAGGCTGTGACCTGCCTCCATAACAGGATGCTGCACGAGGGACTGGAACCGCTCCAGGGGCTCAAAGCTAAATGGGAGGAGATTGTGGGCAGGCCCATCCCAGACACGGTGTGGAGCCACATTCTGCGGCGCACATGGAAAGGCACGAGGAATGCGCGTTTCCAACAAGTGCATTTCTTTGTGCTACATAGGGCCTATCTGACTCCGGAAAAAATACGGCGGTACTTTCAGGTGCAGGACGCACGGTGCCCGAGGTGTTCGTCTTCGGAAGCGGACATGGATCATTTGTTTTGGGGTTGTCCGCATTTGGAGGCCTACTGGGCGGAGGTGGGGGACCTCCTAAACGATGTGACCGACAGGGAGGTGGACTTCGACATGGCGGCGTGTCTGTTGCTCTGGTTCCCGCATACCAAACACACTAAGGTGACGAGCAAATTTATTGACTTGGGTCTGATACTGGCACAAAGAGAGATCTCATGGCATTGGAAGTCCAGGAGCGGGCCGTCGGTGAGGAGGTGGAAGAATGAATTGCTGCGGTGGTCTGAATGTGAGAGTGTGCTCCGAATGAAACAGGCTGTTAAGCTTGGTAATGAGAAAGCCTTGGATGCAGCGCGTCCGTGGGAATTGGTGGTGCAAGCCTTGCGTGACTCTTTAGTGGAAGACGAGGACTGAGTGAATGGGACCTATGGACACTGCGAGGCGTACTTACTCAGAGTTGTCATTGACACTGTAGCGGGATCCATACCACACTTAAGGACAGGACACACACCACTAGCAGTTGCCGGGGAGGGGACACTGGGGGGTTGTTTAGTGGGAGTTCGGGGGGGGCCGGAAGCCAGGAGGTTGGTTGACAGCGATGGCGACACTGAGCTGAGAAGGGCCTGTGGGGCGTAGGTGATGGGCGGGAGGTGGTAAGGGGGCGCGGGCCAGGTAAGGTGGGCCCTACAGTGCGCGGGACGGGTCGGGAAGCGACTGGTAGCACTGACCTGCACATGTGGGATGGCTGACGACGTTATTTGTTGTGGGCGGGGGGGTAAAATGCAGATACGTAAAATGATCTTTCGACCATTGTCCCTAAGGGACACTCACCGTGACGCCTTCCTGCTATTTAAGGTACTACGCCGCCCGGCCTCCGGGATGCGGGCTGAATGGCTGTGTATGGTATACGTTTTAATGCTCGAACGAGGGGACATTACGAGTGGACTGGTTGAACCTTTGTATTCTGTGGTTTCTAATTCTGCAATAAAAACAGATTTAAAAAAAAAACATTCAGCTAACCAGGCATCTGGAGGACCAGAACCTTCTGGGCCCCTCCCAAGCAGGTTTCAGAGCAACCTACAGCACAGAGACCGTTCTAATCACAGCCTGGGATGACATTAAAATGTTGCAAGACCACAGAGAAACAGCAGCCCTCATTCTCCCCGACCTATCAGCAGCCTTCGACACCATATTCCTCCACACACAGATCAACAGACTCCATCAGATCGGAATCCAAGGAGCAGCCATCAAGTGGATTGCGTCCTACCTCACAGGAAGGATGCAGAAGATCATCATTGCTCCCTACTCCTCGGTCCCTAAGAACATCACCCGTGGGGTACCTCTAAGCTCATCCCAACCCTCTTCAATGTATACATAACACCCCTGGCCAACATCGTAAGGAGCCACAGACTCCGAGAGTCAGAGTGCAGAAGTACAGAGTAGATTAGAGTAGCTTAGAGTGGATTGTTGTAGAGGTCAGCATCGTAGAGTGGAGAGATGCAGAGTAAAGTGGCACAGAGTATAGTGCCGTACAGTGCATTGGGGTAGAGTGCATTAGTGTGGTGTAGAGTAGAGTAGTGCAGAGTAGAGTGCAGTGGCACAGAGTGCAGAGAAGAGTAGCATATAGAGTGAGTTGTGCAGAGTAGAGAGGAGTGGTGCAAGGTAGAGTGAAGGGATGCAGTGTGTAGTGGTGTAGAGTGTAGTGGTGTAGAGTAGAGTGGTTCAGAGTAGAGTGCAGTGGAGTAGGGTGCAGTGGCATAGAGTGCAGTGGCGTAGAGTGCAGTGGCGTGGAGTCCAGCGACAGAGAGTACAGTGTAGTGGAGTGGTATTGAATTCAGTGACAGAGTGCAGTGTTGCAAGTAGACTGTCGTAGATTGCAGTGGTATATAGTACAGGGACATAGTGCATTAGCATGGAGTGCAATGGTGTAGAGTGCAATGGCATAGAGTGCAGGGGCATATAGTGCAGTAGCATAAACTGTTGCAGAGTATAATGGTATAGAGTGCAGTGGTACATAGTAGATTGCCGTAGAGTGCAGTGGTGCACAGTGTATTGGTTTTGAGTAAAGTGGTGTAGAGTGCATTGCTGTAGAGTGAGAGTGTGCAGAGTAGAGTGCAGTTGTGCAGAGTGGAGTGCAGTGGCACAGAGAAGAATGGCGTGATGTGGCACAGATTGAAGTTGCGCAGAATGCAGCACCGCTGAGTAGATTGTTTCAGAGTAGAGTAGAGTAGAGCATAGTAAAGTACAGTGGCATAGAGTGGCACCGAGTGCAAAATAGATTGGAATGATGTAGTGTGGAACGTCATAGAGTGCACTGGCTTAAAGTGGAGTGGTACAGAGTAGAGTGCATTGACGTAGAGTGCAGTGGCATAGAGTGCAGTGTTGCAGTGCAGAGTGGTGTAGAGTGATGTGGCGCAGAGTGGAGCGGTGTAGAGTACAGTGGTGTATAGTAGAGTAGTGTCGGGTAGAGTGAAGTGGCGTGGAGTGGTGGAGACTAGAGTGCAGTGATGCAGTGTGGAGTGGCGTAGTATGGAGTATCCTCAATTAAAATGACCATTACATTTGCACAGATATGCGGTTTTACGGATAAATGTATAGCCCCCATAAACAATAATGTGAGAAAATTTCATCACCTAGTTCATTGATTTTTTTATCGTATTAAAATATTTGTTTCCACCACACTTCAGACATACCATACAAAATACTTCATTTGTGGTTTCCAATTCTGATATATTCTTAAATATTTGCACAGTTCATTTACAGACATTTACATTTTGTTGTATCCTAGAAAAATAATAATGTTGTACAGCCTTTTGCCAAGTACACCACCAGCAGCCAGCATGATTGTCACATAAATCCTCTCACTTTGAAGTAAGAGAAAGAAAAGTAAATACCAAGCTCCCTGGAATACAGAGCCTGACATTTGACCTCTGTCTTTGAATGTGCAGCAAATGTGATAAGATAAGAACAACATATAAAGGACTGTTTACAGACATCCAGTATTGGTGGAATAATACAGTAAATAGTTTTTTGGGGCCTCAGAAGGAACAAACTCAAGCTGGACAGCCTTAAAAACAAATAGAGCCAGCAAATACAAAGCAAGCAAATGTGAGTTACAAACGACAAAGTCAATGGTAAACAACGGGTGGAATGCATTCCCAGGTAAACTTTCAGAATGTCCCTAAGATATCCTTAGCAAACCAGACAGCTCGCCTCTAAATCGCTTGTGTAATGCTATGTGTGCCATTGGCACGACCAACAGGGATAAGCGGCATCTGTAGTCTTAAAATGAGTCCATTACCATAGTTTAACCCCTTCACTGCGGCGGCTATTCCGCCGCAGTGCTAAGGGGGCGGGAGAGCGGCGGGCGCATGCTGGTGACGGAACCGCTCCGTCACCAGCGTCGGTTGCGCTGTGCTTATGACGGAGCGGGTCCGTCATGGCCCCGCCCGCTCAATAGAACGCTCAGCGCAGGCGCGGAATTCGCGCCGCGCAGGAGCGTCGGGTGGGCCATGACGGAACCACTCCGTCATCAGCACAGCGCCACCGCAGCTGATGACGGTGCGGTTCCGTCATCAGCAGGGGAGGGGTTAAATAATGAGCCAGTAGGCTAGTCTGGTTTAATAGAGAAATAAATGACACCTGGTCCATTTTTCGTTGCAGCGAAATGATATTAAACATGGAGAATACAAAATACATAAGACGTGTCCCTATAGTTTACAAGATATCTTTGAGTGCTCAAATAGTCATGCACCTTTAACCATGAAGCTCGTCTTTTACAACGCGGTCTTCAAAAAACACAGCTTTTAGTGGATTAAATGATCTTGTACTTTCTTTCAGAACCATACACTTTTATTTGAGGAGGAGCAGTGCCCTCCAGTGGTTTACAGTTGAAGTGCAGTCACAGTACATTTGTTTAACACCCACTGAAGAATTCTCTTAAGGACAACAATTTATTTTGACTCGCGAGAGAGTAGGCGTGCTGTTAGCTAAATACATTTTAAAAAAATTATATGAGTGATGCCATGAGTGATGTCACTGACCATGTCATGAGTGATGTAATATGTGACGTCATCAGCAGTGCATTGCACGCGCAAGTTATAGTGAGTCCAACTAGCTATAACGTGGGAATTTCAATGGTTTTATGCGAGTAAAATTTCCACCTAACTATAACTGGTGTGAAACCTATGGTTTTTTCAGTGAATATATACATATATATATTCGATTATATGCAGGGTCACACAATGAATATTTTAATTCATAGCAGGATTACTTTTGTAGGCCCTTTTTTTTTTTTAATAAACATTCTTGCATGGACGCTAATAAGTCAATCATTTGAGAAGACATCATGACAGTTTTCTGCGTCCCCATACACAAAGAAAAGTAGTACGAGTCAATGACTAAATCATACAGCGCTGAAACTTTTCAGACACTCACCCCCAGTTACAGATCAGGGTTGAATCCATCATTGATCTTTAGCTCACATCGCCACCCCAATTCAGACACAGCTGTATGTAAATCAGTCTTGACCCTGTGCCTCATGGGAACAGTCCAGCCCGAATTGCCAAGCCAAGTCTTCCCTGGATGAGAAACAAGCATCCTGGGACCGGTTTTAGGGGTAACACCCCTCATCAGCCAGGCTAACGTGAATCAGTGACAAAGTGAGCACAGGACTTATGTCTGGCCATACCCTGCCAACTTCCGGCGAACAAAGCAAACACAAGGAGATGATGGACGGAGCGCTGAAACTTTTCAGACACTCATCATCGTTCTTTTTTCCAGTCCAGGGAGGACCTGGCCTAGCAGTTCGGGCTGGACTGTTCCCATTGGGCGCAGGATCAAGACTGATTTGCATATGGCTGTGTCCAAACTGGAATGGCATGCTGAGCAAAAAAACGATGGATTTAGGCCCAGATCTCTGAGCTGGGGTGAATGTATGACATTGTTCTGCATTCTGTCCATCAATTGTTATTTTTACATTTGTCACCCTGAGTGGGACGAGTATGCCTAGACTTGGATCCAGAGAGTCAAGCTATCCTGGCTGATGAGGAGTGAAACCCCGAAATCGGTCCTAGGATACTTGTTTCCAGTCCAGGTAGGACCTGGCCTGGCAGTTCAGGCTGGACTGTTTCCATTGGGTGCAGGGTCAAGACTGATTTGCATATGGCTGGGTCCAAACTGGAATGACATGGTGAGCAAAAAAACTATGGATTTAGGCGCAGATTTCTGTACTGGGGGGGAATGTATGACATTGGTCTGCATTCTGTCCATCAATTGTTCTTTTTGCATAAATCATAGAAGTGTTATTGAATACTCCTCAGGATATGCCAGCAGTCATGTCTTGCAGTTCTCTCTACTTGGTGGCCGTGCGACTTAACGGGAGCACGTTTTTCACATCTACAGCAAACTTTCTCCAAGGTGACGTTTTTTGAGTCCTTCAGAATTAATCTCTAGTCTAAGACCACCACACTCCCTTTACATCAGAGATAGGTGTAGGGCTAGCCATGGCCTCGCTGTGCTGCCAGAGACCCATCTCTCTACATAATAGATAGAGGCTTCACATGCTTACTTATTTTTTACACTGATTCCAAACAGATTAGGTTTCAGTTTTATGTCGGATGCAGCCAAAGATCTCATGTCTTAAGCTACTAAAGAGGGGCTTTGGATGAGATCACTTCAGCAATTGGTTGCAATGGGTCAGCACCGTACAAGCACAGCATCGATGAAGTGTCCTCCACATTTACATCAGTGCAGAGCAGTGGTGGACAGGTTTAAACAAATTATGTTATTCATCAAAGTTCATTGTTCCTCTTTTAAGCTCTGATTTGGCACTTCAAATGAATTGCTTGGCGCCCTTTCAATAGATCGCGCATTGGCTTCTTTGTCATATAGGCGAGTGCCCTCCACCTCTGTGATGTCTTGCGTACAGGCGCGGTACTAGCAGGTGGGCTGGGTGCGTCAGGCCAACCCACACATGACCTTTGGCCAGCCTAGTCGCAGCAGAAGTGGCCATGGAGGAGGCACCTGTTAAGTGTTTCCTCTATCTCAAGGTAGGACCATTGTAATGTTTTTTTTACAGTCTTTAAAACTGCAATTGGGCGGTGTGTGTTGGAGGCAGTGGTGGGTGAGCCAACAAATTAACAGAGAGATGAGCCACAGCTGAGCTAAGGGTCTGGTTTGACTCTTGGAGTCAGTGCACAAGTCGCACACTGATCACGTCTGCTAAGTCAAACATAGAATAAACATCATGTAAAATATTAGAAAGTCTCTTCAAAATTCAAAAAAGTTTATTCCTTCAACACATGGAAGATCAACATCATGTAACAATATAGCGCAGCACTGAGAAGTACTTAGTAAATGGTGTCGTTTTTCAACATGATCTTGGAGCAATCCTGCCCTCGCCACACACTGGTCGGTCACAGTGAACCAACAGGTTAGACAGTTGTTAACGAGGACCATGTATGTGGCCCAGATTATTATAGAGGAAAATAAGTCTATTAAATTAAACACAATTAGGCATATGCATCAACATTCGGTAATACACGTCGGTAATAGCGAAAAATAACGAATCGCTATTAAGGACATGCAAACCGCGATGCATCAAACAAATCTGTAAAATTTACCGATTCGGTAAAAATCGCTATTAAATAGCAAAAGTACACTCGCATGAGTAGCAAATACCGAGTTAGCTAATACCGATTCGGTATTAGTGATTCCGGTATTAGCGATTTCGGTAATAGCGAAAACGGGCAATTTACGCGACGCATCGGATGCGGCCCGATGACATCACAACCAGGAAGTAGGACAGCCACGCTGCATTCTGTGTTCCGAGTTGCACTGAGGAGGAGGCAGAGCACAGGAGCTGAGGACCAAGAGTGAACCTGTAGCGAGCAGGACAAGGCAGTGTGGAGAAGATGGAGAAGGAGGCCCCCCAGCAGGGAAAGGACACACACCGAAAGCGCAAGAGGAAGTTCTCTGATAAGGAGCTGGAAATCCTCGAGTGTGTCACCAGCAACAATGACAGGCTGTTTGGCAAATTGTCCCTGAAGGTGCCAGAGGCTGAAAAGCGCAAGATGTGGCTGCGCATCAAGGACAAGGTAAATGCCTGCGGAGTCACCCACCGCAGCATCGACGACCTAAAAAAACGGTGGTATGACCTAAGGAAGAGGGCCAAGGAGAAGATTGCGCAGAGGGTCAAGGATGCTGATGGCACAGGAGGGGGCACATCCAACGTGATGCCAAACACTGTCCTGGAGGATCTAGTGGAGTCCACCATAGAACGGGAAGCTGTTGTGGGGGTCACACTTCTGGACACCTCTGGTGCTGCGGAAGGAGGACAAGGTAAGAAGCATGGCAGCGTAACAATGCAGCGTGTAGTAAGTCCCTGCCCAATCCCCCATGCCAGACCCAGTGCCCATGTAGTGTTGCCCTAAACACATACCCTCACCAAAGTGTTGCACCATGGGAGTTGTAGTACATACATGAATGGGTGCATGCCAGAGCACGGAGATTAATACTGCAGCTAAGGGCCAATTGTCAGACATAAAATGTTATTTATTGTGAGATGCCACTGCTATTTCAACATAATAGACCATGATTATAACTATGCACTGTTTCACACACAGATGCATCCCCCTACGATTCAGACGACAGTGCCCGCCTCGTCATCTCAGAGACGCCAGTGTTGTCTGAAGCCGAGTGCTCACATAGAGCTGAAGACATGTCCTCCCCTTCACCACAACGGCGGTCGACACCTCCACCATCCCTGCAGTCCAAGGCACCACCACCACCACCAGCCACAACCTTGCCGTCCAAGACACCACCACCACCAACCTCGCAGGCCAAGACACCATCACCACCAACCTCGCAGGCCAAGACACCACCACCACCAACACAACCACCACCAGTGCGGGCCACTCCGCAGAGCCGCAGAGCTGTAGTTCCCTCCCTGCCCCTGATGGAATCTGATCACAGTTCAGCACCCCCAAATGTTCCACGCCAGGCTGTCGTGACTCCAACCAGCCAAACATCACCACGACAGCGCATCAGGCAGAGGGCTGTGAACCCGGCTCGTGGTGCTGCAAGACCAGTCGATCTGTCCGGAGGGTACGGAGTTGTGGAGGCCCGGATGCTGCGTGTCCAGCGCCTGCAGGGGAGACACATGGGTGCCATGAAACTCTCCATGACCAAGCTATGTAACAAACTTAGCAAGATGACAGACGCTATGCGTGAGCACACCACTGCCGCAGCTGCCGGCAACAATGACATAAAGCTGTGCCTGCAAGAACTCACACGTGCCGTAGTGGCAGGCCAACAGAGTGAGCGGCGTCGCCACAGGCAGATCATGCTGGCAGTGACTTCAACCAACAAGGCCATCGAAAAGCTCTGCAACACCACGGCTGTGCTGTCCCGCAGGTCCGTGTCCCTGCAAGTGGACCTAGGTCATTACTGTGGGGATGTGGCAAAGGCCCTTGAGAGGGTCACCACCGCAGTGGAGCAAATGCAGCCTGGGTCAGCCAGTGTCAGCATGCTGGGGGCGGAAGAGGGGAGTGAGGCAGCCTCCAGTGTCAGCAGCGTCTCCCTATCAGACACCAGCGGGAGGAGGCGCAGTGGCCGCAATGCAACTGCCACAGACTCCCATCGAGTAGTAGTCGAGGAGTCACAGGACAAGAGACTGGGGGTACGCAGCAAACGCAAGTGAACATGTGACTTAGTTACACTGTCCTTGGTGACGTAACCATGGCCAGACCAAAGTGCCGCACGCATCACCCGTACTGAGGACGTGCAATTTAAGTTTGACTTTAACTGCAGCAGCAGCATGTTTTTGTTTTGTTTCTCTGCACCACTCAGGTGTCGATGCCCATTAAACCCTTGCAAATCGAGCCCTGTTGTCAAGTCTCTCTCTTACCTGTCTCAGAAATGATTCCGTGTGATGTATGTCCGCCTCCGTTGCCCTTCAGCTGTGTTGGGCACATGCACCTGTCGGTGTTGGGGGGGTGGTTGCTGTGCACGCAGTTCATCCTCTCCGTCCACCTCTATGGGTATCCCCCTACATGTGGCGATGTTGTGCAGGATGGCACACACAGCAATGATCTGGCAGCAGGTCACTGGGTCGTACTGCAAGGCACCTCCAGTCTTGTGCAGTATACGGAAGCGGCTCTTGAGGATGCCGAATGTACGCTCAACCACATTCCTTGTGCTGATGTGTGCTCTGTTGTAGCGCTGCTCTTGTGGTGTTGCTGGGTTCAGGTAGGGAGTGAGTAGATATTCACGCAATGCGTATGCGCTGTCACCTGCAGGATGGGGAGAGAATGGACATCAGCATGATTGTACATATACATGTGGGGATGGAGTGGGTGGAGAGTACGATGATGCATCAATATGTACCTAGTAGGTGTCCCTCTCCAAATTCACCGTTGATCAGGCGCCTGTGGAGGCCACAGTGACGGAATATATAGGCGTCGTGTGTGCTCCCGGGGAATTGGGCAACAAGGTCCGTAATTATGTACTTGGCATTGCACACCACCTGCACATTTAGAGAGTGATATGACTTCCGGTTGCGGAAAATGTATTCGTTGGCTGATGGAGGACAGATGGGGACATGAGTGCAGTCAACACACCCTATGACATGGGGGAATTGTGCCACCTGGTAGAATTCCCGTTTGGTGCGGGTCAGCTGCTGGGGGGTTGTGGGGAAGGTGATGTGGCGATTAATTAATGTCAGCATGGCCTCTAGGAACCGGTGGAAGAAGCGTGATAAAGCGATTTGCGACACGCCTCCAGTCTCAGCTATTACCCCCTGCAAGCTTCCAGACGCAAGCAGGTGCAGGCAGCATAGGACCTGCACATGGGCTGGTATGGCGTGGGTCCTACGGGTCTGGTGCTGCAGTAATGGGACCAGGTCTGCTATTAGGCGCATTATCATGGCACGATTCAGTCTATACTTGTCGTAGACCTGTTCCTCGGTCTGCCACGGCAGAGTGATGCGCACCCTGAAGATCCTGTCCTGGATCATCCTCCTGCGCTGGCCCTGGGCGTTGATCCTCCTCCTCCTAGCAAGCACGTACAGGGCAGCCATTTTGGAAGACATGTGGGGTTTCCCAGGCCTTTTTGAAGGGTTACTGATTGTGTGCACCTGCAGTAGGGGGTTGTCATTTTTTTTCCTGTCCTTCCGTTTACTTTACCTCCTGGTTGTGATTCCCCTTATTTTGCTCAGGCTAAATAGCGATTTTTGGCTTTTTCGGTATTAGCGAGTTTTCATGCATACCATAGCGATTCGTTATTACCGAATCGGTATTTCCGATGCCCGCTTTGGGGGTCGGTAATTCCGATTGTCTGTTTTGCGATTCGGTATTTTACCGCGGGGGGTTATTAGCGATTCTTTATTTTTTAGCGATTAATTGTTTGATGCATAGCATTTTCTGGATTTGCGTTCGGTATCGGCCTGTTTTACTGATTCGCTGTTTTACCGGGAGGTATTTTCGTTGATGCATCTGCCAGAATATGTTTTTGTATAGTTGGCTTTCTGATTCATTTGAATGAACGTGCTTTCATGCGCAAATATGAAAAATCAATCAGTTTTTAACTAAAAAATTTACCCAAGATCATACAATTTAAGTGGGAAGCTTCAATTTCTCCAGGTTTTTTTTCACTTTGTACTAATTAGCCACTAAATGGCTGTCTATTTGTCTCTCTTTTTTATGTTAATAGTTTATTTTTACCTTTGTGCAGTTTTCTGCAGTTTTATACCATGCCAACTCGACCTGCAGGTTCTGAACTGCTTTACATGAACACCAGTTACATTACACATGCTCACACACATTTCTTTTAGGCATTGGAGATTTGCCCAGAGTTGCGGGATGTTGAGACAACACCAGGATCCAAACCTAGCTTGTTCAGTTCCAAAGTTGGAAGCTTTCACCATAACCCCACATCCTGGCTAGATGCCGTGTGGCAGGCAGAAGGTACATGAAAGTTTGGTTCATTAGGGGCTCCAGGTTCCAACAGGATCTCAGTCTGAGCCTTGGTCAGGCTTCAGGCTCAAACCTGAATCAAGCTTTCAGTGGCTCCACCATCTCTAGTTGGGAGAGTGCGGACAGAGGTTTACCTGCCAATGATGCAGCAGGTAAAGTGACACAAGAGCCTAGTCCTTTAAACGGTCTTCTGCACCTCAATAATGGTAAGTGTGGGGGGCTCTGAGAGTGTTTGTTTATTTTAGTGTGTGTAAAATGCACGCAGGATGCACTGTAGGATGGGGTATGCTTCATAATATTCAGATAGTAGTAGTGCCTGCTCCGTAGGATGAGAAGCCACCAGGGCTAGGGAATGATACATGTCCCCCAAAAACTAATGTGTAATTACAATGCCTAACAGAGTAAGGTAAACTTAAACTAAAAAAAATAGTAAAAGTGTAAGTTTACATTTGTGAATCAGACACTAAACAGGTCTGTCTGTTTTCAGTCAGATGCTGTGGTGAAGTAAGTAAACATGTTATCTCAAGTAAGATATTGTGTTGCGTGGAATCGGTTCTCACTAGTATGGCAGAGTTACAAATGTGAGCATTTCATATTCTGATATCTTGTTACAGTGCATTGCACAATCCCAGGTTCTAGTCAGCAGCACTGGATTTATACAATTTATGCAATTTTATGGCTGTGGTATTTTCCACAAAATTATGGCGTATTCTGTTAATCTGGTGGATTGCTTTTGTTTCCCTGTTTGCCTCTGAATCCACATCCATAATATGGGTGGGCTAGGGGGCAAAATGATTTCCTTGTTTGCATGGGTTCATGACCCATGCAAATGACATGCAGGGAATGTCCTCTGAATATAGTGTTGGCTATACATGTGTGTCAGCACTATCAGTATTACATAAGGGACTGCACAAGCATATGTGGCTACTTCTGTAACTGGGACATTCACTGGTTTTACACTTATCGGGCATAAAAACTGCTCTTCGATGTCAACAATGCTGCTTTCTTTTTCCTCCAAATATGTTTTACTGGTTTTTAAACTTTTATATCAATGAAAGTATTCTGCAAAGGAATGACATGAAAACAAACCGTTACAAAGTTCACTGCATGCAAAGAAATAGGTGTTGGGCAAATTGCAAGGAGTAAGTAGGCAGTCTTCCTAGAGCGAAATGTCAAGGATTAGGTGTGGTAACAGAGACCTCCTTAAGCTTGAACTACTATTATAATCTGCTTGGAATCCAGGTGCATGTGTTGAATGATGGAAATCATAAGGGTTAGGGCTGTTGAGTATAGACATTCGCTTTTACTCTCAAATAACTCTCAAGATGCGCAGAATGCCTGTTTGTCAGAAGATATGATGTAAATCTTGGGCTAGTAGTTTACCTCTAGAATTGGCAAATATTGGCCCCTTATCGGCCCACTCGAATGGACCCATGGTCCATCCAGGTGAAAATTCCTGGAACCGGCCTGCTTGCGTACTGCTTAATTTCTAATCATATCCTGCCCTGGTAGCCCTATTTGTGTCTTCCGTTTGATCCCTGCACGGTTTCTAAATTCCCTTAGTGGCAAACAACTATCACTGATCCCCCCAGCACCACCCCGATTTCTTTTATTGTCAACTCGACCTTATCATTACTCAGTTTGCCAGAGGTGGTGCAGAGTCTGACAGGTATCCATGTCCTGGACTCAGGTATTGTCTTCTTGTCTCTTCTGCTATCCCACTCTTCTCTTCTCAGAGGTTCCATCCCAGTTCATAATGGTAAAGCACAGGAGGGATGATTTTTGTCAGACTGATTTGATGTGCTCCAAGATGGCCTCAGTTCTAAGCCATGCACACTGCTCGTGAAGCAATAATCTACCCCCATTACAGCAGAAATAAGCAGCACATTTATCTGAACTACCATGAATCTAGCTACCTGTGTCATACTTCTTAGAACACCCATGGGACACAGGAAACCAAGCTTCCTCCCTTCCCATATGTTCCATTACTATGATCTGCAGTTCTGTGAGGCTTGCCTTCTACTGCTGCTCCTTCCTGTATTTCTTGTCCTCACCTTCTAGCATATCTCTGTCCATTCCTCAACAATTCCATTGTCACCACGCCAATTCAAAGATGTTGCTAATCCCCAGCCCATGAATTTCCGTGGTCAGACTCTGCATTACAAAGGCCCCTCGCGGCGGGATGCCTGGCTCTCACATTGCGGATACCCTGCCGGGGTTATCTCACAGGGAAATACCAGGACGGGTTCCCTAAGCAAGCGCTTAGAGACCAGTTGGTGATTTGCGCTATATAAATTCCTGTACATTTACATTTACATTTACATTACACTGGGGTGCCCAGCTAGCTGCCACTTTCAAGGGGCAGCTATATGGGCATCAATGACGGTTATGCACGCTAGAAAGAAGACCCAAAAAGGGAATGCGAAAACTATATTTTCTGTGTTCCTTTGCCCTTCAAGGAGCCTGAAACAACCACTGGGTTCTTTCTTACCCCTCCAGCTGGAGCTGTAGGCTTTTGTGAAGTTTATTCAGTAAAGCTGCAGTTATTTGATACCATATAGGACACTTATGGAAAGGGGCGACCACTCGGTCCCCCCGAACGTATGGTGGAGTACCCCGATCCCCCCGGGAAGCCATCTTGGGCGGGAGGCGAGTCTCGGCTGGTATGCCCGAAGCGGCGTAGCCGGGGCGCGCTTGTTCCCGCCCTAGAGTGGGTTGTCCTAGACACCGAAGCCGCCAGCCACGCCCCCGGAGGCGGGCGGAGGCGGGTTTACGCCCGCCCGAAGAAGGATAAAAGGAGCAACAAGCCAGAGAAGCATCCTCTTGTTCCTGTGCTCTGAAGCTGCACCTCCCCGCTGCACGTGAGCTCGAGACGGAACGAAGACACTTACACATTTTGCTTTGTGAATGGTGTCTGCATGGTGAGGTTCCTTGGCGCTAGTCTCTGCAACAAAGTTTGAAAACCTTTGCTGACTCTCCATGGTGGAACTCTTCATCCAGTAGCAACGTATGGTTACCTTTTGAGTTACAATCCAGTTTTTTGAACTTTATAGGACATCCCTCATTTAAGCCAAACCTTTTGGTGATTTTGGGAATTAGGAACACTGACTTCGAACAAACCCTCAGGATCCATAGTGTGTTAACATATGAGAGATACCCAAGAGTGGAATCCTGAGACTGGGTATTACATTCATGTATGTGGACACACTTGTTCGGAAACTAAGACAGCATTCCGTGCATTTGATGTTGTCAGAAGTCAATCCTAAATACAGACCTCATATCCAGGGCAATTTTCCCTCTAACTTTTTCTTCTGTGGGCGGCAGTGGAGGGTCTCTGTGCGCTGCAACCATGGCTATGTGCACCAGGAACTAAACCGCGCGTGTCTGCGGCACCAAATGGAACTCAAAACGTATACTTTAAAAAGTGAAAAGATGGTGCATTTTCACACATACAGACAAACAATAAGGGTCTTAATGGCAGTTTGCAAATTTATTGTATTGCCAGTATTTTCATTGTTGTGCCTGTGACTGCTGTTGTCTGTCTTCCCCGCTGCCTGTACGTGGTCCGTGCCCCTTTTTCTTCCCTCAGTTCCCCTCGCTGTGCCCGTGCTCTCTCTGCCCGGTCTTTCCTTCTGTACCCCTCGCTGCCAGTGTCTCTGCCCAGTTTTCCCTTCTATTCCCCTTGCTGCCCCCGTGCCTCTCTGCCCGTTCTGCCTTCTGTTTTTAGCTGCCCCTATATTTCTGTATTTTGCCTCTGTGCCATTCGTTTTTTATGCCCGTCTGCCCTCTGTGCCACTCGTTTTTGTGTCCCTTTTGCCTTCTGTTCCACTCGTTTTTTGTGCCCGTCTGCCCTCTGTCCCACTCGTTTTTGAGCCTTTATGCCCTCTGTCCCACTCGTTTTTTGTGCCTTTCTGCCCTCTGTTCCACTCGTTTTTTGTGCCTTTATGCTCTCTGTCCCACTAGTTTTTTGTTATCTTCTGCCCTCTGTCCCACTCGTTTTTTGTGCCTTTCGGCCCTCTCTCTGTCCCACTCGTTTTTTGTGCCTTTATGCTCTCTGTCCCACTCGTTTTTTGTGCCTTTCTGCCCTCTGTCTCACTCGCTTTTTGTGCCTTTATGCCCTCGGTCTCTGTCCCACTCGTTTTTTGTGCCTTTCTGCCCTCTGTCTCTGCCCCACTCGTTTTTTGTGCCTTTCTGCCCTCTCTCTGTCCCACTCGTTTTTTGTGCCTTTATGCTCTCGGTCCCACTCGTTTTTTGCGCCTTTCTGCCTTCTGTCTCACTCGCTTTTTGTGCCTTTATGCCCTCTGTTGTCATGTGCTTATCTAGGTTCCTGATCGATACTGTGACCTTATGCCCCTATTCGGCTATAAAGCCCCTTTTTCCCTATATTGGCATAACCGTTCAAGTGCGATTTTCTGAAAAGTCATCTCTGGCCTCACACGAGCAGAGCCACAGAGCCACATTCCAGCATGACTCTCTGCTACTTCCTTTGCGACCAATTAGTGCAATGACAGAGCAGCAGTCACTATCTGATATTCCTAGATAACACTCCGAGTTCTTCAACAAGATAAAAACTTAGCAAACCTGGAAATCCCCGCTTGCTATGTTTTGATTAGTAATGGAACTCTAATGAGCAACTGATAACTATCACTTCCTAGTGACATCTTTAATTGACGTCTTATGTCCAGCAAACTTGCGTCAAACCCGGCACCTGTCAGGTATAAATATTACCAACGTTGCCTTAAGCAATGAGCGAACATGTTGCTGATGCCAGCTGCCTGCATGACCCCGTGTTGGTAAAAACTAGCACTCTGTCGCTGCAGCCTGCTATCCTGTGGTGGTGAAGCTACTGATTACCATTATCGCCGCTACAGCGCGACCTATGGTGCAGTACGCTTGAGGAGCCGTGCAGCCGTCCTCTGCGAAGACATCCAGCCCAGCTGCCCGCGGACGCTGTCACCCCTCCTTCCTCGACGCGCTGAGAGAAGCCGCTGCCTTTCTCGTGCAGAGAAATCCAGTCCCGGCGCTTCCAGTTTACCCTCGCAGGTGACTGGGATATCGAGAGAGACCCCTGAAGGAGATACCAATCCTCCATCATTCTATTCAGAGGTATGGTGTTGACTAAACCCTTAGACGAGAATTCTTGAAACAAACCTTGGCAAAACCAACTTAACTTAAGCTACTTACTTACTCCCCCTTCTCACGTGTTAGGCTTAGGTCAGGCACACTGGGGTAGGCTTAGTTAGAAGCACCAGTTGAGTATGTTAGCCTAATGTATATATGACTGTATATATGTTTTATTACTTCTAAACCATTGTATGGCTAAGAAACCATATCAATGCTTTTACAGTTCTATTTCGCTATTCTTATCTTACTGTACGTACTTTTTATAATAACAGTTATTGCAATTGTGGCAATACATTTCTCTTGTATGAGAAGAAAGACTGTTCAATAAATGTTAACCTTTATTGATACACGCCCGTCTCTCTATTCTCTACATACCGTGAAAGTAAACTGCACTAGACAGACTGAGTGAAATCTATGTCTATTGTTTCACACGACCCTAGAGATCGACTCTTGATCTGAGGAGCAAAGTTGTCATGTTGCACGGTTGTTGGAAAGCTGAATCCCTTCTTGTCTGTGCCAAGGAAGCTGATCACTTCCTATGCAGAGAAGAAAGTTTCCAGTGACCTCTGAGCTAGTTGGTAACACAACCCAATTAAGTTTAGCATAGTCAGTGGAGGCCTGGAATATAAGCAGTTCCACGTCGATACTACTGTTTATGTTATTCCAATGCGCAGGGCCTAGTGGGAAACTAGGAACTACACTACCATGGCGCCCTAACGTTTGGTAAGGCGATAAACTAACGCAAGACTTGTAGAGTAACTCAGTCGTGCATATTTCACACCCTTTTCTCCCGTAAATACTCCAATAGACGTCTGGAGTGGGTGAAAGGTTAAAATCCGCCCGACCTTAGTAGGAAGAGATTCCTATGTAAAGCTCTGGTTTATTCAACGTTGAAGGATACAGTGTTCCAAAATATTGTGCATCTAATCTTTGTCTCCTTGGAGACCTACTCTGCAAACCTCGCATTTTTACAATGCCAGAAAACGGAGCCCCTGGGGCCGCAGTAGATGCGACTCAGCAAGGTCCCGAATACACAGACCCGGATGCTATTATCATCCCGGTCCAGTTAAGAAGATCTATAACTTTAAAACTTATAGAAAACGGACTGCCACCTCAAGGTGGTACAGTAATTTTCGTGATAGAGGCTCACGAGTATCGGCAGACAGAGGTATTCTATTCATGGATAAACTTTCCAGCGGTAAACGCTATAACACAAGAGTTTCACTATTACAAAATAGAGGAACCTCCGGGAGAGTACGCTCCTTTCGAGGAGGTTGAAATCCCACTTAAATTTCAAGAGCACCTGCTCTGGTTTAATGGCGCCCTAAAACACACTGATCACATAACCAGGCTCGGTCCACTAGGTAGACCAGGAGCCACGTGGCCGGTTCTAGCCAGCTACACACCACATCCTGACATTGCAAAAATGTCTAGAGAAGAGCTGTTAGCACAGCTTAACACATTAATAAAAATACATAGGCAATTAGTCCAATATGTAATACGGACTGCAACAGTCCAGCCAGCTGTTAATACACCACAGCTGACCCCTCATCAGGGGAACACAAATAAAATTACACCACAGAACATACAGTCATGTCTTGGTAAAACACCCGTAAAACGGGAACAAATTCCTTTCTGGTTAGCCCAGAAAATCACTCAAATAGAGGCAGTATTTCCTGATACTACCCCTATTGAGAAACACAGAATCTTGACCATCTGCCTTCCTATGGGAATCGCACCACACGTGGAGGACTGCGACACTTGGGGTACAGTCTTTGCTTCCATTTACACAAAAACACACGGTGTTCCGTCTATGGCGGTAATACCAGACGTGCTAAAACAGATTCAAAATGAATTCGGTCCAGAACCAGCTTTAAATCTAGGTATGAAATTACTGAAAGACTTCAAGCAGGTCACGGCTATATTATTAGCCAACGTAAAGGGAGAAGCAGCATCTGTGGCGATTCGCCAGAAGTTGAGGGAAACAGATATAAAAGATCCTTTTGAGCTTGCAAAAATCATAGAAAAATGCTATGAAGAATTAGGTAGAGACAGCTTGGGTGGGAAACCAGTTAAGCCCCAACTGCTCGAAAATCCAGAAAAATTATTTATTAAAAATAATTTAAATACTCCTAAAAAGAGCTGGGATGGAAATAAACAATCCACTCCCAAGGAAAAAGTTTTCCAGTCCAGAGGAAGGTCTCCTCGACGGAGGGAAAGAACTCCGACTCGAGAACGCCAGTCTCCCCAACGGGAGCCCTCTGAGAAAAGATATAACCTTAGAAATAGGGATAATATAAAAAGACCTGATAGATATCAAAGTATTGATACACGTCCCTCTCGATCTCTTCCACAGAATTCGGAAAGAAGAGGACGGTCAGACCCAGGAGAGCACACCAAGTCCAAAGACAAGGAACCTGCTCAAAATAAGAAATCTCAATTTCAGAAAAAGAAGGTAGCCAGTATTAGAGTAATCAACCATGCCGAGAATACTGAGGACACAGTTGAAAAACGGGGAGTGGGCATTGACAATGTTGGACAGTGCAGCAGAGATCAGTATAGCGCGCAAGACCTTGATGAGTCATCTGGAGACAGTGGACACGAATGAATACATTCAAGTTGAAACTGCCGACACCAGACTTAGCGAGCCCCATAAAATATACGAAATAACATTGCGTATGGAGGGTGATAAGACTAGGAAAATTAAGGGTCTATTTTGGGATAAGCTCTCAAAAGGCTATGATATTCTGTTAGCTGAAAAAGATTGGCCCCCGGAGTTTGTCAGGGAGTGCCCTCGTGGCGAAGAAGTAATTATGCCTGCATTCTCGAATCACATTCCGATTCATAAAAAATACACATATGCAAGGAAATGGGCAGTAGCCCAGGCACCTGCATTGTATAAAAATCATGTAGGATGGGATGAGGATTCACCGCCTCACAAAATCCAACTAAAAAGTGAACCAACTGCCCAACGGCAGTATCCCATAAAGCAAGAAGCTAAAAAACAAGTCAGGGAGATCTTAGATCAACTTGAGTACCAGGGGGTGATTGAAACATGCACCTCTCAAATGAACAATCCTTTGTTTCCTGTCTCCAAGCCAGACAATTCATATCGTCTAGTTTTGGACTACAGACACCTTAATACATGTTGCAAAACTTTTGCAGTACAAAACTCGCATAGTGCAGCCCTAATGAATAATATAGTTAGGAAAAAATACAAAACGACATTAGACATTTCTAATGGCTTCTTTTGTCAAAACATTGCACCAGAAAGCAGATACTTGACCGCTTTCTCCGCATTTGGGTCGCAGAAAAAATTCTGTCGACTCCCACAGGGGTTCAAGAACAGCCCAGGACTATTCTCAGCTAGGGTAACAGAGTTACTACAAATCTATGATGATGAAGCATTATCTTACGTAGATGATATTTATCTCACAGACGACGACTTGGATACTCACTTGAAAAGGGTGAACACCATTATACTTGGGTTCGCAGCAGAGGGTTACAAATTCAACTTTAAAAAGTCCCGAATTGCCCATCTGACAGTACTGTTTTTAGGGTACGAATTATCAAGTGAAGGGAAAAGCCTAGCGGACAACTTCTTAGAGAAGTGCGCTGTACTCCAAGCTCCAAAAACGCTGAAGAATTTACAATCCATACTAGGTTTTCTGAATTTCGGAAGAACTTACATCCTAAATTACGCAGAGAGGGTTAAACCTCTCTACGAACTAATTAAACCTGATTTAAAACAAATCAATTGGACTCAAAAACACACAGAAATTTTGAGATCTCTGCAAACAGACATGTTAGCAAAAACAAAATTGGATACACGTGACAACACACGTGATCTTGTAATCCGAGTCATCCCAGGAAGATGCGGATTCACGTACCTAACCTCTAATGAGGGAGAAAAGGTACCAATTTCAATTAAGTCTCACTTGTACACACAAGCAGAAAAAACATTCAGTCGCACAGAAAAAACTGTGAACGCAGTGCAAATCGCATTAGCAAATGAAAGAGAACTAGCACACGGCAAACGGATTAATATCCTTACAGCGGAATCCGCCTTCGAAGCGCTATTCAGCCCAGTAAACCTGCCTACAGTGTCACTGGATCCAAAATGGATACAGTGCATAGATTCTCTAGGAGCGGAAGACGTGAAATACTATTTCGCCCCGCAATACGAAGAACTGAATGATTTAGAATATGAAGAAGAATATCCTCTGCCAATCGAAATTCTGCCTCTCCCACAATATGCCTGTATAATCTATACAGACAGCTTTGTACAGCATTTCAACGTAGAGAGAAAATCCTACGATGCAGCATGTGCGATTATTAAAGGTCGTTGGCTGTGCGGTAAATTCAGACCGAAAGTAACAAAAACTGAATCTGTAAGAAACTGTTCGGTTCAGAGAACTGAAATCAGATCTTTAAAGATGGCGCTCGAAAATGCAGAACGCGAATTCCCCACACTTATCGTGTGCGATTCTCATTTTTGCGTCAATTCTTACAACAACAAACTGCAGAGTTGGATCGAAAACGACTACAAAGATGACACAGGTGCCACAATAAAGCATAAAAAGCTCTGGAACGAAGTAGCTCTTTTACACAAAGAACTACAAAAGACTCACGTGATTCACGCACAGAGTCTTCAACGTGATGGCGTTCACGTTGCAGGGAATTCATTGGCTAACACAGCCACCGCGGAAGCAACTAAACCGGCTTCCGTAGCCACAAAAAAGCGTACAGATAAGTATATAGACGGGGAAACCATGCTAGCAGTAAAAACGACCGTAAAAGGCGACTGTGCAGCACTACCCGTAAACTATCCACTCAATTATGCATACATAATCGATGCAAACTCCGTTCCTTTTGCTCGAATCCCTGGAGTGGGGGATAGAGTAATTCCAAACATGAACAGGAGAATATTTTTAATAGCAGACGCGCACATGGGTTTGGGTCCTAGGCACAGAAAGATCAAGGAATCACTGACTGAATTACAATCAGTATTCTGGTGGCCGGGAATGAGTGTAGAACACCAAATATATGCAAACAACTGTGAAAACTGCAATAGGGATCGCAGCAGCGAACCTTGCTACCGGCTACCAATCAGAAAAAGCGTAACTCTGCCTACATCCCGTCCTGCGTCCTATTAATAGTTAAGACGAAATGCACTTAAAAAATGAGGCCACCAGCACTCGGCTGACGCCTAGAACTGTTATAAAAGATTAGCGAGTCCACATCGGCACATACGCAATTACCACGTTCCATTCTGACCAGGGTCCTGCTTTCAGCTCTCGAGCCTATAAGGAGGCCATGGCCAGCATGGGAATTGGGTTGTGGTATTCTTGTCAGTCATACAATAGTGTGATAGAAAGAAAAAACCGGGGCATAAAGCAATCTATAACAACGAAGGTATTAGGTTCAGGCGCTGGGTGGGTCAAACATTTAATAAGTGTCCAGACTAGTCTTAACAACATGCCAAGAAATTCTCTAAAAGGTTTCAGCCCATACGAACTATTGTTCGGAATAAGAATGAACGTTCAGGACCTCGATAGTCAGATGTCAGTGGTACAAAAAGAAACAACGCAGTTTGAAGTAAAAGACCGTTTGGCTGTTTTACAGGAACTGAATGAAACAAGAAAATCATTAAGCAACATAAAGTTAAAGCAACAGCCAAGTACCACTGACGAGGCACCACCCGCAACAGCCCCAGCAAGGCCTGTCTGGATTCCAAAGATTGGGGATCTAGTCAGAGAAAAGATCGCGGTTAAGAAGGAATTTGGGCCTTCTTACAGAAAAGCAGTACCTGTCTTAGCAGTCACCGGAACAAGATCAGTTGTGCTACCGCCCCTTGCTGGTAAAAAGGAGAACAGAGTCGTGTCCATCGATCTGGTAAAACCACAAGCATGTGGCCTATAATCAACAGTAGGCCCAGTGGACTCCCAAGAAACAACAGAATACCCAAATTTGCAACAATCCAAGAGGTTCAAACTGAAAGACTAATCACATTCGATCAGCCTGCAGTGCACAATGAAGGACTATGCAATAATGCCATGGAACTCGTGCCTCTTGAAACACAGATTGAAAAAGTTCGTCAAGAAACAACACCAGTCTACAATGATGTGGCATCAGAAAGTGCTACCGAGAGACAGATTGAAAGAACAATCCCATCAATTGACAGAACTGCCTCTGGTTATTTCATCAACTTCGACAACTTCTCTGAAGATTTAAACGACCCCGAAGTGATGCCAGAAACAAAAAAGTCTTTTAAAGAAAAAGCAACGGAACTCTTTCATCAACTGAAGGAAATCTACCTCATTTCCCCTTGGCTAGAGTTCTGGTTCGGTCTAGGTGTATTTTTCCTCCTGCTTTGGCTCATCATGGTACTGTGTTTGGGAAAATTCATTGAAGGAAAATATATTACAATGGACACAGCAAGTCAGAACATCAACCTAGTCCTGAAACCACACAGATCATCCCACGTGAAGAAAAGAGAACTGTCAACAGTAAATGTCACAGCAATTCCAATACCTGGTGGGGTAGTATGGGAGAAAACAGACTATGAGATCTATGGTCCGGTCGAAATCCTGAAGTATCCTCATCAACTAAAGGTTTCCTTAAGTGACTTTGTGACACCCAGTACATTCTCTGATGATTGGGACTTTAACAGTATTAATGACATGATGTCTGATTTAGTAATGTCAGCTAGATTCACAGATCATGATTATTTACAAGGTTCATCTAGTTATGAGCAGTTATTCTGTTACACCCACTATGGGGATCATTACTTGCATAAATCTGCACAGCCTAGAAATGTTTTTATGTATAATCAGTGGGAACATTGTTCTACACCACCTAAAAGCAGTTCTAAAGCATTTTTTGAGAAATTCAAATATTTTTCAGGGTTTAACACCAGTGATGCAGAAACGTTTTATTATAAACTGTTAGATAAAACAGGAATGAAAACAATGCTGACAAATTCTAAATTGATATATTCAGAAGCATTTTATGACAAAATGATGACATTTGGTTTTGATTATTGGAAAAATAATATTGAAACGAAAACAATTTGGGGTACAAAAGATTGGCAGGTGCAAGGCATAGAAGCACTATTTAGAACCTGCATGATACCTGAACAAATGTTATTTTTAAATGACACTGTACACCAAACATCTTGTCTTGGCCTAGCCAAGAACAGAGAAATGAAAACACCGTCTATACCAAAGCCAATAGCTGAAAATACAACTGCAGATAATGAGTTAGACGTGTCAAACATTTTACATTTCAACAGAACACATCCTGATTGGAAAAAGTGGTTAATCTGGCCTACAGACACAAATAGCTGTCAAGATAGGTTCCTGAATAAAACACAGGGGTTAAAAATGACCAAATTAGACCCAAGATACTCCCAGAGACAACATCCAGGAATTATAACCACATACAGTGTAGGGAAACTCTGCCTAGAATGGCTAACTACATCCACACTGGCTGAAATTAAGCAACACTTGTCTTTGCTAAAAGATGGTGCTGATTTGCGCGATTTCATTCTTGGACCACGCAAACAGCGTCAAAAGCGTTTCATAGCGACCAGCATCTATGCTGCTTACAACGAGGCTTGGAAAGTAAAGCAAATTGAAACTGCTGAAAAAATACGAGAAATTGATCGTATTAATTTGGAGAAAACACTTTCTGTAGTAGACAATGGGTTAATGACTCTGTCTTCCAGAATATATTCTTTGGACAATATTGTATCCTCTGCCTTTGATGTGATAGACAGAGATTTGCTTATGTTACAACATGGCCAGTCTCAATTACGCTCTATTATAGAATTAGGCTGGACGCTGCAAAATCTTCGTTCAGGCTATGTACCTTGGCGTTTAATCAACACAACGTCATTATTTTCCATTTTTAACCTTACTGATAAACAGATCAGTTTGGCACAGAAAGGAGCAGACTATACAATCTTGAGCATCGAGAAACTCGAGAGATTATCATTGACAATGTCAGAGAGCCCTGTCATTGAATGGATAATACACGGAATTATCACAATTCCGATTACAACTTTCCGATTTCATAAATGCCTTGAATACATACCTGCTGGCCAGTATGAACAATTGGGTAAGGGATATGTTAAATCCGAATGGAAATTACCATACACTCATTCTTGCCAAGTGACAGTGACAAAAATGTATTTCTTAGTGGTGAGAATTGTAAACACTCACTAAGCGGTATACTTTTGTGTCAAGGTATTAATTTACACGGAGCATGTGATGGCAATTCAAACAACCTTTCATGCCACCAGCTAGTCACACCTGCAACTCAGATAGAGCCCTTCTTTATGCAACTCGCAAACGGGAGTTACATTCTAAGAACGGATCACAGGTGCTGTGGCCTCGCGCCCGGAAAAAGTTATCTAGTACAAGTAACGTCCATGGTCAAATGTTGTATGCAAGCATTGTTCCCGAGCGGGCCTCCAGACATAGTGACTCCCCTCTGGCCTCGTCTGAATCTCTATTCTATACGAATTGATACATTAAGCAAAATGAAATCTGTACTTTTACAGACAACAGTGCCTATAACGTCATCTAAAGAGACGTATGATCTTCTAGTCGCAAGGACGGCTACAGAAGTCCATGACCTTTTATCAACAAATTGCCCTGTGCATTTCGTACAAATGCTCGACGAACTCCTTAACATGTCTAGTGCTACAAGCATCCCAGGCATATTTAAGACAGTCTTTACGGGACTGCTAACACCCTTCCAGGCAATTTTGGGAATCTTTCCTAATTTTGTGCACTCCATCTTTGGTGGTATTCCACTATTTTTTGGACTCATCGCAGGGATTCTATTTTTGATCCTTCTGCTACGTTATGGCAAGCCTCGGCTCAGACATAGCTCCCATGGGAATGGAAGAGACAATCCTAGCAATGCGCTACAGGGACAGGATAACTAACGTCCTCGGATTGGCCAGGCTGAGAGATCTAAACATGACCTGGTTCCTTTCATTCAGACCAATATGGCAAAATTGCATTTTACCTGTGCTACGGTGTATGCTTTGCGGCGAGGAATGCGTGTTGGACATCTGTCTTTCACTTCCATCAGCAGTACCAATGGACGTCGATACTTTGCTAAGTCCAATAACGGCTCACGCATTGTGTTGTCCCCAGCGGCTACCAATCCTGATGACGGCATTCGTGGAGACTCCTGTACTACAGCCAAGTGGTAACAGTGGAGCGAGTGACAAAAGCAACATCATCCAGGTACAACGTTCTGTGAGCAGGGCTGGTACTGTCTTCGATGACAGCAATCATTCTCACACCTGCCAAGTTACAGCGCTATCTAATTTGGTTGAACTATCACCTGATTTTGTAGACCAATTCTTTGCGAGCCTGTCTGATACGATGTTCTCACCCATAGAGAAACAATAACTTTGAAAAGCTTTCCGACACACGGCGTTCCCATGAACTCTGAATTCGGCCTTCAGTTTTGATCAACATAAAACTGCCAGGAGCTTTGGTAAACTGATTTTTCTTTGAATTGGACAATTTTTTAAAAATATTGACCCTCTCTTTTTGGCACGAACAATTCTTTGCTTAACGTAAAAACTATTCTTAGAGAACAGAAGCTTCACACTTCTATTTCTAAAAACACATCTAGAGACATAACAACATAACACCAGCCTCTAGCACATATATTATTACAATGCATTTTTATGTGATGATTTATCTCGCATTTCTTCTGTCAGAGATACTTCATGTGTAATCCTTTATGCATAATCGTTCATTGATTTCATATGCAATAATTTTTGAATGATTACTATGCTTTTAAAACTACGTACAGTACCTAAATTCCATGTATTACAAGTACGCCTATTTCCAATGCATTTATGTATTTTGGGGTGGGCTATGTTACACAATGTTACACATGCATCTAATTGCTTAGTTTTAGTAATTTTGATGGACATGAATTCGTGGAGTGGGTGTCATGTGCTTATCTAGGTTCCTGATCGATACTGTGACCTTATGCCCCTATTCGGCTATAAAGCCCCTTTTTCCCTATATTGGCATAACCGTTCAAGTGCGATTTTCTGAAAAGTCATCTCTGGCCTCACACGAGCAGAGCCACAGAGCCACATTCCAGCATGACTCTCTGCTACTTCCTTTGCGACCAATTAGTGCAATGACAGAGCAGCAGTCACTATCTGATATTCCTAGATAACACTCCGAGTTCTTCAACAAGATAAAAACTTAGCAAACCTGGAAATCCCCGCTTGCTATGTTTTGATTAGTAATGGAACTCTAATGAGCAACTGATAACTATCACTTCCTAGTGACATCTTTAATTGACGTCTTATGTCCAGCAAACTTGCGTCAAACCCGGCACCTGTCAGGTATAAATATTACCAACGTTGCCTTAAGCAATGAGCGAACATGTTGCTGATGCCAGCTGCCTGCATGACCCCGTGTTGGTAAAAACTAGCACTCTGTCGCTGCAGCCTGCTATCCTGTGGTGGTGAAGCTACTGATTACCATTATCGCCGCTACAGCGCGACCTATGGTGCAGTACGCTTGAGGAGCCGTGCAGCCGTCCTCTGCGAAGACATCCAGCCCAGCTGCCCGCGGACGCTGTCACCCCTTCTTCCTCGACGCGCTGAGAGAAGCCGCTGCCTTTCTCGTGCAGAGAAATCCAGTCCCGGCGCTTCCAGTTTACCCTCGCAGGTGACTGGGATATCGAGAGAGACCCCTGAAGGAGATACCAATCCTCCATCATTCTATTCAGAGGTATGGTGTTGACTAAACCCTTAGACGAGAATTCTTGAAACAAACCTTGGCAAAACCAACTTAACTTAAGCTACTTACTTACTCCCCCTTCTCACGTGTTAGGCTTAGGTCAGGCACACTGGGGTAGGCTTAGTTAGAAGCACCAGTTGAGTATGTTAGCCTAATGTATATATGACTGTATATATGTTTTATTACTTCTAAACCATTGTATGGCTAAGAAACCATATCAATGCTTTTACAGTTCTATTTCGCTATTCTTATCTTACTGTACGTACTTTTTATAATAACAGTTATTGCAATTGTGGCAATACATTTCTCTTGTATGAGAAGAAAGACTGTTCAATAAATGTTAACCTTTATTGATACACGCCCGTCTCTCTATTCTCTACATACCGTGAAAGTAAACTGCACTAGACAGACTGAGTGAAATCTATGTCTATTGTTTCACACGACCCTAGAGATCGACTCTTGATCTGAGGAGCAAAGTTGTCATGTTGCACGGTTGTTGGAAAGCTGAATCCCTTCTTGTCTGTGCCAAGGAAGCTGATCACTTCCTATGCAGAGAAGAAAGTGTCCAGTGACCTCTGAGCTAGTTGGTAACACAACCCAATTAAGTTTAGCATAGTCAGTGGAGGCCTGGAATATAAGCAGTTCCACGTCGATACTACTGTTTATGTTATTCCAATGCGCAGGGCCTAGTGGGAAACTAGGAACTACACTACACTGTCTCTGTCCCATTCGTTTTTTGTGCCTTTCTGCCCTCTGTCTCTGTCCCACTCGTTTTTGTGCCTTTCTGCCCTCTGTCTCTGTCCCACTCGTTTTTTGTGCCTTTCTGTCCTGTGTCCCATTTGTTTTTGTACCTTTATGTCCTGTGTCCCACTCGTTTTTGTGCCTTCCTGTCTCATTTTTGTGCCTTTCTGTCCTGTGTTCCACTCGTTTTTGTGCTTTTATGTCCTGTGTCCCCCTCGTTTTTGTGCCTTCCTGTCTCGTTTTTAGGTCTCGCTCTCGAGACCTATTGTCACTGAGATGCCTCTCAAGGGAGACAGACTGGTCACGCGCGGCGATTCGGGACCGTGGACGCGCACTTACAGGCACGCGCACGCACATCTCCTGTCCCGCAGGCAAACCAGCATTCAGTTTCACTGCTTACAGTGAGACAAGAGATGGCATGCTGTTCACACACACACGCGCGCACACACACACAGGCATACACACACACACACACACACACATCCCCTCCCTCTCTGCCCCCCTCTCTCTCCCCCCGACTTACCGGGCTCTTTCCGCGTCTTGTCTCGTGCGATCCCACTGCGCTGTTTCGCGCCCGGCGATCCTCAGCTTGTTATTTCCAGCACCGCTCTATACGCACCAGGCAGGCGCCTAGAGTCTTCGCAGCGCTTCTTCTCAACAAAGCGCCTCTTTGGACAGCCTGCAGCCCCTCTAATATTCTCACCGATTTTAAACAGTTCAGCTTCGCACTTCCCGCTCGGGCAATTACCTAAAAGATGACGCACAAACTAGGACGTGACTTAACAGGACTTGCTGGCTGGGTCCGTCACGTGACGTCAAATCGTTGCTACGGGGAATTCCTCTAATGGGTCGATTGCCTGGGAAGCTTCTCCCCTTTGCTTCTCACTTTACTGAAGTTTGTGAAGACACGAAGGATCCGTGGAGGCGCTGGGATCTCCGGTCCGGACGCGCGGGGTTTAGTGCAGGTTTAGGAGCCTCCCGCCTGGTTTCTTTGGTGTGTTCATTCAATTGCAGAAATTCCCAGTATAACAAAGCAGCCGTCTTTGTATTATCAAGATATGTAGGTGAGCAACCCAATATACCCTTGCGGGCTCGGGCAGTACCTGTTATAAGAAAAGGACCTGCAAGGGATTTTGTTATCTTTCTATTTCTCAGCACTGATAGGATCTGTTATAAATAATCAGAGTACCTAACACTGTTTTCAATCAGTGGCTGTGCTATGTTATTAGCTTTTAGTATAGGAGTCCCAAAGGATCAGTACAACTAGTGTTACCACACTAACACAGTGAATATAGTAAATAATGAATAAATGCAAAAAAAAGGGTTTTGTATTGTCTGAAGGTTATTATTTGTTTTCAAGACAAAGAAATATATATTTTTATACAAAAGAGATAAACATTCACATAAAATAGGGTGCATACAAAGATATTATTTAGATATTCAAGGTGTCGATTGTTTCCTCCTTTGATATATCTAAATCATAAGTCCAGACTGCTCACAAATAATGGTACATTGATTTCAACTCCAAATCAGAAGAAAATCAAAGATGACATATTAAATCCAAATGCAGAGTTGGACTAAATAGTCGACGTTTCGGTCTCTTTGGGAATTTTTCACAAGACCATCATCAGGACAAAATAAGTCTATATACAGTAGATGACCCTTTTTTCTTAATTAGAGACACGTCACTTATATAGTCAAGGCGGCAGCAGCACTTTGAATGTAGCGTTGATGCGAAGCAAAGAAATAAATCTTTTTGTGCCAAAGTTTACTCGTATTTTATACAGGAGTGTTGTCAAAAGTTTCTGACAGGATATCCAAATTTGATCAATTCCAGAACACTCGTATATTTTTCAAATTTCGATCGTAAGCCCGCCAAAGTCCAGACGAATCAAGTTAAGGCAAAACAGTGTTAGGTACTCTGATTATTTATAACAGATCCTATCAGTGCTGAGAAATAGAAAGATAACAAAATCCCTTGCAGGTCTTTGTATTATCAGCAATGCATTGGACTGCAAATTACCTTTTAATAGAGTCATTACTCTTCACCGGATGGAAGTGTAGGTAATACGTCATGTCTGCTTATGCAGCGCATTACTATAATCATTGTCACTGGACGCCTGGCGACCAGGAAGCGGAAGTTCAGCAGGGTAATTATTTCTGCACCTTGGAAACCTGTTAGTTCCTCTTTCACAGTGTCACATAAATGATCAGCTTTCGTTTTCCAGCTGCAGAGGTTTATCTTATCTCCCTTCCAGTAATCAGCAATTAATGTGTCTCCCTCAGATCATATACAGAGCAAAGCATGGTGAAAAAACTTACTACTCAAATAAAAATATTAATGTTGCCTTTCCATGTATCAAGCCAATTCTGTGAGAAGAAGTAATTCATTGTGATCTTTCTCTGCCTTCTAAGTGTAAGTCTTCACTAAAGAGACATTCATTAGACAGTTTAGTATTTAATAATAGTGACTTATGGCACATCATAGTGCACTTATGTTGTGTCAAGGCACTGTAAATACCAGGTGTTACTAATACCCAATTTAATGGTACTCAACTACTGAACTAAGCAGGATTGACAAAAGGGTGAGCCTTGCTGCGATTCTAACTTTTGGCATGTATGTCTCAGCAGCGAGTAATAAGGCAACCCTACAAACATGGGCTAGTGCTTAAAACTGACCCTTAGGTTGCGTCCCGTCACTCCCTAGTTTGGCAGACGAGGACTGATGCACATGGAGCAGATGATTTTCTGAGGATCACAAGTGGTCTAATGGAGAAGGTCAGACTCCAGAGGTTGGTCTACTAGCTCGATCAGCAAGATTCTCCTAAAACAGGGTCCACGTTCGCGCAGAGCAAAAGAGTTGAAGGGGTTATATTTACGTCTGGTTGTAAGTTCTCTGAGGATGCAGCCTACTCGAGTGCAATTCAAAATGGTGACTGTGAAACTCCACAGCGAAGCAGACTTCTCATCTTTCCCCACCGGCACGCACTGCCCATTCTTGGGATGGGAAACATGTCCTTAATTTGATGCCTGATCAGTTCTTAACCTCTGACTCACAAATAACTCCAACAGCTTGTTTTCATCGAATGGCCTGTACTGCAGTGATGTTATTTTATACACATGTGAATAAACGGTATTTCTGTTACTCCAGTTACAGCTACTCAGAGCTGTGAGTGCTTATTAGTAGTAATAGTAATGAAGGACACATTCAGGGGGTTGTATAACAGACGCTCGCATGGCTGAACCACACGTGCCTCTACGGTGTGGTTCCAACGACAAATGTGTCTTAATCATGGATTCCTGTACCACAGATTTCGTTGTACAGGCATGTTTGCTAAAGGGATATGTGTGGTAAATTACCATTAGCCCTAAAATCCTATCCCCCTCCCTCATCCCCCCGCCCTGAATCCTAAAACCGACCCTGCCCTGAGGCCTAAAACCCTGCCCCTACCAAAAACTACCTCAACACCAACCCCCACACCCTGAACCCTTAAAAGTATCCCTACTCCTTCCCCAACCCTAAACCCTGCCCCCCTTTAAAAAAAACTACCCTGACCCTCCCCGCCCTGAAACCTAAAACCGACCCCCACCACTCAAAGCTACCCCCCCAACCCGGTAACAGCCTGTCCGCATCCAGATCTTCCTGTTCTAAAGCTTCCTCTTCCTGCCCATCCGGACACTAGACCGCTGTCTGCCTTAACCACGCATTTGCCTGGTTAAGGCAGATGCGTGGTTCAGGCAAGCGTTGTTACGCCTGCAGGTAAACAGCACACGTGGCTGAACCCGCGATGTAAAGGCTGATTCCCCATTCAGGGGGACATGGTCTACTGTGAGTTTGATGAAGACAGAGGTGATGTATCACTGAAGCCAGCAAATAACAATCACTTTACCTAACTCTCTGTATCTGCCAATTTGGGAATATGCCCTCGTAATGCATCCTAACCTTGGGCCAGGCAGGGAAGCGCCACACTGCCACCCCCTTTTAAGGCCAGTATTGTTTTTATGTCCAGGGATTTCAAGTTTTGCATTTTTCCCCAAACTATTTACGAACCACGAGTGATCCATTAATGGACCTTGATGAACCCAATCCTGTCTTGTGACAACCACTTATCTTCACAGTAGTAAAAAATGTTTCTCTGGCATATCCACGTTGCACCAAACATTTGTCTTTAGTAGCATAGTACTACCATTCATGACCCTTTATAACTCCCTTGTCAAAATTCATAAGTTTAATCTCACAAGCCACCATCTTCAATTGCTTCCGGGAAGAAGTCTTGGTTAGGCATGCGTTGCATAGCAAGAATGAAAGAAGGTTAATTTCAAGTTCTTCTGTGTGTGGAATAAGTAGCCTGTCCTATCCAGTGGTTGTGTTTGTTTGTCTATGAACTTTAATGGATGGAATTATAAGCCACTGGCAGACAATAAAATGTGCATCTTTATTCCTTGGGTCTAAAATTGTAAAGTACTATTGCATGCTGGGTTGAACTAAGAAGAAGTTCCAGCAGATGGCTATTTTTGCTTTTTTTGTTCTCTTAGATATCTGGCTTATTTCCAAAAGTCTTTAAAGAACTTCAGCTCCCAACACTACCAAATACTCAATGCCCCTCTGCCGTGTATGGTAAAGGCAATCTGGTCGTAGAACCAGATTGCCTTTAGACTGTGTGAATTTCTTAATCAAATTAGCATTGTAAAGGCTATTGGAACTGCTTGCCAGAGTCAGGGTTGTTGCCAATGCTTCTTTGCAGATGGAAGAAGCCACTTGTCGCACTTACCAATAGCACTATCCCAGTGGTAGGGGAGAGGAGCTGCCTCGTACACTCATCATGTAAGCCGGGCCCCCTCAATTTGTGGACCACACTTTTCAGATGTAAAATAGTGCCGGTGACCGAAGGATAGCCTCAAACATCCAGTAGGCAAGAGGCTTACCAAAATGTCTTTGCTTACGCCAGACCTAAACAGAACTGATGCTGTCTGGGCTGTATCAAGATGTTTTAAGTGCATCTTTGACACTTTTTGCATCTATCAAATATTTATATTACTGCATGGGTTGTGCCTTTTGTCCCTCTTGTGATGTGAAGTCAGAATCTCGATAACAATGTATCTGAATTTTACTACACAAAAAATGTAAACGCATTTGTGCAAGAGTCACATAGAAGCAAACAAAAAAAAAGTTTACCGCTGACAAAGTGTAAGGTGGTGTCACAAACAACACACATATGACAATATAAAATCTTATGTCACCTAATGAACAAAGATTCCGCAATGTTAATAACCTGTTTTGGCCACACTATCTGCTCTCAGAGTAGATAAATAGGCCCTTTTCTAGCACCAAGGATTTGAGAGAGAATGTAAACTGCATCTAACCTCCATAGTCGTGTTTTTGCATCCCTCTTTTTCTGATGGAACTGGGTGAGATCTACTCTAAACCTGCTAATAGGCTACACACCATTGTTGTTTATGGTTCTGTTTGCTATGTTTGAAGCAATCAACACCCTGCCTTAGTCCCATTAGAACGTACTCTTACCCTTGTTTATAAAAATGAGCAACAGATGCTATCCTGGATCATATCAACATTAAGCATTGTGGACTTGGCTGTTAAATCATTTGCCACATTGGCACACATGCATTAGGTAGCTTCGGCAAATACCAATGACCTCTTGGCAAGTATTTGTCTGACATAACCTCATGAGTGGCTCAGAAGAGGACCCACTTGAGGCCTCATAAAGGACCGCTGTTTGCCAGAGTATCCTATGGGACAGCAAATGTGTCTTCCCCAAGGGTTGAAATCTTGTTAGTTGATTTTTTAGCAAAGCAGTAGCATCAATTCGTTTTTAACGCAGTAATTGGATCACTACGAAATTGAAGTGTATTTTATCCAAAAATAATTGGTGTGTTACTGTGAAAAGCAACACTTTTTTCCACATATAATTAGGCTAAAAAGAACTGCAAAACTGATCACTCACCATCTACATCCCAACTGTGACAATAAAACAAGTGTTATTATCGGGCTTTATGCAGTACCCCGACCCAAAATCCTATAGCATAACCCTTAGAACCCTATATCCTTAACCCTGTGAACTGTTCCCTTACCCTCTAACCCCACATAGCCTTATCCAATATACTGTTGGCCATATACCCTTAAACCTTAACCCATAAATCAACCCTATTTCCCAAACCATTAACCCTAATTCCTTGACTTCTTGCACATATACTTGTCTGTTACTAGCCAAGTGGCAGCCATTGTTAGAGGATTTAAAGCATTGTGTTTATATGGCCGGGATGCCCGCCACCCCCTCCCAACACCAATTCCCCATGGGAGAAGACAGACACAGGTTTGAACTTTTGGAAGGCGGGGGGGAGTTACCCCCCCGGCCGTATTTATTAAAATATGAAACAAAATTTAAAACATTAAATAAAAGTTTCATTAATTATGTACAATTTTATATTTATTACATTTTGATGAAGACATGTTCTTTGGCTAACCTTAACAGATCTCTAATACAAAGGTTTCCTAGCCGAGTCTAGCATCCTGAAAATGCATACATTCTAAGTTAAAATTGTACATCCTAGCATTAGGGGCCAACGGCAAGGTCTTAACCGGTGTCAGATCCCTACTACCAAAATCCCGCCCTCACGGTGTGAGTGGCGCATGCGCAGAGGACTTTACCCTCATTGCCAACTGTAACTTCCCTTGTCGTGGGGGCCCCCTTTTCACTCGACGCCATCTTAAAGGTCGTCCGAGTTACCGTGTGAGGTATCTGTAGGAAGGACAGCGTGGACTCCCCCCATCCCCACACTCTCTATCCGCCGTCGCGGATATCCGGCCCCCGGGAAATTCGTAGGAGGGGCATCTAGCCGCCTCCCCCCCCGGGAGGGGCCTATGGCCGTCTCCCCCTAGGCGACCCATCCTTAGTGGGTGCCGCCTCCCCGTGGAAGGGGCCAATGGCCGCCTCCCCCCGGGCGCTCCCATCCATTCTGGGTGGCGCCCCCCTCTAGGGACCTTGAAATTACTGCTCACCGATCATGACCTTACCGCCACAGGCCGGATAGTTGACCGACTATCCGGCCCCCCCTACTCCTCCTAAAGGTCATGCTTCCTCAAACCCCTTAGCCATGCTATGAAGTCTCCTATGAGTAAATCATTCCCCTCCCTGGACAGGTGAACCCCATCATTCAGATACATGTGATCACCCCCGAATACACCCGTGAGGAATGCTATGCAACTGCGCGGAGCGAAACAATTTACCAATTTTATTGTTAACCCTTTTCACTGAGTGGTTCAGCGCTGACACTGAGAGGCCCCCCCGCCAGACCTTCCTGGGGATCATGTGGGACCAAGCAATCGTGCACCCCGGGACTTTTTTAGCCAACCAGCTCACAGCCGACAGGATGTGTTCTAATAACACTCTTCTACCCAGTGTCACCAAGTCATTGCCCCCAAGGTGTACTATGACTACAGATGGCGGTGACCTTTGCCGCCTTAAAAGACCCTCAAAAAATGATTGGAATTGGTCAAAACAGAGCCCGCCCTTCCCATGGAAGGTCACTCTGTACCCGTATTCCCCAGATGCGTGAGTCGCGTCACCTGCCTTGAATACGTCCCCGGCGCGCCTCACATATGAGTGGCCCACGACCCATACCACTCTCTCTCCAGTCGGTGATCCTTGACCGCTGGTCTCCTGATGCTGGGTCGACTTCAAATTCCGCCCCGCGTGACAGGCTCGCGAAACTGTAATTCAAACAAAAGACAAGAAGCGTGAGAGCATGTCAATTGATCTTTACAACATGTGCAATCGCACATACCTTTTGAAGCAATTTGAGGACCAACGGCCCAGCTGTTTTACTTCCTCCGCACTCTGACCCCTGGCTGTAGCCTCCGTAGCAGCCCCTATCCTAAAGGAGTGGGCCCCAAAATCGCACGGGTCCATGCCCGCGGCAGCGATTGACAGTGCAAGCACCCTCTGAAACTGAAATCTCGTCAGTGGGGTGCCATCCTTGTGCCTAAGCAAACTCCCCCCCCCATGTAGCCATCCTTAGTGCCAAATATTCCTCTAAACACTTTATCGGCACGTGGGGGACCCTCGCGCTCGCTGCACGATAACACTATTTCCCATAGCTCCCTGGTCAGTCTTGGACCTGGCTATCGAGATCACCATCGAATCACCCCTTATTTGGACGTGATCCCTGCCCAAGCCTCCCTCCATATCTTTCTTGTTCCTTGCGACGAGTTCGCTCACCCGCATAGCCCCATGGAATGCTAAGGCGAAAGCTGCCCGGAACAGAACTACTTCGAAAGGGGAGGAGCACGTCTCATCCTGCTTTGCTACAAGTAGAGACAATCTGTCTAAACCAATCGGGCGCCTCGCATCCTGCTTGCGACCCTGGAGGCGCTGCCAGCCGCGGAGCGCCTTCTTAACCAAAAAAGAACCCGTCGGGTCTCTTATGCTATGCACCTGTGCCATGAATGAAATGGCCGCCCTATGTCTATTGGCCGTTGCCGCTGATCGGCCTTCTCTGTGCAGCGCTACCAGGAACCCCAGGAAGGATTCCTCCTGACCCCAGCTCTGTCTCCCTGTTGGACCCAAAAATGTGCAGTAGAAACGAAACGCTCCTTCGTATGCCTTCTTTGTCCTGGGGGCTAAGCTGGCTGCCACAAGGTCTTGTAATCCGGGGCACCGATTAGCCATAGTGCTTCGGGGAACGGTGCCGCCACCCGGTCCGCTGTGGGTAGATGGCCCCTGAAAGCCTGCATATGTGAACGAGAGAGTGCATCAGCTGCATGATTCAGTACGCCTGGCACATGTTTTGCCCTGAACTGTACATTCAATCTCATGCAAAGTAATACAATTTCTTTCAACAATCTCAAGATCCACTTGCAGTGGGCTGCCTGCTGGTTAATGCACTAAACCACAGTCATATTCAGACCAAAACACCACTGAGCGGTCCCTGAACTCGTCCGGCCATGCCATCAGAGCAACCCAAATGGGGAATACCTCCAAGACGTCAATGTTACCTGTCAGACCGCTGGAGTGCCACCACGTCGGCCATACTTGCGCCGACCATCGGTTACCAAAGATGGCGCCAAATCCCACGCTCCCAGCTGAGTCAGTCCACAGACCTAGTTCATCTGAAGACGCTGGAGGCTTGTTCCACACAACTCGACCGTTGAAGTCCGCCAGAAATGCCAACCAAATGCGCATATCCTGGCAAACCTCTGCCGGCAGTCTCGTACGGTGGTGTCCCTCCTTGAGACCAACCATAGCTTGTGCAATAGAGCGTGAGAAGGGGCGGGCCATTGGTATCACCCTCAAGGCAAAGTTAAGCTGACCCACTGTTTGCTGTAACTGGTGCAGGGTCGCTTTCTCCTTGCCCAGGCATTGTGTCAAGGAAGCCCTAAACTTCCAGATTGTGCATACCATGCCTATGCCCTGTGGCCTCGGTGAATGCCCACTCTAAAAAACAGCTGAACATTTCAAAATAGGCACAAGAAATGGAGCAACCCATAGGCATGCATTTATCCATGTAATAACTCCCCTGAAAAGCAAAACCTAGCAATCGCTGATCACGCGGGTGTACCGGGAGCAACCGGAATGCCGATTCGGTGTCTGATTTCGCCATCAGTGCTCCGGGGCCCAGGTGATTTAACATGGCCACGGCATCGTCAAACGATGCGTACCGCACCAAACAAATATCCGGCTCAATGGCTTTGTTCACCGAAGAACCTTTTGGGGCAGACAAGTTGTGAATGAGTCTAAACTCCCCCGGGTCTTTCTTTGGTACCACTCCTAGCGGGGAACACACGAAATCCGCCACCGGTGGGCGATAAAAAGGCCCCGCCACCCACCCCAAGCTGACTTCTTTGGAAATTTTCTTGCAGCTACACTTGGGTTATGTTGGACGGATAACTGATTTTTGCAATAAGTGTCCCCCCGAAAATCCCCCGCCGGGATGTTGAAGCCATATAGGAATCCATTCCTCAACACCCCGGCGGATACATGATCAGGGTATTTGTTCAACCAAGGAGTCAGTGCCATGATATCGACAGGTGTAGGCAGCCGGTTACAAAGTACCACCTCACTCTTGCTTAGACCCCCCTTTTCCTCCCGTTCCGCTGTTTTTTGATCTACAGCTACTCTCCGGGTGTGAGGAGTTCCCACAGCCCGCACATGCATGCCGGAACCTACATGTTCCCTGGGGCCTGCTACAGTTGCCTCTATTGAAGCCCCAACAAACCCCCCGCTTGCCGCCGTTCCCACTGGTCTTGGGCTGATAGTCCCCACCGGCGCCTGCTCGAAAGGGCACCGCGGGCTTTTGGCGGACTGACCCTGACCCGCTCCCGCCCGGCGAGGACGTACCTGCTGCCCTAGGCAAGAGCTGCTTGTGCCATGACACCGAGTCGAGGTAATCCCAGGTCAAAGTTGCATCAAACTCTTTCGCTTTTCGAAATTTCATATCGTATCCTTTCCACTCGTCCCCCTCATACATGGTATAAAAATCCATAATCCTATTCTGATAACAGGTCAACTCGGTCATGACTTCTGGTTTTCGTTCCCCCATGACTGCCGTAAATATCAAAAAGGCCTTTACCCAATTTGCTACAGTCTCATCGACCCTAAATTCCGCCATCTTGGCCTGCCATACACTGGGGTGCCATAAATCCTTCTGGGATTTTGCATATTCCATCTCGCGATGGTCAGTCAACAATGAAAACATATTCACATATTTCTCCCCCCATATCAGTTCCTTTGTGGCCGAAGGGATGTGCTGGGCCACCCTTTCGCGCCTTGAAGGTAATGACCCCTCCCCTGCCATTGGCAATGTGTGCTTACCAGGTTCAACCGTCGTGTCTGCCGCCTTTTCCTGGCTAACCGCAGGTCCTCCCGGCGCCACCTGTGGAGGAACAAAAGGAACATTCGCCGTCGCGGCCTCTCTCGACTGCCGTAACTGCTCGATTATTAGTCTAGCTTCCTCGGCCGGGTCTCCCGCGGCCACTGCCCCCCCCCGCTTTCTTCTTGAGCCAGGGCAGCACTGCCGCTAACTGGATGGCCAGTTCCAGGGGCATCTCTTCGTCATTAACAGGGGTAATTACAACCGGGATTGGTAAACCTATATCTGGGTTTGGTACCGGGCTGACCGCCGGTGTTATGGGGGCGACAGCGGGTACCACAGGAACCGGATCTTCCCCAGAAACCGCCCTCCTCTTAACCCGCTTCCCCCTACCCTCAGGGACGACTCCCGGCAGGGCCGGGCCTATTACCTTCTTAGTGCGGCCTGAGCTGTTCTGGGCCGCTAACTGTTTCTTAACTTCGGCCAAACCCCGGCCGATCGAGTCAACTTTTCCGAGCTTTCGGTCCATGCTCGCCATTCGGTTCGACAAGTGGCGCAATACCTTCTCCATCTCGGAGCTCTTTCCTGCTTTCTTGCCGGCCATGGCTTCGAGTACTCTGCTCTAGTTGATCAACGAGGTCCTGGATCCTTCATACTCCAAATAACTGAAAGAGAAAAAACAAGATTACAAGTTCTCAAAATTACCGCTTGTTCCGTCGAGGGCTCACGAGCAACGAGTTGGTGCAGCTTTCAGAGCACAGGAACAAGAGGACGCTTCTTCGGATTCCCGCTCTATTTATCCATCTGCGGGAGGGCGGGGACCCTCCTCCGGTACGCCTCCAGGGCGTGGCCTTCCGCGCGGGTGTCTAGGACAACCCCTCCTGGGCGGGAAAGGGCGCGCCCCGGCTACGCCACTTCGGGCATACCAGCCGAGCCACGCCTCCCGCCCAAAATGGTTTCCCGGGGGGATCGGGGCACCCAACCATACGTTCGGGGGGACCGAGTGGTCACCCCTTTCCAGTACATGGGTTTTCAGTTTGCAAACCTAGAGATCTACAGTCAGGATTGGTATCAGCTGACTGGTTAACGTCAAATTCAGAAAAAGAGGAATGCCACATCAAGCCATGATATATATTAAAAGTCGAAATTGTTGATTTGCTGGTGGGTATCCACCTTGAAAGTTTTAGATTTGGTGTTTATACAGCTGCTGCTTGATTCAGTTTTTATCAGCTCATAAAAAAATGCTCTTTAGCAGATGTGCAAAGATGTTGAACAGATTTTTTTTTGCTGTGGTAAGACCTGAAGGCTATCCTGGGCTAATAAGATTGAAGCACCACTGCTGAATCCTAGAGTTGCCCCTTACTTTTAATCTTTGAAGAATGATGCAATCTACATCATTTGAGAGCCAATCTCCATTTCACGTTATAGAATTTGTAATCAGGTGAGTGGTGTCCCCATACATGAAAAATTGATAGGTGGAAGCTGTGCATTTGCAACTCAGTGCACCAAAATGTAATTTTAAGTCATCTAGGAGGATACAGTCTCTCGGTGCTCTCCTGCTGCCTGAGGCCTGAATGAAGGTGGTCGGTGAGAGTGTACATGAAATGTGTGTGTACATCTCTTTGGAAACCCGCATTTGATGACTGGTGATGTTGTAGATCAGCCTGTCGTTAGTGTAGTTAGAGGATGTAAACCAGACTGATCAATGTTGGACCAGGATGAGAAAATTCTTAGTTTCAGAATGACTAGTGCTGCCTTCCACAAAATTTGCACTATACGAGTTTCGCCAATGACATTTCATTTGGTTTTAATTATTTAACTATTTTTTTATATTAGTATTTCATTCAATATATATTTTTTTTACAAAGTATGTGCAGTTTATCTATCTGGTCTTTGTTCGTTGTTGAATTCCTTTTGACTGAAGCGCAGGCCATTATGTAAATATGCCCTTATACAGTGCTTAATTCAAGCAGGGTTGAGGTAGGATCCAACGCCAGTCTTTTTTTAGGACAATATCTCACTTTTCATCATCACACTTTGACTTAGAACAAAAGAAAGGCAGATTAGAGAGAAAAAATGAAGACAAGAGAGAAATAATGAACAACAGTGACAAAGGAAGAAATCAGGGACGAAAAAGAGTAAGATAAAGGGGTATGAAGCATACAGTGGTATGCGTAAGAGGCAAGACGTAGAACTTAGTCCATGCAGCCTTGATATTCAGCAACCCAGACATTTGTTATCCCATGGGGTTCTGAGCAAAACATTGGACCCCGGCACTCAGTCTTTTATAAATTAAGCACTGCATATATAATTTCTATAGACTAAAATAAGGTTGCTGAACAGATCAGAGCAATTTATACCTTCTAGCTTAATTAGTTTTGTTTTCTTCTTCATTTCTTTTTGAGGTCTCGCCCTGGAGAAAGTGCGCAAAAGCGCGTTCTCGCCGCGAGAACTATAGCTGTCGGCTCAGCCAACAATGAGTGGAGACAAGAGATGGTCACGCGCACCGTTTGCAGCATGGCAGATTCAGATTCCGGCGTGCGCCTTGGGATTGGGTCAGGCGCGTGAGCTTCTACCGTACACAGCTTACGACGTGCACCTTGTAAGTTTCTGTTTCGTTTTTACTCGTGCGTGTGAAGGAGCGGCGGAGATCCCCACCTCGGAGACCCGGTGTGAAGAGGAGCAGGGCAGCGGGGAGTTCACGTGCAGCAACGGAGGCGGCGGAAGCACTGGAGGAAGGGGTAATGCTTGTTTTTACCAGGTGCAGTAAACAACTCTTATTCTAAGTACATCACATGCGGAATGTATGCATTCCTCTTCAAATCCCACACGTATCAGAATATACCGAGCTTTCTTATTGTGTGAATGTTGTCAGGTTTGAGCTGCTTAAACGCACCTGAAGAAAATACAGGAAGTGCGGTGTTTGCTGCACAACTTATATGTCTGGTATTTTCCTCCGTACTCAGAGTCGGGCCTTATCAGGGGGAAAGGCGGGTTCGACGGACACTTTACTCTCACAGCACTCGGGCGACCCTCGCTTGAGATCCTGGCTTCACTAAATAAACAACTTCCTGAATGTTGCTGGCGCCGGCCGTAGCATCTTCATTTTACACTTGAGTTGGCTAAGCATTTCACCGTTCGGGGAACTGTCGCAACTTTGACAGGTTGAGAGCGATGTACTTAACATATTACCTCGTAATTAAGCCTTACTGCTCTGGGCAAAGTTATTTATAAATAAATGAAACGCATTCAGCTATCTCCCCAAAAGCCTTTTCAAAATCAAACTCATTCAGTGCATTCTATTGTGTTAGGAATAAAATTGCATTGGCACATTAGGGACCCAGAGATCTTGCCCCTGCCTTTTGTTTGTTGCTGCACACTACCGCCAAAACATATTGTCTCGTGTCTTCCAATGTTGTGTCATTTATCGGACAAGACAGCATTTTATTCAAAAAAGCAAGTTTAGCATGTTCCGGTGAGAGCAAGTTGGCTTACAAATAAAGATTAATATTTGTATTTTATCTGCACGCATTGGTGTTTCAGAAATGTAATCATGTGTGTACTACCTTGCATGCCACATTTGACACACACAGCTTTCCTTCTCTCTCCGACTGCATTTTCTAAATAAAATGTGCCCATGTATTACACTTATTGACTTCAAGCAGTGAGGCCACTATAATTTAACTGTTCAAAGTGGTGCTTTTGCACACAGTATTTGAAGTATTTCACCGTTGCAGGTTTGATTATTTTGATTTGGATAACTACAAGCCCGCATTCAGGATCCTCTTGTGTTGCACAGCGGTTCTTGCGCCGCCGCCCCTCCCTTCAAATTAACAACATATTAATGACTATCTTGAAAGCTAATTAAGCTCTACAGTCTCCTGCACGGTTACAACCCCGCCCCCTTGTGATGTTGCCTTCCCGTAGCTCGCGACTCCCCTCCCCTCAAGAGTCCTGCCTCGCGCTGCCGTCTACTGCTGTAGGGCTCTTACGCCTCATCCTCAAAAGAGACCTGGGGGTGTGCAGAGCCAGGGTGACCGCCTGGCCCTTTGTTATATTATCTGGCGCGATACATGCTGCGCTTTATCTTATGTTTTTTGGGCTTCACCTTTAATAATGGTGATCGTACCATTGTTTTATTATGTGAAAGTGGAATTGCTTTTTTTTTTTTGCCAGCGCATTACACCCTGCACTGTATGTTATGTTCAGGGGCTTCAGCTGCATGCAATTATGGCGACCATGCTTTTATTTTTTAAATTAAAATTGGCACAACTGCCGCCGCACTTTATCTTCGGCAGCTGCGTGCCTTTGGTGCCTGTTGACATTCTTACCGAAACCAGACTTCCTTAGAGCCAGCCTTTTACTGGTAAGCATGGCACCTAATTCACAAAAGATATTTACAAAATTTTAAGCTATTGCCATTATAAATTACAATAACTTTTATTTAAGTATTAATTATTTAAAAAAATGAAAAGCCATTGTTATTTGTGATATCAATACATCTAAGTCACGTAAATACAACACAAATTGCAATACAAATGCTATAGGTGTCAGATTTGTGAAAGTTAAAACTATTGGCATTGTAAATGACAAAGATATTAATTTCGCTATTTTCAACACCAACACATAAATAAAAAATGTGTCATTTACAATACCAATAGATCAAACTTTCCTAATGTGAGACCTATTGCATTGCAAAGGCTTGTTATGCCTTTCTGTCCTGTGTTCCACTCGTTTTTGTGCCTTTATGTCCTGTGTCCCACTCGTTTTTGTGCCTTTCTGTCTGTGTCCCACTCGTTTTTGTGCCTTTATGTCCTGTGTCCCACTCGTTTTTGTGCCTTTCTGTCCTGTGTTCCACTCGTTTTTGTGCCTTTATGCCCTCTTGCCTTCTGTTCCGCTCGTTTCCCCAACAGCTGTGGCCTTTTGTTTAAATATTGCTGACAATCAGAGCCCCTTCACGGGCTCCGATTAACAGCAATACTTAAACAAAATGCCACGCTTTACTAACAAAAGCGTAGACACTTTCCAAACACAGCGTGTGCTAAAGTACACGCCCACGCAGCCGCAAGCACCATAATCGCCATAATCCCCACCAGCCCCCCCTCCGCCTCCTTACCTGCACTCCGCACTCCTCACGCACGCTGCCACCACTGGAAAAGTGCCTCATGTTCGCGCCGCTCGCTTTTTAAAAGCGGCGGGCAGCGCGACTCTCTAGCGACGTCCTGTGTGCGCGCTCCACGCTAGGTGGTGCGCGCGGACGTCAGGGAAGGTGCGCGCACGGCCTAGAGGGAACAGTGATCCAGGGGCATCGCTCAGTCAGTATGTTGGGGTGTGAGCCTCAGACTTCCCAACAAACACGCTGGTCCATCTTGTTAAATACCTTATAAGAGAAGCAGCATATAAGGGGGGCTTGCGAGGCAGTGGAACGTGAGAGTGTGGTTCATTAGGGGGTACTTAAAAAATGTTGATTAATTTAAAAAATATTGTGATTTAAGGCCTTCAAAACGTAGAGGAGAGAGAGTGAGTGTGTGTTTTTGTCAGTGTGGGCATGTAAACATCCCAGGTGATATCCAACAGACACTTCACCTTACTAGACTGAAAGCACTTGTACCCAACTATTAACTACAGAATACATTTTTTAGGGGAAGTAACACTCCAAACACACCCTTTGGAGCTACGCCCCTGCTTGTGTAATAGGAGCCACTGGCTTTAAGCAGAAAATTAGCATCAGTAGCTTACACATATCAGCCTATAAAACAGTCCTTGATATGTTCTTTGAGGCTAGGAAATACTTCGGAATCAGGGCATCGGTAAATCACAACAAACACTCGGTCCTCAGTAATCTCTGCTGGAGGTTAGTCTGTATTTCAGCATTTTGTTTCTGTTGTTGAAAGACAATACCTTGAGAGCTGGATGCAAATATCCAGCCTTCAAAAGAATTACAAAAAATACTTTCCATTAAGTTATAAGTTGTAGAATATTGTTAGTGAAGAAGGTGGGGGATGCTGAATGAAGTGCGGTTTCACTGTCCTTTCTGCCTGGGGACTGCACCTCTTCCTATCCCGATTTGTTTTAACCAACTTCATGGATCACAGGACAGATGACTTCTGCATTTTGCCTAACGAATGGCCTCATGAAAAAGGAGTGAATATATTAATTTCATTAATCTTTTTGTGCGTTTGATGGGGTTTTACAATGAGGGATCGCAGATGCTTAAAACTGCTTGCCAGACAGTTTGGATGGCTCTTCTGCCACCAAAAAGCATGGTGTTGGACTCGGCCCTTTTTGCAGGGTCATCCCTGAACTTTTTACCTTCCTCCTGTATTTTGTCGGACCTGTTTTTGTTGGTTTTATGACTCTGGGCACTTTACCACTGCTGATCAGTGCTAAAGTGCATATGCTCTCCCTATTATAAATTAAAGTATGAATTAGTGATTCCATGATTGGCTGGTTTGGTTTACCTGTCAGACCCTAGTACAGTGCCCCAGGAGTGCCCAGGGCTGGTAATCCAAATGCTGCTAGTGGGCTTGCAGCCCTGGTTGTGCCACCCACAGAAGCAGCCTGTAAAACTTTGTCTAAGGCCTGCCATGACAGAGCCTGTGTGCAGTCTGGTACTGCCATGCTGACTGGGCAAGTACACCACTTGCCAGTCCCTAAACTAAGTTTATTATGCCTGAACTCAGAATGATAAAATACATCTTTTAGTGAAGTTGGTTTTAACATTCTGTGTTTGAAAATACCACTTTAAGAAAGTAGGTATTTTCTTGTCTAACTACCCAAGCCTGCCTCTGCTAAGTTGTGTATTCCTTGTCTGGAGTTTGAGTGAAAGGGCTGGGCGATTCCAGGAGAGAGGGTGAGTCCGCCCAGTGGTGAACAGAGAGATCTGCTCCTAGATGGGAGGGAAGAGTTGCACCTGTTTAAATCTGTATGTATTGTATTCAAGGCCCTCCACGGACTTGGCCCAGTACCACTTCAGAACATGTTTCACTGGTACACTCCGCCGAGATCCCTTCGCTCGGCTTCCGCTCATCTTGCTGTGGTGCCTAAAGTCTTGAGAGCTCGGTTGGGCGGACGATCTTTCAGCTTTACGGCAGCCAGATTATGGAATACTCTTCCGTTAGGATTGAGAAGTACGCAAGACTTTTTCTCTTTCAAGAAACTCCTAAAAACACATCTGTTTCCTAGGACTGCATCTTCTTAATCCCAAATTCCAGTAGGATGTATGGCAGGATTTTCATCAGTCAAAGCGCCAGGATACCCGTGGGGTGACAGATACGCGCTATAAAAGATTATAAATACATACAAAAAATACATACATACCTGGGACCTGAATAGGACTGTGCCTGCCACCCACAGTGCTGGCTCCACCTCCTGTGGGGCGTCTAATGTTTCTGCCCTGCACTGTGAAAAGAAAGAAGGAATCATGTCAACAGAGTGCTCCAGGGCTGTGCCTTCCCTCCGCAATGCTGGCTCCACCTCCTGTGGGGCGTCTGATGTTTCTGCCCTGCACTGTGAAAGGAAAGAAGGAGGCATGTACACAGAGTGCTCCAGGACAGACCAGAACTGGTTTGGACTAGGCAAAAGCCCCTCTGCCTCAGAGGACAAAGGATTTGTTGGTATAGATATTGGGACCCTGATCCCAAGAAATTAGATTACTTTTGCACAAACAAGAAGAAACCTTTGCTGAGGAGTGGAGTGGTACCAGAAAAAACTGAGGAGAGGCTAAGCTGAAGTCCTACTTGGGGGATTGGTCTGCAGTGGTTGCCTGACTGCCAAAGAGAGGAGAAAGGAACTTTGTGTACTTTCATCAACTTGTAAGGATCTCCAAGGGCTTGGAACAGAGCTTGCCTCCTGCTGAAGTCTCAGAGACAACAGACTTCAATCCCCAGCTCCCCAGAGTTCTTTGGAAGTGCAGGCTGCTGTTTTGGGCCTTCTGAGGGACTGCGTGTCATGAGGAGCTGGAAGCGCGACTCAAAGGAAGAAGAGTGACGTCGTCGCTGCTGCTGCTGTCGCATTGTGGATGTCACCGCTGTAGCTGTCGTATTGCACCACATCGAGAGAAGCGTTTCGCAACGAAGAGAAAGCGTGTCGCCGTCGCTGCTGCTGCCGTCGCATCTTGGATGTCGCCACAGTAGCTGTCGTATTGCACCGCATCCAGAGAAGCGTCTCGCAACGAAGAGGAAGCGTGTTGCCGTCGCTGCTGCTGCCGTCGCATCTTGGATGTCGCCCCTGTAGATGTTGTATTGCACCGCATCGAGAAAAGCGCCTCCCATCCATGGAGAAGCGTGCCGCCGTCGGAGCTGCTGCCATCGCATCTTGAATGTCACCGCTGTAGTTGTCCCATTGTGCGGAAGCGTCTCGCAACGTTAGAGAAGAGCGTCGCAGCCGAAGCTGTTGTCATCATATCGCGGAACAAGGGTGTCGCCGCTGCAGCTGACGCATCGAATCGAGACTTCTCGCATCATCGGAGAAGCGTGCCGCATCTGGAAGATCTTCAATTCTTTATTTCTTTGAACAGGACTTTGCCACATTTCCATCGCTGCAACACTTTTGTTGTGGAAGCATAACGCATCGTAAGGTACATTGACTCAAAGTGTCGCATTTTAAGAACTGAACAGAACTAAGCTAAAACTACCATTTTAAGTACAGTATTTTGGATTTTTGTCGTTTGTGGTCTTGTGATAAGTCTATATAAAGAATACTTCTTTTTTATATAAAACCTGTGTGGTGTCCATCTGTAATGTTGTCACTTGATTACTGTATGTGGCCACACATGCTTTACACACTGCCTCTGAGATAAGTCTGTCTGTTCGCGCCAAGCTACCAAGGGGGTGAGCAGGGGTTATTTTAGAAGTGTACCCGATTACCCTGACTAGAGGCAAGGGTCCCCATTTGTCACAAGTACCTACCTGTGCCAACTGTAGACCCCCAAATCTAACATTGGTGGTCAGCTGTGAGGATTCTGGACTTGCATTTGTGACTCATGTACAGTGACTGGTGAACACTACTAGTGAGTGCAGACCAAAAAGCGACCACATACTTTTTGGTAGATTTCTTTTTGGAGATTTTTTTATTTTTGAGAACTGCCAAGTTTAACAACCATGAGCAAAGCAGCATCCAGATCATCTGTTGATTTTGATTGGGAAGACAGAGAGAGATGTAGGATGCATGAAATGGAGCTGGCCAAGCTCAAGTTGAGCGTACAACTGGAGTTAGAGAATAGGAAATTGGCCCTAAAGGAAAAGAGAATGCAAAAGTAGCATGAGTTGATAATGATGGAGCTTGATTTAGAGCTCGAGAGGCTTGAGATCATAAGTGTCTCAGCCCAGCAACAAGAAATGTGTGTAGCACAGAGATTAAGCTTTGCTGAGTTGGAGGTGGAGTCCAGCTCAGATGGTGGCAGCAGAATTGAATTTTCTCATGCTGAGGGAGCAGTACATACACCCAGAGATGTGGCGCCTGACTTGAAGGAGGGGGTTAACATACACCAGGAGGTTCAAGGACATGAGGTAGCTCCAGTAGTGCTCAGCGTCCCTGAGGAGAGTGGGGAAACTGGCGCAGGGGTTCATGGTCCTAGTGGTGGGAGGGACACTCTACTGACTCTAGATGAGAGGTGCAGGAAGAGGGGTTCCCCCAAGGTTGAAGTCCTGGTATGCGCGTGTGAAGACCGCCCAGAAGAGTGTGGGTTGAATGACAGAGACAGTCAGATACTGTCTTGCCAATCTCAGGAAAGTGGTGTGGAGTACGAATTGAAAGTATTGAAAAAGCTTTTATTGTTCGATTATTTAAAATCATTACAATATGCTAACAATGTAAAAATAGTTATCTAAAGAACGACATAAGTTATATTCCCTAATTTTTTACTCCAGTCAGTTCAGCATAAAACCTTCAGTAAAATGTCATATTCTAACTATGTAGTTTAAAAACAAGATGCATTAATTTTTTTTCCAGTCCTCCAGTTTTCTTTTTGTGGCTCTGCGTTTGCGGACAGTCCCACACGAATTAGGTCTATGAATTTCCCCAGCCGTGCTACTGTTTGACTTGCTGTAGACGAGAAACACAAGTCCGAAATTTCGCAGCATCGGTTGAGGCCCTGAGCTCTACAGATTGAAATGACCAAACGATGCCTCTCACTGGCTAACTTTGGGCAGCAACACAACAAATGATACCAGGATTCCTGGTGGTAATCACAAAGTCTGCATGCTACTGATTTATCCACACGGGCCCAGCTTGGGTTGAACTCCACTATGGGTAATGCCAGGAGCCTCATATACGTGATCATTTTTCGGGTTTGAATGGATAGTGCTTGCTCAAGATACGGCTGGCTGTGCTTTTCCCACTTTGTAAGAGGCATCCAGTGAGGAGAGATTTGGGCGATGATGCAGACTAATGAAATGTCTTGCGAATGATATTTGCTTTACCTGTCGGTTCACTGCTCTTTTCCATGCTGCAATTGAAATATTCGTATTGGCCAGGTTTTGCACCTCTATTTCCAGCAATTGATTGGCTACTGCCAGTTGCGCTTGCCATGGAGATCCGCTTTCTTCGACGATTTTTTTAATTTGTGCTTTCAATGCTGTCCCTTGGGCTCGCAAGGTGCTAATGTAATATTTTATTGTGTCTCCCAGGCAAGAGATGTCGGGGCGAGAAAGCCCCAGCTCCAGCCTTACTCTGGCTCTCCTGGCCTGTCGTGGGATGCCCAGCACTTTCTTATATGCGGCAATTTGAAAACTCATGTAAAAGTTGGTAAGGGCTCGGGGGAAGATTAAATGGCCATAATTAACTGAGGGCACTATTTCTGCTTTTAAAACTTTCAAGATGGATTCCGTGGATGGACTGTGTAATTTTCGATCGAGGTTTCCCAGACTGCAGATAATTTCTGCCCCTTTACTTCTTAGATGCTTCAGATGAGCTGTTGTCTTTGCCCCCTCCGTTAGCCTGAGGCCCAGGTAGTTATAATTTTTGCAAGATGTAATTTGCTGATCACCCAGGCGCCATTGGGCTATATACTTTCGATGGAACTTCCCAAAGATAAGAATCTTGGTCTTCTCCTGGTTTACCAATACATTATTCTTTTGATTAAACCTGTATAGTGCATCTAGGGCTTTCTGTAAGCCTATCCTGGTATGATCGCCAGCATATTGAAGGATTTGGAGCCGCACATTCCCCAGCTTTGGAATGACTAAGTTTGCCCCCTCCAGTGCTTGACCCAGGTCGGATGTGTAGATGTTGAACAGAAGCGGTGCAAGAACACACCCTTGTTTAAGGTCGTTATTTGTTAGGACCTTATTGGTAAGCGACGTTTGACTGGTCTTGATCCGTACCCAGGTCCCATCATGTAAAGACCTTATTGCCTAACAGCTTTTCGGGGATGCCCCAGTTGGTAAGTTTACTCCATAATATGCCACAATCTACTCGGTCGAATGCTGCGTTATAGTCCACAAAACAGCAAAACAAAGGAGGTTGAGCTGGCTGAGTCGCATGTCTGGACAAGTATCCCAGTGCTATGATGTTATCTACTGTGGAACATTGAGGTCTGAATCCAGTTTGAAAAAATGGAAGGATGTTGTGCTCCTCCGCCCAGCTTTCTAATTCCTTCAACAGCACTCTAGCATATGCCTTTGCTTCGATGTCTCGTAAGGCCACAAGCCGAACGTTTTCAGGTTTTGTGCGGTCTCCTTTTTTGTATATGGGGCAGAGTATTGAGCCTTTCCACGATGATGGAATGGAGGACGTTTCAAAGGCATGCTTAAAGAGTGGGGTTAGCTGGTCGGCCCAGAATCCGTATGCCTCTTTGAACACAGCCGCTGGGACTTCGTTGGGGCCCGGTGCGCAGTCTATCCTCATTTTCTTGATCAAGTTGATTATCTCTCATGTGTTTAGGAACAAGCGCTTGCCCTTATATTCATTGACTAATAGACTTTGTTGTTCTTGCGTGACCCTCATTACCTGCTCTGTTGTGTACAATTGCTTTGCATACTTGACCCACTCCGTGGCTGCCACACCGTTTTCATTGCTTTGGTCGGTGTGGCTTAATTGTCTGATGTGTCTCCAGAAACGGACAGGGCCATTTTCTTTGAGCATATTAAATATTTTCAGCCACTCTGCCTCAATTTCTTTTGTTCGGATTTCCCATATTTTTTTCCTGTGTTCACTTCTTAGGGCTTTTATTTCCGCACGGAGGTGATTTGTCACTCCTTTTCTTCTCGCCTTCAATGCTTTAGAGAGACTCTGTTTGGTTTGCTCTAAATCCATGGGGTTTGGCTGTAATAGGTGGTTTTGCGGGAGAAGGCCTTGAGTTTTCAGGTTCCCCCTGACATGTCCTAGGACCGATTTTAATTCCAGAAGTAGGTCCTTCCAGTGCTCCATGGGTGGAGCCATTGGTTGGCACTGCTCTTTGTGGGTAACCCACTCCATGAGCACTGGACTTGATTTTATGGTCCACTTTATTCTATTCAATACTGTGTGGTGCTCTTCCTCGGTTGAGGTGCCCAATGTTCCGGGGTGTTTTGCGGTTTTCCCATTTATATCAAATGTGACCCTCAGTGGATTGTGATCGCTTTCTTCCCTATCTCCCACCTCGAAGTCCTTGAAATATGTTACAAGTTTCTTTACGATAAAGATGTAATCGATTGTTGACTTGTTCTTAAAGGTGGGCACGGGACGCCATTGAGGGTCCAATGCTTCCTTTGAAGCATGGGTGGAAACCATGTTATGCTCAAACAACAGCTGATGTAGAGACACCAATTCTGTTATGCTTGAAGTGTTCCTCGTATCATTTCCTATCCCCCTGATGTTCATAACCCCTGCGATGATTGGGAAATGAGAGGCACATTTGTTTATCAGTTGGTCAATTTTTTTGGATAATAATTTCATTGCTTGCTTTTTTTGCCTGGTGGCGGGATTTATGTAACAATTGATTATCAACAAACGAATTGTGTTATTGTTATTTTTGAGACCGGAGATCAAAACTGCTTGGATATTCGCAGAGTTGGTTTCTATTGAGTTTACCTCCATTTTACGGTTGTGGTTAATGTAGATTGAGAGCACACCTGCTGCTCTCCCGAAGATATTACTTTTTATTGCTGCAGTGTGAATCTCGTAATACCCTCAGATAATTAGAGGTTCAGTAGCCGATGTCTCTTGTAGACAAAGTATGTAATTTTCTCGAAGGTACAAGCTTGCAGCTTTACAATTAAGCATTCTTTTTAGCCCTGCGACGTTCCATTACAAGATGGACAGGAGAGTATTATTCCCCCATTTTTGGTTCTTATTCCAGTAGCTGGCTCCCTTGTTTTTAATAGATGTGCCGTCGAGGGCTCAAGTCTCCCGGACCCATCAGCATGTTTTGCCTTGCGATGTGATTTGGTTCCATGTGGAACACTGCCCTTTGCTCTGCTGAGCTTATTATCTTATTGGCGTTGTAAAGTCTCAGGTCCATGGCAGCACTTTTCCCTGTTTGTTTGACTGCCGTCCCCTTTAACATCAAGTAAACCTCCTTTATTGGGGATTTTAATACTAAAACATGTGGATATTACTCAGGTATGGGAAATGCTATATCAATTCCCCAGGCAGCCATCATTGCTGTTTCAACAGTTGTGAGCCCCACTTGGGCGTGTCGGCTCAATCCAATTGAGGTTGATTCTCCATGAGAGTCGCTAGTTAGACTTAAGAATTTAACCCAGACTAAATTGTTTGATTGTAGTTCCGTAAGAGATGGTATGTGCTTGAACAGCCTGAGTAAATTGCCCGTTTAAAATGTCATGGTGCCTTTGGTGTGATATCTGGGGGTTAGAATCACCTTGTATGTTGTTTTACTAGATTGATTTACTTTGCCCTGATCATTTAGTTCTACTTCGCTGCTGCTTGCTTTGCGTCTAATGCCATGGGTCCATTGGCCTAAGACCGGCTGCTGGGCCAAACTTTGAAATGGCTGTTCTACTTGGTCGCACATTTTCTGCCCCCAAGGGGCGATGTGTCCCTTAGTTGAACTAGCCCCAGTCTTGGGTGCTTGATCCTTACGTGCTCCCTCTGGTTTTCTAGGCCCTCTCATTTTGTTGTTTAATTCCGGGGATGGTTGGGCTCTAATTACTGTGCCTCTGTATGGGGGATTGGCTGTTTGTACCTGTCCCTCAGTTCTGACTTCCCCGGAAGGGGTGAGGCTGTGCCTATTGAATTATTTGAAGGTTGACTTTTTGTAAAGATCAGAAAGAGGCGTCTTGTTTCTGTGGCACTTTGTGATTTTTGGAAATGAGTTGGTAAAACAAGGGCACGATTTTGTGCTGTCTTAGCTTTTTTTCCTGTTTCTTTAGCTTTTTCTTGGCCCTCCTTGACAACGGGATCTCCTTACTTGTCTGGTTGAGGATGTTGTCTTCCGATTGTTTTTCCAAGGAAGAATGACTGCTGTTAGATTTGCATCGGACCGGACTACTGGAGGCTTTGTTCCATGTCGAGGAGTCTTGTGCCTCTGAGTTTATTATTGAATACCCCGAGTTTCCTCCTCCTGCTATACCTGGGTGATTTTCAAGGTTTAAAGCCGGGCTGGAGCTATCCTTATTGCTTGAAGTTTCTGTTTGAGTTTTAAGTGCTTCCACCATCCCTTTAAGAATTTCTGGCAATGTTACCCATGTATCCATGAGTGCTGCGCACGAGCAGGTGCCTATGCTGTTATGGATGTCACTCAGCTTTTTCTCCAGGAGTTCCACTTTGTTGTTCAGCTCCACTAAACGTAGCACGATAGTTGCTAAAAGATCAATTTGTAACTCCATTTTCTTTGATTGCCAGAGCAGTGACCTGGCCATGTTTTGCACTGTTTCTCCGGGAGGGGATGCTCCTTGATCCAAGACAGTGAACCAATGAAGGTTTTGGATCCTACATCTACCCAGCCCGGATCTCTACAACATGATAAACAGAAAGGGGTGGCTGGACAGGACAATTTGACACAGAAATCTTACAGGCACGCAGTCTATATGTACTACGTGACCACTGTATTTATATTCCAGAACACATTTATTTTTCTTTTTTTCAGATTCTTAAAGTTTCAAAATACACCGGCACAAACAAAAAACCATCAAGACAGTAGGTTCATATACACGGTATCTACAAAAATACAAATTTACAAATGTACACTATTTACAACACTCGAGTCAAACGAAACAAATAATAACACACCAAGACAGTAGAACATAAAGTGATTCAATTCAATTGCAGATTTAAATAATGCAATACTGATGCAAAAAAACAAGGAGGAAAACCAGTCCTTAGAACTATGAACCCAAGGGACAGGCGGGATAGAGGTGGAAATGAGTGCCTGCCTGTCTGCCAAAACCTGTGGTCAGATATTTAAATGGGGTTGCACTGCTAGGGGTCCAATAGAGTGGAATTAGTTGTGTCCTAGCGGCACCCTTTGAAGTTGCCACAGGGTGGGGTGTCGACGCGTTTCGAACCAGGGTGTTGTAGGTTCTCTTCAGGACAGGGACGTTGCCGTAGTGTGGGCAATTCTCAGAAAACAATCAGTTCTGCGGTTGATACGTGGATGGCATGGCTCGCAATTGACGGATTGATTTCCCCGACAGAACGGGCTTCGGTAAAACTGACACCGCCAGCCGGACAGAATTGGATTCTGTTTTCTGTGCGCCTAATTCATTGATCCCTTGGCGTTCAGCCCATCACATCGGCGCAGCAAACCATGTGAGCTGCATACCCACCCTGAGTGTGTACCGCAAGGCGGACATCACGTTTTCAGGCCATCCACGTATCAACCGCAGAACTGATTGTTTTCTGAGAATTGCCCACACTACGGCAACGTCTGTGCCATTGCGCAGATTTATTTTCCCCAGTCCCTGTCCTGAAGAGAACCTACAACACCCTAGTTCGAAACGCGTCGACACCCCACCCTGTGGCAACTTCAAAGGGTGCCGCTAGGACACAACTAATTCCACTCTATTGGACCCCTAGCAGTGCAACCCCATTTAAATATCTGACCACAGGTTTTGGCAGACAGGCAGGCACTCATTTCCACCTCTATCCCGCCTGTCCCTTGGGTTCATAGTTCTAAGGACTGGTTTTCCTCCTTGTTTTTTGCATCAGTATTGCATTATTTAAATCTGCAATTGAATTGAATCACTTTATGTTCTACTGTCTTGGTGTGTTATTATTTATTTCGTTTGACTCGAGTGTTGTAAATAGTGTACATTTGTAAATTTGTATTTTTGTAGATACCGTGTATATGAACCTACTGTCTTGATGGTTTTTTGTTTGTGCCGGTGTATTTTGAAACTTTAAGAATCTAAAAAAAAGAAAAATAAATGTGTTCTGGAATATAAATACAGTGGTCACGTAGTACATATAGACTGCGTGCCTGTAAGATTTCTGTGTCAAATTGTCCTGTCCAGCCACCCCTTGATCCAAGACGGCACTACTCTCATGGTGCTTTTGGCTTTGGGGACTTGGTGTAAAGGAGGGTGTGCATCGGTCCTCGTTAGAGCTTCTGTAGAGAGTTGGAGTCAACTCCAATGTACTTTGTATCTTGGATTCCAAATTTTGGAGGAATATTGGGGATAGACAACCCAAATTTTGCAGCCGCTCTGACACACCTAAGTTTCTTAGCCCAGAGCCTAGTTTTAGTGAGGATGGCCTCTGCTCCAGGGAGTGAAGAATCGATTGATCCTGGCAATGTATTTGGGCAGTTGTAACTTGCTCTGTCTTTCTGCAGTTTAGCGCGGGGTGTCGCTTACTGGGTCAGATAAATGTCCCAACCCTGTACAGGAGCGAGAACGTCGTGTTTCTAAGCTTGTGCTTCCAGAACTTTTGCATTGTGTTTGTGTGTTTGGCAGCTTTTGAAGGGGCGGATTCCCTGAACGGTTGCCCATCCCGTCGCTGCTCATGCCTCCTTGTTTCACTGACATATCTGAGGGGCTTTCTGGGTTGGGCGTAAGTTTCACCAAAAATTGTGTAATGAGTCTGCCTGAAGGCGATTTCAAACAGGGCTTTTTGTCTTTGTGCTCCTTAAAATTCTGGGTGAAGCTTTGGACTGGTCTAATGACTTTGCGTGGCTATTTTCTAATTGCTGGCTGCTTTTTAATTCACTTTTGTCATTCCTCTATCTGGGTAGTCTAAATCGACTACCGTGGAAGCTGTGTGCTCCTTATGGCTTCCTCTCCGAACAATCTTTTGTGAAGCAGCACAAATCTCTGTGATCTCTATGGTCTTTATAGCCTCTGTAGTCGCTATGGGCACTATGGTCTCCGTGGCCCCTCGCGGCTCCTGGCTCTTGCTGCTGCCGGAGCCTCCCACCGGCTCACCTTAGCTCACCTCAGCTGCCTGCACCCGCCCACGCCGGCGCTATGCTCTCTGTTCTCTGCATGCGGGGAGTGCCGCTCTTCCTGTGTTGACCTCTGACCCCCTCTGCTGTACTCATCCTGTGGGTGACCTCTGACCCTTTCCTCGTGGGCTCCCCCTCTGGGTGGCCTCTGACCCCCTCTCCTCGTTGGCTCCTCCTCTGGTGACCTCTGATCCATCAGTGGCACTGAGACGCCCCCGCTTCAAAGCTCCAGTGTGCCAGGGGCCCACACCAGAGACGAGACCCTTAGCAACGCGTCCACACCATGTGACTCCTCACCGGGCTGTGAGGACTGTGAGGGGCACAAGAAAGCAGGTCGACTGCCAGTAGTACAGTCCGTCCTCTGTCTGTAAAAGTATTGGTTTGTGTCCCCCTACAAGTGGGAGGCAAGTTGTTGACCCCCCCCCCCCCCAAGCGGCACAAGGGGATGGTTTTATGGCTCCCCGGGAAGGCAGCTTGCGGCTTGAAACTCCTGCCGCTCTGCAGTCAAGATTTGCGGCAATTTGCGGAGCCTAAAAGGAGCACGTTGGGGGCCGAGCCCAGCCCCGTCCGACTTTGCCGCCTGTCCGCTGTTCACCCGCAAATTCCGTGCCCTGCCCTTAGCCCACAGCCAGGAGATATCCCCGTAGTTAGAGTTAGAAGCAGGGCAGGGCAGCGGCGGTCAGCAGTAGTCGGCGGCGGCTTGCTCGCGTCTTCCTGCTTGCTCCTGCTCTGGTGTGGAGTACGTGTGGGAGGCACTGGATGGAGAGGTGAAGAATAGTTTGGTAAACCCTTGTAGGGGGCAGTGTGATCCAATTGTGGGAGAGCATATTGTAAGTCCCTGTTTTCCAGAGCTATGCCAACACCTGTTGGAGAGTGAGTTCTCTGACCCCAGGGAGCTCACATTGGAGGCAGACCTTTTGGTGGATTCTAGAGGGTCTGGAGAGGCATTGGGGAAGGACCCAGTGGGGAGTGGCTCATGTATCTTTCAACCCAGAGTGGTGGAAGTGGTTCAGTGTAGCCCAGCTAGGTCCCAGTATTGTGGGAAGGGTTTAGGGACTCACATCCTGTCTTAGTGAAGGAGTGAGTGTGGGGCTGTGTGTCCAAAGGTGCCAGAAACCCAGTCTCAGGACCTGGGTGGTTCTTTAGGGGAACACCTGGTGGGGAGCCTAGGCTGTCCTGATGGGCCACCCGTTGAGGGGGATCCCCTAGTGTCTGGTGAGCTGGGAGTGTCTGTAATCAGACCTCTGTCAGTTCTGGTGTCTGGCAGTGCCACTACAGTTGGGAGTGTACAGAGGTCCAGACTGAGGGGTGAGAGGGGGAAAGAGTCCCCAGTGGAGGAACCAGTGGGTCAGGGGCCAGCCAGAAGGGTGTTATGACCATGGTGACACCACTTCTGTCCTGGCGGATCTTTGCTCACTGTCAGATGGACAGGGGTCGGGAGATCTGCGCCAGGCAGACTGTCACACGACACATGAGTTATGTGTCACTCTCGGGGGGAGCAAATGTGCTCCCAAGGAAGTCCTGGGTTGCCAGACAAGTGTTCAACCGCAGGGTTTGGTCCCTGGGTTGGGAAGCCATGTTCAAGTGTTATCTGACCTTGAGGAAGGGGCAACTGTAATCAGTGTCCTGACTGAGGTAGCTTCTAGGGGTACCAATTTAGTTGGGAAGGTGCAGTGCTCTGTAAAGCGGTGCAGAGGGAGGGAGTTCTCGCCTCTGACCCCGGTTCAAGTGGAGGGTTTAGACCCTAGGTTGGAGGGCCAGGTTCAGGGTGTGTCCCCTGACCTGGAAGCCCAGTTGCAGGATAGAACCCCTGAACTGGTGGGCTAATTATGCAGGACACCTGCTACAGCCACCCTGACAATTCTGGAAGGGTGCCTCCAGGTGGGAGGGTACGGAGCCCCAAAGAGTAGGCGGACCACCAGGTGTGGGATAGCCCACCCCAGTCTCTGGTCCAGCCACCGGGTACAGACCTAGGGCTGGTGGGTCAGTGTCAGGATGTCATACCTGACCTGACAGGAGGGAGAGTGGACAAAGGGTGCCAAGCACCTGGGGGTTACTGCCCCCTGCTCTCGGACGTCACAGAGGTTTGAGAGCCCTGAGAGGCAGAAGGCCTGGGTCTTATCACGGACTACTGTCAGTGGCCACTGTGGCTTGCTGTCTACCTGTTGGGACACACCTGTGAGCAAGTTAAGGTTAGAAGCTGCACAGGCGGTGTCCACAGGTGTAGAGAAGGGTTCCCCATGGGTTAGCTTGGTGGGCCCTGAAGTACGGGCAGAGGAATTGAAATAGGTTCAGAATGGCCTTGAACTGGAATATGCCCCTGCTGTTGCGGGTCAGGTCCATATTCTATCGTCCAAAGCAGGGAAGCCCGTCAAGGTAGTGATTGGTCTACCCTGCGTTTAGGCTGCAAGGGGGTTATGTTGGACTTGGCCCTTTTTGCAGGGTCATCCCTGAACTTTTTGACTTCCTCCTGTATTTTGTCTGACCTGATTTTGTTAGTTTCAGGACTCTAGGCACTTTACCACTGCTGATCAGTGCTAAAGTGCATATGCTCTCCCTATTATAAATTAATGTATGAATTAGTGATTCCACGATTGGCTGGTTTAGTTTACCTGTCAGATCCTAGTACAGTGCACCAGTAGTGCCTAGGGCTGGTAACCCAAGTGCTGCTAGTGGGCTTGCAACACTGGTTGTGTCACCCACAGAAGCAGCCTGTAAAAGTGTGTCTAAGGCCTGCCATTGCAGAGCCTAAGTGCAGTCTGGTACTGCCATGCTGACTGGGCAAGTACACCCAATAGTCAGTCCCTAAACCTAACCGTTTCTTCATATCAGACACCCCTATTGGAGGCCCAAGGGCAGGGTGCATTGTAAGTATAAGGTAGGACATGCCCTGGTGTGTGTGCCTTGTCCTAATAGTGAATTACAGCCATTTTCATGTTTCACTATTGCAAGGCTACCTCTTCTCCATAGGCCAGAATGGGCAGTTCGATTATTACATCTTGTAATCCTAACTGACTCAGGGAACATGGTAGAAATTCGATTTTAGGATGCCTGAACTCAGAACGATAAAATACATCTTTTAGTGAAGTTGGTTTTAACATTCTGTGTTTGAAAATACCACTTTTAGAAAGAAGGTATTTTCTTGTTTAACTACCCAAGCCTGCCTCTGCTAAGTTTTGTATTCCTTATCTGGAGTTTGAGTCACTGGGCTGGGGGATTACAGGAGACAGGTTTAGTCTTCCCATTGGTGAATAGAGATCTGCATCTAGATGGGAGGGAGGAGTTGCACCTAGGACCTCAATAGGCCTGTGGCTGCCCCCCCACAGTGCTGACTCCACCTCCTGTGGGGCATCTGATGTTTCTGCCCTGCACTGTGAAAGGAAAGAAGGAATCATGTCAGCAGAGTGCTCCAGGCTGTGCCTTTCCCCCACAATGATGGCTCCACCTCCTGTGGGCGTCTGATGTTTCTGCCCTGCACTGTGAAAGGAAAGAAGGAGTCATGTAAACAGAGTGCTCCAGGACTGACCAGAACGGGTTTGGACCAGGCAAAGGCCCTTCTGCCTCAGAGGACAAAGGAGTTTGGGGTATAAATATTGGGACCCTGATCCCCAAGAAATTAGATCACTTTTGGACAAACAAGAAGAAACCTTTGCTGAGGAGTGGAACCAGAAAAAACTAAGCTGAAGTGCTGCTTGGGGGATTGGCCTGCAGTGGTTGCCTGACTGCCAAAGAGAGGAGAAAGGGACTTTGCGTACTTTTATCAACTTGAAAGGATCTCCAAGGGCTTGGAACAGAGCTTGCCACCTGCTGAAGTCTCAGGAACAACAGACTTCAATCCCATGCTCCCCAGAGTTCTTTGGAAGTGCTTGCTGCTGTTTTGGGCCTTCTGAGGGACTGCGTGTCGTGAGGAGCTGGAAGCGCGACTCAAGAGGAAGAAGCGTGACGCCGTCGCTGCTGCTGCCGTAGCATTGTGGATGTCACGGCTGTAGCTGTCGTATTGCAGCACATCGAGTGAAGCGTTTCGCAACGAAGAGAAAGAGGTGTCGCCGCTGCAGCCGACGCATCGATTCGAGACTTCTCGCATCATCGAAGAAGCGTGCTGCATCTGGAAGATCTTCACGTCTTTATTTCTTTGCACCGGAACTTTGCCACATTTCCATCGAACTAAGCTAAAACTACCATTTTAAGTACAGTATTGTGGATTTTTGTCGTTTGTGGTCTTGTGATAAGTCTATATAAAGAATATTTATTTTTTATATAAAACCTGTGTGGTGTCCATCTGTAGTGTTGTCACTTGATTACTGTATATGGTCACAAATGTTTTACACATTGCCTCCGAGATAAGTCTGTCTGCTCGTGCCAAGCTACCAAGGGGGTGAGCAGAGGTTATTTTAGGAGTGTACCCCTTTACCCTGACTAGAGGCAAGGGTCCCCATTTGTCACAAGTACCTACCTGTGCTAACTAGAGAACCCAAATCTAACACATTTTATGGGATTATCCACTCTTGTGGGGAGCCAGAGTTCATCTTTGCATGCTCCAAAGTCATTCTACTAGTTGTGCATATGTAACATTAGACACTTTGTCTCATCACCACTGATTCACAGTTTCAGAAATAAAATAGACAACTCTTGATTTCCTCTACCTAACTCTACTTATATGTACCTATGTGGTGCATTTATCTTCAAGGTACATGGATATGGAGTTAGGAATAGTAAATATATACTTCCCTATGTGCACTTCTCTTTCAATATTTTGTCCCTTGATCACCTTATTGTGGTGTCGATATTCAGTAGTACAATCGTTATGAGGGATGGTTTTCAACTCGTGTTTTGAAGCAGTCAGATCTGTCAATGTCCTATTCACTCCATGCTTTCGCCATTTCAAGGGTGAGTGCACTCAAAGCAAAGGAACTATCTCAAGAGCTGGAAATTATCACACTCGTGCAGGAATGGTTGGCATTTTAAATAAATTGCAAGACCAATACTTGCGTCAAAAATAAATCCCCAAATGTGCAGGACATCTAAACTGGGAAATATTCTAAAAGAGATCTGCACACCAGTTAGACAAATACTGAGGGGAACAAGGCTTTCTAGAGAGCAGTTCAAGCTCTGCCATCCTAACTGCCTCAGGCCCCCCAAGAATCAATATTAGCACTAGTGAGGCAGCAACCTCGAGGTCATACAATACTGATTTAGAGGCGGTTGGACAGGATTTAAAGATTACTCCAGGTCACGAAAATGTGTACTTACATTTTATTGTGTTCTAGTTATGCCAATTAAAAAGTGCTGCCTTTCCACATGACAGGATGATTTCCAACTGCCTGGATTCATACAATCAATTCATGCAGACGCCTGCACGGATTTCACACATATCTGCCAAAACGTGTTTGTGACATCATCAAAAAGAACACATCACAAAACATAATTGATAGCACTATTGATATTAATATTAGTTTTTATTTTAAAAATAAGTTGAGGAATTTTTTCCAGTTTCTTTTTTTCATCTCACAAAATCTCTCCTATAACATGACGTTTTCATGGGCGGATGTTTAGGAATGCCAGCTTGCCTAGTTAAGCAGTGCGAGGGTTCAAAATGCAGCAGCCCATCTTGTTTCACATACAAATTCATATGATTAAGTTACCTAAAGGCTACCTGCTCGCATTGACATCCCAAGGCATTCCACATTATGTTTAAAGCTTTGTGCATTTTCCGCAAGTTAATTCACTACAAATGGCATACTTCTCGTCTCACAAGACATAAATCCCACGTCTCTTCTCAATGAAATCTTTTCCGGAAGCTTCCACTTATCCCTCAGTTTACTTCAGCCAGGGAGCAATGAGAAACTCTTCAGTGCTCTGGTCAATCCTGAATCTCCACACAACTGTTACTTTGCAAGAATGAGAAGCCTTCTTCTTTGGAAACCGTTTTAGAAGGAGTTGTCCCTCATCAGATGTCAGTTGGGGGAGTCTATTGCATCCTTTCACAGCATGGTTTTATTGATATGTATGTGCTTCACCACACATGAAATAGTAAAGCCCAAAGTAGGGAGGATAAGTGTCATGCCTAGTTAATATTCAGAGCACATCCTGTTTCGCACGGATGTATCTTATTACAAAATCACAGCAAAAGTATGTGAAGGATTGGAGCAAGAATAGATTTACTCAGATAATATGACATGTACCATATTAGAGTGACATAACCAAAAGTAAGTGGATGAAAACAAAGAATGTGTTCAAGAGTAATATCCTCATTACAGTGGCCTCTCCTCATTAAATCTTCACCACGAGCAATGGTGTGTAAAGATCTGCAAGGAAAAAATTCCCCTATAAAGTACAATCTCAACACAAACAAATCCTCGGGTCTACACTTGCGCACATGAATGCATGTGAAGGGATGAAAAGGTGTCTCACGCAATATCCACTTGGGAGAGATCCCTTTCAGGATGAATACCCTAACCCACCATAGTTGACATGCTTCATCATATGGGTATCTCCTCTTAGTGGGAAAACCTAGTCCCACTAAGGGCTACAAGTTCCTCTACGAAAGGAAGGAGCTCAGGTATGTTTGGAGAGGTTTCTACACTATCAAGGATACTGTGAGAAGTTGGCCTGGTATATGATGTCCACTATTCTAGTGGGCACCCTGTATCAGCCCAAACAACCCTTATGGTGATGGTTGTAAAGTCAACCTTATAGACCAGCTATCCTAGTGGTAGCATGGACAAAGCAGAGTCTGGCTGAAACTTCAGAGAGCATGTGAAGCCAGCTGTTTTACCAATAATAATCCCTTGAATATCAAATGAAAGGACACCACACAAGGTATATATCAAATACATATGTATTTATTACTAACACAACCCCTCTGCACTCTTTATGAGGTCAGAGTTCGAGATATGTTACAAGTTACTCATTAAGCATACTATAAGTTGCACAAATACAATTCTGCCCTAGGGGCCTCACAAACCATATACTAAGTAAGCGGTATAAGAACCACTTCAGGAAAGGTGAATAGGCTTAGGGCATCGCTGGGGCTACACTGGACAACCAAAGGTTAGGAAGTAGGAGTTCCACAGGATGCGTGTGCAGTGTCTAAACACACACGTGAGTTACCATAGAGTTAGAATGGGAACGTAAAAATTACAAAGTAGTAGATTTCGGTCACTTCCGGATGGACTACGGGAGAACCCTGTTAAACTAGGACACTTGGATAGTTAATACCCACGGGAGCATCGGAGTGCTCGAATTACCTCAGCCAGGGAAGCCGGGTGCATAGGTGTTCTTTCGTGTCAGGTTTCGTCGCTGAATCCTATGGAGAGCTGCAAGAAAGTGCTGCAGACGACCAGGAGGAAAGTGTCCGGGTGGATCCAAGGGTGGATCGGAGTCGAGAAGAACCTGAAAGCAGAGGGGACAGAGTCTGGGTCACTAGCCAGTGACCAGGAAGGAACCAGGTGATGTCGAGATGCAATCAGGTGAAGAGGTGAAGCTTGTCTCTGCAGCCACGTGGACCAGGAGGCGTCGACGACGACCAGGCGCTGGATACAAGCTGTCCCACGAAGGTTCTGGGTGACTGCTGTGTCGGTATCCAGATTGGACCCAACAAGCCTTGGTAACCGCAACCCACCCAGGAAGTGAAGATGGGCTTCTGTTCAGACCAGCAAGGCCTGGGGCGCTTCTCCTTCACAGGGAAGCTGGAGCAAGACTGGAGCAATCAGGCAAGCGTTGTTGATTCAAAGGTTCGTCTGCGTAGGGCTCACTAGCCAATGGGCTAGCAACCGGGAAGACGCGTCGAGCTCAAATGCAGGAGCGGGCCCCACGCGGCACTCGTGGAGTGTGGAGGGCTGAGCTTCGGTGCAAATGCTACTCGGGTCTGGGGCTTTTCAAACCCCAATGCACAACTTCAAAGGTACCTCATAAGCTGCACAGGTAGCAAAAAGCAAGTAGTCCGGGATGTCCGGTCCCACGTCTCTTGTGTCCGCCACGGGTCTCAGCTTGGCTGTGGATGTGGATCGGAGTCGGAGAAGTCTGGAAGTCCAGTTCCTGAGTCGCTGAGTCTTCGGGTTCCGACAGGAGCGTCGACAAAGCAAACCGGCAAGTTACTGGTGGTGCCTGTTTGCACAGAGTGGTCACTCCTTGAGCACAAGGGAGATGTCTTCAGTCTTCCAGTCGATCTGGAACGTCGAAGGTCCAAGAGTTTCATTTTGGAGTTTTTTTCCAGGATAATCTAACGTCTCTAGACACAGCTCCTATTTTTATACTAAACTAAGGGGCTGGATTACCTGCTAGGTCCCTCCTATTGGTGGAACCTGAGAAGGGGGTGGTTACACCCCTTTCTCTTTGTCCCAGCAACTGGTTTGAACCGGGCTATGCATGGAGCACCTTGTGTGCCCCAGGCAGTGTCTGGAAAAGCATCTTTCCATTGAACCCACCCTGCCCCAATCCAGTACAGGCTGTCTGGGGAGGTGCCAGCACATCCCTCAACGGGAAACATATTGTCCAGGCCTCCCTTGCCGGAGTTTCGTCCAGCTGCAGGAGGTCAGACTTGTGTCTGTGGCAGCAGCATCCACTTTGTGATGCTGAGGCTCTGTTTAACTTTAACCGGGTAAAGCAGTAACTACATGTCTTCTCCCTCTAGAAGGGTGGAATGCTACGCCCGCCCCCAGGACTGGCGGGAGGGGGTAGTATTCCAAAGTGTTTGGCACCTTACCCGACATGTTTTCATAAAGCCAAACCAAAGTTAGCATTAACCGCGAGAATTATAATGCACTTAAGAGTATATGGTATGGCTATATCATAGAACAGTTATAAGGACATGGTTCCGAAAGCTGCAGACGGGCTCAGCTCATCTTAGAGCACCATCTCACATAAAAACAAGCACTCTGCCTTCAGGATTGTCAAGGCCTGCCATAGGAGTGACTTATAGGTATATATGTGCCTATATACAAGGGTAGATATAGGAATACTATATCTAAGCAAGGGGTGATTACACCACCTTGCCCAAGCTGAGTGATCAGCCTGTGGTGTCAGTTTAATTGGCCAGCCAGGGGTGGCATAATTCATGCTGCAGCCCCTGGTAGGCCTTGGATGCACCTATGCCCTGGGTACCTATGGTACACTATACAGGGGCTCACAAAGGTGACCCAATCCCAATTGGATATGTACCTAAAGTACATGGAGTCCATTTTACAGTGAGGCAGATAGCCTGGGAATAGCAGGATCCTTGGCCAAGTAAGTCAAAAACCAGCTAAACACTAGGCAAAAAGTTAGGGTAACCATATAGTCAGATATCCACCTTCCTACAGATACCAAATCCCACAGATGAGCAATGGTGCATTGAGGATGCATCACAAAACAATATGTAACAAGCAGGTTAGTGAGGTTAAAACTGTCTAGTAGGGACAAAATACATTTTAATAACTTGCTCCCACTGGTAGGATTAAAAAGCAGTGCAAAAAGCAGTATGGATTTAAACTGCTTAGTTAAAGGGACAGTATACATGTTTCTCTAAGTAGAGATTGCGTGAGACACCGTTCCGTCACTTCACAGGCATTTATGTACGCTAGTGTAGACCCAAGGATTTTGTTTGTGTTGAGAAGATTTAGTTTCTCCTGTATTTTCAGGAGTGATGCAATAGTGGCTTTTCCAAGGCACTTTCAAGATTTTGATATGTTTTACAATAATGGGGATCCAACTCACCTGAAGCATATTCCGTGAATGCATGCATGCATGCTTGCTGCTGTGTCTTTTACTAAATCTGAATTTTCTTTCTATTCGCCTATATAACATTTAAGAAAATGAGAATTATAAGAGCACGTTATCGTCAATCAGAATATTTTATCTGTGTTGATGTTCAGATTTAGTCTACTTCATCCATCTCGGCAAACTACTTTTTGGCAAGAGTACCCAGTGTGGTCTCATTTACAAGGCTTAGAACCAGGAAAAATACAACTCAGTTCAGGGTTGGTGAATTAAAGATCACACACTTATAGTAATTTAGGATGCTCTCTCATTTATTTGACCTTGAGAAACTTGATACAGAAAGTTGAGAGACTTTAAAGGACGGTTTTAAATATTTTAAACTGCATTGTTAGTGAGGGATCATTATGAATCCCCGTGCTGAATAGTGCCACCCATCTTTTCTTAATAAGAGTGGATACCTAGAACATTTAAATAATCAAGGAAAGCCATCAGTTTTCCATGTGATGGTCCATGACATAACTAGGCAAGCCTAAAACCAGCTTTGCATCTCTTCATCATATTTCTGTGGATCAATAAAAGGTTTGTCAATAGTCCGAATCATTAACTCTCCACAGTATACGCATTCAGCTGCCACAATGTCATCAATATCTGCCTTAATATGTTCACGAGTTTGCTGACCCTTTCCAAGACTGATAGTATCTTCCTCCTTGGGTTGGTGCCGACTTTTGACAGGCGGATTTGAGGTTAACAGCTTCTTTTGAAGATCTTCCAGTTTGACCTGCTTGTACGTGGGCAAGTTGGGAAGGACAGACTGCAATAAACAGTCATAATGGAACATATGGCCACAGAGAAACAGATAGAAGGTGCGGTTGAGCAGGGGGAACTCACAAGCAGAGCACTTCTCTTGGGGCTCCACTGAGCCATATTTGTTTCTCATCTCCTGAATGTCCTCCCGGATCCTTTTTGCACTAAGAGTGGCTTCTTCCATTTCAGTTTTAAGCTCTTCAATATGCTTGTTGTAGGCATCCAATGAACTACATATGGCTTCCTTGAAGTGATCAATGGTGACAAAGTCTGGAAAAAAGGGAAGGATATCTTCAATCTTTAAGAGACTGCAACTGGACAGGCAGACCATGGCTTTCTTCACATCCTTCTCTTCCTGAACAACATGCCGAGCAATTTTCAGCCAGAGCTTCTTCTTTAACTCTTCGTCATCTTCAGGCAAATCTGCACAGGACTTTGCCAGATCAACATCGACCTAAAATATAAGAGGAGTATGGAGAGTTTTCAAAGACAATCAGAAAAAGTTAACTATGCATGCACTTTCAAAGTCATTCATACTATAGACTACAATGTACCACTCTACAGATTCTAATCAGTGGCAAGCACATCAAGCAAAGTCACTAGATTGTGTTACTCATTCTTTGAGAAGTGCTTTTAATAATAAGGATGAAAGACCTCACCTTTTTACAGCACACAAGGCTCCCCACTATTCACAGCCAATAAAACGTCTAATGGACCTGCTCCACATGCAGCATCTCCAATCCAGTGCTATGATATGCAACTATATGTCAGTCATGGCCTTCCCAATTAAACAGAAGCCATAAGCAAAGGATCTGAAAGCAATGCGGTATTGATGGGGGAAAACAGGTTTAAACCAAGCGACTTCAAACAGAAATCCTAGTCCTAGATACAGCCCACCACTTTAATAACGTCACCATCATGTGCATATCCCTTACCTTATGTGAAATTTCCATCAAAACCAAAGTATGATTTGGTAAAAATACAGAATGCCTTTAGGTGGTCTCTAGGGAAGGAGCGCATGCTTAAAATCAAAGATTACACACATTTAGGTGTAACCATAGATTACAAAAAACAAGAGAGGGAGTGAAGAGGTAGTGTCCGTGAAAGGCACTCTAGGTGGGTACGTCCTCCTCTGGAAATCTATACAAAACACAAGGATCCACCTGTAGATGGGTTTCTTTCAGTGCAAGTGTTCTCACAGGTTAGAGTGCGTTTCCTACATTGGTTGGAAGCACACAGTGTTTGCTTAAATACCCCTCACACAACAAAAGGGCTCTTGATGTCATGCTTCATCATGGGGGTCTTCCCGTCCCGCTGCGGAACGGGGCGTGCTATGACCTATGACTACGCGGGAGCACTGATCTTCAGTACTATGTGTGATGTAGGAGTTTGTGAGGAAGGGTCAAGGGTGAGTGAGTTTAATCTCATTATTTCCTCCAGGTCTACTCGGGGGCACAGAATCGATGACATGGTATCCGAGATCAGAGCTGTGATTTGTGCAGCTCCTTAAAGTGTCTGGCTACTGGGTAGGTATTGTCTTGATTAGTTATAGCACAGATGTGCTGGAGTACTCTCTTGTGTACTTGTAACTTGGTGCTCCCTATGTACTGAAGGCGACATGGGCATATCAGTGCATAAACCGCGTAATCAGTCTTGCATGTCAAAAGTTTGGTTATCTTATGTTCTTTGGTACTGAATGGGGTTTGGTATGTGCTGGTATTTATACCCTGTTGTCGTGCCTTGCAAACCATGCATTTGTAAAACCCTTTGTGGGTTTATAGCCAGCATGTCCCTTCAATCACCTCTGGACTGGTTTTCACCAAACTGTTCCTCATAGACCTACCACTGCTATATGTAATAGAGTCTTTCGGAGATAGTGATGGCCCTATGACTGGATCATTAAGTAGTAGGGGCCAGTTACGTTTGATGATCGATTGGATACTGCTGTGTTGCTTGCTGTACCCCAATATGATTCTGAATTCATCATTGGTGCCTGTGTCTACTGCAGTTACATCTTCTGAACCCACACTGTTGTCTGTCTGCTTGTCCCCGAGTAAATCTTCCCCATGCTTGGTCATAGAATTTTTGATGGGTCTATTGATAATCTTGCGGGAATATCCACGCTCAAGAAATCTATCTCTTCAAGCTGCCTGGGCTTCTAACAAGGTCTGCATTGTCACTGTGGATACGCTTAAGGTGCATCATCTCACCATAAGGTATACTGTTAATCAAATGTCCCGGGTGAGAACTGCTGGTGTGCAGCACGGAGTTGCCAGACGTTTCTTTCCCTGTATAGCCTCGTCTCAATTCTATTGTTTTTGAGTTTTGATGTATATTTGTGTATCTAGGAAGTTTACTGTGGTATTGCAGATGTTTGCCGTAAAATGCAAGTTGATGTCATCAGCATTGATTGCTTCCACAAATTCCTGTGCCTCATCTTGTGTGCCCTCCCAGTAAGACTAAAAAATAAAATACAATTTTAAAAATAAAAATCGCAAAATTACAAGACATATTAGTCAAGGAGAGTAATACAATAAACAGATATGTGGTATGGGGGCACACTATGCGGTAAGGAAGAGCAGCATCAAATGATGGTATAATGGGGGCAGGATCAAAGGCTTTGAGCAGGTGAACTTAGCCCCATTAAGGTAAGAATTTAAAAGCAGTGTTTGGGGAGATTCTGCGTACTTCCGGTGGAAGATAGTTCCATATCTTTGGGACAGCGCTGGAGAAGGCTCAGTGACAAGTTCTCGTTTTGCTAAGGATGAGTGGTTTCAAGAGGAAAGTGTTAGCGCTTCCGGAGGCTCTACCACCACAGGATAATGCAAGCTTTTGCGCTAGGTACCTGGAAGTTTTGAAATGCAGGGCTTTGTGCGCCAGAACGGCAATCTTTAACTGAATTCGAGCTTCATAGGGCATTCCATTTAAGAGATTTTAGGACTGGGTAATGTGCTAATTTCATTTGGTACCAGTAGCCAATCTAGCCGCAGCGTTCAATGATCCCCTTAGTTGGGGCCAGGGTGTATTTGGGAAGGCCACAAAGCATAGTGCTGCCATAATCAAGCCTCAGCAAGACAAGCACTTGGACCACCTGCTTGAAATCAGTTTGTGGAAGGAATGGTTTGATATTTCTAAGTGTCCTCATTAAAGGATTAGCTCCCTTACACACATTGCTGATGTGATTTCTAATATTCAGGTGCTTGTCCAGGGTGATTCTGAGAGATTTGGCAGAGTCTATGATGAGAGGTGTGCAGTTGAAAGCAGTGAGGTGATTCAGCCAAAGGTCTAGCTTGGGGATGTGGTTCGGAGGAGAGATGAGAAGGAACTCATTTTTGGCGGTGTTGAGCAGGAGATGGTTCTCAGTTAACCAATTCTGCATAGACGTTAGTGTTGAGTGAGATGATGTTATCCGGGGATGACATTTTCAGATAAAGTTGCGTATCATCCACATACATACAGAAAAGCATGCTCATGGAATTTAGAGATTAACTAATGGTTCCAAGATAAGGTTGAAGAGGATAGGAGATAAGGAAGGAAGCAGGAGCAGTCTACCTTCGAAACCAAGTAAAAAACTAAATGCTTACTATTCAACATTTTGTGCCTTACATACCAGCAAATCAAAGGCATACCACACAAATACCTGTAAGAACAAAACTGTGCTATACACTTGCTGAAGAGTGACTTCTGGTCTCCCCACAGCCAAATACAAACAGAGGGGAGATGATGCTTCTCAGTGACAGCACTTAGTCCCAAAAACAACCAACCTGATTTAACTCTGTGAATGCAGACACCCTTGCACCCTCTCCCCCTCTTCCTCCTCAAATCCATCCATTTGCTTCTACCTTCCTGTTCAGCCATCAACTTTGGGGCACAATCAGCTTATCCAAGATCATTCCCACGAAATACAAAGAACAGAAATCATGAAACCCATCCACCTACGCTACATGATTATGCTTTGCATTTTATGTTGTCTGACTGGCCTCACAAACACCCCCTGGACTTCATCCACTTAATGATGACCACCCAGCCCGGGCACCATATGGACAGGATCCTGATCTGTATAACAAGCTTGGCTGATCCAGATGCTGGTCTTCGATCTTTCACTGGATAATTTAAGTGCAACTAAAACCAACCAGTTCAGCACTATTCAAATGTAACCCCTCTCGCTATGTATAATTTTCATGAACGTGTAAAAGCCCATGATGTTTCGTGTGTGAACAATACAAACAAAATAAATAAATAGGGCTGGTGAACGATTAGTTTGTAAAGTGTTACCTTTCAAAATTCTTTTGAATGACATGAATACAATGCACACAGTGTTTTGAAAAGCTTCCGAAAGACAACATATGATTGACAGCAGTTCCGCAGTGGTAGGAGCTATAATGAGAGAACAACTGCATGACATTTTTTGTGAATGCACAATACTGAAAGAGCGCCATATCATTTTAAGAGTCCATTGGATTTGGCCTGTCTGGCCCACAGCAGATGTCAACTATGCAGATTGCCAAATCAGAAAGCTTTCTTACACTTAAGTACAAAGTAAAGATTCACTATACTGTTGTGTTTCAATGAAACAAAGTGAAAAGTTTTTAAAAAGACAGCACTTGAATTTTGCTAAAACTTCCAGAAAATGTGAATAAAGTTAGGAAGGCCACCTGCCACATCAAGAATTTGTGATCGTTTTATTTATTACATAAGCTCAAAGGCGGACTGCATTAGCTTTGATAAAACAACATTAAGCAGGAAAAAGAAATCTGGAATTTTTGATGAGGGAAAATTCCCCTTTCAAGCCTTCTAGAGAATTCTGAATCACAAGTGCTTTTCAAAATGGATTCCTAATTAGATTTCTGTAGCCAGTCACTGCTGACAAATTAACTCCAACTAAATATAGGAGGAATGCCCTGGTCAAATGAAGCAATTAGGGATGTCGGTGGCACGATTATGAATCATATCTATGCGCAACAGAGGGTCTACTCTACTTGAGTAACGCATCCTGGTAGAAAGCTGCTGTCTCATTTAATAAATTAGAATACGGTGCACATGTAAGTACAAAGATGGTAGAATCCCACCTCTGCTCCTCAATATTAGATCAATTACATTTGTCAATAGCATCTCCAATCAAACTTCAGGCTTAGCAAGGCATATGTGGGAATGTTTCTGGCCCAGATCTGGAGTTAAGAGGATCCCTGTGAAATCTATCCCCATGAACTTCCTCAGAGTCACTTAAATGAAAACTATGGGTTAAAAAGCATGCAATAATGTACCAGATGAAAAACATTTCAGAGCAAAAGTAGACTAGGATGCGTAGATACATACAATTATATTTTGAATTTTCTTCAATGGCAAACATTTAATTGTTTGGCCTTACATTCATGTTCAAATTATCTTAAACCCTACCTAGGTGTAATTTCAACTATTATTCTCCTGAAAGTTGACCTATTACAGCATCACCCCACTGATTGTGAGCTACAGAAGTGAGACACATCCACAGGTGGATATGGAGATGAATAATGTATGGCCACAGCTGCTGGATGTCTCTGGAGAGAATTAAGACTCTTGTACTTCCTTAACTGATGGCACAACACATGGTAGTCACAATGTCCTACCAACACTGACTTTCCCGAAACAGTGACAACTGATTGACTAACCGGATCACCATCAGAATACTATTCCTCAATGCAATGCGCGGTAGAGTCATTTGGGGAGGAGCTTCTCATCTCGTCATAGAAGCGTCTTTGGCTACAGACCCCTGGCGTGGTAGAAGCTGCAAACAATAGCTAGGTATTACAATCAACTTTTTGGTCCACAAAGCAGGAATCTGGGCTGCCCGATGGTAGATTAAGATTCGGTCCCCCCCCCAGTTGCACAAGGTCATTGCCCTGTGCATTTGCTATGGCAGACTCGCATGGAGGGACAATTTGGAATCAAAATTACTGGGACCCAAGATCAAGCAGACTTATTATCAGAGAGGCTGCATTCAGGAAATTGGCTAATTTCCTCCATTGATTGAAACAGTTGCATCTGAAGTATGTCCAAGATAATTCCCACAAACATTACTTTGTTATGAGGTACCACGGGAGGCTTTTTCCAGTTCAGATTGTGAAGCATATATGTTGCCATCTAAAGGAATGCCCACAGAAGAGGACTTCTCTAGTACCACGTCTAGGTAGAAAATAATGTGAAGACCTTGGCATCTTAAACAGGTTAACAGGCTCTTTCTGCCAGTCTGTCTCCATCAATCCCCCCTCGCTCCCAAGCACACAAGCTTTAATTTGGTCCTCAATTCCAGCTAGTTACAAACTCACACGTCTCAGATGTATGTCCCACTTCCCAACTTAAAACTGCCATCACTACAGTAACTCAATACTTGACAGACATCTGTAACTCATCACCGTCTACAGGTGTGGTTCGTAAGTTATGGAAATCTGTCTTGGTCACAACCCTTTTAACCCCTTGCGTGCGGGGCGTATTCCCCGCCTGTGCTGACTCCGCCTTGCGCGGGCGGAGTCATGACGGAACGGTTCCGTCATCAGCACAGCTCAACCGACGCTGATGACGGAACCGTTCTGTCATCAGCATGGAAGGGGTTAAAAAAGCCCACAGTCCCAGGATTGTGCAACTTTGGGCAACTTTAGTCCAATTACGATACTTTCCCTCTCTGCCATGCAGAGACTCTCGTTAACAAGCAAACTATTCGCTCACTTGGAACGTAATCATGCCTTACATAGAATCCAATCAGGGCTTCAGAACAAATAATCTATGGAAACAGTGCTTGCAAAAGCAGTGCAAGGTTTCAGGGACATCTTGGGTATGGTGGGAGTGGGTGCAATGATATGGATACATCTATCATCAGCTTTTGAAACCATTTCGGATTCCTCCACCCAATGCAGACTCGATGCAATAGCCCTAGGGATACAGTACTTACCTGGTTTTGCTCTTTCCTTTCAGAAATAATTCAAACTGCTGCTCTAGGCAAATTCAGATCCACCACTATGGAAATAACTTGAGTCCCTCAGGTATCAGTTCTCAGCCCTGCCTGTTTTAATCTTTATGTTTCGCTGAATCATTCAGCATTACATTTTATTTGCATGTGGACGATACATAAATGATCATCAGGCTAGATTCTGACCCAGAGAAAACAACTACCAACTTTAAGAATTGCTGGCAGGAGGTGGCAGACCCCGGGGTGGTAACCGCCCTAGTCCTTAACATAGAGAACACTGAAATTGTAGTCTTTGCATCCCGCAATGAATGGTTTCACATTCAGCGGCAGACCTCTTTAGGCACAGTGCCTACCCACTCACTTCAGGTTCTTAAGCTTTTCATGAGTGGACTGAGTTAGACATCACAAGAAGGATAGGATTCAACCTTTTAAGGATCATCAGGAAGATTCTTCCCTTCACTCCGGCTTCCTCCGGGAAATACCCTGCCCAAGCCCTCATACTTTATAGAATTGACTAATGCAATTTATGTGGGTCTTACCAAATACCTAGTGCACAAACTTCAGCTGTTGCAGAATGCTGCTATCACATAGGTCCTAGGCCACAAAACAATACTGACCCTAATGACAAGGCCAAGTTTCACTGGCTTTCAGTCTAAAAAAAGATGCAACTGCAAGGCTTTATGTCTCTGCCATAAAACTCTTTATATTGAGACTCATTCATCCTACATGACAATAATCTTCATATGGTATCAACCTGCAAGAGACCTTAGTTCCCGTTACGCTTGGAAGGCCACTGTACTGAACTTTAGGAACGTCACAATGGGCAGATGTTCCTTGGCTGGGATTACTAAGAAGCTGTGAAATGCACTTCCTTTAGCATTACGCAAAAAGAATGCTTTCATTAACTTCAGAAAGAAACAGAAGACCTGCCTTTTTGTAAATAACATTTGGTTTTCTCACCTCCCAGGCGAGGATTGGCAGGCGCCTCCTACTTTCCTTAGCCATTCAGTCCACTCTTGCGCCAGGACACTTCATCCCTCAAAATAGCTGGTAACGCTTAGCCCTTATAAGCACTTTACAAATTTTAAATCACATCAAATCAGGTTTCCACCCTTCCGGAGCAATGTGTGAAAACTCATGGACATGATCCTGAATTGAAATAAAGTATCTTGGCTGGCAATTACCAAACCCAGGATAAAAGTAGTAAGAATGTTAGCATTTTGCCCAACAGTAGGTGGTGCCTTGCAGGTCTAGGTTGACCATGCAATCTCCTTAAATGGCAAAGGGAGAATTCACCTAAAAGAAATATTTAAAAATTATTATTTTCAATGAAATGTGTTTAAGCACATTAGGTCTAAATTGGGTCATAGTTTTTTTTCAAGTTCCGGATATTTTTGTCTATTCTGTATTAACAAGAGTAAAGTGTTTTCCTTGCTCTTATAAAGTAGGGTGACCAGACGTCCCGGATTTGCCCGGACAGTCCCGGTGATTCACCAGCTGTCACGGCAGATTTCGGCAATTTTGGCTCACGTCCCGGTTTTTAGAGAGGGTTGGCTGAAATTAGTGAGAGGCACTTTTTGGGTTGTTCTGACGCTGTGCTAGTTAGCAGCTGTTATAATTAAGCACTATAATTAATAGGTATGATGTTGCTTGTAGAAATTAAATGTTATTTATTTTCTTAATGCATCTTTTGTGATCCTATCTTGATGGGAGCGGTCATTCTGCGCAATACCTTGTATGAAAAACTGTAGTCCTTCTCTTTTTCTAAAATGTCCCGGTTTTTGGTTCTCAAGATCTGGTCACCCGGTTATAGAGTTACTTGCTTCATAAAAAAGTATAAGGTGTACCCAATGCTATGATAAACCTTATGGGTCTGACTACACAAGAGCACCAGAGTGCAGCAAGAGTCCACATGTGTTGTTTGAACCATGGGACACGTCCATATTACAGCAAGGGCTGCAGATTCCAGCACTCAATAGTACCAATTATGTGAGAGCAAAATGTCATGGGGAACGGTGATGAGCATAAGGAGCAGTCAAGGCATAAGATACAAGATTTTACCAGATTAGAACGAGAGCTCTAAATTCCAAAATCTGCTCAACTGGAGACCAATGAAAGTGACTCTGAGATATGGTTAAATTTAAGCAGTTTGCAGGTAGTCTTCATGGTCAAGTTCAGGACAGGCTGTAGCATTTTTAGCAAATAGGGAAAAAGACCCAAAGATCAACAGGTTCTGTAATTAAGCCAGGAAATAATAATGGCTGACACTAGAATGGATTGTTTGTCAACTGACACAAAAGAGAGGATCGTCTGGGGATTGAGCGGGGTGAAATAGAAGAACAGAAAAGCTTTATTATGTGCTTTTGAAGAGTAGGCTTCATCAGTGGTGAGCACTAGCACCCTCGTATTTGTGTCTGTAAAAGGAGACCAAAGTTCAGAAGGCCATAAATAGCACATTGGGGCAAAGACGTTTTTAGGAGGCTCTGTGCGTGTGTATCACTTCAGAGGTGGCCCACAGCCAGATTGCTCCGCTCAAAGGTGCATTTTGGGAGGAAGTACCCAGGATTCAAGGGAACATTTCCAAACCTGTGGGCCCACTTGCACAGAAAGACCACCACTTCATCTCTCATTGCTGAGCACTCTCCAGTGCAGGCAAAAAGTAATAACTGCGATGGAGAGATCTCTGCGTTTGTTGGGTTGACTCAACTCTGCTCGGTCCTGAAAACATTTGATTAAGATGTTCTCTGAAGCAGTCCGTGTGCCTCAAATGGCACAGACACCGAATGTTCCTTTGATAACATGCTCCAATCAAGGCAGCTTTTCTGATAACTGACACATATGACGCAGTATCAAAAAGTCCATTTCTAGCACTTGTTTTTCTGAAAATATTTTTTGAGTCTGGAAAGTAAAAGATGCACTCTGCCTCTCACTGGGGTGATATTTTTGAATGGGGGATAGCACGATCAGCTCAGTAAGTCACTGATTTGGGTGAAGAGTTTAGCAAAAGTAGGCCGGACATGGTTTGCTACCCTGCCACATAATTGTTTACTCTCTTTGCTAAACTTTTTGTGCATAAAACTGGTTTTTACCATCTGGATCATGAATCATATGGAACAGTCTTCTAGAGTAGTTGCCACAAAAGCACCGGAGATCACATGGTCTCTTCTCGTCTAGATCTGCACAACATGCATACATTGTTTTCATAATTTGAATCGCTTTGTCTCTGCAGGAACTGAAGAGTAATCCCTGAAAAAACAAATGACTACCATGAAGTTGAGCTTCCTGCTTGTGTCCATCAAGGTTTGGCCAATAGTGGCCTCTCAGTACAAATCCAGGGAACACTTGCAGAGTAGCGAAATCAGACATGTCCGTTTCACCATTTGATTATAGTTTGCATGATCTTCATAGATTGCAAACCTAGCCTATCTCGATTGACTTTGGGACTTACATTTTCTCATTTTATGTGATATCCACATCATAGTGTTGGATATCAGGGAAACTGAATTTGCTGAATTGCCAAAGGTCCTGAATTGTAGGGGTAGCTCCTTTCCAGGCTGAGACAGGGGTATGGGGAGAGGGGGGTTGGGAGGGGGCAGAGGTTTAACATTCCTAAAGCATGGTTTGCAGGTTTCGAATCTGAAATTACCTTGTTGGCTTTTGTTTTTTAAGTAATTAAATGGCATGATGTCCTAAGATGCAGAGTCCTGTGTAGGTTATTCCACTTTCCCAATGATGATTCACAATCATTCCTGCATACAAGTACAGGATTTCCATGCAACATTGCAGGAAAGGGTACAGTCAATACGAAAGTATATATATTTCTGGAAAGGGATAATTATCTTTTTAGTAAAACAAGCCGAAGACCAGAACAGTAATCAATTCCTTGTGTGTTTGATTGATAGTTTCATAGAGGAAAGTTCATAGCTTCCCAAGTCTCACTCAGGTATCGATATTAGTACTTATTTGTGTTATCCATTGCCCAGTATCCATTATTTATTTCTGGTAACACAAAAAAACGTGAAAAACATTTCAGAGAAAAACAACATATTTAGTAAGTCATTCAATGAGAGTGTCCAGAGTAGTGTACTGTTGTTCTTTAAAGTGTGTTCACAGTGATCTCAGTGTTCAATGTCTGTTACCTGACCCCCAACAGGGCATAACTGGTATACCTCATTACACACAAAGGATCACCATCATGGAAAGACGCAGACTGGGTAGCCTCCGGGTCTACATAAGACCTATTATGATGAACCTCTCAACAGGCAGTTGCTGAGTAAACTGTTCCCTCTGACCCAAAATATTCAGCACCAATGAAAACCCCTCAGAAAACAACTGCCAATGAATGGTGCAAGCGAACTTCTAATCACAGAATCTGCAGACCAAAGATGGCGCCAATACTTGTTTCAGCACTAAAGTAACTCCTTTCTTTCCTATTTTATGATGTAGACAGTTCTTCATGTTTTTTTAACTTTGTGTGTGTGTCAATGATAATGAGTGAAAAGAAGCAGAGTACTTAGGAACGTCCCTTAGTTTCTTTGTGGTAGCATGATAGTCCTTCCAGTATTCAACATATGTTATCTTACCCCAAGCAGAGAATAACCATAATTCCTTATCATGTAGAGCCATCACCATGACGCAAATTGGGACCAACTTATGGTCTCACTCAAAGCATTAGGATGAATCTAACTGGAGGCAGCATGCATAGTCTTTTCCTTCTGAGAACAACCTTCTCTTGGACACAAACCGTTCAGCATCAAAGAAACAGACCCTATAAAAAAAAACACAGCTGCCAATGGCACAAATTAACAACTTCTCAGTTCTGAAACTGGCGGCTAAAGATGGCGCTAAAGCTTTTGTCAGTACTGATGCAAAGAAATACATTTAAAAAACAGCATTTGTTGAAAGAATGGGAATACGTGGAGAGAATTACAGCAAGTTTGCCAACAAGATTGGAGACCACATTAAGAGTGAGGGATAGGCCCCTTCTAAATACCTTCTTTGAAAGAGAAACCTTTCTAGATTTAATTAAAGATCTAGATGAACTGGCTTGGGAGGGGGTTTTGGGCTAAAGGCTAGGGTTTTTACTGTTTTGAGCACATGTCCAACAGGAGACAGATGTCAATTTCATTTAAATCATTACCAGCTTGAACATGCTGCATTCATACACTTACAAACTTACTTGCAAGGCTAAATCCACTGCCTCCTCATACAGTTCCATCACCTTGTAAACATGGACACAGGCGTGGTGATGACCGTGTTCTGCACAAAGTCGAAGTGCATATTTTAAGTCATAGTGAATCCGGTTGGGGTTTGTTCCAGCATTTAGAAGATACGGCAGCAAGGAATCTGGCTGGTACTGAGCATAGAGAGACAGCAGATAGTTGTGAATAGCTTGCTCAGTTTCCTCTAGTTTATATACACAAAACTCCATGTACCGGATAGCTTCTTTGATTTGTTGGGAGCTGCCACTCTGGCTATAGTTCACAAGGGCCGGAATGAGGTTCCTTGCATCCAGTTTCTTGCCCATACCAATCCAGGCATCTACCACTTTCTTTGGAATGTGTTGCATTAATACTGGAGAAAACTTGTAAAAAAGGGTTTTGTCCCTGTGTTTGGACAAAACATTAAGTGCTTCATCATAGTTGTCATGTTGGCAGTGGTGGGACACCACTCTGTCATAGTCTTGCATGAGCACAGCAAAGTATACCATGTGCTCGGTGTCTCCATGACTGGCAAGGAGATCATGGATGGAGGCACGGTTGTTAAAGAGACATTCTTTATTTTTGGAACTGCTCAAGAAAAAACGGAATTCGTCTCGTGTTTCTAGGTACAATGGCCGTTTTATGGCATCACCTTCCAGTAAACCCAAGCGGTTCAAGTAAAGTTCAGTTAACCACGTCGTCAGTAAAGTGGCCTGTATCATCTCCGTCTGTTTCAAACTTCCCAACTTTTTCCGCAAAAATTCCATTAGAGCCTCTTCTTGCTTGGCTTCAATGAACTTGAGGGCTATCTCTTCAAAGTAATTCTGAGTTAGTGCATAACATTTGGCACTCTCCAGATACCTCTTGCTCTGAAAGCAATGTTCAGCCTCTTTAGCAAGTACAATGTCAAGGCAGTCTGGCTTATCCTTGCAGTATTCTTTTGCCAAATCAAACTTTCCCATGTCCATGTACATCTTCCACACATCCCTAGATTCACGCTGTACATGGTAGCGGAACACCGCCTTCTCAGTGTGAATCCAAATTTGTCCAATATTGGGATCCTTCACCATGCGTTTCAGAGAGCCAAATTTCTCCAGGAAGAAATCCTGAAAGACAACCTGACCATTCAGAATACAAACTGCCTTCACTCGGTCCGGTAAAAGTAACAGGAAATGAAACTGGGTCAGCACAATGGAGATAGGCTTGTTAACACGCAAGTCAATATCAGTAGGGTATTCCCATACCTGAAAATTGGTCAACACAGAGTCAGGCCGACCGTGGTCTACTTTACCGTACAACACTCCATTCCCCATCATCCACGCAAATGAGCTAGGAAATGACTGCATTTTTGATGTGTAAAATGCTATTTCACTGTAGCCAAGATTTGCTGGAAACTCCTGAAAACCTGGCATAGGATCTTTTTGCGTACTGAACAAGGAGCTGAAACTTTGCTGCTCTGCTCCATCAGCTAATTTACCAACAAACTGGAAGAGTCGCTTACGAGTGGTGGCAATAATGAAGCACTTTCCTTCGCTACTACGTTCTATATCTATACAACAGACCGGAGCAGGCCCGCCTTCCTCAGTAAGTGTATAAACCAAACGGAAGTACTGATCAGGATTTGTGCTGAAAAGGCCACCTTCACTGGTCGAAATTTCAGCTTCGTAGATCTGGCCCTGAATTGTGCCCACTAGAATGGGGCCAGTGTTGGTTTCGGTTCCAAGAAACTTGTTCCACCCCACGCTTTCTATCAAATGTCCTCTCCAGCGCGAGAGAGTTCGTACTTTCTGTCCATTTCGGTTGAGATATAGGCATTCACTGCTGTTTAATGAAATCAGTAGATGAGAACCTGTAGAAACAAACATTTAAAGGTGAAACCAACACCTTTGACACATATCAATCTCGCAAACATTTTTACTAATCATCATCAGTAGCATATCCATAAAATAGCAATAAATATATGAGTAATGCAATAAAAAATTCAGATTTTTGAATTTCATTCATTCAACTTCCAACTGATTAAGTCACATTACAACTTAATTTAAAACAAATAAATACAATTCAAATAATCAATTGTGGTTATTCCGTACACTTTATTACAAAAATACCACCAAAAGGGTCTCAGTATTGGAAAAGTCCAAACTGAAAACAATCTATAATCAATGGTTTCTAGTGGCCCGACTCAACTGTCTAAGAAAGGGCAAAATACATTTTGGCTTACATAACCCTAAAATACAGTGTTAGCAAGGACTGTTACCATGGAGCACAGGGTCAAGACTGATTTGCATATGGCTGTGTCCAAACTGGGGTGGCGTAGTGGGCAAAAGAACAATGGATTTAACTCAGATCTTTTGACTGGGGGAGAATGTTTGCATTGTCAGCATTCCGTCCATCATTTGTTTGCTGTAACAGCAAGGAAATGACAGCACTTCCCAAATTAATATATTAAAACAGAACGATTTTACATCTTCCTTTAATGTATGTATTTATTTCCAGTGTAACTAACTGAAAGCCAAAAGGAAAAGCTGGTGGCCTTATCCTTATGCAACCTAATCACTTTATACTTAACTTATGCAACAGGACAAAAGAAAAGTGCAAAAGTCTAAATTGTTCTGGGGTAATATTTTGCTGCCTAACTGGCTTCCACTTGTGGAGGCTTATCTATCAATAGTTTCTTAACAACCCGTCACCCACATAATTTTCCATACCAACCACAGATAAGGTATCTCTTATGGGAACATATTCGGTTTTTCACTCACGCTAGTAATGGAGAACTCAAATTAGCCTAGAAAAGCAGATACATTCTAATTCAAACTAGAAAAAATATCACCCCAACACAATTCCGATTCTAGCCATTTACTCCAGAAGCATTACGTGATTTCTCATGTTTACCATGATGAACCAGATGTGTAAACAATTTTATGCAATGAAGACGTGATAAAAATATTTTTCAAAAGCAAAATCAAATACCTAATACACAGTCATGAAAGGTGGTATTTTCCATACAAATTTTATTTGCTCACAGGAAATTATGTATGGTGTTATTTTTATGCAAACACTGTGCACTTATCAATAATATGAAGATAGGTTCTAAATATGGAAACAATTTTACAGAACTGAAAAAGGTCAGAGCAAAAGTATTTTAGTGGTTGCAAGGGGGACGGGGGGGAGGGTATACAGAGATGCTTTAATACCAGACAGTCTAACTTCCAGAGCATGAGTCTGATCCTGTAGAACTAGGTCATCTGCAAAGAAACGGGCAGAGGTACTTGCACGTTGTCCAACTCCCCAGTTAAATAGGCCAGGGAAAGACTGGATACAAATGTATTAAAACAATCCATTAACAAAGGCATACAAAGAACAAGCATTTGCAATGCAATCGCTCTCGCAATTGCGAGATTTTGAGCTATTGGCATTTTAAATGATAATGGCTTTTATTTGTGTGTTTAAAAAAACCTACAATAATAAAAGGCATTGTCATTTACAATATGGATAGATGAAAGTTTATAAAATGCGAGACCTATTGTATTGCAAATGCTTGTTTTCAAGCGCCCAATAAAGTATGTTTGGATGAGGGGCGTCTAAAGAAAGGTCCGCTGCAGCTGTTAAAGGAAGGGTCACTGTGATCTGTACTGGAAATATTTTCCGAGCTATGGAGTTGCAGAAATGTTTTGCAAATACGAAAAAAAAATCTGATTGAACTGCATGTAACTTTTCTGTTTACTTATTTTAGATTCTAAAATGTGCCTCTGGTTAAAAAAACTACATGGATTGGGGGGTTGGTTGTAGGTGATCTAATGTGTCATGTAAGTGTCAGTAAAAACATGGGACACCGCATAGTGCCAACTATATCTAAAGATGTACTCCCTGAAAAAACATTAAAACAATTCACTACCGGGGGAGGAGTCGAGCCAGCGACCAAGATGCCGCTTGAGCATCGGCTCCGCCGGCCGCCACATCCTGACCGACTATCCGGCACATTATCCTGAGCCCTGTCCCTACCATCAGGTGGGGGACCAGCACCTGAGTCGCTAGGTGAAATTCTGGCTCATTTGGTGGCCGTGGCGACCGAATATAGTCGTCGAGAAAATTGGGGCCTGTGGTCTCGGAGACCGGGGACCCGGGTGTGGAACCATCCAGGACGGAGTGCAACAACATCGGCCGCAGAGACCGGAAGTGGCCGGTCGGATCCTGCTTTGTCGCATGGGGGTCGCAGCTGCAACGACGTGCGCCTCTCAACCTGACTTGGAGGTCGACCATCGCAGTTTCGGCCTACACTCGACTGAGGAGTGGTGGGTTTCCCCTGCCTTTGCGATCGAGATGGCATCGAGAGACTGAGAAGCCTCAGCAGAAGACCTCAAAATCCAATCGACAGGTCCAGTCGAATCGCATCGATAAGTATGCTATCTCCAAGGGGTCCCCAGTCTAAGCGAAACGACCCCCGGCTGGAGGTACCGAAGGGGATTCGGTCAGCGACCACCCCACCTTGAAAGACCTAATGGCCACTATTACTGGGGTCCAATCTTCCTTGGGCAAGATGGACACAAAACTGGACACTGTCTCAATTGAGGTGGGCCTTCTCAGGGCTGACCTCACCAAAACGAACCTGGAGGTTAAAACGACGAGCCTCCTCGAGGATGTCTCTGAGCTCCAGAAGGAAGTGCGTGACCTCAAGGCAGCCCGACACCAAGTTGATCGTAAGCTCGATGAGTAGGAGGGTCGGGCACGCCGCAACAATGTCCGCATTTTGGGGGTTCCGGAGAAATCCGAAGGGGCGACCCCGGACCTCTTTGTCAAGGATCTCATCCTGAACCATCTCAAGCCGAAGGGCCTTAGTAATTTCTTTACTGTGGAAAGGGCACACAGGATTCCCGGAGGCCGCCCGAAGGTTGGGGCACCTCCGCATCCCATCATTGCCCAGGTCCTGAACTTTCACGACCGAGACACCATTTTGCAATCGGCGATGTCCACTGGGCCGTTGGCCTATGAGAACGCTTCGCTGTTGTTTTTTCCGGACTTCACTCAGATGGTTCAGAGACAGCGACAAGGCTTTATGTCCGTAAAGCGGCGGTTGAGAGACAGGGATGTGAAGTACTCTATGCTGTATCTCGCACGATTGAGGATCGAACATGATGGAAAGACTTGGTTCTTCGATAACCCTGAGGTGGCCGCGGACTGGTTGGACCGAATGGAAGGATCGGACTCTGGGGCTCAGGCCCGAACGGACAGCGAAGAATAGAGTACTGCTTGGAACTGTAAGCCGCACTCATCCTATCACTGGCGCAGGGGGTCTGGTTGGGGCTGTTCGTTCTTTCCCTTCCCCCCCCCTTTCCCCTCCTCCGGACTATTGATTGAGACTTTTTATGTGATCGTTCCGGTTAGTGGGGGACTACGGTTGGTTTGGGGGTGGTGGGGGCGGGCAGCCTGTTGTAAGGTCCTCCTCGGTTTTTCGACTTTTAGATACTTGTTAGTGGGGGCGACAGGCACACTGCGAGTTGGGGATGTGCATTTGCTACATGCAGGGGTGCAGGGTGGGGGGCTGGGGGTTTGGCTGTTGGGGATTTTTATGTGTTGATTTGTTTGTTGTAAGTGACCAGGGATTGCTAAGGGTGCCTTCAGATCTCCTGTTCTTTCTTGGAAGGATGCATGGCTTCCGCTAGAAAGGGCCTGGGGTTCTCCGTCCTCAGCTGGAATGTGAATGGATTGGGTGATAAGATAAAACGCACTATGGTGAGTTAGTTCATTAGACGGCACATGTCGGATGTCGTTTTGCTGCAGGAAACGCATCTAATGGGGAAGCAATGTATGGCGCTGCACAGGGGAGGGTATAAGCTTGTTGCTCATGCTGGTTTTACTTCTGGTTTCGAGGGGAGTGGGCATCTTAGTGAAGAACTCCTTTCCCTTCACGATCCGATCGACCTGGTCTGACAATCGTGGTCGTTATATAGGCATATCGGGTCTCTGGGAGGGTAGGACGATTACGTTTGTGTCTATTTATGTCCCCCGGCGTTGCAGGCTGATACGTTTTGTGACTTAGGTCGGATGTTTCTCACACTGCCCGTCGGCAATATGGTGCTAGGCAGGGACTTTAATGCAGTCATAGATGGCGAACTAGATAGGCGCCCCTCCCGTGTGTTGTTGCCCTCTCGTAGGTGGCTATCCGACTTTATTTCTACGTCAGGGTTGTTAGATGCTTGGCGTCTCAGACACCCGAGTGCCACTGAGTATACACATGCCTCTGCGGCACACCATTCCCTCTCTAGAATAGATCATGTGCTTTTGCCAGCGGCCCAGGCGACCTTAGTTAGTGAAGTGGCCCACCTGGCGAGGGGGGTTTCTGACCACTTGCCGATCTGGCTTCGGCTGTGTTTGGGGCAGGGCGATATTGGTAGAATAGATCCCATAAGTGCATGGCGTCTGAAAGACCCTGTGGTGAAAAAGGAACTTATGCAGGTCCCAGATAGTTTTTTCTGCGAAAACGAAGGTTCGGTCACATCGAGGTGTTCCCCTCTGGGAAGCGTACAAGACTGTAATAAGAGGGGAGGCCCTCTCCCCTGTATCCGGGCAGAAGAAGAAGAGGAGGGAGGAATTGGATAGAGTGGAGGCGGAGCTTGTGGCCTTGGAAATCGCAGCTTCCTCCGGGAGTGACCCTGGGGCGAGCCATCGCCTTTGGCTGCTCCGGGATGAATACAAGTCAATGACGTGTGACGTGCGAAGGCGCAGCACGCCTCAACACAGAGCAGGATTTATGAGCATGGTGATAAGGCGGGGAAGTTGATCGCCTGGTTGGAAAAGGGTGACTGGGGGTCTCGTTTGGTGCCGGAACTGAACGTGGGTCCCGCGGTTACGTCGGATCCTCAGTCGATAGTTCAGGAATTTGCGCGATATTATGAGGAGGTGTACACCGCGGCTGGAACGTTTACCGAGGTCGACAACGTAGACAAGATTCGTGATATACCGATGCCTGCCTTGTCGGACGATCATAGGAAATTGCTAGACTCCGCCCTCACCAACGATGAGGTGGCAATGGCTATAAGGGGGGTCCACTCTGGTAAGGCTCAGGCCCCAATAGCCTTCCCATCGAGTTATTTAAGCCACATGCAGACCGATTGGCCCCGTATCTGAAGGATATGTACATGGAAAGCCGGGATCTGGGGGTGCTGCCCTATGACCAACGAGTTGCCAACATTGTAGGAATTTATAAGGAGGGTAAGCCCAGACTAGACTGCTCTTCGTACGGGCCAATTTCTCTGTTGAACGCGGAGCCCAAGATCTTGGCCAAACTGCTAGCCACCCGTTTGGTGAAAGTTATCTTGACCTTGATCCATCCAGATCAGTCCGGTTTTATGCCTCGGCGTAACACCGCACTTAATCTCCGTCGGTTGCATAGTGTGGTGGCGGGTGCGTCTCACATCCATGAACCAGCAGTTTTGTTGTATCTTGACGCTACTATGGCTTTTGACCGGGTGGAGTGGCCCTACCTTTTTGCGGTTTTGACGAAGCTGGGGTTTGGCCCTGTATTTCTTGGCTGGGTCCATCTTTTATATTCGGGCCCCCATGTCTCGCGTGGTCGTGAACAACCATAAGTCGCGCAACTTTTCTCTCGGACAGGGTACACGACAGGGATGCCCCCTCTCACCCCTTTTGTTGGCTTTGGAACCGCTAGCGGCCTGGGTGCGGTGGGACCGCTCGATCAGAGGGCTGCGTTGGACTGCGGACTGGGAGGACAAGATTTCGCTTTACGCTGATGATATTTTGCTATACTTAACCTCCCGCGCAGTTCCCTTATTGTTTTCATGGACGTTCTGGCAATCTTCGGCAGGTATTCAGGATTTGCAATTAATTGGGCGAAGTCAGTCCTTTTTGTGTTGAGCGGAGACCCCCCCTAGAGTGCCTGAGAATTGCCCTGTGAGACTGGAGTCGGTTAGCTTTCGCTATCTCGGGATCCACATTTCTGGTGATCCCAAGGTGCTCTTCCGGTTGAACATGTTGCCCCCTTAGCTAAACTCCGGTCAGATGTTGCGCGGTGGAAGACGCTCCCACTCTCCCTCTAGGGCCGGGCCGTCCTTTTCAAAATGATGGCTCTCCCGCGATTCCTATATGCACTGCAGACCTCCTTTGACCCTGTGCCGCAGTCGTACTTCAGAGAGATTGAGTCTCTACAGCGTAGCCTTCTGTGGGAGGGGAGGCCGCGCATTGCTCTGTTGAAATTGATGCTGCCATGGTACGACGGAGGCATTGGTTTGCCCAATATTCGGAAATACTATTGGGCGTCTCAGTTGGCCCCCATAAACCATGCTATATACGGCTCGCCGGTAGACCCCGGATATGCGATGGACCGCTGTCAAGTGCCGGGGGCAGAATACACCAGTGTTCTATATGCGAAGCGTGGTCGGTTCCCGTTGGTGGGGCCTCCCTCGATTTCTACAAGAGTATGGCATGAGGCCAACAGAGACCTCAAATGGGCTGGTTGCTTGACATTGGCTACTCCCCTGTGGAGTTCTGAGATGTTGGGGATGCTTTGGAAAACCAAAGGGTTTGATCGTTGGGACTTGATTGGTGTAACGCAGGTTCGCAATATATGGGGTAAGGATAGGGTGCTGACATTTGAGGAACTGCAGGCTAAGTATCAGCTGAATGAGACAGAACGGTTTAGGTACCTTCAGATCAGTCATGCTTTGAGCGCCATTGTCCCCAGAGGTGAGACGCCTCCAGTGGCCTCCCCACTGGAGGATCGCTTGCTCGATGGTCTAGTACCCACTAGGGCGATTAACTTAACGTACAGCAAGTTGATTAACCATACCGAGGACCCCTTGGTGTTTTTGCGTAGACAGTGGGTTGCTGATGGCTTTGTTCTTGACGACGAGGACTGGAGGGAGGCGGTGGCGTCCCCCAAGGAAGTAGCGGTCCCTATGAGGCTCCGTTTGGTTCAACTTAGGATTTTGCATCGCTCCTATATAACGGGTCCGGGATTGCAGAGGATGGGCTTGGCTGGGTCTGCTGACTGCCGAAGAGGGTGTGGGCTGCCTGGAACGTTCCTCCATATATTGTGGGAGTGCGAGAGGGTTTGTGACTTCTGGACCAAGATACATACAAAAATGAGTGAAGTATGGGGAGTGAGAGTCGAGCTGGAGGCCAGGAGATGCTTGTTGAATGTGTGGGAGCCTACCGACCTGCCGAGCCATGGTAAGGTCTGGGTGGCTCTCACGTGTGTGATTGCTAAACGTAATATAGCGCAGCTCTGGGGTGCCTCTCGGGCACCTCGGATAAGGAAATGGATGGAAGATCTTGACTGGTGTATGTTTCGTGAGAAGTCAGTGTATGTATCCAGGGGGCGACCCCGCAAATGGGTCAAGATCTGGGGAACCTGTAATGCCTATCGTGGTGATATCTGTGAGCCGCCGGAACTGGAACCTACAGACTTGGACCGGGAGGACACCTAGGCCCGTTTCCTTCTTCTTAATCTCTCGCTGTTATTGTTGGGAGCTGCATTCATAAATATGTGGTCACCCGATACACCCTGGTCAATGTTTGTGTATTGTATTGTTGATTTCTTTTGTTAATAAAAAGAATTAAAAAAAAAAAAAAAACAATTCACTACCAAATTTCTTATTCAAAAATGTCAAATAGATAGTATGCTACCTTGTGGGCGAATGCCCTAATTTAATAAAATTGGTAAATTGACTCCTCAAATAAATATTACCTGCACTCCTGCAATGTTCTTGGCTTCCTCTGTCCCTTTTGAGCTGGCTACAAACAGCACAAAATACAGCCATAAGAGGTTCATGGGATCGTCGTGCATGCAGTGCAAAGTGTACTGTGTGAACTATGACACTATGTACTCCTGATTCCAGGTATTGCCACTTGAAAGAAATACACGTTAACCTTCCAGATCCAAGCAAGTGGTCCCTGGATGCGTGTCTTCCCTTCCACTCCCAGTAGAGAATCTTAAAAATCACACTGTCTCTGCTTCACTTTCCACATTACCGAACTTCAACAAACACCAGGCCCACATCCGTTTTAACAAATATAATGCAATTATAGGTGACAAATAACATAGCGTACCCTAACTGGTAAAATGAAGAACTTAACTACTCTGTATGCATAGCCATATTGTCCAAGGAATCCTGCGATTGGTTAGGAAAGCGGCTCTACCTCAGAAAAGACAGCCTACTCACACCGGTAGATGCCGCCTCGGTCTTGGTGCACCGGAAGAGGCCACTCCAGAAGTGATCGTCTAGCCGCAAACAGCTTACCAGTCTAGGATGTTAGCGCTGCCACCTCTGGTTGAGTGATCACTTGGAATACTCATCCCGGGGAACTTTCTACACTTACAGAAGCAGGTTATCCTAATATAGACAGATAAGAGCAGACGCAGCAAATGGATGACAAGCAGGCCAGTGTGAGCAGAAGAGCCAGGGTTTCCTTAGCAACGAGGTTTCTCTGACTTTATCATGCATCCAGCAGTGACGTGTGCGCAGTGTGAAAGTTAAGAATGACGGGGAGGGAAGGAAAGTGAGAGAGGGAGCGAGCTGTACTTGCGTGCACATCTCCTGTCCTCACACGCCTGCTGTCTTTAATGCGAACGTCTTCAGCCGTACGCGTGCACAAGTCCAGTCTTCTGGGCGCATGCACATGTCCTGTCCCCCTTCTGCCGAAAAACCCACGAGACGCCAGAGGAGACGCCATGCGCGTGCGTATCGCCTGTCCAGGCGCGCACCTGGCCTGTCCCCCTTCGCGCACCAAACCCACAACAATAGTCTCGCCAAGGCGAAGGAGCACATGCGCTGCATCGCTAGGCGAGACCTAAAAACATAAGTGATTTGTGGCAATGGTGACCTAAACATGCATGTAGAGTAAAGGTACATGAAAGTGGAACAAGTCAGGTTGTAAGAGCTGAGACGCACCATATACATGCAGCGGCCTACATGCCTTCTCATTTCATTCCACAAAGTACCTGTGCCTTTCATGTTATGGAGAGCGAACCCAAGAACAACAGTCTTAACTCTTATAGCATTCCAGGAGGCCTATAGTCTTGTAGAAACACCACCACATCCACAATACATCTATAAGATATTTTTTCAACACCTGTTTTGGCGCCAACATACTCCTATTACAACAGAAAATAGTAGTGGGTCTATCAAACAGTTGGCTCAAGTATGTGTCTGAAAGGTAGACTTGAACTACGTCAAAAAATTGAGCATCTTTCCTGTGTGGAAAAATACCCATCAGTTGTCGATCCTGGGCGCCCTGCTCATCATTTGGGTTTCCTTCACACCGGGAAGGTAGGTTTCAGGCCAATAGTGATGATGGAAATGGAAACCTTTTTTCTGTTCTCATATATCAGGGTTTGGATGGACAACTCAAGAGCAGTGCATGTGTAGAGTGAAAGGGTGTGAACTGTGATATGAACAGATAAAATTGGGTAATCGAATGGAAAACAAACTTTAACACCTTTCTATTCCCAATGTAAAAAAGCGTGCGATGCTAGTGGTTTTAGCAAATAGCCACTAAACTTTATATGTGGTCAACACGTTTCTGCAGACTAAATTATGGATTCTCTCAGGTATCCTGCTACTTTCTTCAGGACCTTATTCGCGACTGCTCATTAAAAAGTGATAAAATCAGGAAACTATTACCTGGGTATTTCAGTAGTACATCATTCTCCTACCAAAGTCCAGACCTCCCCGAGACAGCCCAGAAGGACGTCTGGAGTACCAACCGGACGTGCGGGGCTCCATGTACCTGAGCTGTGGCCAGGTGGGGTGGAGCGTTTCTCTCCTACAACTTTGGTAGGAGAATGATGCAGCTAGTCAGCACCCCAAATGCCTAATCGGGAGCATCCCATATGGCGAATTCCTTCGCTTGAAAAGAAACTGCTCGGATGAGGAGGAGTACGCTCAGGCAAAGGAAGAAGCCAAAAGAAAATTCCAGGTCAGAGGGTACTCTCATAATGTACTGAACAGTGCTGAAGAGAAATCAAACAAAATCCTGAGAGAACAACTTCTGGTAGCGAAACAGGTGTCAAAGCAAGAGGAAATTCCCTGAATAATCACCACGTTTAATGTGAAGTCAGGAAGGATAATGCATATATTTCAAAAAAACTGGCATATCCTTAACACGGACCACGTAATGAGGAAAGTCCTTCCAGAGAGACCTGTAATTACATACAAACGCAGTCAATCTCTGGCGGACCATCTTGTCCATAGTCACTATGTGTCCGAAAAGAAGAAATCAGTACAAATCTCGAAATCGAAAGGATTTTTTCCTTGTCGAGCCTGCAAGGCCTGTAAAAATAGCAAAACAACAAAAACATACCCAGGTAGAACCGATGAAAATGAGCCTGAAAAAAACATCAAAAAATTACTCAACTGTAATTCTGAGTACACTATCTACTGCCTCCTATGCCCGTGTGGGAAACGCTATATAGGCAGTACAATCAAGCCTACCAAGATGCGAATTTTCGAACACATGCGGGCAATTGCGAACAGAGACAAGTCGTACCCTGTGGCACGACACTTCGCAGAATTCCACAAAAGCAACAGGGACCTGCTTAGCTTTTATTGTATCGATCAAGTGGAACGTACTGAAAGGGGTGGTGATAGAGAAAAATGACTGCGTACTCTTGAGTCAAAATACATCGGGCTAAAGACAACGGTTCCCTGGGGACTTAACAACAATGAAGAAATGTGGGTACATCTGTAGATGCAACTGGGTACTTAATCACATCTGATAGGACCCCATCCCACATTCAGGTACTTGCTTATGCTAAATTTTTTGAGCCATACCCGACAATTCTATAAGACCTTGATCGCCCATTCAGGGCTCAATAAAGCGCCTATAATCAACAGCTACACTTTTGCCCATCCAGGGCGGAAGCTCACACTATAAGGTCCAGGTTACGATGTAGAAATGGACATATGTCTACATAATATGTTATTGTGAATACCGTAGCCTTTGAAGAAGAACAATGCTTGAAAAATATCTCAGCATGCACGCATTTTGATAAAAAAAGAGTAACTTGTTGCCCAAATGATTTTAATTTGCACTAGAGCACTTTATTATACACAACGCCTTGTTGATAAAACGAATGTATTAGCGTATTTGCACACTAAAAGATGGCCGCTGCTATATTTTCCTACCATAATGAAAACCGTCATTTATGTTTATGATGTGAATAAGGAATGTGGCTTTAAATGGCGTTGTGTAGTATTGCACAGGTGAACACTGACGAAGCCTTCTGGCGAAACGCGTCAGTTGTGGGGGTAGGGGCCTGAATTAAAAATTCACAACTTATGGTATCGTGTGCTGGTCGTTTGTCTAGCCGCGTTGGAGTGGACTGTTCTTGAATATATTCATCCAAAAAACGCTCTGACAGAGTGCTGGAGGCCCCGAGGGAGGTGGCGTGCGTTCCGGTCGAGCCAGCCGGAAAAACGTATAAACCAAACAGCAAGATGCACGCTCTCAGCAGCTGCCACAGACCACACGAACAGGTACAATCCAAGGGTGTTTATTCCACAAGCTACATGTTTCGGCTTCTCACAAGCCTTGTTCACGCAAGTGAAAGATCATGTGCACACAGTTTAAATTGTATAACAAACAAAATAGAAAGTGGACTGCGGGTAGACTAGTGGCTGACATGTTACGTGAATACAAAAACAAAGTGACCAAAGTCAAGCAAATATCCAAGATAATCGTGACATTCTGGTAAATGTTAACCTATGTCCGACAACGATAAATGTCAAGGACATAATGCAAGGATTTCCAAAATTGAAAAACCGAGCAAAAAACCCCCACAAAATATGGCATAAGCATAGGGCCACTAGGTGGATGATGATAAACATAAATGAACACATTATACACCTAGAAACATGTAAATCATCATGTCAAAAGTGTAACAAAAGCAATGAACATCGGACCCGGAAAAATCGACTTGTGCTGTCTCTGCCATTAAAGAGACAGTACCACAATAACAGTCGGAACCCGAGGTAAAGGTTTGTGGTGAGGGGAAATGAACCTGTTAAAACATGACACAGGTTAAAGAAAAATGAAAAAGAACAGTACTTGAGAGGGAAGATCAGGTCACTGTCAAATGTGCCTCGTGCCCTTAACCCGCAGAAGTCCAAAAGGTGTCAGTGATGCCCAAGTGGGCGTGCTCTTAGAAAGAAAAAAAAAGAAAAAAAAAAAAAAATGGCATAAACTGAGAGGTCGACACAATAACCAACAGGCACGGGAACCACTGACCCATACGGAAGATACTTTCAGTATAGGCGATGTAGATGCTCTTATCGATATCATACAACTTGACAATGAATGTAACAATGACCCTATGATATCAAGTACTTCTGGTCAAGAAACCCTGGCTGATACCCCCAGTACCACCCAATTACTGAGCGAATCTAATTTTTCTACAGATTACAGTGCTGCATCTGGGTTCAAACCCAGATCCACCTTTATTCCGCTTATGCCACATGATGCGATTGACACATTCCATGATTGTGTTAACAAAGATCTCAACAGCTTCAGACATCAAAAGAACAGACACTATAAATCCACTAATGATAACCTTTCTCTCAAACAGAGGAGAGCTTTGAAATCATTGACGGAGGACAAGACCATTGTCATTTGCCCCGCTGATAAGGGTGGCAATATTGTCATCATGGACAGGGATTTATATGTTGCGGAAGCCCATAGACAACTTTCAGAAGGGAATTTTTACACTGCTACTACTTTTGAAATATACAACAAAAGTATTATTGAACTTTGGGACAAACTTACTGTTTGGAAAGACAGGGGTATCCTAGAATGGGAAGAGTATAGATTTCTCAAAAATGATAATCCTACTCTCCCTGTACTATATTTACTCCCTAAGATCCATAAAAGTAGGGACCATCCTCCGGGAAGGCCCATTGTCTCTTCACGTGGCAGCGTTGCAGAACATGTCTCCAAATATGTGGACCACTACTTGAGAGATTGGGTTGAGGGTCTCAATAGTTATGTTAAAGACACTAAAGACTTTCTCTCCAAATTGAACAATCTTACATGGGATGATGATTATTTTCTCATCACCATGGATGTCCAATCCCTGTACACGATAATCGATCACAAACAAGGTTTGGAAGCATGTCTTCACTTTCTCAAAGGACGTGCCCTTCGTTTCAGGGAACATAGTAAAATGCTCCTCGAGATGATTGAGTACTGTCTCCAAAACAACTTTTTTCTCTTTGATGGGGCTATTTTCAAACAGGAGATTGGTACAGCGATGGGTTCGTGTTTTGCCCCAAGTTTCGCGAACCTGTTCATGGGACATTGGGATCAAACCATCTTCACGAACCCATCGCTCACCGAACCTATCAAATCAGTGGTTACCTGGTGGAGGTACATTGACGACCTCTTTTTGGTATGGAAAGGCACCAAAGACGAGGCGTTAAGTTTCATTGAGGTTCTGAACAATAACAACCTCAATATCAGACTCACATATAACATCAACAAGGTGACAGCGGAATTTCTTGATGTCAGAATTGAAATCAAGGATAACACTGTCACTACCTCCTTGTTTAGGAAACCCACCGCCGGTAACAGCATTCTTCATGCCCTCAGCAGCCATCCGGAACCTCTTAAATGGAGTATCCCATACGGCGAACTGCTGAGGGCAAAAAGAAACTGCAGCACGGAAAGCAACTACCAACTGGCAGCATCCGAAATGATAAAAAGGTTCAAACTTAGGAACTATCCCACATGGGTTCTCAAAAAAGCCAAGAATAGAGCAGACTCCATCTCACGAACTGATACCTTGCGTGAGAGAATTCCTGAAGAAACTAACAGTGAGGATGATAACACTAGACTCATCCTCACATTTAACAGAGAATCACAACAAATACACAAGATTGTCTCTAAGAACTGGAATATTCTGAAAAGCGATGCTACTATTGGGCATCTGATAGCCAACAAACCCAACATCACCTATAGAAAAGGGAGGAATATCAGAGACATCTGTGTCCGCAGTGATATTACCATCTATCCCAATAACCGTGACTTAGGTTTGACCGGTTTTTACCCATGCAGTCACTGCAAGGCCTGTAAAACCAGTACCTCTGTTAAGCAGGTTTCCTACAATGGAGTCAATAAGACCCTCAATCAATTCCTGACATGTACCACCATTTTTGTGGTTTACGTAATTGTTTGCCCTTGTGCACTGTGGTATATTGGCAGTACCACGGCACATGCCAAGAAAAGGATACTTGAACATTACCGTGCGATTGTGAATAAAGATGCCAAATATCCTGTGGCTAGACACTTCAGTGAACACCACTTTTCCAATCCTGCCCTTATGAAATTTTTCATCCTAGAGCAGATAACCAGAAATCCTAGGGGTGGTAACAGACTCCTGAAACTCAGACAGACAGAGTCAAAGTATATCATTTCCTTCCAAACCAAGGCCCCGGGAGGCCTGAATCAGGATGAAGAACTTGCAGTCCATCTTAAGGATGATTATACATAGTCTGGTTCTCTTGGTCATAGATTGTATTTGTTGTCTATCCTCCATGCTGTTTGAACTTGTTTACTTTATGTGCACATGAATGTACATGTACTGAATTTTATTCTTTTTCCTTTCTTTCCAGGATCTGTCCCACCATTTCTCTTCTGCTCCGGTTACCTTCTAAGAGCACGCCCACTTGGGCATCACTGACACCTTTTGGACTTCTGCGGGTTAAGGGCACGAGGCACATTTGACAGTGACCTGATCTTCCCTCTCAAGTACTGTTCTATTTCATTTTTCTTTAACCTGTGTCATGTTTTAACAGGTTCATTTCCCCTCACCACAAACCTTTACCTCGGGTTCCGACTGTTATTGTGGTACTGTCTCTTTAATGGCAGAGACAGCACAAGTCGATTTTTCCGGGTCCGATGTTCATTGCTTTTGTTACACTTTTGACATGATGATTTACATGTTTCTAGGTGTATAATGTGTTCATTTATGTTTATCATCATCCACCTAGTGGCCCTATGCTTATGCCATATTTTGTGGGGGTTTTTTGCTCGGTTTTTCAATTTTGGAAATCCTTGCATTATGTCCTTGACATTTATCGTTGTCGGACATAGGTTAACATTTACCAGAATGTCACGATTATCTTGGATATTTGCTTGACTTTGGTCACTTTGTTTTTGTATTCACGTAACATGTCAGCCACTAGTCTACCCGCAGTCCACTTTCTATTTTGTTTGTTATACAATTTAAACTGTGTGCACATGATCTTTCACTTGCGTGAACAAGGCTTGTGAGAAGCCGAAACATGTAGCTTGTGGAATAAACACCCTTGGATTGTACCTGTTCGTGTGGTCTGTGGCAGCTGCTGAGAGCGTGCATCTTGCTGTTTGGTTTATATATATATATATATATATACACACACACACACGTACATATATATACACACATATATACACACACACATATATACACATACATACAACATTTTAATATTTAAAAATGTTTAATATATGGCTTTCGGTTTTTGTAAGGGGTTTTTAAAAAAATCGGTTTCAGGCAGGAGTAGTGTATTAGCTAGTTAGGAGGTTTAAGGATTCAGAGATGGGAATAGTGTAGCAGTAGTATTTCTTTTAGGGTTCGGAGATGATAGTGAGAAGGGGTGGTAAGGGATTTTTATAGTTCAGTGATGAAGAGTGTGTAAGATATTGGATCTTTGGTTAACTGGGGTGTGAGCCCTGGTCAAGCCGCAAACCCAATCCTTGTCGGGGTATGGCACATGCAAACCACAAATTAACCTGTGCTCAACCCCCTGGTAGTTTGGCACAGAGCGGTAAGGCTTAAATTAGAGGAAATGTGTGAAGTATTTCTGTAACACTTCAAACAGTGACAACACACCACAAAAGGAGCCCACAACAGTATTAGAAACGTAGAGTGACATTTTATAAATAAAACAAGATGTAAATGGCAATAATTCAACCAGTAGAACCAGAGTTATAGTTTTTTTAAGAATTCATAGAAAATAGCACCAAAAAGTTTAAAACTGTGGATATCCGGTTATGCTACACCTGGACAAAGTGACAAATTCAGGCCGATCACTATGGAGCACAGGCCAGCTACAAGCACCCAGTTAGGCACGCTGGACAAAGTACTTTTGTCCAGCGAGCGTTGTGAGGATGCGCGTCGAAGATGCGTATCGCAGCCAAAGCGTGGGGCCGGTAACGAGAGGCAGCATGACTGCAATGCGTGGTCTTGCCGTGTCATAGAGGGTCCCGTCAACAAGGACTTGCTATGGAAAGTCCAGAGCCAAGGATGTGGCACGCAGTTGGGGTGATGCGTCAGTTCCAAAGAGCTGTGAGGCTGTGGAGTCCAGTAAGGTAGAAACAATTGTTCACGAGCAGCTCATTTTAAGGAAAAGTTTATCATTTATATCAAATATATGAATTATTGCAACATACTCTCTCAAGAGCACAAGGAGGGAGTGATACCTCCTAGAAGTGTAAATTAATTTCAACTTATAATTTCTTTTCTGTGACGTCTATTAATGAAGTAGCCCAAGAATGTATCAGTTCGCAATCACATCAGTCGAAGTGAGTGGCATTTATTTTTTGAAAAAATTATCAATGGGAGACGCGAGGGGCATAGTTGCGATGCGCAGTTGGGGCGATGCGTCGGTTCGGAGGTCTGCAGCGGCGATGCAGGTCTTTGCGACGGGCCCAAACCACGCAGTGGGGGAGATGAGTCAGTTGTGCTCGGGGAGGCTGCACGCACCAGAGGAGATGCGTCTGTTCGGCTGGATCCACAGAAGCTGGCAAGCACCTTAGGCTAACTTCCAAGGGGCAAGAAGGACTCACAGATGGTAGAATTCAGGTGCAAGATTGTTGGAAGCCTGTTATGTCGCAGAGGCTCAGATCAGGAGGCCAGCCAACTAGCCCCTGGAGTCACTCTGGGTTGAAGACCTGAAGGTCCAGTCCTTCTCACCCAGACAAAAGGGCAGCAGGGAACAGGTCAGCAAAGCAGGAGTCCAGCAGTGTTGCAGTCCCTCAGCAGCACAGCAGCCCTTCCTGGCACATTATCCACAGGTCCAAAAGTGTACTAAAGAACTGGTGCCTGTGGTCCGTCTTATATACCATGGTGTCCTGGTTCTGGAAGGTGGGAGAAGCTTCTAGACAGTGCCTTTGAAGGGCATGGAATTCCCTACGGCCTTTGCCCTGGCTCCAAGCTGGCTGAGGTGACAATGCCGGGTTGTTAGGTCCTTTGTGTGAAGGCAGAGCACAGCCTATTCAAGTGTAAGTGGGGCTGTGCAACACTCCTCCCTCACATCCTGCCAGTGATAGTCCAACTACGCCCTCTATTATGTGGACTATTATGTGTATTACTAGGAGGAATTAACAAAGCGCCCAACTGTCACTCACATCCAGTCATGTGACACAGAGACAGGCTCCAGGCATCGAACGGCTAAGGCAAGAAAATGACAGCTTTCTAAAGGTGTCATTTTCAGAACTGCTATTTAAAATCAGATTTCACCATGAATTAGGATTTTAAATTAGGATTCCAGAGACACCAAACATGAAGTGGTTATTTCTTTCCATTTAGAAATTACACGTATAAAATTTAATAACACAACTCCAATGTTATTTTATGGGAGAGATAGACCTTACAGTAGTGAAAAACTAATTTAGGAGTTTTTTACTACCAGGACATGAAAAGCTTAAAAGTAAATGTCCAACTTTTTAAATACATTGCACCCTGCCCTCTGGGCTGTTCAGGGCCTACCTTAGGGAGGACTTATATGAATTAAAAAGGAAGGCTTGGCAGAAGGTTTATTTTACCAGGTAGATATGGCAGCGCACACACAAGGTCTGCAATGGCATGCTTGAGGAATTTTAAAAGAGCTACTTAAGTGAGTGGTACCATCAGTGCTGCAGACCCACTAGTAGCATTTAATTATTTACAGGCACTTGACACATGTAGTGCCCCTTTACTAGGGAATTACAAGTGGATTAAATAGGCCAGCTGGGTTTAAGCTAATTTTACCATGTTTTAGGGAGAGAGCACAATCACTTTAGCAATGACTAGCAATGGTAAAGTTCACAAGAGTCCTATGGCCAGTCAAAACAAATTCACCAAAAAGTGGGGGGTAAAAGGCAAAAAGGTTTGGGTGTGACCCTGCAGAAAGGGCCAGGTCCAACAGAGTTTTAGGATCAGTAAGGGATTTTTAGGCTACAGGTATGGGTAGTAACAAGACGTAATGGAGATTTTAGGGTTCAGGAATGGGAGATGGACAGGAATAGTAAGAGGTTTTTAGTGTTCAGGGATGTGCACCGTTTAGGGGTAGTAAGGACTTTGTACAGTTTGGGATGGGTTGTGTATGCAGGTAGTAAGGAGAAATAGGGATCAGGAATTGGAACGGGCAGTGTGTAATGGTGGGAAAGCGTTTTTCGAGTTGAGGGGTGGATTGTGTACAGGGGTAGTAACGAGCCTTTAGAGTTCAGGGCTTAGTAATGTACAGGGGTAGCAAGAGTTTTCTAGGATTCAGGGATGGGTAGTATTTTGGAGTAGCAAGTCGTTTTTAGTGCTTGTGGATGGGCAAACCTAATTAATTTATTTTAAGTAAAATAATTTAAATTGAATAGGAATTAAAATAAATGTAAATAAATTCAAATTACATTTAAGGAGAATTATAATTTTATTCTAAAAAGGTTAACACTTAAATAATTGTAAACAAATTAACTACTTTAAAGAAATAAAACATACGTAAGTGTGTGTGTGCATGCAGGAGCTAGAAATATTATTTACTAACTTATCTGGAAATCAACAGTACTCCCCATGGAAAGGAATGGAAAGTTACTCCTGATGTACATACCCAGATGTAACAGCATATAAAGTATCTACTGATATTCTTAATTAAGCGACTTCACAATCAAAAATAAAGCAAATGCAGGAGTAATTTTTCTTCTGTACATTGCTTGCTAAATCTTACCTGTAGGGTCTAGGAACATCTTGTAAACCTTTGCATCATCTTTACGCCCCAATTCCACATGATTGGGCTGATCTGCTTTCACCAAGTCAATCCTGCATGGAAAACAATGAGCTGCATCAGAGAACCAAAACTTTCAAGTATTTCCTTGTTACCATACAACATTTTCAATGTTTGTTAATACTTAGCTGAAAAGTCCTTCCATTTCTTGAATTTATTTTTACAGTAGAACAGTATCATTGCTTTAGAGGCATACATCTTTTGCAAAATTACAAAAATTCATAAGAACACTGTTACAATAGAAAGAATTACCGCCTACTTACCTACCGTAGCACCACTGTGATAAAGGCATATGAAACCATAATAACCCAGCCAAAGCCATCAGCTACCATATTCTCAGGCCTAATATTGCCTCCCATGAAGCAGAAAAAGGTATTAGTTCAATACTAAAGGCAGGGTTGATAGTACCTTGGCACACCCTTCAGCATTTCTCATGGCACACAACCATCACCTGTGTCTTATGTGGAGTGTGCATTAGAGTCCCTATGCATTCTTGCTGTTCTAAAAATGAAACATCTGACAAAAAGAGACAAAGGTGCAACCCAAAAGATTGATATATTTGTATTGCACCAAAATACCCAACATTGACAGAAAAGGAAAATCATTCCAGTGACCAATAGGAAATGAAACCTCATGGTATCCACCAAACGAAAGATTAGTAAACTTAATTTAAAAAGCATAGAACGTATATTGGGCAAAGTATCAACAAGGTCAGAAAAAGTATAATGTCCAAAGTGGAAGAAGTGCAAGTGGAATCAGTGGGAAGTTACATTCTTAGCAAAGGCAAAAAGCAAATGTTTTGCAAGTGAATCAAGGCTGTTTACGACATGCAGTGATAAGCACAACATTGCAAAAGTCCTGTTTGGGAGCCGTGGCAGCTCATCAGCCAATATGCCTCTCACGAAATGTAACATGAAAAATGGCTAAATGGCTCCCACTCTGAATGTGTCAGGATCAGACGTTCAGGTTGGGTGTTTAAAGCATCAGAACAATGCCTGCCCCTTCTATCCTCGTGCCCTAAAGTACATCCCTGCGCATTGCTTTATGACCCATCCCTCCAAAGTATATATGGTCCCCCTTTCAACTTCATGAAATTGGCATACCCCCGATTGGCATATTGCCAAGTCCCCAGTGTATGGGACTACCGTGTATCCAGGGTCTATAAGTTAGATTTCACACAAGGACTGGAGCCCTCATTGTGCTAGTCATGACTGCAGGCCTATCTAGTTATTCAGGTTTAAACTGCAAATCCGACCCGTCAAACTAAACCTTTTTTGACAGGCCTAAACCCTCCTAAAAATGTACTCCAAAGTTGGCCTTACTGTTTATTATGGCAGGACACATGGTAAGTAGGACATGTAAAGGTCTAATGTTAAACATGCCCTCACAGTGAAAAAGCCCTCAAAGGCATATCAGTGTGGAAGGGTTAGCTATTCTATAGGACGCATTGGGATACAATATTAAATGTAATATTGCGATTTCCACTTAGGACACAGCGCACATTTGTTTGCCTTTTTGAAACATTAATTTCAGTCAAATTCACTGGATAAGTCCGTTTTGTAACAAATATTTTGGAAAAGCGGACTTTCTAAAAGTTACTTTTGCCCGGCCTGAAGTCCCTTGTGGTAAATATGCATTTTTGTTCTTTCTGCCTACTAGTAATTAGCATTGCAATCTGTGTGAATGAGGTGTGAAGTTGCTTCCAGGATTGAGACAAAGCAAGCATTTGAAATGCAATCAGTCTTGCATTTGTGAAAGAGCTATTGGCGTTGTAAATGACAATGTTTTTGACTTAAGTCGTCCAATGTTACCTTTCCTTCTCAAATTAACACATTTAACATATGAAACAGTACTCCACATAATGCAGTGCGAGTACTATTAACAGGTGAATAGAGACGTGTGTAGTCACGACAAGTTCCTGTAACAATTTCCAAAGAAGCAGGGATCCTTGGAGACAGAGCACCATTGCTCTGACGGTGGCCTCTGGTCGCAAATTCAGAAAAGTCCTGCTGCCATTGACTACAAGCACCAGGTCGCTACCTGACAAGAACAACTCTCTCGGCATCTGTCAGGGGCGCAGCCGCCCAGCCACCAGCCATGTGCGTGCCAACTACTGACCAGAGCACGGTCCGGCTACCAACAAGATACAGCTTGGTAAAAGTATGCCACCGGCAAAGATATTAAGCAGGAAAGATAGCTCAGTGGGTCACCACAAAGATAAGCATGAAATGTGTTAAGTCTGTTATTATGCCAGCTAGGCAAATGGAACAAAAACAAAAGATTACCTGTGTAAAGGAAATGCAATCACAAGAGAGCGAAAAGAGGGTGCCAACGATAAAAGAGATGAGGTGAAAGATGTGCAAATGGATGAGATGCGGAGAGAAAAAAGTCATACATGTTTAACATAGAGTGAACATTTCCACAGGCCCCAGTAATGATTATTTCACAGTCTCACAATCGGAACATTTTTAATATTAATTATTGAGAACCAAATCATTGCTGTTACTCATTTAACTTAAATAGCTAACTATTGACAAAGAAATCACAGAAATATAGTTTATGTGTTTAAGCCATGCTCTTAATTACACAGGCCACATCCCTTTTAGAAGCCCTCTCCAAGTTTTTCATCCCACTTAAAGCGTTGCCAGCTGTCTTTCTCATACGTATCGATGCATTTGTGTGCTAAACTCATTGCACATACAGAGTTAATGTGTACAAATGTGTGTGCCTTGTACATAAAAAAATAAAATTATAAAAAAGGTGTTCACGCTATCAAACGTGCGGAAATAACGCCATGCAAATAATACCAAGCATCCCCTTAACAGAATCCTGGATGGGTTTTATTTGACTGGATATCTAAATTGCCTAGATATAATTGCAGGGGCTAGTTTTAGGCCTCCTTCGGATGGAAGCAGTTGTGTGTGTGTGTTCGTATTTGTAACATACAAAGGGCGCCCTGTGCACTGCTTACTCAAAATGATTCTTTTTCAGTGCAGGATACATGAGGAGGAAGCACGTGACTTATTTATCCTGGTTTTGGAAATCATGGTTTGACCCAGTGTTCCATTTCCAGTCGAGGGGGTCGAGATAATTGAACTGTTTTGTGAAGCTTGCCACAAGGCACGTGCTCTGCAGTTGTGGCATTTTAACTCATAAATACGTTCCATGGGCTGTAGAGAGGGTTTAGGATGCGAGGAGCCCTGCTTGAATATTGCTAACTTGTAAAGCGTCACGTGCACCTTTTTGCTACTTCACAGTTTCTCCCCTTCTCCCTGTCTCGCCCTCCCCCCTCATCGTATTTCTGGCACTCTGCTTTCTCCTCGTCGCCTTTCTTTCCAGCTTTCGGACCAATGCCTGTGGGAGCTTCCTAGAGAGCTATAGAGGAGACAGGCTTTGGATTATCTCCCTGGCTGTCACCTACCCACTCGGTCTTTGGGCTGACTCTCCCTTTATCTCTTTTCCGTCTCCCTCCTCACTCCATCTCTCCCCTTTCCCTCTCTATTTGTCTCTCCGGACATTGGACACAGTTCTTCCTTGTCTCTCTGCTATGGCTCCTTCCTCCCCTCCTTTCCTATAAATTCTCTCAACCTTGTTGTTTGTTTACTGTACCTAACTACGCTATTGTAACTGATGTAATTTGTAATGCAATATTCCTCTGTTATAGCGCTCTGATACCTCCAGGTCTAGCCAGCTTTATAATCCTTTTGATGCAAGTTCCCCTGGTTACGTGCTCTGATACCGCCGGGTCTAGATAGCGCTGTATAACCTTTGCAAATAAAATAAAAGCAGTTTTTTTCCTGAACGCCGAGACCTATGCAACATGGCTGATGACCGGTGGAGCTGCTTGACAGCTAATGAGGAGATTCGCCTGGTTTCCCCCTTGACCATTACCTACCCAGCCGGACATTGGGCATTGAGCCTCCTCGTCTCCCCGCCATTACTCCTTCCTCCCCTCCATCCTAAGAAATATTGAAACATTGTTTATGTGTACTGTACCTTACTATGCTCTTGTATCTGATGTAACTTGTAACACAACAATCCTAAATGTGAAGAGCTCCGATACCCTCTTGGGTCAAGTTTGCGCTATATAAAACTTTATAAACAAAATAAAATACAAATAAGGCGCTTTACAACAAATCTGGACTGCTCGGTTTACACACACCACAAAATAATAGCACCCACACTTACAAAAAGCCTACATAAGGCTCGGCACATAAATAAACCAAACTGCCCATGTTGTCCCCGCTCGCCCCTTATTTATTGCCAGAGTAGCTATTTGTGGAGTGTTTCCAGTAGGGTGACCAACTAGCATAGGTGCAAATTCAGGACGGTGAGTGTAAAAAATTCAGGACAAAGGGTCAAAATTCAGGAAACAGACTGCATGAGCTATAATTGGCTGCACACCTCCTAGTGTTATGGTATTATTGTGGGTCTGAGCAGTTAGATAGAAGTTGACATTACTATATCATGCCCTGGCTAGCCACATATCAGCCCTCCTTATTTTAGCTATATGTTGGAAATAGTATACTGATTGGCCAGTTTAATTTCTGTGAGCTTTAAACTACAGATACTCATTGATGCACAGAAGTGTGCTAAAGACTAGAAACTGTATACGCTGTTGAGGCATTATGTGGGGCAGAAGGAGGCACTGTCTTTTACATACCGAACATTTTCTATTTAAATGGAAGTAAAATGCAATCATGCAGTTTTACTGAAATATCTATATAGCGCACAAATACTAATGTGTGGAAATGTGGTTTCAGCAAATATGTATCATTTGAACATCACCAAGTACAGTGTCTTGATTGTTTTGCTCCTATTAAAACTGTTTCCAGCGCACTTCTGAATTACCAACAAGTGGCCCATTTGTGGTTTCTTGACTGCTGGTAGATTTTAAAACTTTTGCACTGTTTTTTTGCAGATATTTAAAAGTTGTTGTGTTACAAACAAACGGACAGCTTACAGCCTTTGTTTTCGTACCCTCAAGAAAATTTGGGAACATGGTGCATTCTACAGCACATTTGTCATTATATATCCATTGTATTAGCTTCTAAAGCATAGTAAATAATGACTTTACTGTGCACCAGGATACGACAGTCTTTGATGGGGCTCTTCAATGATTCCCTCACTATCACCAACAATGCCTCTCATCTCTCCACAGCCTCTCGCTCATATGCATTTAATTTGTTTTATAGCCCTTCTCCTATCAGTACAAGTGGTCAGAGCACTTTACATCACATACACATACAGAGAAAATGAATCATACATGTGTAAATCAGTGTATAGTAAATTTTACTTAAGATAATGGGGGCTACAAGGTGTAATCATTCTTTCATCCAGCATTCAGCCTTTCATCATTCATTCTGTCCTTCCCTCTGTGTGCCCATCCATATCTAAACACACCCAACCATTTGCAAACCTTTCCATCATGTATCCTTCCATCAATCATTTCACTCATCCATCCATTATCCATCCACCCTATCCATCCGTACACTCATCCATTCAGCCATTTACCCTTTCACCCATCCAGCCATCCTTTCACTTCCTCATCCATCCACCCAGTCACTCATCCTACCACTCATTCACCCTTTCAGTCATCCATCCATCCATCCTCCCTTTCTCTCCATTTCCCTTTCATTCAGCCATCCATCCTTACATTCAGCCATCCTTTCATTCAGCCATTCATCCCTACATCCATCCACCCACCCGTCCATCCATCCATCCATCCATCCACTCATCTACTCATCCACTCATGAATCCATCTATTGACCCACTCATCTATCCTTTCACTCATCCATCATCTCTCATCCATACACCCTTTCAGTCCTTCACTCATCTATCCATCCTTTTGTCCATCTACCCTCCCTTTCACTCACTCATCCATCCTTACATCCACCCTTTCACTCATCCATCCATTCACCCTTTCACTCGCCGATGATTCACTCTTCACTTATCCATCCATCCACCCATTTACCCATCCATCTACTCTTACACCCCTACATCCATCTATTTGCTGTTTCTTTGATTCATCCTTCTACTTACCCATCCATCCTCACATTGTCCATCCATTCACCCTGTCATTAATCCATTCACCCCTTCACTAATCCATCCAGGATCCACCCATCCCTTCCATTACACATTCACCCACCTTTTCACAGTAAGTATGAGCTGAGCCTTTGTCTGCAGAGTTGCAGATTGAAGAGGCCCATCAAGAATTTCACCCATGCTGTTGCTCCCAAAGCAAGGGGTGGGGTGGGGGAGGGTTCACTATCCCCCTGCACATAGGCAATCTGAAAATTCGGAAGTCATGAGTCATGCATGATGTACAGTGCCAGGACTTGAGAGGTCTGTGACATGGTTTTGTTTCCAGGGCTTTACGTTGGATGAAAAAACTGGGAGGTCTCTCCAAAGGGGGTGCTCGATGTAATTAAGGGAGTGGCTCAAAACCCCTAAGCTAAAATTCTGTGCTTAGCAGAGTGCTGCCCGACAGATATTTTGCTGCTTCTGTCATTGCATACAGATATAGAATACAAAAAGTAACGTTACCCCTACAACAAGCCAGAACTATTGGCTTTGTCAATGGTTACTAGTTGCAAAAAATAAAAAACTGCAACCATGGCTTAGATGAATATAATATTGAAAATGCATCAGTTCTAAAATGATGAAACTGTGAAAGAACTATAACCCCTTCTTTTCAACTTGTTTCACCGCCTTCTTTTCATGAACTGGATTCTCACTTCGCAGCATGGGCGTTTTTGTAAATTTCCTCCATCTGACAGAATGCCCTGCCCTAGACCGATTATGCAAAAACAACAGGTGATGGACCGAATGTGGATCAATGTCACACACTCACCCTAGTCCAAAGATCTGGGCCCAAATCCATCGTTTTTTTGCACTCCACACCACCCTGGGTTAGACAATGGCGATATGCAAATCAGCTCTGACCCTGTGCCCCATGGGAACAGTCCAGTCCGAACTACAAAAGCCATGTCCTTCCCAGAACGGAATCAAGCATCCGAGGACCGGACCGGTTTCGAGGTAACACCTCTCATCAGCCCGGCTAGCTTGACTCCAGTGGTGTGGAGTGCCTGGGACCCACGTCTGGGCATCCCCAGCGCACTTAGGGCGGAATATGCAAAAACAACAGGTGATGGACCGAATGTGGATCAATGTCACACACTCACCCTAGTCCAAAGATCTGGGCCCAATTCCATCGTTTTTTTGCACTCCACACCACCCTGGGTTAGACAATGGCGATATGCAAATCAGCTCTGACCCTGTGCCCCATGGGAACAGTCCAGTCCGAACTACAAAAGCCATGTCCTTCCCAGAACGGAATCAAGCATCCGAGGACCGGACCGGTTTCGAGGTAACACCTCTCATCAGCCCGGCTAGCTTGACTCCAGTGGTGTGGAGTGCCTGGGACCCACGTCTGGGCATCCCCAGCGCACTTAGGGCGGAATATGCAAAAACAACAGGTGTGGAGTGCAAAAAAACGATGGATTAGGACCCAGATCTTTTGACTGGGTTGAATGTGTGACATTGATCCTCATTCGGTCCATCACCTGTTGTTTTTGCAAACTCGCTATAAGTGTACTGGGGATGCCCAGACGTGGGTCCCAGGCACTCCACACCACTGGAGTCAAGCTAGCCGGGCTGATGAGAGGTCTTACCTCGAAACCGGTCCGGTCCTCGGATGCTTGATTCCGTTCTGGGAAGGACATGGCTTTTGTAGTTCGGACTGGACTGTTCCCATGGGGCACAGGGTCAGAGCTGATTTGCATATCGCCATTGTCTAACCCAGGGTGGTGTGGAGTGCAAAAAAACGATGGATTAGGACCCAGATATTTTGACTGGGTTGAATGTGTGACATTGATCCTCATTCGGTCCATCACCTGTTGTTTTTGCAAACTGCCCTAGACCGAGGCAGGAGAAGGCTACCACATGCAGTAACAGCTCAGACTGGTCCATTGTCATTCTGTATGTGACAATCAGCCGGCAAACAGAATGACAATGGGTGGGGTGTGGCTGCTCTCGTGCTCCGAGGAAGAGTGCAAGGCGGCACCATCAGGGAGCTGAGGTTTCTCGCAGGCAAACAGTGCTGCTCCTTTCAAACTCCAAAATTACGGACAAAAGGCGTCTGCAAAGGGATCATCAAGGACAACAGACGTGAGATGCAACTCATGGACGGTCCGTGAATTTTACAGACAGTTAGTCACCCTAGTTTCCAGAACGTGATATAGTAAGGAGATGCTGTGTAGGAATTAATCATTAATTCAGACCAAGTAATATTTGTTTTGCACTTGAACATGTTCTTGTGATCTGCCGTCTTCAAGGCACTCACAAACAGACCGAACACCTACATTAGGTGCATGCTATGCAGCCTGCTAGTGCCAAGAGACGGCTCCGTTTAGAGTGGTGCACTATGGGAGTGTTCAAGTATGGGACTGAGGAAACCCTTACACTTTTTTGATGAGCACTATTCAATCTTTACACCTTGACCTTCAAAATTTCTCATAGGTTTACACAGCGTCAGTTCAATGACTGCGTCAGTGTGTGACGTCACCCCCAACCCCCAGCTGTGCTCGGGTGCGCAGACACAGTTCAGGGCACAGGCCTTCGGTAAAAAATCTGTTTAAATACACACATTTTCAAAAAGCTACCTTTTATAGTGGTTTAAAACATTTCATGTTATTCCTTCATGTTTATCGTCTTCCATTGGATGTGCTGCTGCTTCTGGCTGATCGTGTCAAGTAAGGATAGGCAACATAGACACCGGTGTCCTGGAGGAGGTGGGCTTGGGTCATGGAAGACACATACAGCCAGTCACGGAAGAAGGGGACAATACGTACCAACAGGACTTTGCTATAAAGGGGTTTCGCTGGTGCTTGAAGAATTTCAGGGATCTACAACCTGAGAGAATCTCCTCTTGCAAAAGTTATTTTAATAAACAAAATTGGTATGTGTATATATTTCGGTACATTAATTAAAAAGCAAGCAACTGAAACTGCCAGGGTTTGCACCCGGCACTTGTTGATTGTGTGCGTAGTTAACCAACCCTGTGAGCCGTCCTAGGATTAAATCTAAGGCAGCCGTAAAGAAGGACAGCACGCGCATGTTTACTTGGGGGAGGGGGGGTTGGAAGGTGGACCAGTGTGAGGCCTGTGCCACAAGTAAACGGGATCAGAGAGAGCATTCCGGAAGAAAGAAAGCTGTAACTGCCTTCTCAAGGGGCTGAGATGAAAAAGGATGCCAGTGCACAACTAAAAGACTGTCAGAACACAAAGTGAAAAAAACGTTTGTGAAAGGATACCTGGGAGGAGCCAGACTCTAGAGGGTGGGACATAGCAGGCAACTACACCATTGAGAAGCAAACTTTTGAGAGTGATGCTCCCCCTAACCAACCAGCAGTGGGGGGTAGAATGAAAGCCAGCATACTGAATACAGCATGTCTTCCATATGAATGTATGATGGTATTCCGTATCCGTTCAGGAAATATGCATTCAGAACACCGTCTTTTGAATGAATGCGTCTTTAGGACGCATTTGTTCAGCACGCAAGTCATTTAAACTACTTGCCTTAGGGGGTGCTGGATGTTGGAATAGTTTAATTTACTATTCCAACTCCAGTCGGCGCAACAGTAGGGAAGGTGTTGGATTTTAAATCCAACAACATTTCACCAATGCACCTCCCTAAATGCAAGTTCTTTAAAACGGCTTCCGTGCTGAAGGAATGAGTGCTAATGCTGCATTTGCCGGCGCTTCTTTGGCACAGCGTGATTCCGGCTTCGTCCAAAAGGACATTTCCCCTTACAGACAGTGCATGCGCCCCTTAGGCTCGACCAAATGACTTGGGTGTAGGAAGGTGTTGTTGTGCCATTGACAAGACGGCCTGTGTGCTGGGCCCAAGCACTTGATTAACTTCAAAGAGACCTACCCCGTCACGAGTAGACGTAACTAACACCCAGGTCTGTACCCTTCTATTGTCCCCCCAGCCGGACCGGATTCCATCATAGTGAGGTCCTTATTAACATTATGGTGTCAGATCATGCTGGAGAATTAAGATCTGCTTGACAGGTCTTATGGGTTTTTTCATATGACATTTGGGGAGTATTTAAATGGAGGGAAACAGAAAGCCAAAACAATTTCTTTCTATCCACTGTCTGGTTGCTGAAAGCTTAATGTTGTCCTACCAGACTTCTGTCTCTCAGTTTGTTGGGAGTACAGGGGTGCCTAAAACTGGATCTTAGTATTAGATGTAGAAGGACACTAAGATTACAATAGTACACTTCCCACACACACCCAGGCCTCAGATCCCAGGTTTAGTGTGGCTTAAAACTTTGGCAACCGTTAAAATGTCCAAAGTGGGTGTTAACCCTGGAAAGTTGGCATTTTCAGGTGCCCACTTCACAACACTCTTGGAAGATCAAAAGCGGACTGAACCTGCTGTCTGAAAAAAGCCTAGAAGACTGGATCTGCTCTCCCTCAGGTACCCAGGACAAACAGGTGTAGTCCAAGGGCCAAAGGTTTACCTTCTGTAAATGCTACAGGGACACAACAAGCTACAAGAGGCCTTTTCCTGCAACTGGATGTAGACTGGACGAAGTGCCTCCCCTGAGGTCCTGGGCAGATTTAGAAGGGTACACATGTGGTTGATTTTGGAATTAATCTATAGTCAGAAGGTAAAATATTTGACCATGGCAAACCTGGTTACTGTATCCAACCCACGCTCCATCACAGTCCGTGTTAAATTGTGCCTAGTTCCTGTTCTTCCTCGTCCATAGACTAATATTGGTACTTTGTGCTTCTTGGAACTATTGCTCCTTAAAATGTTAAAAATGTATATCTTGGGTTTCCTTTATTGGATTTTTGTCACCTTGGTGTCATTTTGTTTATTACATTGTACTCTATAATTCTAATTAGTTTGGGGAGTTGTATTGTTTTTTTCATTTCAATGTTATCACTCTTTTAGTACTACATAAATATTACACATTGCCTCCAAGTTAAGCCTTACTGCTCTGTGTCATAGCTACTAGGGGGATGAGCTCAGATTAACTTATTGACTTTGAGGATTCACACTGACAAGGATTGAAGTTATTACTTGAGGTGGGTACCTAACACCCTCAACTAACACCCCAATTTCATACACCCACACATTGTGAATATAAAACTGGGACAGAATCTGCTACGCCTCGAAAGAATCTGTCCATTCATTTACAGCTATGCAAAGTAAGATACACTGAAAAAAAATTCTAATGATATAGTTGATTCTGAATTTGTGTGCATAAATGCAGGGTCGACATTTGGCATCCTCCTTTGCGCAAAGAATAGGCTGTTCGTAGAGCAAGGATGTACTATAACTGGATTCTACTGTGACCTGACCTTGGTACATGTGCCTCCCTATGCATGAAACAAGAGAATAATATCTATGCTATAGCTTTCAATCTTGTTAAGGACACACTCCTTATATCTTTAGTAACTGTGATGCGTTAGTGTGCCCCCCCCAAATTACATACATTTCCAAATGTACTAAATTTGCTATGGCTTAAAAGCTCATTTATCCGGACCATACGGTAATCCTATCATTGTTTACTGCAGGCTCTACAAGGCCCTCAACTTGGATCAACTAGGATTCATGCCATGATAGAACTGGTAAATTGAAATGAGGATCAGTTACCTGAGAAGGGAATCCCTGCCAAGGCTCATACAAAGCTGGTTACTGCAGACAATAAGGCTGTTGATGCTCTCTGGCGGTGTAAAATCAATCCTCTGCTTATTGAAAATGGGAGTTTCCTTTTCTAATCGTGCATTCACAAAACCTGGTTCAGATACAAGAAAAGAAAAATTAGACTGTAATGGTCAATAACAAAGCATAAGGTGTACAACTGGAACAATGTGGTGCTTACTACGTAATAAATATTATACATATTGACATGGTTGTTGTCTCCATATTGTAATGATTTGCTTACCTGTGTAGCACTTCTATACCTGTGGTCCTTATGGCCCTTGCAATACAGCATGTGTAACTAGTGTCATTTTAAGAAGGACATTGTAAAATGTTCAAACCTATATGTATTAGCAGCAGTCATGTAGTCTCATTGACAAATGTTTGCATCCACTAGCTCCACTGGTCTCTCAACAGAAGCCGCAATGTTCTTGGGCAGCCTAGTGTGCAGGACATTCCCAGTGTAGGATGCCTGGATTCCAAAAGTAGCTAGAACCATCAAGACATAAGTGTTTTTGTTCCACAAAAAGATGTACTGTCCCTTTGATGGAAGATGGTTTCCTAAGGGAGGGAATGGCCTTGGTGGCTCCAACCCCAAAATGGTGCAATATAATTGAATCCTTTTGGAGGAAATCAGAGAGAAATTTGGTAGTTTACAGAGAATGTAGAACTGTAAAAGATGTAAGACAGCATGCAAAGGTAATGGGAGACACTCCTATTAGACATTCATCTAGGTAGTGGTAGCTGCTCACTTTCAGCGGTCACACACAGATCATTACCACAGGCAGAATTTTGGTGCAGGAGTTGAAGGGCTGCCTCAAAGGGAAATAGCAGCGTTTTAGTTCTTGTTTCCCTAGGTGAATATGAAGAACATTATGCAGGCCTGTTGTAAGGGATACAGAAGGGGAGGTCCTGCATTTCCACCGTTAATAGCAAGTGATAGGTTGGGATGGCTGTCAGAGGTAACAATCCGCTTGCAGTAACGCGGTGTGGAATGCAGCCAGCTTTCAGCACATGGACCACAAGTCCCCTGTGACGGACGTCTCTTCTCTCCTCAGAACTGTAAGTCACACTGCAGGGTGCAAGTTTACAAAGGACAACTCCAACATAATCAGAGATGTGAGGCCCAGGCATTATTGAACGATACTGAAAGAAATGCTTGGGGCAAATATAAAAACTGAAATGACACGGAGGGCAGAATAAAGAGGAGGCTACTAGCACACCGGGTTCACCACACAAAACCCAACTATGGCTCGGTACAAAGATCAGGAACCGCCCAACTGAGCCAAGACCAGGCCCAGACGTGATGACATATGATTCTTTTAGGTTTCTTGTGGCAAATTGCGATGCCTCTGGAGCCGAAATTGGTTGTTTTTAGCGGAACTAAAATTCAATAAACGTGTTTAATAAAAACCTGAGTCCACTTTCTGTGCATTGAAAAGGGCACACATATTGCCCGCAAAGCCACCGCCACCAGGGGCACAAACATGACCTATAATGGCTGATTTATAACGACAGGACCTTATCTTTAAAAAAACACAGAGAACAAGGTCGCTATACAATGAACAATAGCAAGGTTAGGGTTCTTCCAGACTACACGGCACTGGTGCAACAGCTTATGGCATCAATTCAAGGAGCGCAGCGCTGACTCCAGGAAATGAACATGAAATAAACACTACGCTTCAGCGCCAAACTGAATGAGATGATAAACAACAAAACCAACGTTTTCACTGAGCCACAAGAGGCATGGAACTGAGAAGAAAGTTTGATCCTGGCAAGAGAAGCCAGCATTTGACCAATCAACATGAAGATACCCTATTAGAATCATAAACTGGAGACCACGACTCAGGAAACCATCACAATAAGCACAACAGGAAATGGAACGTGCAATGGCAGGTGCGACAACTGTAAGGTTGGAGCACCTCTCTATAGAGGACTCGAAAAGAGTAATAACAACAGCATGTGAAACAGCACTCCCAAAAGGAGCCCGAAGTTCGGCAGACGTTCTGATCTAAAACTGCCAACATGCTACCCTCTTGTGGACAGCACATGGGAACAATGCTATGCCACAGACCCTCACTCCTCACTGATCATTGGGCGTAGTAGGCAGAGACAGTGAATAGAAACATGAACTTGCCACTCCTGCAAAATACTTCACACCTGAATAGCTTATGTAACTGCAGATTAACAGAATCCTTACAGTTCAAAAAGGATTGGAGACAGCTGTCGTTCAAACCTGCGGTGAGGATGTTGGGAAAATAAATGTACAGTTGAGAGGGCTCCTGAAGATTGGGCAAATGGGCAAGTTCATAGTTTGGAGAGCACAGCTAATTTGGAGGTCTAAGTAAAAGAGACCTTCCTGCTCTCATGGGGGAGGAGGAAATGGCAGGACAGCATGGTCATTCACCCAAAAGCATTTAATGAACACCCTGGTTCAACATAGAGCAATGAACAGTGCCACTAAAAAGTGTAAAATATTGCAGGAGGATACAACATAATTTGTCTCTAGGAGATGCACCTTACGTAGGAGGAAGAGAGAGCATTGGAGAAGCGTTGGAGAGGCCAATGCACAATGGTGCATACTTTGCTTATGTCAGGAGTGTCCTAATGTGGATAACAGAGGTTCCATTTCAGGTGACTACATCTGTAGCAGTAACAGACATTCTTTACGAGATACTAACTGGAAGATTAGAGTCAAAATCTCGTTCAAGCTAATGTTTATGCCGCCACTTTTGAACTTGGCAAAAGTTGTGCATTACCGCACGGTGACCAGAGGAGACTTTGTGTATTAGATAGAGCACACACTTCCTTCCTGAACTCTGCAATAGTGAGGAATGCCTGGTGATAAAAGAAAGAACGACATACAGGGGATGATAAATACATTGATAGCACCTAAACCCAATGTAAAAGACTATTCCTATTACGCCCAATGAATGATTTACGTGTCATATTAGATAATATATTATGTGCCATCCAGACCCACACTGCAGTTATCCACGTGGAGTGCTTATGTAAAACAATCGTGGACAATAATCCCCTCTTGCTGACAAGAGCGTGGGGAAGATGGAAGGCAGTGATTCCTAACTGGCAACTACAAACCGCAGCTTTAGAGGACCCAGCATTTCAAGAGGAACAGGGGGGTGGGGGAGCAGAAAAGGGAGCTCGAGGAACAGGGGGGTGGGGGGTAGAAAAGCGAGCACGAGGAACAAGGGGTGGGGGGCAGAAAAGCGATTACAACGAGGATCAGGGGGTGGGGGGGCAGAAAAGTGATTACAACGAGGGGACAGGGGGTGGGGGTAGAAAAGCGAGCACAAGGAACAGGGGGGGCAGAAAAGCGAGAAAAACACAGCGCCCGCCGCTCTTTGATCCCCACCGCCCAGGAGGAACAGCGACCCCAGCACCAGGGGCCAGCGGAGAGCGGAGGCCAACACACCCCGGCGTCTTTAACAAACTGCGAACTTCTTATTTTCTCCTCATGTGGGGAAACCGGCAAGAAAGGCGAGAAGCAGCGGGGCAGTTTTGTTTGAGAGTGCTCCCTTCCACGCATTATGAATAAAACACAGAGGGCTCCACGTTTTAGTTCAACCCTTCCATGAAAACGTCAAGACTATTCACCACTCAGAATATAACACATACCTGAACTTTATGTTTCCTCATCGTATTGGAAGGAATAAATGTTGGCTAAATGGACTCGGGTAGGAAGGGCAAAGCGACGAAAACAAGAAAAGCGAGGCAGAGTCTGCTCATGCTGCCTGCCCGCGCCAGTCGGCCCTCTGATTGGTTAATAAGGAACACCAATCAGAGAGCTGACTTGAGCGTGCAGGCAGAGTGATGAGGGGCGTGCTCTCTCCCGATGACGTCAGGGAGATAAAGAAGAGCAAAAAAAACGCCCCCGAATCGGGAAAAGACGGGGCTTACAGGGAGCGACGCCCCTCTCCTCCAATGGCTGGCCAGCATTTACGAGGCCAGCCAATGGAGAAGAGGGGCGGTTTCAAGCTCCCTTTCTAAGAAACATTAAATCTCCGGACCTAACTGCGCAAGCGCAGCCTACAGTACTCGACCTAAAAATCCTTAGTGAGGTCCTGACTAATAGAGTGCTCCGTCAAGTGGCGCAACTGGTCCACGCTGATCAGGACGACACACATTCTTAGACATCAGGAGAGTGATACAGATTTTAGGTAAATCCTATGACCAGTCACAATAGGAAGCGGTGCTGACAACAGATACTGAACAAGCATTTACAATGCAATGGTTTCGCCTTTGGAAAAGTTAGAGTTATTGGCATTGTAAATGACAAAATTTGTATTTATGTGTTGGTTTTGAAAACAGATAAATAAATGGCATTGCCATTTACATTGCCATTAGCTTAATCTCTGCAGTCACTCTGCACTCTCTAGCACTCCCTAGCACTCCCTACTCACTCTGCACTCTCTAGCACTCCCTAGAACTCCCTACTCACTCTGCACTCTCTAGCACTCCCTACTCACTCTGCACTCTCTAGCACTCCCTACTCACTCTGCACTCTCTAGCACTCCCTACTCACTCTGCACTCTGCACTCTCTAGCACTCCCTACTCACTCTGCACTCTGCACTCTCTAGCACTCCCTACTCACTCTGCACTCTGCACTCTCTAGCACTCCCTACTCACTCTGCACTCTCTAGCACTCCCTACTCACTCTGCACTCTGCACTCTCTAGCACTCCCTACTCACTCTGCACTCTCTAGCACTCCCTACTCACTCTGCACTCTGCACTCTCTAGCACTCCCTACTCACTCTGCACTCTCTAGCACTCCCTACTCACTCTGCACTCTGCACTCTCTAGCACTCCCTACTCACTCTGTACTCTCTAGCACTCCCTACTCACTCTGCACTCTCTAGCACTCCCTACTCACTCTGCACTCTGCACTCTCTAGCACTCCCTACTCACTCTGTACTCTCTAGCACTCCCTACTCACTCTGCACTCTCTAGCACTCCCTACTCACTCTGCACTCTCTAGCACTCCCTACTCACTCTGCACTCTCTAGCACTCCCTACTCACTCTGCACTCTCTAGCACTCCCTACTCACTCTGCACTCCCTATGCACTCTGCACTCCCTATGCACTCCCTATGCACTCTGCACTCCCTATGCACTCCCTATGCACTCTGCACTCCCTATGCACTCCCTATGCACTCCCTATGCACTCCCTATGCACTCCCTATGCACTCCCTATGCACTCCCTATGCACTCCCTATGCACTCCCTATGCACTCCCTATGCACTCCCTATGCACTCCCTATGCACTCCCTATGCACTCCCTATGCACTGTGTTTTAAAAGAATCAAACCAAAGATTAGTGACGTCTAGGGCTAACAAACATTTACAATGCAATGGTTTCACCTTTGGAAAAGTTAGAGTTATTGGCATTGTAAATGACAAAATCTGTATTTATGTGTTGGTTTTGAAAACAGATAAATAAATGGCATTGCCATTTACATTGCCATTAGCTTAATCTCTGCAGTCACTCTGCACTCTCTAGCACTCCCTAGCACTTCCTACTCACTCTGCACTCTCTAGCACTCCCTAGAACTCCCTACTCACTCTGCACTCTCTAGCACTCCCTAGAACTCCCTACTCACTCTGCACTCTCTAGCACTCCCTAGAACTCCCTACTCACTCTGCACTCTCTAGCACTCCCTACTCACTCTGCACTCTCTAGCACTCCCTAGCACTCCCTACTCACTCTGCAGTCCCTATGCACTCCCTATGCACTCCCTATGCACTCTGCACTCCCTATGCACTCTGCACTCCCTATGCACTCCCTATGCACTCCCTATGCACTCCCTATGCACTCCCTATGCACTCCCTATGCACTCCCTATGCACTCCCTATGCACTCTGCCCTCCCTATGCACTCTGCCCTCCCTATGCACTCTCTTCAAGTTCCAACAAAATGGAGCGGTCAAATGACCACATCCTAGGAGAGACCTTGGACAAACCTTCCAATCTTAAACAAACTGCAGTGTGATCTGATAAGTGTATAGGAGAATAGTTAATCGATTTTACTACATTCTTCCAAGACTGACTGACCAAAATGAAATCAATCCTTGATTTGCGGTGATATTTATGATTGTAAAATGAAACGCCTAGCTGCTGACCTAACCCCCCATATGTCCAAAAAACCATACTGTCTCATTCTTTCTACTAGAAAAGACCTAGTTTTAGAGGGTATTTGCGCACAACTGTTAGGAGATTTATCCAAAAAAGGATCTAACACTATATTAAAATCACCTGCAAAAATAATCGGGGCTGAGTAGAGCAGTAAATGTAAAAAAATGGACGCGCTGTTGAGCTTGACGGTCTCTGCTTTAGTTTGTTTGCTGGCCTCAATGTATTGAACTTTTGTTAGATCTTCAGTACGGTTTGTGTTCCCTGCGTCTTCAGCTAGGATGAAGTGACAGAAACAGCTCAGTTAGAAGAGCGTTTCACTGTAGAATTAAAAATCTCCCCGGCTGTAGTGGACACTCCGTTTTCCTACTCTCTCCCACCTCTGCCTGCTGCCCTCCTCGTATCTCTGTGTCCAGCACCCAATACTTCAGTCTCTCCATGGAGTCACCCCCTTCCTTCATGTGGCTAGCTTCACAATTCCCTGTCACTCAATGCTACGGTAACGAAGCACCTTCAAGTTGCGGCAGTAGCCTTTTGACATATAGGCCCTATACAAACGGTAAATGAATAATATAATGTACGTCACCACAGGCCGCTGGTTGAGACACTTTAGAGGTAATCGGTAGACTACACGTGATACTTACATTGTTCGAGGTTCTAGTTTTTCGCCAATATGTGAGAGATGGGGTGTGACGCAGCAGTGTGTGCGGTATTTACATATCTTCATTGCCTCTCCTGTTCATCCACGCTGCCCCTGGTGCCTCTGGGCGTTGCTTCCAGGCAGTGACAGTGCAGCTGGCCCCTGAAGACGTATTGCACGGTATACACACACTTTTACACATGGCAAGGATGAGACAGGGGGCCCGGCTGCACAGCTGTCAGACCGCCCCCTCCCAAATCCCACCCCCACCCCACTTCTAATCCCTCCAGATCCCAAGCAAGGCCGGTTGGCAGATTTTTATGCCCTCGGGAAGCCCAATACGATAAAGAACCTTGTTGGGGGATGGGGGGAGGACGCCTCCCTTCTCTTCCCTGGAAACAGTTAAAGGTGCTCTGCGAGTTGCCCTGCAGCCGGGTCCATGTGCAGCAGCTGCGCGGCTCTCAAAGCGCTCTTAAAGGCATACACAGAGAGGAATTAGTGACTACTCATCTGCACTACTGGCAACCCAATGGAGACAACCAACCCCTGAGACTTCTTTCAGGCTTTCTTTTTATCACGGAAGCAACTGTTCGTGATGTTTTAAGAGTGGAGGATACAGCACTGATTCTTTTGCAAAGTAACTATGTTTACAGCCATCTTGCACTGGTTTGCTTTTTGGATTTTTGAAAAATCTCGGGTTTGATCCCGAGTTTCGGCAGAACCTTTATGATGAGTAAGAAATCACCCAGTTTTGCTCAAAAACGTGCAAAGAAAAGGTGGATTTAACAACTTTAATATTTTATAATTGGCTTTCATCTGGCCCCGCAAGTGATGATAGAAGCTTGTAGCCAGTACAGTGGTGTGCATCTTCCATTGTGCAAATTTCCAAGGCACACATTTAGATTGTGTCCGTCCTTTTCGTGTTTCCTTCTGGCCTGGGTTTCATTGCACGAGCGGACATTGCGCACGCATATGATTTGTGATAGGCAAATCCTACAAGTGCGATAAGAGAATCCGGGCAGGTTCTGGGTGAGCTTGCATTGTATGTTTGAGCTTGTGAAGGGGGCAGCATGGACGTTTCCGGTTCAAGGAATAGAATGGACACTTTGATAGTGCATTGCACATTCTCGTGCACAACACGCAAGCACCTCTAGGATTCTTCGTTATCTGGCCACCAGATTTTACTGGAACCTTCTTTCTCATCAGAGAAAAAGAAAGGTTCATGCCGGCGAGTTTAAAAAATAAATAAATAAATACATTAAAAAAAAAAAAGGTATATTTAAAGGACTGTGTCGAGTAGGCAGCGCTCCCAACAAGGCGAAATGAAATAAATAAAAGCACCTACGGGCACATGGACAGGGGGGGGGGGGGGGGAAACGGGCACAGGACCGACATTGCTAAGAAGAAATATGCGCCTGTAAATTGAGTGACCTACCGCTCCTCTTTCGAAATCGTTGTACATCGCTTTATCGAGAAGGTTTTTCTTGCTGCTTCTCTCGGTGCCGATGAGCGTGATGTAAACGTAGTCATCGGTGCCTGCAAACCACTGGCTTCCAGTCGCCATGGTCACAGTGTAGGACGGCATTGCAAGCTACTCGCCGCAGAGCAGCGGTGCGTCCGCTTCGACTGAAGGGAGTATGCCGAAACTGTGAGGTTTCGCTTTCCTCCTCGAGGCGCTGAGGGTATCTTGCCCTGCCTTAGCATGGCTGCCTGCTGCCTTCAGCTATGCCCTGATATTGGTAATCTCTTTGTTTCCCAGCACCTTTCGCTGCCAGGTCTCACAGGGAAATAATGTCACCAGCGCAGCGCTCGCAGTAATGGCAGTAGAGTTATGAAAATAAGCGTGGAGCCCTGAAAAGCAGAAGTTGTCTGCCCCGCCCCCTCTTCCGCCGTACATAGAAAGTTTGGGAAGCATGTTTTAGTTTTACAAGGTGCATTCTGACTGCGCTTAACTGGTAGGTTCTGTCACGTATTGAGTACCTGTACTTTTCTAATTTGAAAAGGAGTAAGTAGAAGCAATAAGAGTTTTTTAAAGATTTTTTTTGCCAGCATATGTCACAAAGATAAAAAAAGAAACAGCCTAAATAATGTAGGGGACATATTTGCATTAACAGTTTTAAATTAAAAAAAAAACAAGCACCTACGAGGACACGGGGGGCGGGAGAGGACACGGACGGCGGGAGGGGGGCGGGAGAGGACACGAACGGCGGAAGAGGACACGGACGGCGGGAGGGGGGCGGGAGAGGACACGGACGGCGGGAGGGGGGCGGGAGAGGACACGAACGGCGGAAGAGGACACGGACGGCGGGAGGGGGGCGGGAGAGGACACGGATGGCGGGAGGGGGGCGGGAGAGGACACGAACGGCGGGAGGGGACACGGACGGCGGGAGGGAGGCGGGAAACGTGCACAGGACAGCGAGGGGGGGGGGGAAGGATCACGGCGCACGCACATTTCTGAACAAAATGCTCCTTACCTGATCGCCTCGTGGGAACTCAAATCTTGCAGCCAACTCCAACAACAAACACTTAGCAAAAGAAGAAAACAGGCGGACTCCAAAAAAAAAAAAAACACACACACCCACCACCGTGATGACGAACAGAAGTGGGTGGAGAGGGAAAAAATGTCGGGAACGCCCCCGAATCTGGTCCGGCCTTGACGGACAGATCTCTGTTCCAATGGCTAGCCTCCATTTATGGAGCTAGCCAATGGAACAGAGGGGCGTATTCAAGTCCCCCTAACTGAAGACTAGAGATCTCTGGGGGCGGAGCTTACGCTCCGTGCCCCAGGCGAAACCTAAAAAGCACCTTGAGTTGCAGATACCTATTCATGATCTCAGAATTAAATAGCAATTGATGAAACCTAGGATTCAGTTATTACTACTGGTTTTTTTAAAAGCAACAACGTTCCGCTGGGTGCTAGTCTGCTCTGGAACAAAGGTAAATAAACACTAGTCAAAAGAGAATAACAAATACTTATAAAGATGAAGTAGTTAAAAAAACAACTAAATATGTTCTCCCTACAGGATCGAAATTGAGACAAAACACAAAAGTTATATACCAAAACTTAAAAAAGTAAAAGTTATATAAAAAGACTTCTAAATGGTCAGAATTTGTAAATTACTATCAACCCCTATGCGCTACACACAACTTGGCATATTATTGCGATATACATACTCAAATGCCCTTTCACTGACACGCATAACCCCCAAAAGTACAGTTTAGCATGACTTCCGAATCACAAAATAGGTAATCCCCAACGCTATTATTTATTTCCCCCAATCATAAAACTACGGACCAATGGTTTTCTGGTCTCATTTTAGAATAAATGGAGGTTACACGTCTAGAAAACAGAACAAAGAAGATTTATGTTTTGTTTACAGAACAAACTAACTAAAAGAATGCTAGAATTCACCCTCACTTAGATTTCTAAAGCTTGCGAGAATCTAAAGCATTCCTTCCACCTGATACAAAGCATTACACAATTGAATCTGGATGTGTATATTCTACTAAATCCTCAGCTAATGAAATGTGTTCCCTAGATACCGTGCAGAGATTTCGAATTATATAAAATATCTACCTGTACAAGGAATAGGATGCTTCATAAATCCGCTAGTGCTGTAAAACAAAATCGGCCCATTTTGTGCAATGCAATGAAGTGACACATTATGATAATGTCCTCCTTATAGCAGGGCCATGAGAATAGGATAGCTGATTACGCCATCGATAATATATAATGTTAAGGTTGTCTTCAAGCAAGGCCCTGAATTTGCCTACTTTCCTCGAATCAACATACATAGGCTGAAAGTGTTCAGGAAGAGGTTGTTCCATGGTTGGAATTCCTTGTGAGTCAGAGCACACACACGAACTTACATTTTCACCAACTCCTTTCCAATCTGTCCCACAATGTAAAAGGTTGGAAACACTTTTGACAAAGAAAAAGTATAACTTGTTTTCAAGGAGGGGAGTAGGGAAAGTATCTTTGCAATAATTCAGCAGATTTTCACATGACAAAATATCGGAATGTATATTTGCTTATGCCAGAATGAAATTAATAAATGTTTCTAAGGAGTACAATCTTATACTTACAGTTACAGGGGTTTTCACCGAGCCCTCCAAATCCATAGTTCATTTGTGGCTCATTCACATTTTTCTTCCTCTCTCACTACAGCATGGGGCAATAGGACAGCCCACTTCAGTCATCGGATAACTTTACTGTAAGTGACAGCATACTGCTCTTTCACAAGGAGCATATCCTCTAAGTAATCACTTTCTTTTTTTCATTTAAACTATTTTTATTGAAAACAAAAGCTTTGTACGTCATATGGTGAAGAGAGGGTTGACAGTCTTTGAAAACGCGCATGGCTTTAACTCGTTCCTCAACAGATTTGGGGATTTCCAGCATTGCAGAAGTGGCGCTTGTAGGGCCCAAAAATGTGCAGCATGCACACACTTGTCGCTCAGAACCCCCACCCGCCAGTAACTCTCCCTCACCATCCATTCTATGCCTGTGCACTCCCACTTTGAGAAACCATTTAGTCCACTCACCTCGGACAGTAAGTGATTATGCCAAAATGTCAAGAGCCTGGTAAGCTACCCCTTCCAGCCCAGAAACCCTGTGGCCTCCCTCCAGACTCTGCTCACTGTCTAGGTGTGTTGCAGTATAAACTTGTCACTCCCCACGCCATACAGGAGGCCCTTGTATCCTCCTTGGCCCATAGTCTCCCTGTACACTCTGTACGCCAGGTCCCCGTGGCCCGCAAAGACCCATTCATTGAGCACCAGGAATTGAGAGTCCCAAAAGTGTTCAAGATATCTAGAATTGCCAGTCGCCCATCATAGACCCCCCCGCTTCGGAGTTTGTTCAATGCGGTTCTCAGGGCTCCCCGTCATAGTAACTGACAGTCCTCTCAGTCTATTCTCTTAAAGACATCTGAAGGGATTCTGAAAGGGGTATTCTGCATGACAAAGGAATCGCGGCAGGCTCATCATTTTGTACAGGAACACTCATCCCATCAATGTCAGTGGCAGGCTACCCCAAAGTATCAAGCTCCCCTTGAGACTCTCCAACTGGGGAGATTGATATATTCCTACGGAAAAACTCCTGGGGGTCCTGGGTAACGTATATTCCCAGGTACTGGAACCCCTCTGCAACCACTGGAGCCCGGCAGTCCCAAGGCAGGTGGGGGGGGGGGGGCACCCACAATAATGAGAATATCACAGACTTGGACCAATTAATTGTGCAGCCTGAGTGGTCTCCAAAGATGGGAAACACCTGCATGATTCTGTCTATTGAGAAGTGGGGGCATGTGACGTAGAGGAGAAAGTCATCAGCACAAAAGAAGAACTGCTCCTCCCGCTCCCTCCGGCGCCCCGATGCCTCCTATCAAGAGATCCTGATGGATCCATTCCACCAATTGGTCGAGCGCCAGGGCAAACCTCATGGTGGAAAGCGGGCAGCCCAGTAGAGTGCCACTCCGCAGCTCAAAGCTACAGGAGGTTGCTACGTTCTCACGCACCTTGGCCATGGGGACTTAGTAAAGTAGTCTGATCCACATGCAGAACTTAAGCCTGAAGTCCAGCTTCTCCAGCACCACAAACATATAGTTCCATTTAAAGGAGTCAAATGCCATTCTGGCAAGTAGGGCCAAAATAATTACTTCCAGTATCAGGAACCATGTATGGTTTGGTACTAACAAAATCTTAATAATAATATCAATATTTATAGAGCGTGACAGCTACCTCAAACAGAGGTGTCCAGCGCTATAGCAGGCTTCTTTCGAGCGAGAGAGAGATTCTTCTACTATATACAAGCAGCTAAAGGGTTTGTGCTGCAGAGGTTGGGCCTACTTATCCAGTAAGTTGGGCCTACTTATCCAGTAAGTCAAATAAACATAAAACGTGTTGTCCTTGACCCTAAACAACATGCCCTGGGTGTTGAGATAGAGCAATTCCATACACCTGCTCTGATAAAAGGAAAGCTTGAGGGTGATACATTCTTCTGCCACTCATTGTCGCCCTCTCTGTAGACGGTGGCTGAAATAATATATACATATATTTTGTCTAGTCCCCTATGTCATTTTGTTATAGAGATCATGTAGCATAGGTGTAAAAGTAAATAGCATTGTGTGATATCAGAATATGACAAAATCAGAATTCCATCAGAGTTTGTTGGGTTCCTAGCAGAGAGCAGTATTTTACTTGCCCTGATCTACATTCAAGGAATACAATTTCTTGAACAATCACACAGGCCATAAAAACTTAAAACAAAAGACCCAATTCTTTATATTAGGGATCGGGAAAAACAGTTTTATGTGTAAATGGCATAATCAGTGTGATGAAAAACTCAAAGAAAACACCACCATTTATTATAGGGGAAATTTGACATTTTTAAGTATGAGCCCGTCTTTAAAAGTTGCACATAAATTCAGGGGTCTTAGTTAACTCAAAGTAATATAGTTCTAAGTGCTTTAGTAAAATATGGAATATTATCAATTCACCAGTAGAATGTCTCATAATGCCAAAGATGCAAAATGTGCCTCTCTGGACAAAGAGAATAGGCCCCTGGTGATTTTCATTAAGGTTAGAATTGCAAGTAGGTAACTACTATAACAAATAACAGAGACAAATAAGTGCATGAAACCTAATCATCAAGATCAAAGAATGGAATAATAATATAATCTACCACTATCACACAATAAAATGAAGCATTGGCAACCCCAATCTACTCACAGATGGCTATTGCAGATGCTAGTGCGTCCACAGCAGCCATCTTTGAATGTATTTTCAAAGAGGGATAGAAAATGCATTTAAAGATGGCTACCACAGATGCAAACACTTTTGCTGTACAATGTTTCAAAGGTTCTTAAAGTTTAAGAAAATTCAATAAAAGATGCAAGCTGTGCATGAATCCACAAGGGCAAATATGGACAGCCATCTTGTACTTGCAACATTTGAATAGATATAATTTTTTTTTAAAAGTGTAAACCTTAGAAGAAATAGGAAGCAATTTAACTTCAACTTTATTATTTGCTTATGCATTTTTAATTCATTTATTTGTGCAATTTTGTAACTGGACATTATTTTAGTGTAGTAAAGTAACTGAAATGTATCAGCCGTTATCCTTTTTTGTTATTTTTTAACGTACGTTTAAAGTGTTAGTAACTGTTGAAGCGGAGAGGACTGTAGTTTTATTTGTTTAATGTGCTTTGACGTAGAGAGTAACTGTTAAAAGAACTGATAGGGTGCTAGCTTTATGTTCTAGTTTTGCTTCATTGTAAAGTGCATTGTTGGCACCTTTTAGCTTGTCATATGATGTGTGAATGTTAGTGTTATAGTGCAATACATTAAGATAAAAGAAACGTAATAAGTATGCTTGAGTTGTGTAAGTATAATCACAGGATTTAGTAATTTCAAGACTACCGTCGTTACCATTGTAAATGTTATGACTTTTTCAATTTCAAAAGCTTTATTCAACAGTAAGTCATAAAAGCACATACAATACACAAAACTGTCAAGATACACAATAAATAATACATGAACATACACCAGATAAAAAAATATTAAATTCAATTTGATTACTGTCAGCTAAGAAGGTTATTAAAAACATATGATACATTTAAAATTAGTTCATAAGATATAAACAGCTTTATACTGGCAATAAAACCTTATAACTAGCTAGTAGCAGATGACAAAGTGAGTGTGCGGATGATCCAGGCCCACCTCAAAAATTTGGCTAAAGCAATAGCTATGTGGGGAGAACAACCAGATCCTAGTATCCTTAAAGCTTCTATATGCCTCAAGGAGCCCAAGGAGAAGCATATAGGTCTCAACCATTTGCGTCATGGGGCTGCATACAGGGGACATACAAAGAATAAATGGGCTATAGTCTCTACCATGTCTAAACAATTGACATTTCTCATCGGAGGAGGACGCCCATTTATGAGTAAAAGCTTTAATTGGCAAGGTTCCTATCCTGAATTGAAAATACAATTTTCGATCGAGGGGACTCTTAATTTTATTCCAGTATGCTTCACAGAACGGACAGGATTTGTGATCTAAACAACGGCCTGTCAAGTTAGTGTTCATACCGGACCGGTAAGATGACATCAGGACCATTTCCCAATATTTTCCTTTCAATTGTTCTTTTGTAGGAAAATTGCAGTCTCTGGTTCATCCCATATTAATCTTAAATCCATCTTTACCAAGAGAGACCTTAGATCTTTCAGCCACAGGATTTTATGAAAGCGGTGATTACATCCTTCAACCCCTGGGCATAATGTGTAAGTTCGGGGGTGGTCCAGATTCACCTCCAATACAGGAGTGGACGTAACCTAGCCATGTCTGCCACATTTTTCTTCCCTAGGTCAAATAAAAGCAGAGTCATAGGGGTACTTTGGGGAACACCAATTAAACCACATAGGAATTTGTTTTCAGCTTTTGCAAGGTGACTCAAATTATTAAATCCCCATAACTCTGCCCCATAAAGGGCAGAGCTTATCACTTTGATGTTATATATTTCCAAAACTGGAGTAATTGGTTTTGTCAAGGAGGATTTATGTTTAGAAGATAATGTACCTACGAGCTAAAGATATTTTAGGATAGTCGTATCTATGTGGCTATTCCATCCCATGTTACTCTGAAGCATAATACCTAGGTAGGTAAAAGCATCCACCTGCTCTAGGGGAGTGTTGTTCAGGAGGATTCTGCCTTTGAAGGGTTTATGCTGATTCAGGGACATAAACGTTGTTTTTGCGGTGTTGACCTCAAGCCCACGTAGATGGCAAAATTACCCAAAATCATTGACAGCCTTCTGCAGATCACACAGGGACCTGGAGATGATATGGGTGTCGTCCGCAAACATGAGGACAGGTACGCGAACTCCTGCTAAAACAGGGGCATCAGTAGGGGATCTACTAAGATGGTCCACTATTCCGTTGATGTATAAGGAGAACAGGGTGGGAGCCAAAACACATTACTGACGAACACCACGTTCGACAGGGAATGAATCAGTAACCTCACCCTGTGTCCCCCATCTGATCCTGGCGAATTTGCTCTCATCTAAGCGGACAAGGAGGGTCAATAACTCAGGTGCCATCCCCAGTTCATCAAGGACCCTCCAGAGTTTGCACCAAGGTACTAAATCGAAAGCCGATTTCAAGTCAACAAATACTGCGTAAAGTGTCCCTTTAGTCAAAACCACATTCCTCCAGTAGATTGTGATGAATCGAAAGACTTGGTCTATGGAACTAGTGCAAGAGCGAAAGCCTGCTTGAAATGGGGATAATATATTAGATTCCTCTACCCACGACTGTACTTTATTTTGAACTAGTCGACCCATTAACTTCTGCGCTGAATCTATTAGACTAATGGGCCTATAGTTACTGGGGAGGGATTCATCTCCCTTTTTGAAAATAGGTATTATTTCTGCTCCCTTCCACGAAGGTGGAATGGGAGCACCCCTTGCCACTGAATTAGCAAACAGTGCAAAATACTGGCACCAAGTCGATCTATCGCTTAACAAAACATCGGCAGGAATACCATCCATACCTGGGGCTCTGCCTCTTGACACACAGTCTAGTGCTAGACTCATCTTTGATGGAAAATACCTGATTTTGGTAAAAGATATAGTGGGGTAAGGAGTAATCCTCCTCTGACAGGCTAGAGGCATACTGGGGCTTAAGAAATTCTAGCCACTGAGATTGAGCAACATTATTCTGAGGGAATTCTGCACGTCCTCCCCTATCCCATTTGACGATATTCCAGAATTGCTTAGAATCTTTGGCTTCGCAGGCATGTTTCAAGTCTCGCCACCTATCATGGTCCCACTCTCTTTTTGCCACCTTCTGGGTGTGTCTATAGGAGTCCCTTGACTCTCACTCTAGCGGCGTTCTTGACCTTAATTCCACACTCAATTTATGGCGAGCTATTCTGCAGGCCTCATTATACCACCTAGCCACATTGGTTTTTATACCCCGGTTATCTGTTTTTGACTCTTTTGAGAAGAACATTGTTAAACTAGAGAAGAGTCGGGTGTGAGCCTCCAACATTATTTGCGGAAAATCCGAGGCATTGGTTAGGGTGTTTAAATGGGTCAGTTCGCTCAAAACCTCTGCTTTAAGCTCAGCCAATTTGACTGGGTTTTCAATAAATTTATTCCATTTAACATGGCGCATATTATTAGAGGCGACAATGTCAAATGTTGATACCCCTCCCTTCGGTGTCTCCTCTCTATCCCCCTTTTGAATTAGGAATATGGAGCAGAGCGTGTTATGATCACTTTCCAATCGCGGTTTAATGACCATATCCATTAGGTTATGCCAAAATCTTATATCCACCAACAAGTAGTCTATACGGCTACTGTTACGTCCATTATCAAATGTGTTAGCTCCCTGGAGGTCAGAAGGGGTTCGCCCATTTGCCGCTATAGGTCTCTTTCTAGATACAAAGCTTTTAATTGAATTGCGGCTGATGACCATCTTTTTACAGCAGGAACTTCAAGTTTGGGGATTCTCCACCTAGTATCCTGATCTGCAGAAAGATCCTGATCTTCTTGGCCAAGTGGTTCGAAAGTAGTGTTAAAATCCCCGCCCACAATAGGAATAATTTTGTCTGGTAGAGCCGCCAGCTGAGAGTCAAGAGCGGCTATTATCTCGGAGGTGTGTCCCCCAATTAACCCCCTAGCATAGACGTTAAAAACAGCCACCCAGCGATCTTGGCTAAATTCAAGCCTGACCATCAAAATATCGTTGACTGGGGACAGAATATGCTGGACTTTGCAACATAAGCTCTGGCGAACCCAAACCACCAGGCCACCTGTGGGGCGGCCTTTTGTTTTTTTTGTAGCAGGGATATAGAAATTAAGGAACCCCACCCGAAAAACAGGAACCACTGACCAAGACTCCTGAAAAAGACAAATGTCATACTGGTCTATGAATCTACACCATTCCGGAGACAGAAGTTTATTACCAATACCTGCAATGTTCCATGAGAGCAAGGACAAGTTTTCATTTGTTATCAAGGCTGGGCTAACATTTAAAGGCCTCTCTATTCTTACTAAAGTGTCAACCTCACTCTTTGGTGTTAACCCGGGAATGGTTAGTTTAATGCTTGGTGTACTACCCGGGAATATATTCTTTATACGTACTCCTAGGTCAGTAATGGAATTGGAATATACCACTGGAGAGGTGTTAGATTCTTGGGTAGCCCTGATGTTAATCGATAACCTAGCCAAAGAGTGGGGGGGGGGGGCGGCATATTATCTAAGTAGGTAGCCACATTACCATGCATTTGGGGCTCGCTAGCTCGGATGTTAGATAATGGATTTCTCAATGGGTTTCTAGTGTCAGCCTGTAGTCAGTCGCATTCCTCCATATCGGTCAAGGCTCCAACACGATTCCTCAGATCAATTCCATCAAACAGGGTTGGAGTCTTCCTCCCACTTAGCAGGCATGTGAACGATTTGGCCTAGAACTCATGGATCTCCCTAAGCACCATACCCTATCATAGAAAAATTCTAGAGTTAATGGTATTATTGCAGAGCCCCTTTGTTGAGGGGGGGAGTAAATTTGCCAACACATTAGATAGCACTTGAGGACTAGAAAATGAATGGCTATACAATCACCCCCAAATCTTTTCTTAAGGTGTCCCACCCATGACACCCTTCTGGCCATGATAATTTCTCTCGCTAGTTGATAACAACCCTTTTCAGATATCTTCATATTATTGATCAGCCAGTGCAGTGCTTTATCAATTAAAGTCACTGTTGATTCCACTTGGCCTGGTTTCTATTAGGTTTGTGTCCGTCAGTTCTCTTCTTTCCCATTGTGGATTTGCAAGTGGAATAAAGTAAGACAGTACCTTTCCTCAGAACAGATGTCAGAGGGGCGGCCCAGCCCGGCCTCCTCCGGCCCCTGATGGCCACAGACGGCCCGCCCTTTGCCCGGGCTTAGCCCAGGCAACGCACGTGCACGTCCCGCGACGCAGGGGCTCTCCTCGGCTATAAAGTGCCTCCGGGCACGTAGTGGCATGGGCGGCTGCCTGCCGCAAAGACTCATGGAAGATGAAGTCCCCCCTCACTGCGGCCGCACCAGATGTCAGGAGGCTGCGGCAGCGGGGGAGACCGGAGGCAAGGCTGGAGCAGAACAGGAGGCCTGGTGTGACGTCAAAGAACAAGGTATGCCCCAGGAACCTATCGAGAGCACCCGCTCCACCGGGGCTCTCCTCCGCTTCAAAGCGCCTCCGGGCGCGTAGTGGCGCGGGTGGCTGCCTGCCGCAAAGACTCCTGGAAGATGAAGTCCCCACTCACTGCGGCCGCGCCAGATGTCAGGAGGCTGCGGCAGCAGGGGGAGACCGGAGACAAGTCTGGAGCAGAACAGGAGACCTGGTGTGACATCGAAGAACAAGGTATGCCCCAGGAACCTAGCGAGAGCACTAATATTGCAAGTAGGGTGTCCTCCCACAGACTTTACCCCATCACGGACCTTACCCCATCACGGACCTTCCTGGGTCTTGTAAATGAAGCATCTCCCCAACCCAACTCATTGCCTTGGGAAACAAAAAAACAGATTGGACCTCCTCCATCATTGCCATGGAAGAAGCCCCATTCTCCAAAGGCTTTTTCAACTTCATCCAATTCAATACAAGCAAAACCTCCTAACCTTTTTTAAAAATCTGTCATCTCAGGGAAGCGTAAAATATGCACTGCGGAGGAGAACATATGTCAAGTAGTTTGGTGTCTTAGGTAGAGTAAGATAAGTAGGGTTGTTTGATATGGTAGGTAAGGATTGGTGGGTGAGGCAGGCGTAATGTAGGAATTGTTTGAAGTAGTTAAAAAGCGGTGGAATATTAATAATAATATTCACATATTAAAGTGTAAATCTGCTCTAACAAAAAAACTCACTGACCAGAAACTAAAACCTCTAGGTTTACACTGCTCCTTCATTACTGGCTATGATGGACATGATAATAAAACACTGCATTTTTAATGAAAATGTAGTGAAAATAAAAAACCTCTTTTGGTTTGTACTTTTGAGGTATGATTCATTAATCAAAACTGCAGCATTCCTGAAACTAAGAAAGCATGTGTTTATGAACACGTATTTACTTTGTTAACAAGAAAGTTGCAAATCGAGTAACATCTTAACTTAAAGTAAAATAAAGAAACACACAAGGTAATTTAGTGAGTAGCACTGTGGCTTTATGATAGGCTAAGGCATCCAAACCGCAACACTTGCTAAGCAAACAAAACATAAATCAGCAATTAACATATGGTGTGTCATATATCAAAGAATACACACAAGTTCCAACTTACTTGCAATAATAAACCATGAAAGGACAGAAGTTTGAAGGGTGCTGAACCAACACCCACTCTTCTCTATATAATATTTCCTATTGCACTTTTATGAAGAAATTATAAATAGAGGTGTTCCACATGGCTTAAGTCATATGTACCCAAACCTCAAAACGAGACTATATACATGTTTACAAAGATCTCAGAATCTTTCAAGGCATAGTGTAGGCTTACAAGACTGTAAGCAGACTAGTTCAGATAGCTCTTATAAATAATTTTCCATGCTTGCAGTGGATAGCAGGTACGCAAGTCAAACTTTTTTATGTTCCGAAAGAAGGGGAAAGCATGCCCTTGTTTCTTTTTTATATTATCCACAGAAATAAATTGTGGTAGGATATTACAGTGTGTCACTAAACGGAGTGACTACTTTTTAAAATAGAGGGTAATATGGAAAAGTCAGGCAGGCCAGTGGCACGAAATTGAGCATTTTGAGAGCTTTAAGACATTGCTCAAGTTGGCCCCACCATGAGGAAAGCACAAGAATCCGGGGGGTAGCAGGCAAGTGGAGACTGGTGAGAGTATATGATGATAAAAGCATAAGGGCTTACATGGGTTATTGTAGCTTCATTTACCGTGTCTGTATAGTACTTTGCTTTGGTTGATGCAATGAGCCGTCTGTGTGATGCGTGGAGTGTGTGTCTCCAGTACCATGAGGTCATTGGAAGTTCAGTTTTCCTTTCATTTTCTTTTCTGTGACTGGAGCGTTTATGTTCAGAAAGGTCTTTAGAGTACCAGGGTGCTAAAAGTTCTAACTTTCACTTAATTTGTAAATGGTGTGTGAATATTCACATCGTTTTTCAAACAGTGTTTCGGTAATTTAGTAGGGTGCTTGTGTTGCATTGGACGTGGAATTTGCAGGGCGAGAAATGAGTTCCAGCATTAGATTATTTAAAGGATCCTGAATTTTGGTCTGCTCTTTTGGGTTCACCTTGGACGCAGGAAACAGGGATGGTGAAGAGATTGGTCTGTGAACAGGTATTGGTGGTTTACATTGGATTGTTGAGAAGACTAAGTGGAGGATTTAGCATTTGGAGCGTGTTGGTTGAGAGATGTGCTTGACCTGCTAAAGGCTGTTTCTTTTCTTTGGGGGTAGCTTTTGTTGTGAGGGAGTTTGAAGAGATCCAAGAGGGTGGTGCAGGGGTGTTCGATGGATGAAGGGGTGACAAGATCCAAGAATTCATCAATAAAGTATTTGTTCTGCCAGGGAGGTCTGTAGATGAAATGAAAGGTGGCAGTGCGAGTTGAAGTGGCATTCCAGGAGCACCATGGATAGAATGTCACTGGTTTGCCTACGGTGCAGGATCAAGAGGACTTGTAGCTGACAACTAAGCTTCCTCCCTTCTTATGTGCATCTTTCACATGATGGATGCTTTAGCGTGTGTAAAGAAACAATTTTAGGGTGTTTGAGGATATGGGACCGAGCCATGTTAATGTAAAGAAGGGAGTGTCAAGCTTGTAATAGGTGATGATGTGTGCAATGTCTTGTGCGTGGAGTACTGCAGAGAAAGAGTTAATGATCATGAGTGGGAAAGAATTCTGTATTTTGATTGTGTGTGGTAGTCAGTGGAATGTGCAGGAGGATGGGTCTATGTTTAACTAGAACGATATGTGAGTGCTTGTATTGTCTAGGCCGTCATGAGACTGTGGGGTTTAGCAGTATGGGATGCTGGGTGAAGCAGATGATTATATTTTACCTTGCAGGTTTCAGTAGAGCAAGGGCTCTGGCCTAAAGGTCTGTCTAGCCACAACAAGTCCAAGCAGGCAATGCCCTTGTTGGGTCCACCCATACCATCATTGGCCTTGTCTGTGTCGCCCTTTGCTGGACGCATTCTGCATGACGTTAACTATTAACGAAAGTCAACTCTATAATACCATGATAATCCAGAAGTCATCCATGTTTGAGCTCCTACATTTGGCCCGAACAAATTAAAATCTACTAGTGACGTAGGTAGATTTTCCATATCAAACAATGTTGCAAGCTGAGTGAAGTGGAACTAATACTAAGGCTAGATATCCAGGTGCACCATACAAAGTAACTCCCTCACCACAACTATCTCGACACAGACTTTATCTCCGTGAAAGCACATGCTGCATAACTAGCTACACAAAATGAATGCATGTCTAGCACAAAGCACATATGCAAACCCAAGAATAATAAACCTACATCTAAGAGAGGGTACACAGCTGGGAAAGAGTATCGTTGTGATGACGTGCTGTGCAAGTAACTAGCCTCTACTCAATTGTTTTCATCTAATGGAGTGCTCCTTAGAAGGTCACGTGACAATCACCTTGTGGTGAATGTCCGTTGCCTTAAGGAGTTTATGCTTCAGTGGTTGAACCGAAGGCATAAAGGTGCAGTTCTCGCAGGCGTGGATCCTTTTAGATGCACTGTGATGCACACTTGCATGGAAAGAGGCAACTCACCCTACTTAAGGCATCTGCTGACACGCCTACCCCAAGCAGCGTCCGCGGCCCTGTCCCGGAGAAGAGATGCTCGTGAGTCGTGACAGGACTGGGAGTGAGCGGTATAATAAAACAGCTACTTTCTGAGGCCCAGTGGAGTAGTAAGCCTGCCATTGACTGTAGAGGCAATGTCAAACGGCCAGAACACATTAGTAAATATACACATAATGGCGGTGCAGTGGCCCCTCACGCCTCTTGGTCCCGGTGACACTGCACCGGCTGCAGTATTGATAGCAACGTTACTACGCAGCCCCACCTCAACTTACCAGACAGGGGGACCCCAATGCTTCCGCGGCCCTGGCTCTGAGTGAGCGGTCGGGACAGGGAATCCTCATATTCGTCTAGGATGGATGCCATGCTGAGTCCGCCACAGGGCACTGCCGGTGTCCCGCCTCCCCCTCCCCGCGCTGCAGCCTCAGCCCTGGCCCGTTAACGCTGCAAAGCAACAGCCCATCAGCAGCAGCACAAGCTACATCGCACCCGGAAGAAGATCGTGGCTCAGCTGACAGCCACGTGACCGCCTGCACTGACAAGCATAGACATAGAGAGCGGACTAGATGTGGAGTTTGATTATCGCCCTAATACTTCCAGTGCGGCAAGCGTGGTTCTGAAATTGACAGCATGCTCCTGTTAAGTTGTTTAAAATTTCAATTAAAACGATGTGTCTTGCCCTCTTCAGCAATTTTACGTTTTTTAGACAGCTTTTTGCGTCTTGACCCACGTTCGCACGTGCAACAAAAGTAACTTTTTTTCTACAGTGCCTCCTTCGAAAAGATTCGGAAGCCAATAATAACTGCAACTCTGTAGCATACATGCCACATTTTGTAAACAGGCAGAGGGAGGTTTTGAAAAAAAGACACAGTCGAACGCAACTACTTACTAGTAATCTTCATTACTTTTAGTCTTACTTATCCTCCATCCAGTCATTGGGGTGTTGGTCGGATATTAATTTTCCTTAAATAAATGAAAGCTTAAGAGGCCTTTGGCAAAACAGGAACAAGTTGGATTAATTAAACGCTGCGTCTGGGAGAGCCTGGACAGAATGCGTCTGTTTAAAGTCTCTCGATGTATAACGTTTGGGCCGTCCATTTATACAGTTTGTGAGGTACAATAAAACACTTTGCTATATTCCAAAAAAGTATTATAGTTGTAAATCAACACACGCAGGCATCTGTTATTGACAAAGATGTCTTGTATTTTGCTGGGTGTGGGGGGTTAATTTTGTAAATGTCTTTTTATGATTGAAAAATATCGAATAAAGACTATTTTGAATTGAATTGACAAAGATGTCTTTCAACCTCGGAGTGAGCTAGTGTGGTCCAGTGTGTATGTGTTGTGATATACATGAATCCCTCTATGCCTGAATATTCAACTTTGTGCGATGTGTGTCTGGTACTAAATTTTTTCAGTCTTGGTGTGAGAAAGTTGGTCTTTTTTTTGGGAGGGGGGGCAATCTTATTCGTTTGTTGAAATTCAACAAGAAAAAAGAACAATTACAGCCACATCTCACCTCCCAATTAGAACCACTATTTGACAAATCACATCCAAAAACCATATGCCCCCCACCTTCTCTGTATCTAATCGTGCTTCAGTTGATAGCCTCGTGCATATGAATAAGACTTTTTGAGTTGAGCAAACCAGTCCACTCCCGCCCTCCATTCCACCAGGGATTATCCCCCTGGAGGAGTTCCAACTCCGGGCAATGTTCCTGTTAGCAACCAATGTGACAACAACCACAAGTGTACGGTCAGCCAGGGAGCTACCAACCTCATCAACTATGCCCAGCAGGACCACCCTGGGGATTAGGCCATGATATGCGGAGATAACTGCGCAGGCCCAGGCTAAATGGTACAAATCAGGTGGAGCTGCTGAACAGCTGAAGTACGCAGGTTGGGGATCCTGCCAGCACGGTGTAATCGTATTAGGGTGAGGTATGTCATGTGCTGGTTATTTAATTGAATCAGCCAGAGGCATATGGAGCTAGCCAATGTGCGCGGAGCTAACCATGCCTCTCTCTAATCCGCCTCATTGAGCTCACCAACCCAACCCTCCCGATGGAATCAGAGTGTGTCAAAACCATGTGGGGCATAGTGATACTCTATTCTTTACATTACTTTCTGCTAAGCTAGTGGTGCTGTTATGCTTGGTGTCCTTTAAGAGGGTGTCAGGCATCAGGACTCTGGACATTTCTCAGATGTGTTTTTCTCCAACACATGCTCATTTTTACATTACAAGGTGTACAAAGAAAGCTTCTACCTTTTTGGAGTTTCCAAGTTTCCCAGCTCAAAGTTAGATGTGGTTAGATGTTTTAAGCAATATATGAATGTCACTAAAGAGATGAGGATGGCAGCCTTAAAGTTGTTCCTATATTTGCATAGGCCCTTTGCTCCAGTAACATCAACTACATTTAGTAAATGGGTTTAAAGAAGTAATGGCATTAGCAGAGGTGGACACACCTCATTTTGGGGCTCATTCAGCTAGGGGAGCTGTGGCCTTATAGCGTTCTGGGCTGGGGCTTGATTAGAGAACATCCTTAATTCTGGGGATTGGTTAAGGGTATCGGCTCTTAAGACCTTTTACTGTAAGCCTGTTGAGCAGTGGTTCCCAAACTTTTTGTACCCAGACGTGTCACTTTTTAGAACTACAAACTTTCGCGACCCACCTCACTTTAATGGACATGAGAAGGGGTAATTTTTAATGTAGCTTAAACATCTAGTGGTAGCACATTATCATTTGCACAAAGCATTTTTTTCCATTGATGTAGCCACTAACTTTGCACAGACACAAAGTTTGAATAATTATGCTATATGGCATACAGCACTCAAATGAAAATGTGTGGAAATGGGGTGTCTAAGAATATTTATAATTTTTGCATCACCAATTAACGTGCCTCTATTTGTTATAATCTGTTTAAATTCTCTATCTGCACACTTCAGGATTATAAAAAAAACATTTATTTTTGCTTTTCTAACAGCTGAATGCACATAGTTCATTCACTGGTAGTTATATTTTGTGTGTTGCAAAAAACTATATGCTAAGGATGTCACATAATTCACTTTAAAAACTCATCTCACTTTGCAGCCAGAAAAAGAAAAGTTAACACCAATCCCATGTTAAAGAAAAAGTAGCAACCTGTCAGAAGACATAGCCTGACATTTGAGCTCTGCAGTTGAAGCACTGAAAATGTGACAAGATAAACAAATAATTTAAAGATATCTTTATTTATCGCTTGTACTTTACCGACCCACTAAAAATGGTCTAAAGACCCACCAATGGGTTGCGACCCACAGTTTGAGAAAAGCTGCTGTAGAGCATGCAGCAATGACAGCAGTTAATATGCTTTGAGCATACATTATATGAGTGTTGTTTTGTAATAAAATTCAAACTTGGATGGGCATCTCAGATGAAGACTGGACAAAGACAGGAGGACCTGTTATAGCTACTTCTGGGATTTTTTCTGTTGTTTCTGATGTTGCAGTTTATATACGGATTTGTACTGTATGTGTGCGTCAAGAAAAGAGTTGATATTCATAGAGCCTGCTGTAGTGTAGTTCCTATATTCCCAATAGGCTCTGCACATTGGAATAGTGTATACTGTAGTTTAGACGTAGGACTGAAGTCGACTAGGTCACTACCGAATATATACTAGACTTAATTGTGTGTGTGTGCCAACTAGCTCAGAGGTCACTAGAAACTTTCTCGAATGAACAAGAAGGGATTCGTTTCTGACAACCACTTAAAGCATGACAACTTTGTTTCCCAAGAGTAAGAAATATATCTCTAGAGTCGCGGAAACAATAGATAGTTATTTCACTCAGTCAATCGTGCATGCTTTGTTTCACCAGCGGTGCAGAGAAATAGAGAGACGGGCATTTTCAATAAAAGTTTTTTTTTGAACAGTCTTCTTTCTCAAGCATAAGAAATGAACTGCTGCAATCGTAAGTACAGTACGAAGAGTATTCTAAAATAATATTGTAAAAGCATAATATGGTTTCTAAGCCATAAAATACCTAAGATGCATAAAATACATACAGTGACAAATAATGACTAAAAGTACTCAACTGGTGCTTCTAAAATACGCCTACCCCGGTGTACCTAAACTAGGTCTAGTTCAAGGGAAGAAGTAGGTGAGGTGTAGCTTAGTTTAAGTATTCTTTGCCAAGAATCTATTCCAAGAATTCTCTAAGGGTCTAATCAGCTCCGTACCTTGGTTTAGAATGCAGGAGGTCTTGTATCTCTCTCTCAGGACTCGATTTCCCAGCAACCCACAAGGGTAGCCTGGAAACACTGGAGCTGGATTTCTCTGCAAGAGAAAAGACAGCATCTCTCTCAGTGCGTCAGCTGGAGGGTCGGCTTCCTTCGGCACTTGCTGCAGCAGGGCGTCGGGCAAGTAGATAGTCGAACTGCTCCAAACCACCGTGTGTTTGTTTGGACAAGTGTGGGCATATTTATACCTTGAAGGTGCCGAGTTTGACGTAAGATTGGACATAATAACGTCATTAGAGACTTGATTCTCTGAAAACTCCTTGATTTCTTGGATAAATTAATATTCGTGCACGGGGAAGTCCCAGACTGCTGAAGGAGGGTTTTTCCAAGAAATCGTTGTAGATTTTCGGAACTAGTGGAAGTAGCCAAGCCGTATTAGGACTACTTGAGCTATTTCTTAATATGGTTGTGACTTTTATGCCTATATTAGGATATGATATTTTATACCTATATAAGGGCATGAATCGGGAAAATTACACTTGAGTCCTAAAACGCTATACAACACCTACTCCACGTATTATGTCTAATATTACTAAATCTATAAGCATAAAAACATAACTAAAGCATGTGTTCATAATCCCACCCAAAATACATGAAATGCATTTAAACATGGTTTATAAACATACATGAGTATCTGTCCTGCACACATTTTACAAGCAATAGTTGTCAAAAAAATGCTATCTAAATAAAACATAAAATAATATTTATGAAATGGCTCTAAATTTACAGAAGAAAAAGGTCGAAACCATTCCATAGCATGATATATAAACTGTTATTGTTTTCATGAGAAAATGCCAAAATATTTGTCTATAGGATGTAGCAAATGAATTTCTTGTTCTCTAAGAATAGTTCTACTTTAAGCAGATTACTCTGTGCCAAGGAAAAAAGGTTCTATTCTGAAAAAAGAAAAAGAAAAAAATTCAAATGTAGATTGCCGAAACATATAGTTCCCAAGTTAAAGGGTTTGTTTTTGAAAACCAAAGGCCGAATTTCAGAGTTCATGGAACGCTGTGTGTATTTTCAAAAGTTATTCTCGGTGTCAGGAGAAAACATCAAATCATCTAAGCTGGCAAAGAAGCCGTCTACCACAGTTGGTGAAAGTTGAACTACTTCTTCAAGTAGATCAAATGTGCATAGATATGAAGCATCGCCGTCAGCGTCATTCGCTTTAGCAATGTTCGATGCAGATGGTACCTGTGTGCCTGTTGTTCCACGTACGTCACCAATAGCTGGATCCGCTGGTGAGATCTCAATGAATGCCGTCATCAGGATTGGCAGGCGTTGGGGGCAACACAATGTATGAGTCGTTTCAGAACCCAGCAAGGTGTCAACATCTGTTGGCAGTGCTGAAAGGAAGTGTAAGACATATGTCTAACACGCATTCTTCTCCGCAAAGCAGGCATCGCAGAACAGGTAAGATGCAATCTTGCCAGATTGGTCTGAATGAAAGGAACCACGTGGTATTCAGATCTCTTAAACGAGCCAAGCCAAGAATCTGTGTAATTCTGTCACGATACCGCATGGCCAATAGAGCCCGTTCCATTGTAATCTGGGTATTTTTGGTGACTGGACTTGCCATATCGGAGCAGGAGAAATAAAAATAGAATTCCTGCTACGAATCCCAAAAGTAGAGGCAGACCACCGAACACAGAGAGCACAAAATGTGGAAACATGCTGAGAACTGCTTCAAATAGTGTTAACAGTCCTAAAAGAATCGTCTTAAATACATGTGCGATGCCACTGGAATAAGACATGTTCAAGATTTGACCTAACATTTCAGCGAAATGTACTGGGCAGTTTGTTGATAATAATGCATGTATCTCTGCTGAAGTCCTTGCAACTTGCAGATCATACGTCTCTCTAGACGAGGACAGTGGCACAGTTTTTTGTAAAAGAATGGCTTTCATTCTGCTTAAAGTATCAATTCGTATAGAAGAGATATTCAGTGAAGGCCATAACGCCGACTCCCTGTCTGTATTACTTTTTGGATACAATACTTGCATACAACAAGTGACCCTGGCCGACACACTAACCAGATAGGCTTTTCCTGGCAAGCGGTGATACAGGACCGACGGCATGCCGTTTGCATCTTTTAACATCTAACCAGCTTTTCGAGAGACGGCGGGTGTGAGGAGGCAAAGATATTGGGTATCCAGAGAGCCACAGCGCTTCAAGAACTTCGCAGATAGGGCTGGAACTCAAGACATCCTAGAAATCCAGATGACCCTCGCGAATATACATCCATACGATCTGAGAAGCACTATCTCGAAATATCAGCATCATAACGCAGCATCATAACGGAGACTTGGCTTTATATTAAAGCAGGAGCAGGAATTCGGGACTTAAACCATCCACCTTTGAACATTGCAAACCTATCTCAAACCCATACATCGTGCACCTTGAGTGAAAATATCGGATCTCCATCCTTGTATCCAGAAACACTGACGCCGTTAGAGACGTTCTGATTCTTTGAACTGGATATTCTGCTTCAGTGCATACCTGTGCAGTACAGCTACTGTCTATGCAAAAAAGAAAATGCAGAATTCCTGAGGAAGGCAATCGGCCGAAACGCGTTGAAGGGAATATATTCTGTATTTAAGAAATGAAATCATGAACTGTTAAAAATTAAGTTATTTACGAATTAATCAGTGTAAATTTAATGTCATGTGTTATATGTAAAAAAACTGCAAACATTTTTTTGATAAATTGTATAGATGAAATAGGATATGTTAAGAAAAACTACATACTTTAAAAAAAAAAATAGAAATATTCAACATAAGTTAGTTGGTGGAAATTAGTCTATTGAAAAACAACATCTTGTTTACTCTGTAGTAAATGTGCACGTAACCCGGTGTGTACGGTCCACTTTTACAAATAGTACTATACGTTGCTAGGGTTCATCCTTTAAGGCAGGGCCCCCGATCTTCCAAAATAATTTTCCTGGCAACATGCCACAACAGCTGTGATCATTGAGCATAACGTAGCTCCCATTGGAAAGCTGCCTACAGATCGGGTTTATCACGGCCGCTGGAGTACCGTGCATGTGGCAAGAAAGGTTATTTAAAGAACCTTCGCAGGATCCATGTAAATTAATACCTTCACATAAAAGTGCACCGCTTAGTGAGTTTTTAAAATTGTTTGTACTAAGAAATACCTCCTTTCCCCCACTTCAACATTTGTGTGTGTATGGTAAAGTCCAGGTTGACTTAATGTATCCTTTACCCAACCTTTCATACAGGAATGCTGGTATATGCTGTAGACAATACTGAAATTGGAAAATCGTCACTGGTATCGTTATGGTGCCTTGTATTATCCATTCTACAACAGGTTTCTCGGAAACAGTTAATGGTAATCTTTCCAGTTTTTAATGCCCAGCACCGTATAGTCTGCTCCTCTTCGTGCCAAAGAGATTTGTTTATCTGTAAGGTTAAAGACAGTAAACAATGTTGTGGTATTTATTAGACGCCATGGCACGTAGCCTTAATTGAGATTTTGTAATGTCCAGCCTAGCAGCATTATAGAATGTAATTGAGACTGGCCATGTTGTAACATTAGCAAATCCTGTTCTATTATGTCAATGGCAGATGATACAATGCTGTCCAAAGAATAAATTCTGGAGGACAGAGTCGTTAACCCATTGTCCACTACAGAGAGTGCTCTCTCTAAATTAATGCGATCAATTTCTCATATTTTTTCTGCAGTTCCCATTTGCGTTATTTTCCAAGCTTCGTTGTTCACAGTGTATATACTGGCCTATATGAAACGTTTTTGACGTTGTTAACGAGGCCCAAGTAAAAAGTCTCGTAAGTCAACGCCTTCTTTAAGTAAAGTCAAGTGTTGTTGTTTAATTTCTGGAAGTGTGGATTTCTGTAGCCAATCAAGGCATAGTTTTCCTACACTGTATGTGGTGGCTATCCCTGGATGTTGTCTCTGGGAGAATCTTGGATCTGGCCTAATCAATTTGAACACTTCTGTTTTGTTCATGAATCTATCTTGACAGTTATTCATGTCTGGGCCAGATTAACCATTGTTTCCAATCAGGATTTGTTCTGTTGTGTTTTAAAATCTGTTTCACGTCTACCTCCTCATCTGAAGTGTTATTACTATCAGGTGTGGGTTCAACTATGGACAGTTTGTTTAAATATTTTATCTTAGCTAAGCCAAGACAGGATGTTTGTTGAACGGTGTCATTCAAAAATATAATTTGTTCTGGTATAATGCAGGCTCTGAACAACGTTTCTAAACCCTGCACCTGCCATTCTTTTGTGCCCCAGACAGTTTTTGTCTCAATGTTGTCTTTCCAAAAGTTGTAGACAGTTGAGCATAAAAGTTTGCAGAATAAATTTGTAGACAGTTGAGCATAAAAGTTTGCAGAATAAATTTGTTTAGTGTTGGTCAACATGGTTTTCATCCCTGTCTTATTCACATTTTTTAAATAAAACGTTTCTGGGTTTGTGACATTAAAACCTGCAAAGTATGGGAATTTGTCATATAATGTCTTAGAGCTGCCTTTTGGTGGCGTTGGACAATGTTCCCATTGATTAAAAGAGAAAACATTTCTAGGATTTACAGATTTGTGCAAATAATGATGACCAAAATGATTATAACAATACTGCTCTTCATAACTTGTTGAACCTTCTAGGTGTTCATGTTTTTGAAATGTTGCTGACATTTCTAAGTCTGACATCATATTATTAACAGTTTCAAAGTCCCAATTATCTGAAAAGGTGTTTGATGAAACAAAATCACTTAAAGAGACCTTGAAATGGTGTAGAATTTTCAGCAGTTCCACCGGGCCGTAAATGTCATAATCAGTTGTGTTGAAGATGCTCTGTGCACACTATACTTTCATTCAATAATCAAACAATCGTTTTAGTGCTGCTCCATTTGTTACACTTGGTTAGAGTACCTTGAAAATATAGTAACAGATCTGGTTGGGAAAATTACCGTCCTGATGAAAGTGCGCACTATTTTCAGGGAACTGTTGGTTCCTTATCCATGTCTTTGAAAAATAAAAACTTAGTTGTCTTTTTGATGATTTTTTCAATTTCTTTATTTATATCATTTATTTCATGATTTCTTCGTTTTTTCAATAGATTAAATCAGTTTCATGAATTATAGCCAATGCATTTCGGGTCACTTATAGGACCCTTCCTCAGGGGTCTACAAAAATGAAAACAAAAAACTAATTAGTCCCAAACAACAAAATCTACATTAGATTTTAAACACATCCTGTCCAGTTCAAGTGATAATCTCTCTTTTCAGATCAAATCCACGTACATGTATTATTTCAGTATCGTTCATCGAGTTAAATCAAAGAACAGATCACCAGAATGGTCTTTCATGGTTTCTCTAAGAAAATCATATGTGAAAATTATATGCATGACTATACCCATTACTCACAGGATCTTATTTTACCCTGCTGACATGCTACGCTCTAAAATAAATCAGGTTTACGCTAAAAATGTCAGGACTTACTTGAGTTTCACGAAATTAAACTCTCTCGCACACGCCGCACGTCGTTCTGTGCAAGCGGTAACAAACGCACTACTTTCTTGCGCTGTGTGAATAGCGTCCTGGCGCGATCACGTGTAGTGTTAGAGGCTCGTGAAATAATCACGTGCATAGTGATTTAAAGTAACCTGCACTATCGAGATGTGATCCGTTTTGTTAAAATTCTCAAATTGACATGATTATAATTAAAATCGATAGGTAGATTAAATCAGTTGTTAAATCATGTGTTAAAGTAAAAATAGAACAATGCTAGATAGTAATGGTATTATGAATAACTCTGCAGTAAGTTATCAAGTCAAAATTAAAAAATCCTAAATAACAGTATGATCTGGAAAAAACTTTCTGTGTGACCTTATAAAAGACAGGATAGTTCAATACGGTCATTCAACCCAAACGGCTGTAAAGTATTTAACTTTTTGATCCCAAGGAATTCAGCCTTTAATATTTGTTTATGTGGGTCTGTACCCAGATCTCTTCTCACTGCTTCTAGTACAGTGTATCTTAATTGTGAAACATTGTGTCCAGCTTCCTGCCAATGCATAGCCACCGTTGATTTGACATTCTTCAGTCTTATATAACTTTTATGTTCCGTGATTCGAACCTTTATTTTCGTTTCAGTGATACCTACATATATCTTGCCACACGGGCACTTAATGGCATACACCACATTTTTCGAGTCACAAGTGCTAGTGTGTTTCAACTCAATTGTAAAACCTTTTGAGGGGTGAGTTAGTTGTTTCCCTCTGTTGACATTGTTGCAATGCGTGCAATTACCACAAATTTGCATCCCTTTGAATTTCGTGGTAGTATTTTCAGTGGTTTTCTTAGATAACAACTCCTTTAGATTGCGGGATCTTTGAAAAGCAAAAATAACTTAATTTTTGTTGATGCATTGTAGATCAATTTCTTTTTCAATCAGATGTCAGTGTTTTTTTATGATGTTTTTTATTTTGTTTGCTTCAGTCGAATATTTCAACACACATATGTTGAAATGCTTCTCCACTTTTTCTTGTTGTCTTAAAAGAGTTGATCTTTCCATCATTTGTGCTTTTTGTTTTGATTTGTTAATTAAAGTTTCAGGATATCCTCTTTTTATGAACTTTTCAGCAAACTGATCAATGGTTTGATTGGCTTCCTCCTCTGTGTTAGTGATGTGTTTCAACTGTAAAAATTGTGAAAAAGGTAATTGTCTTTTCAAAGCTAGTTGGTGACAGCTGTTAAAATGTAAACCACTATTTGATCTGTAGATTTTGTGTACACGTTGATTTTGATGGTGTAATTCTTGATTTGTACTAGCACATCCAGGAAATTAATACAATTTTTGTTGATGGTGTGTGTAAATTTGATGTGAGGGTGACAATCATTCAACTTCTGGATGTTTTCAATGAGCTGAGTTTCTTCTCCGTTCCAAATTAAGAAAATATCATCTATATATCGTTTGAATGACACTAGATGTTCGGTCCAGGTTGATTCTTGGAAAATATGCTCTTGCTTGAATTTTGACATAAACATCGTCGCATATCTGGGGGCTCCAGCAAAGCCCATAGATGTTCCATTGCAATGAGCGTAAAAATTGTTTTCTCACTCAAAATAACTATGGTACAGAGCAAAATGCATCAATTCTAACAAGAAAACTTTATTGGCTCCAGCACACTCATTGTTCAGCAAAAACCACTCTATAGCTTCTCTACCCTCGTTGTGAGGGATTGAAGTATATAGTGAGGTTACATCTAGTGTGCATAGTAACCAGTTCATCATGTCTTCTTTTGGAAGAGTTTCCAAATGGTTCAAATAAGATGTAGTATCCTTAATGTAGGTCTTCCAATCCTGTACCATCGGCTGTAAAAAATGATCTAGATATTGACCCAATGCATCAGCCAAAAGACATATCAATTTTTGGATAACCAATATCCTAGATGTCCACAATTTTACATGCTCCCAAAGGTAAATAAATGTTTAACATCACCGCCGTTTAAACCCATAGTGTCAGCATGCGGGTCTATTTCTGAATCATTGAGTCAATATCTAGATCATTTTTTACAGAGTCCGCAAGGAGAGACTGTCTGCTTGCACAATCTGCGGGACCCATACGGATGACATGCTAGCGTGGAGACTACAACTACCAGCAAGAATAGCGAACACTGCAATGGAGATGGCAAGAGCCGTGCCTCCATTTGGAACAACCAATCCAATGGGAGTACAACTAGCAGTTTATGGCCCACGCACAATCCAACGCAGGAAAAACACAATGCTGGCAATAAATAAGGCAAACACCAAAACGCGCCTGCCAGGTGTTTATAATACTTTGTCTCTTCCAGACGGTGGCAATAACATCTTACCTGGAGAAGTTTTAATGCATGTGTCGGACCCGTTCTTTCAGGAAGAGGCGGGACTAGTGGTATATATATATATATATATATATATATATATATATATATATATATATATATATATACGCTGGTCTGACAAGGGAGGTAATGTGGTCTTATGGCCACATGAGATGTACAATAATGAAGCACTGCAGCAGCTTTCTGACAGGGACTGCTACACAAGAATTAGTGCAACAAACATTGCAAATATACAGGACAGTTACCACAAATGCCTGTATAACTAGAATTTGAATTTTTGAAAAACAATTATCCTATAACTCCGCATCTGTATCTGATCCCAAAGATACATAAAAATGACACCTGCTCCCTGGGGAGGCCTATAATTTCAGGGATAGGCGGATTATTCGAAAATACTAGCAAGTTTGTTGATCACTTTTTGCAGCCTATTGTAAGGAACTTGCCGTCATACACAAGAGACAATGGAGACTTTTTGAGTAAAATATATTATGTAAATTGGCATAATGAATATGTTTTCATGACATTAGATGTACAAAGCTTGTACACAAGTATCCGACACAGAGAAGGGCGGAATGCCTTAAAACATTTTCTAGAGAGAAGAAACATTGAGTATTACCATCACTCCCAAATGCTACTACAGATGTCTGAATGGTGTCTGCAAAATAACACATTTATGTTTAATACATTGCTTTACAAACAGACACAGGGGACGGCCATGGGTACTTGCTTCGCCCCCAGCTATGCTAATTTGCATATGGGCTGGTGGGAGGAGCAAGTACTCATGACAACACATGGCACTCAAATGTCAGAGAATGTTGCACTGTACTGTCGGTATATAGACAACATTTTTCTGATATGGAAGGGGAGCGAGGAAAGTGCAGATGAGTTTGCGGAACAACTTAATCAAAACACACTTGATCTAAAATTTACCAGCACAACCAGCAAAACATCTATCACTTTCCTAGACCTGGAATTATTCATTTCCAACAATAAGATACAATCTAGAACCTTTCGGAAACCCACTGCAGGTAACACCATCCTGCATGCTTCAAGTTTCCACCCCTCCAATCTGATAAATAGTATCCCCTACGCTGAATGTCTCAGAATGAGACGTAACTGCAGCACACAGGAGAGCTACACGGAAGCCAAATAGGGATTATTTATTAGACTACGCACCAGAGGCTACCCCAACCAGACACTTGAAAAAGCAGAGTTAAAATGTAATGGAAAAATCAGGGAGAATCTAATACTCAAAACATCGTTTGACTCTTCCCAACCCAAAAAAACAGAGACTCTATGCATGATTACAGGATACAACGCTTATCACACTAAACTGCGTAGAATTCTCTACAGACACTGGCCCATAGTACAAAATGATCCCACCATAGGAAAAATCTGTGCCAAATACCCGCAGCTTACTTTTGGAAGGGCCAAATCGATGAAAGACGACATTGTGTCTAATATACCACGCAAAGCGACCTTGAAGAACCCATGGCTTAAAAGTGCACATGGGTTCTGTCAGGATCGGAGCAATGCGGGGCCGCTGTCCGCGAGATGCGTGGTATATCCAAGCCCCGAGGATTGAGAACTACGTTGCCCATGGTCCCTAGCAGCAAAAGGAGGGTGATGACGTCATTGCGTTGATTCAGGAACTAGTACCGGCGGCAAGGAAGGACGTTGCCGATAATTCCTACTGTGTTTGGTGTCCTGGTCGGTAAGCAGAGTATCTGGGAAATCGTGAGTACAGAAACCGTGTTGTAGAGGACACTCGCTCTTGGACGGTGAAACGAGTGTGTGTCGTACTGTTGGCAATTGGAAAACACGCGGCTGCGTGTAAGCTGTAAAAACACTTGTGGATTTCCTGTCTTGGCAAAATATACGTTTGGTTTCATTCCTGTTGGAAGAGAAAGAGACGCTTTCTCAGTGCAGGAGGGAAACGCTATTCTTGGGGCCAAACGATCTTTGGATATAAGCTATTGATGTCTGAGCTTGGCTAAGACTGAATTACTCGAGGTGTTGGAGACTGATAACGCTTTTTGGGCTCAAAACGTTGGGCAAAGTCCCTACTGGTTACATCAATATGTTTAATGACTAATACACTTTTTAGGTGTGACAATAGTCTTTATTATTTAGGGAAGGAACTGTGATTTGGTGAATTCAACCTCACGTATTTATATTTACTTTATCTGCACATCGTTATTGCTTTCATCAGGAGAGACTCAACAGGGGGTACATGATCAGAGGGAGCGTGTGACCAAGAATAGCACACAGATATATTGTGGTATGTCATTTATGATCTTTGGTGCATACATTTCTTTCTCTCCATTAAGAGCTATAGCTGGGTAGTAAGGTATTCCTTATTCTCTTCTAGATGGTGACGCCCCTGGTATTACCCTGTGCCTGTGCTCCTGTGTTTTAAAGATCCAATTATCTTCCTTTTCAGGTAGGGGTCTAGATATCTATTTAGACGAGTATAGAGGAAGTGAGGGGGTTTACTGTTGTCGGAAACAAAAAGGGGGAGGGGTAAGTTGTTCTAAACAAACTGTCTTTGTCATTTCAGATCTCCCCCCCTGCTGTCCCCTTCCTTTCCCGCGCTCTCGGAACCATTCTGAGGTCTGTGTTATATAATCAGACTTCGGGGTTGCTGTGGGTGTGCGGGTTTCGGACTTTCATCACAGCCCCGAGGAGTATCGGATACGGAGCCTGACAGAATTATCGGCCCACGGATACTGTTCTCCTCTTGGCTATGTTGAATTGGGAATGGCAACATTAGATGATGTATTGGCAGCTCTGGCTTTAGTACAAACGGAGTTAGCGGCCTCCAATAGAGAGGGGGCGGCTTCTTGAGAAGAAACTGCGCAATTGAGGGCAAGGGTGGATGGTTTGCAAGGGAACCCTTTTAGTGCAGGAACCAGTTCAACATCACCCCCCTCTCTGGTGGTAGAAATGCCAACACAAATACCACTCGCCCCTCCAGAAAGGTTTTATGGGGATAATAAGAAGGTCCAGGTGTTCATGACCCAAGTGTTGTTGCACTTTATGTGCAAGCCAAAGATGTTCGCAACCAACCAGGCTCGGGTGGCTTTCCTGATTTCTTACTTAGGAGGGGAAGCAGCTCAATGGGCAGTTCCTGTTGTTAGACGGGATGATCCTCTACTCCATGATTGGGACGAGTTCCAAGCAGAATTTGAAAAAACTTTTGACCGCGGGGCAGAGACATTCTCAGCAGATAGAGAATTATTAGTACTAAAACAGGGCAACACTGCACTTGTGACTTACTTGAATAGTTTCCGCCGCTTGGTGGCAGAAACTGATTGGCCAGAAGCTAAACAATCTGCATTGTTCTACCAAGGATTGAATGACGAGATGAAAGACGTCTTAGCGCACATTGATCCACAGCCTCGTACCTGCTTCGCGATGATTGAACTGTCACTGCGCCTAGACCATCGAATAAAAGAAAGGAGGGGTGATCATAAGAAAAAAGAAATGCCTGTGATGGCTTATGACAGAGGGGGAGAGAAATCAGCTTCAGCCCAAGATGCCATGGAGATCGGAGCGGTGAGAGCTTCATAGTCGTTTAGCGAAAAAGAATATCGGAGGAAGAACGGTCTTTGCCTGTATTGTGGCAAAAAAGGTCACTATTTGAGAGACTGCCTAGTGAAGCCTAAACCTGGAAAATATAAAATCGGTCAGGCAGCAGTTGGAGCAGCTGATAAGACGTCGGAAAACTCTCATGCTTGAGGATGAATGAAGGGGCCCCCTCAAGTAGGAAAATAATCCCTTCTATTACACCCGGAGGTAATCAGGAGAAGAGCCATGTATTCCTGGTGATGTCTCTGTTCATGGGAAAAGAGGAAAAGGAAGTGAATGCGATGGTGGACTCTGGGGCGACCGGTTGCTTCATGGATTATGCAGAAGCCGAAAGGCTAGAGATCCCGCTCATTACCAAAATTAAACCAGAAATGGTATATGCAGTGGATGGCAGCGAATTGCTAGCTGGGCCCATAAAATTCCACACGCCGAAATATCTGCTTGTGTATCAGGGGCTACATCAGGAGATATTATCGTTTAACATTATTCAGGCCCCACAATATGGGATCAAATTGAGTCTGCCATGGCTTAAGAAGCATGAACCTCATATACGTTGGTCTTCTCAGACCATTAGTTTTGTGTCTGATTTTTGTAACGAACAATGTCTGTTGAAGTCTGAAGACCCGTCCCGAGCCTTAGCCTCCTTACATCATATAACTACGGCGGAGGAGAAGGAAGTGGTATTGCCTTCCTGTTACAAGACATTTGAGAAGGTGTTCAGTGATACACAAGCCGAAACTCTTCCACCACATCGGCCCTATGATTGCCGGATTGACCTCACCCTGGATCAGTTATACCTAACTGAAGACTCTATGCCCTCACGGTGCCCGAGAATGAATATCTACGTGAATATTTGGAGAAATATCTGGCTATAGGGTATATAAGGCCTTCAAGATCTCCTGCATCGTCGCCTTTATTTTTTATTCCTAAGGCCAATGGTGACAAGAGATGTTGTATTGATTACCGTGCCTTGAATTCTATCACCATCAAGAATCTATATCCGTTACCACTGATCACTGTTTTGTTAGAACAGGTAAGATCTGCCAAGGTGTATACAAAGCTGGACTTGAGAGGCGCGTACCACCTCGTCCGAATAAAATCTGGTGACGAATGGAAAACCGCGTTCAAAAGGCGGTATGGGCTGTTTGAATATCTTGTGATGCCCTTTGGGTTGTGTAACGCCCCCGCAGCCTTCCAATACTTTCTGAATGAGGTGCTGAGAGAGTTTTTGGACCGTTTCGTAGTCGTGTACATCGACGATATTTTGGTGTATTCAGTCTCAACGGAGGAACATCCATCACATGTGAGCCAGGTGTTACAGGCCCTGCTTCTTCATCGTCTTTTTTGTAAAATCACGAAATGCGAGTTCCATGTGACCACAGTCGAATTTCTTGGAGTGATGCTTACGCCTTCGGGTCAGGTGATGGCAGAAAGAAAAGTTAAAGCTATCAAGAACTGGCCCCGTCCCTGCAGCATCAAGGACATACAGTGTCTCCTGGGTTTTGCCAATTTTTATAGGCGCTTTATAAGGGGGTTTTCGGCTTTGGTGACTCCTCTTACGCGTCTTACTAGGAAGAACGTACCATTCATGGTGGGGGCGGAGCTTGCCGGCGTCCATGTCGGACGTGTGAGCGCTGAGCTCCTCGCTGTTGCCCCAGTAAAATCCTTCAAGATCATCCTGGAAGTGCCGTAATTGCTGAGTTTGTGGTGACGGGCTCCCCTGAACATTGTAGAGCGTCCGGACAAACCTAATCCAGGCGTTTTTGCGACCGAGCGAGGCACTGCGGGGGAGGAGCCTGGTGGACCTGGACCAGGCCTACAGCCGCGTCCTTGCCTGAGGGAGTATCCGGCCAACGTCACTTTGCGTGCGGCCTTGGAGGCCCAGAGCGCTCCGGACAGGGGGACCCGGTGTCGGAGGAGTAGCAGCCGCTACATCGAGCCCTCCGTGCTTCCTGCCTCATTCCACCGCGGCAGCTGTGACCTGCACCAGAGTGGCCCGGGACTTTTGCGTGCGATTGCTGTGAGGCGGCTGCGGGGCGCTTGGGGTTGCTCCTGTCGGGTGGCGCTGCCTTGGCCCCCCCACCTGTGCCGCCGTTGGTGCCTGCGGTGGCCGCGGGAAGCCCTCGACCGCCGCTACTCACTGCGGGCTGACTGGCGCCTTATCTGCTCCGACCTGCATACAATGGAGGGAGCCTGCACCTGGAACCCCGGCGATCGGCAGATGGGCATGTGAGCACCCCAGGGGTCCCGGTATTCCTGCGTAACGATGGAGTGACCTTGCCTCCCCTCCTGAGCCTACTACTGGACTCTGCCCCCCCTCTAATATAACCCGGGGAGAGAGACTTGCTGGACATTGTGCTAAGGGGGTCCCTGAAAGTGGCCGACTAGCGTACGCTACAACGCGCGTCGGCCGCCATTTTGAACTTAGGTCCGCCCCGAAGCGGCCATTTCACACAATGCTTGGCATTGGCCTTGGCTGCACTGTGGACTCACACATGAAGAGGAGGTCGGGGCTGACATTAACAGATGTGGAGGAAGTGTTTAGCTGCTTGAGGGTGCTCCTACCATTGCTCGGGGCCTGAGGACGTGCGAGGCTCGGGGACCGCCTCACCCGGAATTATTTCTGTGCCCTCGCCGAGAAGCGCTGTGCACGAGGGAGGACAGCTGCACAAGGACTGCCATGGAGGCATCGACAGGGACTCGTGTTGTGCCACTGCCGGAAGCATATAAGGGGGGCGAATAGTTGTGGTGACCCCGCATAGCCCTGGTATCGCATGGAAACTGTGCACTGTCACCTGAAATTTGGGGTCTGCGCCGACGCTGGGAAGAACGCTAAAACGTACCGCCGCGCTGAAGACACCAGTGGGACGGATCGCTTGGATGTCCACCAGACTCACCATGGGCAAGAACGATAGGACACAATCAAAACTCACTTTTGAGCAGAGGCGCGCCAAAGGGTCTGAAGTTCCCGCTCCGGAGACATCCCCCAAAGGCGCGTCCTCATTGGCAACCATGAGCTCGGATATCCGTGAATTGCTAGTTGCGATGGAGAAAGGGATACAGAACAGTATAGCCTCGGTTGGGACCAAAATTGATGCCCTGTCCTATCGCATGGATCGCATGTCGGAGCGAGTGGATAAACATGCTGAGCGCCTTGATATGGCGGAACGCCGGCTGACGGAGGCGGAGGAAGCTCAGTCGGAGTTGGACAAGGATCGTAAACAATTCGGCAGGCTCTTGCAGGTGATCCAAGACAAATCGGAGGATTTGGAGGCAAGGTCACGAAGATCCAACATCCGTATTACAGGTGTGGCGGAGACCACACAAACCGGCAAGATGGAGCTCTTTGTGGAAAAACTTTTAAAGGTCCTACTCGGAGAGGAGGTCTTCTCCCCCACGTTCATTGTGGAAAGGGCCCACCGCTCACTGGGTCCCAAACCAAAGCCGGGCGCAACTCCGAGGCCCATCATAGCGAAGCTCCTGAACTACCGGGATAGAGACACCCCACTTCGCCTAGCTAGGGACAAAGGCAAGCTGCAATACGAAGGGATGGATATCTCGCTCTATCCGGACTTCACTGCAAAGGTTCAGGAGGAGAGGAGGCAATTTGCACCATACAAAAAACAGTTGCGTGATCTTGGTTTGGACTACGCAATGTTATACCCGGCAAAGCTTCGGATTAACAGGCAAGGGCATTCACACTTCTTCACGGACCCCAGGGAGCTGCAGAAGTCGCTGAAAGAGTGGTCCAGGGAGCGCAGGAATAGCCCTAGGAGGGATCAGGAGGTCCTTGCTTCCTCGTCCCTATTGGAGGAGCAGGATTGAGCGCTCCACATTTGTCTGGCCTGGTACCGGCCCGGCTGTGGCCGTCGACCCACCTCTGGGGAGACGCTACCCAGCGCCGTGCAGCATATGAAGTAGCGGTGGTGTTGTGTGCCATCAACATGGATGGAGTCCTGGCTTTGAACTATGGCTGTCCAGTTGGGTGAGATCTTACAGACTTATATTTGCCATGCGGGAGCCCGGGGGGGGTTCCTCTTCCGGAGTGGCGGGGCCACAACTCGCCTTTTGTTCACTGTGTGGAGGGACTGTACTGCTGTTGGGACACAGAGAGGAGCTGCATTGCCGGGGTAGGAGGGGAGTGACACTGCGCGCTTGTTGAACCGCATCATAAGTTGGAAAGGGGCATGGCACTGGAGCAAAGTACTAACGTGGTTTTTGACTGATAAACAATTACTTTGCTGGCAACGTCTGCCCCTGTGCTTTTGGCTTACGGGCTCCGGAGAGAGCCACCTTTGGGACTGTAGAAGTTGGGTTGCGGGGGCGGTGGGGGGTGGTAACGAGATCTGTCTGACCAGGTTGGGGGCGGTCGGCTGTGGGCGGGGGGAGGGAGCTTATTGCTTGATCTGGTTGGGGTTGTCTGTTTTGATGTGTTGGGGGTGTCTGCTTCAAGGGGGGAATGTGCCAGGTGTCAGGGGCGATGTGACGAGTTCTGTGGTTCAGATTACAGAGCCTATAGGTTCTAGATACCCTGTGTGTAACTATCTACTAGTACGAAGCATAAATGGAGGACAATGACGTCCTGAGTCTGAGTGGTAGTCCAGGTCTCTTAAGGGTGCTGACCTGGAATGTGCGAGGTCTGAATGATTACAGGAAGCTACGGAAGGTTATGAGCTATCTACACAGGCACTGTATAGATGTAGCCCTGATGCAGGAGACGCACCTCCCGCTCTCCAGTAAAATGTTGGCTGCTAGAGGTTTGAGTGGCTGTAGTGTGGCGGCGGGCTTCACTACCCACTTGAGGGGGGTGGTGACGTGGGTAAACCCCAGATCGAATCTAAAGCTAACTCCCCTGTCTGCTGATCCGGAGGGTCGGTACCTGGTTGCCCGGTGCACAGGTAAAGGTCACGGTTTATTGTTGGTAAATGTGTATGGTCCGAATTTTGACAATCCTGCTTTCTACTCGGCACTGGCGGATCTGTGCAGACTGCATGTTGGTTCCAGAATGTTGTGGGGGGGGGGGGATTTCAATTTTGTGATGCACCCTGATTTGGATCGGTCAACAGGGTCAGCTCGCAGCCCAGCTGCGGCTGCAGTTCTCATGCACTCTGAATTGCTCAAGTTGGACCTGGTAGACGTATGGAGGCACAGGCATCCACGGAGGGGTGGGTACACGCATTACTCCGCTTACCATGATATTCACACTAGGATTGACTATTGGTTTGTGTCGACCTCGCTCCTGCGATCTGTGACGACTTGCTCAATTCTCCCCCCGCACGTTATCGGACCACTGCTTTTGTCCCTCACTGCACCTGCTAAGAAAATTCCCCCATTCACATGGGGGTTCCCCCCATATTCTTTGTTAGACGAGGTGTTCAGAAGGGAATTAGCGGAGGACATAGACACGTTCTTTGCAACCAACCTGGGATCTGTGGACGACTTTCAGACGGTGTGGGACACTTTTAAGGTTTATATCCGCGGGGTGACAATAGCAAAACACTCTGGGGTACTCTGTTCTATAAGACATAGGCTCAAACATCTTGAGGCGCAACTGGCAGATTTAGAGACACAGCATAGGCGTACATCGGACAGGGACACAGAGGAACAGATTAAGAAACTACTTGGGGAATTTCATGAGGAGGCGGACAGGGAGGTCAAGCATATGGGGAAGTATGCCACAGCCCGTGTGTATGGGGAGAGGGATCGCCCGGGGGCTTTGTTAGCCAGGTTGATGCGAAGTAGCAGGCCCCAACTAGTGGCGGAGGAGCTGGTTACGTCCACGGGGGAGGTAATCACGGGGACGACGGCATAGTTGCGGAATTCAAGGACTATTACTCTAAACTCTACAGATCTAGGATCGGGCAAATTGAGGACGAAATAGATGATTACCTGAGCTATATCAGGATGCCCTTCCTAGAAAACTTCCAAAGAGAATTCCTAATGATGCCCATCCAACGAGACGAGATTCTGGAGGCACTGGAGGGTATGAGGTCGTCCAGTGCGCCAGGCACTGATGGTCTCACGGTAGCCTTTTATAAGGCTTTTAAGGATACTCTCGTGCCGCATTTAATGTCCCTCTTTGACGATATATGTCAGCAAGGTAGCATGTCAAAGTCCATGCATGAGGCCCTTCTTATCACTATCCCTAAACTGGGGAAGTCCCCCAGGGAGTGCGGTTCTTACAGGCCGCTTTCTCTGTTGAACGTGGACGCTAAATTATATGCGAAAGTACTGGCGGCGAGATTGGCTATAATTGTCCCAGAAATGGTTGCCCCGGAGCAGGCGGGCTTTGTCCCTGCTAGGAACCTTACGTATAACCTCCGCACTGTCCTAGGCACTATTCAAAATGTGCGCCAGGACAACAAGGCACTGGCGATATTCCTAGACATGGAGAAGGCCTTCGACTCCGTGGAGTGGCCCTTCATGCTAAGAGTGTTGCGGAAGTATGGGTTGGGGGAACCCTTCCTACAAATGCTAGGTGCCCTTTACTACAAACCCTCGGCGCGGTTAAAAATGGGAGATACGGTAACTGACCCAATTGAAATCAGCAGAGGTACCAGACAGGGCTGCCCCCTGTCTCCGCAACTGTATGCAATAGTGGCGGAGCCCCTGGCGTGTGCAATCAGGGAATATCATGAACATGAGGGGATTAACTTCCCTGCGTATAAGATTGGTATATCCACGTATGCGGATGATACGTTACTTTATGTCAGGGAGCCGGAGATTAATCTTGCCTCCGTTCTGAGGGAGGTGGTGAAATTTGGAGCACTTTCCGGCTTACAAGCGCACTGGGATAAATCGGTGGCTCTCCCGCTCACTCCAGTCACAGCCCCGTTCGCGATGAAATATCCGCTGCAGTGGACCTCGGATCCCATACGATATCTGGGGATCCGTCTTCATACTGACCCCGAGCTACTGGTCCGGGAGAACTATGGGAGGGCATTCAGCAAACTCGAAGACGATGTGGAGGGTTGGTGTAGATTACCGCTGTCCCTGATGGGAAGAATAGCGATAATGAGAATGGTGGTGCTGCCTCGGTTCCTGTTCCTCTTCACCAACATACCTGTGGTTCTGCCTAAATCCTTTTTTCGGCGTCTTACGCAGACCCTTATTCGGCTAGCGTGGGGGGGCAAACAACCCAGAGTTCAATGGAAGACACTTTTACTTCCCTATGAACAGGGGGGCCTGGGAGCACCGGACCTAGAGCGATATTGTCGGATTGCGCAAGCGTCGCACCTCCATACGTGGATCCATGGGTCCCCAGACATACCCCATGTAAAGCTTGAAAAGCTGTTTGCGGAACCGACTCCACTCCAGGCCACGATATGTCAACCGGTGGACCGCAGGACGGGGGTTTTGGATTCCATCCCGGCTACGAATCATGCATGGCACGAAATACTGAAAAGGCAGGATGGTGATAGGTTGTACTCCCCACTTATGCTGGTGGAGTGGGCGGTGTGGATCCCCCCTCTCGTGGACAAAGGGGTGGTAAAGGCACTGCAGGAACTCGGACTCGCAAAGTTAGGGGATCTGTTTTTGGACGGCACTCTGAAGACTCTCCCCCAGATTCTCCAGTCGCAGACGGGGAAGTTGCTCCTCCACAGCTTCCAATACCATAGGGTGCTCAGTGCTCTGCAGGGTCTGATTGGCCCGGAGCTGACGGAACCTCAGGAGACGCCGGAACTCACCTATGTTATTAAGAACCCCTCATCCAGCAAACTGGTCTCCAGGATTAAAAAAATGGGGGACAGTCATGGGATTTGTCCGCAGTCTTCGGCTAGGGTGTCCTGGCAGACTGATCTCCAAACGCAGATCTCTGACGAGATGTGGCGCTATTGCTGCACAAACACTAGGAAAATATCATTGAACAGTCGACATAGGTTGACACATTTTAAATATCTACAGCGAGTCTACTACACCCCGGAGAGACTCCATAGATATGGCTTGAGGGAGTCCGCGGAATGTGAACGCTGCCGCTTCCCCAGTGCAGACTTCATGCACATGGCCTGGTCCTGCCCCGGTATCTACAGGTTCTGGACGGAGGTCTTCCTGGAGTTAGGCCTGATACTGGGCATTGACATTCGGCCCGACCCTGCCATAGTGTTGCTGAGTTATTCCAAAAATCTCCCGGTGGCGCTGCGTAGGCTGGCGGATATTGCTCTGCTGTCTGCTAAACGCACTGTAGCCATATGCTGGATGAGAGGGCCCCTACCTACGAAGAAGAGATGGGAAACTGACCTGTTGTACTGCCACACGCAGTCAATGACCTATAACGAATTGCTTCCCCCCAAAAGTCGCCCTAAGAACTTTTGGGGGCTGTATAGGGCCTATCTGGACGCCAAAGACGACACGGGCTCTGGAACTGACCTTGAGGACGCGGAGGAAGGTGATGCTCAAGAAGGGGAGACGGGGCACCCGGAGTGCGATGGCGCACTGGTCTGAGGAGGTTGCTGACATATAGGGGGGAGGTTTGACATGCGGGGGGCCCGGTGTTACATGAAGGGGATCGGATCTGGCTGTGATGGGGGGGGGTGTGACTCCGGGTGGGGGTGGTGCGAACTGGGGCCTGGGTCTCACATCGGGCTCATACTGCTGATAGACACACAAGGACTGATACATCAGGTGTATGGACGGGATGTCCATCGTAACACTAGCTGAGGAGTCTGGCACACTTTGGGTGGGGGGGTTCAGCTGGGGGGGGCGGGAGTTTTGTTAATAAGAGGGTTCTTTGTACAGTTCTCTTTAAGTTGCACTACATTCTGGCCTACATACTCGGAGGTCCCACCGTACCTGGTCAACAACATCGGCGTGGCCGGTGGTGGTTTGCACATCACAAACACATTTTTTAACACCAGGGAATGATGATCATAGCCCGGCCAAGGGCATTAAGGTATTATGCATTCCAGTTCTTTGTACTCATTGCCGCCAGGCCCCCGGGATGCTGGCAAGTAGGCTGTGTAAAATATTCATGGATCGAAGTACTGTGAGGATGTGGTCTGCTGCTGGCCTCAGGGTTGTAGGCTGTATAAAGCTGTGTGTCACTTGTATACGCAATAAAGTATAAAGTTAATTTAAAAAAAAGAACGTACCATTCATATGGGGAACCAAAGCACAGGGTGCCTTTGATGGACTAAAGGATGCGTTTACTTGTGCCCCTGTTCTAGTGCATGCTAATCCTGACCTACCCTTCTTGGTGGAGGCGAACGCCTCCGAAGTGGCGTTAGGAGCTGTATTATCACAACGGAATGAAAGCACTGGAAACATGCATCCTATCGCATTTATGTCAAGGAAACTCAGCCCAGCCGAAATAAATTATACAATAGCTGAGAAAGAGCTACTGGCTATACGAGATGCATTTGTAGAATGGAGGCATTTGTTATTGGGAGCATTGCATGAAGTGACGGTCTACACAGACCACCGCAATTTACAGTTTATGCGATCAGCTCATCATCTTACTCCCCGGCAGCTACGCTGGATGTTGTTTTTTGAAGAATTCCGGTTTGTGATTACATTTAGACCTGGTGTCAACAACAAAAAAGCGGACGCCTTGACTAGGCAAGAAAATCCTGCTCTGCATTCTACGACACAGACTCGCTCCATCATTGATCCCAAGAAAGTGGTGTGTGTTGCTCAATCTAAAGACTTTCTGCAAGCTGTACAGACTGGGATTCAGTCCTGTGTGTGGAGAACTTGGCTTCGTCATCACCCAGAGTGGAAAATGAAACACGGAGTGGCCATGAAAGGAACGCAAGTGTTGGTACCCACAAAATCCCTGCAAAGAACTGTCTTTTCTTGGTGTCATGAGACGCCTAGTGCCGGGCATATGGGATACGTGAAGACTCTTGAGAAAGCATTGAGACAATTCTGGTGGCCCTCTATACGACTTGACTTGCGCCAATGGGGAAAAAACTGTACGCAGTGTGCTCGAATGAAATCGGACTGGCAACAACCTCAGGGGTAGCTGCAACCTTTGTTCACACCCGGAGAGCCTTGGGAAAGCTTTTCTGTTGATTTTATAGAGGGTCTTCCTAAAGATCAGGGCATGACCACCATCCTAGTGGTGGTGGACTATCTCACAAAGATGGGACACTTTATCGCATGTGATCAGGTTCCAACGGCAGGTCGCTTAGCCCAGCTGCTGTTAGTACATGTGGTAAGGTTGCATGGCCTCCCGAGGGTGATAGTGTCGGATAGGGGTGCACAATTTACTGCTCACTTCTGGAAAGTTTGGTGTTCTGCTTTACAGATCACTTCATCTTTGTCCACTAGCTTTCACCCCCAAACGGATGGCCAAACGGAGAGGTTAAACCTATCTCTGAAACAGTATCTCCGGTGCTATGTGCAGGCCGATACGGATTCTTGGGTGGATTGGCTGTGGGTGGCGGAAATGACTTATAATAGTACGCAGCATTCTTCCACTCAACACTCGCCTTTCTTCAGTTTGTACGGGTATCATCCTAGGGTGAATCCCTTGGTACTCCTGAACGATACAGTCAAGCTGCCAGACGTCCGGGCTCGATTGTTACGCATACGCCAAATACTTCTGGCGACGCGGAATAATCTAGCTCAAGCTAAAGTGAGGTACAAGACACAGGCCGATAAACATCGAAGGCAGTGCCCTGAGTGTAAGAAAGGGGACCTTGTTTGGTTGTCCACGAGACACATTAAATTCAGGAGATATAGTGTGTTCAACCCACGGTTTATCGGTCCCTATCGGGTGGTGTCTAGAGTATCTCCTGTGTCTGTGAGATTGCGACTGCCTGCTCACTTTAAAATTCGTCCTGTTTTTCACGTATCTTTGTTAAAACCCTCATTAGCACCGGTACGCAGGGCTCCACTGCCTATTTGGGTACAGCATGAGCAGGAGTATGAAGTACGCAGGATCCTTGATTCCAGGTGGGTGAGGGGGCATTTGCAGTATTTGATTGCTTGGAAGGGGTTTGGGTGGGAGGAGAACTCTTGGGAGCCTGTGGGTTCGGTTCACGTGCCTCGGCTCGTGGCTCGGTTCCATTCCAGGTTTCCATCCAAACCTGCTGCTTGTCAGCGCCCCTTGTGAGGGGGGATGTACTGTCAGGATCGGAGCAATGCGGGGCTGCTGTCCGCGAGATGCGTGGTATATCCAAGCCCCGAGGATTGAGAACTACGTTGCTCATGGTCCCTAGCGGCAAAAGGAGCGTGATGACGTCATCGCGCTGATTCAGGAACTAGTACCGGCGGCAAGGAAGGACGTTGCCGATAATTCCTACTGTGTTTGGTGTCCTGGTCGGTAAGCAGCGTATCTGGGAAATCGTGAGTACAGAAACTGTGTTATAGACGACACTCGCTCTTGGACGGTGAAACGAGTGTGTGTCGTATTGTTGGCAATCGGAAAACACGCGGCTGTGTGTAAGCTGTAAAACACTTGTGGATTTCCTGTCTTGGCAAAATATACGTTTGATTTCATTCCTGTTGGAAGAGAAAGAGACGCTTTCTCAGTGCAGGAGGGAAACGCTATTCTTGGGGCCAAACGATCTTTGGATATAAACTATTGATGTGTGAGCTTGGCTAAGACTGAATTACTCGAGCAGTTGGAGACTGATAACGCTTTTTGGGCTCAAAACGTTGGGCAAAGTCCCTACTGGTTACATCAATATGTTTAATGACTAATACACTTTTTAGGTGTGACAATAGTCTTTATTATTTAGGGAAGGAACTGTGATTTGGTGAATTCAACCTCACGTATTTATATTTACTTTATCTGCACATCGTTATTGCTTTCATCAGGAGAGACTCAACGGGGGTACATGATCAGAGGGAGCGTGTGACCAAGAATAGCACACAGATATATTGTGGTATGTCATTTATGATCTTTGGTGCATACATTTCTTTCTCTCCATTAAGAGCTATAGCTGGGTAGTAAGGTATTCCTTATTCTCTTCTAGCTGGTGACCGCCCCTGGTATTACCCTGTGCCTGTGCTCCTGTGTTTTAAAGATCCCATTATCTTCCTTTTCAGGTAGGGGTCTAGATATCTATTTAGACGAGTATAGAGGAAGTGAGGGGGTTTACTGTTGTCGGAAACAAAAAGGGGGAGGGGTAAGTTGTTCTAAACAAACTGTCTTTGTCATTTCAGATCTCCCTCCCTGCTGTCCCCTTCCTTTCCCGCGCTCTCGGAACCATTCTGAGGTCTGTGTTATATAATCAGACTTCGGGGTTGTTGTGGGTGTGCGGGTTTCGGACTTTCATCACAGCCCCGAGGAGTATCGGATACGTAGCCTGACAGGTTCTATAAATGTACCAAGTGCAAAGCGTGCAGGCATGGTGTCAATGAATGACAATAGCATGGCAACACAGAAGAAACCTGACATACAAGGTTTTTATACGTGCATGGCATGCAAGGCTTGCAAGTTCAGCACCAATGTCAAGAAAGTCTTTTATCCTGTAAAAGAAACTGAAGAAACTATCAGTAAACATCTTTCCTGTCTGTCCGACTACTGTGTGTATATTCTGGTTTGCCCGTGTGCTAAGTAGTATGTGGGGAGCACCATGTTTCCGGCAAAAAAACGTGTTCTGGAACACATGCGGGCAATCCAGAATAAAGACCAACATTCACCAATTGCCAGACATTTCGAGGAACTGCATAACAGTAACCGGAAACTTATTGAGGTTCTTTGTAATTGACAGGATTCCCCCCAGTAAGAGAGGTGGTGACAGGATACGTAAGTTACGACAAATGGAGAGTAGATACCTCTTAGATCTTGGCACAAGGATTCCATCTGGGTTGAATTCAGAAGAGGAATTGGCCTGGCGCTTGGGTGACTGATTTCCTTTTGTTTTGATCAGTTAAGGCAGAGTATTTTATCGCTGTGTATGAGTGAGAGCAGGTAATCGTGTCTCTGAGCCTCCTGCTTCTGGAGCTCTCATGTGTTTTTAACTCACTTATTGTAGATTTTTTCACGGTAACTTATGTGTTACTTAATACAAACCTTGGCTGCAATTTTAGACATCCTGGTTTGCTCTGACGGGCATTATTTTTCTTCTTTTTTATGCTCAGGAAATGCAAGCTTGAAGTTATCTATGTGGAGATTTCTGATTATATACACCCACTGGGGATGAAGAAATAAGAGGGTGCCACACTGATTTACTTACATTGCAGTTTTTTCAATTCTCCACTGGGACTTATGAGATGTGATGCACTTTTTGGGCAATTTATTCATTTCTTTTGCTAAAATATCTTATTTTGTATATTTGTTTCTTCTCACTTGAGATATTACATGCACACAATATTTAAGTAGGAGTAGTTGTATTTTACGTACTGCTGTCTGAATGGATGTAGTGCAGAGCTCGGACTGACTAGGTCTGCCCATGCATTGTATCAGTTAAAATGCATCTATTTTGGCGAACGGTTCTCTCCGCATAACTACGATCCTTTTTGATGGATAAATGAGGATGTATTGACCTGGGATAATTAATTGTAAGCCCAAATTGTCAGCTGATCCAGAGTGTGATCATGTTATAATGCTATTATTTGCACAAATTGCACGTTTACAAATGGCCGCGATGTTGGTTTGTTACCTAAAGTCCATTGTTTATGTTGACAAACACTGTGATGTCATGCATTTTCTTTTTCACAAAACTTTATTTATTGTACCAAGCTACGTGTGTTAATCAACCGTGACCAAGGCGAGGTGATCACTGAAACGCGTTGGGTTTTTCCATCTCTCGAACTTAACATGCTGGAATAAACAAATCCTTTTTTGCAACAGAATGTGGAAGTGGTGATTATATCGGAGTGGAGTGCATTGGCAGAACGTGTTTGTGCTGTGTGAAAACTAGAGATTGGCTACAGGATAACCTCTGACCCTGTACTTGCACCGCTGTCATGGTGTCCCGGCATTTTCAGAGGAGGTGAAACAAATATATATATATATATATATATATATATATATATATATTAATGAAATCAAACGAGTAGAAAAACCACACGCTGGCGAGACTGTGTACCAGACAAATTTATTTATTTGTCAGCCCTCGGACGCGTTTCGCCTGACCCGCAGGCTTGTTCACCAAAGTTACAATACAAACATTCACCTTGTGCAAAAGTGTTGGGTCACGTGAACGGAAACAAGTTACAACAATAGTGATGGAAGAAAGACTTATGGTTACTCCCATTACACATTTAGTAAAATAACTGTTCGACAATTCATTAATAATACACACAGCAGCTTAGATAACATTTTAAGGTATTTTAAAATCATTGTTGCATTGTTAAAAGAGCCCTCATACGGAGAACAATTTTAACGAATATATATATATATATATATATATATATATATATATATATAGATTCTGCAAATACCTCGCAGCAGCGCTCCTTTCCAAAGGAAACTCGAGGCAAGGACCAACTTTCTTTCAGCATTCTTTATTTAGTCATCAGGTAGTCTGTCATGACGCGTTTCGGCCGTCAAAGCGGCCTTGGTCACATGATATATATAGATATATATATATATCCATCGTAAAGGTTGCCCCAGTTGGAAGAAACCAAGAAGTGAGTATTAAGTAATCCTCATTTTATTCAGGCAGCTGCATACAGAGGAAAGCAAGGAAACCATAGTCCAAGTTCATATCGCCAGACCGGTTTCGGGAAATCTATCCCTTCCTCACTGGTGTCCTGCATATTAGTAGCGGTATTTCTTCCTGCACTGTTTATTTTAAAGAGCCTGCCCCAGTGGGCGTGGGTGTATACACAGCCTGCTGGATCTTGTAGTGCAGTGATGTTTGTCTCCAGTGAGTCCGTTTTATCATGCAGCAATTAAAACATTATAAAACCCCAGTGGGTTGGATATTGAGTCCTGCTTGCACATCTGATGAATTAATCAGCTGTCTTCGGGCAACTGACCTCCCATAAGTAATGAATCAGTGTGGCTTCTTGAGATGTCATCAGTGATGTCACTGACCATGTCATGAATGATCTAATATGTGACATCATCAGCAGTGCATTGCGAGTGCGCAAAATATAGTTAGTACTACTAACTATATAGGAGCAATTTCAATGGTTTTGCATGAGTGAAATGTCCAGCTAACTATAACACCCCTAAAACTTATAGTTTTTTGAGTGAATATATATATATAAAACCGGCATGTACTTCAAACTGCTTTTAATCTTGCGCTTTTTCCCATCATGCAATAGTTTTCCAGTAAACTGTATGCTGGGATTTGAAGTACCAATTCTTCCCTTCCAGTAGGGTCCGTTTTTGCTGCCTCAATAATATGCACCCCAATGTTTCATTTAATGTTCATAGCCCTCCAGTGGGCCTCGGGGCTTCTCTCGTGATTAATTTTGAGCAATCCATCACGCTGACAGGCTGCTACAGTTAACAGCCTCAAAGACCTGAGTTAATTTTCAGGCGGTGCATCCCCCGCGGCTTGGAGCCTGCCGCGTAATTCATTCACCAAGGTGCCCCGGATCATGAGGACGCCAACTCCACGAGGATGAAATCAAATTCTTTTATTGCAAAATCACGATGCCAGCCCCAACTGATAGAAGTCCCTGACGCGTTTCGTTGCAACATGCAACTTCTTCATAGGGAAAGGGGAACAAACAAAAACCGGCATGTACTTCAAACTGCTTTTAATCTTGCGCTTTTTCCCATCATGCAATAGTTTTCCAGTAAACTGTATGCTGGGATTTGAAGTACCAATTCTTCCCTTCCAGTAGGGTCCGTTTTTGCTACCTCAATAATATGCACCCCAATGTTTCATTTAATGTTCATAGCCCTCCAGTGGGCCTCGGGGCTTCTCTCGTGATTAATTTTGAGCAATCCATCGCGCTGACAGGCTGCTACAGTTAACAGCCTCAAAGACCTGAGTTAATTTTCAGGCGGTGCATCCCCCGCGGCTTGGAGCCTGCCGCGTAATTCATTCACCAAGGTGCCCCGGATCATGAGGACGCCAACTCCACGAGGATGAAATCCGGGGCACCTTGGTGAATATATATATATATATATATATATATATATATATATATATATATATATATATATATATATATATATATATATATATATATATATATATATATATATATAATGATGGGCACACTTTTAGTCCTACTTCTTCTAAATGCTGTTTTGAAAAAATAAGTATAATACTTAAATAGCACAAAATAAAAATTCTGTTTAGAGATGAGCAGACACAAGTCCTGTCCTGTGTAGTGATGTCCATGTCGTGCAGTCTGCCTGAGTCAGAGACTGCCGGTCTCGTGTCTGCGCTCGAGATTGGACGAGGACCGCCTTATCTTCGCCCGGGTCTGTTTGAAACGAGGGCTGTCCGTGCACGCTGGAAGACCTCGGGCGTGGTTTACTGATATCCGCAGAGCGGACGCTGGGATCCTGTGTGTTACGTTTACCAGGAGGACCCCAAAGGCCGGAGCCGTAGGGGCCGGGGCAGAGAAAATTTACAGACTGGTGAGTGCTCAGCTCTGGGGTGGGGTTACTTCTTAACGTCTGACACAATGCAATGTGAACGCGCAACGTCAGGTTAGAGCCTAGAGGCAGCACCAGCCGTTTCAGCTGCTACATCATCAAAGTCAGGCGTGCAGTCTGGAGGTGAATAAATGCACACGAGGGACTCTTTGCACTTCTGTTTGTCAACTTTCTTTACACTACACCCCTGGTCTGTCGCTCTTTGTCAGCAGTAACTCTGTGCTGGGGGTTAATACATATTCACAGTGAATGCAATTCACACCGCTGACCTGTCATGCCCATCGGTGACCGCTTGCTCTCGCCTGGCGAAAGTAATGGGGAAATGTACTCTAACCAGAGTTGCTAAATGTAGGAGGTTCGTACGGGATTTGCTCGCACATTATAACTTGTTTTCCATTCTGAGACTTTTTAGTCAGGCTGGAGTCTTCCAGGCTAACCAGGACTACAAATCCCAGAATGCAGTGGGAGAAAACATGGCCTGAAGGGGCTTCTTGCGCTAGACACTGGCAAACTTGAAAGCTCTGCTTCATTGTGTACTCTTATTAAAATTACTTTAATTAAATGGTTAATATAGAGGGTGAACAAGGAAGAAATTATATTTTAATCAATTTACCGGTGGTCACTGTTATTCAGGGTACTTTAATTGTGTATTGCGGTTAGTGTCCTGCTTGTCTAGCCACCTCCTGTTTGCCCATCAGATTCACTCTCTGTCCCCCCCCCCCCTGTCATTGCATCTGCATGTCAGACACTTGTACTCACACACCCACGAGAGCTGATCTGTTGCCCTAATACCTCTTGTTTTGTCCGGTGTTAGTGCACCTATAGGAAAGACACTTGCAGTCAGACACCCATGAGAGCTGATCTGTTGCCCTAGTGACCCTTGTTTCATCCAGTGTCATTGCATCTGTATGTCAGACACCCACGAGCGCTGATCTGTTGCCCTAGTGACCCTTGTTTCATCCAGTGTCATTGCATCTGTGACTCTGTGTGCAGACGGCTGAAGAGAGACCCCCAAGTGAGCTGATCAGTTCATTCCCTCCGGTTTGCACATCTTTTGCATTGGTATGTTACCGCTTGCCCTTTGTGACTCTACTGCGTGTCTGTCATTTGCATTCAGAAAGCCTCCTATGTGTCCCCTGAGTGCCCAATGTCCCTTGAGTGCCCAATGTCCCTTGTGTGCCCAATATCCCTTGTGTGTGCCCAATATCCCTTGTGTGTGCCCAATATCCCTTGTGTGTGCCCAATATCCCTTGTGTGTGCCCAATGTCCCTTGTGTGTGCCCAATGCTTGAGTGTGCCCAATGTCCCTTGAGTGTCCCCAATGTCCCTAGAGTGTCCCCAATGTCCCTAGAGTGTCCCCAATGTCCCTAGAGTGTCCCCAATGTCCCTAGAGTGTCCCCAATGTCCCTAGAGTGTCCCCAATATCCCTAGAGTGTGCCCAATATCCCTTGAGTGTGCCCAATATCCCTTGAGTGTGCCCAATATCCCTTGAGTGTTCCATTGCTTTCCTCCTGCGTCTCCTATTTGTATCCATGTCGTTCAATGTACCCCAGTGTGCATAACGCATGCCCTTCATGTTCAGCGGTACCCTCTACATTTTTACCACTGTCATTCTGTGTTCATCATGTGTACCCATGCATTTCATCCACTGCCATCACTTGCATCTATTGCCCCAAATGTCCATCACTTGCACCCAATATCATTTCCAGGCCCCTGTACCAAGGGGCCCAGGCAAGGAAGGTCCTATCCTTCCATTCGGTGTCCTTCATGTGTAAATCGACTTCCCACGCCTTGCAGCCACTGCCCATTGCTAGCTCCAGCTACCTCCTGTGTCTCATTTAGTTGCATCCAGGGCCTGAAGAAATATTACCACATCACTCCTTTCCTAATGGAACTCCAGTGGCCACCTTGCTGGCCGGCACCATCTTCAAAGCCAGCTGCATCATTTACAAAGCCACGAGGCCCAGATGACACACTGCAGCAGGACTTGATGTTTTTGTTATTTTTGGGCTCATAGGTGAGAATGTTAAGAACTTCAAAAGAATATGTGTTTATTGAGAGCAAGAAAAAATCCTGTGAGGGTGTGGGTGTGAGGCGGGAGGCATAGAAGATGGTGGGGAATAGTGCCAATGCACCAGGTATTCCAATTTAATAGGCTGGCAAGTGGTTACGGGGGAGGGGGGAGTGGGGGTGGGGGGAGGTTAGGAAGATACTAGGATGATGGGTTTTGTTCAGTTGTGTAAGTAATGAATGCAGGACTAACAAGTGGTCATGGTATGCCAAGATGCGGGTCCCTTGCTCACTTTGCCACTGGATTCAAGCTAGCCGGGCTGAAGAGGGTTGTTACCCCGAAGCCGGTCCCAGGATGTTGGTTTCCGGTTCAGGGAAGACCTGGCCTGGCAGTTCAGACTGAACTGTTCCCATGAGGCACAGGGTCAAGACTGATTTGCATATAGCTGTGTCTGAACTGAGGTGGCGAAGTGAGCTTAAGAACGATGATGGATTCAACCCAGATCTGTGACTGGGGGTGAGTGAATGAAAAGTTTCAGCGCTCCGTCCATCATCTCCTTGTGTTTGCTTTGTTTCCCCCATTGGATTGACAGTTTATGAAATCGGTGCATTACGTACGTATCATTGTTCATAGAAATGGCAAACAATACTATTAGATTTAAAAAGGAAGTGGCTAGACATATAGGGCCAGTTCTGCAAACATGTAAGGGCAGATCTGGCCCATAAATTTGAGCTCTACTATGCTGCACAGCAAATACCTCTGACGGGGCTAATTAATATATTTTATCCGGTTAGGGATAATATCTATATGTTTTTTCTGAATTTTTTGGAAGTTGGGCACTGAAGGAAGGCGATGGAGGAGAAAGCCATGGTTGGTCCAAAGTATTTTTCACAAGTGACATAATAGACAACTCGAGATATTTTATTTGCTGTTATTGTCAGTGATGCCACTTGCAAACCTAGGGCAGAAAATAACTATGTCACTGTTCGGTACTCAGTGATAATTCTTTACTACAGCTGATTTCCAATGAAAAACAGTAGCATGCATAGCACATCAAAATCTGTTTAGTCACTGTTGTAACGTACACATGAGAAACAAAACTTGCTTCCCATTACTGTGATGTCACCAGGCTAAGAGCTCACTTCCCCTGTGTTCTGCCAATTCATCAGGCATGCGAGGTGGTGAAACCACGACTGTTGGTTTCACCTGCCCTCTACCCCCTCTCCTTCCAGTTCTAAGACCTGTGGCCGTATTTTAGAAGTGCCCAGGGGAGGGAGGCAACCTGCGTTTGCGCCCGCTTTGCTCTCCCCCAGGGCACTTTGGTATTACAGAAGGGGTCGCAGACACTTGTGAGTCCCCTTCTGTAATATCAAAAGCAATGGCACATATACAACACCAGTGCTTCCACAAGAGGGCATGCCCTCATTTGCATGGGGGCGTGGCCCCATAAGGATGAGGGAATCCCTTTGCCTCTGCGGCCGTACCGTATTACAGACATGGGCTAGGCAAAGAAGCTCTCAGGAGGCACACTGTCATTGCGCCCCCTGATGCCAACCCTCTGGCGAGGGTAAAGGGGGTCCAATAGGCCCCCAGACATCCCCTTGCCGGCGGGTATAGACGCTCACTGCACCCATCTGCAAGGGGATCTCTAATCCCCTTTAAGTGCAGGCGGGTTGCCGCCTACACTGTGAAAACACAAAGCGGCTTCAAAGTAGTTACTCCATTTTTCACAGGAATGCGCTGCCCCCAGGGCAGCTCGGGATCACGGCTTGCCTGGGGGCAGCACTTGCACCTTAATACTGTGCATTTTTCTTGATTGCACCGGGCGTAAGTTTTAAAAGGTTGACCCAGCACAATCAAGGAATATGTGCTGTATGTGTAATGAGGCCCCGGTGGTGGGAGAATGCAGGCAAGCCACCTATGCCAAAAGCCACATTTCTCTGTCCGCATGGGTCATAGAACCTCTGTTGGTGTGTCTTTGGGCAGAGATTGGGAAGTATGGTACCAAGGATGGTGTTGGTGAGCAGCAGGAGGCCAAGGCCCGTATTATGGAAGTGCCCCAGGGGCGCAACAGGCCTTTGCACCCACTGTGCACACCCCAGGACATTTTGGTATTACAGAAGGGGCCGCAGGCGCTTGTGCGTCCCCTTCTGTGACACAGATAGCGCTGGTGCACGTACTTTATCATCAGATAGCATTTCCTTGTTTGCATGAGGGTGTGGCTCCATGCAAATGAGCAAATCCCTTTGCCTCTGCGTCTGTGCCGTGTTTTAGAAGTGAGCAAAGAATCTGTCAGGAGGCGCACTGTCGGTGCACTGGCGAATGTCAACCCTCTGGAAGGGGGAAGGCGATCTAATGGGCCCCCCAGACATCCCCTCACAGGCAGGACTAGTCTTCTCACTGCACCCACCAGCAAGGAGATATATAATTCCCCTTCAAAGTGCATGAAGCATGACCATATCCACTGACAGCATGATGGTATTAAAAATATGTCACACATCTATTTATTTACATATTGGTTTGACCTAGAGAAAGCTTTAGTTGGTTTCCTGCCTTGTGTTTTTTCCAATAAAACCATACTGAAAATAAAAGCACATTTGCATAAAGGGCCTTTGGGTCAGCCGTTTTCATCCATTGATTTGCTTAACCGCATTGCTGCGGCGGTTATTTTTACGCTACGCTGCTTTTTTCTAAAAGCCGCGTTAGATGACGAGCTCAGCTCGTCATCCGCACACGCCCCCCGTGGCTGATGACGAGCTGAGCTCGTCATCAGCATCGAAGGGGTTAAGTGTCATTCACATTTGGCTTTTGACCACCACAATAAACAGCATAGGGCAAAAGGTCAGCCCACTTCATCCATTGGCTGTTTTGCACTTTGAGTAACTGTGATTTTCCTGAACACATTTGCACAGACACCATGGAAGGAGTGCACCTTTGTGTCAGTGCTGCTGTACCTGAGATGCACTGCCACTTCTTTATTTTTAAATGGTTAATATTTTGACACATTTTTTTGTTCATTGCATATGTTTGTAAAACCTAAAAACATTTCACGCTTGCCTATGCCAAACAATTGGCTATGCCAATACTTGTTGCACATTACATTTGTGTCTTATTGTGCCTTGTTATCTGTTTTGTGTTATTCATGGTCAAGCATGCCCTTTGACTATACAAACAAATACGCTGTTCATGTCGCCAATGTTTTTAGGTTGAGCCTAGGCAGCCCGCATGCGCTGTCTGAAAGACCTGCTGTATCTAATAAAGGACTTTCGCTCCTGCCTTTCACTCCTGACTAGTTCAGGCTCGGGGCGCTTTTATTTGCTGCCTCCTAACTGATCCATAAAGTCTACAGATGGTTCTGTCAGGTAAACCAATTGCTTAGTACTTCATACCGATCATTTGTAGAAACGGTCTAATGAATTACTTTATAGACCACTAATGGAACACACCAACAAAGCTACACATTAGTTCAAATGTAGTATTTACTAATTCATATATGGCTGTCACATCTTATGAGTTCAACATTAAGTAATATATAAATAAGGTGATTATGGTGAACAAAGTGACATTGAGTGACAATGTGGTGTCATAAGTGAGATATACAAGACATACAAGTAATATACATATCTACATATCAATCAATATAGATCTGTCCTTTTCCTTTCAGATTTTTTGCACTTATTCTCAGCCGCCCCTTTACAGTCCATCTATTTTTTTGGGGGGGGGGGGGGGGGGGAGACTGATGGATATGAACTGAATAAAGCACGTTGAAATTTCGACCCTAAAGTATGCACAATCCGCAAGCGTCACAGCGGTAGGGCTGCAGTTACAAACAACCACAATGAGGCGGAGTCGCAATAGTTGTATAACCCACGTGTTTAAAATTGTGAAGCGTTGTAACCCAGGGTTAACAAGCAATACACCTGCATTGTTTATTTTTATTTACCTACACGATAACAAATGTCCAAAGGAAAAGTGAATCCAGTCTAGGTCAGTAAGATCAGTAAAAGAATAAAAAGGTACATTAATAATGACAAACCAAGACGAACTACAAAATATAAGCAGTTCTCCCACATCCCATTAATTTGTTGAACTTCCCTAATTCCTACATTTAAATGAAAATGCACATTTCACATGTTACACACTTCAACAACGAACACATCGACTTAAGATTGTCCATATAAATGGTAAATAGGTGATCAAAAGTTTTCATATTTAGGCACTGATACCAATTCCACGATACAGTATTCAAATCTTTTTTTCTTGACTAATTATTTGCAGCCATTTTTGGAAGTTCAGCGTTTCATTCCATGTTGCAAAATTGACTCTAACATCAAGACATAATTTTTACCAAAAGTAAGCCTAATACATTTGGCTAACATCCAGAGTGGCAAGCAGAGTTTGCTGTTCCACGAACACTGCCCCAGCCCTTCCAGTCTTTCCAACACACAATACCACTCCACATAACTCCACTACACTCAAAACCACACAATTACTAGCCACATAATTCCACAGCTCACCATGTCACACATAATTCCACAACACATATCCACTCTACACAACAAATTTCTACGGCAAACCATTCAAAACCACATAATTCCAGTCCACACTACGTGTCCACTCCACTCTATATAAAACATATGGATAAAAAATATTGTCATTTACAATGCCAATAGTTTTAACTCTTGCAAATTAGAGACCTATTGGCATTGTACAAAATAAATTTAACTTTGCAACATGCCATATACATCCACACCATATAATACTACTCCACACCATGCCACATAATTCCACACAATTTAATGCCACACAATTCTACCCCACACTAAATAATTGCACTCCACATAATACCACTCGGTGCCACATAATTACTCTACTCGATACCACATAAATGCACCCCGCATAAATGCACTCTATTCCACATGCCACCAATCGACATAAATGCACTCCACACCATGACACATAATTTCACAAAGCATAATTTCACTCAACACCACACAGTTCCAGGTCACACAATTGAACTCCACACATTTCCAAAATACACCACATAATTCCACATCAAACAACATATTTCAGTTACACAACACACCACGTATCTTCAATTCACACCAAATATTTCCACATCATGCTTCAAAATTTAACAGCACACCACATAATTCAACTCCACAACACGCAATACCAATCTGCATTATTAACTCCTTAAGACACAACCTCATTCTACATAAATCCAGTACACTTACTACCATTTAATTACTATCCACATAATTCTACAGCACCCCATACCACATATTTTCGCTACACAATCAATACCACACAATTCCATAACGAACAATTCCAGTACAACCTATATCTACCTTGCACTTCACCAACCCTATCATCTCTCCCCCATACAACCACTGCCCCTCATCTCTGCCTCATACTGCCACTAACCCCTTTCATCAAAGCAATCCCACTGCCCTCTCTCATCCCTCCCTCACACTTCAGATCTCCTCTCTATTCTGCCTACTCACTCATGCTACCTTCCTGTACCTCCTTACACTGTGGACTAGTCCACCTCTGGGCGCCTTTCCCACTTGTCCCTCTCTCTCTTATGCTCTCACCTCTCTCTCGCACTCTTGCCGCCCTATGGATAACTTCAGGTCCTCGAGCACAGTTTCTTTCCCATACCTTTTCAAGGTTTTGTTCCTCAAACTCACGCTCTCCTCCTCCTCCTCGGGTGTCCTCTGCATACACAGGTGCTCCATCTTTTTTACGTCTGTTGCTTGCACTTCTCTTGCTTTCTCTCTTTCTCACACACTTTCTGCCTCCTCTGTATGAATTTCGTTCACCACTTAGTGCACAAACTACTCATCCCTCTCTCTTACTTTCTATTGTCTGCAGCTCTCACCCCTATATATTCACCAAACCACATAATTACACTACATAAATACACTACACACCACCCTATTCCACGCAACACAGTCCCAATCCTAACCACATAATTCCATGCCACATCACATAGATCCACTCTAAACCAAACAACATAGGTAAAAAACATTGTCATTTACAACGGCAATAGCTCTTAACTCTCGCAAATGCGAGACCCATTGCATTGCAGATGCTTGTTGTATTTGTAGTGGCGTGGCCTGTATTTTTATCTTTATTGAATTGCTTTGCATTATGAATTTGTTTTCCCTCTTCTAAAGAGCAGCCTAGAACGCTCGATTGGCCCACTAGTTAAAAACACCAACATGTCCACTTTATCAAGTGACTTTCTTTATGCAGCTAAGAATCTTCAAACATTGCTTGCCTTAAACTGTTGTATATTAGCACCTTCTTGCACACTTGCATTCTTTTAAATAGACGTAAATATTGTTCAATTATTGGTCGTGCTGTATTGCCGTGGTAGGCAGATCTCGGGTTGGGACTTCCCTCCCTGGGTTTGGCTTTTCTGTGGTAAACTGAGGCTTAATTCAAGATAGCGCCCTGCATGCACTCTTACCTCTGCTCTGACCATCGCTTATGCAGAGCAGGCGAGTGCAGAGAGATAAGAAAGAGGCTTTTCAGTGCCAACAGTGATTCAGTGGTGAAATGATACCCGCCATCAGGGCCGGACTGGGAACCACAACTGGCCCTGGCAAAGTGCTCGGCTGATCCCCCCTCCTCACTCGGGGTGGGGGTTGGAGGTGCCACGAGCTCTTTGCCGGGGCCGGTTTTTGGCCAATTTTGGTACAGGGCCGATTTTGTAGCTATGCTGTAAAAACGGCCCTGTAACAAAAACAGCCCCCAGGGGCCCAAAACGGGCCTCCCCCCATGCGGAGCACCGGGGGATTGCCCGGTGCCCGCTATGGCCAGTCCGGCCCTGCCCGCCATTCCATCAAAGCAGGAGAAGATGAAGGGTCCATTGCTGGTTACTGCTTGGGACACCGGCGGTAGGACCGGGAGTGCTGTGTACGTCTTAGTCGTTTGTTACACCAGTCAATAACCTGGTTGGTATGTTTATGCCACCGGTAGGACTGGCTATGCTGCAGTTGGAAGACGGCATGCTGAGTCTGCCTGTGAGAGGTTGGTGTTACTTATCAGGGCCCCTGCTTTGTGTGTTTTGGGTGCACACACTAAGGTCTCTATGGTTATTGGGATAGATTCATATTGACAATTGTTGCTGGGAAGCAGTTGTAATAGTATTTATATATCGCTTACTACCCTGATGAGGCATTGTAGTGCTTTTCGGCGAGTAGCATACTACTTCAGAACCCAAAGTGGATTAGTATACGGAAATATATGTTCTTAAATGGAGTGGTGGACATGCGAGTCTGTTAGTTTGACTGAATAGGATAAGGGCGGAAAAGAGGAGGGAAGAATCTAAAAGGTGTTATTTGGTCGATTATAGTAGTAAAAGGATGTTTGGGATGAGTCCGACTGGAGGTAGAGGATTTATTTAAAGAGGTGTAGGAAGAGACATAGAGGAGTGAGTTTGTACAGGGTTGAAGGTTTTTTTAAATTTTATTTTTCTACAGTGGAAGTAAAGTAACAAATATATAGATACATAAAATGGTGTATATGGAAAATAATAAAAAGATATAAAGTTGTGTTTATATAAAGTCCCATATGTACATTTATGGATAAATATTTAGAAAGTCGGAGCCTGATTACAAGTTTGATAGTCACAAATGTATCGGATAGCTTGTCCGCTGTATTACAATTCCATTGATTCCTATGGAACTTGTAATACGGCAGATGGGAAATCTGTCATGTTTGTTACGGAGGATTCCATCCACCAAACTCTTAATCAGGCCCTCAGACCTTCGACTGTTGTTGTACATCATAAAACGAATGTATTTATCTGTATTTTTTTTCTGTTTGGTAATTTTATGTTTAAAAAAATGTTATTTATATTTGCTTTTATTTGATATTTTTCTCAATTTCAATAGTGAAGCATTGATAGATACAACGTATTTGCACATTGTGATAACATTGAATAAGAGACCCATACGCATATAATCAAAAAACCTGTATGTAAACTATACAGTGACCAATAAACATGTTAATCATAAAATTATGTATGTAAGTAATATACATTTGTTATGCAGACCTACCTATATATTTTAAACCATAAATAGTATATACATTTGTACAAAGAAATGCATATATCTCAAAATATACATATAATCAAATTATACATGTTTACATGCACAAGCATATGCCATGCATTTATCTTTTGAGAATGGTGGAAGTGTTGATCTGGTACAATTTGGGATAATTATCCTATATGCGTTCTCTCAGAAATGCAGTGCAACAAAGATGTACGAATGTACACTTACTGCTGTTGGTTTAAAATTGGTCAGCAGATTTGTGGGCGTTTGGTCAGCTTGAGGTGTAGAGTGGCCTTTACCTTCTAGCTCTACCCAGCAGTTGCTCAGATTGTGTACTCTTTATTTGGTGGGGTCTGGGAATGGACTTGATCACGGGTGGCTTTTGCTGTTTCTTTTGGTATCCAGTGTCTTTAGTTTTAAGATATGCCACAGCCTAAATAATTAATATCCTAATCTGCATGCTGTTTCTCATCAGTCAACGGTATTGGAAGGTAATATCAAATTGTACAAGATGTCCTACTATTGAAATTGTGACCAGATGCAAGGGATGTCCAACCTGTCCTTTGTCAAAGTTATAGCTCTCCGATTTACACCATCAAATTAAAGCTGTAAAAATTATGCTGACACTTTTTAGGTAAATTACTGATCTAATGAAACCAGCTTCTGCCACTTGATAGCGAATGGTGATTTTGTCATCCTATGTGTGTGAATAGTACCAGATTGTGACCCCTATGAGGTATAGTGGCCTTTGCTTTGCTGAGGAAGATCTGGCAAAGTAAGTCAACGCCGTCTCCTCTTCCTGATTCAACACCCTCCGCATGCTCCGCAGGATCTACAGGTGGATCCCCACCAACACAAGAAGAACGGTCACCCAGGCCCTCGTCAGCAGCAGGCTGGACCACGGAAACACCCACTACACGGGAGCGCCGGCCAAACTGATGAAATGACTACAACGCATACAGAACGCCTCCGCCCACCTGATCCTAGACAGTCACATCACACCCCACCTGAGAGACCTGCACTGGCTCCCCGTCAACAAGAGGATCACCTTGAAGCTCCTCACCCACGCACACAAGGCACTCCATGACACAGGACCAGCATACCTCAACAGTCAAATCACCTTCTACACCCCGAACCGCCAGCTCCGCTCTGCCGACCTCGCTCTCGCCACCGTCCCCCGCATCCGAAGAACAACCTCCGGTGTCAGATCGTTCTTCCACCTCGCCGCCAAGACCTGGAACACCCTCCCCATCCTCCTACGACAGACCCAGGACCTACTAACCTTCAGGAGGTTTCTCAGGACCAGGCTATTCGAGCAGTAGCAGCCTGCCCCCCCTCCTCCCCCCCCCCCCAGCACCTTGAGGCCTTCATGGATGAGTAGTGCGCTTTATAAGTGTTATGATTGATTGATTGATTGATTGATTGGCCAGTGGCTCTTTGGTTGTATGGTGAAACAGCGATTCTGGCTCCCTCATTCGGCGAGTGCCTCTTTCTCGCCGCCTCAGACGCTTAGGTAGTCGGTGCTTCATCTGAGGCAGTTGGATAACATGAACATGGATGTTCAACCAATAGGAGAACAGGCAGCGCTATCCGACAGCGCCTCAAGACACTCGTGGGTGAAGCAGCCGCACTCTATAAATCTTGATAGATTGATTGAACAACCCAGTGAGGTCTGCAAAACAGATTGGATTTGATACTGCAACTTTCCGGGTCTTTGAGATGTGCATGTTTGGTTTGTTGACAGGGCCCTGCTTAGATTATTTCAGAAGCCATCTGTTCACAGAGTGAGTACTAAACTAAGACCCCTGTGTTAATCTCCCAATGATAGCGTAGCTTGGTTTTTAGGTTAGACTGCACCCTTTCATATCCTGTCCAGCAATAAATTGATATAAAAACACTTTGCATTAACGGTTGCATAGTTTCTACAACACTTGTGTGCTCTCGCTAGAATCTCCCTGGATGTAGGCATTCCCTCTGAATATCACAGAGAACACATTTCAGGGCCTCGCTTGGAGGATGTGTGGCATCCTGAAGAGAAAAATGTGGACTTCTGAGAGAGACCACGCACATTCCAGGAAGATGTTACCTTGCTCTGAGGAATACATTCCTGGCACCAGTGCATGGGGCCGGACTGGTCGTAGCGGGCACCGGGCGTTTCTCTGGAGGCCCCAAGGGTGGAGGCCGGTTTTGGACCCCTGTCGAGCTGTTTTTGTTACCGGGGGGCGGTCTTGTAGCATCGTCCCGCTGTGACAAAAGCAGCTGCGGTGTTCTCCATGCGCCCCCTCTCAGAGCTGGTTTGCGTTCCCAGTCCAGCTCTGCCAGTGCATTCTCTTCAGCCATTCCCCTGGACCTTTAATTGCAACAGCCAGTGTTACCAACCAAAAGACAAGCCTTCAAGTCTACTTTTGGGTGTTAAAAGTGACTTGGATGACCCCATGTCAGCACACAACACACCCAAGTAATACCCCTAACAAACTGAAGGGGGCTGTGGTTGAGGCCTCCTCCGCCATTGGCTGGTTTGGGGAGTCTTATGACAGACAGACCCTTAAGCTAAAGTCTGAATATTTTTTTAACCGCCTATGGCATTTTGCGGATGTTGACTGCTTTCCTGTGCAAATGTTGTATAAATTGATCACAAGGACATGATAAAGTAGTTCCAGGGCACAGTACAGTGTCGGCGGCATTCATTGTTCGTCTTTGATAAGCAGTGCCAGAAAATTCCCTCCGAGTGGCTGACTTCTTCCTGTCCTGTTTACCGCTGTAGTCTCCAGCCCAGCACCACCACTTCCTGAGTGTTCAGAGCATGGTGTTTTAGTTCCTCTACTTTAATTTACAAATGTTTATGTGCTGCGTTGCAAGAAAAGGAGACAGCAGGACCACACCATATTTGCAAAGATAGGCCGCTGGTTTCCGGTCTCGCAGCACTAGCTCACTTTAAGCTGTCTTGTGCAAAAAGGGCAAAGTTGTCTGTGTGATGTCTAACATAGTGTTTTTTTGTTTTTTTTTACAATTCCAGTACAAAATATTATGCTCAGACTGTTTAAAGTTTTTTTAAACTTTGCATGTGCACTATAAATTATAGCGCACATGCAAAGTTTGAGAAAATAAAACTTTTCTTAAACATTACACCTGCCTCCAGGCAGGTGCAACTTCTTCTTTTGCACGAAGCCCGTTCTACCTTTCTTTAGTAGATAGGACTTTGCATCAAGTACCATGCATGGGACTGCCTACGAACCACCCATGGGATGTTCCTTGATGCCAAGTAGCATAAAGCACTATTTTGTGTTACTTTAGGGCTACGTTTAAGTGCAAATCAAGATTTGTACTCGGAAGTATATCCCATTTCAAGACTGTGTGCCGGTTTGTGTCACTATTTTGTGACCATGCACTGCTGCAAACACTTAATACATTTGCCATGGGGTGTTTTTGGAAGGCACGCTGTTCTAATTCTTGAAATATGGATGGACTATTTTGCCTTCGGGTTTTAACTATTCCTTTGCACAGTATATGTTGTTAACTGAAAGTGCTGGTGATTTGAAGCCTGGAGACCTTTCCAAATGCCTCCTTGAACGCTTACAAGATTGTAGAACTTTTGTTAAACTACATTGCAGTTATAGCAGAAATTATCTTCTCCTATTTTTTTTTTTCTGACCTGCTTTTGTTGGTTTTAGGACTCTGGGCACTTTACCACTGCTAACCAGTGCTAAAGTGCATATGCTCGGTGTCTAAATTGTATTGGTGATCGGTTTATCCATGATTAGCATATTTGATTTACTAGTAATTCCCTAGTAAAGTGCCCAGGACGCATCAAATGCTACTAGTGGGCCTGCAGGACGGATTGTGCCATCCACATGAGAAGCCCTGCAACATGTCTCAGACCTGCCACTGCAATGTCTGTGTGTGCAGTTTTAAACTCCCATTTCGACCTGGCAAGTGCACCCACTTGCCAGGCCCAAACCTTCCCTTACTACATGTAAGTCGCCCCTAAGGTAGGCCCTAGGCAGTCCTAAGGGCAGGGTGCAGTGTATTTAAAAGGTAGGACATGTACTGGTATGTTTTACAGTCCTATTGGTGAAATCATGTTAATTTATTTTTCACTATTGCAAGGATTATCTCTCTCCTAGGGTAACATGGAGATTGCCTTGACATATCTTTTAAGTGTATTTTCCCATTGGGAAATTATAAAGATTTGGAGTTTGGGGTCTCTGAACTCACAATTTAAAAGTGCATCTTTTGGTGAAGTTATTTTTTGAAATGTGTTTGAAGTGGCCACTTTTAGAAAGTGTGCATTTTCTTGATAAACATTTTGTGCTTCTGCCTGTCTGTAGAATCCACATCTGGGTCAAGAGGACAGATGGGCTCTTATGCATTCACTCTAGACAGTCACACATTCACTCTAGACAGTCAGACACAATGGGAGCTGAGATGTGCACTGCATATCCTGACAGGCAATCACCAGGCTGATGGGCCTTCCTGAGCTAGAGTGGTGGGAGGAGTTGTCACTGACACCTGAATAGGGCTGTGCCTGTCCTCACACAAAGCTTTCTCCACCCCCCCCCCCTGTAGTGTGTCTGGAGCCAGGTTAATGAAAGACAGGATCTTGTGCACTACCAAACTTTCCTCTGAACTTTGCCTGCTTCAAAGGCAGAAAGGGGTAGAAGTATTGAACCTCTGACTCGCTCAAATCAGAACACTTCTGGACTGGGGACGTTCTGCCTTGAAAAGAAATGGATGCTGTAGGAGGGACTGCCACTCTGCCTGTTGCTTTGTTATACTGGCCTGCTTCTTGCTGCTTCTGTCCTGGAAGTGAACGGAGTGGACTTTGCTTTCTGTGTCCTGTTTCCAAGATTGTCCCAGGGCTCGTGTGTGCTTGCCTCCTGTTAAGAAGTTTCAGGTCCATCAAAAACTTCACCTACCAGTGCCTGGGATCTTTTGCTGAGAGTCCTAACTTGCCAAGTGGTGCCAAATCCAGTTCTTGGGCCCTTGGAAGTAGAATCTGGAGAACTGAAGTAGAAAATCCATGCATTGACTCCCAGCATCTCTAAAAAATTTTTAAAAAAGATTGACTCCTCGCTACATACTTCGCCTCAACACCGCTGCCTGCACCAGAGCGTGGTTCCAGATCTGCATATCCACCACTGCTTATACCGCAGGCCTCCGCTTTCCATCGCAGTATGTCTGAAGAACCGCCACAGCGTGAGTTTAGAGCACTGCATCACAGGAGTCTGTGACGCACCTCTCCAACTCCGAGGCAGTGGCTGCTTCAACACTGTGGAACAGACACAACGCGTCTGGATTTTCGATGCATCCTCTTTGTCGCCGATTTCATCATCAATGTTGCCTAGCAGTAAGGAACCAAGGCAGCTTGTCTGGATATCGACGCATCACCTCTCCTGACAGTAAGGATCCGATGCATTACCTCCCCTGGGAGTAAGGAACTGACTCATCACTCTGCTGGGTAATTGCTGGTAGATGGAGGAACGTGCTTGGGTTAGGAAGAGGTCTTCAAATATGGCTCTGTTTATATTTAACTCAGTTATTCCAGAAGTAGCTCTTGAATTCGGAACTTTCGAGTTGTCTGGGTGGGATCAGGGGCGTAACACAGGCCCCCGCAGACCCCGCGGTGCGCCCCCCCCCCACCCCACTCCCGGGGTCCCCTTTGCAGCTGCACAGCCAGCAACCAATTAGCACTCCTCACGCAGTTATGCATTTACATTTCACTTTAGCTCAGTTCGGAAACTGTTCTACTAATTACTTTCACTTTATGACAGAAAAACAATAAAAGAGCGCACTAAGAAATTAAATATTTGATCTATATTCATGCTTGGACTGTCCATACACACAAAGGGAATGTAGACTTGCTTTTATTCTGGCATTTTGTATACGGTAATAATATTTCTCCCATACTATAGAAGCTATTATAGAAAACCAGAGGGGCAGGGATGTTTAAAAAAAATTCAAAGCTAGAAATAAAACATTACAGAAGCAGAATGCAGTCCGTTTTTGCAGTGTTCTTGTGGCTGAAAAGGGCGGCCATTTAGGAGTAGCATTATTTTATCTGGTACTATATCGGAAAACTTGTTTTCTTTTAGGAAGGGTCGTGTATGTTCTAGACTACTAACCATCTGACTTTAGTCAAACATTACCAATATAGCTGCCGTTTTGTTCCATATCATGATGGTGAGTTTAGGCCAGTTTTAACTGTTTAAGCCTACCACACCAAGCGTTACTGGGATTTGTACGACCATACTTCTAATGCGCGTGAATTTAGTCCCAGCAAGGTTATTATGAATGCTAAAGACTACATTCTTAAAGATGTCATATACCTAGGGATTTACATTGATAGTGAGTTTGATCAAGTAGTTAAGATTAATTATAGGCTTACATAGCTGCCATGGTTTGAGATTGTTTGTGTGACATTTTCATAATTTCAGTGTAATTATAAGTGACATTCAACGACTATGAGTGACACTTTCTTGTGAAAAAAGTCAAGTACTGAAGACGAGTGAAACATAAACATCAGAATTTACACCCATTGAAGCAACGAGAATCTCCAAGATGATCCTAAAACTTCTGCAAAGCACCAAAAATGGGAGGGCACTAAGCCAGTGATTCAATTAATTAGATTATCTGGATAGGATTGATGTTCATATTTGACCCTTCCCCATTTGCTACACAGCATGGGAGGGGCTTTTAGACAGACAAGGCGCAAGTTGCTTTTCTGCCAGAGTGTCGTAAAGCAGAGTGTCGTGGAGTAGAGTGGGCTGTTATGGAGTGGCGTAGAGTCATGGAGTGGTGTAGAGTAGAGTTGAGTGGAGTGTCATGGAGTTGCATAGGGTGGACTGGCATAGTGTTGTGGATTGTCATGGAGGTAGTAGAGTGTCGTAGATTGGAAGGTTGTAGAGTGTATTAGAGTGTCATATAGTTGAGTATTGTAGAGTGAAGCAGAGTGTCATAGAGTGGAGTGGCATTGAGTGCTGTGGAGTGGTGTAGAGAAGAGTGGAGAGGCATAGAGTGTGTTGCGTATGGTGGAGTACAGTGTTAGAGTGGTGTAGAGCGGAGTAGACGGAGGTCCTCATTCTCGGACCCACCCCATCAGCCTGGGACGACTCTTGGTGGCCTACATCGCTAGGAAGAGCCCCAGAACCCACAGACCATGCACGCAACCTGGGGGTCATCCTCGACTCCACCCTCTCCATGACCAAGCAAGTCCACGCCGTCTCCGAGTCCTGCTTCAACACCCTCCACATGCTCCGCAGGATCTTCAAATGGATCCCTCCTGACACCAGAAAAACCGCCACCCAAGCCCTCGTCACCAGCAGACTCGACTACGGGAACGCCCTCTACTCAGGAACAACAACCAAGCTCCTGAGACGACTGCAACGAATCCAGAACGCCTCGGCACGACTGATCCTCAACGCCCCTCGACACAGCCACATCACACCCCACCTGAAAAGCCTGCACTGGCTCACCGTCAACAAGAGGATCACCTTCAACCTCCTCATCCACGCACACAAAGCCCTTCACAATACCGGACCTGCATACCTCAACAACCGACTCAACTTCCACACCCCCACCTAAAGCCTCCGCTCAGCCAACCTTGCCCTCGCCACAGTTCTCCGCATCCGAAGGGCCACCGCCGGCGGAAGATCCTTCTCCCACCTCGCCGCCAAGACCTGGAGCGCTCTCCACACCAGCCTATGACAGACTCAGGACCTGCTGGCCTTCAGAAGACTCCTCAAGACCTGGCTTTTCGATCAGTAGGAGCCCCCCTCCTCCCAGCGCCTTGAGACCCTCACAGGTGTGTAACGCGCTTTATAAATGCAGTGATTGATTGATTGAGTAGATTGTTGTAGAGTAGTGTGGCATAGAGAGGAGTAGTATAGTAGAATGAAATGGCATAGAGTGGAGTAGTGTCGTGGAGTGGCATAGAGTGTCGGAGTATAGTGGCATGTAGTGTAGTGGCGTAGAGTAGCGGAGAAGACAAGTGTAGTGTAGAATATAGTGGAATGAAGTGGCATAAAGGGAGTAGCATAGAGGGTCATAGAGTTGAGTAGTGTTGCAGAGTGGCATAGAGTGGATTAGAGCACCAGAGAGTGGAGTGTTGTAGAATGGCCTAGAATTAAGTGACATAAAGTATAGTGGTGAAGAGTAGACTGGCATAGAGTGCAGTGGCTTAGGGTGCATTGATTTTGAATAATTGGCATACAGTGCAGTGGTGTAGAGTGGTGCAGTGTAGAGTGGTGTAAAACAGAGTGGAGTGGAGTGGAGTGGAGCGGAGCAGAGCAGAGTAGACTGCAGTGCGTAGAGTGCAATGGCGTAGAGTGGAATGGTGCAGGTAGTGTCATAGAGTGACAGAGTGGAGAAGAGCGTCAAAGAGTGCAGTGTTGTAGAGTGGAGTAAAGTGGCCTAGCCTGAAGTGGGATTAAGTGCAGTGGTGCAGAGTAGATTGGCATAGTGTGTATTGGTTTTGAGTAAAGTGGCATAAACTGCATTGATGCAGAGTGCATTGGTGCAGTGATGTAGAGTAGCGTGAAGCAGATTAGAGGGGTGCGGAGTGGTGCAGAGTAGTCCGCAGTGGAGTAGAGTGCAGTGGCATAGAGTAGAGTGGCGTAGAGCTTGGACCATCAGCGCAGTAGTTGTAGCGCGCAGCTGCAGCATGGGTGCACCAGTTGCCTCATATCTGTCCTTCGGCTAGGTGGCCAGCCTCATAAATTAAATGGTGCGCTTCTGAGCCTCTCAATAGTGAAGATGAGTTGGCCCTCTCGCCTGTTTGCCAGCCCAGCATCATCGTCTTTGTTATAGAACATTCTGATGACCAAGTTATAGATAGAGCTACACTACTATTGGGGCAGCAATTACATGTTATGTTACGTTATTTATGTTTATATACTGCATTCTATGGAAAATATGGTCCACTGCCCAAATGCCATGTCTGTGCTTAGTTAGATTTACGCAAAATGTTCTATTTAATGTGTTGTGTTAGAAGTTTGTGTTTGTGCCATGCTATTGAAAAGTGCTCTTCGGGGCCACATTGCAGCCAGCTGTATAGTATACCTACGTTATGTGGGGTGTATGCAAAGTCTGTCCGGTGCATTCTGTTTTAAACAACTTACAATGCTCTTGGGAGATGCGTGCCATCCAGCTATATGGTATTTCTGAGCTATGTGCTGTATAAGCTCTACCCAAAGTGCGCTATTACATGTCTGCGTGTGATGTACATTATTGAAAAGTGTTGCTGGGTGCTACAGTGCACCATAATAGTCAGCTGTGCCCTATCTGAGGTGCACAGTCAACATACCTTTGTAAACTGGTTACCAAGGCTAAGTTTTTGTCTGGTTCCAGTAGCCCCTGGGCCCCCACTCTGCCTATTCCTTGCATTTGAAATTTACATTTACTGCTGTAGTGTGAGAATGCATTTCAAGAAAAGGAATATAAAGTAGGGCTGCCAAAAGAAAAATGCCAGCCATGTGTTTAAAGAGCCTGGAAAGACCTCATCTTGGCACTATATAGGGTTATAAATAAAAAAAATATGTATTCATTTGTAATATGACTTTTCTGTCTTTTGTTCCCTTTAATTATCAGTCATGGATCTCATCATTCAGGCAGCCCTAGAACACAATTAAAGTGCTTTCTATTTATATTCGCTGTTCGGAGTATGCACAGATAAGTACAGCTTTAGGTGACTGTTTATTTGTCGGTGAGGCAAAGTGGTAAGTGGTGGGCCGGGCCGCTGGGGGGGGGGGGGCCTTCCATGTGCTATGCAGGGGGGGCCCCTCAAGTTTCCTTAAGCCACTGGGTGGGATGCCATCTTCTGCACATTTTCATCTCACTGCAGCCCTCAAAATGCCCTTCCTATCCTCAAATAATATTTTACAATTCTTTTTTTCGTACAGATTACAACTGCAGTTTTGCAGATGTAAAGCACTGTACTTAACAGGTATTGCATTTGAATTGTACTTGATGTACCAATCTTGGAAGCATAACATGTTGAAATGGTCCTGTCAGTCTTCCAGTATGTGGCCTGTCAGGTTGAGAAGATGTGTTGCAGTGCTGCTGTTTATGCTGTGCCTGTTTTGAGGGAAGCTTTCCCTTCTGCTGCCTGTTGAGTACATGGGTACACAATTACCTTTAAAAGCACTGTATTTATTTTATAATGCAAGGGAAACTTCACTCCCACTACCGAGTAATGTGCTACTTGCCAAAAAAGTGCTTTAGTGCCTCGTCAGGGGTCATGAGCATTATATAAATACATTTACATTACAATTGCTACACTAGCAGAAACTGTTCTTTGTGCGAACAAGCAAACCTTTGCTGATGCCTCAGTGTGCAGTGTCTCATAAGGGACATCAAGCCAGGGTGGGGTAGAAGCCTAGGGCTCTTGAGGCTTTTCAGCCCGTCCCCTACCTGGTTACCAATTTTTAGGGCTGGCTTGGAGACCACTTCAGCATTTTTGCCAGACTCTTGTTTTTCCCAAAAAAGCATACATAATGTTTTGTTCAGCGTTGAAGTTGTGTTTTGCTTCCACGCACCACAGCAAACGTCGTGGGGCAATGGGTCCTCCCACTTTACTTATTGTCTCCCTTCACTTTGAGAGGCTGCACTAAGCCTTTGCACAATTGTTGTCTCGTAAAAATAGTTCCTTTCTCTTCAGTGAGGACACATGTGGTTCAAAGGTGTGTTTTTATTTCATTTATGTTTTATATTCACTTTAAATACCGGATGTTTATCTTGCTGGCACATTGGGTGCCCAGTTAAATGACTATTTATTTCCCATCTCCATATTAAAGTTCAGTGATTAAGTGATGTTAGACCTGGCACCTTGGCGTGAGTCTCCCTTCCACTTTTTGCTGATGTGCCTTATGTATTTTGCTGGTGTTAGCTGCTCAGAGCACTGTGCCACTGCCAATCAGTGCAAGTGCACCCTATGAAAAGTGTATACATTGATTGGTTTCCATGATTGGCTTATTTGGTTTACTGTCAGTCCCCAGTAAAGTGCACCAGGAGTGCCAGGGCTTGTAAATACAAATGCTGCTGGTGGGCTTGCAGCACTGGTTGTGCCACCCACAGAAGCGGCCTGGTAAATCTGTCTAAGGTCTGCCATTGCAGAACCTGCATGCAGCCTGGTACTGTCATGCTGACTGCGCAAGTGCACCTACTTGCCAGTCCCTAAACCTTCCATAACTTCATGTGAGTCACCCCTATGGTAGACCCACGGGCAGGGTGCATTGTAAGCATAAGGTAGGACTAGCCCTGATGTGTGTCGCATGTCCTAATAGCGAATTACAGCCATGTTCGTTTTTCACTATTGTAAGGCTACCTGCTCTCCATAGGCCAGAATGGGCTGCTGGAATTATTACACTTTATAATCCTAACAGACTCAGAGAGCATGGTAGAAAGTCAAGTGTAGTATGCCTGAACTCAGAATAATAAAATACTTCTTTTAGTAAAGTTTATTTTAATATCCTGTGTTTGCAAATAGTACTTTTAGAAAGTTAGTATTTGCTTGCCTAACTATTTCAGCCCTCCTCTGCTCTGAGGTGTATTTACTGTCTGGTTTCTGTGTGTGACAGGGCTGGGGAATTCCAAGAGACAGGCTGGGGCTGACGGTGGTGAATAGGGAGATTACACCAGGATGGGTGGGGGGAGTGCCCCTTGACTCTGAATAGGGCTGTGCTCTGCCACCTCAATGCTGGCTCCGCCCCCTGGGGAGCGGCTGATGTCTCTACCCTGCACCTTGTGAAGAGAGAGGGGGAAGACTGTCAACAGAGTACTCCTGGACTGTACTTGTCACCACAATGCTGGCTCCACCTCCTGCGGAGCATCTGATGTCTCTGCCCTGCTCACTGAAAGGAGAAGCCAGAGTCTGCAAAACAAAGTGCTCAGGGCCTGGACTGGATTAGGCAAAGGCCCCCCTGGCATGAAAGAACAAAGGATTTTGTGTATAAAAGTAGGAGCCCTGCTCCTAAGAAATCAGATCCTGCTTTTGAACCAAGAAGAAATCTCTGCCTGAGGAGGAGGAACCGGGAAAGCTGAAAGAGGAAGACTGTCCATATCCTGGGGACTGGCCTGCAGTGGTTGCCTTGCTGCCAAAGGAGAGAAGGAACCTACGAAAGACTTGCTTTATTTTTGCTTAGAAGAACTTGTGTTTCAGAACGATCTCCAAGGGCTTGGAAGCGAGCTTGTCCCTTGAACTGAGCCCCAGGACCATTGGGCTCATCCTGCCTTCGCTTTCTGCTACTGGTCTGTTACCTTTTCCCACATCTCTGGGGCCGTGATTCCCAGTGCGCCTCGCCCCCTCCTTGGGCCGTGACACTTGTGCCTGGCCGCCCCCACCTTGTGTGAGCCCCGCTCGAGTTCGAGCCCCTCACCCTACGCCTCGCTGGGCTGCCCACACTCTGCCACCTTGTCCTGTTCGCGCCGCACTGGGCGCCTCTCAACCCTCCCGCCGGAATTCAACCCGAGTGCTGCCTCGAGCCCCGGACGGCACGTACGTTCGAGACGTACCCAGCCGCCCCGCAATCTTGGGTCCCGCTGGGCCGTGCCGCAAGCTGTAAGCCTCCCCGTATGCTCCGTACTGGGAGCCCCGTGCCGCGCCTGCCCGCATCGTACCGCAGCACCCCAAGCAGACCCGAAGGCACTGCTCCAACACCCACAGCGTCCCCGAGGATCTGCCTTGTTCGCCTCATCGCCCCGTGGCCCTCGTTCCCACGAAGCCGGACTCAGCCGGGACCACCGCATCAGAAGGCCGACCTGCACCCCGTCCTCTGCCACGCCCTGCTTGCCTCTTTCGGCCGGACTCCACTCCTCACAAAGGTACTGTGCCCCAGTTTGTGCCCCCCTGTGCGCACGCCATGGACCCAGAGGTCTGCAACGATCTGACAGTATTATTTTAACTTTGTGAACCAGTATAGGAGTCGGACCAAGAGTGCGCCACGCGCACGGCTAACGGAACTACGCATTTATTTGTTTAAGAGATGCTTTGCCTAAACGATCTTGTGGCTCATATTTAGAAACGTTATTACGTTCTTGTATTTAAACCTGCATAGAAGTATATATTTACATAAGGCTTACATATTTTTATAAAACATAGACTGATGTCCATTTGTGGTGGGTCATTTTTTTGATTACTGTGTAACTGTCATAAATGCTTAACCTATAAACGCTCGGGGATTAGACTTGTCTGCTCGCGCCACGCAACCTAGAGGGTGAGCAGGGGTTATTCACTAGAGTAAGTCCCTTGCCCTGACTAGAGGAGAGGATCCTTGCTTGTCACAAGTGCATACCGGTGCCAACCAGAGACCCCCAAATCTAACAAGTGACTTTTGACCTTTTTGGCTGCCTGCAATTTGAGTGCTTGGTTAGGTGATATTTTCTTCTTGTCTCTTTCAAAAATTATAATAATACAAAGCAAGGCACAACTGGATGGACTGTTACATAAAATAACACTAGTAAAAACTGCCTCACCGATGATTTAAAAAACAAAAATTAAGTTGTTTATTGCAAACCCTTTGCAGAAAGATCCTCTGTTGCTCACTCACCCTTTGCCCATGCTTCGTTGCTCCGCCACCCCGTGCAGTCCGTAAAATACTTTTTTTCAAACCTATTTTGAATGGACTGGTAGCTCCTATTTGCGCAAGTGAAAAAAGAATTCACTGCTCCGAGTGGCGCTTACCATATTGGATCGGTGAATAAAATGACCTACTGAATGAGGTGGCTGCATGACCCATACACGTCATTACATTTTTATTTCTTTTGCCAATGCTGCACAGCAGCCACAAAAAAGCACTGGCTAAGCCAATAGTCACAAAGGCGAGATGTATTGACTTTGCAAATGCTTATTTAGTATTCCTGAGAGTTCCTGGATTGTGTTATCTGTTCTCCATATTGATCCCCCTTTACTTCCTCACTGTGGTGCAGGGTTGGATTTTTGGGTGAAAGGCATGTATGTGCAGGCTTGAGGGCTTGGAGGGAGTTTACAAGACATGACTGCAACATCCTTTCTCTGTTCTCAGTGCCTAAGAGCATTTCTAACCAATGAGTACCTGGGTAACTTCCCATAGTGAAAATGTCCTGCCTTTACTGCTGAGCCTAGTCCAGATCAGGCGCGCAACACCCATTGGCCTCAAAGGGCTTCAGCCCCCCGTCGTGTGTGGCAGCCCGGGATGAGACACTTCCTGGGCCCGCTCACAGCCGCACCCGAGCACTTCACAGGTCTTTAAAAGACCTTGTGCATGTTAATGGGGCTTTGTTGTTGTTTCACCTCTTGTAAGAGCCCCTGCAGCTCGACTCTACCGATTGCGTAAAGATTCAGCCCCCACCCGAAATTTTTGCTTAGCCCCCCCGAAATTTGACTCTAGCTGCGCCTCTGGTCCAGATAGTTTATTTATTGAGAAGTTTTGTATGGAACCATGTGTCTCCTTCCAGTAACTTCGGAGCGCTACATGAGATTCAGTAGTACTACTTGATGAACACCATCCACTCCGGCTCCCCAACCGACCCCTGCCCACACCACATCTTCAACAAAGCCGACTCCATCATCGCACCCCAACTCCGAAACCTCATCAACAGCTCCTTCCCATCTGCCACCTTCCCGGAGAGTTGGAAACATGCCGAGCTGAGCGCCCTCCTGAAGAAACCCACCGCGGACCCCACGGACCTCAAGAACTTCCACCCCATCTCGCTCCTCCCTTTTCCGGCCAAAGTCATCGAGAAGACAGTCAACCAACAACTCTCCGCCTTCCTCAAGACAAACGGATCCCTGGACCCCTCACAGTCTGGTTTCCGAGCAAACCACAGCACAGAGACCGCGCTCATCGCAGCTTCAGATGATATCGGGTCCCTGCTCGACAACTGGGAAACTGCTGCCCTCATCCTCCTAGACCTCTCAGCAGCCTTCGACACCGTATACCACCGCACCCTGATACAGCGCCTCAGCAACACTGGAATCCAAGGAGCGGCCCTGGAGTGGATCATATCGTTCCTCGCCAGAAGAACCCAGAGAGTCCGCCTCCCCCGTTCCGATCCGCGGCCACCGAAGTCATCTGCGGCGTTCCGCAAGGATCCTCACTCAGCCCCACCCTCTTCAACGTCTACATGAGCCCTCTCGCAGCCATCGCACGCCAACACAACCTTAACATAATCTCCTACGCCGACGACACCCAGCTGATCCTCTCCCTCACCAACGACCCCGCCAGAGCCAGCCTCCAGGAAGGAATGAAAGACGTCGCGGAATGGATGAAGCTCAGCCGTCTGAAACTGAACTCAGACAAAATGGAAGTCCTCATCCTGGGACCATCTCCTTCTGCCTGGGACGACTCCTGGTGGCCCCCTGCCCTGTGCACCGCACCCAAGCCAACGGACCATGCACGCAACCTGGGCTTCATCCTGGACTCCTCCCTCACGATGACCAAGCAAGTCAACGCCGTCTCGTCATCCTGCTTCAACACCCTACGCATTCTCCGAAAGATCTTCCGGTGGATCCCCACCGAAACCAGGAAGACTGTCACCCAGGCCCTCGTCACCAGCCGACTGGACTACGGGAACACCCTCTACGCTGGAACCACAGCCAAACTCCAGAAAAGACTCCAGCGCAAACAGAACGCTTCCGCACGACTCATCCTGGACATCCCTCGTCACAGCCACGTCTCTGCCCATCTAAAAGACCTGCATTGGCTCCCCGTCAGCAAGAGGATCACGTTCAGACTCCTCACCCACGCACACAAGGCTCTTTACGACATGGGCCCGAAATACCTCAACAGCCGCCTCACATTCTACACACCCACCCGCCAGCCTCGCCCTCGCCTCCGTCCCACGAATTCGCAAATCCACCGCCGGAGGAAGATCCTTCTCATACTTGGCGGCCAAGACATGGAACTCCCTCCCAACCCACCTACGGCTGACCCAGGACTATCTCTCCTTCAGGAAACAACTCAAGACCTGGCTGTTCGAGCAGTAGCGTCTCCCCCCCCCCCCCCCCTCCCAGCGTCTTGAGACCCTAGCGGGTGAGTAGCGCGCTCTACAATTTTGTTTGATTGATTGATTCAGAAAGAGGGGGACGGGAGGCAGTTAGAATGGAAGCAGTGGAAGGGGGTGTCCAGTATCCTTCAGCCCTACCACCCACGTGAGGAAGTAGCAGTCCAGTTTTCAAGCCTTTTCAGGAAAGGTTGTAGCTGTAGTTCATTACAGACCAGGGGTTGGGGTGTGCTCGCATCACATTTCTAGACGGAGCAGGGTGATGGCAATCTTGTGTTTGCCTTTGGGGGTGTCGCTACAGCCTCTCACAATAAAGGGATTGTTTGTGGTGAGAGACCCCTCACCCCAGCAGTTTAGAGACTCGATAGCGCATCATCATGGTAAGGTCTGCAATAACTGGCTTGTGTTTTTTTAGCGCAGGGTTTGTTTTTCAATTTCAAAAGCGGAATTGCAGACCCAAACACAGATCCAACTTGTTAACTTTACATGGACTCATAAACTAGTTTCAAATAATACTCATAAACTAGTTTCAAATAATCTAAACTCCATACCTATTTAAAAAAGTTCAATCCCGCCTGCATAATCTAATAAGTACTCGTGCAAGGCGTATTTGTTCTTTACCCTTTTAAAGAGTTGCGTTGTGTGTGAGGGATCTCTTCCCACGACAAACATCCAAATAAGCAAACTCACAGACGCACACGCTAAGGCGCGCCCTGCCCTCGGTCAAGTTTTAAGAACCACAAAATTCTCGGGGGGCCGCTTTGGAACCAAGTAGGTTTTCAAACAGACGAGCAGAAGTCACAAGTGACGTGAATACTTCGCCTCTGGTCCGCGGTTGCCCATGAAGTGGTCGACACCGCTAACTCAGTTTTTTCCAGATTGAGGAAAAGACTCATCACAGTTTTTTGTAAAAGGCCACAAGTTTGTGGTTCTTAAAACTTGACCGAGGGCAGGGCGCGCTTTAGCGTGTGCGTACCACCCAGGTCAAAAACCACTGGTCCTGAAGAAAACCTTACAATTGCCTTCAAGGTTTAAACATGTAGACCATATTTTTTTCTCTTTTCTAATAATTCACATAGCACACTTTGCTATTTTTAAACACACTACCCGTCTGAGACACCGCAGCCTACTTAATTAGGCATAGGTGCCACATTTGTTTTTATGGGGGACCAAGCACTCAAGAATAAAGTCTTGTAGTGAGTAGTTTTGGCTCCTTTTTAACTCGCACATCACCTTATAATTATTGCACATATAAAAGAAAAAAGTAACCCGCTCCACTGTAGTCAGGTGTCGCAGCACACCCTGTTGGCACTCGGCCTACGGGGTGGGCCCCTGATGATGAAGCATGTCACCAACTAGGTTGGTGAGTGAGGGATCTTCTAAAAGGACATGCCTTGTCCTACGTAAAGTTGGGGCACGCTGTGCTTCTCAGAGCTATAAGCTCTGTTAACAGAGCTCTCTCTGTTATTCCAATAGGGGGTACTCCTCCATTTGTTGTTGTAAACTATATAGGGGACCAGGAGTTCCCACCTCACATAGTTGTGGAAACACCCTTACTCTCTCTTTTGATTTATAATACACTTGGAAGTTAACCCTACTTGTGTATTGCATACCGTAAAGTGTGAATAAACTTGCAGCATTTTTTCCCAACAAATGGCGTGTGGTCTGTTTTGTGAGATGCAAACTTCGTCATATAAGTGAGAATGACAAATTACGGTGGTGGGTGAGGATCCAATGGACTTTACAGACAGCTACGACCTCAGAGGTCCATGCCAAGGGCTTAGATATTTTGGAGTATATATTTCCACCGAAGAGGCCTGGGGATAGGAGCTGGTTATACAGCCCCAAATAGATATGCTGACGGTAGATTTTAGATTCTGGGAGACACTCCACCTTTCTCTCTTGGGTAGGTCAGCAATTTTCAAAATGGTGACGCTACCGCGTTTAATATACCAGCTTTCAGAGTCTTTATTCTCACACATAGATTCATTACTGTGGGGTTCCTGTGGAACCATGGTCCACACCGGATTGCCCTAGCCAAGTGTTGTAAATTGATCTATGATAGTGGCATACCCACTCCAGACATGCAATCATATTACAGGGTGGCTCGGCTGACTCTAAGTGACTGCTGGTTCTAAGGATTGGGGCTGGGGGTGCAGATGCTCCTCCATTTACTGTATGGGGAGTGGTCACCCGGGGGCTTCCCCCAGCTACAAGAGTGGTCCTTGCAGCCTGGATGGATGCTGAGGTGGCCATGGGATGGAGGGAATGGATTATCCGGGGAACTCTGCTTTGGGCCAGCACGGCCCTGCACCTGATAGTTAGACTACAGGGGTTTCGACATTGGGAACTTATCAGTTTTTCCCGCCTGTGGATCTGCTCAAAGGGAACTCATTGAAAACATTTGCTGACCTGTAGTAAGAGTTTGAATACTATAAGACTCAATTTTACAGATACCTTCAGCTCCGCCATGCTCTCATACCATACTTGGCCCACCTGGTGGAGATTCCAGAGTTTACTCCTCTGAAGGGTCAAATACTGCTGACACACATTCCAGATCATAAGATCTCCGCCATGTATCGATCCCTAAGCAGTAATGCCCCAGGCACCTTTGGGTCTCTTTGGGAGACATGGGACTGGGGCCCATGGAATACGGTGGACTGGAGGGAGGCGCTGGCCTCTTCCAGAGAGAGGTGGCCAATGCTTCCCAGTACCACCTCATTCAGTTTGGTACCTACATAGAGTGTACTGTACAAGGGAGAAGCTCTAGAAGAAGCAGCTGATTGCTCCCGCGACATGCCAGCAATGCCGGGTGGACCAGGGGGACTTTTTTTACACAGTTTGGAGTTGCCCTGTGCTGATGCCCTTTTGGGAGGTCGTTTTTGACTGCTTAGATGGGGGGTTTTGGAGCGGGCTTTGCCACAGACTCCTCAATGCACCTTGCTCCACATATCCGAGGACATTGATGGGGGCAGATCTCTTCAGGCCTTGCTGTGGCTGGGCCTGGTAATAGGTAAGCGGGATATCGCGCAGGGCTGGAAAGCTGCTACTGCTCCTTCGCTGGAGCGGTGGAAGGGGGGATTGACCACGACCCAGGTTTAAAACACCCTATTCATATAGCATGGGGTTTCCCTCCGAAGTATTATAAAACGTGGGAGGCTTATCGCTGAGTCCTCATCGAGCCATTCCCAGAGCCAGGGGCGATCAGAACCCACAGCAGGGATGAACTTTTCGGGGAGGTGAGGGGAGGCCGATATGGATGGGGACACTATTTACAGTGTTTCACTCATGATGTATAGTTCTTAGTGGGTGTTCTTTTAGTATTTTTGGTTCGGCCATCCGACGTCACTGATGTAAAGGTTGTCTTCATTGGTCAAAGGGCCCTGCCTGTCCGCATGTGTATCTATCTTTGTAATTTCTGTCTTTGGTGGCCGGATACTGATGTACAGTTTTTTTGTTTACAAAAAAAAAATCTAATAAATCTTGAGGATTCAAAAAAGAATGACAAAGGGGCTAGGGGAACGCTACACGAATTCACTATGGTTATTTCACAAGTTAACTGGAAGCCTTCAGACAGGATTACGAAACTCCCCCTATCCCCCAACCCCTCCTTGCAGTGATTGATTAATCCTCACCTGTCACGCACCCTGTATTCTTGGACACATTCCTTCGACTAGCAGCACAAAAGCCGGATCCCACCACCGTGTTGTGACAACCAGGCATTCACTGGAGAAGTGTGGCTGTGGAGAAGTGTGGCTCAATGGTTAGAGCGGCAGACCTTGATGCAGAACGCTGGCCAGGGACCAGGGTTCGATTCCCGCATCGGCGGGATCGGGCTTAAATTCCTCTGACCGGATATTCTCGCCTCAGTGCCGAATCTAAGCATGGGCCCCACGCTGCAACTCTGGGCAATAGCTTGCTTAGTCTCCACAACGGCCCCCGATGCACAAGGGATGCCTGGTTTCACCATGGGATGCCCAGGAGTGGACACCCCACAAGGAAAAGCCAGGAGGGGTTCCCTTGTGGTAGGAGTACAAGCGCCGGGATACTTACGGGTGACTGTTCGCGCTATACAAATACAACACATTTACTGCTTGTGGCGTGTGTGCTGTGGTCGCCATTCCACTGAGGGGGGAGGGAGGGAGGGAGGGGGGGGGGACGTTTTTTGTTAGAAGGAAGCTGTAGGTTTCCACATAGCCGACCCTCTTAAGCATGCCAACAAAATAACACCAGCCCGACATGCGCAGGGTAAATATTGTGCAGGGCTTACTATTTAAACAGATGAGACCAAAACCAGCCCCCAATCCCCTCCCCCTGCGGTGAAGAGTAGTGGGCCGTGGCTCCTTCATTGCATCTGTAGGTTGTATGCCATAATTGCGTCTCCCATCCTGCCTGTAATAACTGTAGTGCGAAACATAAAGCCCATGCATCTATCTGCTTGTGATGTAGACTCACAGCCAGCATTAATTTAGCCAAACCTAGAGCAATATCTCATTGGCTAATGGGAGCGGTGTGGAAAGCCAGCTTCGAGAACAAAGCCCATTTGTTTATGTTCATGTGAAGCGACCGTGCTGGGCCAGCGTAAAGTGGCTTCCAGAACTTTCGCATGGCACCCGAGAGAAAAACCCGGGCATTATTCGTTAAAACAAACATTGCATCAAACCCCAGGTTGATTGAGCATGTTTCCTCGAACATTATTCTCTCCTTTACCAATGTGAAGGTAAAGCACTTCATTCCTTCATGTTTTAGCGGGTTCTAATGTCCCCTTTAGAATGGACTAATCCAACTCTTTCTGTTTGTGTCTTTGTGTTTGCGGCCCAGAAAACAGCTGACTGTTAAGCTACAAGTAGCATTGAATGGTGAAAATGAAGTGGTTTTCACTCTAAGGAAGTGGCATCCTACTGACGCAAGGGGAAGATTTCACTGACCCAAACGATATATTTCTAATTAATGTGAACCCCCGTTTCTCATCCTGTCTAGTTTCATTTGATAGAAAACCTGATGTATCCTTCGCAGGTTAGGCAACCGACGTCTTAGCTAGCAGGCTACTTTGCATCTCAACTTATCAATCAGCTAGAATGGGGATAACAAGTTTTTGAAATAAATGTTTTGCCTGTAGAATTGTGAGTTGCATAATGCCCACGAGCCTTATCTTTGTAAATGTAGTTCTGTCTTGATGGCGTATTGCTGTAATTGACTGTTCAGCCCCGCTGAATGCAAGCGGTTGCCAGTGTTTAGTATTGGAAAGGTTGTTTTATTTCTGCTCAGAGCCATCATTTTCTTTTTCTTGATAGTCTTTAGCTTAATTCCAGGCTGTGGGCCATCGGTGCTGCGCTCTATGCCCTAATGCTTCTGTATAATGACGCAGTGGACACTACACCGGTCTTCGGGCCTTCTTAAAGACTTTTGTTTTCTCTTTAGTAGGATTCCCCTAAGTGCATGGCTTGAGAGTTCAGGAAGGGAACATGCGCCCTTCAGACGCGGGGGTACAGGACTGAACTGAACCTAGAGCTTAAACTAGGAGTATCTCCCTGGTCCTCGTCCTTATCTGAGGACATTAGCCTTGTAGCCACTGTGTTGTTACTGACTTAGTTGTATCCCATCCTTGAAATGGAGCCGTGTTAAAGGCTGTACCAAACTCTGACCTCTTAAACAGTCCAGGGCAGTGCCTTTTTCCGTTCAGTGGAACATGAAATGCAAAATGTGCAAGAAAACACCATTCTATTCATCAGTCTTACACAACCACGAAAAAATGCACAAGATTGTGATGGCTAATGTGGTGGGGTGTGAAGGGCTGACGGTCAACAAACTATGCAAAATTCCACCCAAAATGGAACGCCTTTGCAAAAAAAGGTGCAATTTGTTCTAAGACCAAATGTTTAAATATTTATTTATTTTGCTGACGAATTTTGTCTTTTGGCAATGCCTTATACCATAACAGTTAACCTACACCTGCAGTAAGGGAAATATGTTTTATGGCGTAGCATTAGGTCATATACCCCACTGGATTTAAAACTCCACATTCATGTCTTAGGCTGACTTCGTACAATGAAAATGGACAGGATCCCATCTGCTTGCTTACATCTGCCATCCGTCTCCTTGTTTCTAGTGGGCACTGTTCCCTCCTTGGGGTGTGTGGACCTTACCTTCCATGCGCATCATGCAGAAGCCCTACGTTTCTTTTTCAATGCTCTGGAGTAGTTCTTTCTGGTCCTGTTGTCCCACCATGTAGAACATTGTACAACAATAACTTTATATGAAAACCTACGTCTCGGAGTTGAACGCATGCACTAGATGCACAGTAGACTGCGCGTCAACATATGGGAACCTTTGTACAGTCCAAATACTTGTATCAGCAGATGCAGTGTGTGTTATTTCCAAAGATAAAGGTTACATAGATTGTGATGGCAGGTAAGGACTGACAGATTTCATTTCTTCTTGCTAGATTTTGTCATGCTTGGCCATCACTCTGTTGATGCTCTCAGACTATGGTATTCTTATGTCTCAGGCCTTTTGCATTTCTCTACACTAATAAGCCCCCACTTCTTCTGCTGCTGTGTACTATTGGGCTTTTGCCACATTTCTGTCTCCTGACAGAATACAGATTGTTTTAGAGGAACACTTGAATTGGCATGTGCTTACTTAATCTACTGTTATTTTATGTCCAGTGGTTCGGTCTTATTATTTTTGTCTTATTTAAATACACGTTTACACCTGTCCATCTCCTTGTAGAGGATTCTTTAGGGTCTACCTGCATCATTGGATCATTGTGACCCTTACGAAGGAAAAGTGTTTTGAAACATTGATGTCTTTTAATTGTGCTCTCAGTTTATGGTTTGGGTTCGGCCACTTGTGGAGTAATCAGTAAATTTGAGTTACCATCACATTTTGCAAATAAATGTATTGACACCCGCGCCCCTTCTGTCACCCTCTTTCCATTCCACCGGGTGCCTCTTTTCCAACAGAATTGACTGGATGACGTTCAAAAGCCATTAAACAGGCTCTCCAGTTGAGCATAAAACTGTAGGTGCTGCTTCTCATATGATTTGTACCTTCCAAGGAAGGAACCACCATAGCAAGATTTCATTATTGATTCTGCAAATCTATCAACTTTTTACCCCGCTACAAACATTTGCAATTCAGGAGCCACAACACAAGAAAAATCCCTACAGTTACCATCACCAGCTGCCTGTTCCAGCAACCTTTCCTATCTAGTGCTTAGATTGCCCTGGAGCATCTGTAGTCTGCAATTGGATGTGGACTCAAAACTCTCCTACAGCTCTGGATTTTGGATCATTAATACTCAAGAACTTCTTAAGTTTGACTAGTGCAATCTTTGTGCCAATGCAATTAGCTATTTGTAAAGGACCCTCCTATTACTGGTGAGTCGGTGAGTAAGTCTAGTTTGTTTCCTGTTAACTAGATGGAGGGTCAATGATTGGACCGATATAGAGAAGAAGGCGATGACCGTGAAGATAAATATGAGTGAAGAAAAGTTGACAATGAAGAGGAAACGCCAGTGAAAATAGGTAAAGAAAAGTACGGTTCGGAAGACACCGAGCTTATGAGATTACCCAAAGGGCTGAAAGCATCATCAGTTGCTGCATTATCTGCAGGATGTGGTTTTTGAGTTTCTGCAAACAAGGTCAAAAGACCAGATTGGGAATGAAGATCTGGTGGGATTTCGTTGCTAGTAATTGTTGCAATGCATGATTGCCTGTGTACTAGGTGGTCCAGAATTTGAGAGATTAAACTCCCTGGGCTGCATAGCTCCTTGCAGCTTTTGATCCCCTTCTAATGTTGAGTAGGGTACACAGATGCACAGGCATTTGTAGGTGTAGGGATCTTTTAAATTTGATTCTGGCTTCTATGGGGCAGTTGTGTAATTATTTTATGACTGGATAATTGAATTGAATTAACTATGGGTATCTTTGAAAAGATTTCCTCCTTCTGGACTCGACCGCTTCTCTCCATCTGAGGGCTTCATCTTCAGTTTCAATTTATTATCTCTGGATCACCTTTGGACCCTTACCACCCAACCCACCTGCAAAAGGTGCGTTTGTAGTTCCACAAGTGTTCTGTAAAAGCCTTAACCGATTCCTGGTCATAGCAGCTGCACCTGCGTCTTTTTAACGAGAAACCTTAATGCCTTATCAGGAAAAGTGACTGTTGTGAATCCTACAGAGTTGTGCATGGTAGTTTTTTGTTGCAGGAATCTATGAGGTTTTGGGGTGCAAAGTATTCCAAAAGCAGCATCTACTTTTAGGGAGAGGCTCTACGATTGGGATTATACAGATTGGCATCTCAATTTTTTCTACCGACTAACGAGCATTGGAAAAGCCAATAGGTCTCACCTTTGCAAGAGCTATTGACTTTGCCAATATGTTTTTAGCAATGTTGTACACCAGAGTGGCTAATGTTCAGCATGGCTAAAAGTTAGTGAGGTAAAGCAGAGGGGCATGGCATGGAGTAGAGTGTTGTAAAGTGGAGTGTAGTGGAGAGGCATATAGTAGAGTTGAGTGGCGTGGAGAGGAGAGGAGTAAAGTGGGGTGTTGTGAAGTAGCGTACAGAGTTTTGGAGTCAGAAGAGTGTTGTAGAATGGAAGGGCCATAGAGTTAAGTGAAGTACCATGTCAGAGTTGAGTAGAGTTTCATACAGTGGAGTGCATAGTGTTGTGAATTGGTAGACAGCAGAGTGGAGTGACATAGAGGGTTTTGAGTGGAGTAGAGTGTTGCAGAGTAGAGTGGCATAAAGCGGATTGGAGTAGAGTGTCATAGAATAGAGTGCAGTAAAGTCGAATGGAGTGGCATAGAGGGAGTTGCGTAGAGCATCGATGAGTGCAGTAGTGTCGCAGACCTAGAGTGGAGTAGAGTGCTGTAGAGTGGAGTAGAGTGTCAGTGAAGCAGAGTTTAAAGGAGTAGAGCAGCATAGAGTGGAGTGTCGTGGAGCGGAGTGTTGTAGAGTGGAGTATAGTAGAGTGGCCTAGAGTGAAGTGGTGTAAAGTACAGTGGTGTAGAGTAGATTGGCGTAGAGTGCAGTGGCATTAAGTGCATTCGTTTTGAGTAAAGTGGTGTAGAGTGTAGTGACATAGAGTACAGTGGCCTAGAATAGAGCAGTGCAGAGTAGATTGCAGTGGTATAGCGTTCAATGCACAGAGTGGAGTGGCGTAGAGAGGAGTAGAGTGGCAAGGTGTGGTGCAGTGTAGAGTGAGTAGTGCAGGGTAGAGTGCAGAGGCGTAGAGTGAAGTGGCATAGAGTGGAGTGGTGCAAGGTAGACTGCAGTTGCATAGTGGTGTGGTGTGGCATAGAGTGCAGTGGCATATAGTGCAGTGGCATGGAGTAGATTATGTGGAGCGGTGCATGGTAGAGTATAGTGGTGCAGGGTAGAATGCAGTGGCATAAAGTAGTGCCGTAGAGTGCAGTCCAGCAGAGTAGCACAACGTTGATTGCAGTGGCATAGAGTGCAAAAGGCTTAGAGTAGATTGTTTCAGAGTAGAGTGAAGTGGCGTGGAGTGGAGCGCTGCTGGGCATGGAGTGGAGCGCTGCTGGGGGGGGGGGAGTGGAGCGTTGCTGGGCGGTGAAGAGTGCAGTGTGCAATGCTGCAGAGTAGAGTGGCCTAAACTGCAGTGTTGTGGAGTCAGAAGAGTGTTGTAGAATGGAAGGGCCATAGAGTTAAGTGGAGTACCGTGTCGGAGTTGAGTAGAGTGTCATACAGTGGAGTGGCGCAACATAGATTATAGTGGCATGCAGTGGAGTGGAGCTTTGTAATGGAGTATAGTGGCACAGAGTGCAGTGGTGCAGAGTAGATTGGCGTAGAGTGCATTGGTTCTGAGTAAAGTGGTGTAGAGTGCATTTGCATAGAGTGCAGTGGTGCAGAATTTAGTGGCACAGAGTGCAGTGGCTCAGAGTAGATTGTTTCAGAGTTGTGTGCAGTGACGCAGAGTAGGTTAGAGTGTCGGAGAGGGGATTTGCATAGAATGCACTGGCATACAGTGGAGGGGTGCAGGATAGAGAGCATTGGTGTACAGTGCAGTGGCATAAAGTTCAGTGTTGCAAAGAAGGGTGGAGTGGTATAGAGAGCAGTGGTGCCTAGTAGAGAAGTGTGGGGTAGAGTTCATTGGCATAGAGTAGAGTGAAGTGGTGTAGGGTAGAAAGGTTTGGAGTGGTGCAGAATAGAGTGCAGTGTTATAGAGTGGTGTAGAGTTGAGTAGGATCGTGTGAAGTATGCATGGTGATATAGTGTACTGCCATTACAGATCACACATATTCAATTTAAATGACCATTACAATGATAATGTGTGGAAATGTAATCACCCAATGTATTCAACATCCACACAGTTCATTTATAGACATTTACATTTTGTTGTGTGCTAGGAAAAAAATATCGTACATCCTTCCTCATGCCGACTTCCAGCAGTCAGCATGATTGTCACACAAATCCTCCCATTTTGAAGTCCGAGAAAGAAAAATAAACACCAAGCTCCCTAGAAAACACAGCCTGACATTTGACCTCCATCTTTGAATTCAGAGGAAATGTAACCAGATAAGAACAAGATTTTAAAGGCCTGTTTACAGAAAGCAAGTTTGTGGAAGAATACAGTAGACAACGTTTGGGCAACGGGAGGGCCGACCTAGAGGTGGACAGCTTAAAGAAAATCAAGCCAGCAAATAGAAAGCCAGAAATGTGAGTTGCAAACCAGAAAGCCAATCAGTAAGCAGTGGGAGGAATGCATTACTAAGTCAACTTTCTGAATGTCACCAAAATGTGTTTAACAAGCTCAGCTGTCTGGTAGGCTGCGACTCAAAGGTTGTAGTGCTCTTCTGGTTGTATCTGGGTATGGTTATTTGCTGTGCCATTTTGCTTCTCCTGGACATAGGTCAGAACTTGAAGCTGAGCTGGGAACCTGTGGTACAAAGGTGGGTTAGCAGTTGGTTTCAGCATCTTCCTGGGAGCTGTTTGTTTATCCTGAAGTACGTCCAACCTCTTAACAGTGTAGGGAAGAGCTGAAGCATATTTATAGACCAGGCAGAAAAAACAGAAAAACGTGGCAGAGTTTGCATACAACTCGTAGTCGCAAAGTATACGTTCTGAAGACTACAAATGAATTGCTGTGGTGCATCGAGAGTCAGGCAATGTCATGTGTCCCAAGAGGGGCTTTTCTTTCATGCCTTAATAAAGGCATAGTAATAACACACTCTTTCCCTTCCCTTTTCTCACACATTTGAACCCATGGAAAATCTGTGTCGACTTTGGCCCATTCACATGTTTTCTAGGACATAAAGCCCCGGGCTCCTGCCTCGCTGCCAAGTGACACAATTAGGTTGCAGTGTGGGAGCGATACTTGAGGGTACAGAGATTATAGATACAGTGGCAGCTGCCACCAAGTAGTACGGGTGGGGCGGGGGAATAGAAAAATACATTTTAAAGTTGCTTACCTTCGTGCTGGCCACCGCCTCGCCTCAGTCGTCTTCTGTTCCTGCTTGAGCAGGAAGCACCATGACCGCAGTGTCGTATTTGGTCCGAGTGCCGTGGTTCGGTGCTCAGACAGGGAGTGGGAGCCTGTACACGTTCTCTATCCAGGCTGTACAATACAGCCGTGGGGATCATTTAAAGTGCGCATGATGGTTTGGCCAAGACGGCCTGCCAAACTGTCATTTGCCCCAAACATTCCTACCCTGGTCCCTGTGACAACAGCCAAGCCCCACCCCACAAACCTACCTGGCAACTGAAAAATAAAATTATAATAACCTAGTTAGTTTATTATCATTTAATTTTTCAGTTTTCCACTGCTTGAAGAGCAGTGGGCGGCGCTCCTCTGTCTCAGCGAAGGAGCCAGCGCTGTGTATATGTATGTAATATACATCTGTTTATATGTGGTGTGTGTGTGTGTGTGTGTGTATGTATATGGGTGTGTGTGTGTGTGTGTGTGTGTGTGTGTATATATATATATATATATATATATATATATATATATATATATATATATCACTACTACACTCTCTTCTTTGATTAAAGTACTTAAGGAACAACAGATCTCGACTTTCCTTTATGTTAAGCTCAGAATTGCCACCTCACTGAATGTCTTCAGGACTCCAGGTTAGCAGTCAGGAGCTTTCATTTGACAACCTTGCGTGTTCCAAGTGGTAACCATGGCTTGCTTCCGTTGAATTAATTGGGCCCAACCACCTGACGACTATGTTTTGGAACAGAAAAGACCAGGACTGAACAATGATGGCGTGCTGATGACGTGGACCGAGATGGCAGCCCAATATAATATTGAGGTAATTTGTCACTGCCACATTGTGAATCAGTCGTCGGTATCCTGATTTTCACTTTTAACCTGCCCGAAATTGAATATCATTTTTATTGTATCTCAAATATATATTTTTTAAAACCTTAATTGAGCTGTAGTATCCCCCCCCCCCCTCCCAAATTTACCAACATTGCCAGAAAGCTTCCAAAGATTCGACGAAAATGGGATAAGAAGAACACGGATATTGCAAGTCACTGGAAAAACTATTTAAAACGACTGCAATGTACAGTCTGTGATGTGCAGAAGAGTATCTGTAGGATGCCTGCGGTCCCTGCAGGGGACCCCGTAGGGGGGCAGCTCCCGTAGTATTTCCGTGGGCAGCCCATCCTCGGGGGGAGGGGGGTGAGGGGGGGGTTGGCGCGAGCTAGGGGGCTTGATAGGGGGTGGGGCCAGGGGAGAGTTTATAAGGGTGGCCCCTCCTATCACGCGCCCTCTTTACTGCTGCCCCCCTCCTTAGATAGGTCGCACCTCTGGCTGCTCCCTGCAGTAGTCCGGCCGTAGGCAGCCCCCTCCCCGCCCGGACTCCAAATGTTATGTTATTGTTATTGTTATTGTTATTTGTTGTGCGCACAGCTACTCCAGCCAAGGAGCGTCCTGGCGCATAGACAAGGAGGAACATAACACAACAGGAAAAGATAAGACTTAAAAGGGGCAGCTAAAACAGAAAAGTTTTTATTGCTTTCCGGAAGGTCGTAAGGTCCTCCAGCAAACGAATTTCAACAGGAAGAGAATTCCAGGTTAGTGCAGCTTTTACGCTGAAGGAGCGACCCCCCATATGGCTGAGCCTGAATCTAGGGACTACAACAAAGGCCTGGCCTTGAGAACGGAGGGTGCGTGTGGGGACATAGAAAGAAAGACAGCTGGACATGATTTCGGGGCATATACCTCTCAAGATCTTAAAGGTCAGACAGAGGACCTTAAAGAGAATACGCTTCCTCACTGGAAGCCAGTGGAGGGAGCGAAGGACACTCGCCACCGGGCGAAATCTGGGCACGCCGACAATCGCTCTGGCCGCAGCATTTTGGACTCGTTGCAGGCGAGTAAGCTCAGCCTGGTTGGCCCCGACCAGAAGAGAGCTAGCGTAATCCAGGCGAGAGATGATAGTGGCCTGGATTACCAGCTGTCTAGTTGGGGCATCAAAAAATTTGAGTACTGGTCTTAAGCCTCTCAACAGACCAAAACAACAGGCTGCTGTTTTTTTAGTATGTCCTACAAAGGTAAGGCCAGCGTCCAGCCAGACCCCCAGATTTTTCAACTCCGACACCGGGGTCGGAGTAGGTCCCAGCTCTGGTGGCCACCATTGGTCACCCCACAGCTCCACTCCCCTTCCGACAATCATTACCTCCGTTTTAGTGGCATTGAGCTGGAGACAGTTTCCCGTCAACCAGCTGGCCACTGCCTTCAGTCCATCCTGGAACCTGGGGGCATCTTGTTCCGCGTCCCCGCTGAGAGTAACCGCCAGCTGTGTGTCGTCGGCATATGAGACCAAAGTTAGGCCCCACTGCCTGGCGACATCAGCCAACGGTCTCACGTAAAGATTAAACAACGTGGGGCTCAGCGAGGACCCTTCAGCGTCGTGAGCAAGGTAAGCGGACGCCCTTTTGCCTCCCCCTGGGCCCCGTCCTTGGGCAAAACCCAAGTTCTACAGGGGCCCCGTGGCTATGACCACAGGGAGGCACGGGGTCCGTGTGTGTTGGTCGTGCGAAGGGGGGGCAGTAAGAACGGGAGGCGGGGATGTGCGGGGCACGAAAGGATTGGTTAGGTCGCGTACAGGCTGGTCAGGCCTCGGCCATGCGGTCAGGCCTGGGCCTGGTGGGCGTGCACTTAAGGGTCGCACAGCGACCGGGCCCCTGAGCATTAATTAAAACACCGGAGAATTCCCGGTTTTAATCTCAGTGGTAGATTGCGCGCCGTGTATGCTCGAGGCCGCTGGTTCCACCCGACCTCTCTGGTTAAACATATCACGAAGCGGCTCCCAAACAAGTGCTAACAGGAGCCCGCTCAGCGCTGGGGTTCGACCTCCGGTGTATCGCTCCACGGCCGGGGGGAAAAGTTTGCTGCGTGGAACAGTAGCATACCACTCGACCCCCACCTCCAAAAGCTTATAGGCGCGCGGTGCTATGGAGCGTGCAATTATGCAGGCACTCTGGTTACATTAGGCGTGGGCGGCAGAGCTGCGGGATTTTGGCTTCGTGGCATGCCTCCCCATATCCCCCCCCCCACCTTTATTCAGCCTCAGGGTCTGGCCATGTGTTTCGGTCCGCGAGGGGGAGGCTGCCTGCGCCCGGGGAAGTTAGGAGAGCAGGCGGTGGCCGTGCACTCGCGGAACATCAATCTGGTTCGCGTTTGCAGGCTAGAAAGGGTAGCAATTTTACAGCCGGGCCTGGAGTGCCTTAATCGTGACGGACATTACACCGGAGATCTTGCCCAGGAGTAACTTAGCAGGTCGGGCGGTCTGTATTTAATTTACACGATTAATTACCTAAACAGAAACTCATTCCGGAATGGTAAACGGTGTAGTGGAACAAGGCAAACGGGATGCTGACCGTGCGACCGAGAGGGCAGCGCTTTCATTCGCACGGGCGATCGCGAACAATGCCTCAGCCAGGGGCATCATTTGAGCCCACGCTGTGGATGTTCACCGGTCGTACTGGCGGGGGCCGGGCAGGATTGGCAGACTCGGTCGTGGCTGTCGGACTACCCATGTCGTCCATTCACCGTGCGAGGGGAGGGCTGGGGGCTCATTGGGACAGGCGCTTTATGCCACCTCCGGTCCGCCCCCGGGCCAGGCGCGAGTCCTCGGGCCGTTTCCATCATCGGGTGTCGGGTGGTTGGTCCCCGGCACCCATCTACCCCCTCCCTCCCACCAGACTCACACAGTGCTGCTTCCCCTGAGACGTGGTGGTTGTGCCCCTAGTTGGCTGGCTTCGGGAAAGTCTCACTCGCTCCCAAGCGCTGGCGTGTCCACAGCTTCGCAGTACACCCTGCACGGCAACAGCCAGTGTCGGCGAGCTGGCGCGGAGCACTAGAGTTTAGTTTGGACCCGCGGGTCCAACCCTCCCCGGGGCGCGGGGACCCTGATGCCCTCCACCCGCCCCTGCGGTTAACAGAGCAAAGGGAGGAAGCGCGGGTAGGACAGTCCACCCTGCACTTCCAAACGGATATTCAAATCGGACGGCCATCGTGAGACCGGAAGTGCGACCTGGTCAGGGAGGCACTTGGCGCGGTCCGCTCGGGCCCGGCTGCGATCGGGTTGGTCACTACCCGCCGGGGGCCCGGGAGCTGGGGGCACTGCGCAGGGCATTGAAGGTTTCACTCGGGTGCATATATCTTCACAGAAATGTGATACACAGGCAACGTGTGCTGATAACAGACGCCGCGTAATTATTGACGGGTGGTCGGAATAGTAGTGCGTGCTTGCCACCTGGTAGCAGAAGGTTAGCATACTGCCCTTTACTGTTTCAGGGGTAATAACTGTAATGTGGCGTTATTTACATTAGTATTGTGCGTACATGCCCAGTACACCGTTAAGTGCAAGATGTAATTGAAACGTAAAGAGATGAGAAGAGCATAGTTCTAGCCCTGGAGTTTCCAGGTGAAGTAAATCAATAAACCTAATTAATAAACCTGCAGCTTCTTCATTCCAATAACTGGTGTCTGTGTGTTATTTGGGTTTGGGGCTGTGGGCAGCGGCGTACCGATGGAGATACTATGTTCTATTGCGTCTAGCCTGCCTTGTTTTGCAGATCGGACTTGATTAGCTATTGTGAACAGCGATAAAATCATTAGAACATAAAAGTCAGGAATTTACACCTGGAACAGGAACGTTTGATAACGCTTTTAAAAGGGCCACCTCACCCAGAAATAATTCCACTCGCTGGCGTCCGGCTACAAATTTACGTTTCTATTCTGCCTTCTCAAAGGATAATGTACGAGGCGGCCCTTACACAAGAATAGTCGTTCATCAGAGGAACTCTTGCACTGAAAGGGCTACAAATTCACCGGCCCTGCCCAAAAACCGACCATGTTTGTGTATAAAAGTTACATAATAAACACATAGACGAAAGGCAGCAGAACCCTGTACCGGATCGAGGGAAGATTCAGAGTAAATGTGCAACTTGTTTGTGGGCGTTACCGTGGAGAGTTTCTGCGTCATGATGTAGTGTTCTTGAAAGAGGTGGGTCTTAAACTCTTTCCTGAAATGGAGTAGTTTTAAGGCGATCTTGATGGTTAGGGGGTGTATACTGGTGTATTGATGGCCTTCACTTTGAAACATAGTCTTACTTCTCTGTTTTATGCAAACGATAGTTTAATGTATTTTCAGTGTGAAGGTAACCTAGCATCCTTAAACTGAGTAACGTTTTCTCAATCTAGGAATCCGGTTTGGATGAGCTTGTTTTAATCTTGGCCAAGATGGCGACCCTAGTGTTTGTTAGCCTACGAGTTTCCTTGTCTCTCTAGCTCTTTTGCATTTATGTGCCCCATCAAGGACAAGTGGAATCAGAAAGTCGGTGGTTTCCTTTGATGCCAGTATGGCGTGTCCTTCAGATACATCTGTTAATGTTTGTAACTAACACACAATCTTAGATTTACTGACTGATTCCAGAAGTTTTAACCTTATTTAGTCTGTTCAGCTCTCAAGAATCCACCATTGCTGGAATGGAAGCAGACTTGGAAATGCTACACATGTCTATGAATAAAAAGTACCACAGCAGGAGCTTATCGAAGCTGCTATCTTTTATTGACAGTGGTTGGGCACGTCATACATGCCAGCCACGAAGATGGTGCAATTGAGAGTGGGGTGGTCCTAAACTTCTACCAGATTCACCTAAGCGAACGCCTCATGCCAAAACTCCTTCTTTGGATTGTGGTTCTAACTCCCTTGAAGACATGACTCTCGCCTTTCTGTTTTTGGACTGGTTGCACCTATTGACTGACTCCTGGCGCTATTAGGATTCACGACTGATGCTTCGTCACTGCAAGTCGAGGCACCTTACCCAAGTTACCGGAAAGAAACATACATGTCTGCATCGGAGCAGACCTGAGCACTCCATCACTGCCCCAAACGCACATGATTACATCTATTTGTCCTCCTGATGAGTTCTGAAGTGTTGAACTTGTGGTTAGGTGGGTGAACATAATGGAATGACGCCTACCCTATCATCCTCTCACCCACTGAGAGCCTCCTGCGGGAGGGAAGGTTTTCTCAATCTTAGTAATACATAAGCTTTTTGAAGCATGGGTGTTGAGTGGTTGTGCTTTAGTGCTGTGTGGCCTTGTAAAGATGGGGAGTGGAGTAGGAAGGAGAGGACGAAGGGTCAAAAGCAGGCTGGGGGACTCTAGTCTGAAAATACAGCCGTGGACATAAAGTTGAAAGGCCATTGGCAAGCTAGCCCAATGGCTCCAAGCTGCCCCCTTACTTAACCCCATCTTGTTAAGTGCCAAAGAGCCCCTCTTCTCAAAATAACTCTAGAGAGCGGGAGCCGCCTCAGAGCTTTCTACCTGGCGCCGGAGCCCTTAAGGAACAGGCCCTCAGCTCAAAGCAAGAACCTGGTGCACATACTCGTAGGAGCACTGATTCCCACTGCTCCATTCCTTTGATTTCCCTGATTCTTTTTGGTCAACCTCAATCCTGAAATTTCTCCTCCTAAAGATCTTTGATCGATGCACTGCAGAAACAGATTTCATGGTAGTTCAGAAATCTGAGCTGTCCATTCTGTAAATAATTCAAGATCCGCTTTGCTCGGCACCCCACTCTTCCACAGAGACCCATTGAACTTGGCATAGAGCGTATCCCTAGCTCTAAATTCAATCAGCCTGATAAAATGACACGTGTGCAGGAGCGCCTGCGTTGCCCTCCTAGTCCTACTAACAATGATGCTGCCCCATTGGAATCACGAGACGGATGTGGTCAGCTCTCTGAAGAGTGACTGCTGTCGATCTGGGCAAGCTTGCTTTTCAGTAAATGACTTTTAGCTGCCATCTGAAACCTACTACCTTGTGATGGTGGAAGCCTGAACTCTGGTACTACGGAGTCCAATTCAATGTCAAGCTGAGGAGATGATCCGGAAGACCCTCTTGCACTTGGGAGTTGGAGCAATGTCTGACTTGCATTGCCAGCATGTGAAGCTGATAGATGGCTGCATTGCCGCCGTGTGGATCAGAAGGCTGCATTGCCGATGTGTGAATCGGATATCTGCATTTCCCAATACCAACAGAACTGGAACAAGATGCCATGCTGGTATTGAACACATTCTTGCATTTTGCACATTTTGCTAAGCTCCCATTCAGGTAATCTGAGTTTCTTTCCAGAAAATCCCCTTCCATTGATAGAACATAATATCATCTTTTGCCCTCTGGGAAAGAACAAGCTGTTCAGTTAAGAATGCGTGAAGCAAATAATCCTCTAGATCACCTCCAGTTCCACGTTATTTGCAGACGATTTTAAACACCATGGCTGAGACCCTAAAGCCCAAAATGTTGCCAGTGTGAATTAGTTATTTAAATGACAACAAACGTGTCCTAAAGTGCTCCTTATTCAGTCATACAGTGGGAAGACCACATCTCCAAACCCTGTAACCAACTCTTAACCCATTCCTTGCAATTGAGTGGTCAAGCCAGTCCCTGATTCACTTCGCCGTTAAACATTAACATAGGACCACTGGCCATGCAAATAGAAAAGAATCTGAATAGGAGTTTTTTACAGAAACGTAGTCATATTTGGCAAACTGTAAACAGTTTGGGCCATGTAAACAGACGAAGAGTCGAACAATCAGCCTGTTGCCGCTAATTATGGTCCGCGACATTCAAACTTGAGCTGGGAGGTTAGTTCCACGATCTTGGTGCAGTTCATGATACCAGATGGTCGGTCTGTCTGGAGTGTGCAGTGAGTGTCTGTGCGCCCAGCTCTGACTGCACTGAAGAAATTGTACAGAGCTCCACCCAGCCTATGAAGAGGCAGTAGTAATGTGTTGGCTCGGTGAAGGCCTGGCCTCCCACATGAAGGCAGAAGGACGCTAGCTCCTGAATGGCAGTGAAGGTGCAGAAGAGGTCAAAGCAAGGTTTTTTTCAACCTTTAAAGCAGTGGTTCAGGAGACTGTAACTTGACTTATGCAATGGCAGTGAAGGATCTGGTCTCTATAATGAAAACATTGGAGACAGCGGAGTAGTCTCTAGGCTTAATCGGGGGCAATAGATGTACACCTATAAGACTGAGAGCTTTAAAGACACAGTGGCCGGTGCATTTTGGAGGTTAAGATGGAGGTCTTAGACTATGCTAGGGATGCGTGCGGGCACTGTTCGTGTTTGGAGTTTCACCCAGTGTCTGATCAAAGTCCGCTGCTTGGGGTGATACAGACTTTTTTAGACACCATTTGTCTCTCCTGGATGCCCTGGGTGAGGTAATGATGTGCTGGGTGTACCAGCTCCAACCAAGCTGGGATAAGACATCAAAGATAGTGGAGGCTGGACCATTCTTACCCTGTGTGATCCTGCCCTAATGGATACAGGAGTATGGAAGGTGGCATAACTGCAGGAGTCCCTCCAGATCAAGGGTAAATGCATTCTCTTTTTCCTTGAGTGCTGTGTGCTTACTTTACAGAAGATCCTATAGTTGCAGATGATACTGGGGAGCTCCTAAAGGGGGACCTTTAGTCAGCTGTACCAAATTCTGCAAGACTTTCATTTTATCATAAGAACAAGGTGTTCATTTCTTTTTGTGTGTGGCAGATGGAGCATGGGTCAGTTACGGGGACCACCCTTGGCCCACTGAAACAGTACCTTGGATGCATAAATGTTGAAGAGGATGCAAAGAGCAGGGGAGTCAATGAGTTGTCGTTGATCCCTTTGATGAAGGCATTGCGTTAGTTCGAACTGTTCAACATCAAAAATGCATCAAGAGTCCAGATGTGAGGAGCACTGAAGAGATGTGTCGTCGAACTGCTGGGTTGTAGGCGATGCGACCAGCACGAAGCAATGCACCCGTGCCAAGCCTAAAGTCCAGGATGAGTCGGGACCTGGAGTCAATGCGTCACGCAGTCGGCGATGCAAGGTCTACGGTCCGTGCAGCAGCGTCTATGCATCAAGGGAGATGTGTTAGTTCCGATCAGTGCAATGTCGTTGATTTATGGATTTCAGCAGTTGCAGCACTTTATACCAACTTCCAAGGGCCCAGGACTGGATTGGCTGCACTTGGCAGGGCAAGACTTGCAGCTAGCAATGTCCAGGTGCTGTTGCAGGGTGATAAAGTATTTTATGTCCCTGACAATTAGAACTGGCAGCAAGCCAGCATGCCCTTAGTCACTCTGGGTTCAAGTGAGATGGGTTCAGTCCTTCCTCAGTGGGGCAGATGGTAGCAGGCAGCAGGGCAGCACAGCAGAAAAGCAGTTCTCCTAGAGCAGCAGTCCAGCAGAGTGGCAGTCCTTGTAGCAGCAAAGCTCCCTTCATCCTGGTAGAGTTTCTTCACAGATCGAGTAGTGTCTGATTTGATGGGGTCATAATAATAATAATAATAATAATAAAACATTTATTAAGCGCATGGCTGCACAGCTGTGTATCCCCGCGCTAATTGCTGAAAACTCTCCTCCGAGAGTCAAGTTAAAGGAAGAGTGAGGCAGAATTATTGAGGGAAAAGGTGGGTTTTCAAATTAGCTCTGAAAAGAGTTTCAGAGGGTTCCATTCTTAGATGGATCGGGAGAGCGTTCCAGAGTTTCACTCCTAGATAACGAAAGGAGCGGCCACCGATTTTTGCTTTGTGAACACGAGGAAGTTTAAAAAGGGACATTCCTGCGGACCTCAGATGACGAGTGGGGCGGTGAATGGTCATGAGGCTTCTTAAGTAGGAGGGGCCCTTGTTGTGGGCTATCCTGTGGACGTAGCAGAGGCTCTTGAATTTTATTCTTTCCCTTACGGGGAGCCAGTGCAGTTTGAACAGTGCTGTCTTGGCAGAGGTTCTTTTCGGGAGACCCAATACCAGTCGGGATGCTGCATTTTGTATACACTGCAGCTGGTGAAGAAGTTTTTGGTTAATGCCCAGAAGGAGGGCATTCCCGTAGTCCAGGTGCGGAGTTATAAGAGCATGGACGATGGTTTTCCTGGCATTGATGGGTATCAGGTCAATGATTTTTCTAAGAATTCTTAAAGTTCCGATGCATTTACCAATGATCTTGTGAACTTGGGATTTTCCTGAGAGATCGGAGTCGATCATGATCCCGAGGTTCCTGACTTTCTCGACAGGTAGAGGGCAGTCGCCAAGAGACGTGGGCCACCACGCTTGAGACCATAGGGAGGTTTTGTTCCCTATCACTAACACCTCCGTTTTGTCTCCGTTTAGCCGGAGGCAATTACTGTCCATCCACCTGGCAACAGCAGCCATGCATTCCGAGAAGTTTGAGGCATACTTGTCAGTATCCGGAGTAAGCTTAAACATGAGTTGAGTATCATCGGCGTAGCTAACTATGCCAACGCCGAAGTTCTCTATGATTTGAGCCAGGGGTTCCATATAGATGTTGAACAAAGTAGGGCTCAAACTAGAGCCCTGTGGAACCCCATAGCTCACGGCCCGAGAAGATGATTTAAAGGGCGGGCAATGAAGCTGGAAAGTTCTATTGGTGAGGAAAGATTTAATCCACTTCAATGCACAGTCTTTTACTCCAATGTCAGAAAGACGGGACAGCAGCGTGGCATGTAGCACCGTGTCGAAAGCGGCGCTTAAGTCAAGCATGACCAACGCTGCTGTTTCACCCTCGTCCACCATCTTGCGGATAAATTCCGTGGAGTACAAGACAGCTGTTTCCGTGGAGTAATTGGGTCTAAAACCGGATTGAGTGGGGTGGAGAATGTTTTCTTCCTCTAGAAACGCCATGAGTTGGATGTTCACTATTTTTTCTATTATTTTGGCGCATTGAGGCAGTAGGGATATTGGTCGGAGATTTTGGAATTGAGTGATCGGAACATTAGGTTTTTTTTTCAGGGGAATGACTTGGGCATTTTTCCAAGCCTCCGGGACGTGACATTCTTTGAAAGAGAGGGTAATGAGTTGGCTTATTTGATCCATGAGAGTGTTGTCCATGATATCATAGACCTAGTAATTGCACCCATCTGTGCCTTTGAAGTGAAGGTGACTTCAAAGAGGGGCTTTTAAGTGCACAGAGATCCTCACTTCCAGCTCTAGCTCCAGACCCCCTTTGTGTGGGGACAGGATGCAGGCTGTTCAGGTGTAAGCGTAAACTCTTCCACCCATCCTGCCCTAGATGAGCCATCCGGATTTGAATGGCCACTTGGTCACACCTAAGCTCCCTTTGTATTAGGCTGTCTAGAGGCAATGTGCAAAGTCCAACTCTCACTCACCCAAGATGTGTATTGGAAACAGGCAGCAGGCACACCGGATTAGAGCAGAAAAATTCCATCTTTCTAGAAGGGCTGCACAAACAAATGATGGACGGAATACTGAACAAATAAAGCACTCACCACCAGTCAAGAGATCTGGGTTTAATCCATTGTTCTTTTGCTCACCATTCCACCCCAGTTTGAACCCAGCCACATGCAAATCAGTCTTGACCCTTCTCCTCATGGGAGCCATTTACCCAGAACTACCAAGCCAAGTCCTCTCTGGACCAGAAACAAGCATCCTGGGACCGGTTTAAGGGTATCACCCTCCATTAGCAGGGCTTGCTTGAATCCAGTGGCACAGCGAGCAAGGCAGCCAGGGTCAAGACTGATTTGCATATTGGCATAATTGGTTCTTTTTGCATCTTTAAAAAAATTAAATTTTTAAAAGGGTCGCAATAAATTCATCTTAACCAGTAAAGAAGATTTATCATTACCAATCCAATGTAATGAAACATGACAGAGCTAATCCTTCTCAATCGGGAAATACAGGAATACAAAGGAATTCCCAGTGTTAACCTATGAGAGAGGTAGAACTCACAGTAGTGAAAAATGAATTTGGGAGTTTTTCACTACCCGATTTCGTAACACTTAAAAGTACACCTCCTACCTTTTAATTACACTGCAACCTGCCCCGTGCCAGGAGGAATGATTGCGAAATAATTCTTAAATTGCGAATTCGCAATTTGCTAATCGCAATTTGAGAATTATTTCAAGGGTGCAGGGGTGTCTCAAAGACACCCTGCTGCACCCCTGAAATGTACATGAGTGTGCATATGGCGCACATACATGCCCTATGGGCATGTGTGTGCATCACATACCACCTTCAAAAATGCCAAATTGTGCATTTTTTAAAGAATTCGCAAGTTACCATTAACTACAAGTTGGTGGTAATTTGCGAATTCTAAACCATAATTCGCAGCCCAAAAATGCTACATACATACATAGCATTTAAGGAATCGCTAAATTGCGATTCCTTAAATGCTATTGCTATAGCAAAATAAAGAATCGCAAATCTTTGCTATTCCTTATTTTGCGAATGTTTCATACATCCCAAAACATGCAAGAAGGCCGTTTGCGATTCGCAAAGGCCGAAATTCTGCGAATTTCGGCCTTTGCAATTCGAGAAAGGCTTGATACATATTGCCCATATAGATAAATATTCCATTTGTGTATAAGCCAATCAAACCATGTTTAGGTGAGCAGGACGAGCACTTTATCACTGGTTGGCAGTGGTAAATTGCCCAGAGTCCTAGGGCCGATAAAAAGAAATCTGCAATGCAAAAAGGTGCGTCAAACATGCTAAAAGTGTGGGGAAGACCAACCCAAGACTTTCAGGTCTAATAGCAACACTGCCAGATACCTTCCCACCAAAGCTTCAAAGGGGAGCCCCCACAGTGTTGCCGACTGATGTTTGTGCTTGCTTCTTTGTTCAGTGGTCCTGGCTGACCCAGCCCAGGTGCAGTGAGATGGCTAATTATCTGATGCAGATTCTTCCCTCACCGTTCCCTCTCCCAGGAACTAGGCCAATGACTGATAACTGCTCCCTTTTTTTGTGGTGAGTCCTTTGTTCCATTTGTCTGGGAGCAGAGTAATTCACTTGGCCAGCAGGTGAAACAAAGGCCTGGAATCTGATTATGAGACAAGCCAAAGAAGGATAACAATTCTTAATGAACCACAAGACCACAAGAAAGCTATGCATGTTATTGGAACCTACACAATCAAACCCAGTTTTCCTATTTTACCCCGTTTGACATTTCGCTGGACTGTGTAGGATTAAGTTAAGCGAAACTGCTCTCTAAGGGAGATTTCATTTCTATGTATAGCACAGTAAAAGCACTAGCAGTTGTTTATTAGTTAATTAAAACCATTAACCTATACAAAGTGTACATCTAGCATGTTTACAAGATGAAAAAGCGATGTAAAATAACATTACATTTCCAGTTAAAAAATATATAATCCAGTTAGAAAAGCCAATCAATACGTTTTGTGCTATAACCACATTCTTCCTTAAGGAGGCTAGAGGAGACCCATGTAGGTAATACCCACTCAGTGCATGGTACTTGGTCGTGGCCCTCCGGAATATAGCCCCCAAGTTCTTAATCAAGCTGTGAGTCATTGTCAATCTTCGCATGCCCACCTTAAACATCCAACCATGGCCAATTTAAAGTAACTATATACATAGTGTCAGGTGTATTTATACAACAACCAGTACATTTCATGTTAAAAACACCATTCATCCTAAGGGCTAGAGGGACCCTGTGTAGGTAATACCCATAAAGGGCATGGTGCTTGGCAATGGTCCTTCAAAAATGTAAACCCCAAGATCTTAATGGAGGTCTGGAGCATTGTAGATCTTGTCATGCCTACCTAAAGCACCCGTTATTGCCCTTTTTGAAACCAGGTGACCACTCTACATAAAGAGTTTGGTGCATTTGTACAACAACCTCAACTTTGGGGCATTGTCGATCTTGGTGTGCCCACCAAAAGCACCTATCCATATCCTATTTGAAATAAGGTGACAAAGTGTTTGGTGCATTTGTACAACAACCTCAACAAGACTGGATAGGGGAATAGCATAATCCTAGCAGCCCACAGAGGCCTTAATGTATCGCAGGTGGGATAGAGTATTGCCAAGCCCAAAGCAACCCACCATATTCATGACACAGCTATGCTTAAAGGTGTACTGCTGAGTCTGCAGAGGCCAAAGCATAATCTATGCAGTGTAGGGCATTAAACCATCTTTGGTCTTGACACATGCTCCAAGACATAACCTCGACATGGCGGGATATGGGATTGGGAAACCACGAACAACCAACCCACTATTGGCTAGCATATGTAATGAATCTACACAGGGGAGTATACTCATTAGCCTGTAATGACCAAAATCCTCATCTAAATGAAGTGGAGTGGGGAGAAGTTTTGCCCTTGCTGCCCCCTAGCAGCCTCACACTTGCACTGTAAACACCAAGTGTCCATTTTGGATTTTACAAGAGTCTTTAAAATATCCATAAACTGTACCAGCCAAATATTGAGCATCATGTTCCTAGGGTTTAGTTACTCTATTGATGCTGATCTGCAAGTCCTGGTTCTTGAATTCATTACACAGTTGAGCCCTTCGCTGCAGACCTACGAAGGGGCAGGTACAGAGGATGTGCAGCAGAGTCTCCTTTGCCAAGTGAGATGGACGATACGCCACATCCCCCCGTTGCCCATCATCTTGCCATTTGTATTTTAAGTATAGGGTAAGGAGCACACCCTGTCTCATGGCCAGTAACTTATTTTTAGGTCTCGCCTGTCAATGCGCATGCGCATTGAGCTTGTGAGACTATGGGGGCTTAAACAGACTTTAATCAACTTGCAAGGAATCAATGGCGATTCCTTGCAGTGCCCGTGAAATTCAAGCTCAATGCGCATGCGCATTGACATTAAAAGCGTGTGCACATGCGCCCAGCCGCCTGCCTTGCTCGTCTTTTCCCTCAGCCGCACTCCTCCCACACCCCCGCTCCGCCCCCTCCCCTGCCTGCCGTGTCGCATTTCTTCAGGCCACCTCCCCTCATCACTTCCCCAGCAGCATCTGTTCCCCAGCCTGCCGAGAGCAGCTCTTCCTGCTCCGCCCTCTCCCCACTCTCTCTCCCCTCACGACGCTCCTCCCGCTCCGCCCCCTCCCCACTCTGTCTCCCAGCACACCTCCCCCTCCAGCATACAGCACGGAATTCAGGCTCCGCCAGCAGCTCTTCCCCTCCCCACTCTCTCTCCCAGCACACCTCCCCCTCGATCCGCCCCTTGTTTAAACCTTGAAAAGACATCCCGCCTCTCCTCCCCCTTCCTTCCCAGCACGGAATTCAGGCTCCGCCAGCAGCTCCTCCCCTCCCCACTCTCTCTCCCAGCACACCTCCCCCTCGATCCGCCCCTTGTTTAAACCTTGAAAAGACATCCCGCCTCTCCTCCCCCTTCCTTCCCTCCCCCCGGCTTCTTCCCACCCTCCTCCCTTTGCCCGAGGACATCACGAGAGCCGCTAACCCTCCTCCAGGAGCCAGATGATGAGGGAGGAGATGCACATCTGCGGACCTCTCCTGCTGGCACACGAACAGCAGCATCTGTTCCCCAGCCTGCCGAGAGCAGCTCTTCCTGCTCCGCCCTCTCCCCACTCTCTCTCCCCTCACGACGCTCCGCCCCCTCCCCACTCTCTCTCCCAGCACACCTCCCCCTCCAGCATACAGCACGGAATTCAGCAGGAAGAATTGAGTCCAGGTTCCGTGGACTATTCTGCTCATTGCCTTTTTCAGGAAGATTTCATTATGAGTGCTGCCAAGAGGTCCTTCACTATTAAAGCAGCTGGTTAATCCTCATCCCAAACTTTGATTCTTTCATTACGGCAACTAGCGTTCTTGTCTTCCCTCCCTCTGTCTAGGTCTATATACTGAATGTTCTGTTATTAGCGTATTTCCTCCACTGCAAATTAATTGCCCATCAAATTACTAACAATAATATTTTTGACATATAGCGCTTGGAACTCCGCCAGCAGCTCTTCCCCTCCCCACTCTCTCTCCCAGCACACCTCCCCCTCGCTCCGCCCCTTGTTTAAAGCTTGTTATTCTGAATGTCTGTCTAATTTTACCCCGTGTACAGCTGTGTTTATTCTACGGGTAAGCAACCTTGGAGACTGCAGCCCATGTCTAATTGCCTTCAACTGTGTTTTTACTGTAATATATGGACTTCGTGGGCTTTATTTGATTCGTGTTAGGCTCTGTCTAGTCTGTTGTTCAAATGGGGGTTGTTTACAGTTCCGCAGGTAGCTGAACCTTTTCCTCCTGCTTGCATCACCAAACACGCCCTCATTGCCCAGTTGGAGGTGGGGAGCGGCGGGTGTTGATGAAAATGATCTGATAGCTTCTGATGGGCTCGTCACAATTCGGCTTCGATAGTTTTCAGTGACACAGCCATGGCTTAGTCTTCAACTATAAACGTATCCATGCATCCATTCACCCACCCATTCACATTTGCATCCATCCATGTGTGCATCCATCCACCATCACCTCCAAATCCACATCCACCACCACATCCACCACCACATCCACCACCACATCCACCACCACATCCACCACCACATCCACCACCACATCCACCACCACATCCACCATCACATCCACCATCACATCCACCGCCACATCCACCGCCACATCCACCGCCACATCCACCGCCACTACATCCACCACCCCATCCACCACCACCCCATCCACCACCACCACCGCATCCACCATCACCACATCCACCACCACATCCACCACCACCACATCCACCATCAACTCCAAATCCACCTCCACATGCACCACCACATCCACCATCAACTCCAAATCCACCTCCACATGCACCACCACATCCACCACCACATTCACTGCCACATTCACTGCCACATCCACCGCCACATCCACAGCCACATCCACCGCCACATCCACCACACCCACCACCACCACCACATCCACCACACCCACCACCACTACATCCACCACCCCATCCACCACCCCCTCCACCACCACCACCGCATCCACCATCACCACATCCACCACCACCACATCCACCACCACCACATCCACCATCAACTCCAAATCCACCTCCACATGCACCACCACATGCACCACCACATGCACCACCACATGCACCACCACATCCACTGCCACATCCACTGCCACATCCACAGCCACATCCACAGCCACATCCACCGCCACTACATCCACCACACACACCACCACTACATCCACCACCCCATCCACCACCACCACCACCGCATCCACCACCACCACATCCACCACCACCACATCCACCACCACCACATCCACCATCCCCACCACATCCACCACCACATCCACCACCACATCCACCACCACATCCACCACCACATCCACCGCCACATCCACCGCCACATCCACCGCCACATCCACCGCCACATCCACCACATCCACATCCACCGCATCCACATCCACCGCATCCACATCCACCGCATCCACATCCACCGCATCCACATCCACCGCATCCACATCCACCACATCCACATCCACCGCATCCACATCCACCGCATCCACATCCACCGCATCCACCACCACCACATCCACCACCACATCCACCACCACATCCACCACCACACCCACCACATCCACCACCACCTCCACCACCACATCCACCACCACATCCACCACCGCATCCACCACCCCATTCACCACCACCACCGCATCCACCAACACCACATCCACCACCACCACCGCATCCACCACCACATCCACCACCGCATCCACCACCACATCCACCACCGCATCCAACACCACCACATACACCACCACATACACCACCACATACACCACCACATACACCACCACATACACCACCACATACACCACCACATACACCGCCACATACACCGCCACATCCACCGCCACATCCACCACATCCACATCCACCGCATCCACATCCACCACATCCACATCCACCGCATCCACATCCACCGCATCCACATCCACCACATCCACATCCACCACATCCACCACATCCACATCCACCGCATCCACCACCACCACATCCACCACCACATCCACCACCACACCCACCACATCCACCACCACCTCCACACCCACCACATCCACCACCACCTCCACCACCGCATCCACCACCCCATTCACCACCACCACCGCATCCACCAACACCACATCCACCACCACCACCACCACATCCACCACCGCATCCAACACCGCATCCAACACCACCACATACACCAGCACATACACCACCACATACACCACCACATCCACCACCACATCCACCACCACATCCACCACCACATACACCACCACATCCACCACCACATCCACCACCACATCCACCACCACTTTCACCACACCCACCACCACCACATCCACCACACCCACCACCACCACATCCACCACCACATCCACCACCACATCCACCACACATCAGCCAACACATCCACCAACACTTCCACCACCACCGCATCCACCACCACCACATCCACCACCGCATCCACCACCGCATCCACCACCACCGCATCCACCACCACCGCATCCACCACCACCGCATCCACCACCGCATCCACCACCACTGCATCCACCACCGCATCCACCACCACTGCATCCACCAACACCACATCCATGACCACCACCACATCCACCACCACATCCACCACCGCATCCACCACCACATCCACCAACACATCCACCAACACATCCACCACCAACACATCCACCACCACCATATCCCCCAGATCCACCACCACCATGTGTGTGTGTGTGTGTGTGTGTGTGTGTGTGTGTGTGTGTGTGTGTGTGTGTGTGTGTGTGTGTGTGTGTGTGTGTGTGTGTGTGTGTGTGTGTGTGTGTGTGTGTGTGTGTGTGTGTGTGTGTGTGTGGCTCTGTGTGTGTGTGTAGGTGCAAATGCAATGTGCTTGGATTTTCGTCACAATAAAATACACTGAACATAATCTTCACAAAAGTTATTTACAAACGTTTAAGGTATTGCCATTATAAATTACAATAACTTTTATTTAAGTATTAATTATTTACAAAAATAAAAGCCATTGTTATTTGTAATATCAATACATCTAAGTCACGTAAATACAACACACATTGCATTACAAATGCTATAGGTGTCACATTTGCGAAAGTTAAAACTATTGACATTGTAACTGACAAAGCTATTAATTTTGCTATTTTCAAAACCAACACATAAATAAAAAAGTGTCATTTACAATAACAATCGCTCAAACTTTCCTAATGCGAGACCTATTGCATTTCCAATGCTTGTTGTTATTGAGAGAGTAGGCAGCTTCAAGGAGGGGCTGGTCCTTTAAATATTGATAAGTATTTAGCACAGGCAACTCATGCTCTCATTTGGCTTCTAGTCCTTTATCTTCCTTCCGGCTCTGTAGTCTGATAGTTTTTCTCACTATTCATTTGAACACTTGTTCGCTGGTATCCAATTGCCAAAGCTCACTCAGGCCAAGTTTCTCAATGCATTTCTCAAGGTATCGTTTAAAGCTGCCCATGCCTCTTTAAAGATTGATTTTAGACCAGGCGTAATAAGCAAATTATTCTTTGGCTGCCTTTATCAGTTTGGGGGCAGCATTTTATAAATACCCCAGGCCTGGCGAGTGTTTGCTTTACCAGCAAAAACTTGAGCCTCTCTTGCTCTGGTGATCTTTGTAGTTGGAACACTTGTTTAAATGTCTGCATTGTGATGTTGCCCAACTGACTAGCATTTGATCCCACCATTATTTTCCCTCCATAGAAGAGGATTGATAATAACTTTGCCTTAATTACTGTGGCCAGGGGTTTCAGATTATGTCCACGCATGGATTTTGCAAGGGTTGAAAAATCTGCATTTAAGGAAAGCGCTTTCCTTTTGATGGCTTCCTTTTGTGGGGCAAATGAGGTTCTCAATTTTATCTTGAGCCCAAAGGTAAACATAGCTGGATGTCTCCTCTATTGATATTCCATTGACAAGCCGTCTGCTCTTCTTGAAAATGTGCTGATTTAGCAAAATAACTTTGGTTTTCTTCAAGTTGATTTCAAGCTGCGTATACCGCTAAGCAGTTTATCAGCCTTTGTAATCCTACTCTGGTGTTACGAATTAGCAACAGATCGTCTGTATATAGGATATTTGAAAGTAAGAGGCCACCAAGGCTAGGGGCATGGGAGATCCGGTCATCCAGGGCAGGAGATAGGTCAGATAGATAGATATATATATATATATATATATATATATATATAGAGAGAGAGTAAAAGAGGTGCAAGACACATCCTTTATTTAGGTCAATCTTTATCTTCACCTCTTTCGATAGGTAGGTATCATCTCCCGCCTTCATCTTAGCCCATGTGTTTGTGTAAAGCAGTATGATCACCCTCAGAAGGTTTTGCATGATTCCCCAGTGCTGAACTTTTTCCCACAGTTTGTTCCATAGGACACGATCAAACGCTGCTTTGAAATCAGGAAAACACAGAAACAGTGGTGTATGGGTGTCATTTGCCCTCCGCATGATGAGGCCTACCACCATCAAGTTTGAAACTGTCCCTCTGCCACAGAACCAGACAGGGCTTTAAAAAAGCAATCTGGCCATTTCAAAAGCCCATGCCGATAGATCTTAGAGTAGTAACTAGAAGAAGTATTTGAGATGTTTGTCCAGAAATACAATCAGACGATAGCTTTTCGGCAACAAGGCCGATCCTCCCTTAGAGATTGGATGAATGATTGAACCCCTCTAGCTGCCTGGAATAACCCCTCAGCTCTCACGGTGTTAAACATCACAGCCGGAAAACGTACCCATGCAGAAGTGTTCAGTTTGAGAAGAGTTTGGGGGTGTACCATTTTGGTCTGGGAGCACAATCAGTTAGTTAATTCTCAATGATCTTAATCTCTGAGGGCAAGTCGTGCAGCGGTGCCCCAATGACACCTCCTTCCCATGAATTCTCCTGTGGATGAATCTGAGAGGGGCAGTGAAAGCACTGCAGATTTTACAGTAAATCCTACGGATACATCTATGAATGGCCACTAACTTTATGAGGTCTACCCCAGGCCGTCAACATCTATCTTTGCAGACTCCTTTATTCGCCACGCTACTTATTCACAATTACCGGTCTGCATATGATGGTAGTCTAAACGTGAAGCCCACACACGTGTACACACTTTTCATGTGTAACTAGCCCAGTGTCCCTTAATGTAGCTGCACTGCAGCAGCCTTATCTTAAAAGGCAGACACTGACGATAAGCACACTCAGCCCAATTACTGTGAAATTACGGTGAGCGAGACTCTGGTTGTGAGACTCGCCCACAGTAACAATCCAAAACTCAAATACCAGTGAAAAATCCTGGTGGACGAAATGGGGGAGTAACTCATTTGCAACAGGCATGAACACCAGTCTCCTATTCTCAGGGTATTTGAAGCTCACATTTGACAGCAGTGGACAACCTAAGCCAGCAGGCTCCTGAACTACGGTGACTCTTACGGTCTAGACCACTTATCATGGCCGCATCTTACACCGCAACCTCTTGATCACTGGACTTCTGCTCCTTACCCTAGGAGACCTCTGTTGCAGGCCCACTTGAATTGGCATTGTCTACGCCCTTTATATAATAATTTTCTTAGATCAACCCAAGTTTTGATTTTTTTATAAAAACACGGACAGAATCATATTACATTAAGAATCTGCTACCTCTGGCTGTGTCGTTGCTTTGTTCTCAATCTACCCATAGTCCCTACCTTTGATAAAGATAGAGAGGATGAAACCTGTTTCAGCTGCACTGACTCCTCTATGTAATCAGATGGTCATCTTTGACAACTGCACAATCGGGAATACCTTTGAAGAAAATTAAATCCAGATTAATTGGCATAACGTCAACCCTATTTTAAATCTTATGATTACTTTGAAACTGATTTGAAGTGTGCTCTAACCTTTCTTATTCAGTTTGTTGTTGGAGGGGTGTCATCAGTCTATGTACTGGCAAGATTACACCCTTTGTCGGGTTTGGTAATCAAGATAGATTGTTGATTGTTGGCTATGGTACTATAAGAAGGAGTTGATCCACAGAATGGCAGAGCTCCACATTTCCAGTCGGGTAAAATCGTATGGTTGATGTACAGTAAAAGGCCAGCACTTCAGCGTGGTTCGCAGCCAGCGTTGATAGGTCTTCCCATCCAGCATCGATAGGTCTTTCCTGCTGTCTACCAGTGTGATTGACATGCCTCTACTTGGACTGAAGCCAGATTCATGCTTTGAAGCCTGTTGTCTGCTTCCATAAACCATTCTGGATGGACACATTTGATGCCGGGATCCCAGTCCTCTCCCTAGAACCTCTGTGTTTCCCCCACCCCAACCTCCTGATGAGCCCCCTGTTCTTCAAGTGCACAGGGAACAATATGTTCTCTCCAGTACTTTGTCATGGGGACGTTGCTCCTTCTTTCCGTCTCCCCTGCACTTCATTCAGTTTTCTGGGAGTTCGGAGGCAACCCCGGGGCACATTCTCCCTGGTGCAGTTACCACTACTCTTTACTGGATGCCCAGTTGTACTTGCAGAAGAATCCGCTTTATTCAGCGTTCAGCTGTTAATTGTCCTGAAACTGCAAAAACAGTTATATTGATATCAATGGTGTAATTCAATGATATCACGTGCACCTTTCTTCCAATATACATTAATAGGACGGGAATATGCAAATCATCCCTGGGAAACCTGTAGCCGGATGAATTGCAACATGCAGCACACTGAAGGAAAATGTTTTTTTATTATTCGAATTGTAACCATCTTGATGAGAACGAAGGGCGTAGATGAGGGTAAACTACCTAACGTTTACTGAGATTGAAATCGTCAAGCAGTATTTTGGTCCCGGGAATGCTATTTTCAGACCGTTACGTCATGATTGAAGCTTATATATATTCCTGTGCGCTGCTTACTCCGAGTTACGGTAACTTCAGATGCACGACCCAGAAACTGTAAGGGTTGCTATAAATAGACATCATTTCTCTTTATAGTCTACCGGCTTCTAACTATATAATAGTCCGATTCCACGAGATAAAAACAGGCCTGAGAAAATGCTGTGTGAAAAGGAAAATGGATATTTTAAGATGCGGCCTGTGGGCAATGCTATCTTTGGGAAGGAAAATGGAAAGACGAAAAAAAGACATTCGGTATTCTCCTAAAATACCAGCAACACAAGTAAAATCTGGTGCCTGTGGTCTGTGCGTCTGCCAGGCTGGTCTGGCTGGGAATGTTTAATCCAAGAGCTAGCTGTACATCTCTCGACATTGATAGGGGCTCTGCATAGGTAGAGCGGTTCCAAATCTTTATTGAAATTCTAATGTGTGCACCAATCTCACGATTCAGCCATAAAAGCTGCTGTGCTCCCTGCATGCACAGCAGGGGCTGAACATCCGAGGCCTTTTGAAGGAAGCTTTTGGTTCCGGGAGGGGAAAGCAAACGCCCTGTGAATGTGATCCGTTGTAAGAGCACGTCTTCATGCACATGCATGTACAAGGTGACACCTGAGCAGTGGTCGTGTGTAATGCAGTGAGATCCGTGGTGCTGTGAGGCAGGGCCCTGGGACATCGGTGAATGCAGTGAAGTTCTCGTAGTGCGGTGGGGCCTTCAAAAACAAGACACGGAAGCAGAGATTTGATTTGTGTGGTAGTCGGCGCAAGCGGGCTTTTTCTGACCACGCCCGGCCGCTCACAATATATATAGGTCTGGGAGGTAATTTCTGTTTGCGGAGTTGGCAGAGTTTTCCTCACTCCTTACTCCCAGCTCCCCGGAGCATGTCAAGTAATGAAAAACTCCGCTCCGCGGAGTGGAGTTTTTTTGCTCGCTCGCACTTGTCCTCGTTAAGTTGGCAAGCTTGAGTGAGGAAAGGTCAACGCTAGACCACCTCCCAGCAAGATTTCTCAACGCTAGTGGTCGTGGCTGGTCGCTATTGTTCGAGTTGAGAAACCATCCATTCACGTTGAGGAAGCTGCCGCTCGAGTAGAACTTCTACTCCAGCGGCAGAAAAAGGCAGGGTCCTCTTGCGCTCCACGTAGTGCAGCTCACACTGATTTTACAGCACGGTACAAGTACCTGGTGCTAAAAACAAGCACAAACAGAGCGACGTAACGGACTCCACCGCTTGCGAAATTCCACATGGCAAAGCAGAGTGTTTTTTGTCACTTCACGGAGTTCCACATAGTGGAACTTCGTGAACTCCGAAGGCCTAAATATTTATTATCAATGACCCACGTGGCTACGGGGTCTTACCATTCTGGTATAGAGTAAAGGGGGATAAATAAGAGACACCTAATCGCAAATTCTTTCTCTCGAGTCCAGCGCTCCAGTTACGTCACTGGACACAATACTACAGTTGAAGTTCATTAACAAACAAGCATTTACAATGCAATGGTCTCGGCATTGTTAAAGTTCGAGCCATTGGCTTTGCTCATGACATTATTTTTATTTATGTTTTAGTTTTGAAAACATAAATAAATGACATTGTCATTTACAATGCCAAAGCTTAATAGCTCGTAAATGCGACACCTATTGACATTGTCATTTACAATGCCAAAGCTTAATAGCTCGTAAATGCGACACCTATTGCATTTGCACCCACACAGACCCACCCACACAAAGCCACCCACACACACATACAGAGCCGCCCACAGAGCCATTCACATACAGCCCCCCACACACACAGAGCCACCCACACAGAGCCACCCATGCACACAGACAGAGCCACCCATGCACACAGACCGAGCCACCCACACGCACACAGACAGAGCCACACACACGCCTGCCCAAGTTATGTGATCAGTTGGTACTATTACTGCATCCAGATATCAGAGTACTTGTTTGTGATTGAATATCAGTATCATCATGAGATACTAAACACAGAGTCGGAAATGGAAAGTAGCACCAAAAGAGATAGAAGCTGAAATTATTGGCAAACAGGTCACCTTGTTGTAAATGGGTGGCACTGGTCACACTGCAGAGCGTGTGCAATCCACTTAAAAAAGATAGCTTAACAGTGAGGATGAGACTCAACGCTGCCCCGCCATACAAGGCCCTAGGTCCACCTGTTTGATTAGTTCGTACTTGTCTCATTTCTTTACCAAAATCGCTCTTATACATTTTAGGGGCAATGAGCCTCCGATGCTGTGCTGATATTACTAACAGGTGTTTGTGAGGCAGACAGAAATGGGATGCTAACCTCTCCTCTCAACAGCTGGGTTTCCGTTTCTGAAAACCTTAAAGAGAGAGGTATATTGGTAACACATTTCTACTTGCCTTGATCCTGGCACTAAAATCTATGTGGAGTTCCCAAATAAACACAGATTCAGATAAACCAGATTTAAGTGTTTCCAAAAAATTCAGTAAAATCGATTATCGGAGCATGACCTTGCCTGTTTTCAGGCACTTATACTTTGGAGGACTCTACCAGCAGCATTTCTGCAGCACATGCTTGCAGTAATAAAACAATTAACCATCACACCAGCTTCCCAAATTCCAGAGTATTGGCTTTGCCAGTGTTGCTTGTTTTTTGCTGTTGTTGTTTTTAAAGGGCACCGAGTTTGGTGTTATTTTCTACCGCTCAAGGAAACAGGGCAGGTTAACTCTAAAGAGGAGAGAAAGGCTGGAGGGGTCAATCATCGGATCGCCGAGCACACCATTTTAAGATACAATCTTCAGGCTACAAAGGGTAGCCCCTGGCTGCAGCCTAGAAAACTGCACACAAGGGCCCCTCAGATGTGTGCTCGAGATAGGAATTCAATCACACAGACAAAGAAGAGGCGCTACAATCTTCAGGCTACAAAGTGCAGCCCCAGAAAACTGCACATAAGGTATCCCTTCAGATGTGTGCTCGAGATAGGAATTCAATCAATTGACAAAGACGAGGCGCTTTTCAATGAGCTCAAAAATCGGGGTTTTAAGTAAATACATAACAAAGCCAGAGCTCAGCTCCCAGGGAGGGCGGAGTCTGTGACGCAGCCCCATTAATACACACAGGTCTGGACCTTTAACTGTTCGCTTCTGGAAAAGGCCAGCATCTCCCCTCTGAAGCAGAGGCTGCCAGAGCTGTGTAAAACCCCAGTAAACACTACACCTGCACGCGCTCAGATGCTGCAGTAACAAAGGTAACCTTGTGAAAGCCAGTGCACTATTCTAGCGGGTGGCCAAAGGACCATAGCACCAGTCTGCCTAATGTCCAGTACTGCAAGTCTGGCAATGGGCAAACTGGTAATGGCATGTATGACTGTCCCTTCACTGCCAAACAAGATTGCTGAAAAAGACAATGTGTCTGGCTGACGTGTAATTTGTGATACTAGTACAGACACTGAAGGGGCGCGTGCACGTAAGCATCGGACGTAAACAAACGTGACATATGTAATGACAGGCACATTGCTGCATCATCTACTTACTGACGGGGACGGGGATGGGGCTGGGGGGGGTGTGCAAGAGCTTTACAATGGTGCGGCTGCGAAGGCTTTGCTGACAAAGACCCCATTCACCTAACCCAAGCGGCATCTGCTGTGACACCCTGCATGCAGTGACATGCATAGCTGCACGTGACCGCTGTCAGTGTCGTCAGTGATGCAACCTATGAAAACATCGGAAGCAAGGCCGCACCGTAAGTTACTGGAACCCGTTTAGGCGCTGCACCTTACGCTATGTGCAGCCTCGGACCCTTCCTGTCCGTGCATAGCTGCACGTGACCGCTGTCAGTGTCGTCAGTGATGCAACCTATGAAAACATCGGAAGTAAGGCCGCACCGTAAGTTACTGGAACCCGTTTAGGCGCTGCACCTTACGCTATGTGCAGCCTCGGACCATTCCTGTCCGTGTCTCACTCCCGGCACAGCCATAATCTTGGGCTTGAGACTGGTTGCTTTCATGCCTTCTCCTGTGAACGCCACTAGTCCCAAGGAGGCTGAAGGTGGGAGGGCGGGTGAGAGAAGAGGCAGCCAGCTTGTTCGTGAACAGCGCCGCGCGCCCCTCTGAAGACTCCCCCTGCATTCCAGAGAGGCGCGCGACACGATCCTGTCTGCCCTGCGATGCTGTGGAGACAAGACCTGGCCGCACGCACAACGTTATCCTATAGGGGAAACGCTGCGCGCGGCCAGGTCTTGTCTCACTTCGGCGTCTCAGACTGCTGAGACGCCGACAATAGTTCTCTGGCGAGAACGCGCTTTCATCGCGTTATAGCCGAGACCTAAAAAGTATGGGAACTGTGACACCGTGCACAAGGGGGCAGGGTGAGTGAGCGTGGCTAAAAAAACTAAATATTCTGCAACTTTCTTTGGTCTGTCACCTTCCAGTAACTACATACAAATTAACGGACAGATTAAATCAAATGCAAGTTATGCTAATCAGTGGGAAATGCACTATTTTACCGTATAAACCTCTATTAGTTAATGCACTGCACCAGAGTGCCACATAATTAAATCCTGGTTGGTGCAGCTGAGAATGGTGACTTGTGCATGTTTACTGGTATAATGAAGCACTGTGATCATGTAAGTTATTATTTTAAACTTGCATTATACATGGTGTCATATAGGCTGCTTCAGAATGCACAAAAAGTTTTAAGACAAAGTGTTTCCCTAATATAGATTTTTTTTGCAAACTGTATGTAGTACAGTATTTCTTTTTTTAACTATCTTTTGAAAGCACACACTTCAAGATCTTAGCTGGTATCTCCCTTGCTGTACTTCTCAAAAACAAATGTGTATCATCAGGAAGCTTCAAGTCATTCCATGAATTAACCCATTGCGTGCTGCCGTCGGCCGACTGCAGCACTACCTCGCTAGTGCTGCCGTCGGCCAACGGCCGACTCGGCCCCGCCCACCTTTTAAAACGTCCACACTGCGGCGAAATAACGGCCGCAGTTAAGACGTTAAAGCCAATACCTGCTTCCAGGCACCCTTTACATTTGCATATTAACCAGTTGGTACATTTACATTAAGGCAGGCGACACCTGGCAGGAAGGCTTGTTTAGCTTTCTGCCCATCTCTCACTTTCACAGCACAGCAGTCTTCCTGCCTTACACTTCAGCTGAAGCATTTCAACTCTTAGAACTAACCGTCCGGAAATGGGTGTCTTTTGACAAAAAGTAAGGGAACTGTTTTTCTAAAATTTGAAAAAGAATGGGCACGTCATGCCCCTCAGGCTAACCACCTTCCCCCCCCCCTACTTCAACCACTACTTTTGAGGGAGACTGTAGCAAAAGGTCCACTCTAAATCGCCACAGAAGAGAAACTGGAAGAACCTTGGACAGAAAGAAGGAATTAAAGTCTACCTCTGCAGCAACAAACTAAGCAGCCAGCCCTATACAGTTTGGGGTGGACAGCCCCGGTCAATTCCACGGGCACGCAGTTCATGCCAGCAGTTAATGATACTTACTGCAGCCCAGACGCCAGTGATCAGGAGGGTGAGGAGAGGAACGGAAGTGAGGGTGGCATGGGAGTGGGCGTGTGTACCAAGTTTTCCAATAACACTTGAACTACATTGGTGCTTTAGAGAACAGGCTAATATGTTCTGGCATGGTGTTCTTCACACATATTTGAAGTAGATTCTGACGTGAAAATGGTGGTGAACATATACTTGGGCAGTATGGATTATGGCATGAGTGCCATTGTTTATGTTCAAAACAGGGCAGTGTGGGTTTTTGTATTATTGCACCCTACGAAGTACAATGACCGTAATTTGTAACTTGTAACAAAAAACATTGCTATGCATACGTGTACATGCAAATAGTCTCTCATGACCTGCAGTGCAAGGAACTAACGTCATTTCTGAAAGGAACTACTGCATTCTAGCTAATGACACTCCTCGAAATGCTCCTTGGGTGGGACAAATATACGAATGGGGAGGAAATCAATGAGGAGGGATCCGAAATACAAAGCAAGCCACCCAATCATGGTCAAGATGTGGACACAAAAGCCAACTACCAGTCTGTTTGATATAATGGATCTCTCAACAAGAGACGGTCTTTAAACAAGACCTATAAAGGTTTCATTTAAAGTGTCTCTTAGGAGACTCCACATCTTATGTAACAAAGAAAGAAAAACGCTGTGCGTGGCAGTGTCCAGTTTTAAAAGAATTGGCGAGTGTACCCAGCACGAGGCAATATGAGACCATGATAAGTGCTTCCACAGAGCCCCAGGGAGCCAGCCACCACCAGGTTCTCATTAAGACTCCTACGCTACAGAATGATGTGTCTTTTGGCTTAGAGTTTTAAGTTAACCTCCATGCTCCCAGCTCTGTGCAGGATATAATTATCTTTCTTTTGTTCTACCTGAGGAAGTCGAAGAATATCCCAATTTGTTTTTTTAAGTGTCTTATTTTGTGAATCATTCTCACAAATAACCGATTTTCACAAATGTATGCATATTTTTTTTAATCTTATTAGACTAGTCCCCCTTGTTGTGTTTGGGCGCTTTTCATCACATACTTTCTAAATGACTGTGCTTATTTCATTTTCCGAGTGACTGTAAATCCTATAAACTGCACAGTCAATGTAGTTCCTCTCTACGTGATATTTGGAACAGGCTGATGAATCAAGGGAAATATCTATACATTTATGCAATACAGGGCACACACTAAACATGTGGGGGCTCATTCAGAGTTTGGCAGAGCTGACGCTGGGATTTAAATTCGCTGGCCTCTTGCCCTCCAAACTTGTGGGTCCCCTGCCCCATATAGAGGCGAGGGAAACTGTGCTAATTTGAACCGGTGGGGCATATACCAATATCAGTGGTGTACAGTACTCTTCGGGTGAGATGGCGCATAATAACCAGACCAAATTTGGGAGTAAAAGGCTACTTTATTAGGACCAGCATTCATCTGGAACTTATATACATTTACATATATTTTAACCTAACCCCACCTCACTAATACAATGTTAAAACTAGCTTCCCCTGGTTCTTAATCTCCCCCAACATGAACAAAACCCCCAACAATCTAAACCTTTCACTCCATACCCTCTCATTTAATTCTCCATGCATTCAAATGTGTCCCAACCATCACTCCCCCGTTATACCTCTGCTAAGGTCTGCCCTGCCATGCCCCAACCCTTGCATCATATTTCCTGATTCCTCGGCTTTGCTGCCACCCAGGAAAAACCCTGAACTGGCGTATTTTCCATATTATAACTTTCCCCTTTTTAAATACCTGCTTGTTGAGTAAATATCAACAAAATGAAGTTAAAGAGATAAGTTTATTCATAGAAATGAAGCACTCCCTGCATACAGCTCCGGTCACAGAGAGAATATCCAGTAACTGATCACAATACCGTTAGGGCATACAGTACAGCAGTAACCAACTGGGGATGGTCTCGAGTGATGCACAATTGAACAATAATATCACTCGAGACCAAACTGAATAAAAACAATAGCACGAGTCGGCGCGAGTCCATGTGGTGAGCACACGAGGGAAACCTCGCACCAAGCATGTACTCGCGCTGACTCGCGCACAACACACCTTCCCCCCTTAAAGAGAGAAAAGAGAAAGAAAAAGAAAAAAAAAAAAAACACAGTAAATTACACTTTTCTGGTAATGAGAGCAACAAAATCAGACAACCACTTCGGTTTTTTAGTGACTCTTTTAGGTAAAGAAATCCCATACTGGACAGTAACATCTTGGTTGATGACACTGCTATCTGGACAGGGAGTTACAGTGGGAACAGTATCTTGGTTGGTGAGACAACTATTTGAACAGCAAGGTGAAACGTCTGCAGTACAAGAATCCTCATCCAAAAAAGAAAAATCAGGATGTTCAGGAATAACTTCCTTTTTCCATGGTTTCTTGACCTTTACCATCATGCCCACTTCTACCTTGGGATCTTTTTTTGAACCACATTTCTCATCAAAGTATTTTTTGTTTGAACAATGGGTGCGAATAAGGTTTTCCTTGACTATACCCAAATCCACTTTGGAAGGAGTGGACTTCACCAACCACGAGGGGTTCACCTTTGTCCTAGGAACTCTTCCTCTCATGATCTCAAAAGGAGAATACCCAGTCATTGAGTTTGTGGTTGTTCTGTACATCCACACCTTCTTAAAAATCTCTACTTCCCATGTTTTGTCATCATTACTAGTGATCTGTATGGCCCCTTTCAGAACCCTATTGAATCTCTCTATAACCCCATTCCCACTGGGATTATATAAAGAAGTGGTAGAGTGAACAATGCCAAGTCTTGAAAAATAGTCATTAGCTTTCTTGGAGATAAATTGTACACCATTGTCCGATATTATCTTTACTGGTAACCCTTCTTCAATAAAAACTTTATCTAGGAAACACAGGACTGAATCCGTATCTATCTTCTGGACAATTTTGATAATAGGCCATTTTGAGAAAATGTCAATAGCTGCTATAACATACTTGGAATCGCAGCCAATGGGACCCATAATGTCTATGGCAATGGTTTCCCAGGGATTATTTGGAATACTATGTGTACCCATATTGGGTTTCAAAGTAACTAAATACTTATCAGAATTGGCACATGTCACACAATTTCTGACCAACCTTTCAATAAACATGTCCATCCCTGGCCACCAAAATAAATGTTTAACTTTTTGCTTGGTTCTAACCATGCCACTATGACCCTCATGACCCTGTAAAACTATAATTTTCCTTACACCCACTGGTGGTACGATGCGCTCACCTCTTTTAATGATGTCCCCACAACATGAAAGTTCTGACCTTACTTCCCAGAAGCTTCTCAACTCCGGACTCAAACACTTCTTTTCAGGCCAAGTGCTAACTATATATCTGGCAACACTTTTTAAAATATCATCACTCTCAAATTTCTCTTTCCACAAAGTCTGATCAATAGAAATGGGACCCTCATCATGTATCATGGCAATCTGGAAATTGTCCCATTCATTATGCAAATCCTCTTGAATAGGTAAAGGCATTCTAGACAAGAAATCCGCAGAGACATTCTCTCTTCCCGGTAAATATTGTATGTTATAAATAAAATCCTGCAAACGCATGGACATGCGTGCAATGCGTGCTGAAGCTCTTAACATACCTTCTGTAGTAAGTAGCCGTACTAACGGTTTATGATCACTCCTAAGAGTGCATTCCTTACCCCAGACAAACACTCTGAAATGTTCCAACGCCCAGATGCACGCTAAAGTCTCCCTTTCTATTGTGGAATACTTTTCCTCGGCAGGAGTAAGTGCCCTTGAAGCATGCGCAATGATAACCTCTTTTCCCTCCTTATTCTTTTGCGAAAACACAGCACCTAATCCTTTTGCGCTAGCATCGGTAGTAATAATGTTTTCCAGAGAAGGATCAAAACAAGATAATGCGCTTGCAGAGCAGATTGCATTCTTCACATCACTGAACTCTTTCTCACATTCACTAGACCATTCGAAAACAACCCTATTTTTAATTAACTGCCTGATATTATATGTCCTGCACGAGAAGTCAGGTACATACCTAGCGTAGAATTCAACTAACCCTAAAAAGGACCTTACGTCATCCTTAGATAAAGGGTGAGGAGCCGATTTAATCGCTTCTAAAAGTGAAGGTTTAGGTTTGATACCCTCTGCACACAATTCATGGCCTAGGTAATTTACAGAATGAACACCAAACTTGCATTTCTCATGCTTAATGGTAAGGCCATGTACGTTAAGTGCATTCAAAACTTCCTCTAAAGCCATAATATGTTTATCTTTATCATCATTGAACACCAAAATGTCATCCTGAAAACAGATGGCACTTTTACAATCCTTCAAAATATCTTGCATGACCCTCTGGAAAATAGCTGCTGCGGACGCCAATCCAAAAGGCATCCTATTGAATCTGAAACACCCAAATGGTGTAATAAATGCCGTCAAATCCTTACTCTTCTCACTTAACTCTATCTGGTGATACGCAGCAGATAGGTCGATTGTAGAAAAAATATTAGACCCCCCAACCACAGATAACATTTCGGAAATGCGAGGAAGGGGAAATTGATCTACAACAATATTATTGTTGAGATGGCGAAGGTCAATGCATAATCTCACCTTGCCATTAGCTCGCCTGGCAACCACTATGGGCGAAACCCACTCAGAGGACTCTATTCTCTCTATTATTCCTCCTTCCACTAAAGCATTTAATTCATTTCTAACCTCCTCTCTGACAGCAAAGGGAATATTACGAGCCTTATGTATTTTAGGACAAGCATTGTCCTTTAAACGGATTCCATGTTTAAAACTGGTTAACTTTCCAATGTCTTTGGAAAAAACATTTGGGAATTTACTTAACATCAGAGAAGAAATACCATTTTGTTCATCAATCAACATCACTGGAGTAGGACTATTAGGATCCAATACAATGTCAAGTTTGCCAAAATCAAACCAGCTAAGGACTGAGGGACCCTTCTTTGAAACATATAATTTTGCAATGCATTTTCTGTTCTTAAATCTGAAAACTAAGGTTCTGAATCCTAAGATATCTATCCTTCCACCAGAATATCCTTCAGGATTGATATCACTCTCTTCTAAATGACTGCCAAGTCTAGGTACAAATAATTTTTTCCAGACAGATTCACACACTATAGAATAGGGTGATCCAGAATCTGCATACATGTTAATCTTTACACCTCCAATAACCATGTCACACAAAGGCTTTTTCTTGATGGAATGGTCATTTACATTTAAAACAGCGGCATCCTTTATGTTCAAAACAAACGAACAGTCGTTGGGATCATCTGTAAAATCATCCTCATCACTATTCTCATTCAACTCAATACACTTGACTTTTTGATTGACATTACCTCTTCTGCAAGCAGAAGTGAAATGTCCTTTTAACCCACATTTGGAACATTTTTGCCTCAGACCAGGACAAGTTTTATCGTTTGCTAAATGTGATTTGCTGTTACATCTAAAACATTTCAAATTACTCCTTGAAACTTCAGAATTAGGTTTGAAAGAAAATGTCTGCTTCTTTTTGAGAGCATCCCTATTATTACTGTCATACTTTTGATTAATTTTGGCAACAATATTTTTACTGACGGAAATTTCTTTCCCTTTAACTTGTAGTGCACTTCTACAGGAAAGTTCAGCTTTTCTGACAATGGATAAAACAAAATCTAAATTCTCATCACCATTAATCCAAAGTCTCTCCTGTATGGTTTCATTTTTAGAATGCATGACTACTTGATCCCTAATAAGATCTTCTTGTAGGTTACCAAATTTACAATCTAATGCTAATGTTTTAAGGGATGAAACAAAATTATCCACAGTCTCCTCACTTAATTGTTTTCTTTGAAAAAACTTAAACCTCGAAATTCCTATGCATACTTTAGGAGAACAGTACTTATCAAAATCATATACCGCCTTATCAAATACATTCATGTCACCACTTGCTTGTGAGATAGGAAGTTGATTGAAGGCTTTTAGTCCTTCTGGTCCTAAACTGTGCAAGAAAATACCTTTTTTCTCTGGAGCTTTCATTTTGCCATTTGCATCTAAAGTCTCAATATAGTTTAAGAAGTAAGCTTTCCATTCAATCCAAGGCATGCAAGGAGAACTACCAGCTGACCAATAGCTTTGTGGAGGTGAAAGTGTATATCCTTGAGCACACATTGTAACAGAAGTAAGTAAATAAACAGAATACTTTACACTGAATACTAATGGCAAATGGAATAACAACCAAAAATAGTCTTGGCAAAAATAAAGAAATATTAGAGTATTGCAGAGGAAAACAAAGCAGTCACAAAGAATGATGGAAAAATAAAAAGATTTCCTGTGTCTATTTATCACCATCCATCTGTTTCTCTGCTCTTCAAGATCTTAAAAACCATCCATTCCTCTGTCCTCGAGGTTTTTACTCCGTTATTTGAATAAATCTCTTCGTTTTTAAGTAGGATGAGAAAAACGAAGTCACCTTGTCAGTTTCACCTAAAACAGTAAACCAATAGAGAGCGGCGTCTCTAATATCCACAGGAAATGTAGAAATTGCTTCCGTTTTATCCAATTAGCCACAGCGCAGAAAATGTAGCAGAACCGCTTAATGGACAGCCAGCAGTTCCACTTAACAGACAGCCAATGCGTGTACAGGAAGGATTAGCCAGCGCGATCAAACGCGCACCTCCACACGCGAGTGAAAGAAAATCGGCTTTCAGAAGAAATTCAAATCCTCAAATCCTTCGAGGAATCAGCTCTTCAGGAGACTGTGCGCCGCTTTCAATGTAAGTTGAAGCATAAGCGAAAGCGTTTAAATGCTTTACATTTTTTTTTGAAGAATCAGAAAAGAAAAAAAAATGGTAAATAAGTATTTAAACGGACAGGAAGTGCTTCCTTCAGGAACAGGTTCAGTGCTCCGTCCCTCGTCGCCAAGTTTGTTGAGTAAATATCAACAAAATGAAGTTAAAGAGAGAAGTTTATTCATAGAAATGAAGCACTCCCTGCATACAGCTCCGGTCACAGAGAGAATATCCAGTAACTGATCACAATACCGTTAGGGCATACAGTACAGCAGTAACCAACTGGGGATGGTCTCGAGTGATGCACAATTGAACAATAATATCACTCGAGACCAAACTGAATAAAAACAATAGCACGAGTCGGCGCGAGTCCATGTGGTGAGCACACGAGGGAAACCTCGCACCAAGCATGTACTCGCGCTGACTCGCGCACTACACAACACTGCTTCTTGTAAACAAGGAGTTGGCTGTCAATCTAACAGCCTCTTTCTGATCAAACCACTAGGTCATCATTTTAACGGCCTGCTAAGCTTCAATAGTCCATCTGGAAACTGACCGCTTCTTTGCCAAGCAATCTCTTACTTCAGGTAAATAGCGCTAGTTCCCTATGAATGATATTTGAACCCCCTCTTGTCTGTAAAAAAACAAAATCTTCTTTTTTTAATATTTCCATGTTCAACTACACTTAATCTCCTGCCTTGACAAAATATATACATCTCTCTGTTAACTTTCTGTATTGCTCTGTCGACTGCACACTATTTTACCACGCCACTCTAACCACTACTTGTCACCAGCGCTGTCTAGAAAATAAAAGTCCCAGACCACATAGAACTAATCCTATCCAGATCCTTTTTCATTTCTTTTAATAACCCTAAATCAGATAATTGCACCTAGTCATTTTCCCAAAGGTGTATCAAGAAGGTCCGGACATGGTCTTGCATTCGGAAGGCCAGAAAAACTGGGCCCATTTCAAGCCACACCATTCAATTTGAATCTCTGTGGATCTGAAACCCAAATTCTTCCTAAAGGGAAGATCTGCTTCCTGCTTCGCTGCTCAGTTAACAAACGACTGCCTAATAATCCAAACCTAGATAACCCCCATCCATGGTCCCGCTACACATCCTGTAATCCGAAAGGAATTATGTTAACACAATTACAACTCTCCTCACAGATCTTCAATATCCCAGATACAACATAAGCAACAGTCCGGTGACCATCTCCCCAACCTCATGACTTCCTCCATTGAAAAACCCAGTCTGGCAGCCGTAGAACCGCCCCAATGCTAAATGAATGGCTACCAAAATCCATAGTCCGCCCCCCCCCCCCTCCACCCCCCAACCTCCCCAGGCAGCCCTCTTGGGTACAAAAAGCACTTTCCTATTCACAGCTAAAAATTGGAAGGCTAGTAACCTACTCCCATTTTCATGGCAAAAAAACAAATCCAAACCTAGCACTCCCTACCTCCCTAAACATATGCCACACTTGGAGTGGACAAACACTTCTTTGTTTCCCATGTAAAACAATTCTTGATACTTTACCCCTTTGATCTATCTTAGATTTCCTTAAAACCAACCTCCCCTTAATCTCTTGAAGTTCAGCATCCTCAACTGTCAATCGCCCATCCAAACTTTTATGAACAACTTCAACAAAAAGCTCTGAAAAACAACCACAACATGCACAACTGAAACAACCCCACTTCAAAAAAAGATCAACATAACACATGCAGACCTCGCACCATGCAAACCAATCTCCGCATAGTCATGGTCTCCTTTTTTGAGGCCCACTCCTCCTCTTTTCGTTTGCCCAATTTTGAAATATTCTCCTCCCAAATCCCCCTGCACTAGGTTCAGATCCCCTATTGAATTTGCCATGAAAACTGGTACCTGCCAATTTTCCAGTACTTGTGGTGGCAGATAATCACAGATCTGGTCTGGGTGCGAAACCACGGAGTCTCAGCTACTGTGAAGGAGACCATGCATTTGCAATATTATTGCTCACCCCTGGCATGTCTTTGGCTCTAAAAATAATATTGAATGTTAAACACCTGAGAATGAAACATTGCAACAACTTCAGCAATCTCTTATCCATTGCTTGCTGACCATTCACCAAAGTCCCAGAGTGCTGTGTTCAACATTATGAAATGAAATGAAATAAAATCCGATTTGTAGCGCTACTAAGCCCAATGGGCGTCAAGGCGCCTAACCAAAAAAGAATGCTAGATCGAACAAATATGAAACCTTACTGGTAGGCCTTGATAAAGCACCAAGTTTTGAGCACTTTTTTAAAGCTGGCCAGAGACGGTTGGGCCTCAATCTCCAAGGGGAGGGCATTCCATAACCGAGGGGCAACGATGGAAAATGCTCTACTACCCCATTAAAGATAACTGTCTTACTTGCCAGATACGTACCCCACAAAGTCAATGCTACATGGAGTTAAAAAAATGCTTTGACCCTCAGTCTTCCATGTTTCTGGTCAACACTCTGAACACCATGTTCTTTCCCCCAAAAAGTCAAAATCCTGCTGCATCCAAAATGTTTTCAATCTGACAGTAAAAGTTCTCATCCAAAGTAACCCCATTAAATGCCCTCAGAACCTTTTTTTCAGAGATCTGCTCTGATTGCTGCTCTGATCCTATGATGAGGAATATGTACCACTGCCATGGTGAAACCAAATCGTCTACAAAATGATCTGCCTGCTTTCACAACTCGACAGGCAAAGTTAAGGTGACCCAACAATCTCTGCATCTGCTTGAGCTGCAGTTTGGTTGCACCAATAGCTTCATCTTGCTCACAGGTAATCTAGTTTCCATGTGGATGGTATCAGTTCAAAGCCTAGAAAGACCAAAACCATGCTCGAGCCATCTGTTTCTTCTGGTGCTAAAGGGACTCCAAGTTCATCAGCCAAGTTCTGAAATTCCTGAAAGGCTGAACCACAAGCTCCTGTCCCTCCCTCTCCCACAAACCAGAAATCGTCCAAATTGTGTGTGACAAACTCGTGACCCAACTGTACTTTAAAACACTTCCATTCAAGAAACTTACTGAATGTTTTGAACAGTTTACAAGACCCTGCACATCCCATTGGTAACACCTTGCCAACATAAAGGCTCACGTCAAACTGAATGCCAAATAAAGAGAAATCAAGGGTGTAGGAGAGTAGGGTCTGCAATCCTATGGTCACCCAGACTTTTTGCTTTTGTTTCACTGGTTTACGACTTTCTCGGGCTGTGGGCCTGCCAATCAGACCCACAGCCTAGCTGTTCTCTCGCTAAATTGATGTGTGTACCCTAGGTGCATTACCCAATTGGAACTGGGCCACCCTGTCAGACCCTGTAACTCAGGGCATCGGTGGACCCAGGGCCTACCAGGGGCTGAAGCATGTATTATGCCACCCCTGGCTGGCCATCTAAATCTGACACAACTGGCTGCACGACAGCTGGGGCAACGTGGCGTACTCGCCCGTTGCTGTAGGTATAGTATCCCTATGCCTAACCTTAGAATGGACACCCGAGTTCCTATCAGTCACTCCTATGGCAGGCCTTGACAATCCTGAAGGCAGAGTGCATGGAACCGTGTGAATTGGCTCTGGCACGAGCCGAGCCCGGTTGCAGCTTGCGGAACCAAGACCCAATGGCTGTTCCAGGATAACGCGTATCATATCGGTAACTTCGGTATCGCGTTATCAAGACATGTCGAGTAAGGTGTCATACGAATCGGGATGCTGCCCCCTCACCAATGCTGGCGACGAGGTTAGCATTCCGCCCTTCTAGAGGGACACGACATGTACGTAACTGTGAACCCCGGTTAAAGTTAACTGAAGCCTCAGCTCCACAAAATGGACGCTGCCACCACAGACACGAGTCTGACCTCCTGCTGCTGGGAGTCCTTCCAGCGAGGAGAGCTTGGACAAAGGGTTTCCTGTCCGGGGCGGTGTTCGCACCATCCCAGACAGGGTTTTGTGTATCCTTGGTAGGCAGGGCTTTACAGGAAGGTGACTGCGGAGTGGCACCCCGGTGCTCACTACGCATCTGCCGGTTAGAACCAGATCCAGGGGCGCGCAGCCCCTGACCTGGGGAAAGTCCGGCAGGGGAGAGGGGTGTAACTACCCCCCTTCCTGGTCCCACCCCTAGGGCAGGACCTAGTCATGTACCCACCCCTTTCTTTAGGATAAAGGCCGGAGCGGGGACCCTTCCAAATTAGATCATCTTTGAATCAAGAACTACTTTCTACGAAAGGACATTCGAGACTCTTCTCAAGATTTCTCCCTTGTAGCTAAGGAGTAGTCACCCTGCATCCGCAGGCACCATCTAAGAACTCTGCGGTTTGCTGCAAGTCCTTCCTCAGGAATCCGACGACCCAGCTCGACGAGAACCGGCTTCCCTGGCACCTCTGACCTCTACCCACATCGTCCGCTCAGCTGAGATCTGTGGGTGCGATGAGACCTCGAGGGACCGGCCATCATCAAAACCTGCACGCTTTCTTAATCCAGCACGACCACCGAAGGAATCCTCTGGTGAGTGCTCTGGGGTCCGAGAAGCCCCGACCCTGAGCAGCTCCAGCACCGAAGTGCAGCCTCCCAGCATCTCCACGATCTGCGTGGGGCCCTTCTGCTCGCCGCTCAGCCCGTTGTCCGATCACTAGCCGCTGGCTTGTGACCTTCTTGACGACTTCCGACAACCAACGCTGCTGGTCTGGTTGCTCCAGACCGGCCTTTGCTCCCTTTTACGAGAGGAGCACCCCGGACCCTCCTGGTCCACTCAAGACGCCATTTTAGGCCCACCACGTGGCCCTGAAATCTGCCAAGGCTTGTTGCCCCAACCTTGGGCCCAGCGACGCCGACAGCATCAACCTTCGTGGGACAGCTCGCACCTCCATCCTGGTCGCCGACAGCGCCTCCTGGTCCGTGAGACTGCAGAGCCTAGCGTCGCCCACTCACCTAGTCGAGGTGACTGCCATCCAGTGCCTTCCTGGTACCCTCTGACTACTGGCTAGTAGTACGAACTTGGTCCCCTCTGCTTTCAGGTATCATCGATCTCTGATCCAGGCTTGGATCCCTACGAACTATTCTTCACTGGTCGCCGGCCAGCAACTCCTTCCTTCCGGCTCCTGGCTCGTCAGCGAAGACCCCCGACGCCTGTAAGACTTGTGCAGCCGCAGCCCTTGTGGCTAGGTAACTCCGGCATTTCGGTGCCCGCATAGCCTCCTTACTTAAGGATCCGGAGTCCCTCGCTTCCGACTTGCCTTATCGGGTCCGCCCGAGACCACTAAACTTTCCGTGCCCACGGGCATTTGTATTGATTGTGCACTTGAAGTATTTTCCTAAGAGTTTTGTTCTGTGCTTAGTACCCTGTTCTCATAAAGAGTACAGGGCTGTTGTGATTCTAATAAATATACTGTTTATTTTCATAACACTTGTGTGGTGTCCTTTCACTTGGTGTTCAAGGGGTATGTGATGGTATAACAGCTGGCTTAACACGCCCTCTAGAGTTTAGCCCGAAGACTGCTCGTATCCACGCTACTAGGATAGCTGGTCTAAGGTTGACTTACAACCAATCACCATAAGGGTCGTTTGGACCGATGCATAGTGGTCACTAGAATAGTGAACACTGCATATCGGGCCAACTTCTCACAAAGGGGGTGCATTGGTAACAGCCGAAGCCCTGATTTTAATGTCAAATTTAGCTACTTCTGTCCTTGGACCACATTACCTGACCAATTTCATAGCCACATCCACAGATGCCAATTGTACCGCTGTGTCATCTTTTGCCATAAAGTAATTCACTGAAGAGCCTTCAGGCCATGACAAATAATGAATCGGCCTAAAGTTTCCAGATTTTCTTTGGTCATCACTCCTAACGGTGAAACCATTAGGTCTGGCAGAGGCCAATAATCAAATGGGCCCTTCAGCAACTTCCTTTTCGTTTGTAACGCACCACCTTTGGCGTGCCTCTGGTAGATCTTAAATTGTCATCAAATCTTCCACCTGTTCATTGAATGCCACAGTAGTAGTCTTCCCTTTTTTTGGTTGTTGTATGTACTTTACTACTAGACATCTGAAAAACATAGCTCCTTCAGGGCATGTTATTTGCCCCCCTTTTTACTTGGTCTCCCTGCTCACTCTCAGCCTGAACTTCTTGCCAGTCGGGAATATCACCCTCCAGTTCCTTTTCATCCCCCTCATAATCCAATTCAAACACAACATCCACATCCAACACACTTGCAACCTTGCTCCCACTGGTTCTCCCACTATGACCCACACCACATCATACATTCTCCAATCTGTCTTAGACATATGACTGCATCCGCTGTTTCCTCTTTCCTCCCACAGTGTCAGCATTGTTGCACCAGACCCTAGCCATAAGCAACCTGACCTAGTCTGGAAACGGCACCTAGACTCCGTGTCCGGCATTTTCCTAGTGTTGCCGTTCAGGTCGCCCCAACCTGATGGGCCTGTGGTCATGTCTACATCTGGTAACTGAGTGCCCGGTCTCTGTTGTACTTTATTTTCCCCAGGAACCAAAACCCATTTTCTAAACTCTGGATGACTTACCACATCCCTATCCTGTTCCTGCTCATGTGCTCCAAATAAAAATAAACAAACAAAGCCTCTGTCTGATGCTCACCTTCTCATGGAAATGCCTCTTTTTTTTTTTTGTTCTTAAATGGAGTCTAATAAAATATGCCATCATTGTCACCTTGTGTTGCTCTCCCACTTTTATTGCCCAAAAGAATCTTCTCTGATGTTAAAAAAAAATAAAAAAAAAAAATCCACTCGGGAGCTTTGTCCTTAGGTGCTCACTGTCGCGCGAGCACTCCTGCGGCACGTGCTGGCCAGAAACGACATTATCGCCATTGGAATCTGACGCTTGTTCTTGCACCAACTGTCTGTTGGCTATTTGCACCACAGGCTTGCCAGGTGGGGCCTACTTGCCCAAAGGTGTGCATTCCTTTGAACTCTTACCTCTCAATGCCGCCAGTGCTGGACAGCCGCTTCCCTTTACTGCAGGGAGTGCGAGCCTGTTCTTTCTATGCCTGGACTTCCTCCCCGAGGTAAGGACTCCAAATTTACGGCTGCATCATTGCTGAGCGAACTGCCCCCGCTCCTCAATAAACCAACAGCATTGCTTTTACTTTTCCGGTTGGGGGTGGGGGGTGAGTAGGCCAAAACCACGGCCATGACCCCCCCCCCCCGACTGCTTCCCTCCTGGGGCTTGTGACGCCCACCCAGGCCAGGGACAATATGCCCTGGCGGAGTAGGTCTTCCCTTCACACCTGCATCAACACCATATATGCCTCGCTCACTGCTGCCCCCTTCCTCCTCCATTCCATTAAAATACAGAAGAGAAGAAAATCACTTTACCCAGTAAAACTATAGATTTTTTACTTTATACCCCCAGCAAAATTACCCCATTACAGACTAGCCTACTAGGATCACAGCAACCTTAACTGCTAGCTTCAGCCACCCTCTGCACTCCTAACTACCAGCTAATCGCCTCCCTGGCACCTATTAGCCAACCTACTGCCGGCGGGTCCTGGACTGTGCCACCCATCTGAAGAAATCTGGGCATGCCACCCCCAGGAGCCCACATTCAGAAAAAAACGCTTTAGGGTTTGGTTATCTGCTAGAATAAATAGGGGGAAAAAAGCAGGCTGGGCTGCACTTAGCATTCAAATTTTAATGAAATTACTTCCACATCAAGGCTGAAGACGTTTGGCAAAATGATTCACCTGAGGTGGACGGGGGTCTGCCAATGTGGTAAGCACCCATATGGGCTAAAGAAACCTCCTAATCGACTTGGGCGCTAAACCAGCTGTGACACGGTAGTGGTTTCCTGCAAGTGAGGAGGACTGGTCTGAAGCTAATGAAATTGAAAGGATTTTCCACAGCTTATGGACTTTCACTGTAAAAAGTGTGTGTATGTGGTTATTTGAGTGTGATTACTTTTTTGAGGAGTTGTGGCTGTTACTATAGCCTATAGCCCGCTGCCGAGGGCTATACCGGTTGTTAAAGGCCCTGAACCCGAGTTATAGGCCCAAGCCACAGGGTGAGGGCTTTTAGCAACAGGTATAGTTTAAGACAGAAAGGCTATCGGGCTTTTGGAACATTCCACCAACTAAGGGGAGAATGTTCAAATGTCAAAAGGGAGAAAACTGAAGACAAACATTGGAATGTTGAAGCTCCAAGCTTATACCAACCATTATAAGCCCGGAGCTACTCTATGGTCTGCAGTGGAGCACTCAACATTCCAATGCCCAAATATATGGTATCCTTTGTCAATGTTGTTGTTTACTACTGGTGTCCCAGGCCCACAGTACTATTGTACTCCAAGTAGATAAGCAAGTGACTCTATTTGGGTGCTTAACTTCCTCTAAGTAGCGAAGAAGAAAGCCCTAGGTTTACTCTAGGTTATGATGGGGGTTAGAAACTAAAATAGTGTGTGACCTTGTAAATAATTCCCAGTAACTTCACTGTCCAGTAAGGCTAACCTTTAAGAAAAATAGCAGACTTAATTTATCAGATGAGACGATCACTTAAAATATGATGTACACAGTAAAGGAGAATGTGCTAGCACCTTTATGTCCGATGATGTGCCCCCAAAAATGTTGTGCTCCAAAGCACCAGATTTTCTTTAATGTGGGCCCTGTGAAACATGGACTGTCATGGGCCTGCACACGGGTCCACTACGGGATCTTGAGTACTGTATAGGGCTTTTGTCTTTTGAGAGAGATTTGTGTGCTGTTTGAGACAGATTTGTGCAAGCTATACAAATTCCTTGTATCCAAAAACTCACCACCCAATCACCAGTAGTCCACCCCAATGAAGTCAGTCAACATTCTCTGAAGAACTGGTGAAAAGGTCACTGGCGACCCCAGGGTTACTTTCACCAGTATCTGGTTAAGTCACAATCCATGCCACTGGAGACCTAGAAATTGCTAAAGGCCCATGTGGTTATAACCTCATTCAGTAGGACGAATGCATTAGTGAACCAGTTCTCACTGTTTCAGCTAGACTAAAATTCTTATTCTGGAACCAATACTATCTTCTCATAGATATTTACCATAGTTTGATCTCCTTATTGTCTCCCTTTACTTCAATTGTCATTGATCTCAGTCCTGCGATGCTCATATAAAATGCTCAACTGCCTGACGGGGTCTGGTTTGCACTACAGAAAAATGCATTAATAAAACAAAACATCTATGGAGTCCCAGGTGTCTAATTTTAGTTGGCTGCATCATTGGATCTAGCAGTCATAGTCCATGTTTTGCAGAGGCAGTCATGGAAGCACCCATCAGACTTTACAAGTTTTTCCTAGAAATGGTACCTTAGAGTCAGTACTTTACAAATCTATCTCTGGATGTCTATGAACTTGGAACATGGGTCAAACTGTTCAGGAATAATGGAATCCTTCTCAAGCTAACAAGGCTGGAATGAACACAATGTACACAAAAGCTGATGCAGAGAATGGCACACAACAGGTGTGATGGTGCAGGTTCTACAAAGCACTCTACAAATCCGCATCACATAACCGGTTTACAATCACTTCTGATAATTGGCAAAAATCATTACTGTCAGAAAGCACTGATCTTGTAGTCCGGATCCCATGGGACAATGTATTTTCCACATTTCCATGAACCCAATGCCAACAAAACACTGAATGATCTGTAGATTAGAAGTAAGCCCAGGGAGAGGGCATAGAGAAATTGTATAAAAGCGAAAACTGAGACCCTAGATAGATCTGCTGTGGTTGGACATACAGCTGAGCAGTGCCGTCAGCTGGAAAAGCGTTGATACTTTAAGATAATAAGTCTTTAGTATTTTATCAATCTTGATATTTCTTATTTTGTATGTGATATACCTTTGCTACATCTGTGTTACCAACTCTCTTAAGTTTAAAACTGTATCCTCCTAGACCTGAAACACAATTGACACCTAAGAAATAAAAATAAATAGCATTCAGAGTTGTTTTTCTAGTGCAGAGAGCTACCTTTTGTGATGTATGAATACATGCTGTGATTTGAATTATGTTCAGTGACTGATTCATATACTGTAGTATAATAAATGAATGTTAATATTAATAAGTACACTTTACCATAATCATTCACATCCTCAACCTATGTCAATACCGTAATACCACATGAGTATCGAAAGAAAAGTTATCAGTGTCGTGTAGTTCCTATATTACCCATACAGGATCTGCGCGTTCGAATAACATAGTTGAGCGTGTCACAATAAGACTTTATTGCACAGTTGTTCTTCTAGTGTAAAATAGATGTGCTGCAACAACCGTTAGACAGTAGCAGATATATATGATTAGCAGTACAGTGAAAATAAAAGGATAGTACAGTTCCACCCTCTTGCAAAAATCATGAATACATACATGAATATAAAATGAATAATAAAAGTACGCGTACTCATACGATACCTATCTAGATGTACCGAAGTGTAACTAGCATGTGAGTAGGTGTGAAGCCAAGAATCCCTCTAGGATTTAGTCGAACCCCATTACCTGAAGTGGGAGAGTGTGGGACCCCGTCCTGGTCTTGAGTTGGACACCCGGCAAGGGACGTGTTAGACCACTGTCAGCTGGAGCTTCTTCATGCAGGGGCATCAGCATCTCTGGTCAGTGTGTCAGCCTGGAAGTCTCGGTTCCCTCTAGGTAACACTAGTAAGATGTGCTGTATTTATACAGAAAGTATCTAGTGCTTGTTTCTTGTATTAGCCATTGTTAGATTTGAGGATGACGTATGGAATGCCCCTTGTACGTAGATATTATGCAGGTGGTGTAGCCTCTGCCTGGTTTCCTAATACCCTTATGAATATTCATTCATACTGTGTGAGTATGTTGATGAAGTTATAGGCCGCTATTGTTCATGGGAAAACCCTCCTTCTGCGGACCAGGACTAGAACTAGGTAAAGGTTCAATCCTAAAAGGCTTTACCATGTATGGCAAGTATTTTGCCTGTCCTGTGAGACCACAATCTATTCCGATGCCTTTCAAGTGGATTCTCCATTCAGCTTGTATTTGTGCAGGTCTACATTAAATCAGTTCAGCTTCTCATGCTAGACTCGGCCAAGCTCCTCCTGTTGGTAAGTTCAGCTGCCTGCCACAGATCAAAGTGTCATGCAGGCTTTCCAGACTTGTCTGGAGGCAGAGTAGTAATTAATGCAAGATTTAACTCTTGGTAAGATCCCTTCTTCCCACTCAGGTGTGCTGGTTTCCTCAATGTCCGAAAGATTTACCGAGCACTAGGTGATGGGGGATCAGTACTTATCATCCTTTGGTGGCCTGAGTAAGAGCTAGAGCAAACCAGGGGTGATTTGTTGTTTGAGACTCGGGCAGAATTGTCACATAACATACCTGTATCTGCTGCTGCTGCATGAGGAACCAGCAGAAACCCAGTGACCAGTGATTGAACGGTTTCACTTAGTCAGGAGGAGACCTACTCCGAAGAAAGAAATGGGCTGTTGACCTCCCCAGTGCTTCTGGCAGAATAGGTTTTGAGAGAAGGGCCTTGGAAAGGAATACGTTTACTTTCCTGTCCAGCATGGATCTGGCCAGCCATCCCAAAGGAAAGCCGCCATCTTGTCACATTCAAAATCACAGAAGCATTGCCCAGCTCAACGCGTGTGAACAAGTTAACTGAAACAATGGTGTCTTGTTGCGCTCCACAATGGTCATTTAAATCCGTCTAGAGCTGGGGTTTTAAGTGGTTGTTGTGGGTGTTGGTTTAATGTGTACAAGTGGAGTACTGTTGCAAGCTTGCTGAGGGGCAACTATATGTTAACTCTGCGTTAGGTGCATGAGCGGCATTCGCCTAATACCTTATAGTGGAGGATGTAATGGTTTACCTGCATGACTACTACTGTTGTACACTTGGCGATAACCAATTACGTACCTCGCACTGTGCTACCTGTGTGTACAGTGTTCTGTGTAATTAGTTTTTCTGAATGTTGTCTTTTATACAGTGGGACTGCTGTGTGCAGAGTTACCTGTTGTACCTGCACGGTTAAGCAACCCAAGTGCAGCTCTGGACATTGTGCATGGTTGTGTTGTTTATTTATCATTGTGTTTGCTGCTGTGAGAACTTTGATAGCCTACTATATGTAATATCTGATGGGCTGGCTGGTTGTGTAGGGTAAAGTCTAATGAGTTGTGCTGAGTGTTTGCTGCGACTATTGTGATAGGCGCCAATATGATGTATCAACACTGTGTTGTATTTGTGATAGGTGCTCTCTCTGAAGTTTTCATTTGGTTGATGGATATGCTTGGGACTGTCTCGGTGGAATTTCCCATCCGGATTTGCTCAGTAAAATAAAAAAAAAATTGTTTAGCCAGGTGGTGAATCTTTTGTCCTCTCAGTGACGAGGTCAGCTTTGCTTGGCTGGCTCCGAGCTGTATCCTGACTTAGTGACCTCACCTTTGAAATGTAGGAGAACTGAGAACTAAGGAAGAAGAACTTTATCTCACCAAGTGAAACCCTCTACCACCTGAAAAATTAAGAAGCAGCCGCTGGGAGATTTGCTCTCCCTCAAATCAAATCTCTCAAAATGTTGTGGTGTTACATTGTAAGAAAGTGCTTGTAAATTCACTAAGGGAAAGGCCCATTGGAGTACACGTTCTATACCATGCGTAGCTGCTTTTTAGAACCCCCGTGCCGCTTTGGTAGCTGTACAGCTCTTTAAATAAAGGACCCAAAGGCCTCCATGTGATTTGATATTTAAAAAAAAAGGTGATGCCCTCAGATGTGACTTCAAACTGGCTTAGAAGATATGGAACTGAAAATGCACCCTGTTCGTTGCCTAGAGGCTGTACCTTCAAAGGCCGAATTAGCAGAACTCTATACCAAAAGTTTCTTACTACTAAATGTAGCACTACTACTACTGCCCAAGAAGTGCTGCTCCACCAGGGAAAGACACAACCCCTCCAGACTGAATATTCATTTTGTCCTGCTACGAGAAAGCCTAAGGCCATTAAAATCTTTCAGCTTGAGCTTCTGCAGCAACACTGTTGACACTTTTGAGCCATGTCTGGCTTCACCTTCCCGTGGTCTTCTGCATTCTGCTGCATGCTGCATTCGCTGAAGCATTGACAAAAGCATTAGACTTTGCCAATGCATGTTAATTTTCTCCATTGTTTATGGTAAAAAGCATTAGTTTGCCTGCCTTGGCGAATGCATGCGTGCACATGCATGATGGCCATCTTACAATGATTTTTGTTACACTTTATCACAAAATCGCACCAAGATGACCACCCTGTGTGCTTATGCATACACATGCAGGGCATCAATGTTGGACGTTTTTTTTTCTTTTACTTTTAAATAAATCACTAAAAATATGCCAAGATGAATGGCTGTGCATGGGCATGCATGTGAACACACAAGCAGCCATTTTGGAATGGTTTTGGTATGTGTTAAGTATGCATGTATGGATATGATATTTATATGGTGCGAACGTAGCCAAAAGGCAGCGGAGCATTTACACACGGTAAAAGACTAGCATAAAGTCAACAAGTGATAGGGGAGCTGACTGGATTGGGGATGGTTTTGATATACTGCTCATAAGAAGTGAGTGGTCAACTCTTTCCTGAATTGGAGTAGTTCTTGGGGCTTCGGGGATGTTGTTCCCAATGCAGGGTGCATAGGTGATATAAGCCTGCTAGGTTTTTTTCTTTTCTCTTTTACACATCTTTGTCTGCAGTCTGATTGTGTCTTGGTTGTGGGTGTGGCGAGAATCACCAGAGATTGTGTGTTTGTGAGAAAAAAGGGTATTGGTCATGATGGCTGTGCAAATGGTGCAGGCTGGCTAGCAAAGCCCAATGTAGTTCTGTTGGGATGCAGGTGATGTGAATAAAATTGTTCAGGCACTGGATGACACTGATAGTTTGGCATGTGGGATGCCCTTACGAGGTGGCAGTGTAGAGTCTGAGTGGCCAGAGAGCAGTGTGTTACCACCAACCAGCAAGATGCACAAGTACAAGGGCTTGAACAGAGTCTCAAAATTAGCTTGCTAGAAGACATTTTTTATTAAAAAGGAGAGCAGGTACCAGGCTGTCTTGGAATTTTTGACAATGCGTTCCTTGATGGTGCGGTTGATGTCCAGGGTGAATCCAAGTGATTTGGTATTCAGTGAAAGTTGGCGTTCAAAGCCATCAAGATTCATTTAACTGAGCCAGGGTTTGTACAGTTTCTAGTTTGGGTTTCTTGGCAAATGACAGTAATTCTGTCTTGGTTGGGTTGAGCATCATTATTTATCCACATATTTTATTTGTATTTACTACTTGAAAATGACCATCGGTGATCCTGGACTATTAAATTAATACTAAAGTATGGGAGGGGGTAAGTGGGAAGAGCAAGAACTGGGTGAGAAGGAAGTGGGAAGAGGCTGAAGACCTAATAGTCCTATATACACTGGAATACTAGGGCTCCATAAGAGGCCAAATTACACCGAAACATCCACTAGGTGAGAGAGCCAATCGCAAGTAGTATGATCGAGGGTGTGATTAATAAAGTTTCAAGCCAATGACTAGAGGTGGATGAACACAAAAAGTTTATGGTTTGAAGAAGGCGGACCCAAAGTCCGCTGTAAGTATATGTTAAAGTATTGGATACAGGTGGTCTGTCAATGATGGACCATTAAAGCTGGAAACCTTAGCTGAAAAGACTTCCAGAACGCCAAACTGTGATTCAGGCATTGCTTCAAGCATTAGCCACAAGTAACACCTGCTCCCAGATGAGGCTATTTTCTTCATGTGTTTCTCCTTCAGCTTCCGCTTCCAATGCTTGTACCACAAGTATCTGAAACTCTGTAAACCTGTTTGGACATTTCCTCTTGCCTTGCACACTCAAATGAATTTATTCTCATGTGAAAGACTAAGTCTGATGGTAACCTTTTTCACAGCCATTAGATGCCAGTTGAAGCCATCCACACTGTTCTTGAACTCGAACTCTGTTTTTCTTTTTCTTTCTCTTTTTCAGAATTCTAATTCTTGTGGCATCTAATTGTTACGTTTTTCTTGAACTTTAATGTTCAGGAAAAACTTTGTCTTAACCCTTTGGCCCTGTGTTGTTGATGCAAATACCCTCAAGTCTCACTTGTGCTATAACATCGTGAGCCAATGGACTTCGGAAGACATTTGGCTTTATTTCTTTGGGATCTCACTGCCCAGATTGTTGTAAGAGCTGTGCATAGCATTTATGAAAGAACGTGAGGAATGCTCTCCAACCTGTAAGATTATATGTTATACATTCTTTAAAGACAGTAATGCTGCACAACAGGACAAAACCGTGTGTACTAAGGCTAGTACCAGGGATAGTTGGCAGTGACTACTTAGTGCTTCATTCATATAGCAAATACAAAGTGTTATAAACTTGTACCCAAAGGGAGCATATGGAAGCCACAAATCGCCATACATGCATCAAGTGGTGTTAGAGAGGCCTTTATTCACCCCAAGACCCAGCCAGCACATGGAGCCAACTGCCTAGAACGTCAGCAGCCAAACATTTCATAACATTCTACAGTTACAAAATGTACAAATAAAGTGTGGTATTTCAATGTCAAAGAAGCCAAATCTTGAAGTTACATCGCCACAACATCCCTGAAACAGATACATTTTAATAAAAAAAAGGAAATAAAATATGAACATCTGTGATCAAAACCTAAATCGTAACCAAACAATTTTGGGATAACATTTATTGTACTATATTTTCTAGAAGAAAATGGGTATTGTAATTTCAACAGATATTCACATTTGATATGAATATACAACTCCTTTAAAACATACTAAGATATTTATGAACCGTGCAATAACCATATTACTCAGGAAACATTTCCGGTTTTATGACCACTCTTTGACTCCTGACCGTCAACTGTACACCTTGCCTTTTGATGGATCTTGAAACCTAATCTCTGTATCAAATGGATCATGAGATACGTGGACTGGTATTTTACCTTCATCAATGTCAAGGGATTCAAGGTAATTATGTTCTTTCACCACTGCTTAAATGCCACAGTTCATGACCATTGATCCTACAGCTACTCGCTGGCTCAAACTTAATAGGCGTTCTAAATCTTGGCCTTCCTTTACCCACATGTACAGGTTCTTTAATACACACCTAGTCTAGAACAATCACCTTATCACTACAGTCTCTGACACTATGCTTCTTGTCAAACCTCCGTTTTATCCTGAATTGATAACTCCACTTTAGGTCGAATACACTCGTCCATTGTCTGTTCATTTAATGTATGGGGCTGCCATCTTTTTAACCAAGCTGGCCACATTCTGAATGCAAGGCTACAACCTCTCATAACCTCAAATGGAGATTTGCCAATGGCACTGTTGGAACTAGTGAGATGAGGCCGCAGCCTTCTCTCAACTGCATAGTGTACATCAACCTTGTTTTTTATCGCCCACTGTACACACTGCATGAAAGTAGGATATCTTTTCTCCACCAAGCCAATAGCTTGAGGGTGATACAGTGCATCCATTTTGTGAGTAATACTGTATTTGATCAAATCTTTCATCTCCTTGGTATCTGGCAATAGTGATCAGTTTTTGTCTAACTCCTCCAGAAAACCTTCTAAATAAAATTGCTGATTTGGTGTTGGGTTCTTCAATAAGTTCTACCTCCAACCATGTGCTGTAATCATCAGCTAATAGTTGAGTCTGTGTGGGAGAGTACTAAGACAGCAAATAAAATCGACCGCTAATTTCAAGCTTGGTCCATCAAACAATTAGATTGATAGCCGGAAGTTGAGTTGTTTCGGTCTTGAGACTTTTATCACTGGTGGAACAATTTGCACATGTACTAACAGCTCAAACAATGTCTGCATCTATACCAGGTCACCAATATCTAGAATGTATTTTCCTTTTCGTAATGGTTTGGCCCAATTGTACTTCGTGCCCCAGTCTTTCTTGCCCTGCTTGGATGATTTTGTCTTTCAATAAAGTGGGAAGTAAAAGTTTGTTACCCCTTATCAACATATTGTTTTTTTCATGAGACCGTTTATTATCAACCTTAAAGAAAGGTTGTAAGTTTACATGTAAAAATCATTCTTTCGGACACCCCTCTGTAACATATTTCGGAACAGACAAAAAATCAAAATATTCTTCTTCAGGGAATTCACAGCAGACATCAACAGCAGCAATTCAGCATTCTACATCATCCTACTCATCTTGACCACTAGATAGACTTGGAGTCATAGGTGACCATAATGAATTATCAGGAATGTGATTTATATCAAAATTATACTGTAACAATTTTGAGCTTAATCTAGCCATTATGGGTGTATGGTCTTTGACAACAAACCCACCGAGTATCTTCACCAAAGGTTTGTCATCTGTCTTCATCATGAATTATCTTTCCCACACAAAACACTTGAAATGTTCAACCGCTTAACAACATGCTAATAGTTCTTACTTATTTACTGAAAATATTTTTTCACTGTCACTCAGTGCTCTGGATGCAAATCCTCCGGTTTTCTCCCCTTTACTATTTTGGGAAAAAGTACCACCCAGACCCCTGTTAGTTTCATCTACAGTAATAATACATTCTTTTGTAGGAACAAATGGTGCCAAAATCTTAGCTGAAGTAATCTCCTCTTTCAGTGTTATGAATTCTGCTTGATATTTTTCATCCCAAAAAAGCTGCTTTTGTTTTTTTTTTTTTTTTTTAGCAAATCACTCAAGTTCTCTGTTTTGGGGAGGAAATCCTTGATAAACTTGGCATCAGATTCACAAACACTTAAAAAATATATATATATATCATGTTTGCTCTTTGGAATAAGAGCATTTGTTATGGCCTCAGGATTTTGTTCTACACCATGTTCAGAATTGAAATGTCCTAAATATTCAATGCTTGACCTAGCAAATTCACATTTACTTCATGCTAGTTTGTTAAAGTTTTTGTTAATACAAGATGGATTAATTTATGTTCCTGAATATCTTTGGAAGCAAATGGGATATCCTCTTGAAAAGTGGCCACTCCTCTGATGTCATGCAAAACAGACTCCATGATACATTGAAAAAGTGAAGCGTCCGATGCCAACCCTAACTGCATCCTCTTGATTTGAAATGTACCCACTAGGGACATAAAAGCCATGAAATGTCTCGAAGAAGGATCTAATCCTTCTTGGTGAGACGCAGATGCCGGTCCATTTTACAAAACCTTTGTGCACCAGCAAACATAGATACAATGTCATCAATATGAGGTAAAGGATGGGAATCAACCCAAATTAATTTAAGCTTCTAAGATCAATACAGACTTGCTATTGTCCATTTCTCTTCCTTACAATGAACAAAGGAGAGAGCCATAAAGAAGATTCCACTGGGTCAGTAACTCAATCAATACACATTTTCTTCAGTCAGTTTCCCAAATCCTCTCTACTACTGACTGCCACATTTTTTTTATTTATGCTTCACTGGAGTGGCTCTGTCTTGGACACAAATATAGTGCTTGAAACCTTTGCTATTTTTATGTTTACTGATAAATGAATATTTGGCCTTTCCATCCATGGTTTACCCTTTGTGTGATCAGTATATGGTTGTATGTTTTCCACAAACAATTAAATGTGTTCCTTTCTCCCAGGTCTCAATGTCCTCCCAAAAAAGACATTGGTAATTCTATTGCAAAATAGTCACCTCTCTTTGCTATATATACCTTTCCAAAAATGTCCTAACCTTTCAAACTCAAGAAACAGTCAAGGAAATTGTTTTCCATTATGACACAGGACATCTATCTAGTGGCAAGAAAGGTTTGATATGTTTTTGAACAACTCTTCTATGGCAATAGCCATTCTTGACTCCATAATCGATAAGATAAATTCAACACTTTGCCATCAAGTGTTATGCCCTTGTAGGAGTAATACATTCACAATCATTCCCTCCTTTGTCTACAAACACGACCTCTTTTGTTTTTTCAAATGATTCATCACTGATATCATACTCTTTTAATTACCTCACTCTGATTTTGTTGCTTGGGCGTACTTTGGCAAAATGTCCCTGTTTATCACATTTCCTACCATTAGAATTTTTAGCAGGTCAAGAAAGACCTGTGGGCAAATGAGTGGAAAAACAACATCTGAAACATATATTCTTCTATTTAAAAGAAATTTGACTTACCATCCTTTCTTTCAAAACGCTTTTTCCCCTTGCTTAAATTCTTTTTTTGTACAATTGTTTTGAACAATATTAACTTCATCTTTCTTTTTTTTCCTAGGTCCTTTGAAGCTTGAAGAGAAATTTCAACACTTTTAACCACATCAATTGTAAAGGAAGAATCTATTGATGTGAGTAATTTTTCTTGTAACTTTTTATCCCAACATCTTACAACTATTTGATCCATAATTAGCTAGGATGTTAAACTTTCAAGTTCACAATCGGAAGCTAAAATGACTAATACTGCAACATACGAGTCGATTGACTCCTTCCAGGATTTGTTTTTATTTTTGTACTGCCTCCTGATATTAATCCAGCTCACTTTCTTAAGCAGATATATCATATAGTGGTTGTAAATGTTAATAAATAGCTTGTCCTTCAACTCCTTAGTTGTATTCAAGTAAAGATACCCTTCTTTCTGAATAATATCAATTTCCACCAATCGCACCTAAATACTTTGTAAACACTCTAAATCATGTTTTCCATTTATTGGGAGGATCATCTGTTGTTTGCCTCCCAAAAAAGGAGGGGGAGCTTTTAAACGTTGCGTAGTGAAAAGGTTTCTGGACGACAACAAAAATATTAAGTGTGCGTTTCACTGTTGATGTTTGAAATGTTGTAATGACGCTCTTAGATACAAAGTGTGCGTATCACTGTGAATATTTTAACACCTGAGCTTGCAAGTAAAGAGTTTGCATGCCAAGAATTACTTTGGGTGATCAACAGGTTTTTGAATGTTCAATGTGGATATCAGTGTTGATACTTGAATTGCTGAAATGCTACACGTGGATACAGAGTGGGTATCACTAAAAGTAGAAAACGAATTATATATTTTATCCAACATACATTTTGATGGAGGTAACTTGTATAAAAATGGGAGCATCAAAATGAGAAATTCGTGTTTGTGTTTAAAAAAAAAAAAAGAAATTGTGTACCTATCACCTCTCCCTGTACCAAACAGGAGAATGACACGCTTATTGCAGTAGTGTGTGTATCCGCGCTATGAGAATGATGTGGCCGAAAATTACACACACTAGCGTGACAGTGTGACTGAAATCTGCTCTCAAACCAAAATGGTGGCTGCTGATGTGTGAGGCATAAGCGTCACAGGGGTTGCCACAGTGACACATACCCAGTGCCAAACAAATGGATTGTCCAGAATGAACGTGTTCAAGAGCTGAGCCAACATGAGTTGTGTTTTTTTTTTTTTAAATGGGTGCCTTTGGCCAAAAAGTTATCCGATAGGATTACCTCGTCAGGTTCTCTACAAGACATGTAACTGCACCATATACAAAGCACTGGCCCGTTGATTGAACACATTCTGGCCGGCCGTTTCTTTTTCTTTCTGCTCAGACTGCACCAGTGAGATTGTGAAGTAGCTGGGGTGATATGCAGGTCATCGCCAAATTGGAGAAGACACAAATCACCATACACCCACAAGTGATGATGGAGAGAGAGAGAAAGAACAGTTCCTTCACCCCAAGCTGCAGCATGAACCATCTCCCTAGAATTCACCAGACAACGTGTAGAATGTCAATGTCAAAGAAGCGAATCTCAAAGATACATCGCCACAGTAGTTTTGCTCAAGATTGTCACGGAATTCATGTGTATATGGAAGGGATTGCGAAATGATGTCTGGAAACTGAGGCCAGTGCTCCGTGTTTGGCATACGTTTAAATTGAAAGGGAAAAGACCATAACATTTTAAATGCAGAATATCCAGAACAGGACATGGAAAATTTGAGGAACACAAATTTACTAAAGACAAACTCTGAAACCAGGGGCGGTCATGGCAAGAACCTTTAAATGCTTCCTGGAGTGGTGATTAAAAAATATAAGGCCGGTGCTGCTTGTTGTGTAATCCAACATACATCATTTCCAGTACCCAAAAACCTTTTCTGTAATGAACCACTGCAACTGCTTAAAGCATGCTACCTCTTCCATCCAGTTCCACTGTACACCCCGTCAACTCCTACCTGCTGTCTAAAGGTGTCTGCAGAGTCTTGTTGGTAAATGGGACCCTCCATTCCTGTGCCATTGGGCCTACTCAAAATCCAAGCAATTCTGCTCTTGGGGCGAGCCTTACTGTTGGTGTATGTCCAGCCGCCAGAACCCTTGTAGGTCCAGGCTCAACCCTCTAGCTGTCAGGCAGTCTGCAGGCAGGCACCCTCTTCCATTACAAAAGAGATTTAAGCTGCCAAGTAAGGAATAGGCCGGGCCGGACCGGCCATAGCAGGCACCGAGCATTTTCGCGGTGGGCCGCAGGGTTGGGGGCCGGTTTTGGGCCCCTGGAGGCCGATTTTGTTACAGGGCCATCTTTGCAGCATAGCTGCATTATTGGCCACTGTAACGAAATCGGCAGAAACCGGTCCTGGTAAATAGCCTGGACCCCCCCCCCTCCAAACTCCTGGGGCGCTGGCCAAGCACTTTGGCAGGGCCGGTTTTGGGTCCCAGTCCGGCCCTGGGCATAGAGCTCCCCTGCTCTGATCAGGTCCATATGTATTCCTCTGGGTATAAACCTATTTAGGCTCCCTCACAGTGTCTGGATTCTTAGGTCAGCTGACATGTCCCACCATCACCTGGCCTGCCCACTACACGGCTCCTAGCGGTACAAAAGGGGGTGGTGATGGACGGAGCATCTGAATCAATCAAACACTCACACCCAGTCAAAAGATCTGGGTTTAATCCATCACCGTTCTTTAACCCACTCTGCCACCCCAGTTCAGACATGGCTATATGCAAATCAGTCTGACCCTGTGCCTCATGGGAACAGTCCAACCCGAACTGCCAAGCCATGTCTTCCCTGGACCGGAAACAAGCTTCCGAGGACCGGTTTCTGGCATTCCAGCCGTCTTCAGCCCGGCTTGCTTCAATCCAGTGGCAAAGTGAGCAAGGGACTCACATCTGAGCCAAATGTATGTTGAGTGCGTGCTTGCTGGTGAGTGTGTATATGTGTGAATTTGTGTGTATAAATAAGCGTGTGTGTGTGTGAGTGAAAGTAGAGGTCAAAGGGCAAGTTAAGTCACTTCTGCTACCCCGGGCATTTTGGTGAATTGGGGAGAGGCACGGGGGGGTGCAGCGTTGCACAAAAACAAAACACAATAAAATATACACTTACCTCGCCGCCGGGTCCGAAGTCTCTGCTCCTGCTCTCCTTGTGTGACAGGAAGCCAGCAGCCAGGATAAACGACAGCCAGGCTCCCCTGACTAATCACAACACTGCAATGCAGCGTTGTGATTGGTTTTGAGCGTCCTGGTTTGACGCTCAACCAGGCAATGGGTGCCTGGACATGTTCTCCATGCAAGGTGTAATGCAGCCTGCCTGGTGAAGGGGAAAGTGTGCATGACTGGTTTGGGTGGCCCGAGATGGTCAACCAAATAGTCACTGCGCACTTAGGAGTGGGCAAACCACTCCTCCCCTGCCCCGCTTCGGGAACAGAGCTGCCCTACCCACCCGTCCATCCGCAAAGGAAACATAAAATGATAATAAATAAAAGCTATCATTTTAGATTTCCTTTTCTTCAAGCTGCTCAAAAGCAGTGGGCGATGCTCCTCTGCCATAGCGGAGGAACTGGTGCTGTCAACATACGGTGATTCTGGGAAAATCACTTAATATCCCTTTGCCTACCAAAAATGAATGTGTCAGTCTGTAACGTAACTGGTGCTCTCATACCTTCGGTTCAAGTTCTCGCTAAATAAAACTCTTTTAAAAAAAAAAATAAAAAAAATGCAAGTCTGGCAGGATTGCCTAAACCTGTACCAGCTGCTCTTCAAGGTGATCTTCATGCAGCAATGAGGCTTGGAACTGACGCCGGTAAGTTGTATCAAGTGACACAAATTCAGACCAACGCACACCGGTCTTCCTTGTTTGTGACTCAAAGCCTTATCAAGTCAAGTCAAGTCAAAGATTTATATAGCGCGCTACATACCCAGAGGGTCTCAAGGCCCTTGTAGAAGGGTGGGGAGTTACTTGTCGAATATCCACGTTTTGAGTTGCTTTCTGAATGCTAGGTGGTTCTGAGTAAGGCGAAGGTGAGTGGGAAGTGAGTTCCAAGTTTTAGCTGCTAGGTAGGAGAAGGATCTACCTCCCATGGTGATTTTGTTGATTCGAGGTACAGTGGCAAGGGCTTGGTTGGAGGATCGTAGCTGGCGGGAGGGGGTGTAGAAGGATAGTCGTGTGTTGAGGCATTCGGGTCCGATGGCTGTGCTAGCCGATAGCTAGCACAGCCATCTTGTCTACATGATAACCTAATAAAACCTGTTCTTTTCTGGCTTAGGCGTTGGTGGAACAAATTTGGCTCATTTTTAGATATTGCCTACAGAAAACTTCCAACTGTTGTCAAAGATGTATTGTGGACAACACCAATACTTACTGTAATTGCTTAATTTGAGCTGGTGGTTACAGGTGGGACCCACTGATGTCTTTTTTTGGGGGGGACTGTCACAACTGCCTGTGATCTAGAGCAAGAGAGAGAGAGAAAAATATAAAAAAGAAAAATCAATATTAAGACTGAAAACAGTGACCGGCGTGAAAGCATGAATGAAAGGGAAACTGCAAGAGTGGGATAAAGTAACAGGGAGTGTCTGGCAGTGCAATAGAGGAATGTGGTAGAATCACAGCTATACATTCTTCATAATCGTCACCCTGATCTTCATTAGCACTGCCCATGTGCACCACCACTTATTGATTTACAAATTAAGCATTGCATGTGTCGGCGCACTGTTGAGGGTCACCTTTCAATTCTTTGGCGTTCTGTGATTGCTCAGGGCCTGCTCTGACTTCCCTACTTGTGGTGAGTCCCTTGGACCTTGTCGGTCCCGACAATGCACCTTCGTCGCTTTCCAAGTTGTTTGAAGTTGTCAAGGCATGTTGGTGCTCCTGAAGGAAACAGACCTCTCTACTCTCGACATCCTTTGTGGACAGACGGCTTTTGGTCTTCCACAGCGTTGCCTGGTCCTCACAGCTGAAACTACAAAGTCACTGTCATCCTTCCTGCAGCACCCAACATCGGTGAGTATTTGTCTTCTGTGCCCCCCTGGTCACCTCCGGGTGACCCAGACTCTGTCCCCTCTTCTTGCAGTTACTCTCCAACTTGAATTCGCCTTTGGGTTCCACTGGACACTTTGACCTTCTCCAGCAGCGGCATCTTCTTGAATTCCACGACGGTTTCTTGCGCCACTTCACGCCTATGCATCCGGCTTCCCTGGTGCAGGTAAACTAGTTCCAAGGGTATCCACAGGTGGGGTGGCTCTCCAACCTCTTGTCTTCCACTGGGTTTATTCAGGTTCCACTGGGAAGGGTCCTCTTTCTTTAAAATTGCAACTGCGACTTACACATTGATTTGTACGGAGAACGCAATTGTGTTCCTACACTGCACACGACCTCCGTGGGGCTCCTAGATACTCACCTTGGGTGGTTCCTTGGGTCCCCGGCACTTCTACGTCCTCAGAGTATTGTCTTGGCTCGAGTCATGGTTCGCATCCCACTATTTTCAGTATATGGTTTGTGTTGTATCCTGTGTCTCCTAGTTCCTTGCTTCTCAGCCTGTGTGAGTGTGATGTAATAGAATGTTCATGAGTGCAGGGTTTGCATGAGTGGTCAGTTGGAATGAGTGGAGCTGAGCAGCAGGATGCTTTTCCCGATGGGGTTGTACCATCTTACCTGTAACTGGATAAACCTACATAATCTACACTACTGGACTGATTATCTATAAGGACACAACTTTGTATACAAAAGTGGCGACGATTTTGAAAAGAACCATGGGTGAAGAGCCAAGAAATTGAACAAGAAACTAAAAAGGATTTTGCCAGAATCTGGAAATAAGCCTGGAAATAAGCCTGAGCAAAGCCTGGATGCCCTATTGGTGTCTACTACAACAGACAGCCTACATATTGAACGTTTTGGGCGCTGGACCTTGTGTGGCTTGAAATGTGCTAGACTACAGTTAGCCTACTTAATTCATGATTTGATGTATGACCTGATCTTTGAACTCTGCCAACTTACAGAAAACTAGGACTTTTAATATTTTACAAAAGTTTGGTCTCCCCCTTGGGATCACTATGTATTCTGTGCTACTTACCTGTTTCTATTGCAAAGTATTGTGTATATCTCCGGCTAGGAGATATCTGTATGTGTTAGTGAATGTCTTATAATAAATACACATTTTTATAAATACACTGTGTGGTTCTTTTTCACTTAATCTATACCTATAAGATTATTTTCTGGTAAAACAAGCTGCTTTACACTCCTTCTGGACTAAGCCTGAAGGCTACTCTTCACAGCTACCACTTAGAGAGCTTCCTAAGGTTGTCTAAGACTAAGACCACTAAAAGCAGCATAAGTTTAGCCTGGTACAGACAGGATTGTCTGGTACAGACAGGGTTGATGTACACTTATGTAAGTGTACATCATATACTAAGCCAGCCTCTTACAGGTGGGACTCTGGGAGCAGTCCTGGGGGACTCCGCAGCTGATCACTGTAGGATTTGAGGACAATGGTGGGAGCCTGACTGTCTGAGTTCGGCCGGTGAGGAAAGAGGGGATCCACTCTAGCGCTTTGTCGTGGATGCCTGCGTCATGGACTCTTGTGCAGAGGGTGTGGTAGAAGACGTTGTCGAAGGTGGCAGAGAGGTCCAGGCGGATGAGGGCTGAGGTTTCACCTTGGTCAAGTAGAGTGCGGATGTTGTCATTTACGGCGAGGAGTGCAGTCTCTGTGCTGTGGTTGCTCCTGAAACCAGATTGTTTCGATGAATTCTGTTGGTTGTGTGTTGATGACCCTCTCAATGACTTTGGCTGGGAAGGGGAGCAGAGAGATGGGTTTGTAGTTCTTGAGGTCCATCGGGTCGGCAGAGGGTTTCTTCAGCAGGTGGGTATCTCTGCGTGTTTCCAGTCTTCAGGGAAGGTGGCGAATTCGATGGAGCAGTTGATGGTGCGTCAGAGTTCGGGGGCGATAGCGGCGCATAATCAGTTGAAATGTGGTAGGTACAGGGATCTGATGGGGCCACACAGTGGATGGTTTTCATGATCCTTAGGGTGTCGTCAACAGTAAGGGAGGTCCAGTTAAGCAGTGTCACCTGGAATCTCAAGTCCTCTGGTGTGATGGTTGCAGCTGTTGTGGGTGGTACCTGGATCGCAAAGCTGTTGTAGATGTCTAAAATCTTGCAGTGGAAAGAAGTGGTGAGGCTGTTGCAGAGGTCTTGAGAAGGGGGATGTCTTTGGTGTCCGTGCAGGGTTTGGTGATCACGTTGAAGAGTTCTTTGCTGTTATGTGCGTTGCAATTGACGCGTTCATGTATCGCAGTTTTCTTTGTAGTTCTGATGAGGTCATGGTGTGTGGTGACTGCTGTCTTGAGGGCTTGTTCTAAGCACCTGTCACTGAGTAGGCTGACTTGGACAATGCACAGTTCCTTGACTTGATAACCAGCTTCATTACAGTATTTGCAGTTTCACATTTTCAATCCAGAGTGTGGCAGCAGTGTGTGCTTTAAGGATGAGTAGGCTCTGCATTATCTGTTATCTCCATTTTATATTTAAGTTGTGTTGGATTCCTTCTTTTTTTTTTGTGTTTTTTTTTGTTCTGCATTTTTTTAACGTAGTTTTGAACTGCTTCTGGTGTGTTTTTATTACTCTACCATTGTTGTTTGGCACTGAGTGCTTATTATATGCAAAAACATTTCATGGGGATTATACATAAGCTCCGTATAATGCAATAATTGCTCATCTCATACTTCATATACCAAGACGACAACAAGTTAAAACCGCCGCTAAACTATTGACCCAGATAGGTGGACTATGCCCCCCTTCGTGCTGGATTCACAAAGACCGCGATAAGCTACCTGTTTATAACCTTGATCTCTGCTATTCGTACCATGCTTTGTCTTTAGCGAATAGCTTCTGCATTTTCATCTATTGTTGCGACATATTCAGTTTTCATTCGTTTACATGGTGAGGAAAAACATTTTATGCCTTTACAACCTGAATGGGCTTCTCTACTTCGCTCCATCTTAGTGCGTCTACAATGCTCCCATAACTTTAAAATTGTTATTAGGTTTCTATTCCTTTGGTGGAATAATCTCTCATATGAAGCAATGCTTCCAATTTCCTTGCGCCTCTCACCAGAGCTGGAAGGGTGATTATTTTTTCTAGATGTGATATTTTATTTATTTAAATATTAGTAGTCCCAAATGTCTTAAGGTAGCACCACATATGCTGTATTTAGAAAGTAGAAATTACTCCTGCAAACTAGACAAATGGTGGCAATGGAATAGGTCTGGCTTATGAATGCTGTGTCAAGCCAGATCTAAGAATCCATGTATGTTAATGACTGCCCTCCTCCCACTTGTGCTGCTCCCAGAGAAAAACCCCATACATTATCTAGTTAACATATTATTGGCAGTACAAAGACGTGTGTGCCCATGAAAGTTCAAGCTCTGGCACCTGGCTGAATAAACAAAATAATCACAGCTGTGTGAAGAGCAAGCCGTTTTTGGTGGGAGCACACCACTTCTTCACAATCAAAACGTGTCCTCCTGGCTCACAACATGTAGGGGGAGCCAAAGCCCCTCTCCTGGTGATTCATATCTCACATAATTGTCTGTTGACAGTGGTGCCGTCAAGCCAGACCATAAAAATGAACAGAGTATACCATCATCAAAAAGTTTCCTCATGATATTTAGACCATGCCAAGCCCAAATATGACATATGGAGTCATTGAATATATGTATTTATTTATTTATTTACTTGAGTTTTATATAGCGCTGGCAATATATGTGGAAAAGGACGAATGCCCCCATAATAGAGTGTAAATATTAATATGTGGGCTGGTAAAGAGATGAAACCAGGCATTCCACCTTGACTGGGCCACTTTGGTTAGCTTAACCTGAACACTTTTGAAGCAAACGGGTGGATCAGAAATATTTGAGAAGGAAACTGGCTGCACAAGACCCCTGAAACATCTGACACATCTTAAGATATTGACCACTGGAGTCATGAAATATTAGACAATACACTCTTTCTATCGTGCCTGGCCAGTAGAAGGGCTTAAAAACTGGTACCGCTCAGAGCCTCTTCTGCACTTTAAGTTTGAGAAAGCTGAGTTCCTTAAATGTTCCTTGATAACTCCATAAAAATTACCTATCTCTGAATCAAGTCTTTAAAAAAAAAAGCATTTACAATGCAACGGTCTCGCCTTTGAAAAAGTTAGAGCTATTGGCATTGTAAATGACAAAATTGTTATTTATGTGTTGGTTTTGAAAACAGATAAATAAATGGCGTTGTCATTTACAATGCCAATAGCTTAATCTCTCTCAAATGTGAGACCTATTGCATTTGCAGAGCCACACACACACAGAGCCACACTCACACAGCCACACTCACACACAGAGCCACACACACACACACAGAGCCACACACACACAGAGCCACACACAGCCCCACACATACACAGAGCCCCGCACACACACACACAGAGCCCCGCACACACACACACAGAGCCCCGCACACACACACAGAGCCCCACACACACACACAGAGCCCCACACACAGAGCCCCACACACAGAGCCCCACACACAGAGCCCCCCACACACACAGAGCCCCCCACACACACAGAGCCCCACACACACACAGAGCCCCTCCCACACACACACAGAGCCCCACACACACACAGAGCCCCACACACACAGAGCCCCACACACACAGAGCCCCACACACACAGAGAGAGCCCCACACACACAGAGAGAGACCCACACACACACAGAGCCCCCCCCACACACAGAGCCCCACACACACACACACACACAGAGCCCCACACACACACACAGAGCCCCACACACACAAAGAGCCCCCCACACACACACAGAGCCCCACACACACACAGAGCCCCACACACACACACAGAGCCCCACACACACACACACAGAGCCCCACACACACACAGAGCCCCACACACACACACAGAGCCCCACACACACACAGAGCCCCACACACAGACACACACACACACAGCCACACACACAGAGCCAGCCACACACACAGAGCCAGCCACACACACAGAGCCAGCCACACACACAGAGCCAGCCACACACACAGAGCCAGCCACACACAAACAGAGCCAGCCACACACACACAGAGCCAGCCACACACACACACAGAGCCAGCCACACACACACACACACACAGAGCCAGCCACACACACACACACAGAGCCAGCCACACACACACAGCCAGCCACACACACACACACACACAGAGCCAGCCACACACACACAGAGCCAGCCACACACACACACACACAGAGCCAGCCACACACACACAGAGCCAGCCACACCCACACAGAGCCAGCCACACACACACAGAGCCAGCCACACACGCACAGAGCCAGCCACACACACACACAGAGCCAGCCACACACACACACACACAGAGCCAGCCACACACACACACACACAGAGCCAGCCACACCCACACAGAGCCAGCCACACACACACAGAGCCAGCCACACACACACAGAGCCAGCCACACACACACAGAGCCAGCCACACACACACACAGAGCCAGCCACACACACACACAGAGCCAGCCACACACACACACAGAGCCAGCCACACACACACACAGAGCCAGCCACACACACACACAGAGCCAGCCACACACACACACAGAGCCAGCCACACACACACACACACAGAGCCAGCCACACACACACACACACAGCCAGCCACACACACACAGAGCCAGCCACACACACACACACAGAGCCAGCCACACACACACACACAGAGCCAGCCACACACACACACACAGAGCCAGCCACACCCACACAGAGCCAGCCACACACACACAGAGCCACACACACAGAGCCACACACACACAGAGCCACACACACAGAGCCACACACACAGAGCCACACACACAGAGCCACACACACAGAGCCACACACACAGAGCCACACACACAGAGCCACACACACAGAGCCACACACACACACAGCCACACACACACACACACAGAGCCACACATACACAGAGCCCCGCACACACACACAACCACACACACACACAGAGCCACATACACACACACAGAGCCACACACACAGCCACACACAGAGCCACATACACACAGCCACACACACACACCGCCACATACACACACACACAGCCACATACACACACAGAGCCACATACACACACAGAGCCACATACACACACAGAGCCACATACACACACAGAGCCACATACACACACACAGAGCCACATACACACACACACAGAGCCACATACACACACACACAGAGCCACACACACAGAGCCACACACACAGAGCCCCACACACAGAGCCCCACACACACACACACACACACACAGAGCCAGCCACACACACAGAGCCAGCCACACACACACACACACACAGCCAGCCACACACACACACACACAGACAGAGCCAGCCACACACACACACACACACACACAGAGCCAGCCACACGCATACACAGAGCCAGCCACACACACACACAGAGCCACACACACACACACTCAGAGCCACACACACAGAGCCACACACACAGAGCCACACACACAGAGCCACACACACAGAGCCACACACACAGCCACACACACACACAGCGCCACATACACACACACAGAGCCACATACACACACACAGAGCCACATACACACACACAGAGCCACATATACACACACAGAGCCACATACACACACACAGAGCCACATACACACACACACAGAGCCACATACACACACACAGAGCCACATACACACACACAGAGTCACATACACACACAGAGCCACATACACACACAGAGCCACATACACACACACAGAGCCACATACACACACACAGAGCCACACACACACACACAGAGCCACACACACACACACAGAGCCACATACACACACACAGAGCCACATACACACACACAGCCACACAAACACACACACACACAGAGCCACACACACAGAGCCACACACACAGAGCCACACACACAGAGCCACACACACAGAGCCACACACACACACACACACACACAGCCACACACACACACACACACACACAGCCACACACACACACACACAGCCACACACACACACACACAGCCACACACACACACACACACACACAGCCACACACACACACACACACACACACACACAGCCACACACACACACAGAGCCACACACAGCCCCACACATACACAGAGCCCCGCACACACACACAGCCACACACACACACAGAGCCACATACACACACACAGAGCCACACACACACACACAGCCACACACACAGCCACACACACACACACAGAGCCACATACACACACAGCCACACACACACACACAGCCACATACACACACAGCCACACACACACACACAGCCACATACACACACACACAGCCACATACACACACTGAGCCACATACACACACTGAGCCACATACACACACTGAGCCACATACACACACAGAGCCACATACACACACAGAGCCACATACACACACAGAGCCACATACACACACAGAGCCACATACACACACAGAGCCACATACACACACACAGAGCCACACACACACACACACACACACACAGAGCCACACACACACAGCCACACGCAGAGCCACACGGTGAGCAGGAAACAAGACGTGATGTAGAAAATGAAAGCGGTGTGGGGGCGGGGAGAAACGGCACCAAATGTGACTTGAACAGCATTTGAGCTTATAAATTACTCCATCTGGCAACATTTAAAGTGCAGAAAATGTGGCAAAGTGTGGACCGGAGGGAGCAAAAATATCACCCTGCTTTACACTCCACTGTAGCTGAGCATGTCGGGTTTCTACTGCACATTCGAAAACTCAAGCATACTCCATTCACAACATCCAGTCGTGTGTGCGGGGAGGGCCCACATTTACAGAACATACACAACTTGTAGAGAAAAAGACAAAGAAATTTGTTCTGAAATGACCAGCATTCGAAAACATGCACACAAGACGCTGTGATAACTATGCAAACTTTTGTTTGTGATCAGTGCCCCCTCCCACCCCACATGTAGACAGTGTGGAATGATGCGGGGGCAGACTGCATATGCGACAGGTGCATGCTAAGCTGTCTCTTTCAGGCTCACGCACATATGCGTAATATTTAGAATGCTGGGTTTTAACTAGGTGCGGCTATACAGCGCTCAGACAGTGACGTGAGATGCAAGAGAATCCCTGGCGACGTACGCACGCTGGCTCATGCATACGACGCCTACTCGAGGTTCAGGGTGTAGAATTTAGGAAGCAGTGATCTAGGGCGCAGACAGTATAGGCGTGAAACATCTGGCTAATGGTATCGCTTTTTGAACACCGACCTGCGCGTGCGCACATATCAGGGGTCAGGATATGGGGTAAGATGCAGTAATAGAGGGCACAGAGTGAGTATCTGCGGTACCCCCTCTCACCTAGCCTCCATCCATACTTTCAGGATGACAGCAGGGGGTGCTGAAACTTGTCTTCGGCGCTCTCCAGCTTCCGCCTCTGCAGGTACATGGACAGACCCTGCCCCTCCTTGGAGAAGCCCTGATAGAGCAGCGTGCGCATGTGGGGCATGGCGGGTCTCATCTCCACGTGGGAGAGGGTGCCCCTGCTGCCTCTGCCCAGCTCGGGGGGCGCCCGCTCTTCCTCCCGCTTTTCCTCTTCCTCTTTGCTTGGCGCGTGGATCAGGGGCAGCTTGTTGGTGACCACGGGCAGGTTGGTGACCACCGGCCTCCTCCGCATGGAAAGCGGCTGGCACTCCTGCTGCCCATACTTGGCCTTCCAGGACACCCGGGTGTAGGCCTCCTTCCAGCTGTTCTGGTTCCCAGTGTTCAGCAGGTCCCTCATGTTTAGGGGCTTCAAGCCGGACTCTGATGGGTGGAAACAGCCTCGGCGCACAGAGGAGCGCTGTGTACAAACCCAGAGCCTTGGTCTCAAGGGAGACGGTCCTGTGCTGGGGGCAGGTCTCGCTACCGGACTCCCCGGAGAGCAGAGGCAGGGCCACCGGACAGGTAACTAGATACAAAAGACTGTCAGCAATTGACAAAGCAGCCGGAAGCAAGCAGAGGACAGCAGGATGTCATAACACCCATGCAAGAGCCAAGATGCTCAGACGCAGACAGGAGTTCATTGCAGAAAGACTGGCCAGTGACATTCATGTTTTTCCAGCCACGCCGCTCTGCGTTGATGGAAGGGGCAAGCTTTGCTCCACGCGCTCGCCATTTGTCACTAAGCTCCGTCCTTTGCAGACTAGGGGGGGGGCTGTGTTTTTCTTTCTCCCCTCTTCTCCATTGGCTGGAATGTAAACAACGGGCGTGTTTTTGACTTGTTGTTTACATTCCAGGCAGTGGAAAGCGGAGAGAAAGAAACTAAAAAAACATGCCCCCCCAATCCAAAAAAGACTGGGCTTAGAGCAAGAGTATGACGTAACTGAGACCTCTTCTTCAATGGCTGGACGCCGTTTAGGAGGCCAGCCAAAGGAAAAGAGGGGCGTGGTTAACCCTCGCTACTCAGTCATTAAATCTCGCGAGCGAGACTGCGCATGTGCGCAGCCTACGCCATGCGAGACCTAAAAAGCATTTGGAATGAGGAAATGGATTGAGATACCAAATGTTTAAAAATATGTTTATTTTTAATCTGTCGTATCTGCTGACAAAAGGTATGGGCAAATGATCAGCAAAATACCAGAAAGGGTCAAGGCAGCAGACCAGGTCAAGCACTACTAGTTCCGTGTTTCTAAGTTTTGGGTGGTGCAAACTTCTTCCTACACCTGCTACCAATAGGTGTTTAGGTCAAAGATACAAACGCAAAAGTGGAAGGTGCACACAATGAGAGTCCAAAGGAAAGAAAGTGTATTGTTTATCTTCTTCTTTATTAGCAGTTTTTTTCAAATACAGGCACAGCCAACGCGTTTCGTTCCATTAACCTTGTGGAACTTGTCTCGTGGCGGCGACCCGGGACGCCGCCACGAGACGTTACATGAATTTGGAGCACCCAACTGCAGGTGCTCAGTGGTTATTACCACGAACACCGAGTTTTACTACGGACCGGTGACCTCTTCTTTTTGAGTTTATGCCCGTATTGGAGCCTGGCACTAGAGGGAATAACAGGAAACTATCTTTGCGAATATTAGATTCTCTGCGAATGTCCACCCCACCTTGAACCAGTTTTTTACCTAGTTCATTGGCACTCTGAAGACTGCGAGATATAGTATAAGAACATCCACTGGACGCACCAAGTTTTATCCAGTTTACAATACCTTCTCTGAATAAATGAAGGTTGCATGCCTTTGAAAACCCAGAATCTGCTAGTGTGTGATCCACAAGGTGGGTCTGTATAGATCCCAATCTCAAAACTGAACCAATTCGCCCTGACGAAGTTCCACAAGTTCCACAAGGTTAATGGAACGAAACGCGTTGGCTGTGCCTGTATTTGAAAAAAACTGCTAATAAAGAAGAAGATAAGCAAATGATGCCTGTTTCGAAATAGCACAAAGGTTTTTTCTAAGAGAGGTTAATAATTAACTGGTATTATTTAATCAATTTGGCTGCTAATCTTGATAGCCAGATAGGTCACCTTCTTAACAATATGCTTGTGCTCTTACCACTTCTCCCTGCACCTTACCTACTTGTAGGCTGTCATGGTCTTCAACATTAGAAAACCAGTTGGAAAGTCTCCCCTAGACACTGAAGATGTTCCCGAGAGGAATTTTATCCTTGGTTCTAAACCACTGCAACCACTTGGTTAGACTGAGCTATAAAAATACCTTCACATGAGCAGCACCAGGTTACATTACACAATGTCAGAATTTTTTAAGGCACAGGGATATTAAGTGATTTACCCAGAATCGCAGGATGTGAAGCCAACACCAGGACTCAAACTTTGTTACCCTGTTCCAAATTCGGCAACTCTGGCTGTTTGGCCACATCTAGCCCTGTGGTGACTCCCATTACGTGACTGTCAGCAGGCAGAAGGTCCCCAGGGGAAATACAAAATTAAAACGCTGGAAAGTGTATCAGTGAGTTATTACAAGCACTTTTGCCATTGTTGTGCAATGTGATAGTTCCAGGTCTGTGTGTGACCTGTATCGGATTAATTTCCTGCTCCTAGCCCCAGCCATTAGGTCTCAAGTCAATAATATGAATACCTTAAATGATATAGGAGCACTCTATTTACAGCACCATCGACCTGTTGGACTGTGGCAGGACATGTGGCATAAAATCTTCAGAATTAAAAATGCTCTGTTGAAAGTTCACGCTGAAATGATGAACTACTCGGTGTGATTCTTATTTTAACTTGTTATTAACCACATTCTTACAGATTTCTACATTAATATAAAGCTCCATCCACTTAAGCGCACACATTTGAAATAACATCCCACTTGATCTGATCACATGGCACCGACTACCTCGCAACCACACCACGCCATACATTTATAAAGGTAGTCCATAGTGTAGACACCACTTTCCATGATTTTGAGGGCAACCCTAGGCTTCATATACAGTTCGTTCCTGTGCACACACCAGTCAACACCCTTCGACCACACCTCTAGGGAGGGTGCCTCCCGGCTTCTCCAGCAGCAGGCAATGTCCCGTTTGGCCACAAGGGTTACCACCCCAAAAAAACTCCTCTCAGAACGAAATTCCTCACCACCATCTAATAGCCCCAATAACACCTTCTGAGGGCCCGGCGTAATAGTGTGTTCCAGGACTGCCGAAATTTCCTGTGGCACGCCCCCCCAGAAGGGCACTAGTCGTGGACAGGACCATGTCATGTGAAGAAAGTCCGCATTGGGGGTGCGACAGCGTGCACACCATGCCTGTACCCCCGCCCACCCATCCGCTGGAAGCGGTGCGGAGTGAGATATGTAGCATGTAGATAGTTAATTTGCACCACCCAGAGCCTAGAAGAAATAGCCAGCCCCTGAGGGGCAAGACAAGCATCTCTCCAGTGCCCATCAACAAGTTCCTGATTTTTAAAAATCTGTAAACCTAGTAGGATAGAGGAGTGGGTTATACAACCTGTTATCGCATGGGTACTCACAAACTTTTTCCCAGGAGCCACAAAGTTTGGCCTGTAATGTGACCGATGGCCGGATTGATGCCAGCAGGGTGGCGGTCTTGAAGTGAGGCGGTGGTAAGGAGGGCATAGGGGAAGCAAAGCATGTACATCTAGTGGCTGAATTGCACCATGTGAAACCAGAAAACCTGGGATTAATCCCAGCCTCCCCACATTTTATTTCACTATCCCTCCTTTAAGTTCAGTCCAAACTGAGTGACGTGTGACCTGCAACCTGAGCTGCTTGTGGCAAAGTGTTGGCTGCAGGACTGAGCCAGGACTTTGTTTGTATTACTTTTACGAGAAGGATGAAAATGCAATAAAACCAGTTTCTCGTGAACGTTGGCACAATTGGCTTCCTTTCGAATCCTGGCGATCTTTTTTTATTTAAACATTAACAATGTGACGTGAGTGGCTGGGGAAACATCCGTGGGGGCGGGGAGCAGTGGAGAGCGAGCAGTCCGCTCGCCTCCAGAGTAGTCACCAGGCAGGGTGGGGTGAAGGGACGGGAGGGGAGTGAAGGATTTTGTAGAGCTTGGGTTAAAAAAAGATCCTACTAGATGAAGGGATGGGAGGAGCAAAAGTGTGCAATAAGTAAATCTGAAAAAACAAGCGGAACACAGGGAAATAAGCATCAATCTTTTCCCCAGTGCTTTTTGAACCACTAACAGCACGTTTGTGGAAGCAATGTGTGTGTGCTTTCATCATGAATTTCATTTTTGTCACAGCATGCAAGGTGCACCCCCGGAGCGTGTTTAAAAAAAAACAAAAACAAAAAAACACAAAAGGCAATGATGTGATTACCTGCACGTAGCGGGGGCAAGCATCAAAGATGGTCTCGAGCCCAGGGGCTATCTTCTTGCGTATCTGGCAAGGGGTGACCAGGGCCGGACTGGGACAGAAAATAGGGCCGGGCACCAAAATAAAAGTGGTCCCATTTGTAAATTTGATCGCTAAAAAATTGACCATGTTTGCAAATTGGTGCAGTTTTTTAATTGTAAAGACATGCTATTTAGGTGTTTTTCTATGTATGGTAGACTGCATGGATTCGAGCTTGCTGCAATCAATGTTTGTTTTAATAACAGGGAAACAAACAGCAAAAACTGACTCAGCAGACCATGAAACAGGCCCACAAACGGCTAAAAAACAGGCCCCACACGGACCTGTCAGTGCAGCCCATAGGGCCCTGCCTGGTTGCCCTATAGGCCAGCCCGACCCGTGGGAGTGGCCAAGCTACACTCTTACCATCTGCTTCCGCAAGCTGTGATGCAACAGTGAGGGGCACTCACTCTTGACCAGTGTAGGAAATGACCATCTTGTGTACCAAGCTAGAGCTCTGTATATGGGTTTGGCATCAGTTCACAGTTAGATGCTCGGGCAAAAGTCCCAAGTAGCCATTTCCTCTAAATGACCCTCCTAAGTGTCCATTCCTTGTAGGAGAGCTCCAGTCCCTACTTGCACAACCTCATTGGTGCAAATTATTAACTTTATTTAAGGTTTACTAGAGTATGCTAAGGTCTAAAATGCAACTCATAGGTGCGTTGTGGCCGACTGTCCACCCGCAGTTCCCAACTATTGACCAGCGAGGAGGTCTCTTCCGTTACCAGTGATATAAAAGAGATGGCATGGCAGGCATGTTGAGTCACACTGCGAAATTTTTCAAATATGAGATGGCGGGTGTCGCCCCTCACTAAAACATTCTCAAAGTGCATTTTAAAAGTCATCGTGGCTTAAAAATTGAGTTCAGAAACGCGGTGTGGGATCCGTAAGTATACTTTTTGTTTTTTCTAAATATTTCATCTTGAATCCCCCTCCAACTTCCCTGATTACTTAGACTAATTTAGAAATAGCCAAAGAAGATAATGTTCTATAAATATTTATTTCTGAAAATCCATGAAAAGTATTTTCCATCTGATACTTGGCTCATGGGTAAAGTTCCTGAGAAACAGGAGTCTGGCTTTGAAGGGAGATTATCTTCTGGACTTGTGTCAAAGCCACATTTATCACTGGGATTATTTTGACTCTTATTTGAGTTCTTTCTAAAAAAATCCTGAAATCTTGATGCGAATTTTATTTTATTTCTTAAATGCTGCTTGATTTTTTCTTCCGACTGCAAAAAGCAATTGATTTAAAGTATTTACATGAAGATGTGAGTTTTGTGTTTTTTATTTTATTTTTTATATATATATTTTTGTTTAGCCTGAGGCAGTGTTGTTGCGGTTTCACTCCTTAATGAAACTTTCACAGTGTGGAGTTCTAGCAAGAGGTTCAAGGTTCTGCCCTGAAGTCCAAAGATATTTTCCCCACAGTCTTCCAAACTAATGCCAATGAAGCTTTTGCTGTTTTGTCTTTCGTCTGATTGTGAGCCCTAACTACTTTGCAACTTAGAAATACAAGCTAAAAGTAAAACCTTAATGGAAAAGGAAAACCATGTCTAAAGGACGTCGAATGAGTGTGCATCACGGTTTGTTGAATGCAGTACTGTAAATCTATGGTTGTTTTTTATGAATGCTTTAATTGTTTGAAAAAATTCGTAAACTACCAATAGAGAGTTAAAAAATGTAAGCTAAAGTAAAACGTTCCTAAAGCAAAGTGATTTGAGGACATTGGTCCAAGTGATGGAGTTCTTCCCTGTAGTGTAGACTCCCAGACATTTCCTTGACTTGCTCAGTGGTGATTCAGAATGGGACTTCCAGCTAGATAGGTGGCCTTCCAGGCACTGTGGTTGAGTGCATATATTGGATCTTGTGTTTTGTGGTGCTTATTTCCATGTAGTGTCTAGACCCAGTGTACTTCTAGCCACATTTTATAACCTATAGATCATTATTTAATAATTTTATAATGCACTTAAGCTTGCTGATGTCTGTATTTGGTGTAAGGATGTGAAATCTATTTGGTCTGCTCCTGTTGAACCCAGGACACTTGCCAGCCCGTGAGGCATGAATCTGCTTCCAGCAGAGACGCTTAAGAGAAGACTGGTGGCCTGGAAATAAAAGCCACGCCGTGGAAGTCCCTCACACTCCATGAAGTGACACCAGTTACTCTTCTGTAGGCGCTCGCGCAGGAAGGCCAGCTGAGCAGGGTTTGTTTTCCCTTCTGGAGAGCACGGGACAGTTCAACAGATGCACGTGCTTGTAGGAGTCATTTCCGGTCTATGATGCATTGTTTCTCTGGAACCTGCCAATAAAGAAGCGTCACGCACGCAGGCGTCAGAGCATGTTCAGGAATACGTGGGCCAAAATTGCAAAATGTTAAAGGTGGAATTATGAAAACGGAAACTTCTGTTATGAAAGTATGGTAATGAGAAAGGTACCATGACTCTGGACCGGATTGGCCGTAGCGGGCACTGGGCTCTCTCCCGGTGGGCCGTAACGGTGGGAGCCAGTTTTGGACCGGTGGGGACTGTTTTTAGGTATCACCTACGCATCGCGCTTGTGCTGTATAGAAGACCTTTAGCCGTCGCTCTGCTGTTTTTGAAGCACACACTCGTGCTTGTGTTTCATCCACTTTGCGGGAGCGCGCAGCGGTGCGCACGCTAATTGGCCACTCCTTGCACCCGCAAGGTGGATGCTGCCACAAGCACGAGTATGCTTCAAAACAGTCAGAGCAAGAGACTTTTAAAAAAAAAATTATTAGCTGGAGGCGCGCACTTGTTTGTTGCTTTCCTATGGCCCGTTCTGCCACTTCCCGCTTGCTTTCGTCATTTTCTTTTTTACCCCTACTGCATTTTCTAAACCTCCTCCCTTTCTCCACTCTGTTCATCCCTTTCTCTGCCCCTCGCACCCGTTCTCTCTCCCAGTCTCTCGTTTTCTTTGCTCTGCCCCCTCTTTGCTCACCAGTCCTCCTTTCCTCCCCTTTCTTGGTTGATTTGGCCCTTTTCCTCTTAGGCTCAAAATTCCTTGCCATCTTTCAATACCCATCTGCCCTTACCGTCACCAATGCTGTTGTAGGCAGGACACGCTCTCCTGCAAGGCTTTCCCAGCGTGGCCACGACATTTTGTTAAGAACTCCGACACAATTCCAAGTAAAGAGTTCTATTTATTTATGAAGCCAACACATGCTCCTACAGAAGTCGGAGCGTTAACTTCAAGTCAGTTCGGTGATCAGCTTTTAACTGTCATTCTGACAGTTCCAGCTGATGACCTCACCGCCGGTACGGTGTCCGCGCAGGGACACTGTTATGCATTAACAGTTCGGTGTCCAGGGGAGGACATAGCAATTGCAATCACAACACATCTTCCCCCTTTTGGGAGAAGAAAACAAAACGTAGAACCAAAATGAGCATAGTGCTCCACTATCCACAAACATAATCTTTAAACTTTGCAGGTGGTCCCAACAATCTTCCTGCCCTGCTTCTGTCAACGGGCTGTGCAGACTCGCACACCGGGATGGGAGGTAACCTGCGTCTGACTCCTCCAGGTCTGGCCCGATTGTAGGTAGTGTCCTCTTGCATGGTGTTTGATAGTGTACTATTTCTGCTCTTCTCATCGGAAGGTGCAGGCCACTCGTAGTCAGATTCCATGTCAGAGGAGTAGTGTTGTGTCACGTTGCCTCCAGGTAAACCAGGTTGGTCTTTGTTGACCTACTGGGTGGATTGTCTTCCATGCCATTCACAGGATGTTTGTAGGCAGAGAGGGCTGAGAAATGCTAAACTTTCCCGTCGCTTAAGCGTGCAGAATTGCAGTATACCCCATGCACGGTTAGGGGCTTGGTGTATCTTTCCTGACCTTTCCCTATGTGGCCACTCTTCCTCACCTTAACAACGTCTCCTGCTTTGATTTCCACGTCCTTGCATCTGTTTGTTATCATAGCTGCTCTTGCTCTTAGACTGTGCTTGCATGAGCTTTTCCTTAACTATCCTTGATGACCAGTGCACTCTTTGGGCAGCCTTAACCCAGCCCACATTGTCCTTAGTGAGCAGAGTTCTTCCTCGCATAAGCTCGAAAAGACTGTGACCTGTGGTCTCGCATGGTGTTATTCTGTATGCCCACACCGTCTTCAGTATTTCCTTCTTCCAGTCCAGCTTGTTAGAATTTGCTATCTGGGTGATTCCTTTAAGGACTCTGTTGCACCTTTCTACTGCCCCGTTACCTGCGAGATGGTAGATCGAAGTTTTCTTGTGCTTGATGCTGTGTTTCAACATGTATTCCTTGAACATATCTGATGTGAACTGAACTCCGTTATCGGTCACTATCTGTTTTGGCAGTCCTTCACGTGCAAAAGTGTCTTCCAGGAATTGGACCACATGGGGTGTGTCCGTTTTCTTTACAATTTTTATTTCTGGCCACTTGGTGTAGTGATCAATAATGACTATAAAGTGATGTTGTTCATGGTCACTAAGCACTGGTCCCATTATGTCAATTCCTATTCTCTCTCACGGCATGGATGGGCATTGTATAGGGTGTAGTGGTGGCTTGAAAGTCACTTGGGTCTTGTCGGAATCCATGCAGAACTTAGTCTCTTACTGCTCTTTCCACATCAAGGCTAACACCTGGCCCCCAATACATGTTCTTGATCCTGCTTTTGGTTTTAACGATGCCCAGGTGTCCTTCATGGTAGATCTCCAGCATTTTCCTCCTGACGACTGTTGGTGGTACAAATCTTCCGCTCCTCACTAAGAGTTAATCTTCTATTGATGATTCATTTTTCACTTCCCAAAAGTGTTTTATTTGTTCGGTTAGTTTGTTTTTGCTCGTCCAACCATCTTTCATCATTTGCATTACTTGTTCAATTACCTTGTCCCTACTCTGCTCCATCAGCCACTCCTCCTTTGTTATTCCGCTGGAACATGCCCATAAATTTGCTATACATGATTCATCCATCTCATTTGTTTCGGTTTCGGCATTGGTTTTTGTTTCTGGTGGCATTCTGCTTAAAAAGTCCTCCACCACGTTTTTCACATCAGGGACATATTGTATGCTATACATGTAATCGAACAGGCGCATTGAGATCCTTGCCAGCTGCGGTGATGCTGTGTACAACTCATTCATAGTGAGCACTTTCGTTAAGGGTTTGTGGTCTGTGCAAAGATCTACCTTTCTGCCCCAAACGTACTGCCTGAAGTGCTCGAGGGCCCAGACACAGGCTAATGCCTCCCGCTCTATCACAGAGAATTTTTCTTCTGCTGTAGTTAAAGATCGCAATGCAAATGCAATCGTGTACTCTACTCCCTTTGCATCTTTCTGAGTGAGTACAGCTCCTATGCCTTTGTTACTGGCGTCTGTTGTCACGAAATTTTGCAGAGTAGGGTCGAATCCTTGTAAGGGTAGAGTCATGCAAATGTCCTGTTTGAGATCTTGGAGGGTTTTTTCGCATTCTCTTGTCCACTCAAATTTGTTTTTGAGCTTTAATTGCTGTCTCAAGGCGTACGTTTTTAGTGAAAAGTTCTTGATGAACTTCGAGTAGTACTCCACCAATCCAAGGAAAGATCTCAGTTCTTCTCTATTGGTGGGTACCGGTGAGTCTTTAATGGCTTGAATTTGTTCATTCTTTGGGCTGATGCCTTCGTCAGTTATTTGATGGCCCAGATAGTTGACCGATTTGCTCGTGAATTTGCATTTTGAATGCTCAGCCGTTAATCCTTTTTCATTCAAGATTTTCGAAACTTGCTCCACTCGACTGACATGTTCTTTTCTTGTTTTCCCATCACCAGGATATCATCCTGGAACAGTAATATTCCTGTGACGCCCTCAAATATATTGTTCAATAACCTTTGAAACATCGCGGCCGCAGAGGCCAAGGCGAATGGCACTCTGGTGAATCTGAAGCACCCAAATGGCGTCACGAACGTGGTTAGTGATTTGCTGTCCTGATGGAGCTGTACCTGGTGGTATGCCGACTTTAAATCGATGGTAGTAAACCACTTGACACCCTTGGCGGTGGACAGCATTTCATTAATTTTTGGGAGTGGATATTGTTCCACTATGATGTTTTGGTTTAAATCTCGAAGGTCTATGCAGAGTCTCAGCTTGCCTTTGGGGCGTTTGGCTACAACAAGCGGTGTGACCCACTCTGATGCCTCTACTCTTTCTATTATTCCGTCATTCAGTAACTTGTCGAGTTGGTTTCTGACCTCTTCCCTTATGGCAAATGGTATGTTTCTTGCCTTGTGCACCGTAGGTGTGGAGATTTGTTTTAATCTTATTCTGTGCTGGTACCCTTTCAGTACTCCCACAGTTCCACTAAACACTTTTGGGAATTTTGCTAGTATAAGGCTGGCATAGTTGCTGGTGTCTGTTAAACTTAGTAGAGGTTCAGTACTGTTCTGATCAAGCATGATTCCCAGGCTTCCTTGGTCCATCCACCCTAAAACAGATGGTCCTACCTTCGAAACATAAAGTTTACAATCTGCTTTTCTTCCTTTTGTATACGAATTTCAGATTTCTGTATACACACATTTCAATAGGCTCACCTGTGAATGATTTTATCACAATGTCCGGTTTATCAAGTCTTTCACCACTTTTGGCTTTGAATTTGGCACTCCAGACTTTCTTGTTTACAATCGTATATGGTAACCCTGAATCAGCTACTATGTTTATTTCTACACCTCCAATCAGCATATTACATACTGGTTTTCTTGTCTTTGTATTATTTTTGTTTTTAGCGTCATTGTCCTGTTCTTCATTTATGTTAAGTATGTACATATTGATGTCTTCATCCGATTCATCCTGTAACTCATCTTCTTTGTTCTCTATTGCTTTTACTCGTTGTGGTCCTCTTCTATTGCATGCCTTGTTGTAATGTCCTATTAGACCACAGAATGTGCATTTAACTTCACGGGCAGGGCATTTAGGATCATATGCCATATGAGTCCTGCTCAGACATCGATAACAGTGTCCTCAATTCCGTGTTTCCGTTTTTCTGTAAGTTTGTTTGGTGTTTTTCTTATTCCAACTCGGTTTTTTGTTGATTTTTTGGTCTGACACCTTGTTCACTTGTTCTCCTTCTTTTTTTATTTTGTCTTCTGTTACTACTGCTTTGGCACATCGTCCCGTGAGTCCTGCCTTCCTTGCGATATCAATTATGTTCTGCAGTGGGTACTCACCCTTTGCCCACAGGTTATCCTGAATGTTTTCATTTGAGCCCTGCATCACAACCTGATCTCTTATTATTTCGTCATGAAGTTCTCCAAAACGACAGTTTATTGCCAGATTTTGAGTGCGGAACGTAATCACCTATTGACTCTTCTTTTCCTTGTTTCCTGTGGAAAAACTTATACCCATCCACTCCCACACAAACTGTAGGTTTGTAGTACATATTTAAATCCTCTATCGCGTTGGTGAAAACGTCACCTTCATTTTCCGCTCTTATTTTTTTGTTTGTTGAGTTATACACTTTTATTCCTCCTGCCCCTAGGCTGTGCATTAGCATTTTATATTTCTTTTCTCGTTTTATCTCTTCATCCTCTTCTAGTGTGGAGATGTAATTAAGGAAAAATTCCCTCCACTCTTCCCACTTTAATGCCGGTTCGCTACCCGCACGCAAGAATGTCTCAGGGGGTGAGGGATTCCAGATACAACCCGTTGCCATTTCCAATTTCTTTTTATTACTTTTATAGCTGAGGGGGGTAGTAGGATTTATATGGTGTATTATCTTTTACCTGTGCTAGTCTCTGGCTGTACTATTTAATTTTTTCTGTGCATAAATACTCCTTGTTAATTTGTTCAAGATATATGATTTAGCTTGTCTGTGAGATACACTGCCAACAAATTTGCTTATTTCAGTAAAAAGTTCATATTTTACCACTTATATGTGTCAAGCGTTTTCCTCCTTGAAGTTCCAACACTTCCGGTTAAGCCTCCAAAATGCGGTAGCTGCGCATTGTTTCCGTTCTCCGTTTGATTTCTGAAGTATACACTGGAAACTAGACTGTCATTTAATGCGCATACATTTCTTTCAAGATGGCCGCCTACGTCGCGTATGTTCCCCCGTGATGACGTAGGTGTCAGCTGTCGTTCTCCTGAGCTGGTAAGATGACTGTTGATGGTGACGGTTTATGATGACGGTTGCTTTTTTTCCGTTTTCTTTTTCCGTTTGAGGCAGGTTTCTCCTTGCTTGAAAATTTCCTTTTATTTGAGCAGCTGTACTCAGTCTATATTATATCAGGCACTTTACTGTTGCAATTTACTGCCGATCTTTTTCTGTTATATTTCTGGGTCGGCGATACTCTGCGCAGTTTTAACAAATCTCAGTGAAGATTTATACCACACAACACTGTTGTTTTTTTATTAATTACGCTGTCCCAAATATTTCTGCAATATTACATTCTTTGCTTAATTTGCTGCTTTTATTTGCGTTGCGCTTAAGCTTCTTAGTTACATTTTTCTTTAAACAGTGGATCTTTAGTACCTGGTTTTTCTTGGTAAATGCTTTCTTTTGTAGATTACTTATTTTCTTGAAGTGAATCCCTGGATATACACTTATGGTGAAGTACCGACTTCTGGTTACATTAAATTTTCTTTTTGATGCGTGGGTTCCGTGTTGGCTCTCGTCGCCAGTTTTGTTAAGAACTCCGACACCATTCCAAGTAAAGAGTTCCATTTATTTATGAAGCCAACACATGCTCCTACAGAAATCGGAGCGTTCACTTCAGTCAGTTCGGTGATCAACTGTCATTCTGACAGTTCCAGCTGATGACCTCACAGCCTGTACGGTGTCCGCGCAGGGACACTGTTATGCATTAACAGTACGGTGTCCAGGGAAGGACACAGGCATTGTAATCACAACACATTTCTTTTGTGATTTGCGGCTCCTACATAACGGAACAAAAATAACGGGTGACTTGTTTCTCTGCTCCGCAACAAAATCAATGTCTCCAGTGTCATCTTTAAATGCTCGTGCTGTATGCTACAGAGGTCAGCAGTCATAATGTCCGCACCTGCATTTGAAGGTGTTTCACTAAATACAGCTTCTTTGTATATATTACCAAACACTCGCGCAAATGCCCATGGGTGTGTATGCACACGTGTAGATAGGCAGAAACATTTTTTAAAAAACGCAACAATTTTTTTTTTAAAACACTGCCTTTATTCAAAATCCTGAATAAACTGGCATAATATGTAACAATGCCACCAAATAAAGCCTGTCACCAAATACGATTCCCAAGTGTAACATAATAACCATAAGTCACAAAATCCCACTGACACTCTCCATATAATTTCTGAGGTTTTAAAACTCCCCCCTCCACCTTCGCTTTTCTGTATTCTTGCAAACTTTATCTTTGCGAAACATGCCTGCCACGACACGGCGAGTGCTCAGAGCAGTCTTCGCCTGCCCACTCAGCGCTCCACACAGCTCCACTTAATGGAGATCTAATCACGACACGGCAATGATTTGATTTGATTTGATTTGATTTGATTTATCCACTTATACAGCGTGCGATTGCCCGAAGGCGTCTTGGCGCTAGGAAAGATAGCAAGCCTCAAAGATGGAGAACAGAACTCCCTTAACAATCAGCCATAAAAAGCCAAGTTTTCACTGCCTTTCTGAACATGGCCAATGTTGGACTTTCTTTTATGCTAAGTGGCAACCGGTTCCATGCCCGAGCTATATGTACCAGAAAACGTCTCCCGCCCCAATTAGTTCGTCTGAATTTTGGGATACTAATTAATTTCAATTGCCTTGATCTAAGCATCCTGCCCGGTTCATACAATTTCAAGTTAGTTCGTAAAAACTGCGAGCCTAAGCCCTGAACAGCCTTGTATGCCAGGCAAAGTGATTTGAAACATACTCTCTTTTCCACTGGGAGCCAATGCAAGAGTTTTAGTTTAGGTGTAATCGACTCATATTTAGGGATACCGAGCACTAGCCTCGCAGCTGCATTCTGAAGGCGTTGCAACTTGTCTATAATTTGTTTTCTGGCTCCAGCGTATAAAGCACTTCCATAATCTAATCTGGACAATGCCAATGCCATCACCACTGTTTTTCGGGTATCGTCTGGTATGTAAGGCAGTAGTTTCTTGATCATCTTTAAGATAAACCAAACTGAAGATACAAGCTTGCTTTCTTGAGCATCAAAAGAAAGCTTGATATCTAGGGTCATTCCCAGATTCCTTACTTTGTCTACTGGGTCCGGGCAACTCCCCAGATTGTCCGGCCACCAGGCTGGAGACCAGATGTCAGCATTTCCTCCCAGCACCAGCACTTCACTCTTGTCGCCGTTCAACTTCAAACAGTTGTCCATCATCCACTGACTGACCTGTGACATACAATGTTTGAATTTCGCTGCTGTCTCATTCACCTCCTTACTGATGGACACCACTATCTGGGTGTCGTCAGCATAAGATACTGGGGTACAGCCACATTCCCTTATGATTTTTGCCAGTGGTGCTACATATAAATTAAAAAGGGTAGGGCTTAAAGCAGACCCCTGGGGTACCCCACAAGGTGAGCTAAATGATTTGGACTTTGCCTCACCCAGCTCAACTGAGAAGGTTCTATTTCGAAGGTATGAGGCAAGGAAAGATATTGCAGAATCATGGACCCTTACTTCTGCTAGGCGGGACAGGAGTATTTCATGGCTGACCGTGTCGAAGGCCGCCGATAGATCTAATAATACTAAGGCGGCCTTCCCTCCATTGTCTAGCAGCCTCCTGAGTTCTTCAACCGCCGTCAGCAGAGCTGTTTCTCTGCCATGTCCCTCCCGGAATCCATATTTAGAAAGATCTAACCAGCCACCCTCTGCTATGTACTGAGACAGCTGTTTGTTTAGTAACTTCTATAGGATTTTCGCAACAAATGGGATCCTGGCTATGGGTCTGTAGCTACTGGGCTCATCATTATCCAGATTCGATTTTTTCAAGAGCGGCCTTATTGATATCTTTTTCCAAACATCAGGGAAAATCCCTGACGTTATAATTTGAGTGAAGAGTTTCGCCAAAAGGGAACTAAGTAGTTCTGGGAAAAGCTGCATTACTTTCGTCAGACAGGGGTCCATTGGACTACCTGAGCTGGTAGAGTTCACTTCCTTTAAAATTTGCTCTACGGTAGGTGGGGAAAATTGAAACATTGGAGTTTGCAGCACTGGAGTGTTGGACTGGAGGTAACCAAATCTACCTTATTTGAAAGTTGAGTCTTAAAAGAGTTAAAAACCAAGGAAACCTTATTCACAAAGAATTCCCCCAGTGTGTTACAAAAGTCCGATGTAATTGTCTCTAGGCTGGTGTTATCAATTTTTTTTTTTTGCACAAAGTAGTTGCTTTTTTCCGTTATAATCAATTTTTTATATGTGCCTACAGCCACTTTATAATCTTCTTCATGCTTGATATCATAGTTTGACCTCCATTTTTTCTCTGCCCTTCTACAACTCTGTTTTTGAGCCTTCAGTGCTTCCGAGAACCAAGGCTGTGATGGAGTTTTCCTCTTAAAGGTCACTTTCCTACGTGGAACAGCCACCTGCGCTGCTGCCTTTATCCAATCATTAAATTGCTCACAGGCTATATTGCTCTCTAGACCAAGATCGGGATAAGATCCCTGTAGATTGTCTATAAGAACCTGAGAGTTCGTCTTTGCCCAATCTGGGTATGTGGCCTGCCTAAGCATTTCCACCGGCCTTCCAATGCTTTCCTTGATTTCTAATGAGAACATAATTACCTTGTGGTCAGACCAGGGGACCAAAAGAGTGTTAATGTTATTTAACCACTGACAGGAGGAAAAAATCCCATCCAATGAGTGACCAGGGCAGTGAGTGTCTACAAAAATCTTTTGTACCAAGGAGAAATTGGCTAACGCATCCTTAAAAGATGCTACCTTAGGGTCACCATCTTTCTCCAGGTGCAGATTAAAGTCGCCCATAATGGTGTAGTCAGTGCTAGCTAACCTTGATTCTAAGAAAGGGCTAAGTGAATCAATCAGTGGGCTCTTTGCACTGGGGGGCCTATAGATTAGTAGCCTATTGAAAGTGAAATTATTTGTGAGCATAATTTGAAACAAAGGCGTTTCACAGTTCGGATTGCTGCCCTTCTCCGAGCTCTTAACCCTAAAGCCATCCCTGGTTATAATTGCTAAACCCCCCCCCGCGTTTCCTCTCTCTATCCGCTCTATACATAGCAAACCCTTCTGGAATGGCTAAAGCCAGATCAGAGTCTGAAGCTGCATCCGCCCAAGTCTCCGTAATAAATAATATATCCAAATTTTGGCTTTCAATAACTTCCGCCATATGAGTGTTATGTTTAATCAATGACCTCGCATTGATTAGACCAGCCTTCATAAGTGTAATTTTACAGTCCTGGTCCTTGGGCTTGACGTTCGGTTCAGTCACCCTGTCAGTATGTGAGAAGGCACCCGCCAAAAACATCTGGGTCCGCTCTTGGGGTCGGGTAGATGTGGCCTCTTTAGCCTCCTCTCTCTCATCTTCCAGCCCTGACCTTTCCGGTCTGCCCTCCTCAGAACAAGCCACATCCATCAACTCCTGGCTACTCTCTGCCTGCAATTCTATCGCCCCACTTAGGTGGGTCTCTTCTAGACGGACGAACGACTCCAACCACTGGTTCAATGACGAACTGAAGACACTAAAACTTTCAGTCCGCCATGCAGAACGAGCCTGGAGACGACAGTACTGCCCCATCCTCAAAGCACAGTATACCTCCCTCTTGCAGCAATACAAAAAAATCCATTCTGTCCACCAAAAAGGACTATTTTTCCTCAAATTCTTGTCGCGGAGAATAAACCCAGAGACATTTTCTCTATTATTAATAAACTGGCCTACTCTGACAGAACCACTCTCAAACCCGCCCCTTCTCAACCTCTTTGCGACTCCCTGAACTCTTATTTTCTAGACAAAATTGCTACAATCAGAGCCAATATCCCCCCCTTCTTCCTCTTTCCTCAACCCTCCCTGCCCCCCTATAGAGGCTTGTCTCGACTCATTTCCTCTTCTAACAGAAGAATCCTTTCTCTCCCTTCTCTCTAAAGTTAAATCTGGGTCCCCTCTTGACCCATGCCCTGCCCACATCCTCCGTCACATTTTCACTAACTGTCCGCTACCCCCGCTCACCTTTCTCAACTGCTCCCTGTCTCAGGGTGTGGTTACCCCTGCTCTCAAATCCGTCATAATCCTCCCCATTCTAAAAAAACCTGGCGCTGACCTCTCTGTCCCCGCCAACTACCGCCCCATCTCTTTGCTCCCTTTCCTAGGGAAAGTCCTGGAGCGACATGTCACCAAAGTACTCACCTCCTACACGGAAGCAAACCGAGTCCTGGCTCCCCGCCAAGCCGGTTTTCGCCCGGCTCACTCCACCGAGTCGGTCGTGCTTTCAGTACTTGACAACCTTAGAGAGGGAATGGACACTAACATCCCCCAGGCCTTGGTGCTACTCGATCTCTCCGCCGCCTTTGACACGGTGGACCATTCCATCTTACTTTCCCGTGTCGGGGCGGCAGGGATCGGCGGCACTGCCTTGGTCTGGCTGTCCTCCTTTCTAAGCGATCGCACACAAGTGGTTCGCTTGGGCGATTTCTCGGCTGAACCTCGGAAGGTGGCATGTCTGGTTCCCCAAGGCTCCTCTCTCTCCCCTTTACTATTCAATCTATACATAGCCTCCCCTCATCTTTGCTCTTAAAACAAATGGAGGTCTCTGTATATAACTATGCGGATGACCTCCAGCTCATTTTTTCTCTCTCTCACTCCCCTGACTCTAAATCTAATTTCCAATCTACTATGCTTTTCATCCGGGACTGGATGAGTCACAACCACCTGAAACTAAATCCAGATAAAACAGAGCTGGTTTTGACAGGTGGTTGCTCTAGTCCCTGGTCCCCCCTTTTCTGGCCCTCTTCCCTTGGACCCCCCCCCCCACCCCCTTCTTCTTCTGTCAAAACCCTTGGCATCAAAATCAATGACCAACTCACTCTGCACTCCCAGGTGAGTTCGGTGGTTTCCTCCTCCTTCCTATCCCTCCGCACTATCCGCAAGGTTTCCCGCTTTTTCTCCTTCTCGGCCCTGAAACTCGTCGTACTTGCCATGGTCATCTCCCGCTTGGATTATGCCAATGCCCTCTATCATGGCATGCTGGCTTACAATGTACGACGACTTCAGCTGGTCCAGAACCAAGCGGCTAACTTGGTCTACAACCTTACGAAATCCCACCACGTCACCCCCCTCCTAAAATCCTTGCATTGGCTCCCCATTCGCGAACGCTCCCAATTCAAGGTGGGCTGCCTCACCTTCCAGGCCCAGCTAGGCTCTTCCCCTGCTTTTATCTCTTCGGAGATCAAACCCTATGCCCCCTCCAGGGAACTTCGCTCCTCTTCTCAACACCTGCTGATTGCTCCCCGCTTTCGCCGAAAAAAATGGGGAGGCTCTAAATTCTCTACCCTTGCCCCCATTTTTGGAACTCCCTCCCCATCCAACTCAGACGTTCTACCCAATACTCGTCTTTCAGAAAGGCTTTAAAAACCTTTTTATTCTCAAAAGCCTTCCCCTTATAATTTCTCTCCAGTCCCCCCCGTGACTCTTGCTTCTCAAGGACTCAGCATACTGTAGCGCCATGGAACCGTCAGCTGTACGTCAGGTGTATAAATAATTTAAAACTCAAACTCAAAGTCCTGCATGCATACTGGACGATTTGTAGGTTCTTGATGTGGCATAATAGCTGGACAGCCAGCTCTAGGTCTTAATAAATGAAATTCAGCGCTCGAGTATGTATATTTTATCTCGTTTTCTACAATTTGCACAGTGGGTATGGCCCTGGGCCCGGCCATGGCGCAGACGGGCACGCCGCCGGCGCGCCCACTGTGCCCGCCCTCTATGCGGACGGGATGTCATCTTCATTATATCCGGTATAGAGGAGGGTGGGAGGCGGCTAGCAGCTGGACCGCAGCCCTTTTCTCCCTCCAAAATGGCGGCTGAGAACACTCTCTCCTCAAGCGTCAGCAACCTGATCGGCTGTGCTGGGAGCAGGGAAGTATGTAGTGTAGTTCCTATTTTCCCTATAGGCCCTGCGCATTGGAATAACATAAACAGCAGTGTAGACGTAGAAGTGCGGTCTTCTAGGTCTCTACTGACTATGCTAAACTTAATTGGGTTTGTACCAACTAGCTCAGAGGTCACTGGAAACTTTCTTGACTGAATAGGAAGTGATCAGCTTCCCTGGCTCAGACAAGAAGGGATTCAGTTTTCCAACAACCGCATAAACATGACAACTTTGCTCCTCAGAATAAGAGTCAATCTCCAGAGTCGTGTGAAACAATAGACAGCTATTTCACTCAGTCAGTTGTGCAAAATTACTTTCACCTGGAAGCAGAAAATAGCGAGACGGGCGTTTTCAATAAAAGGTATTATTTATTGAACAGTCTTTCTTCTCATGCAAGAGAAATGAATTGCCACAATTGCAAGACTTGTTATTATAAAAAGTGCGTACAGTAAAAGGAGGATTGCGAAATAATACTGTAAAAGCATTGATATGGTTTCTTAGCCATATGATAGTTAAAATGAGTGAAATATATACATTCATATATACATTTGGCTAACATACTCAACTGGTGCTTCTAATTACGCCTACCCCAGTGTACCTGACCTAAGCCTAATACATGGAAGGGAGTAAGTAAGTAGCAGTTTAAGTTAAGTTGGTTTTGCCAAGGGTTTGCTTCAAGAATTCTCTTTAAGGGTTTAGTCAGCACCGTACCTCTGGAATAGAATGTTGGAGGTCTGGTATCTCCTCTCAGGACTCGATATTCCAGTTACCCTCAAGGGTAGGCTGGAAACGCCGGAGCTGGATTTTCTCAGCAGGAGAAAAGACAGCGTCTTTCTCAGCGCGTCAAGGAGGAGGAGGGGCAGCGTCCGTGGGCTTCTCGCATCTGCTGGGCTCTGCAAGGGACAGCTGTTCTGCTCCTGTATTCACCACCACCATCGCACTTGCTTAAGGCAACGTTGGTATTATTTATACCTGAAAGGTGCCAAGTTTGACGTAAGTTTTTGGACATAAGACATCAATAAAGATGTCAATAAGAACTGGTCGTTCTTACAGTGCTCGTTAGAGTTCTATTACTAATCAAAACAAAGCAAGCAGGGATTTCCCAGGTTGCTGGGGGTTTTAATCTGTTGAAAGAACTCGGTGTGTTATCTAGGAATCTAAGGAAGTGGCTTCTGCTGTGTCATGTACTAATGAGCTGCAGAGTCGAGTTTCTGAAATATGGCTCTGATCGTTTATGCCATTATAGGGATATCTACTGATTATAGCCGTATAGGGGCATGAGGTCACAATATTGATCGGGGTCCTAGATAGAACACAACAAGTAATGCGGCGTGAATCAAGAGGTATTGGTTGTCTGATTTAAAATGTATCACAAAAACGCTAAAAGATTCCCACAACTCAATAAAATGCACACTTTTTAAAAATGCTATCGGCAAGCTAAGCCCCCGGCTTCCGCCTCAGGGGTGAGACATACGCTATTAGTAAATAGCTCAGAGCAGGCTTCCACTCCCTCACCCAGTGCACCACACTGCTCCCCAGCTAATTGAAAACAACGTTCAGCCATTGCAACCGTAAATACTGCCATCCAGGTTCCTAATGCCCCACATGAGAATGACAGTCCCTTTGCTGGGATCTCGGAAATTACCTAAACATGGCATCATTTGTCTGCGAACAAGAAAATTGGCAACGTTTAAAGACACCAAGGTTTGGCAGTATTTTATTCCTCCTTCCACCCTGCTGTGATTATTTGGTTTACTGCGGGGCTGTATGCAGGTGTGTGGAGTTTGTTTTGGTGTTGCCTTCTTCCCGCACCTTATATTTGCTTATGTTTGGTTGCAGTTGTCGTGGGTTTATACAGTAGCGCTTCAGTCAAAGACCGCTTACGTCTGTTAACCACTCAACATCTTTTAAAGGGACTGATGCCTTAAATAGAGTGAGTGGCAGACTGGTGCGATGGTTAATTTTAAACAAGCATTGCAAATGCAATAAGTCTCATTTGTTGGAGTTATTGGCATTATAAATGCCAGTGTTTTTTTATTCACCTAACCATATTGCAGGGTGCACTAACATATGTGGCAAAAAGAAGTCCCTTGGGAACTCCTTTGGCCACATATCTCACTGCACCCTGTGACATTGCTAGATAAAAAATATTGGCATTTATAATGCCAATAACTCCAACTCCAACAAATGCGAGACCTATTGGATTTGCAATGCAATAGGTCTCGCCTTTGTGACCTTATAAGTGTTTAGCCATGCAACAGTTGATGTTGTTGCACAAAGGATATTGTGCTGGATAACTAAACACTTAAGGTCCCAAAGGCGAGACCTATTGGCTATGCCAATGCTTGTTGTTTCTGGGGGCTGGTTTTGCAGCAGCCGCCCCCCCCCTCCCCCCCCCCCATCCTCCAAGACCTGGTCTGACTTAATTGCCAGGGCTGGTATGAGTTCTCTGTCTCCCCCTGCCATGAATCCAAAGGCATACATAGCTTTGTCAGTGAGATCCGGGGTGCGGGTAGTTGAATCTCAAATTTTCCATCTAAAAAAAGCAGTGCGCCGCAGGGTGAATGGATGAGATTGAAGGATGGGTTTGGACTGTTCTCATGACGTCAAAGCGTCAGTACTGTTTTACATTAGGTGGACCTCTGTCTAGTGTGGCACAGTGGATTAAAAGCGATGGGTTTGAATGCTACTCGAGTGATTGCCACCGGTTGGACTATTTCATCCCATCACCCTTTGGGTGTTCGATTGTTATGTTATGTTATGTTATGTTATGCAGGGGTTTTGTATAGCGTACGGCTACTCAGAAGAGTGTCCCGACGCTTTGGATTGCACACTAATCTCATAACACAACAGGGAAAATAAGAAACAGAAATAGAAGGAAGCTAAAAGGGACTGATTGTCAGAAGTATGTCTGGAAACCTGAGACTGGCGCAGCTTTCCAAGCCTGCTACTGCCAATATTTGTGAATTCCAAAAAGTAGAACATTTACTACATTTAGACCCACTCAAGGAGTACTTCTCTGGAAACAGATTTACTATTTTCTTTGTAAACCTGTCACTATATGGACCTGATTCATAAAGGTAACGTATACTTTTAAATAATTTACACTTTTGAGTAAGTTTACTACTTTATGACTATTTACAAAATCCCAGTGTAAATTTACTCAAAAGTGTAACTCGCATGAATCCACCAAATTGAAGGGCCTGGGAGCTATTCATAAACTTTGTTTTGTAGTACATTTGTAGTACTGCAATAGAACAACAAACCTACTATAAAATGCTTCCCACAAACGCACTTCGAAAGTACTACTGCAAAAAAAAAAGTTATACTTGGGAAGTGGAGTTTGTTAATTGCATTTTATAGTAATTTTTGTAGTACTACAATAGCAGTACAAACATACTACAAAATGCTGTTTGTGAATAGCCCACTGGCCCTTCTTGTAAACCGTAAAGTAGCCATGTAAACCCTTAACATGGTCTAGATAATTATCGAAGATGGAGTATAGTCTATTAAATCAATTATCGCTCCCTCTTTCCTTTTTTTACTATTAAGGTCACTGTTCTGTCTTTTATTCTTACACAGGATGATGAAAATCTGATACCGACTTAGCAAACCCAACTTGGGCCACTTGGCCCAACTACCAGGCCAAGAATGCATTTATATAGGGGTGTCATACCCCAAAACCCACCTCTCCCTCCCCCCAAAGCTACACCACTGTATGACTCCATACTTTGAATAAAAGGTCAGTGTTCTAATATCAGTCATATGAACATCTAATGCACTGTAAACAAGCGTTCTTGCCCCCTCTGCTAACAAAGCCAACATCGGATACTTTCGTTCTCAGCAAACATTAGGCCCAATTCTCTTCGCTCTACGGAAGCTAAATTTCTAGAAAAAAGGATGAACAAGCAACTGTCACATTTTTTAGAAACCAATTTCCCTTTGCATGACTCCCAGTCAGGTTCCCACTTGGGCTATAGTACCAAGTCTACCCTACTTGAGATATCTGAATTTATCAAGAAAAACTTTGATCAGGGCTCTCCTGTCTTGCATATGTTTCTGGATTTGTCTTCGGCTTTTGACACGGTCTCTCATGTCATATTACTTGACAGAATCAATAGTTTTGGTGTCAGAGGCCAGGCTTTGCACTGGCTAAATTCCATCTTTTCTGATCGCTCCAAAGCAATTTTCCTTCCTCCTTTCACCTCCTCTAATAAACGTCAGGTTTGCAACGGCCCACAGGGCTCGGCACTTAGCCCTACTATCTTGAGCCATTGGCTAAACTGGTGGATTTTTGGTGGTTGCAGGTGGTCTCCTATGTGGATGAGACCCAGCTCTTTTTTGCTATTCATGAAAACGCACCACCAACTTTGAATTCCGTCAAGCTATGCCTGAAGGCTGTGGCGAAATGGATGGAGGCAAGCTGTCTTAAGTTGAACTCAGAAAAAACGAAGATCCTTTTTTTGGCACGAAGTCCTTTCCCAATCTCTGGTGTTCTCCTGAACTGGGATCTGCCCTGTCCCCGACTCTGATGGCCAGAAACCTTGGGGTAAAGTGTGATTCTCTTTTTACCTTGAGCCCCAAATTAGGTCCCTGCCACTACTTGCTTTGCACCCTCAAATATCTCAGAAGAATGCCTCACCTCACTGGACTATGCTAATAGTCTATACCTAGGCCTTCCGACCTTCTTGCATCTCCCATCTATCTTAGGAGAAGACTTAAGCCCTATTCCCAGTTCAGAGCTCTGTGGTTCAACAACCTTAACTTACTGCATGTTCCCCACATGTATAAAGCCAGACGAAGTAGTTGCTCTTTCTTATTTCTTGCCTCCAAATTGTGGAACACTTTGCCGTTCATTCTGCATTGCAGTCCCTCAGAATTTGTCTTCAGACTTAATCTTAGAACCTCTGTTTGATACATCTCTTGTGGTTTTGTAATCATTAGTTCCTCCCTTACCGTTTGAGCTTTCTGCTAGCACCTGGACACCTCCACAGAGGTTGCTGTGCGCTCTATAAATGCCATGAATTGAATTTAATGTATTCCAAATGCAGGGAAGGGTTATGAAGGAAGTAAATTAGATGCAGAGTGCAAAGAACGTTGTTGTAGTTACATGCAGGGTCTTCATTCAAGGGTCTGGAACCCCACCAGTAGAAAGCACTTTCTTTCTTACATGTTAGGCCCTTAGGCTACAGCAACACCAGGTAATTCCTGTTCGAGCTCCATACTCCCTCCAGCCATCCTTATGCCTTGCTTCCACTGCAGACCACACACCAGAATTCTATTATATCATCCCCCTCCCCATTCCAGACATACAGGGAAAAGGACCACACAAAATACTACAACCTCGCAGCCTAAAACATACCACGAAACGTCCTTAAATATCAGTGTCAACGGGAGAGGAGCCATTGTCAATTCTGGACCTGGAGAACCGGATGGCCTAGACTCTATAGAGGACCTGGGAGCAGGGGGACAGACGGGGCAATATTAGATTAAAAAATGAAACAATTAGACAAATTAAACAATATACCCTTACCTTCGAAAATGAAATCAATTGGCAACCCTTTTAGGTCTTGCCAGGAAAGCCGGAGTATGGTCCACCTATGGAATCATTTTCCCCATTCTTAGGCCACATTTGTCCAGCAGACACACTGTCCTTCTTATCTTTATTTCCAATAACATGTTTGGAGAGCTAAAAAAAATTCTGTCTGTATATATATATTGTGGCTTGTGTATTGCTTCCGGAGAAGAGCCTTTAAAACCCTTGCCAGCTTCATTGGCATGTACATCTTCCACAGCTATCAAGGTTACATTATAGAGTCGAGGAACCAAGCCTACACTGTCCAGCCTGACCCCTGGCCTTGGGACAGGTTGGTGGCAGGGGGAGCATGAAGCTGATGCCTGCCATCAGGTCTCCACTACCTTTTGATGAGAGCATGACCAAGGACCACCCAGAAGTCATCTGACTGCTTTGTCCAGGAAAAGCCCACATGCAGGCAGGCCTCACATAAACATGCCTGATTGGTTCTTGATATCAGGTGGTCTGTTTTGTAGGCACATTTTGAAAATGATATAGTTTGGAATAATGTGCAGAATTAACATGTAAGCTTTAGTGAAAATAGTGTGTTCAAAATGCATATAAATGTAGTGGGCAACCATATTTACTCGTACTAGGCCTCAGATGGCTAAAGCAACACTGCCTGACATGCTTAAATGTGCATAAAATGTTAATTTCTTGACCTTTCCAGGAACATGCTTTTCATAATAATAGTTGCATAAATGTCTTCATATATTTCCGCAGACTGTTTCAATTTACACAAAGAACACTGTTAATGAATGATTAGAAATTAGTCTTTTAATGGGGTAATTAAGCGTTCATATATGAAGATGCAGCATTTAAAAAAAATATAGTTGCTGTGCTAAATGTTTTCTTTTTGTTATATTGATGTTTCAACTTATACATAGACCATTGTTGAGAAACTTGATATATTAGGTTAGAAACGTTGTTTGTACGTAGGAAAGTAGACCTAAATGGAAAAATGTTCCACGTGAACTTAGAATTGATACAACTTATTTGCATACCTAACATTGCTTACTGTGGACTATTTTAGTCCTGTGAGAAGACGAGGAGTGATCCTGTTCCCATGAAAGCATTGAACACTGATTGGAGACGGAACAAGCAACATGTTGCAAAGCTTCACGAAACGTGTAGTCTAGATTAGTGCATGTTCCTAGAACAGACACCGACACTTTTTACCACTTGTTTTTACGACTTCTTCTCAATTTTACCCAGACCAAGACCTTATCCCACTTGTTTTGAGACTACTGATTTTCTTGAACCTCTCTGTCTATGGGAACTTCTGATTTTTATAGATTCTTCATCTATCTTAGCTTACATTAATGCTAAGCTTTATATTGTTCTCTGACTCTTTCAAACTAGATTCTTTCCTTTATGGAACATGCTTTAATGAATTTATTATATGATCTGATTAACATTGATTTTTTGTTTCTGTTTATATATTGAGGATTGAGCTTAATACAAATTGAATTGTGGTCTACTAAAGATGATTTACTAATATAGTTAATGAATACAACCCTTTAACTCATACCAAACTCTCAGTATTGACTAAAAATAGATTAGTGATTGTAGCTATAATTTATGTGATGCATAGCTTCTTACCTTCTCTAAAACAGAAAAGATCCATTGCAAATTACAACAAACGAGTGACGGGGGTTAGCCCTGATACTGGTAAACTATAGCTTTTAATTTCTGTTTCTCCAGCCGTTTAATCCCCAGAGTCATTTGGAATGCTCGGCTGGGAGGGTGGAGCTCTCTGATATGGACATAAACTTAATCACACAAGGAAACTCCCCTTCTATGGGGGCTGGTTGTAACTCATAACAGTCCACATAGGCAGATGAAAACATATAGACCCATGCAGCCATGCATGCCTCTTTTCTGTGCTTTGGAAGCGGGAGGGTATGATGCTTGTTTTCCTGTAGCCCTGTAGTCTTACCTCATCGTGCAGACCCAGAAGCTTCAACGATTCTTGGGGAGAATTCCATCTCCTGGGGCTGCAATGAGATTACTGTACTGTGATAACTTCTAGTTTAATTCTCTTTTTTAAACATTTTACGATTATTTATTGTTTTATTGTCTGTGCTGATGTATTTTATATGCACCTTTTATGGTCGCTTGACCGAAATAAGTTATCAAAGCAAAGATTACCACTATTGAGAAGACTAACACTACACCCCGTTCAGCTAGGGAAACTAGGATGTTTGTTCACTGATGCAGTATGCACCGCTGAGCATACTGCCCAGAAAAACAGCCTGCATCTGATGCAGAGCACCAGAACCAGTAAAAACGTTCTCCTTTCTTTTGTTTTCCAGTGCTGGTACCTTCCCCATCTTACCTATGGGTAAAACTATCTTTGAGAGAGATTCACAGTCCCCCAAATATTGACCAGTTGTTACCCCTTCCTCAGTGTTCACAGGAGAGGCATGATCATTTCTGATTGATTTGAAGATTTGCTTACCCCACATATTTTTATCAATTCTTTCATCTCCAATCAATATGGGCCCAGAATGCCTCTCCTTTCTATTCAGCCAGGTAGTTGTTACAGTTGGTCTTCCAGAGTCACTGCACTGTGCATCACGATGAACCATGTTTCATCAACTGATGTAAGCACGACAGGCATAGTATAGACTACGAAGCACAGATTTCAAAAGGTTTCTCCATATATATTATTGCTGCTTTGACTGAAAGCAAATAAAATGAGATGTAAAATTGTTGTGAACTGCAAGAGAATGCAGTAGGGTGGGCAATTGTTTTTTGTGGTGAATTTTGCTTAAATCGTTTTCAATGTGACTCTCCTATGACTTAGCCTAGTAGAGTCTTAACCAGGAAGGCATAATACACATTACAGGTAAAAAACAGAAATGTAAATTTTTGCTGTGCTGTCTGTCACCAGGCTCATCTGATATTCCTTTCCATCTGCTTAGCGGGGCTAGTGGGGAGTAAAAACTCATACTGTTGGCTTGGCCAGCATCCTCTTTTCAAGGTTGGCGGGTAGCCCACTTGATAGGCTAAAACATGTTACACCCTCCCTTTATATTCTTGTTTTCTTCCCTGATAGTTCTTATCTACATAATTTGCATTCATTGTATCCATTTCGGTGTGTGTAGTTTACATTCTCACCAGTTGGTTGGAGAGCAGCTGATCCTGGTTTGCAAGAGCTGTCTGGACATGATCTCTCTGTGTTGAGTAAGGGCTGACCTCTTGGGTACCATGACTGTAAAAAACTTGCCAACTCACACAATGCCACCATGTGTCACACGATTTCCGCTCCCTTCACATGTCATGTGGTGAGGAGTCGATATCACATGCTGTAAGACGAAAGGAGCTGGAAACACCTACTGAAAGTGGGTTTCTAAGGGTTTCGAGTTCATTGGATGAGTAGGCTCTGTGCAGTCAATCCCATTTAACTTTAGCTCCCGCGCTGCAGAACCGTTGTTTATTTTTTTTTGTGAAAGCCCCCCATACCTCGCTTTCACTTTAATGTTGGCGCCCTCCTTTCTTTAGACGTTACTCACTGTAACCTGAATACAGCAGGCAGCGTCTAAAGAAAGAGGCGTAGCCACCATTAAAGTGGTCTCACATTTGTGAGAGTTTGAGTTCTCAGCATTATAAATAACAAAGCCTTTTATATGTGTGCCTTTCATTTATTTATTTATAAAACCAACATTGTCATTTACAATGCCAACAGCGGAAGCTGTCGCAAATGTGAGACCTGTTGCATTGAAAATGCTTGTTTCTTGTTACGGTTTAGCTTGTGTATCCAAGCTGTGAAAGATGTAGGGATTAATTTGACGGTTGCAGCGTGCTATCTGTCAGTGGGATTAAGAGATGTCCTCAGCCAAGTTTGTTTTTCTTGCCTTTTCCCACAGAACAGGCTGGGGAGTGACTCACCGGAAGCAGTGCGTGGCCCCACGAGGGCAGCTCGAGGTGAGGGCGCAGGCGTTGATAGGTCAGCCTGAGTTCCATGGGTTATGATGTACCATGTCCAGGTGCTGGATATCTTGTACACTTCCAAACAGCTGGTTTGTAGGAGCAGTTTCATTATCGCAGTTCTGGGTGGGGTGGGATTTTCCATTCACTGGAAACAGAAACAAACAGTGATGCAAGGTTGTGCCAATGCTCTTGTTTTATGAGCCTTCCCAGTCCGGTTTTCGCAGATGACTTGAAAAGTAAAGGATTAACCCGCTTGTGAAAGACAAATTGAGGTGGGGCCACTATTGATGATACTGCTGGACGCGCAGAAGATCCATTGTTTATTCTTGTTTTATTTATCATATGTGAAAATCCAATAAAGAGAATTATTAAACAAAGGAAGGAAAAGCACAGTATTAGAAGGGACATGTGCTTTGTTTTAAAAAGTACAGTGTGACCTGCCTTCCAAGTGTGAAGCAGCTATCGATCAGGGGGTAAAGGAAGCCCAGAATTAAGATCCATTACAGCTTGAAAGATGCACAGCACAACACAGGTTAAATGTTAGGGTGAAATGCTGAAGAGACACCCAATGCTATGTATTCAGTTTCTACCTCTCAGGCTTATTCCTTACTATAACCATTGGCATGGCACAAGTCCTAAAAAAAGAAGTGGGGGGACGCTGGCGTCACGACAGGAAGTGACATCACGAAAGGTGGCTTGCACCATCAGACTCATTGCCTCCCCTCGCTCGCCCCTTAGATGCGATTGCATTAGAGAAGCCAGCGTGTGAGCAGCGTTCTGAATGAGCTCCGAGAGGCCAAAGAGTGAATGTGTGGCTCCATTTGCTCCAGTTATCGAGCTCCCGTTAAAATAAGTGGGGGGATGCCGTCCACCCACGTGGTACCCCGACTCGAGCCCTGACCATTGGGTGTCTTGTGGTTTCTCTCTGTCGCTTCCACCATTGCTGCCTGAAATCCATTGCACCTCTATAGGTCCCTGTCCTGACTGTTCAGATCATTTGCTGTGGTTGCCGATAGTCATTACTGGCCTTGGGAATTCACTCTGTCCCTTGTAGGTGAAATGTAAAGAATATTCCTATGGAGGCCTGTTAACTTCTGCTACCCTCAAAGATCATTTACCGTGATTGACTCCACACCAGTGCATGCCTATGGGTTGCTACTCTTTCCCCTGGATTGGATTCCTTAAATCATCTACCGTGGCTGCCCATTACGGTGCATCTCTGGGGGTTGCCCCCTATTGCTTCTGGTTGGAATCTAAAGAACATGCATCATAACTGCCTGTAATTCAGTGCATTCCTGTAGGTTGTTCCTCTGTCATTCCTGAGTGGACTCTGTAGGTCACTTGAAGTTAAACACCTTGCTGTGTTTAATGAGTGAATTCCTGTGGCCTGCCTCTCTGCTACTCATACCCCTCCCTCTTAAACACTACCCCCACCTCCTCTCATCACTTCTTTTAAAATCACTTCTCCTCTTGCCCAGAAGCCCATATGATTTTAATGATGCGTTAAAACAAATCACAAGTACCACTGTCTGCAAAACTTTACTCTCTGCTTGCTATATTTCTGCAGCAATATATGTCTTGAAGGAACGCCAGTTCTGAAAGGTCAGAAGAAACGTTTGCAGTAGTTTGGTTCTATGTCAGGGCTCTTTCCTCAAATTACCTGGATCCAGTGCTTAATTTGAGCGGGTAGTTGCAGGTGGAGCCCATCGGCACGCTTTTTTGGGGGACTAACACTTACTTTTTTTCATCAGTAGTTGGCCCAGCGCAAGGGAGAGAAAAATACGAAAGCAGGAGGATGAGAAAGACGGAAAATAAGTAATCGAGAGAAAACAGGGGTGAAAAACAACATGCAGGAGTGGGAGAAAGATGCAGGGATTTATGGTGGTGGGCGAAGGAGGCATGAGTTTGAAACAAGACTACACAGACTGGGAATGCGGGAGCCTCCATAACATAGGAATCCCAAGAAGTACCACTCCTCTGCACGTTTGACACTTTTAGTCCAATGTTAGAGGATCAAACTCAAGCCCGATTTAAATTCTATAAAATCGTAGTTCCCGGCAGACCCAGCACCTCCCCGTGTGATTACCACTTTAGCCCCTATTCTGTGCACTCCCATTACAGATCTATGTAATCTCTCCCTACAGCAGGCTAGTATACCTCGCAAATGGAAGGCAGTGTATATTAAACCCCTTCTTAAAAAAAGCTACAGCCGACCCACAGAATTTGGCAAACTATAGCCCTATCTCCCTTCTACGGTTTGTCTCCAAAATTCTAGAATCCGCAGTGAAAGCCCAACTAGTATTATACTTAGAATCCAACCATCTGCTAGACCCTCGCAATCAGGCTTTCTTGACTCACACAGCATTAGTGGAAGTCCTAGACACCATCAAACTGGCACTGGACCAGGGATCTGCCATGCTGGTACTGCTAGACCTGTCGGCTACATTCAATACCATCTCCCATCAGATCTTGGCGCATAGAATCTGGGAGCTTGTTATCAGAGGTAGAGCCCTCGAATGGCTGATCAACTTCTTGTCAGAACCTACCAACTTGGTCCAGTTGGACGAGCACACATTGGCTTCCACATCTCTAGATAAGGGGGTACCACAGGGCTCAATCTTGAGCCCCACCATATTTAAAGTATATATGGCCCCCCCCTGGCACGACTCATAAGATCCTATGGTTTTGAAACCATTTCCTATGCCAACGATCATCACAATGGACTATGACACCACCCTGACCAAAGCGAGATTTAAACAATGCTTACGGGCAGTAGCTACATGGATGTCTAATAACTGCCTCCAACTGAACATGACCAAAATGGAGACCCTTCTGTTTGGGAAGGCACATACAGCTTGGTCAGAAGATTGGTGGCCTTCGGGGCTGGGCCGCCCACCTACCCCTAACAACTATGTAAGGAACCTAGGAATAACGATCAATGATAAGCAGACTATGAATGAGCATGTTAAAACAGTGACCGGAACTGTTTTTGCCTCCTGCGAACCCTCAAAAAGGTATTTCAATGGACTCCTTTGCATGCCAGGAAGACTCTGGTACAAGCACTGATAATGAGCCACCTGGACTACGGCAATGCCCTTCTGGTGGGTAGTAACGAAGGCCTGCTGGCCAGGTTTCAGGTGGTGCACAACTCGGCTGCTCGACCGATCTTGAATCTTCCCCCTCGCTTTCCCTCTGAGCCCTCTCTCCACTCCCTTCACTGGCTCCCTTTTAAAAAGTGTGCCCTCTTCAAACTTCCCTGCCTGTGGTGTAAGACCCTGCTGGGGAAGGGACCTCTCTACCTTAAGCAGAAACTGCAACCATATATCCCGGCACTGCAGCTTAGATCGAGCAATCTATTGCTTCTATGCCCAAAACGTAGTAGAAACACGAGGTTCAGAAGCCGCTCCCTCTCATTCCTGGCCTCCCATCACTGGAATAGGCTACCTTTATCTATCTGAGCATGCTCGGACTTCACCATATTAAAAAAAAAAAAACTCTTGGAAACATAGCTATTCACTCAGTAAGCTCTAATTTACAATGTGCTCCCACACTACAATGGACCTAGAGATCCCTTTGTGGATGATGTGTGCGCCTCATAAGTGGAATAAATCAAAATAAAAAATAAAACTGACTTTTCATTGGTCTATAGGTTAAGTAGTCCCTGCCTAGTACTGCTGTCTCATCTTGTAACTTCCCATAAAGACTGGCCCTCTTGCGTGTGTTGGTATTCGGTAGCCTTTAATCCCAGCCTCCGAGCACTTTTTCTTTAAATTGTATTCACCTGCCTGCTGTTGCAGGCAAGACACGCTCTCTCCTAACGCTTTATTATTTTTTATTTAATAGCATGACACACCACAGCGTTTGCCGTGACTTTGTTTTATTTGTAGCGCCGAACGCAGGTGCACGTTTTTTTCTCCTATTTATTCACTTTTTTTGTTTCGAAACGCCAAATGCCGCCCTTTCCCGTTAATGGAAAACTTGTCAGACAAATGTTTTTTTTTGTAAAAGCGCCCCATACTGCACTTTCGCTTTAATGGCAGCCCAGACCTTTCTATAGACGCTAGTCTAAAGAACGGGGCATGGCATCCATGTATGTCAAAGCGCCGCATGGGGTGCTTTTACAAAAACAGTACTTGCAATGCAATATGTCTCGCATTTGCTAGAGTTTAAGCTGTTGTCATTACAATACCAATAGCGCAAACACTTGTAAATACGAGACCTATTGCATTGAAAATGCTTATTCTAAATTGAAGCAAGGTTGCAGCATTTCTGATGAGTACAGTGATGTCATTCAAGACCCTTGATACATAGCTGGAGAAGGAATATTGCCTTATTTTTTGCTTGTTGGGCAGGGATGCTGAGAGAGCGCAATTTGAATAAAAAGTATATCCGAACCATATTCACAAGCATATCGCATAAACGTAGAAATGAAATGTAAACTGTAACGTGAAGTTAACACTTGTAGCATAAAGTTAACCGATGTAACCTGAATAATAGGAAATGTATTTTGTATTTACTCTTGAACATGCATTAGATTTAGAAGGCCCGTATACATAGTGGGCTAATGTAGAAATGTGTAGAAATGCTTACGAACAGAAGAACGTGCAAAGTAGAATTCATGTACGTGTGTAACTTTAAATGGAGAAACGGCGAGAAATGTAAAACGAAGAAATGTGCAGAGAGCATATATAGAACGATGTAACGAACGAGAATATAACTTTATATTCTATGTAAAATGTATTCACTTATAAGTAAATGATTTGCTAAATGCGATTATATATAAATGTGTGTTAAAGGTTATACTGTGTAGAAGTTGTAGGAATGTTAGAAGAGTTTGGTCATGTGTGATTTTAACCTGACTGACCAAGGGTCCAGCAGGAGTGTAGTCCGCCGTATGTAATTTAGTGGGCTCACAGGAGTCGTGAATAGCCTTGATCTGAACGTGCGAGCCAAGGAGTCTAGGGTCTTGTTAGATTTAAGGTGACAATGCCGGACGAAGTTTATGGCCTAAACGTGAGAGGAGACGCTTGGAATTTGAGTCTTGTTTTGAAATGACCGTTCACAGGACCAAAGAAGGTTAAGAATATAGTCATAAAGAGTAGAGTTCTGCTGAGGTGATAGACTTTTGCTCCGAAAGTGTCAAATGAAATGTCAATGAAGTCACCAGCAAGAAGACGAAGATGGCGCCTAAGAAGAAGGGTCAACTTAACGGACGACGCGAAGAGATGAAGCTATGGAAAGAGCTAGAAATGACATCATGGGAAAGTACGCGGTGGGCGTCAAAGGGGCGTTCCACCCATACTGTGATTGTGTATTTTAGGGACAGCACCCCGGGGAGAAGAGCGAGAACAGCGGGAATAGCGAAGCAAGAGCGCAGATGACTTGAGCAGATGCGCTGAGAGAGATCAGAGCGCAAGAGAGCAGTAGGCCGAGGACCCTTAGAGAGCGGATGGGTAGGCAGAGAGGGTACTGCTTCTCGACATAGATTACCATTAGAGGCTAAGAGAGTTTGAACTTCTTTGGAAGTCAAACTGCTGACACCTTTTTTAGGTAAGGAACTTGCGTAGTAGGGATGTCACCTAGCATAGAGTAGGGACAGATTTAACTTGTTTATTTTCTCTTTCTTTAGATGACGCAACGGAACCACATTGTGTCTATGCTTTTTAATCTGTTGATTCTGGAACTGATTTTAATTGTATTCGTTTGTAGACTGAGGTTCTTTAGGGAATATATGTTCCTTCTAGTTCCTGTATACTTATTGAATCTTATCCTGAGAGGATTGTATTTGCAACTTTTCTTAATTTTATATTAAACTTTTTAAACTTTATCAGTTGTAAGTGGTTCTTCAGAGTTGCGTCAGTTTATGGGGTTTATCTAACCTATGTGGGGTTTGTCTTTTACTCAATGACAGAAAATAATCGATCCAAATTTGATGAATGAGATAGGTATTAAATTGATCAAAAAAGGTATTAAAATCTCATTCCCCGCAGTTGGTAGCAGAGAAAGATGGTTTTCTTCTTGAGGAAGACAACCTAGGTCAGGTTTAGATTACCCCAAGGTCCCTAGTCATCGACGACCAGAAGAAGAATCCCTGCCGAAGAAGGTGCTGACGGTGCGTCGAGAGAAAAGCAGCAGAGTCGGTCGAGAGTGAGTATAAGGGTCATGCGTTGTAAGATTGCGGTGTTTTATGTTGTACTTGTGTTGTAATGTCAAGCGGAGTTGAATGCCTGTAGTGTGATTGAGGGAAGGTTGTGAGCGCGCGCAACCGGATAAAATCTTAAGATCCAGAGAAGGGCTTAAGTGGTTCGGGTGTATCGAACACCCAGAGTAATTTGTCTACCATTGAAAGGGGGTCATGAGGTACCATTGATCGCCCGACAGACCGATGATAGGGGGAGCGTAAGAGTGAGTGTATGAGTAACGGACGCTGGTCGTACGTTTACTGTGTGTAAGTAACCTATCAGTTAAGGCGAGCGTCTGAACGTGAGAGGGAAGACGTTTCGCCAGTTGAGGTAGCAATTACAGTTAGACTGTGGCCGTACAGTCAGAGAAAAGTGATCGCTTGGACGGAAGTAGTCATTTTTCGGTGTGTGAATGAGACGCATGCAAGACTGCGAGACGAGTTGAGAAAGGAGGGGAACTGCTGCAGAGGGGACGAGTGACGTCAGCGTAGAGCCGCGCTGAGATTGGCCGGTTGGTGTAGACCCGCGCTGGGATAGGCCGATTAGCGAGAGTCGCACAGGGATTGGTGGTTTGTCATCGGGACGTAAACAAGGAAGAGAATTAATAGAGAAAATCGTAGATTATCAAAAATGAAGTGTTTTAAACGTTTAAGGGCAATCTTTAGGAGAGATAGAAGAAACTTATATGCAGGAGAAGAAGCTCCACCAGAAGGCACACCAGCTTATCATATGGCAGTAAAAGTAGGCTTACACTCAATACTATGGATCTCTGAGTGGAATAAGCTAACTGAAGGGAATAAGGAACTGACGTTTCCGAGATACGGAACGTTTAAGCTAGAAGTTTTGAACCAACTAAAAGCAGTAATGCTCGCAACGAGACCTCTACCGAGGCCAACACAGTTCGAAGCCCTTAGTGCATGGTTTAGAGCAGCACACGAAAAGAGCGTGAGTAGACGCCAAGAAAGAGTGAGACGATCGGTAAAGGCAGTGCAGGATGCAAAATGGGATGATGAAGCTAAAAAGTGGAGGGTGCAAAAGATAGAAGCAGACAAACTGTTCACAATGCTAGAAGCTACGGGAGAAAAGAAACCTCTAGAAGAAGATGAGGATAGCGAGCCAGATGAGGATCTGATAGATAGGCTATTAATGGATAGACCACCTCCGTACAACAGAGAAGCCGAAAGTCCCGTACTACAGCAAGGGGACGGAGCTAGATGGGGGGGGAATATAAACCGCTCCCAGTAACAGAGTGGGATACCAAGAAAGGTGAGGAAGTACCTCAATCTAGTCCCGAACAGAGAGTAGTAGGAAGATTCGTGGTCCAGAAGGTGCCAGAAACGCAGCATGCAAGGTCGTATCAAATGCCAGATGCTCTACAAGTACCTGTTACCATAGGCCCTATAGTGTCAATCTACAACCCAGAGGGGGTCCAGCAGGAGGAACAGGCACGATGGGACAGGGAAAGGGCAGAGATGGAGAATAGGAACAACACGATAAATCCTCAGAGGCAGTTGCTAGGACCAATGAGTCGGAGTACCCCATTAGATTCCGCAACGGGTCCCTGGATAGAACAAGGGGGTCAAAGAGGACAAATGGATTTGAGGGGACCGAAACCGAAATCCTATAAGGAATTAAGGGAATATTTGAGAGAATGGGATGCTGCCGAGGAGACTCAGAATAAAAGATTAGAAACAGAAGCTGAATGGAGAGATCAGGATAACAGGATCCTCTCTCATTGTGGAGCTGGCGAAAGCAGCCCGGAGTGGGAGAGAGGGAGTCAAGGAAGCAGAGGAGATACTTGCCATACTACCAGTGGCAATAGGCAAATGTGCGACGACAGGAATGCAGGGTGTGGGGGGAGTGCCTCGCGTCATCCTTAGTGAGGGAGAACGAAGGACGCAGGAGTACCGAAATAGTTTCAGGTGCACTCACCATGCCCCGGACGAAAATGTGCAACATTGGAATCACGGGAACATGGAGAGTCGCGAAGGGTCTCGCCATGCATCCGGTGATCATGGACGAAGTCATGAGAATATAGGGAGTCGCGAATCGTCTCGCCATGCATCCGGTGATCACGAACGAGATCGCGGGAACATGGAGGACCGTGAAGGACCTTATCGTTTATTGAGCGACACCAGACAGCAAGGGATTTGCAGTGATACAGAACAGCATGGAGGGTCCTATATTGTATCTAGAGAAACCGAGCCGAAGAGACGGAATGTAGTGATGGGGAATGGATCAATGTTCCACCATACCCCAAGGGAAGATGGAAAAGCTTGGGATCTAGAGAGGTGGGAACAAAGAGATGGAAGAAGAACTCCTCATAACTCACCTGTGCTTAGACGTAGGGCGCATAGTGGAGGTGAGAGGGGTGTGAGCGAACAACCTAGGACTGACGTACTGAGAGCTGAAATAAAAGCAAGACGGCTTGATGTAATGAGCTTGAAATCAGACTTGGATGAAATAATAGATGGCACAGTGGCAATGGAAAGGTTAGAGCTGTATGAACCAGATGAAATACTGTTTTTATCTAAGGATGTTACTCGGAAAGCAAGGGCAGCTCATGAAAAATTATCTGAATTAGCAGACAGGTATATGATAGACATGTCACGAACTAAAGCTTTACAGGCCAACCATAGGCTAAATTGCACGGATCAGGATCTAGATGAGCGTAGGACGATTGGGCTAAGAGTACACATAAAGGAACTGATCCTGTGTATCAGAATATGGAGGGATCTGGATAAATGGGAGGAAAGATGGTCCAAGAGGGGATCCGTCAGAAGGAGTACACTTGCGAGGTCCCAGGATGCAGAGCTAATGCGAATGGAAGCTTTCCCTTTGCGAGAAATCGCGAACGGAAACTACGTCCATGTGCCCTGGAGTAGGGGGGATTTAGCGGCATTTACTAATTCCTTCCCAAAGCTTAGAGAGAACCCCGTGGAGTGGTATAAGCAGGTAGAGAGATTCGTGAAGATCTCTAAGGTGCTGTGGATCGATTTGAACACCTTGTTCGATATCGTAGTACCAGGAGATTTGTGGACGGCATGCAAACTTAGTGTTGAATGGCCCGCTTGTGAGCCTCCGAGGGATGCCCGAACAAACGGTCCATCAGATAGAGTCATGGAAAAATACGAGAGAGTAATTGCATGGCTAAAAGAGAAAGTGCCGGTGCAGGATATAGACTGGGTTAAGATAGATCGAACAACTCAGGAGCCTAAAGAGACCGTTCACGAGTTCTATGAGAGGTTACTGAAAGCATTCAAACAGTACAGTGGGTTAGACGTAATGGATCCTAAAGACATAGGACTGTTTGTGTCGAAGTTTGTTCTAGGATTGAGACCAGACATAAGCCTGATGATTCAACAGCATTTGATTTGTTGGCAGAACAAACCTTTAGATGAGATTCTGAGGTATGCGAGGTACTGTAGCGACGAAATAGATTCGAAGGCAAAGAAACTTAAGGAAAAGCTGATGTTGGTGCAGATGCAATCAGCGGGAAAGGGTGGACAGCGGCAACAGGGAACAGGTACGCCAGGAAAGAAACAGAATAATCAAAGCAGAGATGAGGAAGAAAGACCGAGACCGAGAATAGATATTGCGACACTGAAAAAGACAACGAGGTGCCATCAGTGTAACGAGGTGGGACATTGGAGACGCGAGTGTCCTTATAATGTCGAGACAGGGGAATTAGAACAGGAGGAGGACGAGGTACAGAACAACGTGGTTAAGGGAGCAGCAGTCCCGAAGGGAAAGTTTGTCAAAGGGGGGACTCAGACTCCTCGAGCCCCGTTCCCTCAACCGCCTCGCATTACAAATGGAGGGAAAACCTACAGACAAATGCCATTGTTCGTAGGAGGAGAAGAATGCTACTACGTTGATCCTCTTACAGGGCAACGAGTGAATAGGGAGGAAGACTGTACTCTAGGAGCAGCCCTGGAAGTAGATCAGAGAGGACCATACGTAGAGGCTGAAGTGGCTGGATGTCCTACGACCTTTTTGGTGGATACGGGGGCCACTCGATCCACGTTGAGATCAGCGGTAGTCCCAGGTCTGCCAATGTCGGGAGAGACGATTCAGGTGGTAGGAGTCGCAAACAGGAGGATGACGAATCCTCTGACAGAACCAGTGTCAGTAAAGATAGGGAATTACAGTGATGAACATCAGTTCGTGATCTGTGATTCTAGCCCTGTGTGTTTGCTAGGAAGAGATCTGTTGTGTAAACTGAATTGCACAATACATTGCACACCTGAAGGAGTAGAAGTGCAGACCAACGATGAAGATGCCGATTTTAAGGTTGTAAACTCGCAAGGATGCGTGGAACTGTATCCTACCTTAACAGTGGAGGAGCTTCCACAGGACTTGAGGGAGAAAGTGTCAGCTGAGGTGTGGGATTTTACCGGAGAAGAAATAGGATTGATCAAAGGGGTAGAACCAGTAAAGATCATGGTAAGACCCAATGCTGAGTATCCAAGAACACCACAATATAAGTTGACACCGGAGACGATTGCAGGAATAAAGCCTGTGATCGAATCCATGATTAAACAGGGAATACTGAAGGAGATCGTGGGTAGTCCATGTAACTCCCCGATCATGGGTTTGCAGAAGCCTAGTGGGAAATACAGAATAGTGCAGGACCTTTGAAAGATTAATAATATCGTTGTTTCATGTTGTCCAGTGGTACCGAATCCATCAGTGATATTGTTTCAGATACCGTTCCAAGCTGAATGGTTCACAGTGATAGACTTGTGCCAGGCTTTCTTTTCGATTCCTTTAGATGAGGAGAGCTAGTATTTGTTCGCTTTTAAGCTGGAAAATCGCGTTTTAACATGGTGTCGTATCCCTCAGGGGTATACAGAAAGCCCATCGATTTTTAACCAGCTGCTGAAGAAAAATCTTGAAAGTCTAGTACTGCCCAAGAATTCGGTTCTGGTCCAGTACATAGACGACCTCCTAGTTGCGTCAGAAACTGAGGAAGCTTGCAAGGTAGACACCATCACCTTGTTAAATCACTTGGCCGAGAACGGACACAAGGTGTCTCCAAGTAAATTGCAATATTGTCTGACTGAAGTGCAATACTTGGGCCATAGGATTGAAAAGGGAAAACGGAAGGTGTCTCCAGACAGAATAGAGGCGATCATGAAAATGAACGCGCCTAAAACACAAAGAGAAGTCAGGATGTTTCTAGGCATGGTCGGTTATTGTCGGCAGTGGATAGCCAACTTTTCACTGAAGGCAAAACCTTTACTACAACTGACGCACAAAGGAGTGAGTGATCCGGTACCATGGGACAAAGATTGTTTGATGGCGTTTTTGCAGCTGAGGGAGGACTTGTGTCGTGCCCCGGCTTTAGGAATGCCTGATTACACAAAACCATTCTTGCTTTACTGCTGCGAAAGAGAGGGTTGCGCTTTAGCAGTTTTGGCCCAGATACACGGAGACGCGCGTAGGCCAGTTGCTTATTTCTCGGCTACATTAGATCCAGTAGCCGCAGCGTTGCCCGGATGTCTCAAATCCGTAGCTGCAACGGGTGTCAGCATTGAACGATGTGAAAGTGTGGTAATGGGACATCAGCTAGTGGTGTACGTACCGCATTCTGTGGAATTGTTAATGACCAGGACTAAGACTCAGCATCTGACGAATAGCAGGCTCACACGCTACGAGCAAGTCATATTGGCTGCCGAGAATGTGACCCTAAAGAGATGCTCCGTCTTGAATCCTGCTACTTTGATGCCACTTCCAAATGAGATTGATGATGAAATTTGTACAGATCATGACTGCCTTGATGTGACTGAACTATGCACCAAACCGAGACCTGATATCGTAGATGAGCCATTGACTGACCCCGATGAAATATTCTTTGTCGATGGTTCATGCGTAAGAGACGATATCGGTCAGCTGAGAGCAGCATATGCAGTTTGTACTATTACCAGAGTTGTAGAAGCCGCCTGCCTGGAAGGAGTACATTCCGCTCAGGTAGCTGAAATTATTGCTTTGACGCGTGCCTGTTTAGCAGGTAACCAAATTCGAGTCACCATATACATCGATAGCCAGTATGGTTTCGGGGTAGTTCACGATTACGGGCAGTTATGGTCTCAAAGAGGTTACATGACCTCCTCGGGTTCTCCCATTAGGAATGGAGAATTCGTGAGATTATTGTTAGAAGCATTGCAAGGCCCGACAGCCATAGCGGTTGTCAAATGTGCCGCGCACACGAAGAATGTAGATTTTGTCGCAAGGCAACCGTTACGCAGATGAAGTAGCGCGTTACTGCGCAGAACAGGGATATTCTCACACCAATGTAGAAGTGGGGGGAATACAAGAAAGAACTGAGTTAACAATGTTGTTAGACACTGTAGATACGTGGGACGAATTAAAATGTGTTCAGGAAAATGCACCAGATGATGAGAAAAAGGGCTGGGAAACAGCTGGATGTACTAAAAGTGAAATGAACATTTGGATCTCTGCAGATGGGAGAGCAGTTTTACCAAACGAACTTGTTAGTCCAATGGCAAGGAAATTGCATGGATCAGCACACATAGGTAGAGATGCCATGGTGAGAGTATTCAGACAAACGTGGTTTAATCCGAAGTTTAGAGTAGCGGCAGAAGCAGTATGTCAGCGATGTGCGATCTGTCAGCAACTAAACGTAGGAAAGAGAACACCAGTCACATTGAGTCACATAGGAAGGTCTGGGGGGCCTTTCAATAGAATGCAGCTTGATTTCATCGAAATGCCTAAATGCAACAGACTCAGATACGTTTTAGTGATTGTCTGCATATTTTCTAGATGGGTTGAAGCTTACCCTACACGTAGGTGCGATACACTCACAGTAGCAAAATTGTTCCTTAGAGAGTTGATACCGAGGTTTGGGGTGCCATCCTCTTTGGAATCGGACAGAGGAACTCATTTTAACAGCGAAATAGTGAAGATGCTATGTTCAGCTTTGAGTATCGATCAGAAGCTCCATTGTAGCTATCGACCAGAAGCTTCAGGGATTGTAGAACAAATCAACAGTACAATCAAGTCCAGACTTGCCAAAGTTTGTTCATCGACATCCCTGAGTTGGCCAGACGCACTTCCATTGGTTCTTATGAGCATACGTAGCACACCAGATAGAAAAACAGGTCTCTCTCCACATGAAGTGCTAATGGGGAGAGCTATGAGATTGCCATCGGTTCCGACTGCAGCGTTATTGAACATCACAGACGATTTGATCTTGGACTACTGCAAGGGACTATCTGATGCCATTAATTCTGTGTCCCTCCAGGTCCAGGCTGCAGAGGTTCCATCAGCACAGGACTTGTGCCATGACCTGTGTCCGGGGGACTGGGTCCTGGTGAAGAAGCACGTCAGGAAGAACTGCTTAGACGTGCGCTGGCGAGGACCATTTCAAGTCATACTAGTTACGAACACTGCAGTAAAGTGTGGAGGCCTGCCCAACTGGATACATGCCTCACACACCCGAAGAGTGCCAACACCTCTAGAAGAAACAGCTCCTCTCTCGGATGAAAATCCAGCGGAAAGCGGAGAAGCCACAGAGGGGGAAAGCCAAGCTGTAGAGGTGATCGAAGAGGCTGAGCCTGTGTCGGAACAGGTTGACGACGGTCAGGACACCAGTGGGACCGAAGTCGCCTCAGGAGAAGAGAGTACCTGGGAGTTCGGATCAGATACCGAACAAGCTGAGAGTGACCAAGAGACAAGTCCAAGAACAAGGAGCAGGAGGACAAGGAGTGACGAAGCTAGTTGGCCGGAGAGAAGGAGAAGGCCAAGCTTAAAAGCACATCAAGAGAGAACCCTTGTCCCGATCGCTGAAGAGTCGGATCAAGAAGAAGAAACTACAGATTCAGGCTCTGAGAGTCCGAGACGATCAAGAAGGGTACGTGTGCCCTGCCGAAGGTACGCCACCCCAGAGTGGACTTATCTAGCAGATGTCTTGGGGACAGAAATCTGGGAGAGTGAGAGAAGTGAAGGTAATCGATCTCGATCCATTTGTGGCAGTGGAGATATGGATGTTGACGCCTGGACTCGAGACTGAGGGGTTACTGACTTTCACACTTCCCATACCCCCTTACCTGAGTCGGATCAAAGATCTAGTGCTAAATCGAGTACAGTTTCCGACTTTTGGTCATCAAATACCAGAAGAAGAAGAAAAAGTCATTCGTTTCGAATTATTGGAACATGTTATTAAAGCTGCAGGTACGAGAATAATTGTAGATGCATAAAGACTTTTGTGTTTAAGCTATAAAGAAGAAGATAACCTAGCGCCGAGTGGAAAGAAGAATAAAATTAGGGATTGCATTTAGAGGACGGAGAAGGGTTAGGGTTGTCTGTTGCTGAAGATAAAAAGACATTGTTGCGAAAAAGAGACTTTTGTTGATAAAGAGCACTTTACAGATTGAGAAATTGAACAAAGCAAATAAAGCCAAGACTGAAACTGAAAAACTTTTCTTCACAAAAAGAAGGAGCTACGCTGTTTGATAACATGGAGAACGGCAACCCAAACCGAAAAGCCAAATGCATAATAGGTACACTAATAGCAGTAGTAATTTTTCTCATAATTACAGTAGTGACCATATCATACATAGTAGGACATGCAAGTGAAAAAGAAACAGCAGATGTAAAGCCTGTAACGACTTTGAAACCTGCTCTTGTTGGGAAGAAGGAGGAGAGCAATGTGATCCGTGAAAAGGCGTTACTGGCAGATGAAGCTCGTAGGTTACACGTAGACGAGTCACAGGGAAATTTTAGGTCAAACGCATATGCCAAACTATTGTACGAGTATATCGATGCCATGGAGGCCAAAGATTGCTATGTTTATATGCAATTGCCGGCTTCTGTAGATGAAGGCATCAGATATCATCATCTCCCACTGACTTATGGGATAACATGTAGTTTACTGCTCAGTATATTTTACGGTAGAGAAGGGTTCGAGTACTACTTTTCAAATTATGATTCGGTACTGCCTGAAGTCCCGAATTATAAACAAATGAATAAGTGGGACTATTATAAAAAGGAGGATAGATTAGCCAAATTCTTTCTTCCTTGGGATACATTAGATACATCATATGCACGCAGAAATAATCTGACTTGCAAAGTGTCAGAGGTAGAGAAAAAGTTCATAGGACAAGTAGATGACCGATACAGAAGACAGAAGATTCTGAAAATGTCAGGACAGTGGAAAACTGATTGGACCGAAGAAGAGAAGGCACATAAAAAGAAAGGTAGCAATGGTCCAATAGCTTTGGATAGAACGCAGAAAGGAAAGTTATGTTTAACTCGAAGCAAGACATATTATGAGAGTGTATTTGTAGGTGAAGTAAATTGCGAACATGCTTTTAGGTTAGAGTACTACACGAAAGATTTTATGAAAGGGATGCAAGCTATTCCTAATGTGTATTTTGTATGTGGGAGAAATGCCTATGTAAAACTGCCTGACAATTGGTATGGTTCGTGTTACTTGGCAATTGTCTTCCCCAAAATATATCATGCAAAGGATTTAGCGATCATAGAAGGAAAGGCTTCGACAAGAGCGAAAAGAGAAGTAGGAGATGCAGAAGTAGTTGGAGACATATTTGGAGCGATGTTTCCTATGTTAGGTTTAATACTTAACGATGTTAAGATCAGGAGACTGGCTACAGTCGTAGATAGATTGTCTGCAAGTACTGCAAGGTCATTGATGCTAGTAGAAGGCGAGATGCAATCGATTAGAGCAATGGTTCTTCAGAATCGCCTTGCTTTAGATGTTCTGCTAGCAAAAGAGGGCGGAGTTTGCAAGGCTTTGAAGGTCCAGGAATGTTGTACTTATATTCCTGATAATTCAAAACCACTTGAGAAAGTCATACAAAACATTACAGAGATACACCAAGAAATCGAAGATTTGACAAAAATAAATGTTTGGGAAAAAGTAGGTCATGGAGTAGGAAAGGTTGGAAGTTGGTTTGCCAACCTTGGTAAAAGCATTGTGTGGTACATATTAAAACCTGTGTTAATAGTATTAATTTGCATAATTACATTGTTAGGGTTAGTGAAACTATACAAATGGTATAGGTCGAACCGGTTACAAAGGTCCATGAGAGAACAAGAAAGGAGATTAGCTGCTTTACAAGACCAACAGTATAAAAGTTTAAGAGCTCTCGAAACGATAAAAAGAGGGAATCTGGTAACTAGTTCTGTGTAAAGGTGATATTCAAATTGCATTTAGTGATGACCCCTAGAGGTCATCAAAGGGGGGAACTGAGAGAGCGCAATTTGAATAAAAAGTATATCCGAACCATATTCACAAGCATATCGCATAAACGTAGAAATGAAATGTAAACTGTAACGTGAAGTTAACACTTGTAGCATAAAGTTAACCGATGTAACCTGAATAATAGGAAATGTATTTTGTATTTACTCTTGAACATGCATTAGATTTAGAAGACCCGTATACATAGTGGGCTAATGTAGAAATGTGTAGAAATGCTTACGAACAGAAGAACGTGCAAAGTAGAATTCATGTACGTGTGTAACTTTAAATGGAGAAACGGCGAGAAATGTAAAACGAAGAAATGTGCAGAGAGCATATATAGAACGATGTAACGAACGAGAATATAACTTTATATTCTATGTAAAATGTATTCACTTATAAGTAAATGATTTGCTAAATGCGATTATATATAAATGTGTGTTAAAGGTTATACTGTGTAGAAGTTGTAGGAATGTTAGAAGAGTTTGGTCATGTGTGATTTTAACCTGACTGACCAAGGGTCCAGCAGGAGTGTAGTCCGCCGTATGTAATTTAGTGGGCTCACAGGAGTCGTGAATAGCCTTGATCTGAACGTGCGAGCCAAGGAGTCTAGGGTCTTGTTAGATTTAAGGTGACAATGCCGGACGAAGTTTATGGCCTAAACGTGAGAGGAGACGCTTGGAATTTGAGTCTTGTTTTGAAATGACCGTTCACAGGACCAAAGAAGGTTAAGAATATAGTCATAAAGAGTAGAGTTCTGCTGAGGTGATAGACTTTTGCTCCGAAAGTGTCAAATGAAATGTCAATGAAGTCACCAGCAAGAAGACGAAGATGGCGCCTAAGAAGAAGGGTCAACTTAACGGACGACGCGAAGAGATGAAGCTATGGAAAGAGCTAGAAATGACATCATGGGAAAGTACGCGGTGGGCGTCAAAGGGGCGTTCCACCCATACTGTGATTGTGTATTTTAGGGACAGCACCCCGGGGAGAACAGCGGGAATAGCGAAGGAAGAGCGCAGATGACTTGAGCAGATGCGCTGAGAGAGATCAGAGCGCAAGAGAGCAGTAGGCCGAGGACCCTTAGAGAGCGGATGGGTAGGCAGAGAGGGTACTGCTTCTCGACATAGATTACCATTAGAGGCTAAGAGAGTTTGAACTTCTTTGGAAGTCAAACTGCTGACACCTTTTTTAGGTAAGGAACTTGCGAAGTAGGGATGTCACCTAGCATAGAGTAGGGACAGATTTAACTTGTTTATTTTCTCTTTCTTTAGATGACGCAACGGAACCACATTGTGTCTATGCTTTTTAATCTGTTGATTCTGGAACTGATTTTAATTGTATTCGTTTGTAGACTGAGGTTCTTTAGGGAATATATGTTCCTTCTAGTTCCTGTATACTTATTGAATCTTATCCTGAGAGGATTGTATTTGCAACTTTTCTTAATTTTATATTAAACTTTTTAAACTTTATCAGTTGTAAGTGGTTCTTCAGAGTTGCGTCAGTTTATGGGGTTTATCTAACCTATGTGGGGTTTGTCTTTTACTCAATGACAGAAAATAATCGATCCAAATTTGATGAATGAGATAGGTATTAAATTGATCAGAAAAGGTATTAAAATCTCATTCCCCGCAATGCCACTCCTGGTGGCTCTGAAGATGATGCATCTGGTTTTGAAGATGGTGCAGGCTGTCAAAGTGAACAAGTGGGGTTTCATCAGGGTGGTGGTTATATGGCTATATTAATGCGGGCTCTTAGTGAGGCGTGCTACAGCATTGGTAGGATGCCTTTAAGGTGGGAAATGGAGGGTAGGATGCCTTGGAGCAAGACATCCCACCCTTCAGCATAGACACTGATTCACCAACATTTAGAGATTGCCTAAGTAGCATCATGTGCCCTTTGACCTACCATGACATCATAGGAAGTGACTCCACACAACATCAGGCCTGCTACATTATGGGAAACGAGGTAATACGCCTAATATTAACTAGAATTAAATAATAGTGAGAAAGTTGCTATGCCGCATATGTCTTTTTCAGTCAACACGTGCAGTAATCAGGCTGCTACCATGTGTCTGATATGTAGAATCACATGGCCAGGGTCATCCGACAAACGCCAGTAATGCTCACCTTTGAATGCCGAATAAAAGCCTCTTATGTCAGGCAGCCCAAATGCCAAAGCACAAATTCAATTGGAAGGTTAGAAGTTTAATAAGCAAAAATGACCAAGTCCTGTGTGTTTCACTCTGCTTGCATGGGCATTTGAAATGTAGTGGCATTGTACTGATACATCCGCATGCCACGCTACCAGGATCAGGAAACATTGTTAACTCCACAAATATACGTTTGGGCAGTCAAGTTAAATCCAAGCTTCCAAGAGCGTATAATATGAAATAATATTTGGAAAGAAATGCACCTTTTAAAACGTATGTAAGTCTGAGCAACTCACCTTTAGGGACAGCTCAAATAGCTACATGTTTTGATGACCAGGATCACCCCTTCTCAATTGACCACTTGCTTCTTTGGACATTGGACTAGACTTTAAGAGGAATGTGAATTCAGCTAAGCCAGGGTGCTATCTACTGACATTGTCCAACTCAATCCTGTCTAATATGACATCCGTGGAATGGCGCAAATGTCTCAAGTGCCTCTCAAACATTTTGTCCATTCATTTAATTGTATTCAGATTTGTTGGTGACAATAAAACTTGTAGTCTATTACCACCGTGGAGCTTGGAAGAAACCCTGCCTCATTGATATTCATGATTCCTTATTTACTCCATGACTTATTTTGAAGAGGCGTGAATGCAGATGTGAACGACTGCAAGGGACAGCAGACCCCCATCACTGCATTCACATGTGCAATTGTGTTTTGCCAAGAAATGATACATGTGAAAGTGACATTTGGGAGACATCAGTCCAAAGGCCCCATCTGCTCCTGGGATGCTGGCAGCTGCCCTACGCCAATGGAAGCTGTTCACCATGTATCTGGATATAATATGTGTATCTACTTATGGAGTGCTGTAAATCACACATTTCCCTTGTCCTTCACCCCAGCCATAGCTCGCTAGATGCCCAAAGCTGTGAGACACCTCAAGTGACCGCTGCAGTTTTCACTGCTAAAGCAAACCCCACCAGTTTGCCCCCGCTTTCTTACCTCTCTCTGGCAAGCCTGCAATGCTCACTTCATCATGGCTTCCCACCCTTTGGGGCAGATCCCTTGTATTTCAAGGCAGTTCTCGATTCATTAAGGTACATCAGGCCTCCTAACCTTCTCTACCACCCTACTGGTCAAACGTCTTAGGTTGGCAAAGATGCTCCAGAACCGTTTCTTATTCCACTGACAATCTATTTCACTCCTTCTAGAGAGTACTTCTGAGGTAGGCCCAGAAGGGCTAGCTAGATCCAGTCCATATCTTTAGGGTAGTCATGTAAGACACATTAAAATTCAAATGATCTAAATTGATCTCTTTTACATATTCAGAGGTTATTGTGAAAATCTTCGATAGATGTGGCCACCCATGCTGGATTACTGCATTGCATAAAATCCAACAACGAGGTGTTCAGAATTTATTCGGTGTGATGATTATTGCCTGTCTTGAGTTTTGCCTGAAAATGGGCCACAACTTCTATCTTGGTGCCAACCACACCAAATTCTGGAAGTCCCTGTATTTTCTGGGTCTTTAACTCTTGAACATTCTGACAGGTTTGGCCTGTTGAAATTTAACTAGAGGTGCAGACTTTATCAGACACCCATGATAGAGTCCACACAGAGAGTCGCCTGTGCAGCACTCTAACAGCTAGATTGTTGCATATGCTGTGTCCACATATTACCTTTCCTGTGCTTTGTAGTGGCTTCCGAGCCCAAACATAAAATAAAAATGATAAGTGTTTGTACATTTCCTGACACTTAGATACTTGTTTCCTGTATCTTACAGTTTCTACTTGCCGAATTACAGTACTCCCAAACGCTAATTTTTTAGGTCTCGCTGAGCCAGCGCATGAGCAGCTCCGAAACATTTAGTATTGGGTTTTTCAAAGTGCTTCCTGGAGGCCTAGCGCTTGTGTTCACGCGAGCGTGCACGCGTGCAGCCGCCATCTGCCTTTGATCACTTTAACTTATTCGTGCTGCTGCACGCGCGCACATCACTTGCGTATTTTTTTTTTATGCGCACGCATCCGTACCCCGTTTCCTTCGTGTATTTCATATAATTGAAGCAAAAGCTGGCTAGACTCTGAATTTAACTTAAAATGTTGTTGCAAGACAATATTTCTATCTAAACACAAAATGGCTTTTATCACTGCTTGCTAAAGCATTCTTTTAGTACTCTTTTGCTGGAGGACGTCAAGTAGCATTGGCTTTTGAATGTTTTTTTCCTGCACCTGTTAATGAAAGTCTAGTATATCTTTCAATATTGTTTGACAACACTGGGGTGTGAATTTGCAGGAAATGCTTTTAAAGTTGTTCTCAAAAGGGGCTCTCAAAGTCCGTTGTGCCTTGGCGACACACAAATCCTTAAGTTGGCACAGCTCTTAAGGTCCTGCCTGTGGGACGTTCAGCCTATCTTTCTTGCTCCAAAGCTCCCAGAAGCCCGTCCCTTGCATGTGACAATTTGAGCTCTGCCCCTTTTGAGTATTTGGGAAGGCTCGCCTTTGCATGTCACAAGCTGTTTCATTTCCTGCAGCCCTCCAATTGAAACTGAAATGTTTTGAAAGCTGGCGAGCCGATCATACTCGTAGAGTTTACCTGCGCTTTGTTTGTCATGCTGCTGGCCAAAATCGCTTTAGAGCCTTTCATCTTTTAGGGAGAAGTCTGCATTTGTGGTCGAGAATGCATCTGCTTGTCTGTGCTGCTGCCGGTTGTGAAGGTGTGGGAAACTCCAAAACCAATTTTTATCCTTCACAGGTTTGCCATAATGTTTAGTTTTCAGTTTGCAAGTTTTTTTTCTATTACGTTTTTATTTGGTTAATTTAACCTGACTGTCTCGTTGCTCTTCTTGGTATTGTTTCATTAAGCTCATGTATGGCCAGGCGTGCCTCTTTTAGTAATGTATAAATTTCCTTTGACCCTGATTTTTCAAGTGGTAGTTGGAAAATTGAAAACACTGGTGAACTTTAAATTGGATCAAATTAGGACCATTCATTATATGCAACTATTCAGGTATATAACTGTATTGTTGGTTTTGGTATACAAGTAGCCGTACATGCGTGCAACATTGGTCTCCCAAAGCGATACCTACTCTTTTCATGGGAGGGAAGCGAACACTCCTGTGGCCCATGTTGTGTCTATGCGTTATGTTTTCGTTAAGCTTGTTAAAAGCCTTTGCACAAGCCACAGCTATTAATTGTCAGTGCTTCCAAATGATGGGTAATTTATGGTTCTAGCCTCCAAATATTGGGTATGACATTGGAGTGTGATTTGTGAAACAGTATAGGTGTAGATGGCTTTTTATGTAGTGTACCAGAAGGAGGTACACTATGTTGAACCCTTATTGGTTTACAGAGCATGCGCTGGTCTGGCGAGACTTTCAGCAAGGGCGGCTTAAAAAAATGCTACCTGGCCGGCCTACAGCTTGCGTGCATGTGCTTACGAGCAGAGGCGCCATATGGCTTTCCTCGTCATTCCCATTAAGCGCGAGCACACAACTCCCAGGCCCGTGCTTGTTTTAATTTGCAGCGCGAGCGCCCGTTTGTTTTCTCTCAGCCCTTTGAGCACGTACGCGTCTGCGGCAGGGAAGTGAATGGTGAACACAACACGCGGAAAGGGGTGTTCTTTTAAGTAGGGCACCCATATGGGGCATTGGAAATGTCTGAAACCTGGAAAAAATCAACTCACCAGAGCACTTTGGAATAATATCTCCTTTTCATTTGGCAATTTTAGTGTGACATTGATTAACACTCACGCAGAGCAGCTCAACTGACCAACTATTGCCTTTCTACTAGTAACAATATAGTAAAACCGTACGGTCCCGTTCCCAAGTAAGACCTTTTTGAAGCCTTGTTGAAGTATAACTGCGATATATCTGGCATAAGTTGTGCACATAACAATTCTTGTGGTTGAAAGACAGTAACGTCCTCAAACCTTTTACTTTCATGCATATAAAATAATTTGAGTAGCACATATGGCAAACCAATTTGGGAATATTATTTTTGAATTAATGATTAAGCTATCTCTATTAAACTTCCCATGTGTGTTCTCCTGAAAGCATTTTCCGTTCCTACAATTGAAGAAAGCATTTTATGTATTTCCTCATTCACTGGTCAACATGTGCCCACTTTACAGAAGTCTCTCTTGTAAGAGAAACTAATACTGGCAAAACCAATGTGTCTTGCTTTTATATGCTAACACATGCATGCATGAATGGTATTTGCATGCTTTAGCACATTAAAACTAGACTTTTGGCTTTCCCACTGCTAGATGTCCTGAGAGTGACAGGTTTTTTTTTTGTATCACGCTAAATGATATGTTACCATTTGATCACCCCCTTTCGGTTAGCAACAAGGCCCTTTGTAGAACATGTGTTGCAACTTGGAACTAGATTGGGCTCATTGATGGTGGCACTGGTTTGCACCAACATACGATTGCCGGAATATACCACCAGCCCTGGGTGGCGATGTGCAGATGAAAAGGATAACCGGTGCAAAATTGCCTACAGGAACAATTTTGCATGAATCAGAAAAGGATAGTGTGTGTAGCTGTGGCCAGAAACAGCCTTCTCTGAGGCTCACAGACAAGGGGCATATTTACTGGAAAATGTCAGAGTGCAGAGCAATATCAAATTTGGCAGCGCAGCTCTCCTACATTTTCAAAATGCAGGGATGCGTCTCATTTAATACAATACGGCGCACCCCTTTGTTTTCCCTAGCACTTGCGCTAAGGTTTGCTGCCTAGCGCCAACACAGTGCAAGGGTGTCTGCGTTGCAGGGAATGATTGTTTATGTGAGGTAGGTTTCCCTTCCTGCACATAAACTATCCATAATGGCTATTTGTTACTTCTAGGTGTGCTGCAGAATGCAGCATACATAGAAGTAGCAAATTGTCATTATTAACCCCTCCCATGCTGGTGACGAACCCCAGCCGTCACGCCCCGCGGTGGGCATGTGCTGATGACGGCTGGGGTTCGTCACGGCCCCGCCTTGTTCTTTTGTTTACCGCACAGCGGTAAAATCGCGGCCGCAGTGAAGGGGTTAAATGATAGTTTATGTGCAGAAATGGACACATTCCTGCACATAAACAATCACAAATGGCTTTTTGCTCTTTCTATGTGTGCTGCAGAATGCAGCACACATAGAAAAAACAAGCAATGGCATTGCCAATAGGTCGCGCTTTTGGGACCTTATAAGTATTTAGTTATGCAGCACAATATCCTTGGTGCAAAAACATCAACACTTGCATGGCTAAACACTTATAAGGTACAAGGTTTAGCCATGCAACAGCCGATGTTGTTGCACCAAGGATATTGAGCTGCAAAACTAAATACTTATAAGGCCCCAAAAGCGAGGCCTATTGGCTATGCCAATGCTTGTTTGTTTTTGAAGTACAGTGGTAGCGTCCAAACATATCTCCTGGTCCCTCCTCCATAATGTGCTTCTTTCCCCTCTTATTCATTTCCCATTCCTCTCCTCCCACACTCACTTTGAGGAGGACCAGTGCCATGAAACCGCTTTCTTATACAGACATGATTAGATCAGATCTTTCAGCCGAGGAAAAGCCATTTGTTTCCACATTGTGCACGTTTTTAGTTTAATTATTTTAATACAGTATTACGGGGCGGGCTATATATGTGAAATATGTACGCTGATCAAACAGTTTACATAACCGTGAGATTTTTTTAAGCTGTTGTAAATATTTTCAACATTATCATGTTAACTTACACATTTTATTTACTAAGCCACCTTTGTTTCATTGATTAGCTGTTCTTGGTGCTGAAACACTGATCCAACAGCAAGCTGAAGCCCCACCTGCCCGATCAGAGAAGGGTTTAAACTCCTGAATGCTCTTTGTTAACTTGGCAAACAAGCTCGTTGTTGCAAAACAAAAAAGACAAGAAACAAAACAAGTAGTATTTGATCTACAACGTAAATTGACTACAATGTACGCATCAACTATTCCATATATTGGCAATTATAATAAGACAACAATAGGTCCATCTGACAGTGTGCTACATAAATGCCCAGTGCCCACCCTACATACTGAGATCAACAGAGGGTGCTGTTCTCAAATGTTTTGGTGAACAAAAGCTAACTGGCACAGACTCTTGTTACCACCAGATTCATATTGCCAAAGTATGGAACTCTTTTCAGATGTGTGGCTGTCAGAACTGTGCCAACAAGAAAGGTGGCTCTTTGAATAAGCACCTTGGGGACCTCACACCTACACACCTGCCCAAGCATCTGGTTATCCTCTTGGATGATTAGTGCATAATACAAATTAACATAACAGGTGTGTACCCACTTGAGTTTTTTACAATCCAGGTCTGTGTCCTTCGGCTGTGGCTGTGCCTGTAATGGGTGACCGCACATGTTAGGTGTTGCGCTAGCCTGATGTGCTGTATTTTGTAATGGGTGGTTGTACACGTTGGATTTTACTCCGCAGCCATGTTTTGCATATGCGGCTATCCACATTACATATGTTTTCTCCTGTGAGATGTGGTGGCTATTTTGTGTCTGTCCGGCAACTGTGGCCATCCGATGGAGCAACCTTCAGACCCTGGCCGTTGCTGCCCGTTGCTTGGATTGCGGCACACACTTGAGAATACTCCTTTCCTAGTCCAGCCCAGATAGGGTGTGAATATGAGTGGAGGTTGCGTAACTGGATTCTCCCATGATGCCAGTGTGTAGCTTCTGTGCTTCTAGTGTAGGCCAGTAGAACAGTTTAGGAGGAGGCAGCCATAGCCGCTACTTTGTGGGGCTAATCTATGTCTCCGCATCGCTTGGCAGCATGGACCAACTGTCCATCTTTGTCCCTTCGACATGCGGTTCCATGTGACGCAGTTTGAGGCAAACCCTGCCACTGTAGTCCGGTTTGCCTGAAATTGAGGCTGCTATTGCCCATGGAAAAATGATAGCTGTGAGTTGACCGAAACCAAAGACCAATCTAAAGCTGCTATATATTTTACCTAGACTAAATAACACTAATGCCAGATTATGAGAAGGGCTACCATTTTAATGGTATTTGTTTTAACATTTCCATCTGTATCTCTCAATATTTATTTTTTTAACCATTTTAATGGCATGTATCCATATTTATTGAATGTCGTGAGGATAAATGGAGTCGTAAAATGGTATATTTCCATATTCATTTAACTCATAAACATGCATTCATACTTTGATGCGTGCCACGTTTTAGCAAATTAAGCAGCCAAATGTAACAAACTCAAGATGGGCAATAATTATTACACCCAATAAATTCTGGAGATCTTGGTGTCCTGTTTTATGCAGTGCGATAACTATCCATCCACCCTGGTCACTCATAATCAGGCCCTGAAATACTGAGCCGAGGGTCAGCATCTCTTGCTGTTACAGTAACTTGTACTGTTACTCACAGTGGTGTTGCATAAGGAATACAATGTGCGTTGCCTTAGACTATGTAAAAAAGAAGTTACACATCACTTAGGAGTTACTGGATATATAAGTGATCCCTTTTCTTGACCTTGTCCCGGCCTTAAGTCATTGAACGCGGTCTCTTGTAAAGTCAGTCAAGGTAGGGCTGCGAGCACGTTATCCCAGTTATAATAACCAGTTTATAGTTGCGGCTTTGGTCAAGGAAGGCGAAAGAGTGGGAACGAAAGAATTGAACAAAGAGATCAAGAGAGTGCTAGTAACTGTTCTGAACTAGTTGCTTAATGTGGTACTTTCCCTTTATTTACTTTCTAGATTATGTATGTTTCAATGGCAAAATAAAACCAGCATTGGCAAAGCCTATGGGGCTCTTTTACTGCGTTTTTGCAAAGTTGTATACCATTGTGGCTGCTATTCAGCAGGGTTAAAAGTTAGGGGTGTGGAGTGTCCTTGAGTGGAGTGGGGGAGAGTAGAATGTCGTAGGCTGGATTTGTTGGAATAGTGTCGTAGAGTTGAGCAGAGGGAAGTAGAGTTCAGTGACCATGAGTGTTGTGGAGTGGAGTGGAGTGGAGTATAATGGGGTGAAATAGGTTGGAGTGGGTTGAGGTGTTGGGGTGGATTGGATTGAAGTAGATTAGGATGTATTGGATATGAGCAGAGGGGGTTGGATTGAGTGGAGTGGGGTGGATTTGAGTGGAGTGGACTTGATGGGGAGGATTGGAGTGGGGTGAATTGAAATGAGGCGAGGTGGATTGGGGTGGATTTGAGTGGGATGGATTGGGGTGGATTGGATTAGAGTAGGGCGGTTTGGAGTTGGGTGAATTGGAGTGTAGGGGATAGGCTGACCGGGGTGGATTGGATAGAACTGGTGTGGATTGGAGTGTGGAAACTGAATGGATTAGATTGAGGAGGGTGGACTGAACTGTGCTGGGATGGATTGGGGTAGAGTGGGTGGATTGGACTGCAGTAGAGAGCGGTGGATTGCAATGGGGTAGATTAGATTGGAGTGGGAGGATTGAAATGGGGTGGGATGGACTGGAATGGGGTAGAGTGGATTGGAGTCGGTGGATTTGATTGAGGTGGGGTAAACTGAGGTGGGGTGGATTGAGATGGATTTGAGTGGGGTAGATTGGATTTTTCTGGTTTCGGGATGGATTAGAGTGGAGTGGAGTAGATTGGGTTGGGGTGGATTGAATTGGGGTGGGGTAGATTGGATATGGCTGGATTGGAGAGAGGTGGATTGTAGTGTGACGTATTGTTTGTATTGGAGTGGGACAGATTGTTTTGGATTGGAGTGGGGCAAATTGTAATGGGGCAGATGGAAGTGGGGCAGTTTGGTTTGGATTGGAGTGGGGCTGATCGTTTAGGATTGAGTTGGATGGGAGTGGGGCGGATTGGATGGGAGTGGGGCGGATTGGATGGGAGTGGGGCGGATTGGATGGGAGTGGGGCGGATTGGATGGGAGTGGGGCGGATTGGATGGGAGTGGGGCGGATTGGATGGGAGTGGGGCGGATTGGATGGGAGTGGGGCGGATTGGATGGGAGTGGGGCGGATTGGATGGGAGTGGGGCGGATTGGATGGGAGTGGGGCGGATTGGATGGGAGTGGGGCGGATTGGATGGGAGTGGGGCGGATTGGATGGGAGTGGGGCGGATTGGGTGGGAGTGGGGCGGATTGGGTGGGAGTGGGGCGGATTGGGTGGGAGTGGGGCGGATTGGGTGGGAGTGGGGCGGATTGGGTGGGAGTGGGGCGGATTGGGTGGGAGTGGGGCGGATTGGGTGGGAGTGGGGCGGATTGGGTGGGAGTGGGGCGGATTGGATTGGATTGGATTGGATGGGAGGGGGGGCGGATTGGATTGGATTGGATGGGAGGGGGGGTGGATTGGATTGGATTGGATGGGACGGGGGGGCGGATTGGATTGGATTGGATGGGACGGGGGGGCGGATTGGATTGGATTGGATGGGAGGGGGGGGGCGGATTGGATGGGGTGAGCTAGACTGGACTGGAGTGGGCTAGACTGGACTGGACTGGAGTGGGCTAGACTGGACTGGACTGGAGTGGGCTAGACTGGACTGGATTGGAGTGGGCTAGACTGGATTGGATTGGAGTGGGCTAGACTGGGCTAGACTGGATTGGAGTGGGCTAGACTGGGCTAGACTGGATTGGAGTGGGCTAGACTGGATTGGAGTGGGCTAGACTGGATTGGGTTGGAATGGGCTAGACTGGATTGGAGTGGGCTAGACTGGATTGGAGTGGGCTAGACTGGATTGGAGTGGGCTAGACTGGATTGGGTTGGAGTGGGCTGGATTGGGTTGGAGTGGGTTGGAGTGGGCTAGACTGGATTGGATTGGAGTGGGTTGGAGTGGGCTAGACTGGATTGGATTGGAGTGGGTTGGAGTAGACTAGACTGGGTTGGAGTGGAGTGTGCTGGACTGGATTGATTACTTGTTTCACCCCTGAGGCGGAAGCCGGGGGCATCTCCTCTCTCTTTGTGCATCGAAGCGGATAACTATTGCAGTGTGAGTGTGATGTGATGTTTACATCTCTGTATGCTTGGTGTTTTAAAACTAGCGTACAGACGCTACTACGCTACTACGATCTGCCTCTTTTAAATACTGTAGATATTTTAATCGGAGCATTTTTAATTCAGAAACAGACCTCTCTGCCTGTCCGGACGAGATTTCTTCGTCCCGGGGGTCCCAACCTTGCTCTCTCTCCCCCGGCGCAGCCGAGCACAGCGCTCTCGCCGGCCGGGAGAACGCGGTACCGCCATCTTGGGGGGAGGCAGGGTAGCGCTCCAGCTCCTGGACGCCTCCCGCCCTCCCTCACTACTTAAGGCTTGCCGCCCATTCTCAAAACAGATTACTTGTTTCACCCCTGAGGCGGAAGCCGGGGGCATCTCCTCTCTCTTTGTGCATTTAAGCGGATAACTATTGCAGTGTGAGTGTGATGTGATGTTTACATCTCTGTATGCTTGGTGATTTAAAACTAGCGTACAGACGCTACTACGATCTGCCTCTTTTAAATACTGTAGATATTTTAATCGGAGCATTTTTAATTCAGAAACAGACCTCTCTGCCTGTCAGGACGAGATTTCTTCGTCCCAGGGGTCCCGACCTTGCTCTCTCTCCCCCGGCGCAGCCGAGCACAGCGCTCTCGCCGGCCGGGAGAACGCGGTACCGCCATCTTGGGGGGAGGCAGGGTAGCGCTCCAGCTCCTGGACGCCTCCCACCCTCCTCCCACCCAGATGGACCTGGATAAAAGGAATGGCTCATCCCGCCCGCGCAGCGGACGGGCGCAGCGGGCGCGCCTAAGGCAAGCCCGTCTGCGCCCGGCCGGGCCCGCGCCCAGCGCCAGAACCCCTGCATCTCGCACCCCAACAATCTCCTGGACCTCTGATCAACTTTTACACCTACGTCAAGGCGCTTGCAACCCCGCAACTTGTTGTAATCCTCATAGCCTGGAAACTATTGCATATTCCTGCTCACAATGTAACTTCACTATCCCTGTTGTTATTAAACCGTCTCATCAGCCCATGATTGCTCACTGCCTGCCCCCGGTCACTTTAAAAGCAGCCTTAATTAATTGCAGATCTCTTCCTGCTCACGCCTCTGATATCTGGCTATCGCTCGACACTCACAAATGGGACCTATTATTTCTCACAGAAACTTGGATCAAAGATTCGTCCAAACCGGACATTAATTTGGCCACTCCCCCTGGCTACCGTCTTTTAGGCATTAATCGAGAAAACTCCAAACCCGGGGGGGGTCTCGCGGTAATCGCGAAATCCCACCTTACACTGAATATTACAAAAATTCCCAATCCCGGCCTTATTGAAGCCATGCACTTTACGATCATGGACTCTACAAGTATCATTTTTGCCGGTATCCTGGTCTACAATCCCCCTGCAGCCACCGTCTCTTCTCTCAATGCCCTGACGCACTCTATTGCGGACTTCTCACTTAAGCACTCCCACTTTACAGTGCTGCGAGACTTTAATCTCCATATTGATAATCCGTGTTGTGCACAAGCATCCTCTCTTCTGGAAACTTTACAAGGACTTACCTTGTCCCAATTAGTTATAGGCCCCACTCACATAGCAGGCCACACACTTGATCTTATTTTCTCCAATCATCCTGGTATCTCTGCCCTTTCCCCCCTCCCCCTTACCTGGACAGATCACTTCCTTCTTCCCTTTACTATCACTATTCCATCCCCTCCTCCCCCATCTTCCCTCAACCGAGACAGTGGTCGCAAATGGACCAAAGTCACTTGTGAGTCCATGGATTCCCGTCTTCAGTTTCAATTTAATCAGTTGGAAGATCTTGACAAAGAAACGGCAAGATATAACTCGACCCTTACCTCTGCTCTGGACTCCATTGCCCCTCTTGTCCCGCTGACTTCCTCCAGATCTCGCCCCTCTGCTCCTTGGTTTTCCCCTTGCTTCGTGAGGAAAAGAGTAAGTGCAAACAGATGGAACGCAAATGGAGACAGGACTATGACCCTTTGGCCAAACTGGCCTATAAATCTGCCCTAAATAAATTCCAAAAACTTAAACGTTCCTCGATGAGAGCTTATTTTTCAAATCTCATTCAACAGGCGCAGAATTCCTCCAAAACTCTCTTCACCATCGTGAAGGATTTTGTGAATCCTCCTGCCATGGAAACCCAAGGCGTTCCTACTCAAGACCTGTGCAACGGATTTTCTGACTTTTTTCAGAATAAAATCATTAAACTTTCTTCCTCCTTTGATAGCGCCCCACCTAACCACCATTCTGATGTTCCATATTCCTCTCACTGTTCGTTCAACTCTTTTGGTGAGCTAACCCCTGACCTAGCGCTGTCGCTGCTGTATAAAGTCAAGTCTGGTTCGCCTTTAGACCCAGTCCCTGCTAAAGTAATGGGCAATCTCGCCCCTGTTTTAATCAAACCTCTCCTCTCCATCTGGAACTCCTCCTTGACCCGCGGTCAAATTCCCTCAGTGTGGAAACAGGCTAGGCTACTTCCCATTCTGAAAAAACCCGACGCTGACCCCTCACAATTTTGCAACTACCGACCCATATCGCTCCTGCCTAAACCTGCCAAGGTACTGGAGAAAGTGGTCCAGAAACAACTGGCTCAGTATCTTGAAACAAATCAGCTGCTGCACGATTCTCAGTCCGGTTTTAGAACCGGCTACAGCACCGAGACGGCGCTGCTGGAACTTTCCGAGATTATCAGGGAATCAGTGGATAGGGGCGAGGAGGCCATGTTGGTCCTCCTCGACCTATCCGCTGCATTTGACACTGTATCCCACAACATACTTACAGCCCGTCTACAACAGCTGGGGATCGGTGGTACAGTCCTGGCATGGACTAAATCTTTTCTGTCCAGACGGTCTCAGAGGGTTCTGATGCACCCATTTGAATCAGAGGATAAACCCCTCTTGTGCGGTGTGCCCCAGGGCTCCGCCTTAAGCCCATTATTGTTTAACGCTTACTTGGCCCCGCTTGCCAAGGTAGTAGAGTCATGGGGGGTCAGGGTGGTCTCATATGCTGATGATACTCAGCTCGTTTTTTAATTCAGAGACCATTCTGACTCCCTCTTCACCAACTTCAGAAACTGCCTTGGCAATATCTGCGCATGGATGTCTGCCAATCACCTTGCCCTAAACACCGACAAAACTGAGGTTCTCTTTTTTAGCCAGTAATCGACTCCCCCTGCAACCCTATGGTGGCCTACCGTCCTGAACCCTCCACCCATACCAGTGCAGTCCCCCCGCAACCTTGGCGTCATATTTGACAACACTTTGTCCGGTAAAACCCAGGTCAATAAAGTTGCGGGGGCCTGTTTTAATAAGCTGCGTATGATTAGGAAGATTTTTCCCTACCTCCCCCAAACATCCCGCAAAACGGTTGTCCAGGCACTTATCACGGCACATCTTGATTATGCCAATAGCTTATATGCCGGCGCCCCCCAATATCTTATAGACCGTTTGCAAATCATTCAGAATGCTGCAGTAAGGCTCATTGGAAATATCCCTGCCCGCAATTCGGTCAGAGCATATCGGGATGAGCTACACTGGCTTCCCATAGCCCGACGCATTGATTTCAAAACCTTGATCCTTGAATTCCGGGCAATCCATGGAATTGGCCCGGCCTATCTGAGCAAACGACTCAAGATATCATCTTCTGTAAGACATCTGAGATCTAACAGCCTTCGTTTACTGAACGTCCCCAGATTCAGGCTTACCCGAAGTGGTGGCAGAACTTTCACCGTCACAGCTGCCAAGCTCTGGAACAGCCTACCTCTTGACCTTAGGTTCATCGAATCTGAGCCAGTCTTCCGACGCAAACTAAAAACCTGGCTGTTTACTAAACGCTAATTAAAGCTTCTGCATCCCTTGATTTCTCCTTTCAGATGGACTTGAACTAGGCAACCCTCTCTGGTGATATTCCTGTAATCTTAGCGCTGGGACACCCCCGCCGGGGGTAGCCGCGCGCTCTACAAGCTTCTAAAATAAATAAATAAATAAATTAGAGTGGAGTGTGCTGAACTGGACTGGATTGGAGTGGGTTAGACTGGACTGGACTGGATTGGAGTGGGTTAGACTGGACTGGATTGGAGTGGGCTAGACTGGACTGGACTGGATTGGAGTGGGCTAGACTGGACTGGATTGGAGTGGGCTAGACTGGACTGGATTGGAGTGGGCTAGACTGGACTGGATTGGAGTGGGCTAGACTGGACTGAATTGGAGTGGGCTAGACTGGACTGGAGTGGGCTAGACTGGACTGGATTGGGCTAGACTGGACTGGATTGGGCTAGACTGGACTGGATTGGGCTAGACTGGATTGGAGTGGGCTAGACTGGATTGGATTGGATTGGAGTGGGTTGGAGTGGGCTAGACTGGACTGGATTGGATTGGAGTGGGCTAGACTGGATTGGAGTGGGCTAGACTGGATTGGAGTGGGCTAGACTGGATTGGGTTGGAGTGGGCTAGACTGGATTGGGTTGGAGTGGGCTAGACTGGATTGGGTTGGAGTGGGCTAGACTGGATTGGGTTGGAGTGGGCTAGACTGGATTGGGTTGGAGTGGGCTAGACTGGATTGGGTTGGAGTGGGCTAGACTGGATTGGGTTGGAGTGGGCTAGACTGGATTGGGTTGGAGTGGGCTAGACTGGATTGGGTTGGAATGGGCTAGACTGGACTGGATTGGAGTGGGCTAGACTGGACTGGATTGGAGTGGGCTAGACTGGATTGGAGTGGGTTAGACTGGACTGGATTGGAGTGGGTTAGACTGGACTGGATTGGAGTGGGCGAGACTGGACTGGATTGGAGTGGGCTAGACTGGACTGGACTGGATTGGAGTGGGCTAGACTGGATTGGAGTGGGCTAGACTGGATTGGAGTGGGTTAGACTGGACTGGATTGGAGTGGGCTAGACTGGACTGGATTGGAGTGGGCTAGACTGGACTGGATTGGAGTGGGCTAGACTGGACTGGATTGGACTGGGTTGGAGTGGGCTAGACTGGGTTGGAGTGGGCTAGACTGGGTTGGAGTGGGCTAGACTGGGTTGGAGTGGAGTGTGCTAGACTGGACTGGATTGGATTGGAGTGGGCTAGACTGGATGGGCGTGGGCTCGACTGGACTAGATTGGATTGGTGTGGGGTGAATTGGAGCGGGTGGATTGCTTTTGATAGGGACGGGGCAGATTGGATTGATATAGTGGGGCAGACTGTGTTGGATTGGAGCAGGGCATGCTGTTGGAGAAGGCATATTGTTTGAGCTGGACAGACTGAGTGGGGCAGACTGTTTTGGACTGGAGTGGGGCGAATTGTAGTAGGGCATATTGAAGTGGTGTGTGTTTGGTGGATTGGGGCGATTTCGGATTGCAGGGGGGCAGACTGTTTTGGATTGCAGCGTGCCAGATTGTTTTGGATTTGAGCTGGGCAGATTGATTATAATGCTGCACTGACTATATGCTGCTCAGAATTTGCACATGCAGTCGGTGGGCGCGAAGGCGCGCGCATCACTGGTGCAGCATTCGCACAGCACCGGGATTTCGAAGACTGGGTCTGAAACAATCCTTTCATTTGTTGCTCTGAGACGAGTTGGTTTTCTCAACACTGCGTGTGTTTGCAGAACAATGTTTTCTGTATTCAGCTGTCCAAATGGCTGCATTATATCCACGGTCATGTGGCCAGGCCCCGCCTATTGGTTGTTGTTCTATAACAGTGCATAGCTAGAGCCCTTAAACTCTCCTTGCTTTTGTATATCTATGAAGAATATTCGTGGAAAGTAGAACCAAAAGGAGAAATATGAGGAATTCTCCCTCCCCTCGCCCTGGTAACTGATATACCATTTAAGCATGTGTTGTGTTCAGTTTTTTAGAAACTGACACAAAGCGATTATGGTGGTTCTCTTGGATTCTCCCGCTCCTCCTCTGTTTTCTTAATACTTGTTGCAGGAAATTATACCAATGTTTTTAGAACAAATCCCTCCTGTTTGATGTCAACAGTGGATTCCCAGCCCAAGGCTTGAACGCCGAGCTCTCCTCGGAGACACTGGGCCCGCTAAGGAGGTCAATGTCCTGATTTAAGAAATGCTGCTGTCAACCACAAGAGGGCGGGCTTCCAGAGCGCGGGGGAGGGGAGAGGAACACGTAGAAGGTTTATAATATGAACATTAGATGTATTTGCCAAAACTGCCTGTCTTCCTCTTTAGGAAGAAGAAAACGCCGAAGGGTGGAAAACTAGATCTAGTCAGGGGACCGTGTTATTTTGAAACCTTTCTGTACACTCTGCTTTACAATACCTTCGGAGGTGGAGTGAATGGTTTTTGTGGGCGCGAGTAGCTAGCATTGTCAAAGCCAATATGTTTACCCTTGTCAAGTTAGCAGTGTTTTTTCTATGTTTTGCAAACATATCCAATACGCTTTAAAAAAGTTTAAAAGTGATAAAAAGTTAAAATACTGCCGTTTAAAAGTAGACTATAAAGTGAAGAAATCTATAGAGGTGCTGATGGTACTGGGAAACACCCCCCCCCCCCCCACCCCCTTAAAGACAGCCTGTTTTGAAAGCAGTTCTCTTATTGTAGAAGATCTTTTCACCTCCCTATAGCTCTTCCTAAATTGGAGCATTCGTCCGCCAGGGGACTACATTCATGCATCTGAAGCTGTCCATGCTCTTCAGGACATTTCGGGGGGCCTATTTTAAAAGAATATTTTAAAAAAAAAGCTTTTTATTCAAGGTTTCCTATTTGAGCATCACATATATGGAACACAATAATGACGTAGGAGTACCCTGACCCCCCTCCCAGACCCAAAACAAGACACCGGCTAACTAGATAAGAAAAGTTGCTAATTTCCAAAGTGTCTTACTCAGTCTCCCGCTACCCCCCTCCAGACCCGGGGGACTATAGTGCATGCTCCTTGAATTCCAGACTTTACCTCACCACCATCCGACCCTGTCGCTGCTATACGAACCAGTTCCACAGTGCCAGGGAAGGTCCTTCAGCCCATATCCTCCATTAGGCCCTGCCCTACAAAATTGAATTTACTTGGATTTGATCTGGCCGTATAGATTTTTTGCTCCGTTCCCATGCACCAATCCAGGTTTGCTTCCCACCTATCCACCGTTGGCACATTGGCTGCCCCCATGATTTGACAATGTTCCCCGTAGCCATCATTACGGTGATGTTGTAGAATAGGAGTGTGTATATGTCCCATGTTTGCTCTCCCCAGATTCCCAGACACACCACTTTAGGATTGAGTTCCAGTGGCTGTTCAAGGGCCTGCGCTATTCTTTAATGGACCCCCCTCAAAAATCGGATCGACTTCGGGCAGGGCCGCAAAGTGTGCCTCAAAGATTCCAGTTGTTCACACCCACTCTGGCACCTATCCGAAGAGGCCTGATTATTGCATACAGTCGTGTCCTTATGTAGTATTTTAAGATTATTGGAAAAAGAACTATGAATACCGATCCTGTGCTGGAATTGCAATCCTCTATACTTATGTCCATCACTAATGATGTTGTTAAGGCGGGTCTTTGACCTAGGGGCTCCTTTCCAACTCTTACGCTTCTAGGAGCCCCTCAAATTAGCCTTTGATGTATCTGGGGAAAAGGGAGAAAAAATGTAGCAGTCCAAGCCGGAGTACCACTGTCAAGAAAATGTGCGAAAAGAAGAAACGGCACAAGAATGAATGTGTTTATTCCTATTTGAAATCTATTGTCTTCTCCAACTTCTGCTCCGGATGTTCAGACAGATGTGCAAGAATCAACTTCCAGCTCTTCTTTACCCAAAACCCAAATTCCTCTTTGTCAAATATTTTTGGCTAATCAAAAAGGGCTCCTGAATACAGTATTGGTTCCTAATAAGGCCACTAAGGAGCAGGATTTGGTTCATGAACCTGCCATAGCACTTGAATCCAATCCTCTCAAAATACAAAAAATAGAATAAGAGAAAGTTTAAAAAATGACAGATCATGAAAGAGTAGCAGAGGGATCAAATTTCCTTCTGAAGAACCAGGTATTTATAGTGAAAATCGTAATAAAAAGTCGTTCTGAGGCTTCACGCACTGAAGGTCGATCTTCAGTGACAGAAGTGCCTATGGGGAGAACAGTTTGTTTCTGCAATGACCAATATTGCAGAAGGCCACACCAGTGCTCATTTGAATCCCTTAGCGGTACCTTTCAAATCAGCTCGAAGATCTGAGGATTTGTCTGCTCTGATTTTTCAAGGTCAAATTGCTCCATCATCTAGGCCCTGCATTGAGTCCTTCTGTCATATAAACGGAACAGATTAATTGTCTCTTACTATCTATTTTCTTTCTCAGTTCCAGTAAATGGGACCCTTGAGCAGAGCCAATATTTTGTAATTGTTACATCTATTTCCACCGCTGAAATCCCTCCCTCGCAATTCATATAGTGCTCTTCCCTGATAAAAAACTATCCTTCTTATAGTAGAGTGATCTTTTAGTCCAGTCTCGTCCCTCGTATGATTATGGGGAATGTAGATTTCACCAAAGAAAATGTGTATGATATATTCACAGTGAAAGGCTTTTCTTAAACTTTCGGGCAAAGGAAAGAGTTAATGGTAATTCTTGATTTGGATGTTGGCCGATCTGAAAAGGGAAATGAGAATTCCTTTACAATCAGCAGGATCTTCAAAATCTAGCTCGGACATTAGTGGTGGAAGTGTCTGGGTCTAATAGAAGGATAAACCCCCAGATGCATCAAGCATCCATTTTGCGATTCCTTATTAGCGAAAAATAAGGAATCGCTAATAAGGAATAGCAAAATGCTATGCAAGAAGAAATCACTTTAAAAATAGCGATTTCTTAAAATTCCTTAATTGCGAGTCGCAAATTGCGAGTCGCAATTAAGGAATATCTCCTCATTCATTCCTATGGGCCGAGAGGCCCATAGGAATGAATGGGAAGACATTCTCAATTTGTGAATTGCAATTAGCGAATTGCAAAATGAGAATGCGATTTCAAGGGTGCAGGGGTGTCCAAAGGACACCCTGTTGCACCCCTGAAATTAATCTGTGCACATATGTTGCGCAGACACATGCCCTTAGGGCATGTGTGTGTGTAACATGAAACTGTGAACAATGCACTTTAGTGCATTTTTCAAAGTTTTTGTAAATTACCCTGAAGTTCAACTTCATGGTAATTTGCGAGCCCTATTAGCGAAATCGCTATTTTTTTTTTAACTTTAATGCATTGCATTTAAGGAATCTCAATTTGAGATTCCTTAAATGCAAATAATCACAATTTTGCGATTTCTTAATTTGTGATTTTTGCATTTGGGATGATGCATCCCAAATGCAAATATACCGGTCGCAAAGGGGCAGATTCTGTGAATCTGCCCCTTTGCGAGCGGATTTTTGCTTGATGAATCTATGCATAAATCTCGTACAGTGCCTTAGCAACTGAAGTCTGTCTATCTATGACTTTCTATGGTCATGGCTCCCTGGGACATCGAATGGTAATAAATGTTAAGAATCAGGAGCGTTATTCTATTTAACAATAAAGCAACTCTGATATCCTGGAATATAAAAATACATTTCTCGAGTTCTCAAAAGGCTTGTAATCTGTCTTCAGGAACCCTTGGCTGCTGCTGAGTTTGACGTGGCCTGTTATTATGTATTCCACTACCTAGCACCTCATGCCAGCCGTGGGATTGCCATTCTCTTGTAGATAGTTTGATTAGGTGATCATCTTACCCCCCGTCATAACCACTATCTGTTATGCTTAAGGAATGATTTTGTTTTTAACAGTGAATCTAATGGTTACCGTATGTACTACTTGTGTTTCATAGCTATATTCCACTAGGTCCACAAGGTAAACAATTCTATGATATTTTGTAAATCTATTTGAGTTTATAAACTCTGCATCTGCAATAAATATCGAAAAGACATCTTGGGTCATTTTAACAAGAGGTTTAAATGATGCTCTCTATGGACCATAGTCTTCTGGGAGTTCTCCCCTCCCGATTTCAGATGGCACTATTCTATTTACAGAGAAGAAAAGGACACTCCGGAGATGGATTGAACATTTCGAAGCAGTTCTCAACCGCCCCTCAGTCATCAAAGATAAGGTCATCAACAAGGACTCCATGGATTCTCCACCAGAAGAGGACAATGTGAAAAAAGCCATCAATTAGCTATCAAGTGGCAATAACCTAAGGTCAGATGCCATACCAGCGGAAGTTTACAAAGTTGATGGTCCTGAGCTGCTACAGAACCTCATTGAACTTTTTCAATCCTTCTGGAACCAAGGATCGATTCCGCAGGAACTGAGAGACACTTCCATCGTACACCTCTATAAGAGGAAGGGTAATCGCCAGTCATGCCACCATCATCATGAAATCTTGTTGCTCTTGACAGCGAGGAAAGTTATTGCGAGAGTTCTGCTAAACTGTTTGATCACTCACGTGGAGCAGGGATTACTGCCAGAAATGTAGTGTGGCTTCCGCAAGGGACGTGGAACCATTGTCCTGATCTTCAGGAGAAGTGTCAAGAGTAGAATCGTGAACTCTATACAATTTTGTGAACCTCACAAAAGCTTTTCGCTCGTTCCTTCTTCAGGGACTGTGGAGGATCATGTCGAAATTCTTCTGCCCGGACACATTGAAACTAATGGTCCGGCAACTTCACTGTATGATGGCTTGTGTTCTGGATGACTGTGAAACATCTGAGGCCTTCCCAGTCACCAGCAGCGTCCAGCAAGGGTGTGTTCTACATCCACACTGTTCAGCATGAAATTGTCTGCCACTCTGACCGATGTCTTCCAGCACTGCTCTGAAGGAGTAGGCCTGAAGTACTGAGCTGACTGGAAACTCTTCAATTTGAGGCGACTGTGTGGCGTAAACAAGGTGAAGTAAACTGTGCTGCGAGACTTTCTCTTTGCCGACGATTGTGCTCTGAATGCTAGTACAGAACAAGAACGCAGCCAGTATGGATACGTTTCTATCAGCATGAAGCAACTTAGGTCTCGCCAACATCAAGAAGACTAAGGTCATGCACCAGCCAGCTCCCTACACTCTGTACACAGAACCATCCATCACTGTAATTGGACAGAGACTGCAGGCAGTGGACCACTTCACGTACCTGGACATTACCCTTTCCCAAGCAATGTCAATCGATGCTGAGCCAGCTCTGCCTTCGGCAGATTGAGCTCCATCGTTTGGGATCATCGTGGGATCAGCCAACCAATGAACCTTCAGCTCTATCAAGCACTAGTGCTTCCAGCTCTGTTATATGCCTGCAAGACGTGGACTGTGTACTGGTGTCATGCACAACAGATCAATCATTTCCACATATCCTGTCTGCACCAGCTTCTGAAAATCAGATGGCCAGACAAAGTGCTGTATACTGAAGTCCTCATATCTTGCTCATGAAAGCCCATACCAGATGGGATGGGCATGTTGTCAGTCTGATCACGTGCATCCCCAAACAGCTAGACAAAAGAGAAATCCCATAAAAAAAAAAATCGGAACAGGAAGTAAGTTGAATTCTAACTGTCAAAGTAAATAAATAAATTGTAAACAATTCCTTGCATTCTCATCAGTTTGTAGGCAAACAATTAAATCCTTAAAGAGGAAATGAAATAGGATATGAGCAGCCCAAAGGAAAAGACACTGGGATATGAATTAGTACCAGGCACTTTAATCATCTATTACATATTCAAATCAAATCAAATCCGCTTTATTCGGTGCAAAATATACAGCCATAAAAGCATTCTAGTCCGAAAGAACAGTTAATCATTACTTCTTTAAGATATAACACAAATTAAAAACATATTTTTAAATCCATACAAGTTAAAAACAACGCATTTCTTTTTTCTCTGTGGAACGGGCTCATCGGGTCCCAGGTGGTAGACCTAAACCTGGGGCGCCCCGTGCCCAATCCTGGCGCGAATATTCAATTTTCGAGATCGAGATGTGATCTTACAAGCGGCCCTGAAGACTTCACCGATCCGCATTGACAACACCAATATCACAATCTTCCCGGACTATAATGCGGCAGTCACGAAGCAGCGGAGGAGCTTCCTGGATGTGAAAAAGGCCCTTCGGGAACGGGAGATAAAATACTCCATGCTGTTTCCAGCCAAATTGAGAGTGGAAGACGAGGAAAAAGTGTGGTTCTTCCTCACGCCCGAGGAGGCCCAAGATTGGCTGGATGGTTGGCGTAAGGCATCAAGGCAGGGTCGCAACGATCATCGTGAACAGCAACACGGCGAGCAACAAGACAACACAGAGCAAGAATGAATTCAGGTCGCTAACCTCCGAAGTGCTGAGGAAGAGAGGCCAACACTGTAGCTGCATGGTGGAACTGGACTGCGATCCCCTAGGGACTGGATCAGTATTGGTAACCGTGGATGATAGGTTATGCAGTGCTGTGGATATGATCACGTTAAGAAGTTACCATGAGGCATTTGCTGCTAAGTTTTTGTGTGGGAAGCCTGGTTTAAATGCTGTTTACAGACATCTAAAATATTACCCGTCTAGGGTTCTCTCTGGAGACAATTGACAGGGGCATTGGGTCACTGACAATGATGGAGTAAAAGGGCTCTGTGGGGGGCAGGAGCAGTTTTCTCTCCACCCCCCATCGTTAAAGAGTGGGAATGGGCACTAAGCGCTCTGCTTTGTTGGTGTGGCGGGCTGTTAGAATTCCGTCAAGCAGGGAGGCAGGGAGGTGGGAGAGAGAGGCAGAGGGTTCTCTGTGAGGTGTTCAAGGTTTTCATGTTTTATGTTTAGGGCAAAAACTGAAGGATACTGTATATGGTGCTATTGCAAGGGTGGGCTGCATTGGAGGTGGTTTGAAACAGTATTTTACCCATGGTGGGAGGGACAATATTGACATGCTCTGGAATTGGTACTGATGCCCCCACTACAACCCTAGTGCCTCCCTTGACGTTACTTACCTGGAATGTGCATGGTCTGGGGGACAAGATTAAAAGAGGGCTAGTGTTGCAATACCTGAAGCGCAACGGGCCAGCGGTGGCGGTATTACAGGAAACACACCTGATGGGTTCAGCATGTAAAGCTATGGACCGCTGGGGTTACAGAATGGTAACACACTGTGAGTACACGTCAGGCTCGAGAGGGGTGAGTATTCTGGTTAGTAAACAATTTCCATTGATCATACATCACACTTGGACAGATACTCATGGATGGTTTGCGGCCATATCGTGTCAGTGGGAGGGTAAGCGGTTTAATATTGTCTCGGTATATGTCCCCTCTGCCCTGCGCATTCTTATTGGGTCTACCGGAGGGAGAGTTGCTTATAGGGGGTGACTTTAATATAGTTGTTGACGGCACCATAGGCCGCTACCCTAGTAGGATCACGGGGACGGGTGGATCCTGCATGACTGGGTTTGTTAACGCTTTAGGTCTCACTGATGCCTGGAGATATAGATACCCCACGGAACGATCTTACACTTACCAATCAGGAGTACATAATAGCCTCTCCCGTATAGACTACTTTCTTGTTTCTGCAGACAGCCTACCCCCACTTAACTGATGTTGAGATACGTCCTCGTGGCATATCGGACCACTCCCCTGTCTTCCTGACTTACACTGTGCATACCAAAACACGAAAGCGAATTTTCCCTATTGCTCCAGGCTACTTGCAGGTCCCTAAGACCCGCAAAGATATTGTAATGGCTACAAAGCATTATTTTCAAGATAATGTGAACTCTGTACAGTCCCCGGGTTTTTTGTGGGAGGTATACAAGGCAGTGGTAAGAGGACAGGCTATCGCCTCTATAACGGGCCATAGGCGTACGGCAAAAAGAGAGTTTGATGCACTTGAGGCTGACCTGACAGTGCTTCAGGCGCAGTATGAGCAGGACCCCTCTCCAGAGGTGGCACAAAGCCTGCATCTTAAACTGTGCGCGCTTCGAGAATATCAAGGTGAACAGGTTAAGTTACGGCTCCAAGCTACGAGGTACACTGTCTATGAGGTAGGAGATAAGGCAGGCAGGCTCTTGGCATGGCTGGACAGGAGGGAAAGAGCGCAGAGAACAAGAGCTCGACTCTGCACCCCGACTGGTGCAATTGTTACTACCCCCACAGAAATAGTAGACACCCTGGCTGAATATTTTGAACAAGTTTACACTTCTAACTCCCACATGACAACGGAAGAGGCACAAACATACATTAAAGATATCCAAATGCCGGCTCTGTCAGAAGACGCGGCATTATCTCCAGAGGCTGATTTCACGACTGATGAGATCCGGTCTGCCATCTGCTCTTTAAAGTCCGGAATGGCTGTGGGGCCCAATGGGATCCCCATTGAACTATACAAACGCTTATCTGAATTAACGGCCCCACATCTCCTAACAATGTTTTTACATAGCTTGGAGGTAGGAGAGCTACCACGTGACCAACAAACGGCTACTATAGTTACAGTGCCGAAAACTGGTAAACCCCCAGATGAATGTTCGTCATACCGTCCAATATCCCTGCTTAACGCAGAAGCTAAGATTCTGGCTAAAATGATCGCTGTCCGCTTGACCCCACATCTCAAAACTCTTATCCATCTGGATCAATCCGGGTTTATGTGGAAAAGTGTGGCTCAATGGTTAGAGCGGCAGACCCTGATGTAGAGGTCTGGCCCGGACCAGGGTTCAATTCCCGCCTCGGCCGGTCTTGGCGGGTCTTGAGCTCTAAATTCCTTGGACCTGATTTCTCGCCTCAGTGCCTATTCTAATCATGGGTCCCACACTGCAACTCTGGGCAATAGCTTGCTTAATCTCCACAACGGCCCCAACAGCTCTGGGATGCCTGGCTTCACCTTGGGGATGCCCAGGATTGGACATTTCACAGGAAAAAGCCAGGAAGGGTTCCTTAGCGGTATGAGTACAAGCGCCGGGAGACCCGGTCCGGGAAGCTGTGCGCTATACAAGTAAAAAACATTTACATTTATTTATGTCCAATAGGAGCATCGCACTCAACTTGCGGTGGGTACACACGGTAGTGGCATGCATGCAATGTCTGCAGGAGCCAGCAGTCATCCTCTCCTTAGATGCTCAAATGGCATTTGACATGGTGGAGTCGACTTATTTGTTCGCTGTCCTCAGGCATCTAGGCTTTGGTCCAAAATTTTGGGCATGGGTGAAACTGCTATACTCCCATCCTCTGGTGCACGTAGTAGCCAATGGCCATATCACGCGCCAGGGCTGCCCAGTGTCTCCTTTGCTCTAGCATTGGAACCACTGGCGACCTGGATTCGATGTGACCACATGATTAAAAGGCTAAACTGGACTGCAACATGGGAAGACCGCATTCCTCTGTATGCGGACAATGTTCTCTTATACTTGACTTCCCCCCAGGCGTCTATCCTAGTTCTCTTAGATATTTGTGAAATCTTTGGGCGAGCATCCGGCTATAACATCAATTGGTCCAAATCTGTCTTCTTTGTTCTTAAAGGACCGCCTCGCGACTTCCGGCGGAATGCCCCCTAAGGGTTACAGAAGAGTCCTTTAAATACCTGGGGGTGTGGGTAACACCTAATTCGAATGCCTTCCTCCTTCAAAATTTAGAGCCACCCCTTGAACGATTTCAGAGTGATGTGAAACATTGGCATACTCTGCCTCTGACACTTCTGGGAAAAGCGGCCCTTTATAAAATAATGACGCTTCCTCGACTGATGTACATATTGGAAAATACTCCATTCCTGTCCCTATAAAGTATTTCAAAATGATAGATGCATTAGTGTCAGGTCTGCTCTGGGGTAATAAGCCAGCGCACATATCACGTTGCAAGTTGACTAGGGGCTGGTATGATGGAGGTGTTACCCTTCCGGATATTCAGTTGTACTACTGGGCCGCCCATCTAAAAATTATAAATCAATGGTTGCACAAACCCCACACACAACCAGCATTCCAAGCAGACAGATACAAGTTGGGAGAGGCAGGAGTTCTTTCTACACTGTACGATACAAGGGACACATCATCCCACCTGGGCCCAACGGCATACACAGTAAGCATTTGGTATGCTGCACAGACCCGTCTTAAATGCAAGGACAATATTAGCAGAATGACTCCGCTTTGGTCTGCACGTAGGCTAGGCAAACTTCGCAACGACAAGGGTTTCAGAGAGTGGGACCTGATGGGTATCTCCACAGTAGGGGACCTATGGAAGTGCAGTAATACCTTTCGACCAACTTCAAACCCAGTATGATTTAGCGCCCACTGAAAAATTCAGGTATTTGCAAATTAGTCATGCCCTAGGATCGGTTATCCCGCCAGATACTGATATACCAGAATACACCACATTGGAAGACAGACTACTTACAGTATACATGCCGAAAAAAGCTACGTCCTTCACATATCGCAAACTAGTTAACAACTTACCGGCCCCAGCATTGAAACTAAAGAGCAGATGGCCTAATGATTTAGGGGAATTAGATGAAGCGGAATGGCAAACAGCACTGTCTTCCCCTCGGGAAGTAGCCATACCCTCCAGACTCCGCCTGGTACAGCTGAAGATACTTCATCATGTGTATTACACTAGGGTCACTTTACACACCATAGGAAGGGCCACACAGAAGGGCCACACACCGCCTTTGTCTGAGGGGGTGTGGGGAGGAGGGAACATTCTTCCACGCCATATGGCAATGCCCTCAGGTCGCAGCCTACTGGGCCAAGGTCATGAGAACGATATCACAGGCAGTGAAGGAATCTGTAGTACCGGAGCCAAGGCTCTGTCTGTTGAACATCTGGGAGCCAAACCATCTTACCCACTCTGTCCAGGACTGGGTGACGTTGAGTGTAATGTACGCCAAGCAAAATATTGCCAAATATTGGGGTTCCGGGGAGATGCCCACACTTGGAGACTAGTGCTGAGATTTAGATGCAGCAATGCTTGCGGAGAGAGTGGTATATGTGCACCGGGGGTGCCCTCGGAAATTGCAAAAAATTTGGAGTGCCTGGAATGAATACAGGGGGTATCTATGTGATCCACCAACGCCTGACGGGGAGAGTGATTCAGATTCTTAGATGGGAGGAAGTAGGGGGCTACTGGAATGTACCAATAGAGATGGAATTATGTCAATTCAATATCTTGCTGAATCTACTGACACTGTTTTCTACAATGAACTGCCATGTCCAATGTATGTACCATTTATCTAACAGATGCCCTGTTACTGTTTTCAATAAAAACAATAAAAAAAACATTTCATAGTCACTCAATACATCATAGTAACATACACATTTATACTGTGCTTTATGTGCAAAATAGCTTAATAACATGAAGATACATAAAGAGTGAGGTGCTGATATATATCAGGATAAGGGATAAATGACACAGCTAATCATCAGGTTTTTCGTATATTAGTGCATCCAAATGTGAATAATCCTTTTTTCTCCTGATTGCCATTTGTATGAACCAAATTACAGCATTCATAATTTTTTCATTTTCCAGGCTACATACAAAGTTAAAAGCATATTTATAAAAAAAATGCATATTGGATTAAAAAAAAAGTGATTTTAGAACAGATTTCCTGATATCCCTATAAAAAGTACATAAAAGTATAAAATCCATCACAAGGACAATTCTGGAAATTGTGACCCCACTTTTCCATTCCAGGAAATGCTATTATATGGTGAAGTGTGCCAAGCCTGAGCCTCGTTAGGTAAAATCTATGTTGGGTATTTCTTACTGAAGTTCGATACTTTTGTGTGCCCCTCACTAAAGGGTATTCGCAGCAAGAAATAACACTTTGTTTTAGACTAGCTTCAGCCTCTCACTCATTCCCTAGCAGCAATCTATCTTGTTTTCAGGTCACTTTTACTATAATCCTGGATAGACACAGTGTTCTTTCTGTTAAAGTCTACCTTACAGCATGTTGAAAGGATATAAATATGCTCTAGCCAGGGAAATGCTCTACTATGGCCGAGGGCCAAGCAGTGCATGATTAAATCCTTTGTAAACTTGGTCTCAACTTTCACCCAGATCCCTTGCCAAAAGGTAAGACCTGCTGTATTTATAAGATCACTTAGGCACCGTACGGACTGATATTTATGTACTATGTAATTGGCTGTTGAACTGGGGACTGCCAACATTCTTTAAAAAAAATTATTTTCTTAAATTTGTAAGGAGTTGGTTTTGACTCTCCCTATATAGCAGCCCTGTTGCAGACACCTGTAACACACTTACTCCTATACAGGTCAAGAATTTCCCAGATGGGTTTATTAACTATTTTTGCAGAGAATCTGAAAATACCCTCCGTTGTTTTAAAAAAAGTCAAATTACAAGAGTCTATATTTGTGTTCCAGGTTCTGCTCCTATTAAAAAAGTAATCCCAGATATGAAAAAGTTGATACTCTATTAATAACAGCCACATGGATTTGTTTGTATTTGTTTATTCTTCAGCCTGTTACTCCCGCATGCCATAACAAAGGTTTTATTAAGATTTAGTTGTAGGTCTTTTTCGGACATGTACAGCGCTAAATTTTTTATTAGACTTTGAAGGCCATTCGCTGTCCTTGATACCAGGACAGCGTCGTCTGCATATAAAAGTAATGGGGTGGGGCGTGCCCCAACTTTTGGAGCATCAACAGTTTTGTTTTGTAAAAAGGGATCCACATTTTTAATATATAAAGAAAACCGAAGGGGTGCTAAAACACATCCTTGTCATATTCCTCATGTTACCCTAAAATCTGGGGTGCTTTCCCCCATTGTACCAAACCGTGCTCTAGAAGTTAAAAAGGTATAAATCTGGGATAAATATGATTATATCAATAGGGCGCCTAGCCCTTTCAATGTTTGCCATAATTCCCTTTCAATGTTTGCCATAATTTGGCATGGTTAACAAGATCGAAAGCGCTAGTGAGATCCACGAAACAAAGATGTAGAACCCCTTCCTTGGCTAGGGTGTATTTCACTATCAGTAGCTCCAAATTGACACATTGTTCCACCATCCCAATACCACTTCTGAATCCATACCAGGCTTCTGTTAAGATGTTGTTCTCAGTGGCCTAGTTTTCTAATCTCCCCAACATAATTCTACCCATCAGTTTGGAGGTTGAGTCAAGAAAGGATATGGGATGGTAGCAGTTGGCCTTCCCTCTGTCCCCCTTTTTAAAAACCGGTACAATAATGCTTTCAACCCAAGATGCAGGCAGCACTCCTCCTAAAGTGGCATTTAAACATTTAATAAAATAGGGATCCAAAAATCAATGTTGTGTTTACAAACGCCAATGGGTAACCCATCCGGTTCTGGCGCTTTTTTGTAGGGCTGATTTAATTTCGTCTGGCGTTATTGGGGGTGATTTTACGGGTTCCACTAGTATAAAGTTACCATTATTGCATTTAGTGACTTTAATAGCTTCTGGTTTAAAAAATACTCTCGAAATGCATTATCCAATCTTTCAGGGGAACAGTGATATCAATTTTCACTGCAGTATTCTCTTTAAAAAAAAAAAAGGGTGATCGATTGTTTTCCAGAATAGTACTGCATCTCGTGTCTCTGCAGCCTGGATGAATTTTCCCCAGCCCTCCTCACAAAGCTCTATTTTCCTTTGATTCAGAGTATTTTTATAACCTTTCCTCAAGGTGCTAATCCTAGCACTATCACTTGGTTTTGCTTTCGGAGCTGTTTTTAATTCACTATTTAACCTTGAACCCTCCTGGTTAAACCATCTGGGGTTATGGTCACAGACATTCTTCCTCATTTTGGATATTAGGTTACCAACTATTTCAGTCAGGATATTACAGAAGGCAGTTATAATTGCCGGGTTTATGGAGGTACTGTCCAGGCAGATATTTAGATCTCTGTTTTTTCCTTTTAAGGTTATCCATAAAGACGGTTGGATTCACACCCGACCATTTTATGGAAACTCTGCTGTTACCCTGAGTCTTCATATTTATATCTGCTGCCTCTCCCTTTCTTGATGTGTCAGGCCAAGCCTCAAAGACATAATTAGCGGGTGGTGATCACTAAGCAAACTTACACAAGTCTGGAGTTTTTCCAACAGACCCCTGCAGTTAACTGATACAATAAAATGATCAATATTCGAGGATGACCTAGCCCCTACATATGTTTGGATAGCGGTCTCTCCAACAAGGTTATCTGGTTCCATAACTGCTAGGTTATATTTATGAATAGCATTGTTGATTGCTTCCCCATAGGGATCATGTGGAAAGTAGGGAATTAGGTCACCAAACTTTTCCCAGTATCCACATGGTTCTCCCACTACGATTTTGCATTTATCACAATTAAAATCACCTGCCCAAACGAGTATATAATCTCCTCCCGCTCCCTTTGAAAACGATCCAGATCTTCTTCTAGTAACTTAATACCCCTACATCTTGTGTTATCAAAGATGTTATTATGAAAATGTATTACAATGATAGACTGTTTCCCCTCCGAAAAGAAATGTAAAAGCTGATAGAACTGTGACATAATGTTGGCTTTCCTTAGTATTAACCCCTTCCATGCTGATGACAGCCCCCAGCCTTCATGCACTACGGTGCTCGTGTGCTGATGACGGCTGGGGCCGTTATAAACCCGCCCACTCGTGATTCTGCCGCACAGGCACAGAATCGCGGCCGCATGGAAGGCGTTAAAGGTGAGGATACAGCGACTAAAGCCGCTAAACTTCCTTTTACTCTCCCCATTCTAGAGGGGCTAGCCTTAGTACAAACATATGAAAGCCATTAATAAAAAAAGGGCTTGGTATACCAAGTTTCCTGTATCAGGATAATAATAATAATAATAATAGTTTATTGTTCAGTTAGTTAAAACCATAACAATATTACATTCACAATTACAAAAAACTCCTAAAAAATTACATTATTGCATTCTAAAAAACATCATAAGATATACACACGTGTTAAAATATTCTCCAGCTTCTCGTTAAACTACTTTTGCTTTCAGTTGTTCATGAATGCGTAAAATCTTTATCAATTTGCTGTTCATTTGGGCATCAGTTAAGCCCAGTCCTCTTATAATAGTGGTTCTACACGATCTTATGCCTCTGTCCAAGAACGCTCTCTGTAAAAAATGGGATTTGCGCTGATTGCAGTATCGTATAGTGGCATACAAGATTAATCCAATCTTCCTTTTTATAGCCACAAAGCCCGCATTTTTGGTTCGCCATATACTTCCAGTGTGCAGCGTCCGCAGGAGTGGCAAACTTTCTGAACCATAATGCCATTAACCACTTCCATGCTCATGACGAGCTCAGCTCGTCATGGAGTGGCCATTCATTTCAATGGAAATTACACTGAAATCCTTGAAGTGCCGTAGCACCCAAGTGGTTAATTGTCTTTTTACCTGAATAGAAAAAGTGGAGTCCAAATATGCTGCTTGTTTCAGTATTTTATAGCCATTGATCACTGTCCAAGAATGAGATTTTGTAGAAAACAAAATTGTCAACCAGCAACAAATGGAACTTTGCAGCTTTGTTTAGTGCTACCTTGAAAGTCCTGTATCAGGATTAAAACACACTCTTCTATTGTTTTTAACCTTACTTCATCATTAATCTTTTTTTTAATCCCTGCCACATTCCAAGACATAATGTGTAGGGGCTCATAAATTTGTGTACTTAGTCCGGCTTCCGTCAAATTACCAGTGAAGATATAATCCTTATTACAAATCATTGGCTCACCCAGGTCCTCCCTATAGGTCTGTACGCTGGAGTCCGCCTCTGTCTTGTCACAGGTTAGGGTATAACCCATGTTCCTAACGAATGGCTCGCCCACCTCCTCCCTCTGTCAATCAATATCGCTACATCTTCTCAAGGGTGCATGCGCATTATATGAGGGAGTAATTGGGATTGAGTTATACCAGGGAGTTATGTTCACTCTGCTATGACTAGGCCTATAAAAGAAACCAAGTGGAACAGCAGTTATATAATCATTATGGTTAAAACATGGCTTGGTGGGAATATTTAGAAAAACGTCCATCAAATTCCCACACCGACTCCCTGCTGCGAAAATTCACCACAACACAGTCTCCCTGACATAGTTTTCTAGAGCTGCCCATCCAGTTCACTCTCCTTAATATTCTAATAGTCAGTCAGTATAGCTTTATTCGATTTTGGTTTAAAATCATAAAAGCGCACAGTAAAAAAAAAAACAGTTCGGTAAAAACATACATACAAAAACACATAAGTTAAAAGAAACTTTGCCCGACCTGTGGGGATAAATATCTTAATTATAGCGTACTTTCCTCAGGTTAAGCTTAAAACAAACCGTAATTAATAAGGGTTCTAATACTTAGGGCTATAACACTTCCTGGCGGGTATAGGTGGGAAAGCTACTGCCGCTCAATACATGGAATCCTCTGCCCATTAACATGTTGCTGATTCAGAAAAGGGGGTGGTGATGAACAGAGTGTCTGAATTAAGCAGACCACTCTTACCCAGTCCAAAGATCAGGGCTTGATCCATCACCGTTTTTTAGCTCACTGCACCATCCCAGCTCAGAACCTGGCTACATGCAAATTAGTCTGTTCCTGTCCCAGTGCATGATGGGAACAGGGCACTCTGTTCATCACCACCACCCCCTTTTCTGAATCGTTTTTGGCCACTATAGGTGTGGCAGGGTATACTCAGACATGAGTCCCTTGCTCACTGCACCATCAGGATTCAAGCAAGCCGGGCCGACGACGGCTGAAATGCCAGAAACCGGTCCCCGGAAGCTTGTCTCCTTTCTGGTGAAGAATTGGCTTGGTAGTTTAGTCTGCCCTGTTCCCATGATGCACTGGGCCAGGGACAGACTGATTTGCATATAGGCAGGTTCTGAGCTGGGATGGTGCAGTGAGCTAAATAATGGTGATGGATCAAGCCCTGATCTTTGGACTGGGTAAGAGTGGTCTGCTTAATTCAGACACTCTGTTCATCACCACCCCCTTTTCTGAATCATTAACATGTTGCAGCCTACCTTTAGACTAGATGTGGGGATGCATGGCGTTCTAGGGTAAAAATCATGCAAATCCCAGACAGAAATTGGGCCGTTTCCCACTTGGGGCGCACAGGTACGCAGGTATGGAACAATATGTCTCTGCCTAAACCTAACGAGCACTAGGTCACCAGCAATGTCTTTTGGGAGGGAACCCAGCCAACCCACCCTTCTAACACTCATTATTGTACCCTCTGGGTTAGGTGGCAGGGGTCTGTTTTTTGTCAGCCAGAATTTAACCTTGTTCAGCAGATCATGTTGGCTCTCGGTTTTCCCAGGTGTAAGTGAAGGTACTCCCGCGAGGACACATACAAAAGGAGCTGCCTCCGGTGGAAGTTGAATAGAAGTAACTTTGTTATACTGTGCTCTAGGAGCAGTAGGCTGCGGCAAAACAGGTTTAGAAGAAGTTTTGCGGGCTGTTGGGGCTGGTGCGTTAGGAACTATTGGTTGGGTTGCGGCCCTTTTATTTTGCGTAGTTGGCTTGGGGTCTTTGGGAGTAGAAGGTGGGTGGGAACAATTAGATGTTATAAAGCATTTATTAGCTAGCAAGTTGGACTTGATGGTTTCCTCCATTCCGGTCAGCCTGTCCCCTAGTGTGTTTATTTTTTCTATTAGTGGTGATATAATAGAACTGACCAGTTGTTCAATAAGGGATAATAGATCCAGCTGTATAGGGGATGCTAGAACGACTAAATTCTCAGTTTCCTCAGGAGTCGTGGAAGAATTACTGACTGGGACTGTGGGGCTTAAGCGCAATTTTTGGAATTTTGATTTGTTCCCATTGTGATTAACCCCACTGTGTTTCCTTTTAGCATATGAGAACTGGGGGAATGCTATCCCTTGGGCGTTTTCGATGTTGGCTTTTTTGGGTGATGGGAGGGGATGCAAGGGGCTAACAGTATCGGGTAATACACAGGACCTTTCGGCAGGAAGTGGTGATTGCACTAAGACATGTTTAGTTTTACAGAGGGTGTTTAAGTCATCTAACCACGATAAAGCTTGCTCTGTGTCTACTGTTTGTGTGGGCTGGAGAGATACACCTTTATCAACTTCTCTAGCAATTGACAATGTAGTACTGTTTGTATTATCCCCCTTCCGAGTCATAGTTTGATTTGGAAGTAGCAAAATGGTTATCGACAAATAGTGCGCGTCAGAAGGGAATAAGTCCTTGGAGAAAGGCAAAGTCAATAGACAGAGAAAATCCAAAAGGAAGCAAATACCTCCTCTTAACCAAGAGCCAAGGGAGGTAGCCCCGTCCCGTCCTCCTCGGGCCACAGAGGGCCCGCCCTTGACCCGGCGTGTCCCGCACGCGTCCTCGTGGGACGAGGGAGCAGGTGAGTCTTTATGCGCCTCCTGGCGCGTGGGAAATGCGCGTTGTGCCCCTGAGGCTCCTGGGGCTTGTGGTCAGGAGCGCTGGACCGGCGGAGCAAAGCCTGGCCGGTCGGTGAAGGCGGTGGGCGGAGCTAAGCCCGGCCGCGGGGAAGGGAAACCGCAAAGTCACTTTCAAACACTGGACGCCAAGGGACTCCGCAACAGGCGAGTTTTTATGCGCCTCCTGGCGCGTTGGAAAAGCGCGTTTGCCCCTGAGGCTCCTGGGGCTTGTGGTCAGGAGCGTTGGACCGGCGGAGCGAAGCCCGGCCGGTCGGTGAAGGCAGGGGGCGGAGCTAAGCCCAGCCGCGGGGAAGCGAAACCGCAAAGTCACTTTCAAACACTGGACGCCCGGATAACAGCTCTTTCTTTTCTCAGCAGTTTAAACCCCCAGAGGCACTATTAATTTTTACATCAAATCCCAATACTGAGTGTTATATTTGTACTTCAAGAGATTTCTCTTCTAGCTTTCAAGTACCAAGCGCTCCCCCCTCGGAGTCATGCAAGCAGTGCTGGGTGGTACAAACAGGGCTGAGTCAAAGGCAAAGATAGATGCAGGATATTCACAAGCCCCTCAGTATGACCAGGTGCGCTAACGCGCTGTCGCAATGTCTCGGAATGTCTCGATATTTACTTTAGCACCAGCCTCGAACAAAGGTCAGAGCCCCGTCCGTACCTTTTCTCGAGGCTCAGCTCCCCTCACGCTGCCTCTCCACAATGTTTTTAAAGATTTCGTTTCCAGGGGCTTTATTGGAAATCGAAACGGACACCTCCACTGCAGAAAAAAGCCCTCACTTCTCCTCCACCGGACCGATGGTGACTAAATCCAGGAGATGCCGGTCTCTTTTCAAATTTGCCTCAATTACCGCAATTCCAGAAGAATTAAATGAGCAGCGTTCATGCATCAAGCCACAGCCACTGTGGACTCTCTCTCCTCTCTCTCCGGCCGATGCCTGGCAGAACGTAGCGCTTCGAAACAGTCTAGCGCTACTGAGTCTTAAACGACCCTCAATCGGAAAAAAAAAGAATTCCATCGCCGAGCAGGGAAGGAGCATTCCGTTTAGCATAGCCGTTCAGACCCAGGCTTTGTCGAGGAAACTGCAGGTCAAAAACGCCAAGACGCCCACCTCCTCCCTCTGTCAATCAATATCGCTACATCTTCTCAAGGGTGCATGCTTATTATATGAGGGAGTAATTGGGATTGAGTTATACCAGGGAGTTATGTTCACTCTGCTATGACTAGGCCTATAAAAGAAACCAAGTGGAACAGCAGTTATATAATCATTCTGGTTAAAACATGACTTGGTGGGCATATTTAGAAAAACGTCCATCAAATTCCCACACCGACTCCCTGCTTCAAAAATTCACCACAACACAGTCTCCCGGAGATAGTTTTCTAGAGCTACCCACCCAGTTCACTCTCCTTAATATTATAATATTCTGCTGCAACAAATTGATGCCAGAGTTAGTCTTTACAGAAATCCAGTGAACCGCTTGTTTTTTCAATGATTCATATGATTCACTATGTTTTCCTGCTGATTTTGAAACATTATTCAGAACAATAACATATGGAGTCGCCTGGGGGGAGAAGATATAACTGCTCCTCAATATTATTACTAGATTGCGTGGTGCTATTCATTTTAGCCGCCAAGTTCGTTTTTACGGCTCTAGAAAAAGGGGCAGTGTCTTCTTTATTGGTCCTTAAGTCTTGGGTTGAACCGGTGGTTGGGCAATTTCTTAAAGGTGGTACAGGAAAAGTTGCTCTTTGCTTAGAATCACCAATGGAAATGGTGGTACCTAACCCTTCTTTTGGTCTTATAGCTGGATTGTTGGCACTAGTGGTCTTGTTCAATGATTTTTGAGGAACTAGTTTGATTTCTGACAACAAATGTCGCTCGATGCGATTTAATTTGCCATGTTGTTTATTTGAATAAAGTTTCAAGATTTTGCGGCCTTTGTGAATAGTCTATTGGATTACTATCCCCCTTTGCAGCCCCAACAATTTTTCCTCCTTTTTTTGCCTTAGGCTTAGGTTTATCCTTCCCTGCCTGGTTCTCCACAGGTCCATTATTTGTTTGGGATCATTGTTTCGATTTTTTTTTGCTGGCGGAGAGAGCAGGTCTGCATTATTGGACAGTGCTAAGTTTTCCAGTGGAGCTGTTAGGAGGCAAGGATTGGCCAAATTTGGGGCAATGTCCTTATTAATTACGTCGGTGATAAGTAGCTCCATCTCCGAGTCCTTATTTCTCATGTTACTCTCGGGTGCTGAAGAATCACGCCCACCCTCTGTCACAGACTCTTTTATTACAAAGTCTAATGCGCTTTTAGTAGCTGCAAGTTGTTCTTCAACATGCACAATCTCAATATTGATCAAACCCACAGCATTTTTCAAGTACTTGTTGATGGGTGCACTTTTTGTGGGCAGCTTTCCATCTGAGGGCGCTAACTTCCTTTTGCCCATATTCGAGCAAATAAGTGTTCAATGAAAAATAGCAAACCAGGATGTTATAACTCCTTACCGGTAATCGTCTGCTCCTGAGAGACCAAGGGTAGAGGCCCAGCCCTTAGTAAACAACAATGGGGACAATGAGGGCTTGATAAAGGACTACCGTACTTGCCCTGGGTAGAACTAAAAGACAAAAGAGGTACGGTGTTCCTGGGTGGCAAGTTGGCCACCTGGGAAATACCTCCTTTCGGAACTGGGACCCTCACACACAGCAAGCTAGGTGTCATGCTTCATCATATGGGTCTGCTCCTCGTAGAGCCGGCGCTGAAATGCTCAACGGGCACCCATAAAGGGGCTCTTGATCGGAGATCTTTTGTTCCTTGCCTTATAGGTGCCGTGGGTGTGAGGGGCCTGGTAAGATGTAGATGTGGTGTGTGGGTTAAAACAGGTAAGGGAATCCTCTATAATTTTTATTCTGGAGAAGTCACAACCTGATTAAAAAGTAAAAAGAATAAGGAGTGTGACTATTTTGTTTTAATCTGACAAAAGTTATGCTCTACCCCTTATTGGGCAACTTGTTTCTCGCCTATAAAATGTCTCTAATAAATCAGTTGGCAATTCCTCAGGACCTAGTGACTAAATGAAAACTATCTACAGTTTGTGGTGTGGTTCTACATACCACTTCTTCTCTCGGTAGGATATTGCCCCGGAGAAAAGCAGCCAACCTCTTAAGGATTCAAGTGCTGCTTCATCAGACCGCAGCGGAGTATATGGACACTCAACGTAGTGTCGCTCCTCCCGCTCAGAGCAGCCCGGCTCACCTACCTGCTCCACTGCATCAGGAAGGTGGCGGCCCAGCCCAGCATTGGTCTGACGTGGACGAGCGCAGATGGGCCCACCCTTGGCCCGGGAACGCTCGCGTGCCGCAGGAAACCTGTCTCAATTTTAAGCGCCTCCTGGTACGTGTAACCTCCGTTGGCTGCATGCCCGCCGCACGGGAACCTGGGAAGTGTGGTCCTGCTCTCTCCCCGGTCTCTGAAGGGCTCTGGCAGGTGGCAGGCAAGTGGCAGGAAACTCACAGGCAACAAGTGCAATAATGAGGTCTCCCGCACCTCGGGTGAACTGTCCCGATCTTAAGCGCCTCCTGGCGCGTGGAACTTCTGTTGGTGGCGTGCGTGGAACCTGAGAAGTGTGGTCCCGTTCTCTCCCCAGTCTCTGAAGGGCTCTGGCAGGTAGCAGGCAAGTGGCAGGAAACTCGCAGGCAGGGAGTGCAATAATGAGGTTATATTCATAAATCAAAGATTCCCCCCCCCCCCACTCTTTCATATGCACCAGAATATATCCCAGTTTAGCTTTTATTTCTTTATGAAGGTAAAATGTTAAGACTTAAACTTAGGACTGGCTGAGAAATTGTCTTTTTATGGTAATTTTAATTTTGCACTGGGCAAATGTAAGTGTAGTAGGGATTTTTTTAAAACCTGGTCCTCAGGGCCGCTACACTGTTTTCTCAACGTTCAGATTGAGAAATTAAGCCTTCTTGTGAGATGTAGTACTCTGAGAACTTGAAATTATGTAGAGGTTTTACTGCTATGAATAGTTTTGGGCATGTGCAAACTTCAATCTTTTACCAAATTTCCCATTAGGTGAAACGTGTACTTTTACTTTTATGAACTGGCAATCTTCCCCTCATTACTTTAGAAACGAGATGGAGAGGCCAGTCCTTGGATTCTGAAATATGTAACCTATGTAAACTGCTTTGACTGATATCAGAAAAAAATCAAAATTCCCCATCTGCACAGATTTAATAAGATATTTACATTTGTTAGGGATTTTCTACAGATAAATGAAAACGGACTTTGAAAAAAAAACATTATACCTTTTCTAACTATTAGATGGAGGTTATATGTTTTGTATGAATTTCTTTGTTATTATTATATTATAATGTTGACCTCCGCAGAGTTCTAAATCAATGTGAGTGGAAGCGAAATCTGAATATGACACTCTAAACAGATCAATGGATTAAGAGTGTTGATTGAAAACCCCTGTATGCATTTATAAATGTATACATTTTATTAGATTTAAAATAAATTAAATTTATGTAATAATGAAAATGTTCTCCAGGCCAGACCTGAAAAGGCGCCAAGGGCCAGAATTACAAACATTTTATTTTGCGCTTCGCAATTTGCAACTACTTGCGAGTCGCAAATTGCCAGGCGCAAAATAAAATGTACAACAGTGTCTTTAACACTGTTTGCGATTCGCAATGGGGCCGCAAATTTTGAGGCTCATTAATATTAATGAGCCTTTCGCAACTTGCGAGCCCTTTGGGAATGACAGGCCCTCCCAGAGATTGTGGCCTGCTGGGCTCACCAGCCCGCCATGTCTGGGACTGCTTTGAAATCAGTTTTTTTTTAATGCAGCCTGTTTGCCTTAAAGGAAAATGGGATGCATTTATAATGCAGCGGTTCTATCCTCCCGGCCTGGACAGGCAGGTGTAAATCATCCAAAGTTCACCCAAAACCGGCAAAAGTCCCCGGATACATGTGTAGCCATACGCGTTTCGGATTACTCGTAGGACTACACATGTATCTGGGGACCTTTGATGGTTTTGTTGACTAAAGGAGCCTGCTGGAGACAGCAGGATTCAACCTGCTCTTGTGTGCATCTTCAATTTTGGGCGAACTTTGGATGATTTATACCGGCCTGTCCAGGCAGGGAGGATAGCACTCCTGCATTATGGATGCGGACTGCTGACTTCAGATTCACTGAAATCGCTATGGCAGAGGGGCAGGTTAGCGATTTATAAATACTGGCAGCATCCCTGGAGGCCCATTTGGGCTTTGAAATGTACCTAATGTGATGTTTGAGGCAGAACTCATTATGGGTTGAATTTAGAGCATGAACTACAAGTCCCAAGAGGCAACTGGCGATAACGCATTGGAGGGAGGTATAAAAAATTATTCATGTGCCTTGCTCGTTGACTGCCGATTAACATGGACAGCCCATGAACAAGGAGTAATCCGAAGCGTGTAGGACTACGCATGTATCAGGGGACTTTTGCCGGTTTTGTTGAATAAAGGAGCCTGCTAGAAACGGCAGGATTCCACCTGCTCTTGTGTGCATCTTCAATATATATATATATTAATGTATTTTACTGTTAGTATATCTTGTTGGTGTAAATGATTTTGCCAATATTGCAATGCATTTGTCGTAGTATGTTTACTATGTCCATCACGCACTTTGCACTTTAAAAATGGTGGCCAGGCCCCATGACTGCGTCATGTGATCAAGGCTTTTGGTAGCCGAAACGCGTCATGGCAGACTGGTGTTGGGCGCAATAAAACTTTAACACCAAGATTTGGGTCTCGTCTCGTCTCTACGTCGATTTGACTGCATGCTCTGTGGTTGAGAAGTTGAGGACGATTCATACCACAAGTATATCCAGGATTGCTTCCCTGGACTCGACGAGACCCCTCCACGTCTGGGCTAGTGCAGCTTGAAGCTTCGGCTCCATTGTTTGGAGCATTTTGACAACTCCGTGAAGGAGACGCTGCCGGAGCCCCAGGAGAGGCGGAGACTGTGTGCTGACGACGAGGGGAAGAACGAGAGCTGTTCCGGGTCAGAGGTCGGCGTTGGTCGGCTACGAGCTGGGACTGCACCGGGAGTACTATCGTCGTCACCGGAGCCCCGCGGGAAATCCTGTGTGGAGTGGAGCAGAGGGTCGGCTGCCCAGCATTGTCGGGTAGGATTCACGCACAAACGACCTTTCTGTGTTATAAACTTTGCCCCGAGTTAGATACGCCATGTCTGCCGACGCAGTACGGGGCCGTGTGGAGGCTTCAAAAGGAATGTTTACGGACTCCCCGGCTGGGGGGTCCGCTACAGTTGCAAATGCAGTCTCGGTGACGGAACCGAGTAACAGTATTAAGCATCTTTTTAGGGCACTTGAAAAATGCTACAAAAGTGAACAGGCAAAATGGTGGGAGCACAGCTCCCTGTCCGGCTATTTGGAGGTGGGAAGGGTGCCTCGAGGACTGAGGATAATGTTAGCGCCATCCTATGAAAAACCTGACCCCCAAATGTTAACGGACTGGGCACAGTGCAATCTCGATTCCTCCAAACCCCTCATGCAGATTTTGGTACAATATGCAGAGAGCGATAGGGTGAAACTAATGTCAGAAATTGAAAGGCTGGAAGCGGAAATAGCTAAGATCCCCAGCACACCCACAATTGCAAAATATCGGGAGGAAATGCAAGCATGCTTGAAACATGAGGAAGATATTATTAAGCGGCGCAAGGCATATAAATTCCAACGAGGTAGGCTCGATTACGAGCATGGTCAAATCTTCACCTTCGCTCGAAAATATGACACTTTAAAACAACATCAGCAAAAGGATGGCAATGAGAGTATTACAGCTAACACATCCATTCAGCAAAATACCAGTAGCATTTTGGAGGTTTCATCTGCATCAGGCAATAGCTCACAGGTGGAAAGCGAATCTGACAACAAAGCCACACGCAACAAGAGAGTGGGGTTTCGCAAATTTACTCCTGCTCAGGAAATGGCAGTGGTCCAACAAGACCGCAAGCAGACACTCCGCTCTGGCACACAAGGAATAGGCGCAAACAAATCAACGCCAAACGCGCAGAGAGGAGGAAATGCTCAAAAAGGAGGGGGCACAGGTGGAAGACAGAGGAGACAAATGTCCAAATGGCAACGCAACCAAACCAACAATTAAGCGATGTCAAAACAGTGGTCAACCTGAGCGATACCATGCTAACAGACAGTGAAATGACTATTTTATCTATGGGGCTCTCCTTTAGTCCAAAAAGTGATTTTGACTATGCTAGTACTCGCATTGATCTGTTCAAATATGTACGCAAACTCAAGCTCAGGAAATGCCATAGTACACACAGATCAAACAAAGTCACCACCTCGCATTCGTCAACTTCACCCCCCATCGATCCTCCACAACTAGGGGTTTCATTGACACAAGAGCTATATGAATTACAGCATGAAGAAGAAATTATCCCTCAGCCAGGCTTTGGAGGAGAACCTGTGTTAAATTTGCCACGGACTACATTCAAACCTAAATCTAAGTTTTGCCCTATATTGCTGAAGGACAACCTAGATATTTTTCATGACAGGGTTTCATCTGAATTAAAAGAACTACAGATTAAAAATGACAAAATGACAAAAAATAAAAAATATAACTACTGTGATATTCAATATCATAAACTCATCAAAAAACTGAGAGGACATAAACAATTGATTATTAGACAGTCCGACAAGGGCGGGAATGTTGTGCTTTGGCCCAGAAAGATGTACTTAGAAGAGGCTTTGAAACAACTCAATGACAGGGAGTGCTATAGGAGAACAGACGCCCATGAAGTACAAGCAGCCAAAAATGACTTTAATTCAAAACTGATGGCTTGGCGAAGCAAAGGCTTGTTGTCGTGGGACGAATTCAAATTCCTAAAAAATGATCACCCGGTAACCCCTGTCATTTATTTCACCCCCAAGATGCACAAAAATCAAGAGCAACCACCGGGGAGACCGATTATTTCGGCCAGAAACAGCCTCTTGGAAAATACCAGTGAATATATTGACTTTTTCCTACAAGACTTTGTTAAGACTTTACCATCTTTCATACTTGATACAGGGGACCTTTTGAACAAACTTTCCAACTTTGTATGGCAACCCAACTTTCTTTTAGTATCTCTGGATGTGACATCCCCTTTATACAAGCATTCACCATAGGGATGGGATAAAGGCGGTTAAGCACTACCTTACTAAAAGATCTATCGACTGCACAGAACATTCCAATATGGTGGTAGAAATGATCCTAGCTTGCTTGGAAAACAATGTGTTCTTATTTTCCAATCAACTTTTCCTCCAAACTAGAGGCGTGGCAATGGGGCCCTGCTTCTCCCCGAGTTACGCCTGTCTCCATATGGGCTTTTGGGAGGAGCAGGTCCTCATGGTAGACCATGCAGCCACCATGAACACCAAGGTCAAAGGTTGGTGGAGATATATAGACCTTTTTATGATTTGGGATGGTTCTGATGTTGATGTCGCCGCATTCATTGACCGTTTGAATTCTAATAATCTTAATTTGCATTTTACAAGTACAGTAAGTTCTACTTCTATTGTGTTTTTAGACGTGGAGATATATATAGATCAGGGTAAGCTACACACCAAGCTCCACAGGAAACCAACAGCTGGCAACACGGTGTTGCATGCGTATAGTCACCACCCACCCCATCTGATAAAGAGCATCCCCTATGGGGAAATGCTCCGCATCAGACGTATCTGCAGCAACGATACAGATTGCCTGAAAGCACAAGATGAGTGCAGATCTAGATTTCTGGTTAGAGGCTATGATCTGCATACCATTGACAATGCACAGAGGAGGGCAAACTCCCTAGACAGACAGCAATTGTTATGCCCCACCAATGCCACTGTCAAACTGTCGCGCATTGAGGCGAGCAATGAAACCAGACTTATCATGACTTTCAGCAACCAACATAAGTCGATCCGCAACATAGTGAAGAACAATTGGTTCCTCATTAGAAGTGACCCGGTTATTGGCAATCTGGTAACGATTAGGCCAAATATCACCTATAGAAAAGCTAGGTCTATGGAGACCAGCTTGGTCTCCAGCAGCCCTGAACTAGTCACGGGCACGTGGCTAGCGGGGAGCAAAGGGTTCTTGAAATGCGCCACCTGTAAGGCCTGCAGAAATGGAATCAGCAAATCTGAATACACCATACCTTTCTCTCCTATTCCTTTAAAAATAAAAGAGAAAGTTAATTGCAAAACAGAATTTGCTGTATACGTTCTACAATGCCCTTGCGGGCTCAGATATGTGGGTAGCACAAGGCCCCAGATTCATAAAAGAATTCTGCAGCTTCTGAGGGCTATTTCCAACGCAGACCCAACATACCCAGTGGCTAGACATTTCGAAATTGCACACAATAAGAACCCAGAAGGCCTCACATACTATGTCATAGATAGGGTCCCTCCCCAATGAAGAGGTGGTGACAGGGAAGGGCTCATTCGTAAACTTGAGACCCGTTATATCATCTTGCTGGATAGCAAGATGCCTAACGGGCTCAACAAGAGTGAAGATTGCCATACTTATCTTTAACCCGGTCGGACTATGAGTAATTCCATTCTGAACCAACTCTGCATCAACTTACTGCATCAAGCAACTTATTTTTTAAGTAACTACCTTATGCTCCACACAGACTATTCTTGAACTATGAAATATTTTATCACTTTTTTATCTCATTGGGCACACTTTTTTATTCCATACTGGTAGCACTTTATGATTATATACGCGTGATGTAGCACATACAACCAACATGCACTGAACCTCTAGCGATTTTTGCACAAGTGAATGAATTGCCCACATGGGCATTATCAATAACATGTATTTTTATCATTATGAACTCATTTTAGAAAACATTGTATTTGATTAACATGTTTTTAATTGATTTTATTGTTGTTTTTATTTATAAAACATACGGTTTACAATTTTAACATGTTTACAACTTCAGCCAATTTTATCGTAAAATGAGCTGTACACATTCCGTGCATAACTAAGAGCTGTTATTTTAAGTTCAGTGCTAACAAACTCAACTCTGTGTATTCATACAGCAAAACGGCACTTTAATGCATTTTACTGTTAGTATATCTTGTTGGTGTAAATGATTTTGCCAATATTGCAATGCATTTGTCGTAGTATGTTTACTATGTCCATCACGCACTTTGCACTTTAAAAATGGTGGCCAGGCCCCATGACTGCGTCATGTGATCAAGGCTTTTGGTAGCCGAAACGCATCATGGCAGACTGGTGTTGGGCGCAATAAAACTTTAACACCAAGATTTGGGTCTTGTCTCGTCTGTACGTCGATTTGACTGCATGCTCTGTGGTTGAGAAGTTGAGGACGATTCATACCGTATATATATATATATATATATATATATATATATATATATATATATATATATATATATATATATATATATGCTGCAAATATCCAAGCATTAACCGCCTCCACCGGATCGAGAGTTGCGTCGTCTCACTAAGACTCCTTGGACTGAGTCTCTTTCACTCCCTTAGACAAACGACCACGCCATGTGAGATTCAAATTTCTTTATTTCTGCCGCTGCCAAACGCGTTTCGACTACACAGTAGTCTTGATCACTGGTTGTGGTTAGAAAAGCGCGCGGCCATTTTAAAGAGAAAAGTCTTTTCATCAACATGCTACGTCATTGACCACCTGTCAGCCGACAGGAAAGACAGACTTAATTTTAACAATTCATTGCTTGATCGTATTTTTTTACACATTTGCTTCAACATGATTCAATACATTTGTTCAAAATGCATAATAATTACCATTTAACTTATTTCATGGACAACCTTGTAATTGTAATAAAGTGCTAAGTTCGAGTATTTGTAATTTTTTTCTGCTACAATTAAAACTTTATCGACAACGACGCGCGTTGACATAGTTATGCGCTATGTGTACATGTTATGCACACTTTGTCAATCCTATTCACAAGTTTGGAAAATAACGCCCATGTGGGCTTAGCCTGAACATCTATCGAATTTCCTTATTGTTACCAATTTTCGTCTCGGCTACAAAATTGCAAAATGAGTTTCTATCTCACACTCGTTTTAAAAATTGCACAAAATAGAGCTCAAGTGAGCTAACACACCGGTTGTACCATACATAGAAGCAGATCGATGTTATGTTCGATTATCTTAGTTCATGTTGACTGCCAAGTGTAAATGCATTGTAAAGAAAGTACTGTCCACAAAATATTCATCATGATCAACATAAAATTCATGTGTATTAGTTTAGCAGAAACTACTTGTCAATCACCAAAATTACTAAAGATGTCTGTGCAAATCTTCTTCAATGTTAAGGCCGTTTAGCTGCTTGGTATTCAGCTTGATTATATACTTTGACTCTAATTTTCTTAACTTGCTCAGTCTATTGCCCCCTCTTTGGCTGACTGGAATAGAATCAATCACACAACAGGTGAGTCCTTTGACATCCCCATTGTGCATCAATTCGAAATGCCTGGCTACAGGATAGGCCCTGTCGGCATTCTTGATTGCACGCAGGTGCTGTAAGATCCTTTTATAGGCTTCGTTGATTGTGCTGCCCACATACCGGAGCCCGCAAGGGCACTCGAGAATGTAGATCGCATAATCGGTTTTGCATGTGTACTTGCTGTTAATTTTTTCCGTTCTATTGGAGAGGCCTAATCTGTATTTACTGCAGTTCACGCCATGATTACATGCCTTGCACTTTGTGCATTTTACGAAGCCATTTTTTTCTAACCAGGTCTTTTTCGGTTGGGGTTTTGTAAGCATGTTAGTTACCAAACAGTCTTTGAAGGATTTTGCTTTTTTAAAGGTGATTTGCGGTCTCTTGGGGACTTCTTTCCCAAGCACTGGGTCGTTCTTAATGATATGCCAATGTTTGTTGAGTATTCTTCTCACCTCAACATGCTGTTTGCAAAATCCTGTTATGAATCTGCATTGGTTATCATTTTTGCGCTCTTTTATGTTACCAAAGAGGATTTGTTCCCTCTTTTGTTTAGAGGCTTTCTGTATTCCTTCTGCTATCCAAGTAGTAGGATAGCCCCGTTCCTTAAATCTGGTACTCAAGATTTCCAGTTCTTTCTCTGTTTCTACGGGAGTACTACAGTTACGCATGACTCTAAGGCTCTCCCCATACGGTATGCTGCTCTTGAGGGCCATAGGGTGAAAGCTTTTAGCATGCAACAGAGTGTTGCCACTGGTGGGTTTTCTGTAAAGTTTAGTTTGGATTTTACCTTGCTCGACATACACTGTTAGATCTAGGAAATTAACACTATCTTTACTAATGGTACTTGTAAAGGATAAATTCAATTCGTTCTTCTGAAGCTTTGATATAAAGGACTTAGCTTCCGATTCAGATCCTTTCCAGACCAAGAATAAATCGTCGATAAAACGACTCCAGTGGATAATGTTTTCCTCCCACTCCTTTTGATACTGCGTCCGGACCACCTGCTCCTCCCACCAGCCCATATGCAAATTCGCATACCTGGGGGCGAAGCAGGTGCCCATGGCAGTACCACACGTCTGGTGAAACAGCTGACCATAAAATAAAAAATAATTACTGGTCAAACATTTTTCCACCATCCTCAGGAGCATTTGTGTATGTGACCACAGACTAATGGCTCTCGTGCCTAAAAATTGTTTGACGGCACGGATACCATCCTTGTGCCTGATGCTTGTGTACAAGCTGGCCACATCGATAGTGATTAACAGATCGTCATCTTCCCATGGTGTGTCATATATTTTTTTCAGAAAATCCCCAGTGTCTAACAAAAACGAAGGTAACGTCTTTGCCAGAGGATTCAAAAAAGAGTCAACAAATTTGGAAGTGTTTTCTAGTGCGCTGCCTATTGCTGAAATAATAGGGCGTCCTGGGGGGTTGGATAAATCTTTGTGCACCTTTGGAATCAAATAAAATACAGGTGTGGTGGGCAAATCGATCTTCAAATACATATATTCATCATGTGTTAAAAGTGAAGAGTCGTACCACTGTTTTAGCTCTGCGTTGAACATTTCATGACTTTCTATCATTGTTTTTTCTTCAACGCGTGCATAGCAAAGTTTATCATCAAGTTGCCTGTATGCCTCAGATAAATACTTCATTCTATCCCAAAGGACCACATTGCCCCCTTGTCAGCATTACGCACTATGCAGTTATTATACTCTAATAGTTTTTTAATCAAAGCATAATATTCTTTTTGCTGCTCATTAGTCACTTTGTTTGGATTCATATCCTTACCCAACTTCTTCAATTCATTTAGAACCAATTCATTATAGACATTGACTGTGTCTCTAGTTGCTGATGGTGTAAAACGTGATCTCGGTCTAAAAGGTGTTGGGGCATCTTGATATATGTTGATTTCTTCTTCTCGGGCAATGTTGTCCGCAAAATCCTCAAGTTCCAAATTTTGTGCTTCCATGTTGGTTGCTCTCAGTGCCATCATTAAATCCATGTCCTCCACTCTCAGGTTATTCTCAATTGCAGCACCCGTTGGGGGGGCCTCAGTAGTCTTTTGCCTCGGGTTTGCAAGGAAGTGCTTTTTAAGTTTGAGCAGTCTTATAAACTTAAAAAGATCGATACGAGTTTGTACAAAGTCCATGTCAGCCTCTGGGCAAAATGAAAGGCCCAGTTCCAAGATCTTTTGTTCTCTTTCTGTCAATTGAATATTCGTTAAGTTGATGATAGTCATATCCTTGGTGGTATTCTTTGTTACTTGGTCTGCTTCTTCTTCTGCTTTTGATATCCTCTCCCGGCGCTTCGACCCCTTCCGCCGGTTTGCCCTCTGCCTTTTCCTCCTGGTGGTTCTGAATTTGCACTCTGTGCTGGTGGCCTTTGACGCAGATTGTAGCGTCGCTCCACGTTTCAATATCCCAATTCATCTATCACGGATGGAATCTCTCCTGGTATGGGTCTGTTAGTTTCTCCTTCCGTGTCGTAGTCAGAGCTTGTAACACTGCTTAAATCAGATGCAGGTTGTGTTCCTGTTGTCGATAGGGTAGCCGATTTCGCCTGTTTTTGCTGTCTGATGGCGTCGAACTTCTTGGCAAAAGTATATATCTGCCCTCGTTCGTAATCTTGTTTATCACGCTGAAATTTATGCGTTTTGCGATCTTTTATTGATATTTCCAATTTTTTAATTCTTTCCTTGCTCTCGGCTTTGAACTTTGAAATAGTAGTTTGATCTTCTTCTTTGCTTAGATCATTTAGAATTTGTTCTATTTCCTCCAAAATTTTCTTCCTATCGATATCGGCATATTTTATGAGAATGCCCAACATTCTCCGTGAAGAGTCGTTGTTATTTGCTGCCCACTCCTTCAGCTATTCCGGGTTTGGATCTTCGTAAGTCGGCGCGACCATTACCCGGAGTCCTCGGGGTATACGTTGCACTTCCAGATATCTTTGCAGTGACTTTGATTCCCACCACTTGGAGACCTCGGATCTTTGAAGTTTTTCCAGCCGCCTTAAACGTACCATGAGCTCGTTTTGTACATTCCCGCTCGTGCCTGGTACTGCGCCGTCACCCAAGAGGCCACTTTCATCGGTGAATAGTTGTAGCGCTGCTTGCTCGCGCTCGTTAACCTCAGCGGCATCCATGCTTCACAATGTATCAGCGTTATCGCTAGAATCTCATCCGCCAAACGCTCACCGTGTTAAATCACGAGTTCGTAAAGGCTTCACTCTCTCCCCCGCAGGTAGTCACAGGGTCAGTCTTATCCGCCCACCTTGGTTATGCCACAGAGCTGCCAGCGGAGCCAGCAGGACTTCCAGGCAAGTCCGTGATGTCGGGGCTGTCCCGCAAATCCAGCCGTTTTTCTTTTTCCCGCGTTATGGGGGGGGGGGTGGCAGTTCAAACGTATGCTGCAAATATCCAAGCATTAACCGCCTCCACCGGATCGAGAGTTGCGTCGTCTCACTAAGACTCCTTGGACTGAGTCTCTTTCACTCCCTTAGACAAACGACCACGCCATGTGAGATTCAAATTTCTTTATTTCTGCCGCTGCCAAACGCGTTTCGACTACACAGTAGTCTTGATCACTGGTTGTGGTTAGAAAAGCGCGCGGCCATTTTAAAGAGAAAAGTCTTTTCATCAACATGCTACGTCATTGACCACCTGTCAGCCGACAGGAAAGACAGACTTAATTTTAACAATTCATTGCTTGATCGTATTTTTTTACACATTTGCTTCAACATGATTCAATACATTTGTTCAAAATGCATAATAATTACCATTTAACTTATTTCATGGACAACCTTGTAATTGTAATAAAGTGCTAAGTGTGAGTATTTGTAATTTTTTTCTGCTACAATTAAAACTTTATCGACAACGACGCGCGTTGACATAGTTACGCGCTATGTGTACATGTTATGCACACTTTGTCAATCCTATTCACAAGTTTGGAAAATAACGCCCATGTGGGCTTAGCCTGAACATCTATCGAACTTCCTTATTGTTACCAGTTTTCGTCTCGGCTACAAAATTGCAAAATGAGTTTCTATCTCACACTCGTTTTAAAAAAATATATATATATACATATATATATATATATATATATATTCACTGAAAAAACCATAGGTTATAGACCATATATAGTTAGGAATTAGCATTTACAAAACCTTGAAAATTCAAATTCACTGAAAAAACCATAGGTTATAGACCATATATAGTTAGGGATTAGCATTTACAAAACCTTATTTTACTCGCATAAAACCATTGAAATTCGCATATATAGTTAGTTGCGCTAACTATATATCGCGCACCCGCAATCCATTGCTGATGATGTCACATATTACATCATTCATGACATGGTCAGTGACATCACTGATGACATCACTGATGACAACTCAAATGACATCACAGACAACATCACTGATGACATCAATCATGTGATAATACGATTAACCTCTTCAGACTCTAATATAACCTTAGATACACTCAGAGTAAACAGACACTCACAGACTGTCACTCATCCATGGAGTTACTCACACACCTAGTCAGTCATGCAAAGAATCAATCACACCTCCATTTCCTCAACTATACAGTTATACACACCTTACTTATTCGAACATATATTAACACATATTTACTCTTTTATACAATCCCTGATACAAGTTCACAATGATCCATACAGCCACTCACACATTCACTGGCTCTTATGCACAGTAATTTATATATGTGAACTCTCACATGTACTGTGTTTTACATATGTACTTACTTTGACATGTAGCACTGAGATATCTATTCACTCACCAATACACTCGTACACAGTCAACCACCCATACAGCTGTTTCCACATGCAGTTTTGAACCCATAGATCTAGTGAATCAACTGTTCACACATGTATGCACAGAGTCACACACCTCCCAGCCACCCCCACACACACACACTCACTCTCCCATACAAATACTTGGACAACCAATCCATAACCCATACAGTTACTCATATAGCTACTGATCAACACATGCAGCAGTTTATAGAACAACAGATATAATGATACACAAATTAAGACAGTTTAGTCACTAGCCCATGCACTTAGTGAGACACATTTAATCACTCTCTCATACAGTCAGTCATGCACCTACTAAATCCTTCATCCAGACACTTATACATCCACTCATTCTTCAATATGTTAGACATATTTGAACTTTACAGAAACAGACAGCCACTGGATGATGTCATCAGTGATGTCACTGACCATGTCATGAATGATGTAATATGTGACATCATCAGCAGTGGATTGCGGGTGCGCGATATATAGTTAGCGCAACTAACTATATATGCGAATTTCAATGGTTTTATGCGAGTAAAATAAGGTTTTGTAAATGCTAATCCCTAACTATATATGGTCTATAACCTATGGTTTTTTCAGTGAATTTTCAAGGTTTTGTAAATGCGAATTCCTAACTATATATGGTCTATAACCTATGGTTTTTTCAGTGAATTTCAATGGTTTTTTAATAGCAAATATCAAATGCTGTCAAATGTCAAGTACATGATAGGTAAAAACATTTTCGTGTTTATGCACGCTGATGTGCTTTGAACGCTGCCCCCCCCTCTTTTCTCTTAGGAGTACTCTCTCTTTGCAGATAGTGAAGGGTAGTTAACGCAGGCCTTTGCCCCCGTTGTAATCCGTCGTGCCTGCTTCTCTCTCCATTTGATTGATTGTTATCCAAGCATTTAATGTTTTTGAATTGGTTCTCTTTGGTTCATTCTGTATTTACAAACAAGCAGAGAGTCGCAATACTCTGTTTAGTCTTTGCAGATAGTGAAAAATCGTTTAAAAAAACAAAAGGAATCGAGCAAAATCAGTAGGCCACTAATGGGATCTGTTTTTGACCTCGCTAAAATAGAAACATTAAGAACAACCCCTCATGAGAAATACGAAACTAGTGAGATGAACTTAGCTCCACACCATGATGGCTGCAAGACAGCTCGACTCCGCCGCCCACCCCACCCCACCCAAAATAACGACAAACCCTATGCAAACATTATAAATATATACAACACACCAGCAAAGTAACAGGGTAAAACGAAATCGAACAAAATCAGTAGGCCTCTGATGAGTTTTTGACTTCGCTAGAAATAAGAAACATGAAAGTGGTGAAAGAAGCCAAGCTTGACGTTACGGCAGCCACGAGGTAGCTAGGCTCCGCCACCCCCCCACTGCTCCAAGCATGTCTGTCCCACCGCCCGCCACGCCCAATAACGGTAACAAGAAATAAATACAAATCAGCAGATACCTACCCCCATTCCGGAAACTCCCGAAGTGCAACAGGTTCACGGCTACGCCCATCCGGAAGACGAGGCCTTCGGCACGTGTAGGGCGAGTCCTGCTGGCAGCCGTCGGCCGGGGAGGTCATCCCGTAAGGTGGGCCAGGAGAGGAGCCGAGGCCGACGGGATTCTTCTTCTTTCTTCAATAATGGCTGCGACAACACGCGGGGGGGATGTCTTGCACATGCCACCGACCCCCCCCCCTCGTATCTCCTGGTCTGGCCCCGGCTTCATATGGGCTCCCCGTTCGGGCCTGAAGCGGTGCCCTGCAGGCCACGGGGGGGGGGGATGTCTTGCCTCTGCCTCCGACCCCCCCCCCCTCTTATCGCCTGGTCCGGACATCACGGATATTAACGCCAGGTGTCGGCGTGGGGTGCGCTGGGAGGGAGAGGCGGCGCGAACAAGCCTCTCCCACCCCCACAGGTGGGGGCCCCTCGGCTGCACCCCCAACGCTCCACTCACCCAACAAAAGGGTTCCTCCACTCTTACGATACAGCGACGCTCCACTCGCCCAACAAAAGGGTTCCTCCACTCTTGCGATGCAGCGACGCTCCACTCACCCAACAAAAGGGTTCCTCCACTCTTGCGATGCAACGATGCTGCACTCACCCGACAAAAGGTCTCGTCCACTATTGCAAGGCAATGATGCTCCGCTCACCCAGCGGGGGTCTCGTCCACTGTTGCGGTGCAACGGCGCTTCTGAGTTCAACTAGAAAATGAGTCCTGCGTCCAGAAACGTTCTCCTCAACTTTGAAGATTCTATAAGAGCCACGGGGGCCCCCGACCCCCGATGGGGAATGACTGCCATGATCACCCACGGAACGACCACGACGTAGCCGCGGGACGTCGGCGCGCTCATGCCGGCGCCGGCCTCAGTCTTGAAATGACCAAAATCCTGCAAGACTACCAACTTGATCAGTTCCGGTGGGACACCAGTATGACCCGGTAGGAGAGATTTTTGCCTCCCACCCCTCTTTGACTGATGGTTCATGTCGCCAGTCCCCTCTACTACCCTTCAACGAAAACTTTTGGACTGCCGAAAGAGGTCCCGGTCCAACCACGAGTTGGTGGAGACATTTTGACTATACTTGGACCTTCCTGACCTCACCCAAAATGGCGCCGGTACAAATGAAACTCTCAACTCCTTATTGTGCCCCGATTGCTCAGCCTTGATATCATGAGATATGTATGCAGTTTTTAGCACATGAATTGATATGGGATAAGACTGATTATATGTTCGGACAATGAATTGATCCGGGATGGGTATTGATTATACGTTCGAACAATAAATTGACATGGGACTTGTACTGATTACACATTCGGACAATGAATTGATATTAAGTTCTAATGCATCATTGATTACTGTATTTATTGAAGGTTAGAATTGTCGACACTTTTGGTACTTGCTCACAATGAATTATCGATATGATTTTGTTGCACTTGTCGCACTTTTTACTGATTATATGTTCGGACAATGAATTGATCCAGGATGGGTATTGATTACACGTTCGAACAATAAATTGACATGGGACTTGTACTGATTACACATTCGGACAATGAATTGATATTAAGTTCTAATGCATCATTGATTACTGTATTTATTGAAGGTTAGAATTGTCGACACTTTTGGTACTTGCTCACAATGAATTATCGATATGATTTTGTTGCACTTGTCGCACTTTTTACTGATTATATGTTCGGACAATGAATTGATCTGGGATGGGTATTGATTATACGTTCGAACAATGAATTGACATGGGACAGGTACTGATTACACGTTCGGACAATGAATTGATATTAAGTTCTAATGCATCATTGATTACTGTATTTATTGAAGTAATACTCATCTCTCCGCATGAAATTAATTTTCCACATGCTACACAAGTCAATCTCATCTGCCCAAAGTTCTTTTGCAGATTTGAGACCGTTTCCCTTGCCTCTGACTCACTTATTGCTAAGTCATTGGTGGATGTTTTTGCCGGTCGGGGGTTATCCACCAAATCTCGAAGTTGTGCTTTAGAATAATTAAGAGGGTGCCACCTCTCCATGTGCCGATGCATGGTATGATTACCATAGCTATATTTTTTTTCGGTCCCTCTCGAGAGTTTTTTTTTACAGATGAGGCAGGTAACGAACATGGCATTAACTTTCTTTTCATAAGAAGGAAAAAAAAAAAATTGCCAGATAAAATTCACTTTCACATGGGACGTTCTTGGCATTTCTTTCAGAAACTTTTACATCACTGTGTCATTTCTTTGTCTATCCTGGTTAAAGCAATGTCATGTAAATAGTTATTCAAAAAGTTGTTTTTTTAACGTGTTTACTTTATTGGAGCGTTGTATATATTTATAAGTTATTAAAGTTTGATAATCCTACTACTTTGTTGGAGTGCTATATATTTTTAATGTGACACATAATTGTAAAAACTTTGATGTACAAAAAGGCATCCCTGGAATCTTCCGCTTCAGGCTCGGACCCACACACCCTCACAGTGAGAATCCCCTCCCCAATCACAATACAGGATGCTTATCAGATAGTAGGAACGCGTGTGGTGTGACGGATCTCATCGGGTGGGGGCCTTGATCTACTGTAACTTCTTTGAAGAGGGGTGATTCTTTACAGCTGGGGCCATAAACTACATCTGCAGGGCTAGGTGATAGCCTGGGACGGGCCTGGACAATCGGACACAGAGGAAGAGGAGTGTCAGAGGGTGCGGTAGTGAATAGGGTGAAAGGCAGGTGTCGGGCGGGCACAGGGTGTGATTCTCAGAGAAGAACAGCGCAGATGGGAGGAGGTTTCTAGCCCATGCATGAGAGAGAGAGCGGGGGTGACCAGTGCGTGGGGGAGATGCTTGCAAGGGTGGGGAGCCGTGCTGAGGATCGGCGGCGTGCAGACAGTGGTTCTGGTCAAGGCATCTAAAATGGCTGCTGTGCTCGACAAAAGTGTGGCATTGCAAAAAAGGCAAGATGGCGCAGACAATGTTTATCAATAATGATTTATTTATAACAATTATTTTTAACAAAATATTTACTCGCAGTGACAAAATGGCGGTCAACACTTCCTGATTTCCATCTAATCGAACGTTAACAGACGTCACGCAGCAAAAAAAATAAAACGCTCACGCACAGCCGCTGGAAGACATGTATCAACATATATGAGCCTCCTCAGCCACCCTCAGAAAACATAAGGGGTCAGGATACGTCTCCCGTACCCCCTTATACCCTGTAATTTAATTAAACCGAAACACAAAATGGCGAATTCCCGTTTCGCTACCAGTTTGCGGCCCGGTTCGCAAACCGGGAAGCGCTTCTACCGTGAAAAATCAAATTTTTTTTATTTTCCCCACGGGACCCTTTAATAACCCCAACATCATTCCTAGGGGGTCAAGAGGGGTCTACCTTGCCCCCTTTCATTAAATTCCCCCTTCGTTTTTCACCTCTTCTTGTCTCTCGATCCTACTGAGAGACAAGATGGCAGCCGCACCGGACTGTTTAGAATGTTGACAGACACCGGAGAGCCAATCAGCATCGCTTCGCAAAGCTCCGTTACGCGAAAAGTACGCGATCTGGAGCGCTATCTGGGACGCTGTCACAGATATATAAATTTTTTAAAACGTTAATTTCTCAAAATCCACTGGAGCACATATATTGAGACCCAGCAAAGGCACATCGGGCTAACAGTCCCTACAATTTTGCCAAGTTTCGTGCAAATCCATTCAGCCGTTCGAGCTAAAAGTGAGGCCAAACGCCCTATGGAAATTAACATGGGAAGAACGCGTTTTGGGACCCCCCTCTTTTCTCGCCCCCCCTTGACGAAACCCCCCCAGCCGATTCCGTCCACAAACGCCAAAGTTATTAGACATAGAATTTTCAAAAGTCCTATAGGAAAAAAATCCTAACTATATATACCTACTGGCTATCGCCAGTAGGTATATATATATATATATATTCCTTTGCATCCTCTCGCCTCCTAGTCCCCTCCTGGCGGAAGTCACGGCACAACAAATAGGTAAGTTCCTTTTATCAAAGTTTTTTTTTAACACACCATGTGCAAAGTTACGTGCAATATTCGGACGGCCTACGCGTTTCGGCTACTCCTCGCCTTCCACTGGCCAATCTCAATGCTGTTGTCATGCTGGTAATAGTATTACCAACATGCCAGCAGCATTGTGATTAGGACGGCCAAACCGTGAAGCGCACTTATAATTTCTCTATCTGGCTGTGTTGCACGGCCGGGTAGAGAACAGTCTTAGCCTCCCAGGCACTGTCTGAGCTGCAAACCAGGCCACTCGGACCAATCATGACGCTGCTGTCATGCTGTTAATACTGTTACCAGCATGACCGCAGCGTTGAGATTGGCTTAGGGGAGTCTGGGAGCCTGTGTGCTGCTGGGAGTCAGAAACAGAAGAGGACAGAGGAGAGGCGACGGCAGACGTACACAGGTAAGTGATTTTTCATTCTGACTTTTCAACCCTCCACTGTCATACCACTTGTGGTTGCCAGCAGCCACCACTGACCATGCCTAGAGGCAAACTCATATGAAAAGTGCCTGTGCAGATTATGTATACGCACACAAACAAATCGATGCTACTATTTTCTACCTTGAGATCTGAGAAGGATAAAAGTCCGAGCCTGTCCCATCGATGTGCCACATAATTAAGCTTGCACAACATTTAGCACAAACTATTACCAGCTTGACCGCAGCATCGAGATTGGTTTGGGTGGCCTGGTTTGCCGCTCAGACAGTGCCTGGGAGCAGGGCAGGACTGGCCATAGCGGGCACCAGGCGTTTCCCTGGTAGGCCGCTAAGGTGGAGGCCGGTTTTGAGCCCTTGGGGGCCCTTTTTAGGTCTCGGTAATATCCGGTCTGCCGAAGGCAGACCGGATGTCCGAGAATTATTGTCTTAGTGTAGCAGCTTAAACCCGCCCCCCTCCTCGCCTCTCCTCCATTGGCTGGCTTCCTAAAAGGAGGCCAGCCATTGGAGGAGAGAGCCGTCACTCTGATTTAGCCCCGTCTCTTTCGGATTCGGGGGCGTAAGTTTTGCTGTTCTTTAGCTCGTGACGTGGTCCGTCACTCAGGACAGCAAAACACGCCCCCGAATCCGAATTTTTTCGGAGCTTTGGGCAGCCATTTTTTTTTTATCGTCTGCCGGTGAGGATCGTCATTTCTCGTAGCGCTTTCCATTCAACGCGGCTGCCCACGCCGCACTTGTGCCAATTCTTGTGCCACCCCACCTGCAGCGCAAGAAGAGAGGGAGAGAGGAGCCGGCGCCCGTGCCTGACGGTGGGCGGGGCCGGCTGGGACAAAGAAGAGCCTCGTAGGCTCAATTTCCACTTTCTCCAGGTGGGAGGAAGCTGTTCTACAGCTCGCGGGCAGCGCTGCGCAGCTCCGGTCTCAGGAGCGGACCAGGCCAGAGATCAGCACCAGCGGGGGCTCTCCTGTGTAAAAAGAGCCCCGCTCCCCGCCTGCAGCTTAAGCGCCGTCCATCTGCCCTCTGCCCCACCCCCCGCTCTTCCACCGGTGACCGAGCGCTCTGTCCCCCTGCTGATGTCTCCGGCCCTGGAGCTGCCGCCGGCCCTCAGGTAAGAGTTTGTTGGGGGTACGGGAGGGCCGGCTGGGACAAAGAAGAGCCTCGTGGGCTCCATTTCCGCTTCCCCCAGGTGAGGGGAAGCTGTTCTACAGCTCGCGGGCAGCGCTGCGCAGCTCCGGTCTCAGGAGCGGACCAGGCCAGAGATCAGCACCAGCGGGGGCTCTCCTGTGTAAAAAGAGCCCCGCTCCCCGCCTGCAGCTTAAGCGCCGTCCATCTGCCCTCTGCCCCACCCCCCGCTCTTCCTCCGGTGACCGAGCTCTCTTTCCCTCTGCTGATGTCTCCGGCCCTCAGGTAAGAGTTTGTTGGGGGTACGGGGGTGGCATCTGTCAGTGATGTTGACCGGGGGAGCGTAGGCTGCAGGGTGTGACGTGAGGGGTTGTGTGTGCACGTGTGTGGGGAGGGATGCATGTGTGTGTGTGTGTGTGTGTGTGTGAGGAGGGATGCATGGTGTCCCCGGCGAGCTGGCATGTGTTTAATGTGGACCCAGGAGGCTCGACCAGCATTTTCACTTGGCCACATTGAGTGATCGTGGGCAAATCTCTTCATCCATTGTGGCTCACTTCCTTTATCTGCCAACACAGAGCGCTTGGAGTCAGTATTGAGCGCTTTATTGCACTAAACTGGATATATTCGCAATCCGGAGGGCTTACTCTATCGCAGTGTTAGTAAGAGAGTGCAGTACACGGCACATGCTGTTTCTCGTGCTTTTAAAAGCACTACGGCTCGGGGGCATTCTTTTACCTGTATCTTGGTCGGTGTCACTTTAATGTGAGTTTCGAGTGGCCACGGAGTCCAGCGAGAGTAGTTGGGGGGGGGGGGGGGGGTCGGAAGGGGCACGTGGCAGCAGATGCCATGTGTATGCCATGTGTAACTCAGAGGTGTATCGGGCGCGCTAGGTCTCGAGGGCTAAATCGAGTCAAGGCGCTAGAGCAGATCTTGGGTATTGTGCCCCGCTCCTTACGGCCTTCATTGACGCTATAGCATGCCTCATTGTGTCCGCTTGAGCATCCTCGGGTATAGAGTTTGTCACACACCTTCGTCTCTTCGCTGCAAAGACACAGGCTTACATAACAGATACTATATAGAAACATGTCACTGTTGTGCCCCTTATTGTTAAGTAATGCACAGGGCAGATTTGCCGCAGACCTGACACCTCCGCCCCATTGGCTTGTACAGCGGGCGCAGGTGTCAGGGGTGAAATATCAGGCATGATGATATGCGACCACGTGCCATATGTCGCACCCTGAGCTTCCAGCACGATTTCAGGTTAGGGCTTATAACTACTGTCCCTCTGCACGCTTGGACTTGTTGCCCATGGCGGAAAGGAGAAAAGCAAGACTACATGTTCCAGAATGCACTTTGCCGTACATAGATCTCTAGTTCTCCAGGTTCTCTCTTCCTTCTCTCTTCACTTCTTCTCTCCTGTCTTCCTTCTCTCTCTCTTGCTTCTCTCCCTTCTCTTTTCTCTTCCTTCTCTTTTTTCTTCCTTCTCCTCCGTCTTCCTTCTCTCCACTATCCCCTCTCTCTTCTCTCTCTTCCTTCTCTCTTCTCTTCCTTCTCTTTTCTCTCCTCTCTCTTCCTTCTCTATTCGCTCTCTTCTCTCCACTATCCCTTCTCCCTTGTTTCTTACTTATCTTCCTTCTTTCTTCCTTCTCCCTTCTCTCTTTACTTCCTTCTCTCCTCTCTTACTTCTCTCCCCTCTTACTTCTTTCCCCTCTCTTCCTTCTCCCTTCTTTTCCTTCTCCTTCTCTCCGCTCTTCCTTCTCTCTTCTCTCCCTTCTCTTACTTCTTCTCTTCTCTCCCTTCTCCCTTCTCTTCCTTCTCTCTTCACTTCCTTCTTTATTCATTCTCTCTCTCTCTCTCTCTCCCTTCCCTTCTTTCTACTCTTCTTCTCTCTTCTCTCTCTTTTCTCTGTATCTGTCTCGAGACCGAGCTGGCACCTAGCCGGAAGTGCTGTCTGGAGCCTGCCACACTAAGCCCCGGCATGGCGTGTCGGATTATGGAGCCTTGTTAGACCACCAGCGTTAGAGGCCCAAGGGTACACAGGTCTAGGGGGTTACTGCAGGGCTCAAGTTGAGGTACCACGCGGGTGGACAGCGTCCCACCACTTATTTTAAAGGGGGGATGGCATCCCCCCTGCCAAACAGCTGGACTTCACTCTTTGGCCTATCTGGGACGAGGAGCTCGGCACCTCTCACTACCTCACTTTCTCACTTTTCTCTCTCAAAACATCACTACCTCACTCTCTCACTACCTCACAACTTCACTCTCTCTAACTCACTATCTCAATCACTCTCTATCTCACTACCTCACCCTTTCTATCTCACTAACTCACTTTCACTCTCTTTCACTATTTCTCTCTATCTCACTACATCACAACATCACTCTATGCTTATATCTCACTACCTCACAGCATCCCTCTCCCTCACAACATCCCTCTCCCTCACAACATCCCTCTCCCTCACTACCTCACTCTTTCACTACCTCACTCTCTATCTCACTACCTCACTCTCTATCTACCTCACTCTCTCTCACTACCTCACTCTCTCTCTATTTCAATACCTCACTCTATCTCACTACCTAACTCTCTCTCTGCTAATGCAATAGGTATCACATATGCCAAAAAAAGCTAATGCCAATAGAAATGACAATGCCATTTATTTAGGGATACAAAAAAAATAAAAAATAATGAGCAATACCAATAGCTCTACCTATAATATTGCCGAGACCATTGCATTGTAAATGCTTGTTGTTACCTGGGGTCGGCAATATCGGTCCCCTGTAACAAAATCGGTCAAAACCAACCCTCGCAAACTGCTCGGCTGCACTCTCCCTCACCCCAGGGGGGGCTGGCTCATTCGTTTGCTAGGGCTGGTTTCTGTTCCCAGTCCGGCCCTGCCTGGGAGCCTAAGACTGTTATATACCCGGCTGTGCAATACAGCCGGGTAGAGAGATGTTGGTGGCGGCTCCTTGGCTGTGTCTACTGCTGATGCACCATGGTCCGCATGCATACCCGCTGCACACATTTGAGTCACGTGACACTCCTCCCAGACTCTCGATGGTATGCTCCTAAATCACGAAGCAATTGCGCTCCGAAGGAAGGTACAGACTGTTTAGGGGGTGGTTGTACTTTCACTTAGTTGAAACACCATCCGTAGACATCTGCTTGGGATCTGAGAATGGACATATTTTTAGTTCTTAATAAACACAAGTTAAGCAAATGATCTGCTTTGTGTCGTTCTCTCTGAATCATTTTTTCTGTGAATCATTAAAGCACATCATCCATCTGTGTCCCCACACTAGGTCTGTAGGTCAAGCCATCCTGTGTAAAGTTTAGGCTTGAGTTTTATTTATTTCTCAGAATTGTACACTGTATGCCCCTACAGGGGGCATATCCCAGAAGGGTGTCATGTTTGGCCAGATCTGTATAGCTGTTTGTTAGATTTAGTGACTAGACATCTGCTAGGCCTTGGTGCAGGGCTTAGACAGAGCATCTCTGACCAGCCTTGCTTTAGTGGAGGGTGAGGCAGGTTTTTGGTACGGTTGGTTCCTATCAGAGCTAGACCAGTCTGATTTGTGTATCTTGGGCCTCGCTCTGTTGTGGCATTGAGGGCAAAAAAAGACTTGATCTGGAATGTGGCCCACAAGATTGCTATTGGCTGATATTGTTGCAAGCATTCCAGCAATCCCCTTTGTGATTTCCTGCAACATTGTACGTGCCACAGATACAGCCAGATGTGGCGTCTCATGCTTGCTGTGCTGCAGGACTCAATCCACACCTCACTGCTGAGACCCAATATTGATGAAATCATTTGGGGTTCCATGGGTCCCCATTCGTAGGCCACTACGCTTGACATTTTGTGTTGGACTGTTCCTGCTGGAGCAGTAACCCCCCTAATTTTCCTATGCAAGTACCCTTTTTGTACAGCCATTACTTTTCTTTAAACCAGCATTAGGAATGCATTAGGGCTCGGGTTTGTTTTAAGTTAGTGATAATGGCATTGTAAATGGAAATGTGTTTTAGGCACTCTGCACTACCACTCTGCACTCTGCACTCTCAATCTGCACTCTGCACTCTCAATCTGCACTCTCAGTCTGCACTCTCAATCTGCACTCTGCACTCTCAATCTGCACTCTACACTACCACTCTGCACTCTGCACTGCCACTCTGCACTACCACTCTGCACTCTGCACTACCACTCTGCACTCTGCACTACCACTCTGCACTCTGCACTACCACTCTGCACTCTGCACTACCACTCTGCACTCTGCAATACCACTCTGCACTCTGCACTACCACTCTGCACTACCAATATGCACTCTGCACTACCAATATGCACTCTGCACTACCACTCTGCACTCTCAATCTGCACTCTGCACTACCACTCTGCACTACCACTCTGCACTACCACTCTGCACTACCACTCTGCACTACCACTCTGCACTACCACTCTGCACTACCACTCTGCACTACCACTCTGCACTACCACTCTGCACTACCACTCTGCACTCTGCACTACCACTCTGCACTACCACTCTGCACTCTGCACTACCACTCTGCACTACCACTCTGCACTACCACTCTGCACTACCACTCTGCACTACCACTCTGCACTCTGCACTACCACTCTGCACTCTGCACTACCACTCTGCACTCTGCACTACCACTCTACACTACCACTCTACACTCTGCACTACCACTCTGCACTCTGCACTACCACTCTGCACTACCACTCTACACTCTGCACTACCACTCTGCACTACCACTTTGCACTACCACTCTGCACTACCACTCTGCACTACCACTCTGCACTACCACTCTGCACTACCACTCTGCACTCTGCACTACCACTCTGCACTACCACTCTGCACTACCACTCTGCACTACCACTCTGCACTCTGCACTACCACTCTGCACTCTGCACTACGAACCTGCACTCTGCACTACCACTCTGCACTCTGCACTACCAAACTGCACTCTGCACATAACGTCGTCACCCCGAAGGCCATCTCCTGCTCCCAACCATCGTTGTTCACAATGTCCCTATCCTTCACCACAGCACAGAGCACAACGGCGCCTTCCCTCATAGACTGACATACAGCATGGTGCCCAGTAGGACTGCGCCAGATTTATATTTAGCTGGTGTCGCAGCCGCCCAAACTCACACTGTGAACCCGAAGTAGGGCATGAAAAGCGCACTCTTTACCTCTTACTGAACTCGCCACCCGTAACCCTCAAATGTTCACAATAAGCCTGAAAGGTAAAACCTTTTTAAATGCATAATTGTTGGAATGAGTGAATGTTCAATATCATCCGAAATTGCACTTTCCCACTTATTTTTATCGCAGCTAAGAGTGACAGTCAAATATACAGCTGGTACCGTGTTCTTCCCTCGTTATTCCACTTACCATGTCAGCCGCTTAAATAAACAACTGGCAAGCCAGCCCGAAGCACCCACCACGTCGACCCTGAAGTATCACCTCACAGGGCTATCAGTGCTCTAAAACAAAGTCCCTTTACATTCCGTGTTCAAACAAGGAGGTGCAAGCTGGCTGAAAACTGTAAACATTTTATTCCAAACAAACATTTTAAATTTCGGTAAAAGCATTTCAGCTATTCAAACATTTAAATTAGCCGAGTAAACATGAGATGAAAGGAGCAACAAAATAATGCATGGCGCGCACCCACCAAAACGCACTGCAGAATGGTGAACGCGCCCACAGCATCTGGATTCCATTACAGCACCTCCCTGACAGCTCCTAATTGATATTTATGGACAGCTGTGCGCGTAACCACACAGAAAATGCCAACATGGCGACCGACAAATTACATTAAGCCTATAGCGTCAAGGATAATAAAAACACAGCACAGGGAACACGAATCACTATGCAGATGCCAAAAAAACGCGCGCGCACTAAGGAATGTGGCAGCCCGGACCCCTAAAGAAACTTTTTTTTTTTTTTTTATAACATAAGAGCTCGGAGCTCCGCCTCCCCTGCTGACACAGGGTTGACGTAGGCCGAGCCCTAAAAAGTGATGGAATGTTCTGCTGCACAGGTGATTGCCAGTGGTCAAGACTTTTGGAACGACAATTTCCTCATTGGTTGAGGGACACAAGCAATTGCCTGAAACGATGTACTATTGTTGTGTCTTTGGACAAATCAGGATGAGGTTTCCAAAAGAAAAGTTTGGTTGTTTTTGCTATGAACTAGTTTGGTTGCATCACCAGTGCTCCTACAACCTCTGATTATATCACAGGACATTAGTGGATGGAAGGACTTTGTAGAAGACTAAGTCAATGTCCATTCAAGGAAGTGCAACAGACCACACAATTTCACCCCACACAATTCCACAAGTAACAATTCGACTCCACACCACACACATGGGTAAAAGGCATTGCCGTTCACAACGCCAATAGCTCTAACTCTCGCAAATGCAAGACCTACCAGCATTGCCATTTCTTTTTTTTGGGGGGTGGGGGGGTCATTTCCCTCCTGAACATAAGTTCTCCTGCACTCCTTGTCATCACTGTTGTCCGACTGTTTCTCCAGACCTCTTGCCCCTAACAGTTTGCTTCTCTCCATTCTCTCTGTTAGGGTCTGATGTCCCATATGGAGACGTTTCCTGTGAACCACACTGTTTGCCACCACTTGGGTGGTCATTTCATGCCTGCTGCAGCAGCCGAGGAGGAGTAGGAGAGTCCTCCCTGCTCTGAGGAGCCTCCGTCCATGATTTAGTTCGGGTCTATAGCTACCACCGTAGTCACATGAATGAACGCCCATAAGGCTCCTCTATTAGGAAATACATTCTGCATTGGTTCAGTTGTTTCTAATCTGCACAAAGCACTTTGTATGGATTTGGAACAAAGGCCCCACTTCCTCCTGCTGTACACAATAAACTGTGTAAGAAAGTCGGTCTGATGCAGAAGCATAAACGAAGATGAAAGAAGGAAAAACAGTTGGTAAGAGGCCAACATTCCACAAAAAGTGTTCACAGCAATCCTAGTATTCCTTTAATTACAGATGCCTGTGACATTCCAGCTGCCATGGTGGAGCAAACCACGGCTGACTACAAAGGAAGTTGTTGTGTGCAACCATTAATTATTCGGTATTCGAGTTTGCACGCCAAGGCTCAGCTCAACTGACACCTGCTCCTTTGGTGTTTTTAAAGCACCCGTTCCCTTGGACAACAAAGACATTTTTACATCTGTGTTGCCAAAGCTTTATCTTCCTTTGCACCTCAAGGTACTTTTAATTTTCATCTCTGGAAGGTATTTATGCATTTATTCCTGAGACTTCTGTAGAACCTTCAATCTGATACAGATTTTTCGAAAATGGTACACAACCACTTTTCACAGATCGAACACTAGCACCTCGTGTGGCTTACCACGTCACAAACTGGTTTCTTGCACAAGGTATACATGTGTTTCTTTCACTTGTTTGTTGTCGAGCATTTGTGCACCCAGTAAAGCAAAACATGGTTTTAATTGCCATGTCTATGTTCAGACATGGCTAGCTCCTATGACATTATTTCTCGAGAACAAGCCCGTAGGTTTAGCATAACAGGGTATTTTAGGGATGCTGCACGAGCTTAGATTACTACCTGTTTGTCTGGTCTTATCAGGGTACAATGGGGTGCATGCATTTTGTTTTTCAGTCTTGAAAGTGGTCAACGTTTGCTTCTGGTTCTCAAACAAACATAAATCCTGGAAAGGAACCCAGGATTATATAGTTCAGGGCTTTATGCATCCGGCCATAACAAATATGGGTGCGGCTGGACCTGTTTTTCTCAGCAGGGTCACCCCAAACTTCTTGCCTTTTACCCTCCACTTGTTGCTGAATTAGTTTTTGCTAACCGTAGGACTCTAAGCACTTTACCACTGCAAACCAATGCTGAAGTGTTTATGCTCCCTCACCTAAACATGGTTTTAGTTGGAATATACCCAATTGGCATAATAATTTATTCGTAAGCCTCTAGTAAAGTGCACTACATGTGCCCAAGGCCTATAAAATAAAAGCTACTAGTGGGCATGCAACACTGTTTGTGCCACCCACTTAAATTGACCATTAAACATGTCTTCTGCCTGTCATTGCAGAGCCTGTTGGTGCAGATTTAAACGGCCAATTGGACCTGGCAAAATAAACATTTTGCCTGAAAAACAGTGCATTTAGCCTGCACTCGACGTACTCAAAATTACTCCATGTATTTCCATTGTGAGCTGCCTTGTCCCCTATTTAAGGTATGCTGAAAAAGATGTACAAGAATTGTGCACCCAACACAATGCGCACCACTCTGGACTAGTAAGATTCATTCAAACCGGTAAGAATATCATCAAGCTCAATAGAGTGAATCAAGATTCCTTTATACTTTATCTGAAATCATGATTATAGTTCTTTCAATTAATGTCCATTAAATGCGTGTTGCTCATAGCAATTAATGTATACACAATGTTGTATCTTACACAATGTTACATCCCATTGCTTCATCCAGTTTAAATATTTTCAACTGAGTTCATGCTTCATTCCCAATTCATTTCGGGTGTGCACCCTTCTTCATGGGTCCTATAAAGATCACACATAAATGTATTTAAAATTAGACCTATAGCCGTCTAGGAACAATTTAATTATATACAGGTTGAATACGAATAACAGAAGAAACAAAACTAGGATTTGAGGAGTATGCTAGCTCATGTTCATGACTCGCCGAAAGTGCTCATACGAGTTAATATGAAAATGCAAAAGAAAGACCGATGTGCTCCTAGTTATGTTATGGACATTTCTAAAGCGCAAACGGTTACCCAAGAGTGTCCTGGCGCTAACTGCTTTCCTCTGGACATTGCGGTATCAGCACAAATTACAGGTTAAAAAACCAGGTTTTCAGTTGTTTTCTGAATGTCAAGAGATTGGTGGAGTTTCTCAAGTGGAAGGGGAGTTCATTCCAGGCCCTATGTGAAAACAAAGCAAAAATGTGAATCACCCAAACGTGAAGCCGATCGTATGTGATGTGTTTCAAAACCAAACAGAAAGCCAGTGACCCCAAGAATACAAGAAACAGTTGTCTATATTCCTTGTGTACCATCATACCCAATAGATTAGAACACACCAGATTACTGTGTGTGTAACACTTGTGTCAAGTTCGCGGAAAGCTATAAAAGAGGAAAAATCCTTCCGTAAAAATCCAGGTAAAGGATGCTACAATGTAACTCACACTGTAACCTTAGTTACTTACTAAAAGATAGGCGTATTGAAAACAACTGCCACTGTGTATGTCTTCGAGTTACCAAAAAACAGTTGCCTCGGAGTCTGTAAAAAAAACCATACAGAGTTGTGAGACTTGGATGTCCACAAGAGCAGGGGCGGCTCTAGGCTCATGGTGACCCTGGGCAGGGAGTGTAGGTAGGGGGCCCCGGAAGAGGGGGTCCGGGCGGGGCAGAACGCACAGGCCAGTGAAGAGGGGAGGGGGGGGGGGGGTCAGGGTGTTTGGAAGTGGAACGGAGCCGGAGGCCCTCAAATCCCTGCGAGGGACCTCCACACAAATATGTATCCATCCTCAGAGGATTATTATATTAAGGATATATATTGGCGTGGTGGCCCCTGGGGTTTGGGGGCCCTGTGCTGGTGCACAGCTTGCACATGCCTAAGGCCGCCCCTGACAAGAGCAGACTATTGACTGCTGTATGTTTATTACAGACTCTGAGTCAACTGTTTGTGATAACCCGGAGACCTACACAGTGGCAGCAGTATTTTTCAATACGGCGATCTTCTAGTAAGTAACTAGGGGTACAGTGTGAGTTACAGTGACCGGCATCCTTTACCCGCATTTTTACAGATGGATTATTTTATCTTTTTTTTAGCGTTCCGCGCACCTTAAAGCATATACTTGATAAAAGTGTTACACACGCAGTATTCTGGTCAGTTCTAATCTATTGGGTACGATGGTACACAAGGTGTTTAGACTGTTTCTTGTGCTCTTTGGCTCACCGGCTTTCTGTTTGATTTTGAAACACGTATGCTGAATGTAAGATCTATCGTTGTTGCAAACGATCAGCTTTGCTTTTGTGTGATTCACATTTTTGCTTTGTTTTCAAGTTGGAGTACATCAGTCTCTCTTTTGCACTTTCATATTAACTCGCATTAGCACTTTTCAGCGAGTCTTGAACATGAGCTGGCATACTCCTCAAATCCTAGTTTTGTTTCTTCAGTTATTTGTAGTCAACCTGTATATAATTAAATTGTTCCTGGCTGGCTATAGGTCTAATTGTAAATACATTTATTTGTAACCTTTGCAGTTCCCCTGAAGAAGGCTGTGTATGATACAACATTGTTTGTGCATACATTAATTGCTATGGGCAACACACTTTTAATGGACATTAATTGAAAGAATTATAATCATTATTTCAGATACAGCATAAGTAAATGCTGAATTCACTCTATTGAGTTTGATGAAATTGTTACACGTTTTTATGAACCTTACAGGTCTTGAGTGGTGCCATTGTGTTGGGTGCACAATTCTTTTCTTTTATAAATCTTTTTATTGAACAAGCTCAAGATATAGTACGTATGTTCACAGATATGCATGTATAACATTACAGTAATTGGAAACAAGAATACATCATCGGGTATGTGAGCGGCACTTCAGTTCCATCAACATTCAAACAGCGGCATCACTACAGGAGGCCCTGGTGACTCAGAGTGCGTATATACAATGGACAGCTCAGGCTTCACATATTGGTTGGGCAGTTATAACCTATATCTCAGGGTGCCCTATGTATCCCTGTATCTGCGCCATCTTCCCCCGTTTCTTGATACATCTCCTGCTCTTGTATACGGTTTCTTCGGCTCGTTGATACCAGTCTAGATATTTTCCCCACTCAGCCACTGATGGCAGTCGGGGGGGGTAACCCAAAGCCTGTCAATGTTTTGTTTTGCAACCCCTGCCGCCAGCATCAGCCAAGTACTGACATATCTGGACCCCTCTGATTCTTCTGTGATAATCAGAATGAGCCGCTTGGCGTCAATTGGGACCTCTAGGTTCGACACGTTTCCGTTATTGTCATAACTCTTTGCCAGAATTGCACAATTTTGGGGCACTCCCAAATGTTTTGGAAGAAGGAGCCTTCCTGCTGGCAGCCCCTAGTTCAGAGCGGTGTTAGTTTCTTCCCACACCGCACATACTACCCACTGTGCGCGGGTAGTATGTGCGGTGGAATACCTTAAGTTGTACCAGCCTGAATCTAGGCAGATCACTATTTCTCTGGGGTCCTGCAGTGCCTCCATCCATTCCTCATCGTCTACATTGCCCAGGTCGTCAATCCAAGCCGCCCTAAGGGTCGTCAGGGGGTCTGGTATATTATTCATGAATTTTCAGTAAAGTCCAAACCTTCATTTTTAATACACATAAATCAACCCTAAGGCAGACCCTGAACAGTCCCAGAGCAGGGTGCAGTGTATTTAAAAGGTTGGACATGTACCTTTAAGTTTTAAATGTCCTGGTAGAGAAAAACTCTTAAATTCGTTTTTCAATACCACACGGCCTATTTTCACCCATAGGATAACATTGGCAATACTTTATTACATCTTATAAGCGTAATTTAGAAATAACCCCTTCAGGTATGGTGTCTCTGAAATCACAATTTAAAATCTTATTTTATGGTGAAGTCAGATTTTAAATTGCAATTCTGAAAATGCCACTTTTAGAAAGTTAATTTTAAGGGAAAAGTTTACCAAAGGTCCTATTTTTTGTTTAGAAAAATCACACCATATAAGTTTTGTGATTTGGGTTGTTTATTTACCCATTATTATTTCTTTCGTTTTTTTGAGAAATACAAAAAGATTCCCTCCTGTTCTTTGGAGAATCGCACATGGACTTTTACACAAACATTAAACATTTACTATGGATTACACAAACAAAATTGCTAGCCATGAAACAATCACAAAATGACTCTGGCTGAGTCAATTTTTTATGCTAAATAATATTTTTCTAAATTAGCAAAAACTGACGTTTGAGTGCATATGCTTAAATAGGTGTTGGCATAGGCAAGGATTAGTATACATTATTTGTTTATTGGCGTAACGTCAATGGTGAATAGTCTATTAACATATCGTATGTTCTATGTGGTCATTTTGTGATTGATTGTATATGGTGTGATTTTTCTAAACAAAAAATAGGACCTTTGGTAAACTTTTTTTCATAATATTTACTTTACAGCCCTACCAAAGTCCTGTCCAAAAGGGCCTTACTCCTCTCTTGGGTTCACTTTTAGAAGGTTGGCATTCTCTTTCCTTAGCCATTTGCTGTTTACAACCTGTCTCTGATTGCATGACTGGGCTTTTTGGCAGTTAGGCTTAGACAGCCACACAAAATAGGGCGCTTAGATGGGACTGAATGGGCCATCACTGGCAGAATGGGAGGGACGAGCTTGTTGCAGCCCCACTTACACTTGAAAGGCTGTGTCCTGCCTCCACACAAAGGGCCTAACGCCCCTGCATTGTCCCTCCTGCCAACTTGGAGCCAGGGCAGGAAAAGCAGGGAATTCCATGCACTTGAAAGCCACTGTCTAGAAGATTCTCCTACCTTTTAGAACCAGGGCACCAGTGTATAAAAGATGGGTCTCATGCCCCAACTTGTCAGTACACTTTTGGACAAGTGGATACTATGCCAGAAAGAACTTCTGTGCAGATTAAAGGACTGTCACTTTGAAGGGCCTACTGCGCTGCTGTGCTGACCTGCTGTCCTCTTGCCTGAGGAGGAAGAACTAGACATGAAACCTATCTTGAACTCGGAATCCCAGAGTAATTCCAAGGGCTAGTCTGCTGGCCTCCTGATCTGACCCTCTGGGATATAAAAACCTCCCCAACAGCTCCTGGACCTGTCTTCAGTGAGTTCTTGACCCTCAAAAAGTACTGCTCAGGTCCTAGACACCTGGGGTGCCTCTCAAGCGCTCAAATTCAAGCTTTTGTCTCTTTACAAAGTGGCTTGTTTGCAGCAGAACCATGCCACTCGCACAAAAAAGCACGAGCCACCACCAGCACATCTCTTCGCACAGCAAGCATCGATCACTGCGGGGGACAACCAACATGAGGCTCCAGCCTGCCCATCCGTGATGCCAGGCCTCCTTCTCAGGCCACTCCAACCACCGCCAGTGAAGTTGTCCTTGCTCCCTTCTACCCTCTCCAATGCAAACGGGACAGTTGACACAAAACTTGAGAAGGTAAGCCTTCAACAGGATTATTCGGAGCTAGAGGTGGTAGGACTCTCTCAAAAGATCATGAGCCCTACTCATCCGGCAGGGCACATTCTGGATGGTCTGTTCACAAATAATGAGCAGATCTCTGTAAAGGAGATCCTCCCTCTCACATGGTCTGAACACTTTGCAGTATTATTTGATATTAAGATATTGCATCCTACACCCTTCCACCCCAGTTCCATCCCCCCTAAACAGATTAAGGATTGGTACAGTATAGATCAGGCCCCTCTTAAACATCATCTCATGGATACCCAGCCTGAAGAAGTCAGACCCAGAATTAGCCTCCACAAATTACACAGAATGGCTCCAGAATGCTTTTTCAAGACTAGTACAGCACAAAACCGTGTCTAAAAACTAGAAGGCTCCCTCCACCCCTTGGTTTTCTGAGGCACTGAGATTGGAGAAACAACGTTGTTGGAGACCAGAAAGGCCCTGGTGCCAAGAATATGACAGCAAGGAGAAATCCCGCTATAGGATGGCACCAACAAACTATAATCGTCTCATAATTACAGAAAAAAGTAATTACTATACCAGGAAAATAGAGACCGCACAAGACTCCTCTAAACAACTGTTTCAGGTAGTCTTGAAGATGGCAGAACCAGCGGACAGCTCCAGTAAGTTGGCATCCCAATCACTTTGCGACTGTCTGGCTAGCTACTTTCAAGATAAGGTGGGACAAATTTACTCTAACTTCACTGCCCCTGCGGTGGGCTGGAACCAGATGGTTGGCAATAGCGAGAGTAGCGATAGTCCCAACTTCATGAAATTTAGACCGGTTTCAGTGGAACAGATCTCTGATCTGATCAATATAGTCAAATCAGGCTCTCCGTCCGATCCGTGCCCTCCCTCAGTAGTCGTGAAACTGATTCCAGATATAATAGGCACTAACCTGATGAGCATCTGCAATTCTATGTTCTGTTCAGGCAACTATCCCTCCCTATGGAAAAAGGCCATCATTGTGCCACTGTTACAGAAACCTTATCTTGACCCAGGAGAAACCAAAAACTATTGGCCAATTGCGCTTCTCCTGTTTCCAAGTTAACTTATTGAAAAGATTATGAATATATAGCTGTCTCAATTTATCGAGGAAAATAAGCTGCTGGACGAAATGAAGTTTGGCTTCCGCAAAAACCATAGCACTGAAACCGCGCTCATCAAAGCATCCGATCAAATTAGGTCTGTGCTTGACAAAGGTGGTGCTGCAGTACTGGTACTATTGGATCTACTGGCAGCATTTGATACAGTTGCTCATGCCACACTTATCAATCGTGTCTCTGCCATAGGTTTTGGGCACAAGGCTAAAGCCCTTCTGTCCTCTTTTCTATCTAACCGCACCCAGTCAGTAAGTTTGGGTGACTTCAATTCACCAGTTTTCTCACTCCTGTGCGGAGTTCTGCAAGGGTCATCGCTAAGTCTGATGTTGTTCAACATTTACGTGACAAGTAATTAAATCATTTGGGATGGGACTTATGTCATATGCTGATGACACACACCTGGTGCTGGTGGTGCATAAAGATGGAGACCCAGTAGCAGCCAGCTTTCATGATGGCATGTTGGCCATTAGTACCTGGATGCCTAATCATTGCCTTAAATTAAATTCGGACAAGACCAAGGTAATGGTCTTTGGTAAACTTGCCCCAAGATGGTCCCCTACCTGGTGGCCAGAAAATTTGGGAGTAGCCTCAATCCCTGTTAAAAAAGCCAGAAACTTGGGCATCATCTTTGATGATAAATTATCTTTCATACATCATCCTAATGCAGTGGTCTCCTCATCATTTTATGTTTTAAGAATAATAAAGAAACTGCTACCTTTGGTCCCAGCCAGTACTGAGAGAAAGGTAATTTCTGCTCTGGTCATGTCGAAGGTTGACTACTGCAATAGCCTTTTAATCAATGCCCTAGAAAGAGTTCAGGGCAGGCTGCAGCTGGTACAGAACGCAGCCGCTAGGATGTTATTGGGTACCCCCAAGTTCAAGCCCATATCAAATGTGGTGTGACAGCTTTATTGGCTGCCCATAAGAAGTAGAACGAAATGTAAGGCTCTCTGCATTGCCTACAAGGTAATTCACGATATCGGACCAAAATGTTTAAAGAAAGCCTTCCGAGTTTATACGCCCAGCAGACCTTTGCGCTTAGCAGATGCCAGTCTGCTGATCATCCCCAGAACTAGGAAAGCCAACTGGGGTGACGGAAGCTTCATAGTGACCACATCCAAACTATGGAATTCCCTTCCCCTGAAGATTAAGGCTAGTCCCACGCAATGTCATTTAGAAAACAAATTAAAACCTGGCTTTTTAACCAATAGGCTTCCCTCCAGCTTTTGTGTATCTCCAGCTCACAGCGCGGAGACACCTATGGGTATTTGTGTGCTTTACAAGTTGTTAAAATAAATAAAATTCAATTTTCAACCCACGCTCTATCGCAGTCGGCCTGAACTTTTGACTTTGACCTGGTCCTGCACGACTAGATAGCTATTGTTGGCACTTCATGCTTTTAGGCGCTAAATTGCAGTTTATTTTTTTTAATATCTTACTCCTGGTCTACTGATTGGATATTTGCCATTTTGGTCTTGTTTTCTTTGTTACGTGTTGCTCTATTTGTCTAACCTGGTGTGGGATCTTTTTGTCTGGTGTTTTCACTGTTTTATCGTTTGAAGTGTTGCATAAATACTTTACACATTGCCTCTAAGTTAAGCCTGACTGCTCTGTGCCAAGCTACCCGGGGTTGAGCACAGGTTAATTTGGGGTTTGCTTGTGCCTTACCCTGACTAGGATTGTAGTTGCTGCTTGACAAGGGCTACACCCAATCAACCAGTATCCCAATTTCTAACAGGTGGGCTGTCCCAGAGATGGCTGTCCGTATGTAACATATCCACATGTTGGAATAATATAATAATGTAATATAATATAAATAATATAATTCAGTTTCTTTTTTAATAGACAGCCAACTCGTGTTTCGTCACGCAGTGACTTTTTCAAGGCTCGGATGAATTCATGTGAAAGGTAGTAATCCAAGTTGTAGAAAACAATTTCCATTGGTGAGTATCTCAAGTAGTCTCCTAAGATATACAAGGACAGAACTATGTGAAGATTGGAGCTTCCCATAGACCCTTTTTGCTGATATATACTTTGAGAAACTTTTATTTTTGATCTTTCTCCATTTAGTGAATCTATTCTATGACCACTTGAAACTAGGGAATACTTACTCCCACCGTCAAAACAGACCGGCTATCCCTTACTTTCTTGACTTATTCGGGAAGCCCCCAACTGTCAACTTGATTGCTACCTATTGCGATATTTCCATGTGTGAAATATTACTGGTATGGGGTGCTACATCAGATGCTCACCAGTGAAAATTGGATTCTACAACTTGGATTAATACCTTTCACCTGATGAACAACGGGTTGGCTGTCTATGAAGTAAGAAACTGTGAACTTTTGAATGTACTGAAGACTTTACAATAAATCACACGCTCTTTGATTACTGAATCCTAGAAGTTTGGATTTTTTACTAATTTGTCACACTCTCTGATTGCTTGGATTTTCTTTAATGACAAACTCTGTGTCCCCGGAACGACTGTCCAAAATGCTGGGTAGAAAATGCATGACATAAAGACAAGCACTCATAAATTACATGACCTGACTTCTTTGGAGCTCAACAGCTCCAGCATATTGCACATTTATCATATTCCACTGGAAGGCGGTTCAATGACTGTCATCATGCATTTGGTATAATACTGTGTTAAATGTATATCCTGCATAACAAATAAATCCATAAAGGTATCAAATAATCAAGTGTTGTCCATCCCCCAGCCCCTGGCATTATCCTTTACCGAGATACCCTTTTCATGGTTTCTAGGCCTCTACTTGTTACAGTCACTAAGTAGACTTCGAGGCATGCCAATAGACTTTTATTCACCAAAATGCCATGGGTAGCAGAAGTGACATCCCTTTGAGCATAATGATGTTACAGGAAGTGACCTCCTATGATCTTTGACCCTGAATCATCCCAGGAAGTGATGTTATATGACGTTAACCCTGACATCATACTAGTTCATCTTTGTGTGGGTGGGCTATGCCGCAGCACTCAGAGTGGTGCTGATAGTGTGTCCGCATAGGAGAGACAGTTTCCCGATTCATTTTTTCTAATGCTGTAGCCAATACAGGCCCCACAGCTTTGCACCCTTTTGCCTCAAATTTGGAGTCATTTGTCTCTATGGTGAGCTTCCTATGCCTGCCCAGCACCAACATAGCCTGCCTGAGCTGCTACCACCCTCGGGAGGATTCGCATTCAGTCGCCAGAGGCCCCCTGCATTGGTGTTGCAGTGTTATAGCCTGCTTTAGTACCAGATTGTCTTCATTGAGAGCAATAGTTGGCACTTATGATATATTTATCCTTTTTAAGGGATTACTGCCAGAAGCAGGCCACATAAACAGATGCATGTGATCCAGCCTTCTGAAAGGTTTCTTCTGTCCTGGTAGGAGGAATTATTATTGACATCTACGATTGCCAACCTACTCCTTGTAGATGTTTACACAGCCTTGCTCGTCTCCAGTGACTTGGTCTGGTCATTCACCGCATGGACAAAACAAACCAATGCTACTTGATGATTACCACAACTAAAACGTTGATGATCCAGTAGACCTATTTTATTTGGGGAGAATTACCACAGTGAGTCTCGGTGGGTGTATTCTCAAAGTGTTCTGCCAGATAATGGCTCTTCGGCTGCTTAAGAATCTCCCTTTTCACATATGTGTTTTTGTTTTAACTGCAAAGCTCTTGTATGCTAAATCCAATGGGTGTTCTCACCCCTTATATATTAGGGGGTTGACCTCTGTGTCCACGACGAGCCCTACTGTTTTGAATGATCTTGTACAATTGGAGTATTGGATGCTGCACACACTGACTTACAAACTGCATTCTTATGTCCCCTATAGAACTCGATCAACTGTCCGCATAACCAGCCCCCTCTTCGGCCCAACCAAAATAGAAAATTTTAAGTCTTTCTAAAATCTGGTGCGATGGATTTAGGATTTGTACCAGTGGTGGCAGGAAAAGAACGATCATGGTGGGAGCCAAGTCTAGCTCGCCCCCTCCCTCATACCTGGAACTGTGATCCTCGCGCCAGTCACATAACTGAACGGGGGAGGCTGCGAGGCAACAGGACATACATTTGGGTCCTTGATTAGCTCTGCCTGATACTACCAGCCCAATAAAAAGTGCACCCTGAATTGGAATGGTAGTGGATCGAGCAAGTCTGATATTCCTTTAGCCCACGAATTGGCCTCCAGACTCCCTTCTGCATTCTGTCGCTGCTTTCATGGCCACGCCATCTGCGGACAGGTTCATTCTACTGTCCAGAATAGCCAGTGTCAGGTGGCTTAATGTCTTTATACTTGCTGAAGGGAATTGTTGTTTTTACTCTCCGATATCTCTTAAAACCCACTGGGATGTTAGTGGCTAGATTACCCTTTTCATGTTGCTACGTCTCCAACTTCTGCCCTAGCAGACACTACTGGGTTGCTGATAAAGTAGGGTTTATTTTTCAGAAGTGCCGCCAAGGAGAAGAGCAGAGGTCGCATTAGCATGGTGCAGCAGCTAAACTTCACACATCATGCAAGACACCTGTATAATGGCCAAAGTTTAAAATTGGCAAAAGCCACCATTTCCCATACCAGACGTCAGTATTTTGTTCTTCATACATGGTTATAGCAAATGTAATTAAGTTAAACGTACAAAAAAAGAAAGCTGGTATGGGGTGAGTCTGGGTGGGGAGGTAGTATAAGGGCGGCTTCTACTAGAGAAATATTAGGCTCTATAATTTAGGGCGTTGTTACATATGTACCTTCTTTTAATTTCAAGAGTTTTTATTAAGAAATATTTTTCCATTACAGTACAGTAGTGATGCTAGGGCAGTACATTGATTCATGGCGCCTTCTTGGTTACATTAGGCTTACTGCTGCATAGGCTAGTTTCAGCTGTGGTTATGTAGAGCCCCAAGAAGAGGGTGGGTGGAGGAAAGGGGGTGAGAAGAGAGGAAAGGGGGAAGAGCTGAGGATAAGAGGGACTGGGGGGGGCCATGCTTGATTGTGGTCCTCTTGTAGTTTGTTGTTTGTGAGGCCTAGTGTACAGCGCGCCTACGGAGGTTTGTGCGACCCCAATTGTGCATCTAGTGCGGCCCACATCTCAGTCCTAGCTGTGTGATTGGGCGAAAATTTTTCTGTGATGTGGTCAGCTCTTCTGAGGAAGGTGACCCAGTTGACCCATCCTTTGAAAGTGGCTTTGGCCGTGTTTTTCCAATTTGCTTAGATGGTTTTTACCGCCCCAGTAAGTAGGAGGTCCACTAGGTCTCTGTCTTCCTTACTTTCTAGGACTGGTGCCATGAATACTGTGGCTAGTCTTACGAAGAAGAAGGTACATATGTAACAGTTCCAGTGAGAGTGATACATGCTGGAACTGTTACATATGTACCTTCTTCTTGATTCTCCACTCTGTCTGTTTCACGGTAGGGATAGCTGCTTTTGGTTGCACTGAACTGCCCCCTGCTTCCAGAAATTAAATTTTCGCCTTTGATTTCGTGAGCCCTCTTGGAGACTGTCTGCCTACCAGGTTACCTCTCTAATCCGTCCTGTGATTCATCCATATTGCATGGGCCTCTGTAGTGCCGTCGCCACCTGCAGATAAAATGCCATTATTTATAGTCATGCATGCCTCACATTCCTGCTAGATCCTGGCGCACCCCATGACCTGCAGACTCTTGAAATTATTTTTTGCTTTAACCTTCAGTACATTTTAATCTTGCCTTAAGTGGAGGAAAACTGTACAGTAGTATTTCATCACGAGGTCTAAAGATCCCACTCTGTTGCTGTGTAATGTATAAAAGCCATCGTTTTACTGGATTTCATTTAGGCTTTTATCTTCTTTTCTTGTTGGCATGCAGGAGGTACTATTTGGCTAGCAGGGGGCACTCGGGGGGTATTCGGGCTCTTAATAAATCAATAAAGGGAGGGTGCCCTAAGGCAGCATCATTTAAATTAATGGTATAGACAGTATTTTTATTTGAGCAGTAAGCACACACTCTCTAGTATATGCATAGATAGAAGGTTTAAGCAAAGTCAACAGGAATGAGATGAAGATGTATTTGCCTGTTCAAAGTGTTTGGCTGGGTGATGTGAGAAAAATGTGCCACGGATTGTGATTCCAAGAGAGCAGTAAGATGGGGTCTTTGCAGTGATATAAAATGTTTACTTTGACAATTGCTCTACTATTTAACGTTCGCACTATTTACTTATGTGTAGAGTTTTATACAGCACAAACATAACCCGAAGGCATCAGACTGCTTCACCAAATTTGCATAGCAGAAGTTGTAGGTTTACAGATTGATATCTGCTGTACATCTACAATCACACTGACGCTTTTGGTGTAGCGAGTAGATTTAGATCTGTACAGGATCTAAAAGCTGCATTTTGCAGCCATTGATTCCTGGCATTGGGCTCTATTTTCAGCTTCTGGGGTGAATAGGGCATCCGCCAGCTGATGGCTCCCTTGCCACTAGATAGAACTGGCTTTACACCATTCCTGGCTCTGGCTCATCAATTCGCTCTCCGCAAGATTACACTATTTAATACATCAAGTGAGGTGACTTAAAGTTCATGTACGTTTGTAACACATATTTAATCTTTGAAGGTAAACCTTAGGTTGCGTGTGGTAGCAAGGGGTATATTGTTGTGTGATATAACTTGAGTATTATTCAGTGAATACATTTAGCTGAGTCACGCAGGGTGTGTGTTGACTTAAAAGAGGGCAGACAAAGATGAAACCGAGGCAGAAGGGGCGAATGTTAAGGCTTTTCTGAGGCCCTCCGATAACTCATGGTGCCTTATGATTGCAAGAATACATGTGGTGCTTCTACTGCATGAACCTATTTGAAAGGCAGAGGAGCGCTGTCCAGGATCAAAGACCAGCATAAAGTCAGCGAGTGATGGGAGAGGCAGCTGGTCCAAGGATGCTTAATGCACTGTGATCTCGTCTTCATTAAAGAGGTACATCTTCAAATCTTTTCAAAATTGGAGCAGTACTGGGAATGTGCTGATGGATAGGAGAGATTGTTCCAGATTCTGAGTGTATAGATGGAAAAGGTCTGCTGCGGTCTAATGGTATACTGGCTGTGTGTGTGCCGAGAGCCACCAGTAATGGTGAGCTTGTTTTCCATATAAATGGGGTTGCCATTGTGATGGCCCTGCAAATGATGCAGCTAGTTTTGAAGATAAATGGTCTCCTGTCTGGGGGGCATGGAACACATACTGGGGAGAGATATATAGTCTGCCGCGCAATTCCTTATCTGAAGATTTGCCCTCACCATAAATGCTGTGTCCCAAGAGCCATCATAACTCTGTTCCTACTGAGATTATCACTGTATTATTGAATGAATTCCTCCCATGTGTTAACTGTCAATTTGAGTCTTGATACTATTTCGAAACAGATTGTTTAATAAAAAGATTTATTTAAAAAAAAAAAAAAACAGTTTGGGAACCTAAGGTATCAGGTCCAAAGGGGTGTATACTTCTGCAATTATTTTTGGTAGCTTCCGTTCACGATCTGGAACGGCAACTGTTTCCAGTCATTGCGCATGGCCATAATCAAAGCTTCTCTCTTAATGTTGCGTAGGATGATTGAAGAAATTGTGCAACAGTTCCCCATTAATTTAATTTCCAAGTCAATGAACATTGGAGTTTTGCTTGTGCAGCATTGCTGTAACTTGGCTTTGATTTGAGCAATGTGCCCACGGCTGCTTTATGCAGGTCTTTGTTGATAAGAAGGTGGCCTTATTTTAGTCGTCCTAGACTGAAGAAAGAGACTTAAGCCACTGTCCCCATCTATGCATCAAAGAGCACGCTTAGCATTCTATATGACCCATATTTCCAGCTTTATTTGGGTAGGCTATTGAGTATCTAAATAAAAAAGGGTGGTATAGTTAGTTGTCAAGGACCTAAGAATAAAAGTTAGGTTTTTGTGCCCTTTGGTTTTAATGGACTGCATTCCATCCATGTTGCCACTTCATCAAGCTCTTTCGGTTGAATTCGGTCTTTTGTTTCAATATGTCATGTCCTGTTCCGGTTAGATCTGAAGTTCAATTTCTGTAGGATGACAGACATGGTGCAGTGTGTTTATGAAAATATTTGGGCTGGCTTTGGAAATTAAATGCAATATAGTCTGCTAGTTGCTCATGGACATGGTTTGGAATAATGCCCTTCTCTATTGATACCTGGCTACAATTTACTTAGTTGTTTAATAGATCCTTTCTATCTTAATGCTGAATTAGCAGCAATATCATAAGTATGTTCTAATTTTGAGGATTTTTGTTCTTTTACACATTACCATATTTTTGGATAAGAAGGATGGAGTACCTAGTTTTTCTCCAAGTGTCTATTCCCTCATTGTGTGCTGCACTCGTTGGGACAAAATACAGGTTTGCCTCTGAGGTAATGGCACAAATGTATTCTTAATGTTTATGAATCATTCGACTCAACATAACACTCAAACCTTGGGCTTGTAAAATATACTTTGTCTAATTCAATTGTACACCTTGTGAATTTTGTATCACAGTATGGAGTGTATTCATTTCAAATTTAACTCCACTTTAAACAAAGCTTATATATTATCTTTAAGCTTGTTTCCATTAAAAGAAATACACACTAGTTATGTGGACATAAGAAAAAAGTGGGAATAATTTCATGAAATAAACATGTTGTATTAGGTTAGCTCATCTTACTTGTAGCGCATAACTTATTTTCGTTTTTTTTCAATAATCAATAATCTTATTATGAACCTTATATTTTATTTTTTTGTCAGAAAGACCCCATCTAATCACAAATGCACACTTGGGGAAAATGTACTAGCATCAAGTAGACAATCCTTCAGAATATGCAGACACGTTAAGCAACTGATTCCTCCTGAACACCAGCCCCATAAGGGTGGTCCACCAATAAGTGTAGAAGTGTGGCTCACTGGTTAGAGCAGGCAGACCCTGAAGCAGATGTCAGACCCGGGACCAGGGTTCAATTCCCGACGCAGCAGGGTCTTGAGCTCAAATGTCCATGGACTCGAAAAATTCTCGCTTCGGTGCCTGACCTAATCATGGGTTCACACTCTGCAACTCTGGACATTAAGCTTGCTTAATCTCCACAACGGCCCCCCCGCGGCGGGATGCCTGGCTTTCACCTTGGGGATGCCCTGTAGGGGCTATCTCACAGGGAAAAGCCAGGACGGGTTCCCCAGGCAAGCGCGGAGATACCCCTTCGGGGGCCGAATCAGGCGCTATATAAGAATATAATAATAATAATAATAATAATAAGGATGGTCCACCCTTACAAAGGATGCTTTATAAATGAGCACATGCACCCGTAACTTGCTACAAATGGCGTTTGTCAATGGACAGTAATCCGGTCGTTGACCATAGCTTATGTCACTTGCCTCCACCGATCCCAGAATTTTACAGTTTTTCCAGGAGAAAGCGGACACATTCAGGAGGCAAAGTAGATATCTCCATCTTTCAAATCATGCACTTTTAGGTCTCGCCTGGCGAAAGCAGTGCATGCGCTTGTGAAATCTGATAAATTCGATGTACATAGACAGCATTCATTCCCCTTCTTCTCCCACTCCTCTCCTTGTGAGCACCATGGATACTGTAAATTATTGACTATATCACCCTGCCAGTAAGAGCCCGTACCCCTGTGTATATGCACGGCCATTCTAGGCACCATGGCCCTTTTTTACCCATTAGACTCCCCAGCTTCCCTCCTGCGCGTATCTTGCACCCCCTCTCTCATGTACAGGCCATGAAACCCACTCCCTTTGCGCGACCCTGATGTGAAAGGTAACCCTCCTGCTTGACCCAGGCCTTCTCCATTCCCCTCTTGAAGAAGCATCCTTCGCCTCAGCTGACATGGCCCCCCCAGTTGTATCTGGTTGCCCCTGTTCCCCCATGTACAGGTCGTAAGATCTCTCTCTCTCTCTCTCCCTCTCTGCGCGGCTCTGGTCCTGCACGCACCCCGTCCCCCCCCTCCTTCTCCTCACATGAACAAGTCATAAACCCTCTTCTTCCGCAAAGCCCTGTCCTTGCGAGTCACGGCCGCGCCTGACCAGCACCTCCTCCCCTTCCATGAATGTCCCTCTGTTGACGAGCCTTCCCTCCACGCTCGATTGTCCACGCAGACATGAATACCACTCCTTTGATGACCCCTACCCCCGAGTCCGGCTGACCACACATGTCCGAGGCCATCGCCTAAGCCAGGAGATACCATTTACTGCCCTTATTGTATGCCTAGCCACTCCACCCCCTGGGCTATGATCAGGCGCACACATCCTACGACACACTCAGCTGCATGATTGCCCTCCCCTCTTATCAGCAGGTCAAGGGTCCCCATTGTGAATGTATGTGGAATAGGATCATCACGAGGATTATAGGAATGTTTTCCTTTTGCGACACACTGACCTGATTGTATCATCAAATGTTCAGCAAATGTATAAAAGCCAGAGTCTCACGCTCACTTGTTAGAGCACCTCCCGAAAGACACTGTGTTTCGTGTCCGAAATGACTTGCTCTCCTCATGAGAAATAAAACTCTGTTCTTGATTCCTGCTCCCAGCGCCCGTCTCTTTATTTGGTAATTATTCAGAATGGGTACTGAGAGGCGGTTTGCGCCAGCAGCCTGGGCATCGTTAGGATTATGGGCTCACTTTCCACACGCTGCACTGCCATGCAGAGGCTTCTTGGAATCAATACGGATTCTGAAGCCATGTCCCATCTCCACCTTCAGCTTTGATTTGTGCGTGTCGTTTGGCGTCACAAATTATGCCAAAGGCAGTGCAATGATTGCACCGAAGGCTTGCCAATCCCTCATTGTTAAAAACACAGTTGATGGACAGAATGCAGAACAATGTCTTACATTCACCCCAGTACAAAGATCTGGGCCTAGATCCATCGTTTTTTTGCACTCCACACCACCCTAGGTCAGACAATGGCTATATGCAAATCAGCCTTGACCCTGTGCCTTATGGGAACAGTCCAGCCAGAACTACCAAGCCATGTCTTTCCTAGACCGGAATCAAGCATCCATGGATGCTTGATTCCATATAGCCATTGTCTGACCTAGGGTGGTGTGGCGTGCAAAAAAAAGATGGATTTAGGCCCAGATCTTTGTACTGGGGTGAATGTAAGACATTGTTCTGCATTCTGTCCATCAACTGTGTTTTTTGCAATTTTCACCCAGAGTGGGCTGGGTATGCTCAGACGTGAGTCCCAGCTTCTCCACATCACTGGAGTCAAGCTATCCAGGCTGAAGAAGGCTGATAGCCAGAAACCGGTCCTTGGATGCTTGATTCCGGTCTAGGAAAGACATGGCTTGGTAGTTCGGGCTGGACTGTTCCCATGAGGCACAGGGTCAAGGCTGATTTGCATATAGCCATTGTCTGACCTAGGGTGGTGTGGAGTGCAAAAAAACGATGGATTTAGGCCCAGATCTTTGTACTGGGGTGAATGTAAGACATTGTTCTGCATTCAGTCCATCAACTGTTTTTTTTGCAATTTTCCCCCCGAGTGGGCTGGGTATGCTCAGAAGTGAGTCCCAGGCTCTCCACATCGCTGGAGTCAAGCTATCCAGGCTGAAGAAGGCTGATAGCCAGAAACCGGTCCTTGGATGCTTGATTCCGGTCTAGGAAAGACATGGCTTGGTAGTTCGGGCTGGACTGATCCCATGAGGCACAGGGTCAAGGCTGATTTGCATATAGCCATTGTCTGACCTAGGGTGGTGTGGAGTGCAAAAAAACGATGGATTTAGGCCCAGATCTTTGTACTGGGGTGAATGTAAGACATTGTTCTGCATTCAGTCCATCAACTGTGTTTTTTGCAATTTTCACCCCGAGTGGGCTGGGTATGCTCAGAAATGAGTCCCAGGCTCTCCACATCGCTGGAGTCAAGCTATCCAGGCTGAAGAAGGCTGATAGCCAGAAACCGGTCCTTGGATGCTTGATTCCGGTCTAGGAAAGACATGGCTTGGTAGTTCGGGCTGGACTGTTCCCATGAGGCACAGGGTCAAGGCTGATTTGCATATAGCCATTGTCTGACCTAGGGTGGTGTGGAGTGCAAAAAAACGATGGATTTAGGCCCAGATCTTTGTACTGGGGTGAATGTAAGACATTGTTCTGCATTCAGTCCATCAACTGTGTTTTTTGCAATTTTCCCCCCGAGTGGGCTGGGTATGCTCAGAAGTGAGTCCCAGGCTCTCCACATCGCTGGAGTCAAGCTATCCAGGCTGAAGAAGGCTGATAGCCAGAAACCGGTCCTTGGATGCTTGATTCCGGTCTAGGAAAGACATGGCTTGGTAGTTCGGGCTGGACTGTTCCCATGAGGCACTGGCTCAGAGCTGATTTGCATATAGCCAGTGTCTAACCCAGGGTGGTGTGGAGTGCAAAAAAACGATGGATTTAGGCCCAGATCTTTGTACTGGGGTGAATGTAAGACATTGTTCTGCATTCTGTCCATCAACTGTGTTTTTTGCAATCCCTCATTGTTGCCACCCTGTCTCCTTTTAGCCACGCCCACCGGGATTGGATCTCTTACCGGCGGCGTGACACTGTGGGTTAATTAATAGCTCTCTGCACTTTTTTTTAAACGATTGTGTGTGCCACCACCCGTCCTTCATAAGTGAAACTCAGGTGGAACACATGACGTTGTACTGCAAGGACTGTAGCAATGCTTTGCTACCCCTCAATCCCTGTATGTTCATGTGCATCTCCTTTTCTGATTGATTTCCTCACTGGCTTCGCTAGCGCCACCTCCTTAGTAACTATCATGCGACGGTCAGGCCGCACGCCAGATTGTCAGTTTTGAGTTGTAAGCTTGTTTCTTGACTGAACAGCCTGCTTTCTCTCGTCCGTGTTGAAGAAAACCCAAGGTATACAATAGATTTGCCTGCCATTGACTAGAACAGTCTCTCAGATGGTGACTACGCTTCCGCACTTGTCACGGCGTCCGCAGGTTTGTTATAGGATTTGTGCCCTGCACCAAACCCCTCCCCTCGACTGCCACTGCAGGCATAAGTGCGGCGATTGGTCACATCCCAGACCAACTTTTTGGCCCCTCAAAGTGGTTGCGACTACCCATGCTGTAGAGAAACATGTTGGCTTCTCAAGCTGATGAGTGGTCTTCGAGGGTCGGATCGCCTTACACTAAAGGCTCCTTGAGGGGTCTTTATTTTTAGGTCTCGCCAATTTGTAGCACTAACTTAAAGCCATTTATGGATCACACGCAGCCAATCACAGCGTCTGTAGCTGACTCCCAGATTTATCTTATTGTCACCAGTAGAAGTGACCGATGCTTCACTGCCTGCAGATCTTCTCAGAGGAAAGGACGCTGATGAGCTAAAATTGAATTGTGCTAAAACTAAACAGCTAAATTCATGCTTCTCGCCCACAGATTTCACTCTAGGAGCTCATCCCAGAACCTTTCATTCCACACCCCCCCCCCATCCCCCCATCCCCACACACCCTTCCACAGCTTTTCGACACATAAATTACAACAGAATCGAGGGCATTGGTATCAAGGAAACAAAGCCATACTCCACTCCAGGCACCTCCCACGTGCACTTATTCAAGGTGTCACATCTAACCTGCGCTGTGATTTGGGTAGCTGAAATTACTAAAATATTTAAAACTGCGCAAGTGCCTATCATATTATCAAAGAAGTTATTTCATATACCATCCTTAACTGTTATTCATGTGCTTTGAATCACAAATCTAACTCTTTGAGCTCAGAGGCACTGATGTTATGTGAAAGGATGAAAGGCTGTGCCCTCTTCAGGTTACACACATACTTGACGACTTGTGCATTAACTCGCTGAGTTATCTCAGTACTTCACAGATTCGCCACCGAGAGCATGAATGTGGAGCCTGTAGGGAAACATGTTGGGTTATCAGCCAGATGAGTGGTCCTCGAGGGTCGGCCCTCTTACATCACACACTTGCAAGTCTACTTTCTAGTGTCCATTTCCATTTAACAACTTTATTTAGGCATTCATGCCATACAAGTTTACACATCATCAGTGACAAAGCAGCAAGGATAAAAAAGATAAATAAATAAAACATATGCTGTATTCAAAGTGCATCGGATTGTCACAGTTATTTGGACTTATCAGTGCACGACAATAAGAACAAATCTAAAACCAGCATTAAAAATGCAATAGGTCTCGCCTTTGATTAAGTTACAGCCATTTGCTATGCTATACCATACCATTAGGAAAGCAAATGACTTTAACTTAATCAAAGGCGAGACCTGTTGCATTTTCAATGCTTGTTCTTTTTAGCAGCATTCCACCCACAACATCCCCCCTCATGTCTATTTCTTCAGCCAGAAAGCAAATGGCAATTGCTGATGTATTCAGTCAAATGGAAGCAGTGATACGTCCTTCCGCACCCATGAGGGAGGAAGGGGTGTGTGTCGGTGTGTCTGGGTGTGTGATGTCATGTCAGACAATGAAGGATAAAGTCTTGAGGGATACACAGGCTCAGCTGGAAAGATGAACTAATGGTGGTCAAATGTCAGACCACAGATTAAGAGGAGAAATCAAAGAGAAATTACCTGATTTGGTTGATGTTGCGCTGCTTATTTAACATTTAATTGTTCTGCTTTTCCCTTTAATATAGATGGGAAGCGTAGAATGCCTGGATGACTTCCTGCTGTGGGTACATCATTCGAAGAGGAATCGTGAAAGTTTCAAGGGTTTGCTGCGGTTGTCGCAAGAATCCAGGATGGATCGCATGAATAAAGGATCTGCTTCTAAGGAGTCCACCCAAGGGCAGTCTGTCCCTTCACGTCTCAGTGGATGCACGAATGAAGGTAGTCTGTTTGAGCCTCATGCAGTGGATCCGGGGTCCACATCCGAGGGAAGCACGTCTTCTGAGACTTCATCATTGAAGACCGGATCCCAAAGGTTTGAAGAATTGGTTAGTTCATCCTCTCTGGCACCCTTTGTGGAAGGTCAGTGCACCCACGTTGTAACAACTGAATAGACAATACTCAATATATGTACATGATTAGATACACTCTGTGTTTGGTGGCTGTGTGTGTTCTGCTCTGGTGTGGAACAAGGTTTTAACACAGTAATGTTGTCCTGTAGATTGACAAAAATCCTAAACGAATTGTGCAGGCTTACAAAATTGATGGTCTTGTGTGATGCTTCTGATACGAAAGTGTAAAGGCAATATGCCATTGGTGTGCAATGGAACTTGTGGGTCATTTGGTGGATTCAAAGGGGAATAAAGTCCCCCTTCGCACTCTTTAAAATGCTAATATTTATTTAATGATTAAAGGGCTTTTTGGAAAGAAAATGGGATTTATCTCTCTTTGGTCAAGGTCCGTCAGCTTAAAAACGAAAGGGGCGACGCTATTTCTATCTTCTGTATCTCGTCTGAGAAGGTTGCTGTCACTCGCTCACGTTTCACTTCACAAGCTTGAGTTAATGATCAGATCAGTATTCTCTTTGTCACTTGTGTTACTATTGAAATGAATATTAAGAGAAAGCTGATCTTTCTTTTTATCATTTCTACCAATATAGATTACCCCAAAAACATGGCAAATACATTAAATATAATGTACGCTCCACTCCAATGGTGGGATGCAAGCCAAGTATGTTAACCATGAAGGAAACTGGAGTTTGAGGCGCTTTCTGGGGTGGCACACAGGCTAAATTATCCCTTCAGGAGCCATTGTATGCAGAGGGACTAGTGGAATGTTTCATTCCACAGACCAATGGGAGGCAGATATCCTGTAGGTAACTGGATGCAGGTCTGCTGAACAGCCACGGAAGGTGGATTTGTTGCTAGGCATGCTGGGTTATTAGAGAAGGTCAAACATACTTTCATGTGATGATTTCCGGGACCTTCTGGTTTATAGCTCAATCACAAATAGTCTCTTAATGTGCATTGCTTAGCCACAGTAGACCAGTAAAACAATCATTTTTGCAAAGAAATGGAGAACAAGTGAAGCAACAAAAGGTGGGCGTAGCTTTAGAGCGGTGTTAGGGGTGTTACACCCAGGGGCGGCTCCTCCGTTAGAGCGGAGGAGAGTCGCCTCACTGATTTCTTGCAGTGCTAGAAGCAGAAACATAAAATGGTATTTTAAATACCATTTTATGTTTCTGCTTCTCGTGCTGCGAGAAAGCAGAAGGGTATGCCTGGTTGGGGGCAGTCGGGTGGGCGGGTTGGGAGGAGTGGCTTGCCCAGTGCTATGGGCCTTGACTGTTTGGTCGGCAAACCAGTCATGCGCACTCTGCATTTTCTCTATGTGGGCTGCATGCAGTCTACATAGAGAAAATGGCCTCTCATTGGCCCCTGGCTGAGCGCAGTCCCCACCAATCACAACGCTACCATTGCAATGTTGGGATTGGCTTGGGGAGGGGAGGGAGGCTGCCTGCTTCCTGTTCCTGCAGGAGATCAGGAAAGCAGCAGGAAAACGAGAAACCCGGCCAGGAGCGGAGGCGGCGCGTGACCCAGTAATGCAAGTGTTTTTTTTATTTTTCAATTCCCCCCGTGTGACCCCCCCCCCCCACCCACGAGTCATGCAAGCAGTGACTGGTTACAACCCCCCAATAAATATATCTTCGGGTAAATAATTGGGTACAGAGGCTTTTAGTCGTGTATTGTGAGGTGTCTGTGTATTGAAATTTTCCTGGTGAAATCCGACAAAGACAAAATCCCACACACACTCACTCCTCTCTCTATTTTGAAAGTCTTCAAAAATATTGGTTATTTTACAAAATATTGTTGTTTTCTCTCACTTAGTACTCCTACCAATCTGCATTCCTCTCCCTTTCCACTGCCCCTTCAGTCCATCTTGTGTGCCCTGCTTGTCGTATAAGGTATTTTAACTTTAAATGCCAGCATGATATTTGGAAAATCTGCAGCTCCCATAATCTTAATCTTACTGACCGTGCTACACCCCTGAACAAAAGAATTTGAAGGTTTACTTAACCCCAGTGGCTTTTATTAGTCTTGTGCTTGTTAGATAATCTAGAATCTATATATTCGACTTAAAACGTATTTAGAATTGTATTTTTGCAGTGCTTTACCAGATTGCGAACAATTCTCTCCCAAGCAATTTAAATCCTATCCATATCACACACTCTTTCCAGCAGCATTCTGTATTTTGTTAGAATTTAACCCAGCAAACTCAAAACCACAAGTGGACATTTTCAGACATTAACCCGAGCTCTTGAGCTCAGGAAAGAATGTTATTGTTCCATGCATTGTCCTTCTTTTCAACAGATTAAGACTATCAGGTAAGCACTATCAAATGATAAGCGGTACAGTTTTCAAATCAACGTAGATCACAGATTCAGCAATAAGGCTGGTGGGTTAGAAGTGGTACTTATGGTCTAATGTAATGTTAGTATGGCATGTTGGTTATGGTAGGGTAGGTTAGGTTGGTAGGGTACATAGGCATTGTAGGTTGGGTATGACAGGTTAGACATGGCATGTTGGTTATGGTAGGGTAAGTTAAGTTGGTACGGTACATAGGCCTGATAGGTTAGATATGGCATGTTGGTTATGGATAATTGGGTATGGTTGGTTGGGTATGGCATGTTAGTTATGGTAGGTTACATTATGGCATGGTTGGTGCGGTACATAGGCATGCTAGGTTAGATATGGCGTGTTGGTTATGTTAGTGTAAGTTAGGTTGGTGCGGTACATAGGCATGCTAGGTTAGATATGGCATGACAAGTCAACGCCGTCTCATCTTCATGCTTCAACATCCTACGCATGCTCAATAAAATCTTCCGTTGGATCCCCATTGAAACAAGAAAGACAGTCACCCACGCACTGGTTACTAGCCGACTGGATTATGGAAATACCCTTTACGCCGGAACCACTGCCAAACTACAGAAAAAACTCCAACGCATCCAAAACGCCTCAGCCAGACTCATACTGGACATCCCCCGTCAAGCTCACATTTCCGGTCACCTGAAATACTTCCACTGGCTCCCCATCAACAAGAGAATAACGTTCAGTCTCCTCACCCACGCACACAAGGCCCTCTACGACCTAGGACCCGAATGCCTCAACACAAGACTGTCCTTCTACACACCCACCCGCCAACTACGATCATCCAATCAAGCACTTGCCGCAATTCTGCGCATCCACAGATCCACCATGGGAGGAAGATCCTTCTCCTACTTAGCGGCCAAGACCTGGAATTCTCTCCCCACTCACCTCCGCCTTACACAGAACCACCTCTCCTTCAGAAAGCTGCTAAAAACCTGGCTTTTCGAGAAGTAATTCAGCTAAAAACCTGGCTTTTCGATAAGTAATTCACCCTACCTCCCTCAAGCGCCTTGAGACCCTCTGGGTGAGGAGTGCGCTATATAAATTCTTGAACTTGAACATGTTGGTTATGTTAGTGTGAGTTAGGTTGGTACGGTACATAGGCATGCTAGGTTAGATATGGCATTTTGGTTATGTTAGTGTAGGTTAGGTTGGTGCGGTACATAGGCCTGCTAGGTTAGATATGGCGTGTTGGTTATGTTAGTGTAAGTTAGCTCAGTACGGTACATAGGCCTGCTAGGTTAGATATGGCATGTTGGTTATGTTAGTGTAGGTTAGGTTGGTGCGGTACATAGGCATGCTAGGTTAGATATGGCATGTTGGTTATGTTAGTGTAGGTTAGGTTGGTGCTGTACATAGGCATGCTAGGTTAGATATGGCATGTTGGTTATGTTAGTGTAGGTTAGGTTGGTGCGGTACATAGGCTTGCTAGGTTAGATATGGCTTGTTGGTTATGTTAGTGTAAGTTAGGTTGGTATGGTACATAGGCCTGCTAGGTTAGATATGGCTTGTTGAATATGTTAGTGTAGGTTAGGTTGGTACGGTACATAGGCATGCTAGGTTAGATATGCCATGTTGGTTATGTTAGTGTAGGTTAGGTTGGGGCGGTACATAGGCCTAATAGGTTAGATATGGCTTGTTGATTATGTTAGTGTAGGTTAGGTTGGTACGGTACATAGGCATGCTAGGTTAGGTATGCCATGTTGGTTATGTTAGTGTAGGTTAGGTTGGTGCGGTACATAGGCATGCTAGGTTAGATATGGCTTGTTGGTTATGTTTGTGTAAGTTGGGTTGGTCGGTACATAGGCATGCTAGGTTAGGTATGCCATGTTGGGTATGTTAGTGTAGGTTAGGTTGGTGCGGTACATAGGCATGCTAGGTTAGATATGGTGTGTTGGTTATGTTAGTGTAAGTTAGGTTGGTACGGTACATAGGCCTACTAGGTTAGATATGGCGTGTTAGTTATGTTAGTGTAAGTTAGGTTGGTACGGTACATAGGCATGCTAGGTTAGATATGGCTTGTTGGTTATGTTAGTGTAAGTTAGGTTGGTACGGTACATAGGCATGCTAGGTTAGATATGGCATGTTGGTTATGTTAGTGTAGGTTAGGTTGGTGCGGTACATAGGCATGCTAGGTTAGATATGGCTTGTTGGCTATGTTAGTGTAAGTTAGCTCGGTACGGTACATAGGCCTGCTAGGTTAGATATGGCTTGTTGATTATGTTAGTGTAGGTTGGTTGGTACGGTACATAGGCATGCTAGGTTAGATATGCCATGTTGGTTATGTTAGTGTAGGTTAGGTTGGTGCGGTACATAGGCATGCTAGGTTAGATATGGCTTGTTGGTTATGTTAGTGTAGGTTAGGTTGGGGCGGTACATAGGCATGCTAGGTTAGATATGGCTTGTTGGTTATGTTAGTGTAAGTTGGGTGGGTACGGTACATAGGCATGCTAGGTTAGATATGGCATGTTGGTTATGTTAGTGTAGGTTAGGTTGGTGCTGTACATAGGCATGCTAGGTTAGATATGGCATGTTGGTTATGTTAGTGTAGGTTAGGTTGGTACGGTACATAGGCATGCTAGGTTAGATATGGCTTGTTGGTTATGTTAGTGTAAGTTAGGTTGGTACGGTATATAGGCCTGCTAGGTTAGATATGGCTTGTTGAATATGTTAGTGTAGGTTAGGTTGGTACGGTACATAGGCATGCTAGGTTAGATATGCCATGTTGGTTATGTTAGTGTAGGTTAGGTTTGGGCGGTACATAGGCCTAATAGGTTAGATATGGCTTGTTGGTTATGTTAGTGTAAGTTAGGTTGGTGTGGTACATAGGCATGCTAGGTTAGATATGGTGTGTTGGTTATGTTAGTGTAAGTTAGGTTGGTACGGTACATAGGCCTACTAGGTTAGATATGGCGTGTTAGTTATGTTAGTGTAAGTTAGGTTGGTACGGTACATAGGCATGCTAGGTTAGATATGGCTTGTTGGTTATGTTAGTGTAAGTTAGGTTGGTACGGTACATAGGCATGCTAGGTTAGATATGGCTTGTTGGTTATGTTTGTGTAAGTTGGGTTGGTACGGTACATAGGCATGCTAGGTATGCCATGTTGGGTATGTTAGTGTAGGTTAGGTTGGTGCGGTACATAGGCATGCTAGGTTAGATATGGTGTGTTGGTTATGTTAGTGTAAGTTAGGTTGGTACGGTACATAGGCCTACTAGGTTAGATATGGCGTGTTAGTTATGTTAGTGTAAGTTAGGTTGGTACGGTACATAGGCATGCTAGGTTAGATATGGCGTGTTAGTTATGTTAGTGTAAGTTAGGTTGGTACGGTACATAGGCCTACTAGGTTAGATATGGCGTGTTAGTTATGTTAGTGTAAGTTAGGTTGGTACGGTACATAGGCCTACTAGGTTAGATATGGCGTGTTAGTTATGTTAGTGTAAGTTAGGTTGGTACGGTACATAGGCATGCTAGGTTAGATATGGCTTGTTGGTTATGTTAGTGTAGGTTAGGTTGGTGCGGTACATAGGCATGCTAGGTTAGATATGGCTTGTTGGTTATGTTAGTGTAAGTTAGCTCGGTACGGTACATAGGCCTGCTAGGTTAGATATGGCTTGTTGATTATGTTAGTGTAGGTTGGTTGGTACGGTACATAGGCATGATAGGTTAGATATGCCATGTTGGTTATGTTAGTGTAGGTTAGGTTGGTGCGGTACATAGGCATGCTAGGTTAGATATGGCTTGTTGGTTATGTTAGAGTAAGTTAGGTTGGTACGGTACATAGGCCTGCTAGGTTAGATATGGCTTGTTGGTTATGTTAGTGTAGGTTAGGTTGGTACGGTACATAGGCCTGCTAGGTTAGATATGGCTTGTTGGTTATGTTAGTGTAGGTTAGGTTGGTACGGTACATAGGCATGCTAGGTTAAATATGGCGTGTTGGTTATGGTAGGAGATTGGCATGTTAGGAAGTTGTAGTGGGGTAGGCATAGTATGTTGGGTATGGGATGGTTTGGTAGTTAAGTTGTAAGATAGGTAAGGCATGATGGTATTTCTGTTGTCCGTCCTAAAAAGTGTAAGAGTATATGCATCTGTATTCTAATACGAACGGAAATTGTGTTGTCTTTTTAAGCAGTCTGTGACTAAAATCAGGATTTTGCGACAAAGGAGTAAACCATATGAACACCCTTTCAAATAAATGAGTGAAAACGTTCACACTCCAATCTTCACAGTTCCAGGAATGTGCCTGCCTGCGGCGGTAGTTGAGACGCCGGGGCAGTTTTCTTCTGTAGCTAATGGGCGCTCAGCAGTGCATGGGTTTAAAGGGCTTTAGGGGTCAGCAGAGGTCGATACGGAACAGAGGGCGTACTTCCCTTGATCAACATTAATGTTCCACACACGCAATGCTGAGCTTGTAAGACTCGCCTGCTGGAGGGAAGAGCCAGGTTTCACCTGAACTAGTTTCGGTTTCACTCAAAATATTGACCCAGAAGATACCGCTGTTTTCAGTCACCATATTTACTAATAAGATATCTCAGTGAGTTAATCACTCTCGCGGAGTTGTAAATGAAAGGGGCAGCTTCTAGCTTGCACGAAGAGCGCGCTCAACATTCTGAGGTCGAAAAGTTGTGCGCTGTGAAGGATATTTCTTGGTAATATATCTGGGTTATATTTAAAGCACCGCTAAATAGCAGCACAAGCGCTATTCGAAAGTATTTTAGAATGTGGTTTAAAAAAATATGGATAACTTCAGACTGCTGCCGTACTTGCATACTGTCCTGAGGTGGTTTCATTTTGCAGCAATACCTTGGCAGGTGTCTTTGGCACGGCTCCAACTTGCAAAATATATAAGTGATGTCCTCTGTTATCGTCGTGCATTGAAAGTGTGGCTCAACGCGAGCTTTCTATTGAAATTCACACCATTGCCACACTGTGATGTAAAAAGGCTAATGTGGCTAGTGGCCGTGAGTTTCCGCCTGCCCGCTGGGGCTTGAAGGGGCTGCGCCTGGGGTGGCTCCTAGAAGCTGTGAATCATTATCGCGGGGTTACCACAGACTGCCTGCAAATGTTTACTTTTAATTCTGTCAGCGCTGCGGGCCATTTTGTTTCCTCTGTAAGCACTATCTCCGAGAGGCACTTCAGGCAGGCTGAGCTGAATCCCAGCAGCCCCGTCTCCCTCCCCGCCTGCTGAGCTCGTGCGTCCCCGCCCAGTCCCAGTCCTCCTCCCCGGAGAGGCGCTGCCTGGCGCTGGGCTGAGCTTCCAGTCTAGCTGCCGCCGCCGCCGCCGCCTCCTGCACTTTTCAGTGTTTTCGTGGGAGGGAGAGCCGTGCAAGGCCGCCTGGACTTTGGGAGCAGCGGACGCCGCGCTCGCAGTGCGTGAGGGGTTTTTGAACTTTCTCCGGAACTCCAGCCTCCTCTGCCCGGCCCCACAGGCGCAGGGGAGGCCGCCCCACCTTCAGTGCTCAGCTGCAAGGAACATGCCAACCCGCCGCTGATTGCCAATCCGTGCCACCCTCCGCGAGGGCACGCACAGCTGCCAGCATGTTTGAAGGTACGAGATGCACTGGGTTTTATTTCCTGGTTTCTACCGCATAATCTTGAACATAGTTTGCTTTGTAACATTCAAAGCACAGTTTAGTTTAATAACTTCTTTTACGTCTTTCTTGATCCTCTCGTGCACACGCATGGTATTTTTTTTATTTCATTGATACGCTCTTAAAAGTTATGGTGAAAGTAATATGTCACCTAGTTATGCTTTTTCTCATTATTTTTGGATCTGTATTTATGTTTGTTAATTAAGGGCTTCATGTACCAGAATGCAGTGTGAAGAAAACGGCTAAATGAGCACCTGGCATCGAACACGGCGAGGCAGTTTGAAGCCCGCTTTCGCGCCTCTCTCTCACTTTGGTGCCAATTTAAGTATTGTTTGTGTAGTGAGCACCTCTCCGCCCCGGCCCGCATGGTTTGGTTTACCCAGCTGTTCCAGCAAGCAGATGTTTCGCCGGTTAAAATAAACTGCATCCGAAGCAAGTGACCGCAGCCCTGAGAGCCGGAAGCCCTGCCTCGGCCCCCCCACCCCCTTGAACCCGTTAGCGTGGTCCATGGTCGTGAAGGGCAGCGGAGCAGCGCATTCCTCTTTGTGGCAGGTGTATTGGTTCAAACCATTTTCACACAGTGGGGGGCGGGCAGCCCCCCCCCCCCCCCTTAGCGCCCAGCCCCGTGACGCAGGTGCTCTGTTTATTAATTAGAATTATTTATGACTTGGACGTGCATCGGTACAAATGAAAGTCAAACTCGCACGTCAGAACAGGTTATGTGCCCGCATTACTTTGGTTTCAACTTGTGTGCAGTAAGCACTGTTAATTCCGCTGGAGCCGTGCCTTCTGTGGCCAGTCCTAAATACTGAAGTCGCAGCATTACTGGTGGTAAAGCTATGATTTTTAAAGTAGCGGCGTCGCTGTAACGCAGTATATAACCTGTGCTAATCTATAACATTTTATTTGAAAGTGTTCCTATAGCGGAATATTTTGTTTGGCGTGGTTAAAGATGATCACGAGAGAGGCGACCTGGAACAATTCACAAACAAATATTTTTCAATTGAAAAATTACTAGTTTGCAAGTTTACTGTGCATAGAAATATACGTGCATCACTGAATAGAAAAACGTGTGTATGTTACATATGAATTTGTATAGCACAGTTTTGCGAGTTTATTTCTGATTTATCGACCAGTTTATGCTTTGAAATGAAATGAAAATGAGATTTGTAAAGCACTCTAACACCCTGAAGTGTTTAGGCGCTGAGCTGAATACAGGTAGCTAATAAGAGGAAATAGTAGGGGCCTTAATGATGAAATAGCCAGGTTTTAGAGTTTTCCTGAATGAAAGTAGATCAGTAGTTTATTTTATTTCAATCGGAAGAGAGCTCCAAAGACCTGAGGTGCTGATTATGAGACTCCTGCCACCCCACTCTGGAGACCACCAGATTAAAGGCTGAGCGGAGTGTTCTGGATGGAGTATACCAGCTAAAGCTTTTCCTGAAGAATTCAGGGCCATGGCCATGTAGTATGTAGTGCCCTAAAGGCAATCCTGAGAGCCTTTAGGTCTATCCATTTTTTGACTGGAAGCCAGTGTAAATGCCAGCGCTATGGACACTGGCTCACGTTTAGGAATGCCCAGAAGAAGTTGAGCTGCCGCATTTTGTAATGTTGCTCAAACATTTTTTCTGCACCTTAACGAAAAGGGCATTACAATCATCTATTCTAGAGAGAACAAGGGAGGTAGTTACTGTTCATTGTAGATCTTTAGGGATGAAAGGGACGACTGTCCTGAGAAGTTTGATGGTAAAAAATGGAGCAGAGGTGATGGAGTTTACATGACCTTCAAATGAAAGTTTGCTATCAAAGATGACTCCTAAGTTTTGGAAGTGTGCCAAGTTCCGCTGTCCACCATGAGGGGGACCACAAAGTGGAGTTTATGCCGAAGAGTAAATATGGTAGGTATTCAGGTGGCAAATGGTTATCTGACTATATGACTTGTAGCCATGTATAACACAGGACAGAGCTAGGCGTTGTCTATTGTGTATTATAGGTGTAGGATAAAGTATAAAAGTTACTTACTCTGGATGTGCTATTGACAAGGCAAACTCTAAGCTAGCTATATGGCCTGGGTCTGTGTAGCTCGAAAGCTGGTATCGGTGTTTTGCCTGATGTGTACATTTGGTATTGGTTGTTTTCATAGTGGTGTCGTTGGCCAAGGTCATGCTGGATTGGTGTTATTGTGTAATTTGATGTATATCTGGGTGTTAAGTTGTCCCAGATGAGAAAACCATACACATTTAGGTAGCCAAACCTTACAGTTTTGGATGCATAGACATATAATACTATGATACTAATCAGATAACTGTTATAAGTGAATCGTACACTACCCCATGATTCACATGTAGAAATGGTAGATGTTGGAGGTTGTTGTGTTGCATGTTAGTCATTGTCAGTGTCACTTGTAAGTACAAATGTGTATTTTATCCTTTGTCTTTGGTTCTTTGTGCCATGGTGGTCCTTCTGTTGATGACATGTGAAATGATGGCCTTTCATCCAAGTTGCTGGTTGTGTGAGCCACTGCGGTTCATTTACGTCACTGGTTGTATGTGCCGTTCTGTCCTTCAGTATTGCTAGTTGTATGTGCCGCTGTTCTCCTTCATCAATGATTCTGTGTGGCATTGTGGTCCTTCTCCGTCACTGGTTGCTTGTATTTTTCTAGTCCTTCAATAATAATATTTGTAAACTCATTCTTAAAACCCAGTTACGCCACACCAAACATAACATTCTAGAATTTAGTTGTTGGCTACTGTTGGCTCTATATACCCGGTCCTGTATCCTGTATCCCTGTTTCCCTTCTGCACTGGGTGGCCCCCTTGGAGCAGTCAAGAGGTGATACAGCCCATCATGATCCCAGAACTATAAACACAAAGCTTCAATGGCAAAAGGAGTAAAATAAAATACATTAATCATATGTAGAAAGCTACAAAATGGGTAGCCACATAGAAGACGAGCTTGAAGAGGGGGAAACCAAATGAATACAAATTAAAAATATATACAAATTTTTAGTATACAAATTAAATTTCCTACCATTAATGCAAGCAACAGTTTATAGTCCGTGTTAATAGATCTCTAAATATACACTAAATGCTGTGTTTCTAGTCCTGGGTTATTAACATTTCACTGCATTCTTGCAGTGATTTTTTGACCTCCCTGGGTTAATGCATTCAATATAAAATTGTGAAATGGAAGCCCAGGTTTGGATACACGTTGCGCAATGTACATGAACCGGTTTGGAGACCCTATATCTAAAATGTTCTTCCTTGAGTGAGACGTACTTGTTGGCAGTGCTGCTCAGGTATGACTATATCAAAGTGAAAAGGACGGAATAGGCATTCATGTGTCCAATGCTTAGAAAGCAAGGATTGGGTAGACCAGGAAATTGAAGTCTACCATTGCATAGGAAAAGTAATGTTTAAATCTAGTTTTAACCAAGACCTTTTATTTGTATTAAAAGTACATTTATATCATCCCTTGATCTGTTAGTGTGACATTCACCTTTTACTTCCATCCATTGCAGCATGGGGCAGTGAGTAAACCCACGTGCGCCGCTGGATAACTTAATTGTGAGTGGTCGTATTCTGCCCTTTCAGAAGGACTGCGTCCACAGGCAAACTGGTTCCCTTAAGTGCCATGAAGTGCTCGGGCAATATATGTATTTGGAGACCAAAAAAGCAATACTTTATAGATTTGTGAGGGCCCTGCAGATTCAGCAACAATACAATGTTGCAATAACCATGAATAAAACAAGGATTGACAAAGTCAAAAGACTGGTAGACCATGCCTGACCTATTGGTTTTGCCAGTGCTTATTCCCTGAAGAGACCAACAATTGAAAGACCCTCGACACTCCCCTGATCTTCTCCACAGAAAGGATTAATATTAAATTAACATGGAGCCTGAATCTCTGTAGTTCTAACTAAGGATGCATTTATCTCTCCCTGTCTCCCAGTCTGACCATTGTGAGCCTGCTAGACAGTTCTGTATGTAGTGTATAATTCTATATTGGTCTTTATGGCTGTTGTAAGTGTGTGTGAGATTCTCTGTTGGTCTGCGTCCTCCGATGGTTGCATGGCTTGTATTTGGAGGCCAAGCAAATGCTTCGCTAACCATGTGTGCAAAAACAAAATATGGCCGAAGTTTCTGCGTTGTAGCTGTTATCCTTGGTTTGAAATCATTTTGCAGTGGTCAGGGGAAGACCTCACATGCTAGTTAAATCATGGCGTATGACTTGTACAGGATCCCTGTTCTGAATGCGATGGTGATGCAAGGATGCCTTGTGCATTTTTGCGAGTGCCTATTTACCGCGGCAGTGAGAATCAAAAGTTTATCATGTTGCCCAGATATCACTCCTTGTTCAGTTGATGGTGAACTTGTGTAAACACATGCCTTTGTGGCTTAGAACTGGAGTTGTCCCATAGGTGAGAAGTGGGGATAAAAACATAAATACAGTGGAAGCACGGAAAGGAGGAGAAGGCTGCGATGGCGGTGATGTCGAAGGCGGGTTGAACTAATTGTAAGCATAACCAAATTGATAACGTGGAAAAAGGTGGTAGGGCATTGACCTACTTTTAAACTTGGATTACTAGGTTTACTAAAAAAAACAGGGTAACAATGAAAAGTTTATAAAACTCTATAAGATGTGCTTTTGGCTTGTGAATGCACTGTTAGATTCAACCTCTTCACACATTTGAAGTTGTGTGGATCATCTTTTGGGAGACATTAATCTGTCTGATGTCGACTGGTTGGTACTTGTGGCATCTGCAGTTAGAGACAAAAGCTGAGCCGTATCTGGAATCCTTGCATTGCACCTCAGAAAGGTAGTTAGTGGTGAAGGGGATGGTGATGGACATCAGCCTGGCAGAACACCTAGCGGCATACGTGGGAGCCATGTAGAGTCATTACAAATTAGGCTTTCCTTAGGTCCCGGCTGCTAGCCCTTGCTTGGCCTTCTGGCAAGAGGAGCACTTAAGAAAGGTTGCTAGCAACGAATGGGTAGGTGCATAGGACAGAAGTGTATCCAAGCCATCGTTCAGTACTAGTCGAATAAAAAATACAAAATCTGAGATCACTTTCGTTAAAAAAATAATGTGGAAATCATCCCTGCCAACTGTCCCTTTTTTTGCCGGGACAGTGCGGGTGCAAGTTGGAGACTGTCTGGGGTAATTCACAATCCCAGGCCAGTCCCGGCAATTGCACTTCTGCATGCAGGAAGTGCAAGTGTGCTCCATGTGCGGTTGGGCGGTAGGGGAGTTGCAACGTGCTGACGTGGTGGCCGCGGGGCTCCCTCTTAATGGTTTGCGTTGGGCGCATGAGAGGCACGAAAGGAAGCTTGAGTACGTAAGACGGTGGAGGAGGTTTACCAGAAAGAGTTTGCAATAGTGGATGCACCCCATGAGCAGCAAGTCTGTCTCTCCTCCCAAGTCCAACCCCACTGACTGGATGGAGAATGGTTGCAATAACTACATAGGACCCGGATCCCCCAGCATGCTCCCCGCTCCCTCCTTATAACCTGACAACCCACATGATAATCAACGACAGAGATTTGTGTGGGTGTCAAAAAACGGCCATGTTTAATATTTGACATTTCATAAACATGACAAGGCATTTCAAAATTCATTAAATTACATTAAATGCAGTTATCAACACAATTTTATTCTTGACTTGCTGATCTTCTTTCGCCAGATTAAGATTCCAATCTTCCAACACTAAGGGGGGGGCTTCCGGCTCCCCTCTTCCATGCCGTGCATCCACGCGAGGTGCAACCCACCTGCGACCCATGAGGAGTGGGCCCCCCAACCTCTGATCCTTGTCCGCCTTCTCCGGGGACCCACCCTCCGACCACCAGGCTGACCAGGGACCCAGGAGGCTCGTAACCTGTCGCCCTAGCCTCCCCAGCCGGGGCCCTATTTCACAGCGGGGAGCTTACCGTCTCCCCCCTCAGTGCTAGCCTAGGGAGTACGCAAGGCGGACTCCCGTCCATTCCGTCGGGCAATTGTACTGTTCCAAGGTCTTTCTACCGCCACAAAGGTGACCAGGGCCCACAGGTCCGTCACCTTCCCCACCTGCGCTCTGCATGAAAGACCCTAATCCTCTAACCCAGTTCTCTGTACCGATAACTGCACTCCATCATTGTGATACATCACCTCACCGGGAAATCCGTTCGGTGCGGAATGTGACACCAGCAGCCCTTCGCTGAGCCCACCTGATCACCTCCAACCTTGTGATACCTCACCTCTCCGGAGACTGGAGACCATCCGGGTGGAATGTTACACAAGCGGCCCTACACTGAGCGCTACTTGGGCAATTCCTACTTGAGCTGCCTCACCAAGACATTCTAGGCTCTCGACTTCTTCTCAGGGCCGGCTGTCCCAACACAGGAAACCTGTTCCTTCCAGGCCTTCCGGCCATACCACTTGCCCCTGCCAAGGTCGCCTTGCAGCTTGTCGCCTGGACGAGTGCCTTGTGACACCACCACCTTCGTGGGCCCACTACTGAACAGGAGAGAAATAGAAGAGTCAAGTATGGTCATTGGCAAATCATTATTATTTCTGACACAACCATTCTGGCCACATGGGTCTCATGTAATCGTTGGACGCCAGCGCCCAACCCCTTCCATTGTGCTGTCTGGTAAGCCCGTCTCTGCCGTAGCGTTGCCATACCTATCCTGACAGGGAGAGCCTGTTATCCTAACGCGCTCACTCCCAGTCCCGCTAACGCCAACTCAAACGGCTTCCCTTGGTACAGCCACCAACCGTCGACCCGCTACATGTACCCCCCCCGGGCCTGTCCCACCCCTGCTGCGCGCCTGGGCAACTGTTCTGTACATTCTGATTGAAACGCTCCGCCCGTTTTATTCTGTGTCTTACTAAGACGAGTGACTGAGAGATAGGTAATGTATAATTTTTATGATCTCGTGGGATCCGGGATGCCCTGTTCCGGGGATGCTAAGAACTTAGGCGGAGATTCCAGTGACCCTGCGCGCTCGCTGGTCCAGCTAGTCTAATGTATACGGGGGGGCGCATGGAGACAGTCTGCCTGGAAACGCTAGTCTATGATATCCGCCCCAGACGGACCAGTGTAGGGACTACGCACCAATTGAAGACGAGGGGGGTGCTTCAGCCAGCCCGCCGCCGCAACTCACGACCCAACCTGGCGTCCTATGTTATCAGACACAGCGACAAGACCCGTGTAAATCTCGCTACGTTTTATTTACCAAATCTGGCATTCTTCCAGGCTGATAATTGCCGCGATGGGGACTTTGCGGGGAATTAATAATGCAGCATATCGCATGGATTCCACTCCAACATTAGCCATACAATGACTGCATGTACTCGATAAGGGCACTATAAGCCACTGAGACTGCTATGCAAGGTAAACAAATGCGCTAGCCTCATTTATCTCAGGTGCTAGCAATAAACCTCTTTTTATCTGAAGGTAAGGGAGCACCCCTGCCCTATGCAGTGAGAGCCTGGACCTTTTATTCTGAGCTAGTTACAGTGTTGTGAAGTCATCCCCTCTGTAGCTTGCTCAATACGCTTTCGAGTGTGTGCTGAGCACCGTAGGGAGCTTGAAAAGCAATAAAGAAGTCCTCTCTCTCCACGGACTCAATTATCCCATTAAGGTTATTGCCGTCTTAATATACATATCCCTATTATTTCATGAGGGATTCAAGCAGTTCCTCTTATGTATCTTGGATTGGATGTGTATTAACACCTCTGCAGTTTATTTTCACGTGCTATTGTTATGTACCTCGCTGATGTGATAAGCCCCTGCCAGCAAGTCGAACTACGCCTTCCATCATTCTGAGGTAGGAGCGTTGAATAACCCTGAACTGAGTAATAGTAACACCTGTCCACGGACTCAATTATGTAGATTATCTCCAAGGAATTACACCAGCAATCAAAGCAGCCATCGCTTCTCAAAGTAACCCAAGCATGACTCCCCTATGGCTGGTGTCAGTCCTTATCACATTAAGGTTATTGCCGTCTTAATATACATATCCCCTTTATTTCATGAGGGATACGAGCAGTTCCTCTTATGTATATTGCATTGGATGTGTATTAACATTTCAGCAGTTTATTTTTACGCGCTATTGTTATGTACCTCGCTGATGTGATAGGCCCCTGCCAGCAAGTCTAGCTACGCCTTCCATCATTCCGAGGTAGGAGCGTTGAATAACCCTGAACTGAGTAATAGTCACACCTGTTATTCACAAAACATGGAAACGACAGACGCCCGACTAACGGACTAATAATAAAGAAGGCCAGTATTATGATTGAGCTGATAATAATTATTCTAAAAGGATTGACTGTCAATCAAAGGAGATGTACTTCTATCAGAGTTCTCCCGCAAAATTATTGTTGCTTATTACCCCGACCAGTTGTTGAGGGCGACCTAACTTGGAATATTGGGTCAAAATGTCCACACAGGGCCAAACCCTTATTAAAGGAAAATCAAAATAGAATTAGCAAGAAGGTGCAAGGTCAGCTGCTGAAATTATATCAGGAAACAGCAAGCTTCTTACCATTCATGAGAGACGTGGTAGGAGAATTTACAGATGTAAAGATGAAACTGTGGCTTCTAGCATAAACAGCCGACACAGGGCGAATGTGTATACCCTCATCGTTTCAGCAACTTATGCTCTCCGCATCCACACCCTATTCAGTGACATGGCCTTTACACTGACCAACAGCCTCTACCCTGGCAGGACCATTCAATGAACTCCTCATTTTCTAATTCCAATCTTATTAGCCATGTTGGTGTCGAGGCAAGTCCTTTCCCTGGTCATGTGGACAAGAAGTTTTGTCAGTGTGAACATTCGCATCTTAATGTTATGTTAGGAGTGTTTGATAGGGCCGAATCGCCCAACTAGCAACCTTCTGATGCTAAAGACAAAGGAAATAAAATGTCATCGGACGTACTCAAATTGAATTTCTGAAGATTTTGTTCAAGGAAGAGAGGAATCTTTCTGAAGATCAAGCGGTCATTGATGTTTCACGGGAACACAGGCCTGTTATGATGTGGGGTTGCTATTTAAAGAAATTGGCAGAGGCATCGGCCAGCTGCTTGGCACGTGATGACCAACTTACTATGTCTCCGCGTGTTCTTATTCAGGTGATGTAACATATGCCTATATTCTCAAACTAAACCACAATGTGTTAGATGCCATCATCTGGATTAATTGGGTACGTTTTCGCGAACTGCTTAGTAAATGGTACATGAAGATCTAATAGTCGTTCTCTCTTCAGAAGCCAAGGAGCAATGGGAGCTGAAGATTAAAACCAACAATCCCTTTGGATGTGAACACATTTATTTCGGGGCTAAATTATCTTTACTTTGATTTACCTTGGAAAATTACACTTTGGCCCGTACGGGCATCGAACCTGCGATCATGGCGATATTAGCCCCACGCTCTAACCAGCTGAGCTCACCAGCCCCCCCTTAGGTCAGAGGGAGCAACCCGCCAGCACCCAAGTAACTTACACCGATGTGCAAACATAAGGGTAATCGATCCACGGGTAAAGATACAAAGTGCAACACACACACTGAATTGTCATTCTTATAAACACTGACCACAACCGTGTGAGCACCGACAGGCTTCAACCCGTAGCCAACATGGATTATGAGGATATTTCAACATCATTTAAACAGAGCCCGCACCTTTGGTCTCCCGTCTGAAGAAACCCGTCGAATATACACTCTGACACAGTAAGTAGACCCTTCGACAACCCGCACGTTTTCGACTCAGAGCTTACTGAAGCAACTCTTAACGATGAAAGGCTGAGTAGGCCCCACCGAATCTCTGCCACTCCCGCGCACACCAATATTTACTTACAGCACGATTCTCGCACCCTGGTCTCCCCTTCGCTGTAATTATGGCCCCCCGAATGTCTGGACTTAACAAAACGGCCTCGTTTCCGGCGGGAAACGCGGTAGCCGGTTCCGAGCAGGGAGGGCCCACTCCGACTTCCCCGCGCGGCACTGGCAGCCCGCGCAAACCAGACAATGGAGTCGTATATTTTCTTGTAGTCCTCAAAGGACACTTAGTGCCAGGGGCAATATCAACAAAAGAAAATCAACGAAGAAACTCGAAGTAGTTTGTCCCGCCCTTAAAAATTTTTTGAAGAAAGGACTTAAAAGGAGGTATGTAGGCCCAAATACAGCATACATTTCGAAACGCCCGTTTCCATATCATTTACAATTTGTATGTTGATGCCAGCCCACACTATAGAATAAATATTCATTTTAACGAGTGTGCTACAACGCATGACGGATTCCTGTCCTGGCTGCCCATCTGGCCAGGCGAGGCCAAGAGACCGTCCTGGGGATGTGCTGGAGTGTATTCCCCGCACCCCGACCCCTACAGTCCGCCCACGTCATCCAGGAAGGAGCCCGTAGGCCCAGGGGCCCTGCCGGCAGCCGCAGACCACCGGAGTAGACTCAATGCTATCGCCGGCCCCGTGTACCCCTCCCGCAATCCGCGGCTGCCCCCAGGCCCCCAGGTAACCCCCGACCCCTTACCTGGGGAGATGAACGGCTGCACCCGACGCGCTTCTCCTCCTCGTTGCCTCCCATCAGCTGTGCTGAACCTCCGCCTCCAACTCTGACAAGGAAATTCGGGAATTTGGGAGTTTCAAAATTATACTAAGGGCTGTAGGAGGGAGGACGCATCGGGAGGCTGCCACGATCCGGTGCAACAGAGGAAGGAGAGGCCAGGGTCCCTGCCCCAAGCACCTAAATAGGTCGCCAGGCTCCGCCCACTGTCGCACCGGAAGTGCGTCCTCCTGCCCCTGGAAGTGATAAGCGGCCGGTCGCCCATTGGGGCAGACCGGCCGCCCCTATCTGGATCAGGTAGGGGGGCGGGGGCCGGGGGGCCGGGCCCTAAGTGCGCGCTTGCCGATACTCAGCTCGCGCTTGGCAGTAGAGGGAGGCAGGCATGCTCAACCTCTTGGCCTGATTGACCAGTACATCCAGTCATACTACATGGTCTTTTTGTAGTTCAAGGGCAACTGTGGGATGCGATCTCACACTGCAACGGCGTCTCTAGATTCTGCCAAAGCAGGTGGTCCGGTCTGATGGAAATGGTAGTGTAAGCCGACAATTTCGCAATCCCCACAGTTACTTGTACACCTAAGTAGGGCAGTGAGGATGGCGGCTGCACAGCGCAGAGGTAAGAGGACGGAGCAGCTTGCTGCCTTAAAGATAGGATGGCTGGCTTCTAAGCACTTAAACTGACCTCTTGGCTCTTAATACTTAAATTAAACATCTCCTGCTGCATAGGGGTGGCCTTACTGCCTGTGAGGCCAGGCGATGACAGAAAGACATCAAATCACTGGTTGCACAGTGAGTACATGTGCACTGGATGACTGGACACACACAGACCTCATGCAATCAGCTGCCGTAAATAGCTGGTGACAACAAAGAACTTCGCTCAAAGCAGGAGTTGCAGTACGAATCTGCAGATTTTAGTAAACTGGAGACACAGTTCAATCAATTCAAATTCTTTATTCAGCTCAAGGGCCATAGAAGATGCACATAACAGTCACATGTAACATACTTAATCAGATTCAGCCATTAACAGTTAACATCTTAATATAACCACATATAGCCATATTGGAAAAATCCACATACTGTTCCTAAAATCATACATCAAATATCAATAAAAATGGGGAATAAAAAGAACATACATTTCTGAGCCTCACAGCTGCTTGTAAACATGTATTAATGTATGGCAGACCAGCGCGGAAGAATGCACACGTTTGAATATAAAAGGGCCATCTGCTATGTCGAAGTCTCAGAAAAGGGGCCAAGACCAAAAATCTCTTTCCGAGCCTTTCCCCGGACTCCACAGACTGCAGCGGAGCTACAGGGACCAGGAGGAGGTATTTTCTCTGCAGTGTCAGTGACTCCCTTGGTAAGTCAGAAAGAACTGGTTTAAAGTTCTCGCTGGGGAGAGATCAGAGTTTTGTCTAGTGCAAGTTTTGACTCTCCAGTAGCTAAGAGGATTAATTGTGCCTGCTGCAAAGAATGCGTGTCATGCATATTTCAGAACCTAATGTAAATAATTAGTCTAATTATGTGGGTTGGGCGGAGCTTTTGGGAAGTAGGTGTGGTTCATTTCCAAGTAAGTCATCGATAGGTGTGCTGAAAAGTGTTCCTGGATTTTTTTTTTCAAATGTTGACAACTATGGGAAGTACGGGTAAAGAGATTTTCTTTTAAAAAGTTCAAAGAATGTTAACAGGAAGACTTCTGCATACGTGAGACGGCTAAAAGAAAGCAGTTTTTGGCTTAAAAAATCGCCTACATCTGGTCTGTAAGCATGTATGCGCCTGTCTGCAGTATGTTCAAGTGAATGTTTTTTCTGTCAAGCACTGAATATCTCACTTATGCTAGTAAGCAAGGTGTGTTTCCCAATGTCGGGTCTGGTGGTTTAGTGGACTAATGCATCCACTGCAGGGGTCAGTGTTCGACCTCATGGTCACAGGTCCAAAACCCAGCTGGCCCACTCAGCCTTTCATCCATCTGAGGTCGATAAAATGAGTACCATTGAGTTGGGTAACAATAAACATCTGTTATTCAGAGCCAAGATACCCCATTTGGGGTGAATGTGCGCTTTACAAATACACATGTTAATGTAGTGTTTCTTAGTTTACTGACCTTGGATGGATGTAAGGCTAATTAAGCCATGCTAGGATTAGATCTTGTAATCGTTAATCGTTACTATCACTAGTAAACCTATCGAGAGGACAACACTAGCCGTGTCTAGTGTTGTGTGGAGTTTGCTAAGAGCAATTGATTCCTTGTGTAACATCTGCTCTGTTGTGTTTGCAAATCCACTTTATAGAACTTAGTTGCATGACCTGTAAGAAGGAGGCGCCAAACATTCAATCTGGTTAGTCAGCATGTCATTACACCAATTGATATTTTCGCCATTGAAAGCTTTGTATTCTCGTTCTTTTTGTATGAAGGACTCCAAGGGGCATATTTACAATAAAGTGGCGGAGCTTGTCGTTAAGCCAAAATGCTAACGACACGCTTCGTCACTTTAGAAACGCAGGGCTGCACTATACAAGAATATGTTGCAGCCCTGTGCGCCCCCCCCCCCCACCCTGCGGTGGCGCTAACTTTAGCTGCCTAGTGCCAACAAAGGCACCCTTGCCCCATAGTGCAAGGGTGCCTGTGTTGAGGGGAATATTTTTATATGCAGGAAGGTCTCACTTCCTGCATACAAACAATCTTTAAATTCCGTTTTGTCACATCTATGTGTGCTACTTAATGCAAAACGACATTTAAAAAATGAGGACCTTCCTGCACATAAACAGTCATAGGCAATTTGCTGTTTCTGTGTGTGTTACACTAGGCAGCACACATGGAAACAGCAAAAACAAGGTGAAATGAAGCATTTATCCTCGTTTTGCCTGTTTAAGACCAGGTTTTCCCTGGTCTTAATGTTGGCTTTGCTTCCTATTTATGCTGCCCTTGTAAATAGGGGGCAGCGTCAAAATCAATGAGTGTTTTAGTGGAATGTCCACCGCTACACCCTTGGCCCTCCCCTCTCACGCCAAATACAGTGTGAAAGGGTGCCGTATTTACAAGGCAGCGCTAAGCCACGTTAAGTGGCTTAATGCTGCCTTGTAAATAAGGCGAGGCCCCTATTGCCATCACAAACTGACGTTGTGGCTAGCGATAGGAGCTTGTAAATAAGCCCACAAAAGTCTTAGGTGTTGTAAATTGATGCATAAAGATGACATCTAGAAAACCCAGACCCACAGTCAAGTCAAAGATCTTTATTCAGATTTGAAAAAAAAAAACAACCATAAAAGTTCATGTAAATCACAACAATCATCCAATAAAAACACAGTAAGACAGTCATTAAAAAACTAATAAAAGATGACATAGTTAACCATCATTGTACATTACATAAAATGATGATGTCAGGCAGAAATGATGATTTCAAAAAGTATGCAAGGCTTAAAATGGGATACGCGACAATTAAAAACAATGCGGAGTCAAATAGCTATGATGTGTGCAAGAGAACAGCCACTAGTGCAAATAAGCAATGTGCAAACTGGGCAAGAAAGAGTGCAAAACATATCAGACCATGTTCAATGATACTCGTGATCGAACAGCAGCTTTAAGAAAGCAACTGACTCTGAAAATTACTTAAACAGAGCGTAACATCAGTAAATCTCCAAAAGCTAAACTAAAATTCATCAGGGCAGTCTTTCGAATATATGGGATTAAATAATGTTTGGTGTATTTTGCATAAAAGCCACAAAAAAACATAAAATGTAAAAGGCTTTGTTTTCCACCTAGGTTACAGGGACAACTTAGGTTTTCCAAATTTTTGTTAAAGCCTAACGGGAAGCATAATAGATTTTTAATGCTCCCAACCCTGAACCAGAACAGCAGGCTCCTGTTCCATTTGCCCAGCTTTTTACACAGATAGCCTTGGGGCATGTCGTATGGCCTGCCGCATGGTACCAAAAGGGGTATGTACCTATAATAGCCGGTTTTGCAAACTCGCTATTTTCCCTCTCGTTACTGTAAAGGTCATACAATGCCCTATTTACTAAGTTCTTGTGCGAACGATTGATGGTTTGGGGAGATGTAAATAGATGCCCCTGCTCCACACTTGCTAGGCTTTTCTCCACAGCCCTGAGCCATGGTATATAATTGGCCCGCTCACTTTAGACAATCCGAAATATCACGGGTCAGAGAGGCCGCTGAATAGAGCCATATTTTCAGCCAGAACAGGGCAGGTCTAGATCTTATGAAATCCTCTGTGTAGGGGAGATACAATTCCCGATGACACACATAAATTGGGGCGGAAATAACCCCCCCTTACCCCCCCCGCAAGCCCCCCCCCAAGACCTTCCTACAAAATCTGTTCCTCGGTCTGAATATTAGTACAGTTCGAGTATCCCCACACCTCAGCACCATAGGTTCCTGTGGGTAAGCATTGGGTCTTATAGATTTGTAGCAATGGTATAATAACCTCTGCATGTTTAGGTTGACGGAGGGAGGTTATAGAGTTAATAGCTTTGCCCAATTTGTTCCTCCCCTGGGCAACATGAGGCTGCCATGATCCAGAGTCCGAGAACAACAGGCCTAAGTATGGAAAAGTACATGTCCTTTTTAAAACATTATTCACTGACAAGATTTGGTTAATTTTATGTTTTTTAGGGCCACAACACATTATAAATGATTTATTAAAATTAGTGCAAAGGCCAAGATCTGCCATATACGTGACAAATCCTGATATTAAAGTGCGCAGTGCATTGGGTGTGCGGCACATGAGGACCGCATTATCCGCATGAAGTGCGGGAAGAGGTTTACCATTTACGTGTGGGACATCAATTGTTAGCTTACACACAAAACTACTTAATTCATTTATGTACAAGATAAAAAGCAAGGGGGCCAGAACGCAACCCTGTCTGACTCCTCTGCCAATTAAAATATCATCGGAGACTTCACCATCATTATTCAATTGAACTTGGGCTCTCAAATCGCTGTGTAGGTGGGCCAAAAAATAAACCAAGGGTTCATCTAAACCATAATTCAACAAAACTGACCATAAACGAGAACGATTAACAAAATCAAAAGCGGAACTTAAATCCATAAAGCCTAAATACAAAGGGGATTTTTTTGGCGATGGTATATTTGGCCATTAATAAATTTAAATGTAGGCATTGCTCCACAGTTCCCACGTTTCTTCTAAAAGCTAACTGGCACGGGTTTAGAATAGCATTATCCTCTGCCCAGGTTCTGATCCTGTTAAAGATGACCCTACCTAAGATCTTCAGAGTGTTATCTATTAAAGATATCGGGCGATAACAGCCAAGGTCCAATCTATCGCCTTTTTTTAAAAAATAGGCACAATTATGCTATTTGACCATGTTACTGGGACTGAGGTATGAGATAGGCTATTGAAGATGTTACACAATAAAGGTGCCCAAAAGTCAGGTTCTGATTTAATTTGGTCGATGGATAAACCATCGGGCCCTGGAGCTTTGTTCCCCGCGCTTTCTAAGATCGCATCTTCCACCTCCCTTATGGTGATGTTCAGTGTAGTTAAAGGGGAGGCAGTACCCGTGGGATCAAGTGGTGCCTCATAGATTTTTGAAAAGTGGTCCACCCACACGTCCTCTGATATATTAAAATTTATGAGGGTGATGTTTGATCCCATTGATCTCAAGTTCTTAACCTCGCTCCAGAACCCGGTGACATCTCTCAGCGACGCTGTGCGCACGAGGGAATCCCAGTGGTCTTTTAGTAACTGCTCTGATCTTATTTTTAGAGTGCGCTTGTAGCTAAGCCTCAGTCTCCTCACCACAGACTGGTCCCGTGGATCAGCTGTGAGGGCAGCACTTAGTTCCCGATTTGCTTTGGAACATGAGGTGTCGAACCACCTTGGGTTTTTGTAATTGCTGGCTAAGGCTGGTTTAGAGATCTCCTTTTTTTATGGCCTTACAAAGACCTGTGAAGGCCTCAACAATGTCATGTTCAGAACTATCGGTGGATAGACAAAAAGACACTAATAAGGGGTGCTTTTTAATAATACGAGTTAAAATCCCCTTATTATCTATCCCCCTCCAGACCACCGAAGTTTGTCCGTGGATGCCACCAGATTTTTTGCCCCGATTTCTCTATGGTTCCCCTGTTTTTTAATACATTTAAGACTAATTAAAATCGGGTAGTGATCACTATGTGAGGCAATGACAACCTCAGCCTTTAATAATGAAATGAAATGAAATGAAATGAAAAAAGAAATTTCTAAAGCGCACTGCGGCCAAGCGGCTTCCTGGCGCTAAGGAGCACATCAGTAACTACAGAGGGTCCCAAGGGGATTAGCCGGGGAATGCCTGAAGAAAAAGAAAAGTTTTGAGGGCTTTGCGAAAGTGGGAGAAAATGGGGATAGAGCGAATGGAAAGAGGGAGATTGTTCCAAATCTGGGGGGCCCGCACAGAGAATCGGGTGCCCCCGGTGCGGGATTTGCGGAAGCGGGGGACGTGAAGAAGAGAAAGAGAGGAAGAGCGGAGAGAACGACTGGGGGCGTGAGAAGAGATTAGAGAGTTAATGAAAAGCGGGGCAGAGCGAGCGTGCGCCCGGAAGGCCAAGCAAGCTAGTTTGAACTGAGACCTGAAGTGAACCGGGAGCCAATGGAGGGTTTTGAGGGCCGGGGTGATGTGGGAGGATTTGGGAAGACGAAGGATAAGGCGGGCCGCCTGGTTTTGGATGGCCTGGAGACGGCGAGTTTCGTAGGCAGGAATACCTATGTACAAGCCGTTTCCATAATCCAGGCGGGATGTAATGAGGGCCGTGATAATGGTTTTGAGAGCGTCAACAGAAAAGAACCGGGAGATCTTACGAATTAGACGGAGGGAGGAAAAACAAGAAGACACAACGGAACTGATTTGGGCATGCATGGACAGATCATTGCTGATCTTGATGCCCAAGGTCCGGACAGAGGAGACTGGGGAGGGCCAAAAGAAAGGGGCCAGTGAGCTGAGGACCAGGGATTAGACGAGCCACCAGTGAGGACGAGCTCTGTCTTGTCGGGATTGAGCTTCAAATGATTGAAGCTCATCCACTGGGAAATGAAAACAAGAGTGGAACAAAACTTAGGGAGAGAGTCAGCTGGGGATGAAAGATCAAAGACGAGCTGGAGGTCATCTGCGTAATTGTACACAGAGACCCCCAGCTCGAGAAGAGAGGAAATGAGGGGGCGGATGTAAAGGTTGAAGAGAAGGGGGGAAAGGGAAGAACCTTGAGGGACCCCACAGGTGACCGGAAGAGGGGGAGCAGAAAAGTCAGAGAGGTGAACTGCCTGTGATCTGCCTTGAAGGAAGGACGCGATCCAGGAGAAGGCAGTGCCTTGGATGCCCGCTGCGCTGACACGGTCGAGAAGGATGGCATGATCGACCGTGTCAAACGCAGCGGACAAATCCAAAAGGACCAAGGCCTGGGGGAGGTTGCTGTCGGCCTTCCCCTTAAGTTCATCCAGGACCGCGAGGACCACACCTTCAGTGGAGTGACCGGGACGAAAGCCCGCCTGGTGGGAGGCCAAGAGATGGTTCTCCTCAATGTAGGTGGAAAGGCAGGATGTCACGTAGCTTTCGAGAATCTTCCCTAGGTAGGGGAGAAGGGAAATCGGCCTGAAATTAGATGGAAGAGAGGGGTCCAGGACGGCTTTTTTCAAGATAGGAAAAACAATAGCAGATTTAAAGGAGGAGGGAACACAACCCGAGGCCAAGGAAGTGTTGAGAAAAGTAAGGGGTGGGATGGGACAGCTAGTGTAGAGAGTTCTGAGGATCCGTGCGGGAGCACAGTCCGCAGGGGAGCCGGACTTGACCTTGACAAGCAGGTCGAGGAAGAGCTCAGATAAAATTGGTTCAAAATGATCCAGAACAGAGGGAGACAGATGAGAATGATCAGACAGTTCAGGTTGAGACACAATGGGAATGTTGGCCTTAATGGTAATGATTTTATTGATGAAATAATCGTTCAAAGAATGGCAAAGAAGAGGTCCCCTAACAGAGAGGATATAAATACATAGTCTATTGTAGTTGAACTCCCACGCCCTACATAGGTTGCCTCAGGTCCTTTGTTCACGGTTGTGTTTGCCTTCTCCATGACCTCGCGTGTAGCTAAATAATTGATCAATTCTTCTCCTCTTTTACAACTAGGGGTTCTTGGGTGGATGTGTGCATTGAAGTCGCCTCCTAAACAAATACCATCAAATTTACCATATTTATGTCCATCAACAATTTCATCAATAAAATTAAATAATCTTATAAAATTAGCGTTGGGATGAGTTGTGAAATCATTGTTATAAAAATTAATTAAACCTAGCTTTATCCTGCTAGTATATATCAACACCTGAAAATTCTTATCGTTAGTAGGCAGTGTTTTAGTTTTAACTCCTGCCATAATCTTGACCCAGATGGATAGGTCCCCACTAGGTCTGCCCATGGCCGGGATGGGTACAATTTGGTTATAACAACTATATCCTTCTTGAAGCAGGGGGCTGGTGCACCAGGTTTCCTGGAGCATTAAGATATCGAAGTTAGTAACCCAGTCTATCCATTCCTTGATTTTCATTTTTGCATTAAGACCGGCGATGTTCCAACTCGGAATGGTCAGATCATCGGATGGTGTGGGGGTGATGATGCCCTGGGGAGATGTTAAAAGGTTAGATGGTAACACAGACGCTCTAAGCCCATTGGGCACCATTACATTGGGGCGGATTGACAATTCTTCCACAGGGTCAATTAGATTCGAGTGATCGCTAGCTGCTATATCAGAGAGGATGGGTGGTGGTGGTGGTCAGTCCAAGGTGCCCAGCTCAGATAGTGCACTATATCTATTGAATAGTGGATATGGTGGTGGAGCTTGGCTAAATGATCTCTGAGGGGGCCTATAAAAGTAACCCAATGGTAGAGAGGTTATAACAGTTGTTGGGCCAGGGTAGATGTTGTTGTTGCTAAGTATATATTTAGCTGTACCAGGGTGCCTACAATTAATTACAATACAATCACCATTAATGTTCTTAAATAGGGGACCAACCTAGCTTACTCGACGTGCTGACAGGATTTCGTTCGGGCGTTTCTTTTTTCTCCCATGTGTTTTTACTCTGCACCATGTATATATGTCTTATTTTTCAATAAAAAATTACTGAAATAAAAAAAAAAGAAATATCGTGACCAACCCCTTTATGTTTACACAGTCAGTCGATGCATTTGTTATTCAGCTGGACCCAGGACTCTCCTTGTCCCTCCTTAAGTGGTGGTACGCCTGCTAAGATTAAAACTTAAGGGCATGTGTCGGGGGTAGGTGAAGGGCAGGTCCCTGGGGTTTTGTTGGCCTAATAACAGCAGCTTGTCCCTTATCTGGGCCAGTATTAGTTGGTGCTCCTGATTTAGTGGTGGCTGAAGTAGGGCCACCCTTAGGTGTGCCGCTAGCCGTACTGGTGGAACAGGAGGATCCAGCTGCTACTGCCGGAGTATACTGTGGTTTCGTGGCAGGTTGGATTTTCCCTGCAGTGTCACTCCTAGGTGCAGCGTTAGATGTTGGTATACTACTGCTAATGAGCTCACCACCCAAAATGACCTTACTAGCAGACTCCAGATCTTTCAGTAGATGCTCTCCCCTCATTAGATCAAGACTAATCACCCCTTTCCTTTTTACGTCTTCCTTTTTTAGAAGGTTTTCCAATCTATCCAGTCTTTTAAAAATAATATTAAACTGTTTGATCATTTGACTTTCCATTTGTTTAAAAATGGTATCAACACTAGTCTCAATAAGATTCCCATTAGTCTTTGGTTGGATGATGCTCTCAATTAGCGACTCAGTCTGTGTGCAGGCAGAGATATGTCCTTCTTTTAAGAAAGTTTGTGGAGATGCAACAGGAGCCCCATCGGCAGATTGTGTAGACTCATTGGTGTCAGTGCCACCCCTTGGTAGTTGTTTGTTCCCTCTAGTCCACATACCCTGTGGGGTCGGTTGGCTCTTATTGCGAGGGGGTTGTTTCCTCTGGTTTACTATTAATTTGGAGGCGCCTCTTTTTCTTTTCTCACCTCCAGACTTGTTGCTCGGGGTCAAGGGGGTAATGACAGGTTCTACAACAGGGTCAGGCAAGGAGTCGATAATAATGGTAGAGCTACTATCCCCAGACAACGGTACCAACGGATTGGCAAGTGGGGTAGGTTTTATAACTGTAACCACGGGGGGAAAGCGGCAGAACATTATTAGAAATTGTTTGTGATGGCTCTGGATGTATATTTGTGAGGCCCATTGACATTCTCCTCTCGGTGTTGGCAATTTCATTTGTTACCATGTTAAATGCATTTTCCAGCATGCTTTCAGAGGAAGGCGGGAGAACTGAAGATCCCTCGGGTGCCTGTGTCACAGTACTAGTGTTTCATTTTCCCATTATAATTTTAAATGTTTTCGGGCTCACCTTTTGTAGCAACTTAGAGCGGTGGCCCGCCCGACCACTGTTGATATCTGAGGGCCTAAGAGGGCTTCGCCCGGCGCCCCGCGAGGCGGAGGTGACGGCGATTTTATGCGCCACCTGGCGCAGTTAGCAGAGCGCGTGGGCTGCTGGGAGTTGTGGTTTGTGTCCCGCTCTCCACTCGGCGGCCGCGGGTGTGTGTAGCAGCGACAGCAGGAGGCAGGCTTGTCACCCCGGCGTTCCGGTGCAGGAATGAAGGGCAGTTTCACAGGTGAGCCCCTCAGCCCAGCAAGGGCTGTGATGTCCGTGAAGCCGTATTGTAGTAAAGCTCCCCTATCGCCATCACAAACTGACGTTGTGGCTGGCAATAGGAGCTTGTAAATAAGCCCACAAAAGTCTTAGGTGTTGTAAATTGATGCATAAAGATGACAACATCTAGAAAACCCAGACCCACACAGTTTTCCCGTGCTTCTTCCTGTTACCCTGCAGATCTTGCATGTGCTTTACTCAATTGCGCCTGCACAAGCTTTTTAAATCTTGTTTTTTCAGCGATGCTCCTGCTGCACAGCTGTGCTGACTTCTGGAGCCGGAAACAAACCCCTAAGTAAATCCAACAAGTGATGGGTAAGATATTTGAATTAATGTCAGCCACTGGTATTTTACATGGGGCCACATTCCAATCTTTCGTCTCTTGCTCACCATGCCACTCGAGCGGGAGATCAGCCATTTGAAAATCAGAAGAGATCATACTCCAATAGGAACAGATCAACCCAAACTCGCAGGCCCGGCCTGCTCTAGATACAAGCCACCCACCTGATTTTCACCTTGTTGAACCTAATTATTGAGGAGCAACTAGAGTCCATAGACACTCGAGCCAAGGGGCCCATGTCATGGGCTTACCTGTTGCTCTTTAGACACACAAACAAGTAATGGATGGAATTCTTCAATTAATCTCGGGGAAAATGCGGGGCTGCATTCCACTTCATCATTTTGTGCTCACAATGCCACACCATACGGAGACCACCCACATACACATCAGATTTGGCCCTTCTCCAACAGGAAAAGTCAAACTTCAACAGCCAGGCCTCGTCCTCTCTAGGTCTCTCCTGCAAAGCATTGGGAGGACCCAGTGCTCTCACAACATAGTCACCTGCAGCCCATTGTAGTCCATAGAGCAACCATATGGCTCTAAATGGAGCCATCACCGGCGGTTCAGAGCCCTCCATTAAGGGGTAGGAGAGTGAGGGTATGGGCTGCACCATCATCTTTATGCCAAGCTGATGTGGCTCTCAGGGAGCACTGATGGGGCTTGATATAAGGTAGAGGATTGGTTGCTGCAGAGTGCTGAGGACAGACGTCAGCCTTTTTGCATTACCTTCCCAGTGCTTCATTTGAGCCAGTGGTTTTCGGTGCTTAGCACCGGAGCTTAATTGTCAGCACCAGCACTTCTGACATCCTGCCACAAAGTGGCCTTGTCTGGCTAATTTAGAGATTACCGCAACAACAGATAATTATTAGTGCAATATGCTTTAAAAATGACTATTACCTTCCGCCCAAGCTACTCGTATAGTTTTTGGGGCCTGAAATAGTCTGAATAGTTATGCTTGTAGGAGTGAGATGGTTAGTAGTTGTAGTGTTACTTTTATTGCAGCATGGCAGGGGCAAAGGGTGGTGCAAGCTGCACTGGTCTCCTGACGAGATGGGAGCAGGGGTTGGGATTTGGGAGCAGAGGACTATATAACTGGGCGTGCAAGAGAAAAGAAAATGTACTACAACAGTTGAATAGTGTAATTTTTGGGTAGACGGTTGCACTACTTTGCCTGTGAACCTGCACCATGGTCATATGAAAATCTATAAAAAATATTTTTTTAAAGTCCATCTTCCGTCAGTTGTCCTGAGCTCCACAATAAATGTAAATGCTCGCAATAGCGAAGATGTGAGGTGTAGGTTGAAACGAGATTGAGCCCATTCTAACAAAGGGGGCTATGGACCTCGTTGACATGTAATCCTTTCAGTCTGGTAGGAAAAGTATTGACAACTACCAAAGTATTAAGAACACTCCCTCCTCCGAGTCCTGGTGCAGTTTCACCATAGGCAGTAAGTTGCCTACGCACCTTAATTTTCCTCCTAACAAGGTAATGAAGATGTTCATCAAAAGTAACTGAGGATTGGGTACCGCTTGTCGAGTCGTCATTTAGACTTGACCCAATAATAAAGTAAAAGAGAGCAGTTCTAGGTTTCGCCGGAGACTCCGCATGCGCTTTCAGCAAAATCTTTTGTAAACAAAATATAAGCTTGGAAACAGGCTTAGAGACTGCTCTTTACTTTCCATTGGTTGACTTTGATGGCAAACTTGTTTCCTTGCTTTTGACTGGTCAGCACCTCCTGTTTCCACAAGGTTCTTCCAGTTTTTAGGTCTCGCCTAGCGATGCAGAGCATGAGTTGCTCGTCTTGGTGAGACCTATAGTCGTCGCTTTTGGTAGCGAAGGGAGACAGGAGATGCACGCGCCTGGACAGGCGATGTGCACGCGCATCTCCTGTCCCCGCTCACAGCGTTTGAGCAGAACGCGCGCCTTGCAGTTTTCTTTGGCGGGCAGTTTCTAGAGGGGTGTCATAATTTAGGCTGACTTGAGGTGCCTTAAAACTAATTGCTAGTAATCGTGAAAAACTTTGTAAGCAACCCTATGACTACAGAGGTGGAATTGCTCATCAGTCTTGCCCATGTAACCTCTGCAGGTAGCACAAAAATAGCTTGCTCCGTGAAGCGAGTACTGCGGGCTATGGCTGCACCTTAAGGTGAGTTTGTTTCAAAGTGAAGACCCAGGGCCCGTCGAGAACAAATCAACCGTACGCTGTCCTACCCAGTCCGACATCCACTGAACGGAAACCTCGAATTAATTATCTGTGCGCCGAAAGCGACGCAGTAGTAAAATTTGTGGTTGCTTTGGGAGTTTGCTGGAAGTAAACTACGTTACATGAATTCCAAGCAGTAGCCGTGTAGTGGTCATTCCTTCGTGCCGAGTGGCCCTCGACACAGTCCTCTAGGGGCCCTTTTATCATTCTCCTTTGTATTCTTCATTAAATGCAGACAATAAAAGGTTCATATTTCAGGGTTAAAGACGGCAGTGTTTCACGGTGGTCTCGAAGCAGTTGTTGCATTTTTAAAACCTTTGTTCACGTTCTTCCCCGTATGAACATAAAAGAAAGGAGAGACTACCTATTATTTATGCTCTTTCCACCAAATGTCTTGTTCCTAGAGTTGCTTGTTTTACCTCTTCCTCTTTTCAACGCCTCTTAACCCCTTGAATGCTGGTGACGGAACCACTCCGTCACCAGCCACGGGTGCGCTGTGCTGGTGACTGAGTGGTTCCGTCACGGCCCGGCCGCCGTGCCTGCGTGGCCTTAATTCTGCACCTGCGCTGAGCGTTCCATTGAGCGGGCGAGGCCGTGACGGAACCACTCCGTCACTAGCACAGCGAGCCCGTGGCTGTTGACGGAGCAGTTCCGCAGCGGCCAAGGTCTTAAACCCAAGAAGCATTTTCTCAGATATATTTTGTTTACCCAACTATGGAATTTCTCTTGGTATTTGCGTGACCTCGTTAGTGTTGGGTTTTCGGTTTGCTGATGGAAGTGTGCTAAAGATGAGTCATCAACTTGTTGGTCAATATTGTTTGAGTTTAAAGTGTGGAAGCTGGTTGTTTGATTAAACAGACAGCTGAACATACGTAGATCGAACGTATGCTTTCAGTGAGTAGTTTTGTTGTTTTTGTATTTCTAAAACATCAACAGCACGGTCTTTTACACTTACAGGTTTAGCCCTGACATTTAAAACAAACATTTGCAATGCAGTAGGTCTCGCATTTAGGCGAGTTTAAGCTATTGGCATTGTAAATGACAATGCCTTTTAGTTATTCTTTAAAAGGGAAAACAAAAATAAAAGGCATTGTTATTTGCAATGTCAATAGCTCAAACTCGCGTAAATGCGAGACCTATTGCATTACAAATGCTTGTTATTCCGGTCATGGAGCATGGATCAAGTATAGCCCCCTATCCATGATGTCCTTCAACTGGCCACAAGCACATTTTCCTTACTTTCTGTAAGAGTGTATTTGTCTGCAGCTTGTCTCCCTCCCTCCGTCCCATCATCTGGGCTGCTGCCCCACCATTGTCCGTTATGTTGCTGCTCCTTCTCACTTCCCCCAAACCTCCCCATGTTGCTTGCCTCCGCTTTTTTTTGTAGACCCATTGGCACAGCAGCCTGTGCTTAAAGTAAAATATACCGCTATGTCGCAGTCAACCCTAGATGTGTCTTGGTGCTTTCTTTTCTTTAAGCCATGTTTTACAGCAGGCAGCCTGCATTGCTGTGCAACAGGTCTACAAAAACATTGACAAAATCAATTGCTCTTGCATAGGCGTGACATATTGGTTTTGCCAATGCTGGTTTGCTCTCTTGTGGTTCTTGGCACACATGCAGCCAGTACGCTATCAGTCTGCTTACTAAGAAGTGCAAAAAAAAAAAGACAACAAGACTTTTCCATTTATGCACCTACGATCTGGAGCAACATCCCCGTATCCATCATGATCACCCTAATGCTGCTTCAGTGTAGGAAGTGTGAAGTTTTATTAAAACTAAATTGACTTTTGAAAACAAATGCTAGAGGCAGGTTTTTACCCTATTTGCTGTGCCATTTATATTAGTGTTAAAAGAATAGTCATGTATATCCTTCTTTTCAAAGGTTTGCAGCCTAAACTTGAAGATCATAATTGAGGCATGGGCAAGAAAGTTGACTTTCTGTAGGCCGTCTGGCTGCCGATGTTAAATTCACCCAACTGAAGCTTCATAGGATTTTGTTTCCTAATTTCTGAAGTTACTTTCGGAACTTTTTAAAATAATTTTTTCAGTGATGCTACTCACAGGTCTGTTAAAAATCATTAACATGTCTTGAAAGTATGATGACAGACGCATTATTAAAGCTGGTGAACTAGGATGTACAATTGTTCCATCGTAGTTCTAGAAGTCATGTTTGTCTCAGCTGATGTTTACAGCATATTGAATCGCATTGTGGTCATCCTAAGAGTTAATGTTGTTTTCCAACTATTTTGACATTTGTAAACAAAATCATTAATGCCAAATAGAAGTAAATAACGTGAAAAAACTGGACCAAGTTTTTTTGCTTTCATATAAAAATTGTTATGAATAGTAATGATATTTTGAAATTTTAAACTCGATTTAAAACTCAAATTAATTCTGATCTTGGATTCACCATCTTGTCAGAATGTGTTGAACATATGTTCCATGACTTTGAAGGATTTCATTCAAAGAAGTTTTAATCCACTCAAACCTTTTATTTCCATCCTTTTCATAAACATGCTTTTCACCACCAGCATCAACTTTACTTGTTTAGCCATGCACACCGCCACTGCTGTTGTATCCTTACTCCTGCACCATCTCATTGTCAAATTTCTTTAAAGAAAAACAACATACACAAATCTTGTTAGGTTATAGATCTCAAAATTATCCATAAATTACACGGTTTTACATGTGCTGGTGCTTTTCTAGGGTGTCTTGCCATAATGTTGCCCCCAAAAACTTGATCTCACTTAAATGCATTAGAATTAAGTCGTTTTTTATTGACAATACACTTAATTAATGCAATACACAGGAAGCCGCCTACAACCCTATTGGGCTGGCTGCAGTGGTGGCACTTACAAGATCAATGCAATTAGCAAACCATTAAGGTTCTGAGATTGACTACAGGTTACACAGCAAGCCGCCTACAACCCATCCGGGGCAGGCCGATTCATCTGGAGAACATAGGAGGCAGACATGTCACCCAGTTTCAGTGGTATCAGTCATCACCGAAAGACTTTGCGGGACCACCCACAACAATCCTCCTCATATAAAAGTGGCTGCTGGTCGCTGTAGAATATCGTTTCCAAACTTTAAACAACAAAAGAAAACCCGAAAATGAAAGAACACAAAACCTCCAACCCCTACTCAGCGAGCCAAATGCATTAGATGTATCACACTAAAGGAGAGAAACCGAAGCGCAGTGATCAACCGATTACGCTATTCGCTTATTCCTCCTCTGGCCAGTCGGGATCAACCTCCGTATACCCAGGTATTTCAGGAAAGTCAGTTCCTGGAACTCCCAAGAGAGCATGGAAATAAAAGGAGCCCAAACACTAGTGTAATCGGATTTATCCCCTAAGGTTGTCATTGATAAACGCTCCATACTTAATAAGCTCCACAGCTGTTGGAGCCACTGCTGGTGATCCGGAACTTTATCAGTGTTCCAGTTGGATATCAGTACTCAGTGGGCACCGTTAAGTGCCAGGGCCATCAGTCTAGCCTTTATGGAGCAAAGCAGGAATGTTAGAGCATTAGGCAGACCCAAAAGTGTATATGCGGGGAATCTGGGCATAGTAGTGTCAAAGGCCCGATCAACCTCGTTGAAAAACCTCTCAATATCTAGTGAGTTTCGGGCAGTGCCAAAGGGGATGAAATAATGTGCCCGAACTGCCACACCCCGCCAGCACATACCATTGCACTTTGGGTTCCATATCTGCATTAGGCTGGGAGTGTAATACCAATAGGAAGTGATTTTCTAAGAAGTCTCTGTATGCACCCTGGTGTATGCTGTATGATGTGCTCTATATAAAATGTCATGCCATTCCTTATCGGACAATACTCGACCCAGCTCCTCCTCCCATCGTATCTGTCCCGGGGATCTACCTTTGTGCAACTTCATCGACAGATGAGAATACATTTCTGAAATTATTTTTTTAATATTCTTTCTTAAGGAACAACCATTATTCTGCTTGCCTGGGGTCTTGTTACCGGGCCGAGCACCCAAGGTAGCATTTGCGAGTGGAGATATTGGTCCGGATCTGTCAAACGGTAGTCCTCCTAAAGTTGGAAAAAATGAATAGGGCCATTGAGATCAAAGAGACATCAAAGCTGTTTGCACCCACCCTCCGCCCATCGCCTATCGGCTCCTCTTGCTATGCCAGGAGAAAAATCTGGATTCGAGTGTAAGGGGGCACGGGGAGAGGGGAACGTGGTGAGGCCAGCAGAGATTGCTACCTTATCCCAGACATAGAATGTCAGGTGAGTGACTGGGAAGGAATACAGCCCCCAAGCTCTAGAAGACCTAAGTAGCCACACCTCGCTCCAGATGTGTCTTTCCGCCACAGTCTGATCCATAAAAACCCAATTCTTCTTCGAAAGTGGTCCATTACACTCCACCAAAAAGCGCTACTGAGCAGCCTGGTAGTAACGAGTCACATTGGGTATCGTGAGTCCTTCGTCCCGTTTCGATCGTTGCAGAAGTTGTTTCTGCAACCTAGGCTTTATGGTCTCCCAGATGAAGCCCCAAATCTCTCTCTGGAGCTTGTGAATCAGGCCAAGCGGTAGTGTCTGAAAAATATATAGGGCTCTGGGAAGGATGTTCATCTTTATTGCGGCAAGTCTGCCAAACCACAACAATGGGAGTCGCAGCCAATGTAGCAGATCCTTGCGAATAAGATCATGCAACTTGGAATAGTTAAGACTCATCAGTCTTCGCCAGATTTCTACTGAGCACCAAGCCTAGATACGGCAGGTCCTCATCAACCTAGTCAAAGATAAACTGGGAGAGCAGAGCGCTCTCCATGTGTGTGTTTGGAAGTCAAGTTCAAAATGTGAGATTTTTGCAAGTTAACCTGGAAGAGCGCTCTCCATGTGTGTGTTTGGAAGTCAAGTTCAAAATGTGAGATTTTTGCAAGTTAACCTGGAAGCACAAAATCTGGAGGTCCGCTATGATAGCTGGGAGGGAGGTAACCGGGCGGGTAATAGAGAAAATGACGTCATCAGCATAGAGACTGGTCAGATGTTGTTCCGATCCAAAGGTAATGCCTTTAGCCCTAGGTTTATCGCGAAGTCATTGAGCAAAGGGCTCCATGTAAAGGGCGAATAAAAGGGTGAAAGAGGGCACCAATGCCTTGTGCCTCGTCCAATGTGGAAATTGGTGGATCTGAGCCCATTTACTCTATTCGAAGCACAAAATGAGCTATAGATACTTGCAATCCAGCTTCGAAAGCGTGTGCCCATACCAAAATGTTTAAGAGTTGCAAACAAATAGGGCCAGTGCACCCTATCAAAAGCTTTCTCCACGTCTACTGCAAGAAGCAAAGCCTCCTCGTGGGAACGCTGAACTTTATCTATCAGATGGAAGAGGCGCTGGGTGTTGTTGCCACACTGTCGACCTTGGGTAAATCCTGCTTGGTCTGGATCTACACGGCCAGGCGTCAGGGAATTGAGATGCTAAGCCAAAATATCAGCAAACAAATTTGCGTCTATATTCAATTGGGAAATCGGGCGATAAGAGCTACAGAATTTAGGGTCTTTCCCCGGCTTTGGTATGACTGTAATTGCGGCTTGGAGCATCGTTTCAGTAAGTGTGCCCGTCTCAGTGAAAGAATTGAATCGGCGGGTGAGTATGGAAGCTAGCTCCGGACAGAAGGTCTCATAGAAGGCGGTGCTGAACCTGTCGCGGACCGGGCGCTTTTAGGGGTTTTAAGCGCGCAATCGCTGAGATAACTTCCTCAGTGCGGAAAAGGCTCATCCAGGGCTGCAGCATCGCAAGCAGGTAGGGGGGTAATCATGGCCACGTCCAAGTAGGTTTGTGGATCCATAGACACTTAAATGCTTTAGAGAAACCCCTGACCACTCGTCTGTGCCCACAACTTCTCAGTACGGATAACATAGTGGCCACACTGTAATGGGTGCTGAAATTGTGATTAAAATCGTGCAGAAGCAGGTGAAAATTGCCGAGTACAGCGTTTTACAATCTCTTCATGCATGCCATCGCTGCAGACCTGGTGGGATGATTACACTTGGCCTTCATTGGAAATTCCACAAGATGTGGGTGCGGAAACCGCCTTTAATTGCATTTCCCATCTGTGGTGTACAGTTCCCTGCTTCACCCTCCCATCCACCAGTGCCCAGACTCCCTGCTTCTGTGCATTTTTTCTGGCGAGATTCTTTTCTGAATACCTTACCACAGGCAGTATGGGCTGCAGGGAGAGGAGATATTTGGAATAACTTCGAGCAGCACGATTTTGAATCTGAAAAGAGTGAGTTTGCTGGTTCCAGAGGGGCATATTTCATCTCCACTGCTGCCCTCTGCTTATTTCTCCAACCCATTTTCAGCCCGGAAATGGTAAGGAATTGACTCCTTAGAAGGGTTGGAGTAAATGGCTTTCCAGGGTGGAAAAAGTAAGTAGACTCCCAACAGAATTAGAAGAGCTTTAGGGAAAGGTGCTTATTCTGGGGGTGTGGGTGAGGGGGTGGGGATGTGTGTGGAGGAGAGGACCACTTTCCTCTTGGAGACAAAAAAGTGCCATTGTACACACTCGATGGCATTTGTCCATGTGTAATTGCACATAATGTACAGCTAGGCATTTGAGAGCGCCTCTGTTTTGTGAATGTTTTCCAGGAACACTTTGTAAATTCCCAGCAGTCCTTAATCAGCAGTTTTGTTTAGAGTTTTTTTCGGGTATAGATTTAAAACTATCTTTTTTGAATCTGGAACGGAGAAAAACATATATATTTTTAAATGCTTGATTTTATTTTAAACTTATAACAATGCAAATATAGTTGTTGTTTATCTGACTGTGGTTGAAATGTATGGAGTACTAGTGTATACATTTGAGGTCCTTGTGTGGGTAAGCAGTGTTATACACCCAGGCCAGTTTTTTATATGCTTTTTTTTTCTCGCCAGAGCAGATAAGGGTTTTATAAATGTAAAAAACATAGACACCGTGGAATGTTAGATGTGTCTGTACACAAGGCTAGTAGTACAGCAAATGGCTTGCAATAGGAGACCTTCTTGATTACCAGCCTCATTGACAAAATTAGCCTGTCGTGCTTGGTGGATTGATGTCTCAGTAGCACTATTTTTTAACAAAAGATGATGGTAGTGCTCAATTTTTGCTAGAAAGTGTTTTCTTTCAAGTTTTTAAATTCCAGTTTGAACTGGTCATATACAGTAGCATGTGCCTTGTCTGCCGTTTTTGCATAATCACCAGTGATCCACTACTTTTTAGCATATATTACTGTAAACGATCGATTTCACAGCAACATGGCTTCACATTAGACCTTCAAGAGTGATTAGGTGCCCCAGCTCAGCCACATTGCTCACGTTCCAGAGGTTGTTTAAACAGCAACATTCCTGCCTTTATAGTCACTTTTTGAAGTTATTTTTCCACAGCTGAGTACATAAGTGCTGCGGTTTCATATTTCATCTTGGTATCTGTGGCTGTTGTTAAAAAATGCAAGCAGGTAAGGAACTGTCCCTGGTTCTTATGCAATATCTACAAAAGGCTAAATATTTACATCCGCAGTTGACCTTCTGCCTCCTAAAAATAGGGGAAGCAGACCCGGCCGTCATCCTCCTCTAAAGATGGATGGATAAGCGATTGGCAAAAAAGTCCCTATCTGATAAATACACACTCCGGTTTATGTATAATTGCAAGAGTCGTATATCAAGTGTGGTTATCTAATGTTAATCTCCACCAAAGCTGTGATGCTGACTGCTGCTCGCCCCATGTCTCTGTTCCCACCACCACTAGCAGCGTCCAGGCTGGCCCAGAGCTCTGACTTTCCACATGAGCAACAGCCAGGAAGACCCTCAAGATACGGGTGTGGAATAGTAACATGATTCAGCAGGATCCAACACCTCCCGCCTTGCAACATTCCAACAAGACTACACAAGTATGTTGTGTTGGAAACCAGTGTGAACCCTTCCTGCAAATGAACACTGTTCTTTTCCTCAGGAGAAGGCAGTGCAAGCTGCAAAGATAAACCAACACTCAGAATAATACAAAATGACTCCTAACGTCAGAGCACACTTGCAGACACTATAGGGTAAACCAAACAAGAACAAACCGGCACATGTAACCAATTGAATAAAAACAAGAACAAACGCATTGAACACCACACCAAATTACAACAGCTAACCTTTACAAATATATATAGTTCATTGGCCTAACCACTCTGTGACTGGTTTAGAAACACCCTCCTGCAGCCACACCAGACACATCCTGAGCCAGAATAACTAGCCTACGAAAGCTTCAGAATATAACAAGCAATGGCAAATCCAATAGGTCTCGTCATTGCAAGAGCTGTTGGCCTTGCCAACATGTTTTAGCCACGTTGTGCACGAGCTTGGAAACTGTATATGAGAAGATAGGGGTGCCCCTAGTTTAGGTTCCTAAATCAGGGAGAACATACAGAATGTAAACAACGTTATTTAGGAACAATGTTAAAGCCTACGTGGACCTACAAATGGTAAATGTACACCAGACAGTTACAGATGAAATAGTCCATGAGAACTAATCATTTTTAACAAAAATATATTTTAATTTTTTATTGTTTATATTATTCTTATTGTTTATATCTCAACATCAATAAATAGCACATACAAAGAGTTAATTACAAACATACATCAATTGTATGTAATTAATATTGGTGATGTCCTGAATTCTTTTTGAGCTTTGTATCTTTCATGTGATTAGACTAAAGTGCATGAAAACTAATACATAATCATTTGTCCTTTTATACACTTGATACAATGATCAACATGGCTAAAGCAATTGGGTTCCTACGCACGTTTCGGCTGGGTGCCTTCCATTAGGAAGCCATGGTATTGTAACAAAACAGTGTGACCGTGGGTACGTGTTAAATGGAGGGAAGAATATTCCTTAAGTCTTTCACGGATATGGTGTGCACCATTAAGTAGTTTCTCCTAGGTTGAAGGAGATGATGGTAGGGTCGTAGTTGCGTATCAAAAGGCGGAGACCCGCAAGTGGGGGGGCCAGAGAGCAGCAATCCACTTCTGTATCGTCCAAAGGGACGGGCGTCAATATAGTGTTTATCCTGGTATACCTTAAAGCATCAAAGTGTCGCTGCTGGGATAATTGGACCTCCAGGCACAGGTATGGTTTGTCAGTAAATCTCGTTTATAAGAAGATATGTAGCGTACGGGGGGGTTCTTTGTCAAGTAGTCAATCGTTACGCACTCCTGGCTGGGTCATCCTGAGAATTCGGGAGCAAGTAAACTGTTCAGTATGGCAAAATGTTTGTGGTGTAAAGGAAAGTGGCATGAAGTTTTGTTCAGTAGAATATCATGGAGTAGATTGGGGTGTTATGAATTGGCGTAGACTCGTAGAGCTCAGTAGCGTGGAGTGACAGTGTTGTGGAGTCCTGTGGCGGGCGTAGCGTATCATAGAGTTGAAGGGTTTAGAAGTGTCAGAGAGTTGAGTGTAGTGGCAAAGAGTGTTGTGGAGTGATGTAGAGTGGAGTAGTGTGTCGTAAAATAGAGTGTTGTAAATTGGCATGGAATGGCATAGAGGGGGTTGCTTAGAGTACAGTACAATGTTATAGAGTAGAGTTTAATGGAGTAAAACGTAAGAGTGAAACGTTGTAGAGTGGCCTAAGAGTAAAGTGATGTAAAGTACAGTGGTGCAGAGAAGATTAGCGTAGAGTGCAGTGGCGGCGAGTGGTGCAGTGTAGAGTAGTGTGGCGCAGTGTAGAGTACAATGGCGTAGAGTGGAGTAGCATAGAGTGCATGCTCCTAAAGTAGATTGAGAAGAGTGAAGCAGTGCAGAGTAAAGTGGAGTGATGCAGCTTAGATAGCAAAGATGTGGCGTAGAGCTCAGAGCTGCATAAAGTGCAATGGCGTGGAGTACAGTGGTGCAGAGCAGGTTAGAGTGATGTTCATTGTAGTATGCATTATCGTAGAGAAGAGTGGTGAAGAGTACAGTGCTGTAGAGAGCAGTACAGTAGTGCAGAGTAGAATGCAGTGCAGAGTAGCGGAAGTGCAGTTTTGCAGAGGAGAGTGTCTTAAAGTGCAGTGGCGTGCATTGGCGTAGAGTGTTGCAGAGTAGAGTGCTTTAGAGATAAGTGGCATACAGTACCGTGATTTAGAATAGAGTGGTGTAGAGTGATGTAGCAGGCAGTGGCGTAGATTGTTGTAGTGTATATTGACATAGAGGGCAGTGGTGCAGAGTGCTTTGGTTTTGAATGAATTTGTGTAGAGTACATTGGGTAAAGTGCAGTGGTTTAGAGTACAGTGGTATAGAGTGCAGTGGAGTAGAGTGGCATAGAGTTCAGTGGTGTAGAGTAGATTGTTTCTGACTAGAGTGAAGTGGCTTGTAGTAGAGTGGTGCAGGGTAGAGTTGAGTGCCATAAAGTGGTGGTGTCGAGTGGTGCACAGTAGATTGAGTGGAGTATTGTAGAGCGCCGTGGCAAAGAGTGCAGTACTGCATGGTATAGTGATTTGGCACAGAGTAGAGTGGTGTAGATTGCAAATGCGTAGGGTGAAGTGACGTTGAATGCAGTAGTGCAGAGTGGAGTGGCCTAGACTGGAGTGCTGTAGAGTTCAGTGGTGGAGATCGGAATTATGTAGAGTAAAGTGACTTGGAGTGTAGTGGCATAGAGCGAGAGAGAGCAGTGGCATAGAGAACAGAGGCGCAGAGGAGAATAGTGTCGAGTGTTGCAGAGTAGTGTATAGCAGCATAGATGTGTTGCAGAGTTGTGTATAGCGGTATAGTGTGGAGCATTGCAGAGTAGAGTGCTGCAGAGATTAGTGGCATACAGTGCAGTGGTGTAGAATAGAGTGACGTGCAGTGACATAGAGCGCAATGATGTAGAGTAGAGAGATGTAGAGTAGAGGAAAGTGGCATAGAATGGAGTGGTGCTGGGTAGCGTGGAGTGGCATAGAGTAGTGGCGTAGAGTGGAGTGATGCGGAGTATATTAGAGGAACGAAGAGTGGAATACAGGGGCCTGGAGTGCAGTGGCATAGAGTATAGTGCTGTAGAGTGAAGTGGCGCAGAGTAGGTTGACATAGTTTGGAATGGTGCAGAGTGAAGTGGTTCAGGATCGAGTGCAGTGGTGTAGGTTGAGTGATGCAGAGTAGAGGGGCATAGAGTGCTAGGCACAGAGTAACATAGAAAAGAGTTTTGCAGAGTAGACTGCAGTGGCATAGAGTAGAGTGGCTGAGATAGAGTACAGTAGTGTATAGTAGAGTGGCGTAGAGTGCATTGGCATAGAGTGTAGTGGTGCAGAGTGGCTCAGAGAACAGTGGTGCAATGTAGAACAGAGTGGCATAGAATGTTGCAAAGTAGAGTTTAGTAGCGTAGAGTGTGGTGATAGAGTAGATTGGCATTGAGTGCAGGGGTGTAGAGTTCATTGTTTTTGAGTAAAGTGATGTAGAGTGCATTTAAATACAGTGCAGTGGTTAGGGTAGAGTTGAGGGGCTCAGAGTGGAGTGGTGCAGTGTAGGTTGCAGTTACGTAGTGTGGAGAGGTGCAGAGCAGATTTCGGAGTAGAGTTTAGTGGCGTAGAGTGGAATGGTGCAGTGGCATAAGTGAAGTGGTGCAGAGTAGATTAGTGTCGATGGCATAGAGTGCACTGGCGTAGACTCCGTAGAGTGATGCAGAATAGAGAGGCATAGACTGAAGTGGCAAAGTGGGGATCGGTGCAGAGTAGAGTGGTGTAGAGTGAATGGTATAAAGTGCACTGGTATACAGTGGAGTGGTAGAGTGGAATGTATTGGCGTTGAGTTCAGTGGCATAGAGTGCAGGGTTGTGGAGTGGTACATAGTAGAGACGAGTTGGGTAGAGTGCATTAGCATAGAGTGATGCAGAGTAGAGAGGCATAGACTGAAGTGGTGGTGTGTGGAATTGTGCAGGGTGGAGTGGTGTAGCGTGGAGTGGCATAGTGCGAGTGGTGCAGAGTGCAGTAGCGTGGAGTGAGGTGAAGTGGAGTATGCATGGTGTGGTAGCACCCTGCCATTACAGATCAGACATATTTAATTGAAATCTCCATTACATTTGTACAGAAATTGAGTTTTATGAAGAAATGTCATCACATACCTTTGTTTTGATGGCGTCAAAAGAGTTTTTTCCACCACACTTCAGAATTAACCCCGATCCCCTTTCCTTGTAGCCAGCATGATTGTCATGTAAATCCTCTCACTTTGAAGTCAGAGAAAGAAAAGTAAACATCAAGCTCCCTGGGAAGACGTAGCCTGACATTTGACCTCTGTCTTTGAATGCACAGCAAATGTGACAAAATAAGTGTTGCATACGCGCAAGCATGTTTCTTGTAGGCTCGTGCACCTGTGTTTGGAGCTATGCTATGAAATAGACACGAGCGTGACACAGTTGTGTGGCACTCGTTCCTATTTCATATATCGCCTTACTTGTTGTAACGAGCTTGCTCGTGGAGGGGTTGTGTATTTTAGAGTGAGTGGGGAATGCATATCGGCTGTTGCCTTTGGCAGTTGTATGGATTTGTTACCCGAACCTTGATGAATAGACATGCTGTCACTTGTCATTAACTTCGGATTACCACCATAAATAATCATTTGTGCTGGAGTTCTTCATTTATAAGATACATCTTATCTTATTACGCTGGCGACGAGCATGTATGGAGCTTTGCTGTTACGCTGAGGATTATCAATGGAGTGGTGGATTTGTACTTGCTGTAATTGAGGGTGGTCGTTTCTTCTTAAAGAGACCGCGTATTGTATTGGCTTCGCTGTAACCTGTGCACTGGCTACGGCTCTATTGGATATTTGGTTGGTTTCTGTTTCCAATTTTACACGCCATTTCTACCAATCACCACGCAGCTCTGCAGTCTCCCAATAAGCTGATTGAATTGCCAGACGTCCACACGTTTGTCTGGTCTAGGCCTTTGCTGGTTTTCTATTCGAGGTTAGAATGTGTCGGGTGCAGCGGTAAGGTTCTCAGTTGACTCATGAACTCAGATCGTGTCCCACAGGGTGTGCCAAGTGCAGCTGTAATATTCACATTCGAGGTGTGAATGTGAATCCGGGTTTTCTGAAGTCCGCCCTGGATTGATGTGATTTTTCGCATTTTGGAATTAAATGGTACTATACATTGAGGGATTTCCAGGACATTGGTCACGGTGATGTGCACGCCCTGAACTTTTTATTATTTTAGTTTTTTGTATTATCTTTGTTGTGTAATAGTAATTTGACTTTGATATATGTCTGGTACTTTACCTGCTCGTTCTTTTTTTACTGCTCCTGTGGAACCACCTATGAATTGGGAAATTTGGGAAATATGGGAATCTGTTTTTTTTGGCTTATGTAGAAGTGTTAGAGGCGGAGGAATTCAATCCTTAGAGGAAAGTTTGCTCTTCTAAAACATTACCTAGGCGGAATGGGTTTGAAATAATTTAAGAATGTACCTGCATTAGTTAATCTTGGCAATATTAATGCTTATCAGTATGTTTCTAAACAATTGTACTTAAGGGTATGGCAAGAAAAAGAATATTGTGATGGAGAGATTCATTTTCTATTCCAGTAAACAACGTCATGATAAATTTATTGATAAATATGTATTGGTACCTAGATCTCTTGCTGTTACCCGTGATTTTGAGCATATTTCGTATGAGCAAATTCTTGAGGACTAGATTTTAATGAGGACTAATAACAAAAAAATCAAAAAAGATTATAGACTTCCTCTGACGTCCTTAATGCCATTTGGGTAAGGGAAGAACTCCAGCTTGACAACCTAAAACAAATATAGCCAGCAAATAGAAAGCAAGAAAATGTGAGTTCCAAACCACAAAGGCCAATGTTAAGCTGAGAATGGAATGCATTCCCAGGGAAGCTTTCCGAATGTCCTTAAGATGCAAACAGGTTAGGCTTCGACTTAAAACCCGAAACAAAGTGATATACCCCATAAATTAAACCAGCCGCTTATTAACACCCAATGAAGAATCTTCGAACTCACAACCCCAAGACTGATACTCACTCTCTTCCATTTAACTAGCAAAAGCTGCAAGTTCAGCCGACCCTGCAGCCTACCTAGTGGTTCTGTCCTGCTTGTAACTATAAGAGTGAGTGCAGACTCTGTGGTCTAACATCCTGCCCGCCTGCTTAGAAGCTCTTCTTAACCCTGAGCTATGCAATATAACTATGTATAGTTCTACAAACTTGGAGTATTGTTCATTGTATGGCCCTAACTTCATTTGGTATTATTAAGACCCCAAAGCAATTTGGAATAAACCTTTTAACATTTCTGATGCCCTTTTTTAATCAGTTAGTTAAACTTGACTCTTTAGCTCATGTTGCATGCAGAAGCAAATGCTCACTTTGAGCCATAGGTAATATTCGGGGAACTCCAAGATGAGAGAAGTGAAGTTGAAGCTACTAATGTTGTCTTCTAAAGTTCAGTTCCAGATCATTTATTCCTATTTAAAGGGGGCACATTTTATCATGCACAACAGATTCAACGCTCTTAGTTGAACGTCAACCAGTTAACTGCTCCCAACTGGTGGCATATTTTCCCTCCAACCGACGGCAGTCCTAGTCTTATGTCCAGTTTTGGAGCCAGGGTGAAGCAAAACATTTACCTGTCAATTTCTGATTAATTCAGGCAAGAACAACTCTTCTCATGTTTCCAACTGGGTCTCACCTTTACTTGCGGTCTTCGTCCCGGTTATGGATGTAGCACACCATATTCATTGAGGATTAGACAACCACACATTACAAATTACATAGTCTTTCCCACCCACATGTCTGTCTGTAGTCCAGAGCAACACGATACCTTAGTCATAAGTTCGAAAGGGCATTCTTCCATGGCTCCTTCACAAAGAATTAGAAAAGGTGTTTAATTGAAAGCTGACTGGAAATGATAGCCTAATTCTGTACACAATAATTTGCAGTGTTCGTTTCAGGGAAGGTGATGGAGAGTAAATTGGTGCCTGAAAGTGAAATTGAAGATTTCAGAAGAAAAATAAGTTTTCAATATTTAGCATCAGATGGCCGGAGAATGCACAATGTTTCTTAATTTGACTTTGATTTGCTCCCCTATAGTGCATACTCCACAGTTCTAAGAAGGAGTCATTTTCTATGTTTAAAAGCAGTTCCTCCTTGAGTTATATTATGTGACAAAGCACAGAGGCTGATGAAATTCCTAGAATTGGTCAAAATTGAGCTTATATTTTGGTGATGAGGAGACACCTGGACACCATAACCAAACAGGCCTTTTAGCTTGCTATTAATGTCACCCTCTACCGTCTTTGGTCCGAGTGAGAGCCAATAGTGCTGCTAGTGTACGAGTGCAGCCAGGAGCAACCGTACTACATTTTGTAGGCATTTCAATGGAGCCTTCTCCCAAAACTATTCACATAAACTATTTTTGGTAGTTGTTTTACATTTCATTGCTTTTGAATATACTTTTTATGTATACTACTTCATGCTATTCAACTAAGCGTCCATCTTTTTTTAACCCTCAACTTGTGTTGAGATTTCTATTACTGTTGTCTTCAGTTCATCCTAAAGACTGTGATGTCCTGGAGATTTGGCTTGTGAGATAACTTCAGGAATACAATTTAGGCGATTGTCGTATTTTGAGTTGCTGTTTGAGGTTCACTTTGGGAGCGCAGTGTTTTTCCATTTGGTCTGAGATCACCCACAAGAACATTCAGTATTGGCAAGTATTAGAAAAGAGGAGAAGGCTGGAAGCGGGCGCAGCCGTAAAGGCCGAAACTTCTGAGCACTCTTACACTACCTGATTTCTTTTTATGCTGTTATCCCATGTAGTTGTTTCATTGTCTCCCATTGACTCATAATTCTGCTACTTGTGTGGCTTGGGTCTAAACGTGAGCATGTCTGAATCCTGGAACTCTCTTCATTAATTTCTAGTGAACGAAAAGTGTTTGTCTTCAAGTTGCTTGCTACGTCTTTAAGACCTCCATCTTCTGAGCCCCGACTGTGTCCAAATGTGAACTCTTGGTATGCTCCGGAGAGCAGCTGATATTTGAGCACATCAAGGCTTGGCAACAGTTTCTACCTCGAGACAGGCCTGTGATATCATTTTTCGGGCCACACATCACATCCCAATTCCCACCTCTCATTTTGAGGTGTAGGGTGTAATTTTGCTTGGACCATTCATAGCACAAGTGTTGTGTTCTATAGTTACTCCGAAGGGTTTGGGTTCAGCCTGTGTTAGTCCTTGCCTTCTTTGGCTCCGGAACCTTCAACCATTTGCTTGAGGCATTGTCCATCAGCTCACAGGAGTAATTTAGTTTCACCTTCTCTCTGTTGGCTGTATCGCTCTTCTTCTCTTGAATGTATGATTTTTTACAGCTGAAAAGTCAATTCAGACATTACACATTTAACACGTTTTCATCCATGCATTGTATACATAATGCAATCCCTTTCTAAATGGTTTTACCCTGCAGCATTATTTTTGTTGCTTTTGACAGAGCTTGAACGTGTGTCAAATTGGTTGACTTTGCCAATGCTTGTTACTCTCTGCAAGCAGCTTGAAGCTCACCCTACCTGTACTAGGTGATTCTTGACTTGGCAGTCGTAGGTGAATAGTGTTTAGAAATGGTAGCTAGTTTCAGTGCGGTATATAAATAGCCTTAGTCATCCTGTTATGGACTTGGATTTCATGCCTTTTCCCCTGAGGATGGTCTCTCGTTTGCTGTTTCACATCCTTACAAATGGCCACAAAAGGGGCCTTGGTTGCTTCCTTTCACATGTGGTGGTGATTACAATGGAGACCTTGGAAACTGAGCTCTTGCTTTCACTCAGGTCCCCACTTGTGCTTGTGAATGTACATAGGATAGATGGAGGGAGAACTGGACTCTCTCCCATCTGGAATGATTTCCCTTATCTAACTTGGTCTTGGTATGTGAATTAGATAATATGTGTGCATAGGAAGCTTGTCGAAAGAGATAACCCCCCCCCCCCAGCCTTTAAGTACAGATCTTGTGATTAAAGAAAAGTCGTGTACTGTGGGGGTGAGTGGTGGTGGGGGCGGGGAGGGTGGGAGTGGTGTTTATGTCTTTCTTGTTGGCTGATACCCTGGCAGGCTCAGTTAAGGCTTTCATCTTTGTGAGAATGGCCATATCCATTGTTTGCATTTGTATAGGTAATAACATATTACGTATTCATAACTTGCTTTGGAACATTAGACAGGCGGTCAAAGGCTTTATACCGCTTAATTTTGAAGAATGCCCCCATCATTTGTGCATGACTTCCGAGTTGTGCCCTTCTCTACAGTGTTCCTCACCTTTTTCACAAAAAAAGGTGAAATTTGGAAAAGAAGTGAAAAAATTAAAAAATGTATATCATTTGCTGGAATCAGAGTTGTAAGCTGCATATTTCTCTTTAAGATACCCTATGTTTCAGGAAACCGCCATGTAACAAGCAGTGGCAAAGCAGACCGGTCTTGCCTTTTGGCTTTTCACAGTGTAGACCGGTTTGCTTTAAAAAACAAAGAGATTCTATCAATGTGAAAAGAGAAAAAATGTTTTTTATATATATGTTTCAACTATGCAGTGAAAAGGTAGTGAGAGAGGCTCCCTTTGCTAATGGCAAATGGAGAGCACTATGTGTTTTTAAAATACCCCTCACACACTAAGAATCCCTTAGTGTCATGATTCACCATGGGGGTCTTTCCGACCCTCTACGGGGCGGGGCGTGCTGCGACCTACGAGCTACGCGAGAGCACTTAATTCTTGATAGTAGGCTATGTGTGATGTAAGGATAGCGAGGAAGTGGTAAGTGATAGGGGTGTAGGGACCTAAATAAGTGAGTGCAAATAGAATTGTTAAAAATTCCCTGGCTAGTAGAAAAAATTGATTTAATAGATTCCCTAGCTGGGAACAATAAAAAGGGGTTCGTGGAGTGGAACAGAATATGTTAACCACCTGGTCGACATGACATGTTTCGTAAGCAGTCCCCTACTGCTTACTCCTCAGGACCTCTAATGATCCCTACTGAAAAATACTCAGTTCTAAATAAGAAGGATATGCCTACAGTCCGAAAACCTAATAGCAAAAATCAGCTAATAGGTTCTGTTCTGCTTCTGGGCTTGAGTGGGCCCTTGTTAAGCAAAACATGGGGTGACCTGTTGTGGTCCAGTTCTTTTAAAAGTTGTGTGCCCCATGAGACTGCATCCTGGGGATCAATATCTTGCAGTCTAGTGGCCGCTTGTGATATTATAACGTTAATCTTACCCCTCAGCAGCTCCGTGGCATACCACAACAGGTCACCCCATTTCTCAGACCCTGGCCGGGTTGGAATTATCACCAGCAAGGGGATCATTGTTTCCGTCCATTTGGACCAGGCCCTGAAGAGTCAAAGCTGAATGTGCTTTGACGAAACACGTGTCGACTGGCTGATTTCTATGCAAACTTTGCATTAAAAGAAACAAGAACAAGTTGTGGCGAACTTCTTTTCTCCAATTGCATTTGATATAACAAACATTGTTGTTAATTTATGTGTTCACAGGTCCTCTGGTTTTCATGTTATGTGTTTGGAGTTCCAAACACTAATTGAGGGGTTAATAGGGTCACCCCTTTCCTGTTAGCACCATATTACCTAGTCTTTTGTCCACTTGACAACCGCTTATCCTGCAGTGCGCAACTGTTCCCTTTACACTAAAACCCTTCCTATTGATATCACAAAACACTACAGTCTCCACATCAAGAGCTTCAAGATATTTACCTAGCATTAAAAGCATTTCTAGTACCCTAATATGCAAAGTTGTCATAGTCCCTATTGAAAATGACAGCCATGTACTAGGTACAAAAACGGGGGGAACACGCTCTACAGCTGTTAACACTCTTGCAGACCATTCGGCGTTGGGCAATAAATCACAAAATTCATCTGTTAGAGGAACATCTTCTGGGCATGGAAACAACTTTGCCGACCTCCCCAGCAGGATACGGTAACAAGTCCACAAGTGGTAACTCCACCCCCAAGTCCTCCGCCCATACTTCCACGAATGGGGGTTTCCACAAATAGTCCTGTTTGCAACAGCAGAGAACGTAAAATTCTCATTCTTCACGTCCAGGTTCCCACACCCTGTATCCAAGGGCAATGCCCTATGGTTGAACTGGTCAGGAATATTTGCCTATGCTTTCCTGCCTCTCCCTCCTCTTCCGTTTCTGGTTCAGAAGCTCAGGAACTGTCATTCACCCTCATTCTGGTAGCTCCCACATGGGGTTGTCAACCATGGTTCACCCTACTCAAACTTTCAGTAGTTCGCACGAGAAGCTGCACCTCAACCCAAACCTTCTCTTTCGGGACCGTGGCGAAATCAGACCTCACAATGGCAATAATCACACAACTCAATACATCACCTGATGCATACACTGCCCACTTCAGGCTGGGGGAAGACTTCACACAGCCAGGGATCAGAGCTCAGCAATCGGGTTCAATCCGAGATAGACACGTCTGCCCTCCCTCGGAATCCAAACTCCCAAACTTCCACTTCCACCAGACTAGTGGAGGCTCCCCCTTTTAATAGAAGTGAAAACGCTGGTTGAAGCTTCTAGCAAGCCTCGCCTCCTTTTCCCATGTGCCAAAGACACAGCATCGGTTGATCAGGCCTTTGCTATGACTTTGAGAAGTTGCCTGTACATTCCTCTGATAAGAACCTGTTTCTACTAGCATGCAGAGTGCAGAAAACAAGTTCAAGCAAAACATAACTTTTCATCTAGAAAGGCTCAGAAGATGGAGACCGCGCATAAAATTGAGTTGCTTAAGCATAGGCCACTAATGCAAGATGGCATAAGATTATGCCAAAGCCAATAGGCAAGCCTGCCATTAAGCAAGATAAAGTCAGAAAACAGAATGGACAAAGCCAATAGTAAGAACTCCTAATTCTCACCAATGACACATTCCTACACAACTGCAGGCCTTCAAATGCACATTTCACACGCTCTGCTCTTGGCAAGACTGTTCCACTCAGTAACAGCTCCCACTGAAAGCCAGCAAGATTACAGAACAGAAGAGAAGCAGGCAAATGCAGGACCATCCTACATTAAGGAACACACTAAAATCAATTAAAATGGTGGTGGTGAGGGTCATCATAGGGTGGCAAAATCACAAGAGTGGCTCATTTATTACAGTTGCCTAAAAACTTGGTGGGATTCCGCTCCTAGGTCCAAGACCCATACTCCTTCTCACACTCCTCCAAAGCCCTTATCAGCCACAAAACACTTGACCTCAAGGCCTTTAAGAACAGTAGCACCCATGTCAGACAGTGAAGCAACCCTGCTAGCCTCCGCATACAACATCCCCGCCTTTGATTCACCCAAATCCACAATCCAAGTAATCACAGGCCACCGGAAAGACCCACTCAGCCCCAAACCTCAGAGACACCCGGTCCTCACTGCCATACCAAGGGAGACTATAGATAATTCGGCCAGTAATCAGGAGTAATTCTCCAACTGCCTCCTAATCAACTGTAGATCGGCCTCAATGCTCGCAACTGAACTAGCTGAAGCCATCCTCACCCACGATATTGACATTGCATTCCTCACAGAGACCTGGCTAAATAAGATTTCCCCTCCCTGCCTTGACTTGCTGGTACCACTCGGCTTCTCCCTCATTACCAAAGACAGGTTAGAGCAGCGGGGAGGAGGGGTAGCTATCATCCACAAGGACCGCCTGGACATTTCGGAAACCACCTCTTTTGATTACGACTCATTTGAATGCTTATCCACCATCATCAAGACCAAAGATAAGGATTCTCTACTATGTCACCTGCTCTACCACCCCCCAGGTAAAAACAACTCTTTTGGAGAACAACTTTCCGACCTGATTGCACAAGACGCACTCGGCGACTCCAACAACCTAATTCTTGGTGATCTGAATCTTCGCTGGAACGAGACACACAATCCCCTAATCCAATCGCTATCCAGCCTCCTCCATGATAACAACCTTAAACAACGCTGCACCTCGGAGACTCATTACAAAGGAGCCACATTGGATGCTATCATCTCAAAAAAGAATTTAATCACGGTCAATCACATCCTCCTCGTCGAATGGTCAGACCACCACTTGATCCTCTTTCATATTAATCACCCCATTACCTCACACAAACCTCCCCCAGATTCCCCCAAATGGACTAGAAAGCTCTCACAAATACCCCTGGATGGTCAGTTAAGTTCTCTTCTTCCGGCCAACAAAGCGCACCTTTCCACCAATGAGCTCACCGACTGCTACAATTCCGAGCTAGTGTCCATACTCGACAAACTAGCACCACTAAAGCTCAAAAGAAGTAGAGCTATCCCTTCCAGAACTTGGTTCAACGCTGACCTCAACGCAGAAAGGAGAACCCTAAGAGTCAAGGAGAGAAAATGGAGAAATAACCCAACGGCCATCCTTCATGATCAACTGAAAGCAGCCCGCAGGAAATACAACAACCAAATCAAAAACAAAAAATCCAGCTTCTTCGGCGAGGCATTGGAAAAAGCCAAAAACAGATCGAAGGAGCTTTACAGCATCATCAGACAACAACATTCCAAACCACTGTCCTCTTCTGTACAGGCATCCAAAGAACTATGCGACTATTTCGCCCACTTCTTCAACGACAAGATCACAAGAATTGAACTTTCACTCGACTTCAACAATTCACACTCCAAGAAGACCAGCTCGGCCGCCCCTCAGGCCATCTCTCCCGGTGCATTGAGCTCCCCCTGGCTTAGCTTTCGCCCCGTTCCAGATGCAGAGATAATCTCACTGATCGCGTCCTCCAAACCATCCTCACATATCTCTGACCCCATTCTTCCCTCACTAATCAAGAAAATGAAGCACACTTTTTGCACCTATATGGGGCAAAATCATTAACAGCTCCCTAAAAAGTGGAGTGGTCCCTGACTGCCTAAAAATGGGGCAAGTTACCCCCTGCTGAAAAAACAGGGCCTTGACTCAACAGACCTGAACAATTTCAGACCAATATCTAACCTCCCTTTACTCTCCAAAACACTGGAACGCTGCATACTTCTGCAACTGACTCAACATCTGGACAACATCAATCTCCTAGACCCCCTCCAATCTGGCTTCAGACCAGGATGCAGCACAGAAACAGCGATACTGAACATCATCGATGATATCCACGGATCTCTTGATTCAGACAAATGCTGCCTCCTCATTCTCCTTGACCTCTCCGCAGCATTCGATACGGTGGACCACAAACTCCTCACCAAGGCTCTTCAAGAGAGAGCTGGCCTCGGCGAAGTAGTTCTCAAATGGTTCTCCTCATTCATACACAATCGAACACAAATCATAAAAATCAAGAACTTCTCCTCCGAAACCCAGCAGGTCAATAAGGGCGTCCCCCAAGGATCGGTGCTCTCGCTTCAGCTTTTCAATATCTATATGGAACCACTTTCCAAATTACTCAGGAAAGCCAACATCCGCTTCCACCTCTACGCAGACGATACACAAATCTATCTGGAAACTTCCTCTCTCACTGACATTCACAGACTAAACAATGTCCTGAAAGATGTTCAACAATGGCTGACAAACAATCACCTGAAACTGAATCCAGACAAAACTGAGACACTCCTCATCTCGAACAAGGATGACAACCCTCAAATCACCGAATGGCTTAAAGCAATTGATGCCCTCAAAGGAAATCTTGCTCTAGCCGACTCTGTCAAATCTCTAGGCATCATCATGGACCTCAAATTAAACATGACAAAACACATCAACAACGCGGCCAGAGATGCATTCTTTAACCTCAGACTTTTGAACAAGATCAAACCCTACATCCCGAACAAGGATCTCAAAATGGCCACGCAATCTCTGGTACTGTCAAGACTGGACTATGGGAACGCAATCCTAACAGGTATCCCTAAATCAAGATTGGCTCAGATCAAAACAACATTACATGCGGCAGCCAGAATGATAACCGGCATCAAGAAATCGGATCACATCTCCCCAGCACTCAAGGAACTCAAATGCTCCCAGTGGAAATGCGAAGCAACTTCAGAACGGCCTGCCTTACCCACAAAGCACTCCATACCGGCAAACCCGAATACCTGGCAAAAAAACTCAAAAAAGCAGGCCAAGCCAGGAATCTGAGAAGCTCCAACTCCTTCCTGCTCATCCTACCTAAAACTAGAAAGAAAAAAACAGCGGACTGCTCGTTCACTGGAAACGCCCCCAAAATCTGGAATTCCATCCCCAGCAAATCAGAACTATTCCGTCTTTTGTGGAATTCAAAAGGCAACTCAAATCCTTGTTCAAATCCTTGTTCCTTATGCGGATAACCGGGGCCAGTAAGCAACCCCTGTACTATTGTGACTACAACTAATCATGTAACCAAAGAAGTTCGGCAGCACAATCATGTTCCGCTTACTATGTTACTCCTTGAATGCTAATACCTTTCATATGTCATGTTTATGCAGATCTCTGTCTTTCTCTTACTGTAAAGCGCTCTGTTACCTCCGGGTCTTGACAGCGCTATAGAAAACTTCCTAAATAAATAAATAAACATGCAAGCGGCAGACCTGGATGGTTCCTGACCCCCAGACTGCCACCTGCATTGCAGAACTTACCTGGGTCTGGCGTTTTCTGCTGTGCCCAGGGTCTCCTCCTCTGTCCTGCTCTCCTCGTGGAAAAGCAATCCCCCTATGCTGTACGTCTTGGTAAGACTGTACATACCCGGGCACGGCGGAGAACGCCAGACTCAGGTAAGTGCTGATCCTCCTCTCCCCTTAACTCTCTCTTCACGGGGTGGGTGGCAGGGGCAAACTGTGCCACGGAGTTGGAGTTTTTGCCGAACTCTGCGTTCCCAGCGGAGCGTGGAGTTGGAAAAACACTGCAAACTCCGCTGGGGTAGCAGAGTTCGCCCCTACCTCGGAGACGTCTTCAAAGAAAAACATCTTGCACACATCCGGACCCAACACTAGATGGCAGGAGTATGCAAAGCATGTGGATCTACAGCACTGCATGGCAATAACAAATGCTTACAGAGTAAGTAACATAATGCTTTTTGGATGACTTGCTGTTGTGAACTTTGGTTGGCTCAATGCAGAGATAAACCACATGCCTCTGGAACTGGATTATTAATGCACCCACTGTGGCCCTTGTAGTTGTTTATTGTCCTAAGCCCTGGCTCCTGTTTGAAAGACCATATCCTCTCATTGATGCTTTGATTAAGATAGGCAGGACAGGTGTAGCATTAAATGCATAGAGCAAAGAAAATCGCTTTTTGAGAATATGCATGCTCTTTTAACAAGCTTCCTGGTGTGATGAATGATAATGCATCTATTGAATTAAATGGAACATTTCTGGTTCAGCTGAAAATTCCTTCTAATATAGAATAATTAAGTTGTAAATCTGTTTTTCCTCAAATGGCCTAATTGTGGGTCAGGTATTGGAAATCCTCTGACTGTGTTTTCAGCGCTTGCTTTGGGCGTGTCCGAGGAGGAGCCAGGGCTTACTCATAAGCGGATGATGACTTTCTCTAAGTGGCTCCGGTCCACAGGGGGTCGGATGGACGCACGTGGCGTCGGTGTTTTTAGCACAAAGAGCAGGACGGCGCGAGCTTTCATTCACCGAGCGCCTGGGGGAAGAAAGACACCTCTCCGTGAGTACCTGTTTAACTGAACACATCACGAGTCTCGGAAAAGGGCTGTTTGCAAGGCCTGTTGGCAATCTATGTCGCGTCTGATTAGACGGGATTAGCGGACTGCGGTCCTGTCTGTCGCTAATCTCCCAGGTGCATAACTCGTCGTCACGACGCTGAGTCTGGATTCTGCAGCAGTTAGCGGTATCTGGGGAGAATTTTTGAAATTGTGAGGGGTGTCTGGGGGCGTTTGGGGGCAACAGAGCTCTGTTTGCTTCCAATTAGTCCGCTGGCTCGATTTCGGCGCATTTCTGTGAATCGTCGCATCCGCCTTGCAGCGATGCTCACCCTGGGCGGCCCGGATGAAACTATTAATCCTATTGGAAGGAATTTGTGTCATATGAGACCCGCACTTGACTAGTAATAGCCAAACATTTAGTTTGATTCAAAACAATAGTTATGGAAAAAAGGATGCTATATATTCTATGCAGGGCTACTTTATGCCCCATTTCTATTTCTGAGTCATATTTCTGTACACCGCATAGAAGTGACTGAAATAGCGTTTTAAGAGCAGATGGTGAAGAAATTACTCCTTACCAAACAATGTTTCGATATGAAGAAAATGGTTCCTCCTGATTGTAAGCTCTTTAATGTCTGTGGTGGCACTGGTTACGCGCGGTGTATGGTTGGGACTTGTTGGTGCACGCTGGACATTGTGTTGTGCTGGCGCATTACCTGTTCTCCAGTCGTAAATGTCATCTCCGGTTCAAAGTGTAGGTTCCCTCTGGTGTTGACGAGTGAGTCGATGACCTTGATTGTCCGCCTGCTACGCCAGGCTCCGGAGTTGTCTCGTCTTGTTTTGTTTCCTGCTGTGTTTATGGAAAGTCCAGCTTGGCACGAGTGTCCACGTGACTGAATGTGCTGTATGCGCTCTGTGCCTTGTGCTGGGGAGTGAGAAGCAGCTGGCTGTAGGTGCTCGGTTGCAGCCACAGAGCTCACTGCCTGATCATTGGAGTTGTGCAAAATGACGTAATTTGTTCGTGAAAGTCTGCAAAACTCCATAAAATTTACACATTTAGAACAAACGTGATTTCTGGTGTCTCACCGGACTAAAGTCTTGCTAGATACCAGTAGGAGGTTCGGTTGAGCAGAACATTTCTCAACGCAAGACAGTTTTTTTTTTATGCAGACGGGTGTCACGTTGCAAAAATTGCCCAAAACTGCCTATTGCGAAACTAAATGTTATGTACAGAGAAATTCGAAAATTCACCTAAACGTCTAGATCATAAAATGTGATAATCGAAACTTTAGTTGGGGAGCAAGCAAGTTTAGTTTAATTGACCAAGAAAATGAAAACGTGTTTGAATGCATTCACTAAAATAAATTAATAATTTGTTAACGAGTGTTAAAAAGTCACTTTGTGGCTGATCAGAAAAATTAACTTTTCCCTCTTTAGGGATGTTGTTTGGTGAAAAGTTTCTTAGAATGTATATTTTTATCACATTAAATGTGAGCACAGACGGCCTTTAAAGTACATTCGTATCCATTCATAAAATACAACCGTTTTCAAAGAGAGAGTGTCTCTTCAGTATGTCAGAGAGAAGTGCCCAGGGAGGGCTTTCATCTGATGCACATTGATTTAAAGAACAAAGGTCACTTTTTAAAATTGCTTAGTGCCACTTTTCCGCAGCTCGGGGTGCATTCCACTGACTGAAAGTACAGTAGGTGGTATGGAATGTGAAAAGGAAAGTTCAGACCACACTCAATGTATAGAGATAATGAGCACATTCTGTCCTTTCAGCACACAGCCCGCGAGTTTTTGTTTCATCAAATGTCTTTTCATTTTAGTACAGCTCACGCAAAAGTCAATAGGGCATATTTGCAGTTAGCAGTCACTGATTACAAGTATCTATGTTGCAAGTGTATGGTAATGTTCCTTAAACACTGTTCTGGTATCACTCTGGACCCTGCATCACCCCTGAACTCTGTACTGTCCCCAAGGCATGGACCGTGCCCTTCTACTGTCTCCATTGGTGCTACTACCGCATACTCTTAGGCCATCACAAGAGGGGGCATTGTGCCCTATGCCTTGTGTTTCTGCAAGCCTACACACTTCTGCTTCAAAATAAATTTAGAGATTTAAAAAGCAAGCCTCATATTTTTTTTTCTGTGAAATGGTTATTAGGATTTTTTAATATTACACCAACACCATCCACCACGGATCGTGATTGTACAAGATCCACGGATCGTGGTTGTACAAGATTGCAGTGCCTAGTACAAAGGAAATTTTCAGTGTAACTGTGAAACATGTAATCTAGCTCAAAATTAGTCCTAATCCTTGCCATGATGACCTGTATTATACTAGAGCATGGCAGTTGGGATGGAGGCAGGAGGGGAAGCCGTAAGGGCCATTTTGTTCTTTAAGGCAACTCAAAGGAGGAGTAGGGTCAGTAAGCTTAGAAGGAGATGAGGTGGAACCCAGTGGATGGGTTTCTGATGCAGGCCAGATCTTCTCTATCTCCACTAAGGAGAGCATTGCTTCCCCTTGCTTCCAGTGGCGCTGTTAAGTCAAGCAAAGGGACATGGGCGTCCCAAGGGCAAAACCCGTAAGAGGCATGGGTGAGATCTGGAGGACAGTTTCAGGGGAGTGCGCAATTTACGGTGATGATTCGGACTAGTTTTATGGAGAAAACGGAGTCATCTGGCTTCCAGCAAAGCTACCCATATCCTGTTGTGCACCTCCAGCAAGCCCTGTAATCTGTAGATGACCCACTCATAAGAGGCTAGGTGAAAAAATTCTGTCAGCCCATTTTCGAAATTTACAATTGATGACAAGGCAGCTGAGATGGTAGTTCCAAGAGGTGGTGCGCAGTGAAGGCCTAAAAAAAGCTAGGACTGGGTTCTCTTTCAGAGGAGGATTTATTTCTATTCTTAAACTCCAGTGTTTGGCCTATCTGTCATAAATAAAAGGAATGGGCACCCGCTTGAGGCTTTTTTAAACTCTGGTCTGGCAACATTTTCTGACAAGCCTGGCCTAGGTAGACTCTATTGTGCTCCCCATTGGGCTTTTCACTACTTTTTTCGACTCTACGTCCCCAAATTCTCGTGAACCCTGCACTTCACGCGGTCTGATTTTGCGCTTATGCAACACGCTTGGGGCCCCACTACCCCCAGGCCTCAAATCTAGTTGCCCTGGAGTTAGATTTTATCAGGATGAGCTATTTTTAGAGCCTACTTGCCTCTTCTTGCAAACAGACTCAGAAAGTGAATGAGCAACAAACATGCCTTTAAATCTTCTTTTTATCTTGTCAGATTTGATCTGTGTTCAAAGACAGAGTTCAAATGTCAGCTTGTGTCTTCTTAAAATGTGGTGTTTCTTTTATATCTTCGAGGTTGATGCTTGCTTTGATTTCTAACAGCAAAGTTGGAGGATTTTGTAAAGAGAAATGTCAACCCTGCTGTACAAAGAGTGTGAAATGAAAGGCTGTAGTGTGTCAGATTTATTTTTCAATGCACATTTAAAAAGCTTGTAAATGAACTGTACAAACATTTCAAAATATATTTCCGTAGTTACGATCTTACGTTTCTTGCAAATTTGTGTGATGCAAATAAATATTTCAATAGGATAAAAACAAATCGGAACACTTTACTTGACGTGATGTTCAAATGATAAATATTTATGTTGAAACCCGATTTCACAGACTCTATATGCTACATAGTTTTATCCGTAAAACTGCATGTTAGTGAGACATTTTGAGGCTATTTCAATGGAAAATGTCCTGTTGGTAAATGACCACGTGCTATCACATCATGCTTTAATAATATGTTTATTACAAGTGAGCTTTTTAAACATGTACTGAGAAACATTGTTGCCCCCTCCCTGATGAAAATGCGATTAGTGACCTCCGAGGCAAAGTCACGGGTGATGTGTACCCTATGTGTAGGCTAGATTCTTATTTTACATGGAGCAAAGGTTTAGTCTGTTAAGCCAAATAAGAGTGTTTTTTTGTACAGCAGAAGTGCTGTACTCGCATATTTGAAGGTGCCCTCGTGTCCATGAAGAAAAAGGCTGCTGTGTAAAAAATAAAGTTTTTGCCTAGGATCACACAATTTGAGACCCGTTTACGGGTCAAGTACTATACAGTTAGTTCGAGTAGATTATTCAAGGCATTTTTATGATTTTCTAGGCCTGTCTCTGCTCCCATACCTTCTTGGACCATTGTGCTGCTCCTTGGGCCCTGCACTGTTTCTACCCCAATAGTACCAATTATTTTGGCTTCTTTACAGTAAAAAGGTATATATACACACACAATATAGATATAACATGAATAGCACTAGTGGAAAGTCCATGTATGTGGAGGCTGGGGCGAAGCAACTGCTGCTTCTATGCACTGGCACTTTCTGTGTATTACTCCAGTTTGCAGGCTCATTTTCAATATTTTAAAAGCCAAAACGATGAAATTTGCCTATTCTTATGTTTTTTTAATGTTGCTGGCTTCTTCTGTGTGTTCCTGGGCTGGAAGATTAGTGCTGGCTTGAATGTAACATATTTACAGCTTAAACGGTCCAAAGCAGGTTAGCAGCCTGCTGAAAGCTTCAGTCACAGAGCCGAGGAGAGACGCAGAGTTTCCGAAGCGCCAATCCAAGCTCAGGAGTCTTTGCTGAATGTTTTTTCCATTTTTGGAAATACATTCTAATTATTTCAGTCACAAAATGGAGGCCTGCATACTTTGTGGCGGTTTTATTCAGCCTACCGTGCCCTCTTTCCCTATTTGTACAGTGTCTTGAATTGCTCTGGTTGCCTGTATGTTGGAGGCAACTGACCTTAACTTTCAGATGAAATTTGCACACATGACTGCCATTACCTCATTCACCACCAGGGTATTTTCAAAACCAACACATAAAAAAAAAAATGTCATTTACAATACCAATAGCTCAAACTCTCCTAACGCGAGACCTATTGCATTGCAAATGCTTGTTTAAACTCTGGTCTGGCAACATTTTCTGTAAAGCCTGGCCTAGGTAGACTCTGCCCTCTTATGTATGCAGCACTTCCAGTCTCTCACTTCCATTCATTTCTCACCCCTCTCAACAAATGCCTTTAGAGCTCCATTGTCACCCTCCTGCAGTAACTCCGGTGTCCACTTGGAATGTTCCATAGAGAACACAATCCACCCCTCCCAAGGACTCTGCGACACCCTCATAGACTACTTCCATAGCAAGATCACCAACATTTGCAACAATTTCAACCGCCAGCTGCCATGCTCAACCCCAGCGACCTCAACCAAGCAGAAAACATCATCCAAACCATAACCACCTGGTCTCCACGCACCACCCTGACCACCTCAGCCATCATGTCTTCGATCCACTTCGAGGCGCCTACTAACCCCTACCCCACCCCAGACGTCAGACCCCTCATAAAGAAAGCCTCTGCTGACCCCAGCGATCTAAAAAGTTATCGTCCAATCTCCCTGCTCCCCTACTCCAAAGTACTTGAGAAATCCATCGACCAGCAGCTCACCGAATTACTGGAACAAAACCACCTACTGGACGCCTCACAATCTGGATTCCATGCCAACCACAGCACTGGGACCGTATTGATTGCAGCCACAGACGACATCAGAACTCTTCAGTTTTGGAAAACCTGTGGCCCTGACCTTCCTCGAGCTCTCTGTGACCTTCAACGCCGTCTCCCACAGCACCCTTATTAAAAGACTCTACAACATAGGCATACAGCATGATACCCTCAAGTGGTTCGCCTCCTTCCTGACAGGACACACACAGAATATCTGACTGACTGCCTTCACCTCTGCGCCTAAATACATCATATGCGGCGTACCAAAAGGATCATTCCTCAGCCCCATCCTGTTCAACATCTGTATGACACCCGCCTCGCAGATGTCATCAGATTCCACAGACTCAACATAATGTTCAACGCAGACGACACTCAACTGATCCACTCGCTCACGGAGGACCACTCCAACACCAAAACCAACTTGTGCAACACTATAACTAATGTAGCCAAATTGATGAGACAACTGCCTCCAACTCAATTCCGGCAAAACTGAAGTACTGATCTTCAGGAAGATCACATCCACATGGGACCACAGCTGGAGGCCTGCAGAATTCAGACCCACACCGACCAACCATGCATGCAACCTCTGCATCATCCTCAACAGCCTACTGACCATGAAACGACCATGAGTCGCCTCCTCCTGCTTTCACACACTTCGCATGCTCAGCAGAATCTTCAGATGGATCCGAATTAACAATAGAAAGACAATCACTCAGGCCCTTGTCACCAGCCACCTTGACAATGGCAACTCCCTCTATGCCGGCATCTCTACCCAGCTCCTCTAAAGATTCCAGACTAAACAGAATGCTGCAGCCAGACTCATCCTGGCCCACCTCACCTCCCCAAATGATCCCACATCGCCCCCACATGAGACCTTCACTGGCTCCCCATTCAAAAGAGATGCCAGGTCAAGATCCTCCTGCACGTCTACAAAGCCCTCCTCAACCTAGTACCTGCCTACATCAACCATCAACTGAATCTCCACCAGCCCTCCAGACACCTTCGCTCCTTTTCACTCACCCTCACACATACACCCTGCATCCATTACAGCCGCAACTGTGGATGCACCTTCTCCTACATCGCTGCCAAGACCCGGAACAACCTTACTCTCCAACTGTGTATACACTCCTCTGTGTCAGACTTCAGAAAGAGCCTCAAGGCCTGGCTCTTCGACAGAGAAACAGCACCCAGATAGCCCCAGGGTGATAGTGCTGTGCTTTACAAATGATTGATTCCTCTTCCAAAAGCGTGTATCATTTTGCAACTATGACGTGGAAATGGCTATAACAGAGCTGTTCTTGAATTGTTTCTGGTGCTACCTGTGTTGCTGATGTTGTTGGCTGAGGCTGATGTCCTAACCATTAAAATTACTTTTTCTCAATGCCACTGGCTGATAATGTTGTTGAAACGAAGAAAAGAATGACGAAGTAGATAAGACTATTTGCCCGCTAAGATCTTATTTGGCACAAAATGTAGCACTGCAGGGCATATAGATAAATACAGCCTAATATTATTCAACATGGTCTCTATAGAATTATGGCCACAACATTATTTTAGAACATGACCGGTAGGCATAACTTAGCAGGTGCTTGGAGGGTGAGAGCCATGCTCTAAAAGTGAAATCACATGACCATTAACCTGATTACATCCCAGGTAGAGGCGAGCATTTTTATCCCATTACGTAACACAAGATTAAATGCTAATAAAATAATTCTACCATAAGATATTACAAGGTATTTTGGACAGAATCAATAAGAAACAAACATTGGCAAAGTCGATAGGTCTCGCTTACGAAAGAGCTATTGGTTTTGCCAATGTGTTTTAGCCATTATGCACACCAATGTGGCTGCTGTTCAGCACGGCTAAACGTTTTTGGCATAGTGGAGGGTGGCAAAGAATGGAGTAGAGTGGCAAAGAGTGTCTTGGAGTGTCAATCAATCTAGTGATTTTGTAAAGCGCGACTTTAAAGTGCGACAACTCCCCCATAAGGGTTTCAAGGCACTTGGTGGAGGGTACAGGGTGGTGTTGATCCGTCGAAGTCACTGTGGTTCAGTCAAAGAGCCAGGTCTTGAGGTCCTTCCTGAATTGAGGCAGTGACAGTGATTGCCTGAGGTGGAGAGGCAGGGTGAACACCTCTCACAGACTCTCCGCCCCCTGTTATAATGCATCTTTAAGTAGTTTCAAACAATTCTGTAAGAGGAGTTGGTGTTGATCCTATAAAAATTCTGGCAGCTCCTAATTAAGCTAAAAAGGTGTTTTACATTTTGCCTAATGTCTCTAATCCAGAGTGCCTGAGCCTGGCACTCACTCCCTCACCGGACTTTTGTGACAAACTCTCTGAAGTTTTAGATGACACGATTTGCAAGATTTTGGAGTCTTATTAGTGTACTTCACCCGCTAAATGACCCTAGTTCGGAGGTCGCAATCCCCATTAATAGGAATACGCATGAATGGTTTAAACGCCTAACGGAACATCTCTTGCGCCCTAATGCTATGTCTACTTTCTCCGTCCCTCCTCTTAAACCCTTTACCCCATATGGTCTGGAAAGAGGCAGAGGAGGAACTCTTTCCGTCACTAATTAAACTTTGCAATCAGTAACGCGAATTTGGCATTGTTCCTCTAGCCTGGAAGAAAGCGATAGTTACTCCTATATTCAAAAATCCCTGCCTGAAACCTGAAAACTGGGATCCTCAGCAAATACAGGCCAATATCTCTCCTGCCTTAGCCAGTTAAAATACTGAAAGTTTCATCAGGAGGGAACGGTCTCAATTTGTGGAAGACAATCTCCTTCTTCCGTGAAATAGAGCAATTTGGCTTCAGGACGAATAATGGCTCCGAGTCCGCCTTCCTTATGGCACAGGATACATTTAGAATGAAGACTGATGGTAGCCAACCAGCTGTCTTGTCCTCTTAGATCCCTCTGCCGCTTTTTGATATGGTGAACCACAACATTCTTTTGGATCGGCTTGCTTTGATCGGGGTGTGTGACACAGTATCCAATGGGATACGTTCTTATTTATCTGAACGTTCTAAGGCAGTTGCTCTTTCCTTACTGCCCTGACTTGAGAATTTGGAGCACTGAGTTCGGCAAGGCTGAGCTCTGAGCCCGGTCTTGTTTAATGTCTATCTGAGACCTCTGATCACACTCATTAAATCTCATAATTTCAGAGTGGTGAACTATGCTGATGACACTCAGTTAATTTTGTCTATTGACAGCGGCCAATCAGCGTCTGTCACTGCTTTTCATAATTGTATGAATGATGTCATCAGCTGGCTCAATCTCAATTCCCCTACATTTAACGGGGAAAAAACGAGCTCTTGTATTGCGCTGCAAGCAAAATTTCGATTGTAATTCCTTCCAATCTCTGGGCCTTCTGTTGTAGAGTTTTTATCTCTGAATCAGTCTGTAACCTAGGGGTTACGTTTGGTAATACATTGTCCAGGGAAACGCATGTGAATAGAGTTGTTGGCACATGTTTCTCACTGCTTTTAGTTCTTCTGAAGATTCTCCTGCTGTTGCCTCCTACTGCTAAAACACTCATTGTACATAGTGTTGGGTTGAGCAGATTGGATTATTGTAACACTTTTGTTAGGAGCGCCAGAGTTTATTCTAAATAGACTGCACAAAGTTCAGGTCGAGGCTGCCAAATCGGCCTTAAACAGACCTAGGAGGGTGTCTGCCTTGATGGCTTCGAAAGACCTGCAGAAGCTTCCACTGCGACTACGTATAGCTTTTAAAACACTGTGTTGTCTTTAAAGTCCTCCAGGGCAATGGACCAGCGCCCCTACAAAACAGAATAAAAAGATACTCCCCTTGGAGGTTTCTCCACTCTGCTAGTGCCAACCTTGTGTGCATTCCAAATCTTAGAAAGACCAGACAGGGGGCTTGCGCCTTTATGGCTAGGGCAGCCCAAATCTGGAACCAGCTTCCTGCTCCCACAGATCCTTGACGGATCTTTTGCAATTTAGAAAATCCCTGAAAACCTGGCTGTTCCTGAAGTAACGCTGTTTTATTGTTGCATCTGTCTCTCTTGGTATTAATTCAGTTGCAGTTTCCCCTCTCCTCCACTACTTGCTTTCTTTTCCCTTGAGTCCTGGCGAGTCTTCGTTAGTGCCAGGATACCAGTATGGTTAAAGAGCACCTTGTAAATGCTTTTTAATTCAATTTCGAGTGAAAGACCAGCGACCAGAGTAGCGCACAACTGTAGGATTGTGTGGTATATTAAAATGTTGCTCAGGACCACGTGTTGTGGGTAATTCATAGACTAGGTGGAGATTACAGCATAGGTAGTCGGGCTCCTGGTTTTATGGTATTTATTTTTTGGACATTTACGTCTGTATTTATCCATATTTATTACATGTTAACGTTATCTGTATTTAGCCATATTTATTATGGGTTTTGTGAGAAAATTAAAGTTGAAACTGGTATATTTCCACATTTACATAACCAATAAATAAATGTAAATGTAATGCTTACTTGTAAGCGCACTGTTGCCTGTCGGCGTCCTGGCGCTGTATACCGCTGGGGAACCCGTCCTGGCTTTCCCTGTGGGATGGTCCCTGCTGGGATCCCCAAGGTGGAGATATGCAGTCATGCTTCAATGCCTGCCAGGTTTCATTGATATGAACACCCGCAGAAGATACATCAATGCACTTATATGAAAATATGCACATCAGTATCAGCCTTGTGCCTTTCTACTTCTCTTTAAACCGCTTTACTTAAATTCCTTTCTTTTTTACCAACCCCCCCCCCCCCCCCCTTACCTGTCAATCCACACAGTTATTGGCCTGGCAGTCATGGAAAAGTGTATTTATAATCACTCAAAAAGCTCCGAATTTCCGTTTTTATCCACATTTAAAAATAAATACAGACAAGAATAAAAATGGTTTTCTGTCTGTATTTATCTGTAAAAATCAGTAAAAACGGAAACCAGGGAGCATTCATCATAGGCCATATTAGAGAAAGTGCCTGCTTGTGCTCCCCCAGGTAACTTTGGTTTAACAGAAAGGGCTGCAGACGCTTGTACAGCACCTTCAGTAATACATATAGCGCTGACGCACATGTAGAGCCAGCGCTATCTCAAGAGGGAATTCCCTCATTTGAATGAGGGGATCTCTGTCTCTATGCACTTGCTGTATTATGGATGAGGGCGCAGAGGCAAACATGCCTTTAGGCACTCTGAAAGTGTGCCACAAAAAGGTGGCACACTTTCAGTACGCCTCCTAAATGCAGCCCTCTGCAGGGCACAAAGGAGGTCCCATGGGCCCACCAGACATCCTAATGCAGGTGACAAAAACACGATGGCGGACTATCACAGTTGCACTTCACTGTTCAGTTTACTTTTCTCCGTATTTTATACAAATGTGCACAACGATTCCTGCATCTGCTGTCGTTTGGTGCAATTGTAATGCAGAAATGTAAATGTAAATGTATGTGTCTTGTAAAGCGCACTGCTGCCCTGAGGCGTTGTGGCGCTGTAGACCGCTGGGGAACCCGTCCTGGCTATCCCTGTGAGATGGTCCCTACTGGGTATCTCCAAGGTGAAACCAGGCATCCCCGGCTAATGTGAGGGGCCGCGTCGGGAATTGAACCCTGGTCCCGGGCCGTTCTCTGCTTCCGGGTCTGCCGCCTCTAACCAGTGAGCCACACCAGTCCACAGAAAAGAAATTTAGAATTTTGGAATGGAGCACCATAACGTTTCTTATCCAAAGTCAGTAAGGAAATGCGTACGGCCAGGTATTCCTTTTGATTCTCTCTTCATTTAGTCAATTCACGTTCTTTGCATCAACGCACAACATCCAGCCAACGTGTTTCATTCAGTTTACACTTGAACTTCATCAGGCTCTTTTAAAAAAGAATACCTGTGTGTACGCGTTTCCCTACTGACTTTGGATAAGAAGCTTTATGGTGCACCATTCCAAAATTCAAAATCCCATTGCAGGTGGGTGCAGTCACTCGCTACACCTGCCTGCAAGGGGAATTCTCCCCGCTCTTAAAGGTGCAGGCGGGTTGCCATCTGTACTGTGAAACACGAAGTAGCTTGGAAGCAGTCACTTTGCATTTCACTTGAATGCACTGCCCCATGGCAGAACAGGTTTGTGGCTGCCCTATGAGCAGTGCGTTCACTGTAATATGGCACACTGTCTCTATCTGTGCATCGCACACCTGTGGCGCAAACAGGGAAAGTGTGCCGTATAGGTCATACGGTTCCAGATACCCAAGTGTGGAGGAGATTAGTTGTATAATGGGACATTGGATATTAGAAAGGTAATCTCAAGAATGCGTCTTTAGATCCTTGTTCTTGGACTAAACCGATCCAGTCTTTACGTTAAGTAGTTTTATTCTAGGTATTTTAATGTCATGTCCTCTCTTTTCTTTTTAAGGAAGGCTGACACAACAATTACAAATAATTTTATTCTAATTTACTTTCCAGAATGCTGTACTTTTTTGAATGTTCATTTGCTGGTTTTGAGTTTGTGTCAGTCTTTAATTGCAAGAACCTTCTTTGAATTCTGTTTATTTTGTTTTATTTGCTCTTAGAATCCAAAGCCAATGTAATCATTTGCTTTATCTTCCTAAATCATTTGAATTCACGACAATCTAGGGTGCTTTGAATACCTGACTGCTGGGAACGTGATAGACATACATTTCGCACAGTTGCATTCTCTGATTGGTTTGACAGTGTTGTACAGTTTCATAAATCAGTGCAGGTAACCTGTTGGACCGATTTACGGTTAGATTGAAGGAAAGTGTGATGGAGGAAGTTGGAGTGACAGGTGTGTTGGGCATGTTTGAAGTCAGCAGATTTTTGCAGGTTTTACTCTTTTTTTCCTGCTCCCCTTTAGTAGGTGTTGGGCACCCCAATTTTTGTAGGTGATTTTTGTAAAAATAAATATAATGTTTCTAATATATTCTGAGTAGGTCAAGATTTACTTTAGAAACCCTTAATGATCAGCAATGTAATCCTCTTGCCTGTTAAGTATTTGTGACTGGTTGCATCAAACTCTGAGCAAGGTGCCCACTGCATGTCATCCTCAATATTGTGGGTCCAGGCATCTCCAAAGAACTAGGTACCCAGAGCATGGAATCATCTTTGTGGCGGGTCCCAGTCTCTCTAAGGAAATAGGTCCCCAGACCATGGAACCTCATTTTGGTCAGTCTTGGTCTTTCCAAGGAACTAGGACCCAGAGCATGACATCCCCTTTGTGGTGGGTGCCGGTCTCTCCAAGGAGCTAGGTACCGAGAGCGTGGAATCCTCTTCGTGGTCGGCTCTTGTGTCTCCAAAGAACTCAGTACCCAGTGCACGGAATTCTCAAAATGTTAGGTCCCCACCTTTCCAACACCTAAGCAGGTATTGCTATTGCTCTTGTTTGTAAATTGTGTTATTTTTCATCAACATTAGTCGTGCTGAAAAGTAAGAAAGCTTTACAACTTTTAGTGTCAAAATGTCTCACGTTGTTCATTGTTTGAAATGTTAAAAAATCAGAGTGCAAAAATGTCCCTTTTGAACTAATGCTACATCTACGTATTGAACACAATATGCTTAAACTTTGACAATTATATTTTTGCCTGGTCCTAGGTGTAGTTATCTGTTTGCCTGTGAGAAAATATCAGCTTTGGCATGCTCAACTCCATTTTATGCTGAATTATAATGGTTCCTTTCAGACTCTGCACACTGAGAAACCTGCTGTACAGTACTCAGTGTTTGTGATATGGCTCCTAAAGCATTTAGAAACTGGCTAATCCTGATTGGATTATTTACTTTTCTTATGAGGACATAGTATAGCGTGCAGAAAGTAGACCTGTGGCATAGACAGCTAAATGTGATCTGTGGACTGCTGCACTTGTTATGCCATCGCTAGTGTGACACAGGAAAACATGGTTTTAGGCCTGCCATTGTAGCCTGACGTCTGCAGTTTAAAGCTACAGCATCACCTGCCAGAATAACCCTTGTGACAGTCAAAAACACCTAGGTAAGCCTTGTAGCCCACAAGGCAGGTTGCTTGGTATTGAAAAATTAGGTCTTGTAGGACTCTGCAGTGATAGCCTCCCAAAAGCTATTGTGACTGTGGAATGATCTGAGTATCCTATAAGGGAAACTAGAGTACAGATTACAATATTAATTCTGTATCTCGGGTTTGGGACCCACCAGGAAAAGTATCTGACCTGCAGTTCCACAGTGTTGGATTGATTTTCAGCTACATTTGCCAAGAGGTTCCTGCGCCTCCCCCAAAAAATTAGCAAGTATTATTCTGCGTAAGGACTATTCAGCGACAAATCTCCTGAGCTCCAATGGGACCAACCTGCTCTAGGCAGCCTTCTGTTCCATTGTGGCAACTACACTTTCAGTAGTGGCCTGCTTGGGGAGGTTTTTTTCTTCTCAAAAAGTGCCAAAGCCCCAGTCTGCTTTGGGAATTGTACGAAATTTCTAAGCTTTTCTAAAAAAAAAAAAAAAAAAAAAATGACAAAGTCCCATTGTGAAATGGAACTTAGGCACTCCGTTTTTTTTGGCGGTGCTTCTTTCACTTATATATTTTTTTAATTCATAGTTCCTGTTCCCCTTGTTGAGTTTTTGTTTTGTTCTCATTTTTCTTATTAAAATGTTCTCTATTTTTATAAATTTTAGTTTTTTTTTCATTGTGTTTTGTGTTGTGCCCATGAATATTTAACAGTTTTAGTACCTCTAAATGCTTTATACATTTTCTCTACATTAAGCCTGTCTGTTCTGTGTAATAGCTGTGAGGGGTTGAACTCCAGTTTAAATTAGTGAAATCTTTGACTAGTTAGTGACAGTTGCTTGTGTTGGAATACCATTTCGCCAAGTAATTGATTTTCTTACACATACAATATGTCATTTGAATTGCCAAATTAAAAACCTGTATTTTATTTCTGTGATAAAAGCAGAATGGATTGTAAAGCTAATTGTGAAAATGGGGATGGGCTCTTTACTAAAATATATATATATGTTTTTTTTTTAATGAAAAAGTACGTTTTTTTAGCACCTCAGGCTTCAACAGTGTGATCATGAGATTCAGTACAATAGGATGAAGAAAATTAAAAGGTAAGCTAAGTTTAACAGTGACATAGGCTAATTTTTACAGAGGATTTAAGGGCTCTTCCGCTAAGTGCTGTACATGTTTTTTTTGAAAGCGAAGTCCAACCCTTCTGACCACTTAAATTGGGGTCAAATTTTGTGATAGCCTACTCTTATTACTTTTGCAAGGATCCTACATGCATATGAATTAATCCACAACTGTACTAATTTGCCTATATAAATTACCATGAAGTGTATGCCATGGTCACCCTCACACTATACCCAAATTTTGCTGGTACTTGCGTCAGTGTCTGCTTGTGAGCCTTGAAAGTGGTGGGGCGTAAAACCAAATCCTGAATTGATTGTGCACAGCAAACAAACATGACTTTCAGAAGAGGGATTTGTGGGATATCTATTCCTAGGAAAATTATTTTAAAATGGAGTAAAATAGTGCATTTTGTAGCCAGTGCCCCTCCCCCAGCTATACTTCGCAGCAGCTAGCACTGAGGTCTTGGTGCAGGTGAACCCAGGGTGTACAAAACATTAGGAGATTAATAGTGGTGTAGTTGTAATTGGTTTAGGAGGCAAGGCCATTCTTTTCCCCTCTGGCAGTCTATTACCCTTCTTTCATTTCTTTTATTTCCCAAGTCAGGTCTTTCACTGTGTCCTCTGCGTTTCCCCACTACCTAAATCTAACCTTCTCACCTCCCCGTATTTCTCGCACCATCTTCTTAAATTTTTTCCTCAGTTTTTCTCCAATTAATAGATATTTGTAAAGTGTGGTTTATCACTCCTGGGAGCATCCAGGAGCTGCAGACTTAATGAGCCGTAGACGAAGAACCAGGTCTTCAGTCCCCTCCTGAAGTCGGCGAGTAAAGGGGGGGTTTAGAGGTGGAGTGGGAGGTCATTCTATGACTTGGTGGTGAGGTAGGAGAAGTAACGACCTCCAGTGCGGCTCCACCAGATGCGGAGGTTGTGTGCAAGGGCGAGGTAGGCGAATTTGAGTTGTCAGGTGGTGGAAGGTCAGGCGGTGGTTGATGTAGGTGGGTGCTGAGTTGTGAAGGGCTTTGTAGGCATGGTCAGCAGCTTGATTTGGCATCTCTTCTGGATGGGGAGCCAGTGGAGGCTTCTGAGGTGGGAGGGGGATACTAGTCCGTTTGGGGAGGTCGAGGATGAATCAGGCTGTGTCGTTCTGTATTGTCTGGAGTAGTTTGAGGAGGTGGGTTATCATTCTGGTTTAGAGTTCATTACTGTAGTGTAGTTGGCTGGTGACGAGGGCTTGTGTCACTGTTTTCCTGGTGCTGATGTGGATCCATCTGAAGATCTTGCAAAGCATGTGGATGGCGTGGAAGCCGGTTGAGGCTACCGCATTGACTTGGTTCTTCATGGAGAGATTGCTGTCCAGGTTGATGCCGAAGTTGCGGGCATGTTTGATGGGGGCTGGTGAGGGCCCGAGTTAAGTGGGCCACCTTGTGTTGTCCCATGTGTAGGTATTCCTTCCGAAGATGAACCCTTCCATCATGTCTGTGCTCAGCTTCAAGCAGTCGGAATTCATCCAGTCGGCGATGTTGGCCATGACGTTCTGGAAGTTGGATCTGGTGATGGTGGCTGCATCTTCTGTGTGGGAGAGGATGAGTTGGGTGTCGTCGGCGTATGAGATGATGTTGAGTCCATGGGAGCAGACAATGTCAGCCAAAGGAGTCATGTAGGCATTGAAGAGGGTGAGGGTGAGAGAGGATCGTTGGGAGATGCCACAAATGATGATCTTGGGTGAAGGGCGGTAGGCGGGTTCTCTGTGTGCGTACTGTGAGGAAGAAAGTGATTCAGTTGAGGGCGTTTCCTCTGATGCCGATGTGGTGGAGTCCGGTGATTTTTTTATTTTTTTTAAATATATTTTTATTGCAGAGTTATAAACCACAGGATTAAATTAATCAGCCAGTTCACTCGTGATATCCCCCCGTCCAATAAGAAATCCAAATCGTACACAGCCATTCAGCCCGCATCCCGGAGGCCGGGCGGCATATTACTTCGTTCAATAGGAAAACATCACGGTGCACGTCCCATAGGGACCATGGTTGAAATGTCGTTTTGCGTATCTGCTTTTACCCCCCCACCCACAACATCACTCCCGTCAGCCATCCCAGTGAGAATCCGTGGTATCGCCCTTGTCGGGCCTGCCCTAGGCGCTATGAGTTGTCACACCTGGCCGCTCTCCCCAGCCATTCCACGCTCCACACAGTACCCACCATCCTAGTAGGTCCAAGGTGCCCTAATGGGCTACCATCTAACGGCTTCCGGCCCACCCCAAACTCCCATTAACCAACCCCCCCAGACCCCCCACCCCTGGCAACTGCTAAGATATATGCCTCGTCCTGTCGAATTGGATGGATCCACTACAGTGCGTGGTACAATACTTTTGTGTTCGCCCCGCGGTGTCCGCCGGCCTAGTTTTCACCATCCTCATCCTCTACCAAAGAATCAAGCAACGCCTGTACCACTAACTCCCATGCACGCGCCGCATCCAATGCCTTCTCATTCCCCATCTTGACAGCTTGCTTCATCCGGAGCACACTCTCGCAGTCAGACCACCGCAGCAATTCATTCTTCCATCTACGCAGTGAGGGTCCCCCCCTGGACTTCCAATGCCACGATATTTCCCTCTGCGCCAGTATCAGACCCAGGTCAATGAATTTGCTCGTCACCTTGGTGTGTTTAGTATGCGGGAACCAGAGCAGCAGGCACGCCGCCATATCAAATTCCACCTCCCTGCCAGTTACTTCGTTCAGGAGTTCCCCTACCTCCGCCCAATAGGTCCCCAGGTGTGAGCATCCCCAAAACAAATGGTCCATGTCCGCGCCCAGAGACGAACACCGTGGGCATCGGGCATCCGGCACCTGAAAGTACTGCTGTAATTTCTCAGGAGTTAAATAAGCCCTATGAAGCACATAGAAATGCACTTGCTGAAAGCGCGCATTTCTCGTGCCCTTCCACGTGCGCCGCAGGATATGGCCCCATGCCGTATCCGGTATGGGCCGGCCCACGCTCTCCTCCCATTTAGCCTTGAGCCCTTGGAGTGGTTCCAGTCCCTCATTCAGCATCCTATTATGGAGGCACGTCACAGCTTTGAACGTACCTGCCGCCATCACCACATATTGGCACGCCATAGTCGTTGTTGGTTCCATGAGCCCCCCTTTCCAGTGCTTCTGTATGGCAGCCACCACCGCCGCGTGTAGGAGGAACCCCCCATCTGGCAGCCCAAACTGGTCCCGGAGCGCTTCGAACGGCGCCAAAGCCCCGTCTATGTATAAGTCGCCTACCACCTGCAGTCCCGCCTCTTCCCAATCCAACAACGGGGACCAATCTCCCCCGTGCGGCAAAGCCGTCAGCATTCGATCGGGATCTCCGGTGCATAAGGCCGCGATGCCTTCGCTCTCCGAAGGCTCCTCTGCCAGCACAGCCGGAGCGTCCGCTCCTCCATGGTGAGGGCCCGCAACTCGAGCCTCTGTTGCATGATGATGTAGGACAGCACGTGGCGTTGTATCCCCCGATCTCGGTCCTCCTCTGGACCCCGAAACACCCTAGCTACGTTCTGAGTAAGGACCTGCAACTGCGCCGCAAGATAATACAGCTCGAAGTCGGGCACAGCCATGCCCCCTTCTAACTTGGGGCGAAGTAGCGTGCTCAGGGCCACTCTACGGCGGCCATGCCCCCATAGGAAGCCAATGATCATTGACCGCAGGTCTCTAAAGACCCCTTGGGGAATCCAAACAGGCAGCGTTCGGAAATAATAGAGGAAGCGGGGGAGCGCCACCATTTTCAAAAGTGCAATCCTACCCAGAACCGTCAGCGGGAGGGTCGACCAGAAAGACAAGCTGCCCCTCAGTGCCCGGACACAGCGACCAATGTTGCCCTCCAATAAGTCCGCTATCGCGTGGTAGATGCGAACACCCAAATAGGTGAAGCAAGAGGGCTCCCATACCACGCCCAAATCGCTGCCAGGGACTGGTGATCCCGCTCGCAGCGGGAACACACAAGTCTTCGCCCAATTGACCTTAAGGCCCGACAGCCGGCCAAACTCAGACAACAGATCCATCGCTCCGACCAATGCCCCCGAGGTGTCAGCTAGGTACAGGAGCAAGTCATCCGCATATAGCGATATATAATGCCAATGCCCGCCGCTGGCTACCCCCACGTACCTGTCACCTGACCTCGCATGGACCGCCAAGGGTTCCATCGCCAGAGCAAACAATAGGGGGGAGAGAGAACATCCCTGTCGTGTGCCCCTGCCCACCGGGTACGCCGCAGACACCAGACCGCCCAAACGCACTCTCGCCGTTGCCGAGGTATATAAGACCCTCGTCCACCTGCGGAACCCTTCACCCATGCCAAACCTCTCTAACACTCCATCCAGGAAAGACCATTCCAAACTATCAAAGGCCTTCTCGATGTCCACGGACAGGACCGCCGGAGCTCCCTCCCCGTCCAAGATGGCGTCCATTATTCCCACCAGGCGGCGGATATTCAGCGCCGTGCTCCTCGTGGGTATAAACCCGGCCTGGTCCCTGTGTACCAGGCCCGTCATATGTGGGGCCAACCTGGTGGCTAGGATTCGGCTCAGAATCTTATAATCTACCGTCAGCATGGATAGCGGGCGATAAGACCTCACATCCGCGGCATCCCGGCCAGGCTTTAGGAGCGGTACAATCAAGGCCTCCCGCATGGACCCAGGCAACGCCCCAGCCTCGAAGGCTTCCGTATACACCACCAGCAGCCTGGGAGCCAAGCTGTCCACATACTGTTGATAAAATTCAATCGGCAGTCCGTCCACCCCTGGCGTCTTGTTGCGGGCCATATGTTTGATGGCCACCCGTATTTCTGTGAGCGTGATCGGGCTACCCAGCTCCTTCGCGTCCTCCTCGTCCAGGACCGGAAGCTGCCTCTCCCCCAGGTATTCCGCAATGTCCTGAACCCCCACTCCCAGCTGACTCTGGTACAATTCCTCATAATACCCCCTAAAACGTTCCAATACCGCTGCCTGGGAGTACACCATTTCTCCCTGCGCATTATTAATGCTGAGGATCGGGCAGCCCCTAAGTTCCGGGTTAGCTAGTCTGGCCAAGAGGGTACCCACCTTGTCCCTTTCTGCATGTGCCCTGATGATATACTGCCTGTAGTCATAACACCTTAAACGTTCCGCCTCGGTGGCAACCACTTCCTTCGCTTCCAATAACTGGGCCTGTAAATCTGGCCTAGCCGGCCTGCGGCGCTCCAAGTCCCTCAAAGTTTCTTCCGCTTTCATGAGGTCGTTCAACACAGTCGTGCGAGCATTCGAGAACCTACCCAAACACACCCCTCTCACCACCACTTTCATTGCATCCCATTCAGTGGACCTGCTCGTGGCCGTGCCCTCATTCACTCCGAAATAGCTATCAATGCCTTGCCGAACCGCGTCGCTGAACACAGAATCCTCAAGCGTCTCCGGCCGAAGCCGCCATGTTGGTATCACTGAGCGCTCTCTCTGCCACTGAATGTGTACCAATAGGGGGTTATGATCGGAAATAGTCCTAGCCAGGTACTCCGCATGGGAAATCAAAGGGGCAAGGGATCCACCGCAGAGCACCAAATCAATCCTGACATGCAGATCATGGAGAGCAGAGTAAAAGGAATAATCCCTGGCTCCCCTGTGCCGCTCCCTCCAGACATCCAGCAACCCCCATCTATCCTGCCAATCCTTCCTGTGCGCGGCCAGCCTGCGCACCGGGGAGTCCACCAGGGGGGGATGGGACCTATCCAGAGCCACATCCGTGATCGAATTGAAGTCCCCCCCTAACACTATCGGGCCCGCCAGGAAAGAGGCCAAGGACCCCGAGAGGCTATCAAAGTATCGAGCTTGTTCTGTGTTCGGGGCATATACACAGCAGAAAACCACATCCCTTCCATATAACCTCCCCTCCACCGCCACAAACCGGCCATCCGGATCCACTACTTGATTCAGCACTTGAAAGGGTATCCCCGCCCTCACCCAGATCAGCACCCCCCTGGCATACGCTGAATAAGTGGTGCCAAACACCTGGCCCCGCCATCTTTTCTGCAAGGCAGCGCACTCTTTTTTGGTGAGATGAGTCTCCTGGAGCATAGCAATCTGAACCCCCCTACGTACTAGATATGCATGGACTTTGTGACGTTTCACCATAGTTCGTAGCCCCCGGACATTCCACGTCAGGCATTTCAGATTAGGTAATGTCCCCATTCCAGCTTCGTGCAGTCCGATTCAAATAACAAAGGATCATAGCCCCCCCAATGCAGTTGCCCCCTCCCGAACATACCCAAAACAGAAAAACTTCCCAAACCCCACTCCCCAGGACAGAGCACACGAACCCAATGGCCGCCCCCATCCAAACCTTGAACCAACTTCTCGCACTCTTACCCTGTGGTCTCCACCACAGTCGGCCTTAAGGGCCCAAGGGGGGTGAGTCACCGCCGACCCCAGCAAGCGGAGCCCGCACCCCGCACCTTCATCCCCTCCGAAGCACACAGCTCTCCCTCCCGGCATCCCGTCCTCCATCAACAGGATACCACCCTACCATGAAGTCTAGATCTAGTCCCAATTCAATCTCAGCCGCAGAAGATACCATCCGATGTCTGTGGGGTCACTACCGGTCCCTTCGAGCTTTCCGCCTCTGAGAGTTCCTCTCCCGTCCTGCTGCCTTCCCCTCCCGAGTCCGTCTCTGCCCGTTCACTGTTCTGTTGCGACCCTGTAATGGCTGCCGTCGCTGCGAGCGCATCCCTCTTCTCCGCCGCCATTTGAGCCTCCCGTTTCTCCCGCTGACGCCTGTTGCGGGATCTGATGCGTTGTGATTGCCGCACCCGGGGCTGCTTGGGTTGGTCTCGCCTACTTTTATGCGATCTGTCCGTCCCCGCTCTATACGACTCCAGCCATTGCCAAACTTCATCCGGAGTCTGAAAAAAGTGCGTGGAGCCATCCATAATGATCCGCAGCTTAGCCGGGTAGAGCAAGGAGTACTGGATGCCTTCCTCCCTGAGCTCCTTCTTCACCGCGAGAAACGATGCCCTGTTCTTCTGGACCGCTTGAGTGTAGTCCGGGAAGATCGTAACCTTACTGTTCTCCACCTCATACGGGCCCGACATCCTGGCCCGCTGGATGAGGAGATCCCGGTCCTTGTAGTGGAGGAGCCGCACCACCATCTGTCGGGGGGGGCGGCCAAGCCCCGGCGGGCGTGCAGGTACCCGGTGAGCTCGCTCCAGAGTGAAAAAAGGAGTAAGCCCCTCCGGCGCTACCACAGTGCGGAACCAGTTCTCCATATAGGCCACCGCATCCTCCCCCTCAGTCCGTTCCGGCAGGCCTACGACCCGCACGTTGTTCCGTCTATTGCGGCCTTCGGCATCCTCCGCCCTCCGCTCCAGCGTGTCCAGTCGGGCCAAAATGTCCGTGATCCTGTGCTCCGCGGTCACCACCGATGGCTTCAGGTCCAGCAACAGTTGGTCATGGTCCTTGACCCTGTCCGCCAGCTTCGCGTGATCCGCGCGCAGCAGCCCCAGGCCCGTGGCCACTTGGGCAATGTCTTGGTGCAATGCTTCCTTAGTTGAGGTAATCGCATCAAGTATGGCATCCAAACACCGGTTCAGCCGCTGTTCTTGATCAAGCTCCGGGGAAGGACTCTCGCTCAGCCGAGTTGATGTCGCCAAGTCCCCCTCAGGGCGTCCCTCGGCCATCGGCCCTCCGATCGCCGCCATTACAGGGTGCTGCGTCACAGGTCCAGGAACCCGTTGTGCGTTGGCGCCCGTAGTTCCGTGCCAGTCTCCGGGCACCGGGCAGTGCAATGTCCCCACCGACGCTCTCAGGAGCAACGACCAGTTAGACTAGCTCCGTTCCGTCGCCCCCCTCGGAAGCCTGAGGGGGGAAGGATGAGTCTTATGGCGGTGGCCAACGAAGGTCCCCAAGCTCCTGGGTGAATCCGGTCAGCGTCCCCTGGTCTCAGGACACAGCACCGCCTATCCTAGTGCCCCGATCAGCCGATTGCAGGATCTCTTGCCAATCGGCGACAACTTGGCTCAGGGCTGGAGTTCGGAGCCGTCCGACCTCCTCGCCGCCATTTTCTTCGCGCCCTCGGCAACACCTCGGCCGCCTCTTCAATTCGGTCGTCTCGGGGCCAGCAGTCCCCCAGCGACTCTCCGATTGTGCCCAGCTGTCCCCTTACACTTCAGAGGGCAGGAGCATCGTCTTCGGGTCGCCTAGGGTTCCGAAAACAGGAGAATTAGCGGGATTCCGCGCGGAGCTGCGAGCTCACGCCGCCATCCCGATCGGCGTCCAAGCCACGCCCCGTGGAGTCCGGTGATGAGGGTGTGATGAGATATGGTGTCGAATTCAGCTGAGAGGTCAAAGAGGATCAGGGCTGCTGTCTCACCCAGGTAGAGGATGTATCTAGTGTTGTCGGTTGCAGCTTTTGGGGCGGACTCGTGCTGTGGTTGGAGTGGAAGCCAGATTGGGAGGCGCCGAGTAGGTTGTTTCCTTCTAAATGATCTGTGAGCTGGCAGATGGTAGCTGGGAGTTTTCGGTGTGTGTCAGAAGGTGGTCAGAGTTGGATGGCTACGGGTCGAAGTTTCTGTAGATGTCTGCTATCCTGTTGGGGAAGTAGTCCACAAGGGAGTCTCAGAGGGCCTGGGAACGGTGGATCATGGGGTCTGTGGCAGACAGGCAGGACAATTCTTGGACGATGGTGAAGAGTTCTTTTGTGTGATTGGTGCTTGCCTCGATATAGGCGGCTAGGGTGACCTTTTTGGTTTTCTTTGAGGCTGTGATGGCATTTGCTGAGAGCAAATTTAAAGGGGGTGAGGTCTGAGGGGTTCCTGCTAGAGTGCAATCATCTTTCCAGTTGGTTGCATTTGCATGTTCAGAGTTTGGGGGTGAACCAGCTGGTGTGTTTGTTGGATCCAGTGTTGTTGGTCTTTTTAGGTCTCGCCTGACCTAGCGCATGCGCTTGTCTGGCAAGACTTTTAGTGAGGGCTCAAAAAATGCTACCATGGCCAGCCTAGAGCTTCAGTGCATGTGCGCGGGTGCGTGCTTAGGAGCAGAGGCGCCCTATGGCAAACCTCGTCATGCTCATTAAGCGCCTGCAATCACACTCTGTCCCCCGTCCCCCGCTTCTTACTCCCTCACCCGTTCTTTCACTCTCTGGTACGGTTTCGCATCTCACACTCTTTGGCATAAAATCTCGCTCCTCTCGTTCTCCCCCACTTTCCTCCCCTCTCCTCTCTTGGTCTAGAAAAAACCTTCTTCAGCGCCGAATTGGCCGCGGTCCTGCTGCTGCTGTCCATGGTGTGTGTGCCCGTGTCCTGATCCCAGCCCCAGAGTGCAGCGGGTCCGAGCTCCTCCTGGTATTTGGCCAAAGTGCAGCGCACGCTGATTCTGCATCTTACGGATGAGTGATATAACCGGGAAGAGCTGCCGGCTGCTCCATCTGCTCTGTCGCACACATCTCAGTCCCGCCCCTCCCCACACGTTTTCATACTTCACTGATCGCACACTCACGCCCTGCCTCGCTGCTTCTTATGTAACCAGTTGCATAAATACCACCACCGAGCCCACCCGCTGCACACACCCAATCACAGGCTTCCCCCTCCACTGCTGAGATCCCCTTTCCCCACCGACTTCCTTCCCTGCAAAAGCCCACACTTAGCTGTCCACATTCACGTTCTCTACCTGATTTCCCAACCCCTCTACACGATTTTCCACCCTTGGACACATGCTCGCGCAACCCTAGCTCCTTAAGCCTTCTCCCCGCGACCATCGTCCAACCCCATCCAATCTGGTGCTAGCGCTGCCACTGCACCCGTTCCCGCGAACTACGCATCCTCCCCAGCATATGCTGTGGCGCTTAGTCCTTGCACGCATTCTCACAATCTACCAGCTGCTCTGCCCACATTCCCTTTCCTGTGAAATGTGTTGCCTCCCTCTTCCAACAGAAACTGGTGTCTCCAGAGTAAACAAAAGAACTCTCAAAGTGGCAAAGATGATGCCTTCTGGTAATAGGGCAGAACAGAAGCCTTCTTAACACTTAACATGATTGAACACAACTGCCTAACAAGCATTTGCAATGTAATCGGTCTCACATTTATCAGAGTTAGAGCTATTGGCGTTGTAAATGACAATGGGCCAGATGTACGACCATAGCATTTTGCGACCCGCAAAATGCCATGTACAACAGTGTCTGAAACACTGTTTGGGATTCCCAATTGGGTTGCAAATTGTGACCCCATTAGGAATGGCTGGCACTCCCAGGGATGGTGGCCTGCTGCGATCAGCAGACCTCCATGCCTGGGACTGCTTTTAAATAATGCATTTTTTTTTTTAATGCAGCCCGTTTTCCTTAAAGATAAGCATTGGCGCAAGAAACGATTTATGTTAGAAAATGCATATGTTCATGCACAAACTCCATGGTAGTATAATCATCTGGCCAGAAAAGATGTTGACGTTCGCTTTATATTGCTGTTGGCTCAGGGACAGATGTTTCCTTCTGATATCTAGTTAGGGTGACCAGATCGTGGGACTGAAAAACCGGGACATTTCACTAAAATAGATGAAGGACAACACGTTCACGTCAATAAAGTGACAAAGAATGACACCCCTCATCCCCATAAAAACACAGAAGAGGCACTAAGAAAATAAATAAAATGTAATTTTTAAACCCAGCATCATACCGGTTAATTAAATTGTTTACTCATAACAGCTGCTTACTAACCCTGCTTTGGAACACCTAAAAAAGTGGCTCTCACTATTTTCAGTTTAACCTCTCAAAAACCGGGACATGAGCCACTTTTACCAAAATCTACCGGGATACCTGTTAAAAAACGGGACCATCCGAGCAAACCCGGACGCCTGGTCACCCTATATCAAGTGACCTATACAGGTTGTGAGTTTGCGTCCTGCCAGGGCCATCTCTGGCTTCCATTCTTCCAAGGTATGAAAACTTTAACGCTAGTTATTCGCTCTTCAGCATCGTCAGAGAATTCTCCTGCCTGTCTGCCACCGAGACCACTACCCACCCTTCCGAAGCCCTCTTCGACTCCCTGGCGGACTACTTCCAAAGCAAGATAGCAGACATCTACAGCAACTTCGACCCGCAGCCATGCAACTCTCACCACCTCCTGACACACACAGACCACTCCCACAGCCACCTGCTCACCGATTGGACACCGCTCAGGGCTTCTCTGTTTAATAGGTGTTATTTGTACAGGACTACACAGCAGCAGTGGGTGGCTCATTAGTCTATTTATGTTCAACTTCAAAGAATGAATGCCACACCAGGTACAGACAATTGATATCATCAGCACTAATTGGTGCAGACCAGCAGGTTACAGAGAGAAAACCCTGCCCACTTCTAAGATGAAGGCAGACATTGACAGTCGAACCTCCACTGCCCTGCCCTGGGGCCTCGTGCCAGCCCCAGACCGCCCCAGAGATTCGGAGTGCGAAGGCCAAAGTTAATCAAGATATTTTTAACTGTGATGATGCCATGCCCTGACTCGCCCACGGAACGGCCGATACCTGAACACCTATTTTAGGCCACATCAGCTCACTCAATGACATGCCATCTGTATTCGGAGACAGGAACAGAGGATCAAACAATGTGCAAACTTCGAGCATGCGCAGTGAGTCTGTTTACAACCATGCATCTGTGACATACATACTGGCCTGTCTCCCGGCTGACCCCACCCAGCAAGTGACGAGTTTGGGGAAAGTCCTTCTTTGCCGATTAAAGTGCAGACTTGGCCGGAAGCCTAAAGCACCCAGTCTGCATTCATACGTCGAGGGTGGAGCACTTCTTGGAAGGGAGTGGGCTTAAGCCTGTCGTGCTACAGATGCCAGGGCTGGAAGCAGGCGAGCCCTTCAAAATCCGCGACAAGGCACGCATGCGCACAAGGGCATGCGCCTGTCATACGGTGCTTTGACTCTGCCTGACCCTTGTGCAGAGCGAGGCTCAGAGTGCCCATGCTGGAGCAGCATAGTAGGATTCAATTTATGTATTTAATAAAAAAAAAAAAGTTCAAAATAGAGGAGGGGCGGTGTCTAGACGTTTATATTAAGGGCTACCTTTGAACCTTTTAGGAACGTCTACTCTGTTGAGGTGGCATTCAGCTAATTAAGTTGAACCTACCTTCACAAAGTGCTGACCTACAGACAGCCCTTCGACTTCAAAAATCGTATTCAGGTTTTCTGCTCACATCATCCACTTTCAGCTGCAGAGGACGGGGACGTGGGCAAGCAATGGAGAACGCTGCTGGAATGTCCTGCCAGTCCGCCTCAGTTACTGCCAAGCTCTCCTTAAGCTCCACAGATTATTAAAGCACATTTTCCATAAAGTTACTGAATAGCCTCTCCTCCTGCCATCAGCAGCCTCTATTAAGAAGGTTGCACGGCCTGCTCGCCTCCTAGCAGGCATATGTCGCAAACAGCTGTCACGTTGGCACAGACTGCATTATCTGAATCCAAAAATGTTGTTTCTTCTGACTAGCACAAGAGGTGTGAGGGTTACTTCTGTCTCTAGTCACCTGCATCCACTGCCAAGCACCTTGTACGTCATCCTCCTGCTACCATCCGTAGACCAACCTTATATCTCGTGGTTGTTACAGCCATCTCTCACAGGTGCAAAGTTCCTATTGCATGAAAACGCCCATTTTAGCAAAATGTGCATTCTTGTAATGGTCTCACGATAAAAGTTTTCTGCCCTAGATCTGTGCCTGGGACACTTTCCCTGTCTTTCTTTGTCCAAGAGTTATGGCCAGTTTTCTTCCGCTAACATAGTACATCAGCTTTTGGCCAGTAGAATCCTACAAATTATTGTAAGTCCTACAGGAATCCCCAGTTCTAAGTAAATACACTTTTTTTGCTGTTGTTTATTTAGAATGTAACACTAAGCTGGGGCACTCCATCTTAAATGTGACCTCCTGAGTATCCCTCCAAATTGTAGATTTTCGAGGCATAGTTTGATTATTTCCATTAACTCTGATGTACCAGGTGTTGCACAACATTACCACTACTTTGTAGTCCATGTGACCTCTGTTCCGTTACTTAAACCAAGCGTATTTCAGCTTGACCCAGTTTGTGATAGTTTGTGTCACAATCCAAGACACTCCTTGCCAGCCTCTATAAAATGAGAAACCAGAAGATACCAAGTTACACAAGCACCCTCTCACAAGTCAAATATCAGGAAAAATTTCCGTAGAGCATTAATTCTTTCAAAACGTTTTTTTTCAAAACAATATCAAACATGAATTCATCTGGAATCGGGAAGTTTCAAAGTATGGATCCAAGACAGTTGTTATACTTCAAGATCTTTATTTTAGACACATTAAAAGTTTTTCAGCTTTGCACTGCTGACACGTGTTTCGCCCACTCATGGGCTTTTTCAAGGCAATCTTAGTCAGAATGGAGATGTCTGGTGGTCGGGAAGTTCTCATGGGTCAAAGGATGTAGGATGTGTCAGTACTAGGAATCCTAATAGTAATAATGATCCTGGCGAGCTGTTTAGGGTGTAGGTTCCACCATACTAGTTTCCGGATGTTGAGTCCCACACAGAGTTGGGTAAGAAATATGAATAGTCAAGGAAGTCTGTCTTTGCGTAGTAGCACGAGTCACTGCATGGAGATAAATCTTTATTTTATGTAGTCAAAGCACCAACGGACCATGATAAGTCTTCACGTTGTTTACGCGGGCCAAATCTCCACTGCTGGGCGCCCAGAATTAATGCTCTACGGAAATTTTTCCTGATATTTGACTTGTGAGAGGGTGCTTGTGTAACTTGGTATCTTCTGGTTTCTCGTTACTAGCATTAAGTTGCTTGCTTCACACCCCTGGTGGTGGGTGTCTTACCAGGTTCCCAGTGCACCTCTTTTTGATATTACACGTAGACTGTGCCCATTGAAAATATTCATGAACAGAAGGTGCGGACGTTTTCTCATTTTGAGAAGCACTACCACCAGTATTACTGTGTAAATTTAGCCTCTATAAAATATTCAATTTTAATTATAGACCTGGTTAAAATGTTTGCTTTCTGATACTAGCCATGTGTCTTTATTCAGATTCATCAAGCTTCTACCACCCTAGGCTGTTTAGTGCAGCTCACCACAACCTCGAACTTAGTAACTCTCACTTCCACACTGTTTTTAAGACCCAATCCATGTGCCTGAGAGTTTGAAATCGCTTACTGGAAGCTATGATTAGTAGGCTGCCTTTGCCTCATTGCACTTTCCACTCTCTCTCTAAGTTACCGAACCATCCATCCTTTGCCCTTACTGATCCGTCCACTGCCTTTGCCTTGTTGAGCCTCTCAATCCCTTTTATGCCTCACTGATCCATCCAATACTTGTCCTACCTCGCCGCCAAGACCTGGAACACTCTCCCCACCAGCCGACGGCAGACCCAAGACCTGCTCACCTTCAGAAGACTCCTCAAGACCTGGCTCTTCGACCAGTAGCGTATCAGAAAAAGGGTTAACCCAAAGGAGTCACTGGGACCTGGGTATTTAGCGTTAAGAAGAAGGGGTCCCAGTAAGGAGGACGTATGAATAGAGATAATTTAAACAAAGAAAATAGAAATAAGTGCATCTATAATGTTTTATTCACATTATAGGGAAAAGTTGTCAAAACCAAATGTACAATACACAATTGTATTAGTGCCCCTGGGGGTAATGGGGACGTGCAGTCGTGAGGGTAGTGTGGGGGGGAATTAGTGACAATAAAAACACGTATTATTCAGACATTATCATAGGCTCAATGTCAAATGGACAGCATATAGATATTGAATCAGCTTGAAAGTTCAAAATACACATGCCCCAAAGTCCATACTGTGCAAAATTTGGGGTAGGAGGAGGCTGTGTAGGAGCTGAGAAAGTCGACGTTTCGACCCTAGGGAGGCAGGAAGCATTAAAATCCTTGCAGGTGGGTCTTCATCAGGACGGGAAGAGGGTAGCGGGGCAGGCAACCTGATGTTATCAGTGTTGCTGGGTTATATTAATTAGTTGAGGTCGATATAAGCATTCAATCTTGAGAAAGTAAAATACATATCCCACATGGGTAATGAGAAACGAAACGATCCGGGTGCTGGGCTGGGGGGGACCACTCCAAGTATTGATTTTCAGGAAGTCAATCACGTGTCCCCGTTGAAGGAAAGGATTAGTCAGAATCCGTAACCGGTCTATGGCGGTTTAGTCGGAGCGCAGCGTCTACCTCGGCTGTCTCGAGGAGAACCGTTCTCCTCGAGACAGCCGAGGTAGACGCTGCGCTCCGACTAAACCGCCATAGACCGGTTACGGATTCTGACTAATCCTTTCCTTCAACGGGGACACGTGATTGACTTCCTGAAAATCGATACTTGGAGTGGTCCCCCCCAGCCCAGCACCCGGATCGTTTCGTTTCTCATTACCCATGTGGGATATGTATTTTACTTTCTCAAGATTGAATGCTTATATCGACCTCAACTAATTAATATAACCCAGCAACACTGATAACATCAGGTTGCCTGCCCCGCTACCCTCTTCCCGTCCTGATGAAGACCCACCTGCAAGGATTTTAATGCTTCCTGCCTCCCTAGGGTCGAAACGTCGACTTTCTCAGCTCCTACACAGCCTCCTCCTACCCCAAATTTTGCACAGTATGGACTTTGGGGCATGTGTATTTTGAACTTTCAAGCTGATTCAATATCTATATGCTGTCCATTTGACATTGAGCCTATGATAATGTCTGAATAATACGTGTTTTTATTGTCACTAATTCCCCCCCACACTACCCTCACGACTGCACGTCCCCATTACCCCCAGGGGCACTAATACAATTGTGTATTGTACATTTGGTTTTGACAACTTTTCCCTATAATGTGAATAAAACATTATAGATGCACCTATTTCTATTTTCTTTGTTTAAATTATCTCTATTCATACGTCCTCCTTACTGGGACCCCTTCTTCTTCGACCAGTAGCAGCGGCCAGACCTCTGCATCAGGGTCTGCCGCTCTAACCATTGAGCCACACTTCTCCACATTTGATCGAGGGGTTTGAAAGGTGCTAATGTCTTACCTGAGCTTTGACCAACTCTTTTGGTTCTAGTTTTCGGGCTTCAAGATCATCTCAAATTTTGCTTCTTTTTTTCTCAGTTTTAGTTCTCAAAGCTCCGATGGTTGAACTCCCTTGTGGATTTCCTCAAAAGTCACCACTTTGTTGGTTTAGTTCAGTCCCAGTTAACCGCTTTCAACCTGCCTTTTAACTCTTTGCTGGCTTCACACAGCTGTCATTGCGCTCCGCAGGACACTGTGACCAAAAAACAACTCTGAGCAGGAGGGGGTCTACCCTGGCAGGGTCCAGGTCTGATTTTCAATAGACTCCCTGAGCACCTAAATATATTCTTTTGCGATTAATCATATGTAAAGGGGCTTTATGTGGAAATCGGTCATGGGTCCGGCCCGCTAGCCTCATGTTGCCCTAAGCTCTTGCCTGCACTCAGTCACCCATTCAATAGCAGATCCAGTCACTGATTCCACCTCTCACATGAAAAATAAGTTTCTAATCCCTGGCCCTAAAATTCTTCTGTAAAGAAACGTAAACATTTTAACTCCCTTCTTAATGTCTTTCAGTGCACTCTTTCAAGTCTACTTCACAATATTCTGTGTCTCTTTGGACCTGGTTACTCAACAGGTTAGTGCCCTTTCCAGTTACACTCCTGCACACGCCCTGGCAGTGCCCATCCAGGAGGCCTTAATGAGGTCCTACCAGACCCTGGGCTCAGGGGCCCCTGCTGCTGCAAGAATCCCCTTTAAACCTCCCTGCTGGCGCCTCGCATTCTTTATTCATACGCCTTGACTGACCTTCACGAGTGAAATACATGTGAAGTTCACTCCCCACGGAAGACTTTGCTCTGCTAGTAGAAAAATATGCTTACAGGCCCTAATTCCCCGAAAACGCAGTCGGCGGCAAAAGATTTTACGCAGAGGTGCCTTCTGATCACGGTTAATTGCCTGCCAAGCCCGCGCGCGGCGCCTCTCTTGTCGGGTTCTGTGAAGAAATTACAACCCCTCTCGCTGCGAACCAATTACTCCAGTTTCAGCGGCGTAAATGATGCAGGACCAGGATTAGCCGTAAACGCCGAACGCCCCGAGTCTTGGCGCTGTATCAGATGGGTGTAAAAGTAGTTCAGATGGGGGTGCTCATTTATTCTAACTGACTGGCTGCTTAAACTGTTGCGTTTTGTAGCTATTGACTGTATTTCCTTTCCCTGTGCCTCCTCCATCTTCCTTTGGGGGTTCCTGCTTTGAACAGTATCTTTTTCTCATTTAAAGATTCATGCCTTGGATAGCAAGGGACAACCTGTCGACATTCACCGGCCCACTGTAGAATGTGTTTCTTACCAACCAAACTGTTTTACTTTTTTCTACAACCATACAACAGAAGTAAAGTGGCTACAGGTTTTGATTTTACATCCGTAGATTGTGACCCTAGACTATGTTATTTTGGGCACCACCCCCAAATTAATACCCACTGTGTTTGTAGCTGTACGTGGGAAAGCCCCCCACCTCTCGTTAGTAGTCGCAGAGCACACACCATTGCATTCCTCGCACAAAGCCAACATTCTCCTCCCTACTGTGCTCAAACATACCTATGTGCCTCTAGGATAGTGTCTTTAAAGCTTCTTAGACGTCTCCGCACCCCCTCCTCCCTCCGTCTTACTCCAGCCTAGACCCACCATGCAGGAAAACCTCCCAGCTCTACACCGAACAAACGTGAGGAGCCTGAAATGTCCCCTACTTCCCGGAGACTCCTATATAATGCAAGTAAATAGTGTAAATAGGAATCTGTTGCTACCCAGTTGTGTCCCTTGTAATGTGTTCATGCTTGTTTGACCCTGTAAGCCTCATCTGCCATCACATCCTCTTTCCTTGCTACTTTATTAGCTTTCCCCTTGGTCTCATTAAGCCTCTTTGAAAACAGTAATGCCCCCCCCCCTTAATAAATTGTACTATTTTTTCCAGGTGGAGTGGGTTCTCTGCATTTAGCCATAGTAGTTATTGTGCGTGTTCCGCGTGGAATCCTATTTTCAAACCACTATCCTGTATCATCCACAAATGCCTGTATGACATGGATATCCTCTGACTCCAAGTATTGTATTGTATGCCTCCGGATTCTCTTGTAGCGTTGTAGTGTCTCGGAGCTGTCTTGCAGTCCCTCATACACCAACATGCTTTCACTTACCCTAGATCCATCTTTGCCATTGTTTCAGTTACCATTGCAGACTTCTGTTGATTGTTTGGTTTAACGGAGGTTTCATAGCTCACAGCCTTCAAAAATACACTTCTGTATAATATCCATCTTTTTAATCGCTACTTTGCATATCTCTATTTTATACCACTGTGCTAAAGAGTAGCAAAAGAACATTTGGTCAGCAGACTGCTGTATTATAAGACTGGACCAGTTCACTCAGCATTGTCCTTCCAGGTCAAAGATCAACATAGCATAATTTCTTCATCTTCCTACTCAGGGCTGGGGAATCCACAACCATGGGCCCCAAGGCAAGTAAGGAAGATGGGCTTCCTACCCTGTGTTTGTTTGGTAGTAAAATAGAAGTGCAATGGATCCCTCGCATCCCACACCCTGTGCTGTAGCACCTGATGCACTATTGATAGTTAGGCAACCCAGTCACACCTCCAGCTGTGCACAAAGACCAGTCTATGAATCTTGTTTTATTCCCTCTCTGCAATAATGAAAGTTGCTTCATTATTCAGCAACAATTTTGTGAGAAAGTGAGTTTCTGTTGCAGTACTCCCCACTTTTTACCTGATACCTGATGCACTTTTCCTTGGTGTGTCCTGGGTCCCTGCCAATCAGGTACTCAAGGCCTGTGTTCCTTCCGTAAAAACTGTACTAATGCCTAAACCCAATTGGAATCTCTGGCCACATGTCAGCCCCTAGTAAATGGTACCCTAGTTGCCCAGGGCATTTTGACCAGAGAAGACCCCTAAGGGCTGCAGCACTTATTGTGCCACCCTTAGGGGCCCTGTACCCTGACACACACACTGCCTTTGCAGGCTGAGTGTCCTGGTGCAGAACTAAACAGTCGACGTGGCACACATCCCTGTGTGCCATGCCCACAAACCCACTGCCCTGGCATACATCAGCCACCCCTCTAGCTGGGTGCCCTATGCCAGTGGTGTGGGCCCAGGTGCATGAGCTCTGTGCCCCTACAGTACCCAGGGCAATTCCTGGACACTGTAAGTGCAGTGATGCCATTAAGAGTGTATGGTGCTGGGAGGTTGTCATTACGAACTCCACAGCACCATAATGGCTACACTGAAGGTTGACAAATTTGATATCAAACTACTCAGCCCATTAAACCCACGCTGATGCCAGTGTGTGATTTAATGTACAATGCACTACAGAGGGCATCTTCTAGATGTCCCCTGAAACGTAAACCTACAATCCACGTCTTGTCTGAGAGGCTGCCTAGGCTGCCACACAGCAGACATGATGCTGGACCCCTGGGTGGAGAGCTCCAGCTCTCCTGGGCCTGCAACAATGCACATCCTGGGACGAGGTGCCAAGCCTCCTCCCCCAGGATGGGCAGGGGAAGCTTCAAAGGCATTCCGCCTTTGTGAGCTTCTCCAGACCACTTGCTGTACTCAGCAACTGGCCCCCACCAGTTCTGAACCCCACTCTGGCGGGAAGACTGGCGGGAAATCCTAGGTCAGAAAGTGGGGTGTGCCAGCCTGTGCCAACCCCACCCCTCAGGTGGGAGAGGCGAGGCACGACCCTGAGCCCCGGCCATCTTGAAGATGGGGAGCCCTGCCCAATCACAGCTAGGCTCCTGCCCTCCTCTCACAGGAGGGGAGCAGGCTAGGGGGTGTACCCACCCCAGGACAGGGACCCATTGGTCCCTGCCCTTGCCCTACCTGTAACGCCCCTAAATTCAGTAATTAGGGGCACCCTGAACCTTTTTCCAGAGATCCAGATTACGAAACAAGAAAGAAGATCAAGAAACACAAAGACCTGCCGTGCAGCTGCTAAAAAGAGGAAGACACCAACTGATTTGGCCTCTGCCCTACCGGCCTGTCGACCCTTGAACCTGCTCCTGTGAAACCCTGGCATCTCCAGTGGTCCGCAACCTCAAAAACCTGGAGGACCGGACTGCCTTGTGACTCTGACTACCTGGGTCTCCCACGACTAGTGGTTCTACTCAAAGCAAGTAACAAGCCCTAGCATCAGCCTGGAAACGCGATCCCTGTAAACACTCTGCACCCGCCAAGCCTGGCCTGTGCCGGAGTGAATCAAGACCCTGAGGACGTCCCCCTGGCGATTCTGACCTGGAATCCGGTGCCCAAGGGCCCTCCTCGACGACCCCGACGACGTCTGTATCCTCAGGACAAAGGACCCCTCCGACCGCGACCAGCAGGGGGTAAGATTTCCCGACCTCAAAAGACACCCCTGCACCCAGCGCCCCACGGCCCCCTGTGCCCAACTCCTGGGTGCCTACCTATTCCCAAGATCCCAACTTACCCCTCGAAGTGTTGGTTGCTCCAGAAGATCCCCCGTCCCCGAGCCTGCAGCCTTTGTTCCCTTTTCAAGATCTCCATTGAATAACATTGAGCGCCCGACGGCTCAAAAGCACCCTGCACCCAGCCGCCTGAGTGCCCTTGGTAGTGCAACCTGTACCCTATTCTACTTCCCGGTTTCCCCTGAGCAAGTGACCAGGAGCCCAGCTCCCACAGCCGCGTGGCCTGCTAGCCAGCAGCCACCAACCGAAGGCCCCCTGCCTCTCATTGGATAACATTGGGCCTAACTACCTCTGCACCCGACTGCCCCTATGCCGCTGAGGGTGTACCAACTGTACCTACCTGACCCTGGGGGACTCCTGAGTCTATGCCCAGAACCTTAACTTCACCAGTAGAGTACTCACCTGAAAACCTATGACTCACTTTCCTGCCATAGGATAACATTGACTGGTTTGACCTGAACATTTTTCCAAGTGTGAAGTTTTGAAACTTTAAAATATTCATCTAAAATCAGCCGAATAACTAATTTCGAATTACTCACCTGTGATCAGGAAAGAAGCCAGTACTGTACCTTGTAGCCCAGTACTGAACCGCAAAAGTAATCACAACCGTGTTTGCTAGTAATCAAAATTTCTTCCATAGGAAACCATTGACTGTTTTTCTGTGAAATTTCTTCTGTCTACTTTTGAAAATTACAAATATTCCTTAAAAATCGTACCAACTACTAAATCGTAATTACTTACCTGTCTTAGGTAGAGACCCCAGTGCTGAACCTTGGAGTCCAGTACTGGATTACAAAAGTAACGAGAACCTACTTTACTTGTGCTTTGAATTTCCTTCCATTGGATAACATTGCTAGTTTTTCACTAAAAAGTTTCTTTCAACTTTTAAAATACATATATTCTTTAAAAATCATTGCAATAACTAAAACATTTTTACTAAACTGTTTTCAGCTTAGACCCCAGCACTGAATCTTGGATCCAGTCCTGAAGTTACAAAAGTAATCTATAAAGTAATCAGCTGCATTTGTGTAGAAAAACCCATTGAGCTCAATGGTAAATTGTGTTTAGAATTGTGTTGCCTACTGCAACCATTGTACCTATTGTGTTTGCAAAGTTTATTGCCTCGTTTATTGCCTCTTTGCAAAGTAATTACATGAGAGTACTCATATCGAGAAAAGTATATTGTGGTACCTGTTGGTTCTAAACATATTACAACTATATCTTTGGATATAAAAACAATTGGCCTAGAGTTCAGTTCTTGAGTGTGTGAAACCTTTTGCTGGTTGAGTGTGTACAAAAAATGCTTTACACTGTCCTCTGGTACTGCCTTACTGCTCGACCAAGATACCACTTTAGAGAGTAAGGTCAGATCGGACTTTAACCTCTGTTATACCCTTGTGGATTGTGGACTCTATACACACTGTACCTTACTTTGGTATAGTACATATAGAGCCACTTTCTCACAAATTTATTACAGTGTCCGACACTTTCAAACAGACCCAAAATGTCTGCCAAACCATACATTTGATGAGTTGGGTGTAGTAGTATTTTTATGTCTGCCATGAACCCGAAACTTAAAAGTGGCGAGATCAGGACCCCACAGGCCCAGTCTTCAGATAATCCGTGGTCCTGCCTCTGTACTAACCACCCCTTGCGATGACCTGTCCCTAGCTGGTCAGGTCTTGTTGTCCAAGACTGTCTTTGCTTCAGAGGCAGTACGACCCCTCAATAACTTACTGTTCTGGGTGTTGAGATTTTTGTAAACTGATAATCTCCGTTTTAAGTCCCAGGATGTGAACTGAGGTCAGCTCTCAGTAAGGGCTATTACTGTGTGTGATATAATCACCTGTTGCATAAGCACGGAGCTGCTGGAGTGTCGCAGTAAATGCTGCATGGACGTGTAGAATTTCTGTTTTTATTATTCAACTTTAAGGATTAAAAGACTATTGCTGAATTCTGCACTCCTGGGCTCCTTCTGTAAGCAAGAAGCAGATTTTGACCCTTCTGGCTGCGGGTTGCACAAATGATGCGCAATACTGCAGATCTGTGGATGTTGCATTTTTCTGGTCTGCCTCCAAATGCAGGCAAGCCCTTCCGATTGTGTGTTGCTGAATCTGAGCACTGCCGCAGATCCCGCAATGCTGGCATTTTCTGATGTGCTTGCGGCTGTAAGCAAGCCATGCTGTTAGAGGGCTGGATACCGACCTGTTCGGTAATGAATGAATGAATGAATGAATGAAAGGCGTTTTTATACCGCGCAAAACTTAGCCCGAAGGGGCATCAAGGCGCAATGCTCGCATCTGTAGACACACCATGCTAACCATAGGTTGCTGAATCTGAGCTCTGTCGCAGATCCACCAATTGTGGCGTGTTCGGTCATGCATGCACTTCTAAGCTGCTGCTTGGAGCCGGTTGCTGAATCTGCTGACTGCTTCAGGGCTCCCTTCTGACATTGTCTGCTATCCATGAAGGTAAGCCGTATTATGGAAGAGCAGCTGAATATGGCTGCAGATCTGTGGATGCTGCTTCTTGCCCCTGCAGGCCCCTGCTCACTGTGGATTGCTCACTTGAAGGATTGCTTCTGATCTCTTGACGCTAGCAGTTTCTGATTTGCAGGCAGATCGAAGCAAACCATGCTGTTACAGGATTATCGACAATGACCTTTTCTGTAATGCATGCACTAGAAACCCATTTGCAGTGGGAGGATAGCTGCTGATCTCTTGATGCTGATGTTTTTGATTTCCATACTGCTATAGGTAAGCCATGCTATAAGAGGTTTTTTATGTGGATATTCTCTGATACTCCCTGCTCCACTGGATCCAAGCTATATCTGACTGATAAGCCCTAGTAAGTGTAAAACCCATCCTGCATTGCCTATGTTTGGGTTCAAGGAGGACCTGTTATGGGAGTTTGGGCTGGACTGTTTCTATTGGAGCAAGGTCAAGACTGATTTGCATATGGCTGGGTCCAAACTGAGGTGGCATGGTGGGTTAAAATCAATGGATTGGAATGCGATTTTCGATCACTCACCATTGACTATGATTAATTCAAGCATTGTATCCATCACCTTGTTTTTTTGATTCCCTGATATTTTTGATAGGCATGCACCTATGGGTCCTGCTCATAGTGGGTTACTGAATGTAATGAGTGCTGCTGATCTCTTAATTCTCACGCTTTCTGATTGGCTATTAGAGGTTTCTGTAATTCATGTAGCTGTAGACAAACCCTGCTAATAGCGAGTTGCTGAATCTGAAGACTGCTGCAGATCTTACTGCGGACGCTTTCTGCTATGCAAGCAGGTGCTGGCAATGCATGCTAATACGAGGGTTGCTGACTGGTGCTGCGCATGTGTCAAATTGTCCATGTTCTAATGTACATGCATCTGTGGGCAAGCCCTTGTAATAATGTTTTGCGGATCTGCCTGGTGATAATTTCTGGTATGCATACACCTGTAGACTGTGCATTCTAGTAGGATTGCTGCACCTCTGTGGATGTTTAGATGTGGCAGTATGCATACAGCCATGGACAAGCCCTGGAAGCAGCGGGTTGCAGACCTCTCGATGCTTACATTTTCTGATATGCATGCGACTGTAAGCAAGGCAGGCTAATCAGAGGTTTGCTTACCAGTGCTGCACACCTCTCAATGGTAGCATGTCTTAATATACATGCAGCAATGGGCAAGCCCTCGTAAATGTGGGTTGAGATCTCTTGACATTTTCTTGTATGAGTGCATCTGTAGGCAAAGCATGCTCATAAGTTTGCTGACCGGTGCAGCACCTCTGTCGATGACCAGATGTTGTAGTATGCAACAGCAATAGACACGTCCTTGTAAATGCAGGCTGCAGATCTATCGATGGTGACATTTCCTGATGCACGTGCAGCTGTAGGCAGGCATACGAAATATGACCGGTTTGCTGTCGCGAATGATAGTGCATCCATTTATAACTCAAATGCTTGCTGCTCGCTAACGGAGTGGAGAAGGAACAGAGCTCCTTTATGTCTCGACTCTAACAATGCCATCTCAAACACTTGGAAACACGCCTTGTAAGCGTTGCGTCAAAGCAAAACGAAATCCACGCAGGAATTTCAACTCTGGTTATTCTAAATATATCCAGGCTTGATATGTAAACCATGTACTATGGCAATGTGTGCTTTTCGAGGCCAAACAGATGTTTTTGGTTTCAGACAATGTTCAGTTTGCTTTCATTCAGTGTGGTTTTTTTTTTTAATTGACGAGGGCCCAGCATCTTTTCCCAACAGTTAAGTTTTAGCAAAAGAAAGTGACACAACAAAGTCTGTCGCACATTACCTATTTGCTTTACAAATGCTTTCTGTTTAGAGCATTGAATATGTGGTTTAAGACTGTTTTGGCTGGAAATGTCTAACTGGGTGAGGGGGCTTCTTTACTGCGGAGTCCAGGGATCTTTGGGGGTGGGGGGGTGGGGGCATTTGGGGACAGTACACCACAGATGCTCTGAGGTGCTTGTTATTCGCAGATTCTTTGCTGATGGAGGAGATGGACTTTAATTCTTTACATTGAAGATGTCATGCCTTGCTTGTGCTGTAGGCCGCAGCCACAGCTTTTGCTTTGGCCTGCAAGAGATTAGGAGCCTGATTACAAAGTGATGGATATCCCGTCCGACGTATTAGGAGTTCCATTATATCCAATGGAACATCATGGAACTCTTAATAGGGCGGACGAGATATCCGTCATGTATGTGAATGAGCACCAAACTCTTAATCAGGCCCTTAAATGGAGCAAAAACTCCTATGCTAGGCTGCTTTCTGACTCCTCACCAAAACCCTCAGGGTCTTTAATGGCTACATAGGGACAAGGGCTGGTTCAAAGATTGGGAACTATCGATGGGCCAGTAGTGTAGCTGCTTCCGTTTGGAGCTGTTCATGGGTATCCTGGTGCCCTTGGCTCACAAAGCAGTTTTGCTGCTTCACTTTGGATTGGCTCCATATTACAGCCGACGGAGTGATTTCAGAACCCGCATCGACATAGCTAGCGAGGACACAGACCAACAATCATGAATCCGGAGCAAAGGGGAATGTGAATCTACTGAGCCCTGAATGATGTCTTGTGGTGCAAACGGGTGCGATTCACACCAGGGCAGAGGAGGGTGATACGCACCAGCGACATTCATGCACCCCGCTCTCCAAGGGAGCGTGAGTGATGCGCATCTGGGGCGCATGGGTTGATGCGCTGCAGAAACCACTCAAAAAGCACCTCAATGGTGCACAGGGTCATGTGCCTCCAGAGAGCACCAGTGGCTGTGTTTTAGAGGAGTACTAGATGTTGTGAATGTGCACTGAGTGAAGAACATTTTCAGGGGCACCGGGTTGGATGCATTATGTCAATACAGGGCTATATCGGACACACTCCAATGTGTAGTAGAAGTGCCCAGCTTGAACCCCGGTATTTTCCTTTGTGTACCGTGACTTGTAGAATTTTCAAAGTATCACAGGGCAAAAAAAAGCTCGCAATTGCATCAGCTACAAAAGGCAAATATTTTGAAAAGCAAACATTTTTTTTTTAGTATTTTCTCTTAAGTCATGTAGAAGAAAGCTTTTTGCTATAGCTATTATTTTTAGAAAGCCTGTTTTAAGGACCCTAATAGATACATATCACCCAGCTACACTTATACAAACACGTACAACTCACAAGAACGCGTGCATAGCTGCAAAAGGTCTCATGACACGTGTGACACCTTTAGCTTGTCATCAGTGTTGGGCCAGCAGCTTTTTGCATGAAGAGAGTTTTAGGCCCATATTTATAATGTTAAGCACAATTCTTAAAGCCCCAGAGTGCAACATTGAGTGGGTAAAGTTGTTACAGATAACATGGAGCACTTGGCAGCTACAGTCACGTACAAGCTGGATTTCCTATGATTTATTTTGTGCCAAAGTTAGACTAGCAATTTAACTGCTCCCATCACAGACGCTATCACCTCCATTTGGCTGTTTCATCTGTAAAGAAAGCAGCAGTCGTCCTTGAAATGTGGGGGGTGCAGGGAGCAGCAGGAGCTGGTTAGAGACTTGCCATTTTGCCATTCAAGGGCCTAGAAAGGTGGAGAGAAAAGGTAAAAGGACAGAGTGTATTGCTGTAGATGACCCTCATTTGAATTGTTTTCGAAGCTGCGACCATCCTCGGTATTCAAGTCCTGTGCATTTCAGTGGCTAGCTCCAGATAAAAGGAGTTGACGTTGGAGCTCTGGAGCTAGAAGGAGGCTTTGAGGACACACATTGGGCCAATGAATAAGTTTTTTGAGTGGACACCGAGTGGACCTGAGGGAGATAATGAGGATTCATAGCAGGTAAATAGCTAAGATTGAGTGCATTGATGCAGAGTAGGTGAGATGCCACATGTTGCTGAAATCATGAGGGTGTAATAGTGGGGCAGGTCATAGAGGATGAAGAGAACCAAGGCATGGAGATTTCTAGGAAACCGCATTAACTACAAACTTGTGGAGTACATAGCGTACAGCTTGAATATGCTTACAGCAAAGGAGTGTACAGCACTCACAACAGCATTTTGTTTTGTGCTCCTTGCAGGTACTTAACAAGAAACCAGTGAAGACCAAAAGGGAGGGCGTTGCAACAGTTTAACCAAGTTTTTATAGCAACCTCTACCACCAAGGAACGATTTCTTAGCGAGAGCAAAGTTAGGCTAGACTTCCATTTCCTCATATGATAGAAGCAGTTTTGGTTGCAGAGTTAATTTGAGAAACAGGGGAAGCATCTGCGATCCAGATAACATCTGAGTTCTTAAATTTGCCAGCCGAGTGAAAATAAATGTTGATAGAATTTGGAGGTTCACGGGCAGGAAGAGGGTTTTTTTTGTAGCTTCAAAACTGATAACCTACATCGTGGTGTTGTAAAGGGAAAAAAAATTGCCATCCAGTATTGGTCGCTAGCCAGAACTTGTTTGGGGTCTGGGGGAGGAGACAATTTAGATACGTGTTTCACATCTATCTGGATGTTGCTGGAGCTGGGATTCTGGTTTCTCATATTTAGGGTATAATCCTTATGTAAACTATGCAATTTATCGTTTGGAGCTTTGTTAGTTGACAATAGACGGTGAAGATCAATTGAAACTTCACATGAAACAACAAAGATAATTAAAATAAGCTTGAAAGGGATTTATTAACAAATTACCCCAAACAGACCATAAGTTCATTAAGTATTCAAAATTTAGTCATTGTTAACTCCAATTTGAAGAAGTTGAAGTTGATATTTCAAAATATGTTCTAATAGTATTACAGTATAGTACAATGGTAAGAATTGCAAATAGAATGCAGCAAGTGTTTTCCTTAAAAGAAAATCCTTAATCTAAGTTAAAGAAGTTTAGAACAAAAAATGACATTAGATCAAGGTAATAGGGTACTTTCTCAGCTTCAGAAAACCAAATGAAGGATTCTGATGAGAGAATAAGAATGCATAGGCATGAAGCCTAAGCAGTCAGCCAGTGGAGATTAGTAGAGGCTAGAAGGGTCATCTCAGCTCGAAGTCAGCAAGCATCTCCAGTAAGAAGTCGGCATGAGCCCGGTTCTGCCTTGTTCTCCTAACTAGTAAAACACACTATTATAATTCACCAAAACACCTTTAGCAACATTTTAGGTTGTTCCCACCATCCTGAACCGATTATGGTCTACCAAACTCGGGGAGAAGGTAAACTCCCTTATTTCACAGACAATGACAGTGGTGCAAATATGACTACGTCCTTGAGTTGTTACACAGAACAGAATATTGTGATTCAGACAGCTCTTCCCATGAGTCGTACCTCTGGCATCTTCCTCTCCTCCCTATGAGAACCTCGCCATCAGTCGTCTAATACATAAAAAATACCATATCACTATCTAATAGTCGGCTTCTGGAAAAATACAGCAACCTGCAGTGGGAAGAAAAACTTTTTGTGCAAAGCAACTGTGTAAATATGTGAGTAGGCCTCGTAACCTTAAACGTATTAAGTTGACGTTCAAAATGCCATTAACATTTGGCTAACTTAATTCATTACAACATATTAACTTGAGTATGTGTTTTAAAATAGCTTAAGTGTGGCTGCCTACTATAAATTATATGGTAAAAGGGCACATGTTATTTAGCGTAGTAAATTGCACTTTGTTAATGAAATGTTTCTAATTTGCAAATGGAAAAATACTCTTTTACTCTTTCAATGTCATCCACTTTGGATTGGACATAGATACTTGGCACCCATGAAAAATATCAAAACAAGACCACAGGCAAATATTAAGCAAGGCCCGTGAGAGTGATGAGCTCAGTGATACCCAATAATTAAGGTTACTAACCTGGTGGGGCAAAGGACGCCGCTTCACCTGCAGACTGCAGTCTGCCACAAAGCACTGGAAACATTCAATAGTGTGATCCGAGGTTCTTATAACTTGAAGCTGTAAACATCTACTGGGATAATATTGTCTACTGTGCCTAAGCAGGAAGAGAATGCTCCCCATTATAGGAAGCACGCCTGAAGGTTTAGTGTTTGTCCACCTTTTTTTATTTTAAGTGCTCCTCTGAGATTGATGCTCTTGCTCAACACTGCTGGTTGGCATGCGTGCAGGTTACCAAAAGAAGTCTACCAAGTTCTGCTTCTGATATTTTGGGTTCCTGTAAAGAGAAGGTTGCTACAGGCACAGTTTTGTAATGGCCATTGTGGACAGTTCGCTAGTTAGCCTTAAGTCTTCCCTCTGGCAGTACCACCCCTGTGAGTCTACCAGAACATGGTGCACCTTCTCTTGCCACCGTGCCTAAGGCGGTTTCCTTAGAAAGGCAGGTTGCATACGATGGAGCGTCTAAAGCCAAACTGAACAGGAAATCTGTATGTTAATATTTATTATCCAAGAAGTCTAGTTCTAGTTGCTGAATGATAGCCTCATGCAGGATGGTAAAATGTCGAACGTTGGACAGCTCACAGTGGAAAGCCAGGCGTTCCTTCATCTACCTCTTAGGACATTTAACAGGGCACCTTCCTCTGCCTCTTCTGAATTTCAGGATATTCACCTCCTTCATACTGTTCACCTGGCTTTCCTTTAAATAGGGAGATCATGTTGAACTAAATGATATAGTATTGTGGAAGAAAGTAAATACCGAAGGTTCACTGTTAAAACTAATGTTACTTTTGCAATGTATGGATTTATGTATTGACAGACTACTCAAACCTAGCGGGAAGTCAAAGGAGCGATGTACGTTCCGTGGGCTTTGGTAGATGGTACAAGACCCTGTACATTAGGTGGTGATTGGCTTTACATTTTGTATATTGGCACTTCACATACTTAACAGGGAGATTGTGATTTGCTCAGAATCGTAACATTTGCATCCAGGTGCCAAGGCTGAATTTGAAACCCTGGAGGAGCCGCCCCTGAATTCTTATCCATCAGAAAATGACAATGTAATAAAATTATTGTCTTAGTAGTAATGAATGTGTTTGTTATGGATTCGATATTTGCACGTAGTGCTTTTTATTGAAGTCACAATTTCACTTAATTTGACTTTTTTTGCTTCCTTCATAGAAATATGCCTTGGCGTTTTGTAATAAATGCATGGCACTTTCACAGCCTTTCACTCTGTTTTACTCTCCATCATTTTCATTAGACCACGTTTACATTCACAGCAGACTGTCACATGCACTAAATGCTTGTAATGAGAAATGAAACCTGGAAGAGAATTTTCATGTGTATAACGTGTTAACATTGTTTGAACTAGTGCATTTATATACCCTAATACCAGAACGTGGTTTCTAGCAGTGCCAGTTCCATAAAACCAGTAGACGCCACATGAAGAATGTAGTGTATACGGTATACTGCATCCCTGAGGCAAGATGTGTACATACCTCTCTCACTCGGTGAATAGTATTACAGCGACAACACTTGGCACACTAACCAGTTTCATTTCATTAAATCTTGGCAATTTAGGGCTGCATAAAACCTTCATACCTTAAAAAAAAGCCTAAGAAGTGGCAGATAGAAACACAATGGCGCTTGCGACCTAGAAAACTCTTGATATACTCTTAGACGTTCACCGGAAAGCTGGTTTATGTAACATTTGAGGGCCTTACAAAATGCATTGTATTTGGTAAAAATAATAAACAATTGTGTTTTGGGCCTCGCCTACTAGACAGCGCATGCACAGTCTGTTGCGAGATGTATTGTGAACTGACAGTCGGCTTAGAGCTCGCCCATTGCTTACTATTCATTGCCATTCTCAATTGCTTGCTTCTTATTCGTTAGCATGTTTGGGATTACCTCCGTTTGTCCCTCCCCTGGACCACTGCCCCCTTACTTGTGTCCTTTAGCTGGTCTCTTGGTCTGTCTGTATATATATATATATATATATATATATATATATATATATATATATATATATATATATATATATATCCACCAGAAATCACGCGCAGCTCCGCAGCGTAACCCAGACCACACCAGCAGTACCTTTAAAATGGTTTTATTTCAGAAAAAGGCATAACGCGTTTCGAGTCTCATGACTCATCATCAAATGCCAACAGCTGCATCAGTGGGTTCGTTTGGCATTTTAAAAAAACGTAGCTTTATAAACATTAAGAAGGGACTAAGTCCAATTACTTCCAATTTAAAGGGACAGTTCAGTCTTTATAGTTTTTCTCTGTTTTAATCACCGTATTCTTTTCCAAACTGCCAGGTTAAGTACGAGCTCTTTAATTAGGTTCAAATTGACCCCCACATTGGTTTTATATTCATGTTTCCTTGCAGTACGATATTAGGGCTTTAACTCCATTATACGGGACTACAATTCCCAAAATACCTTTAGGCTGCCCTTCATTTTCCTTGCTGGATTCTTAATGTCGATCTTGGCAAAACCATGCTTTCTGCCCCGTGTTTTGAGTGCAAATAATGCCATTGAAAGGAAAGTTCCAAGTCTCTAACACAGTGCGTGGGCTCAGTCTCGCTACCACAATGCAGCTTACTTCCTTTCGTTGAAGGTACGCTGTGCTTCGGACAATTCCTCCGCAAATCCTAGCTGCTGACAAAATCCATTCACTTTGCTGAGGCGGGCCTCACCAGGTGGCCCTTCCATCCAAACTCTGTTTCAAAGACTTTCGCAGCCGGGGGACACTCTTTAAACAATCTCCACGCTCCTGTTACCAACTCAGACATGAGATCGTCTCTCCCTCACGGACCGGGGCCTGGTATGAAGTATACATATATATAGAGTCAAACAAAGGTTGCCCCTTGGTTGTCCCCTTGGAATAATGCCTGACAGCAGGTAAGTATGTTCTTCGCTTTATTGTGAGAGCTGCAGTTCCATATACAGACAAGCATTTGCAATGCAATGGTCTCGGCATCATTAAAGGTAGAGCTATTGGCATTGCTCATGACATTTCTTTTTTTTTCTTTAAATCATAAATAAATGGCATTGTCATTTACATTGCCAATACACACCACTCTGCACCTGCACTCACTGCTCTGCACTCACTGCTCTGCACTCACTACTCTGCACTCACTGCTCTGCACTCACTGCTCTGCACTCACTGCTCTGCACTCACTACTCTGCACTCACTACTCTGCACTCACTACTCTGCACTCACTACTCTGCACTCACTACTCTGCATTCTGCACACTCACTCTGCACTCACTACTCTGCATTCTGCACACTCACTCTGCACTCACTACTCTGCACTCTGCACTCACTACTCACTACTCTGCACTCACTACTCTGCACTCTGCACTCACTACTCTGCACTCTGCACTCACTACTCTGCACTCACTACTCTGCACTCACTACTCTGCACTCACTACTCTGCACTCTGCACTCACTACTCTGCACTCACTACTCTGCACTCACTACTCTGCACTCACTACTCTGCACTCACTACTCTGCACTCACTTCTCTGCATTCTGCACACTCACTCTGCACTCACTACTCTGCACTCTGCACTCACTACTCTGCACTCACTACTCACTACCCTGCACTCACTACTCTGCACTCACTACTCACTACTCTGCACTCACTACTCACTACTCTGCACTCACTACTCACTACTCTGCACTCACTACTCTGCACTCACTACTCTGCACTCACTACTCACTACCCTGCACTCACTACTCTGCACTCACTACTCACTACTCTGCACTCACTACTCACTACTCTGCACTCACTACTCACTACTCTGCACTCACTACTCTGCACTCACTACTCACTACTCTGCACTCACTACTCACTACTCTGCACTCACTACTCTGCACTCACTACTCTGCACTCACTACTCTGCACTCACTACTCTGCACTCACTATTCTGCACTCACTACTCTGCACTCACTACTCTGCACTCACTACTCTGCACTCACTACTCTGCATTCTGCACACTCACTCTGCACTCACTACTCTGCACTCTGCACTCACTACTCTGCACTCACTACTCACTACTCACTACTCTGCACTCACTACTCACTACTCACTACTCTGCACTCACTACTCACTACTCACTACTCTGCACTCACTACTCACTACTCTGCACTCACTACTCTGCACTCACTACTCACTACTCTGCACTCACTACTCACTACTCTGCACTCACTACTCACTACTCTGCACTCACTACTCTGCACTCACTACTCTGCACTCACTACTCTGCAGTCACTACTCACTATGCACTCACTACTCACTACTCTGCAATCGCTACTCACTACTCTGCACTCACTACTCTGCACTCACTACTCTGCACTCACTACTCTGCACTCACTACTCTGCACTCACTACTCTGCACTCACTACTCTGCACTCACTACTCTGCACTCACTACTCTGCACTCACTACTCTGCACTCACTACTCTGCACTCACTACTCACTACTCTGCACTCACTACTCACTACTCTGCACTCACTACTCTACACTCACTACTCTGCACTCACTACTCTGCACTCACTACTCTGCACTCACTACTCTGCACTCACTACTCTGCACTCACTACTCTGCACTCACTACTCACTACTCTGCACTCACTACTCTGCACTCACTACTCTGCACTCACTACTCTGCACTCACTACTCACTACTCTGCACTCACTACTCACTACTCTGCACTCACTAAGTGGTGGTCGTGTAATACATTTATTTAAGAAGTGCATATATGTACATGCATTTGCATTTTTGTGGTCTGTGTGTATGTGCACAAGGGAGATGGCCTGAAAACTCAAGTACTCATATGGAGTGCTTGAAAACAAAGAAAAAATAACCCCACAAACTGGGAGCAGTGTAGGGTGACATGTACTTGGGACATGCGCTAAGAGAAGGCAAACACAAGAAGAGGGCATGACACCTGCATGTCATGACAAATGGCATCAACAAAATGAGTGACGCTAAATGTTACCAATGTTAGGAGATGGGTGTCCTGTAAGCCCACAGGTGGATGCATGCTCTGTCTAGCCGAGACATAACACTGATCAAATACACCATTGCTTGCCAAGGAGATGTCCACATACTGGCCCCTTAACCAGCCAGCATTTTTCACAGGTGGCATCCCTTGTAATTTGTAGTCACAGTTGCTGATTCCCTGTTGGTATATTTATTTTTAAATATTTTCCGATGCTTTTGGTCTGGGCTAGTGGCGGGCACCGCTGGTCGGCCTGCCCATCCCTTCCTGCTCGCCAGGGTCCGACTGTGAGAACTTTCCACTAGAGGAACTGGCAGAGCCAGACAGAATCCGAACAGGAAATCTGTGGAGGTCAGCTTTCCCGGCGCTGCCCATGCCCTGGGGCGTGCCCGCCTCGAGGCCACAACAGATGGACGTGATGGCATGACGGCTCACTGCAGTATACTATAGAATCACGCCTGCGGTGTTGAGGTAGTGGCCAGCTCCTGGTATATGCAGTGTACAGAAGGAGGGACAGCCATCTTGGGTCGCTGGTGGATGAGGGGGGGCAGGATTCCGGAGATAAGTGCAGGCACTACAAGGGAAGTGTCCGTCTGCGATGGGTGGAGATGCTCGATCTTCGGCTTTGTATGGGGCAGTTGGGGGCGTGGGGTGTTTACGCAGGTAAACAAAGGTGCATGTGATTGCGTCTGATCTTTGCCTATCCTAATCCCGGATTCACCAAACTTAATTTTTTTGCATTAATGGAAAGTTGTCACTGAACAATCATTCTTTTATTTAGGCCCCTAGTTTTCAAGTGTAGGGCATGGTCCTGTACAAGGCTTCGGCTTCTAGTCCAACTGAAGCGATTTCCACAGCGCCTCGTTTTTTAAAATCCCTGAACCCTGTGGTCCTGCTGTGCCCGTGGATGTAGGGCAGTATGCCGTCGAAAAAAAAGAGACGGTGGGCAGAGGTGTGAGCAGCGGTAAATTGGCCTTTTTCAAAAGTGAAAGTTTTGTTCACTGTCTGGTCCCTCGGAAGGCTGATACAGCTGGGGCGCGGTGCCTTATCAGCCCTGTCGAGTTTACCTAGTCACTGTCCTAGTCAATTCACGTCTGCTGCTGATAAACGGTCTGCCTCAAGTTAGAATCTGCCCTTCGCCGCTCTAGAAAATGGTGTGGTCTTGGGCTAATCACGTACTCTCTCTTTTCTTCATTGCGCAATCTGCCAGTATGTAAATCCTTGGAAAGCATATTGGATTACTTTTCAGACTGCAATCTTGTAATCTTACAAATGTCTGTCCGCCCGGCATTTCGCGGCCGCCCCGGAAGTCAGGCACGGTCGCCTGTGACGGGGGCGGGGCCACGTTCACACCGGAAGAGGAGGCAGGCGGAGTCGTAGCGTCTCGCGGCCCGGGGCTCCTGTGAGCGGTGTAGAGCCCCGGGGCCGCGCCAGCAGGAGGTTGGGCGCCGCGTGCTGAGGTAAGGTAAGTTCTGGAGCGCGATTGGTGCACTTGTGTGTGTGTGTATGCTCGTGTGTGTGTGTGTATGTATGTGCGCGACGGTGACGGCGGGGGAGGGGGAGGGGAGGGGGAGGGGGGCCTCGGTGCACTTGTGTGTGTGCGCGCGTGTGTGTATGAGTCAGGGGTGGTGTCTTTGTATGTATGTATGTGCGTGCGTGCATGGGCGCGTGTGTGTGTGTATGCGCATGCGTGTGTGGTGCTTGCGCTTCCCAGGAGACAGCGCCTGGCCACAGCGCGCGTTCCAGTTACAAATCGCCTGGAAGGATGCGCGTGGCCAGGACTGTCTCCTGGGAATGATACTCGCTGACATAAGATCTCGGCGGAGACGCGCTTACGCGCGTCTTTTAGCCGAGACCTAAAAAACGGCATTCAAATAACAAAGTCCAAAATGCCGACGCGTTTCGTGCGCTGAGCGCACTTCTTCATAGGCGGACACTGAAATGCGCTGAAGCAGTCCACAGCACCTGAAATACTTGGGACACTCATTAGAATGGGCGGGAACGACCCTGCTACCCTCTGGTCCTTCGAGTGCCGTGGTATCTAATTCAAGTGAATGGTGCTGTGGACTGCTTCAGCGCATTTCAGTGTCCGCCTATGAAGAAGTGCGCTCAGCGCACGAAACGCGTCGGCATTTTGGACTTTGTTATTTGAATGCCGTTTTTCTGTATATGGAACTGCAGCTCTCACAATAAAGCGAAGAACATACTTACCTGCTGTGAGGCATTATTCCAAGGGGACAACCAAGGGGCAACCTTTGTTCGACTCAATGTTTGCGGCCAGTCCTGCCGCGGAAGAAACCCCGCTGTGCATGCACGGTCCTGGAGGGCGCCAAACGACGCCAGCTGTAAGGGGCAGGTAGGAGCTGTGTGAGAGTCAGATGGTGCAGCCCCTCATATGCAAAGCGTGCATCAACTCACTGGAGACAACATTTTTGTTTTATTCTGAAGGCGCTACGGCAATTCACTTGAATTAGATATCACGGCACTCGAAGGACCAGAAGGCAGCAGGGTCGTTCCCGCCCATTCTAATGAGTGTCCCAAGTATTTCAGGTGCTGTGGACTGCTTCAGCGCATTTCAGTGTCCGCCTATGAAGAAGTGCGCTCAGCGCACGAAACGCGTCGGCATTTTGGACTTTGTTATTTGAATGCCGTTTTTCTGTATATGGAACTGCAGCTCTCACAATAAAGCGAAGAACATACTTACCTGCTGTGAGGCATTATTCCAAGGGGACAACCAAGGGGCAACCTTTGTTCGACTCAATATATATATATATTCATTCCAAAAAACACCAAAATGTTGATGAAAACAAGACACCCAGAGCTGCGATTCTGAAGATTTATTTGGCAGATGACATAAACTTCACAGTGAAGTTTGTCATCTGCCAAATAAATCTTCAGAATCGCAGCTCTGGGTGTCTTGTTTTCATCAACATTTTGGTGTTTTTTGGAGTGAATATTGACAGCCGGCTGGTGGCTGCAACAAGACCGTCCACGACAGTAGGCACTCTGTAACCAGCGGTGGTGGAAGTGTGTATGTGTATATATATATATATATATTCCTTCGGGTTGCTTTCGCCACATGCGCTGCTTTTGTTTTTCTTTTTGTTTACCTATCGAACTGATCCAGAGGGGGAGGTGGGGAGAACTTACATCATTTTGTTGGCATGCACATGCTTTGGCTCTCCTACAAAAATTACGCACACAGCGGCAGGATACTGCACAGCATGGCTAAAACTACTAGCAAAGCCAATAGGTTACAAATGCGAGAGTTATTGGCGCTGCCAGTGCTTGTTTACACAACGGGTGTAATAAAAAAATGCAATTTTGTATTTCGGGCAAAGCCGTTGTTAAAAAAAAATGCAATTTTGTATTTCGGGCAAAGCCGTTGTTAATATAAATCAAAGTAGCGCTGCTTAGTTCACTCGACTTGGAAAGGATGAATTACTGAGGTGGCCCTGCTAGGGCCTGAACTTGTGAGCTGTAGTTCACACTTCGAGCTCAGCAGCCCATGCTCAAAACACTGGAAGTGTTCTATAAATGGGTTCACAGTGCTCTGCGGCAGTTTCACCATAACGTGTGCTATCATTGACTACCCTGTCTTGGCACCAATCTGTAGTTTTTGTTTAACTTCTGAGAACGATGTAGTTATTCAAACCGAGACTGAAAGGACTGCCCTTTCTGTGCAAGGGAGGTAGCATCACTTTGTGAAGGGTGAAGAGTACACAGGGCAGGGCATCAGGTAATTTCCGAACTTCCTTTGAAGCGGACTCAAGGTCTGGCCTTCCCCTGCCCACCATAATCTGTGCGAGATGTCACATGGGGCGGTATTTACCTGTAACAGGATAGGAATGTAGCTGATGTAACACTTGGGTTCAGTAGATGGTTTATTGATGTTGAAATGTGAGCAAAGGGAATACAGTCTAATTTCAGTTTGCGGGAGTTCCCAGTGCTTTCCGAGTATGGCCAATTATGGTTCCAGGAAGCGGTGGGTGTAGAGAATAAATATGTTAGGAGAGGCGCCCAATTGGAACATAACATGCATCACTTGGTGTCTTTCTGTGGAGTCTTCCTTTTCCATACCTGAACACCAAGTAACCAGAAAAGTCAGCTCTGTCCTCTGGGACTGGTTAGTGTGTCTTGGGGTGGGGTTGAAGGACCTTGGTCCTGTAGTTAGAGGACTGGACCTATGTACTCTTCTGCCGGGCAATCGCAAAAGTCTTGAAATGGAAATAAGCTGCGTGTCTTGTAAATAGGCGACTATTTCGTTTCCCAGAAAGTCTACCGGTAGATATGATGCCTATTTTAAAGCAGGACATGCAGACAAAAATGGAATATGCTATATATTCCATTCAATGTTATGACTTTCGTGGCATTTCTCCAGAGTAAATGTTTTAGTGAACATTTTTCAAATTACAGGTACAGGTGAGCTCATGGGCATCAGGAAGACACAGGAGGTCCCCAGGAATAAAAACAAACTCTCCCGAGCAAATGGGGAGGACAGACGCTGTTGCAAAACAAAAGCTTTGGGCCACAAAGAAAGACTGTCCCTAGCAGATCTGGAACCGCATCCCTATAAATCCCTGATTTTAGAAGGGAGTCTAGTGGGGCATTCTGAGTGATGAGTAACCAGGCCCATCAATGAGCTGCCAAACATCACGGTTCTCTGTCCTGAAAGATGAAGGGAAGTGAACAAGTAAACTGTCCAAGTATAGATAGACCCCAACATCATTAACCACATCGCTGCGGCGGCTATTCCGCCGCAGCGCTAAGTGGGCGGGGCGGCCGCGCGGCGGCCGCATGCTGGTGACAGAACCGCTCCGTCACCAGCCGCGGTTGGGCTGTGCTTGTGACGGAGCGGTTCCATCATGGCCCCGCCCGCTCAATAGAACGCGGCGGCAGGGCCATGACGGAACCGCTCCGTCATCAGCACAGCCCAACCGCAGCTGATGACGGAGCGGTTCCGTCATCAGCATCGAACGGGTTAAGGACTGCCACTAGGGAAGCCACCAGCTTGGTTAACACCCTCACAAAGACCAGTGGCAATACCCTAACCTGCCAATGGCACGCCATCACACAAGACCACAGACATCTTTGAGAGGCTTGATGTATAGGAGTGTGTAGGTAGGCATTCTATTGATCAGTAGTAAACAACCACTCCTCTGCGGAGACCAGTAGTGTCCCCTACTGCAAGGTGTAGATCTTCATATGCCCCGTCCTGATGTTGCAGTTCAGATTTTTGATAATCCACCACTGCTCACAAGAAGACCAATTATTACAGCCAAGTCTAACTCTGCGACCCCTTGGAGGAGATCCAGGTGCTTGGAAAGTTCTCTTGGGCAACAGTCCAGATTCTGGTGGTATCTAAATGAAGTCTAAGGAGTAGCTATGCCTGACCACACCCAGGACCCAAGCATCTGCGTCAAAGTCTTCCTAGATGTAACTGAAATGCAAGAAATGGTCCCCTAATGGCCCCATCATGGGTGAGAGGATGGTTTAGTGAAGATTGCTACTTTGGCATGGTGGATGAAGTGACTCAGTGCAAACTCTCTGGGTCGAAAGGTAGAAGGCTGGAATGATTCCCGACCAGCAATAGGTAGAAATATCTCCAGGTAATTCTGGGAGAAGGCTGGCGAAGTGACTCATTCAGGGCATGCTTCTGATTCTTGAAGACATGTCAAAGAAGTTCTCCAGCTGACCCCACCAAGTGCTAAATCCCTAAAAAGGCATCTTCAAAAGACATGACTATATTTCCACATCTACCTTTAAATTACAGAGCTAGAGCCGTCTCCTTGTGGCAACATTCAACATCAGGGTATACTCAGAGGCCTTGAGCACCTTGCAGATGGCATCAGAAGGAAACTTGACGTGAAGTTCGTTGCCTGCCAGAAGACCAGCTACAGTTCTTCAAAGACAGGGCAGAAGTAGCCACTGCCTGAAACTTTTATCAGATACTGGAGGAATAAACCACATAAAAACATTCGGCAAGTTTAACCCTTCTCATCTCTTCTGGAGTGCTGCCTCCACTCTCCTGTCCACTAGACCAGCCACTGCGATCTTATCTGTGACTACCAAGGTGAATATCGCCAGCTTGGCTAACATGGGGGCTGGACTCAAAGTCCGACAAAGGTTCAGTTCACCCTTAGCCGTGAGTACAGTTTAGTGAGGACTCTATGTAGAGCTGCCTTCTCAGAATCTTCCAGCATATGCAAAAGAAAGTCCTTAACATCCAAGTTTACAGGCAACCAGTGGTTATAAAGTATATGTAAAAATCTTTATTTGGATAAAAGAAAATATCCTTAAAAGCATTACAAATTGAATTCACAAATCGGTACATTGTAATTAAAATTTTCAAAACGTATTTCACCACAATTGAACAGTAAGAATTGATCAACACCTGTTACTCAAATAGCACCTTAAAATTTAAAACAATTGTGTGATAGGCACGATAACACTTGGTAAAAGAGCAGAAGAATTTGATGTACTGACATTCGACAGCTAAAACTCATCATTTTATGTTTCCCTTTGTCTTAAAACTCAGTGCTAAGATGCAGCTTAGGTTAGGCCTTTGGGCGGGACAAACTGGGGGGTTACTGCTCCTTCCGCCTTTGCTGTAAAGATGCAGTGTGCATCCCGAATATATGTTGTAAAGGCAATTTTCAGAGCTATGTTTTCTGGGCACAGGGAGGTGATAATTGTGTATGTAGTGAAACATGCCAGTGCAAGCACTGGGAACCTTCATCATCCACTTGGATATGGAGGGAGGAGATGTGGCCTTCCGGCAAGAGCTGCCAACTTTGGAACAGGGGAGCCAAGTTAAAGTCCCTGACTCGGCTGAAAATCCTGAGCAAATTTGACTCTCCTGATGCTTTAAAAAATGTGACGTATGAACACCGTTTCTGCTCAAATAATCTAATTTGTTTTTGTAGACCTATCGAGTCTGTGCAATAACCATTTGAACATGGTCAATTATAAAATCCATGTATAATGCGAAAGGTGTTCTATGTCCTACCACACAATATCCTTTGAAATGACTGGTAGTTTATGTTGCCAAAAAAAATTGACAAAAAATGTATGTATTAAACATTTGATCTTTTTTGATAAACTGTTGTCATTAAGCTCCAGTGATTGTTACAAATTAAGTGTTCATGGATATGATACTTACAAACATCTAAATTCTTATATGAATGATTCCTTTAGGGACATTTTTGCTCTTGTTATTGACGATACCCAGTCCCTGGGGGATTATTGGGTGGCTCTATTGTGTTTTTGAAGTTAAAAAATGTGGAGCACCTGGTTCTCATGTATGACGTCTGTTTTCATGTAAAGTGCTATGATGCTCCTGGTTCAAGCTTGCAGTATATAAAACTGTCCACCATATTCTTAAAGACCTAAATCAGGTTGGACTATTGCACAAACATGGTCCAGGGAGCACATTCAAAGTCCTTGCGTCCAACAGCTCCTCCTACACAGACTTTCTTGACTTCTGACGACCTAGAGTAGCCTTTCGAGGTTTTCGACCCAAGCTGGCTGCTCCAAAATGTACAAAGGAGTTGTCAGATTATCTGTTCTGTGGAGACAGACCTTAAGAGCTCTTACTACATCTAAAAGGTGACTGACTGAATCTGTGTCCCTTGAGGAACAATCATTCAAGGACGGCAGAAATATTTCCCGACCCTTATGAAAAGCTGAATGTATTTCTGATAAGAAATTTGTTCTCAAAGATGAAACAATACCATCTTCAAAAATACTCAGCGATCGATGACCTCCAAGCAGAGAACCCAGTTCACCAAACTTTCTTGCTGTGCTAATGGCCTCTACAATTAAAATCTTGAAAGCTGGACATGTATCTGAGGTGACTCAAATTGAGGTTTCCCTAAAAAACATAAAAGGCAGAATCATTGTTAGATCTCAGAAGGATGCATCACCTTGATTTTTGGTCGCAACCATTATACAACGCTGACACAAGGCCTTCAACTTCAGATAATTCACCTTGAAAGAATCTTGAACACTTTAACACTTTATTTGCTGGCCCACTCAAGTCTTCAGGTAGACCCTAGCGTATCCTTGTCAGTCAGATTTACTTGTTTTTGCTAAATTAGCCATAAAAGTACATCAGCAATTAAAATAAATGTAAATTGCTTAAAGTTTTTTTATCATACAGTACAATATAAGAGTAACAAATCCCCGAATCCAGCTTAAAACAATACGTACAATGTGCAACAAAAGGTTCTCTCACACAATTGACAAAAAAAACCCTCAAGAAAGGGTTCACTATGCGGACGGGTGTTCAGAGTCGCATGTAAAATAAATAATTTGACTCAGTTGTGCTACGAGGAGCTCGATAGGTCTAAGAAAAGATGACCTAGGACAAAGATGATAAAACACTCTAAAATGATACATTTAAAACATTAGGTTCCTCATCGGCCAATTTTGATTGGCTAACATCAAGCCCTAAAAACATAGTCTTATAAAACAGGATAAACACAGGTTCTTACACAAATAGCTTACAAAAGAAATATAAATTTGACTGGTAAAGGACAACAAAAAACACAGACAAGGAAGGAAACTAATGTCCTCATTCAGGCACGGAGATTGCTCTTATTTTCATTGTTGCTTTACAGACAGGTTTCTGTGCTCTACGTCTTCCTGGTGGCTAGAGAACTTATTATAAAATTAATCCCTGTATAACAAGAATGTGGTACATCCAGTTTTTGCAAGAATGTAAGAGCTGTCTTGCGATATCTAACATTTGCAGCGCGCAGTACCGAAACCAAAAAATACTTCCTATACAAGGAGTACCTGAGGAAGAACAACATAAAGTGCAGAATGCTTTGCTTTGAAACATAATCAAATAGACAATTAGGGAGATTGGTAAACCAAGTTCCTTGCACCGGAAAAGCCGCTAAAAAGTGGATAGTATTAAAATGCAGCCTGGTAAGGTAAAATCTGTATGTCAGTTTGGATAAAAAAAATATAAAAATCCATGCCGACTGTGGATTTAATAGATTGATAATATAGAGCCATTTGTAAAAAAAAAAAAAGTAGAACCATTGTTAGATCTCATGAAGGATGCTTCACCTTGATGTTTTGTCATAACCTTTAAACAACACTGGCACAAGGCCTTCAACTGAAGATAATTCATCCGAAGGCATCCTGAACCCCTTAATTGCTGCCCACTCAAGCCTTCAGGTAAAGCTTGATTCAGAAAAGGGGGTGGTGATGAACAGAGTGTCTGAATTAAGCAGACCACTCTTACCCAGTCCAAAAATCAGGGCTTGATCCATTACCGTTTATTAGCTCACTGCACCATCCCAGCTCAGAACTTGACTATATGCAAATTAGTCTGACCCTGGCCCGGTGCATCATGGGAACAGGGCAGACCAAACTACCAAGCCAATTCTTATACTGGGAAGGAAACAAGCTACCGGGGACCGGTTTCTGGCATTTCAGCCGTCTTCGGCCCGGCTTGCTTGAATCATGATGGTGCAATCAGCTAGGGACTCACATCTGAGTATACCCTTCCACGCTTATGGTGGACAAAAATGATTCAGAAAAGGGGGTGGTGATGAACAGAGTGTCTGAATTAAGCAGACCACTCTTACCCAGTCCAAAAGTCAGGTAAAGCTTGGCATATTTGTGTCAAAAGCATCCTACAAAAATTGCACAGTATTTCAGGAGTATATTTTACAGGTGAAAAATGATTTGCCCGCACCACTTGTCAGAGGATGCCCAATGATGGTTATACGACCTCCTCCTAGAGTCTCTTCTAGAAGCCAGTGTTGACAGGGAAACAGGAAGATAAAGACCCTTTTTGGCCTTCTTTAGGAGCGCTGGTAATTAGGTGGCTGAAGAGCGGGTCGTAGCAAGGGAGAAAGGGACCGAGTAAGGATCCATTGACTCCCAGCTGAAAGAGATGAAACTCCTTGGCAAAAATGGTACAATCATGAATACTTTTGCCCATTTGCCCTGGCTTTTTACTACAACTATATGATGGGGATCGGAGGAAAGGCATACAGGAGAATCTGTGGCTATGAGTTCACGAGTGTCCATTCCAATTTTTAGAGGATCCTGAAACCAGGAAAAGAACAGTGAGTGTTCAACGGTGCTACAAAAAAAAATCGCATTTCTGACCTCCATCCTGAGACTTCCCTCATTGAACACCAGGACGTTGAAATCAAAAAAAGATTTGACTGAGGCAGTCTGCCTGCATGTTGTGTATCCCCTGAAAGTGAATTGCTCTCGGAGTTAACCGTTTTCTCTGTCCATTAGCAAATCTCATGTTGCCGATTTGAATATACCTTTGTAACCATATTTCTTGTGTGCACTACCAGAGTTGCCCCATCAGATCTGATTGAAAAAAACATGATGGGCCCTCCAGACTAAAATAAACTCTTTCCTTTTAGAGGACTGAATCCCCTTTTATTTTGACGAATGACCTTGAACTGATTGAGTTCCCGGATCTGCTGTGTAACCCATGCCTCTGGCATCTGTCGTTTAGTCATTGAGTCTAGAACGGAAAACAGAGGCCCTTGATTCTAAGTTGCAGGGGTCTGCCACCATGCTAGATGATTCTAGCATAGTCTTCTGTAATTGGCTACTAGTGGTGAAGGTTACTGAACCCGGCCTAGATGTACATGTACCCCATGGATGATGAATAATGTTGAAGTCTAAGGCAAATAAAAGTAAAATAATTTCTATACCCTCCTGGACATGGAGCCACCCTCTTACTGGAGTGGCCTATTTTGCCATTTGACGCTCCTGGTGATTCTCCAACATCTCTCTCCGAGGCAATGGAAGATGAACCTTTCCCCCATCTTTCCTGACACACGCCAATGCCCTCCAAGTTGGGAATAAGAGGGACATTTCCAGAATAATAATCTCATCTATTTGAGATCCCGATTGGCTATTCTGGTCTCTGCCAATTCTGTGTGTTGGCAGGGTAGTAACTCAACATGTCATCCAGGTAGTGATTAACCTTAATCTCCTGATTGTGGATCAAGGCAATCACTGGGGCTTGGTAAAAACTCTCTGAGCAGGCTTGAGATCAAGGGGGAAGTCTCAAAAATACCAATATTGATCCTCCACAGCAAGTCTGAGGTAACTATGGATGAGATTCTGCAATCGGAATGTGCAGGTATGAATCCCTTAAAGTGATTCTGGCCAAAATAATCTCCCGCTGATACCAACGAGATCACCCATTGAAGTGATTTCATCCTGAAATGGATTGTTGGAATCAACTTGTTAAGGGAGTTTATGTCTGTGCACATTTGATGACTTCTGAACCAGAAGAACAGTTGAATACTACCCAGATCCCGGTGACTGTGGAAGGGCTAGATGGATGCCTCTTTTCTCGGTCAGGGAAAAAATACTGTGCTGCAAAGCATATCTCTTGTTCAAGTTCCAGGGCAGAGGAGTCAAAATTAAACTGGAATGTGGAAGGTCAGCAGAGAAGCCCATCATGCACTCCTTCAGTAATAATCTCGAGAGTCCAATGGTCTGGATCTGCAACCTTCCATTTTTTCTTGGAACAATGTCAGCTTCCCCCTCTCTCTCCCTAAGCTGTCTGAATCTGATATCATCTCCACATTGTCAGGAGCATTGCTTCGGGATTCCATAAGCCCAAAAGCTTCACGAGAGGCATGAATTCCCTTTTTTTTTTAAATTGTTTATCACACTGCACGTAATAAAGTACAATTGGGGAGGAACAAGGACACACAATGGCAATAGACCTGAGTATATACATCTTCACATATTACAGAGGTACAGATGCATTACCCAGCGTATTTCTCCTCCGTCTACAGGACATTAACATCAAGGTGCCACACAGCTGGTTATAAGGGATTACAGGGCCATCTCATGACCAAGGTTCACATTGGTATCAAAAATTTGGGATGGATCCCTCGTTGGGCAAGAGTGCGGTTGTTGAGGGTCATCTGTGTGTTCCTCAGTACCATCTATTTCCTGGTGCAATATCGTGTCTTGCTGCACTGCTAGGTTGGTAACCAACGGATCCTAGATGTGTTTGGATCTTGATCACACAATAGAGAGGCATCATTGCCTTAATTTCTTTTCGACTGGAAAAGGGCTCTGTTAAATGAAAAATCAGACATACTCAGTGTGCCTTTTTCAAAGTTTCTTCTATTTCTCTCAAAAGGTCGGTTCTTATGAGCAAAGGTTGTGGATGGTTCTTGACAGATTTGTGTATAACCTCCTCAAACTCTTCCCCAAAACTTTTAATACCAGAAAAAAACATGCTTAGCAAAATGTTCCTTTGGAAGGCCTTCACCTTCTATCCCCTCAAATGTAAGTGATGTTTAGCCAAGCATGAGCTTTAAAAATTTTTTTTTTAACCAACTGTATTTTTGCTTTTAGATACGAGTACACATCAAAACTTCTAGCATACTGAGTGGCTGAGTGATATACAGAGGTTCAAGCGAAACAACACTTTAAAATTAGGACGATCAGCACACAGAGACTCAAGACAGAGTGCTGGTGTACAAAACAACACATTTCAGGACCAGACAAGTGGCTACAAACAATAATACATATTTACACACAAAGGAACAACATAAACAAAAAATTGATGTGTCCTTATATATTTTCTTAGGCCACGAAAGCGTCGACGGCGTTTCGACCGCGGATTATTACGCGGTCATCCTCAGGACTGGAAAATTTCTTGAGCAATAATCATCTGAATAAAAGCAGGTGGACCAATCTTTAATTGAAGGTCATTCGCGAAAATTCATAAAGGAAAATTCAATAATTCTTAAGGACCTCCTTATTCCAGAAGTTTATGAAAATAGTCCTTAAATACTCCAAAAGGTAAAAAATCCTCTCTCACAGTTGCCCCATTAATCGGCTAAAAGGAATGAATCTTCTGCTGCTACTTCATACCACGCTCGAAATCCGTGTGGAATTCCCGGGAATCCTTACAAGGGGTGGCGGGTGGAAAACGTGGTGTCAAGAAAGCACAGTGATTAGTCCAAGGGGGGCTATGATAATTAGAAAATAGGAACGTATGTTATTGCACGAGTATATCTCAAAGGGCAGCAGTCAGGGCATGTCTAAGGCCCGCTTCTCTTCCCTGCGCAAGCATAAACTCTTACATGCCCCTTCTGCCTTTAGGTCACCTGGTCTAAAATAAACATGCCCTCTCTTTTAAGTGTAGGCTGGTCTGCCAGGTTTCCACAAGAGGATCTATTTTAAGGGATTGGTGCTGTCCAATTCACTTTTGGTGAGGGAGGTAACCTACTGCCTAATCTTTAAAATAAAACTTCCTTAGGGTCTTTACATTTTCTTTTGAACCTTCCCTGGATAGAGGAGTGACTGGAACCTTGGAAGTTGGTGACTCAGTACCCACTGGTACCAGGTTGCTATTCTTCAGCTATGGTTGGAAACTTGAGGAAATGTTTAAACTCACAAGCGTAAGCTCCTCCTTCTGTATATATTTTCCTCTAGGCGTCACAAGATCACCAGGGAAGCCCTGATCCTCATCGAAGTTAGGAGATACCTAGGAATAACACGAAGAAGGCAAGTAGACTGAAAACTGAGATCCATCTGATGTATCAGGAGAAAGATGAGACAGAACACATGAATCCCTCTGTCTTTCACGGGCATAGGCAGGGGTTTTAATATTTCATGAAGTTTCTTCTCAAACATATAGGGGAAGTGCAAGATTTGTCCTTTGCATGCTTCCTCACACTGAAGATGTAACTCTTTCAGAAGAAGGTGAGCAGTAATGGTACTTATGAGCCCGCCTTGAGTTCATGCAGAGGAAAACACATTCTGGAGTTAGAATTGGGAAGCTCTTAAATAAGAGAATGAGGTCCTTCCAGCAGCCGGCTCAAAAATGCCCACCTATTATGTTTATATTCTCCCGTAAAAACTCTAGATGGGGGGGGGTAAATATTTCTCAAGAACCATGACGGACCCATTCGTTGTTTTAAATAGAAAAAAGTAAACCTTATACCCAAAAAGTGCAGAAGAAAATGGGAAAGATTGTGCAGAATTCATAAAGGTGGAAAGCATTTTTGGGATGGTAGAGACAATTCGAGAAAACAAGATGTGACTGATATCCTGTTCACTGTTTTACAAGAGGCTTATGCTATAATGCACTTATAACATGGTGGGCAGGACATCCTCCATATTTGCCAGAGAGTGTCCCCTCTGCCAAACTGTAAATAAGGCTCTACTCTCAGCTAGTAAGGACGGGAAAAGGGGAGGAGAGGAGAAGGTAATGCAATTGTTTTGATTGGTTAAGCACATACTCTTACTAATGGTGAGAAACCTGTCAATGATGTCACCAGTTTGTGGCTCCTTGGAGTCGCTTCATCCTGTGGAAAGGCAGTGTAGATCACCTTCCATTAGGGTTGAATAATGGCATGAGGTCTTCAAGTAAATTATTAGGCCACATCCTTTTAGTGAAAAGGAATAGCTGAGAGTTTTTTTATTGGCATCAGAAATATTTGTTAATCTATAATTCTCTCCGGACCACATCACCAGTATAGATCCAGCACGGCTCCAAGAATCCAGCATTACTCCTCTCAAACAGCTGTTGTGTGAATTTTCTGTTCTTCTCTGCAATCTTTTCAAGTTCTGATCTGGAACCACTTACACCTCAGCTTCCACATCACATGCAGGGCCTTCTTCTTCCAGCTGGTTGGCTGGCTCCTTCCGAATGTCCTTTTATTAATGCGGTTTTGCAGAGTGGCTGCTGCATCGCCTTATATCGCAGTATAATCAGATAAATGTTAATTTCCTCTAAATAATTGGAGAGGGCATACACAGAGCAGCAGAATATGCTGATGATCTGCAGCCTTTACATCATGGTCCAGTGGTCCTTGGTAGCCAGGTGATGTCTCCTATGTTTTACATACATGCCTTCATGACGATCATCTCTTTTCAAGTGTAAATTAATGCATGGCGTATCTTAGTGCACTCTAAGCACAATATAATTGCAGATGTGTTAGAATCTAATGCAGTGTGTGGTTCTTTTTATTGTTTTAACAAATGACTTGTTTATCAAGAGAGCTTCTGGCATTAGTAAAGAACACCTGGCTGTTGCCAAGTTGGACGAAACCTTACAGGGACAGGTTTCAAGGTCCAGTATCCCTCGCCGTGCATTTGGCGTAGATCCACATAGGGCTGTTTGAAGTTTCACAACTTTACTCTGCTGTGGGAAACCCCAGGAGTGCTCCACCCACGGTGTTGTGTGATGATTAAATGTTAAAACTTCTAGAGCAGCTGCACTGTTAGAGGAATAGGAAGAGCTCATCAATTTAGGAGGACCATTGGAACTGCTGTTACTACCTGCTTCTGGAGGTGTGCTTCTACTTTTAGTATACTGGGGCCCAAAACCTTAGGATGGCTGGAGTTCTCTGACCACTTCCTTCGAAGACTGATACAGGTTTTGTTTGTGGAAATAACCCCAACCACAGCCTAATGCTTGACCAAGTTGACAAATCAATTCCAGTACAAATCTATGTACACAAATTATGCACTTACGGAAAGATTTGCTTTTCATGGTGACTACATTGTTTAATATGGCGGACACAGTCACTTGGTGGTATAATGTCTTACTAGATGCTACCGAAGTCTAGCTCAATAAACAGGTAGAAATTAGGTTAGCTCAGAGACAAAATGCGTGCAATAAAGCCCAGCAAACTGGGGATAGCAAAGTTAGTGAGGCAACTGGAACTTGTTTGCGCGGTGCACAGCCAGCAGTGTGTTCTCACTGTGCAGAAAACCCTTTCGCACCACAGAAGGAACGAGCCCAGTCTGAAATGCTGCTGCTGACTCTTTTGGGTGGACCTTCCCAGCTCCTTGTGTTGGATTAGGCTAGTCGCAGTCAAAGTAGTTTTGTTTCCCGGGAACCTAGGAGCCCCATTACTGGATTTTGTTGATGGTGAGGCTGTCATGGAAATTTGAAAGCTCAATATCTTGTGACCCTGATGCATAGATTACATTCTCAAAAAATGTGTGTACCGTATTGCGAAAATCAAGATAAACTGGCAGTGTCTTAGTGTTCTCCATTGGTGACAGGTCCTGATAGCAATAATGTGTCACATGCACTGATAAACATGGGAAACAACCTTTACAACACAACTTTTACACCGCACTACCATTACAACGCAACGTCCATTACAACGCATGCATTTACAATGCAACCATTACAACGCATGACACTACAATGCACACCACTACAACGCATGCCATTACAACGCAGTCATTACAACGCATGCCATTACAACGCATAGCATTACAACACATAATACCCTTACACTATCCAACACTTACTCTACTGTTGCACCCCCTGGAGTTAGAATAGTAACTTTTACCCCTACACTATCCAACACTTACCCTACTGTTGCACCCCCTGGAGCTAGAATAGTAATTGTAACCCCTACACTATCCAACACTTACCCTACTGTTGCACCCCCTGGAGTTAGATTAGTAATTTTTACCCCTACACTATCCAATACTTAACTTACATGCAATGTAATGTTATGCGTTGTAATGGTATGCGTTGTAACGTCATACATCCGATAAACATAGCAGGATTGAGCCTAAACTGTCACCCTGTAAAGTCCATTGTGAATGCACTTTTCTTCCAGTGATATTTGGAAAGAAGTATGCTTGCAGTTTTTGATCCCTGGTACCCGTGGGGCACAGAAACCGTGCAGAATGCTGTGCTTTCCTACCTTTTTGCTTTCTTATCTAACCCTGTGCTTTCCCCCAGAGGACTCTACATCTGCCAGTTCACTGGAGTTGCTTCATGGCAGATAATAAGTCACAAGAAAGTACCACTCCCTGGTGGACAGTTGCAACTGACCCCTTGCCATGCAATGGGGAGATTTAAGGATGTTGGCAGACAATTGCTTAAGAAGGCTACAAAGCCTGTAGCTCTTGTACCACTGAGGAAGGTTTATAAGCCCCTTCAAGTAAAATCCACTTGGTGCCCATAGCTGGGATACTTCCCTTCCCCGCATGAGTGCTCTAGGACTGTGCTTCTGTGTGGTACGCATAGAGCATATGCGCTTTTCAAGGACACATTGCATGTTACATTCGATGGTAACTCCCTGCATCAGAGTTAAGGTCATTCCATCTCATGTGTCCTTGTAACAGCACAACTCCATAGTAATTTGACTGTTTGATTTCTGGGTTGCAGTCCATACCCCAGAGATAAGCCCGTCAAGAATGCCATTTTTAATATCCATTTGGTTGCCTAACACTCCAGTAATGGGATCGGCCGAACAACATCCAGCACCAAAGTTCCGTAAATGTGGAGGAATTTAAAATTGGAGGCTAGAAATTAAAGGCTAATTTGAGGCAAAAAATTAAGTGGATATCCTTAGCTTGGTTCGTGGGAGAAGCACAAGTACAGCAAACAGACTAGAGTGTCCGCATTTGGTGGCTGTTATTTAGGCACTTGTATGCGCCGACTAAAAGCATTGGGGAAAAAAGGCAGAGGAAAACACCAAGTGATAGGCTAGACTCCAGCATATCGCTTTATCTTTTAGAAATTAAACCACATTTTGAAAATTAAACTTTCAATTGTGTACATTTTTTATTTGTAGATTAAATAAAGGTTCATAATTGTGTATTTCTTTGATATGTACTTAATGTGTACTGCTTTCAGCATTTTTGTGTATTGTTTTGATCTAATGATAGAAATTGCTTAGGTTGGGGCTCCTCAGCTTCCAATGGTGATTTAGTGGAGGTCCACAGAAATCCAATGTTAAGAACCAGTGCTCTAACTACTGCTTTATTTCATAAGAAAGTGGCACATCACTCATCTAAAGTGATGCAGAAACAAAATTGACGTTTCGGTCTTTGCAGTAATAGTTACATGAGACCTGCCTCAGGATCAGAAATGCATAATGCTTTTTACACAATGTCTGTCCCAAAAGAAAATAGAATGCCATCTTGTGAATAAGTCAGCCATGGGCAGAGAGCACAGTTGTATTAAAATACTAAATTATTTCGCACCGGACGCCTCGAAGTGAGCAAATGTCTAATTCCAGGCAAAATGCATACATATGGTTGAAGAGTAATTCAGTCCAACCTGATGATGGGTAAGCAAGCACCCGGCGCTCGGTTACAGATTGGAATATCTCACAGTTTCCAAACAATGTGTCATACAACCAACGGTTTTGAGACTGCATGCTTGTCACAGAGAGGAGTTATGAAAGATTACTCAAATTCCTGTTATTGTGATGTTACAAGAGGTTTTACAAATTTGGGACGGACATGTGTCACAGAATTTGGTAGAGCAAAGCTTAAGGCATGGCAAGCTTCCCATGTGGTGGTCATTTCCATTCACTTTCTCTAAAGTAACATAATTCTTGGCCTTAAAGCTATTGAGGGGCACCTACAATTTTTGATAAATAGGAATCAGGAAATCTAGACTGTATAGCTATCGGCTATGAAGATTATCTTTCCCAAAAAACTCCGATGCCGCAAACACCTTCAACTGTTTTAAGCAGAACGTTTGCTCTTTACTAAAGCCTTACTGGCCTTGCAGAAGGGCAGTACGTGTTTCAGAACAACTTGTCCTTTTGTCATGATCTACATGGGCAGTTACAATTCCGCTCCTACCGCATAGTGATAACCGGAGTCTGGGAGCAATGGAGGATCCGAGCATATGAATTTGAAAATGCTGTTAGTTGTTTTAGAGATTTGAGATGTTTTTGCGTGCATCTGTGTGTGGAGGTTTCTCTCATGGGTATACATATTGTTCTGGGTTATTTGGTATCCCTAAGCCTAGCACTGCCCCTCCTAGTGAACTCATCCCCCTGAGCATAGAATTGGTATAGTCTGGTCATCTTTGGTGAGTAGGGTGTCGACCCTTGGCATTGTAGTGCACATCTTGGACATAATTGTGGCTATCCCTAGCATTGTGGACATTCTTGGCTTGCTATGGGCACCCCTGTCTTATAACAGGGTTACATGGGCATGTGAGGCAGAATCTATGTGGGCAATAGTATGTGTGAATACTTAGTGAGAATTAAGGACTGATGTTGGGGGACTACATTCTATATAATGGAAATTAAAAACTAGCATTTCGGGACACAAATTGTGTACTTTCATGAAAATGACAAGATTGTCTTTGGCTCTATTATATTTAACTTATTTATCAAAATTAAAAGCATGTATTCATAACAAAGCATGTATTTTCACAAACCGATAAGCTAATATTAATTGAACAAGTATTGGCAAAGCCAATAGGCCTCGGCAACTGCGGAGCTCCGAGCTATTGGTGTTGTCAATGGTATCGGTCAGAAAGAAGCTCCAACAAATATTACACATTCCTGTGCCTTTCACTGTAGAAAAGTACATATTTGATCGCCCCAACACCACCTATTCGGGCAAGCATGCCGTTAACCGCAGAATAATGGCCAGGTCATGCTGTGATTGTTGTGGCTGCAGGACTGACTCTAAGGCTGTGCGACCAGTGCCATTGCACCAGGTGCTGACTTCTAGGGGCGCCGTGTTTACAATTGTTATAGTTTTAAAAGCACCTGCTTCCGAGATTGTCTCTGTGTAATGTGTGTGTGATTTATAGTGCTCTGACACCTTACATGCTATAAACCTAATTTAATTCATCTCAGCGAGTGTGTGCTTAAGGAGACGTAAAGGGCACTGTTAAAGGGTGTTAGTAAGGGAATCCGTGGCTGAGATGGTCATTGGGGGGGGGAGGGGTAAAATGCACCAACAAACATTGTTGCACAGGGCACCACCATCGCCAAAGCTGGTCCTGTGTGGCTGTCACCTACGGCTGCAGATAGTTATGTAAGGCTGGAGGACACACTTGGTATTCACACCTGAGGCATTTGAACAATGCCATACAATGGCTGCTGGGTATGCTTACAAGTAGTTGGGCGGTGCTCTCGGGGAGGGCTAAACACAGAAAGAGGCATGATTTATGCAAGCCTTTGACAAATGTGAAGAACGTAAAATGGAGCGACGGTGGTGCCAGCAAAATAGGAAACTATGGGCGGGCTGTAATCCCACAAAGTAGATACAGCATGTCTCTTGGTAACAGTGCATGTGTGCTGTCTCGAGCCGCGACCTAAAAATGGTGACTTGGGCACTCAGGTATTTGGCAACGCCTACACCGGCTCCTACGAGACACTTTAAGTCTCTGGGCATATGTATTAATTTACAAAACATTGTGCCCTTAGCCCGAACTTGCATTTGTTTTGTGCTAAGACTGTCTGCTTCCTACTGTAAATGTACCAGAGTTTATAATTTGTATGCATTGAGAAGTGGCAGGCATCAGGCACTTTGTAAGAACAACCTCATCCTATTAATTTTAACAGGGTGAGGAGAAAGTGACAAACTTACTGTTATGATCTGTTTACGTCAGAAAATGAGCCAGAAACATGCTGGAAGAGATGAAAACTGTTTTAAAAACTTTTATGGTTAATGTTTTGCATACATTTTTGAATGACCTTCTACAATAGTTTTTATTGTTCTCGTGGATTTAAAAAGTCAATAAAATGTACCGCACAAAAGAAGATCTGATGACTAAAAGTGTAACAAATGCCATTTTATTTTTATTCTTGTACTAGAGTCCCGCTACTCCAATATAAAATAAATAAATAAAGGACTACGTGCACCAGAATATGAACAAAAAACTTCTAATTAGCTACTTCCTGGAACAGTGAAACTTGAGAAGTCAGCTTCTTCAGATCTACGATATAAACCTGTGCAGGCACTGCTGATGCTTGAAAACAAAAAAGAGTGGCAGTGTGGCCGATGGAGAGGGTAGTGGGTGCTGATGGTGGGCGTTGTTGGAAGTAGCTGCAATGTACAGGCGTCTCTACTCCTCCTGGAAAGTAAGGCTGGAGTGTTAGACTTTACTTGATCAGGTCTCCCAGGTCCACGTGTGAAGGTCTCATCCATCCATATATTATTTTTGTGCGTTCTTACTCTTTTTTTTTTTTTTTTTTTTTTTTTACTATATCGTTATAAAAACAGTACTACAAGTTTCAGAATGTAAAGCAAAAAATATGGACGGGTTGAGCGACTTCACTGTGGGAAATCTTTATGAAAAGTAGCGAGCACTATTAAAGCTCACTTCAGCCATGCTCCTCCCCAAATCAGCAATACCTATATCGACTTCAGAAGGGTGAAAATATTTATCTGATACCCGCTGAATATTTCAGTGGACCTTACAAGGAGACTACTGAGGGGAAGCTTCGGTTCACATTGGTTTTATCAAATGGGTGCATCATAAAATGTAACATGGTGTGTGTCAACTTGTCGCCATGTACCTTACAGGCATGAGCCAACATTACATGGTTGGACAACACAAAACAGCTGCTGTGCCCTTACAAGACACTGAGACATTCACAGCAATCAAGTGTATAGGTTATGGACTATAATGCTAGAACTCTGTCCACTATTGTATAGGTTACGGACTATAATGCTAGAACTCTGTCCACTATATTGGTCATCGGCTTTAATTAACACATAATTTTACCAGCAAAAGAGTACAAATATAAAGGCAGAGGTTGTGGATACTTCCATAAAAATTTTAAGAACCCACACTATTTGGCGGGAAGCAAAGAAAGACACGCAAGCACCTTTCTAGCACAATAAAGTTCCTGCAAATCTTTGAAAGCAGAACATTTTCTGAAAAAAAACATCCATCAGTGAAATTGTCCAGATAGATAATTCACCTGGGGAAGAATCTTCTAGAGGGAAAACATAAATCGGAAAGAGGACCTCTTAGGATAGGTACAACCAAATGGGAGAGCTGCTAGAAAGAGGTGCTTCCAACTAACAAAGTAAGCGCACCTAAGCTCTGCAGCGAGGCGGACAGCTTTATACCTGTAGCACAGAGGCCTGCAATCTCTGCATCGCCTCAGTCTTTCCATGGTGCAAGGACAATTTGCATAACACATGGTAGAGGGCTGCCCCCTTTAGCGGCACTGAACCAAACCAGTGAGTGAGGGCTAATGGTAATGAAGCGCAAAAGAGCACGGTTTTAGTAATCTCCGAGTTCGAGGCATGTGGGCTGCTAAATTCATATCTTAGCATTAGATCGCCACCTAGTGTTGGGTCCGGATGATCGCACATTGTTGTCCTGGAAGAGTCTTCGAAGTATCCTGAGATGGGTGGCTCCTCCCCTGGACTACAGTGCGCATGGGCATCGGCTCCATCCCCAGATTGTTTTTTTCCGCCATTGGGTTCGGATGCGGTCTCGACGTCTCTCCGTCGGAACCGAATAAACATCAGTTTTAACGGCCAAAAGGCTTTGGGTTCTTTACGTCGGTATTGTTTGCGTACGGTCTCGAGTTCTTCCGTCTCTCGGAGCCGGAATCAGCGGAGTTTTTACCACTCTTCGGACATCGAGGCCTTCTCATCGCGACTCGACACCAAGTTCCCGACATGGAGCAGAGTCCGTTTAAGCTCTGTCCGCTCTGTGGGTCCAAATACCCACATATAGACGTGCACCCGGTCTGTAATAAATGCCTTTCGCCAGACCATGACGAAGGAAGTTGCAGGGCCTGTGCGAGTTTCAGGTCGAAGAAGACTCTCACGATTCGGCGCGCGGTGCGCCTTGTGGCCAAACAGGCGGCCCCGGATCCAGAAAACATCTTCGACGACCAAGAAGAGGAGGACCAGAGCCATCATCTTCAAATCTCCCCGCCCGAGACGGAGGTCGAGGCTGATCCGGAATATGACGACGATGGGGTCGTGGGTCAAGGCCTTGAATACGTCGACGAGGTAGGGGACGACGATATGGTTTATGGGGCCGCGGAAGATAGCTCAGAGGACGAGCTATGCCCCGAAGTGGACGGACATCAGGAGAGGGTCGCGGGATCGCCTGTCGGCCTTACCCAAGACCCTGTAGCGCAAGCCACGGCCCCGCCTGCTGCCCCGGCCACGGACATACTTGCTGCGCCGAGGGTTTCGAAACCGAAACTGAAAGCAACGGTCTCGACTGCACCTAAAATGGCCGACCCGAAACCGAAACCGAAAGTTAAGGACTCAATCGTCCCTAAGATGGCGGTCGTAACAGCAAAAACAAATAAACCGGCAGCCTCATCGACTCCGTCGACCTCCGGTCCGCAGAAGTCGAAGAAACACGGCGATTCCACAGGGTCAAAATCGGCGCCGGAGGAGAGATCCTCTAAAAAGGGTGGCACGCACAAGACAAGCGCGCCGGCGCCGGCAAAGCAAGCCAAAGCAAGCGACACAGCCCCGGCTCCAACGGGGACATCTGCGCATCGCTCCAAGGACTCTGGGTCGGCGCCGTCCATCCCTCCAAAAGACCAACGGAACGTCGCATCCGAAGGCAAGGCCACCTCGTCGGTGCCAAAGACATCGGTCACCGACGCATCTCTCGTTGCTTCTTCACTACAAAGAATTAGGGAGAAGGCTTTTTCTTCGTCGACGCCAACGCCATCGACGCAGAAGGCGGCAGACGTCCCGGTCAAGCCCGCAAGTAAACTCCTCTTCCTTCTACCGCCAAAAGTGGCGCCGAAGGCCTTTTCATCGAAATCGACGCCAAAGAAGTTGGAATCTTCTACGGCAGGGGCATCTTCAGGTCAGGTGCTCGACCAAGAAGAGGATTCGGAGTGTTTCATAGATGCGGACACAGGGAAGCTAACCCTTTACAAAAGGAAGATCACTTCGCAGCCGGTGGAATCCTATGTCATCCCCCTAAAGAAGAAAAAGTTTCCACAGGGCGCCTCAGGCCTCATGGAACCTATCCAGCCTCCTCCGGGAAGGAGCCCAACACCGTCTCCAGACCACTCTGAAAGTGAGGGCTATGGTGAAGATGAACAATACACGTTCCCAGTCAATGAACCTGATGCACAGCCGGATTCATATGATGTCATTGGGGACCAAGGCACCCAAGATATGGGACAAGACCCACAGACTTTCAGTACACGTGCATCCCCTACAGAGGACTCTGCAGGTTTTCATGCACTCATTGAGAGGGCAGCTGCTAATCATGATGTGGACATGCATGCTGACCCAGTTGAGGAAGATTTTCTATTCGATACCTTTTCAGTTTCGGAAAAATCTGTAAAGACACTGCCTATGCTCAAAGGGGTCCTCAAGCATGCTGCGGACATCTTTAAGGAGCCTACCAGGGCGAGGGTGGTCAACCCACGTATTGAAAAAAAGTACAGACCAGCGCCTGCAGACCCTGCATACATTCGAGGACAGTTGCCGCTTGACTCCCTGGTGGTCGCAAACGCACGCAAAAGGGCCAACTCCCAAACAACGGGTGAAGCTCCTCCCCCGGATAAGGAGTCCAAAGTGCTAGAGGCAGGAGGCAAAAGAGTGGCTGCGCAGGCTGCCAATTTCTGGCGTATTGCAAATACACAGGCACTACTGGCACGTTATGATAGATCACATTACGACACACTAGAGCAGATTGTGGAACACCTGCCTCCGCAGTTTCAGGAGGGCACCAAAATGATTATACAAGAAGGACAACTGATCTCCAACGCGGCCATAAAGTGTGCACTTGATGCCGCGGACACAGCCGCTAAGGCCATTAACACCAGTGTCATGCTCAGAAGACAGGCGTGGCTCCGCATATCGGGGTTCAAACCTGACATTCAAACAACCATACTTAATCAACCAGTCAATCCGGATAGACTGTTTGGTCCAGATGTTGACACCACCCTGGAAAAAATTAAAAAAGACACGGAAACTGCTAAATCTATGGGGGCCCTACAATCACAGCAGTTTCGTGGCAATAATTTTCGTCGCTCAGGTGCCCGTGGAGTCACCAGAGGACAGTTGGGTCAACAGTCACAGTTCCCTAGAGGTGGAGCACAGTCCTCGTACCCCAAACAAAACAAGAGGGGCTACAGGGGAAACAGCAACAAAGGACGCGGCAAAGGAGGCAACAATTCACGCTCCTCTGCCCCAAGCAGCCAGTGACTCGCTGTCACTGCCCCCGACCACTTAACACCTGTCGGGGGGAGAATACAGCAGATCCTGCCCGTCTGGATCAACATCACCACAGACAGGTGGGTGCGACAGCTTATCCAGTACGGTTATTGTCTAGAGTTAAAATCCACTCCACCCAACATTCCACCAAGGCAAAGACCTATGTCCGCAGAGCACTTGCACTTATTGCAGCAGGAAGTGTTGGTGATGCTGCAAAAAGGGGCAATCGAGCTCGTGCCAGTGGGGGAGGAAGGCACAGGGGTTTATTCCCTGTACTTCCTCATTCCAAAGAAGGACGGATCTCTCAGACCAATTCTGGATCTCCGTCCCCTCAATCTGTACATACTGTCAGAGCATTTCCATATGCTTACACTGCAACAGATTCTTCCTATGTTAAACAAAGGAGACTTCTTAGCAACCTTAGATCTCAAGGATGCTTATTTCCACATTCCGCTACATCCGTCCCACAGAAAGTACCTCAGGTTCACTATCCAGGGCACGCATTATCAGTTCAAAGTCCTACCCTTCGGAGTCACAACTGCCCCAAGGGTGTTTACCAAGTGTCTGGCGACAGTAGCAGCGCACCTCAGGAGGCAGAACATCCATGTCTACCCCTACCTCGACGACTGGCTCGTTCAAGCCAGGTCGGAACAGCAGTGCGCCGCGGACATGTCGACTACCATTCACCTCCTTCACGACCTGGGTTTCTCGTTGAATTACCCAAAGTCACACCTTCAGCCGGCACATGTCCGGCAGTTTCTGGGTGCGACAATCAATACCCTGATGGCCAAGGCGCAACCAAACCAGGTCAGGATAGACGGCATACAGTCTTTAATCCAGAAGTTCAGACCGGGACACTCACTTCCAGCAAGAGTGTTCATGCAGTTGATAGGCATGATGGCCTCCTGCATCTTCATAGTCCCTCACGCACTGTTGCATATGCGCCCGCTCCAGGAGTGCTTAGCAAATCAGTGGACACAGGCTCAGGGACAATTAACAGACCTAGTGTTGGTTACCAGTCGGGCATACAACTCTCTGCATTGGTGGACTCCACACAACCTTTGCAAGGGCCGACTGTTCCAGGAGCCAGTGCCACAGGTTATCCGGACAACGGACGCATCTCTCCAGGGATGGGGAGCTCATCTGCTCACTTACACGGTGCAGGGACTATGGACGACGCAGCAACAGAAGATGCACATCAACTATCTAGAACTGATGGCGATCTTCATGGCACTCAAGTCCTTCATTGTACATCTGTGCAACAAAGTGGTGTTAGTCCGGACGGACAACATGACCGCGATGTACTACATCCAAAAGCAGGGGGGCACCCACTCACCACAGCTGTCTCACCTGGCTCAGAGCATGTGGAAGTGGGCCATTCAGAGGAACATCTTCCTCATGGCAGAACACCTCCCAGGGAAGGACAATCAGATGGCGGATCTGCTCAGCAGATACAGCCATCAAATGCACGAGTGGGAGATACACCCATCGGTACTCCAGCCGTACTTCCAAAGGTGGGGTCGTCCAGACATAGACCTGTTCGCCACAAGGGAAAACGCAAAATGCCAAAGCTTCGCCGCCAGTTTCCCACACCCCCAATCGCAGGGCAATGCGATATGGATGAACTGGTCAGGCAAATTTGCTTACGCTTTTCCCCCGACACCTCTGATACCACTGGTGGCGAGAAAACTAAGGCAACACTCGATGACACTCATCCTGGTTGCTCCAACGTGGGCGCGCCAAGCCTGGTACACCACGTTCCTCGAACTCTCAGTGGTGCCGCATCAAAGACTGCGCCTCACGCCCAGACTTCTGACGCAGAACCATGGAGAAATTCAGCATCCGGATCCGCAACAGCTCAACCTAGCGATCTGGCTCCTGAAGTCTTAGAGTTTGGATACCTCAACCTACCTCCTGAATGCATGAACATCATCAAGGAGGCGAGGAAGCCGTCAACCAGAGCATGCTATGCCGCAAAATGGAAGCGTTTTGTCATTTACTGTGCAGACAATGGCATAAACCCGCTAGATGCATCTATCCCTAACATCATTTGCTATCTGTTACACCTTTATAAGTGCAAACTAGCGTTCACTTCTATTCGGATACATCTATCCGCCATCGCAGCTTACCTTCAAAATAGGCAGCATCTCTCGGTCTTCAGGGTGCCTGCCATTAAAGCGTTTCTTGAAGGTCTGAAACGAGTCATTCCCCCAAGAACACCGCCAGCTCCGGTGTGGAACCTCAATGTGGTCCTCACCAGACTGATGGGACCACCATTTGAGCCACTGCACTCGTGTGAACTGCAATTCCTAACGTGGAAAGTTGCTTTCCTAATTGCTATTACGTCACTAAGGCGTGTTAGTGAGCTGCAAGCGCTCACAATACAAGAGCCATTCATTCAAATTCATCCAAATAGGGTAGTGCTACGTACTAACCCCAAATTCCTTCCAAAGGTGGTGTCACATTTTCATCTCAACCAAACTATCGATTTGCCGGCATTCTTCCAGAACCCACAAACAGTGGCAGAAAGAATGCTCCATACGTTAGACGTACGGAGGGCGTTGATGTACTACATAGACAGGACACAACACTTTAGGAAGACGAAACAACTCTTTGTTGCCTTCTCACCACAACACAAAGGCAACCCGATTTCCAAAGCAGGAATAGCCAGATGGATTGTTAAGTGCATTCAGATCTGTTATCAAAAAGCCAAGCGCACTTTAACAATACCCCCAAAGGCACACTCCACACGCAAGTTGGGGGCATCCATGGCTTTCCTAGGAAACATTCCTCTAGAGGACATTTGCAGAGCAGCCACGTGGATTACACCACATACCTTTACAAAACACTACTGTGTTGATGTACATTCCAAACAGCAAGCGGCTGTAGGGCAGGCTGTTCTCAAGACACTTTTTCAGGTTTCTGCAGCTGGCACGGGCAACCGCCGCTAATGGAGGGACTGCTATGTATTCTATGCTAAGATATGAATTTAGCAGCCCACATGCCTCGAACTGAATATGCTACTTACCAGTATGCATCTGTTCTTGGCATGTAGGGCTGCTAACATTCATATCGCCCTCCCTCCTCCCCGGTGCCTGTCGCAGCTGCAGATATACTATTGTATTCAATCATTAGCATGGACATCCTTTACACTTTTCACTCCATCCTCTGCCACAATGGCGAAAAACAATCTGGGGATGGAGCCGATGCCCATGCGCACTGTAGTCCAGGGGAGGAGCCACCCATCTCAGGATACTTCGAAGACTCTTCCAGGACAACAATGTGCGATCATCCGGACCCAACACTAGGTGGCGATCTAATGCTAAGATATGAATGTTAGCAGCCCTACATGCCAAGAACAGATGCATACTGGTAAGTAGCATATTCATTATCAGGCATTAGCAGGTAGCAAAACCGTTCAATGTCCCCCTTCCAAATGGGAATGTCCACACCTTTTAGAAGTTTTTGGACTAAACTTAATAGCTTCGAGCTATTGTACATTTTTTTTAACTTGCACGACCCTGAAGTAGCTTGTGTTTAAGCCAGGCTGAATGTATACCATGCAAGAGAGAAAGCCATAAACATTTTACCACAACCCACGGGCAATTCAGCACTTTGCATTATGTGTAGTCTCAGTTTTCCCGTTGTCACCAGGCAGCCCTGCAAGTACCATAGTGCAAAATGATATCCGGAGAAACTGATGTGGGAGCACACAGCTTCACCTCCCAGCAGAGTCGCCCCTAGGCATCATGGTAGATGCAGTTCGGTTCGTCAAGCGAGTACACTTGGAAAGTCTCTTGAGTGTTTCACCAGGTGGGTGCAGATTAGTGCTGGCCATCTCTGAACACATTGTTTCTCCAGGCGCGCAGGTGCCTCTCCACGAGCTAGTCAGCTCAAAGCTGCTCAAGGGAACCTTTAAACAAGAAACTGATGCGGGAGCACACTGCTTCACCTCCCAGCAGAGTCGCCCCTAGGCATCATGGTAGATGCAGTTCGGTTCGTCAAGCGAGTACACTTGGAAAGTCTCTTGAGTGTTTCACCAGGTGGGTGCAGATTAGTGCTGGCCATCTCTGGACACGGTTTTCTGGATTATTATCCGTCAGCAGAGATTAGGCAAAATTATTTGGGGTTGCTGAGCGGGCTGCCGTATTCTTGGACCGCAGTATCTCTCCAGGCGCGCAGGTGCCTCTCCACGAGCTCGTCAGGACTAAACTTAATAGCTTCGAGTTATTGTACATTTTTTTTAACTTGCCACGACCATGAAGTAGCTTGTGTTTAAGCCAGGCTGAATGTATACCATGCAAGAGAGAAAGCCATAAACATTTTACCACAACCCACGGGCAATTCAGCACTTTGCATTATATGTAGTCTCAGTTTTCCCGTTGTCACCAGGCAGCCCTGCAAGTACCATAGTGCAAAATGATATCCGGAGTAGCTGGGCCAGTTTTTATGCGTCATTACATTCAATAATACTAATTGCTGGTTAAGAGCAGACCCGTAAAAAATAAAGCTGTAGTGCTGCTCCATATGCAGAGAAGCACATGACAGGCTTCTAACCGTTATCTGTATCTCTGCACTCAATAAGGATGGCGTCAAGGGTTTCCTGTAACATATTTCTTTTTGTCCAGGCATACAATTAAGAACACGTAAACCACACATACCTAACTCTTGCATGTGCCTTGATTCGGGGGTAAGTATGGCTGCCGAGGGCTTTCATGATAAGTATGATGCCTTCATTCAGTTCTGGAGTTTCAGCTTACAGCTTGCATTCTTAGACTTTGAGTTTCTATTTCAATATTGCAAGCAGAAACCAAAAAATGTCAGCATGCAAAGTGCTGGTGAGTTTAAGACCAGAATGTCTGACGGTAAAAGTACAAGTCGAGGTAAGGAGGAGCTCTTTAGAGGTCTGTGAGGGAACGTGAGAGCCTGCTAGAAGGGGGGTGACACACCTTGTCCTTTTACGTCCGGCTGGAGATTTATTCCGTGTCGATCTGTTTGCAGAGAAGGAGCAGGCTCTTAAAGAAATAAAAAAGTAGCCCCGAAACAATGGCCGCTGAGTATGTGTAAAAGTAGGTGGGCGGTGCTCTCGGAGAGGGCCAAACACTGTAATAGGCATGACGTTCTCCCCTTGATAAATGGGGAGAACGAAAAATGGAGCGAGGATGGTGCCAGCAAATAGGAAGCCTATGGGCGGGCTGTAAGCCCACAAAGCAAATACAGCATGTCTCGGTTTGAGACAGCGCATGCACACCATCTACAGCCAAGACCTAACAATGAAACACATTAGTAGTACATCATTTGTTTCCAAGTCTTTCGCACACCACAAACCGACCCACCAAGGGTCAAGAAGATGTCTGTCTAAGAAGTGGTTGTTTCACCAAAAATGTCTCAACAATGTTGCTACAGAGAGTAAAAGGGTGATAACTGTCCAGGGCAGCAGGATGCAAACTTCAGGGGTCACCACGCTTGCTTTCCTGCCTGCTGGGACTTAACCAGTGATCAAAGAAAGGGCAGTAAGGATCCTGGACTCAATTCCAGATAAAAGTGCTTTTATTTATAGCACTTTCACCTGGAATTGAGTTTAAGATATCTAGGATAAGAGTTTATGATAACAAGTATCCGGTTGCACTTTGGCAACCGGATACTTGTTATCTGGTGAGTCTGACTTTATAAATGACAGTACTCCATGTACTTGTTGGGGGATGTAGGGGAAAACTGAGTCCAGAGGCATGGTGGCAGTGGTGCAGGGGTTTCCTTGTCAGACAAGCTGGCTTGCAGGGGTTCATGCCATAAAGGCCTTGGACTATTGGCTGGAAAAATTATGTTCGCCAAAGCGCCTGTGAGACTCGTCGATTTACCAAGGAATGAGGGAAGTCTTTCACCACCTCAAATACTTTCTTTAGAATGTTGTTAACTCGCTGGTTCTCATACCCTAGGAACTACGATTTAGCTTTAATAGTGTGTTTTTGTAGAGCTGCAGATAGTATGTATTTTACAGAGGTCCTTGTCCTGCTGACTGTAAGTTGCAAACTGTCTTCTAAAATGAGCCATCTTTCTACATGTTTGCAAAATTTTCGAGAGCCCACAAATAGAGACACTTGAGGAGTGATTTAATCAAAACAAAAACCTAACACTGTTATTTACAGCTAAGGTGCTACAGAGACAAAGAACAGGGAAATCCTAGTAATGCTTTGAAACAGGCAGACACAATCCTTAAGAAATAATATTTGCCTGTGGCCAACCTGGGCATACACTAAGGTGATACATTTCCAATAACGAAACCACCAACAGAGATTAATAGGAAAGCTCCCTGCTTCTAGTCCTCTATGGTAATCCGAAACATACACAAGTGGTACGTTTGTATTTAGGGGACATGAGATCTCGTCTCCTAACCTAACACAGGTCTATAGAGCTATAGGAATAGAATACCACACCTAACCTTTGTGCCCTGCTTCATTATCGGTGTCCTCTCCAAACCTAGGTAGGTGAATGCCACCTAGATGGACTCGACTGATTTCGGAAACTCCAAGATGTAGCAAACTGGAAAAATACAGTGATGCAGATGAATTTAAACACCTAGTGATGTTCCAAAATATTTCTCTTTTATTGTTGGGTACCTATGGCAAGATGGAAATGTACCTGTACTGGATTACTATTGAAATAAATGTTTCATGCATCTATTTACTCTTGCCAAGAATCCCATAGATTGCAGACTTCTCACATTGGGAGAGAATGTACCCCATTAATTATTGGGCCACTGATCATCGGGTATTTTGAATCTTAATGCGAGAGTTGCATTTCCCGATCTTTCTAGGGAGCCCGTAGAAGCAGGGAGCACTCCATTGTCTGCAATGGAACTCCCAACATTCCAATGTTCTAATATTTAATGAAATACTCTTGCATTCAGTATTCCACTCCATATGGCTGCATGATTTTCACTTGCTCCCTTCATGTCTCTCTCCTTCCTCTTGCTCTTATGCGCATACACAAACAATCCACTAATAACAATACTTTTAATAAGCTTTTCTGACATACAGTGGTGTCCAGCTTTGATCCACACGGGACAGCACACACTCACAGGCATTGATTATTAGCAAAAAATATTACAATTGAACCAAAGCACTCCGCGAAACATTTACTTTGAAGTGAAACACTCTTGAGCATTACATTCTGTAGGGCTACACTTGCTCCCTTCTTGTCCACTTCCTCCTTCTTGTTACACCCAAGTGGATACAATCCACAAATATTTCTTATTTGCATTTTAATGTCCAACCTCTCTATTTCTCACAAACAGCAATTCACATAAGTAACAAACAAATTATCAACTACTCCTTATAGAAATTAAACCGTTTAAACACTCAACCATTATAAATAACACTAAAACAATCTTCAAACAACCACAAAAGCAACACACACATTAAATCACATTACACATCAGTGCTTACTTTGAGCCAGTGGTTTCCAGGTGCTCGGCACCAGCACTTTGTCAACACTTATGCCAGCCTGCCACATGGTGGCGCTGTTTGTCTAATCTTTTGATGAGCACACCCAGAATCGTTTAATAATTCAATATACGTTAAAAATGACTAATACCCGCTACCCAAAGCTATAAGAATAGCGTGGGCATCAGGTATTAGTATTTTTACTCTATATTAAGTCTGAATAGTCACGTTTGTAGGAGTGGGATGGTAGTAGTTGTGTTGGTGCTGTCACTGGCAGTCTGACAGGAACAATGTGTGGTGCAAGCTACTGTGGCCTCCTGACAAGGGTCCTGGCATTTATTATTTGACAAATTAAATATTGTTACAGATAAATACACAATACTTATTTTCAAAAAGGTAAATATTTTATCACACATCATTTCATTCACTGGATTAAATATTAAACGCAATGCTTCTTTTGCTGAACGATCGCCGTATTTCAGAAATGACACATCACACCGCATAATAATCACTACAACAATAGCACCGAATAAATGTTTGCCTATGCTTGTTCTTCCCCCTTTCAGTTCTTTCCCCCTCTTGCTGTTTTCCTCTGTTCCCTGTTTTGCTTACTGTTCAGCACATCGGTACCAGCCCTTCTTTCACCATGGCTTC